>NC_062287.1:56749563-59149563 GCF_902655055.1 Lutra lutra | reverse complement strand
TGGTGAGGGAGTTGGGAATAGCAAGCATAACATTAAGTAGATTTCTGTGTCCAGAGGTTTTGGTCATGAAGGACATCGTGGACATGAGGATGTGTCATTCTGGCCCAGTAGCATAAAGGTGAAACTAGGTGTCCTGACTCCAGCATTGATGGGGGGTAAGACCTTGGTGACCCATTCTCATTTAAGAGCCCTCATCTGTAAACCTTGAACTTTATTTAAAGTTAAACCCTGATCTGCCTATTTCCCATCTGTCCGTGATGATTGGTCAAATTGTATCTGAAGTACTTCTTTCTCAATATAAATGGCTTCTGTGAAGACAGCCATTAGAAACCTCAGACTACCAGGGTCCTATAAAAAGGAGGAGCTGATGCTAAGTGAAATAACTCAAAAAGCTTATTTTCTAGAAAACTGGGATATAGAAATCAGTCAAATGCAAAAGCTGATTGAAACAATAAAATTTATAATAAATGTCAAATTGGGGACACACAGAATCACAATTCACTCCATTTCCTTGACCTAACTGAGTGTTTTTCTCCAGGGAGTAACTATTTGTTTGCAAATTTGTTGCTGATATCTCACTTAATTTCCTCAACATTCAGCTTGCAGCTGCCACTCCGCACTGCTCTTCCCATTTTCTGTACTCTTGTACCTCTGATTTGCAGTCCTGTTCTTCTCAGTACCTGCCCAGCCCATGCCTCCCACTGCTCCGTTCCCTCCTGGCCCTCCAGATTAGCTCTCAACAGCCCCTCCCTTTCCCTGGGCTGCTCTTTCTGCTCCTGGCCTCTTACCTGGCTCCCAGCAGAGGGAGAGTTGCCCTTCTCCCTCACTGCCCAGCCATGTATGCATGTGGATTGCTCATGGACCTGGGCTTCTATAAGGAGCTCAGCATGTAAGCCAGCCCTGCTGCCAGGAGATCCCTGGGGCTTTGAGGTACTATAATCAGATAAGCAGCATGATTCTAGCTGTGCGGACTAGGCTGTCCTAGGAGGCTCATCACACTAGACTGAAGCAGGTCTAAATAATATCTTTACCGTCTCTTGTAATTATTTTTTAAAATTATTTGTCATGTTTAATTACTTAAGTTAACTTTTAATTATCTAAATATTTATAATATTTTCAATAAACATAGACATTCTTTTTTTCTCCATTACCTGTATTTTCTTTTTTGTTACTACATTCAATTAGCCAACATACAGTACATCATTAGTTTTTGATGTAGTGTTCAACAATTCATAACACCAAGTGCTCATCACAACATGTGTCCTCCTTAACACCCATCAGCCAGTTACCCCACCCCTCACCCCCCTCCCTTCTGTTACCTCAGTTCCTTTCCCAGAGTCCACAGTCTCTCACAGTTTGTCTCCCTCTCTGATTTCTTCCCGTGCAGTTTTCCCTCCCTTCCGCTATGGTTCTCTGCATTATTCCTTATGTTCCACATATGAGTGAAACCATCTGATACTTGTCTTTCTCTGCTTGACTTATTTCACTTAGCGGAAGCATTACCTTTAGATCCTACTTACTGCCATGTAGGCTTAGGGCAAGAAATACACTCTCACACTTCCTCCTTCTATCCCTTCTCCATTCCCGAATTCAGTCACTTACAGCATAATCCTTGGCTGAATAAACTATATAAATTTACATTTATACATTTATACAGTCTTATAGCTGTGAATAAATATTACTTATTCACATTTCAGTTGTTTGAACCTTAAAACAAATAAATTCTGGTTGAAAAGATTAAATACACATTATTCAACACAGAAACTAGACTACACGGTGTGACTAAAAAAGAATGGCGTAGCATCTTATGTCACCAGCACATAGTCATTAGCATAAAATCAATTCTTTCCTTTTCCACTGATTCAGTTGCCCATAATTATGTCAAAGTTCCATTGACTTCACACCGTACCACGGTTTTCTAGGACAACGTTCTGTTTCTCTGAAATTCAAATCATCTTCCATTTTGCAAGGCTTTAATACATTCTGCACTTTTTAAAGGCATATCAGATTGCTTCTTTCCTGGGATTAAGTTACACGGCACCCCTGAATGATTTTCACTTGCTTGGCAATTGGATATTTACTTTATTTTGCTAAAGTACACACTCTGGTTTTACTAAGAAAAAGGAAGGAAAAAAAGAAAAGAAAAGAATGCAGGGGCACTTGGGTGGCTCAGTCAGTTAAGCCTCTGCATTTTGCTCAGGTCATGATCCCAGGACCCTGGGATCCAGTTCTGCATTAGGCTCCCTGCTCAGTGGGGAGTCTGCTTTTCTCTCACCCTCTGAAGCTGATGCTCTGGCTCTTTCTGTCTCAAATAAATTAAATCTCTAAAGAAAAAAAAAAGGAAGAGGAAAATGATAAATTTTCTTTGCTCCTGACTGTCTAAAAAAATTACTTTTTGTTTTCACATTTTATTAATGGATTGGCTATATATAGAATTGTTAGGCTGTAATAATTTTCTCTGAACATTTTTAAGGTTTATTTTAATACAGTGAATAAAACCAGAGATAAGATTTTGGTTCAATATGCCTACACCTACACTCTAAAAACTTAACTCCACAGCGCCTTGGTTTCTCTACCTGTAAAATGTTGATACCTATTTCATTGGGTTGTTGCATAGAATCAGTAATTCAGTAGTTTTAAAACCATTAGAATAGAACTTAGCATATAGAAACCATGAAACCAATCTCACCTATTCACAGATAGGCCTCTGTAAACCAAAACTGAACTTTCTTGCCTTTTTTGTAGGTATTTTCCCTGCTCTAACGCATTAGGCTCTACATTTTTTTCTTGGTACCTTCAAATTCCACAATATTGTTTCTATATATACCTAGTTTCTTGTTCTTCTTTCTTCTTCCTTCTTTTCTCAGTAGTATTCAGTTGGATAGATGTAGCAAATTTGTTTCACATCCAATTGGCAGAATTAAGTTGTTTTCACATATTAGCTATTATATAGACAGCTACTACAAACATTCCTTGACATTTTTGGTGCATAAATAAAAAACAATTGTGGTATGAAATAGAAATGCGGTTGCTTGGTTAAAAAGATGTTCACCTTTATTAGAAATTGCCAAAGGGTCCTGAAATGGCTATATTCAGTGTCTAATGACCCATAATTTTGCCAGTACTTTTTTTTTAAAGGATTTTATGAAGTGATTACCTTTTTTTTTTTGGATGTTGAATTTGAGAAGTTCTTTATAGATCTTGGGTATCAGCCCTTTTCCTGCAGTTCATTTGCAAATATCTTCTCCCATTCTGTGGGCTGCCTCTTTATTTTGTTGATGGTTTCCTTTGCTGTGCAGAACCATTTTATCTTGATGAAGTCCCAAAAGTTCACATTTCCTTTTGTTTCCTTTGCCCTTGGAGACAGGTCTTGAAAGAAGTTGCTGTGGCCGATGTCGAAGAGGTTACTGCATATGTTCTCCCCTAGGATTTTGATGGATTCCTGTCTCACATTGAGGTTTTTCATCCATTTTGAGTTTATCTTTGTGTATGGTGTAAGAGAATGGATGAGTTTCATTCTTCTATTCATAGCTGTCCAATTTTCCCAGCATCATTTATTGAAGAGACTGTCTTTTCTCCACTGGATATTTTTTTCCTGCTTTGTCAAAGATTATTTGACCATAGAGTGGAGGGTCCATATCTGGGCTCTCTACTCTGTTCCACTGGTCTATCTGTCCTTTTTTATGCCAGTACCATACTGTCTTGGTGATCACAGCTTTGTAATAAAGCTTGAAACCAGGCAACATGATACTCCCAGGTTTGTTTTCTTTTTTCAACATTTCCTTAGCAATTTGGGGTCTTTTCTGGTGAACAAACACTTCTCCAATGAAGACATTCAAATGGCTAGCAGACACATGAAAAAATGTTCATCATCATTAGCCATCAGGGAAATTCAAATCAAAACCACATCGAGATGCCATCTTAAACCACGTTAGAATGGCGAAGATTAACAAGGCAAGAAATAACAAATGTTGGAGAGGATGTGGAGAAAGGGGAACCCTCTCTCACTGCTGGTCGGAATGCAAGTTGGTGTAGCCACTTTGTAAAAGAGTATGGAGATTCCTCAAATAATTAAAAACAGAGCTACCGTATGCCCTAGCAATTGCACTATTGGTTATTTACCCCAAAAATACAGATGTAACAAAAAGAAGGCCCATATGCATCCCAGTGTTCATAGCAGCACTATCCACAATAGCCAAACTGTGGAAAGAGCTGAGATGCCCTTCAACAGATGAAAGGATAAAGAAACTGTGGTTCATATATACAATGGATATTACTCAGCCATCAGAAAGGATGAATACCCAAATTTTGCATCAGCATGGATGGGACTGAAGGAGAGACTATGTTGAGTGAAATAAGTAGTGAAAGTGAATTATCATATGGTTTCACTTACTTGTTGAGCATAAGAAATAATGTGGAGGACAGTAGGAGAAGGAAAGGAAAAGTGAATTTGGGGAAATTGGAGGGGGAGACAAAACATGAGAGACTGTATTCTGAGAAACACACTGAGAGTTTTTGAAGGGAGAGAGGTGGGATAGGTAAGCCTGGTGGTGGGTATTAAGGAGGGCACATATTGGATGGAGCACTGGATGTGGTGCATAAACAATGAATCTTGGAATACTGCATCAAAAGCTAATGATGTATTTTATGGTGACTAACATAACACAATTAAAAAAAAAGATTTTTTTGTTTACTTGAGAAAGAGAGAGAGTGAGAGAGAAAAAGAAGCAGAGAGAACAAGAATGGGAACAGAGAAACAGATTTCTGCTAAGGAGGGAAGCCAACACAGGGCTCTATCCCAGGACCCTGAGATCATGACCTGAGGTAAAGGCAGACGTCTAACCATCTGAGCCACCCAGGTGCCCTAATTTCAACACCACTTACTGTTATTAAAGTATTTGATTTTAGTTATATTAAGAAGTTGGTATTGGTATCTCATTCTGATTTCGATTTTTTATTTCCTCATGAAATAAATGTAGAGCACATTTTCATGTTTGTATTACCATTCATCTACTGCCCTTTGTGAAGTGCTTGTGAAGTGCTTGTTTAAATCATTTGCATAAAATTTTAATAAGTTATTTGTCTTTCCATTAATTGATTGTGGGACTTAATTTTTCAGTTATATGCATCATGAATACTTTCTCCACCTGTGACTTGCCTTTTCAAATTTATAATGCTATCTTTTTTTGGGCGCCCAGGTGGCTCAGTGGGTTAAGCCTCTGCCTTCGACTCTGGTCATGATCTCAGGGTCCTGGGATCGAGCTCTGCATCGGGCTCTCTGCTCATCAGGGAGCCTGCTTCCCCTTGTCTCTCTGCCTGCCTCTCTGCCTACTTGTGATTTTTCTGTGTGTGTGTCAAATAAATAAATAAAATCTTTTTAAAAAATAATTTATAATGCTATCTTTTCAAAATGATTTTTTTTTACTCTGATGAAGTTCATCATTGATTTTCTTCTTTTATACCTACGATTTTTGTAGACTAAGAAATCTTTACTTTCCTCAAGTTCATGACAATATTATTCTATTTCTTCTCTTAAAATCTTTATACTTTCAACTCTCAAATTTAGGCTGATATTACAATTCAAATAATGATTTTTCACATTGAACTAAGAGTTCAGATTCATTCTGTTTTATACAGTTAATTAGTTTAGCACCATGACATTCTTCATGTACCTGAACTGCATTGAACTCCATTGAAAATTAACTGTGCTCAGAGCTATTTCTGCTCTAACATTTTTTCAATAATGTATTGATCTATCCTTACATAAATACAAGACCACCTCTAAGATATGAAAGACACTGTAGAATCCCTGTCTAGATAAAAAAAAAAATTTTAAATTATACGTAGGGCACCTGGGTGACTTAGTCATTAAGCACCTGCCTTTGACTCAGGTCATGATCCCAGGGTCCTGGGATCAAGGCCCACATTGAGCTCCCTGTTTGGTGGGAAGCCTGCTTCTCCCTCTCCCATGCCCCCTGCTTGTGCACACCCCCCGTGTCTCTGGCATATAAATATAATCTTAAAAAATAAAAAATAAAATTATATTTAAAAATCCATGGCTCATATGGAATACAATTATTTACAGATGAAGACTTAAGATAATGGATAAGAAATATATTTATTGTTGTATTAGCTTGCTAAGGCTGCCATAACAAAGTACCACAAACTGAAAAGCTTAAACAACAGAAATATACTGTATCATAGTTCTGGAGCTTAGAAGGCTGGGATTAAAGTATCATCAGCCAGGTTGGTTTCTTCTCTTGGCTATGAAGGTGAATCTACTCAGTGCCTCTCTCCTGCCTTCTGCTGGTTTACTGGAAACTGTGACTTGTAGGCACATCATCTAGAGCTCTGCCTTCATGTCCTCATGGCATTCCATCTCGCTTATGTCCCCATGTCCAAATTTACCCTTTTTATATGGACACCAGTCATATTGGAGTAAGACCCACTCTACTCCACCATGACTACATCTTAATTAACTACATCTTTAATGACCCTATTTACAAATAAGGTTATACTCTGAGGTACTGGGGATTACAACTTCAACATATGAATTTGGAGGGGAGGGAGCAATTCAACTCTTAACAATTGTCCAGTCAGTGCACATATGTTGTCTTGCTTTTTGCAGTATCTAGGACCTTCACTACAACGTTGACATCAGCAAGGTTCTCCCTGAAGTTTGAGGAAGGACAGCATAGGCCTAATTATTTCCCCTTTACACAGATTTGATTTTCTTATTTGAATGTGGTAATGAACCCTGCATGGTGGAGGGACTGGCAGTGAGAGCACCTTGTTCAGGTGAGTAAGAAATGAGGCAGGAAAAAGCCATCTGGTGTTACACCTTCTAAAGTTAAAATAGAAGGAGGTTTCCTCTTCAGCGTCATGGTGGGAGGTTGTGCTTTCTGAAGAGATGCAGAAAGTAATAAAAGATTTTCACTATAATTAGGGGACAGAGTCTGAACAGTATACTTAGTCAGGGAGGTCCATTATTATAGTTTCCTAACACCATGTCTCAGCACAATGAAAGTGAGAGAAATGTGAAAATAGTTGAAGCTGTTTTGAAAGCTCAGGTAAAGTCAGTCACCATGAACTTTCAATGGCTCCAATCTGATCATTTGTGTTACTCCTCTAAAGGTTGGTCAGTGGTAAGGGGGTAGCAGGAGACAATTACACTGGGAGTAGTAGTTGTGATGGATAGATTGTTGTTGAGGTCATTCATATGGGTATGGTTAAAATGATGAACTATGAGGACTAGGTTTCACAGAAAATTACTGTTAAAGAAAAGAGGACTGAAAGGACTGGGAAAAAATATATATATATGGTTTGAAGGAATTGATAATGTAGAAAACATGGAATAAGTTAAAAAAAAACACTAGACAGATACGGTGGTATAGTTAGAGTGAGATTCTCAGGAATTCAGGGACTGAGTAGCTCTGAGTTTTGGCAAGGTTCAGGCCATGTCCATGTGTGATTGACTGAATGTCTACAATGGAGTTAAAGGTTAATACACCTGAGTAGATAGGAGCTATGAGGTATGAATATGGATGAGCGATCGACATAGTTACACTGAAGTGTCCCACGATTCTCAATAATGTCTTCTTCCATCAAAACTAATTTTTCAAACATTTTCTCTGTCTCTCCCCTCACAACATTACAAAACACAAATCAAATGGTGTAGCTAGAAGACTATAGCAACCTACCTCACCTAGCCTCACAATACAGCTCACAAATCTTTGAATGTTCTACTGGAGCCTGGAGTTTAGAGAAGGGCTGTGAACCAGATGTCCAAGTCCTTAATTCATCCTACAGAGAGACCAGCTTTTCAAAGACACAAACCATAAGAAGAACTTTAGGAAATTTAGGAGGGTAAATTAGGAAAGGACTGATCTGCCTCCTGCACACTCATTTCAGTAAGCTATGCCCACTTAAACTTGAAAAACTGGGGTTGGCCTAACAAGTAATGTCCACAAGAGATTCGATGTCATGCCACTATGGCACTGGGGACTGTAGAAGATGCAAGTGACCAAGAAACTCAGGTCCTAACCCAAGATGTCACATTTCATTTGAGGAGAAAAGTTCTTTCAGTGAAGAAGGAAGAGAAGGAGCGAGAAGTGGAGGGAGAGCAAGAGGAAGGAAAAAGAGGAGGGGAGGAGGAGAAGGTGGAGGAGAAGGAAGCAGAAGAGGTGGAGGAGGAGGAGGAGGAGGAAGAGGAGTAGCAGGAGGAGGAGGAGGAGGAAGAGAAGGAGGAGAAGGAAAACAAGGGGAGGAGGAAGAGGAAGAAGAAGGAGAAGAGAGAGAAGAAGAAGATGATGATGACTATGATGACTAGAAGGAAGAGGAGGTAGAGAAGGGAAGGAGGAGGAAGAAGAGGAAGGCAAGGGGAAAGTAGGAAAGAAAGACGGGATGGGGACAAGATGGGAAGGGGGAGAAGGAGGAAAAAGAGGAAGAAGAGGGAGAGGAGGTGAGCCTGGCACGTTTTTTCTACTTTATTAATACCAAATGTTTAACTTATGAAAGCTGAAAGAAGAAGAGAAAGAAAAAAGAATTGAAGAGACAAATCCAAAATTACAGTATTAACCTGATCCCCAAAATAAAACTTTGTGTCTATAAACCTGGACTCCCTAATGAAAACAGTTCTAGCCCAGATTTTTGTTATGGTGGTATCTTAAAATAAATTCTGACCTTTGTGAACATGATAATGGCAATTCACTATAAACAAATTACTGTAAACTTAATAGTCATGGTAAACTTTTGTGTGATTTGTTCCCCTATAAATATATGTTTGTTGTGGATTCTGTGAGGCATACCTTCTAGGGTCTGAACTCTACAAATGAATCCTTACTTTCTGTTTTTAAATACTTCATTTTCTCAAATCTTTATTTGACATGTCATGCATCCAGGAAGCCTGAGGGGCAGCGGGGAGAGAATACCAGCAAGGACCTACATGGGGAGTGAGAGGAAGTTCTGCATAAGCTTAACTGTTCAGACTGAGTGAGGAGGGCCTTCCAGCTTCAACAAATTTCTTTTTTCATTTTCTTTTTCTTTTTTTGAGTGTAAAAAAAATTTAATGATTATATTGCAGTATTTTGTTTATTTTTTAATGTGTTGTAATATTTTTTATGTTATGTTACTCACCATACAGTACATCATTAGCTTTTGATGAGTGTGTTCCATGATTCACAGCTTCAACCAAATTTCAAAAAGAACTGTGGCAAGACCTCAATCCAGAAGTCCTCCTGCCTCTCCTGATGAGGACTGGGAGGGCCTCAGAACCAGAGCTACCTAGGTACATACAAAAGCACCAACAGATTGTCAATACCTCCTCAAACCAACACATTTTGCCTATACATACCCATCTATATATACACTGATGTATCATTTCAAGCTATCAGCTTTGGAGCACAACATATGCCTTCACAAAGCACGTGTATGCAGTGCCCTTGTACTTACAGAGCCAAGTTATTCCAATAAATATAGATACTTAATGAAAATGGTTACTCACACCTCACAAACATGCAAGGCTATACACACATACCATTCACATTCAAATCCAGTCCTTGCACACATATGTCTATTAACACATCTCTCAAATACACACATCAGCAAACAAATCCACACACTCTTTACGTTGTATAAAATATCTCTTCAATTGTAAGTACTCTTGACTAACAAAGAAAACGTGCATACAGATAAGCTCACAATTGGGTATTCTTAACAACACACACTCTTACCCATGCACTCAATTCTCCAGACTTTGCATTTGTGTATACAGAGGAGAGAGGCAAATTAGGGGTTAAGGTTTCCAGCTTTAGTCTCTAGTCTCAGAGGAAACCAGAGGCTGAGGCAGGGGGCCTTAAAGGAGAGGGTGAATCAATGCTTTGGGAAGGGAAAGGCCAAGCTTAAGCAGGTCTTTAAATAGGTCCTAACCCACAGGCTCTGCTAAAAGCAGAATCACAGGAGGCAGTTAGAGCTGCTCATGGTCAGAGATGAAGCAGAGCTCAAGGTGAGTGGTTTCCCTGTGCCCTAACCATCTCTGCCTCTCCAAGAGAACAGTAGGACTCACAGAAGCTCCAAGAACCTGGGAGACAAGGCAATACACTGTACAGAATGACCTGACTTACTGAGGTCTCCAGATTCAGAGATCCCTGATGGCTGGATTTCCTTCTCAGGTGGAAAGAAGATTTACTACTCACTGTGTCCTCCAAGAAATTTTAGAAAAGTAGGAAGGCTGCCTCCACACACAATCCCTCCATGAAGGACACTGGATCTGAACCCTCCCCTGCTCCAACATTATTGCTCTATGCCTTGGTTTTAGATACCCCAAAATGAGAAAACTGTCAAAACATCCCTGAAACAATTCCTTAGCAAGACCTCAGCCCATTTTAATCTTTACCACTTCACACCTCAGCAACATGATTAAACTGAAAGACTTAACTATCTCCATATAATGACTGGAGTAACTGAAGGCTATCAGAGCCAGTGGTACCAGCACTGAATTCAAAACCACAATTATAGATGAAAGTTGAGCTTCATCATTGTGAGAGCTACCTACGTACATATAAAAGCACTAATAGATTGTCAGTACCTCCACAAACCCACACATTTTGCCTATACATACCCATCTATGTACACACTGATGTATCATTTCAAACTATCAGCTATGGAGCTCAGCACATGCCTTCACAAAGCATGTGTATGCACATACTTTTTTAAAAAAGATTTTATTTATTCCTTTGTCAGAGAGAGAGAGACAGAGCACAAGTAGAAGGAGTGGCAGTCAGAGGGAAAAGCAGGCTTGCCACTGAGCAAGGATTCTGATGCTAGATTTGATCACAGAACCCTGGGAGATGCAGATGCTTAACCCACTGAGCCACCCAGGTGTCCTGAGAACATCAATCTTGTAATCATATTTCCTGAACCTAAATCTATGCCAAGTACTCACAAGTAGATTATACTTTGGAGAACAGAAAAATTGACTCTGACATCCAGTGTGTGATTACCCTATCTATAAAGTTGAGAAAGATGACTAATTTATTTTTCAGTACCTAATAGCCTCACAAGATTTCTAGTCCACAGAGGGCAGGGACATAAATAAAAGCAGGGAAAGGGGAAGGAATGTTGGGCAAGAAGGGAAATTCTATTTCTCTTTTATTCGTACTCTTGAGGGAATGCTCTTATCACTCATTCCACCCAGAAGGAAGTTGATAACTCATACCTCCCTCCAAAATATGATTGAAAATGTTACACACTTTACATAATGATCCAGGATTGGTTAACTCCCTGTCCCCTCCACCTGTCTTGTAAACTTCATTCTGCACAGGGTGAGTGCATAAGTCTAAGAGGAAAAGAGGCAAGGGAATTGCTGAGAGTGAGGACACCAGATTCCATGGGGTTGTAGGTATAGAGAAGAAAGAAAGAAAGAAAGAGCTCCTATCCCCTACTTCAGACTCGGACCCCGGTCACCACCTGAGAAGAGTCACCACTGCAAAAGGAATATGGCTAACAGGTGAGTTTCCCATTAAGGCTCATGGGAAGAAACTTTATGAGAGTTAAAAACAATACAGTGTAAATACTTCTGGTGTTATATTTACAAAAATAGCAATGTCTTCCACAATTAATCAAAGAGATAATTATGCACTTTGAGAAATTGTACGTTTAGCCGGCATCTTCACCAGTGCCCAATGCAAGAATGAGGATGATCTAAGGATGTTTTCCAGGTGCCCATGGGCCTCAGTGACCATATCCTCACAACTGGAGAGTGACATACAGGAGACAGAAGGGAGAGGGAAAGGAAGACTCTGGTTCAAAGACCACATATAAGTGGAAGAACAACCCAGGTAGGAGGGGATAACAAAAGAGCCTGGAACCCCAGAAAATGTATTTGTTTCCGTTTTCACCATACCCTGGATAGGAGTATTTGTTTTGCAAAACCTACACCTATTATCAAGAGAAAGGATAGTTAATTTTCCAATGCAAGAGCAAGATTTATAAAGTCTGAGCCCCATTTCTCTCATAATGTTGTAAAGCTAGGGAAAATCAGAAAGAGGTTAGGTCTTTGGGATCTCAAAGAAACCCTTTTTAGGAACCATTAGGTCTGGTGGAATGAAACATCTGTTAGTCCAAACAGCTGATTTGTTATGGGAGATCTGAAAAGATACTCTTCTTGTCTGTGTGTTTCTGTTATGGCAGAGATTCAAAGTCTCAGTCAACTGAGATGAAATAGTGGAAAAGTGCCTAGTAAGAACCAGGTAAGCATTTGTGTCATCAGTCCTGGGTAGGTGTTAGTCACCAGAGGGATCAACAAGATCTCCATGTAAAGCAAGTAGAGGCAGAGGAGGACATTCAGGTCTTTCACTGGCCAGCACAGCAGGCCATGGTATGAGAAAGATGTTTAACTCTCTTGTGCCATGGTGCCAAAAAAGTGTTTAAAAGTTCATCGGAGGATTTTAAGATATGGCTCATTCATTAAAAAGTCCATTGCCACTGTTATTCAATCCAGCAAATATTTATTAAACCCCTATTCTGTGCTAAGCACAGAGTTGCTAGGATGGTACACTATTCAGGGCTCACCTCATGATAATCTTTCATCAGGGGGCACCTAGGTGGCTCAGTGGGTTAAGCCTCTGCCTTCAGCTTGGGTCATGATCTCAGGGTCCTGGGATCGAGCCCTGCATCGGGCTCTCTGCTCAGCAGGGAGTCTGATTCCCCCTCCCCCTCTGCCTGCCTCTCTGACTACTTGTGATCTCTCTGTCTCTGTCAAATAAATAAATAAAATCTTAAAAAAAAAAAAAAGAAAAATCTATCATCAGGACAGGATTTAGAAAACCATAGCCTGCAGACAAAATCCAGCTCATCCTCTTTTTACAAATAAAATTGTATTGGGATGTTGTCAAACTCATACATTCCTGTAGTGACTGTGGCTGCTCTCAGGCTACAGGGGCTAAACAGACTAGTTTCAACAGACCATACAGCACATAAAACCTAAAATATGTATGATCTTCACCTTTACTGTAAGAAATGAGTTTGCTGATCCCTAATCTAAGAGGAAATACTATCTATGGATAGTAGAATTAATTACAGGTATAAAATCGTCAGTCACCTAACCAACAGCCCAGACTCTCTGGGTAACTCCCAGAGTCAAAGCTAACTCAACATCACGCATACCTTCCTATGAGCCTTTATCCCAAAGTGTTTTCCAAACCAGCTTTCTTCCTGAAAAGTCACCTAAGTGGCTTAAATAGAGGGCTGAACACAACCTATGGGAAAGGTTAAACAAATCAGTTAGTTCTGAAGAATAAAAGGGCAAAATTGATTATTACTGACATTATTGTCAGGATAGTTTTACCTTAGCAGATTCTACTTTCAAGGAAAATACTGATTCTTCAACAAAAATCACATTTGCAGCTAGTATGTTTTGATCCCATTTTGAATGACATATATATGAATGAGGAATAAAAAGGAGCATCAATTTATGTTGCAAAAAATTTTTATTAAAACAGTTGAAATTTGTCCAGTTTACTATTAAGCCATACTGCCCTATGATTCAGTTGAAACTTTCAAAATATTTAAAATATTAATAATTACTTCTTGATTCCTATCAACTAGAGAGTAGATTACCTTCACAATGGAGATTAAGTTAACCATCCTATGATGCTGGCCTCAGGGAACAGCTCTTTGCATCCTGTGTCCTTCATCCTACTCGGGATCCCAGGACTTGAGAATTACCAATTTTGGATTGCCTTTCCTCTCTGTGCCATGTATCTTGTGGCTGTAGTTGGCAATATCATTGTCCTTCATATAGTCCGAACTGACCACACTCTGCATGAGCCCATGTACCTGTTCCTAGCCATGCTGGCTGTCACTGACCTGACCCTGTCCTCTTCCACCCAACCTAAAATGCTGGCTATACTCTGGTTTCATGCTCATGAGATTGAATACCATGCCTGCCTCATCCAGGTGTTCTTCATCCATGCCTTTTCTTCCGTGGAGTCTGGGTTGCTCATGGCTATGGCATTGGACCGTTATGTGGCTATCTGCTTCCCCCTCCACCACTCTACTGTCCTGACCCCAGCTGTGGTGGGTAAACTGGGGGCAGCTGTGATGATGAGAGGGTTGCTGTGGGTGAGTCCCTTCTGCTTCATGGTGTCCAGGATGCCCTTCTGCACCAACCATGTCATTCCCCAGTCATACTGTGAGCACATGGCTGTGCTAAAGCTGGTGTGTGCAGATACCAGAGTCAATCGTGCATATGGGCTCTTTGTGGCCTTCTCTGTGATTTGCTTTGATATAAATGTCATTAGTATATCTTATGTGATGATTTTGAGAACCGTTCTGAAGTTGCCCTCTGATGAGGCCCGGCTCAAGGCTTTTGGCACATGTGCTTCCCACATCTGTGTCATCTTGGCTCTTTATATCCCAGCCCTCTTTACCTTCCTCACCCACCGCTTTGGACATCACGTGCCCCGAGTGGTACATGTCATGTTCGCTAATCTCTATCTCCTGGTACCTCCCATGCTCAACCCCATCATCTATGGGGTTAGAACCAAGCAGATCAGGAACAGGGTTATTCAAGGATGTTGTGGAAAAGATCCCTGAGCCAAGGGTCATGGCATCACAACCAACCCCATTGCCCCACTGATCTGGGATCATTGCATATTAGCACAAAGTAATCTCTGGGAGACAAATGGATAAACAAGATGTGGTACATCTATACAATAGAATATTCTTCATCTATCAGAAAGGATGAATACCTACCATTGACATTGATAGAAATGGAAGGGATTATGCTAAGTGAAATAAATCAAGCAGGGAAAGACAATTATCATATGGTTTCACTCATACGTGGAACACAAGGAATAGAATGGAGGACCACAGGGCAAAGGAGGGAAATCTGAATGGCAAGAAATCAAGGGAGACAAACCATGAAAGACTCTGGACTCCAGGAACCTAACTGAGGGATACAGAAGGGAGGTAGGTGGGAGAATGGGGTAACCAAGTGATGGGTATTAAGGAGGGCACATGCTGGGATGAACACTGGGCTTTCTAGGCAACTAATGAATCACTGAGCAACACAACAAAAACTTATGATGTACTATATGCTGGTTAACTGAACATAATAATAATAATAAGTCATCTCTGTGGACAAGAAGTTAGCAACCCTCCAGAACAAAAAGAACAATTTTCAAGATGCCCAGAACATGAGCTCTCTGAGAGATGTGACTGCTCGTAAATACTGACTTGACTAATCTTCTTCATCACAGGAAAACTGTAAAAAATATGTCCACCATTTAAATTAGTGAAGATTTTAACAGAATGCTATCTTCCACAGACCACTACAGTGAAAGTGATTTTTACCCTGCCAGGAAGTCTAAGTTCCTATGCTTTTTTAAAAAGCAGATTACAACTTCCCCCAAAACAGTTATAAAATACATGTATTTTTCCCATCTTGGAATCTCTTTTTATAAGTAGAATTTGAGGGGAAGAAAAACAGTACAAAGGCACACAGAGATTCATTATTTATAAAAACAAAAACAGGGAAACTTACACATATTGATGTATAAGATCCAGATGAAGAATGAGCAATTGTATATCATGTATCATGTAACTAATATATTTGCAAAGAGCATGTAAAGATGTGAAGAATGATCAAGATAAAATATTAAATAAAAAAGAAAGATGACATCTGTCCATAAGGCTGAAACCAATTCTAAAAAGAAATACATATACCTAGAAAAAGATTCGGAATACACTGAAACGCTAACAATAGCAACAGAGAGTAGTGCGATTTATGGTATTTTAGTTTTGTTTTTGCACTTTCACATATTTGTAAAAATTACCCTTGATTGAGCATGTCATTTTAATAGGAGAAAAAATAATTCAGACAAGAACAGAACTGTACAGAAAAGATTAATTCAGTGCCAAAGCCTAGGGGAATGGAGTAGGCAATCTGAGAAGATGAAGGACTCCAGAATACAGCAAGTTCTAGAAAAGCTTGAACATCTTCATGAAAATTGTTGCCAGAATCACTTTTTGAGACTGGTAACATGGAGCATTTGTTGGTCTCTCCTTCCAGAAATTGCCTATTCCCCGATGACAATGCATTACAGAGTGAAGAAGTTTTAGAAAACAAATGGAAAAGGAGATTCTCTTCTGAACATAGCTATATTGTGTGGTTAAAGGTAGTGAGAAAGTCATTAGAAGATTGAGTATTTGTTAATATTTAATTTCCTTTGTAAAAGTAAATTGTTAAGGTGTTTTAGAAAACCACATTTTTTCTGATTTTTTCAACTTTATTGCGGTGTACTTATACAAAAACGTGCATATATTTAATGTATTCATTTTGATGAGTTTGGACACATGCATACATATATGATAGCATCACCACAAACATGGTAAAATCGTCCATCACAATTACTGCATTTGCGTATTTATCGTTCTCCACCACGCTCCTGTCAATGCCAATAGTGAAGAAAGTTCTAGAACTCGGGCTCTAATGTTAATAAAACCAACATCAGAAGAAGATGCTTGAAGAGAATTGGGAACATGTTTGCTTCTCCCAGCAGAAACAGCTAAAGGAGCCTAAAGGTGTCCCAAGAGATGAATGGGTATTCTGAATTTCAATATTCCCAGATATTAGATATACGTAAAGGAGCTGTGATCTGTTATCAGCAAATCAGATAATTATTGTGAGTCCCTCTTTTTCTTTTTAAAAATCAGCTCTATTGCTGTTTAACTTGTGACAATAAAATATAAGTGTTTTCACACACACTTGAAGAGTTCTGACAGATGCATGCCTCTGTAGCTACCAGCCTGAGTAAGACATAGAACATTGCCCTCACTTCATGAAAGGTTCTCTTGCCTACCTGGAGTCAATCATCCCCCTCTCCATCCCAACCAGGCAAACCCTGTTCTGACGTCTTTCACTATAGAATGACTTTTCTCTCACTAGCACGTTTATAATTGAAGGAATAAATAATACATTGAGTCTGGTGTCTTTCACTCAGTATGGTTTTTCTGATTGAGCCCTACTGTTGCATGTAAGATAAGCAGGTCATTTCCTATTATTGCTGAGTAGTATATTCTATTTTTTTCATTGTACCTATTGAGTTATTGGTACCATACCAATTATTACCTTTTTCTTTTGCTTCAACCCTTTTAGCCTTCTTCCAAACATATCCACTTCTCATCTGTCTAGAGCTTTACTCTAAATCTTCCCACTTCCCCCAGTTGTTATTTTCTAGAACATTCTATGTTCCTCTCGACATCCTTTACATCTCAACTAATAGCCTCCTTATGGGTAAGGTGTTTCTTAACCTACGTATCTCAACCAGTTCTCCCCACTATAATTTTCGCTCAACACAAATATTTTATTTCCTCCTTCTCTAAACACAATGTGTAATTATTTAAATTACTTATTCACCATCTGTTCCTGTCTGGAATATAAATTCCATAAAAGTACAGCACAGGTGCTCCTTATTCTTTTCTTTTTTTTTTTTTTCTTTCTTTTTTTTTCTTTTTGTATTGTGTTATGTTAGTCACCATAAAATACATCATTAGTTTTTGGTACTCACTATTCTGTCCCCAAACCAGGCTCACTACAAAGAAAAACAAACACACACACACACACACACACACACACACACACACACACAAAACAAACACAAACAAAAAAACCCAAAAAACTTCAGGAATGAAGGATTAAATGATTGGATGTGCTTGGTACCATTGTCACAACAATTCCACTGCTGACCACAAGATGGCAAGTGCAGGTCCATTTCAGCCTCATTCCATGCAAATAAAGTACCACACTTTTCAGTCCTAAAGCATTGCATTTTACCCATAGGAACTCTGGAGGATGTTTGTCAAAGAAGATAAATTTGATATATAAGCAATAATTCATCCCTCATTCACTACTTTTAATTAACAAATATAAAATATTTGGAACATTTTACATTGCTATTCAAGAAATATCTATTAGGCAACTATGTTGCTCCAAATATTCTCTAAGAGGATGGGAATAGCATAGAGAACAAGACAGACTGGCAATCAGAGAACCTAGTTAGTAAGAAATCAACAAAAGAAGCACATTGGATACCTACAATCCCACCTCCAATAGGAAAACTGGTTCCTTAAGCCAAGCAGCTCTGTCATGATTAGAAGTATCCTTCAATATTCTGAATCACTGAAAATAGATGATTGCCCTCATTACAACCCAAAGAACCAGTGGGCAGTGGGTCCAGGACATCAGTTCTGTAAGTAACTCCAGCATGTGTGTACTCATTTCCTAAAACTATCAAGGGAGTACTTTGAGTGAGGGATTGGATTTCCCACTTGTGAGATGGGCAGTCATCACAGGGCCTCACTTCTCTTGGGAGCATACACCAAAGGTGACCTGCTGACTAGGAGAGGCCAGGCAGAACTGAACAAAAACAGGTCAGCTTCTCCAGGTTTTAAACATTACTCAGAGACAATCTATGGTGTCTGGGGTTAATTCTAGAGTAGTTAGTTAAGCTTTAAAAGGATACCTAGAGGCCTGCAAAGGACAAATCATCACCACTACGGGAAAAGTCAGAGGCCTGCCATGGCAGCACTCCACAACAAGTCAGATCAAACCAGGCAGGCCCAAGAAAAGAAGGCCAGAGACCCTGACAAACTAAGGGAGAAAAGGCACTAACCCCCACCCCAAGAAATAAATATTCCACCCCTAGTCAACAACTGTCAATAAAAGACAGAAACCAAAACCCTGAGTTGCATACCTGTCCCATGAAATTCCCACTCTCACAGCTCCAGAGTGTGCTCTCTCTTTCATAAACTCTTCACTTAAACACCAAACAACAACTGTGTCTGCTCAGTCCTTGAATTCTTTTCCTGTAATAAGACTAAGCCTCCTTCACTCCTCCAACACCCTGACTCCCCCAGCTCTGCAATGTCCTTGTGATGGGTTGGGCAGAGGCCTCCCCAGTCTACCAAGCAACACATGGAGAAGGATGGGCAAGACTCTGGTGAACTAGGTCTCTCTCTTTCTTTGTCTATCTCTCTCCCTCCAAATGGGTATTCTGAGACAAAATTCCCGTGTGTATGGGGATACTCCACACCAAGGAGCAATTCTTGGGACCCACCCTGGTATAACCTACAGTTCTGTTCATGAGCTAGCATTAGATTCCACAATTTAAGGGTTCAATCCTACAAGAGTAGACCTCCCACCCCACTTCAGACACCAGTCACAAGAACAGGTCCTTGTTACCCATGCTCCTAAGCAACTGGCTATAAATCAGAGGTTCCCATGACCCACTCCTTGGGCTTGATTAATTTACTAGGGCAACACACAGATCTCAGAGAAACCTTTTACTTATTACATTATCAGTTTATTATAAGGATATAATACAGGAACAGCCAGGTGGAAGAAATACCTAGGGCAAGGGATTGGGAAAGGCATGGAACTTCTATGCCCTCTCCATTATGCTGTGCTCCCCAGTCTCCATATGCTGTTCACCAATGCAGAATCTCTGGGAACCTTGAACTCCTGGGATTTTTATGGAGGCTCCATTACATACCCATGATTGATTGCTTAACTCATTGACCCCTGGCAACAGTTTCAACCTCCTGCCACTCACCATTCTTGCTTCCTGGAGGTCTGGGTAGAACTAAAAGTTCCAATTCTCTAATCCAAGGTTGGTTCTTCTGACAACCAGCCTCTGTCCTTGGGTGGGGACCTAAGGTCATCTCATTAACATCACAAAAGATATCTAATTGCTCTTATCATCTAGGAAATTCCAACAGTTTTAGGAGCTCTGTGTCAGAAAAGGGGTCAAAGAACAAATACATATTTATTTCTCAGTATAAATCATAACCTCACAACCTCCTTCCTTTTACCCATTCTCTTTATTTTTCAAAGTTATCTTAATTAAATCTGTATAAAGGTCAGAGTTTCAGATACGCCCATAAGGATTATGAAAAAATAATTTCTTTCTTTAGATGCAATTGACTTTTCTGAGAAGAAAAGGATGAGGACCAACACAGCATTTATTCTGACTCCCTTCCATTTGGAACCTTAATGTTCGTGATGTTTATTCTTCATTCAATAAATCTGAGCCTGTAATTTATAAACACTGCCATCAGGCCAAACTCGTTATAACTCAATGTTTTTTAACTTAGTTTCAGAGGAATAGGTATATTTATCACATATGATATATGGGTTCTTATTAAACAATTTCTGATCACTCAACTCTCACAGTTCCCAGACTTCTCAAAAACAGCATGTGATTATAACTTGGTTAGTCCCTTCAGAGGGTAGGTCCCTTCCCCAACAGCAGTTACCTTCAGGAGCCACCACTAGGGGCTGGCTCCCACCCACTTCCTGCGACTTTCCAAGGCAGTGGGATTCTCAGTTCTGTATCTTTTTCCTGATCTCTATCAGCTATGCTGTGGCTGTTGTGAAAAACAACTCCCTTCTTTGATGTGGCCTGCACATCATGTATTGCTAGCTTCCATGGTAAGAGGTCCTCTTATTTCCACCTCACCTAAGAGGTTGTCCATTTTATTGGTTGCAAGCCCATAAAATGAACTACTATAACTGCCTCTACTATGCTGGTCTGCTTCAGCCATTTTTCCAAACTCTGTCGGTCAGAGGCAGCCACATGCATTTGCCTATTAGATGTGCCAATCTGCTTTCCAACCCACCGTGTTAGTTTTGTTCCAGTCATTGGCAGCTAAATGGGGAAAAACTATGATACCACAAAGCATATTGTGTGAGAGCCCCCATTTCTTCATGATGTCCTGGTTGCCCTTCTGCCTCAGCCACATCATCCCCTAAGACCTACTGTGAGCATGTGGCTCTACTAAAACTGGCAAATGCTGACACCAGACCATACCTATGGGCTCTTACGGCCTCCGTGGTTGGATTGGATAGATTAGTCATTACTACCCATGTGTTATGATAGTGTAGGCCATGCTGTAGCTTCCCTGAGGAGAAGCCCTGCCCAAAGTAGTTGGCACACATGCCTCTCACGTTTGTGTCATTCTGTCCCTGGATATCTCAGTGCTCTGTTTCTTCTCGCATTGCTTTTACACCATATGCCCAGAATGGCTTCACTCTCGTTGCTCAGTGCCCCTACTGGTGCCTTCCATTTCAAAACCATTCCATGTTATCAACTGAATTGTGAACCCCACACCCCAGGAAAAGATATGTTGGAATACCTCAGAATGTGATTTCATTTGCAGATACCATTTTTACAGAGGTAGTCCACTTCAAATGAGGTCATTCTGGTGAGCCCTAATCCAAAATGACTAGTAAAGTGATATAAAACCTGGAAATCTGAACACAGAGGTATGCACACACAGAGAACTGTTGAACACTAAGGCTAGAGTGATGATTCTAGAGTGAGAGAAGAAAGAATATTTCCTAACTATTTTGTGAGGTCCAAAACTTAACCGGTACATCAAAACAAGAAAAAAATGAAATCAAATCTCTCATTAACATAGAGGCCAAATTAACAAATAAACTATTATTTAAAATAATCTACCAGGAATATAGAACAATCATTTAATGTATTTCACTCATTAATAGAACAGAAAGAAACAACTATGTGAATCTGTAGTAAATTTGAATAAAAGTGATGAATTCCAATAGATATTAATGTTAACTGGGTAAACTGGACAGAAACTTCCTCAGCGAAAACCATGATTAATGTAGAAATGATCAAAATATTCTCTCTGAGTTTGGGTACAGAATGATGATGTCCACCATCACTATTTCACTTAACTTAGCATCAGAGTCCTTAGTACAAGAAGGCAAGAAAAGTAAAGGACTGTAGCATTGTGAAGGAATCAAAACAAAACGAACTATTTACAGATTACATGATTGTGCTTTTACATAATCAGACGGACCAAACAGGCATAGAATTAGATAAATTAATAGATGTAAGTGATTATTAGTGATTAGTCATATTAAGGAACATAACTGAATATAAGAACAATATTAAAATACCAATTGTATTTCTTTTTCCAAAAGGTTACATGTTTATTTATTTGAGAGAGAGAGAGAGAGAGAACACACAGGTGTGAACATGAGGGGAAATACAGAAGGAGAAGCAGACTCCCCCCTAAACAGGGAGTTCAGTTTGGGCTCCCTCCCAGGACCCTGGGATCATGACCCGAGCCAAAGGCAGATGCTGTACTGAATGAACCACCCAGGGGCTACATCAATTGTATTTCCATGTATTAACCATTCATTAGAAAATAAAGTTCTCACATGATATCATATAATAAAATAACATCAAAAGTCATACAACTTGGAATACATCAAAAAACTTTGTGAGGGGAGCCTAGGTGGCTCAGTAGGTTAAGCCGCTGCCTTCAGCTCAGGTCATGATCTCAGGGTCCTGGGATGGAGTCCCGCATCGGGCTCTCTGCTCAGCAGGGAGCCTGCTTCCCTCTCTCTCTCTCTGCCTGCCTCTCTGTCTACTTGTGATCTCTCTCTGTCAAATAAACAAATAAAAAAAAAATCTTAAAAAAAAAAAAAAAAAAAAAACTTTGTGAGAGGTATCACTAGGAAAATCATTAAACCCAGTTGGAAAAATTACAAAGATATACAAATACAGGGATTTATCGCTTTCAGGAATTACAAGGATCTATGTTTTAAATAGAAAGGTTCTTCCAAAAAAGGTCAACGGATCTTATTCAATCTCAATCAACTCCTAGGAAGTTTTCTGTGGAAGTTATGCTCACATTTATATGGAAACATGACAGATCTGGAATGCCAAGACACTATTACAGAAGAAGAAAACCAAAGAATGTATGCTACCAGGCATAGGACACAACAGAAAACCTCAAAGCAAGCATAGTCATTTGACAAGTACTCAAAGGGATTCCATGGTGATGGCAAAAGAATGCTTACTTCAGTAACTGCTGCTGATCTATGGACAGCCAGATGGAAATGAGTCATGAGAACAAAAGAACACCACTGGACAGAAAATAAACAAAAGACTTCGGAAGGTCAGGCTTTTGGTCAACAACCACAGAAACAATAAACTTTCTATTGTGGGAATAAGTTACAAGTGGCACCTATCTCTTTGCTTTGCCCACCATTCTAATGGTGTCATTTGTATTGTTTGCAAGTATTTCTTATAGAAAATTAAGCTTGCCATTACAGAAACAAAGATTGGAAAGGCATTTCCTAAAAGGAGGTATCCCAACAAGATGAAATGTATCAGCGCTTCTACCTGATTACTCCCAAAGAAGATGCAAATTAATGGGGGATTGGGTGAGCCTGGTGGTGGGTATTATGGAGGGCATGTATGGCATAGAGCACTGGGTGTGGTGCATAAACAATGAATTTTGGAACACTGATAAAATACAATAAAATTTTTTTCTTAAAAGTTAGCAAGGTACCAATACATCCACCAGAAAGACTAAAACAAACAAAAAAACACAGCAATCCCACCTATAGACAAAAAATGTGAATTTAATCAACTACTTTACCCTGCTACTGCAGGTGCAAATGGCTATAACTGGAAAACTTCTTGGACGTGTCTACTAGCATTTAATCCAACAATTTCTCTCTCAGGCTTGCAACCACGGGCAGTGCATGCACATGTTTCCTGAATGCCAAGGAAAATGATCCTCACAGCAGAATTATTGGCAATAGAAAACAAAACGAGGAACACCACCAAATACCCAGTAACAACCAAATGGATAAATTAATTGAGGTGACGTACAGCCATGGGGTAGAACATGAAATGAATGAAATGAAAAGCAATGAAAATGAAAGACCTATAATCAGACATAACTATGTGGATGAATTCCACAAACCTAATGTAAACTATAAAATAGGAATAAAAAATAAAAGCCAGATATAAAGATTACATTTAAATATAGCACTAATCCATTTACTTACACTTCAGAAACAGGCAAAATTAATGTGTTTTGATAGAAATCAGGAAAGGGGTTGCCTCTGAGGAGATAGGAAGAAAGATTAAAAGATCTGGAAAGGTCGGCTTCTGGGGTGCTAGTAATGTTCTGTTTCTTTAACTGGGTTGTGGTCACACCAGTGTGTTCAAATGTGAAAATCGAAGCTGGACAATTATGAGTGGTGCACTGTAATGTATGTTACACTTCCACAAAATGTTTACTTAATAATAAAACCTTGCCATTCACTTTCCAACCTGGGCAAACATTTTAGAATCTTTTGACAAATCTATGTTCCAATTTTACCTCTGATACTATCTGCATAAAATTTGACAGGAACCTTAACTTTTTGATTCTTCATCTCTTAGCATTGGAAGTGAAGATACTGCTGCTTACTTGCAGGGAGCTATGGGAATCGCTGAGAGAATTCAGCACGTCGGTGCTCAGTAAATGCAATTACTATACCTTCCCTTCACTTAAGAATGGGGGAGCAAGAGAGATTTATCGAGTTTTCCAGGAATTCCAAATAAGGAATTCTAAATCCTGATTTTTTTTTTTTTTTGAAAAATCAGGATGGGATGTCCCTAGAATTCTATCCTAGGACTGTTACCTTCAAGAGGAATTGTCTATCCTTCCTCTACATCAAAATCACGTAGAACTCAAGCCCAAAAGTCCCAGCCTCCCAGTGGATGCTAATGTGCAGTGAGGAGTAAAGATGACTGCATTTGCCAGTGTCAGCACAGTTATTACCTAATTTAGATAAAGGACCATTTTTACATTTGCAACCAAAGAAGAGTATCTTTATTTCTAAAACGTTCACCTGAATTTGTTTTTACATTTAAAGTGTATGATTAAGACTGTATTTCATAATCAACAAATATAACCATTGTATGATTTTTCTTTTCGTAAAACATATTAATAAATCAATGTGTTTCTTATAAGTCATCGCATTAAAATCAAGTACCAATGGCATTGAAATAAACACAAACATTAAGTAGAAAAATGGTATTATATGTTTTTACATTTAAAAAATGTTTAAATATATCTCTAAGAATCATGAACTTTTGCTTTATCCCTCTCCTAGAAAAAGAGGTGAGATTTGTGGTTGCCAGATTATATGAGGTATGGGAGGGGGGATTGGGGGAAGGTGGTCAAAAGCACAAACTTCCAATTATAAGATAAGGAGCTACTAGGATGTCATACACAACATGATGACTACAGCTAACACTGCCATATGCTATGTAAGAAAGTTCTGAAAGAGTCAATCCTAAGAGTTCTCACCAAAAGGAGCATACGTTCTTCTTTTTATTGTATCTGTATGAGATGGTGGATGTTAACAAAACCCATTATAGTCATTTCACAATGTATGTAAGTCAAACCATCATGCTATATACCCTAAACTTATGCAGTGACATGTGTCATGCATTTCTCCAACAACCCTGAAAAAATTAATAGTAACCTGAGCTTCAATTTGTACTATAAGAAAGTGGTGAGAGAGATATGCTATGCTTAACCCTCTGCATTCTCATTTGTTATCCAAAGAACGACAATGAGCATTTTAGCTTGCAAAAGTGTTCATGTCCCTTTGTGAGTAAATCCCTGTACTGTTCTCTATTGTTGTAGAATAAAGATGAAATGCATGCTTTCCTAGGCTCCAGCTACAAGGCTCTTTTAGTTCCTTCACCCTCAGAGTCTTGACCATGCAAACCTTTCGCTTGCACCTCATCTCTTCCTCCGACTCTCTCATTTATTTCCTGTTTACTTTTAGGTCCAAGACCAAGTACATTTAAGTATATTTAGGGTATCTGTTGGCCTCATTATTAAGGCTCAGTATCAGAACAGGGTAGGACAGGGTAAATATCCAACATAATTCTTTAAAATAAATTTGTTAATTAAAACAGCCACAAGTAGAAGAATTAAGCCATAAAATACTGCATACTGTAGGTGCTCAAAAATATAAAAAATACAACAATGATAGTTCTTTGGCAAATGCCAAAAAAATTCTATTTATTGATGACTTGCTTTCATGCTTTCTTTTGGTCTTCATTTTTTTTTAAAGATTTTATTTATTTATTTGACAGAGAGAGATCACAAGTAGGCAGAGTGGCAGGCAGAGAGAGAGGGAAGCAGGCTCCCCGCAGAGCAGAGAGCCCGATGCGGGGCTCGATCCCAGGACCCTGAGATCATGACCTGAGCCGAAGGCAGAGGCTTTAACCCACTGAGCCACCCAGGCACCCCTTGGTCTTCATTTTTTTTCCTTCCTTAATTTATGGAAAAATATTTACTATGTGCTTACTTCCTTCTGTTTATTGTCCTCTTTTTAATACAGAACAAAAGGAACAAGGTGCTAAATTAAGAATATTAGATGATGTATGTAACAAATCTGTCCCTGTGCTGGCCTTTGTTTCACTCAGTTACACTGCTTCCTTTCCCTGTCAGTAGGCTTAGTCCCCAGCAGGAAAGATGTGGCTAATGTCCAAGCAAGAATGTTCCTGTAACACAGCAGGGATGTCCATTATCACCACTGCTATTCAACATAGTACTAGAAGTCCTAGCCTCAGCAATCAGACAACAGAAAGAAATCAAAGGCATCCAAATCAGCAAAGAAGAAATCAAACTATCACTCTTTGCAGATGATATGATACTATATGTGGAAAACCCAAAGGACTCCACTCTAAATCTGCTAGAACTTGTACAGGAATTCAGTAAAGTGTCAGGATATAAAATCAATGCACAGAAATCAGTTGCATTTCTTTACACCAACAACAAGATAGAAGAAAGAGAAATTAAGGAGTCAATCCCATTTACAATTTCATGCAAAAACCATAAGATATCTAGGAATAAACCTAACCAAAGAGGCAAAGAATCTGTACTCAGAAAACTTATAGTACTCATGAAAGAAATTGAGGAAGACACAAAGAAAAGGAAA
The DNA here is from genome assembly GCF_902655055.1 of Lutra lutra. Lineage (NCBI taxonomy): Eukaryota > Metazoa > Chordata > Mammalia > Carnivora > Mustelidae > Lutra > Lutra lutra. Next base: position 59,122,730 of record NC_062287.1, on the reverse strand, counting down.
AATGTTCTTCCATGTTCCATTGGAAGAACAAGTATTATGAACATGTCCTAAAGCAATCTACACATTTAATGCAATCCCTATCAAAATCCCATCCATTTTTTCAAAGAAATGGTACAAATAATCCTAAAATTTGTATGGAACCAGAAAAGACCTCGTATAGCCAGAGGAATATTGAAATAAAAGCCAAAGTTGGTGGCATCACAGTTCCAGACTTCAAGATCTATTACAAAGCTGTCATCATCAAGACACTATGGTACTGGCACAAAAACAGACACATAGATCAATGGAACAGAATAGAGAGCCCAGAATTAGACCCTCAACTCTATGGTCAACTAATCTTCGACAAAGCAGGAAAGAATGCCCAATGGAATAAAGACAGTCTCTTCAACATGCCCAAGACAAATGTCTTACTTACCTCACCCTAGTTTCAGCCCTGATGCTCCTAGCATGTGCTAAGCATGATATAGTAGGAAAAGTGACAGCTTTGTGTCAGAAAGACTTGCCCTTTACGTGTATTCAATGATTAACTTAACCTGGCTGAATCTTTCTGTCTGCTGATCTGTAAAATGAAGATGATAGATAAGAGCAAACTCTAAAGTAGCTGTAAGGATTTCATGATGTAGAATAATTAAAACAAGTATTCAGAGGCCTGACAGAGAGTACCTTTGACTCAGCGAAACGTGTCATTGCAGGAACGTACTGAAGGCGAGTGCCAATTCATGCAGTCCAGCAAGCTATCCATTGATAACCCCACTCCCCCAACTTTCTTCTTGACTGGAGTTCCAGGGCTAGAAACTTTTCACATCTGGTTTTCCATCCCTTTTTGCTGCCTCTGTGTGGTTGCCCTCTTGGGAAACAGCACTATCCTGTGTGTGGTGATCACAGACTCCAGCCTTCATGAGCCCATGTACTATTTCCTCTCTATGCTTTCCAACACTGACTTGGGCATCACTATTTCTTCTCTTCCCACAATTCTGAGCATCCCCTGGTTCAATACCAGGATCGTCAGCCAAGATGCCTGCGTTGTACAGATGTTCTTTTTTCCTTGGATTTACCCTCATGGATTCCTCTGTACTTTTGGCCATGGCTTTGACTGCCTTACTGCTATCTGCAGCACCCTAAGGTATGCTATGGTTCTGACCGACTCTAGAACCATCAAAGCTGGCCTATTGATTTTTGTACAAATGCTGGTCCACCTGACACCCTTGCTCCTAAGTGGTTATCCTTCTGTGGTCCTAATGTGCTTTCCCAGTCCTATTGCTACCACCCTGATGTGATTAAGTGTTCTTGCTCAAGTATCAAAATTAATAGCATCTGTGGCTTTGTTGCTCTCATTCCGACATCAGGTATAAATATCCCCTCCATTTTTCTCTCCAATGTGCTCAACATCAAGTCCATCCTCAGCATTGCCTCCCCAGAGGAGAGGCAAAAGTCTTTTGGACCCTGGGTCTCTCATGTGGGTGCTGTTGCCATTTTCTACATCCCTTGGATCATTTTGGCTTTGGTCCATCGCTTTGGTCATAATGCTCCTCCCTGTGTCCATATACTGATGTCAAATTTCCATTTCCTATTTCCCCCAGGGTTCACATAGTGTGAAAAACAAACAAACCTGCAAAGCATTCCTGAGGCTTCTTCCAAACACAGACTAGCCAGTCTGACTATGCAAGACATGGATAAAGTTAGTCTTTCTTCCTTCCTTTCTGCAAATTTTAATAAATAATATTAGTAATAGTGGGCTTTCCTTAGTTGTGGTAACACAAGGTCCCCCAAGAAACATCCTTGGCCTCTCAATTAGTTTATATAGTCTAGTGGCCAGCACATGAAACGAAATAAAATAACAATAATGAATAAGAAGTAGTATCACAGGGGCACCTGAGTGGCTCAGTCAGTTAGGCATCCAACTCTTGCCTTCTGCTCAGGTGATGATCTCAGGGTCGTGAGACTGGGACCCTCATGGGGATCTGTCCTCAGTCTGCTGGAGATTCTCTCCCTCTCCCTCTGCCCTTTCTCACTCATTCTCCCTCTCTCTCTCTCTCTCAAATAAATAAACAAATAAAAAAAAAGAAGAAGTATCACAAAAATATATGGACACTAAAGAAAATATCCTAATCATAGTGGAGACTCAAAAAATCCTTAGAGGAAGTGACTACTTGGACTAAAAAGCATGTGAAACAAATAAAGATGGAAAGAGCTGTCCAGGCACCCAGAACATTGCATTGTGAGGGCAACGAAGTATGACAGCACCTGAGACACCAAGAAATTATAAGTGATCAGTAGAGCTGGAGTAAAGGGGCTGTGTTGTGTGGGCAGAAGGAGGAAGGTTATTAATGAGAGTATAAAGTAATATTTTTGTTAGATAAAGTAAAGTGTGGTAACTGAAAAAAAGAGGATAATCAACTGAGTTGGGAACTTTTCTTAGATTCCCTCTTAAGGAATATCCACTGTGTTCTGTAGAGAAGCCTTCTTCCTTTAGATTCCTGATTTAAGACAATCATTATAAAACCTTATAGTCTTCTGTTACCCTTCCAGAGTAAATTTGGACTACCTCATAATAACCTTCACTCCCTTAATGCCATCTCATAAGTTTTCCTCCATTTGTCCTGGTTTATATATACGAGCTACTTCCGGTACTATGATCTACTATTTCTAGAACGGAAATGGATTCTAAGATTTCTTGTACAAAGCTCAGATCCTTAAGTCCCCCAACGCAGATTACTAAAATCATAAGATTGCAAGAGGTTCAAGAAATCAGAACTGAAGCAAAATTTAGTGACTAGTCTTTCCTCCAAACAATATAATTTCCCAATACCCTCCATCTTCTCCCCTCACAAAATCCTCTAAGACATAAAATCTATAAAGGGATGGTCAAAATTGGAAGGAGAGTAAGAAGTATTTAACTAAGGAAAGATAGTTTTGTGTCCTAGATTATACCTTTTAGAAAAATTGACATCTTCAAGTGATGAGTAGTCATTGGGTTTAAGAGGATTGCAGCATTTCTGAGCTTCCTGTAAATACTATTGATTTTCTTTTCCTTAGTTAAATTCCCTCAATAGCAACAATGAACTGAAACTAACAAATGGAAGGTAGAAAAATGATAAATTAGTAGAAATGTAATATTAATTATCTCCATGCAAGTGAGCTCTGGTACCCCCTAGTACCAGGAGGGTTTTATTATACCCATCTATATACACACTGATTTATCATTTCACACGATCTGCTTTGGAGCTCAGCATAGCCTTGCCAAAACACATGTATGCTGTGCCCCTGTATTCTAAGAGCCAAGTTCTCATATTAAATATATATACTTAATGCAAAGGGTTACTCACGCCTGTGCAAACACACAAGGTTATACACATATACTCATATTCACATGAAACCCAGTCCTTACACACATGTTCATTAACATAGCTCTCAAATACATACACCAACAAGCGTATTAACACACTTCCACATTATATAAAATATCTCTTCACTTGTAAATAACCTTTACTAACAAAAAATGCATACATACAGATAAGTTCACAACTGATTATTATAACAACACACAATCTTGGCCATGCACTCAATTCCTCAGCCTTTCCCTTTGTGTACACAGAGCAGTGAGGATAGTTAGGGGTTAATGCTTCCAGCTTTAGTCTCTAGTCTCAGAGAAAACCAGAGATTAAGGTAGGGTAGGCAGCCTAAGAGGAGGGGGAGAATTAATGCCTGGGGAAGGAAGAGGCCAGGCTTAAGCAGGTCTTTAAATAGGTCCTAATCTACAGTCTCTCCTAAAAGATGAATCACAGGAGCCAGATAGAGATGCTCAGGGTCAGAGATGAAGCAGAGCTCAAGGTGAATGGTTCCCAGCTCCCAGTCACCTCTGCCCTTCTCAGAGAACAGCAGGACTCACAGAAACTCCAAGAAGCTAGAAGACAAGGTAATAAACCGTATAGAATGACTTGACTTACTGGGGGCTCCACATCCAGAGATCCCTGATGGCTGCATTTCCTTCTGTGACACGAAGAAGATTCACAGCTCACACTCTGTCCTCCAGATAAATTCTAGAAAAATAGAAAGGCTGTCTCTACACACAATCCCTGTATGAAGGACACTGGATCTGAACCCTCCCCTGCTCCAGCATGATTGCTCTATCCCTTGGTTTTAGATAACCCAACGTGAGAAAACGGTAAATATACCTGAAATAATTCTTTAGCAAGATCTCAGCCCATTTTATCCTTTCCAATTTCAGGCTTAAACGACACAGTTAACCTGATAGACATAACTATCCCCACATAACGGTGGAGTGATTGAAGGCCACCAGAGGCAGTGGTACCAGCACTGGACTCAAACTACACTCTCACAGATGATAGCTGAGCCACATCAGTGTGAGAACATTGTTCTTGGAAACATATTTTCTTCAACAAAACTATGCCATGTCCTCACAAGTAGATTATACTTCGGAGAACAGAAAAATTGACTCTGACGTTCACTGTATGATCACCCTACCTACAAGGTTGAAAAAGATGACTTAATTTCTTCTTTCAGTACCTAGTACTCTCACAAGAAGTCTAGGCAACAGACAGCAGGGACAGGACATGTTTAAAGTCATGGAAAGGGGGAAGGAATCTTGGGCAAGAAGGGAAATTACTCTTTAATTCATACTCCTGAGGGAATGTACATTACTCCTTCCACCCAGGAGCAAGTTGATAACCTGTGCCTCCCTCAGAAATATTACAGAAAACCTCACACACTTCACAAAATGATCCAAGATTGATTAACTCCCTGTCCAATCCACATGTCTTGTAACCTTCACTCTGCACAGGGTGAGTGGATAAATCTAAGTGCAAAAGAGGCCAGGGAATTGCTGAGAGTGAGGACACCAGATTCCATGGGGTTGTAGGTATAGAGAAGAAAGAAAGGCACCTGTCAAGAGCTACCATTCCCTACTTCAGACTTGGACCCCAGGTCACCACCTGAGAAGAGTCACCACTCCAAAAGGAATAAGGCAAACAGGTGAGTTCCTCATTAAGGCTCATGAGAAGAAACTTTGTGAGAATTAAAAACAATACAGAGTAAATGCTTCTGGTGTTATATATACAGAAATAGCAATGTCTTCCACAATTAATCAAAGAGATTATTGTGCACTTTGAGAAATTGTATGTTTAGCAGGCATCTTCACCAGTGCCCAGTGCCAGAATGAGGATGATCTAAGGATGTTTTCCAGATGCCCATGAACCTCAGTGACCACATCCTCAAAAATGGAGAGTGACATTCAGGAGGCAGAAGGGAGAGGGAAAGGAAGACTCTGGTTCAAAAAGCACATAAAAATGGAAGAACAAGCCAGGCAGGAGGGGATAACAAAAGAGGGTTGGACCCCAGATAAGGTGTTTGTCTGAATTTTCACCACACCCTGGATAGGAGTATTTGTTTTGAGCAAACCTACACCTATTATCAAGGTAGGATAGTAATTTTTTTCAGTGAAGAGCAAGATTTGTAAAGTCTGATCTCCATTCTCTCATAATGTTATAAAGCTTGGGGAAATTAGGAAGAGGTTAGGTTTCTTTGGGATCTCAAGGAAACCCTTTATAGGAACCATTAGGTCTGGTGGAATGAAACATTTGTTAGTCCCAACAGCTGATTTGTTATGGGAGGTCTGAAAAGACTCTTCTTGTCTGTGTGTTTCTGTTATGGCAGAGACTCAAAGGCTCAGTCAACTGTGAGGAAATAGTGAAAAGGTGCCTAGGAAGAACCAGGTAAGCATTTGTGTCATCAATCCTGGGTAGGTGTTAGTCACCAGAGGGATCAAAGAAGAGCACCATGTAAAGCAAGTAGAGGCAGAGGAGGACATTCAGGTCTTTCATTGGCCAGCACAGCAGACACTAGTATGAGAACTATGTATAACACTCTTATGGCCATGGTGCCAAAGCAGTGTTTAAAAGGTTCCTCCAGGGACATCTGAGTGGCTTAGTCAGCTAAGCTGCTGTCTTTGGCTCAGGTCATGATTTCTGGTTCCTGACATCGAGCTCTACATTGAGCTCTGTGCTCAGCCTGGAGCCTGCTACTCCCTTTCCCTCTACAGCTCCCTCTTCTTGCTCTCTCTCTCACACACACACTTTCTCTCAAATAAATAAATATAATCTTTAAAATAAAATAAAAAATAAAATTTTCCTCCAAGGATTTTAAGATATGGCTAATCTGTTAAAAAGTCCATTGCCACTGAACAATTTATTTGTTCCAAATAAATTATTGTTCCAATATATTTGATCCAGCAAATATTTATTAAACCCCTATTCTGTGCTAAGCACAGAGGTGCTAGGATGGTGTACTATTCAGGGCTCACCTCATGAAAATCTATCATCAGGACAGGATTTAGAAAACCATACCCTGCAGACAAAATCCAGCTTGCACCCTGTTTTTACAAATAAAATTGTATTGAGATGTAGTCACACTCACACATTCTTGTACTGACTGTGGCTGTTCTCAGGCTATAGGGGCTAAACTGACTAGTTGCAACACACATTGTACAGCACATAAAACCTAAAATATGTGTGATCTGGCCTTTTACACAAATGAGTTTGCTGGCCCCTAGTCTAGGAGGGCATACATCATAGATAATAGAATTAATTACAGGTGTACAATCATCCGTCACCTATCCTCCAGCCCAATTCTCCCGGGAACTCCTATAATCAAAGCTAACTTAACATCACTACATACCTTGCTATGAGACTTTAGGCCAAAGTGTTTTCCAATGTGGCTTCCTTTGCTAAGGGGCTTAAACAAAAACTTGAAAAGAACCTATGGGAAATGTTAAACAAGTCAGTTTATTCTGAGGAATAGAAGGGCAAGAAGGATTATTACTGACATTATTTGTCAGGACAGTTTCCCTTAGCAGATTCTACTTTCAAGGAAAATATTGATTCTTTGACAAAAATTACATTTGCAGTAGGTTTCCATTCCATTTTGAGACATAAACATGAATGAGGAATAAAGAGGAGCATCACTTTACGTTGCAAAAATTTTTTATTAAAATAGTTGAAATTCTTCCAGTTTACTGTTAAGCCCTACTGCGCTATGATTCATTTGAAACTTTCAAATATTAAAAATAATAATAATTACTTATTTGATCATCACCCACAAGGAGTAGATTACCTTTGCATTGGAGAACAAACTAACCATCCCGTGATGCTGGCCTCAGGGAATAACACTTTGCATCCTGTGTTCTTCATCCTACTTGGAATCCCAGGACTTGAGAATTACCAATTTTGGATTGCGTTCCCTCTCTGTGCCATGTATCTTGTGGCTATAGTTGGCAATATCATTGTCCTTCACATAATCCGAATTGACCACACGCTGCATGAGCCCATGTACCTGTTCCTAGCCATGCTGGCTGTCACTGACCTGACCCTGTCCTCTTCCACCCAACCTAAAATGCTGGCTATACTCTGGTTTCATGCTCATGAGATTGAATACCATGCCTGCCTCATCCAGGTGTTCTTCATCCATGCCTTTTCTTCCGTGGAGTCTGGGTTGCTCATGGCTATGGCCTTGGACCGTTATGTGGCTATCTGCTTCCCCCTCCACCACTCTACTGTCCTGACCCCAGCTGTGGTGGGTAAACTGGGGGCAGCTGTGATGATGAGAGGGTTGCTGTGGGTGAGTCCCTTCTGCTTCATGGTGTCCAGGATGCCCTTCTGCACCAACCATGTCATTCCCCAGTCATACTGTGAGCACATGGCTGTGCTAAAGCTGGTGTGTGCAGATACCAGAGTCAATCGTGCATATGGGCTCTTTGTGGCCTTCTCTCTGGCTGTCTTTGACATAATTGTCATTAGTATATCTTATGTGATGATTTTGAGAACTGTTCTGAGGTTGCCCTCTGAGGAGGCCCGGCTCAAGGCTTTTGGCACGTGTGCTTCCCATATCTGTGTCATCTTGGCTTTTTATATCCCGGCCCTCTTCACCTTCCTCACCCACCGCTTTGGACATCATGTGCCCCGAGTGATACATGTCATGTTCGCTAATCTCTATCTCCTGGTACCTCCCATGCTCAACCCCATCATCTATGGGGTTAGAACCAAGCAGATCAGGGACAGGGTTATTCAAGGATGTTGTGGAAAAGTTCCCTGAGCTAAGGGTCAGGGCATCACAACCAACCCCACTGCCCCACTGATCTGGGATCATCGCATATTCACACAAAGTCTTCTCTGTGAACAACAGATCCTGAGGTTAGCAAACCTCCAGAACGAAATGAATAATTTTCAAAATGCCCAGAATAAGAGCTCTCTGTGACATGTGATTGATCATAAATACTGATTTGATCAATCTTCATCAGCACAAGGAAAGGGTAAAAAATATGTCCACCATTCAAATTAGTGAAGATTTGAACAGAATGCCATCTTCCACAAACCACTACACTGAAAATGATTTTTAACCTACCAGGAGAAGTCTAAGTTCTTATGATTTGTTAAAAAAGAGTTTAAAACTTTCCACCAAAACACTTATAAAGTATGTATTTTCCCCATCTTGGAACCTCTTTAAAAAAATAGAATTTTGGGGGGGAAAAGCACAAAGAAATATATAGATCCATTATTTATAAAAACAAAAACAGGAAAATATATATATTGCTCTATATGAAGAATGACCAATTGAAGATCATCATGTATCATGTAACTAATATATTTGCAAAGACCACGTAAAGATGTGAAAAATATTCCAGATATAATATGACATCCGTCCATAAGGCTGAAACCAACTCTAAAAGAAATACAGGGATGCATAGGTGGCTCAGTCAGTTAGGCAGCTGCCTTCTGCTCGAGTCATGATCCAGGGATCCTGGGACCAAGCCCCATATCAGGCTCCTTGCTCAGCAGGGAGCCTGCTTCTCCCCGGCCTGCCATAGCCCCTGCTTGTACTTGCACTCTGTCTCTCTCTCTCCTCGTTTTCTCTGTCTCAAAAAAATAAACAAAATCTTTAAGAAAAAAATACATATGCATAGAAAAAGTTTCTGGGACTACATCTAAATGCTAATAATTACAAATCAATAGTGAGATTTGTGGTATTTTAATTTTCTTTTCGCACTTTAATGTATTTTTAAAAATTATCCTTGATTCAGCAAGTAATTTTAATATGAGAAAAAAATAATTCAGACAAAAACAGAAGTGCAAAGAAAAGGTTAATTTGGTGCCAAAGCCTAAAGGAATGGAGTAGGCAATCTGAGAAGATGAATGACTCCAGAATACAGCAAGTTCCAGGAAAGCCTGAACATCTCCGTGAAAATTGCTGCCACAATCACAACGTTTGTTTGGTTTTTGTTTTTTTGTTTTTCTCCCACAACGTTTTGAGACTTGCAACAGGGAGCATTTGGTAAGCTGAGTGTTGGTCTCTCCTTCAAGAAATTGCCTATTCCCTGATGACAATGGATTGCAGAGTGAAGAAGTTTTGGAAAACAAATAGATAAGGAGATTCTCTTCTGAACAGAGCTATATTGTATGGCTAAAGGTAATGAGAAAGTCATTAGAATATTGAGTATTTGTTAATATTTAATTTCCTTTTCAAAAGTAAAATGTTAAACTGTTTTAGAAAACCACATTTATTCTAATTATTTCAACTATATTGTGGTGTACTTATACAAAAACGTGTATATATTTAATGTATTCATTTTAATGAGTTTGGACATATGCAAACACACATGATAGCATCACCACAAACACAGTAAAATCGTCCATCACAATTACTGCATTTGTGTATCTATCCTCCCTCACCACTCTCCTGTCAATGCCAATAGTGAAGAAGGTTCTAGAACTCAGGCTCTTATGTTACTAAAACCAGCATCAGATGAAGGTGCTTGAAGAGGAATGGGGAACATGTTTGCTTGTCCTAGGAAAACACCTAACAGAGCCTAACATTGTCCACAGAAATGAATGGGTATTCTGAAGGAGCATTTTTAAGATTCCCAGATATTAGAGACATAAAGGGGTTGTGATCTGTTATCAGCAAAACAGTAAATGATTATGAGTCCTTCTTTTTCTATCACAGCCTTTATGTAGAATTCTCCCCACAGATGGGCTCTGTTTGGTCATCATACCTTATTTTCAATGTGAGTGGATTTAGGTAGGTCACAAGCTTTCAGGTTTATCATTGACTCCTCTTTTCTTCATGGTCTTATATCCAGTCCCTTCACATTTATTGGCCAGTGAAGGCATTTCATCTCATAAAACAGAAGGCAAGCCAGAATCACAAGCATTCTTGGTCTTAAACCGCTGATGTCAGAGTTACCAAATCTTATTCAGCCCTCAACTTTGAAAATTGGAAATAAAAAGTATAATTCTGGTGGTACATTTAGGAGGACATATGATTTTCAAAGACAGAATAGAAAATAAGATCTACTTAAATACCTTCAGCTTGAAACAAAGGAACAACAGACAAATGAACTGATTTACATAAGCCTACAATGATCACTTGGTCCTCAGGTTAATATAAAAGGAGATGTGCTAGAGGTGAGAGCTGGTCATCAGTATAAGTCAGGCAGAAAACTGGAAAAAAGAGGCCTATAATTTGATTGTGAAAAGTGATTTTCCATATTCTAGGATATATACATATTATAATCAGAGCATTAAATAAAGGAATGAAAATTCTTAACCTGGATGTACTTAATCCAGCATCTGTCTAGGATCATAATGGAATAATATGGCTCAATTATGTCTATGCTACATCATCCCAGCATTCCTTGACATATATCAGCATCATTCGGAGTTGAACATTCCTTGATCTCTAGATCCAGAAATGGCTTTAAGGTCACCAGGAGGAAAAGCAACCAGAACTACACACACACACACACACACACAAACACACACATAACTGGTGTTTTGTTCTGTTTTGTAATTTCAGGAAGCAAGGCAGTGACAACTCTCCCCTTAGAAGGGCTAAATATAGGTAAAAGGCAAAGTCACCTAAGAAAATTTAGGTAAAAGATTAAATAAAATGCATTATCCTCTTCCTGTTTTTCTTTCTCCTGTTCAAATTCCTGCCCGAACTCCTCCTCCATTTCTTCCCTTCCTTTATTCCTTTTTTAATCTATTGTGAATATTATAATTTTAATGTAAAAAGTACTGAATTTCATAATGACAAATATTCCTTATAAAAGGAGTTGCTCTCAGCAGCCCTCTCTAAGAACACGTCTATGTGCTTTACATGCTTATTGAACTTCCCCATTGTCCTGGAGCTACCTGCATCTTTTCTAAAACACATGGCTCATGGAAACCTTTTCTGAAGCATTTCTCTTCTGAGAGTTTTAAAAAAAAGTGAAGAAATAGAAGTTGATAACTAAGCCACCCTAATCGATTTATGGAATTAAGTGGGGAAGTAAAGTTTGCACCAGTAAAGAACAAAGGTGAGTTTTCAGTTCGACAGGAGACATGTGTCAAACCTTACTTGGAGGCACCAGCCTTCTGTCAACCTACAGCCTCTCCCGGTGAGAACACCAGGGTTTGAGTTATGTCATGAATCAGCTTCACTTGAAGTGTACCACTCCAAATCTTGTGGGCTTATTGTCCAGTCATGGTTGCAACAAACAGACGCATCACTCATTGGCTGGCTCCACAAAGGGAGAACATGGTAACCTCTTGCCTTAGGCCTGCACTGTGCTCCTCCTGCTTCTTGCCCCAGGGCTGACACTGAGGCCTGACACATTCTCAGGTATTCACTTGGTATCCATACATGTGAGGAAGTATGGGGGAATGAACAACGCATAGGATAAATACTGACCAATGGTAAATGAGATCCAATGGATTAATGGTTCCCTCCTTATTTTCCTGGATGGACTATCATGAGATGTACTTGATAAGGCTTCAGAGTTGGGTCTGCAGGAATGATCCATATTCACCCGTAAAGGTGACTGGCTCATTATTGATTTACCATCTCTCAGCTCCAAATTCCTTTTTGCCTGTTCTATGATGATGGTGTTGAGACTCTGTACATACTTGTCTTTTGTCAGCTGACACGATATTAAGATGTGTCAGTGGAAGGCAGTGGAAGAACACTAGAGGGAGGAGCTTTCTCTTCCTGGTTTCTGTGTGCTTTGTTGGCCAGACTCCCACAGAACATGCTATTTTTCCATTGCTTGACGCTGTGTGTTTCTTCAGTGCTCAGTTCCAGCAGTGCACAACTTCCTCCAGTATAGCCACTGGGCACGTTCTCTGTTCTTCACTGGGACAACAGGGACATAACCAGAGGCCCAGACAGTATGTAGCAGGCTTCCAGATGAGGGAACATCTCCTATCTCTTCTCCTTAGCCTTGGTCATGTGTATACCAATCAAGGCAGCACAGGGCTAGCCATCTAGTGATGGCTGGCCACCCAACCTTCATCTCAAAAGGGCAGCCTGGAGCTGTCCCCACCTGAGCCCCACATGGAAATATATTACAGTCCTACAAAAGGCACTCTCTCTATATCCCAGTTCCAGCAGTGCCCAGCACTCATAAGCTTGTCTGGCACCCAGAGCTCAGAGACTTGGCACCTTTCTTGGCACTCCCAGAGGGTAGATTGGGTTTTGCAAGCTCCACTAAGAAAAACCTTAGGAACTTCACAGGCTTAAAATGTACTTACAAAATCAAAAGTGTCCACTTATAAATGTACTTTTTCACTGAGGAAAGGAGAATACCCAAATTCCTTGAGGACTATTGGAAATGAGATATCATCTCACACTGATAATAGGCAACCAAATATTCCATCATGTTCTTTTTTGATTAAAGTTTGAGATTATTGGGGCGAGATGACTAATGGAATGATGGACAAATTTTATCTCACAGCGAGCACAATGATTTTTTACCCGTGGCTAGTCTGCAGAGGCCTAAGTATATAATTGGTTATATCACACTTATGAGCTGGGAAAATTTTCATGTTAGCGTATCTGTGAGGTTGAAACCATTACGGTAGGAAAGATAAAGTACAAAGTCCATGTAAGCCCAAATTAAGTTTGTGAAAAGTTGTCCCAGAATCCCATGACATTTATCAATGTCTTATAGATGTGTCTCCATTAATTCACATTCATGGCCTCTCTGAAGGTTCTGATAAGTTACTGGAAGAGAAGGAAAATATTCAGGCTTTGTTTATGGATGGATCAGTGGACAAGTTGGTACTAAGCATTGGTACCAGACATAGAATACAGTGGCACAACAGCCTCATACATGAATGACCATAAAGAGAAAAAAAAGAAGAAGAAGGTGCTGAAGGACAGTTCTCATAACGGACAGTTGTTGTTGACTTTGTGTAGAGAGGTTGTCTAAGGTATGTGGTTACACATGGACTTTTGTACTTTGCTGAAAGTCTTGGCTAGTTGCTCAATGAATGGAATTAGCAAACTTGAAAGAAGAGAGATACGGAAGTCTGTAGAAGATATATGTAAAATACATACTAAAGTGGACACAGAGGGTGAAAATCTTATATCTCATGCTTATATCCACAAAACTGTACCCAATTCAGAGGAGAAACAATAATAAGATAGAAAGAAACTACATGTAAATATCAGCAGCCTTTGTTATACTACTGCTGATCCAGAGGGCTCACAGATAGAGTCAAAATGTAAGAGAGAGAGAGAGAAAACACGAGCCAAAAGTATAAATTCCCATTTATCAAGCTTAATTTTAGGAGAAATTGTGTAATCTTCATTTCTGGGTTGTTGGTAATGTTATTATCCACTTTTAACATTCAGCGAACAGCAGCAGGACTGATCCTGAGCATTTGATATGGCATTTTGTATGCACATCATATATGATCCTACACGTAAGAAAGGGCAAAATAACTACCTGTATACAATCCAGTGTTGAACTACATTGATATGCTAGTAAGATACACTCTATAGAATGACTATTTTTAGAGTTAACCAAGAATTAAAGAAGAAAAAATTAATTAAAGTGCCATTTGGATATCATTCAGGAAAGAAAAGTTTATTAACAAACTTTCCTACATTAAATCTCGACTTTTTGAATTGTATGAAGTCTGAATGAATACTTTATTCAGGTTCATACTACTTGCACATATGAATAGTTGTTTACATACATTATCTCACTTTACCTTGAAAACAAAGCATAATTTAGGTGATATTAATAGGGACCTACTGTGAAGGAACCTAAGCAAATATCATGCAATCTGTAAGTTACTTAGCTTAAGGTTGTTAGAAGAATATCTAGGTACAGAATAGGGAAAATTACCCCATTCTATGGATGCACTCATTTACAAATGGCTTTCTCTCTACTCTGAGATAACTAGTGATTAGATTTGTTGCTGCTTCTGAATTAAGACCTTGGTAATAGCCTTTCGAATCTGCTTAGTCTTCACACTGTAGATGATAGGGTTGAGCACAGGAGGAATGAGAAGGAAGACATTCGCCATGATGGTGTGGACAAATGCAGGTGCTGAATGGCCATAGCGACGGACAAGAGACAAGCTGATGAGGGGGATGTAGAAGATGGCAACAGCACTGATGTGGGATATGCAGGTGTTGAAGGCTTTTTGCCGCCCCTCTGAGGAGGCAATGCTGAGAACAGATCGGATGATCAGTACATAGGAGAGCAAGATGCAAGGGCAGTCAAACCCTGTTGTGGAGAAAATTGCAAATAGACCAAGGATATTGTTGATTCTATTGTCTGTGCATGAGAGTTGAATGAGATCAACATGGTAGCAGTAAGAATGTGAAAGGACCACAGCACTGCAGAAGGACAGCTTTTTAACAAAGAGCACCACGGGTAACATGACAGCAACATTCCGTACCAATATGCTCATCCCAATCTGGGCAATCCTGGCATTGCTGAGAACGGTGGTGTATCTCAGTGGATTACAGATGGCTACAAAACGATCAAAGGCCATGGCCAGCAGGACCCCAGACTCCATGAAAGTAAATCCATGGAGAAAGAACATCTGGGCAATGCAGGCATTTAAGGTGATTTCTCGAGCTTCAAACCAGAAGACACCAAGGGTAGTGGAAAGGGTGCACAGGGATAAGCTCAGGTCTGTGGCTGAAAGCATAGAGAGGAAATAATACATGGGTTCATGGAGGTTTTGCTCACGGAGGACCACAAATAGGATCATGCTGTTCCCAGAGAGGGCGATGACATACAGGAGACAAAAAGGTATGGAGATCCAAACCTGGGCTGTTCTCAGGCCTGGGATGCCCGTCAGGAAGAAGGTCAAAGGTTGAACATTGGTATTATTGAGGGCCAACATATTGAGGGACTGAAAAGACAGGGATATTTGAATAATCAAACATAACATGTAAAAAATTCATAGCTATCATTTAGAATATCTTCCTGGCACTCTTACATTCAATGAATTACTGCTGCTGATTCTCTAAGAATTTTGTTTTTTTCTGGATTTCCACTACTGGATGCTTTTCTCCAGGCCTCACATCATGCATTGAAAAGAGAGGATTCCCAGAGTTATGCAACATCAGAAGTTCTTTTTTTTTTTTTTTAAGAATTTATTTTTTTATTTGACAGACAGTGATCATAAGTAGGCAGAGAGGCAGGCAGAGAGAGGGGGAAGCAGGCTCCCTGCCAAGCAGAGAGCTCGATGTTGGGCTCGATCCCAGGACCCTGAGATAATGACCTGAGCCGAAGGCAGAGGTTTAACCCACTGAACCACCCAGGCGTCCCAGACTTCAGATGTTCTTAAGTCTGTAATTCTCTTTGGTGACCATAAACATCACAATTAAGTCATCCCTGCATGTAAAATTTCATAGTAGAATACTTAAACAATATGAGAAAATTGGTTTCCAGCACTTTTTTACTGAAGTATAAATAGCCTACAGTGTTGTATTAGTTTCAGATGTACAATATAATAACAATGATTTTCACTGATTTTTAAAAATAAATTATTAATCCTGAAATAAAGCTCTGAAGAATCAAGTCACATTTGAAATGTGAATATTATTAGTTTTTCCTGGGCACTCAGAAGAATGCCAAAAACATCCCCAACACACATATGTTTATAAATCTGGAAACAAGGTGGTCCAAACTACCACCCTAACAAAGATCATTATAACACCCATTTGTTGAAAATTCTCTGTGCTATTGACATTTTATATGCATTATGTAATTTCATCCGAACACCAACTCTAGGAGGTAGATAGGAGTATATTTTGCATATGAGAAAACAGACCCAAAAATCAATTGCCCAAGGTTAACTCTATAAAGCACTACCTAATCGTTGAGAGAAACCATATATAACACAAAGGTGCAGAAAGAAAAAAAAGAGAGAGGGAGAGAAAGAGGGAAAGAAAGGAAAGAGGAAGGAAGGCAGGCATGAAGGGTGGGGGGAGAAACTGAGAGACAGTGAGGAGAGGAAAGGAGGAAAGGAAGGAAGAAAGAGATAGAAATGCAAACATTGCCATTATTTTAAAGTAGTGCAGTAAGCACTGCATTTTAATGTATGGTATAGGCTGCTCCTCAAACACAAAGAACCATACACAACAGCCATCACTTCTTAAACACATACTATGTGCCAGATGCAACCATCTTCATATCCATAACCTCATCAAATCATCACAATCATCCAGTGAAACACAAAACGTTGTTATCCCCAATATTTTTATGAGGAAACTGATGGGCAAAGGGATTAAGTAATTTTCCCAAATAATCAGAAAAGCTGCAGTCGGAACCTGCATATAGGACTCCAACGCCTTCATTCAGTAATGCTGAAGAAACATAGGAGGAACCTCTACACCAGTCTAACAAAACAATGTCTCTGCCAAATATTTTTCAGATTTGTGCCTTCCAGAGACACATTTTGGTCAATGTGGCATCTCTGGAGTAGAGTCTTAAGTTTCAGGGTAATTCCCTATGAATTATGTAAACACAAATCTCCTTAGGCTTCTGGGGCAAGGAATTTTATCACTGATCATCTCTGTGTGTTGAGGGCCAGAGAATCAGGTGCCGAGTCTACACCCACTATGGAAAATAACAGCAAAATAGAATTGCCAGATTCGGTTGACTCATTTTTGTGACACATTCACATATTATGCTGAGGATACTTTCTTCCTGGAGACTTTCTCTCCTCACATATTGGCACTAGTCTCTACTTGTCTCCCACCACTCAACAATTTCTCTCTCTGACTTCCCATCCTGCACCCAAAGAACCTTAACTTTGGAATCCTTCAGGCATCTGCCCTTTGCCCATTCTTGAGTCATTTAAATACTTATCTTGCCCATTTCCACAGTTTCATCTTTCACTTATCTAATCAAAAAATTCAAATAGGTATCTAAAGGCAGCTCTGGTTTCCAGGTTCTTAAAGATTAGAACTTCCTTTCAAATGTTGCCATATGTGTTTCTCATGAGTAAATTAAATTCAGTATTTCAAAACCAAATTGATCATTTCCCCCTGTAAGTGTTCTTACTCCTACATATTCTGAATAAAGCTTTAATGAGTAAATTAAATTCAGTATTTCAAAACCAAATTGACCATTTCCCCCTGTAAGTGTTCTTACTCCTACATATTCTGAATAAAGCTTATAATTTTCATAAAAATTAACCAATTCTCTAAATCAAAACTCTGGGACTTGTCCTGTACATTTACATCTTTCCCAATCAATCATCAAGTCCCTCCCACTCAAACTCTACTGACTTTCTTCTTCCACCTCTTCTTTTAAGCACAAATTAATCTCTTTCAGATCATCATACTGTATAACCTAGTCTATTAATTAACCTACAGATAATAATAATGTATTATAAATTCAAAATGAAAAGGGCTTCAAAGCATAACACATCCTATTACTAATCATCTTCTCTATTCCAGAAAAATAAAAATGAGAAAAACAATTCTTTAAACTGTATAAATATGAGATAACCACAAATGAGAATCTCTAGGGCAAGATATCAGAGTGCATGTGTACACTGAAGAATATACGTTTATTAGAAAACAAGGATGTAAACGTTTCTGTTTTCAATGTAAGATGCTCAGAAAATATGTAAATAAATGTGAGAAGCAGTTAGCAAAGATTAAGAGCACAAATGAATGAGTTAACAATGATACCAAACGTGATTACCTAAAGAGAAAATAAGTGAACTTTTCTCAAGAGCAGTCAAGAAAATTTTAGAAAAAGTGTGATTAACTGCATGAGAAATGAAAAGGAAAACAAAAGTATGGAGAAACAAAATTTCAAATATAAAAGCATGGTATGCATAAGTAAGTACAACAATATATTTGGCAACAGATACAAAATGGACAACTTTAGAGAAAAACATCAATCACCAAACTAGCTCAAGAAAGCAAAGCCAAAAGAGGGGAAATGTCAATGATGAGGAAAACTCACACAACCAAATTTGAAGAAAAATGAGGAAAAAAGAAGTAGAATATTTCTATCCTTCAACAAATTCTAGTAGAGTGAAAAAGAGGGAATTCTGGTCTTCCATCAAGGAGCATTTGGCAATGCCTGCAGACAGTTTTGGTTGTTACCACTGGGGAGCCAGTGCCACTGGCATCTAGTGAGTGGGTTGATGCCAGGGATGCTTACATCCTAAAATACACAAGACAACAAAGAACTATCCAGCCCAGGATGTTAACAGGGCTGAGGTTCAAAAGCCCTATTCTCGAACACATAAACAGATGGAAAGCTAGTCATCTAATTACTTAGGATGACACATGCACACATTATAAATAACTTTTTTAGCAGGTGGGATGTAACTGTGCTTTTAAAGAATATTGCACTTTGAAACAGTGGACTTTGTCTTAGGAATGAAAGAATTATTCAACTTAAGAAACTATTAATGGTATGGCTATAAAAAAGATTAATGCTGGGAAAAACCTGATCAAGAAATGAGGAAAACACCAGAAAATTCAATGGCAATTCAAGATAAACTTCTTAATATTTAGAAAGGAAATGTGTTCCTGAATGAAAGACACCTTCTAGAAATTTGGAGTAAACATATTTACTGGTGACCTATTAAAAACATTTCTATGAAAATCAATAAAAGATAAACATTTCCACTATCACAACTATTATTCAACATTCTACAGAAAAGTCTTAGTAAATGAGAAAAGACAAATAAAGCAGAGTGTTACTTTTGAAAAGAAATTTTTCAAAGACTTTAATTTTTAATTGATTCTTTACCTTAAAAATCTGAAAGAATGGACCACAAACTCTAAAAATAGAGTTCACCAAGGTGACTATATAGGTTAAAATCAGAAATTAATAGCTATTCCTGTTCAAAGAATTGACTACTGAGGAAATTTTGTAAAAATAAGGGTTTATTTACAAGCCAAGAAACTATAAACCATATTGGTATAACACAATGTCTGTGTCTGTCAGGGACAGAAGACGTCACTAAAAATTTATTGAAGAACATACAGAAAGTCCTTTGTTTCTTTCTTGAAGGTAGGAATGTTCAGTAGTGAAAAGATGAGAATTCTCCCATGAATATTCTCATAAATTAAACCATTCTCAATCAATAACACACAAGAGTTTTTAATGCATAGTGACAAACGCATCCTAAAATGTATTAGGTACAATAAATATGTAAATAAATTCAGTATAATATTGAAAATGACAAAGAGAGGTGACTAGTTCTTTGATAACGTTAAAATTTATTATAAAGTTATTATAATAACAAAACATAATATGGTCAAAGGTTTAAAAATATATATCCCCAGAAAAAAATAGCATTTCAAAAAAAAAATGTGTGAATGAGGATAAAAAATATGATCACAAGGGCCTCCTACATCACTAGAAAAAAGAACTGGTCTGTGATACATGATGTTTGGTCAATTGGCTAACGAATTATAAAAATATTAAAATATCCCTATTTTACACAGATCTCTGCATTTGGATTAAGAACTTCAAGGTAAAACAAAAGACGTACAGGGGCACCTGGGTAGCTCAGTGGGTTAGGGCCTCTGCCTTCGGCTCGGGTCATGATCCCAGGGTCCTGGGATTGAGCCCCACATTCGGCTCTCTGCTCAGCAGGGAGCCTCCTTCCTTCTCTCTCTCTCTCTCTCTGCCTGCCTGTCTGCCTACTTGTGATCTCTGTCAAATAAATAAATAAAATCTTTGGGAAAAAAAAGGCCTTACAATAATGGGAGAATAAATAAGAGAAAAAAAATTAAAGCCATTAAGTAAAATATTGACAAGGAACACTGCATCAGATTTTAATGCCATTGATTGCAAAAGATGCCCGTGAACAAAATGAAAAGTACGGCATATCATACATGCATTAGAAAGCCAAAACCAAAGAATGCTGCTGCTTGCTCATCAAACTAGATTGTGTGTCTGGTGTTTCTCTGATGACGGTCTGTGGTTTGATCAATGGTGAGGGAGTTGGGAATAGCAAGCATAACATTAAGTAGATTTCTGTGTCCAGAGGTTTTGGTCATGAAGGACATCGTGGACATGAGGATGTGTCATTCTGGCCCAGTAGCATAAAGGTGAAACTAGGTGTCCTGACTCCAGCATTGATGGGGGGTAAGACCTTGGTGACCCATTCTCATTTAAGAGCCCTCATCTGTAAACCTTGAACTTTATTTAAAGTTAAACCCTGATCTGCCTGTTTCCCATCTGTCCGTGATGATTGGTCAAATTGTATCTGAAGTAATTCTTTCTCAATATAAATGGCTTCTGTGAAGACAGCCATAGAAACCTCAGACTACCAGGGTCCTGTAAAAAGGAGGAGCTGATGCTAAGTGAAATAACTCAAAAAGCTTATTTTCTAGAAAACTGGGATATAGAAATCAGTCAAATGCAAAAGCTGATTGAAACAATAAAATTTATAATAAATGTCAAATTGGGGACACACAGAATCACAATTCACTCCATTTCCTTGACCTAACTGAGTGTTTTTCTCCAGGGAGTAACTATTTGTTTGCAAATTTGTTGCTGATATCTCACTTAATTTCCTCAACATTCAGCTTGCAGCTGCCACTCCGCACTGCTCTTCCCATTTTCTGTACTCTTGTACCTCTGATTTGCAGTCCTGTTCTTCTCAGTACCTGCCCAGCCCATGCCTCCCACTGCTCCGTTCCCTCCTGGCCCTCCAGATTAGCTCTCAACAGCCCCTCCCTTTCCCTGGGCTGCTCTTTCTGCTCCTGGCCTCTTACCTGGCTCCCAGCAGAGGGAGAGTTGCCCTTCTCCCTCACTGCCCAGCCATGTATGCATGTGGATTGCTCATGGACCTGGGCTTCTATAAGGAGCTCAGCATGTAAGCCAGCCCTGCTGCCAGGAGATCCCTGGGGCTTTGAGGTACTATAATCAGATAAGCAGCATGATTCTAGCTGTGCGGACTAGGCTGTCCTAGGAGGCTCATCACACTAGACTGAAGCAGGTCTAAATAATATCTTTACCGTCTCTTGTAATTATTTTTTAAAATTATTTGTCATGTTTAATTACTTAAGTTAACTTTTAATTATCTAAATATTTATAATATTTTCAATAAACATAGACATTCTTTTTTTCTCCATTACCTGTATTTTCTTTTTTGTTACTACGTTCAATTAGCCAACATATAGTACATCATTAGTTTTTGATGTAGTGTTCAACAATTCATAACACCAAGTGCTCATCACAACATGTGTCCTCCTTAACACCCATCAGCCAGTTACCCCACCCCTCACCCCCCTCCCTTCTGTTACCTCAGTTCCTTTCCCAGAGTCCACAGTCTCTCACAGTTTGTCTCCCTCTCTGATTTCTTCCCGTGCAGTTTTCCCTCCCTTCCGCTATGGTTCTCTGCATTATTCCTTATGTTCCACATATGAGTGAAACCATCTGATACTTGTCTTTCTCTGCTTGACTTATTTCACTTAGCGGAAGCATTACCTTTAGATCCTACTTACTGCCATGTAGGCTTAGGGCAAGAAATACACTCTCACACTTCCTCCTTCTATCCCTTCTCCATTCCCGAATTCAGTCACTTACAGCATAATCCTTGGCTGAATAAACTATATAAATTTACATTTATACATTTATACAGTCTTATAGCTGTGAATAAATATTACTTATTCACATTTCAGTTGTTTGAACCTTAAAACAAATAAATTCTGGTTGAAAAGATTAAATACACATTATTCAACACAGAAACTAGACTACACGGTGTGACTAAAAAAGAATGGCGTAGCATCTTATGTCACCAGCACATAGTCATTAGCATAAAATCAATTCTTTCCTTTTCCACTGATTCAGTTGCCCATAATTATGTCAAAGTTCCATTGACTTCACACCGTACCACGGTTTTCTAGGACAACTTTCTGTTTCTCTGAAATTCAAATCATCTTCCATTTTGCAAGGCTTTAATACATTCTGCACTTTTTAAAGGCATATCAGATTGCTTCTTTCCTGGGATTAAGTTACACGGCACCCCTGAATGATTTTCACTTGTACTTGCTTGGCAATTGGATATTTACTTTATTTTGCTAAAGTACACACTCTGGTTTTACTAAGAAAAAGGAAGGAAAAAAAGAAAAGAAAAGAATGCAGGGGCACTTGGGTGGCTCAGTCAGTTAAGCCTCTGCCTTTTGCTCAGGTCATGATCCCAGGACCCTGGGATCCAGTTCTGCATTAGGCTCCCTGCTCAGTGGGGAGTCTGCTTTTCTCTCACCCTCTGAAGCTGATGCTCTGGCTCTTTCTGTCTCAAATAAATTAAATCTCTGAAGAAAAAAAAAAAGGAAAAGGAAAATGATAAATTTTCTTTGCTCCTGACTGTCTAAAAAAATTACTTTTTGTTTTCATATTCTATTAATGTATTGGCTGCATGTAGAATTGTTAGGCTGTAATAATTTTCTCTAAACATTTTTAAGGTTTATTTTCATACAGTGAATAAAACTGGAGATAAAATTTTGGTTCTATATGGCTACCCTGTAAAAACGTAACTCCACAGTGCCTTGGTTTCTCAACCTGTAAAATGTTGATACCTATTTCATTGTGTTGTTGTATAGAATCAGTAATTCAGTAGTTTTAAAACCATTAGAATACAACTTAGCATATAGAAACCATGAAACCAATCTCACCTATTCACAGATAGGCTTCTGTAAACCAAAACTGAACTTTCTTGCCTTTTTTGTAGGTCATCTTTTCTCTACTCTAATGCATTAAGCTCTACTTTTTAATTCTTGTACCTTGAAATTCCACAATGTTGTGTCTATATATACCTTTTTTGTTGTTCATTCTTTTTCCTTCTTCTCTCAGTAGTATTTAAATGGATAGAGGCAGCAAATTTGTATAACCTCCAATTGACAGATTTTAGTTGTTTTCACATCTTAGCTATTATGTAGACAGCTACTACAAACACACTTTGACATTTTTGGTGTGTAAATAAAAAAATAATTTGTGGTATGAAATAGAAATAGGGTTGCTCGGCCAAAGAGATGCTCACCTTTGTTAGAAATTGCTAAAGGTTCCTGAAGTGGTTGTACTCAGTGTCTGAGTGCTCTAACTGACCCACAATTTTGCCAATACATTTTTTTAAAAAAGACTTTATTTATTTGAGACAGAGAGAGAGAGAAAGAGAGAGAGAAAAGGAGTGGGGAGAGAGAAGCAGAACCCGCTGAGCAGGGAAGCCAACACAGGGCTCCATCCCAGGACCCTGAGATCATGACCTGAGGCAAAGGCAGACATTTAACCATCTGAGCCACCCAGGTGCCCCAATTTCAACACTACTTACTGTTATTAAAGTATTTGATTTTAGCTATATTAATAAGTTTATATGGGTATCTCATTCTGATTTGATTTTTTATTTCCTCATGAAATAAATGTAGAGCACATTTTCATGTTTGTATTACCATTCATCTACTGCCCTTTGTGAAGTGCTTGTTTAAATCATTTGCATAAAATTTTAATGAGTTACTTGTCTTTCCATTAATTGATTGTGGAACTTTATTTTTCAGTTAAATGCATCATGAATACTCTCTCCACCTGTGACTTGCCTTTTCAAATTTATAATGCTATCCTTCCAATTTGATTTTTTTTTACTTTGATGAAGTTCATCATTGATTTTCTTCTTTTATAGCTATGATTTTTATTGACTAAGAAATCTTTGCTTTCCTCAAGTTCATGATAATATTATTCTATTTCTTCTTTTAGAATCTTTATACTTTCAGCGTGCAAATTTAGGATAATATTACAATTCAAAATAATGATTTTTCACATTGAAGTAAGAGTTCAGCTTCATTCTGTTTTATACAGACAATTGGTTTAACGCCATGACATTTTTCTGTCCCTGAACTGCATTGATCTCCATTGAAAATTTACTGTGTTTGGAGCTATTTCTGCTTTCTTTATCATTACTTAAATAATGTATTGATCTATCCTTACATAAATACAAGACCACCCTTAGAATATGCAAGATATTGTAGGATCCCTGTCTAGATTTTAAAAACTTATTAAAATTATACTTAAAAATCCATGGTTCATGTGGAAAAAAATTATTTGTAGATGAACACTTAAAATAATGGATAAAAATATATTTCTTATTGTATTAGGTTGCTAAGGCTGCCATAACAAAGTACCACAAACTGAAAAGCTTAAACAACAGAAAGGTATTGTGTCATAGTTCTGGAGCTTAGGAGGCCAGGATTAAAGTATCAGCCAGGTTGGTTTCTTCTCTTGGCTATGAAGGTGAATCTACTCAGTGCCTCTCTCCTGCCTTCTGCTGGTTTACTGGAAACTGTGACTTGTAGGCACATCATCTAGAGCTCTGCCTTCATGTCCTCATGGCATTCCATCTCTGCTTATGTCCCCATGTCCAAATTTACCCTTTTTATATAGACACCAGTCATATTGGAGTAAGACCCACTCTAGGACCCTACTCCAGGACCCTACTCCACCATGACTACATCTTAACTAACTACATCTTTAATGACCCTATTTACAAATAAGGTTATACTCTGAGGTACTGGGGATTACAACTTCAACATACGAATTCGGAGGGGAGGGAGCAATTCAACTCTTAACAATTGTCCAGTCAGTGCACATATATTGTCTTGCTTTTTGCAGTATCTAGGACCTTCACTACAACGTTGACATCAGCAAGGTTCTCCCTGAAGTTTGAGGAAGGACAGCATAGGCCTAATTATTTCCCCATTACACAGATTTGATTTCCTTATTTGAATGTGGTAATGAACCCTGCATGGTGGAGGGACTGGCAGTGAGAGCACCTTGTTCAGGTGAGTAAGAAATGAGGCAGGAAAAAGCCATCTGGTGTTACACCTTCTAAAGTCAAAATAGAAGGAGGTTTCCTCTTCAGCGTCATGGTGGGAGGTTGTGCTTTCTGAAGAGATGCAGAAAGTAATAAAAGATTTTCACTATAATTAGGGGACAGAGTCTGAACAGTATACTTAGGGAGGTCCATTATTATAGTTTCTTAACACCATGTCTCAGCACAATGAAAGTGAGAGAAATGTGAAAATAGTTGAAGCTGTTTTGAAAGCTCAGGTAAAGTCAGTCACCATGAACTTTCAATGGCTCCAATCTGATCATTTGTGCTACTCTTCTAGAGGTTGGTCAGTGGTAAGGGGGGGTAGCAGGAGACAATTACACTAGGAGTAGTAGTTGTGACGGATACATAGTTGTTGAGGTTATTGACATGAGTATGGTTGAAATGATGAACTATGAGGACTAGGTTTCACAGAAAAGAATTGTAAAGAAAAAGAGGGTTGAAAGAACTGGAAAAATACGTATATATAGTGTTTGAAGGAATTGATAATGTAAAAAAAACATGGAATGAATTTTTAAAAAACTAGAAAGATATAGTGGTATAGTTAGATTGAGATTCTCAAGAATTCAGAGATTGAGTAGCTCTGAGTTTTGGCAAGGTTCAGGCCATGTCCATGTGTGATTGACTGAGTATCTACAATCGAGATAAGGGCCAAAACAGTCGAGTATATAGGAGTTATGAGGTTATGAATGTGGATAAGCATTTGACATAGTTACATTGAAGTGTCCCACAATTCTCATGTCAACATCTTCAACATCTTCTTCCATCAAAATTAATTTTCCGGGGCGCCTGGGTGGCTCAGTGGGTTAAAGCCTCTGCCTTCGGCTCAAGTCATGGTCCCAGGGTCCTGGGATCGAGCCCCACATCGGGCTCTCTGCTCAGCAGGGAGCCTGCTTCCTCCTCTCTCTCTCTGCCTGCCTCTCTGCCTACTTGTGATCTCTATCTGTCAAATAAATAAATAAAATCTTAAAAAAAATCTAATTTTCCAAACATTTTCTCTGTCTTTCCCCTCACAAACCTACAAAATACAAATCACATTGGTGTAGCAAGAAGACTATAGCAACTAACCTTAACTAGCTTCTCAATACAGCTCACAAATCTTTGAACATGCTACTGGAGCCTGGGGTTAAGAGAAGAACCGTGAACCAGGTACCCAAGTCCTTAATGCTCTCCAAGCAGAGAGACAAGCTTTTGGAAGACACAAAAATGAGGAGAACTTTAGTAGGATAAATCAGGAAAGGACTGATCTGCTTCCTGCACACTCATTTCAGCAAGCCATGCCCACCTAAACTTGAAAAACAGTGTGGTTGGCCTAACAAGTAACTTCCACAAGAGCTTGGATGTCATTTCTGTTTGGAACCACCATGGAATTTGGGACTGTGGAAGATGCAAGAGAAGAGGAAACTCAGGTCCTATCCCAAGATGTCACGTTTCATTCGGGGAGAAAATTCCCTCCAGTGAAGAAGAAGGATAAAGAGAGAGAACGAGAGGGAGAGCAAGAGCAAGAAGGAGAAGAAGAAAGGAGAAGAGGAAGAAGAAGACAACAACGACTATGATGATGACTAGAAGGAAGAGGGGGTAGAGAAGGGGAGGACAAGAAAGAAGAGGAAGGCAAGGGGGAGGCAGGGAAAGAAAGGGAGGATGGGGACAATGAGGGAAGGGGGAGAAGGAGGAAACAGATAAAGAAAAGGGAGAGGAAAAGAGCTTGGTACTTTTTTCTACTTCCTTAATACCAAATGCTTAACTTACCAGAGCTAAAAGAAGCAAAGAAAAAGAAATTGCAGGGGCACCTGGGTGGCTCAGTGGGTTAAAGCCTCTGCCTTCAGCTCAGGTCATGATCCCAGTGTCCTGAGATCGAGCCCCACATCGAGCCCCACATCGGGCTCTCTGCTCTGCAGGGAGCCTGCTTCCTCCTTTCTCTCTCTCTGCCTGCCTCTGTGCCTACTTGTGATCTCTGTCTGTCAAATAAATAAATAAAATCTTTAAAAAAAAAAAAAAAGAAAAAGAAATTGCAACCAGAGGTAAATCCAAAATTACAGTATTAACCTGATCCCCAAAATAAAACTTTGTGTCTGTAAACCTGGACTCCCTAACAAAAACAGTTCTAGCCCAGATTTTTGTTATGGTGGTATCTTAAAATAAATCCTGACCTTTGTGAACATGATAATGGCAATTCACCATAAACAGATTACTATAAACTTAATAGTCATGATAAACTTTTGTGTGATTTGTTCCCCTATAAGTATATGTTTGCTGTGGATTCTGTGAGGCATAGCTTCTGAAGTCTGACAGCTTTAAACTCTACAAATAAATCCTTACTTTCTGTTTTTAAATACTTCATTTTCTCAAATCTTCATTTGACATGTCATGCATCAAGGAAGCCTGAGGGGTGGGGGCAGGGGGAGAGAATACCAGCAAGGACCTACATGGGGAGTGAGAGGAAGTTCTGCATAAGCTTAACTGTTCAGACTGAGTGAGGAGGGCCTTCCAGCTTCAACAAATTTCTTTTTTCGTTTTCTTTTTCTTTTTCTTTTTTTTTTTTGAGTGTTAAAAAAATTTAATGATTATATTGTAGTATTTTGTTTGTTTTTTTAATGTGTTGTAATATTTTTTATGTTATGTTACTCACCATACAGTACATCATTAGCTTTTGATGAGTGTGTTCCATGATTCACAGCTTCAACCAAATTTCAAAAAGAACTGTGGCAAGACCTCAATCCAGAAGTCCTCCTGCCTCTCCTGATAAGGACTGGGAGGGCCTCAGAACCAGAGCTACCTAGGTACATACAAAAGCACCAACAGATTGTCAATACCTCCTCAAAGCCACACATTTTGCCTATACATACCTATCTATATACACACTGATGTATCATTTCAAACTATCAGCTTTGGAGCTCAGCATATGCCTTCACAAAGCACAGGTATGCAGTGCCCCTATACTTACAGAGCCAAGTTATTTCAATAAATATAGATACTTAATGCAAATGGTTACTCACACCTCACAAACATGCAAGGTTATACACACATACCATTCACATTCAAATCCAGTCCTTGCACACATATGTCTATTAACACATGTCTCAAATACACACATCAACAAACATATCCACACACTTTCACATAGTATAAAATATCTCTTGAATTGTAAATACTCTTGACTAACAAAGAATACATGCATACAGATGAGCTCACAATTGAATATTTGTAACAACACACACTCTTACCCATGCACTCAATTCCCCAGAATTTGCATTTGTGTATACAGAGGAGAGAGGCAAATAAGGGGTTAAGGTTTCCAGCTTTAGTCTCTAGTCTCAGAGGAAACCAGAGATTGAGACAGGGCGAGCCTAGCAGTAAGAGGAGAATTAATGCTTGGGAAAGGGAAAGGACAGACTTGAACAGATCTTTAAATAGGTCCTAATCCACAGGCTCTGCTAAAAGTTGAATCACAGGAACCAGTTAGAGCTGCTCATGGTCAGAGATGAAGCAGAGCTCAAGGTGAGTGGTTTCCCTGTGCCCTAATCATCTCTGCCACGCCCAGAGAACAGTAAGACTCACAGAAGCTCCAAGAAACTGGAAGACAAGGCAATACACTGTGCAGAATGGCCTGACTCACAGGGGACTTCAGGTTCTGAGAACCCTGGATTTCCTTCTCAGATAGGGAGAAGTTTCACTACTCACTATATCCTCCAGGGAAATTCTAGAAAAGTAGGAAGGCTGCCTCCACACACAATCCCTCCATGAAGGACACTGGACCTGAACCTTCCCTTTCTCCAGCATTATTGCTCTATGCTTTGGTTTTAGATACTCCAAAGTGTGGAAACTGTCTAAATATACCTGAAACAATTCTTATGTGGATCTCAGCCCTTTTTATGCTTTCCCCTTTCAGGCTTAAACAACACAGTTAGTCTGATAGACATAACTATCGTCACATAATGGTGGAGTAATTGAAGGACAGCAGAGCCAGTGATACCAGCAGTGAATTGAAACCCATACTCACAGATGAAAGCTGAGACACATCATTTGAGAACATTGGTCTTGTAACCATATTTTCGGGGGGGGGGGGATCATGCCAAATTCTCACAAGTTAGATTATACTTCAGAGAACAGAAAAATTGACTCTGATGTTCAGTGTGATCACCCTAGCTGCAACACTGAAAAAGATGACTTAATTTCTTCTTTCAATACCTAATAGTCTCATAAGAGGTTCAGTCCCTTGGAGGGAAGGGAGAGGGACATATTTAAAAGCAGGGAAAGGGGGAAGGAATGTTGGATAAGAAGGGAAATTCTATTTTTCTTTATTTTCTACTTTTGAGGGAATGCTCATATACCGTATTCACCCAGAAGAAAGTTGATAACCTGTGCCTCACTCCAAAATATGATTGAAAACCTCACACACTTCACATAATGATCCAAGATTGATTAACTCCTTGTCCATTCCACATGACTTGGAGCCTTCACTCTGCACAGGCTGAGTGCATATGTCTGAGGGGTAAAGAGGCAAGGGAATTGCTGAGGGTGAGGACACCAGATTCCATGGGGTTGCAGGTATAGAGAAGAAAGAAAGGCACCTGTAACGAGCTCCCATCCCCTATATCAGACTTGGGCCCTGGGTCACCACCTGAGAAGAGTCACCACTTCAAAAGGAATATGGCGAACAGGTGAGTTTCCCATTAAGGCTCATGGGAAGAAACTTTGTGAGAGTTGAAAACAATACAGTGTAAATACTTCTGGTGTTATATTTACAAAAATAGCAATGTCTTCCACAATTAATCAAAGAGATTATTGTGCACTTTGAGAAACTACATTTAGCCGGCATCTTCACCAGTGCCCAGTACAAGAATGAGGGTGATATAAGGATGTTTTCCAGGTGCCCATGAGCCCCAGCGACCATGTCTTCACAAATGGAGAGTGACATTCAGGAGGCAGAAGGGAGAGGAAAAGGAAGACTCTGGTTCAAAGAGCACATATAAGTGGAAGAACAAGCCAGGCAGGAGGGGATAACAAAAGAGCCTAGGACCGCAGATAATGTGTTTGTCTGAATTTCCACCATACTCTGGATAGGAGCATTTGTTTTGAGCAAACCTACACCTGTTATCAAGGTAGGATAGTAATTTTTCCAATGCAGAGCAAGATTTATAAAGTCTGAGCCCCGTTTCTCTCATAATGTTATAAAGCTAGGGAAAATCAGGAAGAGGTTAAGTGTCTTTGGGATCTCAAAGAAACCCTTTTTAGGAACCATTAGGTCTGGTGGAATGAAACTTTTGTTAGTCCAAACAGCTGATTTGTTATGGGAGATCTGAAAAGACTCTTCTTGTCTGTGTGTTTCTTAACCAACTGAGTCACCCAGGTGCCCCTTGTCTGTGTGTTTCTGTTATGGCAGAGACTCAAAGGCTCAGTCAACTGTGAGGAAATAGTGAAAAGGTGCCTAGGAAGAACCAGGTAAGCATTTGTGTCATCAATCCTGGGTAGGTGTTAGTCACCAGAGGGATCAAAGAAGAGCACCATGTAAAGCAAGTAGAGGCAGAGGAGGACTGTCAGGTCTTTCACTGGCCAGCACAGCAGACGCTAGCATGAGAACTGTATATAACTGTCTTGTGGCCATGGTGCCAAAGCAGTGTTTAAAAGGTTCCTCTTGGATTTTAAGATATGGCTAATTAGTTAAAAAGTCCATTGTCACTGAACAATTACATTTATTTGTTATTTGCTCCAGCATATATTCATTAAACCTCTATTCTGTGCCAAGCACAGAGGTGCTAGGATGGTGCACTGTTCAGGGCTCACCTCATGAAACTTTACCATCAGGACAGAATTTAGAAAACTGTAGCCTTCCGACAAAATCCAGCTGGCAAGCAAAGAGAGTAATTATCGTATGGTTTCACTTACTTGTGGAGCATAAGGAATAACATGGAGGACATTAGGAGAAGGAAAGGAAAAGTGAATTGCAGACTGTTTTAATAAATAAAATTATATTGGGATGTAGTCACACTCACACATTCCTGTACTGACTGTGGCTGCTCTCAGGCTACATGGGCTAAACTGATCAGCTGTAACAGAGACTGTATAGCATACAAAGCCTAAAATGTGTATGATCTGACTTTTACAGAAATGAGTTTGCTGGCCCTTGATCTAGGAGGACATACACCAAAGACAATAGAACTAATTACAGGTGTACAATCGTCAGTCAGCTATCTTCCAGCCCAGATTCTCCTGATAACTCCTAGAGTCAAAGCTAATTCAACATCACACATACCTTCCTATGAACCTTTAAGCCAAAGTGTTTTCCAGTCTGGCTTCCTACCTGAAAATTCACTGAAGTGGCTTAAACAGAGGGCTGAAAAGAACCTATGGGAAGGGTTAGGTAAGTTAGTTAATTCTGAAGAACAGAAGGGCAAGAATGACTATTACTGACATTATTGTCAGGATAATTTTCCCTTAGCAGACTCTACGTTCATGGAAAATATTGATTCCTTGACAAAAATCAAACTTGCAGTTAGTATGTGTTGATATCATTTTGAATGATATAAATATTAATGAGGAATAAAGAGTAGCATCACTTTATGTTGCAAAATTTTTTATTTAAACAGTTGAAATTCTTCTGGTTGCCATTAAACCCTTTTACTCTATTATTAAATTGTCTTTTATGAAAGAGTATAAATAATAATATTTATTTGATTAATATCACCTGTATAGAGTACATACCTTTTCAGGGGAGAACAACATACCCATTCTATCATGCTGGCTTCAGAGAATAGTTCTTCACAACCTGTGTTCTTCATCCTACTTGGGATCCCAGGACTTGAGAATTACCAATTTTGGATTGCCTTTCCATTTTGTGCCATGTATCTTGTGGCTATAGTTGGCAATATCATTGTTCTTCATATAGTCCGAACTGACCACACTCTGCATGAGCCCATGTACCTGTTCCTAGCCATGCTGGCTGTCACTGACCTGGCCCTGTCCTCTTCCACCCAACCTAAAATGCTGGCTATACTCTGGTTTCATGCTCATGAGATTGAATACCATGCCTGCCTCATCCAGGTGTTCTTCATCCATGCCTTTTCTTCCGTGGAGTCTGGGTTGCTCATGGCTATGGCATTGGACCGTTATGTGGCTATCTGCTTCCCCCTCCACCACTCTACTGTCCTGACCCCAGCTGTGGTGGGTAAACTGGGGGCAGCTGTGATGATGAGAGGGTTGCTGTGGGTGAGTCCCTTCTGCTTCATGGTGTCCAGGATGCCCTTCTGCACCAACCATGTCATTCCCCAGTCATACTGTGAGCACATGGCTGTGCTAAAGCTGGTGTGTGCAGATACTAGAGTCAATCGTGCATATGGGCTCTTTGTGGCCTTCTCTGTGGTTGGCTTTGATATAATTGTCATTAGTATATCTTATGTGATGATTTTGAGAACTGTTCTGAGGTTGCCCTCTGAGGAGGCCCGACTCAAGGCTTTTGGCACATGTGCTTCCCACATCTGTGTCATCTTGGCTTTTTATATCCCAGCCCTCTTTACCTTCCTCACCCACCGCTTTGGACATCATGTGCCCCGAGTGGTACATGTCATGTTCGCTAATCTCTATCTCCTGGTACCTCCCATGCTCAACCCCATCATCTATGGGGTTAGAACCAAGCAGATCAGGGACAGGGTTATTCAAAGATGTTGTGGAAAAGATCCCTGAACTAAGGGTCAGGGCATCACAACCAACCCCACTGTCCCACTGATCTGGGATCATCACATATTATCACAAGTTATCTCTGTGAACAAAAGGTCCCGAGGTTAGCAAACCTCCAGAATGAAATGAACAATTTTCAAAATGCCCAGAACAAGAGCTCTCTGAGACATGTGATTGATCATAAATACTGATTTGATCAATCTTCATCATCACAAGGAAAGAGTAAAAAATATGTCCACCATTCAAATTAGTGAAGATTTGAACAGAATGCCATCTTCCACAAACCACTACACTGAAAATGATTTTTAGCCTACCAGGAGAAGTCTAAGTTCTTATGCTTTGTTAAAAAGGAGATTAAAACTTTCCACCAAAACAGTTATAAAGTACATGTATTTTCCCCATCTTGGAACCTCTTTATAAAAATAGAATTTGTGGGGAAAAAAACACAAAGAAATATGTAGATCCATTATTTGTAAAAACAAAAACAGGAAAATACATATATTGATCTATATGAAGAATGATCAGTTGAAGATCATCATGTATCATGTAACTAATATATTTGCAAAGAGCATGTAAAGATGTGAAAAATGTTCCAGATATAATATGACATCCGTCCATAAGGCTGAAACCAACTCTAAAAGAAATACAGGGATGTGTAGGTGGCTCAGTTGGTTAAGCAGCTGCCTTCTGCTCAAGTCATGATCCTAGGATCCTGGGATCAAGCCCCATTTCAGGCTCCTTGCTCAGCAGGGAGCCTGCTTCTCCCCGGCCTGCCATAGCCCCTGCTTGTACTTGCACTCTGTCTCTCTCTCTTCCTCGATTTCTCTGTCTCAAAAAAATAAACAAAATCTTTAAGAAAAAAATACATATGCATAGAAAAAGATTCTGGGACTATATCTAAATGCTAATAATTACAAATCTATAGTGAGATTTGTGGAATTTTAATTTTCTTTTTGCACTTTAATGTATTTTTAAAAATTATCCTTGATTCAGTAAGTAATTTTAATATGAGAAAAAAATAATTTAGACAAGGACAGAAGTGCACAGAAAAGGTTAATTCAGTGCCAAAGCCTAGGGGAATGGAGTAGGCAATCTGAGAAGATGAAAGACTGCAAAATACAGCAAGTTCCAGGAAAGCCTGAACATCTCCATGAAAATTGCTGCCAGAATCACAATGTTTGTTTGTTTGTTTGTTTGTTTGTTGTTTTTTTCCCACAACGTTTTGAGACTGGTAAAGGGAGCATTTGGTATGCTGAGTGTTGGTTTCTCCTTCAAGAAATTGCCTATTCCCTGATGACAATGCATTGCAGAGTGAAGTTTTGGAAAACAAATGGATAAGGAGATTCTCTTCTGAACAGAGCTATATTGTATGGTTAAAGGTAGTGAGAAAGTCACTAGAAGTTTGAGTATTTGTTAATATTCAATTTCCTTTTCAAAAGTAAAATGTTAAGCTGTTTTAGAAAACCACATTTATTCTAATTTTTTCAACTTTATTGTGGTATACAAAAAGGTGCATATATTTAACGTATTCATTTTGATGACTTTGGGCATATGCAAACACACACAATATCGTCACCACAAACATGGTAAAATCATCCATAACAATTACTGCATTTGTGTGTTTATCCTCCCTCACCGCTCCTCTGTCAATGCCAATAGTGAAAAAGGTTCTGGAACTCAGGCTCTTATGTTACTAAAACCAACGTCAGATGAAGGTGCTTGAAGAGGAATCCGGAACATGTTTGCTTCTCCCAGGAAAACCCATAATGGAGCGTAAAATTGTCCGCAGAAATCAATGGGTATTCTGAAGGAGCATTTTGAAGATTCTCAGATATTAGAGACATAAAGGGACTGTGATCTGTTACCAGCAAGTTCATTAATGATTGTGAGTCCTTCTTTTTCTATCATAGACTTTATGTAGAATCCTCCCCACAGATGGGCTCTGTTTAGTCATCACATCTTCATTTAAATGTAAGTGGATTTAGGTAGGTCACAAGCTTTCAGATTTATCATTGACTCCTCTTTTCTTCATGGTCTTATATCTAGTCCCTTCACATTTATTGTCCAATGAAGGCATTTCATCTCATAAAACAGAAAGCAAGCCAGAATCACAAGCATTCTTGGTCTTAAACCGCTGATGTCAGAGTTACCAAATCTTATTCAGTCCTCAACTTTGAAAATTGGAAATAAAAAGTATAATTCCGGGATGCCTGGGTGGCTCAGTTGGTTGGACAACTGCCTTCGGCTCAGGTCATGATCTTGGAGTCCCGGGATCGAATTCCTCATCGGGCTCCCAGCTCCACGGGGAGTCTGCTTCTCTCTCTGACCTTCTCCTCGCTTATGCTCTCTCTCACTGTCTCTCTCTCAAATAAATAAATAAAATCTTTTTTTTTTAAAAAAAGTATAATTCCGGTTGTACATTCAGGAGGCCATATGATATTCAAAGACAGAATAGAAAATAAGATCTAGTTAAACACCATCAGCATGAAACAAAGTAACAAGAAATAAATGAACCGATTTACATAAGCCTATAATGATCACTTGGTCCTCAGATTAATATAAAAGGAGATCTGCTAGAGGTGAGAGCAAGTCGTCAGTATTGGTCAGGCAGAAAACTGAAAACAAGAGGCTTATAATTTGATTGTGAAAGTGATTTTCCATATTCTAGTATATGTTCATATTATAGTCAGAGCATTAAATAAAGAAATAAAAATTCTTAACCTGGATATATTTAATCCAGCATCTGTCTAGGATCATCACAGAATTATATGGTTTAATTATGTCTATGTTACATCCTCCCAGCATTCCTTGACATATATCTGCATCATTCGGAGTTGAACATTCTTTGATCTCTAGATCCAGAAATGGCTATAAGGTCACCAGGAGGAAAAGCAACCAGAACTACACACACACACACACACACACACACACACAAACTGGTACTCAGTTTTGTTTTGTATTTTCAGGGAGCAAGTCAGTGACAACTCTGCCCATAGAAGGGCTAAATTTAGGTAAAAGGCAAATTCACCTAAGAAAATTTAGGTAAAAGATTAAGTAAAATGCATTATACTCTTCCTGTTTTTCTTTCTCCTGTTCAAGTTCCTGCCCAAACTCCTCCTTCTCCATTTCTTCCCTTCCTTTATTCCTTTCTTAATCTATTGTGAATATTATAATTTTAATGTAAAAAGTACTGAATTTCATAATGACAAATATTCCTTATAAAAGGAGTTGCTCTCAGCAGCCCTCTCTGAGAACACGTCTATGTGCTTTACATGCTTATTGAACTTCCCCATTGCCCTGGAGCTACCTCCATCTTTTCTAAAACACATGGCTCATGGAAACCTTTTCTGAACTATTTCTCTTCTGAGAGGTTTAAAAAAAAGTGAAGAAATAGAAGTTGATAACTAAGCCACCCTAATTGATTTATGGAATTAAGTGGGGAAGTAAAGTTTGCACCAGTAAAGAACAAAGGTGAGTTTTCAGTTCGACAAGAGACATGTCTCAAACCTTACTTGGAGGCACCAGCCTTCTGTCAACCTACAGCCTCTCCCGGTGAGAACACCAGGGTTTGAGTTATGTCATGAATCAGCTTCACTTGAAGTGTACCACTCCAAATCTTGTGGGCTTATTGTCCAGTCATGGTTGCAACAAACAGACGCATCACTCATTGGCTGGCTCCACAAAGGGAGAACATGGTAACCTCTTGCCTTAGGCCTGCACTGTGCTCCTCCTGCTTCTTGCCCCAGGGCTGACACTGAGGCCTGACACATTCTCAGGTATTCACTTGGTATCCATACATGTGAGGAAGTATGGGGGAATGAACAACGCATAGGATAAATACTGACCAATGGTAAATGAGATCCAATGGATTAATGGTTCCCTCCTTATTTTCCTGGATGGACTATCATGAGATGTACTTGATAAGGCTTCAGAGTTGGGTCTGCAGGAATGATCCATATTCACCCGTAAAGGTGACTGGCTCATTATTGATTTACCATCTCTCAGCTCCAAATTCCTTTTTGCCTGTTCTATGATGATGGTGTTGGGACTCTGTACATACTTGTCTTTTGTCAGCTGACACGATATTAAGATGCATCAGTGGAAGGCAGTGGAGGAACACTGGAGGGAGAAGGAGTTTTTTCTTCCTGGTTTCTGTGTGCTTTGTTGGCCAGACTCCCACAGAACATGCTATTTTTCCATTGCTTGACACTGTGTGTTTCTTCAGTGCTCAGTTCCAGCAGTGCACAGCTTCCTCCAGTATAGACACTGAGCATGTTTGCTGCTCTTCACTGGGACAACAGGACATAACCAGAGGCCCAGACAGTATGTAGCAGGCTTCCAGATGAGGGAACATCTCCTACCTCTTCTCTTTAGCCTTGGGCATGTGTATACCAATCAAGGCAGCACAGGGCTAGCCATCT
The DNA here is from genome assembly GCF_902655055.1 of Lutra lutra. Lineage (NCBI taxonomy): Eukaryota > Metazoa > Chordata > Mammalia > Carnivora > Mustelidae > Lutra > Lutra lutra. The sequence continues at coordinate 59,085,472 of NC_062287.1, read as the reverse complement.
AGTGAACTGGCCACCCAACCTTCATCTCAAAAGGGCAGCCTGGAGCTATCCCCACCTGAGCCCCACATGGAAATATATTACAGTCCTACAAAAGGCACTCTTTCTATATCCCAGTTCCAGCAGTGCCCAGCACTCATAAGCTTGTCTGGCACCCAGAGCTCAGAGACTTGGCACCTTTCTTGGCACTCCCAGAGGGCGGATTGGGTTTTGTGAGCTTCACCAAGAAAAACCTTAGTAAATTCACAGGCTTAAAATGTACTTACAAAAGTAAATTTGTCCACTTATAAATGTACTTTTTCATTGAGGAAAGGAGAATACTCAAATTCCCTGAAGACTGTTAGACATGGGATATTATCTCTCACTGACAATAGGCAACCAAATATTCCATCATGTTCTTTTTTGATTAAAGTATGAGATTATTGGGGCAAGATGATTAATGGAATGATGGACAAATTTAATCACAATGATTTTCATACCTATGAGATTACAGGGGCAAGATGATTAATGGAGTTATGGACAAATTTTATCTTAATGATTTCATCCCCAGAGGCCTAATTATATAATTGGTTATATTACATTCATGAGCTGGTAAAATATTCATGTTACCACATCTGTGAAGCTGGAACCATTATGGTAGGAAAGGCAAAGTACAATATCAAAGTAAGCATGAATAAAGTTTGTGAACAGTTGTCCCAGAATCCCATGACATTTATCACTGTCTTATAGATGCATCTCCATTAATTCACATTCATGGCCTCACTGAAGGTTTTGATAAGTTACTGGAAGAGAAGGAAAATATTCAGGCTTTGTTTACGGATGGATTGGTGGGCAAGTTGGTACTAACCAGAAGTAGAATACATTGACACAATAGCCTCATACATAGATGGCCATAAAGAGAAAAAAAAGAAGAAAAAAAAAGTGCTGAAAGACAATTCTCATAGTGTACAGTGGTTGTTAACTTTGTGGAGAAAGAGATGTTGTCTAGGGTATGTGGTTATACATGGACTTCTGTACTTTGCTGAAAGGCTTGACTAGTTGGTGAGTGAATGGAACTAGCAAACTTGAAAGAAGAGAGATAAGGGGATCCTGGGTGGCTCAGTTGGTTAAGCCTCTGCCTTTTGCTCAGGTCATGATCCCAGGACCCTGGGATCCAGTTCTGCATTAGGTTTCCTGTTTGGTGGGGAGTCTGCTTCTCCCTTTCCATCTGCAGCACTCTCTCTCTGTCTTATTCTCTCTAAAATAATAAAATCTTAACAGGAAAATGGAGTATGCACAAAATGATATTTTCTTTGCTCCTGCCTGTCTAAAAAAAAATTGTTTTTGCAATTTTACTGATGGTTTGACTATATACAGAATTGTTAGGCTGTAGTAATTTTCTCTGAACATTTTTAAGTTCTCTGAACTAAACTAAGGTTTATTTTAATATATTGAATAAAACTAGAGGTAAGATTTTGGTTCTATATTCCTACACTGTAAAAACTTAACTGCACAGCACCTTGGTTTCTCTACCTGTAAAATGTTGATACCTATTTCATTGGGTTGTTGTATAGAATCAGTAATTCAGTAATTTTCAAACCATTAGAATACAACTTAGCATATAGAAACCATGAAACCAATCTCACCTATTCACAGATAGGCCTCTGTTACCAAAACTGAACTTTCTTGCCTTTTTTATAGGACTTTTCCCTGCTCTAAGGCATTAGGCTCTACATTTTTTCTTGGTACCTTGAAATTCCACAATATTTTTTCTATATATACCTATATTGTTCTTCTTTCTTTTTCCTTCTTTTCTCAGTAGTATTCAGTTGGATAGATGTAGCAAATTTGTTTCACATCCAATTGACAGATTTATGTTGTTTTCACATATTAGCTATTATATAGACAGCTACTACAAACATTCCTTGACATTTTTGGTGCATAAATAAAAAACAATTGTGGTATGAAATAGAAAGGGGGTTGCTTGGTCAAAAAGATGCTCACCTTTATTAGAAATTGCCAAAGGGTCCTGAAATGACTGTATTCAGTGTCTAATGACCTGCAATTTGCCAATACTTTTTTAAAAGGTTTTATGAAATGATTACCTGTTTTTTAAATGTTGAGTTTGAGAAGTTCTTTGCAGATCTTGGATATCAGCCCTTTTCCTGCAGTGTCGTTTGCAAATATCTTCTCCCATTCTGTGGGCTGCCTCTTTATTTTGTTGATGGTTTCCTTTGCTGTGCAGAACCATTTTATCTTGATGAAGTCCCAAAAGTTCACATTTCTTTTTGTTTCCTTTGCCCTTGGAGACAGGTCTTGAAAGAAGTTGCTGTGGCCGATGTCGAAGAGATTACTGCATATGTTCTTCACTAGGATTTTGATGGATTCCTGTCTCACATTGAGGTTTTTCATCCATTTTGAGTTTATCTTTGTGTATGGTGTAAGAGAATGGATGAGTTTCATTCTTCTATTCATAGCTGTCCAATTTTCCCAGCACCATTTATTGAAGAGACTGTCTTTTCTCCACTGGATATTTTTTTCCTGCTTTGTCAAAGATTATTTGACCATAGAGTGGAGGGTCCATATCTGGGCTCTCTACTCTGTTCCACTGGTCTATCTGTCCTTTTTTATGCCAGTACCATACTGTCTTGGTGATCACAGCTTTGTAATAAAGCTTGAAACCAGGCAACATGATACTCCCAGGTTTGTTTTCTATTTTTCAACATTTCCTTAGCAGTTTGGGGTCTTTTCTGGTGAACAAACACTTCTCCAATGAAGACATTCAAATGGCTAGCAGACACATGAAAAAATGTTCATCATCATTAGCCATCAGGGAAATTCAAATCAAAACCACATTGAGTTGGGGGAAATTGGAAGGGGAGGTGAACCATGAGAGACTATGGACTATGAAAAACAATCTGAGGGGTTTGAAGCAGCAGGGGGTGGGAGGTTGGGGGAACCAGGTGGTGGGTATTGGAGAGGGCACGGATTGCATGGAGTACTGGGTGTGGTGCAAAAACAAGGAATACTGTTATGCTGAAAAAAATAATAAAATTTAAAAAATAATTTAAAAAAAACACATTGAGGTCTTGGAGTCAAGATGGCGGAGAAGTAGCAGGCTGAGACTACTTCGGGTAGCGGGAGATCAGCTAAATAGCTTATCTAAAGATTGCAAACACCTACAAATCCAACGGGAGATTGAAGAGAAGAAGAACAGCAATTCCAGAAACAGAAAATCAACCACTTTCTGCAAGGATCTCTTCTGATTTGGCTAAAGCATATTTTCCTGGGGTTGTAGCCACCCTTTTAGTATTTTACTTGCTCCTTCATAAACTCTTATCTGGACAAAATGACAAGGCGGAAAAATTCACAACAAAAAAAAAGAACAAGAGGCAATACCAAAGGCTAGGGACCTAATCAATACAGACATTGGTAATATGTCAGATATAGAGTTCAGAATGACGATTCTCAAGGTTCTAGCCGGGCTTGAAAAAGGCATGGAAGATATTAAAGCAACCCTCTCGGGAGATATAAAAGCCCTTTCTGGAGAAATAAAAGAACTAAAATCTAACCAAGTTGAAATCAAAAAAGCTATTAATGAGGTGCAATCAAAAATGGAGGCTCTCACTGCTAGGATAAATGAGGCAGAAGAAAGAATTAGCGATATAGAAGACCAAATGACAGAGAATAAAGAAGCTGAGCAAAAGAGGGACAAACAGCTACTGGACCACGAGGGGAGAATTCGAGAGATAAGTGACACCATAAGACGAAACAACATTAGAATAATTGGGATTCCAGAAGAAGAGGAAACAGAGAGGGGAGCAGAAGGTATATTGGAGAGAATTATTGGAGAGAATTTCCCCAATATGGCAAAGGGAACAAGCATCAAAATCCAGGAGGTTCAGAGAACCCCCCTCAAAATCAATAAGAATAGATCTACACCCCGTCACCTAATAGTAAAATTGACAAGTCTTAGTGACAAAGAAAAGATCCTGAAAGCAGCCCGGGAAAAGAAGTCTGTAACGTACAATGGTAAAAATATTAGATTGGCAGCAGACTTATCCACAGAGACCTGGCAGGCCAGAAAGAGCTGGCATGATATATTCAGAGTACTAAATGAGAAAAACATGCAGCCAAGAATACTATATCCAGCTAGGCTATCATTGAAAATAGACGGAGAGATTAAAAGCTTCCAGGACAAACAAAAACTGAAAGAATTTGCAAATACCAAACCAGCTCTACAGGAAATATTGAAAGGGGTCCTCTAAGCAAAGAGAGACCCTAAAAGTAGTAGATCAGAAAGAAACAGAGACAATATACAATAACAGTCACCTTACAGGCAATACAATGGCACTAAATTCATATCTCTCAATACTTACCCTGAATGTTAATGGGCTAAATGCCCCAATCAAAAGACACAGGGTATCAGAATGGATCAAAAAACAAAAACCATCTATATGTTGCCTACAAGAAACTCATCTTACACCCGAAGACACCTCCAGGTTTAAAGTGAGGGGGTGGAAAAGAATTTACCATGCTAATGGACATCAGAAGAAAGCAGGAGCGGCAATCCTTATATCAGATCAATTAGATTTTAAGCCAAAGGCTATAATAAGAGATGAGGAAGGACACTATATCATACTCAAAGGAACTGTCCAACAAGAAGATCTAACAATTTTAAATATCTATGCCCCTAACGTGGGAGCAGCCAACTATATAAACCAATTAATAACAAAATCAAAGAAACACATCGACAAGAATACAATAATAGTAGGGGATTTTAACACTCCCCTCACTGAAATGGACAGATCATCCAAGCAAAAGATCAACAAGGAAATCAAGGCCTTAAATGACACACTGGACCAGATGGACATCACAGATATATTCAGAACATTTCATCCCAAAGCAACAGAATACACATTCTTCTCTAGTGCACATGGAACGTTCTCCAGAATAGATCACATTCTTAGTCCTAAATCAAGTCTCAACCGGTATCAAAAGATTGGGATCATTCCCTGCATATTTTCAGACCACAATGCTCTAAAGCTAGAACTCAATAACAAGAGGAAATTTGGAAAGAACCCAAATACATGGAGACTAAACAGCATCCTTCTAAAGAATGAATGGGTCAACCAGGACATCAAAGAAGAATTGAAAAAATTTATGGAAACAAATGATAATGAAAACACAACAGTTCAGAATCTATGGGACACAACAAAGGCAGTCCTGAGAGGAAAATATATAGCGGTACAAGCCTTTCTCAAGAAACAAGAAAGGTCTCAGGTACACAACCTAACCCTACACCTAAAGGAGCTGGAGAAAGAACAAGAAAGAAACCCTAAACCCAGCAGGAGAAGAGAAATCATAAAGATCAGAGCAGAAATCAATGAAATAGAAACCAAAAAAACAATAGAACAAATCAACGAAACTAGGAGCTGGTTCTTTGAAAGAATTAATAAGATTGATAGACCCCTGGCCAGACTTATCAAAAAGAAAAGAGAGAGGACCCAAATAAATAAAATCATGAATGAAAGAGGAGAGATCACAACGAACACCAAAGAAATACAGACAATTATAAGAACATACTATGAGCAACTCTACGCCAACAAATTTGACAATCTGGAAGAAATGGATGCATTCCTAGAGACATATAAACTACCACAACTGAACCAGGAAGAAATAGAAAGCCTGAACAGACCCATAACCAGTAAGGAGATTGAAACAGTCATCAAAAATCTCCAAACAAACAAAAGCCCAGGGCCAGACGGCTTCCCGGGGGAATTCTACCAAACATTTAAAGAAGAACTAATTCCTATTCTCCTGAAACTGTTCCAAAAAATAGCAATAGAAGGAAAACTTCCAAACTCATTTGATGAGGCCAGCATCACCTTGATCCCAAAACCAGACAAGGATCCCAACAAAAAAGAGAACTACAGACCAATATCCTTGATGAACACAGATGCAAAAATTCTCGCCAAAATACTAGCCAATAGGATTCAACAGTACGTTAAAAGGATTATTCACCACGACCAAGTGGGATTTATTCCAGGGCTTCAAGGCTGGTTCAACATCCGCAAATCAATCAATGTGATACAACACATTAATAAAACAAAGAACAAGAACCATATGATACTCTCCATAGATGCTGAAAAAGCATTTGACAAAGTACAGCATCCCTTCCTGATCAAAACTCTTCAAAGTGTAGGGATAGACGGCACATACCTCAATATTATCAAAGCCATCTATGAAAAACCCACCGCAAATATCATTCTCAATGGAGAAAAACTGAAAGCTTTTCCACTAAGGTCAGGAACACGGCAGGGATGTCCGTTATCACCACTGCTATTCAACATAGTACTAGAAGTCCTAGCCTCAGCAATCAGACAATAAAAGGAAATTAAAGGCATCCAAATCGGCAAAGAAGAAGTCAAACTCTCACTCTTCGCAGATGATATGATACTCTATGTGGAAAACCCAAAAGACTCCACTCCAAAACTGCTAGAACTTGTACAGGAATTCAGTCAAGTGTCAGGATATAAAATCAATGCACAGAAATCAGTTGCATTTCTCTACACCAACAACAAGACAGAAGAAAGAGAAATTAAGGAGTCCATCCCATTTACAATTGCACCCAAAACTATAAGATACCTAGGAATAAACCTAACCAAAGAGACTAAGAATCTATACTCAGAAAACTATAAAGTACTCATGAAAGAAATTGAGGAAGACACAAAGAAATGGAAAAATGTTCCATGCTCCTGGATTGCAAGAATAAATATTGTGAAAATGTCTATGCTACCTAAAGCAATCTACACATTTAATGCAATTCCTATCAAAGTACCATCCATTTTTTTCAAAGAAATGGAACAAATAATCCTAAAATTTATATGGAACCAGAAAAGACCTCGAATAGCCAAAGGAATATTGAAAAAGAAAGCCAAAGTTGGTGGCATCACAATTCCGGACTTCAAGCTCTATTACAAAGCTGTCATCATCAAGACAGCATGGTACTGGCACAAAAACAGACACATAGATCAATGGAACAGAATAGAGAGCCCAGAAATGGACCCTCAACTCTATGGTCAACTCATCTTCGACAAAGCAGGAAAGAATGTCCAATGGAACAAAGACAGCCTCTTCAATAAATGGTGTTGGGAAAATTGGACAGCCACATGCACAAAAATGAAATTGGATCATTTCCTTACACCACACACGAAAATAGACTCAAAATGGATGAAGGATCTCAATGTGAGAAAGGAATCCATCAAAATCCTCGAGGAGAACACAGGCAGCAACCTCTTCGACGTCAGCCGCAGCAACATCTTCCTAGGAACATCACCAAAGGCAAGGGAAGCAAGGGCAAAAATGAACTTTTGGGATTTTATCAAGATCAAAAGCTTTTGCACAGCAAAGGAAACAGTTAAAAAAACCAAAAGACAACTGACAGAATGGGAGAAGATATTTGCAAATGACATATCAGATAAAGGGCTAGTGTCCAAAATCTATAAAGAACTTAGCAAACTCAACACCCAAAGAACAAATAATCCAATCAAGAAATGGGCAGAGGACATGAACAGACATTTCTGCCAAGAAGACATCCAGATGGCCAACAGACACATGAAAAAGTGCTCCATATCACTCGGCATCAGGGAAATACAAATCAAAACCACCATGAGATATCACCTCACACCAGTCAGAATGGCTAAAATTAACAAGTCAGGAAATGACAGATGCTGGCGAGGATGGGGAGAAAGGGGAACCCTCCTACACTGTTGGTGGGAATGCAAGCTGGTGCAACCACTCTGGAAAACAGCATGGAGGTTCCTCAAAATGTTGAAAATAGAACTACCCTATGATCCTGCAATTGCACTGCTAGGTATTTACCCTAAAGATACAAACATACTGATCCGAAGGGGCACATGCACCCGAATGTTTATAGCAGCAATGTCTACAATAGCCAAACTATGGAAAGAACCTAGATGTCCATCTACAGACGAATGGATAAAGAAGATGTGGTATATATACACAATGGAATACTATGCAGCCATCAAAAGAAATGAAATCTTGCCATTTGCGACGACGTGGATGGAACTAGAGGGTATCATGCTTAGCGAAATAAGTCAATCGGAGAAAGACAACTATCATATGATCTCCCTGATATGAGGGAGAGGAGATGCAACATGGGGGGTCGAGGGGGTAGGAGAAGAGTAAATGAAACAAGAATGGATTGGGAGGGAGACAAACCATAAGTGACTCTTAATCTCACAAAACAAACTGAGGGTTGATGGGTGGAGGGGGTTGGGAGAGGGGGTGGGGTTATGGATATCGGGGAGGGTATGTGCTATGGTGAGTGTTGTGAAGTGTGTAAACCTGGCGATTCGCAGACCTGTACCCCTGGGGATAAAAATATGTTTATAAAGCTGTAAAAAAAAAAAAAAGAAAGAAAGAAAGGATGAATCCCCAAGTTTTGTAGCAACATGGACGGGACTGGAAAAGATTATGCTGAGTGAAATAAGTCAAGCAGAGAGAGTCAATTATCATATGGTTTCACTTATTTGTGGAGCATAACAAATAGCATGGAGGACAAGGGGAGATGGAGAAGAGAAGGGAGTTGAGGGAAATTGGAAGGGGAGGTGAACCATGAGAGACTATGGACTCTGAAAAACGATCTGAGAATTTTGAAGGGGTGGGGAGTGGGAGGTTGGGGGCACCAGGTGGTGGGTATTTTAGAGGGCACGGATTGCATGGAGCACTGGGTGTGGTGCAAAAATAATGAATACTGTTATGCTGAAAAAAATAAAAAAATTAAAAAAAAAAAACACATTGAGATGCCATCTTAAACCAAGTTAGAATGGCGAAGATTAAGAAGGCAAGAATAACCAATGTTGGAGAGGGTGTGAAGAAAGGGGAACCCTCTCTCACTATTGGTGGGAATGCAAGTCAGTGTAGCCACTTTGCAAATCACTATGGAGATTCCTCAAAAAATTAAAAATAGAGCTACCCTATGACCTGGCATTTGCATATTGGGTATTTACCCCAAAGATACAGATTAGCGAAAAGAAGGGCCATATGCATCCCAGTGTTCATAGCAGCACTATCCACAATAGCCAAACTGTGGAAAAGCTGAGATGCCCTTCAACAGATGAAAGGATAAAGAAGATGTGGTTCATATATACAATGGATTTTACTCAGCTATCAGAAAGGATGAATACCCAAATCTTGCATCAGCATGGATGGGATTGGAGATCATGTTGAGTGAAATAAGTCTAGTAGAGAAAGTGAATTATCATATGGTTTCACTTACTTGTTGAGCATAGGAAATAATGTGGAGGACAGTAGGAGAAGGAAAGGAAAAGTGAATTGGGGGAAATTGGAGGGGGAGACAAAACATGAGAGACTGTGGATTCTGAGAAACAAACTGAGAGTTTTAGAGGGGAGAGAGGTGGGATGGGTGAGCCTGGTGGTGGGTATTAAGGAGGGCACATATTGCATGCAGCACTGGGTGTGGTGCCTAAACAATGAATCTTGGAATACTGCATCAAAACTAATGATGTATTTTATGGTGACTAACATAACACAATTTAAAAAAAGATTTTATAGGTTTACTTGAGAGAGAGAATGAGAGAGAGAAAGAAGCAGAGAGAGCAGGAGTGGGAACAGAAAGAGATTCTTGCTGAGGAGGGAAGCCAACACAGGGCTCTGTCTATCCCAGGACCCTGAGATCATTAGCTGAGGCAAAGGCCGACGTTTAACCATCTGAGCCACCCAGGTGCCCCAATTTCAACACTGCTTCCTGTTATTAAAGTATTTGACTTTAGTTATATTAAGAAGTTGGTATTGGTATCTCATTCTGATTTCGATTTTTTATTTCCTCATGAAATAAATGTAGAGCACATTTTCATGTTTGTATTACCATTCATCTACTGTCTTTTGTGAAGTGCTTGTAAAGTGCTTGTTTAAATCATTTGCTTAAAATTTTAATGAGTTACTTGTCTTTCCATTAATTGATTGTGGGACTTTATTTTTCAGTTATATGCATCATGAATACTTTCTCCACCTGTGACTTGCCTTTTCAAATTTATAATGCTATCCTTCCAATTTGATTTTTTTACTTTGATGAAGGTTATCATTGATTTCCTTCTTTTATGGCTATGATTTTTATAGACTAAGAAATCTTTGCATTCCTCAAGTTCATGACAATATTATTCTATGTCTTCTTTTAGAATCTTTATACTTTCAGCTCTCAAATTTAGGCTAGTATTACAATTCAAATAATGATTTTTCACATGGAAGTAAGAGTTCAGATTCATTCTGTTTTAAAATAAGTTTAGCGCCATGACATTTTTTCTGTGCCTGAACTGCATTGATCTCCATTGAAAATTTACTATGTTTGGAGCTATTTCTGCTTTCTTTATCATTTCTTCAATAATGTATTGATCTACTTAAATACAAGACCACCCCTAAGATATGCAAGACACTGTAGAATCCCTGTCTAGATAAAAAAATTATTAAAATTGTAGTTATTTATTAAAATGAGTGGGTGGTTCAGTCTTTAAGCATCTGTCTTTGACTCAGGTCATGATCCCAGGGTCCTGGGATCAAGGCCCACATTGAGCTCCCTGTTTGGTGGGAAGCCTGCTTCTCCCTCTCCCATGCCCCCAGCTTGTGTTCCCTCTCTCTCTCTCTCTCTGTGTCTCTGGCAAATAAATAAAATCTTAAAAAATAAAAAAGAAAAGAAAAGAAAATTATATTTAGAAATCCATGGCTCATGTGGAATACAATTATTTACAGATGAAGACTTAAGATAATGGATAAAAATATATTTATTGTTGTATTAGCTTGCTAAGGCTGCCATAACAAAGTACCACAAACTGAAAAGCTTAAACAACAGAAATATACTGTATCATAGTTCTGGAGCTTAGAAGGCTGGAATTAAAGTATCAGCCAGGTTGGTTTCTTCTCTTGGCTATGAAGGTGAATCTACTCAGTGCCTCTCTCCTACCTTCTGCTGGTTTACTGGAAACTGTGACTTGTAGGCACATCATCTAGAGCTCTGCCTTCATGTCCTCATGGCATTCCATCTCTGCTTATGTCCCCATGTCCAAATTTACCCTTTTTATATGGACACCAGTCATATTGGAGTAAGACCCACTCTACTCCACCATGACTACATCTTAACTAACTACATCTTTAATGACCCTATTTACAAATAAGGTTATACTCTGAGGTACTGGGGATTACAACTTCAACATACGAATTCGGAGGGGAGGGAGCAATTCAACTCTTAACAATTGTCCAGTCAGTGCACATATATTGTCTTGCTTTTTGCAGTATCTAGGACCTTCACTACAACGTTGACATCAGCAAGGTTCTCCCTGAAGTTTGAGGAAGGACAGCATAGGCCTAATTATTTCCCCATTACACAGATTTTATTTTCTTATTTGAATGTGGTAATGAACCCTGCATGGTGGAGGGACTGGCAGTGAGAGCACCTTGTTCAGGTGAGTAAGAAATGAGGCAGGAAAAAGCCATCTGGTGTTACATCTTCTAAAGTCAAATAGAAGAAGTTTCCTCTTCAGCGTCACGATGGGAAATTCTCCTTCCTGAAGAGATGCAGAAAGTAATAAAAGATTTTCACTATAATTAGGGGACAGAGTCTGAACAGTATACTTAGTCAGAGAGGTCCATTATTATAGTTTCTTAACACCATGTCTCAGCACAATGAAAGTGAGAGAAATGTGAAAATAGTTGGAGATGTTTTGAAAGCTCAGGTAAAGTCAGTCACCATGAACTTGCAATGGCTCCAATCTGATCATTTGTGTTACTCCTCTAAAGGTTGGTCAGTGGTAAGAGGTAGCAGGAAACAATTACACTGGGAGTAGTAGTTGTGATGGATAGTTAGTTGTTGAGGTTATTCACATGGGTATGGTTGAAATGATGAACTATGAGGACTAGGTTTCACATAAAAGTACTATAAAAGAAAAGAGGACTGAAAGGATTGGGTAAAAATACATGTGTATGGTTTGAAGCAATTGATAATGTAAAAGCATGGAATGAGGTAAAAAACACTACACAGATATGGTGGTATAGTTAGAGTGAGATTCTCAGGAATTCAGGGACTGAGTAGCTCTAAGTTTTGGCAAGGTTCAGGCCATGTCCATGTGTGATTGACTGAATGTCTACAATGGAGTTAAAGGTTAATACAACTGAGTACATAGGAGGTATGAAGCCATGAATGTGGATGAGCTTTTGACATAGTTACACCGAAGTGTCCCATGATTCTCAACAGTGTCTTCTTCCATCAAAACTAATTTTTCAAACATTTTCTCTGTCTCTCCCCTCACAACATTACAAAACACAAATCAAATGATGTAGCTAGAAGACTATAGCAACCAACCTTAATTGGCCTCTCAATACAGCTCACAAATCTTTGAACGTTCTACTGGAGCCTGGGGTTTAGAGAAGTGCTGTGAACCAGATGTCCAAGTCCTTAATTCATCCTACAGAGAGACCAGCTTTTCAAAGAAACAAACCATGAGAAGAACTTTAGGAAACTTAGGAGGGTAAATTAGGAAAGGACTGATCTGCCTCCTGCACACTCATTTCAGTAAGCTATGCCCACTTAAACTTGAAAAACTGGGGTTGGCCTAACAAGTAATGTCCACAAGAGATTGGATGTCATGCCACCATGGTATTGGGGACTGTGGAAGATGCAAGAGATGAGGAAACTCGGGTCATATCCCAAGATGTCACATTTCATTTGGGGAGAAAAGTTCTTCCAGTGAAGAAGAAGGAGGAGAAGGAAAGAGAAGAGGGGGGAGAGCAAGAGAATGAAGGAGGAGAAGGGAAAGGGGGAGAAGGTGGAGGTGGAGGAGGCGGAAGAGGTGGAGGAGGTGGAGGAGGCAGAGGAGGAGGAGGAAGTAGAGGAGAAGGAGAAGGAAAAGAAGGAGGAAGAGAAGGAAAAGGAGGAGAGGAGGAAGAGGAAGAAAAAGAATGAGAAAAAGAAGGAGAAGAGAAAGAAGAAGATGACAACGACGACTATGATGATGACTAGGAAGGAGGGGACATAGAGAAAGGGAAGGACAAGAAGAGGAAGGCAGGGGGAAGGTAGGAAAGAAAGACAGGATGCGGTAAAGATGGGAAGGGGGAGAAGGAGGAAAAAGAGGAAGAAGAGGGAGAGGAGGTGAGCCTAGCATGTTTTTTCTACTTTTTTTTTCAAAGATTTTATTTATTTATTTCACAGATAGAGATCACAAGTAGGCAGAGAGGCAGGCAGAGAGAGAGGAGGAAGCAGGCTCCCTGCTGAGCAGAGAGCCCGATTCAGGGCTCGATCCCAGGACCCTGGGATCATTACCTGAGCTGAAGGCAGAGGCTTTAACCCACTGAGCCACCCAGGCGCCCCTGTTTTTTCTACTTTATTAATACCAAATGTTTAACTTATGAAAGCTGAAAGAAGAAGACAAAGAAAAAAGAATTGAAGAGACAAATCCAATATTACAGTATTAACCTGATCCCCAAAATAAAACTTTGTGTCTGTAAACCTGGACTCCCTAACAAAAACAGTTCTAGCCCAGATTTTTGTTATGGTGTTATCTTAAAATAAATCCTGACCTTTGTGAACATGATAATGGCAATTTACCATAAACAGATTACTGTAAACTTAATAGTCATGGTAAACTTTTGTGTGATTTGTTCCCCTATAAATATATGTTGGGTTGTGGATTGTGTGAGGTATAGTTTCTGAAGTCTGAACTCTACAAATGAATCCTTACTTTCTGTTTTTAAATACTTCTTTTTCTCAAATATTCATTTGACATGGTCATACATCAGGGAAGGCTGAGAAAAAGGAAGAGAGTACCAGCAAGGACCTACATGGGAAGTGAGAGGAAGTTCTGCATAAGCTTAACTGTTCAGGCTCAATGAGGAGGGCCTTCTAGCTTCACCAAATTTGGGGGTTTTTTGTTTGTTTGTTTGTTTGTTTGAGTGTAAAAAAAATTTAACTATTATATTGCAGTATTTTGTTTATTTTTTTAATGTGTTGTAATATTTTTTATTATGTTATGTTAATCACCATACAGTACATCATTAGTTTTTGATGAGTGTTCCATGATTCACAGCTTCAGCAAATTTCAAAAAGAACTATGACAAGACTTCAATCTGGAAGTCCTCCTGCCTCTCCTGATAAGAAGTGGGAGGGCCTCAGAACCAGAGCTACCTAGGTAGCTCTGGTAGGTAGATTGTCAATACCTCCTCAAACCAACACATTTTGCCTATACATACCCATCTATATATACACTGATGTATCATTTCAAGCTATCAGCTTTGGAGCACAGCATATGCCTTCACAAAGCACGTGTATGCAGGGCCCTTGTACCTTACAGAGCCAAGTTATTCCAATAAATAGAGATACTTAATGCAAATGGTTACTCACACCTCACAAACATGCAAGGCTATATACAGATACCATTCACATTCAAATCCAGTCTTTGCACACATATGTCTATTAACACGTCTCTCAAATACACACATCAACAAACATATTGACACACTTTCACGTTCTATAAAATATCCCTTCATTTGTAAATACTCTTGACTAACAAAGAAAACGTGCATACAGATAAGCTCACAATTGGGTATTAAGAATTCTTGCCCCTGCACTCAATTCCCCAGACTTTGCATTTGTGTATACAGAGGAGAGAGGCAAATTAGGGGTTAAGGTTTCCAGCTTTAGTCTCTAGTCTCAGAGGAAACCAGAGATTGAGGCAAGGGGCCTTAAAGGAGGGGGTGAATCAATGCTTTGGGAAGGGAAAGGCCAAGCTTAAGCAGGTCTTTAAATAGGTCCTAACCCACAGGCTCTGCTAAAAGCTGAATCACAGGAGCCAGTTAGAGCTGCTCATGGTCAGAAATGAAGCAGAGCTCAAGGTGAGTGGTCTCCCTGTGCCGTACTCATCTCTGCCTCTCCCAGAGAACAGTAGGACTCACAGAAGCTCCAAGAAGCTGGGAGACAGGACAATACACTGTATGGAATGACCTGACTTACTGAGGTCTCCAGATCCAGAGATCCCTGATGGCTGGATTTTCTTCTCAGGTGGAGAGAAGATTCAATACTCACTGTGTCCTCCAGAGAAATTTTAGAAAAGTAGGAAGGCTGCCTCCACACACAATCCTTCCATGAAGGACACTGGATCTGAACTCTCCCCTGCTCCAACATTATTGCTCTATGCCTTGGTTTTAGATATCCCAAAGCACGAAAACTGTCTAAACGTCCCTGAAACAATTCTTCAGCAAGACCTCAGCCCATTTTATCCTTTACCACTTCAGGCCTCAGCAACATGATTAAACTAATAGACATAACAATCTCCACATAATGAGTAATTGAAGGCTAACAGAGCCGGTGGTACCAGCACTGAATTCAAACCCACACTTATAGATGAAAGTTGAACTCCATCATTATGAGAACATCAATCTTTTTTTTTAAAAGATTTTATTTATTCATTTGTCAGAGAGAGAGAGAGAGTCACAGCACAAGCAGAGGAAGCAGCAGGCAGCGGGAGAAGCAGGCTGGCCGCTGAGCAAGGTTCCTGATGCTAGACTTGATCACAGAACCCTGGGATCATGCCCTGAGCCAAAAGCAGATGCTTAACTGACTGAGCCTCCAAGGTGTCCGGAGAACATCAATCTTGTAATCATATTACCTGAACCAAAGTCTGTGCCAACTACTCACAAGTAGATTATACTTTGGAGAACAGAAAAATTGACTCTTGACGTCCAGTGTGTGATCACCCTACCTATAAGGTTGAAAAAGATGACTTAATTTATTTTTGAGTACCTAATAGCCTCACAAGATTTCTAGTCCACAGAGGGCAGGGACATAAATAAAAGCAGGAAAAGGGGAAGGAATGTTGGGCAAGAAGGGAAATTCTATTTCTCTTTTATTCGTACTCTTGAGGGAATGCTCTTATCACTCATTCCACCCAGAAAGAAGTTGATAACTCATACCTCCCTCCAAAATATGATTGAAAACTTTACACACTTCACGTAATGATCCAGGATTGGTTAAGTTCCTGTCCATTCCACATGACTTGTAACCTTCACTCTTCACAGGCTGAGTGAGTAATTCTAAGTGGAAAAGAGGCAAGGGAATTGCTGAGAGTGAGGACACCAGATTCCATGGAGTTGTAGGTATAGAGAAGAAAAAAGGCACCTGTCAAGAGCTCCCATCCCCTACTTCAGACTTGGACTCCAGGTCACCACCTGAGAAGAGTCACCACTGCAAAAGGAATATGGCGAACAGGTGAGTTCCCCGTTAAGCCTCATGGGAAGAAACTTCCTGAGAGTTAAAAACAATACAGAGTAAATGCTTCTGGTGTTATATTTACAAAAATAGCAATGTCTTCCACAATTGATCAAAGAGATTATTGTGCACTTTGAGAAATTGTATGTTTAGCAGGCATCTTCACCAGTGACCAGTACAAGAATGAGGATGATCTAAGGATATTTTCCAGATGCCCATGAGCTTCAGTGACCACTTCCTCACAAATGGAGAGTGACATACAGGAGGCAGAAGGGAGAGGGAAAGGAAGTCTGGTTCAAAGACCACATATAAGTGGAAGAACAAGCCAGGCGGGAGGGGATAAAATTAGAGCCTGGGACCCCAGATAATGTGTTTGTCTGAATTTCCACCATACCCTGGATAGGAGTATTTGTTTTGAGCAAACCTACACCTATTTTCAAGGTAGGATAGTAATTTTTTTCAGTGAAGAGCAAGATTTATAAAGTCTGAGCTCCATTTCTCTCATAATGTTATAAAGCTTGGGAAAATTAGGAAGAGGTTAGGTTTCTTTGAGATTTCAAAGAAACCCTTTTTAGGAACCATTAGGTCTAGTGGAATGAAACATTTGTTAGTCCCAACAGCTGATTTGTTATGGGAGATCTGAAAAGACTCTTCTTGTCTGTGTGTTTCTGTTATGGCCGAGACGCAAAGGCTCTGAGATGAAATAGTGAAAAGGTGCGTAGTAAGAATCAGGTAAGCTTTTGTGTCATCAATCCTGGGAAGGTGTTAGTCACCAGAGGGATCAAACAAGATCTCCATGTAAAACAAGTAGAGGCAGAGGAGGACATTCATGTCTTTCACTGGCCAACACAGCAGACCATGGTATGAGAACGATGTGTAACTCTCTTGTAGCCACGGTGCCTAAGCAGTGTTAAAAAGTTCATTGGAGGATTTTAAGACATGACTCATTAGTTTAAAAGTCTATTGCCAAAAAAAAAAAAGTCTATTGCCACTGAACAATTTATTTGTTATTTGATCCAGCAAATATTTGTCAAACCCCCATTCTGTGCTAAGCACAGAGTTGCTAGGATGGTACACTATTCAGGGTTCATCTCGTGAAAATCTATCATCATGACAAGATTTAGAAAACCATAGCCTGCAGACAAAATCCAGCTTGCACCCTGTTTTTACAAATAAAATGTATTCGGATATAATCACACTCACACATTCCTGTACAGACTGTGGTTGCTCTCAGGCTACAGGGGCTAAACTGTCTAGTTGCCACACAGACTGTACAGCACATAAAACCTAAAATATGTATGATCTACCCTTTTACAGAAATGAGTTTGCTGGCACCTAATCTAGAAGGACATACACCATAGATAACAGAATTAATTATACGTGTACAATAATCAGTGACCTATCCTCCAATCCAGATTCTCTGGATAACTCCTAGAGTCAAAGCTAACTCAACATCACACATGCCTTCTTCTTATGAGCCTTTAAGACAAAGTGTTTTCCAAACAAGCTTCCTATCCTGAAAAGTCACCTAAGTGGCTTAAACAGAGGGAAAAGAACCTATGGGAAAGGTTAAACAAATCAGTTAGTTGTGAAGAATAGAAGGGCAAGATTGATTATTACTGATTATTGTCAGGATAGATTTCCCTTACCAGATTCTACTTTCAAGGAAAATTTGATTCTTTGACAAAAATCACATTTGCAGTTAGTATGTTTTGATCCCATTTTGAGTGACATAAATATAAATGCGGAATAAAGAGGAGTATCACTTTATGTTGCAAAATTTTTTTATTAAAACAGTTGAAATTCTTCCAGATTACCATTAAGCACTACTGCCCTTTGATTCACTTGAAACTTTCCAAATACTTAAAATATTAATAATTACTTTTTGATTCTTATCACCTACAGAGAGTAGATTACCTTCACAATGGAGAACAAATTAACCATCCTGTGATGCTGGCCTCAGGGAACAACTCTTTGCATCCCGTGTCCTTTATCCTACTTGGGATCCCAGGACTTGAGAATTACCAATTTTGGATTGCCTTTCCTCTCTGTGCCATGTATCTTGTGGCTGTAGTTGGCAATATCATTGTCCTTCACATAATCCGAATTGACCACACACTGCATGAACCCATGTACCTCTTCCTAGCCATGCTGGCTGTCACTGACCTGGCCCTGTCCTCTTCCACCCAACCTAAAATGCTGGCTATACTCTGGTTTCATGCTCATGAGATTGAATACCATGCCTGCCTCATCCAGGTGTTCTTCATCCATGCCTTTTCTTCCGTGGAGTCTGGGTTGCTCATGGCTATGGCATTGGACCGTTATGTGGCTATCTGCTTCCCCCTCCACCACTCTACTGTCCTGACCCCAGCTGTGGTGGGTAAACTGGGGGCAGCTGTGATGATGAGAGGGTTGCTGTGGGTGAGTCCCTTCTGCTTCATGGTGTCCAGGATGCCCTTCTGCACCAACCATGTCATTCCCCAGTCATACTGTGAGCACATGGCTGTGCTAAAGCTGGTGTGTGCAGATACCAGAGTCAATCGTGCATATGGGCTCTTTGTGGCCTTCTCTGTGGCTGTCTTTGACATAATTGTCATCAGTATATCCTATGTGATGATTTTGAGAACTGTTCTGAGGTTGCCCTCTGAGGAGGCCCGACTCAAGGCTTTTGGCACGTGTGCTTCCCACATCTGTGTCATCTTGGCTCTTTATATCCCAGCCCTCTTTACCTTCCTCACCCACCGCTTTGGACATCATGTGCCCCGAGTGGTACATGTCATGTTCGCTAATCTCTATCTCCTGGTACCTCCCATGCTCAACCCCATCATCTATGGAGTTAGAACCAAGCAGATCAGGGACAGGGTTATTCAAGGATGTTGTGGGAAAGATCCCTGAGCCAAGAGTCACGACATCACAACCAACTCCACTGCCCCACTGATCTGGGATCATCGCATATTAGCAAAAAGTCATCTCTGTGAGACAAATGGATAAAGATTTGGTACATACATAAAATATAATATTCCTCAGCCATCAAAAAGGATTAACAGCAACCATTTGCACTGACATGGATGGAACCCGAGGGGATTTTGCTACATGAAATAAATCAAGCAAAGAAACACAATTATCATATGGTTTCATTCATATGTGGAACATAAGGAATAGAGTGGAGGACCACAGGGCAAGAGAGGGAAAACTGAATGGGAAGAAATCAGAGGCAGACAAACCATGAAAGACTCTGGACTCCAGGAAATTAACTGAGGGATTAAAGGGGAGGTAGGTGGGAGAATGGGGTAACCAGGTGATGAATATTAAGGACGGTACCTGCTGGGATGAACACTGGGCTTTATATGTGACTAATGAAATGTTGAACATTACAACAAAAACTTACAATGAACTATATGCTGGCTAACTGAATGTAATAATAAAAAAGTCATCTCTATGAACAAAAGGCCCAGAGGTTAACAACCCTCTAGAACAAAAGGAACAATTTTCAAAATGTCCAGAACATAAGCTCTCTGAGAGATGTGATTGATCATAAATACCAAGTTGATTAATATTCATCATCACAATAAAACAGAAAAAAATATGTCCACCATTCAAATCACTGAAGATTTGTACAGAATGCAATCTTCCACAGACCACCACGGTGAAAATAATTTTTTACCCTGCCAGGAGAAGTCTAAGTTCCTATGCTTTGTTAAAAGCAGATAGAACTTTTCACCAAAACAGTTATAAAGTACATGTATTTTTCCCATCTTTGAAAGTCCTTATAAAAATAATTTACGGGAATAGATTTACTATTTATAAAAACAAAAAAAAGAAAATACATATATTGATCTATATGAAGAATGATTAAATATCACATATCATTTAAGTAATGTATTTGCAAAGACCATGTAAAGATGTGGAAAATGATCAAGATATAATATTAAAGAAAAAGGAAAAATTGCATTTGCCCATGGGGCTGAAGTCAATTCTAAACAGAAATGCATATGCATAAAAAAAGATTCAGAATACATCGAAACACTAACAATAGCAACAGAGAGTAGTGAGATTTATGGTATTTTAGTTTTCTTTTTGCACTTTCACATATTTGTAAAAATTACCCTTGATTGAGCATGTCATTTTAATAGGAGAAAAAAAAAACTCAGATAAGAACAGAAGTGTACAGAAAAGGTTAATTCAGTGCCAAAGCCTAGGGGAATGGAGTAGGAAATCTGAGAAGATGAAAGACTCCAGAATACAGCAAGTTCCAGAAAAGCTTGAACATCTCCATGAAAATTGCTGCCAGAATCACGGTTTGAGACTGGTAACAGGGAGCATTTGGTAGGCTGACTGTTGTTCTCTCCTTCCAGAAATTGCCTATTCCCTGATGACAATGGATTGCAGAGTGAAGAAGTTTTGGAAAACAAATGGAAAAGGAGATTCTCTTCTGAACATAGCTATATTGTGTGGTTAAAGGTAGTGAGAAAGTCATTAGAAGTTTGAGTATTTGTTAATATTTAATTTCCTTTTCAAAAGTAAAATGTTCCTGGCGATTCACAGACCTGTGCTCCTCGGCCTAATAATACATTATATGTTAATAAAAATATTAAAAATTAATTTAAAAAAAGTAAAATATTAAGCTGTTTTTTTCTGACTTTTCCAACTTTATTTTGGTGTGCTTATACAAAAACGTGCTTATATTTAACATATTCATTTTGATGAGTTTGGGCATATGCCGATACACATGATAGCATCACCACAAACATGGTAAAATTATCCATCACAATTATTGTATTTGTGTATTCATTCTCCTTCACCACTCTCCTCTCAATGCTAATAATGAAGAAGGTTCTAGAAATCGGGCTCTAATGTTACTAAAACCAACATCAGAAGATGGTGCTTAAAGAGGAATTGGGAACATGTTTGCGTCTCCCAGCAGAAACAGCTAAAGGAGCCTAAAAGTTTCCCCAGAAATGAATGGGTATCCTGAAGGAGCATTTTCAGGATTCCCAAATATTAGAGACTTAAAGGGGCAGTGATCTGTTATCAGCAAATCAGTTAATGATTGTGAGTCCCTCTTTTTCTTTTTTAAAATCAGCTTTGTTGCTGTTTAATTTGTGACAATAAAATGTAAATATTTTCGGGGTGCCTGGGTGGCTCAGTGGGTTAAAGCCTCTGCCTTTGGCTCAGGTCATGATCCAAGGGCCCTGGAATCCAGCCCAGCTTCAGGCTTTCTGCTCAGCGGGGAGCCTGCTTCCTCCCCTCTCTCTCTGCCTGCCTCTCTACCCACTTGTGATCTCTGTCAAATAAATAAATAAAATATTTTTTAAAAAATGTAAGTATTTTCACACACACTCTGAAGAATTCTGACACATGCGTGCCTCTGTAGCTACCAGCCTGATTAAGACATAGGACATTGCCTTCACTTCATAAAAGGTTCTCTTGTCTCCCTGGAGTCAATCATCTCCCTCTCCATCCCAACCAGGCAAACCCTGCTCTGACATCTTTCACTATAGATTGATTTTTGTCTCACTAGCACATTTATAAATGAAGGAATAAGTAATACATTGAGTCTGGTGTCTTTCACTCAGTATAGTTTTTCAGATTGAGCCCTACTGTTGCATGTAAGATAAGCAGGTCATTTCCTCAGGACCTCTGGGTGCCTCAGTTGGTAAGGCAGCGGTCTTCGGATCGGGTCATGATCCCAGGGTCCTGGGACCAAGCCCCACACCGGGCTCCCTTCTCCCTCTCCCTCTGTCTACTGCTCCCCCTGCTTGTGCTCACTGCTCTCTCTCTCTCTCTGACAAATAAATAAATCTTGAAAAAAGATAAGTAGGTCATTTCCTATTATTGCTGAGTAGTATATTCTATTTTCTCAACATACCCATTGAGGTATTATTAACCATACTAAATGTTACCTTTTTTCTTTGCTTCAGTGCTTCTAGCATTCTTCCAAACATATCCACTTCTTATCTGTCTAGAGCTTTGCTTTAAATCTTCCCACATCCCCAGGTGTTATTTTCTAGAACATTCTATGTTCCTCTCGACATCCTTTACATCTCAACTAATACCCTACTTATCAGCGAGGTCTTTCTTAACTTATGTAGCTCAACCAGTTCTTGCTCCCTGTAATTTTCTTTCATACACAAATATTTTATTTCCTCCCTCTTTAAACACAATATGTAATTATTTAAATTACTTATTTTATCATCTGTTTCTCTATTTGGAATATAACTTTGATAAAAGTATAGCACAGGTGCTCACTATTATATACCCCTACCAGGATCCCTACAAAAAACTACTTACAGAAATGAAAGATTAAATGTTTACAGTGAACCTGGTACCATCACAAAAATTCCACTGCTGACCAAAAGATGGCATGAGCAGGTCCATTTCAGCCTCATTCCTCCCAAATGGGATACCAGATTTTTCTATCCTAAAGCCTCATTTCATTATTCCCATTTGAACTCTGGAGGATGTTGTTTGTCAAAGAAGATAAATTTGATATATAAGAAAACAAACAAACAAACAAAAATGAAATTCATCCCTCATTAACTTCTTTTTATTAACAAATATAAAATATTTGGACATTTTAAATTTCTATTCAAGAAATATCTATTGGGCAACTATGTTGTTCCAAATATTCTCTAAGATGATGGGAATAGCACAGAGAATAAGACAGACTGGCAATCAGAGAACCTAGTTAGAAACAAATGAGCAAAAGAAGTGCACTGGATACCTAAAATCCCAGCTCCAAAAGGAAAACTGGTTCCTTAAGCAGAGCAGCTCAGTCATGATTAGAAGTATCCTTAGTATTCTGAATCACTGAAAACAGATGATTGCCTTCATTACAGCCTGTGGGCAGTGACACCAGTGGGCTGTGGGTCCGAGACATCACATCTGTAAGTAACTGCAGCATGTCTGTACTCATTTCCCAAAATTATCAAGGGAGTACTTTGAGTGAGGAATTGGATTTCCCACTTGTGAGATGGGCAGTCATCACAGGACCTCACTTCTCTTGGGGAGCATACACCAAAGGTGACCTGCTGACTAGGAGAGGCCAGGCAGAACTGAAAAAAAAACAGGTCAGCTTCTCCAGGGTTTTAAACATTACTCAGAGACAATCTATGGTGTCTGGGGTCAGTTCTAGAGTAGTTAGTTAAACTTTAAAAGGATACCCAGAGGCCAGCAAAGGACAAATCATGGCCACTATGGGAAAAGTGAGAGGCCTGCCATGGCAGCACTCCACAATAAGTCAGATCAAACCAGGCAGGCCCAAGAAAAGAAGGCCAGAGACCCTGACAAACTAAGGGAGAAAAGGCACTAACCTCCTCCCCAAGAAATAAATATTCCACCCCGTAGTCAACAACTGTCAATAAAAGACAGAAACCAAAACCCTGAGTTGCATACCTGTCCCATGAAATTCCCACTCTCACAGCTCCAGAGTGTGCTCTCTCTTTCATAAACTCTTCACTTAAACACCAAACAACCACTGTGTGTGGTCAGCCCTTGAATTCTTTTCTTGAAATAAAACTAAGCCTCCCCCACTCCTCCAACACCCTGACTCCCACCAGCTCTGCAATGTCCTTGTGATGGGTTGGACAGAGGCCTCCTCTGTCTACCAAGCAACACATGGAGAAGGATGGGCAAGACTCTGATGAACTAGGTCTCTCTCCTTCTTTGTCTGTCTCTCTCCCTCCAAATGGGTATTCTGAGACAAAATTCCTGTGTGTATGGGACACTCCACACCAAAGAGCAATTCTTAGGATGAAAGCTGGTATATCCTACAGTTCGGTTCATGAGCTAGCATTAGATTCCACAATTTAAGGGTTCAATCCTGTAAGAGTAGACCTCCCACCCCACTTCAGACACCAGTCACAAGAACAGGTTCTTGTGCCCTGCTCCTAAGCAACTGGCTATAAATCAGAGGTTCCCACTCCTTGGGCTTGATTAATTTACTAGGGCAACACACAGATCTCAGAGGAAACATTTTACTTCTTACATTATCAGTTTATTATAAGGATATAATGTAGGAACAGCCAGGTGGAAGAAATACCTAGGGCAAGGGATTGGGAAAGGACATGGAACTTCTATGCCCTCTCCATTATGCTATGCTCTCCAGTCTCCATACACCAACACAGAATCTCTGGGAACCTTGTCCTCCTGGGATTTTTATGGAGGCTCCATTACATACCTATGACTGATTGCTTAAGTTACTGGCCCCCGGCAACAGGTTCAACCTCCTGCCACTCAACCCACTTGCTTCCTGGAGGTCTGGGAGAAACTAAAATTCCAATTCTCTAATCCAAGGTTGGTTCTTCTGACAACTAGCCTCTGTCCTTGGGTGGGGGCCTAAGGTCATCTCATTAACATCACAAAAAACATCTAATGGCTTTTATCATCTAGGAAATTCTGACAGTTTTTAGGAGCTCTGTGTCAGAAAAGGGGTCAAAAACCAAATGCATACTTATTACTCAGTATAAATCATAACCTCACAAACTCCTTCCTTTTACACATTCTCTTCATTTTCAATGTTATCTTAATTAAATCTGTATAAAGTTCAGAGTTTCAGATATGCCCATAAGGATTATGAAAAAATAATTTCTTTCTTTAGATGCAATTGACTTTTCTGAGCAGAAAAGGATGAGGACCAACACAGCATTTATTGTGACTCCCTTCCATTTGGAATCTTAATGTTTGCAATGTTTATTCTTCATTCTATAAATCTGGGCCTGTGATTTATAAACACTACCATCAGGAGAAACTGGCTATAACTCAATGTTTTTAAACTTAGTTTCAGAAGAATAGGTATATTTATCACATATGATATATGGGTTCTTATTAAGACAATTTCTGATCACTTGGCTCTGACAGTTCCCAGACTTCTCAAAAAGCGACTTACTTAGTCCCTTCAGAGGGTAGGTCCCTTCCACAACAGCAGTTACCTTCAGGAGCCACCACTAGTCTGGCTCCCACCTACTTCCTGCGACTTTCCAAGGCAGGAGGATTCTCAGTTCTGGATCTCTTTCCTGATCTCTATCAGCTATGCTGTTGCTATTGTGAAAAACAACTCCCTTTGATGTGGCCTGCACAACATGTATTGCTAGCCTCCATGGTAGAGGTCCTCTTATTTCCACCTCACCTAAGAGGTTTTCTATTTTATTGGTTGCAAGCCCATAAAATGAACTACTATAACTGCCTCTACTTTGCAGGTCTGCATAGCCATATTTTGCTGCTAGCCGTATTTTCCCTCTGTCGGTCAGAGGCAGCCATGTGCATTTACCTATTAGACGTGCGAATCTGCTTTCCACCCCACCATGTTCATTTTGTTCCAATCATTGACAGCTAAGCTGGGAAAAACTATGATACCACAAAGCGTGCTGTGTGTGAACCCCCATTTCTTCATGATCTCTTGGTTGCCCTTCTGCTTCAGCCACATCATCCCCTAAGACCTACTGTGAGCATGTGGCTCTACTAAAACTGGCAAATGCTGACACCAGACCATACCTATGGGCTCTTACGGCCTCCGTGGTTGGATTGGATAGATTAGTCGTTACTACCCATGTGTTATGATAGTGTAGGCCATGCTGTAGCTGCCCTGGGGAGAAGCCCTGTCCAAAGTAGTTGGCACACATACCTCTCACATTTGTGTCATTCTGTCCCTGGATATCTCAGTGCTCTGCTTCTTCTTCCACTGCTTTCACACCATATACCCAGAATGGCTTCACTTTCATTGCTCAGTGCCCCTACTGGTGCCTTCCATTTCAAAACCATTCCATGTTATCAGTTGAATTGCGAACCCCATGCCCCTGAAAACAATATGTTGGAATACCTCAGAATGTGATTTTATTTGCAGATACCATTTTTACAGAGGTAGTCCACTTTAAATGAGGTCATTCTGGTGAGCCCTAATCCAAAATGACTAGTAAAGGATTATAAAACATGGAAATCTGAACACAGAGATATGCACACATACAGAGAACAGATGAACACTAAGCAGAGATTTAAATGATGGCTCTAGAGTGAGAGAAGAAAGAACATTTCCTAACTATTTTGTGAGGCCCAAAACCTTAAAAAGGGACTGCAAAACAAGAAAAAATGAAATCAAATCTCTCATTAACATAGGGGCCAAATTAACAAATAAAATGTTATTTAAAATAATCCACCAAGAATATAGAACAATCATTTAATGTATTTCACCCATTAATAGAATAGAAAGAAACAACTATGTGAATCTGTAGTAAATTTGAATAAAAGTGATGAATTCCAATAGATATTCATGTTAAGTGGGTAAACTGGACAGAAACTTCCTCAGCAAAAAACCATGATTAATGTTAAAATGATGAAAATATTCTGAATTTGGGTACAGGTTGATGATGCCCACCATTGCTATTTTACTTAACCTAGCATCAGAGTCCTTAGTTAGTACAAGAAGGTAAGAAAAGTAAAGGACTGTAGCATTGTGAAGGAATCAAAAAAAAAAACGAATTATTTACAGATGACATGATTGTGCATTTACATAATCAGACAGAACAAACAGGCATAGCATTAGATAAAATAACTGATGTCCATATGTGATTATTAGTGATTAGTCATATTAAGCAACATAACTGAATATAAGAACAATATTAAAATACCAGCTGTATTTCTTTTTTCAAAAGATTACATTTATTTATTAGAGAGAGAGAGAGAGAACACACAGGTGTGAACATGAGGGGAAATACAGAAGGAGAAGCAGACTACCCCCTGAGCAGGGAGCCCAGTTTGGGCTCCTTCCCAGGACCCTGGGATCATGACCCGAGCCAAAGGCAGGTGCTGAGCTGAATGAGCCACCCAGGCGCCACATCAATTGTATTTCTATGTATTAACCATTCATTAGAAATGAAGTTCTCACATGATATCATATAATAAAATAACATCAAAAGTCATACAACTTGGAATACATCAAAAAACTTTGTGAAAAGTATCATTAGGAAAATCATTAAACCCAGTTGGAAAAATTACAGCAGATATACAAATACAGGGATTTATCACTTTCAGGAATTACAAGGATCTATGTTTTAAATAGATAGTTTCTTCCAAAAATGGTCAACAGATCTTATTCGATCTCAATCAACTCCTAGGAGGTTTTCCTGTGGAAGTTATGCTCACATTTACATGGAAACGTGATAGATCTGGAATGCCAAGGCACTATTACAGAAGAGAAAACCGAAGGACGCATGCTACCAGGCATAGGACACAACAGAAAACCTCAAAGCAAGCATAGTCATCTGACAAGTACTCAAAGGGATTCTATGGTGATGGCAAAAGAATGCTTACTTCAGTAACTGCTGCTGATCTATGGACAGCCAGATGGAAATGAGTCATGAGAACAAAAGAACACCACTGGACAGAAAATAAACAAAAGACTTGGGAAGGTCAGGCTTTGGTCAACAACCACAGAAACAAGGAACTTTCTGTTGTGGGAATAAGTTACAAGTAGCACCTCTTTGCTTTGCCCACCATTCTAATAGTATCATTTGTATTGTTTGCAAGTATTTCTTACAGAAAATTAAGCTTGCCATTACAGAAACAAAGTTTAGAAAGGTGTTTCCTAAAAGGAGGTATCCCAACAAGATGAAATGTATCAGAGCTTCTACCTGATTACTCCCAAAGAAGATGCAAATTAATGGGGGATTGGGTGAGCCTGGTGGTAGGTATTAAGGAGGGCATGTATGTCATGGACCACTGGGTGTGGTGCATAAACAAAGACTCTTAGAACACTGAAAAAGTAAAATAAAATTTAACTTTAAAAAAAGGAAAGAAAAGGAAAGAAAGAAAAAAGAAAAGAAAAAAACGTGCTGGCCTCTATTTCATATCATTGCCTGGGCTGTAATTCTATGTGATAAATCATTGAGCAGTACACTCACATGCTCAGTCTGCTGAATGTATGTTATTCTCTTTATGTTAGACTTATTTCCAATTCACAAGACATTATTTGCTTCCTAAGATGTATCCAGATGTATTCTGGGTACTTTATATAATGCATAAACTGTAAAAAGCTTAATCTTTTTCCTCAATAACCTAAAACCTCCATGAAGAGTCATGACATACCACTCAGGGCATAAGTAAATGTCACCCGGTATGTTAGTGCTTTAGTGCTCATAAGGAAACCCAAGACAGCAGAGCAGTGAAAAGCATTGAAACAGATTCTTTAGACCTTATACAGAAATCATCTATTGCTGCATTACAAATTACCACAGATGTCCCGTCTTCAAAGAACTCAAAATCTTTATCTCGAAGTTTCAGTAAGGCAGGAGTCTGGGTACAGCTTAGCTGAGTTTGCTAGACGGTAATCAATGTATGTTCAGGGCCAAGGTCTCACATGAGGCTCAACTGGGAAAGGGATACATTTAAGATCACCAGGCTGTCAGTAGGATTCAATTAGTTCCTTGGGGCTTGTTAGATTAAGGGACCCAGTTTCCTGCTGGCTATCAGCTGGAGGAGACCACACTTAGTTCCTAGTTGGCTGTTGGCCACAGATGGCCCTCAGTTCTTTGCCATATGGCAAAGCAAAATGCTGACATTTCATTAGAGCCAATCTTAGGTAATCTAGGAATCAAAGTAATATCCTATCACCTCTGCCATTATACCATTGGTTAAAAGCATGTCACAGGCCCTACCCATATCCAAGAGCAAAGGATTACACAAGGGTTCAAGGAGGCAGGGATAATCAGGGACTATTTATTATTTTATAATCTAACCATCACAGAAAGGTTTGGATAGAAACCTAGTTATATTATAGGCTCTTTGAAGGCAACAGTGGTAAACTTTAAATTATTTTATACTGACTTATAAAATTTGGTGTAATGATTTGCTCATAGCTCATTTTTTGTCGTTGAAGAATCAGTCAGACACTTGATAGGGATTCCAGGTAGAGTTATAATACTTAAATTGAACCTCTTACATTTTCTGGCATTAGGAGTCTCATCCAGGGGGCACCTGGGCTGCTCAGTTCATTAAGCATCTGCCTTCAGCTCAGGTCATGATCCATGGTCCTGGGATTGAGCCCTACCTCGGGCTTCTTGCTCAGTGGGGAATCTGCTTCTCCCTGTCCCTCTGCCTGCCACTCCCCCTGCTTGTGCTCTCTCTCTGTCAAATAAATAAGTAAAATCTTAAAAAACCAAAGAGTCTCAACCAGGAACCATAGGAAAAATAGAAAAATATAAATTTAAGAAAAATAGCCAAATGGGTAAAAAATTATTTGTTTTATTGATATCTAGGTAAACACAAGACTCTCTTCACCAATGTGAGACTTCTCTATAAAGGAGAAACATAATTTTCAAATCTGGTCTTCTTTTTTGCCATAAATCTAGAATTGCTAGGTCTGAAAAGCAAGCTTC
The DNA here is from genome assembly GCF_902655055.1 of Lutra lutra. NCBI lineage: Eukaryota > Metazoa > Chordata > Mammalia > Carnivora > Mustelidae > Lutra > Lutra lutra. The sequence continues at coordinate 59,055,835 of NC_062287.1, read as the reverse complement.
CTCTATTATTCAACCATCCACATTGACAACAATGGCCAAAATTCCCCAAGAATCTTAGGTCCCTGAACTTATTACTACAAGAAAATAGCAATTATGAGAGCAAGAACACATGTACACAAGCACTCATCATTCACCCACAGTGACCTGGCCACCAGCTAAATGGGGCCCAATTTACAAATAAGGAACTGACCCATTTCTTGGGGAAAAGCTAGTGAGTGGATGGACAGAGATGGACTGAGGAATGGATATATCATACTCCCCATATGTCAGTGTGATAATGTAGGACTAGGGTCCTGGAAGCTGGAGTGCATAATTTCTCTCTTCATTGTCACTATAATTATTATATCAGTGAATATTGGTTACTATCTTGCCAGTGTACTGATAAAACATAGCCCATAACATGCATCTCTCTATTCTACAATGCCCAGAACATGTCTAAACTTTCCATTTATATGCATAATTAAGGTTTTTTGCTTTGCATTTAATGCCTATGGATCACTAGTCATTTGGGTTAGTAGCTAAAATCCTTCTGTGATTATATAGCATTGTCCTGTATTTACAGACGGAGAAAGAGAGATTTCAGTTTTCCTCTGAATATGGCCCCAGGGAGATGCACATTTTAACAATGGCCCCACAGCTCAATTTCACTTTGCTATAAAGTCCATGGCTCCAGAACTGTAACTTATTCTCTCTCCAGTGGTAAAGACAAGGAAGGCTCCTCTTTCCACATAGAGCTGGTAAGAAGGTAGAGGAAGGTGTTCATTTTGTTGACTTTATGCTTTGACTGTTACCTATTCACAAATATTCATATGAACTTCCAGAAAATATGGTAACACTAGGATTCACCTTGTCTTCAGGGATCCACATAACACACAGATATCTGACCCTGACTAGATTATAGAAAATATTATAATAGTTTTTCTCAGATTTAACGAAAACCTGAGAACTGGAGTTTAAAAAGGAACTATAGAAAACCACCCTAAAGGGAAATATGATATATATGGTAATTACAGGTATTTACTCTCAGGTAATAAACATACCTAGTATTTTTAAAAGCTTGATTAAAAACATTAATACTACAATAACTAATATTGCTATTATTTAAGTCTTCCTAGAATTGATTTTAACAATTTAACAATTTAAATGTTTTGCTTTCAAGATTATTTTTAACTTTTTAATTGAATGACTTTATAACATTTATAACATTTCTGTGTACATTTGGCTGCCTTTTTTATTCCTTATAATGTTTACTGAGAACCTCTATCATGTTCTCAAACCAGCATCCATCACTTCATACTCCTTGGACAGCAGTAAATTTCCCACTCTTAATTCATAAGGAAGAGAAAGAAGAAAGAAAGAAAAGAAAGAAAGAAAGAAAGAAAGAAAGAAAGAAAGAAAGAAAGAAAGAAAGAAAGAAAGAAAGAAAGAAAGAGAAAGAAAGAAAGAGAGAGGAAGGGAGGAAGGAAGGAAGGGAGGAAGGGAAGGGAGGAAAGGAAGGGAAGAAGAAAGGAAAGAGAAAGAGAGAAAGAAAGAGAGAGAAGGAGGGAGGGGGGAGAGAGGGAGGAAGGAAGAAAGAAAGAAAGGAAGGAGGGAAGAAGGGTGGAAGGGAGGGAGGAAGAAGGATGGAAGGAAGGAATGAAAAGAGGGAGGGAGGGCGGACAATCAGGAGAAAGGGAGAGAAAAGGGAAGGAAGAAAGGGCGAGAGGGAGGAAGAAAGAAAGGAAGGAAATTATGACATATGATATGACATGGATGACTTTTGGGGATATTACACTAAGTGACGTAAGCTAGTCACAAAAGGACAAATACTGCGTGATTCCACTTATGTGGCATATTAGGAGTAGTCAGAACTCTATAAAGAGATAACTGGGGAATGAGGAGTGAATGTTTAATGGTGTACAGTTTCAGTTTTTCAAGATGAAAAGAATTATGAAGATGTAGGGGGGTGATGGTTGCTCAACATTATGAATGTGTTTAATACCACTGAACTATACACATAAAAGTGCTTATGATGGTAAACTTTATATTAGGTGTATTTTACCACAATTTTTAAAAAAGGGAAAAAGGAACACTAAATACGTACTGTATTATAATTTTCTCACTTAAGCTTCCACCAATCTACCCATTTGCCAGTTACCCTCAAGGGTCAGTGGAATGATGATCCTCATTTTTTGATAGCTAATTACCATCATATTCATCAAATACTATTTATATTCAATCACCTACTACTTTCTGTATCAATTAATCACTAGTGTTCTATATTTTCAATCTCTCACTATCTTCCCTAACTTTACATTTCTCTAAGTCTGTCCAATCTTGTAAAAATCCTCCATCCACCTATGGTCTTCTTAGTGATGGCCTATTTCTCTCCTTGCCTTCACTGATGAGTTTCCAGAAATGATATGCATTGTGCCTCTACCACTTATTTGTCCCTTCATCCTGAAGACACTGTAGAAGGTTCTCAGCTTTCATTGCTGGACTTCAACTGTTTTATCTAGGGCCACCATGCTCTTGGCTGCATTTGAATTTTTTTTTAAATTGACAATATTTTTTTTTGAGACATAATATATACACCATAAAATTAACCCTAACCCTTAAAAATACTAAACTCACTTTTTATAGTTTTAATAGATTTACAAAGTTGTGCAGCACCACTGTCTAATTACAAAATGCTTCTATCACTCTGGATAAGAAGTTTAACAATCACTACCCTTTCCCCTCTATCTCTAGACCCTGGCAACGACTACTCTTTCTTTTTTTTTTTCTTTTGAAACACCTTTCTTGAGGTGTAATTGACATAAAATAAATTACACGTTTAAAGTGTATAACTTAACAACCTTCAACATATGTACATACCCTGTGAAACTACCACCATAGTCATGATAATGAAAATAAAGATTTCTTTGTGTCCTTTTATAAACCTTCCCTCTCTGAACCTTGCTCAAAACTTTCCCTCTGGTAGCCCAGGATTTACTTTCTGTAACTTTAGATTATTTTACATTCTCTAGGATTTTTTTTAATTTAAATTCAATTAATTAACATATAATATACTATTTGTTTCAAGGGTACAGATCTGTGATTCAGCAGCCTTATATACTACCCAGTGTTCATTACAACACATACCTCCCCAATGTCCATCAGCCAGTTACCCCATCCTCCACCCCTCCAGCAACTCTCAGTTTCTTTCCTAAGATTAAAAGTTTCTTATGGTTTGTCTCCCTCTCTGGTTTTGTCTTATTTCATTTTTTCCTCTCTTCTCCAATGATCCTCTGCCTTGTTCCTTAAAATCCACATATCAGTGAGATAATATAACTGTCTTTCTCTGCTTGACTTATTTTGCTTAGCATAATACCCTCCAGTTCCATCCAAATCATTGCAAATGGCAAGATTTCATTTTTTGATGACTGCATAATATTCAATTGTAAATATATACCACATCTTCTTTATCCATTCATCTGTCAATGGACATCTTGACTCTTTCAATAGTTTGGCTATTGTGGAAACTGCTGCTATAAACATTGGGGTACAGGTGCCCCTTCGGATCACTACATTTGTATCTTCAGGATAAATACCCAGTAATGCCATTGCTGGGTCATAGGGTAGCTCTACTTTCAACTTTCTGAGGAATGTCCATACTGTTTTCCAGAGTAACTGCACCAGCTTGCCTTCCCACCAACAATGTAGGAAGGTTCCCCTTTCTCCACATACTCATCAACATCTGTCGTTTCTGACTTGCTAATTTTAGCCATTCTGACTGGTATGAGGTGGTATCTCATTGTGGTTTTTATTTGTATTTCTCCAAGTGATGTTGAGCACATTTTCATGTGTCTGTTGGCCATTTGGACGTCTTCTTTGCAGAAATGTCTGTTCATGTCTTCTGCCCATTTCTTGATTGAATTATTTATTCTTTGGGTGTTGAGTTTGATAAGTTATTTATAGATTTTAGATACTAGCCCTTTAACTGATTTGTCATTTGCAAATATCTTCTCTCATTCTGTAGGTTGTCTCTTGGTTTTGTTGACTATTTCCTTTGCTGTGCAAAAGCTTTTTATTTTGATGGAGTCCCAATTGTTCATTTTTACTTTTGTTCCCCCTGCCTTTGGAGACATGTCTAGCAAGAAGTTGCTGCAACTGAGGTCAAAGAGGTTGCTGCCTGTGTTTTCCTCAAGGATTTTGATGGATTCCTGTCTCACACTGAGGTCTTTCATCCATTTTGAGTCTACTTTTGTGTGTGGTGTAAGGAAATGGTCCAGTTTCATTCTTCTGCATGTGGCTGTCCAATTTCCCCAACAACATTTGTTGAAGGGACTGTCTTTTTCCCATTGGATAGTCTTTCCTGCTTTGTCAAAGATTAGTTGGCCATAGAGTTAAGAGTCCACTTCTAGGTTCTCTATTCTGTTAAGTTGATCTATGTGTCTGGTTTTTTGTGTCAGTACCTTACTGTCTTGATGATTACAGCTTTGTAATAGAGCTTGAAGTCTGGAATTGTGATGCCACCAGCATTGTTTGTTTGTTTGTTTTTTCAACATTCCAGTCTTACACAAAAGTTGATGGTATTTTTTAGGGGTTGCATTGAATGTGTAGATTTCTCTAGGTAGTGTAGGCATTTGAACAAGATTTGTTCTTCCAATCCATGAGCATGGAACATTTTCCCATTTCTTTGTGTCTCCCTCAATTTCTTTCATGACTATTCTACAGTTTTCTGAGTACAGATCCTTTCCCTCCTTGGTTAGATTTATTCCTAAGTATTTTTGGTTTGGGGTACAATTGTAAATGGGATCTACCCCTTAATTTCTCCTTCTTCTATCTCATTGCTGTATAGAAATGCAACTGATTTCTGTGCATTGATTTTATATCCAGCCATTTTACTGAATTCCTGCATGAGTTCTAGCAGTTTTGGGTGGAGTTTTTGGGTTTTCCCCATAGAGTATAAGCATTTGAAAAATTTTTTTTTAAAGATTTTATTTATTTATTTGACAGAGAGAAATCACAAGTAAGCAGAGAGGCAGGCAGAGAGAGAGGAGGAAGCAGGCTCCCCACTGAGCAGAAAGCCCGATGAGGGGCTCGAACCCAGGACCTGGGATCATGACCTGAGCCGAAGGCAGCGGCTTAACCCACTGAGCCACCCAGGCGCCCCTGAAATTTTTAATCCTTAAAGAACCTAACCACTTAAGCAATTCCACACTGTTGTTCATGTAATACCCAGTCATAACACCATCTCTCCTGGCTTTAACGTTTCCCGTAAAGCTGTCTAGCCTCATCTTGCCTTAGCATATATAGTCCTTTCCAATAACTTCTGTGGAGTTTGTCTTCATTGGTTTTCTCTTGTAAATGTACTCTCTGAGGGTGGTTCACCCAAACTATTGGATTAAAATGGCATGTATACAGTGATAACTCTGAAATGTTCTGGAGATTTTTGCCTGGAAATTCACACCTTTGTGGACACTGAAGATCCATGGAAATCTTTAGGTGGGTTTCCCACAGTCATTTCATATACAACATATTCAAAATTGAATGCACTGATTTTTATTACTTATTATATATTAATAATATATTCATAGAATCTTATGATCTAATGGCACTTAAAATTCTACCAATATAGGAAATAATTATCATCAAAATGTGTAAGATTATTTAGACATATTTTCCTTGAATTTAAGAGTAAAAATATTTATATATATATATATAATTTATAATTAAAATAGTTTAATTTAGAGTTTTCTCAATGATAAAGTACTAATCCATGACCTAGACAGCTCTCCTAACCAAAAGAAAATTTATCTAGATATTTTTGTGTGACAATGTGATTTGTTATTTCTATAGGATGTGATAATTGTGAGGACAAATGCTACAAATCCAGAAAAACATGGAGATCTTAAGCAACCTGACATCTAAATTTCCAACCTTCTTGCTGACTGGCATTCCTGGCCTAGAGTCTGTCCATGTGTGGATCTCTATCCCTTTTTGTTGCCTCTATGCCATTGCCCTCTCTGGGAACAGCATGATCCTATTTGTCATCATTACCCAGCAGAGTCTCCATGAGCCCATGTACTATTTCCTCTCCATGCTTTCAGCTGCTGACTTGGGCTTGACTGTTTCTACAATGTCAACAACATTAGGTATCCTCTGGTTTGATGCAGTTGAAATCAATCTAAATACCTGCATTATCCAGATGTTTTTTCTACACGGATTTACCTTCATAGAATCTGGGGTGCTGGTGGCTATGGCCTTTGACCGCTATGTGGCCATCTGTGATCCTCTGAGGTACGCTACCATTCTCACTAATTCTAGAATCATTCAGATGGGTCTGTTAATGATAATACGCACTGTAGTATTAATAGTACCACTACTCTTGCTCCTTAAGCCCCTCAATTTCTGTAAAGCTAATGTCCTTTCCCACTCCTACTGCTACCACCCAGATGTGATTAAATTAGCATGTTCAGATACTCGGGCCAACAGCATCTGTGGATTAACTGATCTCATCCTGACTACAGGAGTAGATACACCATGCATTGTCCTGTCTTATATCTTGATCATTTACTCTGTTCTCAGTATTGCCTCCCCTAAAGAACGACATAAGGTTTTTAACACCTGTATCTCCCACATTGGAGCAGTGGCTGTTTTCTATATCCCCATGATGAGCTTGTCCTTGGTGCATCGCTATGGTCCATCAGCCCCCAAAGTTGTCCATTCGATGATGGCAAATATCTATCTTCTTTTGCCTCCAGTGCTCAACCCAATCATTTATAGTGTAAAAACAAAACAGATTCGCAAGGCTATACACGCAGTCTTCTCCTTACAAAATAAACAGAGATAACTGGTTAAGAAAAACCTAAAAAAGTGACTTTCACTGTAAAAAGCAACGCTGGTAGGTTACTGTCTATCAGATATTTTTTTTGTCATTTTATTCTTTATTCAACAAATATTTGGAGAGCATTTTTGTGTCTTCAGTCATAAAATATGCTATACCCCAAGAATTTTATAGTCAAATAAGGGAAACATGGAAACATTAATAATGAAATAATGAAAATACTCAAAGAAATTAACATTTAGTGTCTACTTTATACTATGTGTTCTACTAGCAGCTTTTAAGACATATTCCATTGATTCTTCAAACAGCTCAATGAAATATATAATAATGTTAATTACATTTTAGAGATGAAGAAACTGAGGCCTAAAGACATGTAAGCCATCAACCAGACAACATGGCTCAGGGTTGAGATTTGAATCTAGGCTGTCTGCATGTTAGATGTCACAGTATTCACTAGTGTCTTAATACTCTGCCAAAAGCTTCTAGGAAAAATATTACAAGATCAAAAGTAAGAACTGAGTCTTCTAGTTCATGCATTATACCTTTAGAAAAGTTGTGTTGTTTTTCCTAGAGTATACTTTAGCTTGTTTTCTTCACTCATAGTTAATAGTCCAAAAGGTAGGAATAGATATGTCATGCCATGTAAGCCATAGATCAGTATCTAGTACTGGACAGTCAGTAACCCAGCTTCAAGGATTAGGGGCATTTGCTAATTCATTATAGGAAATGGGAACTTCAGAGAACCGGATAAAGTTTGAGGCAAGGTTTCTTAACCTTTTTTAAAGTATAATTATCCCTATGGAATCTAATGAAATCTATGAACCCTTCTCCACAGAAAAATCCCATATAAACACGTTCATATTTTCCATAAAATTTCAGAGGTTTCACAAGTGACACAAAGGAGCTACTATAGATATATTAACCAAACAAAGAATGAAAGGTAAATAATTCATGATGCTCAACCTATTAGTGGTTATACATAGCCATACCTAAGATACAGTTCTTACAAAAAGAATTTTTTGGTAAACATACCAATTTAAGGGACAGGCAGAAACTTAAAACTCAGTTGTTTAAAATGGTAGAAAAATGCAGAGGAAAGTGGAGGTGGAAACCTGACATATGTCACATCAATTTAATTGAAGTTGGAAAAGTAACAAATAGGAGGGATGTTTTATGTATCCCACAAACACTGGAGGCAGCAATGTGCTGGAGCCAGCACACATCAGCTTGCAAGCGGCCATATTGTGCAACTTATCTCAACTCTTGTGTTCAACGATGTCATATTGGCAGTTTCAAATCATCATTTATACCTGGGAACTGACAAATACTACAAATGAGGACTTTTTATTTTTCAGAGATTCAGTTTACCAGCATACCAGTGACTGGGAGCCAACTTTATGCTTAGCTTTGTAAGAAGCAATAGCAATTAAAAGTTGGAAGGAACATATTCCCTGCACTCAAGAAGCTTAAAGTCCAGTGTGTGAAGCAGTAACATAGACAAAAAAAATTATAAAGTAATTAAAGTAATGTACTAAGTCTTGTGAAAGTTGATAATGCGAAATGATACCTGTTGTGTTGCCATCTAAGTTGAAAATGTTTCCAAAGGTAAATAGAAAAAAGTGTATTTTGGAAGCAACTCTGTCGAACAATATGAGAAGTATTCTGTCACCATTTTACTCTTTATGAAAGAATACTCTCCTGAGTTTTAAATTCACAGGTCTGATCTGGATATAGCACTGAAGAATGTAAAAACCTAAAACTTTACTTCCTTTTTTCTTCACTTTTCTCTATCCATCAGATTCTTTTAAGTGAATTTAGATGGTAAGGTTTGTATTAGTCGCTTAAAGAACATCTTTTGCTTGAACAATACTATTGTATAAAGGAATTGATTTGTAGATTTGGTTTAGAAATTTGGGTGTGTTTCTTTCAGGAAACAAAAGGGGACTTTTGTTTTGGTAATTCTACATGCCTGTTAGCCTCATAGAGCTTCAGAGAGAGAACACATGAGAATATTAAAGTTGAGGGACTTATATATTGAGAGGCTCAAAGGGCTACAATATTACAAAGCTTACTCCTAATAGCTTACCCAAGAAAAGACTCTAAATATCTCTGGAGACCTAGCTGAAATTAAGCAAGAGAACATGGTAATGCCAAAAGGGAAATTTTTTTTTATGTATTTTGAAGACTTTATATGCTGCAAGCAAAATTTTGGATAACCTTATTTAGTTTGAGTTGTACTGTTGATTTACAAAATGTCTAGGATACTACCTATACATGATACTTAGTATAATTCATTAAAGGGAATTGCATGGCTTAGTGTATAGAATGGGCTTGGGGAAAATTTACTAAATTAACATTCTAATAAAGTTCAGTAGCTCAAGAGGGAACCATTAACATGATTCTCATAGGATGAGGGGCCTTGGTGGCACAGTTGGTTGAGCATCCAACTCTTGGTTTCAGCTCAGGGTTATGAGATCGAGCCCCAAGTCAGGCTCAGCACCTAGTCTGCTTGGGCTTTTTTTTCCTCTTTCTCTCTCTGTATCTCCCCTCCCCCACTCAAATAAATAAAAAAATCTTTTTTTAAAAAGGTACTCATAAGAGAGTCTTAAAGATCTGCCTATTGGTTATATGTAGAAATAAAAGAAACTGTAAAGACAGGAAAAAATACAGTTCTGTGCATGTGAAGGCATTTGATTATTTCCATTATGTTTTTCCATATACTGCATATGTCCAGATTCTTTCTTTCATGTACAGCTGTTGTGTTACTTGCCATTTTTTTCTCTCTTCAATTGATCCATCCAGTGAGCTGTCATCTGATCAATTATGGAAAAAATGGATTTAAAATGTTTTCTTCAGAAGGATGGATCAAGTTCTGTCAACCTTAATGCTTGCTTATCTACTTCATAATCCATGTGTTCCAAGTAGACCTGTGTTCTTACCATTTGTTGAATGCAACAGATTAATTTCAAATTGAATCATGCTTCTTCCCACCTTCAAATACCACATTCCTTCCACATTTTCTTTTAAAACACATTGTATTCATGATTCTGCTTCTTTTATGAAACAATTCTTTAACCAATAAAATAAAGTGGCTGAGGGAAGTGAGCACAATGAGATGAATAGATTATACAAGTTCAGAAGACCTACCCTAGATTGTGTTCCAGGAGAAGCCTAGAGGACACAGCATCCACTAAATACATTAGGAATCAGCTGCAAAAATGATATCAGCATCACTGAGAAGAGGTTCTTCTCTGCTGACCAGGGACAATATGAGATGCAGTCACTGCGCCAGGCTTATTAATAACCCTGTATATAATGAGGTCTGAACAAAACAGAGTCTAGGTAATCACCAAAAACCAGAGGGTAGCAGTTATTATAAGAACTGACAAGGTCCAAAAGCAGGCAAGAGAGCTTAAAGTGCAAGGAGCTGGGGTGCGTGGGTGGCTCAGTGGGTTAACCCTCTGCCTTTAGCTCAGGTCATGATCTCAGGGTTCTGGGATCAAGCCACACATCATTAGGCTCTCTGCTCAGCAGGGAGCCTGCTTCCCCCTCTCCCTCTGTCTGCCTCTCTGCCTAATTGTGATCTCTCTGTGTCAAATAAATAAATAAATAAAATCTTTAAAAAAAAAAGTGCAAGCAGTTGTGGAGATGTTTAATAGAGCATGACATCTCTGGGTCAAAATAGACAAACAGCCAATGAGGGGCTAGGTAACATTACAAAAAGGAGACAAGAATGGATAAAAAGGAAACGGGAAGAACTGTCATATTTTGAGGTAAGATTCACCTTGAATTGAGGAGAAAGATAAAAAAAAATAACTTTTGGTAGAAGAATCATCTGAGACTATCAAGCAGTTCTAAACAGAATTAGTCAAGGTCATTAGGTATCCCCAAGTCAACGTCATCTGTTAGAGGAATTCTGTATCTTCTAGGAATGGGCCTGCCTTAGTTTCCCTGCCATATTCAGTTACTGGCTGAAAATATCTCATGGAAATGTGACCTCTGTGGAATGTGATGATGGATTAAGAGCTCCAAACTGGGACCAAGAGATAATGAGAGATGTGAAGGGCACATTTAATAAAAAGCATATCTATCAAATTAAGAGGAAAGTATGTAGGCAATACAAGGAGGAGCCAAACAACCTAACCTTGTGACAGAGAAGCCAGAGCATCTCTGGGATGCTCAGGAGAAGCTCAATAGCCTGCCATGTTCTCAGGTTCATGGGCTTCCCTTAAGGTTTCAAATACTCAAGAAATGGAGTATCAAGGTGAAGGATATGAAAATTTTGGTATTGTTTTTGTAGCTTTTCTATAATATAAATTATTTTGAAAAACAGTGTTAAGAATTCTCATGAGAGGGGACTGGGTAGCTCAGTCAGTTAAGCATCTTACTCTTGATTTCAACTCAGGTCATGATCTCACGGTCCTAAGATCAAGCCCCACATCAGGCCCTGTGCTGGGCACAGAGGTGCTTAAAATTCTCTCTCTATCCCTCTGCCTCTTGCTCACCCTATTTGTGTGCACTCTCTCTCTAAAAAATAAAAATATAGGGGTGCCTGGGTGGCTCAGTCATTAAATGTCTGCCTTCAGCTCAGGTCATGATCCCAGGGTCCTGGGATCAAGTCCCGAATTGGGCTCTCTGCTCAGCAGGAAACCCACTTCTCTCTCTCCCACTCCCCCTGCTTGTGTTCATCTCTCACTGTCTCTCTCTCTCTCTCTCTATGTCAAATAAATAAAATCTTTAAAAATAAGAAGTAAAAATATAAAGATTAAAAAATTCTCATGAGAAAAACATCTGATTGACCCTTCTTAGGTCAAGTATCTAAGTCTCTGGTGTTGCTCAATCAGGTTCATGTGTATAAGACCAGTATATTGAGCTCACTTCTATGTTTGGGTCTATCAGGAAAGGGGAAATATTTTACCAGAGAACCACCCAACACCACTCATGTATCTGCTCCTTATCCAAAAGAGTGTATTAAGAACATTTGATTAATGACAAATATCTTTAAGACAATGGCCAATAACCTAATAAATAAATGATTGACTAAATAGAAGAATATTTTCAATTTGAAAATTTCCCTTTAGCAAAACTCCTCAAGGCAAAAGTACAAGGAATACAAAATCACTGATTAGATAAATAACAAGACAGTTATGTAAATTTATAAAATGTAAACACATATATTAGCATGTCATATCTTTCCTGCAGGCGAGCAGAGACAGATTCAGGTATTTTGAAGAAGTGATCAAAAAAGTCAAGATTAAAAATCTACTTTGTTAGACACAGAAACAGTAAAATGTTCCTCACGTCTACATTAAGATTCTCCATGAAATTTTCATGTTTACATATTAAAGAATTACTTATTCTGACAATTACTATTTCATGAATTCAATATAATGCTAAATGCTTTGCTACTAATAACAAATAATGCTATACACCATTAAGCCTTAAGAAAACATAATTCTTAGTCTGGGACAGTTTATGAGAATTGAAGAAAATATGCAAAAACAACTACAAAATGTCCATAGCAACTTAACTCTATATTTTTGTACTCATTGCTCTGTTATATTAAGCAAACAGAAAAAAAGTCCATTATACAAAACTAATTTCCCCAAAATTATAATTTGTTCATTATTCATTCAGCGAATATTTATCAAGACCTACTAGGTCTAAAAATAGATAAGACATGAGCATATACTATCATGAAACATTTATAACCATATCTTCCTATCAAAATAATCCATAAATCCTACCAGTACCTCAAATTCAGCAACTCCAGAGCCAAATTTATTGTGTTTCTTTTACAATCTGATCCATCTATGGATGAATGGAATTATCCTTGATAGTGAAGGACGTAAAGTGATTAAGAGTTTTACTTTGAAAAAACACCACCAGCCTCCTCCAACCCCTGACAACATGTCTTTCCACACTGAAACTGGTAACATATAACACAATGCAACTTCTCTGATGCTGCACTTACTATACCTTTCTCATTTCCAACTCTACTATTCTGTACCTTCAGAATCTGCCTGTACTACAGGCACACTCTACCAGGTGTCCCTACCTTCAGTTTCTCTTGCATTCTAATTTACCTCCTATGCAAAAATCAGATTGATCTTATAATAGAATCACAACATTGCTTAAAATAATCTGCAATAGTTTCTCTTGTTGTTCAAGTTGTACCTAAATTCCACCAGCCAAGAAAACATTATGTTCTAATCCTGGGTAGCAGGGTAGTAGATCTCAAAATGAGATTTGCTCTATCATAATTATTCACAGAAATCTTTATTCTCATAATTTTTTGTACATTTTTTGAAAAGTGGAAAAGCAGGGAAAAAAACTCATCAAAGATGGCAGGCAAATGGCTGAAGCATTTGAGAGAAGCAAGTAGTAGAGTTTTAAGAGCAAATCTCACTTTGAGATCCTGATTTCAATTCGTTTGGATAAATACCCAGAAATGAAATTGCTGGATCATATGCTAGTTCTTTTTAAAATTTTTTTGAGAAATCGCCATACTGTTTTCTACAATGTGCCAATTTAAATTCTCACCAATGGTGTACCAGTGTTCCCTTTTCTCCACAAACTGACCAACATTTGTTATCTTTTGTTTTTTTGCCACTGTTTTTTTTTCCCTAAAGTAGGCATCCTAATAAGTGTGAAGTGATATCTCATTGTGATTTTGATTTCCATTTCCTTGATGATTATTAATGTTGAGCATCTTTTCACATACCTGTTAACCTATATATAATAATACTGTATTGTATACTTAAAATTTGCTAAGAGGGGAGGTATTATGCTAAGTGCTTTACCACATACACACACATAATAATACTAAAGAGGATGGGAGAAAACTTTGGAGGTGACACATATTTATATGGCCTTTATGATGATAATGGTTTCATGGTTGTATGCTTACTCCCAAATCCATCAAATTATAAACATTAAATATATATAGCTTTTTATATGTCAATCAGACCTCAATAAAATGGTTCAAAAAAAATTTCCACGAAAGTTCTACTGAATAAACTTGCTAAATTTCACAGTAATATATATTCCCTCTGTGAAACATATTGACTGATGCTAGCAGCCAGTTGAACACTCAGCTCTTTCTCCAATTAGCAAGTCTTCATTTCCCCTCAACAAGTGCCCTGTGGGCTACTTGTTTTTCCTTCACCATCATAGTTATTATAATGGAAATTTTATACAGTATATTAAAGATACTGTTTACAAAGATAATATATTATTGCAATTTGCAGAACTACATTGAAAGGTCCTAACTCCACATAAAACAATGATGAATAAATTATACATACAAGTGTCAGGTTAAAATAAAATGTTCGATGTAGGTTAAAATTACTTTTATGACTCCTATATTTAACCAACTTTATTAGCTAATTAGCCTAATCATCAACTAAACTAGAGTTTAATAAAATGGCTTCTATTTTGCTTATTTATGATTCCTTTTTCTAGACTGTGAAATAGATCTGAAAGAGTGAGGGATAAATTAATTTGACAAACACTGTTGACCACTGATTTTGTGTCAAGTACTTTATCAGTATGTGTCAGGTAAATTGAAAATATTTGTTTTAGGGCGCCTGGGTGGCTCAGTGGGTTAAGCCGCTGCCTTCGGCTCAGGTCATGATCTCAGGGTCCTGGGATCGAGTCCCGCATCGGGCTCTCTGCTCAGCAGGGAGCCTGCTTCCCTTCCTCTCTCTCTCTCCCCGCCTGCCTGCCTCTCTGTCTACTTGTGATCTCTCTCTGTCAAATAAATAATAAATAAAAATCTTTAAAAAAAAAAAAAAGAAAAGAAAATATTTGTTTTAGCCTGAACAACTAAGACCAAATAAGATAGTGTACCTGAAATTACTTGGAAAACAGACATTAAATAACATAATCCCTCAAGAAGAGCCAATCTCCTTCTTTTCCTCAAATGGAGTTGCTTCCATTTGATGGGCTATGCTGACAAATCTTCCTTCTACTAAAAGGGTAATCTTCATGGAACCCCTTGGCTTTGTCATTTTATTTTACTGTTTGCTTCTGAATTGTAGGAATCAGTTTAACAAATATTTGCTCGTTTTAACAAATATTTCATTCATATGTTCTGAGTACTTGGCACTATGTTCCTACCTGAGATACTTTCAAAGTATTTGTTATTTCATTTAGTTGTGCACAAAAATCTGTATAATAGATTATTTACAAGAAACACATAGAATAAAAATCAAGAATATTGGATCCTCATCTTAAATGTTGTATCCATGTTCAAAGTAATGATTCAATTTCATTTTTAATTAAAACACATAAACACAGAGTTACCATGTCAACATTTTTTTTTTTAAATTCTCCACCTTGACATTTCCTGGCACCAGAGAGGTGAAGCATAATAGAATGGCACTGAAATCCCCCAAGGGTGTATTTATCCCAAATGGGTAAATGACTACACCATCACAGTTCTTTATAAAAATTTTCTATAAATAGAAGTAAGTAGGTGACCTTCATATACTCCACTCTAAATAAGGGTAAGAGAAGTTCTCCTCCCTGTCTATAAAGGCCAATCAAGCAGCTGCTCAGATCAGAACCAGTCCTTGATTCTGTCTATAATAAAGTGCATCTGATGATAAAATTCTAATCCATCGTGAGTAATTTAGCTTAGATAAACACAAGGAAGAATTTCTTGGAAGTGAAGTTAAAGACAATAATTCACTTAGTCTCTGGCATTACTCCTTCAATATCTTATTTGTATCCTCTCTATTCTCCACATCTTGAAAGGTAAGACTCTCCCTACCTACTCTCCCCATCTCCAGTCTCTGATCTCCAAACCCTCAGAGCCACTGATTATGCTTACTCTCCACTGTATGGTTCATTTCCAAGAACCTGATCCATAATCAGAAATTCCAAATTCCATAAAGACATTGTGTTCTCATTTGTTTAGCTAATCATAGAAAAATTGTGCTTCTTCTATGTCTATATTTCCTGACACATATAACGACCAAAACCCAAAATCACTGTTATATCCTCTCTATTGTTTTACTTATATTTCTAATTGGGTTTACCCTTACTGCAGCACTCTTATTCCATTCAGTTTCTTAAGATTGCAGCAATCTGATTTGTTTCTTTTTAATTTTTTCTGAACACCGGGAGCAATGTGGTACAGTGAAATGAGCATACCCAGAGAGTCAGACAGACCTGGCTTCACACACTGGTCCTATTATGTCTGTCTAAGGGAACCTTCACTCTGTACCAAAGCCTTCTCACCAAAAAGTGAGAATGTTAGTCACAGCCTATTAATGGTGCTATTCAATTAAAGCAATAACAGGTAGAGATATGTGGCAAAGACCCTGGCTCAATATTAATTATTCTTCTCACCAAGAATACTAGGGCTATCCTCTCAGTGGTCTTCTGATCTTTCACCTAGTGCATATTTCAGCCCAGGCGCCAGACATGGAAATGGAAGTGCCTCCCAGGTCAGCATGTTCAGAGGGTGCAGCAACTGTTTCCCCTCCATGTAGGTGGTTAACTTTGTAACATGCCACAGATGTTCCTAAGTTCAGAAAGATATAATAAAGGACTCCCTCAAATTGTTCTCTGTGAATGGATAAGTAAATTAATTAATTGAACCCATGACATTTTCAATCATGGGAATAGCATTTTGCCTTTCTAGAAAGATTGTGTTGTTATTCATCATTTTGACAGAACATCATGTGATGGTAACTGATTTTCCTCAGCAGCAGGATATAATTCCAGACCTTTCTTTATATGAAATGACTAGTAATCTAGAAAATAAGACTTTCAATTCTCCTTCCTGAAAGAATAGAGGTGTTTTACCTTCTTGATTACTCAAGTGCTATCATATATTTTGACTCAATTGATCTCCATGTTCCTTAGTTAGGAGTTAATCACCCTCCAGATATCTTTGATGTAGGCTATCAGTTTTAGCATTAGTACTTCTTTGGTCTGTTCCTTCTATCCTTTAGCTTTTTGGAAAATGTAATAGAAAGTTAGGAGAAACTGTCTCGGGTAATACTAGCTAGAGTTACTTTAAAAATGGAAGCCTATTTAAATCTTAGAAAATTCTGAGAGAAATACGCTGTATGAATTATGAACAGTTGTAGTACAAACAGAAATTAATGATCAACAAATGGAATGCGGAAGTACATTCAGATTTCTGGATCAGGCAACCTGATACATCAAGTCACCACAGATCTTCAGATCTACAAAGTTACTATCAAAATGAGGAAAACAGAACATATAAGTTGTGGGGGCTCTGAGGACTAATTAAGAAGCAATCATGTTGTGCTCGAGTTGACACTGAGATATTTAAGCAGAAAAAATCAGAATTAGATACATGGATCTAATATATAGGGGATTTAGCCTAGGATAAAGGAAAGTATGCTAAATTAAGAAAATAAATGAATAGAAACATTGTTTATAGAATGCCTATGGAATTAAAAGAATGCAGAAATAGACATTTTGTTCATTGAAATAATCAAACTAGTTTTATCTATATCCATAAGTAAGTTATGAAATCAATTAGATCATAAAATTGTATTTAAATAGGCATAATAGAATTTATAGAATTTAATAGAAATTATCAGGGATGGCTTCTAAAGGAACAACGAATATCCTAGTTCTTTTTTTTTTAAGATTTATTTATTTATTTTAGAGAGAAAGAGAGAGCATGAATGTGGGGGGTAGAGGGAGAGAGAAACTCCATGCTGAGCCGAGAGCTGGATGCAGGGCTTGATTGCACGACCCTGAGATCATGACCTGAGCTGAAACCAAGAGTTGGACATTTAACCAACTGAACCACCCAGGCACTCCACCATGGGTTAATTTAAATTATAACATCCAACGGATTAACTTAAATTATAGCCCCTGATAATATGCTTAAGAACTTACAATTTGCTAAAATTAAGTCTCATTAGTTTATTTACATATCATACAATACATATGTAGTCTGGCATAAAATTGTTTGACTCTGAACCATAGAAACATTAAATAATTGGGAGATTTGCAAACATAGATATCTCTAACACATTTGCCTTATTTATTGATAGTGTATTATATTATTATTGAACTAGAATTATATCATTATTATTATCACTGAAAAGTGCAGTGTAGTTGTTAATAACACAGGTTCTAAAGTCTTATTTTCTCTGATTGCCAATATCAATTCTTTCATATTTTATGACCTTCAGCTATTAATCCAAACTTCTGAACTTCACCTTCTGCATCTGTAACAAATAAAAATACTTCTCCCTTAGATTTGTCCAAGGCTCAAATGAAGTAAGCTATGTAAAACACTTAGATAATTGTATGGAACATCTTCTTATTATTCACATAATATATATCCAAATAACTCTATAAGAAATCAAAAGTCAGATTAAAGACCAGGGCATACATGCTATAAAAGAAGATTATCATTTTTCTCATTGACATGGGCAGGTTCCATAATGGTAAACAAGGCAGTATTTTAGTTTACAAATTAAGAAGAGTATCAAGCTTCAGATCCCTGGAACTGAAGCATCTTCCCTCAGTTCCCATTAGTAAACATATGTCATGAGGCAGGATGAACTGGCATTATCTATGGTGGATTCTTAGGATACCCTGAAAAAAGATACTTCTCTGCTAAGTTAAAGTAAATTTTCACTTAGAATATGAGTTTAATAATTCTAAAATTGCAAGGCAAAATTATTTCCTGGGGTTTATTCCTACTCATCATTAGAGTATTTCAGGGAGGGCAAATAAAATAGAAATAAGCAGAAACATATTGAATATCTTCTATGAGGAAGAATTATACTAAGCAAAGTTTAGCTGAAAATAAACTCTTATTCTCATGAGACCATATTAATAAGTATAAACTTATAGTCTAGCTGAAGGATAAAGAAAGTAACAAAAATATTGATGAGTCCAAATTAGTAAATGATAAATAAGAAAATTTACCTGAGTATGAAATTAAATTGAACTTAATTAAATACCTTATTTCAGTGATGAATCCCACAGAGATAATATTGAGTGAAAGAAGCCAGATGCAAGGAGAACATACTGCATGATTCTATTTATATCAAGATCAAGAACAGAAAAAGTCATTATGGTAACAGAAGTCAGAATAATGGTTACAATAGGAGAGGATATTGCTGAGGATGAGGCGTTAGGAAGCCTTCTGGGTTGCTGGTAATGTTCTATCAGTTATCCTGAAAGTAGTTATATGAGTGCATACAGATGCATTAAGCTGTACTCATTAAGCTGTATTCTAAAGTTTTGAGGAATTTACTAAATGTGTATTAAACTTTAAACATAATTTTAAAATTCTAAACTTAAAAAATCAAGATTTGACAAGAGAATTCAGCTCCTGCAGATCATAATGCAAATTTTCCATAATTCTACTTTCCCTACTTTCCTCTTGACTGGGGTCCCTGGACTTGAATGGGCCCATGCCTGGATCTCAATCCCCTTCTGTTGCCTCTATTTAACTGCTCTTTCTGGGAATACCCTGATCCTGTTCGTGGTCTTCACTGAGCCAAGCCTCCATGAGCCCATGTACTATTTCCTTTCCATGCTGTCCACCACTGACATTGGCTTATGCATCTCTACACTGGTGACAATACTAGGAATATTCTGGCTCAATGCCCGGGAGATCAGCTTTAATGCCTGCTTATCACAAATGCTCTTCATTCACCTCTTCACTTTCATGGAATCTTCAGTGCTCTTGGCTATGGCTTTTGATCATTTTGTGGCCATTTCCAACCCATTGAGATATGCCAACATTCTAACTCATGCAAGGATTGCACAGATTGGTTTGGCAGTCATTACCAGGGGGACTGTCATTCTGACACCACTGGTCTTGCTTCTCAAGCGTCTATCGTTCTGTCGAAGCCATGTGCTCCGTCATTCCTACTGCTTCCACCCTGACGTAATGAAGCTCTCGTGTTCAGACACAAAGATCAACAGTGCATTTGGACTAACTGCAATCATCTCTACTGCTGGAGTGGACTCTATTTTTATCCTGCTTTCCTATGTCCTGATCATTTGCTCAGTTCTCAACATTGCATCCCCAGAGGAGAGAAAAAAGGCTTTCAGCACCTGCATTTCTCATATCACGGCTGTGGCCATATTCTACATCCCTTTAATCAGCCTGTCTTTTGTTCACAGATTTGGAAAACATTCTCCACCATATGTGCCCACACTGATTGCTAATATTTACTTGCTCATTCCCCCTGTGATGAATCCCATCATCTATAGTGTGAAAACAAAGCAGATTCAAAGAGCTGTGCTCAAACTTGTGTGTTCTAAGGGAACTCATATTTAACAATTACTGACCCATGAAGACCTATTTCAAAGTCAGTAAAATTTGATCATAAATTGGAGTTATAATCCATCCAATTTTAAAGTTGGGTGGAACTATGTGTCGTATGATTCAAATGTCTCCACAATGCTGTTAGTCTTACCTAGGGCAATCTTACCTTTTCTACCACCAAAATACTAAGTCAGATTCTCAGTATCTCTCAGTTACCCTATCCCTATAGATGGCTAACTCACTTCCTATCTCTCTACTCTTTCTATCAAAACTACACATCATTCACTTTGAATTAATTTTCCAAATATCCAGCACAAATAAAATTTAATAAGAAACCAATAAGCATCTTTTCCATGTTTATTTCTCATACACCATTCCTATCTCTAACAAAGTCCCTTCCACCCTTCTCCCCTCCAGCAACCCTGTTTGTATCTCAAGAAACATCTGAACAATTTAAGTGCCATTTAATTCATTTTGTATGTGTAAGACATTTTCTTACAAATGACCCCCCCCTTTTTTTTTACTTATATTATCCAGCAGTTGATCAGCATTCTGACTTTCCAAACTACATAGGCAAAGGACTATTTTAGAACTTGAGATCACAGTCTCTGGAATTTATCCCAGTTTGCATATGGCCCAATTTGACTAAGAGTAATTAAAGCCATTTTTTTTCATGAATGGTTTCACAAAACCAACTACTATACATAATTTAAAATTAAAATTTCCCAGGTGCCAAAGATAAGTTCACTGATTGTGACAAATGCACCACTTTGATCAGAGATGTTGATGATAGAGAAGGCTGTGCATAAGTTGGAGTGGGGGTATACAGGAACTGTGTAATTTCCACTGAATTTTGTTGCTATGAACCTAAAACTGCTCTTGAAAACCCCAAATCTATGAAAGTGCCGATTCCTGAGCCCCATTCCCAAATATTTTATTTTACTAGTTCTAGGATGAGGCCTATGAATCTGAACTTATAACAAGATCCCAGGGTATGTATAATATCCAGCCAGTTTGGGAAGCCACTGAACTAAACACAGTATAGCTTGTATCTCTCTGTTGTTTGTTTATTATCATCAACATAACATGTATTTGTTTTGATCTCTGTGGGAGAATGGTGGGGGTAGAGAAGAATCTTTAAATCTTTCTCTCTGTGGAAAAACTGGATCTAAAATACAGAGTAATCAAGTGATTTCAGTGGTCTCCTTCCCAAAGCAGGTATGAAAACTATATTCATACACTTTCCATGTTTTTTTCAATATTTATATTTTCCTGGCATATATTTCTATATTATTCAAGTTAAAAACAAAACCGCTTTAGCAATTGCAGTGCATTAAACCACATTAAACCACAGCAAGCAGATTTAGGCATGCAGAGTGTTTTTGAAGCACAAAGGCAAAACAAGAAAATACAGTTGACCAGAAAGATCACTTAGGAATAGATTTTTCTAAGGGGCAAATGATTCTCCTGAGAATGGGTTTCTCATAGATACCCTCCACTCAGAGGAGAATGATACAGCAGATCCTTGTCTCTTCCTCATCGTCTTCACTTGATGTAAGTACAGGGGCATCAGAAAGACAGTGGATATGCACTAATGTTAGATTTATGTGGGCTCATCTTGCAATAAGAAATTTGGCTTTATTAGAGAAAGTATTTCTAAGATGCAACCATGCAAACATAAGATGCTGTGGAACTGCCTTTGATTTAAGAACTTACTTCTCGGGGAGGAGTCAAGATGGCGGAGAAGTAGCAGGCTGAGACTACTTCGGGTAACTGGAGATCAGCTAAATAGCTTATCTAAAGATTGCAAACACCTACAAATCCAACGGGAGATTGAAGAGAAGAAGAACAGCAATTCCAGAAACAGAAAATCAACCACTTTCTGCAAGGTAGGACTGGCGGAGAAGTGAATCCAAAGCGACGGGAAGATAGACCGCGGGGGGAGAGGCCGGCTCCCGGCGAGCGGCGGAGCAACGGAGCAAAATCAGGACTTTTAAAAGTCTGTTCCGCTGAGGGACATCGCTCCAGAGGCTTAACTGGGGTGAAGCCCAGGCGGGGTCAGCGCGGCCTCAGCTCCCGCAGGGTCTCAGAAGGATCGGGGGTGTCTGAGTGTCGCAGAGCTTACCGGTATTAGAACGGGGAAGCCGGCTGCAGAGACAGAGCCGAGGAGTGACTCTCAGCTTGGGGTTGCCTTGGACCGGTCGCAGGCTCGGTCAGCTCGGAGCGCGGCCAGAGGCCAGGGTGGCGGGAGTCATTGGGCGTGTTCTCTGAGGGCGCACTGAGGAGTGGGGCCCCAGGCTCTCGGCTCCTCCGGGCCGGAGACCGGGAGGCCGCCATCTTTATTCCCGTCCTCCAGACTCTACGGAAAGTGCTCAGGGAACAAAAGCTCCCGAAAGCAAACCCAGCAAACCCGAGTGGATTACACAGCACGGCCCCGGGTAAGGGCGGTGCAACTCCGCCTGGAGCAAAGACGCTTGAGAATCACTACAACAGGCCCCTCCCTCAGAAGATCAACGGGAAACCCAGCCAGGACCAAGTTCACCTACCAAGGAGAGCGGCGGAATTCCAGAGGAGAAGAAAGCAAAGCACGGAACTCATGGCTTTCTCCCCATGATTTTTTAGCCTTGCAGTTAATTTAATTTTTTTTTCTTTTTCAATTTTTTTTTCTTTTTCTCTTCTTCTGCTAAATTTTTTTTAACTTTTACCGTTTTCTTTTTTTAACGTTTTTTAAATAGTTTATCTAATATATATTTTATTTTTCCTCTTTTTATATTTTTTCTTTATCGGCTTTCTTTTTTTAATAGATTAATAGTTTAATAGTTTAATAGTTTTAATAGTTTTTTAATAGTTTTTAATAGTTTTTTAATAGTTTTTTAATAGTTTAATAGTCTTTAATAGTTTTAATAGTTTAATAGTTTAATAGTTTTTTTTTTCTTTCTTTCTGAACCCCTTTTTATCCCCTTTCTCCCCCCTCACAATTCGGGATCTCTTCTTATTTGGCTAAAGCATATTTTCCTGGGGTTGTTGCCACCCTTTTAGTATTTTACTTGCTCCTTCATAAACTCTTATCTGGACAAAATGACAAGGCGGAAAAATTCACAACAAAAAAAAGAACAAGAGGCAGTACCAAAGGCTAGGGACCTAATCAATACAGACATTGGTAATATGTCAGATATAGAGTTCAGAATGATGATTCTCAAGGTTCTAGCTGGGCTTGAAAAAGGCATGGAAGATATTAAAGCAACCCTCTCAGGAGATATAAAAGCCCTTTCTGGAGAAATAAAAGAACTAAAATCTAAC
The DNA here is from genome assembly GCF_902655055.1 of Lutra lutra. NCBI lineage: Eukaryota > Metazoa > Chordata > Mammalia > Carnivora > Mustelidae > Lutra > Lutra lutra. The sequence goes on along the minus strand of NC_062287.1, from coordinate 59,032,436 downwards.
CAAGTTGAAATCAAAAAAGCTATTAATGAGGTGCAATAAAAAATGGAGGCTCTCACTGCTAGGATAAATGAGGCAGAAGAAAGAATTAGCGATATAGAAGACCAAATGACCGAGAATAAAGAAGCTGAACAAAAGAGGGACAAACAGCTACTGGACCATGAGGGGAGAATTCGAGAGATAAGTGACACCATAAGACGAAACAACATTAGAATAATTGGGATTCCAGAAGAAGAGGAAACAGAGAGGGGAGCAGAAGGTATATTGGAGAGAATTATTGGAGAGAATTTCCCCAATATGGCAAAGGGAACAAGCATCAAAATCCAGGAGGTTCAGAGAACCCCCCTCAAAATCAATAAGAATAGGTCTACACCCCGTCACCTAATAGTAAAATTGACAAGTCTTAGTGACAAAGAAAAGATCCTGAAAGCAGCCCGGGAAAAGAAGTCTGTAACGTACAATGGTAAAAATATTAGATTGGCAGCAGACTTATCCACAGAGACCTGGCAGGCCAGAAAGAGCTGGCATGATATATTCAGAGTACTAAATGAGAAAAACATGCAGCCAAGAATACTATATCCAGCTAGGCTATCATTGAAAATAGAAGGAGAGATTAAAAGCTTCCAGGACAAACAAAAACTGAAAGAATTTGCAATACCAAACCAGCTCTACAGGAAATATTGAAAGGGGTCCTCTAAGCAAAGAGAGACCCTCAAAGTAGTAGATCAGAAAGAAACAGAGACAATATACAATAACAGTCACCTTACAGGCAATACAATGGCACTAAATTCATATTTCTCAATACTTACCCTGAATGTTAATGGGCTAAATGCCCCAATCAAAAGACACAGGGTATCAGAATGGATAAAAAAACAAAAACCATCTATATGTTGCCTACAAGAAACTCATCTTAAACCCGAAGACACCTCCAGGTTTAAAGTGAGGGGGTGGAAAAGAATTTACCATGCTAATGGACATCAGAAGAAAGCAGGAGTGGCAATCCTTATAGCAGATCAATTAGATTTTAAGCCAAAGACTATAATAAGAGATGAAGAAGGACACTATATCATACTCAAAGGAACTGTCCAACAAGAAGATCTAACAATTTTAAATATCTATGCCCCTAACGTGGGAGCAGCCAACTATATAAACCAATTAATAACAAAATCAAAGAAACACATCGACAAGAATACAATAATAGTAGGGGATTTTAACACTCCCCTCACTGAAATGGACAGATCATCCAAGCAAAAGATCAACAAGGAAATCAAGGCCTTAAATGACACACTGGACCAGATGGACATCACAGATATATTCAGAACATTTCATCCCAAAGCAACAGAATACACATTCTTCTCTAGTGCACATGGAACATTCTCCAGAATAGATCACATTCTTGGTCCTAAATCAAGTCTCAACCGGTATCAAAAGATTGGGATCATTCCCTGCATATTTTCAGACCACAATGCTCTAAAGCTAGAACTCAATAACAAGAGGAAATTTGGAAAGAACCCAAATACATGGAGACTAAACAGCATCCTTCTAAAGAATGAATGGGTCAACCAGGAAATCAAAGAAGAATTGAAAAAATTTATGGAAACAAATGATAATGAAAACACAACAGTTCAGAATCTGTGGGACACAACAAAGGCAGTCCTGAGAGGAAAATATATAGCGGTACAAGCCTTTCTCAAGAAACAAGAAAGGTCTCAGGTACACAACCTAACCCTACACCTAAAGGAGCTGGAGAAAGAACAAGAAAGAAACCCTAAACCCAGCAGGAGAAGAGAAATCATAAAGATCAGAGCAGAAATCAATGAAATAGAAACCAAAAAAACAATAGAACAAATCAACGAAACTAGGAGCTGGTTCTTTGAAAGAATTAATAAGATTGATAAACCCCTGGCCAGACTTATCAAAAAGAAAAGAGAGAGGACCCAAATAAATAAAATCATGAATGAAAGAGGAGAGATCACAACGAACACCAAAGAAATACAGACAATTATAAGAACATACTATGAGCAACTCTACGCCAACAAATTTGACAATCTGGAAGAAATGGATGCATTCCTAGAGACATATAAACTACCACAACTGAACCAGGAAGAAATGGAAAGCCTTAACAGACCCATAACCAGTAAGGAGATTGAAACAGTCATCAAAAATCTCCAAACAAACAAAAGCCCAGGGCCAGACGGCTTCCCGGGGGAATTCTACCAAACATTTAAAGAAGAACTAATTCCTATTCTCCTGAAACTGTTCCAAAAAATAGCAATAGAAGGAAAACTTCCAAACTCATTTGATGAGGCCAGCATCACCTTGATCCCAAAACCAGACAAGGATCCCAACAAAAAAGAGAACTACAGACCAATATCCTTGATGAACACAGATGCAAAAATTCTCGCCAAAATACTAGCCAATAGGATTCAACAGTACATTAAAAGGATTATTCACCACGACCAAGTGGGATTTATTCCAGGGCTGCAAGTCTGGTTCAACATCCACAAATCAATCAATGTGATACAACACATCAATAAAAGAAAGAACAAGAACCATATGATACTCTCCATAGATGCTGAAAAAGCATTTGACAAAGTACAGCATCCCTTCCTGATCAAAACTCTTCAAAGTGTAGGGATAGACGGCACATACCTCAATATTATCAAAGCCATCTATGAAAACCCACCGCAAATATCATTCTCAATGGAGAAAAACTGAAAGCTTTTCCGCTAAGGTCAGGAACACGGCAGGGATGTCCGTTATCACCACTGCTATTCAACATAGTACTAGAAGTCCTAGCCTCAGCAATCAGACAACAAAAGGAAATTAAAGGCATCCAAATCAGCAAAGAAGAAGTCAAACTCTCACTCTTCGCAGATGATATGATACTCTATGTGGGAAACCCAAAAGACTCCACTCCAAAACTGTAGAACTTGTACAGGAATTCAGTCAAGTGTCAGGATATAAAATCAATGCACAGAAATCAGTTGCATTTCTCTACACCAACAACAAGACAGAAGAGAGAGAAATTAAGGAGTCCATCCCATTTACAATTGCACCCAAAACTATAAGATACCTAGGAATATACCTAAACAAAGAGACTAAGAATCTATACTCAGAAAACTATAAAGTACTCATGAAAGAAATTGAGGAAGACACAAAGAAATGGAAAAATGTTCCATGCTCCTGGATTGGAAGAATAAATATTGTGAAAATGTCTATGCTACCTAAAGCAATCTACACATTTAATGCAATTCCTATCAAAGTACCATCCATTTTTTTCAAAGAAATGGAACAAATAATCCTAAAATTTATATGGAACCAGAAAAGACCTCGAATAGCCAAAGGAATATTGAAAAAGAAAGCCAAAGTTGGTGGCATCACAATTCCGGACTTCAAGCTCTATTACAAAGCTGTCATCATCAAGACAGCATGGTACTGGCACAAAAACAGACACATAGATCAATGGAACAGAATAGAGAGCCCAGAAATGGACCCTCAACTCTATGGTCAACTCATCTTCGACAAAGCAGGAAAGAATGTCCAATGGAACAAAGACAGCCTCTTCAATAAATGGTGTTGGGAAAATTGGACAGCCACATGCACAAAAATGAAATTGGATCATTTCCTTACACCACACACGAAAATAGACTCAAAATGGATGAAGGATCTCAATGTGAGAAAGGAATCCATCAAAATCCTCGAGGAGAACACAGGCAGCAACCTCTTCGACCTCAGCCGCAGCAACATCTTCCTAGGAACATCACCAAAGGCAAGGGAAGCAAGGGCAAAAATGAACTTTTGGGATTTTATCAAGATCAAAAGCTTTTGCACAGCAAAGGAAACAGTGAACAAAACCAAAAGACAACTGACAGAATGGGAGAAGATATTTGCAAATGACATATCGGATAAAGGGCTAGTGTCCAAAATCTATAAAGAACTTAGCAAACTCAACACCCAAAGAACAAAGAATCCAATCAAGAAATGGGCAGAGGACATGAACAGACATTTCTGCAAAGAAGACATCCAGATGGCCAACAGACACATGGAAAAGTGCTCCATATCACTCGGCATCAGGGAAATACAAATCAAAACCACCATGAGATATCACCTCACACCAGTCAGAATGGCTAAAATTAACAAGTCAGGAAATGACAGATGCTGGCGAGGATGCGGAGAAAGGGGAACCCTCCTACACTGTTGGTGGGAATGCAAGCTGGTGCAACCACTCTGGAAAACAGCATGGAGGTTCCTCAAAATGTTGAAAATAGAACTACCCTATGACCCTGCAATTGCACTGCTGGGTATTTACCCTAAAGATACAAACATAGTGATCCGAAGGGGCACATGCACCCGAATGTTTATAGCAGCAATGTCTACAATAGCCAAACTATGGAAAGAACCTAGATGTCCATCAACAGACGAATGGATAAAGACGATGTGGTATATATACACAATGGAATCCTATGCAGCCATCAAAAGAAATGAAATCGTTCCATTTGCGACGACGTGGATGGAACTAGAGGGTATCATGCTTAGCGAAATAAGTCAATCGGAGAAAGACAACTATCATATGATCTCCCTGATATGAGGGAGAGGAGATGCAACATGGGGGGTTGAGGGGGTAGGAGAAGAGTAAATGAAACAAGATGGGATTGGGAGGGAGACAAACCATAAGTGACTCTTAATCTCACAAAACAAACTGAGGGTTGATGGGTGGAGGGGGTTGGGAGAGGGGGTGGGGTTATGGATATTGGGGAGGGTATGTGCTATGGTGAGTGTTGTGAAGTGTGTAAACCTGGCGATTCGCAGACCTGTACCCCTGGGGATAAAAATATATGTTTATAAAGCTGTAAAAAAAAAAAAAAAAAAAAAAAAGGATGAATACCCAAGTTTTGTAGCAACATGGACGGGACTGGAAGAGATTATGCTGAGTGAAATAAGTCAAGCAGAAAGAGTCAATTATCATATGGTTTCACTTATTTGAGGGAAATTGGAAGGGGAGGTGAACCATGAGAGACTATGGACTCTGAAAAACGATCTGAGAATTTTGTTAAGGGGTGGGGGGTGGGAGGTTGGGGGCACCAGGTGGTGGGTATTGTAGAGGGCACGGATTGCATGGAGCACTGGGTGTGGTGCAAAAATAATGAATACTGTTATGCTGAAAAAATAAAAAATTAAATAAAAAAAAAAGAACTTACTTCTCTAAGTATCCTAGTATTGTAGAGTTGTCAACAAAGCTTAGAAATAAAAAATAGAGATTCTTTCCAATGTACTGAATCTCAATTCTGAAAAAGCTCATAAACAGTAAAGTTCTGAAAATAAAAACATCCACTGCATGTATTCAATTTAAAATCCAGCTAGGATTCCTTAGATAAGATAAAATACCTAAAGTGTATTATCTATGGTACTAGAAATGGGGAGTCTGAATAGCCCCAACACTGAATCTGAGTCATCAATGTAGAATTCTGCCATAAAAAGAACAATATAGGGGTGTCTGGGTGGGTCAGTGGGTTAAAGCCTCTGCCTTCGGCTCAGGTCATGATCTCAGGATTCTGGGATCAAACCCCACATCAGGCTCTCTGCTTAGCAGGGAGCCTACTTCCTCCTCTCTCTCTGCCTGCCTCTCTGCCTACTTGTGATCTCTGCCTGTCAAATAAATAAATAAAATCTCTTAAAAATTATAAAAAAAGAATAATATAATTTCTTTAAGCAAAAACATGAAATATGAGATATCTAGGGTCAAATGCCCAAATCCCAATGCTGAATTTCAAAGAGATAAATAATTCATCCAAAAATGGAGAATTGTTATTAGTAAGGCATGAGATTTTATTTCTTTTTGTTGTAGTGGGGATGATGCTGGCCCATTCAGAATAAGAGACTATAATATTCTTTTTTTATTATTATGTTCAGTTAGCCAGCATATAGCACATCATAAGTTTTTGATGTAGTGTTACTATAATATTCTTAGAGATCAAGACACTCAAGCCAAACTGATAATGAAGAGATTCATTTGAAGTCAATTAACTTAGGTTAAATATGTCAGCAGTGGCTATGAAAATGTGCAGCCCTAATAGAAGTACGAATAGCTCAAATCCCTGACTCCAGGAGACATTATTTAACATACACAATTAATTTTACCAGTGGTCTTAATAATTTAGCATGTAAGGAAATAATACCTTTCCATCTCTTCTCAACTGGCAAGGAAATAAGTTTTAAACCAACAAAAATAAGGAAGTGAAAAATGAATCTATCAAATATCAAGTGTTTGAAACCCTAATACATATGCATTTATATGAGTATTTGTAGCCAAAGAACAATGATAATGCATGACTATTGTAGAAAAAAAAATCACATGAATACTTGACATTTTAGTTATTCACATACATATGCAGCATAAAAGTTTATTTTTTTAAAGATTTTATTTATTTATTTATTTGAGAGAGAGACAGCATGAACAGAGGGGAGGGGCAGAAGGAGAGAAAGCAGACTCTCCACTGATCAGGGAGGCTGATGAAGGACTGGATCTCAGGATCCTGGGATCATGACCTGAGCCAAAGGCAGATGCTTAACTGAATGACTGAGCCACCCAGATGCCCAAAAGTTTATTTTTTTAAAGTTACTCTACAAATTTCACCACATCAAGAGGTATTGATATGCAGCACAGCAGAATTTTAACCAATTTTAAATTTACATAAATGGAATTCAAATCCTAGCTTTCCCATTGTATGAAAATATTGCAGTTTGTTTATCTCTCTAATTTTTACCTTTCTGGGATAAAAAATTAGAATCTTATACACAACATGATTTTCAAAATAATTAAGATATTCCACCTAAAACACAAAATTCATGTAAAGCTTGACACATTGTGGGATTTCATAAATGATCGCCACCTTTCCAAGAAGCTATATTATTATCTCCAATTTACCAATGAGGAAGATAGATAGATAGATAGATAGATGATAGATAGACAGATAGATAGATAGATAGGGATTTATTATGAGGAATTGGTTCACACAATTATGAAGGATGAGAAGTTCCACAGGCTGCCATCTCTAAGCTGGAGATCCAGGAAAGCCACTGCTGTAGTACCAGTCCAAGTATGAAGGCCTGAAAACTAGGAGAACTGATGGTGTAAGTCCAAGCCCAAGGGCAGAAGACTCACGTCCCAGCTCAGCAGTCAGGCAGAGTGAGAAAGAACTCTTCATTCCTCAGCTTGGTTCTATTCAGGCCCTCAACTAACTGAATGGGGCCCACGCACAGTGGGGAGGATAATCTGCTTTATTCAGACTGACTCAATGCTAATGCTACTGACTCAAATGCTAATCCCTTCACAAACATATCCAGAAATAACATTTGACGTGGCTCAGTCAAGTTGACACATAAAACTGTCACACATACACACACCTAAATCCATTTCATGCCAACTCTACTTAGAATTCAGGTCTCAATCTAGACATCATTATTTACTGGAAACCATTCCTTATCCCTCACAAAGAGCTTCCTGTTTTCTTTATGTGCTCTCATAGCATTCTAGATTTATTCTTTACATTATGTAATTCCATGTTACTTGTCTGTGTCTCTTGTTAACTAAAAATTTTCAGGATCGTAGACATCATTGTGCTTAACATTTAATTTCCTGTTTCTGATCCACAGTAGATGTGCAGTACATATTTTCCTAATGACTGAGTGCATTTTCAGTATTTATGCTTAAAGTGACGGTATTGACATGTAGTACTGGAAGCTCAACTCCTCCTCTGTTACTGGATCATTCCATGGGTTAAAGCACTTCTTAGTGCTTTATAAGTTCCCTCCTTCTGGCTCTAGGTTTGCCTTCTCTTTGGCACATAGATCAAATGTAGTTCTTCTCAAATGTAGTTAACATTTCAAACATTTGACACAACCATGTGTTTGTTCTTAGTTTTTTTTCTCCTTGTTGATTCTAAACTTTATCATTTCCAACTCTTCTTTTTTTCTTTATAAATCCATCCCTTCAATTCAGCTTGATAAGAATAAGACTAATAAAATTAAGCACTTGCTTTTATCACAAGAAGACCATGTAATAAAATTAATGTCATTCTATGAAAGAAATTAAAATATCTCTCAGCTACATTCCAATTTAAATATTCCAGGATTCTACATTACTCTAAAATGTTATAAATTAAAGCCAATGTCCTATGCTGTTTTAGAAGAGACTTTGAAAACCAAAACAGTATGATTTCTTGAACTCTACTGCTGCTACTGTCCTGTCAATGGACACTGGTTTTAAATACTAACTTTCTTGAGTATTTATTTTATTTAAATTAAATCTACTTAAATTTGTATTGATGATTCTAGACATAAGAGCATTTTTTCCTAATAATTCCACTATCCGTCAATATATTTAAAAAACCTTAAAACTCATCTTTGAGAATTACCTGATACACAGGGATTTTTATTTTTATTTTTGCATTTATTTATTTTTGAATGATGCCAGAAAACTGAAAAATTTATTCCATTCCACCTAATACACTTTTCAGTCAAATAATAATGGAATTAATCATCTTATAATCAGCATAGTAACTATTCCATAATGACCACAGTACACAATTGAAATTCCTCCATAATCTCTCAAATACTTAAAGATATTAAGTAGTGCCCACAACTTTGTTTCTATAATTTTTTTTTAAATTTTATTTTTTATAAACATATATTTTTATCCCCAGGGGTACAGGTCTGTGAATCGACAGGTTTACACACTTCATAGCACTCACCGTAGCACATACCCTCCCCAATATCCATACCCCCACCCCCCCCAAACCCCCCTCCCCCCATCAACCCTCAGTTTGTTTTGTGAGATTAAGAGTCACTTATGGTTTGTCTCCCTCCCAATCCCATCTTGTTTCATTTACTCTTCTCCTACCCCCTCAACCCCCCATGTTGCATCTCCTCTCCCTCATATCAGGGAGATCATATGACAGTTGTCTTTCTCCGATTGACTTATTTCGCTAAGCATGATACCCTCTAGTTCCATCCACGTCGTCGCAAATGGCACGATTTCATTTCTTTTGATGGCTGCATAGGATTCCATTGTGTATATATACCACATCTTCTTTATCCATTCGTCTGTAGATGGACATCTAGGGTCTTTCCATAGTTTGGCTATTGTAGACATTGCTGCTATAAACATTCAGGTGCACGTGCCCCTTCGGATCACTACATTTGTATCTTTAGGGTAAAAACCCAGCAGTGCAATTGCTGGGTCATAGGGTAGTTCTACTTTCAACATTTTGAGGAACCTCCATGCTGTTTTCCAGAGTGGTTGCACCACCTTGCATTCCCACCAACACTGTAGGAGGGTTCCCCTTTCTCCGCATCCTCGCCAGCATCTGTCATTTCCTGACTTGTTCATTTTAGCCATTCTGACTGGTGTGAGGTGATATCTCATTATGGTTTTGATTTGTATTTCCCTGATGCCGAGGGATGTGGAGCACTTTTTCATGGGTCTGTTGGCCATCTGGATGTCTTCTTTGCAGAAATGTCTGTTCATGTCCTCTGCCCATTTCTTGATTGGATTATTTGTTCTTTGGGTGTTGAGTTTGCTAAGTTCTTTATAGATTTTGGACATTAGCCCTTTATCTGATATGTCATTTGCAAATGTTTTCTCCCATTCTTTCAGTTGTCTTTTGGTTTTGTTCACTGTTTCCTTTGCTGTGCAAAAGCTTTTGATCTTGATAAAATCCCAAAAGTTCATTTTTGCCCTTGCTTCCCTTGCTTTTGGCGATGTTCCTAGGAAGATGTTGCTGCGGCTGAGGTCGAAGAGGTTGTTGCCTGTGTTCTCCTCAAGGATTTTGATGGATTCCTTTCTCACATTGAGATCCTTCATCCATTTTGAGTCTATTTTCGTGTGTGGTGTAAGGAAATGATCCAATTTCATTTTTCTGCATGTGGCTGTCCCATTTTCCCAACACCATTTATTGAAGAGGCTGTCTTTTTTCCATTGGACATTCTTTCCTGCTTTGTTGAAGATGAGTTGACCATAGAGTTGAGGGTCCATTTCTGGGCTCTCTATTCTGTTCCATTGATCTATGTGTCTGTTTTTGTGCCAGTACTATGCTGTCTTGATGATAACAACTTTGTAATAGAGCTTGAATTCCGGAATTGTGATGCCACCAACTTTGGCTTTCTTTTACAATATTCCTTTGGCTATTCGAGGTCTTTTCTGGTTCCATATAAATTTTAGGATTATTTGTTCCATTTCTTTGAAAAAAATGGATGGTACTTTGATAGGAATTGCATTAAATGTGTAGATTGCTTTAGGTAGCATAGACATTTTCACAATATTTATTCTTCCAATCCAGGAGCATGGAACATTTTTCCATTTCTTTGTGTCTTCCTCAATTTCTTTCATGAGTACTTTATAGTTTTCTGAGTATAGATTCTTAGTCTCTTTGTTTAGGTATATTCCTAGGTATCTTATAGTTTTGGGTGCAATTGTAAATGGGATGGACTCCTTAATTTCTCTCTCTTCTGTCTTGTTGTTGGTGTAGAGAAATGCAACTGATTTCTGTGCATTGATTTTATATCCTGACACTTGACTGAATTCCTGTACAAGTTCTACAGTTTTGGAGTGGAGTCTTTTGGGTTTCCCACATAGAGTATCATATCATCTGCGAAGAGTGAGAGTTTGACTTCTTCTTTGCTGATTTGGATGCCTTTAATTTCCTTTTGTTGTCTGATTGCTGAGGCTAGGACTTCTAGTACTATGTTGAATAGCAGTGGTGATAACGGACATCCCTGCCGTGTTCCTGACCTTAGCGGAAAAGCTTTCAGTTTTTCTCCATTGAGAATGATATTTGCGGTGGGTTTTCATAGATGGCTTTGATAATATTGAGGTATGTGCCGTCTATCCCTACACTTTGATGAGTTTTGATCAGGAAGGGATGCTGTACTTTGTCAAATGCTTTTTCAGCATCTATGGAGAGTATCATATGGTTCTTGTTCTTTCTTTTATTGATGTGTTGTATCACATTGATTGATTTGTGGATGTTGAACCAGCCTTGCAGCCCTGGAATAAATCCCACTTGGTCGGGGTGAATAATCCTTTTAAGGTACTGTTGAATCCTATTGGCTAGTATTTTGGCGAGAATTTTTGCATCTGTGTTCATCAAGGATATTGGTCTGTAGTTCTCTTGTTTGATGGGATCTTTGTCTGGTTTTGGGATCAAGGTGATGCTGGCCTCATAAAATGAGTTTGGAAGTTTTCCTTCTATTTCTATTTTTTGGAACAGTTTCAGGAGAATAGGAATTAGTTCTTCTTTAAATGTTTGTTAGAATTCCCCCGGGAAGCCATCTGGCCCTGGGCTTTTGTTTGTTTGGAGATTTTTGATGACTGTTTCAATCTCCTTACTGGTTATGGGTCTGTTAAGGCTTTCCATTTCTTCCTGGTTCAGTTGTGGTAGTTTATATGTCTCTAGGAATGCATCCATTTCTTCCAGATTGCCAAATTTGTTGGCGTAGAGTTGCTCATAGTATGTTCTTATAATTGTCTGTATTTCTTTGGTGTTCGTTGTGATCTCTCCTCTTTCATTCATGATTTTATTTATTTGGGTCCTCTCTCTTTTCTTTTTGATAAGTCTGGCCAGGGGTTTATCAATCTTATTAAACCTTCCAAAGAACCAGCTCCTAGTTTCGTTGATTTGTTCTATTGTTTTTTTGGTTTCTATTTCATTGATTTCTGCTCTGATCTTTATGATTTCTCTTCTCCTGCTGGGTTTAGGGTTTCTTTCTTGTTCTTTCTCCAGCTCCTTTAGGTGTAGGGTTAGGTTGTGTACCTGAGACCTTTCTTGTTTCTTGAGAAAGGCTTGTACCGCTATATATTTTCCTCTCAGGACTGCCTTTGTTGTGTCCCACAGATTCTGAACCGTTGTGTTTTCATTATCATTTGTTTCCATGAATTTTTTCAATTCTTCTTTAATATCCTGGTTGACCCATTCATTCTTTAGAAGGATGCTGTTTAGTCTCCATGTATTTGGGTTCTTTCCAAATTTCCTCTTGTTATTGAGTTCTAGCTTCAGAGCATTGTGGTCTGAAAATATGCAGGGAATGATCCCAATCTTTTGATAACGGTTGAGACTTGATTTAGGACCAAGAATGTGATCTATTCTGGAGAATGTTCCATGTGCACTAGAGAAGAATGTGTATTCTGTTGCTTTGGGATGAAATGTTCTGAATATATCTGTGATGTCCATCTGGTCCAGTGTGTCATTTAAGGCCTTGATTTCCTTGTTGATCTTTTGCTTGGATGATCTGTCCATTTCAGTGAGGGGAGTGTTAAAATCCCCTACTATGATTGTATTCTTGTCGATGTGTTTCTTTGATTTTGTTATTAATTGGTTTATATAGTTGGCTGCTCCCACGTTAGGGGCATAGATATTTAAAATTGTTAGATCTTCTTGTTGGACAGTTCCTTTGAGTATGATATAGTGTCCTTCTTCATCTCTTATTATAGTCTTTGGCTTAAAATCTAATTGATCTGCTATAAGGATTGCCACTCCTGCTTTCTTCTGATGTCCATTAGCATGGTAAATTCTTTTCCACCCCCTCACTTTAAACCTGGAGGTGTCTTCGGGTTTAAGATGAGTTTCTTGTAGGCAACATATAGATGGGTTTTGTTTTTTTATCCATTCTGATACCCTGTTTCTTTGATTGGGGCATTTAGCCCATTAACATTCAGGGTAACTATTGACAGATATGAATTTAGTGCCATTGTATTGCCTGTAAGGTGACTGTTATTGTATATTGTCTCTGTTTCTTTCTGATCTACTACTTTGAGGGTCTCTCTTTGCTTAGAGGACCCCTTTCAATATTTCCTGTAGAGCTGGTTTGGTATTTGCAAATTCTTTCAGTTTTTGTTTGTCCTGGAAGCTTTTAATCTCTCCTTCTATTTTCAATGATAGCCTAGCTGGATATAGTATTCTTGGCGGCATGTTTTTCTCATTTAATACTCTGAATATATCATGCCAGCTCTTTCTGGCCTGCCAGGTCTCTGTGGATAAATCTGCTGCCAATCTAATATTTTTACCATTGTACATTACAGACTTCTTTTCCCGGGCTGCTTTCAGGATCTTCTCTTTGTCACTAAGACTTGTAAATTTTACTATTAGGTGACGGGGTGTGGACCTATTCTTATTGATTTTGAGGGGGGTTCTCTGAACCTCCTGGATTTTGATGCTTGTTCCCTTTGCCATATTGGGGAAATTCTCTCCAATAATTCTCTCCAATATACCTTCTGCTCCCCTCTCTGTTTCCTCTTCTTCTGGAATCCCAATTATTCTAATGTTGTTTCGTCTTATGGTGTCACTTATCTCTCGAATTCTCCCCTCTTGGTCCAGTAGCTGTTTGTCCCTCTTTTGCTCAGCTTCTTTATTCTCTGCCATTTGGTCTTCTATATCGCTAATTCTTTCTTCTGCCTCATTTATCCTAGCAGTGAGAGCCTCCATTTTTTATTGCACCTCATTAATAGCTTTTTTGATTTCAACTTGGTTAGATTTTAGTTCTTTTATTTCTCCAGAAAGGGCTTTTATATCTCCCGAGAGGGTTGCTTTAATATCTTCCATGCCTTTTTCGAGCCCAGCTAGAACCTTGAGAATCATCATTCTGAACTCTATATCTGACATATTACCAATGTCTGTATTGATTAGGTCCCTAGCCTTTGGTACTGCCTCTTCTTCTTTTTTTTTGTTGTGAATTTTTCCGTCTTGTCATTTTGTCCAGTTTAGAGTATATGAAGGAGCAAGTAAAATACTAAAAGGGTGGCAACAACCCCAGGAAAATATGCTTTAGCCAAATCAGAAGAGATCCCAAATCGTGAGGGGGGAGAAAGGGGATAAAAAGGGGTTCAGAAAGAAAAAAAAAATAAAGAAAGAAACTATTAAAGAAGGAAAGCCAATAAAAAATATAAAAAGGAAAAAAATATATATATATTAGATAAACTATTTAAAAAACGTTAAAAAAGAAAACGGTAGAAGTTAAAAAAATTTAGCAGAAGAAGAGAAAAAAAATTGAAAAAGAAAAAAAAATTAAATTAACTGCAAGGCTAAAGAATCATGGGGAGAAAGCCATGAGTTCCGTGCTTTGCTTTCTTCTCCTCTGGAATTCCGCCGCTCTCCTTGGTATTGAAACTGCACTCCTTGGTAGGTGAACTTGGTCCTGGCTGGGTTTCTCGATGATCTTATGGGGGAGGGGCCTGTTGTAGTGATTCTCAAGCGTCTTTGCCCCAGGCAGAGTTGCACCGCCCTTACCCAGGCAGGGCTGAGTAATCCACTCGGGTTTGCTGGGTTTGCTTTCGGGAGCTTTTGTTCCCTGAGCACTTTCTCTAGAGTTCTGGAAGCCGGGAATGAAGATGGCGGCCTCCTGGTCTCCAGCCCGGAGGAGCCGAGAGCCCGGGGCCCCACTCCTCAGTGAACCCTCAGAGAACAGCGCCCAATTACTCCCGTCATCCTGGCCTCTGGCCGCGCTCCGAGCTGACCGAGCCTGCAACCAGTTCAAGGTAACCCCGAGCTTAGAGCTCACTCCTAGCTCCGTCTCTGTAGCCGGCTTCCCCGTTCTAATACCGGTAAGCTCTGCGACACTCAGACACCCCCGATCCTTCTGTGACCCTGTGGGACCTGAGGCCGCGCTGACCCTGCCTGGGCTTCACCCCAGTTAAGCCTCTGGAGCGATGTCCCTCTGCGGAACAGACTTTTAAAAGTCCTGATTTTGTGCTCCGTTGCTCTGCCGGGAGCCGGGAGCCAGCCCCTCCCCCCGCGGTCTATCTTCCAGTCACTTTGGATTCACTTCTCCGCCAGTCCTACCTTTCAGATAGTGGTTGATTTTCTGTTTCTAGAATTGCTGTTCTTCTTCTCTTCAATCTCCTGTTGGATTTGTAGGTGTTTGCAATCTTTAGATAAGCTATTTAGCTGATCTCCCGCTACCTGAAGTAGTCTCAGCCTGCTACTTCTCCGCCATCTTGACTCCTCCCTTGTTTCTATAATTTTTTTAAACTGCAACTACACAGAATAAGAAAAAAATAATGGAGGTTATCTATTTTAGTCATCCTTAATATCAACTTTAATTGACAAGACCAAGGACATGTGCCTTTTGTGAATGAACCCAAACTGAGCAGCCTCAGATGTAAGGTATGTTGGCATCTCAGTAGCCTGTGAGAGCAGGAATAAAGCTGAGACTAGACAGAAATAGTAGCTAGAGATTTAAAAATAAGTAGTCAACAATAAAACAGGTAGTCACAAGAGGTATCACAAATTAATATTTGGAGCTGGAGTGTTTCAATAACTAAGAAGGTAAAATTGTGTATGTATAACACAAGTGCAGGAGTGTATTCTCCAAATCAAGTGGTTGGAGACATAGTGGCTCCAAATTCCATGGAAGACCAATGGGATTCCAGCCAATGACTAGAACTATGAGGAAAGTAACCAGTCTTTGAGAAGCCAAAGAGAAGACAGTTTAGGGCATTCAGAGCACTACCATATTGGCTTAGTGAACATCCCAGCCAGACTTCCCAGTATATTATGGGGACTAGATCATAAAAGAGTTAAGACAACATAGGGAAAGAAAAAAGGAAGAAGAAGAAAAGTTACCATGACCTCATCTACCTAATAATAAGTCTCATTTCAGATGATACCTAATGGTGGAGCTGAAAGCTCAAATGTGTATTTACTTTGATGGCAATGATTGCAGCAACACTAGCCTGCAGATGGAAGTATCTAATATCTGGCCTCTGTACACACAGTTCACTGTTAGCCTAGAAGTTTAATACAGTTGTCTCTGAAAGGGACTAACTGCTGCAAACAATGCTAAGGAAAATCTTTGTAACAATTATGTGTCAACACTACAATGATAACAGATAAGAAAATAAAAAAATCAATACTGGAAATGTAACCCCAGACTAGAAACAACCTTAGCAAAAAGGATAAGATCCAATGACCAAGAAATAATGAATAGGCTATTTTGACCTGATGTCTCAAATTATTTCCTGAAAAGATTACATGTCTTTAAAGTATATGATAAAGTTCCATAATGCACTAGTATCAACACAAATACTAAAAAATATGTATAGTCTTTATTAAATAATAAATCTTACTTTTAAAAATTACTATTACTTTGAGATATCCATTAAATTCTTGACATTTTCAGATTATCTTGTTACAATTTTCTATGTAGGAAGTACAGGGAGGAGGGGAAAGAAAATGCATTGGATTAAAGTGGAAGATGACAAAAAAATACTGCTGAGATTTTTAAAAAAAGAATACCCTATTCTCTTTTGTGAATTAGGAAATATGAATCATGGAGGGAAGTTCAATACAGGGAAGAAAAAGAAAGAAAGAAAAAAGAAAGAAAGAAAGAAAGAAAGAAAGAAAGAAAGAGAAAGAAAGTAAGTAATTTTAACTGAGAAGCAAAAAGAAAGGATAAAGTTCAAGAATAATCTCTAATTTTCATTTCTCCCTCTAGGATATTTTATTTTAAAAGAATTATTCCTCCAAAGTAATCATGTCGTCTTTTCCTAACATCACTTCCACTTCTCTGACCTTTTTTTCTGATGGGAGTTCCAGGACTTGAAGCTGCCCACACCTGGATCTCCATCCCCTTCTGCTGTCTTTACATGACTGCCCTCTCTGGGAACGGTATAATCCTGTTTGTCATCATCACTGAGTCAAGTCTCCATGAACCTATGTACTATTTCCTCTCTATGCTCTCAACCACTGACTTGGGCTTGTGTATTTCAACACTGGTCACTACACTGGGCATATTCTGGTTCAGTGCAAGACAGATTAGTTTCATGCCTGTGTTGCCCAGACATTCTTCATTCAACTCTTTACTGTTGTGGAGTCTTCAGTGCTCTTGGCAATGGCCTTTGACCGCTTCATTGCCATTTGCAACCCACTGAGATATGCTGCCATCCTGACTGATTCCAGAATTGTCAAAGTGTGGTTTGCCATCCTTATGAGGGGGATAGTGATCCTAATGCCTCTGGTCCTGCTTCTTAAACGTTTATCCTTCTGCCAAAACTATGTGCTTCATCATTCTTATTGTTTCCATCCTGATATAATCCAGCTGTCATGTTCTGACAATAAGATCAACAGTGTTTTAGGACTTACTGCCCTTATAGTTACTGCAGGAGTGGACTCCATCTTTATTTTTCTCTCCTACACTCTGATTATTAAGACCATCCTAAGCATTGCTTCCCCAGAGGAGCGGCATAAAGCCTTCAGCACTTGTATCTCCCACATAGGTGCTGTTGCCATCTTCTACATTCCTCTCATTAGCTTGTGCTTTGTCCATAGGTTTGGGAAAAAGGGACCTCCTTATGTACACACTCTTATGGCCAATGTGTATTTGCTTATTCCACCAGTGATGAATCCCATTATTTATAGTGTGAGGACCAAGCAGATCCGTAGGGCCATTAAAAAAGTCCTTTTTGCCAAAGAATCTGAGCTCTGACTCTAATATCTCTCTAGTAAAATCTACTCCTTAGTAATCACTTCCAAGACCTAACTTTAATCAACATACTTTCATCTATCAGTGGCCTAAAACCAAAAAAACTAGGTAGCTGGGTAGGAGATGCAGTTTGACAGAAATTTATTTTTTATTTTCAATAGAACTATTACTAATCTACTCTTTAGATGTAAGCAATAAAATATACTAATATAATGGGTACTATATATCATGATATAAAATTTGGAAAGCATGAATGACAATGGCTAAAATGAACACTTTGCCCATTAGACCAAGCCTCCAAAATCATGCTTAAAACAGTAACTCATATCTTTCTGTCTCATTTTGTTTTCTTAAAGTATACATAATAACTATTAAGTTTTGTTTAATCATCAATTAAACCCTGATCTCTATTATTCTTACATACATTTTGATCACCATTGTTTCATTCTTTCATTTTTATCTACTATTGTTAGACACTGCACAATATGATAGGATGGCAGAGACAAACAAGAAGATATTGTCATAATAGTGAACTATGTAGATAAGAAAGCAACCAATCAAAATCTGATATACTATGTGATATGTTACAACATATAGATATAAGCAAAAGGATTAATAGAATTTATAAGAACAACATTTAGTCTAACCTGGGATGATCAGAAAATCATCACAACGTGTTGTTTAAACTATAAAATTAAGAACTGGAGAGGTCAACTTTCAGAATGGTAGCATGAGAGATTTGTGGACACTCTCCCTTAGGGAAACAAGCATAAACAGTAAAAATTTATATAGACATGGGCATAAACATTTAAGTTCTCTGAAAATTGCCCTAGGTTCATACAGCAAAAGAAAAACCACTATTTAAGAAAATCTATTAAATAACTGTAAGAATAGTAGGAGTCTGGGCCACCTGGCTGGTTTAATTTAGTGTCCAACTCTTGACCTCAGCTCAGGTCTGAACTCATGCTGGGTGTGGAGCCTACTTTAAAAAAATTAATTTTAATTAAAAAAAAAAAGAATAATGGGAGTCTGTGGTACTTGAATCAGAGCAAACATTCACCCTTCCCTTCCTCCACGGTGCAGTTTATTGACAGCTCCACTCCAGATAGGTGTAGCCAAGAACACAGGGCTTTGTTCCCTAGTCCCCTCTCCACCCTCATCCCCCACCAGCTCTTAGCATAAGGCTATGATATCTTCCAGAAAGGGTAAATGACCATATTCTTCATTCTTCCCACTTCAGCTCATGTTGTGGAAGCTAAATTCCAGGTGAGTACAATCAAGAGGTCAGTGGCTGTTTTCATGCACCCAGCATTACTCATATGGCAGAAGCTCTATTCCAGGCATGGCAGTCAGAGAATACTGGGGCTTCAATCAGCCTTTCCTTACCTCTATCATAAGGAACCAGACTCAAGATAATAGAGGCAAGCTGAAAAGGCATATGCTATCCCACCATTCTATGCAGGTAAATCAGGGGATTAACTCCAAGAGAAGTGGGTTCTAAGGGAATTATATTATAAATCAATAATAAAAATTTGGAAGTTCACAAATATTAGCAAATTAAACAATATACTCCTAATCAATGGGTCAAAAAAGAAATCACAAAAGTGGGGTGCATGGGTGCCTCAGTCATTAAGTGACTGCCTTCGGCTCAGGTCATGACCCCAGAGTCCTGGGATTAAGCCTCACATCGAGCTCCCTGCTTGGCAGGAAGCCTGCTTCTTCCACCCCCATCCCCCCAGCTTGTGTTCCCTCTCTCACTGTGTCTCTCTCTGTCAAGTAAATAAAATCTTAAAAAAAAAAAGAAATCACAGAAGGAATTAGTAAATACGTTAAGATGAATGAAAATAAAGACACAATATACCAAAATTATGAGGTGAAGCTAAAGAATGCTTAGAGGAAAATTTATAGCCATAATGCCTATATTGAAAAAGAAAATATCTCAAATAAATTACCTAAGCATCCAATTTAAATACTGGGGGAAAAAAGCAAACTGGTCTTAAATCAAGCAAAAGAAATAATAATAATAATGATTAGACTACTGGAAATTAATTAGAGTATTAAAAAACATATACATTTTTTAAAAGTCTAGGAGGCACAAAGAACCCACTTCAAAATCAACAAAAATAGGTCAACACTTCAACATATTGTAGTGAAGACTGCAAATTACAAAGAATAGAAGAAATGAAGAGTTTCCAGAACAAACAAAACTAAAGAAATTCATGAACACTAAACCAGCCCTGCAAGAAAGGAATCCTTTGAATGGAGAGAGAGCCCAAAACTAACAAAGATCAGAGAGGAACAGTGACTTTATGGGTAATACAATGGCACAAAATTCATATCTTTCAATAATTACTCTGAATGTAAGTAGACTCAATGTTCTAATCAAAAGATAGAGGGTATCAGAATGGATTTTTAAAAAAGACCCATAGATATGATGTCTACAAGAGGGTTATTTTAGACCCAAAGACAAATCAGATTGAAAGTAGGGGGTGGACAACCACTTATCATGCTTATGGACCTTAAAAAAAAAAAAAAAAAGCTGGAGTAGCCATCCTTATCAGACAACTAGATTTTAAACCAAAGACTGTAATAAGAGCTGAAGAAGGACACTATATCATAAAAAGGGGGTTATCCAACAAGATCTAGCAATTGTAAATATTTATAGCCTTAACTTGGGAACAGCCAAATATATAAACCACTTAATAACAAAATTAAGGAGACTCATTGATAATAATAACATAATAGTAGAGGATTTAACATCCCACTTACAGAAACAGACAGATCATCCAAGCAGAACATCAACAAGGTAACAAGTGCTTTGAATGACGCACTGGAGCACATGGACTGTACAGATATATTCAAAGCATCTCATTCTAAAGCAGTAGAATACACATTCTTTACAAGTGCATAAGGAACATTCTGCAGAATAGATCACATACTGGGTCACAAATCAGGTCTCAATCAGAATAAAAAGACTGAGATCATACCATGCATATTTTCAGACCACAATGCTATGAAACTTGAAGTCAACCTCAAGAAAAAATTTGGAGAGATCATGAATACATGTAGGCTAAAGAATATCCTATGAAAGAATGAATGGATCAATCAGGAAATTAAAGAGTTAAAAAATATATGGAAGCAAATGAATATGAAAACACAACAGTACAGAACCTTTGGGATGTGCCAAAGACAGTCTTAAGAGGTAATTGCATAAAGCAATAAAGGCCTTTCTGTAGAAAGAAGGAAAGCCTCAAACACATAACCTAAACTTACACCTAAAGGAGCTGGGGAAAGAATAGCAAATAAAGCTAAACCCAGTTGGAGAAGAGAAATAATAAAAATTAGAGCTTAAAGCAATGATACAGGAATAAAAAAAAAAAAAAAAAAAAAAAACCAAGAGAACAGATCAATGAACTTTGGAGCTGGTTCTTTGAAAGAATTAATAAGATTGATAAACTCTAAGCCAAACTTACCAAAAAGAAAAGAGAAAGGACCCAAATAAAATTATGAATGAAACAGGAGCTAACACTGCAGAAATATATTATAAGAGAATAACATGAGCAAATATATGTCAATAAATTAGACAATCTCAAAGAAATGGATGCATTCCTAGAAACATAGAAACTACCAAAACTGAAACAGGAAGAAATAGAAAACCTGAACAGATTCATAACCAGCAAGGAAATTGAAGCAGTCATCAAAAATCTCCCAAAAAACAAGAGTCCAGGGCCAGACAGCTTCCCAGGGGAAATCTGCCAAATATTTAAAAAGAGTTAATACCTATTCTTCTGAAAATGTTCCAAAAAATAGAAATGGAAGGAAAACTTCCAAACTCCTTTTATAAGGCCAGCATTACCTTGATCCCAAAACCATTCAGAGACCTCCCCAAAAAGGAGAATTACAGACCAAAATGCCTGATGAATATGGATGCAAAACGTCTCACCAAGATACTAGCTAAGAGGATCCAACAATACATTAAAAGGAGATGAATGGATAAAGAAGATGTGGTATATATACACAATGGAATACTATGCAGCCATCAAAAGAAATGAAATCTTGCCATTTGCGACGATGTGGATGGAACTAGAGGGCATCATGCTTACCAAATTAAGTCAGTTGGAGAAAGACAACTATCATATGATCTCTCTGATATGAGGAAGTGGAAATGCAACATGGGGGGTTGAGGGGGTAGGAGAAGAATAAATGAAACAAGATGGGATTGGGAGGGAGACAAACCATAAGTGACTCTTAATCTCACAAAACAAACTGAGGGTTGCTAGGGGGAGGGGGGTTGGGAGAAGGGGGGTGGGGTTATGGACATTGGGGAGGGTATGTACTATGGTGAGTGATGTGAAGTGTGTAAACCTGGTGATTCACAGACCTGTACCCCTGGGGATAAAAATATATTATATGTTTATAAAAAATAAAAATTTTTAAAAAAAGGATTATTCACCTTGACCAAGTGGGATTTATTCCTGGGATGTAGGCATGATTCAAAATACATAAAATCAGGGGCACCTGGCTGGCTCAGGTGGTTAAGTGTCTGCCTTTGGCTCAGGTCATGATCTCAGGGTCCTGGGACCGATCCCCACATTGGGCTCTCTGCTCAGTGGGGAGTCTGGTTCTCCCTCCCCCTCCAAACCTCCTCCTGTTCCTGCTCACCTGCTCGCTCTCTTTCTCTCTCTCTGTCAAATAAATAAATAAAATCTAAAAAAAATACATAAAATCAAACAATGTGTTACACCACATCAATAAAACACAGCACAATAACCATATAATCCTCAATATATGTAGAAAAAGCATTTTACAAAATACAGCTTCCTTTCTTGATTAAAAGCCTTCCACCATTGAGGAATATAAGGAGAATACCCCAACATCATAAAAGCCATATACAGGAGATCCACAGAAAATATCATCTTCAATGGGGAAAAATTGAGTTTTTCCCCTAAGGTCAGAAACACAGCAGGCATGTCCACTCTCACCACTGCTGTTCAGCATAGTACTAGAAATCCCTAGCCTCAGCAATCAGACGATAAAAAGAAATAAAAGTTATCCAAATCAGCAAAGAAGTCAAACTCTCTCTTCACTGATGACATGATACTCCATGTAGAAAACCTATAGAAACATTCCACCAAAAAATTGCTAGAACTGATGCAGGATTCAGCAAAGTCACAGGATATAAAATCAATGCACAGGAGTCAGCTCTGGAAGACAGTAGGTAGGGTCCTCAAAAATTTAAAAATAGAGCCACCCAACAATTGCACTATCATATATTTATCCAAAGGTTACAAAAATAGTAATTCAAAGGGACACATGCATCCCAATGTTTATAGCAGCAATGTCCACAACAGCCAAAATATGGAAGAAGTCCAAATATATACACAATGGAATATTACTCAGCCATCAGAAAGAATGAAATCTGGCCATTTGCAACTATGTGGATGGAACTAGAGGGTATAACACTAAGCAAAATAAGTCAGTCAGAGAAAAACAAATGCCATAAGATTTCATTCATATGTGCAATTTAAGAAACAAAACAGATGAACATAAGGGAAGGCAAAATAAAAGATAAAAACAGAGAGGGAGGGAAACCATAAGAGACTCTCAACTATAGGGAACAAACTGGAGGTTGCTGGAGGGGAGGTGGGTGGGGAGGTGTGGTAATTGGGTGGTAGGCATTAAGGAGAGCTCTTGATGTAATGAGCACTGGGTGTTATCTACAACCAATGAATCACTTAATTCCACCCCTGAAACTAATAATACACTACATGTTAACTAAATCGAATTTAAATTTTTTTAAAAAGACAAAATGGATGAATCTTAAAAACATTATGCTAATTGTAAACAGCCAATAACAAAAGACTAAATAATATATGATTCAATTTCTATAAAAGATCTCAAATCTACAGAGACAGAAGTGGATGAGTGGTTGCATTGGGCTGAGTGGGATGGAAAGTATATAGAGAAGACTGCAAGTAGGATGTTCCATTTGTAGACTATAAAAATGATCTAAAATTTACTGTAATGATAATTGCAAAACTCCGTGAATATATTAAAAATCATTAAATGTTTACATATTTACATATTTAAGCGATGTTCCCAAGTTCTATTGAAATGCTCATTTTGCTTCTGTCCTACTGGCCATAACCAGGCCTTCTTTGTGGCATATTTTGGGCCACAGTGTAATTTGCTTAAGGGTAGAAATAATAAATATGAATAGTTCTGCTACCAAGGCAGGTCTATACTTTAACGCTCTGGCAACATCCAGGAGAAATAGAGAATCCATGTGCCCAGATGAAGAGGTAGTCATGTATTGTCCCTCCCTTTCCATATGTCATCCCTTCCTCTTGATACTGGATAGGGTAAGTCTATAGTATGTAAACAATAGCCATGAAAATATGGACAGAATATATTCAATATATGGAAGACTACATAGCGAAATATCTCTAAAGACAACATTTCA
Source organism: Lutra lutra (assembly GCF_902655055.1). NCBI lineage: Eukaryota > Metazoa > Chordata > Mammalia > Carnivora > Mustelidae > Lutra > Lutra lutra. The sequence continues at coordinate 59,008,501 of NC_062287.1, read as the reverse complement.
GGTGGCTATGAATTGACAGAAAGTAGTCCTATGTATGTGCACCCACACCTGCACACACTCACACCTGTGCTAACACACAACACACAGTAGATTAAGTAACAGAATATTAAATCCAGAATATTTTTGGAAGTGTCCCCATATCAGGCTATACATGAGCATATCTTACAGTACCTTCCCTTATGCCCCAGAAACATGAATGTGGTGGGAGGGGACGGGAAAGCAAAGTTGCTGACAACCGTCTCCACATGTTAGGAGAAGGTCAGACCACAGCCTCATTTCTTCACCAGCCATAGTCCTTAGGCCCATGAATACTTAGAGATTTCATCTCCATTCAGAAGGAATATACACAAATAAGCTAACCCTTTAAAAGAAAATACATAGAAATGTCTGAGAAATCTCTTGGTGGTCAAGAAGAGCTCAGCATCAGCTAGGCCACACCTAATTATGTACAGAAAGAGATGGGGAGAGAAGCACAGTCAGTGTGCATGCCTCAGAATGCAAAGTGGCCTGGTAAGCATTATGCATCCTTCTCATGCTTGGAAGCAAGACACAGTAACTTCCTGTTTGTGGTGACAGAGATGTCCTAGCATGTTCCAGAACCCTGGTCCACTAATAGCTGTAACCAATGTGGCAGGATTCTGCCTCTTTGTAGGTTTGCCAGCCATCCTCTGGAGTGTACATCATGTCCATCCCACTTGATTAGTTTGGTTTCATCACTGCATCAATTTAATGGATATTGTGATGCTCTGTGGGCTGCCCTATTGGCCTCTTCAAACTATTATGAAAGAGGTCTGGAAAGATAATATAGCTCTGAGTCAAGACTATAAATGTCAATAGTGGATAGTGGAGATAGTGGATCTATCCAAGATAGTGGATCCTACCACCTTCCCTCCAACGAACACTGATTTTGATAGTCACCCACAGACAAGAGTAACTTTGTGGGAGTCCAGGAGTCCAATGAAGAAGTTCCACTACACCACTGGCACAAAAAATCTGGAAATAGATGCACCGGAAAGGATAAGAACAGTTTCACCTTACCTGCATTACACTACCCCCATGATGGCACAACTCAGTGCCAAGAGAGATCACCTCTTCCACAGAGGAAAGTAAGAGGATAGTGAGGGAGCACCTAGCTTTCCCATCTGTGTAGGATGTTCCCAAAGAGGCCTATGTCTCTCTCAACCCACCCAGAATAGTGAGGTGGTCTGCATGACTTAGGGACAGGGAGAGCCTGGGAGCATTGCAGCTGGGGTTTGGAACTCATAGAAGGGATGCAAATACAGATACTATTAACCACTTTGTGGATTCCATTGGTAAAACTTCCCGCAAGTTAATGGGGATGCCTCACCTCAGACCCCTTATCTGACCCATGGGCACTCTCAGTACTGCATACCCCTCACTATACATCCTCTATGACTAGCTCCCTATATGCACCCCCATGGATAGGCTGTGCAAGCTTTTTGCAGATAGCCAGTGAGCACACGAAGAATGCTGGATGGACTTTGCAGGATTGGGAGAAAGCACATGAGTTGAACTAGAAGCACCATTCTAGAGAAAGTGATGAGAGACTGGCAGCACCCAACCTGTCTCTGCAGGATCAAGAGAAGGGAAACAATCTTGGGGCCCTTGGATAGCTCAGTTGGTAGAGCATACCACTCTTGGTCTCATGGTTGTAAATTCTAGCCCCATGTTGGATGTGGAGGCTAATTAAAAAATTTAAAAAGGCAAAAACACAAACATTGAAAAATAAAAGCGAGAGGGAGAGAGAAAAGTCATACAATCTTAAGAGTAATTCCCCTCCCCAAAAGGAAACAAAATATGTCAGCAGTAGCATCTGGGCAAAAGATCTGAGTTGCCTCAGAATCACTAACAAAGCTGACAGGTAATTTTCTTAAGACTCATTTTGTAACCTCACATGATTGAGCCCAGAAAATGTTCCCTATGTGTTAAGAAGATGTATTCTGACTCTATTGGAAAAAAATGTTTCACATTTGTCAGGTAGGAACATTTGGTATAACAAATAGTTCAAGTCCAATGTTTCCTGGAAATTGTCAACTAGGTACATTCCAGAAGATTATATGCAGAAATACGTGGTGAACTACGGAAGCACTTGCCTATAATTACTAGATACTTTTATTATGATCAGCAGTCCAGATTAGAGCAACTAAGACAGCCCCTGTCATGACTCTCTCAAACTTAACTGTATTACATGTATATTACATATACATGTTACATGTATATTACACCATGCTACCTATGAAAATACTGTATCTCGGCTCTAAAATAACTATTATCTACTCTGCTTTGATAAGAAAACTGGGAATCAGGAAGCATGACTATCATTTGCCAGGTGGTTCCCTACTACTTTCTGTTCATTAGAATATGCTAAAAGGAAACTGGAAGCTACTGGAAGGATGAGTATCCCAGCATGTTTGCTTGCTATTCCTGTCAATGCCATGCAACAATGCCAAAATTACTGGATCCATTTTCTAGTTTTATATTTTCCCTCATTTCATCATGCTCCCTTGGAAGACACAGAACCAGACACCAGCTGGATGCTTTTCAAGAATCTGACTCTCAGGTCCATGAGAGATCCTCCTGTTCTCCTAAGGTATGAGCTCCAGCTAGACAGTGCCCCTTCACAGCAGTTTGGGTCTTGGATCCTATGTGATCCATCCTCTCAGCTCCTGATATCCTACAACCAGCAGGATAGCACCTTCTCATTATGGGTCTGAGTGTCAGTTCTAGGAAGACCTTCCACCAAGCTTCTAGGTTTTCATAACTTCAAACTCCCCTCTTTGTTCCCACAGACATACAGGGGGAAGTGACATCCTGCAGTTATTACCTCTGCTATTTCTGTAGTCTCTTTGTGCCCTCAGTCCACCTAAACTTGTTTATCAAGTTCCTTGGATTAAACACTACCAATGTTAACCACTGGTATGATTTCTGTCTTCCTATCTAGAGCATATTAACACACCCACTTCAACATTCCTTGAAGAGAAAGTCCAATAAAACATCACAAATAAAACCAGATTAAAATCTCTCTGCCTTTGGTTCCTGGTACTCATGAGATTATATCTGTCAAAACCAAAAACACTTATTAATCATGAAACATGACATTAGTACTTCTGAAAAAATCATACAGATTGTGCTGAATTAATAAGGGTTATTTTTCTTTGGAGGTGTGTCTAGCAAGAAGTTGCTGCAGCTGAGGTCGAAGAGGTTGATGCCTGTGTTCTTCTCTAAGATTTTGATGGACTCCTATCTCACATTTAGGTCTTTCATCTATTTTTGAGTTTATCTTCATGTGTGGTATAAGAAAATGATCTAGTTTCATTCATCTACATGCAGCTATCCAATTTTCCCAACACCATTGAAGAGAATGTCCTTTTTTCCATTGGATATTCTTTCCTGCTTTGTTAAAAATTAGTTGACTATAGGGGCACCTGGGTGGCTCAGGGGGTTAAAGCCTTTGCCTTTGGCTCAGGTCATGATCTCAGGGTCCTGGGATCAAGCCCCGCATTGGGCTCCCTGCTCAATGGGGAGCCTGCTTCCCTTCCTCTCTCTCTCTGCCTGCCTTTCTGTCTACTTACAAACTCTGTCTGTCAAATAAATGAAATCTTAAAAAAAAAAAAAGAGTAGTTGACTATAGAGTTGAAGGTCCATTTATGGGTTCTCTATTCTGTTCCATTTATCTATATGTCTGTTTTTGTGACAGTACCATACTGTCTTGATGATTACAGCTTTGTAATAGAGGTTGAAGTCTGGCACTGTGATGCCCCAGTTTTGGTTTTCTTTTTCAATATTCCTTTGGCTATTCGGGCTCTTTTCTGGTGCCATATAAATTTCAGGATTCCTTGTTCCAGCTCATGAAAAATGCTGGTAGTATTTTGATAGAGATTGAAATGAATGCGTAGATTACTTTGGGTAGTGTAGCCATTTTAACGATATTCATTCTTCCAATCCATGAGCATGGAATGTTTTTCCATCTCTATGTGTCTCAATTTCTTTCATAAGTGTTCTATAATTTTTAAGGTATAGGTCCTTTACCTCATTGGATTGGTTTATTCCTAGGTATTTTATGTTTTTTGGTACAACTGTAAATGGGATTGATCCCTTAATTTCTCTTTCTTCTGTTTCATTGTTAGTGTATAGAATGCAACTGATTTCTGTGCATTGATTTTATATCCTGCCGCATTGCTGAATGGCTGTATAAGTTCTAGTAATTTTGGGATGGAGTCTTTTGGAATGAGAATGAGAGTTTGACTTCTTCTTTGCAAATTTTAATGTCTTTTATTTCTTTTTGTTGTCTAATTGCTGAGCCGAGGACTTCTACTACTATGTTGTAGTGGTGAGAGTGGGCATCCCTGTTTTGTTCCTGACCTTAGGGGAAAAGCTCTCAGTTTTTCGCCATTGAGAATGATATTCTCTGTGGGCTTTTCATGGATGGCTTTTTGGTTACTGAAGTATGTTCCCTCTATCCCCGTACTGTGGACAATTTTAATCAAGAAAAAGGCAAGGAAAACAAGGATAAAAATGAACTATTGGGACTTCATCAAGTTAAAAAGCTTTTAACAGCAAAGGAAACAGTCAATAAAACTAAAAGGCAACCTATGGAATGGGAGAAGATATTTGCAAATGACATATCAAATAAAGGGCTAGCGTCCAAGATCTATAAAGAACTTCTCAAACTCAACACCCAAAACACAAACAATCCTGTCAAGAAATGGACAGAAGACATGAACAGACATTTCTCCAAAGAAGACATACAAATGGCCAATGAAACATGAAAAAATGCTCAGTATTTCTTGGCATCAGGGAAATACAAATCAAAACCACAATGAGATAGCACTTCACACCAGTCAGAATGTCTAAAATTAACAAGTGAGATGAGGATGCAGAGAAAGGGGAACCCTCTTACACTGTTTTGGGAACAGAAGCTGGTATAGCCACTCTGGAAAACAGTATGGAGTTTCCTCAGGAAGTTAAAAATAGAACTACCCTATGGCCCATCAACTGCACTGCTAGGTATTTACCCCAAAGATACAAATGTAGTGATCTGAAGGAGCACCTGCACCCCAATGTTTATAGCAGCAATGTCCACAATAGCCGAACTATGGAATGAGCCAAGATGTCCACTGACAGATGAATGGATAAAGAAGATGTGGCTTATATATACAATTGAATATTACTCAGCCATCAGAAAGATGAAATCTTACCATTTACATCGACATGGATGGAACTGAATGGTATTATGCTGAGCAAAATAACTCACTCAGAGAAAGACAATTATCATATGGTTTCACTCATATGAGGACTATAAGCCAGCACATAGGATCATAGGGGAAGGGAGGGAAAATGGAATGGTAAGTCATCAGAGCAGGAGACCATCCATGAGAGACCCTTAACTATGGGGAAAAAACTGATGGTTGCTGGAGGGGAGGTAGGTGGGGAGTCAGGTAACTGGGTGATGGGCATTAAGGAGGCACATGGTGTGATGAGCATTGGATGTTATGCATAACTGATGAATTACTGAACTCTACATATGCAATCAATGATGTACTATATGTTTGCTAACTGAATTTAAATTAAAAAAAGAGTTATTTTTCATAGGCTGCTTATGCTATAAATATAAATCTTCCCTGAAGAGTTGGGAGAAAGTAAGAACACTTGACCAAAAAAGTTCAGTTTACTGACAAAGCAGTAAAACATGTGTTGAAGATAACACTAGCTATTATATAAAAAGTTATGGAGGTCTGAGGCAGAGAAAAAGTAAAAATATTTGGAATAATTCCATAACCATGAGTAATGCCAATTTCATGTGCCAGATTTAGATGATAAAATTCAGTAATGGGCTATTGTCAACACACTTTTTATTCCTGTCTTCTTTTTTAAAACAAGCAAACAAAATAACACCTCATTTGAAATCCAAACTGGGTCACTTTGGTTATCTAAGTAATTGAAGATCTTTTATCTCAAATGAATAAATGTTAATATCACTGTGATTGTCTGAGGAAATAATAATAGATAAATGTAGCCTAAATTTTTCTTTTAGTTCATGGTCTTCTTACTTAAAGCTAAAGTGATCTTTTGAGAAGCTTTTATCCCAAACATAAGTCTCAGCACATTAACTTCTATGAATGGCATTTTACTCACCTATACAATAACAAGAAATAGAAAAAAGTGAAAAACCCATCTATTCCTTTGTTGCACTGGGCTGGAGAACTTTTAGCACAGCCCTGAATATCTATTTGATCTTCACGCTGTAGATGATGGGGTTTAGCAGAGGGGGGATTAGCAGGTAGGCATTGGCAATCAGAGTATGTACATAAGGTGGAGCCTGTTTCCCAAATCTGTGTACAAAGGACAGACTAATCAATGGAATATAGAATACAGCAACAGCCCCAATATGTGAAACACATGTGCTAAAGGCTTTCTTTCTCTCTTCTGGGGATGCAATACTGAGGACAGTCTTAATGATTAAAAAATAAAAAAAAATAATGAAGATAGAGTCCACTCCAGCAGTGGTGATCAGGACTGTCAACCCAACTGCACTATTGATCCTGGTGTCTGTGCACGAGAGCTTCATCATGTCAGGGTGGAAGCAGCAGGAGTGGTGGAGCACGTGGCTGCAGCAGAAGGACAATCGTTTAAGAAGCAACACCATAGGAGTCTGTATTAGTGTCCCTTGTTGATGATTGCTACTCCAATCTGTACTATTTTAAGGTCAGTTAAGAAAGAGGCATATCTAAGAGGACTAGAGATGGCCACAAAACAATCAAAGACCATGGCCAACAGCACTGAGGATTCCATAACAGTGAAAAGTTGAATGAAGAACATCTGTGATAAGCAGGCATTAAGGCTGATCTCCCTGGCATCGAACCAGAATATACCCAACATGGTGACCAGGGTGGATATGGACAGGCCAAGGTCAGTAGTGGACAGCATAGAGAGGAAATAATATGGGTTCATGGAGACTGGGCTGGGTGACAATGGCAAAGAGGATCAGGCTGTTTCCTGAGACAGCAGTTATGTAGAGAAAGCAGAAGGTAATAGAGATCCAGGTATGGAAGGCTTCCAGTCCAGGTACACCAGTTAACAAGAAAATGATGGAAGAGGATGTGGTATTCTGTAAAATTGACATGTTGAACTCAAACTGCAGAATCTTAAGCTGAATATCCTGCAATGATAAACTGTATTTCTTTATAATGAATTTGACTTAAAAGTAATTATTTCACCTAGTAAACATTTATAAAAGACAATATCTGCATTATAGAAAGAGATTATGAAGATTGTTTAAAAAGTAAAGGAAAAAAACTAAAACCACATCTAATAAAGAAGCAGGAAACAGGAAATGAACAATTACGTGAGGATACAGAATTTGTCTATAAACAAATCTAGCAATGACCTTCTTACTTAAATTCATCATCCGTCAAGCAGATTGCACCCATCCCTTCCTGACTTTACAAGGTATGTGGTCAATAAATACTTTATGCAATGTGTATACTGGGTTGTATGAAATCTTAGATGAACAACAAACTGTACATGCAGGGATTCTGATATAGTAAATAAAGTAAATTGGCTTCTGAGAGCCCAAAAAGAATGTTCTTTTCATCTCTTGGATATGTTTTTGAAGCATGTTGATTATCTCCAGTCATAATAGCCTATATTTGTTGAGCCCCTACTATCTGTTAGTAGTTGTGATAGCATCCTATATGGACATACAATTTATTTGTAGTATCATAACTTGAACTGTATCTAATTAGCTTTCATATCACATAATTAAGATAAGCCATCAAGACCATTACAAACAGAACTATTGAAGGATAAAGGGTCTCAAAAGTAAGTATTATGGATACTTTGATGTTCTAGATTTTTATTTGGCATCCCAAATCCCTTCTAGGACTGCATATTCTACATGCTGATGCATTCAGAATGAATATATATATTATATATATATAATATATATATACATATATATAAATATTAAGTTACTCACATGATAAGTTCCTAAATCATCTGTGCCCTGAACTTCTCCATCTCTAAAGTAATAATGACAGATATATCCCATAGAATTTTTATAATGATTAAATTAGTTAATGTATATGAAAATCTCTGGGGGTATTTCAGTGTGATATAAAAGTCACCAAGTACTAGCTATTATATTTTTAAAAATTAAATTTAAAATATTGTATAATAATTTCTTTTGTTTCCTCTCCCACATCTATTTGCATGCCATTCCCCCTTAGTCACAGGTCTTACTGTCTGAGCTGAGACAAAAGATGAAAATATTATCTAAGTCTGACTTCAGCAACGACTACTGGTTAATAACTTCTTCATATGGTCCCTTCTTCCTCCACAGCTAAGATTTTCTTCTTCATTCTTACCTGATTCAGAACTCTTGCTCACTTCCAAAGAAATTTTACCTACTATGTAGCCTCTAAATAAATTCTGGATATTTGTATAGTTTAAAGATTTTTATTTATTTATTTGACAGACAGAGATCACAAGTAGGCAGACAGGCAGGCAGAGAGAGAGAGATTGGAGGAAGCAGGCTCCCCACTGAGCAGAGAGCCCTGCTTGATCCCAGGACTCTGGGATCATAACCTGAGCCAAAGGCAGAGGCTTTAACCCACTGAGTCACCCAGGTGCCTCATGGATATTTGTATAGTTTAACATTAAATTACTGAATGCATGTTGTAAGCCAATAGAGGGATACAGAACCAAAATAAACATGGCACCTGCCCTCAAAGATACTTAAGGAAGGATAAAATACTTAGAAAAACAAGAATCCAAGTATGGAATTATTTTATCACCATCAAACTGTAAGGGATTTGGATGTTTTCTAAACACCAAACAAAATAAAAAAATATATAGGTACATTTCTGCACTGTCAAATAACCCTACCAATTTTCCTTCTTTATTAAAATTTGAATGTTTTCATTTGTACCATTACCACAGTCTATAAATATTTTTTTAAGATTTTATTTATTTGACAGATCACAAGTAGGCAGAGAGGCAGGCAGAGAGAGAAAGGAGGAAGCAGGCTCCCTGCTGAGCAGAGGGCCCGATGAGGGGCTCAATCCCAGAACCCTGGGATCATGACCTGAGCCGAAGGCAGAGGCTTTAACCCACTGAGCCACCTAGGTGCCAGAGTCTATAAATATTTTAACTTCTTTCTCAACCTAACCATAACACTGCCTCCTTCCTGTTGCATGTATCTCTTTCCCTTTACCAACAACTTATTGAACATTTGTCTAGCCTCATTTCTCTCTTAAATGCTTCACACCCATCACTAAAATTTGCTTTTTCTTGGACTGAAGCATACTCTGTTGCATTCTATTGCTGCATAAAAATCCTAGCACAAAGTCATGATTTGACAGACATTCATTACCTCAAAATTCAGCAAGTCAGACATCTGAACACAGCATCAGCAGGGTCTCTGCTCAGGGTCTCTTTCAGCCAGGACTCTGTGCTCATCCAGAGGTCAGGATCTCTTCCAGACCCATCCAGGCTATTAGCAGCATGGTATTCCCTGTGGCATAGATTTGAGGTCTCCTGTCTCTGGCTGGCTGTGGACTAGAGGTTGCTCTCATCTCCTAGAGACTGCCCTCTACCCAGCCATGTGGACCTCTCACAACATGACAGGTGGCATCTTCCAATCCATCAGAGGAATCTCTCTGCTGCTTCTCATCCCTTTTAAATGCTCACATGATAGGGCCAGGCCCACCAGAATAATCTCCCTTTTGATTAACTCTAAGTCAAGTCATCACAAACCCTAATGACATCTGCAAATTCTCTTTGCCATACATACAATGCAACATATCCCATCACATTCATAGGCCCACTCACACTCAAGGGGTGGGTTTCATACTGCTGTAATCATAGAGGACAGCAATTGTGAGGGCCCTTTTAGAACACTGCCTACCACAAATATCTAGGCGAGCCAACCTACAAACTTTATGAGTTTGACTTCTAATATGTCCTTTGACTGACCCATCCTTACCCTCCCACTTCTATCACCTCTATTGTAATAACAGTTTCATTAGTTTTTGCAGGAACTACAGCAATTTTCTCGTAGGTAATTTCCCCTCCTTGAGTTTTGAGTTGTTTACACACTTTCTCCATACCGACGCCAGCATGATCTCTCAAAAATACATCTTCCTACAGAGCTCTTCATTGTCTTCAGCATGAAGTCAAAACTCTTTCCCCCTTTATCACAAAAGTCAACGATCTTCTCAATCTAACCAAAATCTACTTTTCCTGCTGTCCAATCTCTTCTCTACCTCAGGGACCTTTTGATATGATCAGCCTGGACCTTTCCTACCTCACCAAACTACTAAATACAGCAAGTTCTTTCACAGTTCTTATAGTAAGAACCTTCACAAGCAAGTTCTTTCACAGCAAGTTCTTTCACGTATTTACTGGCTATACTAAATATAGCAAGTTCTTTCACACTGTGAAGACAACTTGCTTTATTAAATTTAATACATTTATTAAACATAAATTTATGTTTAATTCATAAATCTCCCACTCTTCTTTGACTGAGCCTAAATTCTTTAGACTTATTGTTTGTTCCATGGATCCATTCATAAATTCAACATTAGTATATTATCTTTAGGATGCATTTTGTGGCATCACTTTGTCTACCTCAAGGCAGAATGAATTACTTATTCCTCTGGAGTAACATTCTTTTTTTATTTATACATCTAGAATAGTGTTAATTCCATTGCATGATCATAAGTTGTTTGAAAATGTGCCTCTCCAACTGAAATCAGCTACTGGGAGGTAGACCATTGCTTTCATCATTATATTCCTGTTACCATCCCCTGTATTTGCAGTGTGGGAAATCAACAGGTATTTTTTTTTAATTAAATCTAAAAGTTGTAAAGTGGTGAGGGATTCTGGAAATAAATCAGGATCTCAACACATTATAGCTTTGTGCATTTAATTCATGCTGTGTGGCCTCAAATTATTCAGGTAACTATTAGAAGAATCTCAGGGAGCTCTTTTAGTTCTATAAAATGAAGTTGTGTGTGTGTGTGTGTTGGTTTTTTTTTTAATGAAATACTTGTGCTACTATTTTAGGGTAACCTTCTATGTGCCTCCCTCATTTCTTGATAGTAATTCTCTCTTATATAAAAACAATATTCCAGTCCCATTGTAAGAGCATTCTGCAGGTCTTGTGCAGGACTGTCTTGAGTTAACTCTCTCCTCTGATTAGATAAAGTCAATAATATGGTTGCAGGGTAAGGTAGGTCTAGTTTCAAATGTTGGCTCTGCTACCAGCCAGCTGAGGTTCTCCAAAGAAGCATTTCATATTGGGTTCTGCTTCTGTAAAATTAAGTTCACCAACAGCATTAACTGCAAGGATTAAGTGAGATAGCATTTGTGAAGCATTTCACCTGCTATCTAGTATGGGAAGCATTTAACAATGGTAAATGGGAATAAGGTTGGTAAATGGGAATGGGGTGGTGAGTGGTAGCAGCTGTGACAGCTGTACTTAGACAATGATTTTGAAATGTAGCACAACTAACCAGAAAACTCACAACAGCAAGAACATGCCAACAACCTGCTCCAAGCATCAGGATATGTGGTCCACAGGTCAACTAAACCCCATCAGTTAGAACATAATTTACCTGAATACAGATTTCACGAAAAATCTTTTTATAGTTTTCCTGAGACACCCAGGAGAGTTTTTTGCAATTAATTAGATCTTCCTCATTCTGAAGGAAACCAGTGTGTGTAACGTTTGATGTCTTCCCTGAATGCAGCAGTTTTACTTACAACATATGGAGCTTGTTCTTTCCCACCCTGTTTGCAAGAAAAGGGCTTGAGGAGCTGTGGAGGCTTTCTCCTCAGGGATAGATAGCATATATAAGGATCCATGACTCAGGCTGTTTGAAATCTCCTAATTAGAAAACCCCTTGTGGACTTTCTTTGGCTCCTAGAGTATAAAGTTTCCCAAGGGTTCATTCTACCTCATGACTTCCCTGCCTTTCTACTTTACGACACCTACTTTTCTCATCTCCATGTAAGGACTAGTATTATAATACCTTGACCTTATATTATGGTAAAATTTTGCTAGAGGTAAGTTTGTGAGTAAAAATTCCAAAACAAAACACCAGCTATATGTACAAGCTCATTTCTCTCCCTACCTTACCTCCACACCCAGCAGATGAATGTGTCTTCCTCCAACATCTGTTGGGTGAATTTTACATTTTTTTTTATTTTTTTAAAGATTTTATTTATTTATTTGACAGAGAGAGAGATCACAAGTAGGCAGAGAGGCAGGCAAAGAGAGAGGCGGAAGCAGGCTCCCTGCTGAGCAGAGAGCCCAACATGGGGCTTGATCCCAGGACCCTGAGATCATGACCTGGGCCGAAGGCAAAGGCTCAACCCCCTGAGCCACCCAGGCTCCCCAATTTTGTACATTTTTAAGAGACTTCTTCATCCATGGTGGGAAAAAAGCTTCATTGAATCCTTCATAGAACACTTGAAGTATTCATCACATTCCAGGGTTTTGTACTGATAATACAGAAATTACAACAGAGTCACTTTCCCCAGGGCTCACAAGTCAGTGAGGAAAGAGGCATCAAAATCACTGATTACAATAGGGCATAATTACAATGAGACCACAGAAGAAAGAGCATGTATTTATCCAGGTCATTCACCTGGTCTGTCTGGATACATGGGAGAAGAGAGCACAGGAAAACCAGGAGTGATTCATAATATGGTCAGCTCATGTGGAGAACAAGTGGGAGAGCAAGTGGCAAGTACAGCTAAACAGGGAGGCAGAATCTATGCCACAGAAGATTTTACAGGCATTCTCAAGCCTTTGAATCTAAACAACATAAAAGACATTGCACAGTATGGAATTTAATCTTTCTCCTTCCCTAGAAAAATGCATTTCTACATCCTTGAGAAGCAACTGAAGATTTCGGGCATCTTGTTGGAGGTTACATAATATATTGTAGTTCTCTGCTTGGTACAATATCAACCTGAATGATACAAATCTTAAATTTTACATCTAAGCCACAATACATCAGTTATAGTGAAATATCAATTAGGAACATTCTCAAACAGAACCTCAATGTGCTCATGTGGTTTTGGCAGAACACTCAGTCACTCAATCTTTCAAATTCTTCATCAGATGAGCCAGACTATTATTTTCAACATTGGCTCAGACAGTTTTGAACAAGCATTGTTTCATAAGTCTATAAACTAAAGAAAAAGCTGTGAAAATATATAGAGCTCTGTATTTGATGATGCTGAATTCAGAGGAAAATACACCTAAAAAGGAATGAAAAGTATTGTAAGATTAAAAAAGAAAAAAGTAGACTTTAGGTATTTTTCTGTGAATTATATCACTTTATAAAGAAGGGAAAGAAATATACTTTGAATTTTATTAGTGTATGTATAACTACTGCATGCAAAGTGATATGTAATTTCTTATTGAAGCATAAGTCAACATTGTTGCTTTTCTGAAAACATTTTCTAATACATTTACATTTTTAAAATTTGAAAATACGGTTTCCCAATTTATATTCTCACAAACAGTGCATGGGGTGGAAGGGTCCTTTCTTTCCAACAAGAAACACGGGGTGGAGGGGTCCTTTCCTGCCAACAAGAAGCACGGGGTGGAGGGGTCCTTTCTTTCCAACAAGAAACACTTGTTTCTTGTTTTCTTATTTTAACCATTCTAACAGGTATGGGGTGATCTCTCATTGTGATTTTTTTCTTTTTTTCTTTTAATTTAATTTTATTTTTTCAGTGTTCCAAGATTCATTGTTTATGCACCACACCCAGTGCTCCATGAAATATGTGCCCTCCTTAATACCCACCACCAGGCTCACCCAACACTCCACCCTCCTCTCCTCCAAAACACTCAGTTTGTTTCTCAGAGTCCACAGTCTCTCATGTTTCATTTCCCCCTCTGATTTCCCCCAATTCACTTCTCCTCGCCTTCTCCCAATGTCCTCCATGTTATTCCTTATGCTCCACAAATAAGTAAAACCATATGATAATTGACTTTCTCTGCTTGACTTATTTCACTCAGCATAATCTCTTACAGTCCCGTCCATGTTGGTACAAAAGTTGGGCATTCATCCTTTCTGATGGAGGCATAATATTCCATTGTATATATATGCCATATCTTCTTTATCCATTCGTCTGTTGAAGAGCATCTTGGCTCTTTCCACAGTTTGGCAATCGTGGCCATTGCTGCTATGAACACTGGGGTACAGATGGCTCTTCTTTTCACTACATCTGTATCTTGGGGGTAAATATCCATTAGTACAATTGCAGAGTCATAGGATAGCTCTACTTTTTTTTTAATTTTATTTTTTATAAACATATAATATATTTTTATCCCCAGGGGTACAGGTCTGTGAATCGCCTGGTTTACACACTTCATAGCACTCATCATAGCACATACCCTCCCCAATGTCCATGATCCCACCCCCCCTCACCCAACCCCCCTCCCCCCATCAACCCTTAGTTTGTTTTGTGAGATTAAGAGTCACTTATGGTTTGTCTCCCTCCCAATCCCATCTTGTTTCATTTACTCTTCTCCTACCCTCTTAACTCCCCATGTTGTATCTTGCTTCCCTTGCCTTTGGTGATGTTCCTAGGAAGATGTTGCTGCGGCTGAGGTCGAAGAGGTTGCTGCCTGTGTTCTCCTCAAGGATTTTGATGGATTCCTTTCTCACATTGAGATCCTTCATCCATTTTGAGTCTATTTTCATGTGTGGTGTAAGGAAATGATCCAATTTCAGAGTAAATGAAACAAGATGGGATTGGGAGGGAGACAAACCATAAGTGACTCTTAATCTCACAAAACAAACTGAGGGTTGATGGGGGGAGGGGGTTGAGAGAGGGGGGGTGGGGTTATGGATATTGGGGAGGGTATGTGCTATGGTGAGTGCTATGAAGAGTATAAACCTGGCGATTCGCAGACCTGTACCCCTGGGGATAAAAATATATGTTTATAAAAAATAAAATTAAAAAAAAAAAAGAAAAGAAAATATTAACAAGCCAATCTCCAAGTATCAAAAAAGAAGCACTCTGACATTTGGAACATGTCTATTCATACTTTCACAATGTATATGTGTGAATGGGCATGTGTGTACGTGTGTGTATATTCAGATGAAATACAGACACAAACAGTGGTATCTATCTTTTCCCTTAATAATGTATCATTTATATCTGTATCAGTATTGAGCTTGCTGCATGATAGTTTATATTTTATTTAACCAATACCTTAATTATCTAAGCAGTTTCCAAATTTTCATTGCACTGAATAATGATATCTTGAACATCACAATAAATCTTTGTCCACTTTCCTCCATTAGATACATATTACATATTTTGAAGCATAAATCACTGGCTATTACATAATTAACTTTTTTTTTCTCCAGAATTTTAAATTTTATTTTTTTATAAACATATATTTTTATCCCCAGGGGTACAGGTCTGTGAATCGCCAGGTTTACACACTTCATAGCACTCACCATAGCACATACCCTCCGCAATATCCATACCCCCACCCCCCCCCAAACCCCCCTCCCCCCATCAACCCTCAGTTTGTTTTGTGAGATTAAGAGTCACTTATGGTTTGTCTCCCTCCCAATCCCATCTTGTTACATTTATTCTTCTCCTACCCCCTTAACCCCCCATGTTGCATCTCCTCTCCCTCATATCAGGGAGATCATATGATAGTTGTCTTTCTCCGATTGACTTATTTCGCTAAGCATGATACCCTCTAGTTCCATCCACGTCGTCGCAAATGGCACGATTTCATTTCTTTTGATGGCTGCATAGGATTCCATTGTGTATATATACCACATCTTCTTTATCCATTCGTCTGTTGATGGACATCTAGGTTCTTTCCATAGTTTGGCTATTGTAGACATTGCTCCTATAAACATTCGGGTGCACGTGCCCCTTCGGATCACTACATTTGTATCTTTAGGGTAAATACCCAGCAGTGCAATTGCTGGGTCATAGGGTAGTTCTATTTTCAACATTTTGAGGAACCTCCATGCTGTTTTCCAGAGTGGTTGCACCAGCTTGCATTCCCACCAACAGTGTAGGAGGGTTCCCCTTTCTCCGCATCCTCGCCAGCATCTGTCATTTCCTGACTTGTTAATTTTAGCCATTCTGACTGGTGTGAGGTGATATCTCATTGTGGTTTTGATTTGTATTTCCCTGATGCCGAGTGATATGGAGCACTTTTGGTGGCATCACAATTCCGGACTTCAAGCTCTATTACAAAGCTGTCATCATCAAGACAGCATGGTACTGGCACAAAAACAGACACATAGATCAATGGAACAGAATAGAGAGCCCAGAAATGGACCCTCAACTCTATGGTCAACTCATCTTCGACAAAGCAGGAAAGAATGTCCAATGGAAAAAAGACAGCCTATTCAATAAGTGGTGTTGGGAAAATTGGACAGCCACATGCAGAAAAATGAAATTGGATCATTTCCTTACACCACACACGAAAATAGACTCAAAATGGATGAAGGATCTCAATGTGAGAAAGGAATCCATCAAAATCCTTGAGGAGAACACAGGCAGCAACCTCTTCGACCTCAGCCGCAGCAACATCTTCCTAGGAACATCATCAAAGGCAAGGGAAGCAAGGGCAAAAATGAACTATTGGGATTTTATCAAGATCAAAAGCTTTTGCACAGCAAAGGAAACAGTTAACAAAACCAAAAGACAACTGACAGAATGGGAGAAGATATTTGCAAATGACATATCAGATAAAGGGCTAGTGTCCAAAATCTATAAAGAACTTAGCAAACTCAACACCCAAAGAACAAATAATCCAATCAAGAAATGGGCAGAGGACATGAACAGACATTTCTGCAAAGAAGACATCCAGATGGCCAACAGACACATAATTAACTTTTAATACATTTACAAAAGGGACCTGAATAACTCTTCTAAGAATGAGGGAAGTATGTTTTTCATTTAATTTCTTTTTTGTTTTCTATGCTTATTCATGTTCTGTAGTCATGTATAGTCTATTTGGGGAAATAATAATCATTACTAATAAGTTATTAGAATTACCATTAACTTAGGGCTTCCTACTGATGTAAATGATATCAGACATCCCTTGAATTGCTATACCTTAGATGATGTAAGACTTTTTAAACTGTAAAGTCAATTTATGGCTTCATTTGTCCATTTTGTAGACATAGTTTCACTATAGTCCTATTCTGCCAGCTGAAGCATTTGTGACAAGGCTAATGGTACACAAGATACAGTCCCTATCTCATAAAATCCACACTCTAGAACTTGGTAAATAGCAAGTTATTGCATCATCAGAATAGAATGAAAGCTTTTGTAAATAGGCTCTTTCAATTCTAACAAATTGTCAAATATGAGTCAGGGAGACCATGAAAAGAAAAGACAAAATGAAAAATCCCTAAATGAGCTTCGAGGAGAATATTTTGAGCATGGCTTTGCGAATTTGCTTGGTCTTCACACTGTAGATTATGGGATTCATCACAGGAGGGATGAGCAGATAAACATTGCCAATGAGAGTATGGACAAGGGGAGGGGCATGCTTCCCAAATCTGTGCACCAGTGACAAGCTGATCATGGGGATGTAGAAGATGGCAACAGCACTTATGTGTGAAACACAAGTACCAAAGACCTTTTTCCGTTCCTCTGGGGAGGCGATACTGAGCACAGAGTGGATGATCAGAACGTAGGAGAGGAGGATCAAGACAGAGTCTGTGCCAGCAGTAAAGATGACAATGGCCAAACCAAATGCACTGTTGATCTTGGTGTCTGTGCATGAAAGCTTCATCACATCAGGGTGGAAACAATACGAATGGTGCAGAACATGGCTATGGCAGAAGGACAGACGCTTTAGAAGTAGGAGTAAAGGCACTAGAGCCATTGTTCCTCTAATAACAATGGCAAAGCCCACTTTGATGATCCTTGAACTGGTTAAGATTGTAGCATATCTCAGTGGGTTACAGATGGCAATGAAGCGGTCAAAGGCCATTGCCAGGAGTACTGAGGATTCCATGAATGTGAAACCATGGATAAAGAACATTTGGCCAATGCAGGCATCAAAACTGATTTCTCGAGCATTGAACCAGAAAATACACAGCACAGTGACCAATGTGGAAAGGCACAGCCCTAGGTCCATGAAGGATAGCATGGAGAGGAAATAGTACATGGGTTCATGGAGGCTTGACTCAGTGAGGATGACAAACAAGATCATGCCATTCCCAGAGATGGCAATGGCATAGAGACAACAAAAAGGGATGGAAAGCCAGGCATGATAAGTTTCAAAACCAGGGATGCCGATAAGAAAGAAGACTGCAGGGTGGAAAATGCTCTGATTGAAGGATGGCATGATGAGCGAAGGAAGCAATTTCCCTGGAACAAAGGACCATACCCTGTAAAGTAGGCAAGAAAGATATTTTCACTCTCTTCTACATATCATACAATTTAGGATTGCTAGTGAACCTTGTCTTGTCTTCAGTGGAAGTGCATACCCGGTTATCCTTTTCCTAGATTTAGAATTGATCTTGCATGAACTAGGAAAAGAGACAGAACATTAAATTTTATGAGGACACCTGGGTTTTAGCAAGAGTAACATGTTATATCTAGGCTTCAGTATATTTCCATATATACGTATATAAAAGAGGAGGTCAGAGTAGATAACAGTAACAAATTTTCCAGCTCTATGATTCCAGGTACATGGAGAGACAGGACATTTCTGTGTAACCCTGAGACAATACAAAAGGCAATTCAGCCTGCTTTTCTTCACTTCACAGTTGCCGTTAAGAAGTCCATTAAGGGACGCCTGGGTGGCTCAGTGAGTTGAAGCCTCTGCCTTCATGATCGCAGGTCATGATCACAGGGTCCTGGGATCGAGCCCCACATCAGGCCCTCTGCTCAGTGGGGAGCCTGATTCTCCCCTCCTTTCTCTCTGCCTACTTGTGATCTCTGTCAAATAAATAAATAAAATCTTTTAAAAATTTTTTTTAAAAAAAGTCCATTAAGATGGGACACCTGGGGGGCGCCTGGGTGGCTCAGTGGGTTAAGCCCCTGCCTTCGGCTCAGGTCATGATCTCAGGGTCCTGGGATCGAGTCCCGCATCGGGCTCTCTGCTCAGCAGGAAGCCTGCTTCCCTCTCTCTCTCTCTGCCTGCCTCTCCGTCTACTTGTGATCTCTCTCTGTCAAATAAATAAATAAAATCTTAAAAAAAAAAAAAAAAAAAAAGATGGGACACCTGGGAGGCTCAGTTGGCTAAGCATCTGCCTTCAGCTCAGGCTATGATCCCAGAGTCCTGGGATCAAGTCTTCTGTCAGGCTCCTTACTCAGTGAGGAGCCTGCTTCTCCCACTGCCTGCCATTCCCCGCTGCTTGTGCTTTCTCTATCCCTCTCTCTGACAAATAAAATACAAAAAAAAAAAAAAAAATCTTTTTAAAAAAGGAAGTCCATTAAGACTCATAAGTCCTTATGCACCCAATGAAAATAGGATCACAAAGATGGTACTAACATTTTCTAGAAAAATATCACTGATCAAATTAATGTACAACAGCTATTAATGAAAACTACTACAGAAGAACAAATTCAATCTGGCAAACAGACTGCAATGGGTGACAGTTGATAAAAGTACTTCATTATTTAGGTGGTAGCTATGAATCTGGTATTATTTAAAGGAAATTCTCCCTTAAGAAATATGACCCAAAGTTAACCTTCCAAGAACAAAGGAACTAACTGCAGACTAACAGATAATAATTGGAGCAGAATTACCTGAATAAGATTCTTGATAGTCCATTATTGCCAAAGGATAAGGAAATGAATGGAAGGGTTGGGGGTGTGGTCCCTCAGAAAACCTCATGAGTCTGGATTCATCTACATTCAAGTGGGGGATGATGACTGTGAAGCATCTCCCCTCTGAGGATATGAGCATGTCACCCAGATCAAAACATCTGTAGGATTAAAGAAGTTCCGCTATACTGATTCTTGTCCTAAGTTTCCTGACACCCTGTTTTTATCTACAGAAATAATGCTCGGTTTTTAAGGTATATGCTCCTCTTTTATTAACTGATGTATGTAGTCACTCAACAAATATTTAAATATCGACAAATATTTAAATATCTACAAATTGTTAGTGTCTGCTGTGGACAGAAGTAGAATTAGATCTGGTACTCCAAGAAGGTCTGTCCATAACTCTGGGGAAGAACATACCTAAGTGTAAGTCAACTTGGTGAGTTTCATTCTAACTGTTGTATGAACAGGCACTGGCTTTGACTAGACTGGGAATAATTCATTACGTGAAGACAGCATTTGAAGAGAAGAAAAGAAACAAATGTTCAATACAGGAAGCCTCTTGAGAACTCAAACACACAAAAAAACTAATGGTTAGAAAATTTGAATCGAGGGGCAATGTATAATAAAATAAAATCCATGAGTTTTGTGTCAATATTTGGACCTCGGAAGACAAACCTGACTTTTTCCTGTGACTTGCATGTAAGAATTAGAATATGTACTTACCTTTGCTTTCCCATCAAAGGGACTCCTGCCTTGATAATAAGGCTTATGAGTTGTCACAGGAGCAGTGAAAAGGTGGTCAGAGGAAGAGCCCTAGAGAATAGCAGTATTTTTTAAAAAGACAAGTGGCACCTAGTGATGAGACTGCAGAGGCATGCCACTAAGGTGAAAATAACCCCAAGAAAGAAAAGCCTTGTGTTCTCAGACCTCTGACCTCAGAGCCAGGAAAAATGCCTGGAACAACAGTTTCTAAGAGTATCTGTTCAATGAATGAATTCATTGTATCTGATAATAGTAATAGACCTTAAACAATTAACAGCAGGCATATATGGTGATTCCTGACAGACAGCCCCTTCAAATTATGAATAAAGTTCATAACAATATTGGCATATATTAAAATAGGAGATCAGCTGACATTTTTCTGATTAATCTGGTATTCATCCTTGGTACTATGGATTTGCTCAAAGACAGACCTGGTGATAAAAATAAATTTTTCTATGTGAAGTTGTAAGGACCTTTAAATCATATCCTCTTTGTTTTGAAGATGAGGAAGCAGGTTCTCAAGTTAATGATCTTTTTATTATAGTTAAATGAATTAAGAGATTGCAGTGGATTATCTAAGAATCCAAACTAGCCTTCTATGTAATAAAAATAATAATGTATTAAATGCCTACTGTGTAACAAACAATTTACTTCATTGTATCTCTTTCTCTGAATCTTCTATCCACTGCTTTGCATGCTTCTAATGGTCTCTTTTTTTTCAAAGGGAAACAGAGCAGGACTATTCTACTGCAGGGAACTCCATTAGTAAAGCTTGTGGGAAAAGAATAGCTTTTTTTAAAATTCTATGAGTATTAAACCCCCTTGGGTCCTCTTGCACTAAAACTAATGAGCAAATATTAAATAAGCATTCATGGAAAGATATAGCTAAATGTCTCTTTCTCCCCAGTGGAGGTCTTCCAAGACAAGACAAGGGCTTGTATGACTTACACAACCTTGTAACCAGACCACCAAGAACATATAGACTGCCCCCATTACAAAGCTTTGCCTCCAACACTATCACAACATGCACTGGGTCTTTTAAGCTCCTTTTTTACAGATGAAAAACTGAAGCTAAGATTAGAAAAACCAAAGCTAAGATTAGAAAAACCAAGGCTCAGAGGAATCATATTACTTTCTCACATGTATCCAACATGACAATGGTAAATCCAAGAATTAAACTGTTCTCTCTGACTTCAAATTCTGTGCTTTGCCACTACTTATTTAAAAGGAATTTAATTTTCAAAATATGTTGAATGAATGAATACATGCTCATAACTTCATAGCTTTAATGTATATTTTATTACATTGTTTTTAAATTGATCTAATACATGAAATTTGTTGAATATGTACTACTAAGTTCACCAATTTTCTCTGACCTGTTGGCTTCATAAATTATCTGAAAATTGTACAGTCCTTGGTGTATTCAGAAAAGATTTCAATGCACAGAAACACTGACCTCATGCAAAGAAGATATCTTGAGTCAGGAAAGGGAGGTCATTTTCTCCTATGCCCTGTTCTTTGAAGAGTCATCCCAAGCAGCAGTAGAGAGTCCTTTAAAACCAGAGAGAGAGAGAGATTATCTCAACCTCACAAACTTATGGGCAGAAAGATCCTTCTGTCCTAAGGCTAGAGAAATATTTCCTGATCAGCCTGGTCTCCTTAAACCATCACCAAAGAACTTCTCTTTTGCCAAGAAAACTCATAGAGAATTACTCAGGTATCAGCTCTCAGAAAAGCAGCCTTTATATACGGGGCCCAGAAGTTGCCTGGTAAGAGCCATTTTCCCAACAGAAAATCAAATTCCTAGGAGAGAACTCTACACACCTGTGTCCTACTAACCCTTTGTACCCTGAAAAACAGACCACGAAGGGCAATTACTTTGCAGTCTAGATTCACTCTTACTACAACAAAGAATAATCCTGGAAATTCCAGGAGTCCAAGTCTCATTCAAGAGCTTTCTGACCCCTGAACAGCTAGCTATAAAGGCAAAGCTTTGCACAGGGTTAAAGTAAGAGAGAAGCGGCATTTAATGGTTCACCCATGAGTTTGCTCACCAGGCATTTGCCAGAGTCACAGAAATCATAAGACTTCAGTTGAACGGGGTAGGAAAGGAATTGCTGAATAACTATATTCACTGAGGCTAGTGCAATAGTATTTGGTTCAAAGCCCGCACTGTTCCTGGGCATTCTGAATATCTTGGGAGTGTTGCTAACCTGTACACAAGCATACAAAATGACAATGTAAAAGGAAGTGATTCATCAAACAAGCATATGAAAAAATGCCCTGCATCATATGTCATCAGGGTAATGCAAATTAAACCCATAATGATTTTAGAATGGCCAAAATCGAGAACACTGACAACACTGCCAAATCCCGACAAGGAAGTGGAGCAGCAAGAACTCCCATTCATTGCTGGTGGAAATATAAAATGGTACAGACACCTTAGAAGACAGTTTGGCAATTTCCTATAAAACTAAACATATTCTTACCATGCAATCCAGCAATTACATTCCTTATATACCCAAAGGAGTTGAAAACATAGCTACACAAAAATTGCACGTGGATATTTATAGTAGCTTTTATTCATAATTGTCAGAATTTGGGAGGAACTAAGATGTCCTTGAGTAGGTGTGGATAAATAAAGTATGATATATCCACAAAATGGAATATTTTCAGTGCTAAAATATATGAGCTAGTAAGCCATGAAAAGTCACAAAGGAAACCTAAATGTATATTATTAAGGGAAAGAAGCCAGTCATAAATGACAGCATACTATATACTTTCAACTATGTAACAATCTGGAAAAGGCAAACTATGAAGACAGTAAAAAAGATCAGTGGCTTGCCTCGAGCTAGGGAAGGGTGAGGAATTAATAGGCGGCATGGCACATTAAGGATTTTTAGGGCAGTGAAAATACTCCATATGTTACTATAATGGTGAATACAAGGGTCATAAATTTGTCTAAACCTATGGAATGCACAACACCAAGAGTGAACCCTAATGTAAACTATGGATTTCAAGTGATAATGATGTGTCAGTGAAGGTTCATCAATGGTAAGAAATGAACCGCTCTGGTGGGGGATGTTGGTAATGGTGGGACGCTATGGACATTTGGGCACAGGCAGTATATAGGAAACCTCTGCCCCTTCCATTCAATTTGCTGTGAACCTAAACTTCTCTAAAGAACTGGGTGTTATACACGACTGAAAAATCATTGAACACTACATCTGAAATTAATGATGTACTGTATGTTGGTTAATTGAATTTAAACAAAATCTTTTTAAAAAGAGCAGTCTATTTAAAAAATAAAAAGAAGCAACTAAAAAGAATACAAAATTTTGAGTCCCTTGTATGTCCCTTGCAATCTTACAAAGGCACTAGTCTGTTCTGATAACTGGTCTAAAACTGACACTAATATATTCACCTCTGTGGTAGAGACATTAGCCATATCTGGCAGACAGCTTCTGTTAAAACTGTGGGTACTGATAAGTAGCCTTCAACCTCTGGCCATTAATACAGCCTCAGACAATTACAGGCAAATTGAGAGGGCTGGTAGTTTCAAGAACAGTAATTAATTTAACATACTTCTTGGCACAAAATCTATGCCAAGGGGACATTGTCTTGCAAAGGTCTGCTAGACAGAAAAAAAGAATGAAGTATTTATTGTCATTAGCATTGCTGCAGAGGTCTTAATTGTCTTGTTGAATTTTTTTTTCTTCTGTTACAAGATTCTAGATCCCCAGGAGAGTCTTGGAAGACACAGTTCCTTCCAAGAGCTCACCCAAAGCCTGATAAAATATGCCATCCATTTAGGAACCTTCAGGACTAATAGAAACATAGTCTTCCCCACAGAAAACACAAAAACAGACAGGGCAGGCATTTTCCAAGCCCTGGATAAGTTTGCCATGAAATGACTGAGATTCAATGGGAAAATATGCACAAATCAAACAGATATTTCCAAGACACAGAAGTAAAGGAGGATGCTAGGCAATTACAGGGATATATATGTGAAAATCTTGCTGGCCACACTAAGCATTCCAATCTAAAGCACTGGTCCATGAGGAGGACTGCAGGAGATGGTACATTATTAGGAGAACTTCTGGTTCTTTTCCAGTGCAAACTGAGGGATTTCAACCATCCAATAACCCAAGTTTAATGATTAGTGGATACACAAGCAAAGGGCATAATGGCCAGTATTCGTTCTGTTGATAGAGTGCCTTTTATAATTGCCCTGTCCCAGGACTTGAATACTTTCAATAGCTTCTCTGCATTCACCTATCTATTTAGACTTGATAAGCATTGGTTAAAATCAAAGAATTTGAAACCAGATAGCCAGGCTTCAAAGCTCAGCTCTGTCACCAGCAGTGTGTCCTTGGGCTAGTTATGTAACCACTTCACTTTCATTTCTTCATTTTCACATGGAGAAAATAATTTTATCCTCTTCAAAGATTTACTTTTTGCAATAAACAGAATGACCCAATACCAATCCATAGAAAAGTCAGCCCAGTACACTTTGTACTCTCTCATAATAGGTTATTAACAACTGTTAATATTTATTATTACTGCTTGCCATTACAATTATTTTTTATTAATATAGAAATCTTAATAAATTATTACATAGTGAATGATATGTGTCAGATACAATGCACCAGATATCTAGAAGAAATGGTCTCTACCCTCAAGGAGTTCACATTTCTGACAGGTAAGAGAAGCACCATAGTAAAACAAATCTAATTAGGACATCACCCTGCTTCCAATCCTTTGTCTTCTCAGTTCCCTGAGGAATCTGGCTTTGCAGGACTTTGGGCTCCAACCTGTAAGCACTGGCTTCCCACTTTATCTGCTTCAACCTTATTGAATTTATCTTCCAACTCCCTAAACAAGGCCCGCTTTTGCTCATCTCTGAGCCTTGTTTTCCAAGGCAATATTAAGCTATTTACTGATTCCTAACTTCCGTCTCAAATGTAATTCAAAAAAGATTTTATTTTTATTGACATAAAGTTTACACTTATATTAAAATTAAAATAACTTTTTCTAAGATTTTTTTTCTTCATAACCAATTTATTGAGAATTTTTATCATAAAGTGATGTTGAATTTGTTTTTTTAATTTAATTTTTTTCAGTGTTCCAAAATTCATTGTTTATACACCACATAACTTGTTCTAAGATTTTATGATTATAAAATTAAAGATAAATTAATGGAACCTGAATATTGTGGAGTGTTTTATTTTCCTTTGTTTTGTGTTTGTGTTTGTTTCTTAGCTCTCTTGCATTACAGTTCCCCAATATTATGTTCAGTATGCCTATGGGATAATACACCACAGCTGTTGACCATGTCTACAACATTTCCCTAACCTTCTATCATCTCCTCACCCTACCTTCTATGCTACTATACTCATCCCTAGTTCCCTTCAGGAAGTTCTTCTTATTTCCTCAGATCTCATTTTAGCAATTATATTTGGCGAGCCTCCCTTGACCATATAGGGCAAGGTCTCAACATCCATTTGATCTACATCAATACTTCCCAAACTTGAATGTCACTTAAGTCCCTTAGGTATCTTGCAAAAATGCAGTTTATGACTCAATACATCTGACATCCTGTATTTCTCACAAGCTTCCAGGTGATGTCAATACTATTGGTTTTTTAGTAGCAGAGATCTCTATTAATTTTCCTCCCTTATAGTAATTGTAACACAGTATTATAATTTCCCACATACTTAATTTTATCCTCCACTAAACTCTGTAACATCTCGGGCAATATCCATTGTGTTCGCTGTTATCATACCCTCAAATCTTATTCAGTAACAGACATATAGTATGCATATAATATTTTTGTAATGATAAATGAATGCATGAAGAATGTTGATAGAAGCATGTATAAGACATGGTGAGAGCAGAGAGGAACGGGATAAATAGGAATCATAGCCAGAAGAAGATGATAGACAGAGGAAAGGAAGAGCTACATTTCTTTATCCACTAAAATTGAATGTTTAATAAGTAGGGTAGAACTACCATAATTCAACATGACTGAATCCAGGAGAAGAGAATGAGCTTTCATCAGACTCTGGAGGGCTAGTAGAAGTTGTAGGACTTCAGTATTTTTTGTAAATAGCAAATAGATTATTTCTAAACACATTTACTGATGCAGTACAGTTTTTGTTGTTATTCTTTGCTTGCTTTTAGGTTTGCCTCTACTATTTGGATATATTAACCCTAAATTATCTGATTTGCCTATGGCCTCTTGTTCCTGTCTCAGACTGCTTCTTTTAGAACCTACAGTGTTTAATGCCTTAGAAATCTTGCAGTCCTGAATCCTGTTTTCCCATTTCTTGATTCAGGGTGACTGTCTATATCAGCTACTCCATGTGTGAATTTTAAAGGTCATATCCTATGACTAGATGAAATACTTTAATTATTTCTGTGTCATTGAGAATTTTTGTTTCCTACATTTTTCACTGCAATAAATGTTCCTCTATATAAAATGTGGCTTGTATCTATTTTTCCTCAAGTAAATTTCTAGAAATAGAATATAATGGACCTTTTAAGCCAACAATATACTGGAAAATACACTTCCAGAAAGTTCATATAAATACTGTAAAACAATGCTTAAGTCCATGATAACATAACAACATAACACTGTGTATTATAAGTTTCTTAACAATTTGCTGATTTAGGGGCATCTGGGTGGCTCAGTCAGTTAAGTACCTGCCTTCAGCTTTGGTCATGATCTCAGGGTCCTGGGATCAGGCCCCATGTCTGGGCTCCCTGCTCAGTGGGGAGTCTGCTCCTCCCTCTCACTCTTCCTCTGTGCTCTCTCTCTCTTTCTTTCTCTCTCAAATAAATAAATAAAATCTTTTTAAAAATTTGCTTATTTGACAGGCAAGGATATTTTACTGTTTACTGTAATAAAATATTGACATTTAATAAATAACATTTATTGCAAGTCCCCATGGCACATTTTTTCTTGTTTCTAATTCTGTTCTTCCTGTTTGGGTTAACAAGTTTAGAAAATACTAACATGAAGTCCAGTAATGTTACAGACAGTGGTATGTTTCCCAGGTTCAATGGTATTAATATTGGCAGATTGATAATGGCATATTCCTATTGCTAAGCGATTTTATTGAGGAGCATTTTGTTCAGACTTTCAGAAGGTTGAATTGAATTACCAGTTACTGTTCTGCTGGGCTGGCATGAGAGTAGGGCAGTTGAGAAAGACCATCCTTTGAAAGTATGAGTACAATGCGTGTCAGTGCTCTACCACATGCATACCAGTTCCATGTGCATGCACCAAGCTCTGGCTCAGAGTATACTAAAATATTTTTATAATTCTATTGCTGTGAAAAAAAGTAACCTTCTTTTGGCCAGGAGATAAATAAACACAATGAATGCAGTCACTGCCCTAGAATTTGCCCAGACTGATAGAGAAAATGTTTCCAAAGGTCTCAAGAAGTTCACTGTAAGGAGATATAACAGATCAACCTTCATGCAAAATGCAAGTATATACAGCTGATAGCATGTTAACATCCAGGCTAGCACATAACCATGCATACATGCTGCTGGGTTAGAACAATTTGAATTGGAATTAGTGGCAGATGAATGGTCATGTGAAGATTCTCTGGAGAATGAGTTTTAAAACCTTAAAGGGTTCCCAATAGCCTAAGCTTTAAAAAGTGGTTGTGACACTTATTAACTGAGAGACCTAAGTAAGTTACTTAAATTCTAATCCTTGGTAACTGTACAAATCAAAGTGATAAGGGATTTTCATCAAATTTATTATCTTACAGTCATGTAGGTCAGAAAACTGATATGATTCTGACTGAGCTAAAAATCAAGGCATCAACAGGGCTGCATTATTTTCTAGAGGGCATAAGGGAGAACAATACCTTTGCCTTTTCTCCTTCTAGAGACTGCCAACATTACTTGGCTCATTGATCTCCCACCCTCTGCCACCTTCAAAGCTAGCAATGGTAGATCAAGTCCTTCTCAGGCTGCCATCTCTCTGTTTCTCCACTTCTAAGGACTCATGTGATGAGAATGCCCCACACAGATAATTCAGGATAATTTCATCTCAAGGTCTTCCAGACCAATCACATTTCCAAAATCCTTTCTACTGTGTAAAAGTTCCAGGCATTAGGATGTGGACATCTTTGGGGGGGCGCCATTTCCTCTACCAAAAACACTTCATAATATCTTGAGCACAGAATGCATGATAAAGTTTGTTGTTACATTGTAAAGAATAAAGTATTTCAGGCCAAGATATTTTCTGTGGTGAAACAGACTGGGTGGTAGGGAGAGATAAGGATGGAAGCAGGGAGAATAGTTAGGAAACTATTGAAATTACCCAAGTGAGAGATAATGGTGCTTAAGAAAAAGAAGGCACTTTTGGAGGTGATGAAGGGTGATACACTCCAGGTATAGTATACTGTTACGCTGAAAAGAAATAAAAAATTAAAAAAAAAAGATATTAGTATCTGCGGGCTTATATGCAGAGTGTAAGAGACAGAAATCAAGGGTAGACTTCAAGACTCACATGTTCTAGAGTGGTCCAGAAATGGTGGGAACATCTAAGGATCTAAAGGAACCATAAGTAGAAAAGATGGACAGTCTACAGCAATCTGTGGATACTCTATTTACTAAAGACTAGAGAGAGCAATTGTCACCTCTTTTCAGATTGCATCACCAGCCAGATCCATTACCCACAAAGTCTAAGTTCTTGGTACATTGTAAGATCTGCAACATTTAAACACAAGTCGGGGAATCCCAATTATTTTTGTCAGTTTCCTTCCAGTTAGTGTGCTGGGATTCAAAATAGAATATAGATTAAGTTATGAAAAAGTAAATAAAAATGTATTTGGTTCATGCCTCTAAGAAGACACTATCACTAATTATCAGTATTGGTAATTATCAGTTAAGTGTGTTTCTATACTAAACTAAGAGACCATGGACAGTAAGAACAGTGTTGAATCCCCACCAACCCCTTTCTTAATCTCCAGCACTTAGCATGATGTTTAGAATACAGGATAGTCTTATGCAATATTTTACTGGACGATGTATATATATATATATATATATATATATATATATATAGATGAGACTATATATATATATAGATGAGTAAATTGTGTTTTTTCCTAGTTATAAAGGACAGGTTGCTAAAAAGCAGAGGTAGGCTAATGAAACAGGACTACCATGAATAGTAATAGATGCTAACGAGTTACCGAGTGGAAAGTGATTTACACTCACCAGATGATATTCCCTTTAGCAATTTAGTATAATATTTCATTTTTAAAAATTCTCTTCAGAGTGACTGCTCATGGGCATGGGATTTCTTTTTGCAGTAATAAAAATTTTCTAAAGGTAGACCATGATGATGCATGTATAACTTGGTAAATTTACTAAAAACTATTGAATTGTACATTTTAAATGGGTGAATTTTATGATATGTGAATTATGTCTTAAAATTGTTTTTGCAAAAAAACCCACTCCAATAAAAGGGCCCAAGGACAAAAAAAAATTACATCAGCCTATAAAGCACATGACCACACTAAGTAGTTGCGTAATGGAACAGACAAAGACTGTAAAAGGCAAAAGAAGTCTTCTGGGAACCACCATACCCCTGGAGACACAGTGAGTGACACCACCACCAGAAATGGACCTCTCAGTTCTGTGCCTGTCTCCACTCAGGCTGCAACAAGTCTCCTCATAAGCTCTGTCCTCCCCTGGAATCAAGTCTCCTCAGCCTTCTGAGTCAGCCCGGGAGGGACAAGTACAAATTCTGTAAGTAAAACTGTTTTGTTCAAAGAAAAGACTTGACTCTAGGTGAGCTGAACGTTTTTATCCACAGGAAGAATTTCCTCACAATGTTCAGAATTAGATGAGATAGTCAGATGGTGAGCTGAGATGGACAGCAGAATTTATAGAATTATTTATTCTCAGGAAACCTGCAGCAAAAGGTCATTTTTCTGCCCCGTGTGGGTTGCAGTTTGTGGTTTGTTTTGTTTCGTTTTTTAATTTTATCTTATTCTTTCAGTGTTCCAAGATTGCTTTTGCACCACACCCAGTGCTCCATGAATACATGCCCTCCTTAATACCCACCACCAGGCTCACCCATCCCCCCACCTCCTCCGTGCTAAAACCTTCAATTTGTTTCTCAGAGTCCACAGTCTCTCTTGGTTTGCCTCCCCCTCTGGGAATGCAAGCTGGTACAGCCACTTTGGAAAACAGTGTGGAGATTCCTCAAAAAATTAAAAATAGTTTGTGGTTTGTTAAGCAAATGACTTAATCAGGGTGCTATATAAGTTATTATAGTGGTTTGGTGCTTGAAAAAACAAAAAAGGCTGTCAGGAGCTGAAGGAATCATTCCTAAGTCCAATTATTCTTACTAAAAATTAAAAAAAAAATTGAACACTTACTGCATGCCAGGCACTCTATTAGGAGCATGAAATAGTCTACCTTTTAGATGAAGAAAGTGCATCAAAGAAAGTTTACACTACTGATACATGAAACCATAGTTTTGGGAGCAAAATTTTTTAAAAAATTAGGTTTAAAATCCCAATTCTGACATTCACTAGCTGTGTGTGATTCTGAACATGTTTCATAACCTCTGTCATACTCGGTTACCAGCAAAGGGGAATCAAAGTGAATTTAGTAATACTTGCCAAATGATGTTGTAATAAGAATTAAGAGAATGTTTCTCAACATTCTGTAGCACTGTAATGTTCACAGAACAAATTCCAATAATGAATGGTAGCTGTTGTTATGAGTAATATTTTTTTATTATTGTTACAAATAGTCTCAAAACTCATTAGTGTCTGAGTGAGGATCTGAACACAGATCAGTCACACACTATAGTGATGCCATTAGCAATGGCTTGGACAATACTGACAGAGCTCTATCATCTGTTCAGGAGTTAAAGACATAGAAGCCATAGCTCATAATAGTGCAGTGAAAGAAGAGCATCACTGTGATCTGGGGGGACAGGAAAATTAATTAGGAGACTGTAGCTTATATTTTACAGAAGAAAAGGAAAGTTGTACCAGGATTGGAGAGGACAGACTGAACAGATTCCAGGGTGATGACAGCATAGAGTAGTTTCAAGGAATTTTAATACCTCCCCTTGATAAATCTATTAGCCCCCTAATAAAGATGTTAGGAACAGGTAAGTTCGTTCAATTAAGGAAAGCGCAATGAAGTACAACTTCAAGCGCCCACTATGAATCACATTGCTATTACTTGGCCCTCAAATAGAAACCTCTGGATTCTCCAGTTTTTGACATTTTAGAAGTAAAATCAATATGTTGATTTGCAAGTGTTTAATGAACATTTGCATGTAGAGGATGAAAGAGAGGGAGAAGAGTGTGTGAACGTGTGTGTATGTGAGGGCAGTAACTCTGATGAGATGATTTGTTAGTTTGATGTCATTTACTGACAAACGAGACATAGGAGAGAGAGCCAGGTTTGAAATGGGGGAAGGAATGAGTTCCGTTTGGCCCATATTGAGGTGGAGGTGTCTGAGGGATTATAAGGAGGGAGTATGCCTCATGGGTAGATAAAGTAGCTTATTCACTTTTGTTCACTGTCACTAAGCAGAGAGCTTTGACCTGCTCTCCAAACTGCTGTCCATTAGTTTTCCAAATTGCCTGTTTTATCACCTCACTCTAGTTCCAGGATTCACGACTGCTTTCAAGTTTCAGCCCAGACATTTTTGCCGTTGCTTCAAAGATCCTGTTAACTTTTGAAATATAGAACTCAGAAGACTCTATAATTAGATTTCAGATTTGCGTGTCATCTGAATATAAGTGCTATTTAAAGATTTAAAGCCGTGGGAAAAACCAAGATATCCCAAGTAGAGTATACCGGAGACAAAAAAAAAAAAAAAAAAAAAAAAAACAGGGGCTTCTTGAAAGAAAAAGACTCTTAAAGAATACCACAACCGGAAAGACAGACCAAAAACACTGTTCGATAAAGAAATTAAAAAAAAAAAAACCAACACACACAGAATAACTATCACTGAAGCTAATGAAGGAGAAAGTACCTAAAGAAAAGACAAAAAAAAAGGTGCCTAAAACAGCAAAAATTTGAGATGAGAGAGAGGAAAACAAATCTGAAGATAAACTTTTGGATTTGGTGTTTAGAAAGTCATCAGTGACAAGTTGGAGAATTTCCCGAGAGTCATTAGACAAAGAACCCAGATTATTACTGAAGGTGAAGGAATAATAATCACAGGCCGACTGTCCTTTATTTTTTTTTTTTTTTTTTTTTTAATTTTTTTTATTTTTTCAGCATAACAGTAAAAAATATGGAACGCTTCACGAATTTGCGTGTCATCCTTGCGCAGGGGCCATGCTAATCTTCTCTGTATCGTTCCAATTTTAGTATATGTGCTGCCGAAGCGAGCACCCGACTGTCCTTTAAATAATATTTTTTTGTCATTATAAAAGGTAAGGCAGAAAATTGAGGGAAAAATAGGGTTTGTCTCTTATTTCCCTTACTAGCGAAGCACAGGAGCCGGTGAAGAAAGATGGTCAATCTATCATAGTTGAACTTAATGTCATATTGAAAACATCTATATAAATGTGTAAGGAGCATTCCTTAATGGTTTGGGGTATAACTTGAGAACTGAAGCTCCAGAAAAGGAGCCACTGGTATTATCTAAGATACTAAAGAAGGAAAGGAATTTTGTCAGAGTTAAGGGAGAAGAAATGAAAACTGATTTGTTTAGTTATTCATAAAATATTTGGAAATGCCTAGCTCTGCAACTAAAATTGACGTTCCCTCTCCTTTCTGTGGAATGAAAATGCTCATGGCCTGGCCTGCTGGTTTCGCTTACTCATCTCCCACATCACCCAGCATCATACTTAAGCCTCCAGCATTTTAATTCTCTTGTAGTTGTCCAACACACCCTGTTATTTCATTCAGTTTCTGCCCATGTTGTTATCTATGTCAAGAACACCCTTTTCCTGCTTTGCATTCTTGTAAATTCACATCTACCTATCAAAACATTACACAGTTCTAATTCATCTACTTAGTTAAGAGGTCTTGGAGCTAATTCCTCTTAACACACACAGACACATTCATGTATACACACACTCAGAACCTGCACTCCACACTATTCTATTTTATCACTTAGAAATACTCTACCTGATGCACTCTACAGCTAGTGGTATTTCTTTGACTCTGATTCCTCTTATGTGCAGGGTGCCTGGCATGTAGTACGTGCTCCAAACTGGTAAGTTTTCATTTTCATAGACGTCCCTGGGCTCTAATTAAAGATAAGGTTTTCAGCCTTAAAAAGATGAGGCGTTAACAACCTCTCTGGTTTTCTCAGGCACCAAATCACTGCCATTTTATTTGCCTCATATCCTTAGGGCTGACAAAATATCCAGTGAGCTCCCAGTTTGATACTGAAATGAACTAAGTGTTGATGATGGCTGATCAAGAGCTTAGATGGAGTTATTGGCTATAAAAAGGAATAAGGAATCTTCTGTGTCTGCACCCAGCATGGATAAGGAGAGGGTACAGGAAGACACAGTTGTAGAGCAATGGAAAGAAAGGAATTTGATGGAGTTCTCTTCTGCCAGACTCAGCTCAGATCAGTTCAGCCTACTGTGTTTTTCTTCTGATTCCTCAACAAAATGGGGAGGGAAAAAACTGACAAGAATGAAAATGTGTAATGAATTACACATTGTCTGAATTACCAAAATAATGTAAAGGAACCAGGAAGAAATTAGGATGAAAGATAATTTGTTCCAATAGTAATTAAAAAAAAAATCTCTTATAAAATTTCCTAGCACTCTATAACAAAGTTACAACTCAATCATTGCATGCCATAGTGATAAGCATTGTGAAAATCTCCATGATAGCCAAACATAAGTAACACCTGTGGAAACACTCTGCTCCCCCATAACCCTTTTTTATCATTCACCACTGTACACTAGATGCTGAAGTTATTATAAACAGTACTATTCTTTCTCCCTCACTTGATTCTAACCTCTTTAAGAATTCATTCTGGCTCAACACTTTCACATATGCTGTTCTAATAGCCTTGGAATACTTCATTTCTATTTACACAAAACATAGCAATCTTTCAAGCACTGATTTTCCTAAGAAGACTTCTCCAGATACCCCAAGCCTTTTACACACTATTGAACTGTTCCCTTTTTCATAATTACTCTAGCTCCCAAGGACCCTAGGAAGTTGTTAACCTCAAAAGCTGAGACCTAGGTTCTGGAATAAACAGAAAAATAAAATAAACAGGTAAAAATAACAGGTAAATAAATAAAATAAACAGGTAAATAAACAGGTCAAAGACTTGTGGAACATGAGAGGTGAACCCATTTTTTTAATTATCATAAGTACTATTCATTTATTAAGTAGAGTTTAATTTGCCTTTCTGATCACTATGTATTTTTTTAAAACTGTAATTACTAAAAATGTTTTCAAAAATCAAAATATTTATGAAAAGTGCTAAGAGAACTTGTTAAACATCAAACCTGTTAAACTTGTTAACTTTCAGACTTTCACAGTTAACTGAAATGCATGCCAGTTGAGCAAGTCTGTATCCAAGTCATTTCAGCAGCATGTCAGTTGTATTCATGATACTCAATAAACACTCATCAGAAACAGTGCCAAAAAGAAAACATTCCCTTTATTAATGAATGTTTCTTTTCTGCCAATTCTTATTCCCATTAGGAGGTTTAATTGTACACTATTAACAGAAATTTCATTGGTTCCCTGAGGACACTCTCATGACTCTAAATTATAAAGTCTAAAGTTATAGTTTAATTATTGGGTCAATTTGTACAGCCTAGGACTCCTTTTTCCTCTAATTTTTCACTGATTTCAATTAAAAATTTCCCAAATTTTTAAACTAAGATTTCTTTAGGGAATCCTTGAGGTACTTTATCTGGGTGAACTTGAGTGGTCTGGAAAACACTTAGGTTCTCCAGAGGAAGAGTTACGTTACCGACTGATCCCTCTCCAGTCACAGCCCTAATGTCTGCTTTCCCAAGACTTTCTCTTCCAACTCATACATACCCACCTATATAGCCTGCAAGTCTGTACTGAATGAAAAACCAAATATAACGTTCACAGTAAAGGTATATCTTCCCCTCCAAAGCAAAACAGTAAAATTCTATTAGATATCTCCTGAGAAGTATATCTTAACAAAATGGAGAACAACTAGTCTTCAGGCAGTTCAAGAGAAAACTCTATCTGAACAAAGCAGCATGCTATATCACAGATTGGGTGGGGGGCAGAGGCCTCTATCCCTAAGGTGGTAGGCATGTGTGTTCTAACTCCACTTCCCAAATGAGACACCAGATGCCACACTGCAGGTGTCACTTTCAAGGCTAGATACTGTAGACATCTGCACATGACTGCACTGGGTGCCCAAGCCATGTATTAGCATTTCATAGGTGGTACTTTGTATCATAAGTATCTCTTTCTCAATATTTTCTGGCTTCCCAAATTGTCTATAAGCTTCTCTGCTTTCTACACTTAAGGCTGATATAATATCGCTGCTCCACAGTCCCAGTCTACTTTCCTCTGATGCTAACTATATGGACAAACTAGCCTGCTACCTCTTAATCACAATTTGAAAATCCAGAAAGGATGAAATATAATTGACCAGTCTTGAGTAAAGTGACTTTCCTTCATCCAGTCATCTCTGGCTAGAGAAGTGGAAGGAAAGCATAATATGAACATAGCTACTAGCAAAGTGTCCCAGGAAAGAAAAATAATGGACCGAGGTATATATAAGAAAAAGAATGGTACCTACCACAGCAGTTGAAATCTTATACTCCTTTATCAATTTCAATGAACAATTCATTTTTACAGAGTATATAAATATTCATCTTTGGTTAGTTTTTGGTTGAATAAAATTATTTGTAATTATATTAATACAAAAAATACAGTATTGTTGTTGTTCCAGAGTTTCATCTTGGAACTCTGTGTTTATAATCTAGCATGTCAAACTTCTGGAATACCACATCTACTTCCATCATTTTCCTCCTAACTGGTGTTCCTGGGCTGGAAGCCTTCCACATCTGGATCTCCATTCCCTTCTGCTTTCTCTACATAACCGCCCTCTCAGGAAACAGCCTGATCCTCTTTGCCATTGTCACCCAGTCCAGCCCCCACAAACCCATGTATTATTTCCTCTCCATGCTGTCCACCACTGACCTCGGCCTGTCCATATCCACCCTGGTCACCATGTTGGGTATATTCTGGTTCGATGCCAGGGAGATCAGCTTTAATGCCTGCTTGTCACAGATGTTCTTTATTAAACTCTTCACTGTCATGGAATCCTCAGTGCTGTTGGCCATGGCCTTTGATCATTTTGTGGCCATCTCTAATCCACTCAGGTATGCCACCATTTTAACTGATTCCAGAATAGCTCAAATTGGAGTGGCAATTGTCATCAGAGGGACACTAATGCTGACACCAATGGTTGCACTTCTTAAAAGACTGTCCTTCTGCCGCAGCCACGTGCTCCACCACTCCTACTGCTTCCACCCTGATGTGATGAAGCTCTCATGCACAGACACCAGGATCAACAATGCAGTTGGACTGACTGCCATGATCTCTACTGCTGGTGTGGATTCAATCTTCATCCTCCTCTCTTACATTTTGATTATTAAGACCGTCCTCAGCATTGCATCCCCAGAAGAGAGGAAGAAAGCCTTCAGCACATGTATCTCCCATATTGGGGCTGTTGTTATTTTCTACTTTCCATTGATCAGTCTGTCCTTTGTTCACAGATTTGGGAAACAAGCCCCAGCCTATGTTCATACAATGATTGTTAACACTTACCTCCTGATCCCTCCTGTAATGAACCCCATCATCTACAGTGTGAAGACCAAACAAATACACAGAGCTGTGATAAAAATTATCCATTCCAAAAACACATAGAATTCTAGAGATGGCCTGACACTATCAATTTAAAAACAAAACTGGTGATCATGAAACAAAAACTTAAAATTAAAGCTGGAATATATTTAGAACATCAGCTCACTTGACCCTTTATTTTACAGATGAGGAGACAGAGACATAAGAATAGAAGGAATGAGCAGTGTGAAGCCTTAAGTCTATCATTTCTCCCATCCATCACTGTTTGTTCTCAACTGTTGTTTATCCTGCCAACAAACTGAATTTTCTGACTTTGTCTACTTTAGAGCAGTTGGTATCACACATTATGAGAAAGCCATATCTTTATGAGAAATAGGCAGTATTTTTCTAACTGCAATAATAATTTTTACTAACATTTATTATTTCCTTTGACTAGTCATGGTTCTTAGTGTTTTTTGCATTTATTAACACACATCTGAAACAACATTAAAAGGTAGTTAGTTCTTTGATCAATGAGAAAATTGAGGCACAAAAATGTTGTTTCTTGCTTAAACAGCTCATAAACAACAGAACCGTATTTCACGTGCATGCAAACTGACTCCATGGTCCCCCAACTCTCTTAACTTTGTTTATGTTGCTATGTTGCTACCTATAATATAAACTATGTTGCTACCTATAATATAAACTATATATAAGTATATATGTATATAATTTGTATGTATACATATATATGAGTCCATGTAATTTGTACTAGGGGACATAAAGAAGCAAAAGAAACAAACAAACAAACAAACAAACAAAAAACCTCACAACTCTATCCTCTAGAAATTTTCAACCATATTATGGAGAAAAAATCCAAAACAGAATTTTCAAACCTGAAAAATACAAATATATTTCTACTTTATGTTCTTTCCTAAGTAAACATATTCCAGAACTTTTCTCTGCCTTCCATCAACTTTCTGCCTCAGCAGAAACTCAAAAATGACTAAGAATTGTAAATGAATTTCAATTTGTGTCATTTACTTGGAAATGTTTAATTTGTGGCATTTGCTTCACATAATGGCTTAATCCAGCAAGTAGGAATGGCCATTAATTCTCAAATATTTAAAGTACATATTTCAATGATGCATTGGTATCACTCCATAAAGATGGGCTCTATAGGGGGTATGAGATCCAGCAAGGAAGGATTAGTCATTGATATTCAGGAAATTTATTAAGTGACAATTAAGTACTATTTAATAACCAGATGGTGTCAAAATTCTCAGTAAGAGAATAAGTAAGCTTGACAGTAACATTTTCAGTCTCCATTATTGTTGGTCTTCATTTCCATGATCTTTGTATGTTGGAATGTTCTAGGATTTTGTTCTCAGACCTGTTTATTCTTTATTATATTCCCATTTTTGGTTATCTCATCCAGCATCATGGCTTCAAATCCCATCTACATGCTGGCAAATCCCACACTGATATTTATAGTCCCGACTCACATCCTATGTATCAGTACTCCTACTTGAATGTTTAATAATCCATCTCAGACTCATCATGTCCAAAAACATATCTTAATGTTCACATCAACCATGTCTTCCCTAACTTAAAAACTCTATTTTTCATGTGGCTGAGATAGAGTTTTTGGAGTTATTACTGATACCTGTCTGACACTCCTACTCCACATCCAACCTATTGGCAAAATAGGCCGATGACTCTTTCTTTCAGTATTCCAAATATTGATACCTGGAATATAACTGCTTTCTACTACTTCTACTAATACCACCATGTGCCCAGCCATCATAATAGTCTCCTGGTAGATCTTCCTTCATCCACTTTTGCTTTACTTTCCTCATGGTAGTTAGAGTGATTATTTTAATACATAAAATAGATCATGCCACTTCTTCCATTCAACATGTCCTGTGGCCCCCTGTCTTACCCAAGGAAAATTCACAGTCATTATAATAGTTCATGAGAATCTGTATGATTTAACTCCCTTCTACCATCTCAACTTCATCTCCTACTACTCTCCCCTTTATTCATTCTACTATACCTGTACTACCTCCAAATATTTCCTTAGTATCACCATACATGTTTCAACACCAAACTTCACACTTTCTGTCCTCCCTACTTGGAATGTTCTTCCCCCAGACACCCTTGTGGTTTCCTGCCTCACTTCATGCAGGTCTCTGCCTAAGTGTTACCTTCCTACATTAAAAACAACCACCACCTCTCCCTTGATTCCTGTCTGCAATTACTCGCTTCCTTACCTATCTTATGTTTAATATCTGGCACTCCCTTTACCCACCAAAATATTACATACCTATTTATTTCTTCTCTAGTTTCCCCATTACCAGGTAAGGTCTTTAAGAATAAGAATTTTTTTCATTCATGGTGTCTTCCAGACCCCAAACCAGGGTCTGCCACATAATAAAATAATAGTAACCATGTTACTACTAGCTACTAATAGTAGCTGGCTCTATTTACCTCTCAAGCTTCATTGTTTGCCCTCTGTTCAGTGCTCCAGGCACAATGAACCACTTGCATTTCTTAACTGTGACTGCTCTGGATCAATCAAAAGCCTTTGCACAAGCTGTTACCTCCCTCTATACCACCCTCACTATTTCCCTTCTCCTGACTTAGAAAAGAAGTAACTCTTGGAGACATTCCCTGATGTCTCAGGGACATCATGACATCATGACACCCTGTCTGGTGTCCTTTCCAGGTGCTTCTGCAGTACCTTGTGGTTCTTTCTTAGGACATCCCTTTTCAGACTCTCTCGTAACTGTTTTTTTATCACAGATTCTGTGCCCACTTTCTAAGACCAGGGACTATGACTCATTCATTCACTATTGGAAAGAAGTGAAAAAGTTCAGAAGATGTATATTTATAGGCTATATATTTGTCTTTTTGTGGGGGGGAAGAAAGAAACTTAGAGAAAAATGATGGGGTACACAAAGTCCTAAAAATCAGAATGAGAAGGAACTTCAGTCTAAAGAACCAGACAGCCAAGATGTTCATACTACTTCTACAGATGTTTCTCTTCTACTTCACCACCCCTTACATACACACTAACCTATGGATGGCCCCTCTATCCAATGACCCTGGAAACTTGTAAGCTTTTCTCACTAGGGAGTGGGTACTTTGAACATTTGGGAATGGGTGATTTGCAGAGCAAATATCACTCTACTCAAAATTGACATGTTCACAGTGAATTGAAGACTTTCCTGAAAGCTGGGACAGTAGTAAATGCACGGCTGCTGTTGTAGCTACCTTTATTCAGACTCCAAGTTAAAAACTTTAACTGCCCTGTAAAAAGTCCTATAAAGCCCTATACGATCCAATTCTGTTTTATCTATCTCTATCTATTTATTTTTCTTCCCTTTATTCTCTCTGCCCAGACACACCAGCCTCCTTATTATTTTAAACCCCTAGATACACTCTCTTCTCAGAAACCTTGCAGTTATTGTCTTTCTTCTTTGGATGGTCTTCCTCAGAGATTTCATGGATATATTTCTTACTCCCTCCAGGGTTCTCCTCAAATGTCTCCATTATATGGGGCATTCCCTGCCAACTTCAAATTAAAATTTCAACTGCCCATCCCAGTATTTACCTGTTCTCTTCTTCCCTTTATTTTTTCTCCTTAGGTAGTCATAAGGAGAAACTATTTAGTTTCTCATATTAACCATGAACGGTGTGTCCCTCTCATCAGGATATATAATCTATAAGGGTGGGTTTCAAAAAATTGCATATCTTGTTACATTGCAAGCCCCTGATAAATATTTGTTAAATGGGGATGAATAAATAATCAGAATACCTAGTTCTCCAACCAATATCACTAAAAACTCTGTGACCAAGGCAAAGAGCCTTCATCTCATTCATTTCTTATCTGTAACACAGGTGCAAGAGAGTGACTTCCCTATCTCAAGGTCTATTTCATCAACTAAGAGAAGAGCTGAGAATGAAAAACTGAAGTGCATGCCCTTATCCTGAGTTATAGGAATTACTGGTTTTGTGTACCCATCTTGGTTTTTAAAGAGGATGTGAATTCCTAGAGCCCAGGGACATAACTATACACCCCTGTTGCCTGTCTTGTCTAGGAGAGTGGTTATTGAGGAAAATCTCTAACCACTATTGCTACCTGGGAGAGTTTGAGTTATTTGGAAGAATGGGGATAGATTGTCAAGATCCCTGTATGTGTAAGTGTGGGAATGATGGCAGAGGCAGTGGCAATGCCCCCTTCTTGATCACCCCCCACAACACACACACCAGACAGAAAAAGTGGGAAGCTTATGGGACTGACACACAAGTGAATATGGAGATACTGTCCCCTGCCCGCCAAGCCCCAGAGACCTCAGTACGTACTCCCGCAGCCTATTCCCATGGGCCTCCTAGGCAGCATTATAAATAGACCTGCACTTGAAAGAGTAAGCCAGCTCCACCTGCTCTCTCCTAGGATTGCCTGGTTTTCAAGTGAGTGCACCCTCACACAGGACTGAGAAGGCCAAACTCCTACCATCTTAGGAGATCACGAGGACCCCACAGCTGTCTCATATCAGGAAGAAGAAACCCTTGTGTCCCAAATGCATCTTCATGGGCTGAGAAGAAATATCCCACAGCACTAGCAGACAGAACAGAAAGGCAAGTAATAATGAATGCAGAAGCCACATCCAGACTCAAAGAGAAGCTAAAATTGGATCTAGCCAAGGGTCACTTTGGCCAGAAAGCCAGACAACATGGGAGAGAAATATGTGGTATTCTGGGTAGGTAACTGGGGAGACAATATAATGGCCCAAAGCCTTAGACTGCTACTAGAAAAGCAGAAAAGATGCCCTGCAGAAAGAGGAGTCAGGAAAGGATCCAACTCTGTGGCCAATAAAGACCCATGTATCTGTAGGTACTCACACAGTCGCATGGGCAAGAGGCTTAGGGAAAGGGGAAATACATTACTGTGCTCCCCCTGCAATCCCTCCATGCCTTTTCCTTCATTGTGGGCCCCACAGAGGTCTAGTGAGCTGGCCTCCTTCTGGGGAAATTTCCTTAGCATTACCCAGATTTTCAACCTGAATTGTTTAGATTTCTGAATCTCTCTCCCTAAACTACCAATGGTAGATGCATAGATGGTTGCGTGGATACAAGATATAAGCTTTTATCTCATTTAAGGATACAATTATCTGCCTATTACAAAGGCTTCTCATTCTCTGATAGCAGTGTGGGCCCATATTTGATATCTCACATTTGTCAAGGAGAGTAGCTATTATGTCTTTACATAAGATCTGAGGATAAGGAGAAGTGCAAATAGTGGTCAGAGGTATGAATTCTGTGATCTTTGGATCTTGGATTTGAATCTTCTTTGCTTATCCATGATGGGGATCATCCAAGTTAAACTTTTTAGTTCCTATTTCATCACACTATATTTTAAGACCGCTGTTCTCCAAACCCTCTCCCCTAAAGAGCATCTCCCAGTTGCAGTAAAGACCCAGATTAGGAGTGATGAAGAATCCTGGAGAGATGAACAGGTTTACCCAACTATCATTGATGAAGATACCTATAGAGTTTATTATACCTATAGAGTTTATTCCCAAGATTCAGAGGTCCT
Organism: Lutra lutra; assembly: GCF_902655055.1. Taxonomy (NCBI): domain Eukaryota; kingdom Metazoa; phylum Chordata; class Mammalia; order Carnivora; family Mustelidae; genus Lutra; species Lutra lutra. Next base: position 58,965,495 of record NC_062287.1, on the reverse strand, counting down.
TCTTCTTGAAGCCAAGCCCTTAGCTCTTTAGAGACAATTAGCTCTAAAGAAGAGGGTACCTTAGGAGCCTAGCAGGGAAAGTGTTTGATGAGATCAAATCCTAGTGTTTGGGTGGCAGGGCAGGGGCAAGGCAATGCTGGGCTTCCAAAAACAAAAAACTTACCCTACCATGAATGGCTTGTTGGCAGAAGTTCCAGGAAAGACAAACCTCTAGGAGTATCAAGGCTCAACCCAAGTTTTCCCTAGGGCAAGAGTGTGGCCTGGAGGTCACTTTCAGGTGCAGAGAGACACATCAGCCAGGAACAGAGAGAAGAGCCTTCACAAGGGACAAGTCCAGACAGCTAGGATCTGATGGAGGCCACATATCCTACCAGCACCTTCATCTCCAGATAAGTCACTGGAGAGAGGTACTCCCTTTCATTTGATGACCCCAAAGGAGTTTCCAGACTTGGTTTTTTCCCCCCCTTAGGTTTTTTTCTCATCTTTTAAAAATTGTCATTTTTGTGTTTCTTTTTCCCCTTGCTGACCTTAGACCTGGGAACCCAGAATCCTGAAAATTTGAAGGAAAAAAAAGTCCCTCTCCCCACTGGCTTCATATACCCATTATTCCCTTCTCTGTCTAATTCCTACTCATGTTTGAAGGCTGATCAAAAGGATTATCTTTGTCAGGAAGTCTCCTCTGATCATGCCTCTCCCCATCCTATGCATTAAATGCACACCTTAGGCTAACACTCACCCCCAAACTCTAATGATTGGGTTACTTGTCTATCTTCCACCATAGGCAGGGTATCTGAAGAGCAAAAGATGTGTCTTTCATCCCTGTATCATGGGCATCTAGCAAGTAGCCTTGTACATAGTAGGTCATATAAGTAGATGCTTATAAAATGAATGAATAATTGAGGGAAGAAAAAAAAAGAACATACCTGAAAAGGGTTCTCAATAGGGTACCTGTTAACACCTGTCTGAGGAAAGGACCACCCAATATCCGGGTTGTGAAAGTGTGGGCCAGCAGGAGTCCAAAAGAATTTGGAAAGGATACATTTTGGGATAAACATTGTTCTCCCTAGATTCCGTTTTTTTAAATGTAAATGGGACATGCCTGAGTGCCTCAGTCAGTTGGGCATTCCACTCTTGGTTTCAGCTCAGGTAATGACCTTGGGGTCCTGGGATCAGACTCCACATTGGGTTCCACACTCAGCAGAGTCTGCTTATCCCTCTCCCTCCCCTCCTCCTTCCACTTGTGCTCTCTCTTTTGCTCTCTCTCTCTCTCTCTCAAATAAACAAGTAAATAAATAAATCTAAAAAAAAATTTAATGTAAATGGACCTGGAGAGGAGCAATTGATAAATGAGTTTGAGCTATCATTTTCCCCTTGGAAGAGGGCTTCAGAGCTTATGAAAGAGCCTAAAGGGCTTGGAAGAGTGAGAGGGAAGAGTAGGAGAGGGAGAGCTAAGGTGCATTCAGTTTCCAGGTTTCCAGGGTTGGCCTCTGATTGTGCTCCATGTCCTAGCAGGCTAGCAGGTTGCCAGGGTGACCTCACCCTCTCCAGCGCCCCTTCTCGATGCCAGCTATGAGTTCCTGCAACTTCACACATACCACCTTTGTACTTATTGGTATCCCAGGATTAGAAGAAGCCCATTTTTGGATCGGCTTTCCCCTGCTTTCAATGTATGTCATGGCAGTGTTTGGAAATTGCATCGTGGTCTTCATCGTAAGGACAGAGCGCAGCCTTCACGCTCCCATGTACCTCTTTCTCTGCATGCTGGCAGCAATTGACCTGGCCTTGTCAACATCCACCATGCCCAAGATCCTCGCCCTCTTCTGGTTTGATTCCCGGGAGATTACTTTTGATGCCTGCATTACCCAGATGTTTTTTATTCATGCTCTCTCAGCTATTGAGTCCACTATCCTGCTGGCCATGGCCTTTGACCGTTATATAGCCATCTGCCACCCACTGCGCCATGCAGCAGTGCTCAACAATACAGTAACAGCCCAGATTGGCATGGTGGCTGTTGTCCGTGGATCCCTCTTCTTTATCCCACTGCCTCTGCTCATCAAGCGGCTGGCCTTCTGCCACTCCAATGTGCTCTCTCACTCCTATTGTGTCCACCAGGATATGATGAAGTTGGCCTATGCAGACACGTTGCCCAATGTGATCTATGGTCTTACTGCCATACTGTTGGTTATGGGCGTGGATGTTCTGTTCATCTCCTTGTCCTATTTTCTGATTATACGAACGGTTCTACAACTGCCTTCCAAGTCAGAGCGGGCCAAGGCTTTTGGAACCTGTGTGTCACACATCGGTGTGGTATTAGCTTTCTATGTTCCTCTCATTGGCCTCTCAGTGGTACACCGTTTTGGAAACAGCCTTGATCCCATTGTGCATGTTCTCATGGGTGATGTTTATCTACTCCTGCCTCCTGTGATCAATCCCATCATCTACGGTGCCAAGACCAAACAGATCAGAACTCGTGTGCTAGCTATGTTCAAGATCAGCCACGACAAGGACCCTCAGGATGTGGGAAGAAGGTGATCATTACCACTCTACTTTCCCTTATCTTTAATGGCTTGACATAAGGATTTCCTAAAGCTAGCTTAATTCTAGTTATCTATAAGCGTATCAATGATTTTCTCTACTGTGGTCTCCAAATTCTGCCTCTGCTTGCGGTGAAAGTTTGGAGGCTACCGTGATTTCTTTCAAAATGTTATTGATGTTATTGATAATGTTACTGTACCAAAAGTCAAAATTAGAAAATCCACCAATGTTCCAATATGTAGTAAAGAAACATAAAGAAGAGTGACAAAAAATACAACTGGCTTTTTAACAGGGAAAAAATTATTCTACCTGACTAATAATCTGAGAAATAATATATTAAATCAACAACTAGATGGCATTTTTATCTATTAAATTCACAGTTTTTATTAATGAAAATTCACAATGTTGAAATATAAATGCATGACCATCAAAGGTGATGGTATGATTGACATATGTAGCAAGAATTTTTTTTAATTTTTTAATTTTTTATTAACATATAATGTATTATTAGCCCCAAGGGTACAGGTTTGTGAATCATTAGGCTTACACATTTCACAGCACTCACCATAGCACATACCTTCCCCAGTGTCCATAACCCAACCACCCTCTCCCTACACACCTCCCCCTCAGCAACCCTCAGTTTGTTTTGTGAGATTAAGAGTCTCTTATGGTTTGTCTCCCTCCCGATCCCATCTTGTTTCATTTATTCCTTCCTTATGCCCCAAACCCCCCACATTGTAGCAAGAATTTTTTTTAAAGTTCTATGCTTTAATGCTATATTCTCACTTTTGGAAATCTATCCTAAAAAAATATTCCTAAATGCAGAAATCAGGTTTCTCATAAAATATATTGATTACACAATTATTTAAAGAAATCATATTTAAAATACTAGAATATAATACATAAAAGTAAGAAATAGTAAACTCAAGTATGGCCCATTTATTTAATGGAATATTATGTGGAATAATCTATATAAAAGTAATATTGTGTAACCTTTAAATAATCTGCTATAAAATGAAAAATGCATATACTATTAAAAATAAACAATAAGGATACATATTGAAATTAACTTGAAAAGCACCAATGCCTTGCCTTGAAGGAAATGTGCTCAAATTAATAGTGACTCACTTATGTTTTACTTTTTAAATTTCTTTTTTATGGAGGTCTTAATTAACTGACATCTAACTTTCCAAATGAAGAAAATGAAAGTGATAATTTACATAAAACAAAGCTTGTCACAGATCTCACTGCTGGTTTACTATGCATTATCTGGGAATTTATCTAAGCCCTACACAATAATGCCAATGAACAGGTCTTGAGTGCTTACCATGTTTTAGGCACTATGCTAAGTACTTCAGAGGTTTTATCTGATCTTCATGACAACTTTTTGGAGTAGATACCATTTTGACCCCCATTACAAGTGAGAGAAAGGAGGCTTTCATTAACAAGATAACTAAGCTGTACAGTTTGTGAGTGCTGTGCCAAGATTTGAAATTGAATTTGATAACCAAATACAGTCATTTAATTTTCATGTTATATTGCTTCCTGTTAACATCTGCCATTTATTTCCTGGACCTGTGCAAATTCTGTCTGCTCTCTGCTGTGTGACTTATAAAATGAATGACTATATTTGTGTTGAGAGATAACCCTGCCCTCATGAGCATCAAATCCAGAGAACTGTTCATGTTTTATAGCCACATTTCACATTCCACAGTCTGTTTCTTTCCAGATTAAGGAAAATATTTTTGTCTTTTTATCTCTTACATCTTCTCAATCATATCTCCCTTTTTAAAGTATTTTTTGTACCTGGCAAACATTTTGAATGTCTGGGTTTTAACTTAGGTAGAAGATATAATAAAATTTTATTTTAAATTTTTCTGTTATGCCTACTGCTTTTATTTTTATAGAATCCTATAAACTCAGATTTGAAGATACAGGAGGTTCCCTACTGCTTGTACAACTGTAAAGATGCTGAATGTATCAAGGTGGGATATTTCCTATTTTTTAAAAAATTTTATTTATTCATTTGACAGAGAGAGAAACAGCGAGAGAGGGAACACAAGCAGCGGGAGTGGGAGAGGGAGAAGCAAGCTTCCCTCAGAGCAAGGAAAGCTCTATCCCAGGACCCTGGGATCATGACCTGAGCTGAAGGCAGATGCTTAACAACTGAGCCACCCAAGCACCCCGGGATATTTCCATTGTATTGTTGAACTCAGATCTCATGAGAAGCTGAAATCTGACTACAATCATTGGGTTCCCTTAATAGCTTCTCTGAACAAATCTTGTATGGGGGACTTGGGTGGATAAACCATGGGGGAGACTCCAACCTGTGGGTTCTTTCTTAGGGGAAGGAAACCTCAGACACTTAACCTCTCTTCTGAAGAAGGGCCCTCCTAGTATATATATCTGCGAATATCTAATTGTGATTAATAAAGTGGCCTCCAAAGTCATGCAGCTCATCAATGCAGATAGACTAGACTGAGAGAAAGAGAGAAGATGGAGGAAATGGGTAACTTCCCTAAAGAAACAAAGAGATGCCCGTAGTCTGTAAAAGTAGAGATTCAGCTATCAGGACTCACCCCAAATAATGATGTTAGGACCTCATTTTATTAGATTAAACCTCATTATGTCTCTCCCTACCACCTCCATCGTCTTCTATCTTCCTATGCATTACTCAGGAGGGTACTAAATCGTGCCCTCCTGCCTACCTCCACATGCTTAAGAGCATGGCCAGGTTGACAATTTAATAAAGCTTGTATGTTTTGCTTTCAAGTCTCTCACAGTATTCCAGTGCAGCCCAACTTGCTCATATTTTTCCCATCTCCCCCACCCTTCCCTCTGCCCTAAGATTTTCATTTTTTTTTCTATTAAACACTGCTTTCATTTTTTAAAGTTTCATTTTAATTCCAATTAGTTAACATACTGTTATGTCAGTTTCAAGTATACAATAGTGTTTCAACACTTCCATACAACATCCAATGCTCATCACAAGTACATTCCTTAATACCCATTACCTGTTTCACCCATCCCCCCACCACCTCTCCTCTGGTAACCATCAGTTTGTTCTCTTTGGTTAAAAGTCTGTTTCTTGGCTTGTCTCTCCCTTCTCTTTTCCTTTGATCATTTATTTTGTTTCTTAAATTCCACATATGAGTGAAATCATATGATATTTGTCTTTCTCTGACTGACTTGTGCTAAGCTAAATAAAATTTTCATTTTTTAAAAGTATTTCAGGGACACCTAGGTGGCTAGATTGGTTAAGCGTCAGACTCAGTTTCAGCTCAGGTCATGATGTCAGGGTCCTGGGATCAAGCCCAGAGCAGAGTCTACTTGTCCCTCTCCTTCCCGCTCTGTTCCTCCGCCTGCCCCTGCCAAATAAAGAGAATATTTTTTAAAAAGTATTTCAAAGACTTGTTTGCCAATATTCATAGCAACACTATATTCATAATAGCCAAAAAAGTGGAAATGACCCAAGCGTTCATCAACAGAGAAATAGATAAACAAAAGACGGTAAATATATACAATGGAATATTATTCACATAAAAAGGAATAAAATTGAGACACATTTGACAATATAGATAAACCCTGAGAATATTATGCTAAGTAAAACAAGCTACCCACAAAAGAACAAATATTGTGTGATTCCATTTATACGAAATATGTAGGACAGGCAAATTCACAGAGATAGAGAGTAGAATAGAGGTTACCAGGGGCTGGGGAGGGGAGGATAAGGTGTTATTTAATGAGTACATAGTATCAATTTGGACTGATTAGGAAGTTTTAGACATGGATAGTGGTGGATTGCACAACAATGTACAACTTAATGCTACTAAATTGCACATTTGAAAATTATTAGAATGGCAAATTTTATGTTATATTTATTTTACAACAATAAAAAATCACCAAAGGAAAAAGGTGAAATTTTCACTATCATTATCGGATTTTTTTTTTTTATCAAGAACATGCTAAGGAAAGGCTGGTGGCTCAGTCAATTAAGCATCTTACTCAATTTCAGCTCAGGTCGTGATCTCAGGGCCGTGAGATAGAGCCCCATGTTGGGCTCAGGACTCAGTGCTGAGTCTGCTTAAGATTCTTCCCCCTTCCTTCTCCACCCCACTCTGTTCCTCTCCCAGCTCAAACTCTAAATAAATAAATAAACTTTAAAAAATTTGAAATGATTATATTTTGAATATACTGGGTTAAAGAAAACGCCCTTTTATAAAAGTACCTATGGGTACTTTGGGATTATATTTAGGGATTATATTTAGTCTTTGAGATCCTATTTAATCTCCTTATTAAGGGAGGGAAAGAGCCCTAGTATGGGATTTATGAGCTCTGAACTATAGTTCCTATTCTGCCTCTAGGTGGGTGACCTTGTCTAATAAACATAATCTCTCTGAATTAACTCTATAAAACATAGTGATTAAATTAGATGATCTCTAAATTCCAACCTATTTTGAATATTATGTGCTCTGAACACTGAGAAGCCTTAAACAATTCCAGAGGGCCTACAAACCTGGAACCCTGCAGGGACTCTTGGACACAGCCTTCTGCCTCACATATGAAAGTCAAGCCTCTTCCCTGAGGCCACACCTGCTATTTGCCCAAATATAGTATTTATCAACTTGATCTCCTACCCCTGATTCTTCCATTAAGGCCCTTCCAAATCTCAAAACTGCTCCACAAAGATGGGGATTTTCCACCCCAGAAAATATTCACAAACTCTCTATAAAAGGCAGCTCAATCCAATAGAAAAAGCAAACAGTTCTGACTCATCAAGTCAATTCACCCTCTGTGAGGCTTGTTTTCCTCATCTGTTTATTAGGGATGATAACAGTAGCTACCCCTCAGGGTTTTATGAAAATTATGTGCAACAAACCACACATAATCCTTAGCACAGAATTTAGTACATAGTAGGAACTCACTAAATACTCATTATTACCATAGAGGGAGTAGCAGGTGATAATCCCTGCCTCACAGTGATATTGAGGAAATAGAGATGTGAGTTTCTGCCTGTGGCAAACAAACCACTGATTTTTCTTAAATACTCATCTAATCATTAGCCTGGAAGCTTGGAGTTTTCTCTCTCTCTCACCTATACCAGGACTAAGTGTGGTGAATGGGGGAAGTAAGATTCAACTGGGATTCAAATGGGATTGAAATGACTGATCTTACACAAAAAAGGAAGAAAAACAACAGAAGGCCATAGTTTTAAAAATTGTCCCAGGAAAATGCGATTGCATTCTAGAAAGTGGCAAACTAAAGCGGGCGTTCTGGCCATTGCTTATTCCTGGTTCACATGGACCACAGTCCTGGGAGAGTATTTGCTTTCTGGTTCCCATTGATCTGGAGAGGCTTCCAAGAGGACGCCCTCTGGGAACTTGGGGAGGTGAGTCAACTCATAGAGGTGGTCCCAAGCAGTGCATGCTGTGAGAGGCCTCTGGGTCTTAAGCAAATGCTCACTGAAGTAAGAGTGTCTTTCCCAGTGAACAAGGATCTCCAGGGACTGAGGATCATAAAAACACTGCCCTGTTCCCAGTCATGTTTATGTTGGCCTGGTCAGTGGAGGGCACTTGTTTAGGTAGCCAATTCCCCTTGAGAGACAGAGTCTGAGGTTGCCCGATAAGCAGGACAGCTCCCATCCCCAGTAATTTCATTTGACCCTCTCTGAGCAGCAAATCATTTACTCCAGACAGGATTGACAAAAAATAAGGACAGAACATAAATTTGTTTGTTTCTGGGGACAGACATTCCCCTAAGCTTTTTTTGTTTTGTTTTGTTTTGTTATTAGAAGAAAAGATTCACTGTCAATATATATTTACAACCAGAGATTCCCAGCATCACATATCTGAGATTCTTTCCAATGCTGATCACCACAAATTCTCCCAGCCTAGGCCAAAATTCATGCCCAACTTCCATTTTTATATCATTCAAAGTTAAATATTCAAGAATCATTTATAATATTCTGGGCCCTATAAAAGGTGAAAATAATACAAAATAAACAATAGTGGGTATTACAGTGAACATCAGATAATATTCAAAAAACAAGAGATAACAAGTGTTGACAAGGATGTAGATAAAAGGGAACACTTGTACATTTTTGGTGGGAATGTAAATTGGTACAGTCACTATGAAAAACTAAATGAAGGTTACTCAGTAAATTGAAAACAGGACTGCCATATAAGATTAAGCAATTTCACTTCTGTCTGAATATATACCCAAAGGAAATGAAATCATCATCTCAAGGAAATACCTGTACTCCCATATTCATTGCAGGTATTAACCCCTATAGCTAAGATATGGAAACAAGAAAAGGATGGAATATTTAGCCTTAAAAAAGAAGGAAATCCTGCCATTTGCAACAAGATGGAGGAATATGATGGGCAAGATGCTACACGAAATATTCGAGATAAAGATAAACACTGCAGAGTACCACTTATATGTGTAATCAAGAAGACCACAAGTCAAATTCATAGGAACAGAAAGTAGAATGGCTGTTGCCAGAGGCTGTGGATGGGGAAATATGGAAAAAGAATATGGTAAAAGAATACAGACTTTCAGTTATAAGAAGAATGAATTTTGAGGATCGAAGTATAACATGGTGACTATAGTTGATAATACTGTATTGGTTAATTAAAATTTGATGAGAGAGTAAAACTTAAATGTTCTCAGAAAAAAAAAGAAAGAAAAGTAAAGTAAGTATGTGAGAAGATGGATGTGTTAATTAACTCAAAGGTGGGAATCCTTTCACAATGTATATGGTTACGAAATCATCACACTATAGCCTTTAAATATATTACAAATTTATCTGTTAATTGTACCTCAATGCATATGTAAACTAACTCAAAATTGACCACTGACTTGAATGTAAAAAATAAAAATTAATGTAAGCATAAATCTAAAACTTTTAGAAAAATTTAGGAGAAAATCTTCAGGATAGAGGGCAAAGTATTCTTAGCCTTAACACCAAAAGTGTGATTCCTCTAAGGAAAAATTGACGAAGATTTATTAAAACTAAAAACTGTTTCTGAGTCAAAGACTCAGTTAAGAGGACAAAGAAACAACAACAACAAAAAAAAAACAATAGAGTGGGAGAATATATTTGCAAATTATATATCTAAGAAAGGCCTGGTATCTAGAACAGATAAAATACTCTGAAAACTCAACTAGAAAAAAGCCTAATTAGAAATAGGCAAAAGACATGGAAAGACATTTCGTGGAAAAAGAAACAGATGCAAATGAACACGGAAAAATTCAAAGTTATTAGCTAGGAGGAAATAAAAATTAAAACTACAGTGAAATATCACTATACATCTATCAGAATAGCTTGCTTGTTCTTTTTTTTTTTTTTTTTTTTAAGGTGAAAACATCAAATGCTGGCAAGGATGTGGGGAAACTGGATCTCTCATACACTGCTGGTTGAAATGTAAAACGGTATAGCCAGCCACTCTAGAAAATATTTTGGCAGTTTCTAAAAATACTAAACATGCAACTAACATATGGCTGAGCATTTGTACTCCTGGGCATTCATCCCAGAGAAATGAAAAGTTATGTTCACCAAAAGTTTTCACGCAAATGTTTATAGCAGCTTTATGCATAATAGCCCAAAACTGGAAACACAGATGTTCTTCAACAGGAGAATGGTTAAACAAACTGGTACAACAAGGCCCTGTAAATACTACTCAGCACTTACAGAAATGAACTCTTCACACACAGAATAAGCTGGCTACATCTCCAGATAATGATGCAGTGGGGTTAAAAAAAAAAAAGATTACATATTGTATGATTTCATTTATATGACATTCCTAAATAGAACACATTAGTGATTGTCAGAGGCTAAACGGGGGATGGGAGGGAGAAGAGTGGATGGGGCTATAAAAGGACAGCATGAGGGATCCTTGTGGCACTGGAAGTGTTCTGTATCTTCTCTGTAGCGATGTCAATATCTTTATTTTGATACTGCACTACTGTTTTGCTAGATGCTACCCTTGGAAAAATTGGGTGAAGGGTATATGGGATCTCTATATTAAATATTATAACTGCATGTGAATCTACAAACATCTCAAAATAAAAAGCCAAAAAAGAAAATCTTAAAGAGTTGACAAGGTTGGAAGATGGTGTTGGAGTAGGAGGGCCCTAAATGCACCTCATCCCACTAACACAACTAGGTAACTATCAAATCATTCTGAATACTGCAGGAATTGACCTGAAGGCTAGCAGAACAAACTTCACAACTAAAGCTGGAGAAGAGGCAACACTGAAGAAGGTAGGAAGTGCAGAGACATGGTTTGGGAGAGAAACAGATCATGGCTAGGGGAGCCACAGTCACAGAGAAGGGCGAGAGACTAGCACAGAGAGGAGCACATAAGGAAAATGAATCCCCATAGCAGCTGGCTTAGAAAGCGAGAAAGCGGCTACATTTCATGAGTTCCTACAACCAGTGGGTCTTAAAATGTGGAGTTTTAAAGGCCAGTGTGTTTGTCTTGGTAAGAGACTGGAGGGCGCTGGGGGTATTCTTAGAGAGGAGACAAACAACCCACAGACATACAGCATGGAAACAATGATCTGAAGAGTGCCTAGGGCACACAGTGGGAAGGTTATTTGCTCTTCTCAGTGCATATCCAAGAGAGACAACAATCAAGGGGAGACCCCTTGAGAACTGGTCAGCACCCTTTCCCTCCCATGCCCCTCAGCATAAGCACTAGCCACCAGTGGGAACCAGCACAGTGCTGACACTCAACGCTTGCTTACTCCAGCAGAACCACTCCTCCCAGTCATGCTTGCCTCAGTCCCAGAATGAGGACCACTTTCCTCACAAGACCTTCCCAAATCCCTACTCACACCTTATCTTCCAAAAAGTGGGTTTTTCAGAGCTATGGTTTCTGTGGGTGGGGCAACAGGTATGATTTCACAAACAGACAAGAACTCACAGTTAAAATGCACCACATTCAGGCCAGGAACCAAACATTGCCCACAACAGACAAAGAGAACCTCTGCAGATGACTGGCCTAAAGGATAGATGGGCCAGGACACAAGAGCAGAGCACATGCAGTGCACAATGGAAACACTCATAGAAGTATCCCAACAGGGGACATTATACTGCAGGGCACTAGAGGACCTCTTCTTCAGGATAGAAAGTCTATCAAGAAGGCAAAACAATTGTAAATAGTTATACACCCAAATGGGAGTACCCTGATACATAAAACAGTTAATTATAAACATAAAGGAGCTCAGGGCACCTGGGTGGCTCAGTGGGTTAAAGCCTCTGCCTTTGGCTCAGATCATGACCCCAGGGTCCTGGGATCAAGCCCCATGTCTGGCTCTCTGCTCAGCAGGGAGCCTGCTTCAGCCTGCTTCCCTTCCTCTCTCTCTGCCCGCCTCTCTGCCTACTTGTGATCTCTCTCTGTCAAATAAATAAAATCTTTAAAAAAAAACATAAAGGAGCTAATCAATAAGAATACAGTAACAGTAGGGGACTTTAACATTCCACTGACATCAATGGAACAAAAAAAAAATCAATGAGGAAACAAAGTGTCTTTAAATGACACACTGGAACAGCTGGATTTGATACATTCAGAACACTCCATCCTAAAAAAAAAGCAGAATATACAATTTTTCTAGTGCACACAGAACATTTTCCAGAAGAGATCACATATTAGCCCACAAAACAAGCTACAACAAATTTAAGATCACAGTCATACCATGCATCTTTTCTGATCACAGTGCTATGGAAGTAGAAGTCAACCACGAGAAAAAAATCTAGAAAGAGCACAAATACATGCAGGTTAAATAACATGCTACTAAACAATTAATTGATCAACCAGGAAATAAAAGAAATTAAAAAGTACCTGGAAACAGATGGAAATGAAAACATGATGGTCCCAAATCTTTGGGATGCAGAAAAGTGGTTCTAAGAGGGAAGTTTATAGCACTACAAGCCTACCTTAAGAAGTAAGAAAAATATCAAATAAACAACCTAACTTTACATGTAAAGGACCCAGAAAAAGAAAATTAAACAAAACCTTAACCCAGCAGAAGTAAGGAAATAATAAAGATTAGAGAAGAAATAAATGATATACAAACAACAAAACAAACAAAAGAGAGTAGAACAGATCAATCAAGCAAGGAGCTGGTTCTTTGAAAAAGTAAAATTGATAAACCTCTAGCCAGACTTACCAAGAAAAAAAAGAAAGGACTAAAATAAATAAAATCACAATAAAGGAGAAGAAATAACAACCAACAGCACAGAAATACAATTATAAGAGAATATTATGAAAAACTGTATGTCAGCAAATTGCACAACCTAGGAAAAAAATGGATAAATTCTTGGAAAATAAACCACCAAAACTGAAGCAGGAAGAAATAGAAAATTTGAACAAATAACCAGTAAAGAAATTGAATCACTAATCAAACACCAAATGTCCAAGACCAGATGGCTTCACAGGGGAATTCTACCAAACATTTAAAGAAGAGTTAATACCTATTCTCAAATTTTTCCAAAAATAGCAATGGAAGGAAAACTTCCAAATTCATTCTATGAAGGCAGCATTACCCTGATACCAAAACCATATAAAGACTCTACTAAAAAAGAACTACAGACCAATATCCCTGATGAACATAAATTTAAAAATCTTCAACAATATAATGGTGAACTGAATTCCACAATACATTTTTTAAAAAATCACTCACCACAATCACATGGGATTTATTCTTGCATTGCAGAGTGGTTCAATATTTGTAAATCAACTAACACCACATCAATAAGAGAAAGGAAAAGAACCATATGATCATTTCAACAGATGCAGAAACAGCATTTGACAAAGTACAACATTCACTCATGATAAAAACCCTCAACAATGTAGGTTCAGAGGGAACATACCTCGACATAAGGAAGGTCATTTGTGAAAAATCTACAGCTAATATAGCTTAGCTATAGAGAAAAGCTGAGAGGTTTTCCCCTAAGGTCAGGAATAAGGCAAGAATGTCCACTTCTATTCAACACTTCCATTCAACATAGTACTAGAAATCCTAGCCACAGAAATCAGACCAAAAAGAAAAAGAAAAAAGGCATCCAAATCAGTAAGGAAGAAGTAAAACTTTCACTAATTGCAGATGACATGATATGCCAGCAAAAAACTGCTAGAACTGATAAACTAATTTAGTAAAGTTGCAGGATAAAAAAAAAAATCAATGTATAGAAATCTGCTGCATTTCTTTTTTATTATAAGATTTTTTTAATTTAAATTCAATTAATTCAATAATTAATTCATAATGTATAATGTATAATGTATAATATATAATTAATATATAATGTATCATAATACATTACATATTAATGTTATATATAATAATGTATAATGTATAATTAATTCAATAATGTATTATTTGTGTCAGGAGTACAGGTCTGTGATTCATCAGTCTCATATAATACCCAGTGCTCATTACAATTCTGTTGCATTTCTATACACCAATAATGAAGCAGCAGAAAGAGAAATCAAGAAAAAAATCCCACTTACGAAGGCACCTAAAATAATAATATGCCTAGGAATAACCCTAACCAAAGAGGTAAAAAACCTGAACTCTGAAAACTATAAAATATTGAGGAAGAAGTTAAAGATGACACAAAAAAATGGAAAGACAATCCATGCTCATGGATTAGAAGACCAAATATTGTTCAAGTGTCTATACTACTTAAAGCAACCTATACATTTACTACAATCCTTATCAAAATGTCACCAGCATTTTTCACAGAACTAGAACAATTCTAAAATTTGTATAAAACCATAGAAGACCCCAAATAGCCAAAGACAACTTGAAAAAGAAAAGCAAAGCTGGAGGCATCACAATTCCAGACTTCAAGTTACATTACAAAGCCTTAGTAATTAAAATAGTATGGTATTAGTGCAAAACCACACACATAGATCAATGGAACAGAATAGAAAACTGAGAAATAAACCCACAAATATATGGTCAGTTAATCTTTGACAAAGCAGGAAAAAATATCCAATGGGAAAAAGACAGTCTCTTCAACAAATGGTATTGGGAACCTGGACCACTTTGTTACATCATACACAAAAATAAGTTCAAAATGGATCAAAGACCTGAATATGAGACCTGGAAACAACAACAACAACAAAAAATCCTAGAAGAGAGCACAGGCAATAATTTCTCTGACATTGGCCATAGCAACTTTTTTCTAGATATGTCTCCTGAGGCAAGGGAAACAAAAGCAAAAGCAACTATTGAGACTTCATCAAAATAAAAAACTACTGCACGGTGAAGGAAACAATCAAGAAAACTAAAAGACAACCTACAGAATTTGCAAATGAAAAGGGTTAGTATCCAAAACTTATAAAGAACTTATGAAACTCAACATCCAAAAAACAAATAATCCAATTTTAAAATAGGCAGAAGACATGAACAGACATTTCTCCAGAGAAGCCATCTAGATGGCCAACAGACACATGAAAAGATGCTCATCATCACTTATCCTCAGGGAAATACAAATCAAAACTGCAATATCACCTCACACCTGTGAGAATGGCAAAAAAAAAAAAAAAAAAAAAAAAAAACATAAGAAACACACATGTTGGTGAGGATGTAGAGAGAAAGGAACACTCTTGCCCTGTTGGTAGGAATGCAAACAGGTGCATCCACTGTGGAAAACAGTATGGAGATTCCTCAAGAAGTTAAAAGTAGAGCTACCCTAAGATCTAGCAATCATACTACTGGGTATTTACCCAAAGAACACAAAAACACTAATTCAAAGGGATACATGCACCTAATATTAATACCAGTGTTATTTATAATAACCAAGATATGGAAGCATCCCAAGTGTCCATTGATTGATGAATGGATAAAGAAGATGTGATGTGTGTGTGTGTGTGTGTGTGTGTGTGTGTGTGTATAATAAAATAGTACTCAGCATAAAAAAAGAATGAAATCTTGACATTTGGAACAACATAGAAGGAATTTGAGAGTATAATGCTAGGCAAAGTAAGTTAAATACCATATGATATCACTCCTATGTGGAATTTAAGAAACAAAACAAATAAGGAAAGGATAGAGAGAGAAAGAGATCAAGAAACATACTCTTAATTATAGATAACAAACTGATAAACCAATGATTACCAGAGGGGAGGTGGGGGGATGGATGAAATAGGTGATGGGGGCTAAGGAGAGCAGTTGTCATGATGAGCAGCAGGCCTTGTAGGGAATTGTTGAATCACTATATTATACACCTGAAACTAATATAACACTGTATATTAACTACCTGAAATTTTAAAAAAATGTAAGAAAACTAATTAAATAAATAATGAAAAATATCTTAAAAGAGTCTTAGGTTACATGTTATGGCAGTCAAAAAAAAATTTTTTTAACCATATGTGATGGGCACACAACAAAGAAGTGGTTAGAAGATGGAGAGGAGGCTGACATGAAGCACCATGTCCCATTAAATGGTCTCCCTGGCAGGACGTAGATGTAGGAGTGGAAGTGAGTAAGAGCAGATGGGTTGACCAAGAGCCTTAGAGAAGGCACACGTGATGGCCTCCATTTCCCATGGGAAGTCAGGAGCAATGTCAAATAAGCTGCTAGGAGAAGAGATTGGCAGGTTGAGTAAAGAGCTTGAGAAGAATGGTGACAATTTAAAAACTGAAAGAAATTACAGAGTGATGCAGAAGTCTCAGCTCAGGCTAATGGCCATAAATCATTTTGATAAAAGATTTCAAAGGTATGTGATTTTTTCCCCTTAAGTTTGTTTATCCTCTCAGGGGGAGTAAAGTAGATAGGCTGGGCCCAGTTCAGCTGGGAGAGGGCAGCTAAAATCAAAGAGGAGAAAGGTCAGTGTATCCCTAGAAAGCAACTGCAGGTGAATGACCACAGTCCAAATCAACTGAGGTATGAGCTGAGGTGAATTTGTGGCAGAACTCTCCAGAAAGTGAGAAAGAATGGAGACAGAGCTTGTATATGGTGAGGAAAACGGAGCAAGAATTCAAACCCTAGCCTGCCTGGTTCTGTAGTACATATTCTTTCCACTGTCCAAGTTCCCTCCTTTTTGAACTTTGATTCAGCCCTAGGCTGAGTGTGGGAAGAATCTGTGCCAGCGCCCCCCCACCCTTATTGTTTAGTTCTTTCAAACACTTCCCCTGATTCCAAAGCTAGCCTTAACTTTTCCATTCCCCAGGGATCTGGGCAGAGTCACTCCATAGTGGCCCAAACCTGGCCTCCCCTAGAGATAGGCACTGCTGCCAAGATGTCCCTGTGTAATGAGATAAAACTCAATCCCTCGGCCACAAAGACCTCCTGGGCTCTTGCAGGATGTCGAGTGGCAGAGCAACCTGGAACAATAGCCAGGGTGAGTAAACTGTGGCCTCATCACATCCCCTTCTCCACTTTTCCCAGATGGGTGACTGCCAGCACCTTAGCCTCAGATGTAGATAACAGTGGGAAGAGTCAGCAAATAACACAGAAGAAAGAGAAATAATCAGTCTTGGACCATGAGAAATACAAGTCTTATCTCCTACTTGGAGAAGAGGGCCTGAAGGAGGCTACCTATCTGAGGTTCAGGGAGTTTAAAGCTCAGACCACATTCCAGGGAGACAGATCCTTTAGAGCCAAGTTCTCTTCCCATCTGGCATTCCGAGATCATTTGACCTCTGGTTCAGCATCTCAGCTATCCTTCTTTTTGTCTAGACTGGCATTTCTCCACAGGCATTCTCTGTCACACTGGTCTGGCTTCCCATAGTGGCCTACGGTGGTACAGAGAATCCTGATTACCATGACTCTGTGAACCAAGTGGTGAAAGAGAGCTGGGAAGTCTTACCTTTCCTCAATTCCCTTGTTTTCAATACTGTCCATCTTTCCTTTCTGTCTGGCATCTCAGTCCAGAACCTTGCTGGGAGAATTTTTCCAGAAAGTAACCTGTCTTCTGTAAGAATGGAAGGGACAGGAGAAGGAATCATATAGCTGCTCCCTAGAAAATCATCCTGTTTTCAATCCCATTTCTTACTCTTGCTTTTATCAACTCTAACTCCCTAGTTCTTTTGAAGTGGATATGTGACATAACCTCCTCTCTACAAACTTAATCTTCTATTTCTGCCAGTTTCTTTCCATTCTTCTTATGATTGCTCCTCATCCGTGATATTTTTTTTAAGATTGTTGTTTTTTTTTTTAAAGATTTTATTTATTTATTTGTCAGAGAGAGAGAGAGAGCGAGCACAGGCAGACAGAGTGGCAGGCAGAGGCAGAGGGAGAAGCAGGCTCCCCACAGAACAAGGAGCCCGATGCGGGACTCGATCCCAGGACGCTGGGATCATGACCTGAGCCAAAGGCAGCGGCTTAACCAACTGAGCCACCCAGGCGTCCCCTCATCCGTGATATTGTTGATATACCTTATATCCCATCCTGTTCTTCTGCCACTGTCAGATAATACATTTTTAAAATTTTTGCTATCATTTAAATGAGATTTTGGAGAGAGTAAATGTTTGTGTGCAATTCACCATGTTTAATTAGAAATCTCTTCTCATTAAATGTTGTTATTTTTACAGAGTAAAACTGTTGATTTATTCATATTTTATTATGAAAAATAATAAAATCCTCTCTCAAAATTAGAGAGGACAAACTTGATCTCTATATACCTACACCTAGCTACCAAAATCATAAGCTCATAGCTTCTCTTGGTAGCTTGGCACTACACAATTCCTACCACAGGTGGTCCCCACTTCCCCAATTATTTTGAAGTCAATATAATGTCTTATTTTATAAATATTTTCAAATCTTAAAACACAGCCATAGTATTATACCTATTATATTATAATCACTGGCATCAACTATTATAATCACACACACACAAAAAAAAGATCATCATCAAGAATTCAACCCGTATTTAAATTTCCACAATTATCCAGTAAAAATATTTCTGAATGCTAGTTTGCTTACTTTTTTTTTAAGATTTTTTTTTTTTTTTGACAGAGATTACAAGTAGACAGAGAGGCAGGCAGAGAGAGACAGGAGGAAGCAGGCTCCATGCCAGGACCCTGAGATCATGATCTGAGTTGAAGGCAGAGGCTTAACTCACTGAGCCATCCAGGCGCCCCATAGTCTGCTTACTTTTTATATTTGATTTGCTCAAAACAAGATCCTAACAAGGTTTGTCCATTGCATTTGGTTGATATGAATCAAGTCTCTCTTAATCTGTAGGTTTTCACCCTTTTTTAAATTTTTCTTATAATTTATTTATGGAAGAAACTGATATTTTGTCCTGGAAGCTTTGTTTTTGTTGTTTGGATTTTTCTCATCACATTTCTTGGTGTCTTTAAACGTATCTGCTTGCTTGGTGTCTCCTATATTCTCTATAAACTGGTAGATATGAGACAGGCTTGTTAACTTAGTAAAACTTAGTAAAAACTAGTTTTCTCTCACTGTGATAATATCAGCCCCTGATGATTTTTCTGCCATTATTTCATTGGGTTTGTTAAAAAGTATTACATCAGTTCTATTACTTTTTGTTTTTAATATTTTATATATTTATTTGAGAGAAAGAGAGCACAAGTGGGCGGGGGCAGGGTAGAGGGAGAAGGAGAAGCAGACTCCCTGCTGAGCAGGGAGGCCAACGCAGGACTCCATCCCAAGACCCCAGGATCATGATGACCAAGCCACCCAGGCACCCAGTTCTATTACTTCTTAATAGCTGGAATGCTTCTGTGGAGAGAAGCTTTCCACCTTCATTTCCTTTCTTTACACCATGCTACAATTGTAGAAGAAAAGTAGGTTATTTGTCAGTTTTCAGAATACTGAATGCCTAGCCTTGCTGACCTCGTACTTACACATACACTAGCTAGCCTTAACACACTCTCTCTCTCTCTCAGTATGTTTCGATCTGTAGCAGTTATTATTTTCACTGATGCTTGGTTGACCCATATCTGGCAAGTGGGAGACTCTCTGAGTTGACTTTCTTTGTCTTTTAAAAATAATCTCAGTTGTCTTTAGTTCCCTGTTTTCTACTATTAAAAGATATCCAAGGTCATTTGGTGTATTTCCAGGGGAAGGCTTATCATCCATTTATGAAATTGGGGTAAGGGCATTTAGAGACCACATCTAAGCATTAGGTGTGTTCCTTGCTACTGAAATCTCTTATTTGGTTTGGTTTGTAGCTATTTTCTGTAAATAAAGCTAGAAGATATGTATTATTTAAAGGAGAAATATCTCTTGAGCTTACTCTGATATTCCCAAGTTGATATTCTCAGTTTCATGATTACAGAATTTTAACTAACTTGTTTGAATTTACATACATATCCTCCATTCTTACCCTGAAAATTTTGCTTCCCAAATGCACTAAAATAATGACTCAAGTGATGTATCTTATACTAATAATAGCCCATATTATAATAATAATACAAATATATTGACTTGTATTTTTTCCTTTTCCACCTGAATAATATCTAAATATATTAAGAATGTGTAGATTACATCAATTTTTCTGCAACTCTCTATGAACTTTGATCCTTTCTTTGTAGTCTAGTGGTCTTAAGAGATTTCTGAGGTAAGTGGTAATTTTTTTCATTTTGAGATTCATTGCTTTTATCAGAGCACCTGTATAATTTTTGTTTATCCTTACAATTCAATTACCATACTTAAATACATATATATTTGCTTATTGGCTTTATTTCCTAGTACTTGACAAAAACTTTAGTGTATACATTTTTTTCAATTTTCAGAAAAATATCTTATGACATATTTTAGTACCTTTCTGGTTTTCATTTTTATTTTACTCTTCTTCAGGAATAGCTATTATGTTTAAAATTCTACTATTAAAAAAAATAAAATAAAATAAAATTCTACTATTTATTTAGCATCTTTATTATAGACTAATTACTTTTTAATCATTGTTTGCATTTAATTATATTTCATTATTTTCAATACTGTTCTCTATCTTTGAGTATGTTATTTTCTTTGGTTTACCATTTTGATGTTCACTTTCTTTTTTATTACCAACTAATTTTTATACCTTAATATCAAATATTTTCATTTGGTTCATGATTTCTTTCACTTATTTACAAATTTTTATCCATAATTTTCTTCTCCTTCCTTAATAATTCCTTATCTCAAAGAGTATTTTTACATACCTTTAACATGTCTTATCCTTTTTAATTTTTACATAATATGTCTGCACAAATTCTATGTTGGAATTTTCTGTTACTCATTTTTGAATAGGGTGGGCTCTACCAGGAATTAATATTTATCCAAAATATGTCTGAGAGAGAAGAAATGGAGGATGACAGAACTGATACTGTCAAAACTTTATTTCATTATATTCTCTTTTAAATATTCTACTAGAATATGTGCAATCTGTTTTAGAGACCCAATTCTGTCATCTCCCTCAAAGGAAAAAAAAAAAGTCATTCTTAACTTCAGAGTAAGTTGATTACATAGGTAAGATATAGCATAACTGTACACCTAGGCTTCATAGTAAAACACCTTTCAGCTCTCAAATTTATTTTTGATAGGTTTTTTAAATCTTTGCTAAAAAATAATTCATTGACTGTTGCCCTGATGTAGTTTTTATTGACCTATTTTAGAGGGGTTTTTGGTGTTGCTCTTTGTTTTTTTTTTTTTGCTTATTTACTTATCTGTTTGGAAATTTAAAGGTGAATCCAAGAAAAGAAAGATAAGAAGCCCATGTTATCAACCCTTTAGTCTTCTATCATATATTTGCAATTTACTTCCATGAGACCATTGTTTCTTGTTTAAAATAAAGCACTTTTTATTAGGCTTTTTAGGATCAACTCATATTCTTAAAGAAAACACTGCTTTCTTCAAAATACAAAGAAATCAGTGTTTTATATTATAAAATGAGACTGTTGTAGACAATAGATTTAAATTAGAGTTATTCTTTAGTTGGCTTTTAGGTGGAGTACATTTTTAAATCTCTTTACGTTGCATATTTGCTAACATGTAGGAACTCATGTCACCTAATATCAGAGCTACTCTATTTTCCAATGATTTTGTCCTTATTTTTCTTCCTAGACTGAAGACGCCAATTCTTCCTGGATACCTCAACTACTTTACAAAGATGCTGCCTTCCCAGACCTATGTCAATATCTCCTTCTTCCAGCCACATGCCTTCCTGATGATTGGCATCCCAGGGCTGGAGGCTGTTCATGGATGGATCTCCATCCCCTTCTCCTCCATGTACACGGTGGCCCTCACTGGAAACTGCCTGATCCTCTTAGCTATAAGGAGAACTCCCAGCCTGCACCAGCCCATGTACTACTTTCTGTCCATGCTGGCCCTCACCGATGTGGGCCTCACTCTGTCCACACTGCCCACCACCCTGGCTGTGCTCTGGTTTGACCATCGGCTCATAGGTTTCAATGCCTGCCTGGTCCAGATGTTCTTCCTCCACTCTTTCTCTGTGGTGGAGTCATCGGTGCTCCTGGCCATGTCATTTGACCGCTTTGTAGCCATCTCCAACCCTCTTCGCTATGCAACTATCCTCACCAATAGTGTCATCATTAGGATTGGGTTGGCCATTGTGGCTCGAGCCACTATATCCCTCTTTCCTGGGCCCTTCTTACTGAAGCGACTGAACTTCTGCCCTGATAAGAACCTTCTGTCCCATTCCTTCTGTTTCCATGCAGATGTCATGAAACGGGCCTGTGCTGATATTACTGTCAACATCCTTTATGGGCTCTATGTAGTTTTATCCACAGTGGGTGTAGACTCCTTGCTTATCGTCCTGTCCTATACCCTTATTCTTCATACAGTGATGGGCCTAGCCTCTCCCAGGGAGCGTGTCCGGGCCCTAAACACATGTGTGTCTCATATATTAGCTGTTCTGATTTTCTATATCCCCGTCATAGGAGTGTCAATGATCCACCGTTTTGGGAGGCACCTGCCTCATATTGTACATGTTCTCATTGCCTATGTGTACCTGGTGGTGCCCCCTGTGCTCAACCCCATCATCTACAGTGTGAAATCCAAGCCCATCAGGGAGGCCATGTTCAGAATGCTGAGAGAGAAGAGGCAAGGCTGATGAAACCAAGAAACAACCACAGAATCTGAGGGAAAATATGGCCAGTCTTATGTCCAGAAACCCCTTACTCAGATCCCTGACCCAGACACATTATCAAGAGTATGACAACTGGATACCGTCAGATTGATGGGTGACAAACAGTCTTCTTGATTCTTTCCTGCACTCATTAACTTCAGCTTTTTAATTCAGTTTTTACTTGTACAAGAGACTCTGTGCTCATTACTAGGGATAGTAAAATGAATTATACATGGTCTTGTCCCTCTGTTGCAGGACAGAAGCTTCTAAATACACAATTAAGTCAAGTGTAATAAGGCTATGATAGGTACACACAAAGTGCTACAGGAACCTGGAAGAGGGTTTCCTGTCTCATTAAGAGGAAATGAGAAAGGAGCCAGGGAGGAAGGATGAAAGGTGAGTAGGAGTTTGTCACACGGAAAAGGTGGGGAAGGGGAAGGCATACCTAATAAAGGGGAAAGAATGTAAAACACAAAAACACTGAGGTGTGGAGCACCAGCACACTGGAGCACCAGGGTGGTCAGTTGGTTAAGTGACCCACTCTTGATTTGGGCTCAGGTCATGATCTCAGGGTCCTGAGACTGAGCCCACCTAGGCAGG
This sequence comes from Lutra lutra, assembly GCF_902655055.1. Classification (NCBI taxonomy): domain Eukaryota; kingdom Metazoa; phylum Chordata; class Mammalia; order Carnivora; family Mustelidae; genus Lutra; species Lutra lutra. Next base: position 58,942,310 of record NC_062287.1, on the reverse strand, counting down.
CTCCATGCCAGCAGGGAATCTGCTTGGGATTCTCTTTCCCTCTCCCTCTCCCACTCCACCACCCCTCTAACATAAATACATAACTCCTTAAAACAAAACATTGAGGTGTGGAACTATCTGGTGTGTTTGTGGAAAGGTGAGTAGTCAGTCAGATGTGGCTCCTCATAATCTGTGCGTGTTGGAGGGAGAAGGACAGGAGATGAGATAGAAATGATGAGCGTACTTTGTGCTCCTTGGGGCCTTTCAGACCTCAGGGATACATCTGCCCTCATTCCTTTTTTAAGAGTCAGCCATGGGAAGCCTGCTGCTTTGTAAAAGTTACACAGGTTTAACTGTGTGTTACAAGTTAGAAAAGTGAAAGTGGAGAAAAAGAATGCAAGGAACACATTTAAGAGACTGTTGTAACAGTCTAGGAAAAAGAGAAGGGAAGCTAAAGATAAGCTAATAATGGGGAAATTAGATATATTCTTAAAATCTTATCTCTATAGTTCTCTTCTTTGTCCTCTGAAAATGCCAGAAGCAATGAGCAATGCTAGGGCCCACATACTGGTTTTAAATACCATTGCCCACCCTAAATAACCTAGAATCCTTGGAGCAATGATTAATCCTAGGTATGAAGCAGAAAAAAATCATAAAATGATACTGGAATAGTTTATGCCCTGGAGAAATAAAGAACACAAAAACAGTAAGGTCATGTAGAAAAAATACACAGAAACTCATTTAAAGAGGCTACCAGTGGCTCTAGATGGGTCAAATAGAACATTAAAACTAATTTTGATAGCAAACAGTTACAACAAATTGAATTTCTTTTTTATTTTTTTATTTTTTTATTTTTTTCAGCATAACAGTATTCATTATTTTTGCACCACACCCAGTGCTCCATGCAATCCGTGCCCTCTACAATACCCACCACCTGGTGCCCCCAACCTCCCACCCCCACCCCTTCAAAATTCTCAGATCGTTTTTCAGAGTCCATAGTCTCTCATGGTTCACCTCCCCTTCCAATTTCCCTCAACTCCCTTCTCCTCTCCATCTCCCCTTGTCCTCCATGCTATTTGTTATGCTCCACAAATAAGTGAAACCATATGATAATTGACTCTCTCTGCTTGACTTATTTCACTCAGCATAATCTCTTCCAGTCCCGTCCATGTTGCTACAAAACTTGGGTATTCATCCTTTCTTTTTTCTTTTTTTTTTTTTTTTTTACAGCTTTATAAACATATATTTTTATCCCCAGGGGTACAGGTCTGTGAATCGCCAGGTTTACACACTTCACAACACTCACCATAGCACCTACCCTCCCCAATATCCATAACCCCACCCCCTCTCCCAACCCCCTCCCCCCATCAACCCTCAGTTTGTTTTGTGAGATTAAGAGTCACTTATGGTTTGTCTCCCTCCCAATCCCAGGGAGAGGAGATGCAACATGGGAGGTTGAGGGGGTAGGAGAAAAGTAAACAAATTGAATTTTTAAAGAAAGTGTGAGTCCATGGTGATATTTAAGACAAAGAGGGAGAAAAGAATGAAAAAAGAACTCTTCTTTAGAAAGTACTGATAGATTTAGAAAATTACCTTTTGCAGTTTTTAATGTAATTTAAAATTAATCAAAAAAGACTGAAAAGATATTGGGAAAAAATATTCACACAGTCTCAAAGTATCACTGCACACACTATTTACTAAATAGTAAAGGAAGAATATGTCTTTATGATAAAGAGACTCCTAGTGACCACCTTAAGCAAGTGATCAAATTTAGCTTAACCAACAATAAGATCATCTGATATTATATAACTTCTGATTTGAACAATAAGGACATAAAATCACACCTGTAACACACCCACCAAAATTGTCCAACCCGAGTCTAACCGTGAGAAAGTAATTGGAAAAATCTTGAATATGGGAAACACCACACACACACATACATACACACACACTGACAAATACAAACATACACACATTAACCGAGCATCTTTTTTTTTTTTAAAGATTTCACTCATTCATTTGACAGACAGAGATCACAAGTAGGCAGAGAGGCAGACAGAGAGAGAGGAAGCAGGCTCCCTGCCGAGCAGAGAGCCTGATGCGGGGCTCAATCCCAGGACCCCGGGACCATGACCTGAGCCGAAGGCAGCGGCTTAACCCACTGAGCCACCCAGGCGCCCCTAACCGAGCATCTTTAAAAAAAATTTTTATTAAAAAAATGTTGGGGAATTAATCTAAATTAAAAGAGATTAAAGGGATATTACAACCCAACACTAGAATTAACCAGTAATTATTAGGACAATTGTGAAATCTGAATATGTGTTTTATATTTATAAAATTATTACCTTAGCGTGATTTGCTTAGATTTGAAAATAGTTTTGTGATTATGTAGAAGAATCTACTTTTAGGAGACACATGGTTAATGTTCACTGAGAGGTATTGCAATGACTACAATTTACTTTCTAAAGATTATTTATTTATTTATTTGACAGACAGATCACAAGTAGGCAGAGAGGCAGGCAGAGAGAGAGAAAGGGAAGCAGGCTCCCCGCCAAGCAGAGAGCCCGACGCGGAGCTCGATCCCAGGACCCTGGGATCATGACCTGAGCCGAAGGCAGAGACTTTAACCCACTGAGCCACCCAGGCACCCCTGACTACAATTTACTTTCAAATGAATCTGCAGAAAAAGTGTGTATGTGGTGTGTGTGTGTATGTACATGTCTGAGAGGGGAATGGGGGAAGGCAAGTGAGCCCCAAGCCCTATGCCCACGATCCTATAATCTCAAGAGAGACAATACAGTCTCTCAGGTAATTATCTAAAGAATACTGAGAGAGATCCTAAGACTGAGCCTGGGTAATCTAATCCATTGGTGGTAAGAATGCAGAATCAGAATGCAGAGGAACCAAAATAATTCTATTTCTTCTTGGCTAGAATGTGCTTTCCATTAAGACTTGAATTGGGGTTTTCTCCAGTCCCATCCCAAGCCAAGCCAGGGGTTTCCATAGTGATCCCTAAGCACTTTGTGCTTTCTTCAATTGTAGTGCTTAAAACTCTATATTGTAATTATATACAATTGTGTATGAGACTTTGAAAGTAGGGAACAGTGATGATGTTCTAGTTATTTCTGACTTCTCAATGGTTAACTTGGGGCTAGCACAAAAGAATACTTCCTTAATAAATAATGTTTTAGTGAATGAATGAAGGAAGGCAGACAGTGAAAAAATGTAGCACAAAGCCAGCAGATCTGGTCAGAAATGAAGATCTCTGGGTACAGGGTCCAGCACTCCTCCCCCCAGTTTACCTCTAAATGCAGGAAGCAGAGGATGAACCCATAACTGTACAGCACTTGGGAGTGGATCCCCAGCTTTGTCTAATACTGTAGAAGTCACCTACTACTTTTCTCCACCTTAACTGGAAGATTCTCGTCCTTCCAGGAAGAGATCAAAGGTTCTGTCTTTGATCTTATTCCCTCATCATCTCTCTTCCACTCTCTTTGAAACTGGCACACACCACTTTCAAAAAATTTACCACTTGGAGGAGTCAAGATGGCGGAGAAGTAGCAGGCTGAGACTACTTCGGGTAGCGGGAGATCAGCTAGATAGCTTATCTAAAGATTGCAAACACCTACAAATCCAACGGGAGATTGAAGAGAAGAAGAACAGCAATTCTAGAAACAGAAAACCAACCACTATCTGAAAGGTAGGACTGGCGGAAAAGTGAATCCAAAGCGACGGGAAGATAGACCGCGGGGGGAGGGGCCGGCTCCCGGCGAGCGGCGGAGTAACGGAGCAAAATCAGGACTTTTAAAAGTCTGTTCCGCTGAGGGACATCGCTCCAGAGGCTTAACTGGGGTGAAGCCCAGGCGGGGTCAGCGCAGCCTCAGGTCCCGCAGGGTCGCAGAAGGATCGGGGGTGTCTGAGTGTCGCAGAGCTTACCGGTATTAGAACGGGGAAGCCGGCTACAGAGACAGAGCCGAGGAGTGACTCTCAGCTCGGGGTTGCCTTGAACGGGTCGCAGGCTCGGTCAGCTCGGAGCGCGGCCGGAGGCCAGGGTGACGGGAGTCATTGGGCGCTGTTCTCTGAGGGCGCACTGAGGAGTGGGGCCCCGGGCTCTAGGCTCCTCCGGGCCGGAGACCGGGAGGCCGCCATCTTCATTCCCGTCCTCCGGAACTCTACTTGGAAAGCGCTCAGGGAACAAAAGCTCCCGAAAGCAAACCCGAGCGGATTACTCAGCGCGGCCCCTGGTAAGGGCGGTGCAACTCCGCCTGGGGCAAAGACGCTTGAGAATCACTACAACAGGCCCCTCCCGCAGAAGATCAACAGGAAACCCAGCCAGGACCAAGTTCACCTACCGAGGAGTGCAGTTTCAATACCAAGGAGAGCGGCGGAATTCCAGAGGAGAAGAAAGCAAAGCACGGAACTCATGGCTTTCTCCCCATGATTTTTTAGCCTTGCAGTTAATTTAATTTTTTTTCTTTTTCAATTTTTTTTTTCTTTTTCTCTTCTTCTGCTAAATTTTTTTAACTTTTACCGTTTTCTTTTTTAACGTTTTTTAAATAGTTTATCTAATATATATATTTTTTTCCTCTTTTTATATTTTTTCTTTATCGGCTTTCTTTTTTTAAATAGTTTCTTTTTTTTTTCTTTTTGAACCCTTTTTATCCCCTTTCTCCCCCCTCACAATTTGGGATCTCTTCTGATTTGGCTAAAGCATATTTTCCTGGGGTTGTTGCCACCCTTTTAGTATTTTACTTGCTCCTTCATAAACTCTTATCTGGACAAAATGACAAGGCGGAAAAATTCACAACAAAAAAAAGAACAAGAGGCAGTACCAAAGGCTAGGGACCTAATCAATACAGACATTGGTAATATGTCAGATATAGAGTTCAGAATGATGATTCTCAAGGTCCTAGCCGGGCTTGAAAAAGGCATGGAAGATATTAAGGCAACCCTCTCAGGAGATATAAAAACCCTATCTAGAGAAATAAAAGAACTAAAATCTAACCAAGTTGAAATAAAAAAAAGCCATTAATGAGGTACAATCAAAAATGGAGGCTCTCACTGCTAGGATAAATGAGGCAGAAGAAGGAATTAGCGATATAGAAGACCAAATGACAGAGAATAAAGAAGCTGAGCAAAAGAGGGACAAACAGCTACTGGACCACAAGGGGAGAATTCGAGAGATAAGTGACACCATAAGACGAAACAAGATTAGAATAATTGGGATTCCAGAAGAAGAGGAAACAGAGAGGGGAGCAGAAGGTATATTGGAGAGAATTATTGGAGAGAATTTCCCCAATATGGCAAAGGGAACAAGCATCAAAATCCAGGAGGTTCAGAGAACCCCCCTCAAAATCAATAAGAATAGGTCTACACCCCGTCACCTAATAGTAAAATTGACAAGTCTTAGTGACAAAGAAAAGATCCTGAAAGCAGCCCGGGAAAAGAAGTCTGTAACGTACAATGGTAAAAATATTAGATTGGCAGCAGACTTATCCACAGAGACCAGGCAGGCCAGAAAGAGCTGGCATGATATATTCCGAGTACTAAATGAGAAAAACATGCAGCCAAGAATACTATATCCAGCTAGGCTATCATTGAAAATAGACGGAGAGATTAAAAGATTCCAGGACAAACAAAAACTGAAAGAATTTGCAAATACCAAACCAGCTCTACAGGAAATATTGAAAGGGGTCCTCTAAGCAAAGAGAGACCCTAAAAGTAGTAGATCAGAAAGAAACAGAGACAATATACAATAACAGTCACCTTACAGGCAATACAATGGCACTAAATTCATATTTCTCAATACTTACCCTGAATGTTAATGGGCTAAATGCCCCAATCAAAAGACACAGGGTATCAGAATGGATAAAAAAAACAAAACCCATCTATATGTTGCCTACAAGAAACTCATCTTAAACCCGAAGACACCTCCAGGTTTAAAGTGAGGGGGTGGAAAAGAATTTACCATGCTAATGGACATCAGAAGAAAGCAGCAGTGGCAATCCTTATATCAGATCAATTAGATTTTAAGCCAAAGACTATAATAAGAGATGAGGAAGGACACTATATCATACTCAAAGGAACTGTCCAACAAGAAGATCTAACAATTTTAAATATCTATGCCCCTAACGTGGGAGCAGCCAACTATATAAACCAATTAATAACAAAATCAAAGAAACACATCGACAAGAATACAATAATAGTAGGGGATTTTAACACTCCCCTCACTGAAATGGACAGATCATCCAAGCAAAAGATCAACAAGGAAATCAAGGCCTTAAATGACACACTGGACCAGATGGACATCACAGATATATTCAGAACATTTCATCCCAAAGCAACAGAATACACATTCTTCTCTAGTGCACATGGAACGTTCTCCAGAATAGATCACATTCTTGGTCCTAAATCAAGTCTCAACCGGTATCAAAAGATTGGGATCATTCCCTGCATATTTTCAGACCACAATGCTCTGAAGCTAGAACTCAATCACAAGAGGAAATTTGGAAAGAACCCAAATACATGGAGACTAAACAGCATCCTTCTAAAGAATGAATGGGTCAACCAGGAAATTAAAGAAGAATTGAAAAAATTTATGGAAACAAATGATAATGAAAACACAACGGTTCAGAATCTGTGGGACACAACAAAGGCAGTCCTGAGAGGAAAATATATAGCGGTACAAGCCTTTCTCAAGAAACAAGAAAGGTCTCAGGTACACAACCTAACCCTACACCTAAAGGAGCTGGAGAAAGAACAAGAAAGAAACCCTAAACCCAGCAGGAGAAGAGAAATCATAAAGATCAGAGCAGAAATCAATGAAATAGAAACCAAAAAAACAATAGAACAAATCAACGAAACTAGGAGCTGGTTCTTTGAAAGAATTAATAAGATTGATAAACCCCTGGCCAGACTTATCAAAAAGAAAAGAGAAAGGACCCAAATAAATAAAATCATGAATGAAAGAGGAGAGATCACAACGAACACCAAAGAAATACAGACAATTATAAGAACATACTATGAGCAACTCTACGCCAACAAATTTGACAATCTGGAAGAAATGGATGCATTCCTAGAGACATATGAACTACCACAACTGAACCAGGAAGAAATGGAAAGCCTGAACAGACCCATAACCAGTAAGGAGATTGAAACAGTCATCAAAAATCTCCAAGCAAACAAAAGCCCAGGGCCAGATGGCTTCCCGGGGGAATTCTAACAAACATTTAAAGAAGAACTAATTCCTATTCTCCTGAAACTGTTCCAAAAATTAGAAATGGAAGGAAAACTTCCAAACTCATTTTATGAGGCCAGCATCACCTTGATCCCAAAACCAGACAAAGATCCCATCAAACAAGAGAACTACAGACCAATATCCTTGATGAACACAGATGCAAAAATTCTCGCCAAAATACTAGCCAATAGGATTCAACAGTACATTAAAAGGATTATTCACCACGACCAAGTGGGATTTATTCCAGGGCTGCAAGGTTGGTTCAACATCCGCAAATCGATCAATGTGATACAACACATTAATAAAAGAAAGAACAAGAATCATATGATACTCTCCATAGATGCTGAAAAAGCATTTGACAAAGTACAGCATCCCTTCCTGATCAAAACTCTTCAAAGTGCAGGGATAGACGGCACATACCTCAATATTATCAAAGCCATCTATGAAAAACCCACCGCAAATATCATTCTCAATGGAGAAAAACTGAAAGCTTTTCCGCTAAGGTCAGGAACACGGCAGGGATGTCCATTATCACCACTGCTATTCAACATAGTACTAGAAGTCCTAGCCTCAGCAATCAGACAACAAAAGGAAATTAAAGGCATCCAAATCGGCAAAGAAGAAGTCAAACTCTCACTCTTCGCAGATGATATGATACTATATGTGGAAAACCCAAAAGACTCCACTCCAAAACTGCTAGAACTTGTACAGGAATTCAGTCAAGTGTCAGGATATAAAATCAATGCACAGAAATCAGTTGCATTTCTCTACACCAACAACAAGACAGAAGAAAGAGAAATTAAGGAGTCCATCCCATTTACAATTGCACCCAAAACTATAAGATACCTAGGAATAAACCTAACCAAAGAGACTAAGAATCTATACTCAGAAAACTATAAAGTACTCATGAAAGAAATTGAGGAAGACACAAAGAAATGGAAAAATGTTCCATGCTCCTGGATTGGAAGAATAAATATTGTGAAAATGTCTATGCTACCTAAAGCAATCTACACATTTAATGCAATTCCTATCAAAGTACCATCCATTTTTTTCAAAGAAATGGAACAAATAATCCTAAAATTTATATGGAACCAGAAAAGACCTCGAATAGCCAAAGGAATATTGAAAAAGAAAGCCAAAGTTGGTGACATCACAATTCTGGACTTCAAGCTCTATTACAAAGCTGTCATCATCAAGACAGCATGGTACTGGCACAAAAACAGACACATAGATCAATGGAACAGAATAGAGAGCCCAGAAATGGACCCTCAACTCTATGGTCAACTCATCTTCGACAAAGCAGGAAAGAATGTCCACTGGAAAAAAGACAGCCTCTTCAATAAATGGTCTTGGGAAAATTGGACAGCCACATGCAGAAAAATGAAATTGGATCATTTCCTTACACCACACACGAAAATAGACTCAAAATGGATGAAGGATCTCAATGTGAGAAAGGAATCCATCAAAATCCTTGAGGAGAACACAGGCAGCAACCTCTTCGACCTCAGCCGCAGCAACATCTTCCTAGGAACATCACCAAAGGCAAGGGAAGCAAGGGCAAAAATGAACTATTGGGATTTTATCAAGATCAAAAGCTTTTGCACAGCAAAGGAAACAGTGAACAAAACCAAAAGACAACTGACAGAATGGGAGAAGATATTTGCAAATGACATATCAGATAAAGGGCTAGTGTCCAAAATCTATAAAGAACTTAGCAAACTCAACACCCAAAGAACAAATAATCCAATCAAGAAATGGGCAGAGGACATGAACAGACATTTCTGCAAAGAAGACATCCAGATGGCCAACAGACACATGAAAAAGTGCTCCATATCACTCGGCATCAGGGAAATACAAATCAAAACCACCATGAGATATCACCTCACACCAGTCAGAATGGTAAAATTAACAAGTCAGGAAATGACAGATGCTGGCGAGGATGCGGAGAAATGGGAACCCTCCTACACTGTTGGTGGGAATGCAAGCTGGTGCAACCACTCTGGAAAACAGCATGGAGGTTCCTCAAAATGTTGAAAATAGAACTACCCTATGACCCAGCAATTGCACTGCTGGGTATTTACCCTAAAGATACAAACGTAGTGATCCGAAGGGGCACGTGCACCCGAATGTTTATAATAGCAATGTCTACAATAGCCAAACTATGGAAAGAACCTAGATGTCCATCTACAGACGAATGGATAAAGAAGATGTGGTATATATACACAATGGAATACTATGCAGCCATCAAAAGAAATGAAATCTTGCCATTTGCGACGACGTGGATGGAACTAGAGGGTATCATGCTTAGCGAAATAAGTCAATCGGAGAAAGACAACTATCATATGATCTCCCTGATATGAGGGAGAGGAGATGCAACATGGGGGGTTGAGGGGGTAGGAGAAGAGTAAATGAAACAAGATGGGATTGGGAGGGAGACAAACCATAAGTGACTCTTAATCTCACAAAACAAACTGAGGGTTGATGGGGGGAGGGGTTTGGGAGAGGGGGGTGGGTTATGGATATTGGGGAGGGTAGGTGCTATGGTGAGTGCTGTGAAGTGTGTAAACCTGGCGATTCGCAGACCTGTACCCCTGGGGATAAAAATATATGTTTATAAAGCTGTAAAAAAAAAAAAAGAAAAAAGAAAGGATGAATACCCAAGTTTTGTAGCAACATGGACGGGACTGGAAGAGATTATGCTGAGTGAAATAAGTCAAGCAGAGAGAGTCAATTATCGTATGGTTTCACTTATTTGTGGAGCATAACAAATAGCATGGAGGACAAGGGGAGATGGAGAGGAGAAGGGAGTTGAGGGAAATTGGAAGGGGAGGTGAACCATGAGAGACTATGGACTCTGAAAAACGATCTGAGAATTTTGAAGGGGTGGGGGGTGGGAGGTTGGGGGCACCAGGTGGTGGGTATTGTAGAGGGCACAGATTGCATGGAGCACTGGGTGTGGTGCAAAATAATGAATACTGTTATGCTGAAAAAATAAAAAAATTAAAAATAAAAAAATAAAAAAAAAATTTACCACTTGCTATTGAAATCATCTTTTGACTAATGTGTTCTACTTCCTGGAAGTCAATTACTGATTCACTCATTTACACTGAATGCCTTCATTACCCATTAAAGGGATTGGCCTAGACATTGCTTCAGGAACATAATTTGAATAAACTTATTTATAAATCATAATTCCTGAAGAAATATCCTGATGTTTATTCAATAAAACTCGTTACTAAGTTCAAGCCATACTCCACACAATGGAAGCTATAGATAGATGTAGCTTTACACAGCTGTGGAGCAAATGGGCATCCTTTGCTCCAAAAAGCATCTTCTTGCTCAAGAATGGATTTCCTCCAGCCTTCCACAGTTGCCTGAGATTGTATTGGTAGAGACTCATTCTATTTTGCCTCAGCTCTTAAAATTGGATGTCCCTCGGGTAGAGACACCTTCATTTGAAAGTCCTCCCAAAGAGACCGCTGTGGCAGGCACTTTCTTCACTGGCAGGCACACTGGCAGAAAACTGGGGCGTTGGCAATTTGAAATAGGATTTGGAGGCCAATGTTTGGGAATATAAATGTTCTTTTAAGATGCTTCTGCGAATATCTCTTTGAATCCTGACATCAATTCTTTTGGGTTTACATCCAGGAACGGCATAACTGGATGATATGGTACTTCTACTTCTAACTTTTTGAGGACCTGAATACTGTTTTCCAGAGAGGCTACACCAGTTTACATTACTGCCAACAGTACACAGAGGTTCCAATTTGTCCACATCCTTACCAATATTTGTTATCATTTGAATCATTCTCTTTCTTTCTTTCTCTTTCTTTTCTTTTTTCTTTTCTTCCCTTCCTTCCCCTTTCTTTCTTTCTTTCTTTCTTTCTTTCTTTCTTTCTTTCTTTCTTTTTCATCCTTCCTTCCTTTCTTTCTTTCCTTCCTGAGGGAGTCTTTCCTTCCTTTCCTAAGAGGGGTGGGATGATATCTCACTATAGTTTTGATTTGCTTTTCATTAGTAACTAGTGATGTTGAGCACCTATTCATATACCTGCTGGCCTTTTGCATGTTTTGGAGAAATATATATTCAATTCCTTAGTCCATTTGTTATTCAGGTTATTTGGGGTTTCTGTTATTGAGTTGGAAGAGCTCCATATATATATATATATATATATATATATATATATATATATATATATTTAATTCTTTATTTCTTTTGAGCGTAACAGTATTGTTTTTGCACCACACCCAGTGCTCCGTGCAATCCGTGCCCTCTCTAATAACCACCACCTGGTTCCCCCACCTCCCAGCCCCCGCCCCTTCAAAACCCTCAGATTGTTTTTCAGAGTCCATAGTCTCTCATGGTTGACCTCCCCTTCCAATTTCCCTCAACTCCCTTATCCTCTCCATCTCCCCTTGTCCTCCATGCTATTTGTTATGCTCCACAAATAAGTGAAACCATGTGATAATTGACTCTCTCTGCTTGACTTATTTCACTCAGCATAATCTCTTCCAGTCCCGTCCATGTTGATACAAAAGTTGGGTATTCAACCTTTCTGATGGAGGCATAATACTCCATAGTGTATATGGACCACATCTTCCTTATCCATTCATCCGCTGAAGGGCATCTTGGTTCTTTCCACAGTTTGGTGACCGTGGTCATTAATGCTATAAACATTGGGGTACAGATGGCCCTTCTTTTTACTACATCTGTATCTTTGGGGTAAATACCCAGTAGGGCAATAGCAGGGTCATAGGGAAGCTCTATTTTTAATTTCTTGAGGAATCTCCACACTGTTCTCCAAAGTGGCTGCACCAACTTGCATTCCCCCCAACAGTGGAAGAGGGTTCCCCTTTCTCCACATCCTCTCCAACACATGTTGTTTACTGACTTGCTAATTTTGGCCATTCTAACTGGTGTAAGGTGACATCTCAATGTGGTTTTAATTTGAATCTCCCTGAAGGCTAGTGATGATGAACATTTTTTCATGTCTCTGATAGCCATTTGTATGTCTTCATTGGAGAAGTTACTGTTCATATCTTCTGCCCATTTTTTGATATGATTGTCTGTTTTGTGTGTGTTGAGTTTGACCTTATATATATTTTTATATTAGTCCTTTATCAGGTATGTGGTTTACAAATATTTTCTCTTATTCCATGGGTTGCCTTTTTACTCTGTTGTTTCCTTTGCTGTGCATTAACTTTTTAGCTTGCTGTAGCCACACTTGTTTAATTTTGTTTTTCATTAATTGTGCCTTTGGGGCCATATCTAATAAATTATTGCCAACTCCAAAGTCATAAGAATTCTTCTCTGTTTTTTTTAAGGAGTTTTATAATTTCAGGTCCATTTTTTTGTATATGGTATAACATAAGAGTCTGATATCATTCATTTGCATGAGGACACCCAGCTTTACCAACCATTTGTCAAGGAAATTGTCTTTACCCCATTGCATATTCTTGGGACCCTTGTCAAAAATCAGTTGACTGTACATATGCCATTTATTTCTGGGCTCCCTATCCCAAATGTCAGTTTTTATACCAATAGCATACTGATTTTTTTTTTAAATAATCTCTACAGCCAGCATGCTCATCTACAACTGAGCCAGCCAGGTACCCATACCATGCTGTTTTAAATTACTGTAGACTTACAAAGTACTTTGAAATCAGGAAATGTGACACCTCCAAAATTGTTCTTCTATCTCAGACTACTTTGAATATTTTGGATCTCTTGTGGCTCCATAGGAATTTTAAGATTATTTTCTCCTATTTCTATAAAAAATGTAATTGAGATTTTCATAGGAACTGCACGGAATTCATAGATCACTTTGGGTAATGTGGATTTTTGTGACAATATTAAGTCTTTCAATCTATGAACATGCAATGTGTTTCCATTTATTTGTGACTAAATTTCTTTCATCAATAATTTATAGTTTTCTGTATAGAAGTCTTTCACCTCCTTGATCCAGTTTACTCCTAAGTATTTTATTCTTTTTTTAAGATTTTTTTTTTTTTTTTGAGAGAGAGAGATAGAGGACAGCAAGGAAAGGCCAAGGGAGAGAGAGTCTGGAGCAGACTCCATTCTGAGCATGGAGCACCTTGCTGGGCCTGATCTCACTCCAAGATCACAAACTGAGCCAAAACCGAGACGCAGATGCTCAAGAGCTGCACCACCCAGGCACCCATTTTATTTTTCTGAAGATTTTATTTATTTCTTTATTTGGGAGAATGAGCATGAGTAGGTGGAGGTGCAAATGGAAAGGGAAAGTGACTAGCAGACTCCCTGCTGCACACAGAGCCCAACACCTGGCTCAATGCTGAGCTCGATTCCGGGATCCTGAGATCGTGACCTGAGCTGAAGTCAGTCACTTGACTGACTGAGCCACCCAGGCACCTCATCTCAGTATTTTATTCTTTTTGATGTCATTGTAAATGAGATTGTTTTATTAATTTTGTTTTTGGATAGTTCACTGTTCGTATATAGACACACAACTGATTTTTGTATGTTTCCTGCAACTTCACTAAATTTGTTTATTAGTTGTCACAGGTTTTTTTTTTAAAGAGTTTTGGGAGTTTTCTATACATAATATCATGTTGTCTACAAAGAAAGATAATTTTACATCTTACTTTGCAATTTGGATGCTTTTATTTCTTTTTGTTCTCTAATTGCTCTTCTTAGGACTTTCAGTTCTGTGTTAAATAGAGGTGGAAAGAATGGCCATCCTTGCCTGGTTCCTGATCTTAAAGGAAAATCTTTGAGTTTTCCATTGTTGAATATGATGTTAACTGTGGGCCTGTCATAAAAATCTTTTATTATGTTGAGATATTTTCTCACATATCTAGTGCTCCCATTTTCATTGCCCCATTATTCATAACAGCCAATATCCAACAATCCAAGTGTCTATCAAAAGATGAATGGATAAAGAAAATGTGGTATATAAATACTGTAGAATATTATTCAGCCTTAAAAAAAAAAGAAATGCTGCCATTATAACAAGGAAACTTTTGGAGTTGATAAATATGTATATTACCTTGATAGTAATGATAAATTCATGAATGAATGCTTAGATCCAAATTCATTAAAGTGTATACATTGAATAAGTGCAGATTTTGCACATTAGTTGTATCTCAATAAAGATGCTATGCATGTACACACACACACACACACACACACACACACACACCAGATACTGCTGTATTTCAGATGTGTGGCTTCTTCAGGTTTTCAATTTATTTTACTCTATTAGGATAAAAAAGAAACTCCTGGGGATGGAACAAGATAGCAAAAAAAAAAAAAATTTCCTAGGATGGAAGACACTCTGCTTTAAAAACACAAAAACAGAGATATGGAAGCTCTCAGTAAAGATGTGTGCCTTCATTCATCTCTCTCTGTCTTGGGACACTTTATTCCCCATCTATCTTCTGACGTTACTTGATACATATTCACTGTGCAACAGAATGAGGCTTTGATTTCACAATGATATCACATAAAGAATAGACACAGGAAGTAGGGGCGCTTAACCTGCCTGAGCCCTGGAGGCCATGGGGAGAGTAGACAGAGACACAAAGAACCCTGAGTCTCTGAAAGATTCTACTGGGGGAGGTGGGGGCGGGGCAGAAAATATTCTGTGGGACTCCAGAAGCCTGATCTGGTATCATTAAAAGGCATAATAAAGGAAAAAACTGAAATGCCCAATAAAATTTCCTACAGATATGGAAAAATGGATAAACCTAGAGATGATGATGATTCTAGGCATCTCCTCCACAATTCAGTTGCTCAAATATCTCATTTGCTGCCCTCTTTGCCAATACATGTATCCCACACATTTTCCATTGCCCAGGAAAGAGCAAGCACAGACTATCCTCTGTGGCTATGACTTAGACATCCCTGGGGAATAGCAACTCAACTCACTAAGGCATCCAGCCAGTGGTATAAAGGTAATATCTAAGTTGCATATTTTTCCTGGCTTCTTCAGGATGTGGAGAGGTAGAGAAGGCTGTGACAAGCAAAGTGAGTACCTTGGGGCCCAGACACAGTCTCTTCTACACTCTTTAGAAGGACTGAGGTCTGGTTAGTGAGTCTGAGATCCCCTTTCTTCAGCTGCTGCCAAGAGGAAGAGCCAGTGGGATGGGGCTGAGCAGATGTTAGAGAAGCAGGAAGAAGAGTAAGGAGGCCTGGACTTCCAGAGACAGCAGGTCTATGCCCCTAGATACGGCACAGGAAAGGAAGGCAGCTACTTTCCTACAGCATAGAAAATGTCCTGATTCAGGTAATTGTTCAGAAACCCAGACTCTGTGTCCAAGCAGATTAGTACTCTTTTGCTTCTCTAAGGAGAGCAACAGTGTAAGAGTATCTGAAAAATCCCATCCCAGCAGGCATCCTGCCAGTGATCTAAATGTTTGCTTGATGTCTCAACTCTCATTATGAGATTGTCCTTCATAATCTTCTGAGTAAGAGCCTTTTAGAAAAGCACTTGGCATATACATCGCAAAATGATTACACCTTAGCGTTGGATCGCATCTCCATCACATCACATAATTATAATTTCTTTTTTTGTGTGTGGGGAAAAAAAGAATTAAAAAAAAGAATGAAATGCACGCAGCTTTGGGTTAAGAAAGCATGGTGGATTCAGCCCTCTGTTTCTAGGCAACTTAACTTTCCCTAGACACACCCAGTAACAAGTTCCCAGAATCCTAGACTGTTCAAACAGAAATTATTTAGTTCCTCAGAGGAGAGCTATAATTGGCAATATCTTTGATCCTTTAGTATCCTGGAAATAATAACAGAAAACCAAACCCAGTCTCACTTCCAGGCTTAAGCAACTTAATATAATACTTTTGGATTTCATGGGAACCAGGAAACTTGTCAATCCAACTTGGCTACTAAAATGAGCAGAAAAAATAAAATCTGTCCTTTCACCACACAGAATCCCTTTCCAATATCAGACTCTTCATAAAACTATAATATCACAAAATGTAATAAGTGATAGAAAAGCCATTATCTGGATATAAGGGAAAAATTGGCTTGACTGCATAAGAGCTGTCCCTAAATTTTAGCAACTTGTCTTAAAGGGTATCATATAATCTTCCCTTGTGAGCTCCAGGTTTCTTGTAATATTCAATTTAATTTAACATTTGGATACTTCACAACAGTAAGAGCAATAGATCACACAAATCCCAGACTTGCATAGGACCACCATATCAACGAAGGGACAAGGGCAATTTCTACAACAAATGGAGGATATGTCAATTATTCAGTATTAGATAAATCAGGGCAGGATGAAAGAGAGAGAATGCTGATATAAATCCCAGGTAAGATCAATCCTCAAATCAATCCTGCAAATCAAAGGAGACCACAGAATGCATCCTCTATTCTGATTTAAGCTGCCAATGACAAAGTATTTCCTGGGTTGATCTTAAAATAGTACGATAAAAGTAGATACTAACTGCATTAATCTAAAGGAACCATGAGTCTTTACTATATATACACTATACAGTATAAATTGTGAATATGTGCACCTAGGAGGTGCATAAGAAATGTGACTTAGATTAGTAAAAGGAAAAACAGGAATGAGATAATTAGCACAATAAAAGGCAAATGGCTTTATAAGAAGGACACAAAAGGTCACAATGAGCAGTAAGGGACAATTTTGTGAGAAATAGGAAGGCGCTTTATTCACACAGCTTCAAATTATGTAACCATGGAACAACAGGAGATTACAAATTCTTCCAGATAATCTGATCCAACTAGCCCCACACTTCACAAATCTCCAGCATGTAGGACAGCTCATGGCCAATATAGGCAATGTAAAACCACTGAATGTGTTTAAGCAAAATAGACCTGAATTTAGACTCATTTCCAGAATGGTGTATAGGAACTCACTAAGCATCTCCCCTCCCGTTTTACTATTTTTATATTACCATTTTTAATGTTTATTATATTATTTAAAGGGCACCTGGGTGGCTCAGTGGGTTAAAACCTCTGCCTTCAACTCAGGTCATGATCCCAGGGTCCTGGGATTGAACCCCACATCTGGCTCTCTGCTCCATGGGGAGCTTGCTTCCTTTCTCTCTATCTGCCTGTCTGTCTACCTACTTATGATCTCTGTCTGTGAAATAAATAAATAAAATCTTTTTTAAAAATTAAGAAAAAATACACACAAATACTTAACCTACATGGCCTTTTTTTTTTTCTTCAGGTTGTATTTATTTATTTGGGAGGGACAGAGAGCATGAGAGAGGGAGGCAGAGGGAGAGAGAACGTCAAGCAGATTAAGATTGATCATGACGCTGAGATCATGACCTGAGCCAAAACCTAGAGTCAAACACTCAACCAAATGTGCCACCCAGGGGCACCAAACTTTTGTGATTTTTTTTTTAAGACCAAGAGATATTATTTACAAACAAATAAGTGAGGGGTCTAATATCTGAAACATAAGAGATATTCAATAATTGATAAATTGGTAAATTTAGTTGCCCAGGATCAGATACTAAATTGGTGACATTAATAGGATGGATCCCACTAAATACTAAAGGAGACTAGACTAAAACATGATTCATGTTTTCAGTGTGTGGCTGTAGAAATTCAAACTCTTGGAAAAGCATCTCAGGGCCCATATTCTCTGTAGTTATGGCCCACGCAGCTGGTCAGGTGTCTGTGCTGACTGATTCACAGGTAGGCATACTTACAAGAACAAATCAAGACCTCAAGCTGAGTGTGATGGGGGCTGACCAAAATGTTTGGCTGGATTTTTAAAGGTTTGGGGGAATGTTGAGGGAATGGAATGAGGGGATGATTCTTGAAAAGCAATGGGTAGCCTGGATTACAAGAACATCAATTTATCCAGGTCGATATGCTCTGGGCAAGGCATAGGTGAACCACAAATATTTAAGTGTTCTCAGTGACCTGGGGAGCATCAAATGTCTCTTCATTTACCAATCCTTTCCTAGTACTTATGTTCATTTTCAGTCTGGGGCTTTATAATTACTGGGACATAATTAAACGAGAAGGTCCTAGGATCTATATTCAAACCCTCCAAACACAAAAAGATCTTGATTTCTCATAGCTAACGCAGGGGTGCCTGCGTGGCTCAGTCGTTAAGCATCTGCCTTTGGCTCAGGGCATGATCCCAGGGTCCTGGGATGGAGACCTGCATCAGGCTCCCAGCTCAGTGGGAAGCCTGCTTCTCCTTCCTCAACACCCACTGCTTGTGTTCTTTCTCCCTCGGTCAAATAAATAAATAGAATCTTTAAAAAATAATAACAATAATAACTGACTTGGAAGAATGCTGCAGTATTCTCTTCTTGAGATGGACTTCAGAATTTCTTTTCTTTCACTTTAGCTAAAATATTTCCCTTCTCTATCAGCAAGGTAATTATGACACAACAATGAAATAATTATGTGAAAGCATTTAGAATACAGCCAAATGCAGTATTAACAGGAAAAAATAAGGACCAAGACACAGATGACAATGACGACGATGAGGAGGAGGAGGAGCATTTAGAGAGGGCTTTACATACTAAAGAGCATTAACAAACATCCCTTCATAACAATGAATCATGGAACACTGAAAAAATAACAATTTTCTTTTAAAAGTGCTCTACAAAATAAAAGAAAGAAAGAAAAGAAATAACTAAATTCTAATTCTATTTCAATGATTTTTGTATGGTAATCATGAGGAAGTTAAACTATCCCCTACATTCTACATTGGTTTGAGGACATATTAGCTGATGTATGTATATTCCTGGAACACCAGGTGTTAGGTATTAGAGAGGGCATGGACTTCATGGAGCACTGGGTGTGGTACAAAAAACAATGAATACTGTTATGCTGAAAATAAATTTAAAAAAATGATTAAAAAAATAATACAAAGAGTTGAGAAGATGGGAAATAATGAAATAACCTACATAGCATGACTAATTGTCTTCCTAATAACAAGTGTCTTGTCATTATCTTTCTTTCTGTGCAGATTAAAGAAGTCACATCTTTCCAGAAACCTCAACTGCTTTCCAAAGATGCTGCCTTCCCAGTCATATGTCAATATCTCCTTCTTCCAGCCACATGCCTTCCTGATGATTGGCATCCCAGGGCTGGAGGCTGTTCATGGATGGATCTCCATCCCCTTCTCCTCCATGTACACGGTGGCCCTCACTGGAAACTGCCTGATCCTCTTAGCTATAAGGAGAACTCCCAGCCTGCACCAGCCCATGTACTACTTTCTGTCCATGCTGGCCCTCACCGATGTGGGCCTCACTCTGTCCACACTGCCCACCACCCTGGCTGTGCTCTGGTTTGACCATCGGCTCATAGGTTTCAATGCCTGCCTGGTCCAGATGTTCTTCCTCCACTCTTTCTCTATGGTGGAGTCGTCGGTGCTCCTGGCCATGTCATTTGACCGCTTTGTAGCCATCTCCAACCCTCTTCGCTATGCAACTATCCTCACCAATAGTGTCATCATTAGGATTGGGCTGGCCATTGTGACCTGTGCTACCCTTTCTCTCTTCCCAGTGCCCTTCCTGCTCAAACGTCTGAACTTCTGCCCTAATAAGATCCTCTTGTCCCACTCATTCTGTTTCCATCCTGATGTGATGAGAAGAGCCTGTGCTGACATCACAATAAACATCCTCTATGGGCTTTGTATGGCACTGTCCACTGGTGGCATTGATTCTCTGCTCATCATTCTCTCCTACATTCTCCTCCTACACACAGTGCTAGGACTGGGCATCTCCCAGGGAACACATCTGAGCCTTCAACACGTGTGTCTCCCATATCCTGGCTGTTTTTGTCTTCTTCATCCCAGGCATTACCCTATCCATGATACACCGTTTTGGGGGGCACCTACCTCCCATTGTACATGCCTTAGTTGCCTATACATACCTGGTGGTGCCCCCTGTGCTCAACCCCATCATCTACAGTGTGAAATCCAAGCCTATCAGGGAGGCCATGATTAGGATGCTAAAGAGGAAAGACCAAGGCTAATGAAACTATGGAAACATAACAGGGTCTGGGTACCATAAAAGAGACTTCCTATTCCTTGCAGGAAACTGCTACCTTTAAGAAGCACTAAAAACTCCTGGCCAGGGCTAGTGGGAAGACCATCAAGATAATCCATGTTGCAAATTTACATTCACTGTTTATTTGGTACTGGAAACAGTGCTGGGGATTAAAGACTGAAAAATATATTAAACATGATCCTTTCTCTCCTGGTACAAACACAATCTTGTACCAGGACAAAGGCAGGTAAATACAGAACCAGAACACAAGTGCCATAATAAAGTTCTGTGCAAGAGATTACTAGAGGAACTGCAAATTAGTAGTTGCCAGAATTTGCCTGGGAAGATCAGAAAAACCTCTACAAAGGAGAGACTGTTTTTTGTTTCATCTTGAAAAATGTATGGGGTCTTTCTAGGCAAAGTACAAATTCAGTAAGAAAGATAAAAACCTAGGAAGAAAGAGCAAATTTTTTTTAAAAAGACGCCATATTTCAAAGAAATAAATGTGTTTGTGGGAAGATAACCATTCCTGAACTTCTTTATGCCTTTACCACTTTTTATATTGATACAAGTGTGACTGTGGTATAGAGTTTGAAGATGGAGTGGTACAGGATGAAGCCAGAAACTTTGTACAAACTGTACAGAATTGTACAGAATTACGCATACTCTGCTGAGATTGGTTTGTCCAAAAATATTTATTAAATATTTTTACTATAAAATAAGTTAGGAATATGAATTGCAGATTAGAAGTGTGTTGATATATAAGTGAGACTGGAGCCAAAAGACTATCAGCTTAAGCTCTTACCTGGTCTCAGGGTCTTCTCAGACATCATTTACTCTGCCTGTAATGTTCTCACATCCCCTTTCCCCCTTACCTATGTATCATTCCTAGCTTCATTTCTCATTAGTCAAGTAGAAGCTTAATTTCTCAGAAAAATCTGGCCAATTCTCTTTTTCACATTATTCAATGGACTGTGTTTGTGTCCTATGCAATATATGTACATATATAATAGTTTGTCACTTGACTAGACTGTAAAACCCAAGCAAGGGTGCCAAAATATACTCAGTTTGTAGTGGTATCTGTGAAATAATAGCTGCTTAATAATTCCTTTGAATGAATACATGAATTTGAGTGCAAAAAAGGGCAACAGATTAATTAATTAAGAGATAACTTAGAAATGTTTACTCCTGGGAGCCTCTAGTCTTTCAGAGAAAAGAATACATATAAATAATTGCAAAGTTTATGAAAAGGTTTCCAGTTGAGCTTGGTTAGCTGACCTGGAGATATGAGAAGTGCAAACCAACTGATTGAACTAAAGTCCCTCACCTAAGTAAAGGTTTTCTACTTTTTCACCATACAGGATCTCCTAGGCCATTTTCCCAGAATTAATGTCCTTCATACCTGAGTTAAATACTGTTTCTATAAAGAGTTTTTGTAAGAAAGAAAATTACGATACTAAGATTTGTTAATATATTTCTGCTTGAGTATACCTTCTTTTTTTTCAAGATTTTTTATTTTAGAGAGAGAACGCATATGAGTAAGAGAGGGGCAGAGGGAGGAGAAGATGGAAAGAATGCCAAGAAGACTCCCACTGAGCATGAAGCCCAGTGAAGGGCTTGATCCCAGGACCTGGGATCATGATCTAAGCTAAAATCACAAGTCAGACACTAAACTGAGCCACTGTGGCACACCTCAAGTGTACCTTACAAAGTGATGCTGAAAGGGGATGTGTGTCTTTCTTATCTGGAAGCCCTGGAGAAGAATCTGTTTCCATATTCATTTGGCTGTTGGCAGAAGCCAGTCCCTTGAGATTGTTCAATTGTTGTCTATTGGCCTTCCTCAGCTCCTTAAGGCTGCTCACATGACCTCTTTCATCACCAAACCAGCAACAATGCATCACATCCTTCTCATATTTTGACTATCTCTAACTTCTTCTGTTACCAGCTAGTTGCAGGAATGTCTCTTCTTCTAAGGATTCATCTATCTTAAGGTCAGCTATGCCATATAATAACACAATACCAGAAGTAATATTTCACATATTCAAAGGTTTGGGGAATTAGAACAGGATGTTTTCATGGGGTGTTCAGAATTCTGCCTACCACAGTGACTGAATAAATGGATTAATTAATGGATGTTTCTATGAAAGTACACAATCAGGGTATCTCACCTGTTCAAAGGATTAGGAATGGCTTTTCTCAAAATATGATAATTATGAAGATGTCCAAAATTTTTTTTAAGATTTATTTATTTGTCGGAGAGAGAGGAGCGAGAGTGAGCATAGGCAGATAGAGTGGCAGGCAGAGGGAGAGGGAGAAGCAGGCTCCCTGCCAAGCAAGGAGCCCAATGTGGGACTCGATCCCAGGATACCAGGATCATGACCCGAGCTGAAGGCAACTGCTTAACCAACTGAGCCACCCAGGCGTCCCGTAGATGTCCAAATTTTGAAGAGAAATTAACTAGGAAAAAATAGAGTGTTTAAAGAAAGGTATATCAGGCAAAGAAAGCCTTGTCTCCAAAGAGCTTGTAGAAGGTAAAGCATGGTGCAGTAAAGGAATGGAATGAAAAGCGGTATGATTGAAGTCAAAGAGCAAAGAACCTATGGTTCAAGACAAGTATGAAAACATAAATAAGAAATATGGGAAATAATTAATGTGCTAATCATGGATGAGGGTAGTTTTGACACAATCACATTTATTTTTAACAGCATTTTATATTATGTTGTAGAGAACAGATTAAATTAAAGCTGTAAGGCATGCAAATTTATCAGAAGGCATTGAAATAGTTGAGATGAGATTTAGTGGAAATAAATAAATAATAAAGTGTGTGGAAATAAAGAAAAAGAGACGGGTTCAAACGTATATGTTCAAACAATAGAAATTGTATAACTTGATTTTGGATCAAATATGAAGCTAAGAAAAGAAAAAGGAAAGGCCAAGGGTGACTGCTAGTTTGGGACACTTCAGGGTAAATGGTGGTATGATTAACTGGAACATGAAACATGAATAGAGAAACTTAGTTTGGTAAAGAATATCATGAGCTGGGTTATGGACACTCTGAGCATGAACTCCCCTGGAAGTATCCAAATGGCTAGACCACACAGGCCACTGGACTTGTAGCCGGGGAGCTCTAGATTAGCCAAATGGTCTAGTCTAGAGATAAAATTTAAGTCATGATATACAGATGGCAATAAAAACCATCAACCCAAGTGTGACTACATAACAACTAAAGGGCTGATTCCAGACCCTATAATACCATGTTCTCTCATAAGGCAGAAAAAAAAAATATATGTGGCAAAGGAAACTGAGAGGTACTGAAAGAGATAAGAGGAAAACCATGAATGTGATGCCGTGGAGGTCATAGGAAGAAAATATTTCAAGAAAGAGGGAGTGGTCAACTGTGTTGAAGGTTGTTGAAAAGTCAAGGAAGATAAAGACTTAAAACCTCAAACGCACAGAGATCCTTAATGATGATAGTGAATGCTCTTTGGTAGTTTGACTGAGGCCAAAGTTATATTGGAGCAATGAAAGATGAAAGATGAATATTTGGAGATAAGTTATAGATAACTTTTCTAAGAGGTTTGACTAAGAAAGGAAAGAGATAAAAGAGGAATATAAAATCTAGGCAGGTTTATATTTGTTTTGAATATGGAAGAGACTTGAACATAGTGAATAATGAATGCTAGAAATGATTGAGATGGTAAATTTGAATAACCAAGAGGAAGCAGGAAAAATAATGTAAGTTTCCTTATATTAAATTCATAAATTCAGACCTCCGGTGTCTTCTCTGGCAGGAGAGACAGCAGTCTGACCTAATCTAAACTGAGTCCCTCACTTTCCAGGTTTTATTTCTGTTACTTTCTTTTTATTCAACAACTATTTATTCAGTGTCATATTTACAAGGCTAGACTACTTTAACAACAACAAAAATATGTTCAGACACTTACATTCAGTTTTCACCCCTTCACCTGGTGCAAATATGGGTTGGTGGGGAGTTGTAGGGAGAAGGGTGAGGCTCTACATAACTTTTCAAAGAACTCAGGCTGCTGGTGGTTACCACATGCAACACAGAGGTTCCTAAGTCACATGTGATGTCAACATAGAACACTGCACATAGGAGGGTTTTCGAGCCAGTCCTAGACGTGGAACAGGTCACTTCCACTCACACTGAAAGTGGTGGCTAGAATTTAATCATACCCAACTCACAGGAAGCTAGGAAATGCCTCACTGTGTGTCCAGGATGGGAAGGAATTAGGTTTGGTGAACAACAGTCAATGTCTGCCATAAGTACATATTACACCCCAGGCACACTGCAGAATGCCGAGGGTGCAAAGATGAAGAGATTCAATGAAATAGTGCCCTCAGCCACTCACATACAACTCAGCAGTAAACACAAGTATTAAATAAGCATTTTCCAAATATATGAATATTATAAGAGAAGAAAAAAGTGTGTTGTGGGAATACCTATCAGGGAAACTGAGGACTGAAAACAGAAATGAATCTCAATCACATATAAATCACATGTTTCAGAGGTTGTTATTTGAATTTCTTTTTATTATTATTTTTTAATCATTTTTTAATTTATTTTCAGCATAACAGTATTCATTGTTTTTGTACCACACCCAGTGCTCCATGCAATCCGTGCCCTCTCTAATACCCACCACCTGGTTCCCCCAACCTCTCAGCCCCCACCTCTTCAAACCCTTCAGATTGTTTTTCAGAGTCCATAGTCTCTCATGGTTCACCTCCCCTTCCAATTTCCCACAACTGCCTTCTCCTAACTCCCCATGTCCTCCATGCTATTTGTTATGCTCCACAAATAAGTGAAACCATATGATAATTGACTCTCTCTGCTTCACTTATTTCACTCAGCATAATCTCTTCTAGTCCCGTCCATGTTGATACAAAAGTTGGCTATTCATCCTTTCTGATGGAGGCATAATACTCCATAGTGTATATGGACCACATCTTCCTTATCCATTCGTCCGCTGAAGGGCATCTTGGTTCTTTCCACAGGTTGGCAACCATGGCCATTGCTGCTATAAACATTGGGGTACAGATGGCCCTTCTTTTCACTACATCTGTATCTTTGGGGTAAATACCCAGTAGTGCAATGGCAGGGTCATAGGGAAGTTCTATTTTTAATTTCTTGAGGAATCTCCACACTGTTCTCCAAAGAGGCTGCACCAACTTGCATTCCCCCCAACAGTGGATGAGGGTTCCCCTTTCTCCACATCCCCTCCAACACATGTTGTTTCCTGTCTTGCTAATTTTGGCCATTCTAAGTGGTGTAAGGTGATATCTCAATGTGGTTTTAATTTGAATCTCCCTGATGGCTAGTGATGATGAACATTTTTTCATGTGTCTGATAGCCATTTGTATGTCTTCATTGGAGAAGTGTCTGTTCTTATCTTCTGCCCATTTTTTGATATGATTATCTGTTTTGTGTGTTTTGAGTTTGAGGAGTTCTTTATAGATCCTGGATATCAATCTTTTGGCTGTACTGTCATTTGCAAATATCTTCTGAATTTCTTGATTAAGACTGTTTTCACATCATACTGAAGACAAAACCTGTTAAGCCTTGGAAATAGTGCCCTCAGAAACAAGCTGATTCCTGTGCTTCTATAATGAGACTGTCTTCTTGTTCCATACCACAGAATACCCCAAATAAAGCACAGTCCTGAAGGATCCCTCATCAGCTACCAGTTACCTTCAAATGGCCAATGTGATCTCCATCTGCTGTCTCACACTTCCCATTTTAGGCCATGGCTCCAAAGCCTTGCTAAGTATAGCTTGCTGAGCCCTATGCCAGGACCTCCTAACTCAGAATCTACAATAACTATAGGTCAAAGCAAAAATGAAAAGGGGAATCACTAATTATTTTGAACTGAATGAAAATGAAACATATTGAATTTGTGAGGTGCGGGTTAAAGCAGTAATTAGAAGGAAATGTATAGCACTACAGGACCTATATAAGAAAAAAAGACCCCAGTAACCTCAGCTTCCACCTTAAGAACCTAGAAAAATAAGAGGAAATTACAACCAATATAAGCAGAAGAAAGAAAATAATAGAGAAATATCAACAAAACAGAAAAAGAAAAACAATAATGAAAATCAATGAAACCAAAATCTCTTTCATTAAGAAAAGCATTAAGATTGATAAGCTTCCAGGGAGGAGTCAAGATGGCGGAGAAGTAGCAGGCTGAGACTACTTCGGGTAGCGGGAGATCAGCTAAATAGCTTATCTAAAGATTGCAAACACCTACAAATCCAACGGGAGATTGAAGAGAAGAAGAACAGCAATTCTAGAAACAGAAAATCAACCACTTTCTGCAAGGTAGGACTGGCGGAGAAGTGAATCCAAAGCGACGGGAAGATAGACCGCGGGGGGAGGGGCCGGCTCCCGGCGAGCGGCGGAGCAACGGAGCAAAATCAGGACTTTTAAAAGTCTGTCCCGCGGAGGGACATCGCTCCAGAGGCTTAACTGGGGTGAAGCCCAGGCGGGGTAAGCGCGGCCTCAGGTCCCGCAGGGTCGCAGAAGGATCGGGGGTGTCTCAGTGTCGCAGAGCTTACCGGTATTAGAACGGGGAAGCCGGCTGCAGAGACAGAGCCGAGGAGTGACTCTCAGCTCGGGGTTGCCTTGAACGGGTCGCAGGCTCGGTCAGCTCGGAGCGCAGCCGTAGGCCAGGGTGACGGTAGTCATTTGGCACTGTTCTCTGAGGCCGCACTGAGGAGTGGGGCCCCGGGCTCTCGGCTCCTCCGGGCCGGAGACCGGGAGGCCGCCATCTTTATTCCCGTCCTCCGGACTCTACGGAAAGCGCTCAGGGAACAAAAGCTCCCCAAAGCGAACCCGAGCGGATGACTCAGCGCGACCCCGGGTAAGGGCGGTGCAGCTCCGCCTGGGGCAAAGACGCTTGAGAATCACTACAACGGGCCCCTCCCCCAGAAGATCTACGGGAAACCCAGCCAGGACCAAGTTCACCTACCAAGGAGAACGGCGGAATAACAGAGGAGAAGAAAGCAAAGCACGGAACTCATGGCTTTCTCCCCATGATTTTTTAGCCTTGCAGTTAATTTAATTTTTTTTTCTTTTTCAATTTTTTTTTTCTTTTTCTCTTCTTCTGCTAAATTTTTTTTAACTTTTACCGTTTTCTTTTTTTAACGTTTTTTAAATAGTTTATCTAATATATATATTTTTTTTTCCTCTTTTTATATTTTTTCTTTATCGGCTTTCTTTCTTTTAATAGTTTTTTTTTTCTTTCTTTCTGAACCCCCTTTTTATCCCCTTTCTCCCCCCTCACAATTCAGGATCTCTTCTGATTTGGCTAAAGCATATTTTCCTGGGGTTGTTGCCACCCTTTTAGTATTTTACTTGCTCCTTCATAAACTCTTATCTGGACAAAATGACAAGGCGGAAAAATTCACAACAAAAAAAAGAACAAGAGGCAATACCAAAGGCTAGGGACCTAATCAATACAGACATTGGTAATATGTCAGATATAGAGTTCAGAATGATGATTCTCAAGGTTCTAGCCGGGCTTGAAAAAGGCATGGAAGATATTAAAGCAACCCTCTCGGGAGATATAAAAGCCCTCTCTGGAGAAATAAAAGAACTAAAATCGAACCAAGTTGAAATCAAAAAAGCTATTAATGAGGTGCAATCAAAAATGGAGGCTCTCACTGCTAGGATAAATGAGGCAGAAGAAAGAATTAGCGATATAGAAGACCAAATGACAGAGAATAAAGAAGCTGAGCAAAAGAGGGACAAACAGCTACTGGACCACGAGGGGAGAATTCGAGAGATAAGTGACACCATAAGACGAAACAACATTAGAATAATTGGGATTCCAGAAGAAGAGGAAACAGAGAGGGGAGCAGAAGGTATATTGGAGAGAATTATTGGAGAGAATTTCCCCAATATGGCAAAGGGAACAAGCATCAAAATCCAGGAGGTTCAGAGAACCCCCCTCAAAATCAATAAGAATAGGTCTACACCCCGTCACCTAATAGTAAAATTGACAAGTCTTAGTGACAAAGAAAAGATCCTGAAAGCAGCCCGGGAAAAGAAGTCTGTAACGTACAATGGTAAAAATATTAGATTGGCAGCAGACTTATCCACAGAGACCTGGCAGGCCAGAAAGAGCTGGCATGATATATTCAGAGTACTAAATGAGAAAAACATGCAGCCAAGAATACTATATCCAGCTAGGCTATCATTGAAAATAGACGGAGAGATTAAAA
Organism: Lutra lutra; assembly: GCF_902655055.1. Taxonomy (NCBI): domain Eukaryota; kingdom Metazoa; phylum Chordata; class Mammalia; order Carnivora; family Mustelidae; genus Lutra; species Lutra lutra. The sequence continues at coordinate 58,913,869 of NC_062287.1, read as the reverse complement.
GCTTCCAGGACAAACAAAAACTGAAAGAATTTGCAAATACCAAACCAGCTCTACAGGAAATATTGAAAGGGGTCCTCTAAGCAAAGAGAGACCCTCAAAGTAGTAGATCAGAAAGAAACAGAGACAATATACAATAACAGTCACCTTACAGGCAATACAATGGCACTAAATTCATATCTCTCAATACTTACCCTGAATGTTAATGGGCTAAATGCCCCAATCAAAAGAAACAGGGTATCAGAATGGATAAAAAAACAAAAACCATCTATATGTTGCCTACAAGAAACTCATCTTACACCCGAAGACACCTCCAGGTTTAAAGTGAGGGGGTGGAAAAGAATTTACCATGCTAATGGACATCAGAAGAAAGCAGGAGTGGCAATCCTTATATCAGATCAATTAGATTTTAAGCCAAAGATTATAATAAGAGATGAGGAAGGACACTATATCATACTCAAAGGAACTGTCCAACAAGAAGATCTAACAATTTTAAATATCTATGCCCCTAACGTGGGAGCAGCCAACTATATAAACCAATTAATAACAAAATCAAAGAAACACATCGACAAGAATACAATAATAGTAGGGGATTTTAACACTCCCCTCACTGAAATGGACAGATCATCCAAGCAAAAGATCAACAAGGAAATCAAGGCCTTAAATGACACACTGGACCAGATGGACATCACAGATATATTCAGAACATTTCATCCCAAAGCAACAGAATACACATTCTTCTCTAGTGCACATGGAACATTCTCCAGAATAGATCACATTCTTGGTCCTAAATCAAGTCTCAACCGGTATCAAAAGATTGGGATCATTCCCTGCATATTTTCAGACCACAATGCTCTAAAGCTAGAACTCAATAACAAGAGGAAATTTGGAAAGAACCCAAATACATGGAGACTAAACAGCATCCTTCTAAAGAATGAATGGGTCAACCAGGAAATCAAAGAAGAATTGAAAAAATTTATGGAAACAAATGATAATGAAAACACAACGGTTCAGAATCTGTGGGACACAACAAAGGCAGTCCTGAGAGGAAAATATATAGCGGTACAAGCCTTTCTCAAGAAACAAGAAAGGTCTCAGGTACACAACCTAACCCTACACCTAAAGGAGCTGGAGAAAGAACAAGAAAGAAACCCTAAACCCAGCAGGAGAAGAGAAATCATAAAGATCAGAGCAGAAATCAATGAAATAGAAACCAAAAAAACAATAGAACAAATCAACGAAACTAGGAGCTGGTTCTTTGAAAGAATTAATAAGATTGATAAACCCCTGGCCAGACTTATCAAAAAGAAAAGAGAGAGGACCCAAATAAATAAAATCATGAATGAAAGAGGAGAGATCACAACGAACACCAAAGAAATACAGACAATTATAAGAACATACTATGAGCAACTCTACGCCAACAAATTTGACAATCTGGAAGAAATGGATGCATTCCTAGAGACATATAAACTACCACAACTGAACCAGGAAGAAATGGAAAGCCTGAACAGACCCATAACCAGTAAGGAGATTGAAACAGTCATCAAAAATCTCCAAACAAACAAAAGCCCAGGGCCAGATGGCTTCCCGGGGAATTCTACCAAACATTTAAAGAAGAACTAATTCCTATTCTCCTGAAACTGTTCCAAAAAATAGCAATAGAAGGAAAACTTCCAAACTCATTTTATGAGGCCAGCATCACCTTGATCCCAAAACCAGACAAGGATCCCAACAAAAAGAGAACTACAGACCAATATCCTTGATGAACACAGATGCAAAAATTCTCGCCAAAATACTAGCCAATAGGATTCAACAGTACGTTAAAAGGATTATTCACCACGACCAAGTGGGATTTATTCCAGGGCTGCAAGGCTGGTTCAACATCCGCAAATCAATCAATGTGATACAACACATTAATAAAAGAAAGAACAAGAACCATATGATACTCTCCATAGATGCTGAAAAAGCATTTGACAAAGTACAGCATCCCTTCCTGATCAAAACTCTTCAAAGTGTAGGGATAGACGGCACATACCTCAATATTATCAAAGCCATCTATGAAAAACCCACCGCAAATATCATTCTCAATGGAGAAAAACTGAAAGCTTTTCCGCTAAGGTCAGGAACACGGCAGGGATGTCCGTTATCACCACTGCTATTCAACATAGTACTAGAAGTCCTAGCCTCAGCAATCAGACAACAAAAGGAAATTAAAGGCATCCAAATCGGCAAAGAAGAAGTCAAACTATCACTCTTCGCAGATGATATGATACTCTATGTGGAAAACCCAAAAGACTCCACTCCAAAACTGCTAGAACTTGTCCAGGAATTCAGTAAAGTGTCAGGATATAAAATCAATGCACAGAAATCAGTTGCATTTCTCTACACCAACAACAAGACAGAAGAAAGAGAAATTAAGGAGTCCATCCCATTTACAATTGCACCCAAAACTATAAGATACCTAGGAATAAACCTAACCAAAGAGACTAAGAATCTATACTCAGAAAACTATAAAGTACTCATGAAAGAAATTGAGGAAGACACAAAGAAATGGAAAAATGTTCCATGCTCCTGGATTGGAAGAATAAATATTGTGAAAATGTCTATGCTACCTAAAGCAATCTACACATTTAATGCAATTCCTATCAAAGTACCATCCATTTTTTTCAAAGAAATGGAACAAATAATCCTAAAATTTATATGGAACCAGAAAAGACCTCGAATAGCCAAAGGAATATTGAAAAAGAAAGCCAAAGTTGGTGGCATCACAATTCCGGACTTCAAGCTCTATTACAAAGCTGTCATCATCAAGACAGCATGGTACTGGCACAAAAACAGACACATAGATCAATGGAACAGAATAGAGAGCCCAGAAATGGACCCTCAACTCTATGGTCAACTCATCTTCGACAAAGCAGGAAAGAATGTCCAATGGAACAAAGACAGCCTCTTCAATAAATGGTGTTGGGAAAATTGGACAGCCACATGCAGAAAAATGAAATTGGATCATTTCCTTACACCACACACGAAAATAGACTCAAAATGGATGAAGGATCTCAATGTGAGAAAGGAATCCATCAAAATCCTCGAGGAGAACACAGGCAGCAACCTCTTCGACCTCAGCCGCAGCAACATCTTCCTAGGAACATCACCAAAGGCAAGGGAAGCAAGGGCAAAAATGAACTTTTGGGACTTCATCAAGATCAAAAGCTTTTGCACAGCAAAGGAAACAGTTAAAAAAACCAAAAGACAACTGACAGAATGGGAGAAGATATTTGCAAATGACATATCAGATAAAGGGCTAGTGTCCAAAATCTATAAAGAACTTAGCAAACTCAACACCCAAAGAACAAAGAATCCAATCAAGAAATGGGCAGAGGACATGAACAGACATTTCTGCAAAGAAGACATCCAGATGGCCAACAGACACATGAAAAAGTGCTCCATATCACTCGGCATCAGGGAAATACAAATCAAAACCACCATGAGATATCACCTCACACCAGTCAGAATGGCTAAAATTAACAAGTCCGGAAATGACAGATGCTGGCGAGGATGCGGAGAAAGGGGAACCCTCCTACACTGTTGGTGGGAATGCAAGCTGGTGCAACCACTCTGGAAAACAGCATGGAGGTTCCTCAAAATGTTGAAAATAGAACTACCCTATGACCCTGCAATTGCACTGCTGGGTATTTACCCTAAAGATACAAACGTAGTGATCCGAAGGGGCACGTGCACCCGAATGTTTATAGCAGCAATGTCTACAATAGCCAAACTATGGAAAGAACCTAGATGTCCATCAACAGACGAATGGATAAAGAAGATGTGGTATATATACACAATGGAATACTATGCAGCCATCAAAAGAAATGAAATCTTGCCATTTGCGACGACGTGGATGGAACTAGAGGGTATCATGCTTAGCGAAATAAGTCAATCGGAGAAAGACAACTATCATATGATCTCCCTGATATGAGGGAGAGGAGATGCAACATGGGGGGTTGAGGGGGTAGGAGAAGAGTAAATGAAACAAGATGGGATTGGGAGGGAGACAAACCATAAGTGACTCTTAATTTCACAAAACAAACTGAGGGTTGATGGGGGGAGGGGGTTGGGAGAGGGGGTGGGGTTATGGATATCGGGGAGGGTATGTGCTATGGTGATGTTGTGAAGTGTGTTAACCTGGCGATTCGCAGACCTGTACCCCTGGGGATAAAAATATATGTTTATAACGCTGTAAAAAAAAAAAAGAAAGAAAGAAAGGATGAATCCCCAAGTTTTGTAGCAACATGGACGGGACTGGAAGAGATTATGCTGAGTGAAATAACTCAAGCAGAGAGAGTCAATTATCATATGGTTTCACTTATTTGTGGAGCATAACAAATAGCATGGAGGACAAGGGGAGATGGAGAGGAGAAGGGAGTTGAGGGAAATTGGAAGGGGAGGTGAACCATGAGAGACTATGGACTCTGAAAAACGATCTGAGAATTTTGAAGGGGTGGGGGGTGGGAGGTTGGGGGCACCAGGTGGTGGGTATTGTAGAGGGCACGGATTGCATGGAGCACTGGGTGTGGTGCAAAAATAATGAATACTGTTATGCTGAAAAAAATAAAAAAATTAAAAAAAAAAAAAAAAAAAAAAAAAAAAAAGATTGATAAGCTTCCAGCCAAATTGAACAGGAAAGAAACAAGAGAGAAGACACAAATTATCAATACCAGGAATGAGAGTGGTGACCTCACTACAGATGCTGCAGATATTAAAAAGATTATTAAAAAATATTATGCCAATAAATTTCACTTAGATGAGATGGAAAATCTCTTGGAAGACTTAAAACATCTTAAGTCAGCATCAAGAAAGGGTGATACATCTTCCACTCCTTCTTAAAGTGTTCCTTCCCATTACCCCCTTTTCTAAAGATATTTTTTCTGGGTGATTTTCACTAGAAGGAATGTTTACCTTCCAAATTCCACACTCTTTACCTTTGAAAGTGTGACTTCTCTTTACATTCGTATGTCTATATCTTAATACAGAACAAAAACTCACAAGAACAGCTTAAAAATAAAGGTAGGGAACAGATTTCCTGTCAATCGTGGTGGTGAAAAAGATGAAAAGGAAGAATAAGAGAAGGAAGAGGAAATCAGTTTAGAAGTAAGTCAGGGCTCTGGACATGTCTGGGAAGAAGACCTTGGAAGAAGAGAAGCTCTACTCCTATATAAACTACCCTAGGACCTCTGGTCTAAAGTTGACTTTCTCTCATCCATCCCAACTCTGCTCTAAGTGACAGACATTATAAAAAAAAAGGATACTTTGCAAGCTCATATGGCTATTGCTGAGAGTAGTAAATGAAAGTTCTCTAAGATCAGGTTCTCTCTCTTATACTTCTCTATTTGTTTACCCCCCTCCAAAATAGTTCTTACTTTACATTGAATAAAAGAATACATAAATGCGTTAATTATGTGATGCTGGGCTCATGACACCGTGATATGGTGCCACCTGCCTCAGCATTGATTCTCCGTGTAACCTCTCTCAGGAATGTCCATTTTTCCAAGAGACTTCTTTGCCTACCATTTTCCTTGGTGAAGCATTGACTGGAAGTTTTCATGGTGAAGTCTAACACCAACAATTGTGTCCTCTTCTACGTCCCCATTTCAGATATCCAGATTCTCCATCCTCCCATTCTTTAACTTTCTTAGAATTAAAAGCCCTGTATTCCCATTAGCTTCCTTAGGAGTGGAAAAGACAAACTACAATCAGATTCTGCATCAGCTACATTCCCTTTGGATCAAGTTTAACATAAAGAAAGCTTTGAGATGTGAGGGCAATAGATAAGAAGTTGTTCTGAGAATACAGCAGTCCCCCCCCCCCTTTACCCACAGTTTCAACTCTCCATGGCTTCAGCTACTTGCAGTCAACCGCATCTGGAAACAGATGAATCTCTCCCTGACACGTCATCAGAAAGTCAATAGTTGTCTAGTGCTGCATCGCAATGCCTACAGAAATCACCTCACTTCATCTATCCTGTAGGCATTTTATCATCTCACATAATCACAAAAAGAAAGGTGAATACAGCACAATAAGATATTTTGAGAAAGAGACACCACATTCACATAGCTTTTATTATGGTATATTATAATTGTTCTATTTTATTATTAGTTATGTTGCTAACCTCATACTGTGCCTAACTTATAAGTCAAATTATATCATAAGTATGTATATACAGGAAAAAAATAGAGTATATATAGGGTTTGATATTATCTGCAGTTCCAGGCATCCAACTGAGGGTCTTAGAATGTATGCCCTGTGGATAAGCAGGAACTACTGTACCTTAAGAGATAAACAATAAACATCAACTCTGAAATCCTAAACCAATGGTATAATATGGTCTTTTCCCAAATTCAGGTCTATCTTAAAGGCAAGACAGTGGAAAGGCTAACCCTCCACATGCATGTGCATCACACCCAAGGGAGTCTTATCTCATCTTAATTAAAGAAGTAATAAAGGGTATCTAACTAATTTGAACATATATGACTCAGAAGTCTCACCCCAAACTTTTCTGAACTATAAATGGTCCTGTTTCAAAGTATGAGCCAAAAAGTCTGGGACACTGAAGAGAAAATATTTCTTTAGGCCTGACAAATTGATAAAGAGCTTCATTTTGTAAGGTGTTACTAAAAAGAGAAAACAGCAAAAGGCAATTCAAAGGAAACAGAGTGAAAGGGAGGATTTAAAAGTGCAAGAAACCACTGAGAGCAAGTACTATAAAGTAGCTAAAAAACACTACGTGGAAAAATTAGAGATATTACACAAAAAAATAAGATGGGGACCAGTATAAAAGTGAAAAAGAATGGCCTACTGTCATTCTAAGAAGTAATGCTATAGGGCAGACAATAAAAGACCCTCAGTGGATTTTAAGGAGGGGAGCAAGATAATTGGAATTGTGTTTGGAAAAACTCCTGCAAACTACATGGGATTTTGGACTAGTGCAAAAGATGTTCAAGGTAAGGAGACAAATGCGGAGGTATGGCACTCCTCTAAGCAAGAGACTAGAGCACTAGTAGTCAGAATGTAGAACACAAGTCATGTTTATTAAACATTCCTAAACAAACCTTAAAAAATGAGTAACTTATGACTGAGAGTTACTATTATTCAGACTTTTCCAGGACCCAACAAAAATCCAAGTGACTGAGATGATAGGGACAGAGACAACAATGTCCAAACAAAGGAAATGGGGAAGGTAAATAGATGCCTGTGTGAAAGGCACATGATGAAGGTCTTTGTCCAGAACATACCTTAACTTCCAGCCAAATCTCCTAAAGAGGCAGCCTATCCTTCTCATTCTAGTCTTTAACTCCAGGCCCTTCCAGGTGACGCAGTGAGTATTCATGAAATAAGTGACCAGAAATCTAATCTAGAAGTCAAAAGAGTCCTGCTTTATCTCTATATCTGGCATTTAGTATTTATTAAATTACATAAGGAAGGTAGTGGTAGTGGTGGTGGTAGTGGTGGTGTAATTGTGGTGGTGGTGGTGGTGGTGGTGGTGGTGGTGGTGGTGGTGGTGGTGTGTGTGTGTGTGTGTGTGTGTGTGTGTGTGTGTGTGTTTATACCCACAAAATGTTTAAGTCACTTAAGATCAAACCCATGAAACTTACCCTGAGCATATTAACTGTCACAGACTCGGAATCGCTTCTAAAATCTAGGATAATGGCTGCATCTTTAGAAAAAATTTATAAAGTGTCCAATTCATCTGTTTAGGTTTTCAGATATATATTTTCAGATATAAAACAGATACACACATTTATCATATGCCCATACAGAAGCATGCATACAAACAGTAATAGAAAGTCTGGAGAGGGGCTCCTCAGTTGCTCAGTTGCTTAAGTATCCAACTCTTGATTTCAGCTCAGGTCTTGATCTTGGTGTTGTGGGTTCAGGCCCCTCGCTGGATTCCACACTGTGCATGGAGCCTACTTAAAAAAAATCTGGACAAATAAACACCAAGATGCTAACAGTGTTTGTCATTTTATGTGAAAGTTTGCTGGAATTTATTATATTTTTCTTTTATATTTTGAGAGTGGACAAGTTTGTTTACAGTGATCATATACTGCTTTCCCACTAAGAACGAACATCTTCCTCTTTCATTTTCTCTTTCTCCCAATCCCTGTGTCAGGGTACTACTGGGTAAGAGGCTGCTCCTCCATCCAAAATGACCAAAGACTGTACTGACTCTAGTTTATGCTCCTAGTTCTGCTGGCCACCACCTAGCTGAACATACCAGATTCTATACTGCTCACAATTCTCATCTTCTGGATTCCAGTCCAAGGAATCAGAAATGCTCTCTCCATACCCTCTCTACCAAGAAGTCTGATAACCATAGCCAGAAAATTCTGGCTGGCTCTGTGTCATGCTTTCTGCTATACTATCTACTTCTCACACTCATGTACCTCTCTTTGGGCCTGATAAACCCCCTCCTCCATGGGTGGTAGTCTCATTTCTGCTCTGTCTATTCCCACTGTACTCCTGGAGTGCCCACACCCTCTTTTTCCCATTCTGCTTCCTTCTAGAAGTGTTGTGTCTACCTTGTGAGGCTCTTAGGTAGACCTCTGGGATCATATTCATGCTAAGTACAGCTGGCAGGGGTGTAGTCTTTATTGGCCTCTCCTACGGTATTGTTTTACAAGCACTAATCCTGTCAGCTTCCCCTGCAGGGCCATTCAGAGTCTAAGGGATATGTGGTGTCCAGTTATGTGAGCTACTCAGTTTTGTTTTGTTTTTAAGATTTTATTTATTTATTTGACAGAGAGAGATCACAAGTAGACGGAGAGGCAGGCAGAGAGAGAGAGGGAAGCAGGCTCCCTGCTGAGCAGAGAGCCTGATGTGGGACTCGATCCCAGGACCCTGAGATCATGACCTGAGCCAAAGGCAGTGGCCTAACCCACTGAGCCACCCAGGCGCCCTACTCAGTTGTTTTTTTTTTTTTTTGAGCCATGTTTGCCTTAACCTTGCTTTCTGACTAGCCACATGGGCCATTGACCTTGCTCAGCTTCATGATGTTTCCTACTCTTGATTCCTGGTCTGTGGGAGACTTTCCATTTCTGACATGAGCTTCTAGTTGTTCTGAGCTGCATTTCTCCATGAAGTGTTTCTCCAGGTATCCAGTGAGTGCCTTTACTGCTAACCACACTATTTTCCAAACTAACCACTTCTGGGGAGTGACCCAAACACACTTATGTTGCTACTACTCAGGTATGGTGGGAAATGGACCCAGAACTATTGGGATTAAAGCCATCAGCAACATTAACAGGAAATTCCTATATGCAATACTAAATGAGTGAGGAAGAAAATTAAATACCTCCCCTAAAAAAATGAAAGACTCTGGAAATGTCTAACTCACTAATTCACAGGTTTCCCTAACAGACCCTCCCCCATAATATGGGATTGGGCATCAAAAGACAATTTTCTGTGACCTCATATAATTCATTGATCCCCATTAACATCAATTTCCCCACTGGTATAATAGTGATACTAATCATATTCCTTCCCAGATCAAAAGGTTGATCAGAAAATTAAGTAAGGAAAAGTCTCCACAAGCTGTGAAACTCTCAAAACAGAGTATGTTCTCTTTCATTAATGTAGGTAACTATAGTCTTTTCAAGGTTCTACTTCTAATCCTTCTCTTAAGGGCTGGTGTCCAGAAGAACAGAAATTATTTATTCTCTGTGGAGATTATTTTAAAGAAGAAAATCCAAGTATATCTCTTCCTGGGATCCAATACAGTTAGGGATTCTGAAAAGGAAATCACAGTTTTAAGCCAGATTATCCGATTGTATTGCACTCTTGTGTTTATTTTACTTTGCCATGCTTAACCCTTTCATCAATATCCCTTAGATGTGTCACTCTCATCTCAGAATGCTGTAGAGTATCAGTGCAAGCAATTAGAGATTTGGGCTAAATAGTTAAATGGGAAGCAATTATCCTCCAGCCACAACCACCTCATGGTTCTAATAATTATATAGAGAGAATTATAAAGGGAAAATAACATTTTAAAATGGGGATTGGTAGGATATGGGTCTACCCCTATCTTATAGAGATTCTCCAACCAGTTTCATGTTTAAAGAATCAGTTGTATTTCGTAACTAGGGAAGACTTTTTTTCCCTAATACTGTCTTCTAAAATGTTTATATTAAAATTTGAACTGAAAAACTTTGAGTAAAAAATGAATTTTCACTGACACCTATGGATCTGAAGTAGGGGTCGTCACATGGAAAAGACGAAGGATGCGCTGCCGGATCTCCTTTGTCTTGACTCCATAAACAATAGGGTTGAGCACAGGAGGAACAAGCAGGTAGATGTTGGCCATGATGATGGGTAGAAGGGAGTCATGCCTCTTGCCGAAACGGTGCACCATAGATAATCCAATGAAAGGTACATAAAATATGAAAACAGCACATACATGAGAGACACAAGTGCCAAATGCCTTTGCTTGGGCCTCATGTGTCAATCCCAATACAGTCTTGAGGATAAGTAGATATGACAAGGAGATGAGAAGTGAGTCTAGGCCAATGGCAGAGATGATGACAATGAGGCCATAGATGATATTGACACGGATATCAGCACAAGCCAGCTTCATGACATCTTGGTGTAGGCAGTAGGAATGGGAAAGAATGTTGGAGTGGCAGAAAGGCAGCCGTTTGATGAAGACAGGCAGGGGTGCCATTAGTGCAGTACCCCGTACCACAGCAGCCATGCCAATCTTGGTAACATGAGGCAATGTTAGCACAGTGGCATGGCGTAATGGGTGGCAAATGGCCACATAGCGGTCAAAGGCCATGGCCAGCAATACTGTGGACTCCATGCCAGATAAGGAGTGGATGGCAAACATCTGTAGCAGACAAGCATCAAATTGGATGATAGTGGAATTGAACCAGAAGATGGCCATCATTTTGGGCATAGATGAAGTGGAGATAAGGATGTCAAGGCCAGAAAGCATGCAAAGAAAAATATACATGGGCTCATGTAGGCTGTGCTCAGTCCGCACAATGTAGATAATTGTCAGGTTACCTAACACAGCAATAAGGTAGAGGGAGCACAACAGAAAGGCCAACCAGAAATGAGCTTCTTCCAAGCCTGGAAGACCTATTAAAATAAAATATGTGGCATTGGATTCATTGCTTTTGGGGTCCACCATAGTGAAGAAGCTGAGTCTCAACCAGTGCCAGGCAGGTAAAGGCTGGAATAAAAACACAAGCCATTGTCAGATCTTCCAGGTTCCCAATGCCATGTTTTTTCCCCTCTACCCTGATGTCCTGTTCTCTAGCCCAAACTCTAACTTCATTGACTATCCAAGCTCTGATTCTATTCTAAACTCAACCTAACCACCATTTGCAACTCAAGGCCCAATTCTAATTACTAATCCCACCTCTAAAGTCAATCCTGAAAACAAATGAAATACTAAGACAAGTTGCCAGAGAGCAGTTGAGTGTGAAGAAGAGCTCATGGCCAGCATCAGGAAGGACTTACACCATTCACTGGGCTCAGGTTATGTCAGGAATCTTTGTTCCATCATTGAGCTATTCCATGAGGGTTCCCTCAGACCAGACAGAGAGCAAAACTCTGGAAGCATGAGATTTAGGGCAGAGAATGAACGTTTAATTCAAACTGCTGGAGGGAGAAGGTATAAGAAGCCATATTTAACTTAGAATTTCAGGCAAAGAAGCCAAAGTCATCAGTGTCTTAGACCTTTTGTGCTGACCTCTCTGACACTACAAGGAGTTCCCTTCTTCTTAAAAATTCTCTCTTCTCCTCCTACTGCTCCTAAGCACTCTATGATCACCAGTTCTTGGTCTCCTTTCTGGATCTTCAGCCTCCTATCCTTGACCCTTAAGCATACTTTTATTTTTTTTATCATTTTTTTAAATTTATTTTCAGCATAACAGTATTCATTGTTTTTGTACCACACCCAGTGCTCCATGCAATCCGTGCCCTCTCTAATACCCACCACCTGGTTCCCCCAACCTCTCAGCCCCTCACCTCTTCAAACCCTTCAGATTGTTTTTCAGAGTCCATAGTCTCTCATGGTTCACCTCCCCTTCCAATTTCCCCCAACTGCCTTCCCCTAACTCCCCATGTCCTCCATGCTATTTGTTATGTTCCACAAATAAGTGAAACCATATGATAATTGACTCTCTCTGCTTGACTTATTTCACTCAGCATAATCTCTTCCAGTCCCGTCCATGTTGATACAAAAGTTGGCTATTCATCCTTTCTGATGGAGGCATAATACTCCATAGTGTATATGGACCACATCTTCCTTATCCATTCGTCCGTTGAAGGGCATCTTGGTTCTTTCCACAGGTTGGCAACCGTGGCCATTGCTGCTATAAACATTGGGGTACAGATGGCCCTTCTTTTCACTACATCTGTATCTTTGGGGTAAATACCCAGTAGTGTAATTGCAGGGTCATAGGGAAGTTCTATTTTTAATTTCTTTTTTTTTTTTCAGCATAACAGTATTCATTGTTTTTGTACCACACCCAGTGCTCCATGCAGTCCGTGCCCTCTCTAATACCCACCACCTGGTTCCCCCAACCTCCCACCCCCCCCCACCTCTTCAAACCCTTCAGATTGTTTTTCAGAGTCCATAGACTCTCATTGTTCACCTCCCCTTCCAATTTCCCCCAACTCCCTTCTCCTAACTCCCCATGTCCTTAAGCATACTTGTAGATAATAATGCTCTCAGAAATTTATCCTTAGTTTTCCTCTTATTCTATACCCTCTACCCTGAGCATCTTGTCCCTTTCTATAAGTCCATTTGTTATGCCTAAACTACGGATTCCAAATCTGTTTAGCAAGCTTTGAACTGTCTCTTGTGATCCAGATTCATAACTCTAAAGCCTTACTGAAAGGAATCATCTGTGTGTCTCTCAGGCACATCAAACTCGCCCTGCCCAAAAAACAAACTCTTCTGCAGGCCGTATTGTATGGTTGTTAAGACTATGAGCTTTGAAATCAATCCTGGATTCATATCCCAGTGGATAACTTCACTGGGAAAATCAGTTAACCTTCCTAAGCCTCAGTTTCCCCATCATTAAAATGAGGATAATATTTGCTGCCTAACAGAGCTCATTGTGAAGATTCAGTAAGATGATGAGTATAAAGTATTTAACACAATGCCTGACACATAGTAAATGGGCAAATAATTACATCTGTTGCTGTTGTTAACTGTTTTCCTCTAGTATGTCCTCTCTTCTGCAGGATGGCCTGAACAGCCACACAAGCTCAGAGTCTGTCTGCCATGCTTCCCGTGCCTCCTTGTTTATCTGCACAATTCCAATAATCTTCAAAGCAAATGAACTCAGCTCACTATCTATTGCTTAAAAAAAAAAAAATACCTTTCAAAGTTCTGCATTAATTCTAGAAAAAAGATCAAACTGATAGGCTGTGGCAAAAAAGTCTATCTTCCAGTGTCTGGCCCTAGGTTTCTCTCTCACCACTGCTGACCAAGACTCCTGTGCTCTAGCACATTAGAATGCATGCCATTTCATGAAGGTGGCATTGATTCCCATGCTTCTATGTCTTTTCATCTTTTTTTATTTCTCATCCCCTTCATCAAGATCTTCCCAGATCCCCCTCCTTGACTTCCCACTGAGCAAAATCTTCTTCATCTTTCACACCCTGGTTTACTATCTCTCTCCTATGTTGTTTTGCTAAGCTTCTACCCCTGGGTATAATAAAATGCTTCCTGTCCCTGCTCCCAAAGAACTTTGTTTAGGTCTCTTTTCAAGCATTTATAGTCCTGAACTATATAATTATTGCTATATTTGTTTTTCCCTGAATTATGGATTCCTGAATGGCAGGAACCCTACCATATTTGTCAATTAGTATTCAGTTAACATTTATTGAAAATGAAAGTGAGTTTTATCAAAAGAAGAATCCCTCAATACACATCTAATGAGGATAGCATGGCCAAGGAGGTAAGAAGGACTGCCAGTTGTATGAGCTACAGAGACACTGAAGAAGAATGGAAGAATGTTTAGAAGGTCAGTGCATGATAGTCTTAATTTTAGAACAAAAATCTTTAGGGTCAAACGGAAAAGGCCTTTCTTACCCAGGGATCCAGAAGGCACAAGAGAATACATGGAGAATGGGGCAGGTACAAAGCCTTGGTTCTACATAAATGCAAAGTAGGCACACAGTACAGTTTATGTCCAAGAGACAGGTGACCCAGGATCCTTCCTCTGCAGACATCAGCAAGAAGGTTCTGCTACTCCAGAAAGCCAGATATCTACACCATTCAAAAATTTCACATGAACAGACATGGTAGAATGGGGTCACAATGTGCCACTTTAGGAAACACTGGATTGGCATATTCCACCTTATTACCCCTCAGGGCCAAGTGATGTGGTAAGCAGAATTCTGGGACTAGAAACTCAAGTCCAAGTCTACATTTATTACTCAGAATAAATGTAGAAGACAGTAACAACCTTACAGTGCTCCTATAAAATTATGAGGTAAGACCTGTCAAAGGGGATTATAAAACACCTATCACTTCGTATGATGCACTTTTTAAATTTTTTCCATTAAAATGGGGAACAAGTCCCCTGAGTACATAGAAAGTTTCCCCTATTTGTCACCTAAATTGCCACTCCACCTTAGGCACACACTCATGCACGCATGCGCCCGTACAAACACACAAACACATACACACACACAGTAACAGATGATCTCCCACAATGGCAACAAAAAGAGGACACAGCTGTCCAGGAAGGGAGGCACCTCAGCAGTATAAAGTGGGTAGCTACTATTGGTGGAAAACATCAGGCTGGGACACAGAACACTCCAGCAAGAGGAAAATGAAGGAATGTTATAGGGAGCAGCCAGAAGGCACAAGCCCTGAAACATCTCAATCTCCCATAGTCCTGCCAGGAGGTGGGGAGAGGAAACCCGTGCCATCCAGCCTGAATGGGCTGTTGATAATTAAAACCATTTGCATCCACTCAGAGAGAGAACATTTGGAGCTCTAGGGGAAACGAAAGAAAGAAAGTCTTTTTTCTTTTTTCTTTCTTTCCTTCCTTCCTTCCTTATACTTTTTTTTTTTTTTTTTTTTTTGGAAAGCCTGATTACCCTAGCCCTAGGGAATAGGCCTGGGATTTTCTCAGAAAAAGTCACACTATCTCAGCAAGTCCCAGCCATGTACCTTGGAGAACTATGAAGTACATCTTGGCCCTCTCCTGAGAATGGAGGGAGCAGAAGCTGCCAGCAACACAGAGCAGAAACACACTGTGAGGCCTTCAAACCTCATTCCTTCCTCCTGGCTTCCAGACTCTGTCCCCCATTGCCAGCTAAGCTCGCATCATCAGCCCATTCTCACACTCTTCCCGGAGCTCTCCGAACTCCCTGTTTCTCGGACACCCATGGAAAGGCAGTCAGAGAAGTAGACCAGGGACTACAAGCTCTATTTCTTCTGATCCAAGAGAAGAGTAATGAGGTCATTCCCAATGCTAATTTTACTGCTTTTTATGATAACAGAAATCACTGAGTGTCTACAAAACATGGGACACTATAAAAAAATGATCTCTAACCTTAAAATAATTCTGTATGATAGGAATTCTTATGTATCTTCTCTATATTATAGCTCAGAAAACCAGGTCCCAAGGGATTAAATAATGTTTAGGGTTTAACAGATGAATGGAAAACAGGGTTTAACAGATGAATGGAAAAGCAGAAATTTAACCTGAACTAACATCAAGGCCCGTACACTTTCTACTATTCTAGGCTGCCCTTAATTGTGCTGCACCTTCTGAAAGCAATAAAATCTTCCCAAGAAGCAGGGTAGAATGGCCAGGTAAGTAGGACACCTGGCCCAGGTAGATCCTTAGAAGGCAACTCAAGAGGCAGGGAAGAGGACCCCCACCCCCGGAACAAGACTCAGGCACTCTCCTTTCAGTCCCAACTCCTCTGGTAGTAAGTTTGGGTGGGTCCCAGAGTGGAGATTAAAAAACTTTATCCTCTACCCAATACTTCCTTCTTATATGATTAGATCCTCTCATCAACCTGTCAGTCAGGAATTATTAATCCCATTTGACTGATAAGGATGTTGAGGGTTAATTAGAGCTCTCAGTGACAAATCCATATGCTTTCCAATAGGCCAAGCTACTGCCCTGCCCTCTCTCAGTCTCCTTCAGAATGGACCAATGTTTTATAAGGACTATTTTAGTGTTAATCTCCAAGAAATCCAAACTTTGAGGACCTGTGAGTCTAGAGGGCCTCTCCAGGACTCAGAACACCTGACCAACTCTCCCCACTTGTGTGCAGCAGGGAAGGGGAAATAGGAGGGAATGGAAGATGGGATTCATAGTCATTGTCATTGTCTGGGCTAAACACACAGAATGCTCCATGCTGAGAGCAGTGGGGTAGGGACCTCTGGTGCCCCTGCCAGCCTCTGTGGGAACATCTGGAAGACAATGTCCTTGGAGAGAACCCAGAATACCTGGGAGCCTCTGGCTCCTACTCCTAGGCCCGAAGAGGGAAGGCAGACTTCAGTGGTGGACAAGAACTGTAAGATTTAATCACTCACTTCATTAGAGGGGGGCACTTTCCTTAATATTACATGGGTGTGGTAGCCCCAGAATCACTTCGACCCCAAATCATCCACATCCCTTGCCCCTCTTACTTTGCCTTGATTTGATAAAGCAGATGAACCTTTGCAGAGCCTTGGCCACTCATTTTAGAATGGCCAAAATGAGAATAGAAATTGCATTCTCTCATTTTTCCAACTAAAAAACTAGAGTGAGGCTCTACTTTTAGAGCCTCACTACAGGCTGGGAGCCTCATTTTACTCACTCGAGTCAGCCTGGCCCTCCAAAATCACCCCCAAACAGAGCTCCGGGGATTCAGGTCCCTGCCCCTCCACATCCCACATAGGACCAGAGTCAGTAAAAGTCCCACAGACCTGCAAAGCTTGACCCGATAATCAGTGCCCATCAGAGCTACTCTGCTGCCTACACACAGACAAATGTGGTGCAATGAAAAAGCCTGATCTTGGACTTTGATTGATCTACTGATCTTTTTCCAGTGATTATTGATTTACTGACTGCCATGTACCAGAACCTGTGCTAAGCATTGGAGATAATGAGACATAGAGTGAACAAGGCACAGCTCAGAACTCCAGGAGTGGGGAGAAATTGAGACAAAACATGAAGCTATCACAATATGTTGTGTTAAATGTTAGCATAGGGATAAGTACACACCCCAGGAGCAAAGCAGACAATACCTTACCAAGTTGCCAGGCCCAGAGGACTTCCCTGAGGAGGTGACCTCTGAGCCAAGACTTGCAGGGTTAGTCACAGTTAACCAGACAGGATGGAGAGTACGGGGCCAGCAGCATTCAGTTAGACAGTAAAAACACTGAGTATGTTTGGCTCCATGTACCAAAACTGGAGATAAAACAGTGGATGAAACAGAAAAGATCACTACTTTCATGGAGCTCACGCATTATGAAGGAAATAACAAAAAGTAAACAAATAAGCAAGAACATGTCAGGGAAAGATAAATGCACCAAGATAAGATGGAGTAAGAGGGTAGGGGACAGGTAGGGCACCCATATTTGAGAGGGGGTCAGTGACAGCCTCTCTGAGGAGGTGACATATGAACCAAGAGCTGTGTAGGAACATGCCAACCATTCTAAGATCTAGGGAAAGAGCTGAGGAAACAAAAGGAGAAGGTCTTCTGTTCTGAGGATTCACAGAACAGAAAGAAGGTCAATGGAGCCAGAGATATAGAGAGAACAGGAGAGTTTTAGAAGATGCGGTCAGAAAGGAAGAAAGGGGCCAGCTTATGTAGTGGCTTACAGGACATGGCAAAGGGCCTTCATTTAATTCTGAGTGACTTGGGGGAACTAAACCAACAGACCGGATATAATTTGTTAAAAGTACACACTGGTGGGGTACCTGGGTGGCTCAGATGGTTAAGCAGTGTTTGCCTTTGGCTTAGGTCATGATCTCAGGGTCCTAGAATACAGCCCCTGAGCAGGGAGCTTGCTTCTCTCTCTCCCTGTGCCCCCAACCCTAGCTTGTGCTCTCTCTCACTCTGCTGTCTCTCTCTAAATAAATAAATATAAAAATCTTTAAAAAAAAAAAAGTGGTTTTAATTTGAATCTCCCTGATGGCTAGTGATGATGAACGTTTTTTCATGTGTCTGATAGCCATTTGTATGTCTTCATTGGAGAAGTGTCTGTTCATATCTTCTGCCCATTTTTTGATATGATTATCTGTTTTGTGTGTGTTGAGTTTGAGGAGTTCTTTATAGATCCTGGATATCAATCTTTCGTCTGTACCGTCATTTGCAAATATCTTCTCCCATTCCGTGGGTTGCCTCTTTGTTTTCTTGACTGTTTCCTTTGCTGTGCAGAAGCTTTTGATTTTGATGAAGTCCCAAAAGTTTATTTTGGCTTTTGTTTCCTTTGCCTTTGGAGACATATCTTGAAAGAAGTTCCTGTGGCTGATATCAAAGAGATTACTGCCTATGTTCTCTAAGATTCTGATGGATTCCTGTCTCACGTTGAGATCTTTTATCCATTTTGAATTTATCTTTGTGTACGGCGTAAGAGAATGGTCGAGTTTCATTCTTCTACATATAGCTACCCAGTTTTCCCAGCATCATTTATTGAAGAGACTGTCTTTTTTCCACTGTTTTTCCTGTTTTGTCGAAGATTAACTGACCATAGAGTTGAGGGTCCATATCTGGGCTCTCTACTCTGTCCCACTGGTCTATGTGTCTGTTTTTATGCCAGTACCATGCTGTCTTGGTGATCACAGCTTTGTAGTAAAGCTTGAAATCAGGTAACGTGATGCCCCCAGTTTTATTTTTGTTTTTCAACATTTCCTTAGTGTTTCGGGGTCTCTTCTGGTTCCATACAAATTTTTGGATTATTTGCTCCAGCTCTTTGAAGAATACTGGTGGAATTTCGATTGGAATGGCATTAAAAGTATAGATATCACCTTACACCAGTTAGAATGGCCAAAATTAGCAAGACAGGAAACAACATGTGTTGGAGGGGATATGGAGAAAGGGAAACCCTCATCCACTGTTGGGGGGAATGCAAGTTGGTGCAGCCTCTTTGGAGAACAGTGTGGAGATTCCTCAAGAAATTAAAAATAGAACTTCCCTATGACCCTGCCATTGCACTACTGGGTATTTACCCCAAAGATACAGATGTAGTAAAAAGAAGGGCCATCATGTACCCCAATGTTTATAGCAGCAATGGCCACGGTTGCCAACCTGTGGAAAGAACCAAGATGCCCTTCAACGGATGAATGGATAAGGAAGATGTGGTCCATATACACTATGGAGTATTATGCCTCCATCAGAAAGAATGAATAGCCAACTTTTGTATCAACATGGACGGGACTAGAAGAGATTATGCTGAGTGAAATAAGTCAAGCAGAGAGAGTCAATTATCATATGGTTTCACTTATTTGTGGAACATAACAAATAGCATGGAGGACAGGGGAGTTAGGAGAAGGGAGTTGGGGGGTGGTGAACAATGAGGTGAACAATGAGAGACTATGGACTCTGAAAAACAATCTAAAAGGTTTGAAGAGGTGAGGGGATGGGAGGTTGTGGGAACCGGTGGTGGGTATTAGAGAGGGCACGGATTGCATGGAGCACTGGGTGTGGTACAAAAACAATGAATACTGTTATGCTGAAAATAAATATAAAAAATGATTTAAAAAAAGTGCACACTGGCAAATTTGAAGACCTAGAGAGAGAGAATATACCTTGTTTGGAAAGCTACTAGTGGTTTAGTGGAGCTGGGGAACAGAGTGCATGGCAGAGGAAGTCACAGTGTGGTAGTAATGCACTTTTTATATGGGATGAAGACTGGATCCTGACCCCAGGCATAGATAGAGTCAGGACCAGAGCTCCAGGAGGACTGCTAAGTCCCAATATCAGCCACAGTCTGACTCCCAATACAGATGACAGAATAAGGCCTAAACCCCCAGTCAAACTGAGCTTCACCCACACTAACACCTGGGACTGTCCTGTTAACACACAAATACCAATCTAACTCTAACCCAACCCCAACCCAGTCTGTTTTCTGTCCCTTCACCTTCATTTACCAACTCCTGCCAAGCCCTAGATGGGCACCTCCAGGAAACTGATCACTAAAAATTGCTTCAAAACTACCCATAGGCAACATCTACCACTGTCCACACTTCCCTTCATCCCACACAGAAACTGCTAACACTGTCCTTTGAGTCAGGAGCCTCCTTCATGTTCCCCGGCTCCACCCCTATACTTCTGGCTCATCATAGCCTGGTTTCTCCTCCCTTAGATTTGGCAGGTCTAACGGGAATTCCCTACCTACAAGAAACCCACACATCTCTGCATACCCCCTGGTCTCCTGCACTCACCGCAATGGCCTGGAAGTAATATGTGTCTTTTTCTCCAGTCCTCTTCCCAAAGATGTCTGGCAGACTGTGCTGAAGTTCAGCATTCTCTGTCTCCACCCCCTTCTTTGGGCCTCCCTGATCAAGGTTATTTATTCTGTCTTACCTCCTCCCTCCTTCTGCTTCCCCCTCCTGGGGGGCAGATGTGTTGCCCAGAGGGTCTTTCAGCAGGTACCCCTCAGTAGCCAACTGTGCATCTGATGTCCTTCTTGGCTTCTGTGTCCTGGGAAAGTGCACCTCGGGTATGGGGAAGGAGGGACAGTGGGTAGAGAGGGTCTCTAGAGTCCTCTCCAGATGGGCCCTGTGCCAGTCAGGATTTGGCCAGTTCCCAATGTAAAGTTTGACAGGGGGATGAGTAAGGAAAGGCTAGAAGAAACTCATTTGTGTGGCTGTGGACTTTATAAGGAGCGTTTTTCCACGTTTCTTCCCAGGCTCAGTAAACTCAGCCAGAGGAAAAACAGAGTAAGCTTTTAGTGAGGTCCCACAATTAACTACCACCCCCTCTTCTTCCTGGAGCTTTCTCTATCCTCTGCCTTCTTCCTGTTCGTGGCCCCTGCTGGATCCTTGCTGAGTCTGGATCCCAATGGACCCATCCGCCTTTCCCCAAAGCTCTAGGGCTACATTTTCTTTGTCTCCCAGGCTCTGGGCCCTGTGTCTAGCTAACTCATAACATGGATCCCTGGGGACTATGCTATCTTCCACTCCCTGGCCTTGGATTCCTGAACTTCTGGCTGAAGAAGGAGGATGTGGTTTCCTTAACCCTCTCCTACCTCCAATACCCACCATAAAAGACCAATGCCAGCTGGTTTCTCTCTTAAGGGCAAAAATAGTGAGAGAACATTTTAGAGAGCTAGAGAACAATTTTAATGTAAAACTAAATGCCTTACATATTTAAATATGTTTTCCAAAGTGCATAAATAAAGCAAAGTGAATTTTAGTTGGCTTCTCCTTGTTATCTACTTACCAGTTTTACAACTCTTAAGTTTAAAATGTACAACCCAGAGCATGCTAACTCAAATTATGCAAAAATAGATCATGTCAAATCAGGCCATTCCATTTCAAACCACTTCAAAACTAGTGATGACAAGGGCTCCAGCTACCTGCAGAACCTGTAGACCATGAGTGCAGGCACTCACTGCCATCACCCTCAAGCCATCTCTGCTATTTCCCTAAGCCTCCCAAACTTAGGCTGTGTGAAGACTTCAAAAATACATACATCCAAGGGACTTTTACTTCCAGGAAAATCGGGGTAGCAAGAAGGAATATCCCCCTGAAGAAACCAAGAAATGGACTATATACATAAACAGTGTTTTGCAAGACTGGGCATCAGGCAATGAAGTACAGTGAGCCCTGAGATACAGGAAACAAATAAGGTGAAACCCTGTGGATTCTCTAGCTTCCTGCCCTAAGGAAGTTTCCATGTTGCAGTGCAGGCAAGGAGAACCCAAGCAGAGTCCAGAGGACACCCTAAGTGAAGGACATGGAGATGAAGAGTTCAGTGAAGATGAAGATGAAGAATTCAGATCAAGCCAGCTAGATCTGAAGAGAGAATATCAAAGATGAGAGATCTACACATGGAGAGAACCCCAGAGATGTAGAGGATCCTCCTTCAACTGAGGTCCTCATCAACACATGCATGTGAACAAGCTACCTAAAGCTGGGGAAAGAGCCACCTGAAAAAATGAAAGGTAACACTATCCAGTGTTCACACAGGGTCAAGGATAGTGACTGTCTCCACCAGCCAGACTGAAAAACTTCAAGATTAACAGGGCACTAAGTAGAGAATGCAGAAGGATCTTGCCTCAGTAGTGGGGAAAACGAACCTTAGACTGAGCTCTTCTCTAGTCCCACCTAACAATTCTTTTTTTTTTTTAAAGATTTTATTTATTTATTTGACAGAGAGAGATCACAAGTAGACGGAGAGGCAGGCAGAGAGAGAGGGAAGCAGGCTCCCCGCTGAGCAGAGAGCCAGATGCGGGACTCGATCCCAGTACCCTGAGATCATGACCTGAGCCGAAGGCAGTGGCTTAACCCACTGAGCCACCCAGGTGCCCCCCACCTAACAATTCTTAAAGGCAAGACCCAAATGACCTAACTATGTATAAGTAACTTGACTGATTCCCTAAACAAAACAGAAGAATATCTATAGGGATACGAAAATACACAGAACCAAGGTAAAATCTGCACAGTCTCACATGTGATCAAATTGCCAGACATGCAAAGAAGAAAAATGACCCATAATGACGAGAATAATTAAAACTGATCTAGAACTGAAACAGATATTAGAACTACAAGATAAAGATATTATATATTAAAGATGATTACAACTGCACTAAACAGAATAAAAACTTAAGTAGAGACATGAAAGATATTTTTTAAAATTGAAATCAGGGTGCCTGGGTGGTTCAGTTGGTTTAGTGTTTGCCTTCTGCTCAGGTCAAGATCCTGGGATCTAGTTCTTTGTCCAGCTCCCTGCTCAGTGGAGAGTGTTTCTTCCTTTCCCTCTGCCCCTCCCCCCTTCCACCCCTATTCTCACTCTCTATCAAAAAAATATATAAAACCTTTAGAAAAAATAAAATAAAATAAAATTGAAATTAAACTTCTAGGGATAAAAACTCCAAGGTATGAGACGTAAAACTCTCCAGATGGAGATACATTGTGGAAGAAATGATTAGTAAACTTGAAGACACAGAATTAAAAACTATTCAAAAGGAAACACAGAGATAAAAAGCAATATTTAAAAAACAAACACAGGGGCACCTGGGTGGCTCAGTGGGTTAAAGCCTCTGCCTTCAGCTCAGGTCATGATCTCAGGGTCCTGGGATCAAGCCCCAGGTTGGGCTCTCTGCTCGGCAGAGTGCCTGCTTCCTCCTCTCTCTCTCTGCCTGCCTCTCTGCCTACTTGTGATCTCTGTCTGTCAAATAAATAAATAAAATCTTTAAAAATTTTTTTTAAAAATAAAAAGCAAACACAGACTCAGTGAGGAATAGGAGAACTTCAAGTGGTCTAATTACATGTGATTGGAGTCCTCACTGGGGGGTGGGGAACAAAAAGTTTTCCAAGTTTGATATACACTATAAACCTATAAACTCACAGATGCAAGCAGCTCAAGATAATAATATTTTAGGTATACAAAAGCTGAAATAATTCATTATCATATCACATCACAAGGTTTGATAAACTCTTCAAGTAGAGAAAAACAATACCAGATAGAACTAATATACATCTACAGAAAGAAATGCAGAGCAGTAAAAATTGTAACTACCTGAGTACATACATAAAGTTGTTTTCCTATGATTCAAACCTCCTTAAAGATAATTGTTTAGATGAAAATAACAATAATGTAGTGTGGAGTTTATAAAACATAAAAGCAATATGTACAACAACAGCACAAAGGTTGGGAGGAGAGGAATGGGAATACAGTACTGTAAAATTCTTCTACACATTAAATGGTTAAATGAAGGTAGGCCGTAATAAGTTAATACATATTTAAACCCTACACAGCCATTAAAATAACAAAAGAGTGATAGCTAACAGACTATAAAAGGAGATAAAATGGAACCATTAAAAATATTCAGTTAATCAAAAATAAAGAAAAAAAGGCAAAGGGGGGGAAACAGATGGTACAAATAGAAAATAAATGGGATACCCCTAGTAAAATACAGATATCATCAAATCAGATAAAAATGTAAGAAGTGACAATATCCTTTCTATTAAAAAAAGGCACTCCAAACCAAAAGACACAAATAGGCGAAAAGTAAGGAATGAAAAAAAAGATATATCATGGTTACATTAATTACAAGAAAGCTCAAATGGCTTTATTAATATCAGACAATGTAGATTTCAGAGTAAAGAATATTACCACAAATAAAGAAGGCCACTTCATAATGATAATTCATTATGAGAAAATTAAAAATGCTAAATACTTAAATACCTTTAAGAAAACTTCAAAATATTTCAAGCATAAAGTGACATAACTACATGAATCAATAGACAAATGTAAAATTATCTGTCTTAAGAATTAATAGAACAGGGACATCTGGGTGGCTCAGTTGGTTAAGCATCTGCCTTTGGCTCGGGTCATGATCTCTGAGCGCTGGGATCAAGTCCCGCATGGGGCTCCCTGCTCGTCGGGGAGCCTGCTTCTCCCTCTGCCTGCTGCTCCCCCTGCTTGTGCTCACTCACTCTCTCACTCTCATTCTTTAAATAAAATCTTTTAAAAAAAATTAATAGAACATATTCAATACTAGAACAGTAGATATTTTCCCCCTAAGATCATGCGACACTTATTACTTCTAGTCACAATATCCTGGCATTTCTTGCCAATCCAATAACACAAACTAATCAATTAAATGTATCCAAATTTGAAAGAAAGAAGTAAAACCATCTTTACTCACAAGCAACATGATCATCTATATAGAAAAGCTAATGCAATATGCAAAAAACTTATAGAAATAATGATTGAGTTTAGCAAAAAGTTGAAGATTCAGGAGTAATGTAAAGAAGTCAGTTATAGTTCTGTATGTACACTAGCATAATGGACAATCATAAAAGTTAACTAAATAATACCACTTATATAATAGCATCAAAATATGAAATACAGATAAGTCTGATGAAAGACATGAAAAACCCATACAATAAAACTACAAAACACTTCTGAAAGAAATTGAGGGAGATCCTAAAAAGGAAGATATATACTATGTTCATGAGTTGGAAAACTCAACAATGTCAATTCTCTCTAAACTGACCTATATAAATTCAATACAATTCAAGTCAAAATTCCAAAAGACTATTTTGTATAAATTTTAAAACTGCTGCTAAAATTCCTAAGAAAGTATAATCAGAGCACCTTTGAAAATGAAGAACAAAGTGAAAGGATTAACAATACTGATTTTAAGATATCTTACAAAGCCACATTAGTCAAAACAATGTGGTATTGACATAAAAAATAGCAAAATAGTGAATTGAATAAAAATTCTAGAATGAGACCCACACATACATAGATAACTGATTTTCTACAAAGATACAAAAACAATACAGTTGACCATGGATAGTCCAGTAGCATTAAAATAACCAGATGTCAATATGGAAATAAATTAAATTGACCCATACCTTACACCTATATATACAAAAACTAACACAAAATAGATCACAGAGCGAAATATAAAACCCAAAACTATATTGCTTCTATGAGAAGAAAAAGAACACGGATTTTTGTGCAATTGTGATGAGTTTTTAGATACATCAAAGTGTTGCTATAAAAGAACAACTTGATAAATGAGATTTCATCAATTAAGAATATTTGATTTATTTTTTAAGACCATTAAGAGAAGCAAAAGACAAGCCACAGACTGGGGGAAAATGTAAAATATATATCTGATAAAGGACTTATATGCAACATATATTTTTAAAAATCCAAACTCAGTAATAACTAAACAACACAACAGAAAAGTGGCAAAGATTTACCGATGACAAATAAGCACATGAAAAGATATGAAACATCACTATTTATTAGGGTCATATTGAAAGCACAATGAGATGCTATTACAAACCTACTAAAATGGCTAAAATAAAAAATACAGACTATATCAAAAGTAAGCTAAGATGCCAAAAAATTTTAACTCTCATACACTATCAGTAGGAAATGTAAAATGACACATCCACTTTGGAAAGTGGTACGACCACTGTGGAAAACACTTAGGCAGTTAAAAAGTTAAACAATATACCTCCAGTATGATCCAGCCATTTCATTCCTAAGTATTTACACAGGAAGAAAAAGAAAAACACATGTCCAAACAAACACTTACATGTTCATAGCAGCTTTATTTGTAACAGTCAGTTCTGGAAACATTCTAAATGTCCATCAGGAGATGAACGGATAAACAAACTATAACATAATTACACAATAGAATGCTACCTAGCAATAAGAAGAATTAAGTAACTTAATATTACTTAATATAAGTATATATGCTATAGCATGGATGAATCTCAAAATAACTGTGCTAAAATAAGCCAGACAAGAAAAGGAGTACATAGTGTTTGGTTCTATTTATCTAAAATTCTAGGAAATGCAAACTGATGTAGCACAAAGCATTTCAGTGGTTATCTGGGGATTGGAGCAGGAAGTGACCAGGAGAGATGGGAGTGAGGGACTTCAAAAGGGTATAAGGAAACTTTGGGGGAATGAGAAATATGTTCATATCTTGATTGTGGTGTGGTTTTATGGGTGTATACATGTCAAAACTTATCAAACTGTGTACTTTATGTACAAATGTGTGCCATTTGTTGTATATCAATTATACACCAGTAAACTATTAAAGATTAAACTAAATAATGGCTGGAGGCAGAAAATACCTAAGTCCCCATACTACGGGCCTTAAGTGGCTGAAATGTCTAAGGTCAGATGCTGTGGCAGCCATGGAAGTGTGATATTCAAATCTCCTTCACAAGAGCCTGCTGCCGGGAGCATAGCAGACTGACAGTGCCAGCCACTGCCTCTCAGGCTCCACCTCCATGTTAGAAGCAAGGCCACACTTGTCCAGCCTACCCCGCTAATGACTTAGTACTGACCCATTCTTGCCAATGTAGGAGCTTCTGACGAGAAACCTTTGCTTGAGACTGTTCCTTTGGCCTAGCCAAAACTTTCTCAGAACCACACTTCTGTATTGACACATTCCAGATATATGGAAACAGACAGCCCAGTAGGTTGAATGCTCCAATCACCAAGACATTCACAAGGTCATAATCTTCTCAGCTCTGGCAGGAATTGAAGGCATTAGGGAGGTTATTCTGCTCACCTACCACCCTGTGAGAACATATGGAGAATCCGTGAACGGATCTCCTTGGTCTTGGCTCCATAAACAACAGGGTTGACCACAGGTGGTAGTAGTAGATAGATATTAGCCATAATCACATGGAGCAGGGAAGTAGGGCCCCCCAATCTGTGTACAACTGATAGCCCAATGAGAGGCATGTAGAAGACCAGTACAGCACAGAGATGGGAGACACAGGTGTTGAAAGCCTTGAGTGCTGCCCCCTGAGAAGACAGCTCCAACACAGTCTTCAGGATGAGAATGTAGGAGAGACCGATGAAGAGGGAGTCAACACCCATCACTGAGAGGATAATGAAGAGTCCATACACTACATTGACTATGGTGTCAGTACAGGACAATTTCATGATATCTTGGTGCAAACAGAAGGAGTGTGTGACAGTATGTGTTTGGCAGTATGACAACTGCTTCAGGAGGAAGGGCAGTGGGAAGAAGAAAACAAATCCTCTGGTCAGAGCAGCTAGTCCAATCTTGGCCACAGTAGGCCCCGTGAGCACAGAAGCATGCCGCAGTGGATGGCAGATGGCCACAAAGCGGTCAAAAGCCATGGCCAGCAGGACAGCTGACTCCATGGCTGACAGAGCATGGATGAGGAACATCTGGGCCAGACAAATATTGAATCCTATTTCCTGGATGCCTGTTAGGAAGAGGCTGGCCATCTTGGGCATGGTGACAGAAGATAGGACTAGGTCAATGGTGGAAAGCATAGCCAGGAAAAGGTACATGGGCTCATGCAGGCACCTTTCCACACGGATGATGAGGACAATGGCCAGGTTGCCCAGGGTGGCCAAGGCATACATAAAACACAGTGGAAAAGCCAGCCAAAAGTGTATGTTAGGCCCCAAGCCAGGGATGCCCACCAGTAGGAAATATGCTGGGTGTACCAGAGTTCCATTTGGAGTGGCCATGACAGGAACCAAGCACTGAGGCTTCTGCATGCCAAGACCAGGGTCTATGAAGGGGAAAGGGAGAAACACCATTTAGTCATGGTTCAGAGGAGACGAAGGACTTACCAGGAAAAGGCACTGGAGTCGTGATGACAGTAGCAAACAGAAGATTAAGTACTTGTAATTTTGAACTCGAGTCTCTCTGTGCTCTGTGTCCCCTTATACACATTTCCTAGAAGTCCCATTAATCTCAGTGTGTGACAATCCACTCAGAAAACATGCAACAGCTCTTCTTTCCAGAGCTAAAGCTGTGGACAAGGGCACTGCTCTTAACCACTTCTCCAACATAGTGGACCTGCCCAGAATGTTCCACACTGACCCCAGCTCTGCTGGTGCATATAAGGTTAAAGTTCATTTGGGTCCCAAGCCTAAGGCTCAGTCTGTGATTGCCTTTAAGTTCCACTCTAATCTGATTTAGGGCAAAAAGCGGGGTTCGGTCTGGTATGGGGTTTCAAGAGACAGGTTTGCGTTTAAGCCTGAAGAGCATTTCCCAAACTTACCTAATAGATTCATTTGAAGTAGTTATTGAAAACCCTATACCCAAGGTCTGATTCCAGGCCCAGAGAATCAGAATTTCCAGGGCAGGGGGGTCCAGGAGTCTGATTAAAAACAGTAATTCCCTTCTCCCCAGGTGATTTTTGTTTTTAATCAGGGAAATTTGTGAAAAGCAGTTGTGGTGTTCTGGGAGGTAGAGAGATGGAGGTGAAGAAAGATTATCATTTCTAGCCCCCAATGAAGAATAGAACAAAATTTTTCATCATATCTCTGGAAAGCTGCATGAGAGTCAGTCCCAGACTGTGGCTTGGCTGCGGTGTGACATGGAAAGGACATACACCTGAGACATGGAGAGAAAAGCAGTCCATACTGAAGCTGGTACTTTGTGATATCCACAGGCATGCCCCCCTTGCACCACCACTCTCCCTGGCCATCACATAATCACCAGGCTCAACTTCCTTCAGCTCACATACACTCTGTTCTAGGCTTCTGTCCTGAGATCCAACCCTATAAGCTGCTGCCTCTTCATACTTCTTCTTGGATAGCCTATGGACCTCACACTCATCTTGCCCCAAAAGGAACCCCTTCCAAATGGTACCACCCACTCACCCAAGTCATCCAGGTCAGGGCAGTTTCTTCCCAACCTCATTATATCATCCACTCTGCTCTGATTATGAAAGGAGCTTCCTAACTCACCTCCCTGCCTCCAAACCCACATATTTCAATGCAACTTCTGCATCACTGCTATCTAAACAGCAAAACTAGACATGTCAGGCTCCTGTCTAGCAAGTTACTGTTGACTCCCATAGTGCTCAAAGTTGAAACTGTGTGGTCTGCATTCAAGGTCCTTCACAGGGTGGTTCATACTTAACTTTAAAGCCCAGCTTCTTAGTTTCCTTTTTCATTATGGATCACCCACCACCACTACCACCACCACACATCTATTTGTCCCCCACATGTAATTTCCCTGGAAAAATTCATTTCCCTTGCCTTGTTTCTTAGGTGAAGGGTAGGAGGCTGGAACTGGGGAGTCCTTCCTGGCTCAAGGGATAGACATAGTTTGGAATGGACCTCACAATGTTTGAAGAAACTCCTCTTTGGCTGATTGCTGAACAAGGTCTGGGATACCAGGCACTGTAGTCTGGAAGTTCATTCGCAGACAGACTTCTCCAAGGAGCCAAGAGAGCAGAGCAGAGGCGAGGTTTCCTCCTGCATTGCTTCCTGCCCAGATCTGAGGCCAAGAACCCCTGTCCAGCCTCCCCTCCCCTCCCTTCCCTTCCCCTCCCGGGGCTGAGCCTGGCTCACTCAACAACAGAGCCTCCGCCCAAAGCCACGGCAAGTTTATAGCTTCTTCCCGACTCTAGGGAGTGAGAGGGATGATGAAGAGTAAATTAGCCCGGGCTCCCTGGGACCTACACTCCATTCAGGCACTCCTACCCAAAGTGGCTGTGCTGTTACTGTTCTAAGGTTCGGAAGACTAGAGGAAGGCAAGTGCCATCGAGCGGAGAGAAGAGGGATGACCTGCTGGAAGAAAAGGAGCCACTGAATGGAGGTGTGGGTGTGTACTAGAAAGTGCACAGCCATGGATACTTCCACTCACACTCCCAAAGGCACTATCCAAGGGGATCCCAACTGTGCTCCTTGACAGCCTAATGCTTCTTGATACTGCCCCCTTGTGGTCATGCCAGAAAGCTGCAGCTTCATGTTCACCAGGCCATAGCTCTAAGGATGCCCAAGGACCTAACTCAGTGGTCTTGAATTTGAACTCCTTCCATTGCGGTATGCTGCCCCTTGGCTCTCCTTCCCTCTCAGGCCAACTCTTCCCTCCTTAAGCTATTAATCATATCTCACCTGTCACACCAGAAATGGGAAGTATACACAGGCTGTTTAAATGTGGGGCTCTGGGGGCACTTGGGTGGCTCAGTGGGTTAAAGCCTCTGCCTTCGGCTCAGGTCATGATCTCAGGGTCCTGGGATCGAGCCCCGCATCGGGCTCTCTGCTCAGCGGGGAGCCTGCTTCTCCTCTGTCTCTGCCTGCTGCTCTGCCTACTTGTGATCTCTCTCTGTGTGTCAAATAAATAAACAAAATCTTTAAAAATAAATAAAAAATAAATAAATATAAATAAATAAATAAATGTGGGGCTCTGTCAGGAAACAGTTGTGTCCAAATTGGAGTACAACCACTTGCTCATGGTGTGACCACCTTTAGCTTCAGTTTGATGTGAAAAATAAAATGAAATATTAGCAATTCTCCAGTCTGTGTTCATTATTATTACTCAAAACAACGGGAAGAACCAAAGAAATAAGAAATTCAGTTGAGATAGTGCTACAACAACCAGAGGAAGAAAGCACATTGGGAAGGAAGAGTGGACAGTAGTACAGAAGGAAGCTGAGAGATCAAGCACTATCAGGACTGAATATAAAAGATCACTTATTACCTTGAGGAAGTCTTGTGGGAAAATAATCTTGAATTCAGCAAGTGAGGAGTAAGGGGGTTGGGAAGAAAGGGAGAAAGTGGATGTAGACAACTCCTGGAGTAAGTCTGCATGTGAAGAGAAGGAATGAAATGGGAACTATGTCAAACACTGATAGCTCTAAGGAGTTTTTACATGTGTATTTGACCTACAGGAGATTGAATGCAAGTATATGGACTTGGTAGGGAAGCTCCCTGCTCTTAACATTCCTGGTGGGGATCTTTAAGGCTATGACCCTTCAGCCTCTATAGAGTAAGTAACCATGAGAAATCTTACCTGTGCTCATAGCTTCTTTACCAAAACAGGCCTGACTAATATTCTGAACTGCATATTGTCTACTGGAAATCACCATTTTGGTGTTCCTCAGGCACCTCAAACTCAGTGCCTCCAGCTAAGCTCATTATCTCTGATCCCCAGTCTATGTCTATGCCCCCAATCTATGTTTTCTGTTGCCTGTCACAAAATGACTCTGTTACCCAGTAGTAACCATTCCATTTTAGATGCTGCTTCTACAAGGAAACCTCTCCTGTAAGAAAATGTTCTCTTGGGTGCATGAGTGACTCAGTCAGTAAAGTGTCTGCCTGTGGCTCAGGTCATGATTCCATGGTCCTGGGATTGAACCCCACATAAGCCTCCCTGCTCAGTGGGGAGCCTGCTTCTCCCTCTCCCACTCTCACTGCTTATGTACATGGGTGCACACTCTCTCTCTCTGTCTCTCTCTCTCTCTAAAAAAATAAACAAAATCTTTAAAAAAGAATGTTCTCTTACTTCCAAGGGTATCCAAATTCCATTTGTAGATGAATAATGCCATTGTCTTTCATTAGAATATACTAATGGATGTGTCAATACAAAGCCACAAACACCCACCATGAAAGGAAAGCATGGTTTTACCTAAAGATATAAATGATTTCTTGTGTTAACAACCTGTAATAAGGCAAGAGAAAGAAAGATATGCTATGAGATTTAGGAAAAAAATTAGTCATTATTTGTGAATTAATGATTTTATATGTATAAAAATCCAAAGGAATCCATTGATAAGTAACTTAAATTAATAAGAAAATATATAAAGTTTGCTGAATACTGATAATTTGAATTAATAAGTAAATATGTAAAGGTTGCTAAATACAAAGTCAATGTACAAAATTCTACCGTATTTCTTTATAAAATACACATGATTTTTTTAAAAACATTTACAATGGCATAGAAAAATCACATGTCTAAGAGTAAATCTAACAAAGGATACAGAGGACCTTCTATACAGAAAACCAGTAGGCATCTTTAAGAGAAACTGAGAAATAAAACAGAAGAAGAAACTATGTTCTTTTATAGGAAAATTCAAAAATGTGAAAAATTTAATTATCTCCCCAAAATTTTTCTACAGATTCAATGCAATCTTAATATCCTAACAGCTCATTTTGTAGAACTTGATAAGCTTAATTAAAAATTTATAGCAAAATATAAATGGTTGAAAATAGCCACAACACTCTTGAAGAATGGAACCAACATGAGGAAATGTGATATATCAAATATCAAGATATTATAAAGCTACGGCAGTTATGAAAGTGTGATATTGGTGCCCAGACAACTGGGCCAATGAACAGAAATAAAACCCCATTTAAGGCCAGTTGGGTTTTTTTGTTTGTGTTTTTGTTTTTTAAGATTTATTCTTTATTCAAGAGAGAGTGCAGGAAAGCACAAAAGCGGTGTCGGGGGGGATAGAGGGAGGGGGAGAATTTCAAGCCAGCTCTGCACTGAGTGCAGAGCCCAACATGGGGTTCAACTGCAGGATATGGAGATCATGACCTGAGCCTAAATCAAGAGTCAGACACTTAACTAACTGTGCCACCCAGGCACCCCAACAACCAGTTGTTATATGACAATGGTAGCACAACAGAGCAATGAGAAAAGAATATTTTTAATAAATGATACTGGAACTGCTGAATATCCATAGGGAAAAAATGAAATTTGAGCTCAAACTCATACCACTCACAAGTATGAATCCTTTATAAGTTATAACTAGAACTATAAAAAGCAAAGCAATTAAACTTTCCAAAGTAATACAAAAGAGTATTTCCATGGCCTCAGGTAAATATTGATTTTTTAATGCCAGCTAATTCATTCATGAATATTTATTTGTATGTGACAGGCACTCAAATAATTGATGAAAATATATCAGTGAACAGAACAAATAAATGCTTTTGTGGAGCTCACACATTACCCACTATGACTTAGCATTACTTTGTAGATATATCTGTCTAAATGTATGCCAAATAGTCTTCTTTTCTTAGAGCTCAGAAATTTTATCTGAAATTATCTAGGTATGGATCTTTCATTTTATGAGTGAGCAAGCATCTTAAGACTTCGGTCTTTATAGAAATTTTTTCCTAGTTATTTCCTTGTTTATTGATTTCATTCCATCTCCATCCCTGCCTTTCTTTCCTTCTGGAATGCCTATATTTGCCCTCCATGTCTCTTCTCTTTTCTTTCTCAAGTCTATATATTCACTGAAAAACAAAGAACTATGCATGATCAATTTGAGAGATTTTTTCCAAAACACTGTGCCAAAAGACAATGGCTATTCTGTTTCTATTCAGTTTCTTTCTCTCTCTCTCTCTCTCTCTAATTTACACCTTGGAGTTTCAGGGGTTTAAGAAAATGTTCCTATCTCTTCTCCTTCTAGGTTCAAAACAACCAAACATTCCCCACAAAATTTGCACACTATGCTTTATTGTTATGATTTCTAATAATTTGCTATTATTTGCACATTGCTTTTCTTCTGTAGTCTTCTTGTTTTAAGACAATAGGATTTTATCACCTCTCATTAATGTTATGCTTTCATCTTTTAAGTTTCTCTCACTGCTTCCCTGTTTTTTACTGGGTCATTTAGTTTGATTTCTCATGTCTGTTCTCTTTTTTTCAAGCTTTGATATTTTTCCACATTCCTAGCTTTCTCTTATCTATTCCTGGTTATGAATGATGGTTTGACAAATCACTCTTCATAGCTGACATACATTCTCATAATGTTCTGCATTTTCAGTGAATGTAGATTGGGTTTCTTTCTAGGAGGGTTATGAGGAACAGCTCAGGTGAGCTGGCCACCCATACTCTAAGACTCAGAGACATGAGGCAGAGTTCTTTCCACAGGTGCCAAATACTGGAGGCTCTGAAGTGAGGGACTCTTTGTATGGTTTCATGACAGGTTTCCCTCTATCTTATTCTCAATAGATTCACAGGATTAACAAATTTGAGAATTAATTTTGCTCTCTTTTGCATGACAAGACTGTAAATTCTTGATAAATTTTATCCTCTTAGTTGAACTTCTGGACACAGGAAATTAGAAAGCAGAAATCAAAGTTAAGTTTCCATCTTCCCCAAACCTTCCTGGATGCAGGGTTGTGGAGCCAGGAAATCACCTTGGAAGGCAGGAAATTTTTTCATTAGATCAGATGGTAAGAATGGGGTAACTCTAAGTAGGCTAAGAGTGAATTAACCCCAAAGTCAGTTTTGATTTAGTGAGGGCATTTTAGGTCTCTAGGATGTTTCTACTATGAATTAGCAAACAGCATTACATACAATTCCCCAAATTTTGGTTGTTTTCCTCTTTAAGCTATATCCAGGATTAAAGTAGAACTAACTTTTAAGGAACTGTGTATCTTATCCAAAATCTGTCTCTGGGCATTGTCTATGTATCAAAATCATATTTGGTTTCATTTATTAGTTAAGCCCTGATCAAAGCTATTGATTTCAGAGACCTGGAATGTGGTTCCAAGAATAATAAATGTCATTAATAAGCAGATAAGAAGCAGCCTCATTTTGAATTCCTGGAGGGCAAGAGGTGTGAATAAACTCATTATAAATCTTCAGGTCAATAAATAATTAAAGGAAATCTGTAACAAGAATGTCATTGCTTTGGTAATCAGATTGGCATAGAAACAACAGTGGCAGTTATATGCTCATCTCAGCAGGTAAAATCATGATGGTATATATATTAATGATGAGATAGAGGGATACCTGTGAACTTTAGAAGTGATAATAGACAAAGTAAGGGTGTGTCATAATTTGAAGGAGGAGAGGATCCTCCTTTGGAGTTGAGTTGAAAAAGCAAGTGAGGGAACTCTGGGGAACATTCTGATCTGGTAAATGCGTTGCTTCTATAAGTGGTAGAGAAAATATAGAGTTAAATGTTAGAAGTTTTTTGTTTTGTTTTGTTTTGTTTTTAATGCTGAACTTGCTTGAACTGACGGGAAAAAGTGGGGGAAATGCAATAGTAAAGGAAGTTAGAGTCATATCTTACTAACCAGGAAGAGGTAACAACATTTACAGACATTCTGGAAAATATAAGAGCTCAATGAGAAAAAGTAAGAATACAGGAAGACATAGCTAGACCAAGATAGGCCATTCTGGGTCCCTGAAGACTTAAGCTCTGGAAGAAAACAGCAGCTCTGGTTCAGGAATGAGCTGGTCATGAATCTGCATATGAATATAAACAATAATGGGGAACCACACAAGAAAGCCAGACTCACAAATCTAAGGAAGTCCAGTGGCACACTAGCCACTTTGGTGAGAAGTAGAGTCCTTGTAATCCTACAGTAGATACAGAGAAATACAAAATAAATAAATAAATAAATAAAAGCAGTTAATAAGGATTGTGGAAAATGTTGGGTCCTAACCTTTGATTGAAATTTGTTTTTGTTGAATGTCATGCATCCTGCTCAAAAGAAAGTAGATTTTGTATCCTCAGAAAAAGCATACTCTCCATTCTGCAGCTGGGATGCTTGGAAAGTATGGAAACAAAGAGGAGATAGGAAAATATAGAGGTTTTATAATACACATAATAATACTTAAGGGAAGAATAGAACATTGAAAATTCCTAAATTGAGAAAAGAAGTTTTTCATAAACCATTCTCAAAAGAAGATTGTTTAAGTAAGTGAGTGTTTGTTAAGTAAGTTTGTTTGTTTGTTTGTTTCATGTTGTGTGAAAATCATAGCATCACTCTTCTAACTTCTTAATTAGGGACACTCCTGAGTCTGGCTGTATACACCAAATGGGCACTGATTGACAAAAAACAATTTCAAAAACTTGAAACCATCAATCCTTTGTTTTTCCTTTCTGCCCCCTCCAGAGATGACATTATATTTCTCTGTAAAGCCTATGGCTGGTGATGGCAACATTCATGTGAACATCCTTTGACAAAAGAAATGCTATTATACAATGTGGTGGCCACATTTTGTTCTGAGAACTTATGTGTGTTTTCCAATTTTTAGGAATGTAGAGTTGGTATATGTAGTGGATATTTGTCATTCACTGTAGCCACTCAGCATTTGGACTGGTCTTCCTCTTTGAGGAATTTCCCTCCTTAGGATTCTATATCCCTCCAAGATGGAAGCCATAAACTCAACTTCCTGGCTAATTAATCAACTTTTCTACCATAATAAAAACTCCAAAATCACAGGGGCTTTCAACAAACATTTTTCATTCATCTGTCATGTCCTCAGCTGCAGGTAGACTATTGGGACTCTGATCCATAGGTCTTCTCATCTAGGACCCTAGCTGAAGGAGAAGTTCTTCTTTGAGACTTGTCTTTACAGTGGCAGAGGGAAAATATGAAGAAGTGGTGCAAGCATATCTCATAAATCTTCTGTAGGAAACTGAAACACATCCTTACCTCTCATTCCAATGATCCAAGACAGTCATATAGCCAAGTCTGATAATGGCCTGGGGAAGTATTCTCCACTTATATATAGGCACTCTGGGTCATAAGGCCATGGATGGGGTTGTATATTGCCCTTACAAGAAAATCGATGGAAATAATAATCCAATCTACTACCATGGGTGAAAGCATGTGATCTAGTGCTGTCAATCATGTAAACTTGCAAGAAGCAGACTTGGAAGCTAAGAACATAAAAAAGCAGATGCTACATTGAGTTATGCTGGTAAAAACCATTAATAGAAGACTCCATCTTCAGGAGGAGTCAAGATGGCAGAGGA
Organism: Lutra lutra; assembly: GCF_902655055.1. Lineage (NCBI taxonomy): Eukaryota > Metazoa > Chordata > Mammalia > Carnivora > Mustelidae > Lutra > Lutra lutra. The sequence goes on along the minus strand of NC_062287.1, from coordinate 58,876,691 downwards.
GTAGCAGGCTGAGATGACATGAGGTAGCAGGAGATCAGCTAGATAGTTTATCAAACCATTCTGAAAACCTACAAATCCAATAGGAGGTTGAAGAGAAGAAGAGCAGGAATTCTAAAAACAGAAAATTGACCACTTTCTGAAAGGTAGGACCTGCGAAGAAGTGAATCCAAAGCGACGGGAAGATAGACTGCAGGGTGAGGGGCCAGCTCCTGGCAAGCAATGGAGCAACAGGGCACAAAATCAGAACTTTTAAAAGTCTGCTCCACTGAAGGACATCGCTCCAGAGGCTAAGCGGGGGTGGAACCCTCTGGGGATAGCGTGGGCTCAGGTCCCGCTGGGTCACAGAAGGATTGGGGGTGTCTGAGTGTAGCAGAGCTTGCAGGTATTAGAGCGGGGAAGCTAGCTACAGAGACAGAGCTGAGGAGTGAGCTCTCAACTCGAGGTTACCTTAAACTGTGATCCGTGGCACAGTCAAACCACTGCTCTTTGAGCAGGGATCCCACAAGTGGCAGATCCAGGGAGACCGCCCTGGAAGAGAGGCAGGGATCTGCTGGGTTTGGAGACTCCAGGTAGGGCTGTGTGCCAGAGACAGAGATGCTTGGTCACAGGCTGGGTGAGCTTGGCACACGCAGGGATATGGGAGTGATCAAGCACTTTTCTCAGAGGGCGGACTGAGGAGTGAGGCCCTGAGCTCTTGGTTCTTCCGGGCTGGAGATTGGGAGGCCGCCATTGTCATTCCTGGCCTCCAGAACTCTACAGAAAGTGTTCAGGGAACAAAAGCTCCCAAGAGGAACCGAGCAGATTACTTAGCTCAGCCCCTGGCAAAGGCAGTGCAATTCCGCCTTGGGCAAAGACACTTGAGAATCACTACAACAGGCCCCTCCCCCAATAGATCAGCAAGAAATCCAGCCAAGACCAAGCTCACTTATCAAGGAGAACAGCAGAATTCCAATGGAGGAGAAAGCAAAGCATGGAATTCATGACTTTCTCCCCATGATTATTTAGTCTTGCAAAGTTAATTAATTGTTTTTTAATTTTATTTTTTATTCTAATTTTTTTAACTTTATTCTTTCTTCTTTTAATGTTTTTAACTAGTTTATCTTAACAACACCTTTCATTAAAAAAATCTATTTGAACCTTCATTATTTTTTTTAAGATTTTATTTATTTATTTGACAGATAGAGATCACAAGTAGGCAGAGAGGCAGGCAGAGAGAGAGAGAGGAGGAGGCAGGTACCCCACTGAGCAGAGAGCCCAATGTGGGGCTCGATCCCAGGACCCTGGGACCATGACCCGAGCCGAAGGCAGAGGCTTTAACCCACTGAGCCACCCAGGCACCCCTTGAACCTTCATTATTATAGTCATATTTTATCCTTCATTGTATCTAACCTTATTTTTTGTACACACATAGGGTTTTTTCTTCTAAAAAATTTTGGGATACAACTTCTTCTAATAGAGCAAAATATACCTTAAATCTAGCACAGGGCTTTGTTCTAGTCTCCAGCCTAAGCAAATTCTCTCCACTTTCTTCTTTCTTTTCCCAGCCAACTTATCAACTCCTTTTTTAGAATTTTTTTAAAAATTCTCATCTTTACAGTCAGAATATGACTTCCCTTCATTGTGTTTACCCTTATTTTGTGTGTGTGTGTGTGTGTATGTTTTTCTTTAAAATTTTTGGAGGTAGTTTCTTCTAGGAGAACAAAATACTCCCAAAATTAAGTGAGTGGCTCTGTTCTATTCACCAGTCTAATATACAAATTTTATTTTTTTTTCCTTTTTTTAAATTTTTTTAACTTCTTTTTACCCCCTTTCTTCCCCCCCATGATATGGGGGTCTCTTCTGACTTGGTTAATGCACATTTTTCTGGGGTCTTTTCCACCCTTTTAGTATTTTATTCTCTCCTTCATATATTCTTATTTGGATAAAATGACAAGGCAGAAAAACTTACCAAAAAAAAAAGAACAAGAGGCAGTACCAAAGGCTAGGGACCTAATCAATAGAGACATTGGTAACATGTCAGATCTAGAGTTCGGAATGACAATTCTCAAGGTGCTAGCTGGGCTCAGAAAAGGCATGAAAGATATTAGAGAAACCCTGTCTGGAGAAATAAAAGATATTTCTGGAGAAATAAAAGAACTAAAATCTAACCAAGCTGAAATCAAAACAGCTATTAATGAAGTGCAATAAAAAATGGAGGTTCTTACTGCTAGAATAAATGAGGCAGAAGAGAGAATTGGTGATATAGAAGACCAAATGACAGATAATAAAGAAGCTGAGCAAAAGAGAGACAAACAACTACTGGACTATGAGGGGAGAATTCAAGAGATAAGTGATACCATAAGATGAAACAACATTAGAATAATTGGAATTCCAGAATGCCACTTCCTGACAGTGCCCAGGAGAAGAATGAGGCACAAACAAGTCACCTGCAAGAGAAAGGAAGCAGGGGCCCAACAGGAGAAAATACTGTTGACCTGAACAACTCCTCAGTCCCATATTTATTAGATATAGACAGTAATCACCAAAGGAGCTGAAGAAGGCTAAATATTAATCATATACCTTGTAGATAAGCAAGAAGGAAGGCAAAATATATCTGGTCAAGCAGTATAAAGTTTACAGTTGAGAAAGCACATTCAAAGGGCTCATCTAATTAGCCACAGGTGCTCTCAGGGGAAGGGGAAATAATGGGAAAATGAAGCAGGGGGGGAAGGGGAAATAACGGAAAAATGAAGCAGGCAGCATTCCACCCTGAGTGGGCCAGGCATTCCCAGCTGCTTGGCTTCCATGAAGCAGGCCGCGTTCTGCCCTGAGTGAGCCAGGCATCCCCACCTGCTTGGCTTCAAGGACTTATATCGTCCTCTCCCCCAGAGGCCTGTTGCCAATATATGTTTTTCCTAAGGCTATATCTAAACATGCTTGGTAACTAGTACAATTTCTCATGAGTTATACTTTAAGTAACACATTGTTCTGAGGGACAGTTACACAGAAAAAGAAGAAAGAGAGGGGAGCAGAAGGTATATTGGAGCAAATTATTGTAGAGAATTTCCCTAATATGGCAAAGGGAACAAGCATCAAAATCCAGGAGGCACAGAGAACCCGCCTCAAATTCAATAAAAATAGGTCGGCACCCCATCATCTAATAGCAAAATTTACAAGTCTTAGCAACAAAGAGAAAAATCCTAAAAGCAGCCCAGGACAAGAAGTCTATAACATACAATGGTAAAAATATTAGATTGGCAACAGACTTATCCACAGAGACCTGGCAGGCCAGAAAGAATTGTCATGATATATTCAGAGCACTAAATGAGAAAAACATGCAGCCAAGAATACTATATCCAGCTAGGCTATCATTGAAAATAAAAAGGAGAGATAAAAAGCTTCCAGGACAAACAAAAACTAAAAGAATTTGTAAACACCAAATCAGCTCTACAGGAAATATTGAAAGGGGTCCTCTAAGCAACAAGAAAGCCTAAAAGTAGTAGACCAGAAAGGAACAGTGACAATATACGGTAACAGTAACATTACAGGCAATACAATGGCACTAAATTCCTATCTCTCAATAGTTACCCTGAATTTAAATGGGCTAAATGCCCCCAATCAAAAGACACAGGTATCAGAATGGATTAAAAAAAAAATCAATATGTTGTGTACAAGAAACTCATTTCAGACCCAAAGACACCTCCAGATTTAACATGAGGGGGTGGAAAATAATTTACCATGCTAATGGACATCAAAAGAAAGCTGGGGTGGCCATTCTTCTATCAGATAAATTAGATTTTAAGCCAAAGACTATAATAAGAGATGAGGAAGGACACTATGTCAAACTCAAAGGGTCTACCCAACAAGAAGATCTAACAATTTTAAATATCTATACCCCTAATGTGGGAGCAGCCAACTATATAAACCAACTAATAACAAAATCAAAGAAACACATCGACAATAATATAATAATAGTAGGGGACTTTAACCTCTCCAACTGAAATGGACAGATCATCCAAGCAAAAGATCAACAAGGAAATAAAGGTCTTAAATGACACACTGGACCAGATGGACATCACAGATATATTCAGAACATTCCATCCCATAGCAACAGAATACACATTCTTCTCTGGTGCACACAGAACATTCTCCAGAATAGATCACATCCTGGGTCACAAATCAGATCTCAACCAGTACCAAAAGACTGGGATGGTTCCCTGCACATTTTCAGACCACAATGCTCTGAAGCTAGAACTCAATCACAAGAGGAAATTTGGACAAAGAACCCAAATACATGGAGGCTAAAGAGCATCCTTCTAAAGAATGAATGGGTCAACCAGGAAATTAAAGAAGAATTGAAAAAATTCATGGAAACAAATGATAATGAAAACACAACAGTTCAAAAATCTGTGGGACACAGCAAAGACAGTCCTGAGAAGAAAATATATACTGAAAGAGGAGAGATCACAACCAACACCAAAGAAATACGAACAATTATAAGAACATATTATGAGCAACTATACCAGCACACTTGACAATCTGGAATAAATGGATGCATTCCTTGAGACATATAAACTACCACAACTGAACCAGGAAATAGAAATAGAAAACCTGAACAGACACATAACCAGTAAGGAGATTGAAGCAGCCATCAAAAATTTCCCAACAAACAAGAGCCCAGGGCCAGATGGCTTCACAGGGGAATTCTACCAAACATTTAAAGAAGAATTATTTCCTATTCTCCTGAAACTGTTCCAAAAATAGAAATAGAAGGAAAACTTCCAAACTCCTTTTATGAGGCCAGCATCACCTTGGTCCCAAAACCAGACAAGGATCCCATCAAAAAAGAGAATTACAGACCAATATCCTTGATGAACACAGATGCAAAAATTCTCACCAAACTACTAGCCAATAAGATCCAACAGTACATTAAAAGTATTATTCACCATGACCAAGTGGGATTTATTCCAGGGCTGCAAGGTTGGTTCTATATCTGCAAATCAATCAATGTGATACAATACATTAATAAAAGAAAGAACAAGAACCATATGATACTCTCCATAGATGCTGAAAAAGCATTTGACAAAGTACAGCATCCCTTCTTGACCAAAACTCTTCCCAGTGTAGGGATAGAGGGTACATACCTCAATAGCATCAAAGCCATCTATGAAAAACCCACAGCAAATATCATTCTCAATGCGGGATAACTGAAAGCTTTTCCCCTAAGGTCAGGAACTTGGCAGGGATGTCCACTATCACCACTGCTCTTCAACATAGTACTAGAAGTCCTAGCCTCAGCAATCAGACAACAAAAAGGAATTAAAGGCATCCAAATCAGCAAAGAAGAAGTCAAACTATCACTCTTGGCAGATGATAGGATACTTTATGTGGAAAACCAAAAAGACTCCACCCCAAATCTGCTAGAACTTGTACAGGAATTCAGTAAAGTGTCAGGATATAAAATCAATGCATAGAAATCAGTTGCATTTCTATATACCAAGAAGACAGAAGAAAGAGAAATTAAGGAGTCAATCCCATTTACAATTGCACCCAAAACCATAAGACACCTAGAAATAAACCTAACCAAAGAGGCAAAGAATCTGTACTCAGAAAACTATAAAGTACTCATGAAAGAAATTGAGGAAGAGACAAAGAAATGGAAAAATGTTCCATGCTCATGAATTGGAAGAACAAATATTGTGAAAATGTCTATGCCACCTAAAGCAATCTACACGTTTAATGCAATCCCTATCAAAATACCATCAATTTTTTTTTCAAAGAAATGGAACAAATAACCCTAAAATTTATATGGAACCAGAAAAGACTTCATATAGTCAGAGGAATGTTGAAAAAGAAAGCCAAATTTGGTGGCATCACAATTCCAGACTTCAAGCTCTATTACAAAGCTGTCATCATTAAGAGAGTATGGTACTGGCACAAAAATGGACACATAGATCAATGGAACAGAATAGAAAGCCCAGAAATAGACCCTCAACTCTATGGTCAACTCATTTTCAACAAAGCAGGAAAGAATGTCCACTGGAAAAAAGACAGTCTCTTCAATCAAAGGCTGGTGTGGGAAAATTGGACTGCCACATGCAGAAAAATGAAATTGGAACATTTCCTTACACCACACACGAAAATAGACTCAAAATGGATGAAGGACTTCAATGTGAGAAAGGAACCCATCAAAATCCTTGAGGAGAACACAGGCATCAACCTCTTTGACCTCAATCGCAGCAACTTCTTCCTAGGAACATCACCAAAGGCAAGGGAAGCAAGGGCAAAAATGAACTATTGGGATTTCATCAAGATCAAAAGCATTTGCGCAGCAAAGGAAAACATCAACAAAACCAAAAGACAACTGACAGAATGGGAAAAGATATTTGCAAAGGACATATCAGATAAAGGGTTAGTATCCAAAATCTATAAAGAACTTATCAAACTCAACACCCAAAGAATAAATAATCCAATCAAGAAATGGGCAGAGGTCTTGAACAGGCATTTCTGCAAAGAAGACATCCAGATGGCCAACCAACACATAAAAAAGTGCTCCATATCACTCGGCATCAGGGAAATACAAATCAAAACCACAATGAGATACCACCTCACACCAGTCAGAATGGCTAAAATTAGCAAGTCAGGAAATGACAGATGTTGGTGAGGATGAGAAGAAAGGTGAACCCTCCTACACTGTTGGTGGGAATGCAAGCTAGTGCAACCACTCTGGAAAACAGTTTGGAGGTTCCTCAAAAAGTTGAAAACAGAGCTACCCTACGATCCAGCAATCGCACTACTGGGTATTTACCCTAAAGATACAAATGTAGTGATCCAAAGTGCACGTGCACCTGAATGTTTATAGCAGCAATGTCCACAATTGCCAAACTATAGAAAGAACCTAGATGTCCATCAAAAGACGAATGGACAAAGAAGATGTGGTATATATATACAATAGAATACTATGCAGCCATCAAAAGAAATGAAATCTTGCCATTTGCGACGACACGAATGGAACTAGAGGGTATTATGCTTAGTGAAATAAGTCAATCAGAGAACGACAATTATCATATGATCTCTCTGATATGAGGAAGTTGAGAGGCAATGTGGAGGCATTGGGGGGTAGGAAAGGAATAAATGAAACAAGATGGGATCAGGAGGGAGATAAACTATAATGTAACAAAACAAACTGAGGGTTGCAGAGGGTGGGGAGGGAGAAGGTGGTTGGGTTATGGACATTGGGGAAGGTATGTGCTATGGTGAGTGCTATGAAGTGTGTAAACCTAGCAATTCACAGACCTGTACCCCTGGGGCTAATAATACATTATATGTTAATAAAAAATTAAAAATTTAAAAAAATATAAAAATAAAAAAGAAGATTCCATCTTCTAGAGAAAGCAGAGGTAGAGATTATAGTGACAGCTTCTTTTTGTGTGGTTTGCCTTTTTATTTAATCAAAGGCTGGTGGATAAACATAAATATAACACAATTAATTCAGATCATTCTTCGTATTATATACACACAGGCCAATGAACATAATCAGAAAGAAACCTGCAGTTGGCAATGAAATGCATACAGATTTTCCTTCCCCCACTCAAAAAAATTTTAAAATGCACAAACTTAGAATTTATCAGCACATACTCTCCTGTGACAAATGATTCAGACATAAATAATGGGTGCAAAGAAACCATATGCTAACATATGTAGAACCTTTGGGTTTTTTTTTTTTACTTTTCTTTTTTTAATTATGTTATGTTACTCGCCATACAGTACTTCATTAGCTTTTTATGTAGTGTTCCATGATTCATTATTTGTGTATAACACCTAGTGCTCCATCCAATACATGCTCTCCTTAATACCTGTCACCAGACTCACCCATCCTCCCGCCCTCCTCCCCTCTAAAACCTTCAGTTTGGGGGCACCTGGGTGGCTCAGTTGCTTAAGCAACTGCCTTTGGCTCAGGTCATCATCCTGGAGTCCTGGGATCGAGTTCCACATTGTGCTCCCTGCTCAGCAGGGAGTCTACTTCTCCCTCTGACCCTCCCCTCTCTCATGCTCTCTCAGATAAATAAAATCTAAAAAAATAATAATAAAATTAAATTTAAAAATTAGATAAAAACCTCAGTTTGCTTCCCCCTCTGACTTCCCCCTTTTCATTTTTCCCTTCCTTCTCCTAAGATCCTCCATGCTAGTCTTTATGTTCCACTAATAAGTGAAACTGTATGATAATTGACTTTCTCAGCTTGACATATTTTGCTTAGCATAATCTCCTCTGGTCCCATCCATGTTAATGCAAAAGTTGGGTATTCATCCTTTCTGATGGCTGACTAATATTACAGATAAAGTGCTGATATCCAAGATCTATAAAGAACGTCTCAAACTCAACACCCAAAAAAAAAAAAGTCAAGTCAAAAGATGAGCAGAACACATGAACAGACACTTCTCCAAAAAAGACACACACGTGGCTAACAGATCCATGTAGAACCTCTGTTAATGAAAACCCAGAAGCAGCCATAAGGATGAAGATATGTCCAGTGACTCATAACTAGTTGTGCCCTGAAGGGGCACCATCAACAGAGATTGTGCTGTGGAAAAAATCTATGTACACACACAACCAGAAAATAAACAGCAAGATCAACACACGCATGTTTAATGCTGGAAAAATCATGGCCTTCCAAAATTTCTCCATGTTTCTTATAAAAGCACTCTGCACTCAACTAAAATTAAAATGATCTTTAGAGGATAATACTTGTAAAGTTTTCTTATGTCTTTTTAGCCACAGAAACTGCAATGGAAATAAATGTCAAGAGTCATTTTCAAAACAAAAACAAAGATCTATTCTTCTGATGACATGCATGATTAAAATGTCTATGCAAGATACACTGCTCTACATTCCTAATGACCAGGGGGAAAAAACCTTAAGTCAATTTTTAGTTTGCAGATGATCAAAGGATTTTGTATTCCAGCAGGAGTTGAAATCCTCTGGATCTTTTCAGCAACAACTACTGGATGTTCTTTTCTGTTTTTCTCTACAGCATCAACTTTGTAAGAGCAACTGTGTACACTGGAGTCACGGTGTACGCCCCACTAAGCATTTCCACACCAGCATTGAAACCCAGTAAGTTGCACTTTCTTCCTACACACGAAACAGTGATTCTATTTTTGTTTTGGTTTTTCAAGAGCCTTGCTTTGCTCTTCAGATGGTCGCTGTGCCATATCTGACACTGATGCTTGTAGGTCTTCTGTTTCAGGTACTGCTTTGTCCGCAGATGCACTGTCCACCTGGGAAGATGCTGCAGATTCTGATAAAGGTGACTGATTTGATACAGCACTTGGCTGCACAGACGCAGACGTGGAGTCTAGCAGAGACTGAGCGTAGGGGACACTGCCATCCGTGCACTGGGATGGGTAAAAATTCAGACAGACTACTGACAGAAGCTGTAAGTGGGCTTATTCTACCATTAGTGCTATTCCGTCTTTGAGGATGTCCTTTAGAGCATACTGAACACATGCCCTTTGTACAAGGGTTTCCATAAAATCTGCAGTCAGTAGAACAAAGCAGAGGCACTTGGCTTTGCTTAGTTTCTTGAGTGATGTTCCTCTGTTGCACACCATCAAAACCTCCAGTTTTCTGTTTGCTTCCCCTCAGACTAACTTCACTTGAAGCTATCACAGTGACAGCTTCTAGTGCCCATGTTTGAGAGTGAGATCCAAGTTAACCACGCACCGTGGAAGTTTGTAGTGACATCTCTACCAGAGTGAACCTACAGAGTAATTTGATGATGTTCCTGCCTGCATCATCCATGAGCTACCTAATATTCCTTAATAAGTCCTTTTTCTGATTAAAATACATTCCTGGAACTTTAAACTCTTGTTATTAGTCAGCATTTTGCTGGCTGGCTCCTGAATCAGTCTTCTGCTATCCACGTCCAAGGCAATGAGTTCGGCCAGATACCTCTAAACTCTATCACACTCTGATAAAGAGACTATATCAATTTAATCTTTTCTACTATAGAAATATACTTCTTTTTCCAAAACCTACTGAATAATTCTATATTTATATAGTTGGCCATAAAATATTTTCCCAAAGGCAGGTTGTAAGGGCATTTAAAAATAAATTTTTATGCCATTGGGTCATAAAATAAGAGCCAGTCTAAAAAAATTACAGGTGGTCCTTGAATAATATGGAGGTTAAGGGCACTAGCCACCCCACATATACCCTGTACAGTCAAAAATCCACATTTAGGGGAGCCTGGGTGGCTCAGTGGGTTAAAGCCTCTGCCTCCGGCTCAGGTCATGATCCCAGAGTCCTGGGATGGAGCCCCGCATCGGGCTCTCTGCTCAGTGGGAAACCTGCTTCCCTTCCTCTCTCTCTGCCTACTTGGGATCTCTGTCTGTCAAATAAATAAACAAAATCTTAAAAAAAAAAAAAAGATTTTGTTTATTTATTTGCGGGGCTCCATCCCAGGACTCTGGGATCATGACCTGAGCCGGAGGCAGAGGCTTTAACCCACTGAGCCACCCAGGCACCCCAATAAATAAAATCTTAAAAAAAATCCACATTTAGCTTTTGACTCCCCGCAAATTTAACTACTAATACCCTCCTGTTAATTAGAAGCCTTGCTAATAACATAAACTGTCAATTAACACACGTTTTGTATGTTATATGTATTATATATACTTCATTCTTACAATTAAGTAAGCTTAAAAAAAAGAAATGTTATAAGTAAATCATAAGGAAAAGAAAATACATTTACATTACTGTACTTTACAAAATCTGTGTATAAGTGACCCGCACAGTTCAAACCTGTGTTGTTCAAGGGTCAGCTGTATTGATATAATTAAAACTTCACTTGTAGAGCACCTGCGTGGCTCAGTCATTAAGCATCTGCCTTCAGCTCAAGTCATGTTCCCAGGGTCCTGGGATCAAGCCCCGCATCAGGCTCCCTGCTCAGCGGGAAGTCTGCTTCTCCTTCTCCCACTCCCCCTACTTGTGCTCCCTCTCTTGCTATGTGTCTCTCTGTCAAATAAATAAATACAACCTTTTAAAAAAACAAAACTTCACTTATGGTGACCATAGCATAATATAAAGACTTGTCAAATCACTGTTATACACCTGAAATCAATGTAGCATTGTTGTCAACTATATTCAGTTTAAAAAAACAATACCTAATTCAACAATTTCTGGTGAAAACTAAATTCAAAATTGTAGTTACAGTTTATTTAATGACAATGAATGCACCATTAAATGTATGAAATATAGTCTGACATTAATTTAGAGAAAACTTTATACTCCCCAATAAATAAAAAGTAATGCAAGAAGCAAGGGGAGGAAAGGAGAATGAGCAAAAGTTAAAAAAAAAAAAAAGGAAAATACAGTAGGGATAAAATCAGGGAAAAAAGCAAGTTAAAATAACCATAATTTAACAGGTACCTTGAATGAACATAAAGTAGGCAGACATTTGGCAATAAACATAAGTCTCTTGGGAGAAAAAAAAAGTAGTGGTAAGCACATACTATTAGAGATCATAATCAAGAAAAAGCCTAGAAATGGAGAAAAATAAAAGTTACTTTTAATTTAGGTTGCTGGACCTAATTTCAACCTCTGAAGGAGTGGGGGTCATTTTTCCACAGGAACAATCAATTCCCAGACATGAGCAGGGTGAGAATTCAACTCAATTCTGACACTGTCTACCCGAAAATAGCATCAGATCCACAGGTTAAGGGATCAGTCCTACAAGATTGCCCTCCCCCACCACATACACACAGGTTGTTACCTGTACTTCTACCTACTGGCTATAAACCACAGATTCCTCTTTGGGTTCAATTAATTTGCTAAAGCAGCTCACAAAACTTAGGGAACCATTACTAGATTACTGGTTTATTATTAAAGCATATAACTCAGGAACAGCCATGTGAAAGAGATGCAGAGGGCAAGGTACAGGAAGGGGTGCAGAGCACCGACAACCTCTCTAGGCATGCCACTCTCCCAGCACCTCCACAGTTACCAACCTAGAAGCTCTCCCAACCCTGTCCTCTTGGGTTTTTATGAAGGCTTCATTATGTAGGCATGACTGATCAAATCATTGGCCATTGGTGACTCATTCAACCTCCAACCCCTTTCTTCTCCCCTGGATATCAGAGGTAGTGGGGAGGGCATGACTAAAAGAGACAACCCTCTAATCATAACATGAGTTCTCCTGGCTACAAGCCCCCCCCCATCCTTCCGGTGAGGTCCAAAAGTCTTCTCATTAACATAACAAAAGACACCTTTAAGGCTCTCATTACACACAAAATTCCAAGGGTTTCAGGAGCTCTGTGCCAAATGCAGGAAAGATGACCAAATATATATTTCTTATTATAAACCACAATATCACAACTTTGTATAATTACACACTCATAAATTATGGAAACATTGACATTTTGAGGATAATAACTTACTAAAACAAATTAAAGTTGAAAGAAATCTAAATAAATACCAATACAATGAACATAAAGCTATTTCTTCTTTTTTGTAATCCGACACAACACTGATATCAAAACCAAGAACAGTATTTGTCTGGTTCGTTCTTCAGCCAACCATCCAAACACCTTGCCATTTGTATATATTGTTACATTAACAGTTGCCATTGTAATATATAGCTATATTCTTATATATAGACAACAAAGATATAAACATATTTCAGTAACTATAAATAAAAAATAGAAATACATATTTATTTTTGAGAACCTCTCACACACACATCCATACTCCTATATTCCCAGCCATGGCATCTCACACTGAAGTAGGTCTTCTTCATACTATTACTCCTTTCCTTTGCCTCTAGAGTTGCTCCCTTCTCTCTACTCCCTGTTCTCAGTATCTTGGGATAACTAATATACACTCTCAATCATTCCTCAGTCAGTTTCAGAGGCCTCCAGTGACTCAGGAGCACTTCCGAAAAGGCTCTCCATGTCCTCTAGACAGAATTCTAGGTTTTAGCTTCTAGGCTCTTTCCCTGCCTAAGTGAGAGTATTAACAAAGGTCTGCGGCTTTGCCACTCTGAGCTGGGACTTCTCTCTTAGCTTGGGCTAACATTGAGTGGATGGGGGAAGAGGCCCTAACTTCCCCTACTTGGGACTCTGAAGAAGTATCAGCCTTGCTTTCTGGAAACCAAAGACAATCTAGAATACTGGAAGAACAGGAGGCTTTATTCTATTATAAAAGGTCCAGAAAGAGACTTTCAAGGTAGAGTGGGACAACTAACCATTGTCTGAGGTGCACTCCTCTTAGCCTCCACCCCTCACAGGTTTTTCTTCTGACTGTTGTGCCAGTATCATGGGCAGCTCTCTTCTGAAGTTCAAGCCTAAACTTGTATGAAGCTTATTGAGACCCCAGGGTTTGCACTGGCTTCCTACCCCTTCCTTAGCCCCACTTCCTCAGCCCTACTTCCTCAGTGCCCTCACCTTCTTCCTTGCCCCCCAGTCAGTTCTCACTCTTCTTTTATGGTAACATTCCTCACCCACAGCACAGACACCATCTCACAGCTAGCCACTCACCTTGTTGTACTGGTCTGTGTTGGATTCAGGCAGAGGGTTGTGGTCTGCACTTACAGCCATGGAATGTCTCTGAAACAGAGCTTCGCCTGCATACACATGTCTGCCTTTCACAGCAAACAAGGCACCCTGAGTAAGGTTGGGAAGGACAGCTTCTCTGGAGGGATGATGGGCTGACAGGCCTTCAAAAGCTCTCTGTCCAGCCTTCCCTTGGTGAACACAAGCCCTCTCCCCCAGGAACCCTAAGGTGCCCTTTTGTCTGGGCCCTTGAGAGTCAGTCATGGTCATGGACAATTGCAAGTTACAAATGAAAATGATCTCCCCATTAGCTATTTTAACTTCACAGAATGTTCGAAATACAACCAACTTGATCTTGAGCTCCTGAAGAACAGAGACTATGTGGCTCATAGTTATAATACCAGCACCCAATACAAAATGTTACAAAAAGCTGGTGCTCAAAAAATGTTTAAAGTGGCTTGGTTAACTCAACCCACTGACTCTTCAGTTATGACAGCAATTTGTCCACATCCTGGTGAATAAGATGATCCAAATGAGACATCAGTTACCTCTTCTTTTTGTTTTTTTGCTCATGGCCCCATTTGTTTCAGGAATTTTCTGGTCCTCACTCTTCAGAGTTTTAACTATGGTCTGAGCCCAGACATTGGCATGAGGATCCAAGGAGTCCCAACAATGAAATCGTCTGGAACTGGGCTTCAGTTGCAGCATTTCCTGATTATATTCCATGTCCACAGGATATGCCTTTATTTGCTTATTCAGTCAACACCTAAATATCAGGTAAAGGACAAGATGCTGTAAGTGCAAAGAAAAACCCAAATCACTGCCTTAAGTAGCAGTTTGTGTGTGCACGTGACCGACTCTGTGTCTTTGGGTGAGGGGGGACAGTCACTTAAAATTTACAAAATAGTAATAATAATGACAATTTGTAACCAGGGATTCCACTTCGACTCTACCAGATCCCAGTATGTTTCTTTCTTTTTTTTTTTAAGTTTTTATTTCACTTCCAGTTAGCGTACAATGTTATTGCTTCAGGTGTAGTAGAGTGATTCAACCGTTCCATGCTTCAGGTGTAGTAGAGTGATTCAACCGTTCCATACATCACGGGATGCTCATCAGAAAAGTGCACTCCTTAACCCCCCATCTCTATTTCTAACTTTAAAGTGGATTGTGGCAATAAGAAGAAGCTGCCTGCTTAAGTATCAAAGGACAAGAGTTTGCCAGGAAAACATAGGAGGGCTTTGGGGTGGAGGTGGGGGGGGTGTTTTGTTTTGTTTTTCACTAAGAACCCAGTATCTGCAGTTGGAGCCAGGAGAGGTCGCTCATCTTACTGCACATGTAACTGCACATGAGTGCTCAGCCCCGCACTAAATTGGGTCACAGAACCAGACGCGACTGACCTCATAGGCTGCTAAGTTTAACAGAGAAAACTGGGAAAGGAGTAGCATTAGGTCTCCGGTGCTATTACCTGGAAGGAACAAGGCTCGCTCTGTCGTCAGAGCAGAAGCGTGAGACTGAGTGTGTCCCGTGGGTCTAGAGTCAGCGGGGCCTCTGTTAAGGCAGGGCTCCAGCAGCCTCGTTCTGGAGCCGACACCCCTCCCCCTAACGTGGGAATGACTCCTGAGCCCCTTCACAGTTTAAATGAGTGGAAGGAGCCAGAAGAAACGACGTAGCAGAGAAAAAAAAAAAACACCAGCACGCCGAGAGCCTATCTCCAATTGGCTAGAGTTGTCTGGATCCCTGTCTGTGATTGGCTGTTCCTACAAAGACGCCGGCGGCGTGCGATCCGGCAAACGGGCCCTGCCCGCCGCTCACTGGCTCCGGGCCTGTGGGCGGGGCCTGGGAGCCCTGCGGGAGCAGAGGAGCCGGGCGTTTTGGGGCCTTCAACTTCCACGGGTGGTAAGTGCTGCGGTGGCTTGAGCGGGCGCTTGTGCTGCCGGGAGTGCTTGGCGGTGGCAACCGGGAGTCTCCACGTTCGGTTTCCGCCGCGGGGCGCTAGACCCGGCTGAGAGGGAGGTGGGTGGACAGCTGTGCCTGTTCTGAAGTCGGAAGTCCTGCAGGTTCACTTTCTTCTGTCCGCACCCGTGGGCTGTCCGGCTGTCCGCTGGCCCTGCTCCGCCTGCTCGTGGCCGGGAGGTTACCATCCCCCTCTGCTCCAGAACTCCCCGGGGGTCACGGCCGCCCTCGCCCCTCTCTTCACTCTGGCCTCTCCTCCCCAGGCTTTTCCACGCTCTGGCCCCCGCCCTCAAATGTGTTTCCCACACTGGCTTCCCCACCCTGGTAAAGGCAAGGTCGAAGCAATTAAACGTTTAATAATTAAAATTTTGTCAAAGCAATTCATGTATAATAAAAAATAAATCAATAAAGCCGGTATTATATGGAAGAGCAAAAGTAGCTACGTGACCCTAAGTCCTTCTTGCGGAGGCCACCACTTTGAACTTTTTCACGTTTAAATTTTTATGACTCAGAAATCTAAAATATGCTTTTGCCTCATTTCTTGATGTATCGTTTTGATATTTCTTTACCTCACCTTCCTACTGCCACCATCTTCTCAATTTTCGATTTCTGTTGGTGTTCTGCTGTTGATCTTTGTGGCTTTGTTGATCTTTGTACCCTTAGGTGGTAGCTCTTAGTGCTCCACTGGATATTGATACTTCCACACCCAACCTACTATCAGACCTCAACGTTTACACTTAATTCTTTCATATTCAAAAAATGTTTGAGGCACTCTCCTTTATGTTGGGGATATAGTAGGGAACAAAGTAAGAGATCCCTATCCTTGTTAAGCTTCCGGTGTGGGAAGTAAGGTGATAAACGTGTGTGTATCAGATGATGATAAGAGTAGGATCATGGAGAAGTCATTTCAAGCTGTGAAAACAGCAGGGACCCAAGTGAGGTAGAATAAAGGGACATGGGGTCTGTAAGAAAGTGGAAGTTTCTCTCTTTCCTTAACTGGGCACAATTGCTGTTTCAGGGTTAAAGAGAGAGCTTCCCTATTGGACTGATGGTGGGGAACCAGGAGAGGACCTCCATAGGTTAGGGATTTCACAAAACTAGGTTTGAGGATACTGGGTCCTGCATTTTGGCAGTGATAGTCGGAGGTAGACGGTCAGGAGGCACAGAGGCCAATGAGAAGGCGTGGCCTGCTGCTAGCCTGTAACAGAGAGTCCTGCAAAATCTACATACTACTCCAGGTTCTTCAGGAAACCTACTGGACTACCCTAAATCACAGTGATTTCACTCTCTCTCTCTCTCTTTTTAAAAAAGATCTTATTACGAGAGAGAGAACGCACACAAGCAGGGAGGAGGGGGAGAAGGAGAAGCAGACTTCCTGCTAAACAGGGTGCCTGATGCAGGGCTTGATCCCTGAGGACCCTGAGGTGACATGAGCCAAAGGCTTAACCAGTTGAACCACCCCGGCACCCAGTTTCTCTCTCTTGAATTTTTATTCTACCTCGAAGCTAGAGAGGTTAAGTAATTTGCCCAAGATAGAATGGTGGACCCCAGGACCAAGCATCTGTAAAATGAAAACAATAGAATGTTTTGATTTAGGGTTGTGAAATAAACTGAGTTAATCTGTATAAAGGGCTCAGAATATTGCCTGGCACACAGTGTAAGTGCTTGAGGAGTGTTTGCTATTATTTTTACTGTATAATATGCTCTCAATTACCTAACAAATTATAAAAAGATTTTAGGTCTAGGAGCTATTTCCTGTCTGGCTAGTTTATTTATTCAACAAGAGCAGCATGGCAGGCACAGTTTAAGTGTGGAGGATATAGCCATGACTAAGCTACAGGGTTCTTCCCTTTATAGATTTTAGGCAGTAGCACAAACTTGGATAGTAAACAAAGAAATACTGTCTACTGAGCCAAGAGCCTGCCATTGATCATTCAAGTTCCATACTCATATCTGGTCCGGACAGAAATCTCAGGTTTCTTGCTGAGGTAGTGACTTCCATCAATATGGGTTTGACTATCATCAAATGAGCTGTGTTTTTATCTTCCAATGGGTATTATTTCATCTCTGCTTCTAAACATATCACTGAAGGTGAAGGAGCGTGTCTTGGCAACTTAGTGAATGCTAGTGCTAGAGAAATGGGCAGGGGTTTAGAGGCTGTGGAGAAATTTACATACATTTTATATTCTTTATACTCAAGTGTGCAACACAGGAGAACAAACTGAGCATATAGGCAATGGTCTTCCACCGTATTACCTTTTCTGCACCTTGAAATATATATACATATAAACATACTAGAGAGTAAGGCTAGGGGTATTTCTGGCCTTATTTTGAATACTAAAACACCACATTTTGTGGGACATTTCCCAAGCTCAAAAGAAACAATACTGATTTGGAGAGTGTGATTGAAGTAGGGTGGAAATGGTCTGGTGAGCAAACTCAGAGGAGATTCAGAGATGTCCAAATGAATGAAAACGGAAAACTCCCAATATCCACTCACTTAGGCATCCCCAGATGTCTCTACAGTGGTATGGGTAATGTGACCCAGTCAGAACTTCAGTTGGGAAGGCCACCAGTTACGTTAACCAAGGTCAATAAAGGACCCAAAGGAGGAAGTTGTTGGGTTGTTGGGTTGTTTTTTTTTCTCAGTCACTAATTCTCCCTTTTGCTGATCCCTATGCTCTTTAACAGAAGAACATTTTTATCTTACTTCTTTCTTCTTTTTCTTCTTCTCAGCCTTGACTACTTCTACCTGGCTGTCTGAGGACAGAGTGAGAAGGAGCCATGGATCCTGCAGCATTGGTAGAAGCCATGGTGGAAGAAGTTGCCTGTCCTATCTGCATGACCTTCCTGAGGGAGCCTGTGAGCATCGACTGTGGCCACAGCTTCTGCCATGGCTGTCTCTCTGGACTGTGGGAGGTCCCAGGAGAATCCCAGAACTGGGGTTACACCTGTCCCCTCTGCCGGGCTCCAGTCCAGCCAAGGAACCTGCGACCCAATTGGCAGCTGGCCAATGTTGTAGAAAAAGTTCGTCTGCTGGGGCTGCATCCAGGAATGGGACTGAAGGGTGATGTGTGTGAGCTCCATAAGGAACAGCTAAAGATGTTCTGCAAAGAGGATGGACTGATCGTTTGTGAGGCCTGCAGCCAGTCTCCTGAGCATGAGGCCCACAGTGTCGTACCCATGGAGAATGTCACCTGGGAATATAAGGTGGGAGATGGGAGGCCAACCATCCCAGTCTCTCCCTGCCCCATTCTTGGTTATCTCCAGATCTAGAACTTGACCAGGAGCCCCAGAGACTAAATGAAAGCTGATTCCTTTGGCTCCTCCCACCCACAGAGCCTGGGGCCCTGATGCAATTGAGCCACACCTTTCCTTACATGGGAACCTCCCATGTCTACACCCCTTCCCTGATCCCAGCATGGCTAATGCCTAATCCAGGCATGCTTTCAATACCGAGAGGCCAATTTGGGTTAGCTCCCCCAAGTGCCTTGGAGGAGTTTGGGCATGAGATAGTCAAGGCTGCAACATGCAGAACCCAGACTCCTCACACTGCCACCAATAGTCATTTGGCAGTCACTTCAATTCCCTCTTTTATAAACAAAACTGAGGCTTAGAAAT
This sequence comes from Lutra lutra, assembly GCF_902655055.1. Taxonomy (NCBI): domain Eukaryota; kingdom Metazoa; phylum Chordata; class Mammalia; order Carnivora; family Mustelidae; genus Lutra; species Lutra lutra. Next base: position 58,857,587 of record NC_062287.1, on the reverse strand, counting down.
TTGAGGCCATGATCATTGATTTTAGAGCTGGAAGGGACTGTGGCTGAATTATTTAGGATTGAATGGGAGTAATCTAACTTTATAAGATGTCTCTGACTTTCAGTTGAATTAAGTAAAGGAAGAACAAGGGACAGGACTCAGGTCTTGCTCTTCAGCCAGTGTTCTTTCTCCTCTCCCCACCCTTTCTTTTTTTGGGGGGCAGGGGTCATTTCTGTCACACCTGCTACTCCGTTTCTTTTGTTACCTTCATCAGCTTCCAGATGTCCATGCTGACATGTCTTTATCAGATTCATTATCCCAGTGACTGTGATCCATTGATCTAATACTGGTCTTAATTCTCTTTCTTGAAGTTAAGGTTAGAAGGTAAAAGCGTATGACAAATTCCCTGAATTAGGTGTTTTCCTATGTGTGAATAATTTCTAAAAAATTACAAGTATTTACTCATTTTACTTTGAGTTTTAAAACAGGGAGGCAATGAAATATAGGTGTAGCAGTTAGAGAACTGGGTTAAATCCCAGCCCAACCATTTATTAGCTGAATGACTTTGGGTAGTTCACTCACTAAGCCTCAGTTTTCTTATCTATAAAATAGAGATAATACTTACAGGGTCATGAGTACTAAATGTAGGTTTAGTGCTGAAGCCACATATGGCACCTGGTAAATCTTTAATAAAATGGTTAATATTTTTATCAGAACACATTATGGTTTCCAACAATATACTACTGTTGCAGTATTTTAGGATAGTGCTTCTTACCTATAATTTGCATACAATCCACCTGAAAATCTTGCTAGAATTCAGGTTCTAATTCAGTAGTCCTGGGGTGGGGCTCGGGTTCTGCATTTCTGGCAAACTCTGTGGTAATGTGGTTGCTGCTAAACCTCTTGGACCACACTTTGAATAACAAGGTTTTAAGATGCCTTGAGATAACAAGGCAGATATGGATAAAAATAAGCATGGATAGGAATGTCTAAGGTTGGAGATGGACCTTTACTTCTACTTCACAGAAACTTAGAAACTGTAGGAGTTGACATGATTGTGGGTTGGAAAACTGCCCTGGATGTCATCTGGGCAGGAATCACTCCCCCTGTGATATTCATTCTGGCCCATTGCCCAAGGGATGCTTGTTTTCCAATCACATGCCAATACTAGGAAGCCTCATCATCAACCTGGGCTGCCTGATGTGTCCTCACAAGGTGTTTCCTTCTTTCAGTGGAAACTCCACGAGGCTCTGGAGCATCTGAGGAAAGAGCAAGATGAGGCCTGGAAGCTGGAAGTTAGTGAGAGGAAACGAACTGCCACCTGGAAGGCAGGTTGCCACCTGGGGAAGGAAGGCTGGATGGTCACTGTGTTGTCCGGGAGCTGGCCTGTGGTCACTTCTTCCTTGTCTCTGTGAGGCAGAATGTGGTGTTGAAGTCAGAGAGCCTGGGGTTCTCCAACCAGCATGCTCTACCTTAGGCCATGTACCCTCCCAATTCCAGTTTCTTGGTAGTGATAAAGGGATAACCTCTGGGTTTATGTCTGCGTATGTGAGAAAGGAAAACCATGTGACTCAGGTATGTGTTGTTAGTTCACAGCAGTAAGAATTATATAATGCTTAGTAAAGCCTGGTTTCTGTTTCACTTTGCCCAGGTAGAGCATTTTTACTAAAAATTATTAAAATATTAGAAAATCATCCCTGTAATAAATTTGAGGATGAGAACATTTGATCCACAGAGGGTAACACTCAGCCTGCCTAAGAAAGCATAGTGAACTGATAAGGTATCAGTAAGGAGTGAAGTTCACAGTATAGTTAAGTTACACTGCCTTAGAGGCCTAAGTGCAATCCCTCTGGTCATTATTCTGAAAATGGAATATATTATTCTGAGACTAGAAAATAGCCTAGAGCATATAGTACCAAAATAATATTATAGGCCCTACTAGGCCCAGTAAGAGTAGTGATAGGGACCCAGAAGCATGTGCTGGCAGAGAGCTAGGCAAAACAGTCTCCTTTCTTGTGGCTTCTGCAGTGCCTGATGCATGGTACCCACACATTCCAGAGTGTGTGTGTGTGTGTGTGTGTGTGTGTGTGTGTGTGCATGTGCCAGTACCCTCAGTCCTGGGGGGTCCTATCAGAATCAGTGCTGATTTCTGGTCCTGCCTGGCCCTCCAGATACAGGTGGAAACCCGAAAGCAGAGTATCATGTGGGAGTTTGAGAAATACCGGCGATTACTAAAAAAAACACAGCCTCCAGGTCGGCGGCTGGAGGTGGAAGCAGCCGCAGCTCTGGCCAGTCTAGAGCAGGAAGAGGCAGAGACTGTGCAAAAACTGGAGCAGAATCATAATGAGCTCGTCCAGCAGAGCCAGGTGCTGTGGAGGATGATTGCAGAACTGGAAGAGCGGTCTCAGAGGCCTGTCCGCTGGATGCTGCAGGTGAGTGGCGGATTTTTCTGGGCACCCTAAAAGAGAGCTGAAGATGGTGTGGGACTCTAGGAGAAGATTAGCTAGTCTTCAGTGGGACCTGTCAGCACTGTGCCCACCAGGCGTGGATCCCATATACCACCCCCTCCACTATGCTGCTGCTCTACCCCTGGCATGGCCTCTTGTCGCCCGGTAGGTGGGACAGCACTTAGGCAGCTCTGGCATAATACCCGCCCCTACCCTCTGGCCTGGGAACCAAGGTGGAGCCTGAAGTTAAGAAGTCCAGCCTTGCTCTCTACCTCCCTTTCTTCAGAGAAACCCCCTCCCAGAGCTCATTACTGTCTGGTCCATCTGAGGAATAACACATACTCATATGCTGCTTTTTTTTTTCTCCTTCTAGGGTATTCAGGAAGTCTTAAACAGGTATGTTCCATCCTTGGAGCCCCTAAGCAGCCCTATAAGGGGATAATGGGCCTGGGCCAGAGGCAGAAGTGGGAAAGGAACATAGACCCAGCACCCACAGAAGAGTGGTGCATAAGCATCATCTTTCATTATATTTGCTAAAGAAGCTTTGTTCCTCATTCTTTTTCCTTTGTACCAGTCAAATTCATTTCAAGTGTTAAGAATTTCAGACAAAGTTATAAATTAAGCAGTCTCAGGTGATTGCCCAAAAAAGGAACAAAGACTGCAGATGTCTCCAGTTATGCTCCAGCCTGAGTATCCGCCTTCCTCTTTTGTGGCACACTGCTTCCTCTCCCAGTGCCAAATGTACATCTGCCCCTCCCCCCAGCATGGGGATGCCAGGGTTCTCTCTGTGCCACAAACCGTTCAGGCTCAGTCAAAAAATCACATCTCTGCTTTGCCTGGTGTTGCTGGGGAGGGGCACCCCACTGACTATCTCTGGCCAAGCCTGTCTTTCCTATAGTAAGGAAGGCCCATATAGCAAAGCAGGACTTCTGGCCCCAAAGTTTACCTCTTCTCTGCCAGGAGCAAGTCTTGGAGTCTGCAGAGGCCAGAACCAGTCTCCCTGGAGCTAAAGACAGATTGTCGTGTGCTGGGGCTAAGAGAGATTTTGAAGACATATGCAGGTAACGAATGCTAGGAGAGCTTATGGTGGGCAGTGGGAGGGACCCCTCCTAGAGAATGAAAATGGTTGAGTGCCTTCTGGATGTCCCCGCTCTCCTCCGTCCTGCTCGTCTCTGAGAAACCTGTGGCTGTGTTTATCAGACCATGCCCACACCCTCTGCTGCATGTCAGTGTCTCCAACCAGGATCTTTATTCCCAGCTGATGTGCGCCTGGATCCAGACACCGCTTATTCTCGCCTCATTGTGTCTGAGGACAGAAAATGCGTGCACTATGGAGACACCAAGCAGAAACTGCCTGACAATCCTGAGAGATTTTACCGCTACAATATCGTCCTGGGAAGCCAGTGCATCTCCTCAGGCCGGCACTACTGGGAGGTGGAAGTGGGAGACAGGTCGGAATGGGGCTTGGGAGTGTGTAAGGAAAATGTAGACCGGAAGGAGGTGGTCTATTTATCCCCCCACTATGGATTCTGGGTGATCAGGCTGCGGAAGGGAAATGAGTACCGAGCAGGCACCGATGAATACCCACTCCTGTCCTTGCCTGTCCCTCCCCGCCGGGTGGGGGTCTTCCTGGATTATGAGGCCCATGATATCTCTTTCTACAATGTGACTGACAATGGCTCCCATATTTTCACTTTCCCCCACTATCCCTTCCCCGGGCGTCTCCTGCCCTACTTTAGTCCTTGCTACAGCATTGGAGCGAACAACACGGCTCCTCTGGCCATCTGCTCCCTGGACGGGGAGGACTAAGAGGGCCACCATCCTAGCTAGAGGCCTTAGAGTGTCACCTGGCCCACACAGGTTTTGGAGGGCCCACCACCAACAAGGATCCCCTTGAACTATGCTGAGTCTAAGATCCAGGGAGCCCTCCGCCTGACCCAGTAGTCTGTTGCTACTGGGCCAAGGTCTCTCACTAACCTACTCATATGAAAAAGCTGAGGTGCAGTCAAATGAGCATGGCACCCCAGTGAGGGAAGCATGACAGGGCTAAGAGCAAGGATCTGAGCAGTTGTAAGGTAACGTGTTGCTGTGAGAGTCAGGACTCTGTCCTTTCTGTAGCTCATGCTCCTCTTCCCCAGTCCCTGTGGGTGCCATAATTAAGTCAGCAAGGATGATGAAGTAGATCCAACCTAGAGGAAACCCTTTGCATAGGGATTGCTAAAAAGCCAAAAGACACTTGTTCATGTCCAGAGCTGGTTGCTGTGCTGATACTAGTTGAGGATGTTTTGCCTGAGGTTTGCTGCTACTGAGCAACCCATATTTGACCCCAACTCTCTGACCCCCTGACTAGAGAAGTGCCTTGCAGCATTGCACAGGCCACCCCAATATGCATAACCCCTCTCTGAGCATAAGCCGGGAAAGTCACTCTATCTCAGACCTAAGGAGATCTGTGTCGCGGTCCTGCCTTTTCTCCCAAGCGTCAGGATCAGAAAACCTGTGAGCCTTGTTCTTGTGTTCATTTTGTGGATGAAAAAACTGAAGTGGCCTTAAATGCAGTAAATTACTTCTCACAAAACAGTTGAAAAAAGATCGTAAAGCTTATAAAGTATTTCCCACATTCAAACGAAACAAGATGGACAGACTTGCTTCTCGGGTCACCTGTCTGCATATCATTCATTATAGTTGGGTCTGAAACATCCCAGTGTTGGAAGGGTTTTAGGTGTCCTCAGTGGACAAGGGGGTATAGAAATTGCAGACCCTCCTACCTCACAGGATTGTTTTGAAGATCTCAGATCCATCCTGTATTTTTCCTTTCTCAGGCATGGAGAAAGGCAGGCCATGGATTTTGCCTGCAGTAGCCTTCCTGCCTTGCCTGCTTAGAGCCAGCATCCGTACAGCAGTGCCTTTGTTTCGTAGAGCCTCTCCTGATAATCTCAGCCCATTAGACAGAAAGGTCCCTTGCCAATGGCAGACTCTGGGCCACCGTGATATGTTGTGCATCTATTGTATGTGTTATTGTTTGGATCAGAATGGGGACTGTGACAGGGTAGAGAATGGAAATAATAAAAAGAAAAATTTAAAACAGATGCACTGGAAAGAAGGCTCACCCACAAGCTAGTTGGGCTAAAGTTTGGATCTTTTTGTCACCAAGGGACTCTTCATGGCTCTGGTAACTACATAATAGTCTGCCTTTCTCTTCTCTAAATCTATGACAGAAGAAGGAAAGGGCATGAAAAGCCAACTTAGGAGCCATACGTTATAATGAAAGGGAAGTAAAACTATGTATCTGGGCTGTTGACCTTAGAGTGATGGTTATATGTGCCAAAAATAATACATTACAGGGCTTAAGTGTATGATGTGGGAATGCTTGTGCCTGGAGATAAATTGCAAGACAAGCATGTGGAAACCATTGGCCTTGCCTATTGCAAGGGGCTCTGATGTGTACATCAACATTGTCGCCGTGGTGCTGTGGAACACAACTTCTGATGTAGTGGAAGCTTGAAAGAGTGACTGTTGAGTCAGGATTGGGCAGCAAAATAATTACCAGGTCAGGTATAGGGAGAAGCAAAGTAATTCCTGTAATAAAGAAGCGTAAATATTGTCTTTCTACTTTAACTGTGTTGGTTGTTCACATATGGAAGAGGTAAAACAGGCTAAAATGGAGAAATAAACTCATTCTGCCCACTATGCTTCCAAATCACTCCTCAAGCATTAGCAGAAGGGGAGAAGTTTCCATTCTCTGCTTGGAGAGGAATGAACTGGTAAGTCACAGACATGGTCTTGGCAAAGGATTGAGCTGACCTGCATTAAAGGGATCATATGTCTTTGTATAGGGGGACTTCCTGGGGAATTGTTTATAAACTTGAGAAATCAATTTTTAGGAAGTTCTTCCAGTTATGTCCATGGACGCTTACTGAAGAAGCTAGGAAACAAACCAGTGTTGTTCTTTTACTATGGTTTTATTAGGACTAATCCTGAAAGTTTCTTAGAAAAAGGATTTTTAGCTGATAAAATCATTTAAAAGTAGAGTGACTTGAATAGTGGAATGACTTCATTGTTAACATGCTGTTTTGGGAAGGGTTTTTTGGTTTTTTTTTTACTTTTATAAGCTGATTTGGGGGCTATGATTACCTGTGAGAAGTACAAGGTTAAACACATTGTTTATTTCATATTGTCTGATTTTTAAGACCAGGCAAGAATATTGACTCTTAAGTATATGAAAACCCTTTTCTCTAGGATAACTGCTTATACTTCCTTTCTAAGAATACCGTGAAGACAAGAACCTTATTTGTCTGGTTCACAATTTTAGCCCAGTCTAGCACTGTGTGTGTGTGTGTGTGTGTGTGTGTGTGTGTGTGTGTAAATATTTAAATGAGGGAACTTTCATTCATATGCCTAGAATCAAAACAAAAGTAAGCTTTTGTGTGATAGGGGTGTGAACAACTATATGGTATTTAATTATAATTCTGTTGAAAAAAAAACATGATTCAATAGATAATCACAAAAGTGGCCCAGAAAAGGAGGAAGCAGGGGGTCATGCAGAAAAGAGTGTCTGTGCCACTCCCTTGAATGTCTAGGATATCTCCTCCATCTAGGTGAGATCATTCACTACAAGGCAGGGATAAGCTTTGCCCATCCTTATTCTACTAGCAGAGAAACAAGGGGTGCAATGCCTGAGCCTTGAGGCAAAAGACTGAAAGGGGGAAATAGTCCTGCAGAGAGACAGGGAGAATTCTTGGACTCCCTACAGGAAATCCAGTCTCCCATTTTTCTTTTCTTTTTTTTTTTTTTTTATTTGACAGAGAGAGATCACAAGTAGACGGAGAGGTAGGCAGAGAGAGAGAGGGAAGCAGGCTTCTTGCTGAGCAGAGAGCCCGATGTGGGACTCGATCCCAGGACCCTGAGATCATGACCTGAGCCGAAGGCAGCGGCTTAACCCACTGAGCCACCCAGGCGCCCCAGTCTCCCATTTTTCAAGCAGGATGTATTTTAATCTCTCAAGATCCAAACACTGAGACTCTTTGTGGGTCCTAGGCACTAGTTAAATGGCATATATTGATTAGTGTGAGAGGACAGGGGTCATATCTGATCTATTAGGAGAAGCATGGGATTTTCTGTTTGGGGGTAGCCATGGCAGGAAACTAGTCCACTTTGGAAGTATGTAGTTCAATATCTGAGCACTAAGAGTGGGTCCCCGCTAGTTTCAGGGAATACCAGTGTGAATGAAACACAAAGCAGGGCAGACTTCTGAGGGAAGTGCTGGGGAGAAATTACTGTTTTGAGTGCAGGCTGAACTATGCCTTTGTTGCTCTACATCACATTCTTTACCATATCTAATATTCTTGTATTTGACGAACATAGTTGTTTGGGTTGCTTATAGGGAAACAACAGTTCTTTGGGTGCTTATAGGGAAACAACAGTGTGACTTTTCAAAATAGAAATCTTATCAAATGCATTTAACCACCTCATGATGTTGATTTGTTTTTACGTTGAGGAGGAGTTTCATTTTCATACTCTTTGGGAACTCAGTGCATCACTACCAGGTTTTTAGAAGCTGATTCCTACGTCACTGGTATTCAGAAATAGAATACATTCTAGGTAGGCAAGTAATTTAGTACTGGCAAAAGGGATGGATGCCAAGTTGTTAAGCATATTGTTTGGAACAGCTATCGCATGAGTGTTGACCTACACGGGAATACACTTTCAATAGTGCCTTGAACTGCTCCTTAAAAGTATGGAATTAGAAATCTATTTGGTGTATTTTAAGTACAGACAATATGTCAGATATTGTGTTATGTGGTTTCTAATAACTATTTCTTTAATCTTTAATGTCTTCTTTGAATTAACATTGTATCCTCCATCAATAGCAAGGAAATAGTAAGACTCAGATATAATAACTTGTTATCAACACTACTAGGAAATCATGTTTTATTAAGATTTTCAAATGTACCAGAGTCAAATATATGTATCTTTTACATTTGAAATCTTTTTCTTTCAATATACACTGGTTATTCACTTTAAGACTTTCCAAAAGGGAAAAATAAAAACAAAGACCAAATACATGTCTGGAATGTGGAAAAGAATAGGGACCTTTCAGCTTCGTTACTGATACTGTATTCTATTAACCGTCTCATCCCAGAGCATACTTCCATGGTGGTGTCCAGTTGAAAAAAGACCTATATTATATTTGATCCCTTTCTTTTATGCCTTGCAGTTAAGTTATACAGAATCAGACTGGGAAGCAAAGAGAAAGATGTCCACAATCAAACTCACATTACCTTAGCTTCTGTTACTTCAAAGCAAAAAGCTGGTGATTAGTATGCTGACTCCAACTAGCTTAACAATAGGGATAAATTGAAAGGATATAGAAGTATCTTATAGAATTTAATAACAGGGATGCACCTAGGTGCCCAAAATGAATTGGAATCAGAGAACAAGAGACTCCCATTTCTTCATCTCATCTTGCTAATCTGCTTATCTTGCTGTGGAACATGTTTCTCTTTGCAAGTTCACAGGTTAGAAAATGACCATAGCCGGTGATCCCAAGTTTATATCTCCTCAGATAAACTGGGACTCAGTTTGACTAGAGGACTGTGGTCCACGTATAAGCACATGACCCCAGTAGACCCAGATTGAGTGGATTCATCACTGGGCCAGATGGCAGGGTTACATATTAACAGTTGCATCCATAGTAATCACATGAGTAAATTAATAATCCTGATAAAAATCAGTCAGGTGTAAGGGGCCAAACAGTTGGTTCAACTGATACTCATTTGAAAATAAAGGTCAGAAGCTAAGGAAAGAAAAACCCCAAATCTATATTCTCTGCCCAGACTTACACATAGATACTAGTTGATTGAAATCATTAAAAATGTCAGAAAATTAGGGGCGCCTGGGTGGCTCAGTGGGTTAAAGCCGCTGCCTTCGGCTCAGGTCATGATCCTGGGGTCCTGGGATCGAGCCCCGCTTCCCTTCCTCTCTCTCTCTGCCTGCCTCTCTGCCTACTTGTGATCTCTGTCTGTCAAATAAATAAATAAAAATCTTTAAAAAAAAAAACTATTTGAAAAAAAATGTCAGAAAATTAATCATTTCATACACATTCTTCTAGAAGTCAGAAAATTGGACAAGAATACACTTTATAGCTTCATCTTAGAACTCTTTATAGTGCTAGGCACACCAAACCAGCTCTACAGATTTCTAAGACGTCTTTGAATGCTTGATCTTGAGTCATCTTGATTGCTCGAGATTTGAACAGAATGTGTGTTTATGAACCCAGTTTGGAGTGGTCAAAGAGGCAGTGCATCAGCAAGCTCCATGTTTGCTTCCGTATTTGTCTGGTCCTCAGGCCATAAATGATGGGGTTTAAGGTGGGTGGGATGACCAGGTACAAATCAGCTAACAGCACTTGAGTGTGGAGGGGCACTGTATCCTTCCCTAGCCAGGCCACGTAGATGGATGCCATCCCAGGTAGGTAGTACAGAGCCATAACCCCCACATGAGAGCCACATGTGCTTAATGCTTTCAGCTGAGCATTCTTTGAGGAGAGACCACATACTGCCTGGAGAATCAGGTGATAGGAGGCAGCAATGAAGGCCACATCGGAACCCACAATAATGGATGAACCAATCACACTGTAGAGACTACTGGGCATAGGGTCAGCACATGACAACTTGGCTACAGCTATGTGCTCACAGTAGGAATGGAGAACCACATTGGAGCCACAGAAAGGCAGATGACTTAACATCCAACTCAATGGAGTCATAAATATGACAGCTCTGACAGTGATGGCCACACTCATTACCAGCATCAATTGAGGTGTGAGAATTCTCTTGTAGTGTAGGGGCTTACATATGGCTATATAGCGGTCAAAAGCCATGGCCAGCAATAGCCCTGTCTCCACAGATGTGACTGCATGGACAATATACATCTGAGCGAAACAAGCACTAAAGCTGATGGAACCGTCTCCTGAGAAGAAGATGCTCACCATCTTGGGTACCACAGAGGAGGCCATAACAATGTCCACAGCAGCCAGAATATACAGAAAGCAATACATGGGCTCTTGTAGAGTAAAATCCATCCAGATTACAGTCATTATGAGTACGTTTCCTAACAGAGAGATGATATACATGGCACTCAATGAAATAGCCAGCCAAAGATGTGAAGACTGCAAACCTGGGATGCCCACAAGGAAGAAGGTGTCAGGGTTTTCTGTTGTGTGGTTATACGGTATCCCCAGCATCACAGATGAAACTGCTTTCCTGTTAACACATAAAACAATGTAAGAAATGGATGTAGTCCTGTAAGACTTGCTCCCCACTGTATAGTGCTAGGGACACCTGGTGGCATTTTCAACTCAGTGGACTACAAGATCAGAAAACTGAAATCTGACAATTTACCCTGTTCCTCTTTCCATCTTTCTTAGTATTCTTCACCTTCCTAATTTCTGTTTATTATTCAAGTATTGGCTCATGGCTTATCTCTTTGAGGAGTCTTCTCTACTTCATTCCCCATCCCATGCTGAGGCTAAATTAGGTATCTTTTTCTGAGCTTTCATGGAATCTCCCATGTTGACCTTTGAAGGACGTAAACTGAAGATCCTAATACTCTACCTGACTTTATTGTATTCAGTTAACTATGTGTGTCTTATTCATGGCCTTATACCAAGTGTGTGACCCATAGCTGTGATACACAAGTCTATTAAAAAAAAGATCATAGCAAACAGTTTCCATAGAATGAATGAGAAAACAGAGGAGTTTGTCTTCTAACTTTTTATGTTAAGTTTCTGATCCTTAATTATTGAATGAAACAATGAACTTCTTAAGATTGAACACATCACATTTGTGTCTTCGATACAGTGCCTTGACAATAGATAAATAAAGCATCCTTGAAGAAATAAATTGATGGATTCAGGAAGAGAACAATATTAGTGCTTTCTGTGGGAGATAATAAGCTGTCCAGAAATATTTATGATCCCCACTTTCCCTTTTAATTTTTCATCATGAGTATATCCCTAAATAATTGGTTATGTCAGATTGATGGAAAGGACTGCCCCAGGATCCCAGACTACAATAGACATGTTCTCTGTTAACCAAGCACTTAGACACTCTTCCTGTTTCCCAATCCTAACCATAGAACATACATTTACTCCTTCTATTTAGCCACTAGCACCAATTGACTTCACACCCAGATACCAACAGGCTTGATGGGAGTCCTCAGAAGTTTTCTAAAAATCCAAATTTCTAGGATGATTGCAAACTGGTCTTTATTGAAACCAACAAACCAGCACCACCACCACCACCAACAACAACAAAAATCCCTAACATAGAAATGCCTTATAATGGAACAGGTTGAATAAAGTACTGAGCTCTGCTTCATGGTCATATTAAAAGAACTTTGCTGTGTATAACCACTGGGTGAGACATTGTCAGTGATAGACAATGAGAAGACAATGGAAAGCTTTTTGAAGAATTATGGTAGTAAAGAATGGGGAAAAAAATAATTCATCATATCCTTAAGACTGTCATGTGTTTTTTGGATGCCACAAACTCAAGAGTTGACCCATCATTGCTTAAAGAGCTGAAGAGGAACCTGAGGGATGAGAATGCCTCCCCCACCATCCCACTCACCTCTGATCCAGGATTTTCCTCCTCTGGCACTGCCCTATATCCACCTTTCTTCTGAGGGCTGTCCCAGCTTTCCTTGCTCATCCCTCCTTTATCCAGCCCTGGCAACTTCTCGCTGGGCATACCTTTTATTCCCTTGAGGGTTTTTTGTCCTCATAAGTTTTACATCTCAACTAGAACAGTTGGAGGTTTATATATAATTTATTAGTCTTTTCAAATGACAGAACAGGTTAGTTGTCTTTTCATTTTTATCTTTTTTTAATTTATTTTCAGCATAACAGTATTCATTGTTTTTGTACCACACCCAGTGCTCCATGCAATCCGTGCCCTCTCTAATACCCACCACCTGGCTCCCCCAACCTCCCACCCCCCCACCTCTTCAAACCCTTCAGATTGTTTTTCAGAGTCCATAGTCTCTCATTGTTCACCTCCCCTTCCAATTTCCCCCAGCTGCCTTCTCCTAACTCCCCATGTCCTCCATGCTATTTGTTATGCTCCACAAATAAGTGAAACCATATGATAATTGACTCTCTCTGCTTGACTTATTTCACTCAGCATAATCTCTTCCAGTCCCGTCCATGTTGCTACAAAAGTTGGGTATTCATCCTTTCTGATGGAGGCATAATACATTTTTTATTGCTACTGAAAATTTTCTTGCTAAGATCAGTGGTGGTCCCCATCAATGATGTGTGGCTGATCTAGTAGTTTCTTTTCATCATTTATTTTACTTGCCCTATCCAAAACATTTAACATTACTGTTTGTTCCCAAGTTTGTTAACTTTTTGTTTGAAGTATAACATACATACTGTAAAGGGCACAGATTCAGGTGTACAGCTTGATAGATTTTTATAGTTAGCACATGAACACACCCACATAGCTACTACCTAGAGCAAAATGCAGATAAAATTGCTTCCTGATTGTTGAGGTGTACTGTTCAGAAAGCTATGGTCAAGCTCTTCTAAGACTTTTCCAGCCCAGAAACTGCCTCTTCCTCCAATCCTGTAGACATTTACGTGAAAACCTGGAGGGCCATCACTAAAGAAAAGTTCACACAAGTCAACTTCAGTAACTAAATCAGAAGATACATGGGGATTTTTCATTCCTATTTAAAGTGTTGGAAATACACAGTTCAAATCTAAATTGTCTTAAAGAAAAAAGCAATAATGTATAACTTACTTGAATGGAGCCTTTGTGTTTATAATAACCCTGTGCCTCCCCTCTACAACCAAATAAACGTGCTCCCAATCAGTCCTACTGCTCAGTTTCTTTTCTCAAAACTCCCCCTTGGACTCTGAAAACCGGCTCTCCCTTATCGAAAGTTTGGACTTACTCCTTCCTTTCTCAGCTTTGAAGCAAAGCAAAGTGTCCCCCGTTCCTTCTTTCTCCTTCCACCCTCTCACCATTTCCAAGTGGTGATCTTCATATCAGCACCACCCACCAGACCTGGCCAGCCCTTTACAGTGTGATGGAGGACTTATATCTTCCTTTCTAGGTTGATCTTGGCCTTTAAACTCCCATCAGCCCCACACCAAGTCCCCAGGTCAGTTACCCACATTGCTGTTGTATTCTCTATTCAGCTTCCTCTGATGTGTCCACATTTCTTTTCACTCAAAAGAAGAGGGATTTATTCAGTATCCTTCAGGAGGAGCAGGAAGAGCCACATAAAATCAAATTGAACAACAGAGTCACAATGAGGAGTGTTATCACTTTCAAAGATCTCCCACTGGAGTCCTCTTTTCCCCTTTAGAGTCTCTATCATCCTGCTTTCCACCTGGACACCCCTGCTTCTCTTAGCCTTTGCCAACAGCCAAATACTGCAACTCCTCCAGAGACTGGTTTTTTGTTTTTTGTTTTTTTTTCCCTCTGTGTTCTGGCCTCTGGGGCTTTCCAGATTACAGAAGGAAGCAGATGATTAGCGGATGAAGAGTCTTTGTTTTTTCAAGTGCTCAGAAGATACCTAAGAGAATATAGAGTGAATCCTGAAAAGAAAACAAAAGGCCCACAATGAGTTAGATTTATTAAAGCCTGCTTTGTGCCAAGTGCCCTGCTAACAACTTACAAAGGTGATCTCTTGTTGCATTTTCACAACCCTCTAAACGATCATCACATCAACATTTTATAGATGACACTGAAGTGCATAAAAGGTCATGAAGCTTCTAAGTCAGAGAATCAGGATTCAAATTCTAGTAGTCATAATTCATTTTACTTTGTTGTAGAATTCTTCATGCTGATAGTATACTTAATCTCTCAAAGTTCATTTCACTGTTCCTCAGTTCTGCCTGGGCTTTTAGGTTGGGCTAAATATATCTCACATCATTGTGTTATAAAGTCTTATTTGACAGAGAACGGAAAGAGTATAAGGTAGACCAAGGAAGATAAGCTTTTCAAGCTGGGGTAAGGGCATGGACCTCAGCACAAAAAGACAAAATATTCTCCAAGCAGAGAATAAACCAGAGAATATAGAATGCAGGGTACTTGAAAGAGAATGACAGTAGATGAGGCTAGAGGGTTGAATGGACCACATTTTAAAGGCTGTGACTTCTGCCTAGGCATCATGAGGCAGGAATGAGAAGAAAGAAGACAAAAAGAGAAGCCCAACCAGCACAAATTAAAATTCTCTCTTTTTTTAGTGGCAAAGGATATAGAGATATTGGAAATACAAAAAAATCAAGAGACAATGCTGCATGCTCCCAGTTCCCCAATTCCTCATCAGAGACAGAGTTCTCAGTGATGTGAATGGTGAAGGCATTCTGTTGCCTTTGACAGGAGGAAGGGTGCTTCATGTCTTTCTCAGCCTGACAGCATATTCCTAATGATGACACAGGGTGGTTTAAGTTCAATTTACTAGGTTTAGCATCTATTAGAAGGTCCAGTCTTCACACCTGCAAGAGAACTAGTCCCCAAAACTGCTGTGCTAAAAAATTTAAAACTTGTGGGTCCCTATTGTCTACAGGATAATTCAGAGAACAGGCCAGAATGTAAACCTAAACAACAATGTGGAAATCAGGTGGGAAAAGCAGGCAGGCAGTGAAATGCAGGAGACTAAAGGACTGCTAACCCAAGTAGCCCCAACGTGAGATGAGGCAGCTAAGCTGCAACAGTGCCCATCGGGACAGATGGACTGCTTTCCCCTGGGGTTCACCCTGGCCCCTGCAGAGACATAAGTGGCAGTGGTGGATTCTCACAAACAAGGGGTGGCTTTTAGGTCACCACACCCAGTCCCACGCAGAAGAGTTCCAAGAGGAAGAGGAGGCACTCCCAAAAGGGCAAAGACCCAAGGGAATAATGATAAAGGAAAGGTATTCTATGTAGAAGCAAGACTTTTCAGCATCTTTTTTTCTCCTTTCAGAATGTCATAGCCTGCATAATATGGAAGGATACCCAGCTTTTTATGCCACTAATTATTGGACAAAGCTATCACACATAGCCTGAAAAGGAATAAAGCAGAAAAATTGGTGTGGTACAAGAATTCTGCATTGCTGATAATAGAATTTTATATCAGTACTTGTAAGGAAGTTAGTCTTTAGTTTCCCTTTTTTTGTGCAGCTTTTATCAGGTATAGCCATCAATGTAATACTTTGTAAGGAAAAATATGAATGCTTTTCTTTCTCTACAATTTCTCTCTCTCTTTTTCTGTTAGTCTCCTATAAAATTGTCTGAATCTAGTGGGGTTTTGTGTTTTGTTTTTGTTTTGTGGAAATGAGAGCAGGGACTGGACTCTGGTCCTTTCAACCCTAACCACCAAGTCCAGCAATCCTTGGTAGCTGAAGCTGTATGTCCTTGGGTAATACACCTTCCAGGATAGTTAAAACTCCATGCTCTTACATAGTATA
This sequence comes from Lutra lutra, assembly GCF_902655055.1. NCBI lineage: Eukaryota > Metazoa > Chordata > Mammalia > Carnivora > Mustelidae > Lutra > Lutra lutra. Next base: position 58,841,705 of record NC_062287.1, on the reverse strand, counting down.
TGTTTCAGGAATGTGGGGGCAGCATGCTTACTAAAAGGAGCAGGCTTACAGAAAGGAGAGACTAGACTACAAAGACTGGTGAAGACCCGACCAAATGAATCTGCCCCAAGATGGACCCCACTGCAGAACTTTCACCTATGTTTTCCCATCATTATAACACTAAACATCATGCCCAGGGGTGGAGATCTAACATATTAATTAGACATGCAGCACATGAGGAAGCATGACATTTAAGTGCATAGGTGCTAAGAAATACCCACCTCTCCAGACTTAACATCATCCTTTTACCACCCGTGTTTCTTGAAAAAACTCTCCCTTACCTCGCCTTGGGCAGTCAGTCTGAGGATTCTTTCCTTTGTGCTGCCACCCTTGTGTGCTAGCATAAACCCAAAAAAGCCTTGCCTGAAACTCCCATTTGGTCTCTTACCAATTTCCATTGTTTAGAGAGCCCAAGGGCCCAGTTCAGTATCAGGAGTAATTCTTAACTTATTATTTTTTTTTTTAGTGCAGATTTGTGCTTTCTACTGAGATCATTTTTTTAAGATTTTATTTATTTATTTGACATAGAGAGATCACAAGTAGGCAGAGAGGCAGGCAGAGAGAGAGAGAAGGAGGAAGCAGGCTCCCTGCCGAGCAGAGAGCCCAATACAGGCGGGGCTTGATCCCAGGACCCTGGGATCATGACCTGAGCCGAAGGCAGAGGCTTAACCCACTGAGCCACCCAGGCACCCCTACTGAGATCAATTTTGATAGAATGTACTGCATTATACTATGTCATTTTTATTTAGGTTTTCTAATTTATGTGCATAGAATTGTGCAAAATGTTCTCTAGTCATTTTATTTTCTTTAATCAGCTTCAGTGGTTATTTCCTCTTGTCCTTTTTTTATTTTATATTTGGGCTATCCCTTTTATCCTTGATTTGATTAGCTATGATGTGGACAGGCTGAGTCCAAGGACCCAGAGGGGGTCCCACAGAACCCGCTAGGAGAATCCTTGGCTATATACAGGGTAGAAATCAAACATGAGCCCAGAGGGAGTGAGAGCAGAGTTTACCGAAGATATAGAGAGAGTGTAGACCCAAACAGAGCACCTAAGAGACTCAGAAAGGAAAAAGTCTCATCTTTGCTTGGGGTCTGGGGGGTTTTTTTGAGGATGGTGGTCTGCTGTGTGTGTCCTCTCAGGCTTCCAGAAACCAGTTAAAGCAAGGACAATGGTCCAGGTGTCTTTCATAAGTCATTTATTTCCTTGGAGCCAGGGGGTCTGAACATCAAGATGTCTGGTGCCAGTGGTCTGGAATATGCATATGATGATCATCTTTGGATGTTATCTATTGTGCTGGAAGATTCCAAAGAAATCATTAACTGTTTGTCTCTTTCAAGGAGGATATACATTGCTTATATGTAGAAAGTAGGGGTGCAGGTCCTAGCAAGAACAGAAGCAGGAAAAGGAGAAAAACACAGACTTTTTAATGGAGTCCTTCAGTGTCCCTATTTCAGCTAGTTTATTCTGCTGTGTTCACTGTATTACATAACTAGGATTTTTATTTATTCTATTTATTATTGTTTCTAAACTATATGTACTTATTCACTAATCTTTATTCTTTTTGGTTTATTTTAGTTTAATTTGTTCTAACCTTGTAAATTTAGTTTTCTTATTTTATTAAAATAGGTATTTGGAGCATCTGGGCACCCTAGTTGATAAAGTGTCTGACTCTTGATTTCAGCTCAGGTCATGATCTCAAGGTTGTGAGATTGAGCCCTGTGTCAGGCTTTGCACTGGGTGTGGAGCCTGCTTAATATTCTCTCACTCTCCCTCTGCCCCTATCTCTTTCCCTTTGTCTCACTCTCTGTGTCTAAAGAAAATAAAAATTTTTTTAAAAAGTAAAGATTTTTCTTTGACTTCTGCTTTTATTTTATTACATATATTCTAATGTGAAGTATCTCCAGTATATACCATTTTTTTGAAATTCTACATTTAATTCTTCCTTTCCACCCAGAGTTGTTTAATAAGGAGTTTTTAAATTTCCGGGTAGAAGAGTCTTTATACTATAAGAAATTATCAGGGTCTATTAAACTCTTGCTACTCAAAGTCTGATCCTTACTCCAGTAGTACAATTACCTGGGAGCTTGTTAAAAATACAAAATTTTGTCTTCCACTTCAGACTCGTTTATTTATTTTATTTTTTAAGATTTTATTTATTTATTTGAGCATGAGAGCAGGATGAGAGACAGAGGGAGTAGCAGAGTTCTCACTGAGAAGGGAACCCAACATGGGACTCAATCCTGGGATTCCAGGATCATGACCTGAGCTGAAGTAGATGCTTAACCAACTAAGCCACACAGGCATCCTCACTTCAGACTCATTTAATCAGAGTCTTCATTTTAACAAGACCTTCCAGGTGATTTACATGCATATTGACATTTGAGAAGCTCTAGTATGGACCACTCCTTTTAAAAAATCTCATCAGGGTGCCTGGGTGGCTCAGTCAGTTTGGTGTCTGTCTTTGGCTTGGGTCATGATCTCAGGGGCCTGGGATGGAGCTCTGCATCTGGCTGTCTGCTCAGCGGAGTATCTGCTTCTCCCTCTCATTCTTCCTTTGTGCTCTGTCTCCCTCTCTCAAATAAATATATAAAATCTTTAAAAAATAAAAATCACATCAGGGGTATGGCTTTAAGTCCCAGAGTGCAGCCAGGAAGGAGAATGTAGAGGCTAATGCTCTAGCTAATAATTTTTAAAAATGGCTACAATCAAAAACCTAAGAAATACCAAGTGTTGGCAAGGTCGTAGGAAAAAGGGAACACTCATGCTCTGTTGGCGGGAGTGCAAATTATATAGCCACTGTGGAAAACAGTATGGAGTTTCCTCAGAATATTAAAAATAGCATTTCCATGTCATCCAGTAATATCACACTACTGGATATTTAACTAACAAAAATGAAATCATTAATTTAAAAAGATATATGAACCCCTATGTTTATTGTACCATTATTTACAATAGCCAAATTATGGAAGCAGCCCAAGTGTCCATCAGTAGATGAATGGATAAGGATGTGGTATATATACAATGGAGTAATACTCTATGGTCTTTTTAAAAATGAAAATCGGACACTTAACTGGCCTAGGACACATTATAAAATAAGAAAGTAGAATGTGAAAGGAAGAGAGGGTTTAGTCAACGGGTCGATGGATCTTAGGCAGTAGTGGGAATCTTCACTGACTGCAGGCATTGAACCTCAGAAGTTATGTTGGAGGAACTAGGAAATTTTGTCTATAGTTCATTAGGCCAAAGCTTTGTTTGGACATAAAACCTAGGCATAAGGGCAAGTGTCAGGTGTATATGTGCAGGAGTGTGTGTGTGTGCATACGTGTATACTGACAAATAAGTACTGATACACAATCCCATTTCAATCACACAGCCCTTTTTGCTGGAAATACTATTCATTAGGACCCTGTCGTATCTTTCAAGGGAGGAATTTCAGTTTGTGGCAGTAGGAGCCAGCCACAATACCACCTAATGAAGATTTCAGTTGTTTCTTCACCAAAACTGTCTCTTTGTATAGAAAATGAAGCAGAATTTTCCAAACAGCAAAATAATCCTCCTTAGAGTTGGATCAGTTTAATCAGTCTCTTGAGGTCAGGGTGCAGTTAGAGACATCAATTACTAAAGATCTTTGGCTCCTGCTATGAGAATCTGTTATTTCCAGCTCTCTATATGGATCCCTCCCTAACGTTTCCATTGCTAGAAAGTTAACCAATAGTTGACCACAGAGTGGAGGGTCTGTTTCTGGATTCTCGGTTCTGTTCCATTGAATTTTTGGTCAGCTGATCTTCAACAAAGCAGGAAAGAATATCCAATGGAAAAGAAGACAGTCTCTTCAATAAATGGGAAAATTGGTTCTGGGAAAATTGGACAGCCACATGCAGAAGAATGACACTGGACCATTCTTTTTTTAAAATTATTTTTATTAACATATAATGTATTATTTGCCCCAGGGGTACAGGTCTTTGAATCATCAGGCTTACACATTTCACAGCACTCACTGTAGCCCATACCCTCCACAATGTCCATAATCCAGCCACGCTATCCCTACCCCACAACCCCCAGCAACCCTGTTTGTTTTGTGAGATTAAGAGACTCATGGTTTATCTCCCTCCTGATCCCATCTTGTTTCATATTTTTCATTCTGTACCCACCACAAGCCCCTTCCCTGCCTCTCAAATTCCTATCAGAGAAATCATATGATAATTGTCTTTCCCTGGTTCACTTATTTCACTCAGCATAATACCCTCTAGTACCATCCATGTCATTGCAAATGGCAAGATTTCATTTCTTTTTTTTTTAATTGCTAATTTTTTAATTTTATTTTTAATAAACATATATTTTTATCCCCAGGGGTACAGGTCTGCGAATCGCCAGGTTTACACACTTCACAGCACTCACCACAGCACACACCCTCCCCAATATCCATAACCCCACCCCCCCTCCCAACCCCCTTCCCCCCACCAACCCTCAGTTTGTTTTGTGAGATTAAGAGTCACTTATGGTTTGTCTCCCTCCCAATCCCATCTTGTTACATTTATTCTTCTCCTACCCCCTCAACCCCCCATGTTGCATCTCCTCTCCCTCATATCAGGGAGATCATATGATAGTTGTCTTTCTCTGATTGACTTATTTCGCTAAGCATGATACCCTCTAGTTCCATCCACGTCATCGCAAATGGCAAGATTTCATTTCTTTTGATGGCTGCATAGTATTCCATTGTGTATATATACCACATCTTCTTTATCCATTCGTCTGTAGATGGACATCTAGGTTCTTTCCATAGTTTGGCTATTGTGGACATTGCTGCTATAAACATTCAGGTGCACGTGCTCCTTCGGAGCACTACCTTTGTATCTTTAGGGTAAATACCCAGCAGTGTAATTGCTGGGTCATAGGGTAGTTATATTTTCAAAATTTTGAGGAACCTCCATGCTGTTTTCCAGAGTGGTTGCACCAGCTTGCATTCCCACCAACAGTGTAGGAGGGTTCCCCTTTCTCCACATCCTCGCCAGCATCTGTCATTTCCTGACTTGTTAATTTTAGCCATTCTGACTGGTGTGAGGTGATATCTCATGGTGGTTTTGATTTGTATTTCCCTGATGCCGAGTGATATGGAGCACTTTTTCATGTGTCTGTTGGCCATCTGGATGTCTTCTTTGCAGAAATGTCTGTTCATGTCCTCTGCCCATTTCTTGATTGGATTATTTGTTCTTTGGGTGTTGAGTTTGCTAAGTTCTTTTTTTTTTTTTTTTTTTTTTTTTTTTTAATTTATTAGAGAGAATGCATGCAACATGAGGAGCAAGGGGAGGGAGAACAGGGAGCCAGGAGCCTGGCGCAGGGCCCAGGGCTTGATCCCAGAACGCTGGGATCATGACCCAAGCCAAAGGCAGACGCTTAACCTACTGAGTAAGGCACCCTTCACTTTTTAAACTGGTCCCCTGGTGGTAGCCAGTAGGTTGCTTTCAACCTCATTATTTTTTTTTATTTTTTTTTAATTTTTTAATTTTTTTCAGCATAACAGTATTCATTATTTTTGCACCACACCCAGTGCTCCATGCAATACGTGCCCTCTACAATACCCACCACCTGGTGCCCCCAACCTCCCACCCCCCACCCCTTCAAAATTCTCAGATCGTTTTTCAGAGTCCATAGTCTCTCATGGTTCACCTCCCCTTCCAATTTCCCTCAACTCCCTTCTCCTCTCCATCTCCCCTTGTCCTCCATGCTATTTCTTATGCTCCACAAATAAGTGAAACCATATGATAATTGACTCTCTCTGCTTGACTTATTTCATTCAGCATAATCTCTTCCAGTCCTGTCCATGTTGCTACAAAACTTGGGGATTCATCCTTTCTTTCTTTCTTTTTTTTTTTTTTTTTTACAGCTTTATAAACATATATTTTTATCCCCAGGGTACAGGTCTGCGAATCGCCAGGTTTACACACTTCACAACACTCACCATAGCACATACCCTCCCCGATATCCATAACCCCACCCCCTCTCCCAACCCCCTCCCCCCATCAACCCTCAGTTTGTTTTGTGAGATTAAGAGTCACTTATGGTTTGTCTCCCTCCCAATCCCATCTTGTTTCATTTACTCTTCTCCTACCCCCTCGACCCCCCATGTTGCATTTCCTCTCCCTCATATCAGGGAGATCATATGATAGTTGTCTTTCTCCGATTGACTTATTTCGCTAAGCATGATACCCTCTAGTTCCATCCACGTCGTCGCAAATGGCAAGATTTCATTTCTTTTGATGGCTGCATAGTATTCCATTGTGTATATATACCACATCTTCTTTATCCATTCGTCTGTAGATGGACATCTAGGTTCTTTCCATAGTTTGGCTATTGTAGACATTGCTGCTATAAACATTCGGGTGCATGTGCCCCTTCGGATCACTATGTTTGTATCTTAGGGTAAATACCCAGCAGTGCAATTGCAGGGTCATAGGGTAGTTCTATTTTCAACATTTTGAGGAACCTCCATGCTGTTTTCCAGAGTGGTTGCACCAGCTTGCATTCCCACCAACAGTGTAGGAGGGTTCCCCTTTCTCCACATCCTCGCCAGCATCTGTCATTTCCTGACTTGTTAATTTTAGCCATTCTGACTGGTGTGAGGTGATATCTCATGGTGGTTTTGATTTGTATTTCCCTGATGCCGAGTGATATGGAGCACTTTTTCATGTGTCTGTTGGCCATCTGGATGTCTTCTTTGCAGAAATGTCTGTTCATGTCCTCCGCCCATTTCTTGATTGGATTATTTGTTCTTTGGGTGTTGAGTTTGCTAAGTTCTTTATAGATTTTGGACACTAGCCCTTTATCTGATATGTCATTTGCAAATATCTTCTCCCATTCTGTCAGTTGTCTTTTGGTTTTGTTCACTGTATCCTTTGCTGTGCAAAAGCTTTTGATCTTGATAAAATCCCAAAAGTTCATTTTTGCCCTTGCTTCCCTTGCCTTTGGTGATGTTCCTAGGAAGATGTTGCTGCGGCTGAGGTCGAAGAGGTTGCTGCCTGTGTTCTCCTCGAGGATTTTGATGGATTCCTTTCTCACATTGAGATCCTTCATCCATTTTGAGTCTATTTTCGTGTGTGGTGTAAGGAAATGATCCAATTTCATTTTTCTGCATGTGGCTGTCCAATTTTCCCAACACCATTTATTGAAGAGGCTGTCTTTGTTCCATTGGACATTCTTTCCTGCTTTGTCGAAGATGAGTTGACCATAGAGTTGAGGGTCCATTTCTGGGCTCTCTATTCTGTTCCATTGATCTATGTGTCTGTTTTTGTGCCAGTACCATGCTGTCTTAATGATGACAGCTTTGTAATAGAGCTTGAAGTCCGGAATTGTGATGCCACCAACTTTGGCTTTCTTTTTCAATATTCCTTTGGCTATTCGAGGTCTTTTCAGGTTCCATATAAATTTTAGGATTATTTGTTCCATTTCTTTGAAAAAAATGGATGGTACTTTGATAGGAATTGCATTAAATGTGTAGATTGCTTTAGGTAGCATAGACATTTTCACAATATTTATTCTTGCAATCCAGGAGCATGGAACATTTTTCCATTTCTTTGTGTCTTCCTCAATTTCTTTCATGAGTACTTTATAGTTTTCAGGGTATAGATTCTTAGTCTCTTTGGTTAGGTTTATTCCTAGGTATCTTATAGTTTTGGGTGCAATTGTAAATGGGATGGACTCCTTAATTTCTCTTTCTTCTGTCTTGTTGTTGATGTAGGGAAATGCAACTGATTTCTGTGCATTGATTTTATATCCTGACACTTGACTGAATTCCTGTACAAGTTCTAGCAGTTTTGGAGTGGAGTCTTTTGGATTTTCCACATATAGTATCATATCATCTGCGAAGAGTGAGAGTTTGACTTCTTCTTTGCTGATTTGGATGCCTTTAATTTCCTTTTGTTGTCTGATTGCTGAGGCTAGGACTTCTAGTACTATGTTGAATAGCAGTGGTGATAACGGACATCCCTGCCGTGTTCCTGACCTTAGCGGAAAAGCTTTGTTTTTCTCCATTGAGAATGATATTTGCGGTGGGTTTTTCATAGATGGCTTTGATAATATTGAGGTATGTGCCCTCTATCCCTACACTTTGAAGAGTTTTGATCAGGAAGGGATGCTGTACTTTGTCAAATGCTTTATCAGCATCTATGGAGAGTATCATATGATTCTTGTTCTTTCTTTTATTAATGTGTTGTATCACATTGATCAATTTGCGGATGTTGAACCAAGCTTGCAGCCCTGGAATAAATCCCACTTGGTCGTGGTGAATAATCCTTTTAATGTACTGTTGAATCCTATTGGGTAGTATTTTGGTGAGAATTTTTGCATCTGTGTTCATCAAGGATATTGGTCTGTAGTTCTCTTTTTTGATGGGATCTTTGTCTGGTTTTGGGATCAAGGTGATGCTGGCCTCATAAAATGAGTTTGGAAGTTTTCCTTCCATTTCTATTTTTTGGAACATTTTTCAGGAGAATAGGAATTAGTTCTTCTTTAAATGTTTGGTAGAATTCCCCCGGGAAGCCATCTGGCCCTGGGCTTTTGTTTGTTTGGAGATTTTTGATGACTGTTTCAATCTCCTAACTGGTTATGGGTCTGTTCAGGCTTTCCATTTCTTCCTGGTTCAGTTGTGGTAGTTTATATGTCTCTAGGAATGCATCCATTTCTTCCAGATTGTCAAATTTGTTGGCGTAGAGTTGCTCATAGTATGTTCTTATAATTGTCTGTATTTCTTTGGTGTTTGTTGTGATCTCTCCTCTTTCATTCATGATTTTATTTATTTGGGTCCTTTCTCTTTTCTTTTTGATAAGTCTGGCCAGGGGTTCATCAATCTTATTAATTCTTTCAAAGAACCAGCTCCTAGTTTCGTTGATTTGTTCTATTGTTTTTTTTGGTTTCTATTTCATTGATTTCTGCTCTAATCTTTATGATTTCTCTTCTCCTGCTGGGTTTAGGGTTCTTTCTTGTTCTTTCTCCAGCTCCTTTAGGTGTAGGGTTAGGTTGTGTACCTGAGACCTTTCTTGTTTCTTGAGAAAGGCTTGTACCGCTATATATTTTCCTCTCAGGACTGCCTTTGTTGTGTCCCACAGATTCTGAACCGTTGTGTTTTCATTATTTGTTTCCATAATTTTTTTTCAATTCTTCTTTAATTTCCTGATTGACCCATTCATTCTTTAGAAGGATGCTGTTTAGTCTCCATGTATTTGGGTTCTTTCCAAATTTCCTCTTGTGATTGAGTTCTAGCTTCAGAGCATTGTGGTCTGAAAATATGCAGGGAATGATCCCAATCTTTTGATACCAGTTGAGACTTGACTTAGGACCTAGAATGTGATCTATTCTGGAGAATGTTCCATGTGCACTAAAGAAGAATGTGTATTCTGTTGCTTTGGGATGAAATGTTCTGAATATATCTGTGATGTCCATCTGGTCCAGTGTGTCATTTAAGGCCTTTATTTCCTTGTTGATCTTTTGCTTGGATGATCTGTCCATTTCAGTGAGGGGAGTGTTAAAATCCCCTACTATTATTGTATTCTTGTCGATGTGTTTCTTTGATTTTGTTATTAATTGGTTTATATAGTTGACTGCTCCCACGTTAGGGGCATAGATATTTAAAATTGTTAGATCTTCTTGTTGGACAGTTCCTTTGAGTATGATATAGTGTCCTTCCTCTCTCTTATTATAGTCTTTGGCTTAAAGTCTAATTGATCTGATATAAGGATTGCCACTCCTGCTTTCTTCTGATGTCCATTAGCATGGTAAATTATTTTCCACCCCCTCACTTTAAACCTGGAGGTGTCTTCGGGTATAAGATGAGTTTCTTGTAGGCAACATATAGATGGGTTTTGTTTTTTTATCCATTCTGATACCCTGTGTCTTTTGATTGGGGCATTTAGCCCATTAACATTCAGGGTAAGTATTGAGAAAATATGAATTTTAGTGCCATTGTATTGCCTGTAAGGTGACTGTTATTGTATATTGTCTCTGTTCTTTCTGATCTACTACCTTTAGGGTCCTCTTTGCTTAGAGGACCCCTTTCAATATTTCCTGTAGAGCTGGTTTGGTATTTGCAAATTCTTCAGTTTTTGTTTGTCCTGGAAGCTTTTAATCTCTCCGTCTATTTTCAATGATAGCCTAGCTGGATATAGTATTCTTGGCTGCATGTTTTTCTCATTTAGTACTCTGAATATATCATGCCAGCTCTTTCTGGCCTGCCAGGTCTCTGTGGATAAGTCTGCTGCCAATCTAATATTTTTACCATTGTAGGTTACAGACTTCTTTTTCCGGGCTGCTTTCAGGATCTTTTCTTTGTCACTAAGACTTGTAAATTTTACTATTAGGTGACGGGGTGTGGACCTATTCTTAATGATTTTGAGGGGGCTTCTCTGAACCTCCTGGATTTTGATGCTTGTTCCCTTTGCCATATTGGGGAAATTCTCTCCAATAATTCTCTCCAATATACCTTCTGCTCCCTCTCCGTTTCCTCTTCTTCTGGAATCCCAATTATTCTAATGTTGTTTCGTCTTATGGTGTCACTTATCTCTCGAACTCTCCCCTCGTGGTCCAGTAGCTGTTTGTCCCTCTTTTGCTCAGCTTCTTTATTCTCTGTCATTTGGTCTTCTAGATCGCTAATTCTTTCTTCTGCCTCATTTATCCTAGCAGTGAGAGCCTCCATTTTTGATTGCACCTCATTAATAGCTTTTTTTATTTCAACTTGGTTAGATTTTAGTTCTTTTATTTCTCCAGAAAGGGCTTTTATATCTCCTGAGAGGGTTGCTTTAATATCTTCCATGCCTTTTTCAAGCCCGGCTAGAACCTTGAGAATCGTCATTCTGACTCTATATCTGACATATTACCAATGTCTGTATTGATTAGGTCCTTAGCCTTTGGTACTGCTTCTTGTTCTTTTTTTTGTTGTGAATTTTTCCGCCTTGTCATTTTGTCCAGATAAGAGTATATGAAGGAGCAAGTAAAATACTAAAAGGGTGGCAACAACCCCAGGAAAATATGCTTTAGCCAAATCAGAAGAGATCCCAAATCGTGAGGGGGAGAAAGGGGATAAAAAGGGGTTCAGAAGAAGAAAAAAAAAAAGAAAAAAAAAGAAACTATTAAAAAAAGAAAGCCGATAAAAAATATAAAAAGGAAAAAATATATATATATATATTAGATAAACTATTTAAAAAACGTTAAAAAAAGAAAATGGTAAAAGTTTAAAAAATTTAGCAGAAGAGAAAAAAAATTGAAAAGAGAAAAAAAAATTAAATTAACTGCAAGGCTAAAGAATCATGGCGAGAAAGCCATGAGTTCCATGCTTTGCTTTCTTCTCCTCTGGAATTCTGCCGCTCTCCTTGGTATTGAAACTGCACTCCTTGGTAGGTGAACTTGGTCCTGGCTGGGTTTCTCGTTGATCTTCTGGGGGAGGGGCCTGTTGTAGTTATTCTCAAGCATCTTTGCCCCAGGTGGAGTTGCACCGCCCTTACCCGGGGCCGGGCTGAGTAATCCGCTCAGGTTTGCTGGGTTTGCTTTCGGGAGCTTTTGTTCCCTGAGCGCTTTCCGTAGAGTTCTGGAGGACGGGAATGAAGATGGCGGCCTCCCGGTCTCCGGCCCGGAGGAGCCGAGAACCCGGGGCCCCACTCCTCAGTGCGCCCTCAGAGAACAGCGCCCGGTGACTCCCGTCACCCTGGCCTCCAGCTGCGCTCCAAGCTGACCTAGCCTGCGACCGGTTCAAGGCAACCCCGAGTTTAGAGCTCATTCCTCAGCTCTGTCTCTGTAGCCGGCTTCCCTGTTCTAATACCGGTAAGCTCTGAGACACTCAGACTCCCCCGATCCTTCTGTGACCCTGTGGGACCTGAGGCCGCGCTGACCCCACCTGGGCTTCACCCCAGTTAAGCCTCTGGAGCGATGTCCCTCAGCGGAACAGACTTTTAAAAGTCCTGATTTTGTGCTCCGTTGCTCCGCCGCTCGCCGGGAGCCAGCCCCTCCCCCTGCGGTCTATCTTCCCGTCGCTTTGGATTCACTTCTCCGCCAGTCCTACCTTGCAGAAAGTGGTTGATTTTCTGTTTCTGGAATTGCTGTTCTTCTCTTCAATCTTCCGTTGGATTTATAGGTGTTTGCAATCTTTAGATAAGCTATTTAGCTGATCTCCCGCTACCTGAAGTAGTCTCAGCCTGCTACTTCTCCGCCATCTTGACTCCTCCAAGATTTCATTTCTTTTGATGGCTACATTATATATCTATATCTATATCTATATGTATATATATACATATATATGTATATAATACAGATATAATACATATATAATACATATGTAATACATATATATAGATATAGATATATATATAGATATATTGTATACCACATCTTCTTTATCCACTCAACTATTGATGGAAATAGAGGTTCATTCCATAGTTTGGCTATTGTGGACATTGCTGCTATAAACATTTGGGTGCACATAACCCTTTGGATCACTACATTTGTATCTTGAGTGTAAATACCCAGTAGTACGATTGCTGGGTCATAGGGTAGTTCTATTTTCAACTTTTTGAGGACCTCCATGCTGTTTTCTGGAGTGGCTGCACCAGCTTGCAATCCCACCAACAGTGTAGGAGGTTTCCCCTTTCTCTGCATCCTTGCCAACATCTGTCGTTTCCTGACTGGTTAATTTTAGTCATTCTGAATGGTGTGAGGTAGTATCTCTGTGGTTTTGATTTGTATTTCCCTGATGCCCAGTGATATTGAGCACTTTTTCATATGTCTGTTGGCCATTTGGATGTCTTCTTGGCAGAAATCTTAGTTCATGTCTGTTGGGATTGGTTGGATTATTGGTTGGGGTGTTGAGTTTGGTAAGTGCTTTCTAGATTTTGGATACTAGCCCTTTATCTGATATGTCATTTACAATTATCTTCTCCCATTCTGTCAGTTGCCTTTTGGTTTTGTTGGCTAAAATTAACAAGACAGGAAACAACAAATGTGAAATCCCAATAGTTCATCTTTGCCCTTGCTTCCCTTGCCTTTGGTGATGTTTCTAGGAAGAAGTTGCTGTGGCTGAGGTCAAGAAGGTTGCTGCCTGTATCCTCCTCAAGGATTTTGATGGATTCCTTTCTCACATTGAGGTATTTCATCCATTTTGAATCTATTTCTGTGTGTGGTGTAAGGAAATGGTCCAATTTCATTCTTCTGCATGTGGCTGTCCAATTTTCCCAACAGCATTTGCTGAAGAGACTTTCTTTTTTCCATTGGACATTCTTTCCTGCTTTGTTGAAGAAGAGTTGGCCATAGAGGTGAGGGTCTATTTCTGGGTTCTCTAGTCTGTTCCATTGATCTATGTGTCCATTTTTGTGCTGGTACCCTACTGTCTTGATGAGTACAGCTTTGTAACAAAGCTTGAAGTCTGAAATTGTGATGCTGCCAACTTTGGTTTTCTTTTTCAACATTCCTCTGGCTATTCGGGGTCTTTTCTGGTTCTATATACATTTTAGGATTATTTGTTCCATTTCTTTGAAAAAAAAAAAAAACTGATGGATGGGGCGCCTGGGTGGCTCAGTGGGTTAAGCCGCTGCCTTCGGCTCAGGTCATGATCTCAGGGTCCTGGGATCGAGTCCCACATCGGGCTCTCTGCTCAGCAAGAAGCCTGCTTCCCTCTCTCTCTCTCTCTGCCTGCCTCTCCATCTACTTGTGATCTCTCTCTGTCAAATAAATAAATAAAATCTTTAAAAAAAAAAGAAAAAAAACTGATGGTGTTTTGATAGGGATTGCATTAAATGTGTAGGTTGCTTTAGGTAGCATAGACATTTTCACGAGATTTGTTCTTCCAGTCCATGAGCATGGAATGTTTTTTCTATTTCTTTGTGTCTTCCTCAATTTCTTTCACGAGTACTTGATAGTTTTCTGAGTATAGATCCTTTACCTCTTTGGTTAGGTTTATTCCTAGGTATCTTATGTTTTGGGGTGCAATTTTAAATGGGATCCACTCCTTAATTTCTCTTTCTTCTGTCTTGTTATTGGTGTATAAGAAATACAACTGATTTCTGTGCATTGATTTTATATCCTGACACTTTACTGAATTCCTGTATGAGTTCTAGCAGTTTTGGAGTGGAGTCTTTTCAGTTTTCCACATAAAGTATCATATCATCTGCAAAGAGTGAGAGTTTGAATTCTTCTTTGCCAATTCGGATGCCTTTTATTTCTTTTTTTTGTCTAATTGCTGAGGCTAGGACTTCTTTTAGTGGTCAATTTTCTGTTCCTAGAATTGCTGCTCTTCTCTTTTATCTCCTGTTGAGTTTGTAGGTGTTCAGAATGGTTTGATATCTAGCTGAACTCCCAGGACATAATGCTATTTCAGTTTCCTACTCCTCCACCGTCTTGCTTCTGACTGGACCATTCTCTTATGCCATACACAAAGAAAAACTCAAAATGGATAAAAGACCTCAATGTGAGAAATCCATCAAAATCCTAGAGGAGAACACAGGCAGCAACCTCTTTAACCTCAGCTGCAGCAACTTCTTGGTAGAGACATCTCTAAAGGCAAGGAAACAAAAGCAAAAATGAACTGTTGCTTTATGTTGACTTCAGCAACATAAAAAGCTTATGCACAGCAAAGGAAACAGTCAACAAAACTAAAAGGCAACCTAAAGAATGGGAGAAGATATTTGCAAAGGATATATCAGATAAAGGGCTGGTACCCAACATCTATAAAGAACTTCTCAAACTCAATACCCCAAAATCAAACAATCCTGTCCAGAAATGGGCAAAAGACATGAACAAACGTTTTTATAAAGAAGACATACAAATGGCCAACAGACATATGAAGAAATGCTCAACGTCACTTGGCATCAGGGAAAAACAAATCAAAACCACAATGACATACCACCGCACTCCATTCAGAATGGCTAAAATTAACAAGACAGGAAGCAACAAATGTGGGCAAGGATGTGGAGAGAGGAGAGACCTCTTACACTGTTGGTGGGAATGCAAGTTGGTACATCCACTTTGGAAAACAGTTTGGAGGTTCCTCATAAAGTTAAAAATAGAGTTACCCTATGACCCAGGAATTGCACTACTTGGAATTTACCCCAAAGATACAGATGAGTGAGAAGAAGGGGCACCTGCACCCCTAGTTCATAACAACAATGTCCACAATAACCAAATTGTGGAAGAAGCCGACATGTCCTTCAAGACATGAATGAATAAAGATATGGTTTATATATACAGTAGAATATTATCAGCCATCAAAAAGGATGAATACCTACCCTTTACTTTGACATGGATGGAACTGGAGACTATTATACTGAATGAAATAACTCAATCAGAGAAAGACAATTATGATATGGTTTCACTTACATGGAATATAAGAAATGGTGCAGAGAATCATAGGGGAAAGGAGGGAAAACTAAATGGGAAGAAATTAGAGAGGGAGAAAAACCATGAAGGACTCTTGACTCTGGAAAAAGAGTTGTGGAAGGAGAGGTGGGTGGGGCATGGGGCAGCTGGGTGATGGCATTAAAGAGGTCATGTGATGTGATGAGTACTGGGTGAATTATACACTGATGAATTCTTGTGATGTGATGAGCACTGGGTGAATTATACACTGATGAATTCTTGAATACTACATCTGAAACTAATGATGTATGTTGGATAATTGAATTTATTTTTTGACAACATTTATTAATTTTAAGTGATTATCATACAAAATCTATTTTTTCAGTATTCCAAGATTCATTGTTTATGCACCACACCCAGTGCTCCATGCAATATATGCCCTCCTTAATACCCACCACCAAGCTCACCCAATCCCCTCTCTCCTCCCCTCCAAAACTCTCAGTTTATTTCTCAGAGCCCACAATCTCTCATTTAAATTAAAACAAAAGAAAGTTAACTAATAAATACAAAAGAAATTGTTTGATTTTATTTTCCGAACTTATGCGTTTCTCATATTTTAGTTGTAATAGTTATATCTCATTTATTTGTATCTAAAAAGTAACAATCAAAATTGAGGTGGATGTATTTTTGTTATAATGTCTGTTTACATTCTTTCTCTGGGATTTTTGTCTATTTGGTCTTAATATTATCTTTAAAAACTGTTTTCACTTTTAATGATATCTATTTCATGATTTCTTAACCAAGAAGAAATATGATATTAAGCACAGAAGCAACAGTAGAAGAGTCCATTCTCCAACCAGGAAAACTTTTTTTATTTTTTTTTTATTTTTTTTTTCAGCATAACAGTATTCATTGTTTTTGCACCACACCCAGTGCTCCATGCAATCCATGCCCTCTCCAATACCCACCACCTGGATCCCCCAACCTCCCACCCCCCGCCCTTCAAAACCCTCAGATTGTTTTTCAGAGTCCATAGTCTCTCATTGTTCACCTCCCCTTCCAATTTCCCTCAAATCCCTTCTCCTCTCCATCTCCCCTTGTCCTCCATGCTATTTGTTATGCTCCACAAATACGTGAAACCATATGATAATAGACTTTCTCTGCTTGACTTATTTCACTCAGCATAATCTCCTCTAGTCCTGTCCATGTTGCTACAAAAGTTGGGTATTCATCCTTTCTGATGGAGGCATAATACTCCATAGTGTATATGGACCACATCTTCCTTATCCATTCGTCCATTGAAGGGCATCTTGGTTCTTTCCACAGTTTGGCGACCATGGCCATTGCTGCTATAAACATTGGGGTACAGATGGCCCTTCTTTTCACTCCATCTGTATCTTTGGGGTAAATACCCAGTAGTGCAATGGCAGGGTCATAGGGAAGCTCTTTTGGGACTTCATCAAGATCAAAAGCTTCTGCACAGCAAAGGAAACAGTCAAAAAAACAAAGAGGCAACCCACCGAATGGGAGAAGATATTTGCAAATGACAGTACAGACAAAAGGTTGATATCCAGGATCTATAAAGAACTCCTCAAACTCAACACACACAAAACAGACAATCATATCAAAAAATGGGCAGAAGATATGAACAGACACTTCTCCAATGAAGACATACAAATGACTATCAGACACATGAAAAAATGTTCATCACTAGCCATCAAGGAGATTCAAATTAAAACCACATTGAGATACCACCTTACACCACTTAGAATGGCCAAAATTAGCAAGACAGGAAACAACATGTGTTGGAGAGGATGTGGAGAAAGGGGAACCCTCTTACACTGTTGGTGGGAATGCAAACTGGTGCAGCCACTTTGGAGAACAGCGTGGAGATTCCTCAAGAAATTAAAAATAGGGCAACCAGGAAAACTTTTAAGGGTTTATTTCCTCACCCACCTCCAACTCCCCTCAGAAGACCACTTAGTTATGAACATTCCCTAGTTCTAGACTGCAGAGCACCATACAGATCTCCTTGCAGAGTTGAAGCATTTCGCTCAGTAGCTAGGAGTGTTGACCACTGAAGGCTCACAGCTGCATTCCTTTCCAGGAATTACCTTCAGCCAGAGGATACTCCATCACCTTTATTATGCACCCTCCTAATGCAATGACTATATCCAATGTCTGCTTGATCCTAGGTATAAGGATTTGTCCCCCTTCCCCAATCAAGACAAGTGTACAGGGCTATCTCCACTCCAAACTACCTCATAGGATCAGCTGAGAAGTCTAGGGAAACTGTGTTGTAATTCACCTTCTCTCTCTGCATAGTTCACACCAGGTGTTCATCCTGAGCATATTCCATGATAAACTTTGGGCGTGAAAAACTCTGAGTCCAGGATGGTTGATGGCAAGAATAGCCATAGAAAGTAGATTCAACCAGGATTACAAACTGGCAGGCTGAAAACAAGGGCCACAGACTGCCCTCTCAGCTGCCCTGGGCACAATTCCAGTAGGAGCTCTTAATATATGGCACCATATGCTTCCCTTTTCTTCTTCTCTTGCTATATTAAAGGGTACTTTTTCTAAGAGTAGGAAAAGTTAATTAAAAATTAACTAATATGGGGGTGCCTGGGTGGCTCAGTTTGTTAAGCATCTGACTCTTAGCTCAGTTCAGGTCTTGATCTCAGGTTAATGAGTTCAAGTCCCTCAGTAGGCTCCATGCTGGGCATAGAACCTACTAAAAAAATAAATAAATAAATAAAAGTTAACTAATATGAGTTGTGTGTCTTTATTCTGAGTTGGTTTTAAATCTGATCATGGACATTAGGGTTTAAGCAGGAGGATGTGGTGGGCAGCCTCTAAAATGGGGGCCAGTGATCCCTACTCCCCTGGTATTCATGCTCTTGTGTAATTACTTCCCCTTGAGAGTGAAAATACCTAGTGACTTATTTCTAACAAGTAGAATGTGCCAAAAGCATTGAAATTCACTTCGAAGATGAGGTTACTGAAAGACTGATTTCCATCTTTCTGACCTTCTTATTTTCTCCCTCTCAGAGCTTCTTTTATGGAGAATCAAGTCAAAATTCCATGTTGTAAGAAGCCCTATGGAGATGTTCATGTGGCAAGAAACTGATGTCTTCAGCAAGCAGCCAGAGAGGACCTGAGGCTGAACCAGGTGAGTGAGCTTAGAAACGGATCCTCCCTTAGTTGAGCCTTGAGATGACTAAGGCCTAGATGACACCTTGACTGCAGACCATCCAGCTCAGTAATGTCCAGATTTCTGACTGCTGTGACATGATAAACATTTGTTTTAAGCTACTAAACCTACATTTTTAAAGCTTCATTGAGCTATAATTGACAAACAAAAATTCGCATCTATTTAATGTATACATTTTCATCAGTTTGGACATGTACATATACCTGTGATACCATCATCACAATCAAGATACTAAACATATCCACCACCTCCAGAAATTTCCCTATATCTGTTCTGTATGTTTGTCGTAAAAAACACTTAACATGGAATTGTTCTCTTAACATGCGTTAAAGGGACATATACTTCATTATTAACTATGAGTGTTATATTGTACAGCAAATTTCTAGAACTTTTTCATCATGTAGAACTGAAATTGTGTATCTATCCAGCACCAGTTCTCCATTTCTCCTCCCCCCAGCTCCTGGTAACCACCATTCTATTCTCTGCTTCTGTGAGTTTGCCTATTTTAGATACCTCATATAAGTGAAATTATGCAGTATTTATCCTTCCGTGCCTTCTCTTATTTCACTTGGCATAATGTTCTCTAGATTGATCCATGTTATCACAAATGGTAGTATTTCTTCTTTTTAAGGCAGAATAACATTCCATTCTATGTATATACATATTTTCTTCTTCCATTCAGCTGTTGATGGACATTAGGGTTGTTTCCATATCTTTACTATTGTGAATAGTGCTGCAGTGAGCAAAAGGGTGCTGATATATCTTGAAGATCTTGATTTCAATTCAGAATAAACATTATATTTAAATGGGGTAGTTAGTTATACAGCAATAGGTAACTAAAACAGAGGGTTGATACTTCTTACGGTATACTTTCCCCTAGCCCTATTAATATGAGACTTTCCAAATCAAGTGCTAAGCATAGAGCCCCAGAATCTAGTGATGAATTGCATGTTTGGAACCATATAAAAAGGACATGGCTTCAGGGTTAGGATAGTAGTGGATAACTGATACTGTATTTCCTCACAAGTTGACTTCAATGACATCTGTCTCTAAAAATAGTTTCATTCATTTAATTTTGAATGTTTTATGTATTTTTTATTAAGTTCAATTAGCCAACATATAGTACATTAACTTTTGATGTGGTGTTCAATGTTTCATTAGTATCCATTTTCAAACAAGCATGAAAGCAAAGTTGATGGAGTGGTAGGACAACTTTTTCAACTCCATAAAACATTTTAAATATGCATAATCATTGAAATAGTACAATGAATATCAGTAAACGCCCCACCTAGATTAAATTAACATTTTGCCATATTTGTTTTAAATGCACACATGGATAGGTGAATGAGTGTATTTATATATAAACCATATCTTACACATACACTTGATACACATATGAGGACAGTGTACCTTTACTCCAATGTGCATCTCCTAAGGACATTCTCCTACATAACTGTTGTATTCACTGTGGTAGAGGAGCTGGATATGATGGGGCATGGGTAGATCTATGCATGGTGCAAGGAGTGCAATATATCTAACCCTTTGTACACACCATTTTGGATCCTCTCATCATCAGCTGTCCCATGGAAATTTGTCTGCTTGTTCCCTTCCAGCCACAGCTGTAGCAGCTTCTCCATGTGGAGCCTGATCAAGTTCATGTGTGCACTAGCAGACTGTTCTTGCCCAAAAGAACCTATCTCACTTCTCATCTCCGGTTTTTCTTATTGACACTAAGTCATAAGATCCTATAAAATCTGCTTGGTGCTCATACAGGGACAATGCAGAAGCAGGACCTGTTAACTCCTAAAACAACCAACCTTTATTTGTGAACATTCCCTTTTAGGACACACATAAAATTAGTGCTTGTTACTTCTTAAACTTTTCTAAGATTTTATTTATTTATTTAACAGAGATCACAAGCAGGCAGAGAGGTAGGCAGAGAGAGACGGAGCAGCAGGCTCCCCGCTGAGCAGAGAGCCCAACCCTGGGATCACGACCTGAGCCAAAGGCAGAGGCTTTAACCCACTGAGCCAACCAGGTGCCCCTTTAAACTTTTCTTGAGTGGTGACATAATTCCCCAATCTAAGAGGGCAGGTGCAACAAGGTTTTAGCTTCCATATATGGGGAATTTTAAGTACTGCTAGTAGGATCCCTGGCAGCTGTGACCCCCGCCCATAGGAACCTTTTGAAATAGGATATATCTACCTCTTCTCTGGGTGGACACCTAACCTCTGATAACTTTCTGCAACCTAGGAAAAATAAGTCATGGATTTAAAATAACCATATAGTAACCACAGCTGAGATCTTTTTTCTTGTCTGAAACCTGCCAGGAATACTTAGAAAAATGAATTGCATGAATAAGTACAGATAATAATTGTACTCCTGCTGCCCTCCTTAGAGATTTCACCAATTTTCCTAAGTTCAGTCTGAAGACATGGATGTATTGTTGAGAAACAGTCTCAGACATGAAAAGTAGGTTTTGATATCAAGAGAAGCCATCTGCTTGAGACCACGAAGTGACTGGATGGCCACTACTTCCACATTCTTGTTTTGTCCAAATATGTTTCTGGAAGAAGAAGTTTAGTCTTCTTAGAAAAGACCTTAAAAAGGAGGTGTTGGCAGTGGTCTCTGTTTACACAGAAAGTTATAGGACTTGGATCATCTGTAGTAATAAGGAAAAAATATTTATTTTTCATGTGGAGTAGAGTCCTATCACTATTTGAGTTTATTTTCTTTACTACCAAATTTCAGATTCTAGCCTATTTCTGATAGTTGCAACATTTTTACCCCCCATCTGAATCCTGAGAATAAATGCTGGAGAGTTAATTATCATTCAGGTGTACACACTGAGGGGGCCTCCCAATTTAAAAAAAAAAAAAAAAAACCAGCACCTGTCCTGGGCTGCCACTTTACTTATGGTTAAAAAGACCCAGGGGGGCGCCTGGGTGGCTCGGTGAGTTAAAGCCTCTGCTTTTGGCTGGGGTCATGATCTCAGGGTCCTGGGATGGAGCCCCACATCAGGCTTTCTGCTCAGCAGGGAGCCTGCTTCCTCCTCCCTCTCTCTGCCTGCCGCTCTACTTATGATCTCTGTCTGTTGAATAGATAATAAAATCTTAAAAAAAAAAAAAGACCCAGGAAGCTCATTGGCTCCAGCCTAACCAATCATGTCCAGCTTCCAACTCTGACCAGTCATGTCCTTTCACTTTCTATTTAAGTGAGACTTCCAGAGTCCACTAGGGTCTTTGTGCTGCTAACTAAGGTGAGGGTTGAATGTGGGTGACTGGATCTATCAGTTAGTTTCTCTGTTAGTGTCTTTATCTCTGCTTTTCTCTTTCTGCCTTCTTTAAGAGACCGGGGATTTCCTGCGGCCTAGCTATGGGAATGAACGAGATGCCTAGACCTATTTCCCTTTATTTCACTAAATCACAAAATTTAGTTGAGACTTAAGCAGTAAACAGCACTTTATTTTCACTAACAGAGGAGCGAAATTTGGTATTGAGTTCAGAGAAGCGCTTTGAGCTGATCAAATACTAGAAACCAGTTTAGTCCAGGTGGAGCTCATTTTCCTATCCAGGCTTCCTTTGCTGTTGTGGGGTTGCTGGAAAACCTGGGACAGGGAACAGTGTCTAAAGAACATTGGAGGTTGATACTAGCTACCAGTTGGGATAAGAGAATTAACCCCCCTTTTTTTAGGAAGGGTATTTCTAACTCCTAGATTTACTGTGTTTTACAATGCAAGGTTGCAGGAAGGACTTTCTTTAGTTGTTTCAAGCTTTGGTTCTAAGTCTGGCATAATCTCTTAAAGCTACCCTCCCTCATTCTTGATAGTGTTACTGGCTGTTATCTTTCCTATTCTGACTTAAAATATCTCATGTCAAAAGAGCGCTTTGCCTGTAGCCCATTATCCTCCTGGTGCTTTCAGTAGGCTGGCTTTATAGCTACTTTCTGCCTCCAAGCCATCCTAGTCTTCTTTGAGGAATGATTCATAATGTCTAGAGAAATCTATAGGATATCTGCCTTGTCTGAGATCTTTTACAAACCCTTTCCTCAGGACTCCTGGACTGTTTGAATATTCCTTAATTCTATATTTCCTCTCAGGTAGCTTGAAACCAGAGAAACACTTTGGTGTTCACTTAAGTTCTGATTCATCTTGTTGGAATTTGAAAGGCAGGCTCTAAATGAATGGCTTTTACTGGGACCTAGTTCTATTTCTGTTCAGTTCTCCCTCTTTCTTTGAAGCTCCTGACTTGGTATTTATTTTGTCCTCATAAAAACATATGGTTCCTCTTGTGTATTTCCTGGACCCCCAGCTGTTCTAGTCCTTGAGATTTTTTTTTCCGTCTCAAGTGGCCTCGTTTCAATCTTTCCTGCCCTTGGGGTTTAGATGACTGTAGATCATAACAGTCCTTTTAAGTCCAGTCTTCAGTGTTTTTGTGGGATTCTAGACCCAAGAGTTCCCTTCCCTACTTCTTCATGTTGAACCTACAGATACTTCAAGAATCTCTGCCTGAAAACTCCATTTTCTCCTAGGATTTTGTATTCAGACATTGCTCAGTCTAAAGGGTATCCACTTAATACTGATTTAAGCAACAAGATCCCCAGAATGTTTTTGAGCTGTAGAGGGGATGGAACTGAACCAGGAGATGGGATTGTGATGCTGATCCTAAAACTTTGCTCATTCCCTCATGCTACTTCTGTACTCAGGGCATGAATCCTGATACCAGCAGAAGTAGCCATGAAATGCATGGAGAACCTATTGAAGTGTGAACTCTAAGGGCCCTTTCCTATAGGAGAAATCCTTTGTCCCTTATAGGGTATTTTAAGGTTATTTTTTCCTTGAAGTATATAAGCAGTTACTCTTGTCTGAGGAATGAGCTGTGTCCTTAATTCAGAAACTCAGATGCTGTTCATCACTCTAACAAGACAACCCAGCAGAGTTGGATCACCTCACTGTGGCTGCTTCCCCTGGAGAGCTTATGCGGATTCAGTGTAAAATGAAAATTCCTGTTGTGACTCATGATAGGAATATCTTAGGATCTGTTTCCTAGTAATTGTCAGAGGTTTGGATCTAAAGATATCCTACAGCAGACAAACTACCCCCTAACAATGGCAATTAGAGTGGTAGAAAGTGGAAGCTGACCTTTTGTGGGGAAGGAAGGTGGTAAAAATCTGGATCAAAGGTTGAAGGAGTTTGGAGCAGGGAAGACGAGAGTGGGGACAATTGAGGCCTGCTGGCTCCAGGAGGTGTTCCTGGTAGTGGGGCACCATGGCTGTCGGTGCCTCAAGGATTCCCCTGAGGAAGTGCAGCAGGGCTACTGGAGTTACTGCTCAACTTAACACACATCCTAGTGCTGACACTTAGAGACATTACATCCCAGTGGAGATCTTCCTGTTTCCGCACTGGTTCCCCGTATTGCTTTAGTCTTACCATAGGATTTTTTTTTCCCCCCTTGCAAACTGAAGGTTGATGGTCCAATTGGTGGTTCACTAGATTTCTGTACCTGAGTAATGTCTTCAACTGAAAGTTATTCCAGTCCCCTGAGAGTTTTTTGTTTATAGTTCTGACCTGATGGCTCCTGAGCTGGATTCAATTTAGGATGCTTTTTTAAAAATATTTATTTGACAGATCACAAGTAGGCAGAGAGGCAGGCAGAGAAAGACGGAGGAAGCAGGCTCCCTGCCGAACAGAGAACACGATGTGGGGCTCGATCCCAGGACCCTGAGATCATGACCTGAGCCAAAGGCCGAGGCTTTAACCCACTGAGCCACCCAGGTGACCCTAGGATGCTTTTTAAAGCACTCTTACACCTGGGCTGTTTGGTCTTATGACAACAGTCAAGATCAGGGCAAGGTGAATGGTCAGTTTCAGAAAACATGGCCATGGTGACTGCATCTTCAGCTCTCATTGCTGTGTTCTGTCACGGACAATCCCAAGTCCCATTCAAAGGCTCCCCAGGGTTTGCGTGTCCTGCATTTGTACTAAGGCTTCACTTGAGTAGATGGAGATAGGAAGCAGTCCTTCTGGAAACAAGAAGGCCCATATTCCATTCACAGACCTACACTAAAGGCCTTTCTGCAGTGGGATACCTGAATTTCCTGTAGCCCTTACTAATAACTGCAGTACATGTATCTTTAAACCCAGTCTTCTCACCTTCAAAAGTGTTTGATTGCAGGCTATATTCAACTAGCATAGGAGAAAAACTCATAATGCAAGTTATTTTTCTCCTCTCTGTTCCTAAAAGCAGACTTGTGATTACATGCTTTACTCCAAGTTTTTATAGAGCTAGTGGCATTAACAAACATGAAGGATGTGTTGGTGGGAACATATGGTTAATACAAATGTTGTACATTTTTTTCCTTCCAGCTGCTGTTACTTGTTGCTTTGTCATATTTGTAATCCTGCAATTACTTTAATAATGCATATTCTCTATCACTTTATCAAATCACAAGACACAAACACCCATTCTTTTAACAGTAGCTTTTATAAGCAGTCCTTTCATCACTGATGGATGTCTAATGTTCAAAATATTTCTTATCCTTGCCCACAAAAATCATCTTCAGACTTAATGGGGTTCTTTTAGAACTTTGCATGTGGTTCCTGAAATTGGAACTTTGCTTAACAGTCTCTAGTTTTCTGAATGCACAAACTCTCGTGTACTACGGGAATCCCATTCCTGCTTCCTCCACTGCTGGATCAATGAAAAGATGACCACTTAATCTCCATGTCCCTGAAGTCTGACCTCTACACCCCCATGAAGGGAGCAGCATTGGAAACCACCTGTAACTCCTCTCCACCACACTGGCCCTTTCATAAGGGATGCTTATCGATCCATCAGTTTCATGGAGATGGCAAAAGCCAAGTACTGGTCCACACTCTTCTAAGCCATTACATCTAATCCTGGTGCCATCTGTAGCCAGCAATAAAAGGGGACTTCTTCACGAAGTGGGCTAGTGTTTTGCTCAGCCTGCTAAACTATCCCCTTGGATTGAGAAGCAGACAGGTAGTGAATGGCTTTAGATCTTGTTCCCATACTCCAATTCAGTTGAATCCATCAAACCAATACTTCAGTTCCTATGGTGAGGCAATTGAGTGTTTGTTAGAAGCCTGGATTCTGGTGCCAGATTATCTGGGCTTGATTCACAATTCTTCTACTTAGGACTTGTGTATTCTCTGAAACTAACCTCTGCTCCTCAATGCCTGTGAAACAGGGTGATAGTACTTAGACTACAAGATGGTCATGAAAACCAAGGGAGTAAATGGATATAAAGAGCTTAGAGTATCTAAATGATAGCAGGCACTAAAATATTGGTTCACAGCTGTTAATTGTTTAAGCACCTATAGGAGAAGGAATGTAACTATCACTTGGGAACCCCAGCTCTTCTACAGTTTATCCACACCAACTCTGTTTCCTGGGAAATACCAAGCTCTGTCCTTCTCCATATCTTCACACTTCCAGTTTCTTCAGTCTGGAAGATTCCTTCTTAATAGGTGTAATTGTCTTCTATCACTTAGCCTTCAGCTATCGCTTGAAGGAATCTTGCTTGAAGCATTTTTTTTAGGCCCTTTCTCCTGCTAGACTAATACCTATTGTGAGATATGTTCACCTCTATATGACCAATAGCTGAAACCTTGTAGTGACGGAATATATTTCAATATATTGGCTGAGTGAAAACGAATGCAGGAGTATCTCACCGCAAGACCAGAAATGAGAGGTGAAGAATGATACCGTATTTAATGGGATAGTGGGGCAGCACAGAGTTTGGGATAGGAGGGGAAGGTCTGGGAAGGTCTGAGATACAACCACTCTGTCCCTTGGGGAAAGGGCTAAGTTATGCTGTTGAGAGTGTGATACAGTAGTTGAGGCTTAAAAGCCTATGTTTCCAAGAATTTTTTCTCCCTCAGGAAACAACTCAAACTACAACATCTGCAATTTAGTAGGGAGTCTGAACTCCCTTTAGTAGGAAAATCAAGCCACCTTGTACTGAACTAAACTAGTTAGCTAAAATTTATAGGGTGAATTGATGAGGAGAAATGAAATATTAAGGAATTTAGTTACACACCCAAATTGGCATCATGCTCTTCAGCCTTCCCATCTGATTATGGGTTCTCTCCTAGCAACAAGATCCCAAGTATTTTTCCTTGAAGCACATGAAAAGTTAATTCTTCCTGAATGTTTAAGGGTTTGAGGGGGTCCGTGATCAAAGGAGTGAGACTGATAGAAAGCGATCAAGCAAGGCTTTATTTTTCACCAGCACCAAGAATCAAACAGACCAGCCAGGGCGACCACCCCCAGCTTCACAGACTAGCTTTTTTGTTTGTTTGTTTGACAGATTACAAGTAGGCAGAGAGAGAGAGAGAGAGAGGAGGAAGCAGGCTCCCCACTGAGCAGGTAGCCCGACTCCGGAGCTCGATCCCAGGACCCTGGGATCATGACCTGAGCTGAAAGCAGAGGCTTTAACGCACTGAGCCACCCAAGTGCCCCCCTCCACCCACCCACAGACTAGCTTTTATAGAGCAAAGGCCATGTGGTTGAGCCTGGCCAATGAGATTGTCTCCACCTGGCCTGACCCGTGCTTGCATTCTGGTCTTTGTTATCTCCACCTGACCTGACCTGTCCTTGTATTTGGGCTCTGTTATCAGGGACTGGTCGACCATGTTTTACTGGTTTCTCAGACTTGCTTTTAAGTAAGTTCCTCTGGGGTAGGAGGGGCAGGGTCAGTTTAAGTTTTACTGCACAAACAACAAAATGGCTGTTTAACTGAGATGGAGTCACTCTGGCTAAGTAGGTCCCTACAGGTTGACCTAGGTCATCAGACTCAAATTCTGGAACAGATTCATAACTGTATTAAGAAATTCCAGAACCCCCTCATCCCTAAATACAGCAGCTCACTGTGGCTTTCTACACTTCTGGAGACTGTTGACCCAGCAGGGTTAGATTGTCCTCACCTATAGCTACTTTCCTTTGGCAAGCTTCTCTGGATCCAGAGTAACTCAAGTGAAATCTTCTGTGTCGGGCTGTGATGGCCCTTCATCAGGCATATCTAGGATCCTGTGATTCCTGCCACATAAGAATGGAGCAAAGCAGCCTCTTTGCCATTCTAAGCTCTCTGTGCTCCATAATCTGAAAGGAACAGATGAACTCAAACAGCTGAGCAGACTTCATGATGCTGCACAAAGTAACTCATTTCTCTAAACAGGTGGGAATAGAGGTTATCAGCCCTCCCAGAACACAAAACCTCTCCTTCCTGAGGTTGTCATTGACAATGGAATCGGCACAAGCAACCAGATCAGAATAGAGCATCAGCTTTATTAACCTACAATCAAATATTTTCCTCTTGGGAAGGAATAAGTCCAAGAAGGAACAAAAATGTTCATTTCTGGGAAAGAAACCCTCATGGGAGAAAGCACAAAAGACAGGCAACAGGGGTTTCTTCCTGCTCTCCTGACTAAAGCTATTTGTTTTTCCAACTACTGAGCTTAATAACAATTGTTGTTCCATTGTATTTCTCTCTAGAAGAGAACAGCTGGGTAATCGGATACTCCTATTTCTAACATGACTTACAACTACTTCCTAAACAACTATTTTTATATACTCAAACTAGTGATGTTCGATTCCTTTGTTCCTAAAAAGCCTCAAATCAATAAACAATTTGGGCCAATTAACATAATGCTGCCTACTTGTGCATAGCTCTAGAAACTTGGAGTCCCATACACCATTGATTTCTAGAGCACATGAAACTCAGTTGATTTTTTGTTTTGTTTAATGGTTAAACCATGAAAATGCAATCCTGGCTTTTAGGCTCCTATACTCTATGTAGAACTCAAGGCCCTAGGAAAGTAGGGCTGCCCATTCAATCCAAGGTCTGAAGAAGAGAGGATTCTGACCCCAGGATATGCTTTCTTCCTCCACACTCTCCATTACCCTACAAGGTAAGGGTAACTTCTTTAGCTTCATCCCCCATGAAGTTAAACAAGACACTTGAAGTACAGTCACTGAGTTTCTGGGGACAAAGCCAGGATATTCTGTTACCTAATGATGGTTCAGTGCTGTCCTCTAACCTAGAATTATAATTACATGCACAAGAGGCTATGCACAGAGCTTCCAGTTGCCCCCTCCAGTGGAGTGAGACAGCACTAACTTTCGTGGCAACAATGTGACTATACAGGGGTACTTCCCAGAAACTTGTGTCCAGAGATTTTATTAGAGCTTGGTCACATAGACTGACTGCTCATATGTCCAAATTCAGTCTCCTGTCCCTCTTGAGATCAAGATAAGTGTGATCCAAAACCCGACCCTAAGCCACATTATCTAGTGAGGTCCAAAATGTGTTCCCTCACCTGGTAAACAAAGACACAGGCATGGCTTGCCAAGAGCCCAGAGGAAAGGCAGGCCCTCAATCTGGGTAATCAATTCTTCACTCATGTCTTAGAATTTATTCTAAGAAATTAGAATAATGTCTTAGAATTATTCTAAAACGAGAGCTGTGAAATCCCATACTCAAAGATTCTCAAGTTAAATTTTTAGCCGAATTTGAAATCTAACTATTGTTAAACACATGTAGTAAGGTAAGTTTAAAATGATTATTTTGCTTTTTTTTTAGTCAACATGAAGGCCTCTGTGAGCTTTTTACTGAAGTGCATTTTAAAGATTTTATTTAGACGTGAGCAGAGGGAGAGGAAGCGGGGGGAGAATCTCCAGCAGGCACTGTGCTGAGTGTGGTCAGGGAGCTCAGTCTCAGGAAGGACCTGACATCAAGAGTCTGTTGCTTAACAGACTGAGCCACCCAGGCACCCCACTATTGAAATGCATTTAAAAGTAATTGGTATTTTTAAAGGGTCAAATATGGCTACTTTCTGAAAGTGGTTTTTACCTGAACTGTAAAAATATGTATCCCTCTTAGAAAATGCGTTTCGATTACCAAAAACTAGAACAGCTAGGCCAATATCACCTATGGCATCTATAGTAAACTTTGATTTTTCTCAACCCATGTAAGACTCCCCTAAGTGAGCTCAATAGGGCTCAACTTGTACTTTCAACAAGTTTACTGAGTATGTATAGTCCAGTCTGGGATCTGCTCCAAATGAAAAGGATACACTGACTTCTTCCTTGAAATGTTTACACAGCTATGATAAGCAACACAAGAGCTACAGTTAACTTGATATTCTAGGCTTTTGGTATTTTGGTTTTCTTATAAACAGAAGTTACACTTTAACAAGTGATATCTATTAACATCCAATGTTCAGAACTCCGCTTTTAACACAAACTCCTATAAAGAATGCAATTATGTGAAGTTCCTTATGGAGGTACAAAGTCTTCTAAAACTAGTTTTAAAAATTCTGATTTGACAAGAGATCAATTGAGCCCCAGGAGTCCCCTCTAAATATGGAATGTATCACTAACTTCTAGCTTTCTAGAAATAGAAACTTTAAGGATATGGAAAGTACTGTTTGTCTCCTAGAGTGGTGTTTGGGTGTATAATTAGGCAAAGCCATAATAATCTCCCTTCCAGGAGATGAAATAACAGGTTTGCATACTTCTAAACCTGCTTAACACAAAGAACCCCACTATATGTACTAGTGCATATATATTAACTAGTATGTGAGCTGAATCTTGACCAAAATACCAACTGCATAACTAGTCCTCCAAATGTGTATTTGCTAATTAACTGAACATACAGCTTTAACTATTTGGAATATAAGAATATCCTCTTAGTTCCTTCAGTTGGGTAACACTGACATGTGAAGTAAATGTGCATTGATTGCAATTGTCAATTCTGACAAGCTAGCTATCTGCTCTAGTCTGCAGAATTCATATTGGGTAAGACTTGGAACTCCTATGTAAACACATTGTGCTAAGGAACACAGATAAGGTATTTAAAATGTTGGGGTGCCTAGGTGTTTAAGTCACTTAAGCATCCAACTCCTGATTGCAGCTCAGGTCATGATCTCAGGGACCTCGGATCAAGTCCCACTTTGGGTTCCATACTCAGGGAACAGGAAGAAGCGTGCTTGAGGATTCTCTCTCCTGCTCTTTACCACACTTGCTCGTTCTACTTTTTTTTTTTTTAATGGCTTAAATCCTCCTGTGGGAGGCACTTTGTTCACACTTCCACAATCTCTAGGTAACCTTGGGGCAACTAGCATACAGGTCTTTGGAGTGCTTTAAGCTGCACTTGAATTTGTCCTCCATAGCGTTCTCAAAACTCTAGACTGTAATGAGGGTGGGAGTCAAGTTAAAACAAAACAAAACAAAAAACCTACTAAAACCAAGAAAGGTGGCATTTTGCCAAGAGCCTTAATGAAACATGGGTCTACTACATAATCAGGGGCTGGAAGTTAAGTGATTTAAATCAAACTTGTTCCAATGCAATATTCAGAGTACTTTACAAACTAATAACATTTATTATGGCAGGAGATGCTTGCTTAATTCTGTGAAAGAGGCTTTATGACCCTGAAACAAGTGATCCAATTACAATACCCATCTCCCAGAGCTCCTTGCAATCCAATATGAATAAAATGGGTCACTGCCAGATTGGATCAGAGCATTTCCTAATGTCAGATAACTTATCTTTCATGGATAACATTAAACCCATTCGAAACTGGGAAAGTCTTCCTATAACTAAACTTAGTCTGAGAGATTCTGGTTGAAGAATATGAGCTACCCATAAGAATCTGAGATACCCATAAATTTAGCATCCTACAGCTAGGATTCTGAAGCTTTATATTGTCTAGCTGCAACTTTGCTTTGAAGTCTCAGGAAAACTGAAACACAATGTCCTGGCAACAGAACCTCTCTACAAAGGTAGAAGAGAGAAGTTCTGAATAAATACTAGCATGTGATGCACATGACAAGCAACAGGCTAGAGATTACAAAGACAGAAATACTATACACTTAGCATGCACGTGATGGGGTATATCTACTTGGCTATCAAGACAGACAATAATGAAGAACTTAACACTTCTGGCCACCTCATCCTAAATTCACCTGGTGGTTGAGATAGCCACCTGTGCTTAATTGCCTTTATCCAAAGGAAAAATTTCTGTCTTCAGAATGGGAGGTAGATTAGCACCATGGAGACAAGTATTAGCTGAAGTTAGGCTCCTATCATCCCAAAGAAACCTAAAGACAAGAGTAGCACCACCCAATTTCAGATGGCTTGGAAAGCCAGTGAGTGGTGAAGATAAGATGCCTATGTAAAAACTAGTGGTACTCCTAAGTTGGTACTCTGCAAAGTTCATCTGTTTTTGTAGCAGCCCAAATGAATTGGGCTCAGACTTCAGAAGTAAATAGAAGAACCATGTTTTTCACTTACCTAAACACATGAAATTAGAACTTAGTCATTTTTTTACTCTGATGCTATGTAATCTTCACCTAATGTATTTGAAAGTTTCATCCATGTGTGTTGCTACAGTTCTTTGACTTCTGACATTCCACTATGTGATTATTAGCCTAAGCATGTTCTCATGATTGTTTGAGTTGTTTCTACGTCTTTGCTACTGGGAGAAATGCAGCCATAAGCACCTTTTTCATGTATTACCATACATGTTAGCCTCTTGGCACTCTTAGAAGTCAAGGTATAGAGTATACAAAATCAGTCTCGGGAGAAAATACCAAACCATCAGCCAAAGTCCTTGTATTAACTTACACCATAGGAGGAAACTCTGAACCAACATCTTCTCCAACTTTTAATTTTAGACCTTTAATTTTCAAAAACTAATTCACTATGATTTTGATGTATATTTCTCTGAGCATGAGTCACTTCTCATGTATTTAAAGATTTTCTTCTCTGTGAAATAACTTGTCATTTTTGTCTCTTGATATTGATTCTTCATGGTAGTTCTTTATAAGTCCTTTGTGTATATCCTGAGTTTCCATTTGTAACCTCTCAATTTAAGGCAGTTCTTGAGAATTTAGTCAGAAGTTCTAACTTTCTTGTAGATCTTTTTTGAAAAATTCATCGATCCCAAGGCCTGAAACTTAGCCATATTTCATTACCAAGAATTGAAATGTTATTTTCATATATAAATCCTTAATATGTGGAGCTTATTTTTACATATGGAATAAAGTAGTCATCCGACTTTCTATATGAATGATTTTTTTTCCCAGTTGGACTAATTGAATAGCCCTCCTCTCAGTAAGTGACCTTACTGAGTTAAGAGAATATTGTGTACAAAGAGCTGATGGTCTTCTTTAGGAGTCTGCTGTCTGTGAGACTATACCTGGACTTGGGGGCCTGGGAGACTGGTCTTGGACCTGTATAGCTGAAATAACAAGACTCTCATAGGAAATCTATGCTATGATCTATACCAAGATGGAATATAATGTTTCACCATCATCCTTAACAACTCTTCATACCCCTGTGGGGATGAGGGATCCAAGAAGCTTCAGATATAGAATGTACCAGTGGGATTGAGCATGGTGAGCTGCTTTATGCCAAGTTAAAACTTATTTTGCCTTTTGAAGATACTAATCCAAGTGTGTGTGACTGCTGCTGGTAATGGTTCATCTGCTCTAATCCTACTTCAGTGGGTTGTTTACCTACTGGATTAGTTGTTTCTTAAACATCTTCTGCCCTGTGAGTTCACTTCCCTGGTGGTATTGGCTACTACCAAACAATATGTAATTCACATGGCACTGCAGATTCCCAGCACCAATGAGCAGGTATATGAGCCCCAGAACAAGCGCCCAAGGTGCCAAATTTAGATAGTAAATCTTTTCCTTTCCCACAAAAATCTAAACCTTCTGTGTTCCCTAGGAAGAAGACTTAAAGGAGAAATCTCCTTGGGTAACTTGTCAATTTTGAGAATGTCAGAGGGTGGGAATGCAGGTACTTGAGGTTAGTTGTACCCTACCTGTTTATCATGGGACTTCATCAGCACAGAGCTGCTCTATGATGGGACTTCTGAGGACAACGGAGTCCACACAAGTGTTAACTAGACACTGCTTATTCCAAGGCAATGCAGGGGAAGAACAAGACCCAAGATCCTGCTGTGTGTCATTCATTGCATTTTCCCACAGCCATGCTTCGAGGTCTATCTTCTATCTCAGGCCAAAGTTACTATCCTGCAAACCTGCTGGTTATTTCTCATCCCAACCTCCCCCAGAGTTTCAATTTCTATCTTAGTTTCCCATATAGGGTACCTTTGAGATTGATCATGGAAAGCAGCCAGCAGTTATACTGGTCTACCATTTGAGATTAAGAACCCTGTGGATCTCACACTTGGAAAGACCTTCTCAGATGCTCAGGGGGCTCAGTCTTAATCT
Source organism: Lutra lutra (assembly GCF_902655055.1). Lineage (NCBI taxonomy): Eukaryota > Metazoa > Chordata > Mammalia > Carnivora > Mustelidae > Lutra > Lutra lutra. The sequence continues at coordinate 58,807,855 of NC_062287.1, read as the reverse complement.
TTCACAATGACCCCTGTGATGCTAATTAGGCTAGCCTTGGACTTCATGTTGGAGGTACTTGTGTGAGATACTGTGCTGTAGAACTTTGAAAAATATTTTCAGGGGTGCCTGGGTGGCTCAGTGGGTTAAAGCCTCTGCCTTCAGCTCAGGTCATGATCCCAGGGTCCTGGGATTGAGCCCCGAATTGGGCTCTCTGCTCAGCAGGGAGCCTGGCTCCTCCTCTCTCTCTGCCTGCTTTTCTGCCTACTTGTGATCTCTGTCTCAAATAAATAAAATTTTAAAAAAATAAGAAATATTTTGATTTGTATATACACCTACTTATAATCATGCTGAAAACATATCCTTCAGTAGCACTCTGTGGATAGAGGTATAGTCTGAGTAGGAAGCTATTTTATCTTGTGTATGAAGCAAATCCCACTGTTTGTCGCAAAGGCTGTGCAATAATATAGCCATAAATGTTCTAATAGTAAATCCTTGGCTTGGGGCCGAAAATGTCCATTTTAGGTAACAAATAACAGATATTTTTTAAGAGTGGGCTTAGTAGAGCTGAGCAGAAGACTGCCTCATGGAACAGAGATGGAGAATGGGACCTCCATGCAAGAGATCCTAGCAACTCCGGTAGTACACACAATGAACATTTAGCTGAGTGGCTGAAGTTCCCCCAGGAGTATTCCTTTTTTTAACTTACTCTTAGAACCCAGAGCTGTTCAGAAATTTTGCCCTTGTAAGGGCCAGGCAGTTGATAATATATTCTTTGTATTCTCATCTATTCTAAGTCCAGGAGTTGGGAGGGAGAGAGAATTATCTTAGAGTAGAAACCTAAATTCCCTATCCATAAGTAAACTTCACATAAAAACAAGCTGCTACAAAGAAATTGAGGAAATGGAGTTGTGACAATAGCCTAGGACTGCTCTGGACTAATAGATATTCTTGTGCTCTCTCCCTTCCATAAAGTGCCACTGATTCTGAGGAGTGCCTATGGTAATATCAAGGAGTGGCTCTGCCTAAGGCTGCACTTTGAACTCAGTTGGTATAACACATGTTTGACACTAGGTCTTACAGATTTAGATCAGCACTAGAATGTCCCCCAGGTCTTCTGTTCTAGTGTAAGAAAGGCATTGTTGAGCTGCTCACTGAGGATTGTGATGATTATGTGACTTTTGTTCTCTTAAATGTCTGAGCAGTCCTTGGAAAGTCAGTCTTCATAAAAGGTTTTATATTCATAAGTGGTATTAGCTCTTCCCACAAGACTAACTTGTGAAAATGAATTGAAGATTTTTCAGTGTGATTCCCCATAATTGCATCAGAATAGGTTCTGCAAAGAGCGGATGCCAAGATGGAATGAGATGTGTCAGAGGTTTCTTCATTCAGGGGGAAATGCCCTTGAAGGAAGATACAAAGGGATCCTGAGGTGGGAAGAAATATGAGATTACAGTGCAGGTCTGATCTCTGGGAGGGAGGGAGGTTAAGGGAAGGAAGGTCTTAAACTCTGCATTTCTAAGAAAGCTTTGTCAAGGCCAGAGATTCCCTGTGCCAAAGGCATCCATAAGAGGAGTCCAGTTCCAGCATCCCTCAAGAATGGGTGTGCCTCTTAGTATTAAGCTCATTGATTTGGTTGGAAGCCACTAACTGGCTGTGGAACCTAGGCAGTGCCGTGGATTTCTGAGCATAGTGATAGAGGCTGTCAGTCAAACATGCTCTCTGCAGTCAGATCTGAGCAGCATGTTTGCATGGCGACTACAATCCATTCTTCCACTGTATAGTGGTCATTCAGATTTTGGTAGCAGCACCTCATAGTTTCCATGAGCACTTGCTAAGGGTAGATTAGATGAAGGTTGATGGGAGAATGGCAGCTCCAGTCTCAAACTCCTATCAGAACCACAGCTTTCACTTACTTCTCCTCCCATTGTCTATTTGAAGTTCCTTTCACCCTCTACTATCACCACTGCAATCCTGGTGGCTTACCTGATGGAGTAACATGATTCTTCATTTATGAGGAGGCCAAACGCTTGGTAATCATACTCTTCAAATGTGGGGGTTGTTGCAAATGTACACTCCTGCTTACAATGTGGCATGGGTACCAGAAAATGCCCAAATGGATCCCCCTGGCTTCTCCCTTACAAATTCTTCCCTGTTTCCATTGTTAAAAAGCAGCTGTCTTTTCAATTAGGTCAGTTACTTCTGCCAGTAAGGTAACTCCTTAGCTGTTGGTCCCTGAGCACTGGAGTCCAAAGTAGACTGATGGCAGCTATAAATTGTAGCTCAGTAGAACCCTTGCTGTATCCTAGGAGGATCCGGACTTCCAATATTGAAGAACTGAAGAGTTCCTGGGACAGGAAACCAAAGTCTCCTAGTAGATCATGGAGACTGTAGAATATTCCTGTGTCTACCTTTTGTTCTGGACTTCTGTGTCCTATTGGGTACCAAGCACCAGATAGAGATCTGATTTAATGCAAATGTGGCATCCTAAAGGAAGATACTCTATTCTTGTCAAGTGTTGCCTCTGAGCTGCATTTTTAGCTTTCAGAGGACTGCTCCAGCATTCTGAGGCCAACTGCTCCTGGTTAGTGTGAAGTAATATTAATTCTTGCAGTGGATTCCCATAGCCACGAACCCTATCCTGCATATCCTACTGTGAAGAATGCCCATTCTTTTGTTACTGTGTCATGTAGGACCTCTTGCCCATAAATCAGCTATTCAAAGCCCGAAAAGTACTGCTACCCAAGGCTCTGTGGACAAGAAAGGCAAATCCATATCCAGAAGTACATAGCACTGACAGTACAAACCTTCAGCATAGTTGACTTGCCATCGGGTGACCTTAAGGAACAGTATTACATCTGGGTTTCAGCATTGATCTCTATCGCTGAACTTCAGAGGCAGTAGTAGCTACTCAACCTTGGTCTTTGGGACTCCACTTGGATGGGCCCACATAGTCTCCTTTGCTGTTATGGCTGCCACTCTAATAATCCATCATACGAGTTCTGAGCTGATCGCTGATGAATGACAACTAGCACAATCACCTCAATGGCTTTGTTTAGAGCCCCTTTGGGTGTATGCTTTATACAGATGGAAAGATCTTCAATTTGGACCCAAGTCCCTTATGTCCATCTTTATACCTCAGACCTCTTTGCGTTAAATCACCTATCTCTTACTCTCTAGGCCTTTCCCCCAAAGACTTAAATTCTCTTGGACCATATGGCCATCCACACAGCAGGAATGACCTATTGTACCACTCGAAGTTGTGCCAGTTGGGAAGACTTCACATTCTCTACTCTTTCAAAGCCTCAAGCCCACTCCTGTGTGTAACTGTAATGCATCTGCCATCCATTTTAGGCCCAGCTGTTCTTATGGAAAGATGGTTTTGTGATTTGTCCCACATAACTGACCACCTGGATGTGGATGTAGATGTACACAGGCAGGCTAAGGAATGTCATTTGTGAGACTCCTGCTGTGTGAATAACCTTGGGAGCCTAATAGAAAATGTATTATCTGGCCTACAGGTCAGAACTGGCCCTTCTGTTCTGGATGCCAAGAGCTACAAATCATGTCCCCCACCCAGCTCCAGGCTGGATTGGGACCCCAGAATGGAATCCCAAAGGGGAGGCAGACACACATAGCCCAGGCTCCTTGAGAATCTGGAAACATGCTAACATAAAAATGCAGCTTGCTCCAGACTGCATGTAGGCAAGCAGATGTTTAGTTTCAAACCCTATTATTTGTCCTATAAATCCTAACCCTTATGGGGATGATCATTTGGATGTCTCCCTTGAGGTGAGGATGCTCCCCCCAGGCCTCTAAATCGGGACTCCAGCCTGGCTGTTTCCACTGGGCTTCCCCAGCTAAGGAGGTTGGCTGTTTTAAGTACCTGATTTGATGTAACTTGGCCTTATTCTCATTCATTGCCTGCTACTACCTTCACTTATGTGTAGATTCCTTTCTTCTATTACCTTTCTATGATAGCTTTCTTCCCTTTTCTAAGCCAAAACATGGCTACAAAATCTTGTGCAGAACACATGCCTCCCAACTCCTAATGGAAACCAGTCCTGATTTTTTTTTTCCTCTTTCTGTTGGTTTAACAGACCCTTCATACAGCCACTGATGTGATTTGGGGGAGAAGGACTGATGAAAATGCTGTGGAGGGCATGAGTCTAGGATACCTGCTCCTGCAACTTAAGCCCTCTGGTCTTTCTTGGTTTGATCCTGGATGAACCACTTCCATCTCTCGCTGCTGCTGGAGTTGTGATCCAACCAGATCCCCATTTTACCTTCTGCTTGCTCTGACCACTCTTGGTCCTCCAAGAAGTGAACCACATGATGGGATTACACATGTGAAATTTACCGGAAGCTATGCCTATGAGGGAATTGCAGAGGGAGCTAGATGCTGGGCAAGCTATCAGATCACAATGCTAGTCTGACATTTGTAGAAGACTGAAGAAGGCTAAGGAAGAAAAGGTCTCAGACTTCACTGTAAATATAAAAGCATCAGCAAGGCCATTCAGGAGTCCTGGAGCCATAGTTCCCTGTCAGAAGGAATGGGCCTACCTTACATCCCTATAATGCCTAGTCATTAGCTATGAGCTGCTTGTGAGAAAATGTAACCTTGGCAGAACACAGTGATGGATTTTTAGATGGCAACAGCTAAGGCTATCAGTGGATCACACTCCTACACTGATCTAGGAGGCATATTTAGAGGTTGCCATAATAATCTCCATGGTTTATTGTATGCTCTCTAAACCTTAGTCTTTCTGGCTAGGTAGCCAACTGAATGCCTCTTGGATACATGCAGGTTTCACAATATTTAGGTGAGCCTGGTGGTGGGTATTAAGGAGGGCACGTATTACATGGAGAACTGGATGTGGTGCATAAACAATGAATCTTGGAACACTGGAAAAAAAAAAACTTAGGGGCACCTGGGTAGCTTAGTAATTTAAGTGTCTGACTCTTTCTGCTCTGGTCATGATGTCTGGGTCATGGGATTGAGGCCTACATCAGGCTCTGTGCTCAGTGGTGGCTCTACTTGAGATTCTTGCCCTCCCCATTTGCATGTGCTCTCTATCTCAATAAATCTTAAAGAATACATTAAGACCGTAGAATTGAGGGACTGTGGTATTCCATAGCCAGTCTGACAAAATTCAGTCTTTGGAGTATAAAGGCAAATTCACATGCTAGGCTCAATTCCAAAGTATAGGTGCCATAAATTGGGTCCAAGCTTATGTCCAACTCCCTTGAGTATATTCTCCTTCAGAAAATTTAAATGTTCACTAAAGGAGAATAACAAGGTTTCTAACATTCCAATCTTAACCTGCTTAAATGCTAGAGCTTCATAGGTAATTCTGGGTCTTTGAGCCTTACCCTTTCTTGCACTCCAACAAGAGGGCCCTGAGAGCCAGTGAGCTGTATTTGGCTCTTAACTCTAAACCTCTTCCCTTGGTCCCCAACCATGGTGGGGATAGGCAAAATAGGATTATGACTGGATTGGTTTTCCATTCATATGGAGAATATTTGACTCTTCCCAAATTCAGACATAAGGTTCAGGAAAATGGAACACCATGATGGAAAGATGGGATAGAAGTTAGATATATTAGAAGAAATATGGATATAATCAGAACCCTAAATGATCACACATTTAGATACCCCAATCATGAGGCAATTAGTGAATAGCCAAAGCAAAATGAGAAGTCGTTTATTCAGGTTGTCCTGTAGTGATCTTTCCTTTGTACTTGACTGCTTCCCTTTATACTAAGCTCTGTGATCACTTGTATCTACTAGGCTTTGGGTATACAACATCTCCCTGCCTAGTTATACTTAGGAATTAGAAGGACCACATGGTCCTCTCAATTGATGCAGAAAAAGCATTTGACAAAATCCAGCATCCGTTCCTGATTAAAACGCTTCAAAGTATAGGTATAGAGGGAACGTACCTGAACTTCATCAAATCTATCTATGAAAAGACCCACGCAGGGGCGCCTGGGTGGCTCATTGGGTTAAGCCGCTGCCTTCGGCTCAGGTCATGATCCCAGGTCCTGGGTTCGAGCCCCACATCGGGCTTTCTGCTCAGCAGGGAGCCTGCTTCCTCCTCTCTCTCTGCCTGCCTCTCTGCTTACTTGTGATTTCTCTCTGTCAAATAAATAAATAAAATCTTTAAAAAAAAATAAAAAAAAAAGAAAAGACCCACAGCAAATATCATCCTCAATGGGAAAAAGCTTGCAGCCTTCCCGTTGAGATCAGGAACACAAGGATGCCCACTCTCATCACTCTTGTTCAACATAGTATTAGAAGTCCTAGCAATAGCAATCAGACAACAAAGAGAAATAAAAGCTATTCAAACTGGCAATGAAGAAGTCAAACTCTCTCTCTTCGCAGATGACATTCTTTATATGGAAAACCCAAAAGACTCCACCCCCAAACTACTAGAACTCATACAGCAATTCAGTAACGTGGCAGGATACCAAGTCAATGTACAGAAATCAGTGGCTTTCTTATACACTAACAATGTAATCAAACTTGGATTGAATCCAGCTCTACCCTTGTGAGAGGAGACTGAGCTGGGCATTCCGAGGTGGGAGTAAGGAGTATAATGTCTGCTGTATAAGGAACATTAAATATACAACCATTTAGTCCTTGGGGAAGAGGCTTGTCAGCTTTTCCACGGCTGAGTAAAATGCAGGTTAGAAGGATTAGAAGCTTTGGAGTTTTTAAACTGCCAAATTCCTAATTTTAACTCTGAGTAACCTTGGACAATCCTATCAGTTCTGGGAATGTCAATTTTTCTCCTCTGCAAACCAGAGATAATTTCTGCCTGTACAGTGAGGTTGTAAGGATTACATTAGTAACTTTCAGCATCTACTTAACTAGCAAAGTGCTTTATAGTCACCTTGTAGATATTGAACTAATAGTTTAGAAGGTAAGATTAATGTTCCTAGACATGCTAGAATTCATAACTTCACCTTATTCTGTGATTGATTCAAAAGAACAGACCTATGATCAGGGATCCTACAGATAGACCCACGGAGACTTCCTGTGCATATAGGAGGCTCTCCTCCTCATGGACCTTTCCCATGCTTCAGGCTACTTGACGGGAGTGGGCCTGCAGGGGAAGTACAAGTGTTGTGTTGAGACCTGGTGGTCTTGTCTCATTACGCTGACATTTTCCCAGGCCATGTTCTTTTAGAACACTCCATGCTTTCTTAGTGCAAGCTGTTTTAGTAGCATCTGCTAAAGGCTTAAATCAAAACTGCTTTGCTTGTTGCTAAGGCCACTTAAATGATTCCAGGTTTTTAGGATTTATTTAAAACATACATAAAAACAGACTGAGTAGAGTAGAATATATTATATAATAGTGTTATCAACCAAAGCACTTGATCTATGCATTTTTTAAAATATTTTATTTATTTGACAGAGATCACAAGTAGGCAGAGAGGCAGACAGACAGAGAGAGGGAAGCAGGCTCCCCGCCAAGCAGAGAGCCCAATGTGGAGCTTGATCCCAGGACCCTGGAATCATGACCTGAGCTGAAGGCAGAGGCTTTAACCCATTGAGCCACCCAGGTGCCCCTTGATCTATGCATCTTAGAAACTTCATATTCAGTTTATAAAGTAAGAGTATTCTTTCCTGTTTCCAATGTGTAAAATGTGAACAAAACTAGCTACCTCCTAAAGATGTTGGGATATCTTTAAGACTTACATAAGTGGTGACTGGACACTAACCGCTATTTATATTACTGATGTCATCATGATTTCACCTTGAAAGCTCAAATACCCTTTAGTCTTTAAAAAAAAAAAAATAAGTAAAAACAACTACCCTTAGAATTTAGAGTTGTCCTGTCTTGGCATTCCTTTGGAATCACACAAACTAGAGAACACTGGGCCCAACATCTCAGACTGGTTGTAATTCCCATTTGGCAAGCTACCTACCATATTTCAATTCCTTCTCTATGTGCTTACTTGAAAGAAAAGAAAGTAAGTCATTTAATCTTAGTTTCTGTCTTTAGGATTTGAAGAAGCCGCTCACGGATCTGCTTGGTACGGACAGCGTAGACAATGGGATTAAGGATTGGAGGAATGAGGAGGTAGAAGTTGGCCAGTAGAGTGTGGATTGGAGGAGGCACTTGGTGACCAAATCGGTAAATGAGAGAAGAAATAGCAATAGGAACATAAAAGATCAGAATGGCACAGATATGAGAACCACATGTCCCCAGGGTTTTAAGCCGGGCCTCAGGTGTGGCCAGCCCCATCACAGCCCGGAAAATCATCACATAAGAGGCAGCGATGGCCATGGAATCCAGGATCAGGACCAGAAAGCCAATGCTCAGCCCATAGACATTGTTTACCCTGCTGTCACCACATGCCAAGGTGACCACCGCCATGTGCTCACAGTAGGAGTGGGAGATGACACGAGCTTTATAAAGGGGTAGCCGCAGGCGGATCATCAAAGGCAGAGGTCCGATGTATAGTACACCATGGAGGAGGGCAGCCAGCCCCAAATGTCCCACCACATTATGAGTGAGCACTGTAGTGTGACGGAGTGGGTTGCAAATAGCCACATATCGGTCAAAAGCCATGGCAAGGAAGATGCCTGACTCGACTGTGGCAAAGCAGTGGATGAGGAACATTTGAGCCAGGCAGGCATCCAGGCCAATATCCCCAGCACCAAACCAGAAGATTCCCAGCAGTTTGGGCATAGTAGAAGTGGACAGAACCAGGTCGATGACAGCCAACATACACAGGAAGAAGTACATGGGTTGGTGCAGGCTATGTTCTACCTTTACCATAGCCAGAATGGTGACATTCCCCACCACAGCAACCAAGTACATGGAGGCAAAGGGGATGGAAAGCCACATATGCAGGGGCTCCAGCCCTGGGTGAGCTGGAAGGAGCTGGGTATTGAACAGACATTGTGAGAAGGGAGCATGATTCATAAATGAACCTTCTCACCTGTGGCCCAAAATGCAGTAGAAACTTTTTCTAGAAATAAAAAACAAGAATATCTTATTAAGTTCTATAATAAAGAATAAGATTGTTGATGCTACAGACTTTCTTAGAAGAAACTATAGAACAATGTCCTAGTTTAAGTGTCATGTTCATGCTTTCATAGTATTGAAAAAAAAATTGCCAAGTAAAAGCTAAACACATTCAAATGAACGTAGGAGTATTTATTTATAATAGGACTCGGAGTAATGTGCTTACATCAATAAATAAAATTACATGAGACAGACTAGTACTAGTTTTTAGTCTTTTAACTCTGCAGGTAGGCTATGTGACATCTCCCAGGATTATATTAGGATTATATTAGAAGGTCTCAAAATACAAGCTCCTTGAAAAGAAGAAATAGTTGATGCTGAAAGATACAGTGAGAGACTCCTGGGACTGTCTAGGTTGTATAGTAAATTTGAAGTTTAAGGTAGAGGCCAGCATTTGCTAATACATGAGTTGAAACATTTAGCCTGCAGGCCAAAAATCACAAAGCAGAGACATGGGTCAATAAAGGACTTCAGAGGATGGAAACAAAAGTATTCCTGAAAGGTGAAAGCTGCTGAATGTAGCGCAGTTTGTGCTTCTGCCCAAAGGCAGGTCCTTGTAAGGGCCTTCTCCCTTCATGGAGGCTGAATAGAGAAGATTGAAGAAGAGAAGAGGGTCATCCCTAGGAAGAAAGAAAACACATTAAGCTCTAGTGGCAAGCCTAGAGGATGAGTATTTGGCCAGAGAAGAAATACCATACTCAGAGTCCAGGGCAACCGGCTTCAGAGAGATTAGTATGAAAAAAATACGTGGGAACCGTTTCGGGGTTTTGTTTTCTAGGATCTAAAGGATCATACTGGAATGTTTCCTATCCTATTAGAGGAATGTCAAGGACATGGAAAAGCATATAAGAAGCTTTGTCTCCTAGATCTTGAGTGTTGTAAGGTTGAGTATAGCAGGGTAGTTAGTAGTCTGGGCTTTGGGATTTTCCAGGTCTGGTTGTGGCAGTAGGAGCTGACACAAGTGCTATTACCCTATCAGTTACATGAATGACTTCATATGACAACAAACTTAAACAGTTGTGGCCTAGAGGAGGCATGAGGATTAAAGGAGAATGCAATGTGTGACATATTAACACTAAGCATTATTAGCTCTTTCTAGATGTTGAGAATAATGTTCAAAACCAAAAATACATCCAATAAAGCTCAAACTTTGGAATGCCTGTCTCTGTAAGGAGCCATGGAACAGGGAGGATGACAACCATACTAGTGACTTTATCCCACAAAATTCTTCATGAGCTGGGTTTCCTCTCCAACTCAAGATTCTCCTAGGTCAGTACAAATTGGAACAGTGTTGGCAATAGACATAAAAAGGCAAGGTAAGAAGGCTAAGTCAGTGGGGCTGGGCAAGATGAGCACACAGGAATCAGTCGATGATTGAAGAAACCAGGTGAGCTCAGGTAAAGGGAGCCTCTCTTGGTCTTCTCACCCTGTGTGCTAGTTATTCTCCATTTGTCCATCCGAAGCTCTGTCCTAGGTCCCTAGAAACTGATATTTATGGATTGCATCACTCAGGTTCCCTTCTCTTGTGGTTTCTGGGTGGGCTCACCAAAATGAAGTCACTAGGAGATAGGAAAGTGAGACAAGAGATCAGGAATTTGTTCCCCCAGTTCCCTTCCTGCCAAATACGGCACTGACATGGTGTTCTACCAAATGCAATAGTGTCTTCCCTTTTGTCATCAGGCCTGAGTTAGGTAATGCTGTGCAAAGTTTGTTCTGGTGCTTCACCATCACTTATTCAGTTTCCTTAACTATTCCCAGGCCTCAGCGAACAGTCCCTTCATTTGCTCCCTTCACCAGGCCACTAGTTTGGGTCAGACCAGACCCCAATAGTACACAATCTTTACTCAGTATTGTCTTTGCAAAGCAGTCTGCGTCCTCAGCAGGACACATAATCTAAAAGTTGTCAACTTTACTGAATTGGTTCTAAAGGCAAAACAATTTCCTGGTAGTCAAGGGCTAAATGACCTCTACCAGGACTTCTAAACTGAAAATAAGAGCGGACTTGGCTCCTTCACCCCTGCCTCTACTTGACTGGCCTTCATAACCTGATGTTATACTAAGCAAAGTTGTATTCAAGTGGACAGTAAGCTTTACTCCAGAAAGGGAAAGTCTTTGAATGGAAAAGATGGTAGGACTTGCCAAGCGAATTTGTCTTCTCGTCCCATGCTCCTCCCCCATCATAGCAGTTACCCTTTTCCTGTGTTAGTGCAGAAGTGGTTTCAGCAGTCTTATTGCTTTGATGCCATTTGAGTCCCAGCACTACTGAGTCACACCCTGGATCAACAGTTTTCTTCTGAGTTTGGGCAGGATCCTCCTGTTGTAGGAGGATCTCACAACCCAAGGTACATACAAGGCTAAATATACCAAGGGAACTCTAGAAATGGGGAGAAATTTCTCTTGAAAGCCAGCAAGCCAGCCTCTACTACATCATAGACCTTCTTAGAGCCAACCCACAAGTCTTCATTCCTCTGGACTAGTTTCAAGCCCTGAAGGTGGATTTGGTTTCTTTCCCTTATCCTATACCTGACGACATACAGATCTGTTTCCCCAATGGCAGCTTCCTCTTCCTATCCATCTCCAGGAGCACCCCATCACAATGAAGAAGCTACCCATGACTGGAGAGATGCACTTCCACTGTGGAATGGGGTTGGGCTGAGCCTTGGTTAACTCTGCCAACCCCCATTTGATCCCTAAGATCCTAACTTTCCTTAGCTTATGCCTCCCTAGTCAGAAGCAACCTTCACACTTTAAATACAATAGAAAAGGGCTACTGCTGCTCCTGCTCAGAATGATTGTGAAGGGTATGAGTCACAACGTGCCACCTGAGCTCTATGCAAAAACACCAGCCATGGCTCTTACTGTTCTTCACCCTGCCCACAATCTTCCAACAAGGCTGAATTTTTCCACTTCCCAACTGTAACATGTTCTTTTGCCTGAGAATTACCCATGTTTTCTCCTGGTGTTGTGATGGTATACTCCTCTTCCTCACCTAGCTAATCCTTATGATTGCTCCTTGCCATAGCCTAGATGTCCCCTTAAACCTGTTCTAACCCTCCCTCCGTGCTCAGTGCCTATCTTTGTACTATATACACAGTGTTCTGAGCTGCCTGCTCCCATGCATGATTCCTCAAACAGAATCTATATTTAATAGAGTAGAGAGCATGCCTATCTTATTCTCTAGTGTAATCCCTGTGAGAGCCCAGCACTGGATATGTCAAATAAGAATAACCTATTGCCTATTTAAAGCACCTGGAGGTGTTTTGGAGGGCCTTGTATTGGCATTGAACTAGAGGCTGCTTCAGACTTCCTGAGTGGGACTCTGCAAATTCCACACTTCACATCCCCTTGCAAGAGAATTCCTTCCCCTGGAGTCTGGTCTTGGAGAGTTCAACAGGAATATAATCAGAAGTAGAATGCCTAAGGGTCCCAAGGCTGCTCATCCTAAAAGGCTTGGAACCCTTCCTGATTACCTCTGTCCTTTTGGATTCCCTTTTATAAGATGCTCTTACCTGGGCTAGGTAGTGTCAGAGCAAGAGCCTGGGGCTCTGCAAATGTCTCTGAGGCCTGGCACTTATAAGCATTCTGTTTCGGGGCCAAGGGAATTCCATCTGGACTGGTAACCTTACCACTTCCCTCAGTGGACATGGGAAATAGCAGGCTTTTTCCCAGAAGAATGAATGTAAAATCTAAACTTAAGCACAGCTATGCTTAATATGTCAGAGTTCGTCCAGAGAGGTCTAGGGAATATAGACTTTCTAACTGAGTCATGATCCCTTGGGTAGTGTCCAAGTCCTGCTCTTGCTGGTTGTATCTGGCCTCCCTGGAGTCTGCAGGTATTTTGAGGACCCTGAATAGAAATCAGAAAGGCCTTTCTAGAGAAAGGATGAGGAATCTCCTTTAAAATTAGAGCTCAGCCTGGCTGTAAATCTCTAAGGAAGTTTGATATCTTACAGTATTTGGAGGGGATGATAATTTCTCAAACTAACTTTAAGACAAATGAATGCCTATTCCCTCAAAATTAGATATTGTGCAAATTTCTCTCCCCACTCACATTGTGAGAGGTATGCCTATGGGCTGTATAAAAACATTAAAGGTATTAACTTCCCCTATAATTTAATATCTTAAATCTATGTTAAATGTGTCCAGTGTCTATTCAGCCTTGGAAGCAGAGGTGAATCAAAAATAAACATGGTCCCTGTTGATTCTAGCACTGTACAGGAGAGGGCATCCTGGCCCAAGGATGAGATACCATGACAGTCTAAGCTCCACAACACAAAGGAAAACTTCAAGCTTTATTAGATACCTTAATCCTTCATTTGAATGTGCTGACTTGGCTTCTCTTAGAGCCTGAAGCAACTATGGATGTACAGCTGGATGAGGGAATCCCCTTCAGATCTGTGTCCTCATAGACAATGGGATTACTCTAGGTACCACATGAAACCTCTGTTCATTCAGGTGTCAGAATGACTTGACAAATGATAGGTTGTATTATACTAATGAGAATTAGAAGCTCTTTTAATGTTTAACTCATTAAATGAAATTGCTATGCCAGTATCAAGTACTGCTCTTCTGTCATGTTCTCATCCCGTTACTATATTGTGCTGCTATACTTTGGGTCCTCTGGCTATCATTTCCCAAATTCTTCTTCTTTTCACCTAAACAACACTCTGAGATATGAGCTCTTAGAGTCCTCACTTCTCAGATCAAGATACTGAGGGCACAAAGAAGCTAACTAATTTGCCTGAAACTTACATAGGTAGCAATGAAAAACAAAAGTTTGGGTAGGCTTAAATTTTACATTTTTAATCCTAGTTTGCTAATAGTTTATGAATGCCAGATTCTTTTTCTGCATCTATTGATAACATGATTTTTTCTTTAGACAGTTGAGATAAATTACAACAATTTTCTGAAATGTTGAGTCAGCCATGCATACACAATAAATCCGTTGGTCACAGAGCATATGCTTCTGCATTGTCAGATTTGGTTTGCTAGCCTTTTGCAGAGGATTTTTTGTTTCTGAGACATTTCCCAGGGAACCCATCTGGACCAGGTGTCTCATTATGGAAGGTTATTAATTACTTTCCTTATTTGAGTTTGGTAGCCTGTCTTTCAAGGAACTGGTCTGTTTCATTAGGTTACCGAATGTATGAGCATAGAGTGGTTCAAAATACTATTAATCCTACATGGGATCAGTGGCTGTGGTCCTTCTTCTATTTCTGTTATTAGTAATTTTTCTTTCTTCCTTGACCTGGTTATAGGTTTATCGCTTGTACTGATTCTTTAAAAGAACCAGTTCTTGGTTTTGTTGATGTTCTCCATTGACTTCCTGATTTCAACTTCATTGATTTCTTTTAATTATTTAAATTCAATTAGCCAACATATAGTACATCACTAGTTTCAGATGTAGTGTTCAATAATTCATCAATTGCATATAACAGTCAGTGCTCACATCACATGCCCTCCTTAATGCCCATCACCCAGTCACACCATCCCCATACCCACCTCCCCTTCAGCAACCTTCAGTTTCCCATAGTAGAGAGTCTCACATGGTTTGTCTCCCTCTGATTAATTCCCATTAAGTTTTCCCCCCCATTCCCTTATGATCCTCTGTGCTACTTCTTATATTCTACAGTGAGTGAAACCACATAATTTTCTTTCTCTGATTTCACTTAGCATAATAGCCTCCAGTTCCATCCACCTTGATGTAAGAGGTAGGTCTTCAACCTTTCTAATGACTGAGTAATATTCTGTATATAAAAACCATATCTTCTTTTTCCATTCATCTGTTGAAGGACATATCTGTTCCTTCCACAGTTTGGCTATTGTGGGCATTGTTGCTGTGGATGTTGGGGTACAGGTGCCCCTTCTTTTCATTACATCTGTATCTTTTGGGTAAATACCAAGTAGTGCAACTGCTGGGTCATATGATAGTTCTATTTTCAACATCTTGAGGAACCTCCATACAGTTTTCCAAAGTGGCTGTATACCTTGCATTCCCACTAACAGTGCAAGAGTGTTCCCCTTTCTCCACATCCTCTCCAACATTTGTTGTTTCCTGTCTTGTTAATTTTTGCCATTCTAACTGGTGGTATCTCAGTGTGATTTTTGATTTGAATTTCCTTGATGCCAAGTGATGTTGAGCATTTTTCATGTGTCTGTTAGCCAAATATATGTCTTTGGAGAAGTGTCTGTTCATGTCTTCTGCCCATTTTTTTGACTGGATTATTTGTTTTTTGGGATGTTGAGTTGGAGAAGTTCTTTATAGATCTTGGATACCAACCCTTTATCTGTACTCTCATTTGTAAATATCTTCTCCCATTCCATAGGTTGTGTCTTAGTTTTGTTGACTGTTTCCTTTGCTGTGCAGAAGCTTTTTATCTTGAAGTCCCAAAAGTTCATTTTTGTCTTTGTTTCCCTTGCCTTTAGAGATATATCTTGAAAGAAGTTGCTGTGGCCAATGTCCAAGAGGTTACTGCCTATGTTCTTCTCTAGGATTTTGGTAGATTCCTGTCTGACATTGAGGTCTTTCTTCCATTTTGAGTTTCCTTTGTGTATGATGTAAGGAAATGGTCCAGTTTCATTCTGTATGTAGCTGTCCAGTTTTCCCAGCACCATATACTAGAGTGCCTTTTTTCCCATTGGATATTTTTTCATGATTTGTCAAAGATTGACCATAGAGTTGAGAGTCCATTTCTGGAAATTCTGTTCTGTTCCATTGATTTATGTGTCTGTTTTTGTGCCAATACCATGCTGTCTTGTGATCATAGCTTTGTAATATAGCTTGAAATCAGGCAGTGTGATGCCCCAGCTTTGTTTTTCTTTTTCAGTATTCCCTTAGTGACTCAGGGTCTTTTCTGGTTCCATATAAATTTTAGGATTATTCGTTCCAGCTCTTTGGAAAATGTCAATGGTATTTTAATAGGGATGGCATTGAAAGTGTTGATTGCTCTGGGCAGTATAGACATCTTAACAATGTTTATTCTTCCAATCCATGAGAGTGGAATGTTTTTCCATCTTTTTGTGTCTTCCTCAATTTCTTTCATAAGTGTTCTCTTGTTTCTAAAGTATAGATCCTTTACCTCTTTTGTTGGGTTTACTCCTGGGCATGTTACGGTTTTTGGTGCTATTGTAAATGGAATCAATTCCCTAGCTTCTTTCTATAGTTACATTGTTAATGTATAGCAAAGCAACTGATTTCAGTGCATTGATTTTTGTATCCTGCCACATTGCTGAATGCTTAATGAGTTCTAGTAATTTGGGGGTGGAGACATAGTGTGTCATTTGCAAAGAGTTTGACTTCTTTGCCAGTTTGAATGCCTTATATTTCTTTTTGTTGTCTGATTGCTGATGCTAGGACTTCTAGTACTATGTTGAACAACAGTGAGACTGGGCATCCCTGTTGTGTTCCTGACCTTAAGGGAGAAGCTCTGTTTTTCCCCATTGAGAATATTTGCTGTGGGCTTTTCACAGATGGCTTTTATGAGGTGGAGCTGAGCACTGAGGCCTAGAGCTAACACCAGGAGACTGAGAAAATGCGAACAAATGCTACCACTTGGATACTGGGATGGCAGGTTTACTCCCATTGCATGTAGACTCCAAGGTCTGACCCACAGAAAAGAGCAATCACAGAGCTCTTCAAAGACACTGGGGTTCCCCTGACAAACTCATTTGTCACAGTTGTGGTGAAAGGTATATTCTCTGGACCCTGTAAAGGTGGGCAAACAGACCTTAAATGACAAATCTACCTTAACTTTCCATTCCAGTCTCTGAATTCCTTTCTGTAAAGTTTTCCAAGGCAGATTTGGCATTTCAAGTTAATTTATTGTGGGCCATGTTTTGGTCCATGTTTTAGCCAATAAACCATACTGTTAAGACCTTTTCTAACTCCTCGAGTTGCAACATTAAATCTGGAATCTCTGCTTATTGGACTCCCCTCAATAAACTTAACCAGATCCCATTTTACCTTCCTTCCACTATTACCCAACACACTTAGTGTCCATTCCCACACATATTCTCTGGATTTGTCTGTATGAATTAGAAAAGTCGAGTTCTTCTGGAGTATAGTGCTTTTTCTCCTAGGTGACACTTTATACCCCATCTTTAGAGCTCTTTCTGGAATTTGAGCATAGTAATAGACCTAAAAGTAAAGTGGAAGTGGATCCCAAGGAGAGCCTGCATTATCCTGTATGACAACTGCCTTAGGGGAAGTCACTACAGGTTCCTCAGCCAATTTAGGATTAATCCCCTTCAGACAGGCCACTTTCACTGGCAAAGAAGATTCGTCAGAATGAAAGGGCTCAATGTCCCAGCCTTATCAGGTTCTTCTCCTATATCCCCATTCCAACTTTCAGGATCCCATTTCTTCCCAGTCAAGAACCTCACTTTCTTAGAGACCCTGCAAGACTGAGTTCAACTTGCACTGTAATTGAGCCAGTCCCAGGATAATCTGTGGTCATTTCTATTTGTTTTTCCCCCAGCAGTCTCAGGCCTGTGGCCACAGGGAACACATAGACAATTTCAAGTCATTTATATAGTTCTTGAACTGGAAATTCAAATGTCAGAGCTCATCTTTTTTCCCCCCACTTTGTTCAGCAACATTAGGAATAACTAGCCAATTCCATTCTACTTGTTAACTTGACAAATGTTTGATGCTGTCCTACAGGGACTTATAACCTTGCCTCCTAAAAGTATTAAGTATTCGATTACAAGTATCCGTGGTAATACTTCATGTATCTCTATTGCCCTATCATGCCATGAACTGTTCATTCTTTACTGCTGGAAATAATGGTGTTTTTAAATATAATCAGATCAGAGAACCAATTCTAGACACTAGAATCAATTTAGAAAACTCACTTTTACAAGTCTGTTCTTCTAGTTTCCAAGCTGAGTTTAGGGATTTCTAGAAAAACAGAACCAGAAGGGTTGTGTGTGTGTGTGTGTGTGTGTGTGTGTGTGTGTGTGTGTAGGAGTAATCTTAAGGAAGGTGGCAAATCCAAAATTTGAGGAGTAGGCCAGATTCTTCCTCCCATGAATAAAGTTAGGGTAAGGAAGACTTACTAGGTGAAAGCACAAAAAGGGAGAAATCTATAGTAAAAAAAAAAAAGAGCAATGTAAAATGTTGGATAATGTGAGTAGGGATCAAAGTGTTCTCTGCTGACTTTAATTGTAGTTGATTTTTAGATGCTATATCCCAAGTAACTTCTGCCAGCCATAAACCACACCAAACTGAACATACGACCTATAGAAACAAAACCACTCTTCCTGCCTCACTACTCCAGTCTACTATTGACTTTGAAAACCAGTATCATGACCAGGGTCTCTGTCTCTTAATAACAAGGGTGTGGAGTCAGTGCATTCCTTCAGAACACTGATTTGTGTAGAGATCATAATTCAACATAACTTCTGTAATTGTTAACCAAAGTGGTCCTTAGAAACTGATAGACTGCCAACTTCAATTTGGGCTTTAAAGGAGTTAAACTGTTACTAAAATGCAAAACCAGAGTGCAGAGAAATGGGAGCACTGTGATTACTCAGTATCTGAGGCAATCCCGAAGTTTCTCTCCATCCACCACTAATTAGGAATTGCACTGAGGCCATATGCCTCCAGGAGGGGACTCCTTTCAGGATCATTGTTAGGGATGGCATTGAAATAAAAAGTTCACAAACAGGGGCGCCTGGGTGGCTCAGTGGGTTAAGCCGCTGCCTTCGGCTCAGGTCATGATCTCAGGGTCCTGGGATCGAGTCCCGCATCGGGCTCTTTGCTCAGCAGGGAGCCTGCTTCCCTCTCTCTCTGCCTGCCTCTCCATCTACTTGTGATCTCTCTCTGTCAAATAAATAAATAAAATCTTTAAAAAAAAAAAGTTCATAAACAATCCTGGAACAGTGAAAAAATAATTAAATTTCATTTAAAAAAAGACAAAGTTCAAGGATAGATCTCCCAGTGTATGCAATCTTTCAACTAATTGATAAATGACTTTCCAGGTAATAGAATGAGTTATTTGATCAGGTAAATGGGCAAAAAGTCTTGTGGGCATCCATGGAGTAACTTGTGGATTGAATGTGTGTTTCCCCACCATCCCCCACCCCACCCCAAATATCATAAAGCCCCAGTATGGCTACTTGGACATGGGTCCTCTAAGAATTGATTATGGTTAAGTGAGGTTATAAGGGTAGGGCCCTGGTCTCATAGAATTAAACACTAGAGAGCTCTCACTTTCTCTTCATGTATGCACAACCAAGGAAAGGCCATATGAGGACATAGCAAAGAACTGGTGGACTACGATCCAGGAGAGCCCTTACTGTAGATCAACCATGCTAATACCATGATCAACTTCCAGCCTACAGAACTGAGAATTTAAGATTTTATTTATTTGACAGAGAAGGCAGATGTTTAACCCACTAAGCCACCCAGGTGCCCCCTAGAACTAAATTTTAATTTTTTTTATTAACATATAATGTATTATTTGCCCCAGGGGTGCAGGTCTGTGAATCGCCAGGTTTACACACTTCACAGCACTCACCATAGCACACACCCTCCCCAGTGTCCATAACCCAACCACCCTCTCGCTACCCCCTCCCCCCAGCAATCTTTAGTTTGTTTAGTAAGATTAAGAGTCTCTTATGGTTTGTCTCCCTCCCAATCCCTTCTTGTTTAGAACTGAATTTTTATTAAACTAACCAATCTGCAGTATTTTGCTTTAGCAGCCTAAGAAGACTGATTCATCTTATTTCTGGCTGTCAGTGGTCATTTGATAACCTCCTCTACTCCAAATTATAACTTCCCCTTTCATTGCAGTTATCTTGTACTTTCTTCACCGTTTGTCTTTAGATGTGTGGATGATGGATAAAGTTCAACATTTGTGGGTTCCTGAGGAGCTATACTCAGTTCTAGAGAGAACAGTGGGATTGAAGGGAAATAGAATGATTTTCTTGGTGGGGGAGGTTCTAAGGTACTTGTTATTTATTTATTTTATTTCTTTTTTTTTAATTTTTTATTTCTTTTCAGCATAATAGTATTCCTTGTTTTTGCACCACACCCAGTGCTCCATGCAATCCGTGCCCTCTCTAATACCCACCACCTGGTTCCCCCAACTTCCCACCTCCTGCCCCTTCAAAACCCTCAGATTATTTTTCAGAGTCCATGGGCTCTCATGGTTCACCTCCCCTTTCAATTTCCCTCAACTCCCTTCTCCAAATCTTGTTTTTAATCAAACGTGCTTTTTCTTTAATATTTTATCCATTTATTGACAGTGAGATAGCACAAGTAGGCAGAGCTGGCAGGCAGAGGGAGAAGAAGCAGCAGGCTCTCCACTGAGCAGGGAGCCCAACATGGGGCTCGATCCCAGGACCCATGACCCATGATGAAGGCAGAGGCTTAACCAACTGAGCCACCCAGGTGCCCCAAACATGCTTTTTTAAAAAGAAGGGAAATTCACAATGTTGGTGAAATATACATAGTATATAAAGTAAACCTAGGCCATACCTTATATTTTTTTTAAAATAACATAAACAATAACTAAAGTATCCATAGGGATTATATAAACAGCTGGTATTTTTTCACCCTTCTCTTGTGAACTTTCTCCCAGTATCCCCTTTGGAGTCCTTAAAATACCTCCGTCTTGAGGGTTGGGTAGTCAGAAACCTGGAGCCAGTCAAGAACCCCAGCCAGGGGAATAGAGGTTAAGTCTATAATGTAGTGAAACGGGATTAGGAGTTGAAGACTGCTCCCAAGGCAGGGTGACTGAAGGTCCAGGGGAAAGTGTTTTGGTTTCTTTGTGTTTCTTGGGAAAGAACTGGCTATTTTCAGCACCTGGATTAAGAGGACACAGGACAAAATAGTGAAGAGATCCGGACTATGCCCTTCCCTTGACTCTAAACTAAATTTGTCCAAGCACACAGACAAGAGGTGACCCCTGTCAGTAACACAGCGTAGGGCTCTGTGGACAGCACTCCCAATGGGTAAGTACATTTCAGACAGGGGGACAAAGTCATTGGGCACAAATTCCAAGTTCCAGAAACATTTGTCTTCTGGTTCAGCCAGGGCTTGTCTTTTTCCTGCGTCTAGTCAAAAGTAGAATAAAGAGAGTACAATTTGGCCTGAGTTATGAAGAAAAAGGAGAAACCCCAAGTCAGGAACCTCATTGCCTAGTACTGTCCATCAGAACACAAGAGGAAAAATTGGACTATTCTAACCTTATCGGGCTTCTGCTCTCTTCCCCCACAGTTAGACAAACTTCTCTCCTGAGTTGATCCTTATACCACCAGCAGGTCTCTTCAACTGACTATACCCATGTTAAAAGAGCTATTCATATAGTTAGGAAAGAAGGATATGGAGTCACCAAGGTCCTATGGAAATAGTACTATGTGTCTGTGTTCTGTGGAAGAGGGCAAATAACAGAGGGAAGGAGTAGATAAGGAGGGAACACAGTGCCTATTCCGGGGGGCAGGCTTCCTAACACTTGACCTTCTGCATGCTCACACAAACTCACACATTTATAGACAGTTGATTTAATACATGAAGAAACTCTACAGTAGCTATTTCCTTCACTTTACCGACTAGGAAACAGGACTGAAAGCAGAGGCAAAGTATACACTCCCTCAATCAGAGCCAGAAACAGCAGTTAGTAGTTGAACCTAAGTTTATCTTGCGGCTAATCCATTATGTATTTTGCCATAACAAAACCTCTTTCTCAGAAGGCTCAGACCTACCAAGATGCTTCTATTAGGACTTGGAGACAGTGTCCATGTGGGGAAGCCTTTATGTGGGCTGACACAGAAACTGTTTCTCTCGAATGTTCTAAGTAACACAATTCCAGGGCTGCAATCTAGTTCAGACCACCCCATAAGATGCCAGTTATCAACTTGGTAGATTTTACTTTTATAAATATTCATATTCTCCTTGTCCTAGCACAAAATTTGGGTTTGGCACAAATCAGAAATCTGGGTTTAAGTCCATCCTATAACATTAATTCCTTTTTTCATAAGTAACCTCCCTTACATTGAGTAATCAGGCCTCTTTCTGCTTTGGATTGGGGGTCTATCACGATATTTTTAGACAACACTTCATTCTCCTTGGTGTGAGATAAAATTGTATAATTATTATTATTCCACTTAAATCCCTGTCCCATCTCTGTAATTCCTAGATTTTTTGAGACCTCCTCAGATGTCCCATGTAACAGAGAAAAAGGAACTATTCCAAATTGCAGAATCTAAAGTTCTGATCTGTTCCCCATAGTGAACAGTAAGAATTCAGGGAGAGAAAGTTGCTGCCATGTGCCAAGAACCTCATACTAATTTTCATTTGTTCCTTATAATTATCCTTTATAGTAGATATTCTCTCCAT
Organism: Lutra lutra; assembly: GCF_902655055.1. Taxonomy (NCBI): domain Eukaryota; kingdom Metazoa; phylum Chordata; class Mammalia; order Carnivora; family Mustelidae; genus Lutra; species Lutra lutra. The sequence continues at coordinate 58,785,494 of NC_062287.1, read as the reverse complement.
ATTTTATATGGGAAAAAATGAACTGTCAAGAGTTTAGGCTACCTGCCCAGAAACAGTAAAATAAAGGTCTGGGATGGGAAATCTGGTTTATTAGATGGCAAAGCTTGTGCCCTGTGGTGCAGCCTCCAGATGCCTTTCCCTTTCCTGTCCAATAAATCCACAGAAGCTCACAATTGAGTTCTGAAGAAAAGACTTCACTTGTTATCACTTAATGGCATATTAAAGTACTTAATTCAAAGAATTGCTGAAGTTGGTGAGATAATATAACAAGAACACTTGTGGAATATTTTAAAGTTCATAAAACTCCTTTTTCTTTTCAGCAATCAATGGCTGACCAAGAATTAAGCAACCTTGTAAAAACTTATGTTGGAGCTAGAATTAGGAATCCCTGAGGTTACATAGGGCCATTTTTATGCTTATTTGCCATGGAAATACCTAAAATATAAAAAACAGTTAAAAGAATATTTGAAATGTGCATGGGCTTGTTTGAATTTAGTGACTACTCACCCACTCTGGTATAGACTACAGATCCCAAAGAAGGCTTTGTAGAGAAGAAATGATCTGGGATGGGCCTTGAAATATGTGGGGAATTTGCCTGGGTAAAGACCAAAAAGGTGGTGAAACCTCTCAGCACAAACATGGCTGTGTGAAGAAAGTCACTCTGGAGAGGATGGGAAATCTGAGACTTAATATTGCTGAGAATCTGATGGGAAACAGCAGGATGGCAACCCTAACCAGGACAGGACCCAAATTAAACTCTGTGCTTTGGGGTGCCTGGGTGGTTAAACATCTACCTTAGGCTCAGTCCAGGGATCATGACCTGAGCCGAAGGCAGATGTTTAACCTACTGAGCCACTCAGGCGCCCCATGTAGTTTCTTTAATAAAATCTGTAACATACCAAGGAGATATTCAGAATTCTTTATTATAGGCTCCACCAATTGCACAGGATGAAAGTAAGAATCTAGTCTACAGTTTCCAGAAATAGTATCTCTCATAAGAGTAAAAATCTAAGTGCTCCTGACTCCTGGATACTCCACTGCCTGAAACATGTTCATGTCTAATAATGCCTGCTTGGTGCCTAGTTCTTTCTGGCTTACTGGCATTCCAGGGCTGCAATCCCTCCACATCTGGCTCTCCATCCCCTTCAGCTCTATGTACCTGGTGGCTGTAGTGGGGAATGTGACCATCTTGGCAGTGATAAAGGTGGAACGCAGCCTGCACCAACCCATGTACTTCTTCCTGTGTATGTTGGCTATCATTGACTTGGTCCTATCAACCTCTACCATGCCCAAACTGCTAGCCATCTTCTGGTTTGGGGCCCACAGCATTGACCTGGATGCCTGCTTGACCCAGATGTTCTTCATCCATTGCTTTGCCACTGTTGAGTCAGGAATCTTCCTTGCCATGGCTTTTGACCGCTATGTGGCCATCTGTGATCCATTACGCCACACCTCTGTGCTCACTCATGCAGCAGTGAGTCGTTTGGGCCTGGTTGCCCTCCTTCGTGGAGTACTCTACATTGGACCCCTGCCTCTGATGATTCGCCTGAGGCTGCCTCTTTACCGGACGCAAATCATTGCCCATTCCTATTGTGAGCACATGGCCATAGTTACCTTGGCATGTGGTGACACAACAGTCAACAACTTATATGGAATGGGAATTGGCTTCCTGGTATTGATCCTGGATTCATTAGCCATCACTGCCTCCTATGTGATGATTTTCAGGGCTGTAATGGGGTTGGCCACCCCTGAGGCTAGGCTTAAAACCCTAGGGACATGTAGTTCTCACATTTGTGCCATTCTTGTCTTCTATATCCCTATTGCTGTTTCTTCTCTCACTCACCGCTTTGGCCATCATGTGCCTCCCCATATCCATATCCTTTTAGCCAACTTTTACCTTCTCATCCCACCCATCCTCAACCCAGTTGTTTATGCTCTCCGCACCAAACAGATTCGAGAGAGACTTCTCCATGTTCTCAAGGCAGGCACTCAACCCAAGTGACCATTCTGCATCTGTGGGGCATACTGATAAAGATAGCAGGAAATGATTCTGACTGGGAAAGCCGGTACAATAATACCCATGAAGATCGGGCTTACCTGAGATGTGGCCATAAAGGTCTAAGAAAAATGTTAGGATATATTCCACTTGACTGTGGATTTTCTCAAAGTGGAGAGAGGAATACCTGGGGAAATCAAGGTATGAGTTTTTATACAGTATCCCTTTTCATATTTGACATAAAATTAGTTGCAAGGCCACAGAAATAGGTTTATTTGACATTTTTTATCAACGATTTCTAGTTTCTCTTTGAAGAATGTTTTGCACAATTTGTAGAAGATAAAATTCTACTCTAACACCTTCTTGAAGAGCATTTACAAATTTTTAGTAAAGACTTGTAAAAATTCAACTGCATTGGCTAGTTTTCCAATCTTTTTGGCTTGCCCCAGAAAAGACCTTTCATTGAGGATGAATGGAAATATGACTGTGAGAAATCCTTGTCTAATAGGACTTAGATTGGGACCTTCCTGCCCATAGACGTTAAAGTTTTCAAGCCACGTTATTCCCCCATTTAAATAAATGGAAATGCACTATTCCACATTTCCTCTTAATAATTAACTGGCAATAGGGAGGAAAAAAACAGAAGGACACTAGGAGATTTTGTTTTGGTGGTCCTGAAATGGTCTTGAAGTACAGTAGCCACACTGAAATAATAAAATGACAAAGAGGGAAGAAAGTAACAGTGGGATTACTGACATGAAAGAAGTTGGGTAGAGAATGGAGTAAAAATGATTAAGTGGTAGATACAAACCTTGAAATAACTTCAGATCTTTTAAGAAAATTCTTGGTTCATACTTATTTTGTTATGATTTGACCCTTTTATTGATCATAGAAGTTCTGTAACAAGATGATTACTTCAGGTTAGAAACCTACAAGAATCTTATGGTAATACATGAAAAATAAAGCAACTACTCCCAATTCTAGTGATTCAGAATTATGGTGTGTCTATTTTAGTTCTAAATCAAAATGTTCATTTAACTTCATTTTACAAACCATTACAAAAGCTAAGGTGAATTACCTTAGGTTAAAAATCTTAGTGTTTTGAAAGCATAATCTAAAGAAGCCAGTGATTAAGCGAGAATAGTATTCAAACCTCATGTCATCCAAAAAAAAAATGCTTAAAGGCAAACAAACTTGGAACTAGCTAGGGGTTTAAGCTAAACTTTAGAAAAGAGTTTGTGATGTTTTATTTGTTCAGAATCCTATGCCTAACACTAAGGTTAGTTGGGGCATATTAATTTTTCTCTGTTGTTTTGGGATGAGGGGTGTTCATTCCCCATCTCCTTATCAAGGACTGTGGAGTCCAGTGCCAGACCCAAGTTCACTTATTTTAGAAAGGTTGTGTTCTATGAATATAAATTTTGGTGCTAAATATAACCTACCTACTTATATTTTTGTTTTTATTTTTGTTCTTAATTAGGAGTTGGTGAAAAGATAGAAGCCCCAGAGCTCAAAGTTTGTTTTACAGAATTATCTCCTAACCACAGCCCTGGACTTCAGAGAAAATAAAGAAAAATGTTCAAACCCAACAGAAAATAAAGAAAAATGTTCAAACCCAACAAACCTTTAGCACCAATGCTAAAGGGAATGATAAGGAACTTTTGTCATGGGATAGTTCTTTGGCATATTGCCTTAAGTCTGTGATTTATACTACATAAGGCAGAGAGTGTGTATGGATTTCCAAGGCTTTTATTCTCAGCTTAAATTGCATTTAGTAGGGTTACTACTAAGAACTTTTTAGCCAAATGATCTCAGAAATATGCCATATGGTGTTTCTAGATGATCTTCTGTGTCTACTACAGACCAAAACTAAATACCATCTCCAGCTTCATCCCCCTATGACATTGAACGATTGGGAGTAAAGAGGAGAAATACTAGGCAAACGTGTACTCCCATTCTATCCAGGGACAACCACCCATGACAACACCCAGACCTATGAGACTCCAGGTGTAAGCTTAGTTATAATAGGGCATTTAATCCCATTGTCAACCATAGTCCTGTATGGGCTCTTTCATAACTTTTATGAAGGGGCTAAGCTCAGAAGAGTATGGAAGGGAATGTACCCCAGTGAATGTAGTATGGGGACATGACAAGTCCAATAACTGAACATCTTATTCAAATCCAGTATTTCATTTCTCCTTCACACAAATATGGCTATTTTAATTTTTATTTAAATTCAATTTAACATATAGTGTATTATTAGTTTCAGAGGTAGAATTCAGTGATTCATCAGTTGCATACAACACCCAGTGCTCATTACTTCAAGTGCCCTCCTCAATGCCCATCACCCAGTTACTCCATCTTCCCTCCCACTCCCTTTCCAGCAACCCTCAGTTTGTTCCCTATAGTTAAGAGTCTCTTATGGTTTGCCTCCATCTCTGTTTTCCCCTTATTTTTCCTTCCCTTCCCCTATGTTCATCTGTTTTGTTTCATAAATTCCACATATGAGTGAAATTATACAATATTTATTTCTGACTTATTTCACTTAGTATAATAAGCAAAACCCTCTAGTCCCATATAATATATAGTTATATAAAACCTCCCCTTCTTTATCCATTTATCTGTTGATGGACATTTAGACTCTGCATATTTTGGCAATTGTGGGCATTACTGCTATAAACATTAGGGTGCATGTGCCTCTTCAAGTCTCTGTTCTTTTTCTATCACCCACACTGAAGATGGGAATAAAAGATACTCAGCACCTCTTGGGTCTGCAAGTAAGTCTTGATGGAAGAAGTGAAGATTGGGGTAAAGTTGAGGGAGGGGACATCCTTGCAGTTATTTGTAAATGGTCATGTGACACAGGTGAGTAAGAACTTGGGCTCTGGATTTAGATAAAAGGCAGAGATGGATCTGAACCAATAACTATCAGGCTTTGGATGTATTCACAATCTAAGCCCCAGTTTTCTTTTCTTAAAAATGAAAGTAGCGATAGTAGCTTCTCTTGAGTTTATTATAAGGATATAATGAGATAATCTAAAATGCCTGCATAATTCCTCACATAAAGAAAAAAAAACTTGCCTTTTAATAATAATAGTATTTTATTGTGCACTGAGAGACCCAGGAGAGGAATAACTAAAGCAAGTTCCTGGAAAAGCAATAAAATATCTGTAGTTGTTTCTCATTCATGAATATATCAACCTCAGCTCTAGGAAACTCTGTTCTTTGCTTCTCTGCAGAAAGTCCTATCATAGAGCCAGCTTTCCTCTGGTCTCCTTAGCTGTCCCAGCACCCATTCATACATCTGAGGATTTTCAACTAGTGACACCCATTTATTTAGTCTTGGGATGGTAAGAGACCAAATACTTCTAAACATCTCCTGTATAACCAGTGAAAAAGATCCAAAGTCACAGGCTCAGTTGTACAAAATGTCACTTCAGGTTTTTTCCTGCATCATCCACAATAGGGCTTAAAATTAAAATCGAGTAAAATTAAAATCAAATTGAGCTATAAAACTTAATTCCAATTTGTAGTTTAGTCTGATACAGGTTTTAAAAGTCCCCTAGAAGTTTTTCTGTCACCTTCTTCTTTGTGTTAAACTTAAAAATGCAGTAAAGGATGGGTATGTTCCTATAAGATTTCCACCATGGCAGTCACATAGGAGAGGACTATCTCCTTCCTTATTCCTCACCTGGCCTCTGACCCCAAATACATCCTTATGCTATATTTATGATACTTCTTCACATTGTGACCACGGGAAATGACCATCTCTTACTAGATTCTCTAGTACTGTTGATCCACTGATACTGCAATCATGTCCCCACAGGATCCTCACAGGGATGGTCTCCTCTATAACCTTCTAATTCTCATTCCTTCACCCCGCACACAGCAGTAGAGCTGTGTACAAACTGGCCAGACTGATAACTCTTACTTTCTTTCACCCAACCTTTGTCTCACTTACCTCAGGAGTGCTTAGGATCCACTTCCACACCACTCGGAGCCTTGGGAGTCTCCACTAACAGAGTAGGAAAAATAGTTCTAACTAATATCCTTTCTCCTGCCTGGCACACAGGGTCTTTGTACCTAACTTTACCTGTGCCTAATCTAAACCCAGAAAGAAAAACCAGTTCTGCCAGATCAGATGCCCTTATAAGTCTTTCATCTTTCTGGATCAAGGCTTTTGCATTGAGATATTTCCTATACTTGAGAAATTACAAGGCTACCACTAGAGCGAAGCAGTGGCATATCACTTAGAGTAGGATTTATTGTCATCACACCTATAATTTATTAAACATCTTTTTTTTTTTTGCCAGATACAAACCTGAGTATATAGGTTACTTTCTATAGGTTAACTAATTAAATCTGCAAACCCTCCAGTATAGATATTACACTATTTTGAAAGTGAGGCAGCTGGCTTTGGAGAGGTCATTTAATTTCATGAAGGCTCATTGACCTGGATTTGAAACTTGGTTCCACCAATGTGTCTGTGATCTGCTTTCACCACCGTGCTATCACTATACTTCCACTCCCTCTGCTGTGCCATCTTCTGTTGAGGTGAACAAATATCCAAGAAAGAAGAATGATCCAATGGAGTGATTTTCTTTAATCAGAGGTCCTACTGGCTGCTGTAGTTTAAGGCAAGTGCCTCAAAGTAGATCAGGCTCGCTTACTACTGTATCTCACTGTCACTCACTTACATCTGTTTCTAGACCGTTCAGCTTCAAATAATTCTATCCCAAATCATGGATCAACGGAAAAGATACTATTCCTGTTTCTGTCTTAACTCTCCTCAGAAGTTCTTCCTAGCGCTAAATGATAGATTTATGAACATTAGCTTATTTTAAGCCTTCTAGGCCCAAACCAAGAAACTAATGGTACAGGTAATTCTTCCACATTTTCTTATTTGGGCATAACTTCTGTTGAGTGCCTCATTATCTCTTAAGGCCCTTTCTGGGTTAACAATATAGTCTTACATAAGAGAAATATCTTCTTGACTGGCAGGTTTCCCCAATCTGAATCTTTCCAAGCTTCCCTAAACTTCTAGGTTCCTGGGTTAACTTTGTGTGAAAATCAAGCTATACTATTTTATGGCTATTTTAAAAACACATAGAGGACCAATGACTTTATTATCTTGAATGAGATTTTTCCCTACTAATTTGGGAATTTTGTCAGCATCTATAAAATAAGATTTTAGAAGACGACACCTAAGCTCTTTTACTAGATCCTAAATTGAAAAAGTCTGTTTACCAAGGGAAGACAGGAATGGAACCTTTTACATGCCTGTGAGCACTAGCTATGGGAGGGAGCAGTATTCCATTAAGAATCTTTCAGAAGACTCCACTTCCTGTGCTTTCTATCTCCCATTAAATATGGATAGAAACCTCCATTTCTCATGATTCAGGATCCAAACATCTTCCTTCCATTTATATAAGTACACACTCCCTTTCCTGCGGGTGATATTCCTGATAATGGCAGAAGCTTACAAGAAGGTGAACCAAAGTCAGGAGACAGGAAGAAACAAGGTGTCAGTCATCAAGTAGACTGTACTTAGACTCCAAACTAATTCTTGGGCAAAACTTTGAGCAGTCAACAAAAAACCAAACTATAAAAACCAATGATGTACTATAAGTTGGCTAACTGAACATAATCTTAAAAAATAAGCTTTAAGCAGATGATAAAACAGCATTAAGGCAGAATGGGCTGTTACAAATTTGGGTGCTGAAGAGACAGTGGTTCTAGCTCCTAGCATTCAAGTTTCTTTGATATGATTCTGTCACACTGTTCTATTCTGATCCTGTAATTCATGAGTACAAAAATGCCACCCATACATATTTAAGGCATCAACAAATGTTTGGATATATGGATAAATGAATGAATTTATGAATGCATGAATTTCTTTAACTTCAGATGGATGAGATGATCAAATATCATCCAGGTATTTTATAACTCGATACAATTAAGATGTTGCAGTCTTAAGTCTTCAGGAAAAAAACCTTTGGGTCATAGACAGCTGTTTGTTATAGCCCAAGCCAAGTGCTAACAATGGACTTAGCAATCAGTATTAAGGATCAAATATTTTCATATTTATCTATAAGCTGACATTGCCATGCACATATTAGTTCCTCAGCTAGTGTGTAATATCATTAGGGATTGAGACTGGTATCACAATCAGAATACAGTCCTGAAGCATAAGCTAAGGTATTTGATTTGCATTTCGAGAATGAAAATAGGCCCATCCAAATTCTGCCCATTTTGGAAGTCTCAAGTCAAACTCTAGGGTCTACATATGTGCTTTAAAGAAGAGATTCTCTAACTTCTTGTAAGTGAACTCCTTAGCTGCATAAAGAGATACATAATTTTTCAAAATCAAGTTAACATCTAGAATTTTTGTCCTCTAGTTCAAATATATAATTCCTGGATTGCATTAAATATTGGCATTGTAAAATAAAACTGCTATACCAAACTTTTAAATGGATTCAGGGTTATAAAAATATTTTGATAACCATCTGTTTAAAATAAGGATAAGACCTCCTTTAACAGTCAAACTTTACATCATCCTTCTTTCTCTGTAAATTATCGCACTTGTCTTGAAAAGTGTTTTTTACATTGCCAGTGTCACAAAAAGCTTCAGAACTAAGGAGGTACCAAAAGAAAAAAGAGAGAGAGAGAGCGAGAACTAAGGAGGGATACAAAGCCAGGACCAGCCAACCACATTCTCAGAGGGCAGTCTCAGCATTATAGGAACTCATTAACTAAAAGTGACGGGACACCTCCCAAACTGGAATCTAACCCAAAGGAGAGGTCCTCAGATCCCTGGACTTTAGTCATGTCATTTGTGGAGATGAAACTATAGTGAGGGTAGCATCGAGGACCATTCTTCAGTCTGGTCCTGGTAAGTTTGGTCTCTCTGTCTTTAACTCACTTCCCAAACAGAGGCAGGCAAGAATCTCTTCAAAGAGTGGTGATAGAAATATTTTAGAATTCAATTCTACTTGATGTCAATAGTATCTGAAACATAGACCAAGTGCCATTCCTGGGAAGAGGGAGGGATTTAATGCCAAGATTAGAACAGAAAACAGAACATGCTTCCCCAAGAAAGAGGTACAAATGGCTGGAGTAGATCTAGGAAATCCAAGTCAGTAAAGTATAAATTCGATCATTTACATATTAGACACATTGATTATTGTATTTCTATAATTGTACATAACCTATAAATATGTACTTAACCATCACATACCATTATATTTTATATTAGGAAACCTACAATGATATAAATATTAAAAGGCTAAAGAAAATAGCAACAAATGAATTCTAAGATTTTTCTCTACCTGAGCAGGCCATTTTCTGCTCCTATTTTGCAATCCATCCTTTTTAGACAATTAGGGAGTTTGGAATCTACAAAATGATATATGTACAACTTCAACATCTTCTGTAGTTTATGGATGTTCTATCACTTCATGACTCCTCCGGTCTTTTATCCAACTTTGTATTTAAAGTTCTGAGGACCATTCCTGTTTGCATGTCATTCTTTTTTTTTATTTTGAAAAACAGCTTTATTGAGGAATATAATTCACATGCCATACAATTCACACAAAAAAGTATATAATTCAATGGATTTTAGTATATTCACAGATAAATACAAACACAAACAACAATCAATTTTAGAACATTTCATCACTTTAAAAAAAAAGCCATCACATCCCCTAGCCCTGCATTCCCCCAGGAGTCCTGTGCAACCATGAATCTACTTTGTGTATCTCTAGATTTGCATATTTTGGACATTTTATATAAAAATCATATAGTATGTAGACATTTGTGACTGATTTCTTTCACTTGATGTAACATGTTCAAGGTTTATCCATGTTGTGGCATGTATCAGTATTTCATTCTATTTTATGGTCAAATAATATTCCATTGTATGAACTTAACACATTTTAAAAATCCATTCATCAGTTTTTATCTTCTGGCTATTTTGAATAATGCTGCTGTAGACATTTGTGGATAAGTTTTTATGAATGAAAATGTATGTTTTCATTTCTCTTGGGTGGACCTAGGTCATATGGTAACTGCAATTTTTTATTAACATATAATATATTATTTGCTTCAGGGGTACAGGTATATGAACCCTGTCTTACACAATTCACAGCACTCACCATAGCACATACCCTCTCCAATGTCCATGAGCCAACCACCCATCCCTCTCCTCCCTCCCCCAGCAAACCTCAGTTTGTTTCCTAAGAGTTTCTTATGATTTGTCCCATCTTGTTTCTTTTTTTCCCCCTCCCTTCCCCCCACAACCCCCCTTGCCCTGCCTTTCAGGGTATTATGCTAGGTAAAATAAGTCAATCAGAGAAACATAGTTATTATATTATCTCTCTAATATGAGGAATTTCATGTCATTCTTGACTTTTGTTCTATTCCATGGCAGTAGAAATGCCAGGATCCAGGCACACCTGGGTGGCTCTGTTGGTTGAGCAACCAACTCTTGGTTTTGATTCAGGTCATGAGAGTGGGCCCCATGTTGAGCTGCATGCTAAGCATGGAGCCAGCTTATGATTCTCTCTCTTTCTCTTTCTGCCCCTCCCTGCCCTGCTCACTCTTGCTCTCAAGACAAATAATTTTTTTTTTAATACCAGGCCAGGATCTAGCTAAGTCCTTGGATTGTTCTATCTACATAGGTGAACACATACTCTTAAAAAATCTGACTTCTGATTTCACATATGTGGCACCCCAAATAATATATCAAACATAAATGTCCAAAGGAGCTAGAGGTCATAGGTTGGAATACCAGAGAAGAGAGAAAAAGCATTAGAGATCTGCAGTCCATCATCTGAGTACCATTCAGTGATTACTTGGGAGGAAATTACCCAAAATGCAAAACCACCCCTGAATATTAGAGGAAAAAATCTCCAGTTTTCACACTGGACTGGGAATAGTTCTTGTTCCCACAAGCCAGAGTGGAAATCCTCATGAGTCATCAGATTTTTTTTTTTTCCAAAAATGCTTTTACTCAATAGTGGTAACAAATTAAGCCTAAACTAAAGCTGCTCTGGCCCTGACTAACAAAGCCTAAAAACTAAAGGATGAAGTGGTTTCCAACAACTTAATGATGACCTAGAATAAATCTCAAGAATATATGTATATAATACAGAAGTATCCAGTTCCCAAAAGTAAAATTTAACATATCTGGCATTCAATCAAAAATTATCAGGAAATACAATGGAATACTATGCAGCCATCAAAAGAAATGAAATCTTGCCATTTGCGACGACGTGGATGGAACTAGAGGGTATCATGCTTAGCGAAATAAGTCAATCGGAGAAAAACAACTATCATATGATCTCCCTGATATGAGGGATATGCATGAGGGATATGAGGAGATGCAACATGGGGGGTTGAGGGGGTAGGAGAAGAGTAAATGAAACAAGATGGGATTGGGAGGGAGACAAACCATAAGTGACTCTTAATCTCACAAAACAAACTGAGGGTTGATGGGGGGAGGGGGTTGGGAGAGGGGGGTGGGGTTATGGATATTGGGGAGGGTATGTGCTATGGTGAGTGCTGTGAAGTGTATAAACCTGGTGATTCGCAGACCTGTACCCCTGGGGATAAAAATATATGTTTATAAAGCTGTAAAAAAAGAAAAAAGAAAGGGTGAATACCCAAGTTTTGTAGCAACATGGACGGGACTGGAAGAGATTATGCTGAGTGAAATAAGTCAAGCAGAGAGAGTCAATTATCATATGGTTTCACTTATTTGTGGAGCATAACAAATAGCATGGAGGACAAGGGGAGATGGAGAGGAGAAGGGAGTTGAGGGAAATTGGAAGGGGAGGTGAACCATGAGAGACTATGGACTCTGAAAAACGATCTGAGAATTTTGAAGGGGTTGGGGGTGGGAGGTTGGGGGCACTAGGTGGTAGGTATTGTAGAGGGCACGGATTGCATGGAGCACTGGGTGTGGTGCAAAAATAATGAATACTGTTATGCTGAAAAAATAAAAAATTTAAAAAAAAATTATCAGGAAATACACATAAGAAAAACAAAAACAAAATTTTAAAAAGGTACAGATAATAAAATTAGTAAATAAGGAGGTTGAATTACAGTAAACATTTCTAACTGTTTAAGAGGCTAGAGGAAAGATTGAGCATGTTTAGAGACATCAAAGATATAAAAAAAAATACCTAAATCAAACTTTCAAAAAGGAAATTACAATATCTGAAAATATATATACACTTACCTACTAATTATAATATCAGATGAAATGTACAATATCAGATTAAAAAATACAATAAACGGATATAACAGACACAACAGTAATAGGGAAGCATCCTGACAAAACACTACTTGAAATTATATTCAAGGAATTGTGCTTCTTTCTAACATTGCTTATTAAAATATTGGGTGAAGCTTGTCTTCTTTGTGTTCGTTTGCATTCCAACTCTGTCAGTTGGCCATTCTAAGCTATCAATGGGTTTGGGGCTACCATAGCTAAAACTGATGTTGGGTCAGTCAAGGGTCCATGAAGAAGCATTGTTGGGGCAACTTACAGATAATTACTCAGGCTCCAAAAAGCCAGAGCTAGGGTGCAAGAATTGTTGCAAGTGTTATGATTAAGTTTGAATTAGTACACATTTTCCATATCCTCTTGATTGTTTATGTAACTGTAAAAACTTCAACTCTAAAAATAGCATGCATGTATTCTCATACTGCTATGTTCCATCTATGCACATAGTATTAATATATGATGATAACTCACCTTTGACTATTGTGAATAAAACTAGTCATGCAGAACATTGTTTATTACATAGTAATTGATTTCATATATTACTAGACTTATATGTTGGACAAAATCACTCTCTGTGGAGGGTAGGAGTATCACCTGAAAGGCAGGTTCATTTCTGTACCAAACCATAAAGACAAATCAGATCTTGAAGCCTGGAAATACTTATTTAGTCCATTTACTATATTCAGTTTATTAAATAACAATGACAGATAATTAGTTTCCTGAATGTACTGTGGAAGAAAATATCCACAGACTCTGTGGCTTATGACAATAAAAATGTATCTCTCATATATCTGGAGATTGGCTGAGATGACTCTGCTGGTATCAGCTGGATTTGCTTATCCATGCACAAGTCAGCTGGGGAATCTGCTGATCCAAGGTGGGTTTGGTTGTTAAGGCTCCACTTCAAGCTGCAAGCTGATCAGGCAGTTCTACTCCACTTTTTCCCCTTATCATTGGATAAATGGGCTAACCAGGGTATATCCTTATGGTGCAGCAAAGTCAGAAGATGACAAGCCCCATTGCACAAGCAAATTTCAAGTTTCTGGTTGTACCACATCTACTAATGCCCCATTGATGCCTCATTGATAATGAGTCAATGATAATGCCTCATTGATAATGACCAAAGTGGTGCAAACAGCCAATCCCATAGTCAGTGAGGTTTTACACCCTGAGAGAGTAAGTTTTTTTTTTTTTTAATAGTAATCTAATCTATCACGCACAATGCCCCATCTCTACTGAAGAAAACCAAGCAAGAGTTTGGGTAGGGTCAGGGAACAGTCAAAGGTTCTTGGTCTAGGTTGAAGGAAAAATTCTGTCCTGGGACATGCCCATTCTTTTAACACACGCAAAAAGCAAGACAGACTAGACCAAGCTACAGGGACACATTTTGAAGTTTGTAATTATCATGGAATATTTTAAGACCACTCAAACTCCAGTGCCTGAAGAAAGTCATATATCAATATTTAACATTCCAAGAGTGAGAAAATTCCCCTTCCATGGTAGAGAGATGGGAGAGTAAATATCTGTGAACAATAATACAGCCTATCACAACTATATATTTTAACTTCTTTAGCTTCAGAAGTCTCAACTTCAAGAGGAAAGGGTATTAATCTTTGTTTCCATAATACAGCTCAAAGATGGTATTCATCTCTTCATTCAGTAAATATTACTAAGTGGTTTGAGAAAAAAATACATATGCACATGAAAAGTTATGTGATATAAATTTACATAGAGGAATGTCAGAAGCCTCCTTTTCCAAATGTTCAACAAAGGAATTGCCTATTAGTTCCTGGACTTCTTTTCTGACTCCTACTGATTTAATAGAAGAAATAAGTCTGCTTAGAAGTGTAGCTGTTGGGACGCCTGGGTGGCTCAGTTGGTTAAGCCGCTGCCTTCGGCTCAGGTCATGATCCCAGCGTCCTGGGATCGAGTCCCACATCAGGCCCCTTGTTCTGTGGGGGGCCTGCTTCTCCCTCTGCCTCTGCCTGCCACTCTGTCTGCCTGTGCTTGCTCTCTCTCTCTCTCTCTCTCTCTCTCTGACAAATAAATAAATAAAATCTTTAAAAAAAAAAAAAAGTGTAGCTGTTCAGGGGCTCCTGGGTGGCACAGTCGGTTAAGTATCCAGCTCTTGGTTTCAGTTCAGGTCATGGTCTTGGGGTCTTGGGATTATGGGATAGAGCCCAGCATTCGGATCTATGCTGAGCCTGCTTGGGACTCCCTCTTCCTCTGTGCCTCACCTCTCCTCTCTCTCTCTCTCTCTCTTTCTCTCTATCTCTGTTTCTTTCTCTCTCTCAAGTAAATCTTTTTTTTTTTTTTTTAAGTGGACCTATCCAAATGTAGACCCAATAACATTGGGTGGTAGTAAGCTAATAGAGTGGCAGAGGCATGAATGCCATTTAACAAAGATATGGAAGCAGTTTTAGTACTTGAAGTGTTGTTGGCCTTTGGGTCACAAAATGTGTGGTTCAATTCCTCATTCATAGTCTAGATGAAAAGTTCACCAAAACCTCAAATTCTTGTGCCAGCCTCAGCCAATATTCCTCTTGTCTTTCACCTATTGTGCTCCAAACCTGGAAATAGCATTTTGGAATATGACAATAGCATTTTGGAAGCTTCTTTGTTTTCTGTAGTCATGTGATGAGCTTATGAGAATAGGAGGGTCAAATCTCTGCTATCAGATAGGCTAAAGTTTGATCTAACTGCATCTGTGAGGAATGAAACCTCATTTTCCTTGTCATACTAAAGAACTGCCAAACATGGAGATTACAGTTTTTCTGCTTAAGATATTTCCCTACCACCTCAATCCAACATCCATCCACTCAATAGCATCTACGCATTCTTTCTCCAGAATAGACTGAGCACATGATCACGAATCTGCTTGGTCTTGACACCATAGATGATGGGGTTAATCATGGGTGGAAAAAGAAGATAGAAAATAGCAAGAAGTATATGGACATGAGGAGCAGCCCGGCGAGCCACACGGTGCATGACTGAGGAGATGACCACAGGTGTGTAGGTGGACAAGATTGCACCTATGTGAGAGACACAAGTCCCAAAGGCCTTGTAGCGGGCCTCCTGAGAGGCAAGCTGTAGGACTGCCCGAAGGATGAAGATGTAAGACAAGATAACAAACAGCAGGTCCAACACCACTATAAACATGGCCACAGCAATGCCATAGATATTGTTGAAGCGAGTATCCCCACAGGCCAGCCTTACCACGGCCATGTGCTCACAGTAGCAGTGGGCAATCATGGGGCCTCGGCAGTAGTGGAAGCGTTTGAGCAGAAAAGGGAGTGGAGTCATTAGTGTCACAGCCCGAGCCACAGCAGCCATGCCAATCTTGATGATAAGGGGCCCAGTCAGCACTGTGGTGTAGTGCAGGGGCTTACAGATAGCCACGTAGCGGTCAAAGGCCATGGCCAGCAGCACTGCTGACTCCATGATAGAGAAGGAATGGAGAAAGAACATCTGGACCAGACAGCCATAGAAGCTGATCTCCCGATCTCTGAACCAAAAAACAGCTAACATTTTGGGAAGTGTTGTAGAAGAGAGGACCAGATCAATGGTTGCCAACATGGCCAGAAAGAGGTACATGGGCTCATGGAGGGCTGCATCAGCCTGAATAATGAAGAGGAGGGTACAGTTGCCTAGCAGGGCCAGAGTATAGGCGAAGCAGAATGGAATGGAGATCCAGACATGCAGGTGCTCCAAACCTGGAATTCCTACCAGCAAGAAGAAAGCTGGATGGGTTGTGGTAATATTGGAAGTTGTCATGGTTTATAGAAGTTTTCTTTGTCCGTTTTTACAGGGTCCCTTCACCTTCTATATATACCTTCTTAGGAGAATTAGCTCTTGTTCCCATTCCTATAACTTAAGCAAAATTAGTTAGTAGTCCTCATAGACTTGGATAGGCATGATCCATATTTCCTACCCGCAAGAAACTTTGAATCTCATTGAGTAGGTAGAACATTAAACATCATTAGAATTGATATCACAAGGCACTTACAGAAAGGAATGGAGAAAAGGTAGTATTTTTCTGTGCTCATGGTAACACCAGGAATACCCTGATTTAAAAAAAAAGTGAAAATGTTTAAATCAATTCATTTCTTTAGAATGTGTTGGTACTATTCTACATGATAAGCTCACAATCACAGAAACCAATTTTCTGTCATGAAATCTTAGGCCTTGCATATCTATATAAGTCAAAGAAAGCTTGCAATTTCTAATTTCCCTATTAATCACAATATCTGTTTCCTCTAACACTATTCTATTGGATATGGTTGCCACTAGCCACATGACTGTTTAAATTTGTTCAAAATTTTGTTTAAAGTTATCCAGTATCTCAGTCACAATACTTTTTTTAATCATTTTTTAATTTATTTTCAGCATAACAGTATTCATTTTTTTTGTACCACACCCAGTGCTCCATGCAATCCGTGCCCTCTCTAATACCCACCACCTGGCTCCCCCAACCTCCCACCCCCCCCACTTCTTCAAACCCTTCAGATTGTTTTTCAGAGTCCATAGTCTCTCATTGTTCACCTCCCCTTCCAATTTCCCCCAACTCCCTTCTCCTAACTCCCCATGTCCTCCATGCTATTTGTTATGCTCCACAAATAAGTGAAACCATATGATAATTGACTCTCTCTGCTTGACTTATTTCACTCAGCAATACTTTTTAAGTGCTCAATAGCCACCATGATTAGTGACTACCATATTGGACTATTCAGATACAGAATAGTTCCATCATTGCATAAAGTTCTACTTGAGAGAACTTCTCTGGAATATGTCTTTCTGGTCCTTTCCACATCCACAAATCTCTAAGCATAGCCCAGGTTATTGAGAAAATAAGGAGCTGCACCTTATGGTTCTCCATCTAAATTTATGTTAAAATCCCTATTTATGTGAGTTTCCCTCCACTCATCTCCCAGCTTCTTCATTTTCATCACAGAAGAACTCTTATCTTTAGCGAGACTGATATCTGGCTTCTATAACAAATGCCCTTTATTCTTAACAATTTTTTATCTTTCCCTTTAGTTCACTTTTCTTTTTTCAAATCATTAAACATTAGAATTGCCCTGTTTTTATGCAATCTCTTTTCTCTTATAGGATCCAGGTAATTTTTGTAAGCATTGAGATAATACTTAAAACATTTCCAATATAACAGAACAAAGCAAGTTCTAAAAAAACTTGGTCTCTTTTCAATCTTAAATCAATTTCAAAAACTTAATATGTCTAAGATATCATAGTTAATAAGCAACTGAGTTTGAGTTCTAGCTTTCTCCAATTCCAGTGTCCTAAATAACTAGGCTGTCTTGCTCCTATCTGAATGCCTAATAAGTAACACACACTCAGCATATCCAAATTGAAAACTAATTTCTTTCCATGCAGTACAGAAAATTTTTAAAACCTTAAGTTTTGGGATCAAGTGACTGCATGACCTTGCATAAATCCCTTATTTCCAAGCCCCTGTTTCCCCCTCTATAAATGAGGAATAGCAATCCCCTGCTTTTATGTGAGAATTGTAGGGGGGGTAGTAAGTGGGAATATGTATAAAATCCTTTTGTTCAATTAGTGTTTGCTGAGCCTTATTTGTCATTTAAGTATATATTTCTCTTCCTCCATAGAACCATACTTTAAAAAATATTCTCCCTTCTTTAATCTTATATCCTCCTATGAAAATCTCTGCCTCTCTTCACAGAAAACATATAGAAAATGCTTATACTCTGTCTCGACATTCTCTCAAATATCATCTTGGCAATCAAACCCTCCAATATGTATTCCATTCTCATTACTTTCCTGAAACTGCTCTCATCTGGACCACCAAAGACCTCTAGAATGATGGTACCATTGTAACTTACCTGCTTCCAAGCAACTTGACTTCTCAGCAACTTTTATCTGAATTGACAACGGTCTCTTTTTTAAAACCCTCTTTACTGTAGGGTACATTGATGCTACTATTTTCATCTCCCTTAGCTTGTCATTTCAGTCTCCAGTTTCTAATTACCTCTGAGTATTTCTTCAGGGCTCAGTATCAAACTCCATTCAATTTTTTTTGTGGGTTTTGCCTTTATTTATTTTTTTAATTTCTTATTTTTTATTAACATATTCCATTCAATTTTATATTCAGAAAACATTTAGTAAATATATTCAAGTTTTGGGGAGGGTAAATATTTTTACTAAATTGGTTAAGGATAAATCTAAGACCAAAACATGCTGATGCCTTCATAGAACACATTTACTAAAGTTTTGAAAAGAATAATAACCTAATTAGTAAGTTACATAGTATAATAGAAGGTATTATTTTAAAAAGGAGGGTGAGAAGAAGTCCTGAGGCTGGAGAGAGAGAGAAGGTAGCAATTTTAAATAAAGAGATCAGGATAGGCCTCATTGGGAAGGGAACTTGAGCAACGATTGAATGGGGTAAGAAAATAACTTAGTATCTAGTCTCTTTTTAAAAGGCAGAACATGGGGTTCCATACAGGTAATTTTGTGGGGAAAATGATGGGGAGCAAGAATAAGATGAAAGAATGAAACAGGAAATCACAGAATCCTAACCAAGCATGCATTACCGAGCTGGGTCATGTTGATCTATGTGTCCAGTCCCACAGGAAGAACCACATAGAAGGCACCTCCGAATTGTCTATTGGAGACATGGAAGAGGGGTATATTTATCCACTGGTTTCCACCCCACCCAGGGCAAGGGTTCACCCAGAGAGTGTTAATTTCTTCATGCTTCCAGGTTCACATATGTACCAGGGTAGCTGAGCAGTCTCCTGCAGGTGCCCCATGTAATGGAGCAGAGAAGCCCAGAGGCAGGATGCAGCTGAAGTCAGGCTATACCTGTGCTAAGGCTATAACTGTGGTTGTCACAGCAAAACAAAACAAAAGGTGACCAAAACAAAAAGGTGAATGAGAGGAAGTGAGGCATAAGAGATGAAAAATATAAAGAAATAGCCCCCAGTGACAAACTCTAAGCAAAAGGAACAGTCAGAACAAATGTTCTAAGACAGAAATATGCCTAATGTTCAAAGCTGAGCTACCAGGCCAGTGTAGCTAGATGATGTGAATGAGTGAGAGAGCTATAGAGGCCATAAAGATAGGGTCAGACCACACAGGGCCTTGTAGCCCTTTGTAGAACTTGGCAAATGTTCATTTCTCTCAAAGATATCTTTAGAGCAAAGAAATGGCATCTGTGACAAATTTTAAGTTTCTTCTAGCCTCTATGATAAGAATTGCATGAAAGTGTAAGGGTGTAAGCAGAAAAGACTGTGGCTATTCCAGAGATTAGGGAAGGGAGGATGTTAGTTAAGAACCAGGATGGCCCTGTTTGTGGTGAGAAGCAACCCAATTTTGGATATATTTGAGAAAAGAACCATGGAATCTAACAGACTGAATGTAGGTCATGCGAGAAAAGGGAGTCAAAGATGTCAGGGAGAGATTTGGCTTGAACACCAATAAAAGGAATTTTCTCAACTGAGGTGGGGGAAGGTTGTGGAGGAGGGGATCAAGATGTTAACTGTGTATATGTTGTTTGAGAGGTCAATCAGAAATCTAAGTGAATACGTTGACACATTTGTATACTTGAGACTGGAGTTTGAGAGATTTTTGCCTGCTGATAAAAACTTGGTATCACTGGGAACAGATAATATCTATAAGACTGAAATCTCTGAGACAGTAAGTGTTCATGAAGAACAGAGAACCAAGGGCTCAATCCCAACAGTAAGAACTAGGGTGGAAAGAATTTGGGGTATGGAGTTGAGGAAGAGTCAGCAAAAGAGACTGAAAATGGCATCTTGTCAACATTTCCAGAACATCTGTTTCTTGATAGGCTATTGAATGTAATGAATGCATCAAGGAGGAGGGAACTATTACCATGTTTAATGCTACTAGTGAGTCAGATAATTCCAAAACAGAACTGGCCTTATGTTTAGAAATGCAATGGTTAGATACCTTGGTAAGAACTTTTTCTAGAATAGAGGGAGACAATGCCTGTTTTGATTACATTAGATGGGGGAGAAGGAGTGTGGGAAGGAACTAAAGTCGGTTAATATGGCTCCCTCTTTTGAGGAGGTTTGCTGCAAAGACCAAAAGTAAAAGGGATACTGTACTTCACAGGGAAGTACAGTAAAGGGAAGGCTGTTTGTGCATATGCATGTTTGTATGCATGTCTGTGGGTTGTGTGAGTACTCAATTGTTTTTAAGAAAGAAGGGGGAAATGGCATGTTTTTAAATGGAACAGAATTATCCCGTGGCAAGGGGCCTTAAAATATAGGACAGAAATGAAAATATTGCTTTGTAACAGTCTTTTAACATAATCCTTTTTCCAGGTATTCTACTTACTTACCATGAACTTGGTTATCAGATCCTAAAACCTTGAATATAAATTTCCCTATCTTCCTCTTTAAGCAGCAGGCTAATCTATCCAACAATTTGATATATCCCATTGTAGCAGTCACAGATATCTCAATTCACTCTCAAGGCATTACTCTTCATATGCATTCCACATCTCAGGACATTATATCCTCTCCAACCAGTTGCTCAACCTAAAATCAAGTCATCCTTGATTTAGTCTGTCAGCAGCTCTAATTGGGTCGACCTCCACAGTTAGTTGGAAAGTTGCTTACTCCAGTTAATGTTCACACTATTCAAGCACTATTATCTCTCACGACTGGAAAAAAAGATGCCTAACAAGTATACAGATTTCTGTTTTTGTCCTTCAGTTTCTATCCTTCTCCAAATACCATCCATATTACAGAGTGAAGGGACTATGCCTTATTCACTTCTATAACCTCAGCCTCTTGCATACCTGGTAAGTGTTAACTATTTCATCAAATGAAGCATGAACAACCAGACTACTGGAAAATAGGTCTTCTCACCCTGTTCAGACCTTCCTATGCTATCCAAGCCCAGAATATTTGGTTATATTCTAATTTAATGTTGAATCAGGAAAGAAATTCTAAGAAAGCTACACCAGCCTTGGTTACATGCATCAGAATAAAATCCAAATCCCATTGGAGAGGGTTTTTCCGTGTGTTTTTAATTTCGGCACTTTGCCAGGTTGAGCTCTTGGCTTTGTAGGAAACAAACTTAAGACAGCAGGAACTTTTTTCATTTTTCACTAGCATATGTTCAGAAGTGCCAAGAATAGTGCCTGCTACATAACACACTCTATAAATGATTAATGTTCCAACATACCTGTTGCATCTTAACCCTCAGTAAATATGCAAAACCTAACATAATTGACTTTACCTCTCAGTCTCTACATTCTTCTGGCTTATTGTCTACCTTCTGAACATAACTGATGACCCTGTGACCTGACCACACTTCCTCACACAATGAAAGTTACCTGTTCTTTGCTATTTCTTCCCCCAAACACAGGGTGTCCAACAGTGCATGAACACTATTTCTGCTGAAGCTCATAAAAAATATACCTCTCTCAGAATCAGAATCTCAGTATAGGAGAATGAATGGAGCCAATCATCTTCCCCTACTATCCAGAATCTAGGAACCTGTAGTGAATATTTTATACTGTCTGTACAGTTTCAAGAGCCAAAATGTCAACACTAAACCACAGAACTTGTCTATTTTTTTCTCCCAAAAGTGCTTAGATAAGTCTCTGTACACAGAAAGTACTCAGTTATGCTTGCAATAAATATGACATGGGGAGTTAGGAGAAGGGAGTTGAGGGAAATTGGAAGGGGAGGTGAACAATGAGACACTATGGACTCTGAAAAACAATCTGAAGGGTTTGAAGAGGTGGGGGGGGTGGGAGGTTGGGGGAACCAGGTGGTGGGTATTAGAGAGGGCACGGATTGCATGGAGCACTAGGTGTGGTACAAAAACAATGAATACTGTTATGCTGAAAATAAATTTTTTAAAAATGATTTTAAAAACAAGGTATCCAAATGATGAATTTGAAAGACTAAGACCCAGAGACAGGAAGATAGTCACTGACCTAAGGTCCCTTAAGGATGTGTCTTGTGGGAGAAGAACCTATAAGAAATGTATCCCATTGTACCATTCAAAAGGTGCCAGAATGATTAGCCCATCAGCAACTCTAGAAGAACTTGGAACTCCAAAAAATGGAGGGAAAAAATAAAATTTTACAAAGTATCTGTCTGCCTGCTCTAGGAATAGTAAAAGATTTTGAAGATTACGGATATTTTTATCTATGGAGTTTGAAGGGTATGGACTCAAATTTATAAATGTGAGATGCTTACATATTTTGTTTGTGAGATTTAAAAATTTATTTCCAAGTATAAATACTGAAGTATAAAATGATTGAACTCATAGGGGATATAGCAAAATGTGAGTTTTTATTGGAGAGGGGCATGAAGTGATTACCACTAGAAAGTCTTTGCTGATAATGATTAAGCAAGAGTCAAAGTTTGCACTGTTGTGACAATTTGTGCACACTTCTAAAACCAGTCTCTATTGTATCAATCTCTACTGTACAGTCTCTATCATAATACTCAAGTGGGTCTGTTTCAAAGAGTAGAGGAGAATCACATTTGTTTTCTCTTATTTCTTTGATTTAGAATCTTGAATTTCTAAGACCATATTCTTACTACAAAGATTATTTGGGCTCCATATATTTGAAATGGCATTGTAAAATGATTTCCTGTAGAGCTTACAGTGTGGCAGAGGTTGTTCTAAAGACTATTTTGAAGAATAATGCCAAAATAAATGGCTCTAATCTTTTCCCTTAATACACATTTCCAAAAAAAAAAAAAAATTTAAAAAGCACTAATTTCCTAGAAAGAGACAATTAGACTGTGGTGGAACTAGCATGTTTCAATAAACATGTCATTATTCAAAAATACATATTTTTGACCTCTCCCTGTATCTTTTTAGTTCAGTCCTCATTTTCTCTCTTGACTAATGCAGAAGCCTTCTAACTGGAACAGGGATACTGGCAAATTTGGGAAAAGAAATTATCAGTGAGAAGTGACGGGATCCATTTAGAAATAATCAGCCAAACTTCTTGGAGGTGAACGAGTGTCTGGCATAGAAAAGAAACAGTCATCCTCTGTAGTGGAGGGAGTTTCTGGAGCTTGTAGACAAAATATTTGGGTTGGACTGTTAGGACTTCTACCTCTTCAGTTGAAGAGCCAAAATACTTGTAGAACATAAGGAATAACAATGGAGAACATTAGGAGAAGGAAAGGAAAAGTGAACTGGGGGAAATCGGAGGGGGAGACAAACCATGAGACTGTGGACTCTGAGAAACAGAGGGTTTTGGAGGGGTAGTGTGGGGGTTGGGAGAACCTGGTGGTGGGTTTTAAGGAGGGCACATATTCCACGGAGTACTGGGTGTGGTACATAATGAATCTTGGAACACTGAAAAAATAAAATTTTTAAAAAGAGCCAAAATAGAGGCAATAAAGGAATTGGGAAAAGCGAGCAGGGAGCTGATACCGAGACTAGCTGTAGGAGGAGATTGAGAGTGCCCTTATCCTTTCTCACTCTCCACACCTGTTACCTCTTTCTTGTTTCCCGTAGTCCAGCTCTGTTCGCAGTGCTTTGTCTGAAGTAGAATCCTTGGCCAGTCCATTAGCTTCATGCAGCTTTAGTGGAAGGAGTTTGAGAAGGAGGGAGCTGGGAAGGGAGCCACTGGCTTTATCTTTGCAAACCTCTGATCTCCTCTGAAAAGTTTGTAGAAGCACAAACTGCTGCACTTCAGGAGGGTTTTCAGGGGCTCATGGAAGGCTCCACCTCTTCTCTAGGGATTAACACAAGGGGACTCCCCTGACCCAGGGCTCCTACCCCTGGAGTTTCCTGAAGCCCGAACCCCTTACTCCTTTGTGGTACATATCCTACCTCCCAGGGGTCATGCTTAACTCTCCAGACACCAAGCACTTCAGGTAGATCCATGTACCTTGGTCTTTAATTTGCTTCTGCTTACCTCTACCCGCTCCTTGCAGTATCTTCTAATAAAGAGAGCCTCATTAAAACATAAACTTCACCCAATTCCTATCTGACTGTGACCCGCAAGGGGAGGATCTCCACCCTAACCAAGCAAAATTATCTGATCTTATTTTGCATACATTTTATATATTGGCTGAAGCTAAGCAGATTTCTAGCTTGTAACTTTAGAATGACACTTCCCTGATCTCAGATCTGTTTCCTTTCTCTAAAATGGAAATAATTCCAATTGTTCCTAAATCACAGAAAGAATAGATGACTAACTATATGATCAAGAAGCCAGTGTGATGTTGATGATGATGTGATTACTTATTAATAATTCAGGTATTTATAAATAAGAGTGATAGTCTACCTACAACTGACTTTCATGCTATTTTTCAAAGAAGGAAACTAGTTAATACCAGGGTCTGCCATGGACTTTGCCCACTACAGTTTTCCATAACTTTAATTTTGAAAGATGCTTTTTTAATTATCTTTATTATGTCTTATTGTGATAAGAGGATAGCTCTCATATTAAGTGTTCTTAACAAATTTTTAGTGTATAATACATTATTGACTATAGATACAGTTTTTGTACAGAGTCATGGTTTTTTTGTTTACAAATTTGAGAAGGAGTAAACCAACAAATTTTGTTTATTTACAAATTTACAAAATTGAGAAGGAGTTAGTTATTTAAATATTTGGTAGAATTCACCAATGCAACCCTCTTGTTTCTGGGTTTTTCTTTAATGGGAAGTTTTGATTACTGATTTAATCTTCACCCAAGTTATGCTTAGGGTTTCTATTTCTGCATGATTTAGTTTTGGTAGGTTATGTTTTAAAAGCAATCTCAAAGATCTATGCCCCAGCTATACATATTCCCTTTTGACAGAAGTATGCTGGATCCTACTTTATCTTTCCTAACTTTGGCCTTGGTGTAATGTGGACTCAGTACTCTCCCATGATAGATGATCACCTAGGATATTGAGACAAAGTGAGATTTCCACATGACACCTTCATTTTTTAAAGATTTATTTATTTATTTTAGGGAGCGTGCCTGAGCAGGGAGTGTGATGCAGAGGGAGACAGAGAGATAGGAGAAAAATCTCAAGCAGACTTCTCTCTCTTTGGACATAGACATAAGTACAGCATGCCCATCTTAAATATATATATATTCCCAGTACCCAGCGTAGATTTGGTACTCAATGTTTTGTGACTGGATTATCAAGTAAATGAAGAATTCACATTCTTGGTGAAAACATAAGCTACATCTATTTGCAAAGAAAGTGTTGTATGATGTATAACGAAATGTCAGAGGACATGTTTTACTCAAAATGTTTAATGAAAGGGATTGGCCATGAGAATACAGAGGTCAAAAGAAGTCAAAGACTACATAAGCTGATTCAATTGAAGAAATAAATTTTAACAAGCAAAACTGACTTAGAACCTGTAGTGCTGGAAGATCATGAGGTCCCCCAAACTGGTAGTATTTAGCCAGAGACTGGACATCAACTTTCAGATTATTACAGTTACTCTTGCCTCAGATGAAATTTTGGTCCTTCTCAGGTCCTAATCCCAGTGACTCTGGAGAGAAACCCAGGTTCTCAAAGTCTTAGTAAATGAAATTGAAAGCATCTTTGTGTCTTTAGATGACATTACCAAGGATAGAGTGAGTTAAGCCTTTGTCATGCCTCCTGATAGAGTGGGCTCTTTGGGAAGAAATCAAAGTCAGCAGTTTGAATCCAAAGGCTACCAAAGGATATTGCACCATGAATCCTGATCAGACTGATGACTGAGTTTTAGGGCATCAATTAATTTTTTATCATTATACCAGGACATCATTTAGTTTTCTTCCTTGTACATGTAAACTCTGGCATCCTTCTATTTCCTCTCATACCCCTGCCCTGATTCCAGCATTCAGTCTGTCCCACTCTTTCTCCACCTGCCTCTCACTCTACACTTATACATTCTTTCTTGGGAATAGTCCTAAGACTCTCTCACGAATCTGCTTGGTCTTGACGCCATAGATGATGGGATTGATCATGGGTGGGAAGAGCAGATAGAAACTAGCAAAGAGTATGTGGACATGAGGAGCAGCCTGGCGAGCCACACGGTGCATGACTGAGGAGATGACCACAGGTGTGTAAAAAGCTAAGATTGCACCTATGTGAGAGACACAAGTCCCAAAGGCCTTGTAGCGGGCCTCCTGAGAGGCAAGCTGTAGGACTGCCCGAAGGATGAAGATGTAAGACAAGATAACAAACAGCAGGTCCAACACCACTATAAACATGGCCACAGCAATGCCATAGATATTGTTGAAGCGAGTATCCCCACAGGCCAGCCTTACCACGGCCATGTGCTCACAGTAGCAGTGGGCAATCATGGGGCCTCGGCAGTAGTGGAAGCGTTTGAGCAGAAAAGGGAGTGGAGTCATTAGTGTCACAGCCCGAGCCACAGCAGCCATGCCAATCTTGATGATAAGGGGCCCAGTCAGCACTGTGGTGTAGTGCAGGGGCTTACAGATAGCCACGTAGCGGTCAAAGGCCATGGCCAGCAGCACTGCTGACTCCATGATAGAGAAGGAATGGAGAAAGAACATCTGGACCAGACAGCCATAGAAGCTGATCTCCCGATCTCTGAACCAAAAAACAGCTAACATTTTGGGAAGTGTTGTAGAAGAGAGGACCAGATCAATGGTTGCCAACATGGCCAGAAAGAGGTACATGGGCTCATGGAGGGCTGCATCAGCCTGAATAATGAAGAGGAGGGTACAGTTGCCTAGCAGGGCTAAAGTATAGGCTGAGCAAAAGGGAATGGAAATCCAATTATGTAAGTGCTCCAAGCCTGGGATTCCCATTAACACAAAGACTGCCGGATGGATTGAGGTGATATTGGAAGCTGATGTGGCCATTGGGAATTTTCTCCTTATCGTCCACTTCCACAGGGCTCTTCCAGAAGGTATCCAGTATCAGCAGAATTATAGCATTCAATATCAAACTCTGACCATTCACATGGAAGAATTAGCTCTTGATCTCCTTTCTAGTCCTTCAATTAGAAAATAATCCTAATATACATTATGAGAAATACATGATATCTGCCCTCAGCATGTTTAAAAATCATTGGGTAAGGGGCACCTGAATGGCTCAGTGGGTTAAAGCTTCTGCCTTCGGCTCAGGTCACGATCCCAGGGTCCTGGGATCAAGCCCGACATTTGGCTTTCTGTTCAGCAGGGAGCCTGCTCCCCCCCGCCACTCCTGCCTTTCACTCTGCTTACTTGTGATCTGTCTGTCAAATAAATAAATAAATAAATAAATTATATATATATATTTTTTTAATCATTGGGTAATCAACATTCAATACCAATTGAGCGAATATCACAAGGCACTCTTCATTAAGGAATTGAGTGGAAAAGAGCTTTCTGTGGTCTTTGTGTGGCCCAGAACCACTTTGTAAAAGATGAAGATCCCTGCTATGTTCAAATCTTACCCAAGACATTCACTGTCTTCCAGTTGGCTCCAAACTCAGGCTGCATCTCTAATTATGAAAGGAGTGTCTCTGTCCTTCAGATGTCTATCTTGGCTGTATGAATAATAATTAAGACTAGCACCTTCTAATATTTCACTTTCCTCCATGTTCTATAAATTTTTCTCTAGCAAGGGTTCCATAGGTCTTTATTTTTTTTTAAGATTTTATTTATTTATTTGACAGAGAGAGATCACAAGTAGACAGAGAGGCAGGCAGAGAGAGAGAGAGAGGGAAGGAGGCTCCCTGCTGAGCAGAGAGCCCGATGCGGGACTAGATCCCAGGACCCTGAGATCATGACCTGAGCCGAAGGCAGCAGCTTAACCCACTGAGCCACCCAGGCACCCCTCCATAGGTCTTTATTTAATGCTCAGCTATCTCACCAACTAAAGGCGTATTTGCAGCCAACTTGAGAACATGAAAAGACCTATCATTGTTTTCCTTCACCTAACTTTAACTTCCATTTCTACATGCTTCTACCTTCACCCACTTTTCTTTCTAACATCCAAGACATTCAAAGGAAGAGATGCTCCACTCCTACCTTTTTGGAAGACTGAACTTTACACCATTCTTTTTCCTTCTGGGATCCTTTATCTTTCTATCTCCTTTTTATCCCTTTTATCATTCTCTTTGAAAAAGCTTAAACATTTGTTTCCCAGAAATTTGATCTGAGCTTCCTTCTCTTTTTTCTCATTTTATATTTTAAAGGTTTATTCTGAGAATGGAGATATCATTAAACAATTAGCCCAATGGATAAATGGATAAAGAAAATGTGATACACACAGGAATATTATTCAGCCATAAAGAAGGAAATCTTACCATTTGTAGTAGCATAGATGGAATTTGAGAGCATTATTCTAAGTGAAATAAGTCAGATAAAAAATACTGTACAATTTCAGGGTGCCTGGGTGGCTCAGTGGGTTAAGGCCTCTGACTTCAGCTCAGGTCATGGTCTCAGGGTCCTGGGATCAAGCCCCGCATAGGGCTCTCTGCTCAGCGGGGAGCCTGCTTCCCCCCCCACCCCCACCTGCTTCTCTACCTGCTTGTGATCTCTGTCAAATAAATAAATAATATCTTTAAAAAATAAATCTTAAAAAAAATACTGTACAATCTCACTTTTGTGTATAATCTTTAAAAAATGAATAGATAGAAAAAGGAAACCTCATGCAGTGTTGGTGGGAATGCAAATTGGTGCAGTCCCTCTGGAAAACAGTATAGAAATTCGTTAAAATTTGGAAATAGACCCTATGATCCTATAGTTATAGTACTGGGTATTTACATAAAGAATACAAAAACACTTCAATACAAAATACAAAATTCAATACAATGCAAAAACAATTCAAAGGGATACATGCACCTCTGTTTATTGCAACATTATTTATAGTAGCTAAATTAGGGAAGCAGCCCAAGTGTCCTTCAATAGACAAAAGGATATGGAAGATATGGTATATATACACAATAGAATATTATTCAGCCATAAAAAAATGAAATCTTGCCATTTACAAAAACATGGATGGATCTAGGGAGTATAATGTTATGTGAAATAAGCCACTCAGAGAAAGAAAAACACTATATGATTTCATTCATATGTGGAATTTAAGAAACAAAACAAATGAACAAAGGGGGGAAAAAAGACAAACCAAAGACTCTCAACTATAGTGAGCAAAGGGTTGCCAGAGGGGAGGTAGGTGGGGAATGGGTGAAATAGATGAAGGGGATTGGGAATATCTTGATGAGCACTGAGTAATATATGGAATTGTTGAATCACTATGTTGTACACCTGAAACTAATAGAATACATGTTATTTACACTGAAATTAAGATTTTTTAAAAATGAGCTCAGGAACAAAACAGATTTATGGCTACTAGGGGTGGGAGAAATAGGTGAAGGTAGACAAATGGTACAAACTTCCAGGTATAAGTTCTGGGGATGTTCTGTACAGCCTGGTGACTATAGTTAATACTATAACATATATTTGAAAGTTGCAAAGAAAGTAGATCTTAGAAGTTCTCACCATCAGAAAAATATTGTAGCTATGTGATGTGATGAATGCTAACTCGACTTATTGTAGCAACCATTTTATAATATACCAAATCATTGTTGAACACCTCAAACTAATATAATTCTATGTCAATTATATCTTAAAGCTGGAAAATTTTCATTTTAAAAATAAAAACCATTAGCACAAATCCAGAATACCAAACTGTGGAAAGAACCAAGATGCCCTTCAACGGACGAATGGATAAGGAAGATGTGGTCCATATACACTATGGAGTATTATGCCTCCATCAGAAAGGATGAATACCCAACTTTTGTAGCAACATGGACGGGACTGGAAGAGATTATGCTGAGTGAAATAAGTCAAGCAGAGAGAGTCAGTTATCATATGGTTTCACTTATTTGTGGAACATAACAAATAGCATGGAGGACATGGGGAGTTAGGAGAAGGGAGTTGGGGGAAATTGGAAGGGGAGGTGAACAGTGAGAGACTATGGACTCTGAAAAACAATCTGAAGGGTTTGAAGAGGTGGGGGGGGGTGGGAGGTTGGGGGAGCCAGGTGGTGGGTGTTGGAGAGGGCACGGATTGCCTGAAGCACTGGGTGTGGTACAAAAAGCAATGAATACTGTTATGTTGAAAATAAATTTAAAAAAATGATTAAAATTAAAAAAATTAATTAATTTTAAAAATGTGCTTAGTAAATATGGGCATTTTTTTGAATTGCAGAAACTAAAAGTTAAGTTACTGACAATCACATATTTAGAAAATGTCAAATATTAAACCTGAACTTTGAGAACTCTTGTTTCCTGCCTTCAAATCCAATGTCTCAGGTTGCTATATTTCTTCCTCTACCTTGTTGTTCCACAGACAGTTCAAATTCAGCATGTCCAAGTGAAAGAAATAAAACTCTAACTCCTCACCATGGTATAGGGAAAAGTTTTAGAATTCTAAAGCCTTAGGTATGAGTAATGATTGTGTCATCAGTCTACCAGCAGAAACTAACATTAATCTCTGATATTTTTAAAGTTTTAGCTTCTCAACCTATAACTGAAGGCAATAACCATATTTCCCACAACATACTTCCCACAACCATCTCACCAAGTTTTATGGTGAGGAAAGACGAAAACATGTGAGAATAGACCTTGCAAACTGTGATCCATTGTGCACATGCTATTTGTCCTTACTGTCTGTCCCCCTTTCTACAATGTTTATTTTTATTAATATCAGCAACATCATGTATTCTTTGGCTTTGTCTCTTCCATCTAATCACCCCTTAACTTGATTCCCCTTCACAAATTTTATAAAAACTTGATTGTATTTCACCTCTACTTCCTCATCTCTCATTTAATTTCCAATCCTTTCCAAGCCACCTTCCATCTCCACTCCTTCCCTTATATATTTTCCCCTCACTCTCTCCTTCTCCTTTTCTTTCTTCTTTTATTCCCTCTTTTATTTTCATATTACCTTACTAGGCGCTCGCTTTTGTTCCACTTGGCTTTTTGTTTTTGTTTTGTTTTTGTTTTTGTTTTACCATCTACATTCAGGGGATTGTCAAATGCATAGCTTCTACTCTGAGTTCCAGACACGTGTATCCTACTGCCTATTGGACCTCTCCACTTAGATGTTCCACACTCATATCAAACAATACAGCCAAAATGGAAATCTTTTTATCTCCCCACAAACTATTTCCTCCCTTTGCATTGTCCATCTCAGCACATATTCTGGCCATCTATCCTGTAGCAAGGTCAGAAACCCAAGGATAATCCTTGATTTAATCCTTTTCCCCTTCCTTAGTATGCAGTTCATTAGCAAATCCTATCAATCTGAAAAAATGTAATTTACTCCCTACTCTTTTCATTATCCCCTGACAGCATTCTCATTTAATTTACCATCTTTCATCTAGACCACAAAGGCCTTATAACTGGTCTCTGTGGTCTGAATCTTGGGCGCTTCACACCCCATTCTCTATACTATAGCCAAATAATCCATTTAAACAGGCAAATTATACTGGGCCAGGGCTTGTCTCAAGACCTTCATGGAATTACCATTGCACTGAGGATGAAATCCACACTCCTCACTCTGGTTTACAAGTCTCTGCATGGTCTGGCCACTGTTCACTATTCAGCTTTATCCCCTCTCACCTCTCCCTTCATTATGCTCCAGTCATAGACTCCTACCAGATGCCAAAGCTCCTGGAGCTCTTTCTAAGTCAGTGATGCCCCTTGATCCTGCCCCGAAATTGTCTCCCATGCTGCTTTTCTCCTCTCAAAGACTTTTGTCTTCCCAGATTCATATCACTGGCCTGTGTCACTATAATGACTAACCCTTTAAATAAGTTAAAGATGACACAAAGAAATTCCATTCTCATGGGTTAGAAGAATGAATTATTATTAAAATGTCAACACTATCCAAAGCACAAAACAATCTACAGATTCAATGCAATTGAGGTATCACAATCCTAGATTTCGAGATATTCTACAAACCTGTAGTAACCAAAACAGTATGGTACTGGCACAAAAATAGACACATAGATCTGTAGAACCAAATAGCTCTCCACTGGCAAGGGAGACAAAAGCAAAATTAAACCATTGGGACCACACCAAAATGAAAAGCTTTTGCACAGTGAAGGAAAGTATCAACAGAAAAAGGCAAGCTACTGAATGGGAGAATATATTCAACACCAAAAAAAAGCAATCAGGGGGCTTCTGTGTGGCTCAGTGGGTTAAGCGTCTGCCTTCGGCTCGGGTCATAATCCCAGGGTCCTGGGATCGAGCCCTGCATCGGGCTCTCTGCTCAGCAGGGAGCCTGCTTCCTCCTCTCTCTGCCTGCCTCTCTGCCTACTTGTGATCTCTGTCTGTCAAATAAATAAACAAAATCTTAAAAAAAAGCAATCTGATTAAAACATGGATAGACATTTTTCCTATTCAGGATAGACCTGAATAGACATTTTTCCAAGACATACAGATGATCAACAGACACATGATTGGTGATGTTGAACATCTATTCACCAGAGAAATGTGAATAAAAACCAGGATGATTTGAATCTCCCTGATGGCTAATGAATCTTGGAACACTGAAAAAATAAAATTATATAAAAAAAAAACCAGGATGAGCTACCCCTTTATACTTGTCATAGTGGCTAAAATTAAGAAGAAACACACAAATATTGGTGAAAATGTGGAAAAAAAGGAAACCTTGTGCACTGTTGCTTGAATACAAGTTGGTATAGCCACTCTGGAAAACTGTGGAAGTTCCTTAAAAAATTAGAATTACCATAAAACCCAGTAATTCCACTACTGGATATTCACTGGAAGAAAATGAAAACACTAATTCAAAGAGATATGCAGCCCTAGTTTATTGCAAGATTATTTACAGTAGCCAAGACATGGAAGCAACCCAAATGTCCATCCATAGATGAATAGGTAAAGAAGATGTGATATGTACACATATACCACACAATATATGGAATATTTCTCCGCCATAAATAATGATATCTTGCCATTTGCAATAACATGAATGGACCTAGAAAGTACAATGCTAAGTGAAATAAGTCTGAAAGACACATATCATGTGATTTCACTCATATATGGAATTTAAGAAACAAAACAAACAAAAAGTCTTAAAGGCAGAGAACAGACTGGTGGTTGCCAGAAGGTAGGTGGGTGGGGAGATGGGAAGAGTAAAGGGGATTAGGAGTACACTTATGAGTGCTGAATAATGTATAGAATTATTGAGTCATTCTGCTGTAGACCTGAAACTAAAATAACACCAAATTAATTATATCTGAATAAAAAACCTCCTCTTCAGTCTTCTACCCCTACTCAATCTACCACTACGATGTGACAGACTACATGTTCTATCCCTACTGAAAACTGCTTATAAGAACTTACTGCTGGGGCGCCTGGGTGGCTCAGTGGGTTAAGCCTCTGCCTTCAGCTCAGGTCATGATCTCAGGGTCCTGGGGTCGAGCCCCACATCAGGCTCTCTGCTGAACGGGGAGTCTGCTTCCCTCTCTCTCTCTGCCTGCCTCTCTGCCTACTTGTGATCTTTCTCTCTGTCAAATAAATAAAATCTTAAAAAAAAAAAAAGAACTTACTGCTACAAGGAAAATTAAAAACTACTCAACATGCTTATTAATTTGTTCCTGCCTAAATTACTAACCTCACTTCTTCACCATTCCCTAAAACATTCATCCTGGTTTCAGCCACACTGGATTATCTGTCACTTCCTGAAAAGCATGCTTAAAGCTCATACTATTTATCTGGAATGCTTTCCTCTGCCCCTTTCCATACCTGGCCAAGATCCTGCCACCTTCTTAGTAAAGTCTTCTCAGACTTCTCCAGGCAGATTTTTCTCAGTGTTATCAATGAGGACTCATTAATACCCTGAATTAAATAACATAAGGAGAGTATCATCCTTGTTGCCAGTGCAAATGTCTGTCCATTTGATTGAGTACTGCTAATACAAGGGCTGTGACTTATTTCTATATTCACAGACTCTACTAAACATTATTGATAATAAGTGCTATTTAAATAAATGTATGAATGACTCTCTGGAGAAAGTTTCTCCTCTCCTGCTGGTGTATTATATACTACCATCTAATTCGAATTGAAATTTACTGAGTATCACCCAGTTTTGAGCACATCCACAGATAGAAATTCTGTGAAATCCTCACCAATTTTAGTTATGTAGGTCAGATTTCAAACAGGTCCCTCCTCTTCCCTGAGTGCCCGTCTCTTACTTTCTGTATGCTCCTGTTGCCCATATCTGGCCCTCAGGTTTATTTGCCCATATACCTCATTCTCACAGCTTGCCTATTCTGTTTAAATGCCTTAATAATTCATCAAGCTTCCTTCTTTCCAAGTTTAAATGAAACCTAGCTCTAATTCTGTTCACAAGCCAACCCTGCTTATCCAGTCTCCTCCGACCCCACCACTCTTAACCTGCTTGGTGTAAGT
Source organism: Lutra lutra (assembly GCF_902655055.1). NCBI lineage: Eukaryota > Metazoa > Chordata > Mammalia > Carnivora > Mustelidae > Lutra > Lutra lutra. The sequence goes on along the minus strand of NC_062287.1, from coordinate 58,750,824 downwards.
GTTTTATCCTTACATGTCATTGTACTATGCTTCCTGTTTGCATAGTCAAGACATCAGCAAATGACAAAAGGGAGTCTGGGTCACTTGTTTCTTTGTCTCCCCCAAAAGTGCATGTGGCTCTGTACCTAAAATATTCAGTCAGTATTATAAACTGGCTACCCCTTTGACTTGAGAGGACTTTAGAAAGATGTAATTGGGAAACTGAGTCCCCAAATGGTCATGGAGGAAGTAAGTAGCAGAGATAGAACTAGATTCCACAACTTCTGACCCTCATGCCAGAATTCTGTTTACAGGACCATGCTGCAATGGTACAGCTAGTTGTTGCTAACGCCTTTAATAAGCAAGTATAACCAACCTGGTCCTTCCATCTCCCTATTTCAGATTTTTCCTTTTTGTCCCAGGACTATCACATCAGCTCTGACTGTGGTGAGGCCAGAATGTGAAGTAGGAGGAAAGCAAGTGGTACTAATAAGGGATTAACTAACCTGGTATGGGTTATTTAGTTAAGGCTTTCTTGAAGTGGTCCCTAATGCACCATACAGAAGGAGCACAGCCCTGGGAAGCAGAAAGGGATTTCTTCAAATGGCGACATGGCAGGATCTGAAATTTGTAGAAGATAAAGCCTTCAGGAGGATAGAAAGCAGGTCCTCTGTTCGATAGACAGACATACAGGATGAGAATGCTAGAAGACAAGAGAATCAGGAGGTGAGATAATGCCTGAGACAAGGATAAATTGTTTGGGCATGAGAGGTACTGAGGAAGGGACTCTGCCTGTACACTCCACTCACCTTCCCATACATACTAACCTAGTCTCTTCCCCTCAAACATTACACACACTTCTAGTGGTTCTCCACTTAGCCTTTGGGTATTCCTTCTAGTCATTACTATTTTCAGCCTGATTTCTGCCATTATCCTGGTTATTCTAATTTTCTCTGTCAGCCTAGCTCATATGACTGCTTATGTCCTCCAGGTACCCTGTTCCAGCCCTCTAGGAGCTGACCTAACATAAGTGCCCCTCCTCTGTCTGCTTGCTCCTCACCCCATTTACACTACCTCCCTGACTATGCTTTGTGTACACCTGGTCTTCCTTGCCACCAATAACCTGGTATGCTCTCACCCCCCAGCTGGAGGCTCAGTTCTTTTACTGCTGGTTTTAGGAAAACCTGATACAGTTTTCCTTAGTGAGAGAAGGCTGGGAAAGAGAGAGTTGGAAAGGAGAGGCCTGGCTATATCCTCATAATCACCTACTCTTTCCCCAAAAGAAAAGAAACAGCAGGCCCAATCCCTGAGGAACATCCTGAAAGGGACCCAAGATGGGCATGGTGTCTTCCCTGGAGGTCACTCTAGAGACTTCTATCCCAGTCTCTGATCTTCAGGGGTTCCTGCTCCTGGCTTCCTACAAACCTACTCTCTCACCACTCTGTGGCATTCAGTGCCTCCCTTGGGGCACAGTGTAGTCTGGCTTCACAATCACTGGGCCTCTTTCCACCCTCACCTTCCTGCCCTGCAGTGCCTACTGAGAAATAGAGCCACCTCAGAATATGCAAATGGATGCCTGCTGTGTGTACTTGGATTGTGACTTAGAAAGCTGGGGTTCAGCTTTAACTAGGTCAAGGTTATCTGTTTTTGTTTTTGTTTTTTAATTTGGTTTGGAGTTTTGAAGTTTTGTTTCATTTTGTGGACGGAACTGTGAGTTGAGGTTATGAGTGGGAGATTAGGTTTAAAGCCTAGTTTGTGACCTTGATGAGGCATTTAACTTCTGTTTCTTGGATTGTTTCCTTATCCAACGTATGGGGACAATTATCCTAGTCCTGCCTACCTCTCACAATTTGGGATCCAGTGAGATCACTGAGCTATACTCATCCATGTTTTTATTACTCAGTTAACTATCAACCATTAATAACAATACCAAAGATAATGCCTTCCTCCTATGACTGGTCTCAGCATCTGCTATTCTGCCATAGTCCTGAGAGGGGAATTTGATTTTCACAGGGGCTTCTCTGTCATTTAACCTGAACTAATTCTCCATGAGACAGCCCAACAGCTCCTACTGAGACTATATACTTCTGGCTTCCCATCTCATCTGACAGAAACATCCAGAGTCTATATTAGATGTTCTAAGTCTTGTCCTTCAGGAACAAGCACTGAATTGTCTTCACCTAGAGTCTTCAGAACACATTGGTTTTAGGCAAGCCTTCTACACAGAGCTTGTGTTGAAGTCTGAGTTAAACTGCAGAGACGGAGACAGGTGGTGATCCTGATTTGAGGTTCACAAGCTCATTTGGGAGCAGTCAGAGAGGAAGTACCCAGGTTGAATTAGGGAAAGATCAAGGTAGTTTTATGTTTAATATTTTATGAGGAACTACCTACCATCCCATTTTCCACACCAGCTGTACAATTTTGCATTCCCATCAACAAGGTACAGGATTCCTGTTTCAACACCTCATTAACACTTATTAGTATTGTCTGTTTTTTTATAATAACCATCCTAATGGATATGAAGTAGCACCTCATGGTGTTTTTATTTGCTTTCCCCTAATTAGTGAGGTTGAGCACCTTTTCTTGAGCTAATTGGTCATTTGCATATCTTCTTTGGAGAAATATCTATTCAAGTCCTGTGCCCTTCAGATCACTACATTTGTATCTTTAGGGTAAATACCCAATAGTGCAATTGCTAGGTCATAGGATAGCTCTATTTTCAACTTTTTGAGGAACCTCCATACTGTTTTCCAGAGTGGCTGCACCAGCTTGCATTCCCACCAACAATGTAGGAGGGTTTGCCTTTCTCCACATCCTTGCCAACACCTGTTGTTTCTTGTGTGATTAATTTTAACCATTCTGACAGGTGTGAGGTGATATCTTTGTAGTTTTGATTTGCATTTGCAAGAATCTTTTCTAGTCTTTGTATCTCTAAGACAATGTCAGAAAAAAATTGATTCATCAGTAGGTTTGTTGACTTATTGTCTGAAGTCAAGCTTCATGTCTGCCTGCCCTACATTTAATTAGAATCCCATCTGTTCATTCAACAGTGTTCTCTCTATACCCTGCATCATTACTATCTTCTTTTGAGTACTATCAAAGACTAATTCACCCTGGTATCTGCCTTCACAAAACCCACTGTGTGGGAAGATGACTGAAAGATAATAATGTAATGATCATAACAACAATAATCAGTGAAGATTTTTCATGTCACATGAACTGTATTAAACCTCTTATATGTACTATCTCATGATAACCCTACCCATTTTTACAAATGGGGAACAAGAGGCTAAGAGCTGTTATTTGACTAAGGTTACACCAATAAAATTTAAAGTGACAGTATCATACACAATAGCATTTGATAAAGTGTTGTGAGGATGAAAGGAAAGAAAGGATACTCACTATAGCTCAGATTATCTTTGATTTGCATTTTCCTGATTAGTGATGATGAGCATATTTCCATGTGTCTGGTCATCTATATTTCTTCTTTAGAAAAATACCTACTCAGTTTCTTTGCCCATTTTTTAATTGAATTTTTTTTGGTGTTGTATAATTTCTTCATATATTTTGGAAATTAACCCCCTTTTAAAATTTTATGCTCATGATTCCCTGAAAACACACTATCTAATATTTACTAATATCTTAATGTCTTCTCCCTTGTATATGTACATATACATATACACACATTTACACACACACACACATCCATACACAATGGTGTATTATCACATTCAATTCTTGTTTTGGATTCAAAGTTAACTTTTCCACAATGACTTCAACAATAAAAAAGTTAAGAATGTCTATGAAAAGGGGCGCCTGGGTGGCTCAGTGGGTTAAAGCCTCTGCCTTCAGCTCAGGTCATGATCCCAGCGTCCTAGGATCGAGCCCCGCATCGGGCTCTGCTCAGCAGGGAGCCTGCTTCCCTTCTTCTCTCTCTGCCTGCCTCTCTGCCTACTGTGATCTCTGTCTGTCAAATAAATAAATAAAATCCTTAAAAGAATGTCTATGGACAAACCATAAGTGACTCTTAATCTCACAAAACAAACTGAGGGTTGATGGGGGGAGGGGGTTGGGAGAGGGGGGTGGGGTTATGGATATTGGGGAGGGTATGTGCTATGGTGAGTGCTGTGAAGTGTGTAAACCTGGCGATTCGCAGACCTGTACCCCTGGGGATAAAAATATATGTTTATAAAGCTGTAAAAAAAAAAAAAAGAAAAGAAAAAAGAAAGGATGAATACCCAAGTTTTGTAGCAACATGGACGGGACTGGAAGAGATTATGCTGAGTGAAATAAGTCAAGCAGAGAGAGTCAATTATCATATGGTTTCACTTATTTGTGGAGCATAACAAATAGCTTGGAGGACAAGGGGAGATGGAGAGGAGAAGGGAGTTGAGGGAAATTGGAAGGGGAGGTGAACCATGAGAGACTATGGACTCTGAAAAACGATCTGAGAATTTTGAAGGGGTGGGGGGTGGGAGGTTGGGGGCACCAGGTGGTGGGTATTGTAGAGGGCACGGATTGCATGGAGCACTGGGTGTGGTGCAAAAATAATGAATACTGTTATGCTGAAAAAATAAAAAAACTAAAAATGAAAAAAAAAAAAGAATGTCTATGGAAAAAAAAATTTTATGTTAGTCACCATACAGTACATCATTAGTTTTTGATGTAGTGTTCCATGATTCATTATTCGTATATTATTGGACATGTCATTTGCAAATATCTTCTCCTATTTAGTATGTTGCTTTTTGTTTTTATAATGATTTCTTTCACTGTGCAAAAGTTTATTTTGAGGTAGTCTCAATATTTTATTTTTGCTTTTGTTTCCCTTGTCTTTTCCCTTCTCCTTTGACATTGACACTCAATGTCAAAGAAATTACTGCCTGTGTTCTCTTCTAGGATTTTTACCATTTCAAGTCTTAGATTTAGGTCTTTAAACCATTTTGAGGTTTTTTGTGTGTCTGGTGTTAGAAAGCAATCCAGTTTCATTCCTTTGCATGTTGCTGTCCATGTTTTTCCAGCACCATTTATTGAAGAGACTGTCTTTTCCCCATTGTACATTCTTGTCTCCTTTGTAGATTAATTGGTCATGTAGGCAAGAGTTCATTTCTGGGTTCTCTGTTCTATTGGGTTGGGGTGTGGGGACGGGCAAAATGGATGAAGGGGAGTGGGAGATTCAGGCTTAAATAAGTCACAGGATTAAAGCAGAGCATAGGGAATATAGTCAATGATATTTTAATAGTGCTGTGTGGTGAAAGATGGTACTTGTGTTGAGCATAGCATAATGTATAGAGATGTTGAAATACTATGTTGTACACCTGAAATTAATGTAACGTGTGTGGCAACTATAGTCAAATAAAATTTTTAAAAATGTTAACCTTGAACTGGGCTTCACTGGTTGCCAGAAAATGCCTATTATCCTTTGTGTGCCATGTTTTACACCTGCTGCCTCTCTCCTTCATGTGCACCTTCCTCCAAGCCTACCTTCTACTTCTGAATATTTGACTGTTTTACAGCACTAATTGTTTACTGCTAAATGAGCCTGTGCCTTTTTTTATATCTATAGGTCTCATTAAATTATAACTAATTTTTTATGTCTGCCCATCCCAAACCAGACTATGAACAAAAAGGTGTGATCCTTCAACTCTATGCCCTCACATCTAGCATAATTCTTTCCATATAGTAGATGCTCAATGATCATTGTGTTAGATAATGAAATAATTTTTTACCAAGTGTTTGGCCCAGACCAGGCAAAATAAGTCTTGCATATGTCATCTCATTTAATATTCATTGCCTCTCCATTTTGCAGTGAAAACTGACAGAGAAGCTAAGTAGTTTAGCCAAAAGAAACATTGAGAGGTAAATATCTAGAACACATGGAAGGGGCCAGGAGAAAAAGTGAAATTTCTTAAACTGTGTTCCTATGCCAGAAAGCCTTTATTATTATTTGTGTGCAGGTGTCTGTCCACCCCTTTCCTATCTACTCCAAGCTTTCAGGATAAATATGTATTACCCTTTTTCCCCCCTCCCTTAGCTAAATATCCTAATTTTAATTTTCCGGTTCTTTCTGAATCCCAAAGGTCTTTTTAAATGTTTTCATCCCTAGGGAATTTTTGCTCTCAGTTAGGGCCTTAATAGGATAAATATTCCAGCCTTTTTGCTCCCCACACACTGATCCCTACAGGACCTGAGACTTCACTACCACTCCCTGCCCCAGACTTGGTAAGTCTGTCTGTGTATTCAACCCCATAATATGCACACTAATAGCAGGCCAAAGACCTGGCTGCACTAAGATCATTTTCTCACTGAGGTGGTCTTTGCTTCAGATAAAAGGGACTTACAAATAAATCACACTTCTTGATCACTGCTGTGCACCATGTAGTGCTCTTCAGATGAATGTCCTCTATCAGGACTCGTCACAGTAACCTCTGAAGTAGGAATCAACCTCTCCAGGTCGCAGATGAGGAAGCAGTTTGACAAAGGTTGGGTGACTTGACTGCGACCACACAGTTGTTGAATTAGGAAAGCTGAGATTTGCATTGAGCAATGGATGTTACATGCAAACAATGAGTCATGAAACACTACATCAAAAACTGATGATGTACTGTGTGGTGACTAACAAAACATAATTTAAAAAGGAGAGCTGAGATTTGAAGTGGGCTGCTCTTAACTCTTCCACTAATAAAAATTGCATCCTTGGCAAGTAGTCTTCCACATACTCATAAGCACTTCCAGCAATGAACAACTTGTTCCTTTCCTCAGGAGGCAGCTTTGTTGCTGTACTTGAGCTCCTGTTCTAACATATTTTAGGTAAAGCCTTTTTTAATACAAAATGCTAAGACAATTCAGAACAATGGGAGGGACAGAAAGTAGAATTATTCTGGGTGAGTTATATGGAAGGGTCTCGGAGTCTCTCCTTGCCGTACCTCTGGAGATAGATGAATCAGAAGAAAATTACAGTAAGGCAAAAGAGCATTCACAGGTAGAGAGAAAAAGTTCTAAGAGTCTCTAGCCACTCACCTCCAACATGGAGAAGGCTTGGGAGCCATGCCACTCAGCTCCCAGCCCACAGCCTAGGGATCATTGAATCAGAAGTGGCAAAAGCTTCTTTGAATGCTGGCAATGGTAATCCATCTCCTGCCTTGTGTCACTTCTCAGTGACCTACAGTCTTATCCTGGACATTTTTTATGTGATCTAACTCAAATATTATTGAAGACAGGAAGTGATGACCCCCAAGACTTTCACCTTGATCTCTCTTAGAATCCAGGCACACTGTGTTCAACATGTGCTTTTCCAACTTCATCTTCTTTATCTGTGCAAATGGGTCTGAGGCAAGGGGAGCAGGCAGTCATTGCGCTATGTAACTTCAAAGATAGAATGAACATTCTTTGAGAGGCAATTCGGGCTGAGGGAACTGATTTAATTATTACAAGGCTGAGTGGAAGAAGGAAAAAGGGGAAAAGCAAGGCTGTCCCATTTATGTCTGGATTATTCAGCTCTAAATTTTCTCCACACCAAAGAAAGGGCCTTAAAGTATGGACACTTCAAAACAGTGTCTTAACTAAATGTATGTACCTGTGTCTTCTGAGTACAGCCTTGTTCATGCATTTTTTTATTCAGCAACATATATAGACTCACAGTTACATGCTGAACTAAGCACATAATGTGCTCATTCATAGAACAGAATAGGTTTACATATACCATTTTACAAGGACTGCCCACCCAGATTGTTCTCTGTCCTGACCCTTCAGCCACCACCAAAACTGAAATACCCTTTGGATATACTTGATCCCAAGCTGAATGATAGAAATTCAGGGAGGGGAAATAGTACCAAAGAAAAAAATAGGAAACACATGGAAGAAGGGATGATGAGACATAAAGGGACAAGATGACTGTCTCAGTATCACAGTGAAAGCTGCAGTTGGCACTGGGATGGCATACTGGTCCAGGGTTCCTTCACCCAGACCACATTAGAAGAGCTTACTTTCTCTTCTTGCCTCTTTTTTCTGGGTATGGATAGCTGATATAAGGGATTGTAAAGAGCATTGCAGCTTAATGTTGGGGATATAAATGGGCTATCTCCGGAGGTTTCAGTTAGTTCCACTCTGTCCCACCTAGCAACCAGAACACAGTCAAATCCCATTATATTAGAAATCAATGTGAGAGAGATATTCTTTCTCTCTCCTATGTCTATTCCTAGTTCTTGTTCTCAACTTTCCTTTTCATACTCCTGTCCCTCTACTGTCCCCTTCCTGACTTTATTATTTAATCAAATTCCTTCTCAAATTATCAGTTACTGGCTGGCTAGTGGATAAGAGAGTAATGAGAAGGTCACATAGGTAAGGGAAGATCAGGGGACATGGAAAGTGTGGATAATAGGTAAAGATACACAGTGGACATAGTTAACATTTGCTTACAGTTAACAGTTGTGTCCCCAGTGATTAAAAGTCACTTATACCGTCTTTATGTACCTCCGATTTTTTATGAGACTATGTTTTCATCCCTCAATAACTTTATCAGATCACATATGATGGCCAAATTAGCCTGACCTCTGCCACTGACCAATTCTGCATGATCTTACTGTTTCTACCAGTATCCATTACAGATACCTACAACAACCACAGGATCCTAGTACTAACATGAGCCAGGCAATGTTATGGCTTTAGCAGGCTGTAAGAGACTCAGGCCCTCACCATATGGTGGTTGTTCTGAGTCAGAAGCCAGGTTCTGAGCCTCATCCATGAGTAACCATGGGCTCAGTGCCCTGAAAAACCCATCGAATATCCCCCACTTTCTATTACTTCTCATCCTGATCTTCCCATCTTAAAAAGTAACTACATTTGAGTCTTCCATCCAATCTGCCTGGCCTTTCATCATTACGTCACCCTTTTATTGTCACATAGGCAGATGGATCAGAAAGAAATGAGCATTTAGACAGAATAGGATTCACAGGGAGATGGAAGACTGGTAAGATTCTCTAGTCACTAACCTTCACCATAGAGTGAGTTCTATAGCCATGCCACTCACCCTGCGGTCCCAGCCTAGACATTATTGAGTCAGGCACAAGTGGAAAGGACTCCTTTGATCCCTGGTAATGATAACTTCACCTTGTGCCTTGCATCACTTCCCAGTGCTCTACAACCTTCTTATCCTGGATATTTCTCATGAGATCTAACTCAAATATTTTCTGCTGCCCACTTCATTTCAGCCACAGAATAAGAATGAATCCCAGTGGCTTCATCTCTCGGGGCTTCCTGGGGCTCAGAGCAGGGTAGTAAGGTCTTCTCTACCCACCCTACCTGGACCTGACCATGCAGTTCACAAACCACAGCCATCAGAACCCAAACTCTTTTCTGCTCATGGGAATTCCTGGCCTGGAGGCATCCCACTTTTGGATTGCATTTCCCTTCTGCTCCATGTATGCCCTGGCAGTACTTGGCAACATGGCAGTGCTACTGGTGGTACGATCAGAGCCTGTCCTGCACCAGCCCATGTACCTGTTCCTAAGCATGTTGTCCATCATTGACCTGGTACTCTGCACTTCTACTGTGCCCAAGCTCCTTGCGCTTTTTTGGACAAATGCTACTGAGATCAACTTTGGGGCCTGTGCTACCCAGATGTTCTTTATCCATGGCTTTTCAGCTGTCGAATCTGGTATCCTGCTAGCAATGGCTTTTGACCGCTACTTGGCCATCTGCCGGCCACTGCACTATGGGTCACTGTTGCCCCCAGAGGCTGTGGGCAAGCTGGCAGCTGCTGCCGTATTTCGTGGCTTGGGGCTCATGACCCCACTCACCTGCTTACTGGCAAGGCTGAGCTACTGTAGCCGAGTGGTGGCCCACTCCTACTGTGAGCACATGGCTGTGGTGAAGCTGGCTTGTGGGGGCACACAGCCAAACAACATCTATGGCATCACTGCTGCCACGCTGGTAGTGGGCACAGACTCCATTTGCATCGCTGTTTCCTACACACTCATTATCCGGTCTGTGTTAGGCCTTTCCTCCAAAGAGGCAAGGGCTAAGACATTTGGCACTTGTGGCTCCCACCTTGGTGTCATCCTTCTCTTCTATACACCAGGACTCTTTTCATTCTACACACAGCGCTTTGGCCAGCATGTACCCCGGTACCTCCACATCCTCCTGGCTGACCTCTACCTTGTTGTACCACCCATGCTCAACCCCATCATCTATGGCATGAAGACCAAACAGATCCGGGATGGAGCCCTCCGACTGATGAAGCGGGGCATTGTTCACTCTTAAGTCTTCAGCCCCACCCTGGAACTGTCTTCTTCCTTTAGGCCTTGAGCAATTCTTGGAGGAGGCCACTGAGAGCATGTAACCGCCAGTTAACCTGTGAGTTGGCTGGGGGCATTTAGGCAATCCTTATCCACGCTTCTGTCCCTGGAACGTACATTCTTCCCACCATTCCCACAGTGAGAGCTGTTCCATGTAAACAGCCTTGAGAGAGTAAAGTATTGTTGGGCCCATCTGGACAGTATATCTGGCTGAACCCGGTTAAGGCCTCTATATAAACTTTTAAGATTTGGCCGATGGGGGGGAAAAAAAAAGATTTCGCAGATAGGTACTTATCTTGTGGCCACCAAGACAAATCTCATAAGGAAGTCCCTTGCTTATTAAACCTGCCACCTACCCATCTTGAGTGGCCTGCCCCTTTCCTTTGTCTCTTCTTGCTCTTTGTGTATGGGAGCCAGTTTATGAACCAACAGCAATGGTCAAGAGACCAGTAGTTTCCAGCATGGTGGAGAGAGGAAAAACACATACCCAGTGGTATCCTTACTTTGATAAGGAGATATAGCATGTCTGTGTGAAGAATCATCAGATATTTCCCACTTGTGATGTAGATATGGTTACAAAGCCTAGGGATCCTCTGTATATTGGGAAACATGGTCACCAAGCTGATGATGGCCTCCCACGGAATTCTACACTGCTCTTCTAACATGGTTCCTACCTTCTAGGAGACCTTGATAAAATGAGAAAGATAGGACTGATGATCTGAAAAGGAAAAATAATCCTCATCCATAGTCAGGTGTTTCTACTCTGGTATGGATACATGAATACCTCCCTCAGTGAACTCCAAGTTTGACAGGAGAAACACATACACAGAGAGGAGAAGCAGAGAGATGGAGACAGAACACTCAACAATGGACCACAGGGACAACTGTGTCCATGGTGCAGAGAAATAAGCAACAAGGTGTAATGTCAATCTAGGAAGGTGAAAATTTTCATCTCTTCAGTGAGCATTTAGTATGTTAAAAATCTAGGGATATGGACTTGATTAGGTCAAAAATCCTTGTGGAGACTGTTCACTGTTAAAGGAGAACTACATGTAGGGAGACAACAGTGAAACAAATTAGTTTAATTAGCCAAATTAAACAAGTATGTTTAGGATAAGCACAGGGACCATGGGTATTGAGTAAGGACACCTAAATTGCTCAGAGAAAAGAGATCCTAGTACCCACCTCTTTCATTCCACATCTGTACAGATAGGAAAGCCTGCTTTCTCAGAAGCCTTCAACAATGCCTAGGTGTAAGGTGCGGTAACAAAGTCTCAGGCTAGATGATATCAAGTCCGTTCTCTGGGAGTGGCCATGTGGAGCTGCCACCAAGCCTCAAACATCCAGGGAAAAGACCAGACCCTTTCATTGGAGAGAAAATCGAGAAAGCAGTCCAGTTTGACCTCCAGAGCAGGTTTTAGAATTAAGAGTGATGGCTATGATTAGAAGGCCCATTAGGATCCAGAGTTCAGAGTCTCTGGTTTTGACATCCCTGCTTAGAATCCACATGCAGATTGGTAGGGAGTTAATAGGTATTTGGCTCCCAGGCAAAGCATTCTAATAAGTTAGGGAAGAGCTTGCACAGAAAGCCACTCGCAGGCGCAGGAAGGCCTAGGTCTTCAGAACTTCCTCCAGTTATAGCAATGGATTAGCTAACACTCTGCAGTGCCTCACAAGAATATGCATCATCATCTTATAGTCTCATAACCATCTGATGAGGGCACATAATTACCCACACTTTACAGAGCCAGAGGCAGAAGATTAAGAAGGTAATAACTTGCCCAAGAAATCAGTAAATATCAGAGCCAGAATACAGATCTTTTTAATTCTAAATTCTGTGTTGTTTACCCCTTACCCAGTAAGTTCCTATAAATCTAGACCCTGAAACCAAAAATCTAATAATATTTAATCTAGTAATGAGGGGATAATTATTTCTTAATATTACTGACCCTTCTGAGAATATGCAACATGCCAAACACTCTTCTAAGGTTTGGAAATATAATGATGATTCAGGAAGATAAATCCCCGGTGACAACTTGAATAGGCAACCTCAGCAAAATCTTCCCACCCATGTACTCTCAATGACTCCTGTGTTATGATAATAATTCTTCCTTCACTCTAGGGCTCAAAATTAGTAGCTTTAATTTGCCCACAAACGGCCCAGGTTTCCAGGCAACTAGAGACCTCAGACTGGCCAATAAATTCTAGTCTCCATGATATTTAATTCAAATTATGGGGGGAAATCAAGAAAACCAGCTATACACTACTTGGGACTATTGATTATAGTTGATTTATTTTTCTAAAACTATTTTTTAATGAGGTATAATTTACCTAAAATGCATATGTTAAATATATAGATGATATCTGACAAATGTGTGCATCAGAATAACCACCTTAATCAAGATACAGAATATTTTTATAATCCCAGAAAGTTCCCTTGTGCTCTTTCCAGGTAAAACTCTTAGGGGTCTCCCACTGAGAAAACCACTATTTGATTTTGATTACCTTGGATCAAACTTAACTGTTCTAGAAGTTCATATAAGTGGAATAATGTAATATATATGTGTCCAACTTCCTTGGCTCAACATGTCTTTTAGATTCATTCATATTTTGTGCATGAGCTGTGAATTCCTTTTTATTTGCTAATATTTCATTGCATGAATACACCGAGTTTAACTATTTGGGGACACTTGAGTTGCTTCCTTTTTTTTTTTCACTATTATAAAAAACTGCTATGACTATTTCTTACCCTAAAAGTAGAATTTCTGGGTTATAAGGTAAACATGTTTAATAGAACCTGCCGAATTGTTTTCCAAAGTAATTGTACCATTTTATACTCTCACCAGGGCTGTAAGACACTTCTCAGTTCTTCCACATCCTGATCAACTCTTGAAACTACCAATGTCTTTTTTATTTTAACCATTCCAATATGTGTAAAATGGTAATTTGTGGGTTTCATTTGCATTTTTCTGAGCAACTTTTTATACACTTAATGTTTGTGCATACACCTTCTATAAAATGTCAATGCCTTTTGTCCATTTTTATTGAACTTTTTGCTTTCTTATAGATCTCTTTTGATAAAAAGAAATTTTTAGTTGCATATAAAGTAGCTAATGAATTGTTGAACACTACAAGAAAAACTTATGTACTATATGTTAGCTAACTGAACATAACGAAACAAAATTTTAGTTACAAATTCAAAATTAGCAATCTTATTCATGGTTAGTGCTTTGTTTTATAGATTTAACTTTTAATTCTACATCTGTGATCCAACACAAAAAATAATTGTATATGGTGTGAAGTACAGATCAAGATTTATTTTTCCACATACAGATATTCAGTTCCTGAATTTGTTGAAAAGACTGTTTTCCAAATTGGATTGCCTTGGCAACTTTGTCAAATATCAGTCAACTCTTTATGTGTGGATGTATTTCTGGATTTTCTTTTCTCTTTCATTAATCTATTTGATTATCATATCAATCTCATATCCTCATATCAACACTGTCTTAATAACTTTATACTAAGTCTTGAGATAGTATAAGTCCTCCTACACTGTACTTCCACAGTGTCTGATATATATATATGTGTATGTATATATATATATGTGTATATATATATATGTGTGTGTATATATAAATGTGTTAGAAAACATATAATCAAACCAAATATTCCTTAAATATTTGATAAAATTACACAGGAAAGAAATCTGGGTCTGAAGTTTCCTTTGTTTTTTTATTTTACATTTAATTTTTAATGAATATGATTCTATTCAAATTTTCTATTTTCGCAATCTTTCCATTTTCTCTAGATTGTCACAATAACAATTGTCATAATATACCAACAAATGTATACAATTATTCATAATATCCTTTTATTTTCCTTTCAATTCTGTAGGATTTGTCACCTTTTATTATATTCATTATTCATGTTTACTTTGTCTTATTTTGTCATGCTGGTAGGGGAGAGAAGTGTATCAATTTTATTAATTTTTAAAATGAGACTGGCTTTTTGACTTTTCTCTATTTGTTTTTCTTTAATTTCTGCTCTTTATTTCCTTTCTGCTATTTCCTTTGGGTTTAATTTGCTCCCCTATTTCTAACTTCTTAAGGTGGAAACTTAAGGCCACTGATTTTTAAAAGTTTTTTTCATAAAAACTCACGTGTAGAAGCTTCTCTCTACATTGCTTTAGCTGTATCCCACATATTTTGATATGTTGTGTTAACATATTTTTTACTACTGTTTAATCTCCCTTATGAGTTTTTTAAGACCCATTGGTTATTTTAAGTGCGTTGTTTACTTTTCAAGTACTTGGTGATTTCCTATATTTATTATTGCTTTTAATTTATAATTTAATTCCATTATGGTTGGCAAACCATAATATACAGGGCTGACTATATTTCAGCCCTTCAAAATGTATTCATACTTGTTTTATGGCCCTTATATAGCCTATCTGGGTAAATAGTCCAGGTGCACTTCAAATTAATATTTCTTCAGGTTTAGGGTATATTTTATAGTTATCACTTAGGTCAAGTTGATCAATGATCAACTTTACCATATCTTTAAAGATTTTTTATCTGGCTCTCCTATCAGTCACTGACAGAACTGTTAAAAAGTTCTAATTACAATTGTGGTTTTTCCTCTATTTTTCCTTTTATTTCTGTCAGTTTTGCTTTGTGTATTTCAAAAATCTGTTATTAGGTGTATACATATTTATAATTTTTATATTTTTTTCCTTAAATTTTTTGTTTAAAATCAATTTAGGTAACATATACTGTACTGTCAGTTTCATGGGTAGAATTTAATGATTCATCAGTTGCATATAATACCCAGTGCTCATTACAAGTGCCTTTAATACACATCATCCAAATACCCCATCCCCTCATCCACTTCCCTTCTAGCAACACTAGTTTGTTTTCTACATTTAAGAGTTTCTTATGGTTTGCCTCCCTCTCTGTTTTCATTTTATTTGAACTGACACTTTTAGCATTATAAAACGAGCCTTTTCATCTTGAGTTGTGATCTGCTTTTAAGTCAATTTTGCCTAATATTATGCAACTAACTTTCTTCTGGTAAATTGTATAGTACATCATTTTCCATCCTTTTACATTTAAACTGTCAGTGGTTTATATTTAATTAACTGTAAAGAACAAAAATGCTTATGTATCTAGTCTGACAAATTCTGCTTATTAACTGGAATGTGTAGTCTGTTTACATTTGATGTTATAATATACTTGGGTTTAAATCTGTCTTACTATTTGTTTTGTATTTGCCTCCTTTGTTCTTTGTTCCTTTATTTCTGCTATATTGAATTTGGGGGAGGGAGGTAATTGAACACATATTGAAATACCATTCTATCCCCTCTACTTGTGGTTAGCCGTACTTCATATTATTAAAATACTTGAATACTTAGGTATACTTGAAATACTATTCTATCCCCTCTACTTATGGTTAGCTGTACTTCATATTATTTTTGTACAGATAGTTCTAGGGCTTACCCTCTATATCCCTAATTTATAACAATCTTCCTTAAATTCATATTATATCTCTTCATGTAAAACATAAGAATATTAAACAGTTCAGTTCTGTTTACTCTGTTCTTTGTGATATTTTTTTATATATTTTACATAAGATATATATTTACATATATTTTATATGCATTATAAATTTTGAAAACTTATTTAAACTACTTCAAAGAATTTAATAAAACTATTTTATGCATATATTTACTATTTTCAGTGTTTTTTCCTTCCTATAGATCTAAATTTTCATATAGTATTTCTCTTCAACATGAAAAACTTCCTTTAGCATTTTTGTAGTATAAATTTGTTGGAAAGAAATTCTCTCACTTTTCACCTGAAAATATTCTTATTTAAAATGTGTTTTTGAGGGGCACCTGGGTGGCTCAGTGGGTTAAAGCCTCTGCCTTCAGCTCAGGTCATGATCTCAGGATCCTGGGAACAAGCCCCACATTGGGCTGTCTGCTCAGCAGGGAGCCTGCTTCCCCCTCTCTCTCTGCCTGCCTCTCTGCCTACTTGTGATCTCTGTCAAATAAATAAATAAAATCTTTTTTAAAAATTGTGTTTTATTTGACTGTTTCCTTTGCTGTGCAAAAGCTTTTAATCTTGATGAAGTCCCAAAAGTTCATCTTTGCTTTTGTTTCCTTTGCCTTTGGAGACATATCTTGAAAGAAGTTGCTCTGGCTGATATCAAAGAGGTTATTGCCTATGTTCTCCTCTAGGATTCTGATGGATTCCTGTCTCACATTGAGATGTTTTATCCATTTTGAGTTTATCTTTGTGTACAGTGTAAGAGAATGGTCAAGTTTCATTCTTCTGCATATAGCTGTCCAGTTTTCCCAGCACCAATTATTGAAGAGACTGTCTTTTTTCCACTGTATATTTTTTCCTGTTTTGTCAAAGATTATTTGCCCACAGAGTTGAGGGTCCATATCTGGGCTCTCTACTCTGTTCCACTGGTCTCTGTGTCTGTTTTTATGCCAGTACCATGCTGTCTTGGTGATCACAGCTTTGTAGTAAAGCTTGAAATCAGGTAACGTGATGCCCCCGGTTTTATTTTTGTTTTTCAACATTTCCATAGCAATTCGGGGTCTCTTCTGATTCCATACAAATTTTTGGATTATTTGCTCCAGCTCTTTGAGAAATACCGGTGGAATTTTGATTGGAATGGCATTAAAAGTATATATTGCTCTAGGCAGTATAGACATTTTAACAATGTTTATTCTTCCGATCCAAGAGCATGGAATGGTCTTCCATCTTTTTGTGTCTTCTTCAATTTCTTTCATGAGTGTTCTGTAGTTCCTCGAGTACAGTTCCTTTACCTCTTTGGTTAGGTTTATTCCCAGGTATCTTATGGTTCTTGGTGCTATAGTCAATGGAATCGATTCTCTAATTTCCCTTTCTGTATTTTCATTGTTAGTGTATAAGAAAGCCACTGATTTCTGTACATTGACTTTGTATCCTGCCACATTGCTGAATTGCTGTATGAGTTCTAGTAATTTGGGGGTGGAGTCTTTTGGGTTTTCCATATAAAGTATCATGTCATCTGCGAAGAGAGAGAGTTTGACTTCATGGACAGGACTGGAAGAGATTATGCTGAGTGAAATAAGTCAAGCAGAGAAAGTCAATTATCATATAGTTTCACTTATTTGTGGAGCATAACAAATAGCATGGAGGACAAGGGGAGATGGAGAGGAGAAGGGAGTTGAGGGAAATTGGAAGAGGAGGCGAACCATGAGAGACCAGGGACTCTAAAAAACAATCTGAGGGTTTTGAAGGGGCGGGGGGTGGGAGGTTGGGGGATCCAGGTGGTGGGTATTGTAGAGGGCATTGATTGCATGGAGCACTGGGTGTGGTGCAAAAAATAATGAATACTGTTATGCTGAAAAAATAAAAAATTTTTAAAAAATGTGTTTTAGATTAAAAAATGTTGTTCTAGCTATAGAATTCTAAATTGATAGGTTTATTTTTCCTTTTAGCACTCTAAATACATTGGCCCTTTATTTTCTTACCTCATTTTTTATGAAAGTCTTTCATAATTCTTATTATTCCCATAAATATATCTTTTTTCAGAAGTTTTGATTACATTTTTTCCTCTGTATTTAGTTTTCATCAGTTTGACTTTGTGTTAGTGTGTAATTTTCTTTCTATTCATTTTGCTTAGGACTCTGAATTTCCTGGGTCTGTGGGTTAATTCTATAATTTTGTAATCAAATTTGGAAAATGTTTTTTAATTAGTTCAGTTATTTTTCTGACCCATTTTTCTCCTCCTGGGATTTCAATCACTTATATGTAAGACTACTTGATAGAGGGGCGCCTGGGTGGCTCAGTGGGTTAAGCCGCTGCCTTCGGCTCGGGTCATGATCTCGGAGTCCTGGGATCGAGCCCCGCATCGGGCTCTCTGCTCTCTCGGGGAGCCTGCTTCCTCCTCTCTCTCTGCCTGCCTCTCTGCCTGCTTGTGATCTCTCTGTCAAATTAAAAAAAAAAAAAAAAAAGACTACTTGATAGAGACCCAAATGTCATTCTATTTAAACTCTTTTCTGTTTCTCTTAACTGGTTGATAGAATACTGAATAACTTTTATTGACTTGGTCTTCATGTTCTCTATCCTTTCTTTCACATTATCCAATCTAATGTTTTTTCCAACAATGATTTTACTTCAGATATATTTTCAGGTATATAATTTTTATTTGATTCTTTTATGCAGTTTCTAAATCTCTCCTTAAATCCTCATATCAGGAGGTAATTAGGAGAACCACTGGACCCAGACAATCAGGCACTCTCACCTCCTCTCCTGTCCTTGGGAGTATGCTCTGGCTACCATCCTCACAATGGAAGCTGTTCCAAAGACATATCCTTGAGAGAGTAAGGTGTCTGAGACCATCTGGGTGGTATACATGACTAAGCTCAGTTAAGGCCTCTATATAAACTTTTAAAATTCTGGTGGGTGGATGTAGAGATCAACTCACCTTGTTGCTGCCCAAGACAGGACTCATATGTAAATCCCTTTATTAAATCTTCTACCCACCAATCTGGAGTAACTTGCCTCTTTCTTTGATCTTTCCTTGCCTTCTGTGTACAGGGGCCTGTTTCAGATTACACCTAGGAAGCTCCCAAGAAGGTTGCATACTAACAACTGTTACCTATTTATCCATCTTCTTTGTATTTTTTAAACTGTTTTTATAGTTATGCTAAAATATTTGTTTTAATATTTAATTCCAAACACAAAGAGAAAATATTTGTTTAACCCAAATTATGAGCTATGAGAAGTCTCTTTCTGCTAACTTTGTGTCCTCTTAATTATGCTTTTTTGGTATGTATAGTAGTTTTTCAATGTATACCAGACATTGTAAATGATGTATTGAAAAATCTCTTGATCTCATTTTCTTGCCTTGAGGAGTTTTTAGTTTTTGTCTAGCAGGCCTGATTTACTTATTGATGGGTCAAGATCTTATCTTAAGAGGTTGAACTTCAGGCTTTCAGATTTTATTTTCCTATATTTCTCTTAGTTTAAGATCAAAGTCTTTAGTATGTGATGTACTATTAAGGCACAGCTTTTATGAAGGTTTAAAGTCTGAGATGTTACCAATTGTTTTCAATTACTGAAAACTAAAATACTGAACTCTGTCTTCCCAACAGGAAATTGCTGATATCAGGGCTACTACCCTAATTTAAGCTATTGTACAGTTACTTTCTTAGTTTCAGTCTCTCTGACCTTGTAATACAGGAAAAACTATATCGGTGCCCAGGATCATTGCACTCTCTCCTGCTCCTTCCTTCATTCTTGTCCAACCAGTTCATCTTAACATGTACTGCTCTATTGTCTCATCTTCTCTTTAGGCCCACCTGTTCTCCTCACTTACTGGTCCACTCTAGGGTCCTTTGGTTTCTCTTTCCCTTCTGATATCCACTACTTAAGCAATCTCCCAGCAGGGTTAGAGGTCCAAGCCCCTCTCATGACACTACTTTTCTCTGTTTTGTAACTCCAATAGGCCTGGGGCCAACATTATATCCTATTCAGATGAATGACTCAAACAAGTGGCTTAAACAAGTTACTACTAATAATACATGCTTTGAAGTAATGAGTAGATATAAAGTATCTGTCTGGACCATCTCAAGAGTCAGAAGATGGATACTAAATGTTTTGGTGGCTAGAAACAGAAGACTATCCATATGAAGTGGGTCAGGACAATCCATTCAGTTTTTCTAAGAAATAGAGAAAGTTGCAGTCTTAAGATTGGTATACAGAGCCTGAGCCACCCCAGGATGCGAGGTCAGAAGGGGAAAAAGACAGCAAACAAGGGAAGAAACTGATGAACTAAGAATCTGTGTAAGAATGTATTATGTTAATACAGTGATTCTCAATGGGAATTCAGACTTCTGGGATTCGTGGTGGAGGGAGACAAGGGATATACCCCTTGTCCTACAACTTTCTTTGCATAGAAGTTATTTCCTCTAGAAGCAAATACTATATTTCTCTACCTACACTGTACTAAGGTATAACCAGGCTTGGAAACCATGAAAAGTGATGAAGTAGATCTTCATCTTAAAGAGAGCAAGAAACTTCTTGCAAAGCACCTTCTTCAAATAAGGTCATGTCATGATACCCAGGCAGAGAAACTCTTCTCTCCTTGTGAAGGGAAAATAAGTGCTTCTGCCAGCCTGGAAGGTTCAGAAAATATGGAAGGTTGAGCAGTTGTAGGCTCATTCACTGAAATGCTTCATTTCTTGTTCTTTCTGTATCAGGTCACTTTCTGTATCAGGTCATCTACACCAAAGCAAACTTTCTATTGAGACTGAACATTCAGTTGTCTTCTTATTTATGCCCGCCTTAAAATCCTACCCTGGGTCTGATTTTCAGTAGTCTGTCTTCTGGCTGCGGGAAATTATAATCCCTTTGAAAGCTACCATGGAGGACCTCTGCCCTTTACTGGTATAGGCCAGAAGTAAGATTTTTTAAAACTCCAATTTTCTGCATGGGTGGGGGATAGTCTTTTTTTTTTTTTAAAGATTTTACTTATTTATTTGACAGAGAGAGAGAGAGAGAAGTGCACAAGCAGGGGGTGCTGCAGGGAGAGGGAGAAGCAAGCTCCCAGGCCTGATGTGGGTCCTGGGATCCCAGAATCATGACCCAAATTGAAGGCAGACACTTAACCGACTGAGCCACCCAGACATGGTTGGGGGGGGTAGTCTTATTAGCCCAAAGATTAAGAGCAGGAGCTTTTAGATACATGTACATAGACTTTCTTTTAACTAATAACTAATAATATACCTAATATATATACATATATATATGTATATATATATATTATCTCATGCTTTGATAATTTTAAGTGGGCAAACTGGTAGCAAAACTTCCTAGAAACCATCTTAGGATTCTGCCTGTGTCAGGCTCAAATACTTCAGCAGTTATCACATCTGTGGAGCAGAGGAATGCATTATTGGAACATGCTGGGATGTCTGTAACCCTGAAAGTAAAGTAGTAGAGACACAGACTCTCCCACCCACCCCGATCTCTTCCAGTTTTTGATGTCAGTAGAGCCACAGAATCTAAGAGTAGCTGTGCACGGTGACAGCAATTAAAATGAGAGAAGTCTCCAAGTTCAATGCTGCTATTTAGAAAAGGTAGAAATGACAAAGCCAAAGGATCCCTACAATCCTAGATTGGGTGTTTAATATCCAAGCTTAATTTTGCCAACCCTCTCAATAGAACTTCTCTAGCCTTGGGACCTGTATACACTTTTTGTTTTGTTTTTACAGCCCAGGGCTGCTTGTGGTCCTGAACAGCATCACGTCGGCTGTGAGTTTCTAAAAGAAATAGGTGGGACCCTCCTCAGCAAGATGGACTTGCTGTATCTCTGACCAGAACCTTCCTGTTTTGGGGTGGTGGATGAAGTGGGCAGAGGGGCCTAGATAACATGGGCTTGTCCTATACAGGCTTGTCCAGTCCAGGATTTGTGGCCCTGATGAGGAACCTTGTCCTATAACACAAGCTATCTTTTCAAATGACCTCCTCTTCAGTAGCCTGTCAAACTAGATTTATTTTTATGCCAGTACCATGCTGTCTTGGTGATCACGCTTTGTAGTAAAGCTTGAAATCAGGTAACGTGATGCCGCCAGTTTTATTTTTGTTTTTCAACATTTCCTTAGCAATTTGGGGTCTCTTCTGTTCCATACAAATTTTAGGATTATTTGTTTCAGCTCTTTGAAAAATACCGGTGGAGTTTTGATCGGAATGGCATTAAAAGTATAGATTGCTCTAGGTAGTATAGACATTTCAACAATGTTTATTCTTCCAATCCAAGAGCATGGAATGGTCTTCGATCTTTTTGTGTCTTCAATTTCTTTCGGTACTGGCATAAAAACAGAAACATAGACCAGTGGAACAGAGTAGAGAGCCCAGATATGGACCCTCAACTCTATGGGCAAATAATCTTTGACAAAACAGGAAAAAATATACAGTGGAAAAAAGACAGTCTCTTCAATAATTGGTGCTGGGAAAACTGGACAGCTATATGCAGAAGAATGAAACTCAACCATTCTCTTACACCGTACACAAAGATAAACTCGAAATGGATAAAAGACCTCAATGTAAGACAGGAATCCATCAGAATCCTAGAGGAGAACATAGGCAGTAACCTCTTCAATATCAGCCACAGCAACTTCTTCCAAGATATGTCTCCAAAGGCAAAGGAAGCAAAAGCGAAAATGAACTTTTGGGACTTCATCAAGATCAAAAGCTTCTGCACAGCAAAGGAAACAGTCAACAAAACAAAGAGGCAAACCCACCGAATGGAAGAAGATATTTGCAAATGACAGTACAGACAAAAGGTTGATATCCAGGATCTATAAAGAACTCCTCAAACTCAACACACAAAAAACAGACAATCATATCAAAAAATGGGCAGAAGATATGAACAGACACTTCTCCAATGAAGACATACAAATGGCTATCAGACACATGAAAAAATGTTCATCATCACTAGCCATCAGGGAGATTCAAATTAAAACCACATTGAGATACAACCTTACACCAGTTAGAATGGCCAAAATTAGCAAGACAGGAAACAACGTGTGTTGGAGAGGATGTGGAGAAAGGGGAACCCTCTTACACTGTTGGTGGGAATGCAAGTTGGTGCAGCCACTTTGGAGAATAATGTGGGGATTCCTCAAGAAATTAAAAATAGAGCTTCCCTGCAATTGCACTACTGGTATTTACCCCAAAGATACAGATGTAGTGAAAAGAAGGGCCATCTGTACCCCAATGTTTATAGCAGCAATGGCCACGGTTGCCCAACTGTGGAAAGAACCAAGATGCCCTTCAACGGACGAATGGATAAGGAAGATGTGGTCCATATACACTATGGAGTATTATGCCTCCATCAGAAAGGATGAATACCCAACTTTTGTAGCAACATGGATGGGACTGGAAGAGATTATGCTGAGTGAAATAATTCAAGCAGAGAGAGTCAATTATCATATGGTTTCACTTATTTGTGAAGCATAACAAATAACATGGAGGACATGGGAAGATGGAGAGGAGAAGGGAGCTGAGGGAAATTGGAAGGGGAGGTGAACCATGAGAGACTATGGTCTCTGAAAAACAACCTGAGGGTTTTGAAGGGGTGGGGGGTGGGAGGTTGGGGGAACCAGGTGGTGGGTATTATGGAGGGCATGGATTGCATGGAGCACTGGGTGTGGTGCAAAAATAATGAATACTGTTACACTGAAATGAAATAAGAAAAATTAGTGGGTTACTAAAACAAACAAACAAACAAAAAAAAAAAAACTAGACTTATTGAAGCCTTTAGCTGGCTACTACTAGATATAATATTCTGAAATAGTAACTCTAAACTACTGATTTATTATCCTTGCTTCTTGACCTCTATGGGCAGGATCTGTGACCTTCAGACACACTGGGTTGGCAGTGGCCTTCTAGTTATTGATAAGCATGGGGATCTGAGTTTCTTAGAATCCTACAGTGGATACAGTGGCCAAAATGAATACATCTAATGGGTAAACAGCCTTTCCAGCTAGAACTGCATGTATAGGGCTTACAGCTACCTATACTGCCTCCTGCCTCTGAGTTCCTATTCTCTCATCTCAG
Organism: Lutra lutra; assembly: GCF_902655055.1. Classification (NCBI taxonomy): domain Eukaryota; kingdom Metazoa; phylum Chordata; class Mammalia; order Carnivora; family Mustelidae; genus Lutra; species Lutra lutra. The sequence goes on along the minus strand of NC_062287.1, from coordinate 58,726,931 downwards.
TTCATGAAAATGATACATAGAAATGACTATAAGCAGTAAATTATCAATTATCTAGATAGCTATAGATAAAAGCAAGAAGTTCCAAATAGCTTTATTGTGGCTTTTTCTATTAAATTTGAGTAGTGGTTTTCTACCAGGAATATCCCTATTTCAGTGCCCCATCAAGTGTTTGGTTATTTTAGGGCTGAGCAGGCCAAGGGCAATGCTAGTTCTAGTGTGGGGTACCCTTCAGTTTCTGGGTAAAATTCCTTCTGGAAATTTGCAAACAGCTTTGGGAAAATCTCCACAAAAAAAATTTAAGCTCCTCTCTGAGCTGCATCCTTGGAAAGGCTTCCTAATCATGTGATATCGTCACATCCTGATGTCCTGATCATGTGATATCTGACATCCCATCCTTACCTCATTCCACTGCAATTTACCAACAACTCATTATCCCCACAGGCCTCAGACATTCAGATCTCTTAGTCCTTACCCTTCCTGAGGACCAGCCATAAAGACTTTTTTTGTCCCTTTGTCTTCCCTACTCATTTATTCAACAATATATATTGAGCACCTATTATATGGTAGGCACTGTTCTTGGAGCTGGGGACATATCAGTGAACAAAACAGTCCCCAAATTTCTGGCCTCATGGAGCTTATATCCTAGCAAATCATCTGCATTGGAAGTGAGTGGGCTGTTCCACCTGTACCATTGATGCTCCAGCATGATCCAGAAGTTCTACTGAGCAGCTTTCCTGGGTTTACCAGTACCAAACTTCAAGCTCAAAACAGAGACATGCCTGAAAAGAATCAAGAGAAAACTATCACTCCCTAGGCTGCAAATAAGTGCTAGATAAATTCAACATGTGCAGTGTCACCCTGTGTGTTTCCTACCATCCACACCAGCCCCCCTTGTCTGTTTCTTGATTTGTGAGCTGGTTAATATTGAATTTGGGAGAAAGCCAGTGTTAAGGTGAATATAGTTTACTTCTACCTAACCTTATATATAACAGGAATATAGTTCTTCCTTAGGCTTGGAAATGAAATGGGGGGAGGAAAATCCAGTGGGGAAAAGAAGAGAGGGTCTGCACAAATGGGTATGCATACACATTCTCTCAGGTGCTGTGGCTAGGTCCCCTAGGAAAGGAGATGTCACAGTATGAGTCTGAAATAGTATAGCTCTAATCACAACAATGAGATGACTAACAAGGTAATACTTAAATATACTTTTCAGTGGTCCCAAGTCCCCCCAAATTATAATTATATAAGCTGATTGTGCCCCCACAAAGGGCTCAACCATGGAAGCTGAATCATTCAGACCTCAAAAATTAACTCTCCACCACTAATTCTCCCCCACCCAAAGACCCAGGTTTCCCCACAGAGGTCTTGTGTTTCTGGGTCCTTCTGTTCTTCTGGGAGATATCAACCCTTTTCTGCTGGAAGCGCTTTAGGAGGCCCTGACGTATCTGCTTAGACTTGATGCAGTAAACAATGGGGTTCATGAAGGGTGGGACCAAGAAGTGCAGGTTGGCCATGAGTACTGCCAGAGCAGGATAGCTGTGCTTCTCTACTCTGTGCAGCACAGATAACCCCAGTTTGGGCAAATAAAAGATGAGAACAATGCAGAGGTGTGAGACACATGTGTTGAGTGTCTTGAGCCTTTCCCCAGGTGATGCAATGCCCAGCACTGTTCGTAGGATCAGGGCATATGAGAGCATGATGAGGAAGGAGTCAAGGCCCAGTGACAAGAGGATGGAGACCAGGCCAACCAAGCTGTTGATCTGGGTGTCTGAGCAGGCCAATCCCACAAGGTCACAGTGTAGGCAGTAACAATGAGAGAGTACACTGATCTGGGGAAAAAGCAGACGCCGCAGGAGGATGGGTCCTGGGAGGTTGAGCAGGACAGCCCTCACCAGGATGGCAGCCCCCACTCTGGCCATGGCTGAGTGGGTCAGAATTGTGGCATAATGCAGAGGTTCCCGGATGGCAACAAAACGATCAAAGGCCATGGCCAGCAGCACACCAGATTCCACATAGGTGAAGGCATGGATGAAGAACATTTGTGCTGCACAGAGATCAAAGGGCAGCTCACGAGCACCCAGCCAGAAGAGCCACATCATGGTGGGGAAGGTAGAGGCACAAAGTCCCAGATCAGAGGCTGCCAACATGGATAGGAAGATGTACATGGGTTCATGTAAGGATGGATCTGTGCGGATCAGGAGAAGGATGAAACTGTTACCCAGGATGGAAACCACACAGATGAGGTTGATGGGGATGGAAACCCAATGATGAGAGGCTTCCAGGCCTGGAAAGCCAGTGAGGAGGAATGTAGAATGACCAGAAGTGCTGGTGTTGCAGGAGAACATAGTGTTTCCAGGAGGGCGTTGTCCATCCTACAAGTAAGAGACATTCATTTATTTGATCATCACTTATATAAAGTCCCTAATAAGTTAGTATGGAAAGGAAAATCTGCCCCATAACCCTTTCTTAAGCCATGAAAGAAACCTCCTTCCCCTTAGAAGCCCATTCCTCTCCATCTCCTGGCTACTTTAGCCTTCTCTTTGGATATAGTAACAATGAATACATTGTAAGAGTTGATCTCTGCTTACTGCTTTAGCTACTCAGTATCTTTTCTTGGGCCTAAACAACCTTCTTTATTCACTTAAGCTATACTCAAAGGCCTATCTCCAGAGTGTCTCCTCAGATTAAATAATGAAGAATGGAGAATAATTTACTGTCAAAATTTAGGATGGTATTATGAATAAGCAGAAGAGACTCCATTTTTATTTATTCTTAGAGGCAGGTTTTCCACAGCCCAATATATAAACAACACTATTAACAAACAACACTAGAAAGGACACAAGCAAACAAAGGATGTATTTTCAAAATCTTTGTCTGAGGAGGCTGGTTTTGGTTTTTCCTCTAGTGCTCTATAAAACCAACATTTTCTTTATTTCTTTTCTGGAAATTCCTTTGGGGCCCCATATAGGTTCTTTTGAATGTGTTCAATAGTGACAAATTTCTCTTCTGAGAAGATGGGTTGGGTTGACTTAGAGTAAGTATCCAAGAGTTCTTCAAGCTAAGTCTGGTAAACAAGATAGGAACTCAGATGATGCACTTTTGTTAAAATGCCATCTTCCCCAGGCCCATCTCCACTTCCCTGGCTGCTTGAAGCTTCTGACTCTGCTTTTGAGACAGTCCTATGGACATGGACTCAATAGGAAGGCACTGTCCTCTGAAATATCTCTTTTGGCCCTCTTGCCATAAAAGCTCTTATGATAGCCCCCAAGTACTTTGAAGTTCTCCTTTGTGTGGGCAGAAGGGTGAGGCTGACTGGCCTGAGGGTAACCACCTGAAGAGTTAGAGCAGCTGAATTTCCAGAATCCCAGGATTAATAAAGTTAAGCAAGGAAGCCAGAGTGTAGTGTGAAAGTTCCTCTGATCCCATAACTTCACATCACACCTTTAGGCTCTCCATTCTCTCCAGCTTCTCTCCTCAGCAACAGCAGTGCATCTTCCCTGTGTCTACTAACTTCACATCTGTTTGCATTATAAATTGAATGTCTCACAGAAGCACAAACTGTAATTCCCCTACTTTGTCCCCAGAGTTCACCCTCTAATACCTGCCAGGTTTTCCTCCCATTCCTGTTATCCATGAAATCTCCCAGGAGGGAGAGGAGATCTGTTTGTTTGTTTTTTTTTTTTTTTTTTCACTCCAAAACATATTCCTCAAATCAGATCCCAATGAAACTACAAATTGTCATTATTTCTCTAGATATTTATGCCTCCTAACTGTCCTACTTTCTTCAGTCTTTCTGTATTCATTATCGAAATTTCCAACAGAATTCTCAGAAAGCTTTTAAAAAGGCAAGTATGGACATTTAAATGAGTACATGCATAGAGAGGAAATAGCGATCAGATTTGTTATAGGAGGATGTCTCCTATCATAACTTCCTTTAATGATCTGGCCCCTCATTTTGAAGGATCGGGTCTAAGTAAGATCTTTATACTGGGTGCAGAGAGGGAGAGACCTTGTCCGTGCTACATCTGTAGCTTACTCTATCACCGGTTCCCTAAGCATTATAAACACTACTCATAAGATATCTTTCTACCAGCAAATTTACTATACTTGTTAATTCTTTTTTGTTAAAGTATATGAAACACATAGAAAAGCCTACCTGTCGTTAAGTGTCAAGATTGAATTTCCTTGAAGTGAAACAGAACAATGTCAGCTCCCCAAGAACACTCTGGGACCCCTTCTGGTCACCCCATCCTCTCAATGATAACTACCTTTCTGACTTTTTTTTTAAAGATTTTATTTATTTATTTGACAGAGAGAGATCACAAGTAGATGGAGAGGCAGGCAGAGAAAGAGAGAGAGGGAAGCAGGATCTCTGCCGAGCAGAGAACCCGATGCGGGACTCAATCCCAGGACCCTGAGATCATGACCTGAGCCGAAGGCAGCGGCTTAGCCCACTGAGCCACCCAGGCGCCCCCTTTCTGACTTTTAATATCACAGATTAATTTCCCTGTTAGAATCATGCAGTATACACTCTTTTCTATTTACCTTCCTTCGTTCAATTTTGTCTATTTGCTGAAAGGATGAATAGATGACTTGTCTTAAAAGCACTATCTTACTAAACTGACTTTATGTTCTATGCTAAGCACTGTGCTAGGAAGTGTTATATAGCAATGAAAATTCACATAAGGCAGGGATAGACTAAAGGAATGTGTTTTTGCTTCAATGTGAGTGTATATGGATCCACCCATCAGTCTCTGATGATGATGATGATGATGATGATGATAAGAATAGTTGCCATCACTTATTGACCATGTACCAGACACTGAGTAAGGATGTTACCTACACTCATAATAATAAGATGAGTCTCGGGTTGACTAACTTGCTGTAGGTGAATGATCCTGATCTCAGCTCAGCACTGATTCTCAAGACAGTGCAGTAGACAGTTTACAAAACTTGTCCCAATGTCAGGCAAGACATGCATTATCTGATAGACCAGAGCCCAAATGGAGGGGCTTTTCCCCTGTTCAAAAAAACACAATGGTCTATTCAGCAAAAGAGCAGCTTAGGTACCACCCAAAGCAACATTTTCGCCAACTGCCATTCCATATAGTGTCATTTTGTACGAAGCTTCTGTCCATAGCAGAGTGCAATGACAACCACAAGCCCACAGTCACACCTGAGAAAAAGTCAGTATCTGACATCTCAGGCACATGGAAGCTGATCTCTGATTCCTAGGCATCTGTATATCAGTTTGCTAGTGTTAAATCTACTCTGCTCTACCCCATTTTTCCCTTTTTGCTATGCTCCTTGCTTTCTTCCTTCTCCTTCCTTCATCTTCAGGGTCATAAGGTCTTTTTTCTTACACAATAATGTAAAAGTCAGAAATAATACATTGGCCTTTTATAAATGTTCCATACACATATTGCTGGCTTAATCCTCCAACCCTGTGGAGAAACCCTTTTTCCATTTTCTGATGAAAAAAACTAGGGTTCAGAGGAGCTAAGTGACTTTGCCAAGGTCTTGAAACCAGGTTGTAGATCTGGGGATTTAAATCCAAGCTGGCCTAAAGATAAAGCTATTTGCTTAATTGCTTTATACAAGGAAGAATTGTTCTGGCACTTTATGATTATTAGGTGCCCAGCTCTCAAGACAATTTAAAGGCCAGTTTTTCTGTCCCCTCCCTCCAAAGCCACTTCCTCTAAAGCGGATGCAGAAGTTGGGCACTGGAATGAGGTCCCCCAATAAAAGCTGTCTTCAGATCAGTCCAGCCAGACCCCTCTGCTCCAGTCATTTCTAGTTTTTCTAGCCTTTTCACACAGATTGTGACTCATCCCCTGGAAGCAGTGGCCAAGTCCCCTTCCATAGCCCACCTGCACCCAAGACCCAAGAGTGTTGTGGTGTTTGATACAGGGAGGCTACTCCCTCCTCTTCCACTCCCGTGCTGCAGGAGGAACAAGGAGTTCACCAAAGGTAGTATTCTTGTCATAGAAAGGACAAGAACACTGACCTCACAGAGCATGAACACAGGGAAAGATTATAAACTGTTTAGCACATGGTAGGCACTGAAATGTAAAAACAAGCATATTTCACATTCATTATCTCATGAAGTCTCCCTACTTCCAAAGCCTATTAGTGGCATCACACACACCCCTTCTGGAAATGGAGAAATAGTCTGAGAGATGAGGAAACTTGCCAAGGACCACACAAAGGGTCCGCAGAAGACCAGCTTCAAGCTCCATCCATTTGACTCCAAAGTTCATGTGGCTGTCCGTTCCTCAGAATTCTCACCTCTAAAATCTTTGAAAATAATATTTATCCCTTGAGAGCATTGTAAAATGAGAATGCATGCAAGGCACTTAGGACAGCGCCTGGCACATAATAAGCACTTAAAAATGATAATAGCTAATATTCCAGTATTAACTGCTTTGTAAGGTGGGTATAATTATCATTCCCACTCTGCTATGTGAAAACTGAGCCACCAAGTCATTAGAAAACTTTAAGTTCATGAGGTAAGAAAGTGGATGAGCCTGGGTTCAAATCTAAGCAGTCTGATTCCAGAACTCTCATTTTTGAGCACGGTGTTATGCTGCTGCTTTGTGCTAGCTAGATTATTAGTGCCACAGATGTTCATCCCCAAAGAAGTGCAGAACTATGGATGTATGGGATCTCCTCGTTTACCACCCTTGCCTCCTCTCCAATCACTTATAATATCATCAATCTTGAATTTCCCCCATAGAAAAGTTCTAAGTTTATAAGGGGCCGATGTGCTTATTAACTGTCCCTATGCTGCATAATGCATAAGTTTAATTATAGGCTCATGGTTTAGGAAGAAGAACTTTCTCCTCAAAGTAGTAGTCTCCTGAGAAAGCAAAGGAGAAACATGATAAAACTGTATCTGGAAAGAAAAAAGAGGGAGACAGAAAGGGAAACAATGCAGAGCAGATCCTTCTGAGGACGGGGGTGGGGAGGGACAGAATTAAACTACACTTTCTGACCCTCCGCAATCTTCCTCATTCAGGTTCCAGAAAGACTTTGTCTTTCTCTAGTCAGGGACGTCTGTGCCCACATGGCCTGTAGCTGAACTATGAGCCACTGCAAAGAAATGACCCAGCTTAGAGAAGATTGGAGACACCTTCCCCCACCCCAAAAGATTTCTGTGGTAACCAGGCATCAGTCCCCAGCACTCTAGGCGATGTAAAGCTTTAAGCCTCTGGATTTGCCAGCTAAGTCCTAGGATTGAAGAAGCCCCAGGCCTGGGGCCAAGAGGAAGTTTATGGAAAAATCAGCTTTGGGGGGTGCCTGGGTGGCTCAGTGGGTTAAGCCGCTGCCTTCGGCTCAGGTCATGATCCCAGCTCCTGGGTTCGAGCCCCACATCGGGCTTACTGCTCGGCAGGGAGCCTGCTTCCTCCTCTCTCTCTGCCTGCCTCTCTGCTTACTTGTGATTTCTCTCTGTCAAATAAATGGATAAAATCTTTAAAAAAAAAAATCAGCTTTGGTATGGACAGCTCTAGCCTAGCAGAGACCAGCAGCTTGGAACTAGGGATCCAAGTTTTCCACAAGCCCATGATGCTGTTTTGCTGTAGTCAAAATTAGCTCTATCACTGCTCTGCTCAGAAATAAGCTTAGCCTAAACCTGCCTGAGCCACACAGCTATAACTGGGCAGTCACAAACTGTGTGCAGGGCCTCTAACTCCCCAGAAATAACTCAAGGCTCCTTCCACCTCCATCTGCTTTCTAGCTGTTTGAAGTTGCTATTATGACTTATGAATGAATGGGGATGTGTGGGGAGATTTCCTGCTCAGAGCCTACAGCTTCAATACAGGACTTAGATCCCAAAAGCTATCAATGAAATTGCAGCGAAATCTGAGTGGAGGAATAAAATCAGAGTTCCTCAAAAGGTTTTCATTTATGTATCAACTTAGGATCCATATAGTAATAAAAATCATTAAGTAAGTCTGATTCTATCAGTCTCTTCTAAATCACTTTAAATATTTTTGAACAGTAGATCCCCTTCAAATTTAACTATATATGTTGCCTGATTTCGAAAGTTGGCAACTATGAATCCTTGATTAGATTTAACTGATGCAGTGTGGCTATTTATAAAGAGATGCCAAGGTCTGGGATGGAGAGGGAATATCTCTAGTACTGAATGATATAAAATTTTAAACGATAGAATCATCCTGGTGTACAGGCCTGTTTGTATAAATCAGCACCTATCAATGTGTTATAACCCAGCCTTCTGTGATCTTCCCTCCAAAATCAACACACAAAGCAAAAGTGTTTGCGAAAGTGATCTCTCCAACTTCCTTGAATGTCTTTTATAGCATGAATACTGTATGTTCTATTAAAATTATGTGTCTTCTCACATTAGCATTTCAGAGTTTGGGACAGGCTGGCCTCTAACCTGTATTTTATCCTGGATGGGCAGTACAGAGTAGAAGTATATACCAATAGACCCAGACAGCTTGGGTTTGAATCCTGGCTTCATACTACTGATCAGCCTCATGACTATGGGCAAATTTCTTAACATCTCTGTCCTAACGTTCTGACCCATAAAACATAATGAGTACTTTTCTCATTGAGTTTTGGTGAGGTTAAATGAATTCATCAGGAAATCATAATCTTTTCGATGTTTACTATGATCATCTCTTACATAGCTGACTGCCTTCTTGACTTAGAATGACATGGTAAGTGACCCCTCCATATTGGGCGAAACTAGTCAGAATATGCTGTTTCAAGGGAGGTTTGGTCACACACCTGAACCCCAGACTGAGGCAGAGTCCATCCCCTATACCTGTCTTTGCTCCAAAATCAGAAATCCCATACTATGATGCAGGAAATCTGTCAGATTCAGCCTGTCCTACAAGAAGCCTCTGCAGGTGAACCTGGAGATTCATCTATAGCTCATTTGGCCCAGATTTGGCCAGGTAATTGAAGACTGAGAAGGAACGGTGTTTCCCATTATCATGAAGTAACCATGTTTCTCAGCCCAGAATAGCAAGGAATGGTCTAGCTCAAAAGACGGCATTGATTAATATAATAAGAACTCATTACAGATGTCCACCCAAGCCTATTATGTTATAAGAAAAAGGATCAGCAAAAGCCTTCTAACACTCATCTCTTGGGATTTGGAAAGACCAGAAGGGTGGTTGCCAGCCCTAAACAGAGACTGTTCAGTGTGGCCCAGAAGCAGAAATGCTGAAACAGGCTGAAGCTATAAGGATTCCTCACCCTGGGTCCCAGGTTTGACCTTCCACTGCCAGTACTCACCATCTCTCCAGAGTGGGAATCTCTTCTCATCTGTTCCTCTGTTTGTGAAAAGCATTTTTTTGGCTGTGTCAGTAAAGACCAATACTTTATAATCCTCCTGATGAACGAAGGGGAATAACTGGTCTTCTGGGATCTGAGTGCAAATCCAAGAGATTTTCATAGTTGAACTTCCTGAACCCCCTGAGTGCTGCTAGGCAGCTCTGGGACTTGGAAGGAAGCATCAAGCAGAAAATCCTAATGATTTTTCATAGGGGGCATCAGAAGAATACTAAATTGCCCCAGATTGAGCACGTGCCTTTCCCAAAGGCCAGCCCCATGAACAGCCTGGTGACAGATGGAGGCAGGTAGGGACCAAGAGGATAGTTAGAGACCAGGGCACCCAACTGTCCTGCTGGAGCACCAGAGGCCATGAAAAATTTCCATTTCTAGAAAGAATAGATATAAGTTCTTTCCAAATTCTCCCAAAGAGAAACCCAGGTAGTGTAGCCAAAGAGATGTGCATGAGTGCTTTATACATGGGGAACATGTTAGAGAGGAGAAAACAGTTCTCTTTTTGTCCATACCTAGGGAATGAAGGTGGCTGAAAATGAAGCTATAATGATGAAGCAATATCTCTCTCTCCTGGCAATACCCTCTGAGGTCACACATCAAGCATGATGTAGTAGAAAAGCTGGGATCTATTTCTGGATCTGTCACTTACCAACTGTGTGATAATGAGCAAATTAACCCCTTGAGCCTTTTATGCTTTACTTATAAACTAGGAATAATGCTTATTTCATAGGATTGTTATAATTATGCTGGACTATGAAGGCATGCAGAAAAGGACTTGGCACATCATATAAGCTCCATAGACCCTCCTTTCCTTTCCAGTAAGAAATTGAGAACAGGCTTTCAGTAATGTCTGGACACCCCTATCTTGCCCATCCACAGATCACATTCCCCCTAACATTCATAGAGTTTTTGGGCAGGGTCAGGAGTGGGAGGGAGGTGGTTTAAATAAACTTTTTATTTGAGGATATTTTCAGATTCACAGAAAAGTTATAAAAACCATGTAGTTTCTATATATCTTCCCCCCTACTTTCCTTAATGTTAACAACTTACATACACACGGTACATTTGTCGGAACTAAGGAATTAATAGTGGTACGTTACTAGTAACTAAAGTCCAGATTTTATTTAGGTTTTGACAGTTTTTCTATTAGTATCGATTTTTTGGTCCTAGATCCAGTGCAGAGAACCAGAGTGCAATTAGCCATCATGTCTCCTTAGTCTCTTCTGATCTGTGATAGTTTCTCAATTTTTCCTTGGTTTTCATGACCTTGAGAGTCTTGAAAAATATTATTCAGTTATTTTAGAATGTCAGAGCATTTAATTCACTAACTTCAGCCATCCCCTCTTCCTTTCTCTCTAGCATGGAAAGGGGGACAATATAGAGGCAACAGGCTACCCCGCAGGATGTCCTGACTCCTCTTTATTCCACTCCAGGTCCTAGTGTGTCCTGCAGATTCAAGAACAGGACATTTCAAGGTTCTGTCTGCTTGAGGCCAATAGCATCTCTTGAGGTTTTCCTAGTGGTTTTCCCAATTAGGTTTTCCCATCCTCCATGGGATGCACACCAATATAAGGCTTTCCCATACCTACTACACACCCCTTTTTCTCGTTCATTGAAATCTTAGAAATTTTTCAGGTTCTTATGTTTCAGGCTCTAAAAAGTTGAGAGATGATTTTTAATAGAGTCTTAACTATTTTTTTAATTAACTATGTTGAAATATGGGCATCTTTCTGATGAAATTGTTTCTTTAGCTTTTCTAGCTCTGCATTCTGAGATGCATTCTTTGCCTTAAAGCTAATAAATATGGCTAATGTTAGGTTGTCTCTCAAATCTGGAATGGGAGGGAAGTTGGTAAATGGAAGTAGATGGAAGAAACCTGAGAGCAATTCCATCTGCTCCTGAGAGACTGTTCTATTCGCTCTAAAGTCTACATTATCCAGTAGTCTTTGAAATGGTTCGCAATATTGGGGTTCCACTTTACCTACAGATTAATCAGGCACCAATCCTATCCTGCTCTAATTTATGTCTCCAGAAGAAAGTAAAGTATGTGTAAAAACTAAAATGGACTCTTTACTAGACAAGAGAGAAATAGAGAAGTCTTTATATAAAGAAGATGTTATTTGAGTTGAGACTGAGAAGAGTTGGCCTTAAATATGTAGAAATAAAAGGCTTGCTTTGAGGGGGGGGGGGGGTACCCAGGTGTCTCCATCAGTTAATCATCTCCCTTCAGCTCAGGTCATGGTCCCGGGATCTTAGGATTGAGCCCCACATCAGGTTCTCTGCTCAGTGGAGAGTCTGCTTCTCCCTCTGCCCCTCAACCTGCTCATTACATGCTCTCTCTCTCTTTGACTCTCAAATAAATAAATATTAAAAAGCCTTGCCAGGACTGTTGTTAAGATCATTGCATATGGAATCAAACAGGGCTTAAACCTTTATTACTAAACTAGATACCCTGTGCCAGGTACCTAGACTCTAAAAACATCAGTTTTAATTAGTAATAATTAAACCCATCCAGTGGCTATTGATCAGTGTCTGCTCCAGTGACCTGTTGCCACTCAATGGACTTTTGTGCAAGGGTCCGTATCAGTAGTGGTAAACAGAGAAACCTCAGTGAGGGGAAGCCTGTGCTCGGTTAGAGCCTCCATCCCTGCTGCTCTGGAAAGATACATAAAAGGGGCACATTAGTTGCATAGAACCAACAGCATTTTGTCCTCATAAAATAGGTAGTAATATTTCAAAGACAGATTCATCCTCTATCCTACACTGCCTCTGCCAGCACCACCATTTTCAGACTTAAACCATCAGGATATCCCAACATCACTTGCAACTGAGAAACTGGTTTTGCAATCAAGGAATTCTGATAATGGGATTGCCCTATGGAATGCATTAGTCTTTCAACGTACACCATCAGCCAGAAAAAGTTGGCCCAATAAGACTATGAGATGCCCTGCTAAAGGCACAGCTATGACACCAGTTTGGAAACCCCAACCTATGACATAGGAAGGTTGTCCCATAAACTCTAAGTGATTAAAATCAACAAATATATGGTGGCATTTTTTTCATATCTACTATATGCACACACTTCAGAGAATCGGGGGGGGAAGAAGTGGCCCCTATTATCACCAAACTAATAGCTCCTTTATAGAACACTTTCTTTCCATCCCCCAATATAGTGCTCAGCCTGTTTAGTAAAAAAAAAAAAGGGGGGGTAACAATGACAATAACTAGGACTTTCTACCAGAGTAAGCAAAGCTGGTTCTAATAAACTGGAATTTGCAACTATCCCTTGGCTCTGGAACTTCTTCAGCCACTAATAAATAGAGGATGGGGTTTCTATACTGGCTGGAGTGAATTATCCTTATTACCAGAAAGAATTCAAGTGGCTAGTACATAATGGGCCAAGAAGGACTATGCCTAAAACCCAAAATATACATTGGAGAGATTCCTAGTTATGATTGCCTGATGGCAACGGCCAGTGCATTAAAAACAGGAACATTAAGGATACTGATCCTTCAGGAATGATTTGGTTGACTCACCAGGAAAAGTACACTGGAGGACTAAGGTACTGGCAGTGAGTGAGGGGAAGTTGGAATGACTAGCAACTTTGGTCTTACAGCCAGTACCAAGGTGGGTATAGCATGCCTGTGTTCTATCCAGCAGTCTAGATGCATATTATTGAATATTACCAAAGCAATCCTGTGGTATATATTAATATCTTTACTTAATAGGTAAATAAAAGGAAACTCAGAGAGATGGCACGTGGCTGGTAAATAGCAGGGTTAGCCCTGAATCCATGTCTGCCCTATCATGAGATCTGTGTTCTTTTCTACCACACCCAACAGTGGCTTACTCACTGCCTATAGGAGTGAGTGCAGTGATGTGAAGCAGAGCATTTTCTGAATGTCTGCAAATTCATACATGGGTCTCTTCCTTTGATTTTTTTTTTCCACTTTGCTTTCTGGGACTATGGTCCAGGAATCAAATCAGTACAGTGATGCAACTTGGATGTTAGATGTCACCTGATAACCTTCCACTACACAAATTCTCTTAAAAACAGAACTGGAAATTTCAAAAAGGCATGAAGTATTTTTAGGTTCCCTAAATCTATAGAAAACATTAAGCAGTTATACAGGGATATATATATATATATATATATATATATATATATATATATATATACTTATATATATATGAGTTGGAAGGAATTGAGAATTATTCTAGTCTCCTCGCCCTTCCTTTTTTCCCTTCCTCCTCTACAGCTTATGACCACATCCCTCCCAGCTGCTCCTACAGCCTCTGCTTGAGCTGACGGGGAAGCCTGTTATCTCTGGGTTGTCACTAAAATAAGGGTCTTCCCTGGACCTTTAATTCTCATGCACCTACTTACTATGCCACTTCAAGCAAGTCGCTTTACTCCATTCAGAATCCATGTCCTCTCCTGGGATGTGAGTTTAAAAATTCCTAAATCACTAAATTGTTATGTGGCTTAAATCATACAACCTGCCATAGCAACAGTATTCACAGTAGTCAAAAGATGGAAGCCACCCAAGTGTCCATTCACAGATGAATGGATAAACGAAATGCATTTACAAACATGGGGATATTATTCAGCCTTTAAAAGGAAGGAAATCCTGCCACATGCTACAACATGGAGGAACCTTGAGGACCTTTTGTTAAGTGAAATAAGTCAGTCACAAAAGAACAACTACTATATGATTCCACTTACATTGGGGCACCTAAAGGGGTCAAATTTGTAGAGACTGAAAATTGAATGGTAGCTGCCAGGGGCTGAGGGGAAGGTATAATGGGGGAATTATTGTTGAACAGATAACAGTTTCAGTTGGGCAAGATGAAAAAAGTTCTGTGGATGGTGCTGATGGTCACATAATGAAGTGAGTGTATTTAATGCCACTGAACTATATACTTGAAAACGGTTACAATGGTAAGTTTTGTTGTTTTACTGCAATTTTTAAAATAAAAAATAACCTCAGAAAATCCTTAGCTCAGTGACAAGTACACAGTTGGTGCCCAGTAAATGTCAATTCCTTTCTTACCAGTCACTGGTGTGACACCTGCCTTGGGGTCATGTGGTATAAATCCCTTACCCCTGACGTTAAAAGAATATCAAGTCTTTGGGCACCTGGGTGGCTCAGTTGTTAAGCATCTGCCCACAGCTCAGGTCATGATCCCGGGGTCCTGAGATCAAGCCCACATTGGGCTCTCTGCTTGGGGGGAAGCCTGCTTCTCCTTTTCTCACTCCCCCTGCTTGTGTTCCTGCCTTTACTGTCTCTCTCTCTCTGTCTTTAAATCTTTAAATGAATGAATGAATGAATATCGAGTCCTTCCTCAAATGGACTTGTTTCTGGAAGTAGGAAGCTGAGGGTGGCCTGTAAGAGAGACCTCCAGGCCCTGTTGTCACCATCCAAACCTCCCTAAGAGCAGCTCCCGTAAGTGGGCACGGCACAGCACGTAGGTGTGGAGTGATGGTGACCAGTGTCAAAGGAGGCAGCATGACTCCTCCATATTAGATGCGATATTTTCTCTTATTAGATACTGAGGATATGGGAGGGAGCGGGAAGCAAGGACGAATAGCTAAGGAGCTCTCACTAGAGCCAGCCTCGGCTTCCGCCACCTGCTGCGCCCTAGCTCCGCCCCAGCTGGCTAGTCACGCTCTCCTCCCACTCTCCGCCCCTCCGCCCGCCTCCCTTCCAGACGCGCCTCTGACGGGAAATCGAAAGTGAAATAGGCAACTTGCCGCCAGCTGGTGAGTACCCTGGAAAGGTAAGTGACTTGCCCCGACCCTAGTGGCCCAGAGACAGGGGGACCTCTCTCCCCTGCCCCAGATCCGAAGGGCCCCTTCCATCCCTGCTCACCCCCTTAGAGCCTGCAGTCCCAATGGAGCACCCTGAGCCCCAGCCCGGGCCACACCCCAGCCCCTGCCCGAGGGCGCCTGGCTCCGAAAGTGACTTCCACGCCACCAGGAAGGAGGAGGGGTTGAGGGCTGCCTTGCTATCGCGGCCTGACCACCTTGAGCAGGAGAATGGGGCAGCAACCTAGCCTGGAGTGTGGCCCAGGGACCCCTGTCGACAGTTACCCTCTGAGGGTGAGAGGGGTAGGATGGTTTCCGGTGTTAGAAACTTAAGAGTCCATGCCCCAGAAGCAATGGAGACAGCTACCAGGTTCCCCCAAGGAAGCGCGCTGGTCTACCAGTTTGTGTGTATAGAAACACAAACATATCCACACGTGCATACCTACAGGTATAGATACATACAGATAGACATATATAATAAATATATTATGTACATAATCACAGATATATATAACTCTTGCCATTATTGTGCAGATTAGTGATGTTTGCAGAGCATACAACACCTTCTCTGGCACAAGGAGTGTGTGTAGTGAATGGCCCCTATCATGATGATGAGCTACTCAGCAGAGGACTGGTGACCAGGGAGGGGAGGGGAAGGTATGGATAGGAAAAACCTGGGCAGGCACAATGAAGCAAGGATGGCCATGAGGAAAATAGAGTTGTAAATAGCTTTATCTCTGAAGTTCTCAATAACATTCACAGTCTCTTTAAGGGGACTCAGTTTCCCCTTCTGTCTGACTAGATAAGTGGATGAGACTAGAGAAGTTCTTATTATTTAAATTACTGTTCTGGTCTTATTCTCACCCCTTCCACTAAACTCATTCTCATGTTTTCCTTTGGACTGTTTTTTCTCACACAACGCTTATGATCTTCTCATTTACTTTTCTCCTCTCCCCACCAGGCTACCCCCAGGATCTTTGCATTGCTGCTTACTAAGAACATTAGCCCCATGGCCTCAGTAGCGCCCTTGGCAATGATGTGGGAGGAGGTTACATGCCCTATCTGCCTGGATCCCATGGTGGAGCCTATGAGCATTGACTGTGGCCACAACTTCTGCCACGAATGCATCTCTGAATTTGGGAAAGATGGGGGCGGTGTCTGTCCTGTGTGTAAGCACAACTTCTTGCTCCAAAACCTCCGACCCAACTGGCCACTGGCTAACATGGTGGACAACCTCAAACAAATGGCCCAGAGTGCCAAGGAGGACACACAGGGGGACCGGTGTAAGGTGCATGGAGAGAAACTGCACCTGTTCTGTGAGGAAGATGGGAAGACCCTTTGCTGGGTGTGTTCCCAGTCCCAGAGCCACCGTAACCACCACATGGTCCCTATTGAAGATGCTGCTCGGGAATACCAGGTGAGTCCCTAGCATAGAGGCATGAGCAGGTAAAAGGGATATGGGTCCCTTGAGGTCTTTGTTCCCCAGTGGTGGGCAGGCAGCATCATCTGTGGAAGTGGAGGGGTTGGGGAAAGGTAGGGGGTCTCCCACCTTCCGTATCTAATGTAAGCAGAGAACTGCAAGCTCAGCACAACTTTCTCATTCCCTAGGAGCAGGGAATATACTTGGGGAAAATGCTGCAAGAATCACATTTCCTGTGGCCTCCTAGTTAATTAGGAATGAGTAGTACCCCACCCCTGCAGCCCAACAACAGTTTGGTTTCATTTTTTTTTTTATTATGTTATGTTAGTCACCATACAGTACATCTTTAGTTTTTGATGTAGTGTTCCAAGATTCATTGTTTGCATATAACATGCAATCCTCCATGCAGTATGTACCCCCCCCTTAATACCCGTCACCAGGCCAACCCATTCCCTCACCTCCCTCACCTCCCTCCCCTCTAAAACCCTCAGTTTGTTTCTTGGAGTCCACAGTCTCATGGTTCGTCTCCTCCTCCAATTCCCCCCTTCACTTTTCCCTTCCTTCTCCTAATGGCCTCCATACTATTCCTTATGTTCCACAAGTAAATGAAACCATATAATTGAGTTTCTCTGCTTGACTTATTTCACTTACTGTAATCCTCTCCAGTCCCATTCATACTGATGCAAAAGTTGGGTATTCATCCTTTCTGATGGGTAATACTTCATTATGTATATGGACCACATCTTCTTTATCCATTCGACTGTAGAAGGTCATCTTGGTTCTTTCCACAGTTTGGCTATTGTGGACATTGCTGCTATGAACATTGGGATGCATATGGCCCTTCTTTTCACTACATCTGTATCATTGGGGTAAATACCCAGTAGTGAAATTGCCGGGTCATAGGGTAGCTCTTATTTTTAATTTTTTGAGGAACATCAACACTGTTTTCCAAAGCGGCTGTACCAACTTGCATTCCCACCAACAGTGTAAGAGGGTTCCCCTTTCTCCACATCCTCTCCAACATTTGTTGTTTCTTGCCTTGTTAATTTTTGCCATTCTAACTGGTATAAGGTGGTATCTCAATATGGTTTTGATTTGACTTTCCCTGATGGCTAATGATAATGAACACTTTTTCATGTGTCTGTTAGCCATTTGTATATCCTCATTAGAGAAGTGTCTGTTCATGTCTTCTGCCCACTTTTTGAGTTGATTATCTGGTTTTTGGGTGTTGAGTTGGAGAAGTTCTTTATAAAACTTGGATATGAGCCCTTGGTCTATAGTGTCATTTGAAAATATCTTCTCCCCTTCCATGGGTTGCCTCTGTTTTGTTGACTCTTTCATTTGCTATGCAGAAGCTTTTTGTCTTGATGAAGTCCCAAAAGTTCATTTTCACTTTTTTCCCTTTGCTTTTGGAGACGTGTCCTGAAAGAAGTTGCTGTGGCCAATGTCGAAGAAGTTACTGCCTATGTTCTCCTCTAGGATTTTGATGGATTCCTGTCTCACATTGAGATCTTTCATCCATTTTGAGTTTATCTTTCTGTATGGTTTAAGAGGATGGTCCAGTTTATTCTTCTATATATAGCTGTCCAATTTTCCCGGCACCATTTATTGAATAGACTTTTTTCCATGGGTTATTTTTTCCTGATTTGTCGCAGATTAGTTGACCATAGAGTTCAGGGTCCGTATCTGGGCTCTCTACTCTGTTCCGTTGGTCTATGTGTCTGTTTTTGTGCCAATACCATGCTGTCTTAGTGATCAGCTTTGTAATAAACCTTGAAATCAGGCAATGTGATGCCCCCAGCTTTGTTTTTCTTTTTCAACATTTCCTTGGCACTTCGGGGTCTTTTCTGGTTCCACACAAATTTTAGGGTGGGTTGTTCTAGCACTTTGGAAAAATTGATGGTATTTTGACCAGGATATTGAAAGTATAGAAGTATAGATTTCTCTGGGCAGTATAGAAATTTTAACATTGTTTATTCTTCTGGTCCCTGAGCATGGAATGTTTTTCCATCTTTTTGTATCTTCTTCAGTCTTCCGTGAGTATTCTATAGTTTTCAAGTAGAGATCCTTTACCTCTTTGGTTAGGTTTATTCCAAGGTCTCTTATGTTTTTCATTCATGCTATTGTAAATGTAATCACATCTCTAATTTCCTTTTCTCCAGTTTCACTGTTAGTGTGTAAGAAACTGATTTCTGAGCATTGATTTTCTATCCTGCCACATTATTGAATTGCCGTATGAGTTCTAGTAGTTTGGGGGTGGAGTCTTTTGGGTTCTCCACATAAAGTATACTGTCATCTGCAAAGACAGAGAGTTTGACTTCTTTGCCACTTAGCTAGGATCTTGTTGAGAATCTTGGCATCCACATTCATCAGGGATATTGGTCTGAAATTCTTTTTGATAGTGTCTTTGCCTGGTTTGGGGATCAAGGTAATAGTGGCTTCATAGAAAGAATCTGGAAGTTTTCCTTCTCTTTCTATTTCTTGAAACAGCTTCAGGAGAATAGGCATTATTTCTTCTTTGAATGTTTGGTGGAATTCCCCAGAGAATCCATCAGGTCCTGGACTCTAGTTTTTTTGGAGGTTTTGTTTTGTTTTATTTTGTTTTGTTTTCTGATATTTTTTATTTTTTTTATCTTTTTATTAACATATAATGTATTATTTGCCCCAGGGGTATGGGTCTCTGAATTATCAGGCTTATACATTTCACAGCACTCATCATAGCACATACCTTCCCCAATGCCCATAACCCAGCCACCTTATCCCACCCCACCCACCAGCAACTCTGTTTGTTTCCTGAGATTAAGAGTCTCTTATGGTTTGTCTCCCTCCCAATCCCATCTTGTTTCATTTTTTCCCTGCCTACACCCCCTGACCCCCTGCCCTGCCCCTCAAATTCTTCATGTAAGAGAGATATAATTATCTTTCTCTGATTGACTTATTTCACTTAGCATAATACCCTCTAGATCCTTCCACGTCATTGCGAATGGCAAATTTTTAAGGTTTTTGATGTATTCCATTGTGTGTGTGTGTGTGTATCACATCTTCTTTATCCATTCATCTGTTGATGGACATCTAGGCTCTTTCCATAGTTTGACTGTTGTGGACATTGCTGCTATAAACATTTGGGTGCATGTGCCCCTTTGGATCACTACATTTGTATCTTTAGGGTAAATAACCAGTATTGCAATTGCTGGGTCATGGGGTAGCTCTATCTTCTGGTGGCTCCCTCCCCCTTCTGTTTATCCTCTGATATCAGTCTGTGCACTCTCAACAACTCTGTACCACTCCACTGCTGATCCTCTGCCCCTGTAGAGATCCAGAAGTGTATAATCTTAAAACTCAGGCTTATTTCACAGGTGTTCAGGGTGTTCTGGTAAATATCTAGCTCAATTCAGGGAACCAGCTGAAATAGGTTCTCCTATTCCTCTGCCATCTTCTTGGATGCATTTTTTAAGAAACATCAGGCTTTTCCCAAAGTCTTCTTATCCACAGAATTCCTATCCCAGTCAGACTGTAGTCTTCCCTCTTTCTCTGAACTCAGGTTTTTCAAAGTACCAGCATGGTCATCTTCATGCCACTCCACCCCACTTCTTGGTCTAGTTGGGTGCTAACCTATCTTTCTCTGCAGGCGAAGCTTCAAGTGGCATTAGGGAAACTGAGAAAAGGACAGGAGTTGGCCGAAGAGATGGAAGTGAATATTGCAACAAAGAGAACAGCCTGGAAGGCAAGTGTCACATCCCAAAGGGAATCTCTGATCAGAAGCCAGGGCAGAGTCCAGGGTCCTGGTCTCAAGCTCTAACCATAGCTATGCCCATATGTGGAGTGATAGTATCTCACTCTCGAAGAATCCGCTGCCCTCTAGATCTCCTGATAGAGAATAAAAAGGAGAGGTTCCCAATCAGAAAAATCAAGAGTCTTAGGAGAAGGTGCCAAGAGGAACAAGCCATACCTTAAATTCCCAATCCTTGAGCCTAGTCTTAAAACATGATAGCATGCCTGCCTTGGTATCTGGGACAGAGGTTCCCCAATAGAAATATAGAGATCACCAATGGCTACACCTGTCAGGAAATGACAAAGGCTGTGAGTAACAGACTTACAGGAATGACCAAGGCAAAACATAGAAAAACTAATGTGACTGGGTAGGTGCTTGACCTTGTCCAGATCACTGGTCCAAAGTAGAATGGAGAACTAAAGCTTGTTCTGCCTCTGTAAGTGGGACAGGGGTTGGGGGGGCCAGGGATTAGAGGAATGGAGGGAACTCATGGCCAATAGAGCCCAGAAAGGGAACATTTGGGATTGGAGAAGGGTAAGTCAGGCTGTGGTGACAAAAGGAGTCATCCTGTGTCATCAGGTGACCTTCAGTCACTAATAGGAGATGGCAAAGATTATCCCAAGGACTCTCTTTCCTCAGGACTGAGGAACAGTGTTGTGAGGCTGTTTGGGAGGTTGTTGGCGGTGGGGACAGGTGTTACAGTCTCAGGAACTCATGGAGATGTGAAGACAGAGCAGCACAGTTGGGTGCTGACTAGGTTTTGAAAGAGGCTGTAGAAAGTTTGATACCATGGGCCCATGCAGCTGTGGTTGTAGGGCTGCTACAGTGTGCCCCCTGCCCCATAATCCCATCTCTCTCTTAGCTCAGAAGCCTCACCCTCATACCTCCCCAGCAAAATAGTGTGTACGTATGTATGTTCTCAGACCCAGAGTGATGAGTCTACAGGGAATAGAAATAGATATAAACACCTTCGTTCCTGAACCTTCTCTTTCTTCCCACTGACACTAAAGAATCAGGTTGAAACACACAAACTGAGAATTCACGCAGAGTTTGTGCAGCAGAAAAACTTCCTGGCTACAGAGGAGCAGCGGCAACTGCAGAGGCTAGACATGGAGGAGAGGGACCAGCTGAGAATCCTGGGGGAGGTGGAGGCCATGCTGGCCCAGAAGAGCCAAGCCCTGCAGGAGCTGGTGATGGAGCTGGAGAGGAGGAGCAGGGGTTCAGCCGTGGAGCTGCTGCAGGTGAGCCGGCCCTCTCCCTGAGGCTCAAGGATGAACTGAAAAATGGGTAGCCTCAGAGATCTCTAGCATCAGCAAATGGAAACTCAGTGTCTGGACTAACCAGAATTCAGACCCATGAGTGGTCTGCATTCAAGCCATGGAAAGGTGCCAACTTAGGAGGGAATTTTCCTTGCAGCAATTTAAAAAAGCAGCCATCCCCATTAGAGCCTGCTCTGACACATACCAGGTTTGCGATCCTGAGAAAGTTCCTTAACCTTTCAGAGTGTCAGGTTTCTCCTGTGTTAAGTGGACATTATAATATTACATATCTCAAAGGATTTTTGTGAGGATAAATGAGAGAAACCACAAAAGCTTCTGCATGATGGTTTGGCCATGGGAAAGTTCTCATAGACGTAACTGAGAACATGGCACTAGAAATTAAGAGACAGTAGCCCAGCCCCAACCCTGCCATCAGTTCTCTCCATAATTCTAGGGCAAGTGCTTTTCTTTTCCAAGACCTACTTTCTACACTTGTGAAACAAGAGGGAGGGAGTGGACTGAATAACAAAGATTCCCCAGATTTTAGTCACGATGTATCATCTTCACACTTCCTGCCACTTCTATGAACTACCCAAATCCTGTTAGCATTGGATTTTCTTAACATGGTCTCACTCTTTCATTAGAAGAAATTCAGCATAAAAGGAAATTTGTCCTAAGCAATAGTAGTCACAAAATTATGTGTTGATATGTTACTGATTTTTGTTTTCATGTCCACAATGACCATTTCTTAAATAGCACATAGGACACACCTCATTGTATTCATTCTGTCACAACAATGCAATGAGGTGGGTACTGTTATCCCCATTTCATGGATGAGAAAACAGAAGAGCAGAGAGGTTGAGAAATTCAAAGACTACAGCTAAATAACTTAACCACTTTAACCCAAATAATAAGAGCCATAGCTAAAATTAAAATAAGCATATAATGGTTTAAAAAAAAAAAAACAACCTCATCCATGTATGTTCTCTCATCCCCTAATATGTTTACCTTGTTATAGGAGACCAGAGTCTCAAAAGTCCCTTCTGCTCTGACCTCCTACAGTTTTCCTCTTCCCAACTTTTTTTTTTTTTTTTTTTTTTTTCAGGGAGAGTATTTTTTTTTTAATTTTTTTATTTTTTTCAGCATAACAGTATTCATTATTTTTGCACCACACCCAGTGCTCCATGCAATCCGTGCCCTCTACAATACCCACCACCTGGTGCCCCCAACCTCCCACCCCCCACCCCTTCAAAATTCTCAGATCGTTTTTCAGAGTCCATAGTCTCTCATGGTTCACCTCCCCTTCCAATTTCCCTCAACTCCCTTCTCCTCTCCAACTCCCCTTGTCCTCCATGCTATTTGTTATGCTCCACAAATAAGTGAAACCATATAATAATTGACTCTCTCTGCTTGACTTATTTCACTCAGCATAATCTCTTCCAGTCCCGTCCATGTTGCTACAAAACTTGGGGATTCATCCTTTTTTTTTTTTTTTTTTTTTTTTTTTTTTTTTTTTTTTTTTTTTTTTACAGCTTTATAAACATATATTTTTATCCCCAGGGGTACAGGTCTGCGAATCGCCAGGTTTACACACTTCACAACACTCACCATAGCAAATACCCTCCCCGATATCCATAACCCCACCCCCTCTCCCAACACCCTCCCCCCATCAACCCTCAGTTTGTTTTGTGAGATTAAGAGTCACTTATGGTTTGTCTCCCTCCCAATCCCATCTTGTTTCATTTACTCTTCTCCTACCCCCTCGACCCCCCATGTTGCATCTCCTCTCCCTCATATCAAGGAGATCATATGATAGTTGTCTTTCTCCGATTGACTTATTTCGCTAAGCATGATACCCTCTAGTTCCATCCACGTCGTCGCAAATGGCAAGATTTCATTTCTTTTGATGGCTGCATAGTATTCCATTGTGTATATATACCACATCTTCTTTATCCATTCGTCTGTAGATGGACATCTAGGTTCTTTCCATAGTTTGGCTATTGTAGACATTGCTGCTATAAACATTTGGGTGCACGTGCCCCTTCGGATCACTATGTTTGTATCTTTAGGGTAAATACCCAGCAGTGCAATTGCAGGGTCATAGGGTAGTTCTATTTTCAACATTTTGAGGAACCTCCATGCTGTTTTCCAGAGTGGTTGCACCAGCTTGCATTCCCACCAACAGTGTAGGAGGGTTCCCCTTTCTCCGCATCCTCGCCAGCATCTGTCATTTCCTGACTTGTTAATTTTAGCCATTCTGACTGGTGTGAGGTGATATCTCATGGTGGTTTTGATTTGTATTTCCCTGATGCCGAGTGATATGGAGCACTTTTTCATGTGTCTGTTGGCCATCTGGATGTCTTCTTTGCAGAAATGTCTGTTCATGTCCTCTGCCCATTTCTTGATTGGATTATTTGTTCTTTGGGTGTTGAGTTTGCTAAGTTCTTTATAGATTTTGGACACTAGCCCTTTATCTGATATGTCGTTTGCAAATATCTTCTCCCATTCTGTCAGTTGTCTTTTGGTTTTGTTCACTGTTTCCTTTGCTGTGCAAAAGCTTTTGATCTTGATAAAATCCCAAAAGTTCATTTTTGCCCTTGCTTCCCTTGCCTTTGGTGATGTTCCTAGGAAGATGTTGCTGCGGCTGACATCGAAGAGGTTGCTGCCTGTGTTTTCCTCGAGGATTTTGATGGATTCCTTTCTCACATTGAGATCCTTTATCCATTTTGAGTCTATTTTCGTGTGTGGTGTAAGGAAATGATCCAATTTCATTTTTCTGCATGTGGCTGTCCAATTTTCCCAACACCATTTATTGAAGAGGCTGTCTTTGTTCCATTGGACATTCTTTCCTGCTTTGTCGAAGATGAGTTGACCATAGAGTTGAGGGTCCATTTCTGGGCTCTCTATTCTGTTCCATTGATCTATGTGTCTGTTTTTGTGCCAGTACCATGCTGTCTTGATGATGACAGCTTTGTAATAGAGCTTGAAGTCCGGAATTGTGATGCCACCTACTTTGGCTTTCTTTTTCAATATTCCTTTGGCTATTCGAGGTCTTTTCTGGTTCCATATAAATTTTAGGATTATTTGTTCCATTTCTTTGAAAAAAATGGATGGTACTTTGATAGGAATTGCATTAAATGTGTAGATTGCTTTAGGTAGCATAGACATTTTCACAATATTTATTCTTCCAATCCAGGAGCATGGAACATTTTTCCATTTCTTTGTGTCTTCCTCAATTTCTTTCATGAGTACTTTATAGTTTTCTGAGTATAGATTCTTAGTCTCTTTGGTTAGGTTTATTCCTAGGTATCTTATAGTTTTGGGTGCAATTGTAAATGGGATGGACTCCTTAATTTCTCTTTCGTCTGTCTTGTTGTTGGTGTAGAGAAATGCAACTGATTTCTGTGCATTGATTTTATATCCTGACACTTTACTGAATTCCTGTACAAGTTCTAGCAGTTTTGGAGTGGAGTCTTTTGGGTTTTCCACATAGAGTATCATATCATCTGCGAAGAGTGATAGTTTGACTTCTTCTTTGCCGATTTGGATGCCTTTAATTTCCTTTTGTTGTCTGATTGCTGAGGCTAGGACTTCTAGTACTATGTTGAATAGCAGTGGTGATAACGGACATCCCTGCCGTGTTCCTGACCTTAGCGGAAAAGCTTTCAGTTTTTCTCCATTGAGAATGATATTTGCGGTGGGTTTTTCATAGATGGCTTTGATAATATTGAGGTATGTGCCGTCTATCCCTACACTTTGAAGAGTTTTGATCAGGAAGGGATGCTGTACTTTGTCAAATGCTTTTTCAGCATCTATGGAGAGTATCATATGGTTCTTGTTCTTTCTTTTATTAATGTGTTGTATCACATTGATTGATTTGCGGATGTTGAACCAGCCTTGCAGCCCTGGAATAAATCCCACTTGGTCGTGGTGAATAATCCTTTTAACGTACTGTTGAATCCTATTGGCTAGTATTTTGGCGAGAATTTTTGCATCTGTGTTCATCAAGGATATTGGTCTGTAGTTCTCTTTTTGTTGGGATCCTTGTCTGGTTTTGGGATCAAGGTGATGCTGGCCTCATAAAATGAGTTTGGAAGTTTTCCTTCTATTGCTATTTTTTGGAACAGTTTCAGGAGAATAGGAATTAGTTCTTCTTTAAATGTTTGGTAGAATTCCCCCGGGAAGCCGTCTGGCCCTGGGCTTTTGTTTGTTTGGAGATTTTGATGACTGTTTCAATCTCCTTACTGGTTATGGGTCTGTTCAGGCTTTCTATTTCTTCCTGGTTCAGTTGTGGTAGTTTATATGTCTCTAGGAATGCATCCATTTCTTCCAGATTGTCCAATTTGTTGGCGTAGAGTTGCTCATAGTATGTTCTTATAATTGTCTGTATTTCTTTGGTGTTCGTTGTGATCTCTCCTCTTTCATTCATGATTTTATTTATTTGGGTCCTCTCTCTTTTCTTTTTGATAAGTCTGGCCAGGGGTTTATCAATCTTATTAATTCTTTCAAAGAACCAGCTCCTAGTTTCATTGATTTGTTCTATTGTTTTTTTGGTTTCTATTTCATTGATTTCTGCTCTGATCTTTATGATTTCTCTTCTCCTGCTGGGTTTAGGGTTTCTTTCTTGTTCTTTCTCCAGCTCCTTTAGGTGTAGGGTTAGGTTGTGTACCTGAGACCTTTCTTGTTTCTTGAGAAAGGTTTGTACCGCTATATATTTTCCTCTCAGGACTGCCTTTGTTGTGTCCCACAGATTCTGAACTGTTGTGTTTTCATTATCATTTGTTTCCATAATTTTTTTCAATTCTTCTTTGATTTCCTGGTTGACCCATTCATTCTTTAGAAGGATGCTGTTTAGTCTCCATGTATTTGGGTTCTTTCCAAATTTCCTCTTGTTATTGAGTTCTAGCTTTAGAGCATTGTGGTCTGAAAATATGCAGGGAATGATCCCAATCTTTTGATACCGGTTGAGACTTGATTTAGGACCAAGAATGTGATCTATTCTGGAGAACGTTCCATGTGCACTAGAGAAGAATGTGTATTCTGTTGCTTTGGGATGAAATGTTCTGAATATATCTGTGATGTCCATCTGGTCCAGTGTGTCATTTAAGGCCTTGATTTCCTTGTTGATCTTTTGCTTGGATGATCTGTCCATTTCAGTGAGGGGAGTGTTAAAATCCCCTACTATTATTGTATTCTTGTCGATGTGTTTCTTTGATTTTGTTATTAATTGGTTTATATAGTTGGCTGCTCCCACGTTAGGGGCATAGATATTTAAAATTGTTAGATCTTCTTGTTGGACAGTTCCTTTGAGTATGATATAGTGTCCTTCCTCATCTCTTATTATAATCTTTGGCTTAAAATCTAATTGATCTGATATAAGGATTGCCACTCCTGCTTTCTTCTGATGTCCATTAGCATGGTAAATTCTTTTCCACCCCCTCACTTTAAACCTGGAGGTGTCTTCGGGTGTAAGATGAGTTTCTTGTAGGCAACATATAGATGGGTTTTGTTTTTTTATCCATTCCGATACCCTGTGTCTTTTGATTGGGGCATTTAGCCCATTAACATTCAGGGTAACTATTGAGAGATATGAATTTAGTGCCATTGTATTGCCTGTAAGGTGACTGTTATTGTATATTGTCTCTGTTTCTTTCTGATCTACTACTTTGAGGGTCTCTCTTTGCTTAGAGGACCCCTTTCAATATTTCCTGTAGAGCTGGTTTGGTATTTGCAAATTCTTTCAGTTTTTGTTTGTCCTGGAAGCTTTTAATCTCTCCGTCTATTTTCAATGATAGCCTAGCTGGATATAGTATTCTTGGCTGCATGTTCTTCTCATTTAGTACTCTGAATATATCATGCCAGCTCTTTCTGGCCTGCCAGGTCTCTGTGGATAAGTCTGCTGCCAATCTAATATTTTTACCATTGTACGTTACAGACTTCTTTTCCCGGGCTGCTTTCAGGATCTTTTCTTTGTCACTAAGACTTGTCAATTTTACTATTAGGTGACGGGGTGTAGACCTATTCTTATTGATTTTGAGGGGGGTTCTCTGAACCTCCTGGATTTTGATGCTTGTTCCCTTTGCCATATTGGGGAAATTCTCTCCAATAATTCTCTCCAATATACCTTCTGCTCCCCTCTCTGTTTCCTCTTCTTCTGGAATCCCAATTATTCTAATGTTGTTTCGTCTTATGGTGTCACTTATCTCTCGAATTCTCCCCTCGTGGTCCAGTAGCTGTTTGTCCCTCTTTTGCTCAGCTTCTTTATTCTCTGTCATTTGGTCTTCTATATCGCTAATTCTTTCTTCTGCCTCATTTATCCTAGCAGTGAGAGCCTCCATTTTTGATTGCACCTCATTAATAGCTTTTTTGATTTCAACTTGGTTAGATTTTAGTTCTTTTATTTCTCCAGAAAGGGCTTTTATATCTCCCGAGAGGGTTGCTTTAATATCTTCCATGCCTTTTTCAAGCCCGGCTAGAACCTTGAGAATCGTCATTCTGAACTCTATATCTGACATATTACCAATGTCTGTATTGATTAGGTCCCTAGCCTTTGGTACTGCCTCTTGTTCTTTTTTTTGTTGTGAATTTTTCCGCCTTGTCATTTTGTCCAGATAAGAGTTTATGAAGGAGCAAGTAAAATACTAAAAGGGTGGCAACAACCCCAGGAAAATATGCTTTAGCCAAATCAGAAGAGATCCTGAATTGTGAGGGGGGAGAAAGGGGATAAAAAGGGGTTCAGAAAGAAAGAAAAAAAAAACTATTAAAAAAAAGAAAGCCGATTAAAAAAATATATATATAAAAAGAGGAAAAAATATATTTATATTAGATAAACTATTTTAAAAACGTTAAAAAAAAAGAAAACGGTAAAAGTTAAAAAAAATTTAGCAGAAGAAGAGAAAAAGAAAAAAAATTGAAAAAGAAAAAAAAATTAAATTAACTGCAAGGCTAAAAAATCATGGGGAGAAAGCCATGAGTTCCGTGCTTTGCTTTCTTCTCTGGAATTCCGCCGTTCTCCTTGGTAGGTGAACTTGGTCCTGGCTGGGTTTCCCGTAGATCTTCTGGGGGAGGGGCCCGTTGTAGTGATTCTCAAGCGTCTCTGCCCCAGGCGGAGTTGCACCGCCCTTACCCGGGGCCGCGCTGAGTCATCCGCTCGGGTTCGCTTTCGGGAGCTTTTGTTCCCTGAGCGCTTTCCGTAGAGTCCAGAGGACGGGAATAAAGATGGCGGCCTCCCGGTCTCCGGCCCGGAGGAGCCGAGAGCCCGGGGCCCCACTCCTCAGTGCGCCCTCAGAGAACAGTGCCAAATGACTCTCGTCACCCTGGCCTCCGGCCGCGCTCCGAGCTGACCGAGCCTGCGACCGGTTCAAGGCAACCCTGAGCTGAGAGTCACTCCTCGGCTCTGTCTCTGCAGCCGGCTTCCCCGTTCTAATACCGGTAAGCTCTGCGACACTGACACACCCCCGATCCTTCTGCGACCCTGCGGGACCTGAGGCCGCGCTTACCCCGCCTGGGCTTCACCCCAGTTAAGCCTCTGGAGCGATGTCCCTCAGCAGAACAGACTTTTAAAAGTCCTGATTTTGCTCCGTTGCTCCGCCGCTCGCCGGGAGCCGGCCCCTCCCCCCGCGGTCTATCTTCCCGTCGCTTTGGATTCACTTCTCCGCCAGTCCTACCTTGCAGAAAGTGGTTGATTTTCTGTTTCTGGAATTGCTGTTCTTCTTCTCTTCAATCTCCCGTTGGATTTGTAGGTGTTTGCAATCTTTAGATAAGCTATTTAGCTGATCTCCCGCCTCCCGAAGTAGTCTCAGCCTGCTACTTCTCCGCCATCTTGACTCCTCCCTCTTCCCAACTTTTTCAAGGTGTCTGTCAGATGTGGTCATGAAGTCATTCTTTATTTTTGTTTGTGCAAAAAGGCTGACTGGATTGGCCTGATTTGGCAGGCCCTCTTCCACTCTAAAGGTTACTTCTTCCCAACATTGAACCATGCTTTCTAAACACACTTTTGACTGGGCCTAGGAGGGTGCCAGTTCCCTTGAAGGGCTCCCAAGGCCTGCAACAGCATATTCTCAAATGATTCAATTTCACATACATGAGAAAGTAGCATTAACTCCAGCATAAAAGCCATTCCTTCCCAAACAACACAAGCCTGCAAATGAGATGGAGCAGTTTCTGTGCACCCTGACTTGGCCATTCTCACCCTGTGACTCCCTCTGGGCTTCGGCCAGGCTGGGCTTGTTCCTTTCCACTTTCCTCCAACTCCTCTACCCACAAATCTGGGCTTTCTAATTTATCTTCCGAATCACAGTCCTTAAACTGGTCATCCTTCCCCTCTCTAGAGGTCACACCCATGCTGGTTACCCCACAAACATCCACACCCTTTCTCCTCCAGGCTGGTGGGAAATATTTCAGGTATTGGCCCAGAGGAACAGGGTAGAGCAATGTCCCATGGACCTCTGTGGGGAAGGGCATCACCTCACCCACAGAACTGAGGTCTTGAGGTCTCCATGATAAACCAGTGATCCAGAATTCATACTCTATCTCTTTTCTCCTCAGGAGGTGAAAAATGTCCTGGGAAGGTAAGAGGAGGTTTTCTTTATAAGAGGAGGGGGTTTATATACCTGTGGGAAAGGTTTTCAAGTTAGAAAAACATGCACTGATGTTTTCCCCATTCTCCTCCCTATTCTCAAAGATCCAGTCTTCTATAAAATATTTTCTGGTCTGATGCTAATTAATGAACATCTCAGTGAGCTGCCCAAAGTAATTGGACTATAAGAGCTTTACAAAGTGAAGCCCCAACAAACTGGGAAATTCTGTGAAGTTCTAAGTCCACAGCCTCCTAGAACTCTTTCTTTAAAAAGAATCTAGTTGGTTACATATCTCCCAGAAAGAGCCAGATGGGAGACCAGCAACATGGAAGCTTCCTTATGGAAGTAAGTCCATCTGTAGCAGATACCTCACCTGTAAAATGAAACAGAATGTGCTTGCCTGCTGACCTCAGTCTTGAAGAGGAGATAGAGACTATGCAGTAGTTTCAGGAGCCCATGTAATCAGGAACACCTTGATAGGAACTAAGTCCTACCACTTTTTACCTTCCACCCCCAGGGATCTTAATACAAGTGTTTGTAAATTTGCTCCAAAGTGTTATCCACAATTGAGGTTATAGTATCAGGGTTCAGGAGGGTGAGGCAAGAGTTGGAAACAGAGTCTATAACTGTTTGCCCAGGAGTGAGTCTTGGAACCTGAAGGAGCTGGACATCACCTCCCCAGGCCTGAGGAATGTGTGCCTTGTGCCAGGGTTGAAGAGGATGCTGAGGACATGTGGAGGTGAGGAAGTCCCAGGAAGGTGGAGTCCCAGGAAAGTGGGACTGGGGAACACAGGGGGTGTTAAGGGTGCAGAATGGGTCCCAGGGTCAGGGAGAGATAGCTGGTCAGGGTAGGTGAGGCAGGGACAGATAGGTGGTTCCTTCTAAAGTCATGCTGGGGGGTATTTCCTCCTGTAGTGAGGCCATGCTCACCTCTCATCCTTACCTCACACCACAAGCCCAGGGTTCCTAATTCCCCTCCCTCTCCCCGCCTGACTGTGGTCCTCTCTCTGCAGTACACATCACTCTGGATCCGCACACAGCCAATCCGTGGCTTATCCTTTCAGAGGATCGGAGACAAGTGAGGCTCGGAGACAGACGGCAGGAAGTGCCTGAAAATGAGGACAGATTTGACAGTTATCCCATGGTCCTGGGTGCCCAGTGCTTTGACTCTGGAAAGGTTTACTGGGAGGTAGATGTGACAGGGAAGGAGGCCTGGGACCTGGGTGTTTGTAGAGACTCTGTGCAAAGGAAGGGGCAATTTTTGCTCAGGCCTGAGACGGGCTTCTGGACAATTTGGCTGTGGAACAAACAAAAATATGAGGCTGGCACCTGCCTCCAGACTCCCCTCCACCTTCAGGTCCCTCCACGCCAAGTTGGGATATTCCTGGACTATGAAGCCTGCATTGTCTCCTTCTATAACATCACTGACCACGGCTCCCTCATCTATACTTTCTCTGAATGTGCCTTCGCTGGACCTCTGCGGCCCTTCTTCAGTACTGGTTTTAATGATGGAGGAAGAAATGCAGCTCCTCTTGTCCTCTGTCCTCTGGAGATGGGATGATAGGGATCCACTGACCTGTGGTGGCATTCTCTAGACACCAATACCTCTCCTGTTGGTGCCCTTCTCAGCCACTGACCCTCCTCATTTCCCCAGGAACTCTGAACCACTTTGTCTCTGCAGAGGGGTCAGGATACCAGCAAGCAGACTTTGGCAGGGGAGTTCACTGAAAATCTACATCAGCATTCCTAGCACTAGATTGCTTTCTGATTCCTTCCATGAAACAAACTACTTCTATTTGGCTCAAACCACCTCGATCGATCAAAATTTGTTTCTGCTGTCTTATGTGACCCAAGTCTTGTTTCCTCCTCTCCAGCTCTAGCCCTTTGGTCATATCTTTTATACACCTTGCATGGTTTGCAAAAAGGCTTCCTAAATGCATTGGGCCTTGACATATCCCATTCGATACTTGTTCTTGTATACATCTAGGATTACTGTTGTAACATACACACATCAGATCATAAATGGCTCCACATCACCTACAGAAAAACAATCATCCTTTGAAAATAAAAGCTGAATGATACATGCCTTACATTACCACATCACATATCCAGCACCTGTGCTCCTCTATCCCTACCATGCACTTCCAACCACATCTTCTTAATGGTGTTGGTCAAAAGGTGTATCAATCTAAATGGAAGGTGGGATAGATTTTTGATATGTCAACTTGGCTAGGCCATAAGCCCCCAGTTCTTTAATCATTCATCTAAATGTTGCTGTGAAGGCATTTTTTAGATGTTATTAAAGTCCATAATCATGTGACTTTAAGGAGATTTTTATTAGGTCTGCCCAAGTTATACAGGACAATTAAGTAAAAAACCTGAAAAGCAAAACTTCACTGAAGATGATCCATATACCCCTAGCAGCTTTAGCTCCTGCCAAAGTTATAGCCTGCTGTTTCTGATGCCCTATCTTGTGGATTTAGGACCTGCCTTGCCTACCCCCACAATTGTATAAGTCAAGTCCTTGCAATAAATCTCTTCATATTTATCTCCTACTACTTTCTGCTTCTTTGGTGATGAGAGAATTTTAAAAGCACCATGATAATAGATAGTAATATACAAGGGAACCCCATAGGCCTCTCAGCAAACTTTTCAGCAGAAACTTTGTAGGCCAGAAGAGAGTGATATGATAGAGTCAAAGTGCTGAAAGGGGAAAAAAAATGCAGCCAAGACTATTCTATCCAGCAAGGCTATCATTCAGACTAGATGAGGTAAAGAGATTAGCAGACAAACAAAAGCTAAAGGAGTTCATGAGCACTAAACCAGTCCTACAAGAAATGTTAAAGGGGACTCTGGGTGGAAAGAAAAGATAGTAAAAGTAGGAAGCATGCTCTAGCTGCCATCTTGCGTGTGTGCACCTAATCACAGCTGGTCCGCCCGAGACCCCCCTGAGCACCAACCCTAGTACCCTGTGCAGTCCCACTTCCGCTCCAACAAGATTAAAGAAACTCATGAACCAGGAGAAACTCGCCAAACTGCAAGCACAAGTGCACATTGGTGGGAAAGGAACTGCTCGCCGAAAGAAGAAGGTGGTTCATAGAATGGCTACAGCAGATGATAAAAAACTTCAGTTCTCCTTAAAGAAGTTAGGGGTAAACAATATCTCTGGTATTGAAAAACTGAATGTGTTCACAAACCAAGGAACAGTGATCCACTTTAAACCCCAAAGTT
Organism: Lutra lutra; assembly: GCF_902655055.1. Lineage (NCBI taxonomy): Eukaryota > Metazoa > Chordata > Mammalia > Carnivora > Mustelidae > Lutra > Lutra lutra. The sequence continues at coordinate 58,693,540 of NC_062287.1, read as the reverse complement.
CAGGCATCGCTGGCATGAACACAGGCTATGCTGAGACAAAGCAGCTGACAGAAATGCTACCCAGTATCTTAAACCAACTTGGTGCAGATAGGCTGACTAGTTTCACAAGACTGGCTGAAGCTCTGCCCAAACAATCTCTGCATGGAAAAGCACCACTTGCTACTGAAGCAGATGATGATGATGAAGTTCCAGATCTTGTGGGGAATTTTGACGAAGCTTCCAAGAATGAAGCAAACTGAATTGAGTCAACTTCTGAAAAAGATAAAACTTGAAGAAGTTACTGGGAGCTGCTATTTTATATTATGACTGCTTTTTAAAATTTTGCTCATGGATCTGATAAAATCTAGATCTCCGATATTTTTAAGCCCAAGCCCCTTGGACACTGCAGCTCTTTTCAGTTTTTGCTTATACACAATTCATTCTTTGCAGCTAATTAAGCTGAAGAAGCCTGGGAATAAAGTTTAAAACAAGGTTAATAAAGTTCTTTGCCTAGGATACAGTTTTATTTTTTATTTTGTTAACACTGATTTATACACAGAAAGCAAAATTGTTTATAGAAAGCTAAGCATGGCATGTAATATGGCTGGTAATCTTTGATGAAATTTGATTAAAGATTTTAAATGGCCATATAATATTTAAAAAAAGAAAGTAGGAAGCATAAAAGAAGCATGACTGAGTATATCTGTAAAAATCAGTCAAGAGTCACAAAAAGATGTAAAGTATGACAATATATACCTAAAACATGGGGAGAGAAGAGTTAAATTGGGTTCAATCTTAAATGATCAACTTAATATATATTGACTGCTATATGTGGGTATTATATACAAATTTAGTATATATAACCACAAATCAAAAACCAGTAATAAGCATGCGAAAAATAAAAGAATCCAAGTATATCACTAAAGAAGTTCAGCAAACCATAAGGGGGGGAAAAGGAGAGAAGGATTAGAAAAGAACAACAAAAACAGACACATAGGTCAATGGAACAGAATAGAGAGCCCAGAAATGGACCCTCAATTCTATGGTCAACTAAACTTTGGCAAAACAGGGAAGAATGTCCAGTGGAAAAAAGACAGTCTCATCAACAAATGGTGTTGGCAAAATTGGACAGCCACATCCAGAAGAATGAAACTGGATGATTTACTTACACCACACAAAAAAGTATACCCAAAATGGATAAACGACCTCAATGTGAGACAGGAATCCATCCAAATCCTTGAGGAGAACACAGGCAGCAACCTCTTTCTTTGACCTCAGCTGCAGCAATTTCTTCCTAGGAACATCGCCAAAGGCAAGGGAAGCAAAGGCAAAAATGAACTATTGGGACTTCATCAAGATGAAAAGCTTTTGCACAGCAAAGGCAATAGTTAACAAAACCAAAAGACAACTGACAGAATGGGAGAAGATATTTGCAAACAACATATCAGATAAAGGGCTAGTATCCAAAATCTATAAAGAGCTTATCAAACTCAACACCCAAAGAACAAATAATCCAATCATGAAATGGGCAGAGGACATGAACAGACATTTCTACAAAGTAGACATCCGAATGGCTGACAGACACATGAAAAAGTGTTCAACATCACTCCGTATCAGGGAAATACAAGTCAAAACCATAGTGAGATACCACCTCACACCAATCAGAATGGCTAAAATTAATAAGTCAGGAAACAACCAATGTTGGTGAGGATGAGAAGAAAGGAGAACCCTCCTACACTGTTAGTGGGAATGCAAGCTGGTGAAGCCACTCCAGAAAACAGTATGGAGGTCCCGCAAAAAGTTGAAAATAGAACTACCCTAAGACCCAGCAATTACACTAGTAGGTATTTACACTAAGGATACAAATTTAGTGATCCAAAGGGGCACGTGCACCCAAATGTTTACAGTAGCAATGACCACAATAGCCAAACTATGAAAAGAGCTTAGATGTCCATCAGCAGATGAATGGATAAAGAAGATGTCACACACACATACACACACACACACACGGGAATACTATGCAGCCATCAAAAAAAGAAATTTTGCTATCTGCAACAACATGGATGGAACTAGAGGGTATTATGCTAAGTAAAATGAGTCAGAGAAAGACAATCATTGTATGATCTCACTGATATGAGGAATTTGAGAAACAAGAGAGGATCATAGGGGAAAGGAGGGAAAAATGAAACGACAAAACCAGAGAGGGAGACAAACCGTAAGAGACTCTTAATCTCAGGAAACAAACTGGGGGTTACTAGAAGGGAGGGAGTGGGAGGGATGAGGTGACATTGGGGAGGGTATGTGCTATGGTGAGTGCTGTGAATTACTTAAGAGTGATGAATCACAGATGTACCTCTGAACCAATTCATTATATGTTAATAAAAATTGATTTTTAAAAACCCACAAGTAACAAAATGACAATAAATACATATGTATCAAAAATTACTTTAGGGGCGCCTGGGTGGCTCAGTGGGTTAAGCCGCTGCCTTCGGCTCAGGTCATGATCCCAGGTCCTGGGTTCGAGCCCCGCATCAGGCTTTCTGCTCAGCAGGGAGCCTGCTTCCTCCTCTCTCTCTGCCTGCCTCTCTGCTTACTTGTGATTTCTCTCTGTCAAATAAATAAATAAAATCTTTAAAAAAAAATATTTTAAATGTAAATGAACCTAAATACTCCAATCAAAAGACATAGGGTGACAAAATGGATGAAAAGGCAAGATCCATCTATGTGTTGCCCACAAGTGACTCATTTCAGACCTAAAGACACATGCAAACTGAAAATGAGGGGATGGAGAAACATCTACCATGCAAATGGATATGAAAAGAAAGCCAGGTAACAATACTTAGATCAGACAAAATAGACTTTAAAACAAAGACTGTAACAAAGGACAAGGACACTATAATAACAAATGGGAAAATTAAACAAGAATTTGAACAACTGTAAATATTTATACACCCAATAGGAGAGTACCCAAATACATAAAATAGTTAATAACAAATAAAGGAGCTAATAAATCATAATACAATAATAGTTGGAAACCATAACACTCCACTTACATCAAGGGACAGATCACCAAACAGAAAAATCATCAAGGAAACAGTCACTTTGAATGACACTGGATCAGATGGATTTAACAGATATATGCAGAACATTCCATCCTAAAATAGCAAAATACATATTCTTTTCAAGTACACGTGGGACATTCTCCAGGCTAGATCACATAGTAGGCCACAAAACAAGTCTCAATCAGTTTGATCATTGTATGATCAAAGTCATACCATTTATCTTCTCTGACCACAACATTATGAAACTAGAAAGGAACCACAAGAAAAAAATCTGGAAACTGCACAAATCCATGGAGGTTAAATAACATGCTACTAATCAATTAATGGCCAACCAAGAAATTTTTTTTAAGAAGTCAAAAATTACATGGAGAGATATGAAAAAAAAATAGTCCAATACCTCTGGGATGCAGCACAAGTATGCTAAGAGGAAAGCTTATAGCAATAGAGGTCTATCTCAGGAAGCAAGACAAATCTCAAGCCACCTAACCTTACACCTAAAGGATCTAGAAAAAGAAGAACAAACAAAAAGCCCCAAATCACAGAATGAAGGAAATAATAAATGACCTAGAAACTAAATAGAACAGATCAATTAAATCAGGAGCTTGTTCTTTGAAAAGATCAACAAAATTGATAAGCCTCTAGCCAGACTCATTAAAAAAAGAGAACTCAAACAAAATCACAAATGAAAGAGGAGAAATAACAACTGACACCACAGAAATACAAAGCACTGAAAGAGAATATTATGAAAAATTATATGCCAACAAATTGGACAACCTAGAAGAAATGAATAAATTCCTAGAAATGTATAACTTACCAAAATTGAAGCAGGAAGAAACAAAATTTGAACAGACTGATTACCAGCAGTGAAACTTAATCAGTAATCAAAAAACTCCCAAAAACTAATGATGTACTGTATGGTGATTAACCGAATTTAAAAGAAAAAAACTCCCATCAAACAAAAGTCCAGGTCCAGATGATTTCATAAATGAATTCTACCAAATATTTAAGAGTTAATACCTGTTCCTCTCAAACTTTTCCAAGAAATAGAAGAGGAAGGAAAACATCCTGGTACCAAAACCAGATAAAGATACCACCAAAAAAGACAAGTACAGGCCACTATCCCTGATGTACATAGATGCAAAAATCCTCAACAAAATATTAGCAAACCAAATCCAACAATACATTTTTAAAAAACTATACTATCAAGTGGGATTTACTCCCTAGATGCAAGGATGGTTCAGTATTCACACATCAATCAACATGATATATCACATCAACAAAAAAAAGGGTAAAAACCAAATGATCATTTCAGTAGATGTGAAAAAAGCATCTGATAAAGTACAATATCCATTCATGATAAAAACCCTCAACAAAGTAGGTTTAGAGGGAACATATCTCAAAGTAATAAAGGCCTTATATGAAAAAACAACAGCTAACATCTTCCTTAATGGGGGGAAAGGGAGAGCTTTCCCCCTAAGGTCAGGAAAAAGACAAGGATGTCCACTCACCACTTTCATTCAATACAGTACTGGATAAGTCCTAGTCACAGCAATCAGATAACAAAAAGAAATAAAAGCGGGGGCGGGGGGGGAGGTTGGGGGAACCAGGTGGTGGGTATTAGAGAGGGCACGGATTGCATGGAGCACTGGGTGTGGTGCAAAAACAATGAATACTGTTATGCTGAAAATAAATAAATAAATAAATAATAAATAGAAATAAAAGGCACTCAAACGGGTAAGGAAGAAGTAAAGCTTTCACTATTGCAGACAACATGATACTCTATACAAATAAACCCTAAAGACTCCACCAAAAAACTACTTGAACTGATAAATGAATTCAGCAAGGTTACAGGATACAAATTTGATGTACAGGAATCTGTTGCATTTATATACACCAATAATGAAGCATTAGAGAAAACAATCCCATTTACAACAAAAATTATAAAATATCTAGTAATAAAATTTAAAAGGTGAAAAACTATACTCTGAAAACTATAAAACATTGATGAAAGAAATTGAAGATGACACAAAGAGATTCCATGTTCATGGATTGGAAAAACAAATATTTTTATTTTTTGAAACAGCCTTCAGAAGAATAGGCATTATTTCTTCTTTGAAATGTCTTTCCTACCCAAAGCAATCTACACATTTAAATGTAATACCTGTCAAAATACAAAGAGCATTTTTCATAGAACTATAACAAAGAATCTTGAAATTTGTATGGAAAAATAAAAGACCCCAAATAGCCACAGTGATCTAAAAAGAAAAACAAAACTGGAGGCATCACAATTCGAGACTTCAAGTTATACTACAAAGCTGTGGTGATCAAAACAATATAGTACTGACACAAAAACAGACACACAGATCATTGGAACAGAATAGAAAGCACATGAAATAAACCCACAACTATACGGTCAATTATTCTTTGACAAAGTAGGCAAGAATATGCAATGGGAAAAGGACCATCTCTTCAATGGTGTTGGGAAAACTGGAGAGCTACATGCAAAAGAATGAAACTGGACCTCTTTCTTTCACCATACACAAAAATAAACTATTTAAATATGAGACCTAAAATCACAAAAGTCCTAGAAGAGAACACAGGCAGTAACCTCTTGCTATGTCATCAGCCATAGCAACTTTTTTCTAGATGTCTCCTGAGGCAAGGGAAACAAAAAGCAGAAATGAACTATTGAGACTACAGCAAAATAAAAAACTTCTGTACAGCAAAGGAAACAACGAATAAGACTAAAAGACAATCTACTGATTGAGAAGATATTTTCAAATGACATATTCAATAAAGGGCTTATATTCAAATTAATTTTTAAAAAACTGGGGTGCCTCAGTCAGTTAAGCATACAACTCTTGATCTTGGCTCAGGTCATGATCTCGGGGTTGTGAGACTGAGCCCCACATTGGGCTGCATGCTGAGCTTGGAGCCTGCTTAAGATTTTCTCTCTCCCTCTACCGCTGCCCCTCAACCCTACTCATGCACTCACTCTCAAAAAAATTCTATGTATCACTTAACAACTCAACACATACCCAAAAAAAAAAAAATCTAATTAAAATGGGCAGAAGATATAAACAGATATTTCTCCAAATCCCAGATGGCCAACAGACACATGAAAAAATTCTCAAAATCATTCATCATCAGGGAAATGCAAATCAAAACTACAATGAGATATCACCTCATACTTGTCAAAATAGCTAAAACCAAAAACTCAAAAAACAAGTGTTGGCAAGGCAGTGGAGAAAAAGGAACTGTCATGCACTGTTATTGGCAAGGCAAACTGGTAGAGCCATTGTGGAAAACAGTATAGTTTCTTCAAAAAATTAAAAACAGAGCTATCCTTCAATCCAGTAATGCACTACTAAGTATTTACCCAAAGAACATGAAAACACTAATTTGATGGGGTATATGCACCCCTATGTTTATAGCAGCACTATTTACAATAGCTAAATTATGGAAGCAACCCAAGGGTCATCAATATATGATGTGAAACACACATCATATATTGATGTGAATGATGTGAATCACAAAGATGTGAAACACACACACACACAATGAAATATTATTCAGGCATAAAAAAGAATGAAATCTTGGCATTTGCAACAAAATGGATGGATGTAGAGAGCACAATGCTAAGTGAAATAAGCCAATCAGGTAAAGACAAATACTGTATTATTTCACTCATGTGTGGAATTTAAGAAACAAAACAAAGAACCAAAAAAGAGAGAAACCAAAAACCATACTCCTAACTATAGAGAACAAACAGATAGTTACCTGAAGGGAGGTGAGTGGTGGAATGGGTAAAATAGATGAGGGGGATTAAGAGTACATTTACTTGGGGGCACCTGGGTGTCTCAATCACTGGAGTCTCCAACTCTTGACCTCAGCTCAGATCTTGATGTCAGGGTTGTGAGTTCATGCCCCATGTTGGGCTCCACACTGTGTATGGAGCACACTCTTAAAAAAAAAAAAAAAAAAAAAAAATAGAAAGTATACTTATCTGATGAGCACTGAGTAATATTTGGAACTGTTGAGTCACTCTATTATATACCTGCAACTGATTTACACCATATGTTAACTACACTGGAATTAAATTTTTTTAAATAAAATAGAATCTCAGCTTGCTCTCTGTAAATCTGGTAAATATTCATTTCATGATATTTAGATAATTACAAAGATGTCAGTGACCTTAAGGTTTATTGATAAGAATTATTTATAAGAATGAATATAGGTCTATCTTAACAGTGGACAGAAAGAAGTTACTTTGAAGGAAGGATAGAAAGAACAGAATCTTCAGGCAAGATGACAATATTATAGAGCTAAACCAATAAAAGTTTGCAAAGTCAATGTTGTCTTGGTTGATAACTGAAGGAAGAAAAGAAGCACCCAGTCCTATATGAATGGGGATGTACTGGGAAATGGTGGGATTCTGTATGTCAAGGTCACAGAGAAATTTTTTAAGGGTAAATTATAAAATCCACTTTTCTGCTGCTATGTCTTTGCCTTGGAGTGATTAATGGAAATGGTAGTTTGTTTGTTTTCTTTTAATGTTCAATTAGCCACTGTATAGTACATCATTAGTTGTTCCCTTTAATTGATATGCTAGTAGGAGAAAACTAACATGATGATATAAACTTAAATATTCTCATTTCTCAAAATCCAAATACCTTGGCGTATCAGGTTACCCCAATACTTGGAGATATCCACTACACAAATGACATACTACCATCCCCCTGGGCCCCAATGAAAGGAATTAAGTTGTAGAGATTTTAGAGTATCTCAACTTCTAACCCATCAATAATTACTAAAAAGTGATCCAGGTATACCCTGCATATCAAACAAAAATTCTCTTGAGAAATGAGGAAAGATTGTACCAGCATTAATTCTAATTCTAATATTTACCACTAAAATGCAAGTAAGGCCTGTTGACTTTTGTGGTCTTTGATTCTACAACTTCTTTTTGTATTAGAAGAGGCAGAAATTATCACACCAAATATTTAAAGATAAACAAGCTAAGAAGTTAAAACTGTATCCAGTGCTTACTCTGTCAGACATATTCAAGATCCTGTTTATATTTTTTTAGTTCTATCACAGCCATATGATAAAGGTATAATCAAGGAATTTAGAGATTATGATACTTTTATGAAACTATCCATTACATTCTAAATTTTTTCCAGTGTTGGTGTGGTGTAATTGGCATAAAAACTGTATACACTTACGGTGTACATATATGTACACCATGTACATACATGTATACTTTATGAAATGATTACTACAATCAAACTGATTGACAGATTCCTTGCCTCACATAGTTACATTTTGTGTGTGTAGTGAAAACATTTAATGTCAAATCTCAGCAACTTACAAGTATACAATAATATATTAACTATAATCATCAGACTATACATTAGATCCTTGGGTTTCATAACTGAAAGTTTGTAACCTTCAACCAACACCTATTTCCCCCACCCCGGTGCTCCTGGCAACCACCATTCTACCCTCCACATCTGTAAGTTTCCCTTTTTTAGATTCCACATATAAAAGATCATATGATATTTGTTTTTCTGTGTCCAGCTTATTTCACGTAGTATAACACCTGCTGTCATGTTGTCAAAAATGGTGACATTTTCTCCTTTTTATAGCTGAATAGTATTCTATTGTATATATGTACATTTTATCTTCCAGCTTTATTAAAATATAATTGGCATAACATTTTATAAGCTTTTATAAGCTTTTATAAGTATAAAACATAATGATTTAATACATCTATATTGCAAAATGATTACCACAATAAGGTTAGTTAACTCATATACCACTTTACATAGTTAAATTTTTCTCCATGTGTTAAGAATTTTTAGAGTCTACTCTTAGAGACTTTCAAATTACACAGTGCAGTATTAACTAACTATAGTAGTCACCATGCTATACATTACATTCCTAGAACTTATTCATCTTACAGCTGGAAGCTGTACACTTTGTCAACATTCACCCCTCTCTTCCATCCCCCACTACTCACCTCTGGAAACCACCAGTCTGTTCTGTTTGTAGGAGTTTGATTTATTTTTAGATTCCACATATAAGTAAGGTCATACAGTATGGGTCTTTCTCCAACTTATTTTACTTACTGTAATGCCCTCAAGACACATCCATCTTGTCACAAACGGCAGGATTTCCTTTTTATATCTGAATAGTATTCCATTTTGTGTAATAGTGTGTATGTGTGTATATCCCATTGTCTTTATCCACTCATCTCTCTAGACACATAGGTCATTTCCATGTCTTGACTATTGTAAATAATGCTGCAGTGAACATCAGGGTACGCAGTTATCTCTTTGAGATAGTGATTTCATTTCCTTCATATATATATATATACCCAGAGGTGGAATTTCTGATTATATGGCAGTTCGAGTTTTCATTTTTTTGAGGAACCTCCATGCTTTTTTCCTTAGTGGCGCTACCAGTTTATATTCTAAGAGTGCACAAGGGCTCCCTTTTCTCCAGGCCCTCACCAACACATGTTATCTCTTGTCTTTTTTACAAAAACCATGCTAAAAGGTGTGAGGTGATATCTCATTGTGGTTTTGACTTGAATTTCCCTGATAATTAGTGATGTTGAGAATTTTTTCATGTACCTGTTGGTCATTTGTAGGTTTTCTCTGAAAAAAAAAAAGAAAAAAAAGTCTATACAGTCCCTTTGCCCATGTTATTGCCATGTTATTCTTTTGCCACTGAATTTTGTTATTGAATTGTATGGGTTCTTTGTATATTTTGGATATTAGCCCTTTGTCAGATGCATGATTTGCAAATATTTTCTCCCATTCCATATGTTGCCTGTTTTTTTGTTGTTGTTGTTGATTGCCTCCTTTAGTATACAGAAGCTTTTTAATTTGATGTAGTTCTGCTTGTTTATTTTGTTTTTATTGCTTGTACTTTGATAGCCAAAAAAGCTCATGCCCTTTTCTAAACACTACTCCTCTCAAAGCAATATGGCAATCTATCTTTCAAAGTCATAATATATCACTTTGTTCACAACCAATAGAACCCTTAGTTCATAAGGCACTACAAAGCAGGGGAAGAAAATGTGAGACCCTATAGTGGTAAACATACCACCTGATTAGTCACACAGACTCAGCATGGTTCCACTGTGAAAAGTACTGACCACACGCTCTCGAATCTGCTTGGTCTTGACCCCATAAATTATAAGATTCAGCATGGGAGGAGCTAACATGCAGATATTGGCCAACAGAATGTGAGTGTGGAGGGGAACATGATGCCCAAACCGCTGGGTAATTATTGTAAAAATGCCAGGCAAGTAGAACATGGAAATGACTACAAGGTGGGAGCCACATGTGCCCAGGGCCTTTTGCCGAGCTCCTCAGGAAGGGAGATGGAAGACTGCATTGAGGATGAGGGTGTAGGAAACCAAGATGAGCAAGGCTTCTAGCACTACAGTAGAGAGGAGAACAGACAAGCCATACCAGACATTGACACGAATATCAGCACAAGCAAACTTGGCAACCACCATGTGCTCACAGTACGTATGTGGTAGCACATTGCTATGGCAGAAAGGCAGTCTCTTGACCAGGAACACATCTGGGAGTATCACAGAGAAGATTCTCATGACCACAGCCAGGACAACCCTTATGATTATGGCACAACTGAGCACTGCAGTATAGCGCAATGGGTCACAGATGGCCACATAGTGGTCAAATGCCATGGCCAGCAAAATCCCTGATTCAGCAATGAAGGTGGCATGGATGAAGAAGATTTGAGTGACACAGCCATCAAGGGAGATCTCCCCAGCATGAAACCAGAATATGGCCAGGGCTTTGGGCACAGTGGTAGTAGACAGGATGAGGTCAGCCACAGCTAGCATGCAGAGGAAGAGATACATGGGTTCATGGAGGCTACGTTCAGTGATGAGGATGAAGACAAGGAGACTATTCCCAAGGACAGCAACCAGGTAGGAAATAAAGAAAGGAAGAGAAATCCACGTGTGTTAGTCTTCCAGGCCAGGGATGCCCACCAGAATGAAGAATGAGTGGCTGGTACCAGTATAGTTGAAGGTTGCCATTCCCAGGACAAGTGACCCAGTGTTGATGTCTAAGATCTGCAGTCACCTCTTCTCTTTTGCCAAAAAAGGGTGAATACAGTTGAAGTAGGGGAGGTAGGAAAAGATCATTTTTCACTGGATGAGCTGTGGAAAGAATCCTAGTCAGAAGGTCCAGAAACGTGGGTTAAAACTCTTTGACATTCTATACACTATGTGATCTCAGTAAAATTACTTCCCTGCTCTGGGTCTCTCTTTAATTGCCTTAAATTTAATGTTGGGGAGAAGTTGGATTACTTAATTTGTAATAGAGTTGTTCCAGCTCTAGAATGCTATAGATCTCAGTCTCGGATTGTTATAAACAGTTAAGAGCTGTGAATAACAAATACTGGAATTTCCACTTTGACTATCAGAATATAATATGCATCTCAATAGGAAACTGGTCACAGTTGACAATAATTTAACAAGCCTTGCTGAGCACCTACCATGGCTCCTTAGGAAACCTACTTGGGGGAGACAATTAAGTAAAATATCTAAATGATACAGATAGTGTAAAGGAAAATTTAAACACTAGGAGTTGTAGAAACATGGAGAGCTTTCCAGGAGTTCAGAAAAGGTTTTCTAAAAGGCACTACTCTAAGTGGAACCTTGATGAAGTAATGTTTTATCAAATAAAGTCATGTGAGGAGGGAATAACATGAACAAAGTCCAAGAGATGTAGAAGGACATGGAGTTTAGAGGAAAATTATGATTCACTGTTACCAGAGCAAAGAGGATGTGGTACAAAATGGTAGAAAATAATGTCATGCAGTGAGGTAGGGGTCATCCCTGAGGACTTTGAGTACCAGTGTAAGGAGGTTAGAATTTATGTTGCAGCAGTAAGAGTCACTGAAAGATTTGTGGTGAGAGAATGGCGTGATGAAGTTAGCAATTTAAGTAGTTCTCTCTCTCTCTCTCTCTCTCTCTCTCTCTCAGTTTTGTGTAAGATGGGTGGTGAAGGGAGGAGACAGGTTGGAAAATGGAGACAGATCAGTTAGGAGGGGCTCTGTACTAAGGGCTGCATACGCATTATCTCACACTGTGGTGATTAAGATAAATGCAGTCATTTCCCTCGTCTTACTGATAGGGGAGAAAACAGAGTCTACAGGGTTTAAGTAGTACCCTACCCAAGGTCACCTGGCCAGTAAATTGTGGAGCTAGAGTTTGGCTACCACACCATCCTTAGAGTCACTCATATCTGCCCTACTCCACGTTGGTCCCCTTCATCAGGATTGTGTTTTCCTTCCTCCTGGCTTAAGGTGAAAGAAAAACAATGTGGAGATTCCTCAAGAAATTAAAAATAGAACTTCCCTATGACCCTGCAATTGCACTACTGGGTATTTACCCCAAAGATACAGATGGAGTGAAAAGAAGGGCCATCTGTACCCCAATGTTTATAGCAGCAATGGCCACGGTCGCCAAACTGTGGAAAGAACCAAGATGCCCTTCAACGGACAAATGGATAAGGAAGATGTGGTCCATATACACTATGGAGTATTATGCCTCCATCAGAAAGGATGAATACCCAACTTTTGTAGCAACATGGACGGAACTGGAAGAGATTATGCTGAGTGAAATGAGTCAAGCAGAGAGAGTCAATTATCGTATGGTTTCACTTATTTGTGGAGCATAACAAATAGCACGGAGGACATGGGGAGTTAGGAGAAGGCAGTTGGGGGAAATTGGAAGGGGAGGTGAACAATGAGAGACTATGGACTCTGGAAAACAATCTGAAGGGTTTGAAGAGGTGGGGGGGGGGTGGGAGGTTGGGGGAACCAGGTGGTGAGTATTAGAGAGGGCACAGACTGCATGGAGCACTGGGTGTGGTACAAAAACAATGAATACTGTTATGCTGAAAATAAATTTTAAAAAATGATTAAAAAAAAAAAACTTTTTCATTCATTTAAACTTCCCACTGTCACTCTGCCATCTACAAACTTCTATTTGAATCACCTTTTCCCCCTATTCAAGGCTCAGCCATCCATCTGGCTGGACCCTATCCATACTGGCCCCCAACTTTCTCTTTAAGCCTCTCCCCACTAATCTGTCACTCTAGTAACTTCAAACTTTCCCTCTCTGTTAGCTTCTTCTATCATGTGAAAATATGTTCAACTATCTCATTCCCCTTCACCTTAGTCTCACAGAAAAATGTGCTCTCTCTCCTTCTACCCTCTTATCATCCCCAAATCTTTACCCAAAGCCACTTTACTTATAACCCCAATATGCTGCTAAGGCTTCCTTCTCTAAAATAATCTATCATATCACAGTTGCCAAATCTAATGTTACTTTTAATTTGCTGTTAGGAATCTCCAATTTCTGTCAATACTTTCGTGTGATCATTAAATACCTATTAAGTGTTCTGGTGCATAAACAATGAATTCTGGTATACTGAAAAGAAATTTAAAAAATAAAAAATTATTTTAAAAAAATTTAAAAAGTATTAGATATTTTATAATCATCGCACCAAATCTATGAAATTGAGTGTAACAAAAGTTCATGCATTAAGAAATTGACTCTCAGACCAGAGATTGCTCAAAGTCAAACAACTAATAGCTAAGATGATATTTGAATCCAAGATCATTAGAATCAAAGCTTCCATTATCTTTAAAAACTTCCATTTTATTTTTTACTACCTAAGCCACCTTTCTTTGGCTTCCTCCCCACTCTCTTCTAATCCTATCTATTCCACAATATGTAAGGCATGCAAGACAATGTAATATAGAAAAAATCACAGGGGTTTAGAACCAGACCCACTGGGATTCGATTCCAGTTGTGCCTGCTACAGATCCACATACAGACGCACAATCTTCCATTCAGGTGGATATTATCACACACATTCCTTTATATAGTCACCAGGTGCATAATCACTCTTACCAATTTCGATGAAGATTTATACACTAACACACATTTTCACTATTGATACAAATAGCCCCTCACTGTGAACACATTAACATGCACATACACACTTTTAAACTTTTCCTCACAGACATACCCACCCAAATTCACACACAGTCATTAACCAGTCAAACTCAAACTCACTCCCACAAAGGTAAGTTACGACTTATCTAGGTCATAAATTTGCCATCTTCATTCAGCACGCTGATTCTCCTCACATGAAATCAGTTTCTTCTGAGAGGTAGAGCTTCCAGAGACAATATTCCACTCTTACCCCTGTCTCCAGGCTTAGAGCCCTTACCACTGCCAGAAGAAAGGACTCTCACAGAAATGCAACCATAGGACAACACTCCCGTGTCACTAGTTCCACTCAATATTTTAGATCTCTGACTCGTGTTTGGGTAGATCAATTCTGGTTGGCACTTTACACCAGGGGTCATCAAACTACAGCCTGTGGGCCAAATCTTGCCCAATACCTGCTTTTGTAAGTAAAATTTTATTGGAACACAACCATTCACCATACTTACATATTGTTCAGGACTACTTTTGTGGGACAGAGTAGTTGCAATGGAGACCATGTTTAAAGGTTAAGATTTTTACTCTTGCCCTTTACAAAAAAATTTTTACCAACCCCTGCTTTAGAATGATCATGTAACTTTTTGCCAAGGCCACAGACAGAAAGGCAATTTTCCCAAGTTCATAGAGTAAATGAGTCAAGAAGTTCTGCTTCTCCTTCCACTAGTATTTCCACTATGCCACAAAGCATTTAGGGAAACATTTTGGTCTTTCCTCTCTGTCTGTGCTGTCAGGGGATGGAGAATTCCAAATACAGCCTCTAAAGGGTTACCAAATGATGATGGCAATCCATCATTTTTCCTATATATTTCATTTCCTATATATTTCCTATATATTTTAACAATAAATTCATCCCCATGCTCAGACCCCACCACTGATGCCTATGAAAAGAAGAACCCAGAGAGGAATCAAGCTATCCTGAGTCAATACCAACCCACATCTCTCCTCACCCAAACTGTCTGTCACAGCCCTGAGGAACCACAGACAGAAGCCATGCCCCTGCCCAGATGGCAGGGTGTTCCCACAACCAGGAGACTCTGTGCAGTGGCCAGGGGACCAGGTTGAAAGAGGAACTGCATCTGAGCATCTTTGAAATATCATGGGGACCACGAACTTATTCATGTGACTCTTCTCCCTTAGGATTTCCACTACTGCCAGTGACATAACAGTAAGCACTTAACCCTTCCTTGCCTGAATACCAGAAGCCCCCTATGAAAAGTACCAAGAAGCTGTATGGACTTGGGAGAGCAGAGAAGGAGAGAGAGGTTTTAGAGGGGAGAGGGAGGGCAGAGGATAGGATTGTGGTTAGGGACTTTCATCAAGGCCCCATACCTCACTCTGGGTCATCCTTTTCATCCTTGACTTCCAGAAGGCACAGAGGCATATTAGGAGCTAGAATCCTATAGATTCTCTCAAACATTCATTTATTCTTTCACCACCCATTCAATCAATATGTATTAAGTGCTATGTTGACCATGCCATGATAAAATGTTAATAAAATCAAATGCACAGAAAGTTTATTTATATCATTTTGTATATAGGACTAATCCTTTGATTCCAACATCCAAGGATTATCAATAGAACATTTTCATTGATGACCTTCCAAGATTGTTTTCTCCCTTATTCATGGATTTATATATGGTAAGATAAAACCGTACATGTTGCATGCTTTATTTTATAATATAGGAATTTTGAATTTACAATTGGTAATAAATGTCCCCAGTTTGTAACTAATGTTCTATCAGCCATGTAGCTCCTTTAATTCAGCTGCATGTGTCTCCAGTCTGATGCAATGCCACATAGTAGTCTATAAATATTCCCTGAAAAATTTGAGTGACTAAATAGTCCACATTAGTGACATACTACAATACATTTATAAAACTGCTATTTTTCTGTTAAAAAATATTCCATAATGAACATATTTACATATAAATTTGCATTTTTGTCCTAGATTATTTAAATGTTTGATATTTCAAAGAAGGAACTGTTATGGCAATGTTTCTATTTCCATGTAGTATTTTTTATTATTGATAGGAATTTTTCTTTAATAATTTTTTCCATACTAGTGCTCATTCACTTTAGTGTAGGAGCTAACGCTGCTTTGAGATAATGTTATCTACCTTCCCCATTCCTCAAAGCAGTCTCAAGATTCTTTCGATACCCTCACGAACAAATGCATGCATGTTTTACACTCATGTCATAGGGATTTCAATGTTCATTTGGAAAACCATTTCTTTACCCTGTGCTCTTGCTCCCATTTCCTCCTCTGATTTCAGTTGCATTTTCCTTTACTTTACTTTAGTTATGCATTCCCATTACACCTTTTCTCCACTTCCAAGTTTACTAATTCAAACATCCCACTGCCTAGCCACAATTACTTGCCCAACTATATGCTGACTATCTGCTTACTAATCTCATCAAACCTGCTAATCAATACCACGATTTCCTTTCTAACCCTCCAACCCACTCTGTATGATTTCCTTTAATTAACTTTTAAATTCTGTTGCCCTTCATTATAATACCTTTAAGGATGCTCAAATCCTTCAAACTTTTATTTTTTTTATTACATTATGTTAGTCATCATTAGTTTTTGATGCAATTCTCCATGATTTGTTGTTTACGTATAACATCCAGTCCTCATTGCAATACGTGCCCTCCTTAATACCCATCACTGGGCTAATCCATCCCCCCACCAGTCAGTTGGTTTCCCATCAATACCTTCAAATCTTTTTCTCCATTCTATCTAGTCCATCTCAACATTATTATGAACCAAACAAAAACCATAGTTGGCTAGTCACCTGGAAAGCAAAATGATGCCACTAAAATGATTACCAACCTAGACTATGAGCAGAGCCCAGCAACCTTACACATATGCTCAAGTCAGCTAAATCAAACTTCCTAATCTCCCCACCTAATTAACCTAAATCTCTCCACCTAATTAACATTTCATATGTATATTCAAAGCTCCAACCTTGATTCCAAAACCTAGCTCTTTATGCTTGGCAAAAAACCTTGCCTACTAAATCAGAATAAATCAGTTGGAAACACACAAATTCAAGAAACTGAACATAAAAACATATCTGCATCTGCTCCCACCCATTTCTCCTTATTGGAGGAGCCATCTCTCCTGTCAAAGAATAATCCCTCCACCTAAGGAATATAACCATGAGCATTCATAACCATGGTCCTCGAAAGCATGATTTTGGGGTAAAATTTGCAGCATATGTTCTGTCTAGGAAAACAAAATATGAGAAATCTGATATGGAGAACCCATGATGTGGAAAATAAGCAGATGAGAAGATAATCAACATCATATTTCATTTAAAAATTGCAAATTAGGGCGCCTGGGTGGCTCAGTGGGTTAAGCCTCTGCCTTCGGCTCAGGTCATGATCTCAGGGTCCTGGGATCGAGCCCCGCATCGGGCTTTCTGCTCAGCAGGGAGCCTGCTTCCCCCTCTCTCTCTCTGCCTGCCTCTTTGCCTACTTGTGATCGGTCTCTCTGTCAAATAAAATAAAATAAAATAAAATCTTTAAAAAAAATTGCAAATTAAAACAATGAGATACCACTATACTCCTACTAGAATGGCTAAAATCCAACACACTGACACCAAATGCTGGTGAGGATGTGGATCAACAAGACTTATTCATTGCTGGTGGGAATGCAAAATGGTACAGCCATTTTGGAAAACAATGTGGCTGTTCTTTAAAAAGCTAAACATACTCTTTTCATATGATGTAGCAATCACCAAAAGAATTGAAAACTTATACCGACACAAACACTTGCACACAGATGTTAAAGAAGATTTATTCATAGCTGCCAACACTTGAAAGCAGCCAAAATATCTCTGAACAGGTGAATGAGGAAACAAACTCTAGTACACCCATACAATGGAATGTTACTCAGAATATAGAGAAATGACATGTCAAGCCCCCCAAAACATGAAAGAACCTTAAGTGTATAACACTAACTGAAAGAAGGCAGCATGTTAAGTTTACACACTGTAGGATTCCAACCTTATGACATTCTGGAAAAGACAAAACTATAGACAAAGTAAAAAAAATTAGTGGTTTCCAGGAGTTCAAGGAGAGCAAGAGAAAGACAAATAGGGGGTACATGGGTATTTTTAGGGCATTGAAAATACTCTGTACAATACTGTAATGGTGAATATATGTCATTATACATTTTTCAAAACCCACAGAAGTGTGTAACACAGAGTATATGTTAAGTTATTCATTTTATTAACAATGTATCAGTATTGGCTCATTAATTGTAACAAATGTATCACACAAATGCAAGATGCTAAAAATAGGAGAAACTCTAGGCAACTGAGGAGGTAAGGATGTATATGGGAAATGTGTACTTTCAATTCAATTTTTCTATAAACCTAAAACTGTTCTAAAAAATACTTGTTAATTTTTAATGCAATTCTTGAAATTAAAAAAATTCAGTGGATTTGTTAAATAGTTTGTTAAAAGGAACTAAAAGATCTGTAGAAACTTGGAGAGAGAAGCAAAGAGATGCAAAAAGACAGGCTAAACAATTTGCAGGATAGAGACAGAAGAATCAACTTCTTAAAACAGTATATTAAATTCATAAGAAATATAACTGTAAGAAATGCTGAATTCTAGGACACAAACTGAGGGCTGCTGGAGGGGAGATGGGTGAGAGGATGGGGTAACTGGGTGATGGGCATTAGGGAGGACACTTGTGATGAGCACTGGGTGTTATATGCAACTGATGAATCACTAAGTTCTACCTCTGGAACTAATAAAAAAGAAATTTGAAATAAAAAAGAAAATTGGACTATGCAATAGCAATAAAACTCAAAGATTATCAGATATGGAAAAAATACAGTTTTACATTTAAAGAACATCAACTTAAATCATGAGCACAAAATGCTTGGGAGGAAAACATATAAATGGGTCACTAAAAGAACACTAACCAATAGAAAACCTATGTAGCTATAAACATAGCCTACTGAACAGTATACTAACAATCTCAAAACTGTTGTGTTTCAAAGATCAGCTGTTTCAGAGAAAAAAATTACAAGAATTACACAAAACTGCCAAATAATCACTGTGAGGAATTTAAGTCTTTTCGCCAATAATTACTGAATCATTTTTTATTGGTATGTATATAGAAGGTTTGAACAGTACAATAAGTTGTTTTACCTGTTCTTTAACTCATAAAACATTAGAAAATTTGTTTTCTGACGTTTTACTGAGTGACAAACATGTTATAGAAAAAAGTTAACTTTTTTCTTTTTTTTTGATATAGTTAACTATATCATATAGTCAGAAAGACATAATCATATAAAAACTGAAAAACGTACTAAAATTTAACAATCATGCCCCAGTTTTCTTATTATTGGTCATTGAAGTTTGTTTTCTTTTGCTTAATTTATTAATATATTTCTTGCAAGATTAACTATAGAAAGTATGCCATGAGAAACTAGAAGATATATAAAAATAATCAAATCATAGGTTGAAGAAAATATTCTAAGATTAAAACAATAAAACCCAAAAAAGGAAAAGAAAGATGGATTTGAAAATATTTCGTACTCTATTTCTTTAAGTAAAACAAAAGCCAACCAAACCATTCAAAGAAAATTACAGAATGTGTAATTTAAGCCACCTGAGAAAATACTCTCAATAAATTAATACATTGGGGAAGTTATATATTCTCACTAAGCTTCAAATTACATCTGCAAAATGGGTAAAATAAAAGCAATAACAAGCTTAATGTGAAGATTCAATAAGATAAAGTATGAAATAAGTTTTGTGTAGATTCAATAAATGGTTGTTACTATTAATCCACAAAGAAATAGAATATCCATAACAATTATCCAATGTATCTGTTAACTAAATAAATTCAAATGAAAGAACATTGAAAAATGGTTTTACTCTGACATGTGGCAGATTTTTATAAAATAGAACTACTTACTAAATACTAGTAGGGGGTAGAATAAATTTTGGCACTTTCATGTATTTCTGATGAATGAAAATTAATAACTTCCCTAGATGCCTTTTTTCAATGTGCCAGAGAAGACTAAAATCTTCATACCCCTAACCTAGTAATTATTTGAAGGTTGAAAATATGCAAAGCTTAATGCACAAAAAATAGATAAATCTTATATACAAAAATGTCCCTAGCATAACACTTATGTTGTTAATGATTACAAAAACATAAGTATTTTAAAAATAGGGGCACCTGGGTTGCTTAGTGGTTTAAGCCTCTGCCTTCAGCTCAGGTCATGATCCCAGTGTCCTGGGATCGAGCCCCACATTGGGCTCTCTGCTCAGCAGGGAGCCTGCTTCCCTCTCTCTCTGCCTGCCTCTCTGCCTACTTGTGATCTCTGTCTGTCAAATAAATAAATAAAATCCTTTAAAAAAAGAAGAAGAAAAAGAATCAAATGTTTAACCAACTGAACCACCCAGGTGCTCCACAATTTTAAAAAATAAATAAATAAATAAATAAATAAAAGGATGAGGGGCATCTTGGAGGCTCAGTTCATTAAGCATATACCTTTGCTCAAGTCAAGATCTCAGAGTCCTGGGATCAAGCCCAATATCAGGCTCCCTGCTCAGTGGGGAGTCTGCTGCTCCCTCTGCCTCTGCCCCTTTCTGCCCCACCCCGTCACACATTCCCTCTCTCCCCTTCTCTCTCTCTCAAATGAATGGCAGCTTTAAAAAATAATTAATTAATTAATTAAATGGATGAATACTACCTCAGCTATTGTAAAAAAAAAAAAAAAGAATGTAAGCATGCTTTTTAAGTAAATGATTAAAAGACAAAATAGTCATTAACAGATTTCCAAATGTACCGTCATTTAAAAATAGCCACACTATGGGCCTGTATGATAATATTGAATTACAGAATCATGTCTGAGTTCTGAATATGCGTGTATGATTACAGTTGTTGGAGTAAGAGTTATGTATAAAATCTGGAAGATTCTATACCAAAATGGTAACAGTAAATTTCTTTGGGTGGTTGGATCATATGCAATTTTCATTTTCTTATTTCTTTATGGAATCTTTATATAAAAAACAAAGTAAATGTTTTCAAAAGAAGTAAAACAATATAGTATCACCTCATAGAGGAAGTCATATCTTTATCTGAGATGAGGTGGTTATAATGACCTCACTGAGTAGATGACACCAAGCTAGACCTTGAAAGATGAATAAAGGGAATTTATTAAAAAGTCAAGGACAGGGACACCTGGGTGACTGAGTTGTTAAGCATCTGCCTTAGACTCAGGTCATGATCTCAGGGTTCTGAGATTGAGCCCTGCTTGTTCCCTGTTCAGTGGGGAGTCTGCTTCTCTCTCTCCCTCTGCCCCTCCCCCCACTACTTGTGTGCACTCTCAGATTTTTTAATTTTTTAAAATATTTTAAAAATAAAAGATCAAGGACAGGAGAGGTCATTCCAGGCACATGAATCCTTTAGGGAAAATGTACCAGACAACATGACTGAACATGGAGAAAATAGAGACAGACAGTTCCTTGAGACTGAAGCACAGACTGTGTAAAATTAATTTGGAAAGTATTGCTGGAAAGGAAGTCTGAATTTGTTCTGTACCATCTGAGGGGGATGATTTTTGAGAAACAACTCCCAAAATGTCAAAAGTTAGGAGTACAGTTGACTTAAGTCCTCTTATTGCCCATGATAATTTGAGAAAGCATATGAAGGGATGAAGGGTTTACATAGGTGTCCAGGCATATGATGAGAGGTCTCAGGGCTTGACATAGCTCAAGACAGAAAACGATTTATCTAAATGAGACTTAATATTATATTGTCTGTTCCCAAAATTGAATTGAATATTACAGAGTTATACATGATTACTACAGAGAAACCGGTCCCTTCCCCAAATAATGAACTGTAACTATCTCAGTCAACCCACAGGCACTGTGGGTTGAGAATCAATCTAAGAACAGATTGATTAGGGGGGCAAGTCTGACAGTCTTAGGTAAGTTGCCCCACAGGCCCATAATTCAAGGAGCTATTTTGCTGGGGATTCATTTCTAGTTCTCTGGTTCACTGCTGAGAGAGCCCATCTCACAAAGGACCAGAGTTTCTGAGAAACCAGTTTCTGCCATCCCTAGTTATTTCTGCTTTGGAAACAATACATAAAGCACTTGGTCTCTTATCTGTTTTGTTCTGACCCCATAAATGATGGGATTCAGCATAGGTGGAGCAAGCATGCTGACATTGGCCAACAGGATATGGACATGTAGCGGGATGTGACGGCCAAAGCGCTGAGTGAGAACAGAGAAGATTCCAGGCCCATAAAAAAGGACGATGACACAGACATGAGAACCACATGTGTTGAGAGCTTTGTGGCGAGCATCTCGGGAAGGGATACGAAAGACAGCATGGAGAATCAGAGTATAGGAAACAAAAATGAGGACAATGTCTAGGATCACTGTTGACATTAAAACAAAAAATCCATACCAGATATTTACACGGATATCATCACAGGCATACTTGGCCAAGCCAATGTGTTCACAGAATGTATGTGGTAGGATGTTATTTCTGCAAAAAGTCAGCCTCTTCAGAAGAAATATCATGGGAAAAATTGTACAGTGTGCTCTCATGAAAACAGCCACACCAATTTTCCCTATCAGAGAGTGGGGGAGTATCATGGTGTATCTCAGTGGATAACATATTGCGATGTAGCGGTCAAATGCCATCATCAGCAAGATGCCTGACTCAGAAATAAAGGAGGAATGCTGGAAGTAGAGCTGGGCAATGCAGCTATTAAGAGAGATCTCCCTACTATTGCACCAGAAAATGGCCAATGCCTTGGGTTCTGTGGTTGTGGCAAAGACAATGTCAACTCCAGCCAGCATGCAGAGAAAAAGATACATAGGTTCATGGAGGCTGCTCTTGATGAGGATAATGAAGATGAGCAGACCATTTCCAAGGAGAGCAAAGACATAGGAGATGAGGAAGGGGATGGAAATCCACATGTGTAGGTCTTCTCGGCCTGGAATGCCCAACAGGTAGAAGACTACATGGTTAACACCAGTATGATTGAAGCTGGCCATTTCTGAGTCAAGCCAATGTGGACTTTAATTTCACCTAGCAGAGACAAAGAGAAATGCAGATTACATATAAATGTTTTTCTTGAGGTTTCTGATTAAATATATCTAATTAAATTCCTGTGTTTACTACTGTTTCCTCCTATTACCTGTTAAAACATCAGTTAAAATAACAAAAAACATCAAATATAAAAAGCAGAAGAGATAATAACAGAGAAGGGACAGTTTGAGAGCAGATAGAGGACTACTGACCAAGCACATGGGATAAAACTAATAGGCTTGAACTCTGGAAAACAGTATGGAGGTTCCTCAGAAAGTTGAAAATAGAGCTACCCTATGACCCAGCAATCCCACTACTGGGTATTTTCCCTAAAGATACAAATGTAGTGATCCAAAGGGGCATGCACACCCGAATGTTTATAGCAGCAATGTCCACAATAGCCAAACTATGGAAAGAACCTAGATGTCCATCAAAAGATGAATGGATAAAGAAGATGTGGTGTGGGTGGGTGGGTGTGTGTGTGTGTGTGTATACACACACACACAAATGGAATACTATGCAGCCATCAAAAGAAATGAAATCTTGCCATTTGCAATGACGTGGATGGAACTAGAGGGTATTATGCTGAGAGAAATAAGTCAATCAGAGAAAGACAATTATCATATGATCTCCCTGATATGAGGAAGTTGAGAGGTAGGGCAGCGGGTTGTGGGGTGTAGGGAGCAAAACAATGAAACAAGATGGGATTGGGAGGGAGAGAAACCATAAGAGACTCTTAATCTCATGAAACAAACTGAAGGTTGCTGGGAGTTGGGGAGAAGGGATAAGGTGGCTGAGTTATGGACACTGGGGAGGATATGTGCTATGGTGAGTGCTGTTCAAATGTGTAAGCCTGATGATTCACAGATATGTACCCCTGGAGCAAATAATACACTATATGTTAATTAAAAAAAAAACTTAAAAAAAACTAATGGGATTGAGTAGAAAACAAAAATCAAGTTAATTTTCACTTCAGAACCCAGATCATCTCAAAAATTAAAGGTATCAGGATATTTTCTAAATAGAGATAAGGATGGGCTTTTTAAAGAAGATTATTGGTTGAAAATCTATATAAAAATCAGCTAGACTCCAGGATCCTCTTTCCCAAGCTGTCCATCTAGGTACCACATTCCCTCAGAATGCTGGAGGTTTATTCTCTGATGGAGTTAAGGCTGGAGACTCTTAGCATACTACCCCCACCCCAACCATGTCCAGAGGACAGGGTAAAATTAAAGGCTACATACTGAACCAAATGAAACCTCATGAACTTCTGTTTATTTACGCCTGGTAGTGTTAGCTTAATACCATATACCCAGATCTTCTAATTCATTTTAAGAATGAGGCTCCAAAAGTGAGTCGAGGTGCTATGTGTAGTATGAGATTTATTCAGGGAGACTTTCTGCCAAATGACTCAAAATCCAGAACTTTACACCCAAGTAAATAAAAAAATTTGTAAGAGTAAAAAAGTTCTTTAAGACCTTCAAAGATCTCAAAAGACTGACCTCCCATTAAGCCTTTCAAAGAAGTTACTGGGAGATAAATACCGAAGTGAGGGAATGAACCAGAAATGAAGAAACATGGGCTCCAACAAAGTTGCTAAAACAAAGTGCTACAATGCCAGAGAGGGCATAGGCTGTGAGGAAGTGAGGGACCTCCTCGAATAGTGGTGAAGGTCAGTCACTGTCTTGAGACCTGGAGTATCATGAGTCTGGACTGGATCAAGGGAGTAGAGATCCTAAAGGAAAGTCTCAAAGAGAAAAAAGGAAAAGATTGTTTTGAAATGTAATTTATATTTCTAGTGCAAAGTAAGCCACATAAAAGTTAAGCAAACAAAAAATAGACAATTATTTACTCCTGGAAAGAAAAATTTTTTTTCAAGAATAGAAATATAACCATATGTCACTGTATAATTCAGTTATAATCACAATAGTGTAAACATAAATACACATCTTAAAAATCATGGTATAACACTTAATAAAATCAGGAAAAGGGAGATTTGTGTGTGTGTGAATGTGCATGTATGTATTTGGTTGGGAGGGGTTTACATGTGGGAAAGCTAAATGCCCATCTTCCTTATAAAAAGGCCAGTGTATGACATACAAAAGTGATCTTAAAATAAGAATCAAGAAATAACAATATAAATGTATTGTATATATGGAGGTAAGTAATAAAAGAAATAGAAGTGTTAAAGTGGTTTTTCTGAGGAGCAAGGATCAGTTGTGAGATGGGGCAGGGAAACTATTGTTTATGGTAAAGGCAGAGGATATTTGAGGTTTTAAACTGTATGTATAATACTCACAAAAATTTTTTAAAAATCTTAATAGAGTACCTAGGCTCTTCACCTAACAAATTTGTAACTCATACAAGTTCTTTTCTCTTCTCTCTCTCTCCCTCCCTCCTTCTTTCTCTGTATCTCTCTCATTTAATTTCTGAATTAAAATACTCCCCTTCTTTGGGCACCAAATTACCCTCTGAGAGAACACAGATTGGCTCAAATGAACTAACTCCACTTTCCTGAGAGAAAAGTCTAGGGATACTGGCATTTGAGGAGGCATAGACAGTCTGATAGAGATTTTTCCTCCAATGGACAATTGCCTTCTGTACATTGCATGGTCAGATACTGTAATAATACTTTTCTAAGAAATGCCACAATCCTAGAAGAAATAGAAAAGTGGCAAGTGGCACCCAAAACAATGACAACCCCATAGACCTAATGATGAAAGAACAGAGCTGGAGATCAAACACAATCAGAAGCAGGAAAAGAGAAAGTCCTTCAGAAACTGAAGGGTATCTTTGAGAAAAGGAACAACCAAGGGGATTGGCTTTGTTTACAGTCATAGAGGAAAGCCGAGGGGTTGGAGAACATGGCCTTTGGAACAGCTGCCTAGAACAGCTGCTAGTCCAACTCCAAATTCTTTTTAGATATTTTCTTTATTTATTTGAGAGAGAGAACATGACGGGGAGAAGGTCAGAGGGAGAAGCAGACTCCCAATGGAGCTGGAAGCCCAATGTGGGACTCGTTCCCAGGACTCCAGGATCATGACCTGAGCTGAAGGCAATCACTTAACCAAACTGAGCCACCCAGGCATCCCCAACTCCAAATTATTTTAAAAGACTGTCCCTCAGGTCTCCTTCCAAAAGAAGATTTCCTGAGCCTGCCCCAGACATTACCCTGCTTTGTACTGCTGAGTCCTTTCCCTGCCCCTCTCACCTGGAATTTCTTAGAATCTGCCAAGCATAGCAGGGCTTTGCCTACATGATCCAGATTTCTAAATATTAGAAAACATGTCTCATTAATCAGGAATGATTTTCTTCTCTATCCAGCATCTCTAACAACCTTTGACTTCCTTGATGGATGGGGCACGTCCTTTCATCAATGTACCTAAAACATAGCATAGAAGGAAAGGCAAACAGGGCAGTAGGAGGGGAGGTAGGAGGGAAGGAAGACCAGGTAAGAGAGATTTAAGGTAAGTGACCAAAGCAAGACTTTCCTTTGAGCACTCATTTTCTGGAATCCAAATGACACTTTAAAAGTCCTTTGAGAACCTACCATCTATTTCTGCCCTATCTGTCCAAATGTTGGCCATTGGTCTCCTCTACAGTCTGTTCACAAGACTCCAAACAAAGATCCTCACATTCCAACATTCAAAATCAGTTTCATTACCTTGGGCCTATAAGGCCTATTATCTAGCTCAACTCTCCCCTACTCCTAGAATCTCACCTCACATATGACAAAATCAGTCATCAGCTTCAGACTAAGTCTTTCAAAGCAGAAATGGAATCAGTAACTGGAGGAAATTTAGTGACTTACAGATTAGACTACAGAGTGATTATCTTTGTGAGACTTAGGAGGTCACTTTTATTCCAAGGCCCCAGTGCCCTTGGGTTCTGACTCCACCAACAAACCCACAGTCCCATATGGGCCAAGTCATTATGCTTACTTCCTACCACCGTTTTCTCTTGATGCCTAGTCCTCTGGCACCTTCCCTGTTATTTGATCTCTATCCTCAAATTTTATGTGTGCATCTTTGTGGCTTTCCATACTCAGACACTCTCACTCCTAGTATTTCCTTCTAAGAAATCCCTGTACTTCTTTCAAAAAGCATTACATTCTGTGTAATCAACACTCTCCATTATTTAAAACCAATATCTATTTAATAGGCATCTTTTCCCATAAAATATTTCTTCATAATCAAGACAAAATCCAAAGTTCAATTTATCAAGCACTGTGATAAAATTTGTATTTTGGAGTCTTTAACTAAAGGAATGTGTATGACATGCAGGGCTGTTTGGAGCAACATGTGAATTATAATTGTTATGAAAGCACTATTTCCTTTGGCTGACTAGAACTGGAACAAGTCATTTGATTTTTAATGTAAAATACACCATCACCAGGATCAATAATTTATAGTCACTTTTCTGCATATTCCTGTCTTCCTTTGTTTTTGTCCTGATTATAAATGTTTGATTATAGGTGTAATACATAAGCAGTATAAAAGAGAAAGCATTGAGTAATTCAGATTGGCATACAATAGTAAATAACAATTATGTATATAATTCACTAGTAAAATCCATCCTAATACAGACAATACATATCATTGTGGAGATCATTAGAAGGCTATCAACACATTTTTATTTGTTCATAAAATTAACTTTAAGGCAATTAAGTTGCTCTCATATACTGGGCTTCCCCACTCCCATGCCCTCTCTGTGTGTTGAATTTGATATTCCCATCTCTACTTGCAGGAGAGGAACTTGGTGTAGAACTCATGTCGTGGGAAGTTCAGGGAGTCAAGATATGAAACCCATAGAAAGACAACCATCAGCATGTCTGCATTCACTCAATGTCTGACTCAAAACTGAGCACATAGTGAGTACATGTAAATATAGTCACCTCCCACTCTGAGTTCTACTCTCTTATCTCTGCATTTTATTTCTGTAGTAGGAAAATCCCCTCTTTTTTGTTTCTGTACAACTCTCTAAGTTATGGAAAAACAACTGAAAAACATTCTTGTAAAAGGAGTGCCAATAGAGACTTGTGAGGACCAGCCTGCTGAGGACAGCTACCAGCAGGTCATTCTGTGGCCACACAACCGCTTTGAGAACACACACCCCTGAGGAAAGCTATCTTCCAGGAAGAGATGGAAGGACCAAAACTAGACAATGATAATACTACTGAAGTTTGGTGGCTAGCTGTTCATAACACTCATTAAACATCAGTAGAGAAAAGGTGATTAATCTGAAGCAAAATAGAATCCTGAGGAGGACTAGTTTACAGACCATGGAACTCACTGGATACTTCTGGGGGGCAAGGAAGGGTTTTTCTACTGTGGGAAAACAGAAGGTAAGAGGCTCAGGAACTGGGATCTGGTGTACAGGTGAAGTTCTATATACTAGAGCTGTTGATTGTCTAGCAGGGTTACTCTCAATAATTTCTAAAAATGCCTCATGAGGGGTGCCTGGGTGGCTCAGTGGGTTAAGCCTCTGCCTACGGCTCAGGTCGTGATCTCAGAGTCCTGGGATTGAGCCCCGCATCAGGCTCTCTGCTCAGCAGGGAGCCTGCTTTCTCCTCTCTCTCTGCCTGCCTCTCTGCCTACTTGTGATCTCTCTCTGTCAAATAAATAAATAAAATCTTTTAAAAAATAAATAAATAAAATGAAATGCCTCATAAATCCTTCAGTAGCCTTGATCCAGGTGCTTCCACAATCCTAGGCAATTCACCTCTAGTTCCGGACTTTATGCTAGCAGTGTATGCAAGTGCTGTTCTTCCTCATAATCTTGCCAGGAGAGTCTGGTGTCAAGCTTTTGAACATTTGTCAGTCTGACAGTTTGTCAAATGTGGTTGACACTCAGCAAGAATGGCTGCCAGTAAATAAGTCAAGCAGAGAGAGTCAATTATCATATGGTTTCACTTATTTGTGGAGCATAACAAATAGCATGGAGGACAAGGGGAGATGGAGAGGAGAAGGGAGTTGAGGGAAATTGGAAGGGGAGGTGAACCATGAGAGACTATGGACTCTGAAAAACGATCTGAGAATTTTGAAGGGGTGGGGGGTGGGAGGTTGGGGGCACCAGGTGGTGGGTATTGTAGAGGGCACGGATTGCATGGAGCACTGGGTGTGGTGCAAAAATAATGAATACTGTTATGCTGAAAAAAATAAAAAAATTAAAAAAAAAAAAAAGAATGGCTGCCAGTAATTCTTTCCTTGACTGCACACACAAGCCAATTTCCCCCATCATGAGATGCAGTCTATTACCCATTCCTTTGAATCTGGAAGGGACTTCTGACTTGCTTTGACTAATAGAATAACGTTATGTGAATTTCAGGAAATATGACCCTTGCAAATTCCATTAGGCTTTCTTGGAGGCTAGTAGCCATTTAAAAAGCTTAGGATAGAGAGAGGGGAACCCTCTTACACTGCTGGAGGGAATGCAAGTTGGTGCAGCCACTTTGGAAAACAATGTGGAGATTCCTTAAGAAATTAAAAATAGAGTTACCCTATGACCCTACAATTGCACTACTGGGTGTAGTTACAGATACAGATGCTGTGAAAAGAAGGGTATACCCCAATGTTCATAGCAGCAATGGCCACAATTGCCAAACTGTGGAAAGAGCCAAGATGCCCTTCAACAGATGAATGGATAAAGAAGATATGGTTCATATATACAATGGAATATTATGCCTCCATCAGAAAGGATGAATACCCAACTTTTGTATCAACATGGACAGGTCTGGAGGAGATTATGCTGAATGAAATTAGTCAAGCAGAGAAAATCAATTATCATATGGTTTCACTTACTTGTGGAGCATAAGGAATAACATGAAGGACATTAGGAGAAGGAAAGGAAAAGTTAATTGGGGGAAATCAGATGGGGAAATGAAACATGAGAGACAGGACTCAGAAACAGAGTTTTGGAAGGAGGAGGGGTGGAGGGACAGGTGAGCCTAGAGATGGGTATTAAGGAGGGCATGTATTGCATGGAGCACTGGGTGTGATGCATAAACAATGAATCTTGGAACATTGAAAAAATAAACTTAAAATAAAAATAAAATAAAAAACCACCCAGCTGAGCCTATCATCCCACAGAATAGTCAGAGATAATAAAGTAGTTCTTATTTTAAGCCAGTAATTTTACACCATAGCAATAGGTAACTGAAGCAAACTTTATGTCTCTAACTACTGTGATTATATGGCTCTTCTACCATTAGTCAGCTTATGGCAGAATTTTTGTCATTGCTAATCCACTGGGGATGGAAGCAGTTCAAACTTTTGGGACTGGTGAGCTAATAAAGCAAGTGAGTGGCCAAGGGGGGGGGGGTGCGGAAAGCTCAGGATAAATTGGTGCAGAAACTGTTGAAAAAGGTATGAATATTCCTCCAAAAATTAAAGATAGAAAGACCATACGATCTAGTAATTGAGCTACAGGGTATTCAAAGACAATGTTGGCTGTCTCTTAATTTTCAGTTTGATTGTGATGCATCAAGGCATAGCTTTGTTTTTATCTTCTTTGAGATCCACTAATCTTTCTGAATCTGCAAAGTTATGATTTTTAATCTAATTTGGAAAATTTCAGTAATTTTTTCAAAATTTTTTCTGTCTAATCTCGCTCTCATTTCATTTTAGACACCAACTACATGTTAGAAATTTTGGCATTGTTCAGCAATACCTAAGGATCTCTTTTTTTTTTCTTGTTCTTTTATTCTCTCTTCATTTAGATAATGCTATCAATAAATCTTATGGTTAATTACTAAAAGTGTAAGTATCATGGTCAAGGTTTAAGTGCATTTGTAGACTTGTTAGATTTGCATTTCCTCCATAGTGGTTGTACCAATTTTCATTGCCACCAGCAATTTACGTGTATTTCTTATGTCCCTACACTATACCGAGAACAGCTCAGGTTTAAGCTATAAAGCAATTAAAGTAAAACCCTTCACCAGGCTGGTGATGGGTATTAAGGAGGGCACATATTGCTTGGAGCACTGGGTATAAACAATGAATCTTGGAACACTACATCAAAAACTAATGAGGTACTGTATGGTGACTAACAATAATTTTTTAAAAAAAGCAAAATCCTTGCCTTTATGCTTGTCAGCTGTTATGCTTTTATGCTCTTACTGTGTTTTCGCTCTACATGGTCTCATATTCATTTATCCTAAGCTCTTTGTTATTTTTAAAAATTTATTGAGGTATCATTGATACATGACATTACATTAGTCTCAGGTGTACAACAGTGATTCAGCAAGTTTATATGTTATGCTATGCACTGAAAGTATAGCTATCATTTGTCACTATCCAGTGCTATTATAATACCATTGGCTTTATTCCCCATGCTGAACCTTTTATTTATTTTTTATTTTTTATTTTTATTTATTTATTATTTTTATTACTTTTATTTATTTTACTTTTATTTATTTCATTTTTATTACCTATTTTATTACCTTTTATAGGTAATATTATAATTATGTTATAATAATTATAAATA
Organism: Lutra lutra; assembly: GCF_902655055.1. NCBI lineage: Eukaryota > Metazoa > Chordata > Mammalia > Carnivora > Mustelidae > Lutra > Lutra lutra. Next base: position 58,661,868 of record NC_062287.1, on the reverse strand, counting down.
CCTTTTATTAGTTACTTATTACATGTGACTTATTCACTCCATAACTGGAATAAATATAACGATAAATGAATATGAGACCATGTAGACCATTTATTACCTGTGACTTATTTGTTCCATAACTAGAAGCCTATACCTCCCACTTCCTTTTACTCATTCTGCCCATCCTGCTCCACTTTCCACACTTGCAATCACTAGTTCTCTGTATATACGGGCCTGTTTTTGTTTTTAGATTTCACATATAACTGAAAGCATATGGTATTTGTCTTTCTCTGACTTATCTCACTTAGCATAATACTGTCTAGGTTCATGCATTTGTCACAAATAGCAAGATCTCATTCTTTATTGCTAATATTCCATTGTGTAGATGTGTGTGAGAGAGAGAGAGAGACTTGAAAACTTCAACATGATCGCTTTTGTGAAGAGCACAAACTTACAAGTTATTGGTACATATTAATCACAAGCATTTATATTGTTATATTGGAAATGTAGAATGAATTAATTCTGTATTTAGAATGAGTTAACATTCATTAAAATAGGTCTCTAGCAAGGCTAGGTTAGATGGAAAAGGTTTTCCTACCAGAGCATCTTGAGAGAAGCAAGAGAGAAGATGATCAGGAGGAAAAGAGGGAGAGAGACAGGAAATGGGTTGAGAGAGCCAGCCTATTTGGAAAGAAGGTGAGGCTGGTGGAGACTGGCTATGTCCCTGGAGCCCTAGTGGAAGTGTTCCCTCCACGGTTCCACAAAAGAGGATAAACAGCTCAACTCCAGACCCATAAGCTGAATTTTATTATGGAGCTCATGTGGTCTGCTCCTGGAGAGCCAGCCCAAGGCTGGTGAGTGAATTAGACATATGGGGATGGGGAGGTTTCCAGATCAAGGTAAGGACTGGGCTGGTGTTCTGTCCCCAAGAGACCAGAGGTGACAGGACTCTTGCAGGCTACTGGTACACATGGACAAAGTGCTAAAGAACAGAGGGGCAAATCTGATTGGTTCTAGCAGACTCAGAAAGTAAGGTCTGGGAGGGGAGCTGAGGATATCTGGTCAGGATGGAAGTTCCTAACAAGTGGCAAATCAGGAGAAGCTATCCTATTGGTGGCAGGTGCCCTAATAATTGTAGATTAGAGATGAGAAAACAGAAAATGCATTTACTTAGACTACAGACACCTCCTAGAAAACCATGCAAGGAGCCCTGAAAATGGCAGCAAGCTGGCCACCTGCCCCAAGCCAATGTTGGAGGTGACTTTGGGAAAGGAGTCAGAGCATCTCTGCAGGTGTGAGAATTAGGAGGCAATTTTCCTTCCCAGAAAGAAAAAAAATCAAGGCAGTAAGAGAGGGAGCTGGAGTGTAACCAATGCTAACATTATTAGCAAGCGTAAGATTTATCTTGGCCCCTGAGCTAGATATTTTAAGATACACCTTCATCTAATATCTTCAGAAACCCTGTGAAGAAGATACTTTATTATTGGCTTCATTTTTTCTTCATTCTGGAGAAAACAGGATGAGATATGGTGCCCTTCTCAGGAGGTGCCCTCTGACCCACACCTGGAACATTTTACTAATCCCATCTGTGTACATACCCACCACTCTCTCAATCCATAAGCCCAGTTAGGATGGATGCCTGAAATATAGCCCACGCTCCAAACAAGCTTCCTGAATGATTAAGTTAATGAATGAAGGAAAGTCTGCTAGGAAGCAAATGGTAAGATTACATGTTAGTTTCTAGCAGAAGAATCTTCCAAGTATCAATATTCCACACCCTCCCCCAGAAATAATGCCTTTCTTTTTCCACTTCCATTTTTTTTTTAAGATTTATTCATTCATCTTAGAGAGAGGGGGCGTGCGCATGAGAGAAAGAGAGAGACCCACATGGAGGGGGAGGAACAGAGGGAGAGAATCAAGCAGACCCCCTGTAGAGCATGGAGCCCAACTCAAGCTGATCTCACAGCCCTAAGACCATGACATGAGGTGAAACCAAGAGTCAGACACTTAACCAACTGTGCCCCTCAGTCATTTCAAAGCTTAGCTCCCCAAGGTGAGAACACTGAGAAACTATTACCTCTTAAAGTTCTCTGATTGTCTTGACAAGTGAGCAAACTGAATGAGGTGAAGCCAGAAATTTTGAAGACAGTAATTATGAACAATTTATGTAAACACATCTGAGCTGCATACTTAAGCAGCAAGTAGAATTGAGCCTTGATTTGTAAATATACAGTCATAATGCCAGCAACAAAGTCTTAAAAGAATGCTTGACTAAGTAAATTATCATAAACCCAGAAATAAAATATTATATGGGCATAGTAATTGATCATATAAATTCATAGATATTAGAAAAAATGTCAACAATGTATTTCCAGAAAATATGTACCACATGATAATTTCCAGGTAGATACAGGAGTAGATGAAGCTATAGATACAGATGGAGATAAAATACAGACACAGACTTAGATACAGATGTACGTGCACATATGTAAGTATATAGATACATAGCCATAGAAAATAAAAAAATTTTTTAAAGATTTTATTCATTTATTTGACAGAGATCACAAGTAGGCAGAGAGGCAGGTAGAGAGAGAGGAGGAAGCATGCTCCCTGCTGAGCAGTGAGCCCGATACAGGGCTCGATCCCAGGACCTCGGGATCATGACCTGAGCTGAAGGCAGAGGCCTTAACCCACTGAGCCACCCAGGTGCCCCGAAAATAAAATTTTAATAAAATTGCTTGGGGCTGTAAGTTTATGGGTTTATGGGTTCCATGTCATGTTTGTCTTTTTCATAATTTCTAATGTTCTCTACAAAGAACATAGATTTTTGAACAAAGTAAGTGTTGAAAAAATAAATATGGACAGCATGCTATCTTCCTCCAAGAGAAGATCAACTGAAGAGCACACTGGGAAGGAGCTGTTGTTGGAGAGAGTGTCAGAAAGGAGAAGAGATGAGAAGTGGGTGTGGAAGGAGGAATACGAATTTTCCACAAGCCGATGGCAGTTATCCCCAGGCAGAGCAGGGACATGGAGAATGTGGCATGATCTGGAAATGGTGAGGCTTTAATGGCCTGGTGTCCAATGGAGGTGACATGGGCAGTGTTGCAGTAAAGGACGTCAGGAGTCAGCTCACAAAAGGCCTTGAATGCCCCAATGAGGAGGGATCACTAAATTACATGGCCTTCCACTGGGATTAAAAAAAAAAAAAAAAAAAAAACCCTTCCTCAGTACTCCCCAGCACACATCAGCCCTCAAAAACCACAGGAGAGATCAGTCTCCATTCCCTCAATCTCCTCCAGGGTTGTTCTGCCAACTATAAAACATGTAATTCATTTACATTCTCATATTACATACATGCATGTTGACAGGATATAAATAAAAGGAATAATGCTACTTTAAAAAATAGGAATAATTAGGGAGGAGTCAAGATGGCGGAGAAGTAGCAGGCTGAGACTACTTCGGGTAGCGGGAGATCAGCTAAATAGCTTATCTAAAGATTGCAAACACCTACAAATCCAACGGGAGATTGAAGAGAAGAAGAACAGCAATTCCAGAAACAGAAAATCAACCACTTTCTGCAAGGTAGGACTGGCGGAGAAGTGAATCCAAAGCGACGGGAAGATAGACCGCAGGGGTAGGGGCCGGCTCCCGGCGAGCGGCGGAGCAACGGAGCAAAATCAGGACTTTTAAAAGTCTGTTCCGCTGAGGGACATCGCTCCAGAGGCTTAACTGGGGTGAAGCCCAGGCGGGGTAAGCGCGGCCTCAGGTCCCGCAGGGTCGCAGAAGGATCGGGGGTGTCTCAGTGTCGCAGAGCTTACCGGTATTAGAACGGGGAAGCCGGCTGCAGAGACAGAGCCGAGGAGTGACTCTCAGCTCGGGGTTGCCTTGAACCCGTCGCAGGCTCGGTCAGCTTAGAGTGCGGCCGGAGGCCAGGGTGACGGGAGTCATTTGGCGCTGTTCTCTGAGGGCGCACTGAGGAGTGGGGCCCCGGGCTCTCGGCTCCTCCGGGCCGGAGACCGGGAGGCCGCCATCTTTATTCCCGTCCTCTGGACTCTACGGAAAGCGCTCAGGGAACAAAAGCTCCCGAAAGCGAACCCGAGCGGATGACTCAGCGCGGCCCCGGGTAAGGGCGGTGCAACTCCGCCTGGGGCAAAGACGCTTGAGAATCACTACAACGGGCACCTCCCCCAGAAGATCTAAGGGAAACCAAGCCAGGACCAAGTTCACCTACCAAGGAGAACGGCGGAATTCCAGAGGAGAAGAAAGCAAAGCACGGAACTCATGGCTTTCTCCCCATGATTTTTTAGCCTTGCAGTTAATTTTTTTTTTCTTTTTCAATTATTTTTTCTTTTTCTCTTCTTCTGCTAAATTTTTTTTAACTTTTACCGTTTTCTTTTTTTAACGTTTTTTAAATAGTTTATCTAATATATATATATATTTTTTCCTCTTTTTATATTTTTTCTTTATCGGCTTTCTTTTTTTAATAGTTTTTTTTTCTTTCTTTCTGAACCCCTTTTTATCCCCTTTCTCCCCCCTCACAATTCAGGATCTCTTCTGATTTGGCTAAAGCATATTTTCCTGGGGTTGTTGCCACCCTTTTAGTATTTTACTTGCTCCTTCATAAACTCTTATCTGGACAAAATGACAAGGCGGAAAAATTCACAACAAAAAAAAGAACAAGAGGCAATACCAAAGGCTAGGGACCTAATCAATACAGACATTGGTAATATGTCAGATATAGAGTTCAGAATGATGATTCTCAAGGTTCTAGCCGGGCTTGAAAAAGGCATGGAAGATATTAAAGCAACCCTCTCAGGAGATATAAAAGCCCTTTCTGGAGAAATAAAAGAACTAAAATCTAACCAAGTTGAAATCAAAAAAGCTATTAATGAGGTGCAATCAAAAATGGAGGCTCTCACTGCTAGGATAAATGAGGCAGAAGAAAGAATTAGCGATATAGAAGACCAAATGACAGAGAATAAAGAAGCTGAGCAAAAGAGGGACAAACAGCTACTGGACCATGAGGGGAGAATTCGAGAGATAAGTGACACCATAAGACGAAACAACATTAGAATAATTGGGATTCCAGAAGAAGAGGAAACAGAGAGGGGAGCAGAAGGTATATTGGAGAGAATTATTGGAGAGAATTTCCCCAATATGGCAAAGGGAACAAGCATCAAAATCCAGGAGGTTCAGAGAACCCCCCTCAAAATCAATAAGAATAGGTCTACACCCCGTCACCTAATAGTAAAATTGACAAGTCTTAGTGACAAAGAAAAGATCCTGAAAGCAGCCCGGGAAAAGAAGTCTGTAACGTACAATGGTAAAAATATTAGATTGGCAGCAGACTTATCCACAGAGACCTGGCAGGCCAGAAAGAGCTGGCATGATATATTCAGAGTACTAAATGAGAAAAACATGCAGCCAAGAATATTATATCCAGCTAGGCTATCATTGAAAATAGACGGAGAGATTAAAAGCTTCCAGGACAAACAAAAACTGAAAGAATTTGCAAATACCAAACCAGCTCTACAGGAAATATTGAAAGGGGTCCTCTAAGCAAAGAGAGACCCTCAAAGTAGTAGATCAGAAAGGAACAGAGACAATATACAATAACAGTCACCTTACAGGCAATACAATGGCACTAAATTCATATCTCTCAATACTTACCCTGAATGTTAATGGGCTAAATGCCCCAATCAAAAGACACAGGGTATCAGAATGGATAAAAAAACAAAAACCATCTATATGTTGCCTACAAGAAACTCATCTTACACCCAAAGACACCTCCAGGTTTAAAGTGAGGGGGTGGAAAAGAATTTACCATGCTAATGGACATCAGAAGAAAGCAGGAGTGGCAATCCTTATATCAGATCAATTAGATTTTAAGCCAAAGATTATAATAAGAGATGAGGAAGGACACTATATCATACTCAAAGGAACTGTCCAACAAGAAGATCTAACAATTTTAAATATCTATGCCCCTAACGTGGGAGCAGCCAACTATATAAACCAATTAATAACAAAATCAAAGAAACACATCGACAAGAATACAATAATAGTAGGGGATTTTAACACTCCCCTCACTGAAATGGACAGATCATCCAAGCAAAAGATCAACAAGGAAATCAAGGCCTTAAATGACACACTGGACCAGATGGACATCACAGATATATTCAGAACATTTCATCCCAAAGCAACAGAATACACATTCTTCTCTAGTGCACATGGAACATTCTCCAGAATAGATCACATTCTTGGTCCTAAATCAAGTCTCAACCGGTATCAAAAGATTGGGATCATTCCCTGCATATTTTCAGACCACAATGCTCTAAAGCTAGAACTCAATCACAAGAGGAAATTTGGAAAGAACCCAAATACATGGAGACTAAACAGCATCCTTCTAAAGAATGAATGGGTCAACCAGGAAATTAAAGAAGAATTGAAAAAATTCATGGAAACCAATGATAATGAAAACACAACGGTTCAGAATCTGTGGGACACAACAAAGGCAGTCCTGAGAGGAAAATATATAGCGGTACAAGCCTTTCTCAAGAAACAAGAAAGGTCTCAGGTACACAACCTAACCCTACACCTAAAGGAGCTGGAGAAAGAACAAGAAAGAAACCCTAAACCCAGCAGGAGAAGAGAAATCATAAAGATCAGAGCAGAAATCAATGAAATAGAAACCAAAAAAACAATAGAACAAATCAACGAAACTAGGAGCTGGTTCTTTGAAAGAATTAATAAGATTGATAAACCCCTGGCCAGACTTATCAAAAAGAAAAGAGAGAGGACCCAAATAAATAAAATCATGAATGAAAGAGGAGAGATCACAACGAACACCAAAGAAATACAGACAATTATAAGAACATACTATGAGCAACTCTACGCCAACAAATTGGACAATCTGGAAGAAATGGATGCATTCCTAGAGACATATAAACTACCACAACTGAACCAGGAAGAAATAGAAAGCCTGAACAGACCCATAACCAGTAAGGAGATTGAAACAGTCATCAAAAATCTCCAAACAAACAAAAGCCCAGGGCCAGACGGCTTCCCGGGGGAATTCTACCAAACATTTAAAGAAGAACTAATTCCTATTCTCCTGAAACTGTTCCAAAAAATAGCAATAGAAGGAAAACTTCCAAACTCATTTTATGAGGCCAGCATCACCTTGATCCCAAAACCAGACAAGGATCCCAACAAAAAAGAGAACTACAGACCAATATCCTTGATGAACACAGATGCAAAAATTCTCGCCAAAATACTAGCCAATAGGATTCAACAGTACGTTAAAAGGATTATTCACCACGACCGAGTGGGATTTATTCCAGGGCTGCAAGCTTGGTTCAATCAATCAATCAATGTGATACAACACATTAATAAAAGAAAGAACAAGAACCATATGATACTCTCCATAGATGCTGAAAAAGCATTTGACAAAGTACAGCATCCCTTCCTGATCAAAACTCTTCAAAGTGTAGGGATAGACGGCACATACCTCAATATTATCAAAGCCATCTATGAAAAACCCACCGCAAATATCATTCTCAATGGAGAAAAACTGAAAGCTTTTCCGCTAAGGTCAGGAACACGGCAGGGATGTCCGTTATCACCACTGCTATTCAACATAGTACTAGAAGTCCTAGCCTCAGCAATCAGACAACAAAAGGAAATTAAAGGCATCCAAATCGGCAAAGAAGAAGTCAAACTATCACTCTTCGCAGATGATATGATACTCTATGTGGAAAACCCAAAAGACTCCACTCCAAAACTGCTAGAACTTGTACAGGAATTCAGTCAAGTGTCAGGATATAAAATCAATGCACAGAAATCAGTTGCATTTCTCTACACCAACAACAAGACAGACGAAAGAGAAATTAAGGAGTCCATCCCATTTACAATTGCACCCAAAACTATAAGATACCTAGGAATAAACCTAACCAAAGAGACTAAGAATCTATACTCAGAAAACTATAAAGTACTCATGAAAGAAATTGAGGAAGACACAAAGAAATGGAAAAATGTTCCATGCTCCTGGATTGGAAGAATAAATATTGTGAAAATGTCTATGCTACCTAAAGCAATCTACACATTTAATGCAATTCCTATCAAAGTACCATCCATTTTTTTCAAAGAAATGGAACAAATAATCCTAAAATTTATATGGAACCAGAAAAGACCTGGAATAGCCAAAGGAATATTGAAAAAGAAAGCCAAAGTTGGTGGCATCACAATTCCGGACTTCAAGCTCTATTACAAAGCTGTCATCATCAAGACAGCATGGTACTGGCACAAAAACAGACACATAGATCAATGGAACAGAATAGAGAGCCCAGAAATGGACCCTCAACTCTATGGCCAACTCATCTTCGACAAAGCAGGAAAGAATGTCCAGTGGAACAAAGACAGCCTCTTCAATAAATGGTGTTGGGAAAATTGGACAGCCACATGCAGAAAAATGAAATTGGATCATTTCCTTACACCACACACGAAAATAGACTCAAAATGGATGAAGGATCTCAATGTGAGAAAGGAATCCATCAAAATCCTCGAGGAGAACACAGGCAGCAACCTCTTCGAACTCAGCCGCAGCAACATCTTCCTAGGAACATCACCAAAGGCAAGGGAAGCAAGGGCAAAAATGAACTTTTGGGATTTTATCAAGATCAAAAGCTTTTGCACAGCAAAGGAAACAGTTAAAAAAAACAAAAGACAACTGACAGAATGGGAGAAGATATTTGCAAATGACATATCAGATAAAGGGCTAGTGTCCAAAATCTATAAAGAACTTAGCAAACTCAACACCCAAAGAACAAATAATCCAATCAAGAAATGGGCAGAGGACATGAACAGACATTTCTGCAAAGAAGACATCCAGATGGCCAACAGACACATGAAAAAGTGCTCCATATCACTCGGCATCAGGGAAATACAAATCAAACCACCATGAGATATCACCTCACACCAGTCAGAATGGCTAAAATTAACAAGTCCGGAAATGACAGATGCTGGCGAGGATGCGGAGAAAGGGGAACCCTCCTACACTGTTGGTGGGAATGCAAGCTGGTGCAACCACTCTGGAAAACAGCATGGAGGTTCCTCAAAATGTTGAAAATAGAACTACCCTATGACCCAGCAATTGCACTGCTGGGTATTTACCCTAAAGATACAAACATAGTGATCCGAAGGGGCACATGCACCCGAATGTTTATAGCAGCAATGTCTACAATAGCCAAAGTATGGAAAGAACCTAGATGTCCATCTACAGACGAATGGATAAAGAAGATGTGGTATATATACACAATGGAATACTATGCAGCCATCAAAAGAAATGAAATCTTGCCATTTGCGACGACGTGGATGGAACTAGAGGGTATCATGCTTAGCGAAATAAGTCAATCGGAGAAAGACAACTATCATATGATCTCCCTGATATGAGGGAGAGGAGATGCAACATGGGGGGTCGAGGGGGTAGGAGAAGAGTAAATGAAACAAGATGGGATTGGGAGGGAGACAAACCATAAGTGACTCTTAATCTCACAAAACAAACTGAGGGTTGATGGGGGGAGGGGGTTGGGAGAGGGGGTGGGGTTATGGATATCGGGGAGGGTATGTGCTATGGTGAGTGTTGTGAAGTGTGTAAACCTGGCGATTCGCAGACCTGTACCCCTGGGGATAAAAATATATGTTTATAAAGCTGTAAAAAAAAAAAAAAAGAAAGAAAGAAAGGATGAATCCCCAAGTTTTGTAGCAACATGGACGGGACTGGAAGAGATTATGCTGAGTGAAATAAGTCAAGCAGAGATAGTCAATTATCATATGGTTTCACTTATTTGTGGAGCATAACAAATAGCTTGGAGGACAAGGGGAGATGGAGAGGAGAAGGGAGTTGAGGGAAATTGGAAGGGGAGGTGAACCATGAGAGACTATGGACTCTGAAAAACGATCTGAGAATTTTGAAGGGGTGGGGGGTGGGAGGTTGGGGGCACCAGGTGGTGGGTTTTGTAGAGGGCACGGATTGCATGGAGCACTGGGTGTGGTGCAAAAATAATGAATACTGTTATGCTGAAAAAAATAAAAAAATTTAAAAAAAAATAGGAATAATTAAATGTAGGAATCCCTGATTCTAAGAATATCATTAGTTAGAATGAAGGACATTAAGGAGTAGAGGTTTGCATATGATTGTCTAGAGATATCACAAGAAGTCTCAAAGCTTGAAAGACTCACTGAGGAAGAGCTAAACAAAATCCCAGGCCAGAGCATTGCTTTTACTTCATCTATTTCTAATGATCATGCTAGAGTTGTTAAGGATATAGGACTTCTGAAAATCAATGCATCCTGTCCCAGGGTCTTTGCAGGAGCAGGCTTGCTCAGTCCAAGGAGAGTACTGTGCTCAGGTTCTTTTGAGGACAGAGGAGTGAAGTCCTGAAACCTCCTTTTCATGTGTATGTGTGGTGAGAGCACCTGAAATCTACACTTTTAGCAAATTTTCAGTGTTCATTACAACCTTACTAACTACAGACATATTGTATATTACATCTCCAAACTCATTCTCCCCCCATAACTGCAACTTTGTACACTTTGGCTAGCATCTCTTTAATTACCCCACTTCCCAAGCCCCAGTAACCACAGGTTCTATTCTCTGCTTCTGTGTACTCAGCTTTTTTTTACATTACACACATAAGTGAGGTCATAGGGTTTTTTTTTTCCCTGTGTTTGGTTTATTTCACTTAGCATAATGTCCTCTAGAGTCATCCATGGCAAATAGCCGGATCACCTTTTAAGGCTGAATAATATATATATATATATATGTATACACACACACACACACACATACACATATGCACAAATGTGTATATACACATATATGTATATACATACATACACACACATATATACAAATACATATACATACACATATATAAATCATAATTTATCATTCACCCATTGCCACACACTTAGTCTCAAGATATGGAAACAAGCTACAATTATAAATAATGCTACAATCATGGGAATGCATATGTCTTTGATATCTTGTTTTTATTTCCTTTGGGTATATACCCATGTGGTATATTTACTAACACTACTAATAAACTAGATACTATATTGACAAAGGAATTTTTCATTTTAAAGGGAAAGTGCATGAAATTCTCATTGTAGGCCATTTAGAAAATATTTAAATGGCATGAATAAGTTCCTTTTATGACCCTTATGTTTATTATATAATTCCATCTTAACGCCTCAATTTTCTACATTTTGAAATCAAACTATGCAAAATCTTGTGTCCTATTTTCATGTATATGTCTAACAAGTACTTTATTATATTTAAAACACATTTTAACCATTTTTAATAAAGATTTTTATTTATTTATTTGACAGAGAGACACAGCAAGAGAGGGAACACAAGCAGGGGGAGTAGGAGAGGGAGAAGCAGGCTTCCCGCCAAGTAAGGAGACCGATGCGGGGCTTGATCCCAGGACTCTGGGATCATGACCTGAGCCGAAGGCAGACGCTTAACGACTGAGCCACCCAGGTACCCCAACCATTTTTATTAACTACCAATTATAACAATTTAGGAGTTTATCATAATGTAAATAATCACTCCATATTTGACAATAGTATGTTTAACATATTGCAGCTTTCCAAAGGAGGAATATTCTTTCGAAGTATTTCCTCATTTTATGTCTTTTAATTTTAGTTATATAGGAGGACCTAAATTTTATGTCAAATCACCAGGCTTTTCCTCTGGGTGTTTCCCTTTTAACTTCAGAAGTTGTTCTGAATTTAAAGTAGGTCCATTGAGGGGGAGACAAGATGGCAGGGAAGTAGGAGGAGGCACCATTTCAACCTGTACCCTAGAGTGAGCTGATTACCTACCAAAGAACTCCAATCACCCATGAAATCAGCCTGAGGTCAGAATTATACACGTCTGGATCTCTATAGGGGCAGAAGACAGCCAGTGGGCAGGTAAAGCCAAGTGGGAACGTTGGACTGATATCAGAAGATAAACAAAAGGGGAGGGACCCACCAGAGGCGACCGATTGGAAAGTAATACTCATAATACGAGAGTGCCCTGCATCTGGGGACCAGCATTAACTTGGAGACTGGTTGAAAGCACTCAAAAAGAGCAAAGGATCACGGGGGGTAAATTGTGGGAATCGGGGCGGCTAGGGACAGGGGCTTAAGTCCCCGGACCCAGGACAGCCTCCCCTGGCACTGAGCCAGAGAGAGTGCTGCAGAGAAACCAGGTCTTGGTCCCTGAGCCGCCAGCGTGCCTGAGAACGCGTGGGGTCCAGCTCCTGTGAGGGGCTGGGAGCTTCGCCAGATGGCAGAACGCTGAGCTGTGCTAACAGAGCCTGAGACGCGCGCGCCCCTCACCCTCCCCTGAGAGAGGTGCGCAAAGGCCCAGCCCTTAGACCCACGCCATTCTACCAGAGCCTGAGACGCATACGAACCCCAAACCCTCCCCTGAGAGAGGTACGTGAAGGCCAGCCTGATGCTCTTGAACCCGCGCCCTGCTATCAGAGCCTGAGACGTGCAAGTGACCCACACCCTCCCCTGAGAGAGGTGCATGCAAGCCCGACGCTCTTAGACCAGAAAGGCCAGGCACTCCCAGCCCAGGCCAGCAGGAAAATCTCAGTGTGCAATCGCTGCTTGGAACCTCTCTGGTGGTCTGGAGCTGCCCAGACAGCCGCCGCCGCCATGGTTTTGGGTACAAGCAGAAGATCCTGCATCCCCAGGGACCTCGACTCAGAACCTGTTCTGCCAGGGGCCAAGGGGGAATTTATATGGCCTCTGAAGCACCCATGGGGGACCAGATTAAGGCTTCTCTCTGAGAGGGAGGTCAGGGTGCAGTTTGCTTTCCTCTAAACCTACAAAAACCATCAAAAGTTAAGGCGAGAGGAAAAAAAAGTGAACAAACATAAAAACCTCCAGAGAACAGAAGTCTGAAAAATCTGGTTTCCTCAGAGCCCACCCCCTTGAGGGGGGCGGAGGACTTAACTCAGGGAACATTGACTGAAAACCCACGTGGCAGGCCCCTCAACCAGACAACCAACCAGGAAAGAAAAAAAAGACAAGAGAACAACCACCACTACTTCATAGGACAACTTTTATTTTTAACTCGTTCCCACTATTCTGGTTCATTTTTTTATATATAGATAATTTTTTAAAGATTTTATTTATTTATTTGACAGAGAGAGATCACAAGTAGGCAGAGAGGCAGGCAGAGAGAGAGGAAGGGAGGCAGGCTCCCCGCTGAGCAGAGATCCTGATGCGGGACTCGATCCCAGGACCCTGAGATCATGACCTGAGCCGAAGGCAGTGGCTTAACCCACTGAGCCACCCAGGTGCCCTATATAGATAATTTTTTTAACCTATTTACCATCACAGTGAGATGTCCAGTACATCAAATTCCATAATAACCTTCTAACCTGAACTTTTTGATACATACACCTGTGTTTTTCTCTTGCATTTCTATTTTAATTTTTTTTAATTTTAGTTTAGTTTAGTCTAGTTTATTCCTTTTTTTAATTTTTATTTTCTAATATTCATATAGAGTTAAACTTCAAGGTAATCCTTTCCCCCAATCAATGCTACCCCTATAGGTAAACCAATTTTTAATCCCCCTTTATCTTAGGAAAGTTGAGTCCTTTAACAAAGATATCAAGATACATCCCAGAAGAATCAAAACAACCTTCCTTGCCCACACTGAGAATTTATAAGCACTCTCCCATCTTTTTCTTCTGCCAGTGTTTCTGTGTTTTTGTGTTTGTCCTGATAGATATAAATCTTACACTTGGGTTTTTTTTTTTTTTGACGAGGTTCTTCCTTTATTTGCATATTTTTTTTTCTCTTGTCATATACTTTTATCAGTCTTTTTGTTTGTCTGTTTTTGTTTGTATACTTCATAAATCTTACCTTGGGGCCCATTTGTACTGAACCTTCTCTTTTATCTTCCTTTTTTTTCCTGTCTCTCTCACTCTCTTTTTTCTTTTACTTTTTTCTCTCATTTGGGTGGGGAATCCTGATTTCTCAGAAGTGTTCCAGGGTGCACCTTGACTGCACCATGGTTGATACATCCAGCTACATCCGTTCAGTCATCTCTCACCAAAATGACAAGGAGGAGGAATGCCCAACAGAAGAAAAATACAGAGGATGGGCCTTCTGCAACAGAGCTAATGGCTATCAACATAGACAATATGTCAGAAAGAGAATTCAGGCTAACAATTATCCAGGCAATAGCTAGGTTGGAGAAAGCCATGGATGACCAAATGGAATTGATTAGGGCAGAACTGAAAGCGACCAGGGATGATGTTCACAATGTTAGGGCAGAACTGAAAGCCACCAGGGATGAGGTTCACAATGCTCTCAATGAGTTCCAATCTAATCTAAATTCTCTAAAAGCTAGGGTAACTGAGACAGAAGATAGAATTAGTGATTTGGAGGACGAACAGATAGAGAGAAAGGATCAGGAGGAAGCCTGGAACAAACAGCTTAGAAGCCACGAAAACAGAATCAGGGAAATGATTGATGCCATGAGACGTTCCAACGTCAGAATTATTGGAATCCCTGAAGGGAAGGTGAAAGAAAGAAGTCTAGAAGATATAGTGGAACACGTTCTTCATGAAAATTTTCCCAATTTAGCAAATGGAACCAGCATTCATGTACTAGAGGCCAAACGGTCTCCCCAAGATTATATTCCAAAAAAACATCAAGACACCTGATAGTCAAATTGAGGAATCACAATTGTAGATACAATCTCTTGAAAATTGCTAGGACAAAGAGGCTCCTTACTTACAGAGGAAAGCCCATCAGAATAACGTCAGACCTGTCCACAGAGACCTGGCAAGCCAGAAAGGGCTGGCAAGATATATTCAGGGCATTAAAGGAGAAGAACATAAAGCCAAGAATACTTTATCCAGCAGACTGACATTCAAAATGGATGGAGAGATAGAGTTTCCAAGACTGGCAAGGCTTAAAAGACTATGCAACCACCAAGCCAACACTGCAGGAAATATTAAGGGGGGGGGGGGTTCTATAAAAGAGGAAAAACCCTAAAAATAGCATTGAACAAAAATATAGAGACAATCTACAGAAAAAAGACTTCAAAGGTAACATGAAGTAAAAAAAAACGTATCTATCAATATTCACTCTCAATGTGAATGGCCTAAATGCACCCACAAAACGGCACAGGGTTGCAGATTGGATAAAACGACAGGACCCATCCATATGTTGTCTACAAGAGACCCATTTTGAACCTAAAGATACACCCAGACTGAAAGTGAAGGGATGGAGAACCATCTTTCATGCCAATGGGCCTCAAAAGAAGGCCAGGATAGTGATTCTCAAATCAGATAAATTAGATTTTCAACTAAAGACTGTAGTCAGAGATACAGAAGGACACTACATCATTCTTAAAGGGACTATCCACCAAGATGATCTAACAATTGTAAATATCTATGCCCCCAATATGGGAGCAGCCAATTACATAAGAAAACTGTTAAACAAGATAAAGAGTCTTATTAATATGAATACATTAATAGTAGGAGATCTTAACACACCTCTCTCAGTAATAGACAGATCATCCAAGCAGAAAATCAATAAACAAACAAGAGCATTGAATGACACATTGGACCAGATGGGCCTCATAGATATATACAGAACATTCCACCCTAAAACAGAACACTCATTCTTCTCAAGTGCACATGGAACCTTCTCAAGAATAGACCACATACTGGGTCACAAATCAGGACTCAACCGATACCAAAAGACTGAGATTATTCCCTGCATATTCTCAGATCACAATGCTTTGAAACTGGAGCTCAATCACAGGGAAAAGTTCGGAAGGAACTCAAACACCTGGAAGATAAAGACCACCTTGTTCAAGAATGCTTGGATCAACCCGGAGATCAAAGAAGAACTGAAACAATTCATGGAAACCAATGAGAATGAAGACATTTCGGTCTAAAACTTATGGGATACAGCAAAGGCGGTCCTAAGGGGGAAATACATAGCCATCCAAACCTCCCTCAAAAAAAATGAAAAATCCAGAACACACTAGCTGTCTCTACACCTTAAAGAACTGGAGAATCAACAACAAATCAAACCAACTCCACACATAAGAAGGGAAATCATTAAGATTAGAGCAGAGATCAATGAGGTAGAAACCAGAGATACAGTAGAACGTATCAATGAAACTAGAAGCTGGTTTTTGGAAAGAATAAGATTGATAAACCATTGGCCACACTAATCCAAAAGAAAAGAGAAAGGCCAATAAAATAATGAATGAAAAGGGAGAGATCACAACTAACACCAAGGAAGTAGAAACAATCATCAGAAGTTATTATCAACAGTTATATGCCAATAAGCTAAGCAACCTAGATGAAATGGATGCATTCCTGGAAAACTATAAACTCCCAAAATTGAACCAGGAAGAAATTGACAACCTGAATAGACTGATATCTAGTAAACGAGATTGAAGCAGTGATCAAAAACCTCCCAAAAAACAAGAGCCCAGGACCTGACGGATTCCCTGGAGAATTCTACCAAACTTTCAAAGAAGAAATAACACCTATTCTCCTGAAGCTGTTTCAAAAAATTGAAGCAGAAGGAAAACTTCCAGACTCTTTCTATGAAGCCAGCATTACCCTGATCCCCAAACCAGGCAATGACCCTACCAAAAAGGAGAATTTCAGACCAATATCACTGATGAATATGAATGCTAAGATTCTCAACAAGATCCTAGCAAACAGGATCCAACAGCACATTAAAAAGATTATCCACCATGACCAGGTGGGATTCATCCCTGGGCTACAAAGATGGTTCAACATTCGCAAATCAATCAATGTGATAGAACAAATTAATATGAGAAGAGAGAAGAACCACATGTTCCTCTCAGTTGATGCAGTAAAAGCATTTGACAAAATCCAACATCCGTTCCTGATTAAAATGCTTCAAAGTATAGGGATACAGGGAACATTCCTGAACTTCACAAAATCTATCTATGAAAGACCCACAGCAAATATCATCCTCAATGGGAAAAAGCTCACAGCCTTCCTGTTGAGATCAGGAACACGATAAGGATGCCCACTCTCACCACTCTTGTTCAATGTAGTATTAGAAGTCCTAGCAACAACAATCAGTCAACAAAGAGAAATAAAAGGTATCCAAATTGACAATGAAGAAGTCAAACTCTCTCTCTTCGCAGATGACATGACTCTTTATATGGAAAACCCAAAAGACTCCACCCCCAAACTACTAGAACTCATACAACAATTCAGCAACGTGGCAGGATACAAAGTCAATGTACAGAAATCAGTGGCTTTCTTATACACTAACAATGAAAATACAGAAAGGGAAATTAGAGAATCAATTCCATTGACTATAGCACTAAGAACCATAAGATACCTGGGAATGAACCTAACCAAAGAGGTAAAGGATCTGTACTTGAGGAACTACAGAACACTCATGAAAGAAACTGAAGAAGACACAAAAAGATGGAAGACCATTCCATGCTCTTGGATGAGAAGAATAAACATTGTTAAAATGTCTATACTGCCTAGAGCAATCTATACTTTTAATGCCATTCCGATAAAAACTCCACCGTTATTTTTCAAAGAGCTGGAGCAAATAATCCTAAAATTTGAATGGAATCAGAAGAGACCCCGAATTGCTAAGGAAATGTTGAAAAACAAAAATAAAACTGGCGGCATCACGTTACCTGATTTCAAGCTTTACTACAAAGCTGTGACCACCAAGACAGCATGGTACTGGCATAAAAACAGACACAGAGACCAGTGGAACAGAGTAGAGAGCTCAGATATGGACCCTCAACTCTATGGTCAGTTAATCTTCGACAAAACAGGAAAAAATATACAGTGGAAAAAAGACAGTCTCTTCAATAATTGGTGCTGGGAAAACTGGACAGCTACATATAGAAGAATGAAACTCAACCATTCTCTTACACCGTACACAAAGATAAACTCAAAATGGGTAAAAGACCTCAACATGAGACAGGAATCCATCAGAATCCTAGAGGAGAACATAGGCAATAACCTCTTTGATATCAGCCACAGCAACTTCTTTCAAGATATGTCTCCAAAGGCAAAGGAAACAAAAGCGAAGATGAACTTTTGGGACTTCATCAAGATCAAAAGCTTCTGCACCGTAAAGGAAACAGTCAACAAAACAAAGAGGCAACCCACGGAATGGGAGAAGATATTTGCAAATGACAGTACAGACAAAAGGTTGATATCCAGGATCTATAAAGAACTCCTCAAACTCAGCACACACAAAACAGATAATCATATCAAAAAATGGGCAGAAGATATGAACAGACACTTCTCCAATGAAGACATACAAATGGCTATCAGACACATGAAAAAATGTTCATCATCACTAGCCATCAGGGAGATTCAAATTAAAGCCACATTGAGATATCACCTTACACCAGTTAGAATGGCCAAAATTAGCAAGACAGGAAACAACGTGTGTTGGAGGGGATGTGGAGAAAGGGGAACCCTCTTACACTGTTGGTGGGAATACAAGTTGGTGCAGCCTCTTTGGAGAACAGTGTGGAGATTCCTCAAGAAATTAAAAATACAACTTCCCTATGACCCTGCCATTGCACTACTGGGTATTTACCCCAAAGATACAGATGGAGTGAAAAGAAGGGCCATCTGTACCCCAATGTTTATAGCAGCAATGGCCACGGTTGCCAACCTGTGGAAAGAACCAAGATGCCCTTCAACAGATGAATGGATAAGGAAGATGTGGTCCATATACACTATGGAGTATTATGCCTCCATCAGAAAGGATGAATACCCAACTTTTGTAGCAACATGGATGGGACTGGAAGAGATTATGCTGAGTGAAATAAGTCGAGCAGAGCGAGTCAATTATCATATGGTTTCACTTATTTGTGGAGCATAACAAATAGCATGGAGGACAATGGGAGATGGAGAGAAGGAAGTTGAGGGAAATTGGAAGGGGGGGGTGAACCATGAGAGACTATGGACTCTGAAAAAAAATCTGAGGGTTTTGAAGGGGGTGGAGGGTGGGAGGTTGGGGAAACCAGGTGGTGGGTATTCAAGAAGACAGGGATTGCATGGAGCACTGGGTGTGGTGCAAAAACAATGAATACTGTTACGCTGAAAAGGAGTAAAAAGTTTTTTAAAAAATGGAAAAAAAAATGAAGTATGTCCATTATTTATCTTTTTTATCCCACTTATTTAGATTTAAATTTTTATTATTCAGCACTTTAACAATATTTTTCTTTAAAGTATAATTATTATTCATAAAACCATTAATATTTAGAAAACCTTTTGTCATTTAATGATATCTTCATGTATAATATATCATGATTTGTAGGTCATATTTTTACTTACTATTACGTAACAAGTATTTCCTTTGGCACAAAATATACTTCATATGTACATTATACTTATTGCTAATATTTTCAAGTAAAGAATATATTCCTAAATCTGTATTTTCAAATGATTTCCAAGAGCAATAAAGTTGTCATAAATTACACATAGAGGAGTTAAGATGACAGAGGAGTAGAGATATCCTAAGTTTGTCTCATCCCTGGAATACACTAGATATTCTGAACACCTAAGAAATCAATAGGAGGGCTAAGAAAAATGTTGTAAGTCTTCAAGTAGAAAAGCGGCCACTGTTTGGAAGGTAAGAGGTGTGGAGGCTTAAATCCAGAGTGATATAGCTGATGATACAGAAGAGGGGTGGGAAGCCTGCTTAAGGAAGCTACTGCAAAGTATTATAAAGAAGTAGAGTACAAAATGGGAACTTTTAGAAGTCTGCTACAGTGAGGGGATGTGCCTGGCTTAAAGGTGCTCAGGTGAAGTGGAGAAGAATCCCAGGTGTGACAGCATGGCCTGAGGATCCCCAGGGTCACAAGAAGAACAGGCAGTGGTGTCTGAGTGCAGCAGAGTTCCCAGGCATAGAATCAAGACAGCCAGCTGAGAACAGTGGGTCTAGGTACCAGCTTTCTGCTCTGTGTTGCTACAAACTAGGAACTGCTGCATAGTCACATGACCACTTTCCTAGGAGGGGTCTAGAAAAAAGCAGAGTTGTGCCTAGTCCCTGAAATTTGGAGTTTTAAAACTCAGTCTCATGCCTGAAATAAAAATGGTTGGTCACAGGCTGTCTGAACAGAGTTCTGACAGAAACCATGGCAACAAGAGTGATTGGCTGCTTTTCTCTGAAGCTTACTGAGGAGTGAAGGGGTGAGAATTTTCAGCTCCAGGCTAGAGAGCAGAGCAGCCCTATTCATTCCACCCATCAGTGTTGAGAACCTTCAGGGAGCAAAACAGCACCACCTGGTGGAGTCCATAACTCCTTACACCAAGCCCTCCCCCAGTGCACTGGAGATGCATTTCCACTAGGGCAAGTACACCTAACAATCAGCATCAGCACAACAGGCCCCTCCCCCAAAAGACCAGTGCAAACAACTCGCTCTCACCAAATTTACTGATCATAGAGGCCTGCAAAGCTTCAGGTCTTGGGGAAAACAGTATATGGCATTCTTTGTATTTTTATTTTTTAGTCTTTTAATATGTGTTTTTAATTTTATTCTTTAATTCCTATTTTTATATATACTTTTTTTGGTTTTGGTTTTTCTTTTCTTTTCTGGAAAAAATGAGACATAAATTCACCCCCAAAAGAATGGAAGTACTCATTGCTAAGGATTTAATCAATACAGATATAATTAAGATATCTGAACTAGAATTTTAAAACAACTATTACAAAGATACTAGCTGGGCTTGGGTGGGGGGAAAGCATAGAACACACTAGACAATCCCCTACTGTATAGAGAGAAGAACTAAAATCTAGTCAGACTGAAATTTAAAATGCTGTTACAGAGTGTAGTCCCAGGTGCTGGCCATAAAAACAAGGATGAATGAAACAGAAGAGTGAATCAGTGATATAAAAAATAAAATAGAAAATAAGGAAGCTGAAATGAGGGAAAGGAAACTGAGATCACAAAGGGAAAGTCAAGGAACTCAACAACTCCATAAATCAAAATAATACCCTTATTATAGCAGTCCCAGAAGATGAGGAGCAGGAAAAAGGGGGCAGAAGGTTTATTTGAACAAATTATAGTTGAGAACTTCCTTAATCTGGAGAAGGTAGCAGGCATTCAGGTATAAGAGGCACAGAGAACCCACTTCAAAAATCAACAAAAATAGATCGACACCTCAACATATTATCCTGAAGCTTGTAAATTACAAAGATAAGGAGAAAAATCATGCAAAAACTCAGGACAAGAGGTCCTTAACATACAATGGTAGATACATGAGGCTGTCAGCAGACCTGTCCAGAGACCTGGAAGGCAAGAAAGGACAGCCTGTGCTAAATGGGAAAAATATGCAGTCAAGAATACTTTATCCAGCAAGGCTATCATTCAGAATAGGAGAGAAAGTTTCTAGTTCAAAGAAAAACTAAAGGAATGTTTTAAATTTTTATTTCTTTTCAGTGTTCCAGAATAAACTTAAGGAATTTGTAAACACTAAACCAACCCTACAAGAAATATTAAAAGGAGATCCCTTGAGCAGAGAAAAAGACTAAAAATAATGAAGACTAGAAAGAAATGATCTACAGGAACAGTGACTTTACAGGAAAAAGAATGGCACTAAATTCATATCTTTCAATATTTATTCTGAATGTAAATGTACTACTCAATGGTCCAATCAAAAGACATAGGATATCAGAATGGATTTAGAGGGGAAAAAAAAGAACCATTGATATGCTGCTTAGAAGAAACTCATTATAGACCCAAGGACACCTCCAGATTGAAAATGAGGGGGTAGAGAACCACTTATCATGGTAATAGATCTCAAAAGAAAGCTGGGGTAGCCATCCTTGTATCAGACAACTAGATTTGAAACCAAAGACTATAATAAGAGATGAAAACAGACACTGTATCATAATAAAGGGATCTACTCAATAAGATCTAACAATTATAAATATTTATCCCCCTACCTTGGGAGTCAACTATATAAGCCAATTAGTAACAAAATTAAGGGAACTCATTAATCCAATAGTAGTGGGGGACTTTAACACCCCACTCACAGCAACAGATAAGCAGAAGATCAAGAAGGAAACAAGGGCTTTGAATGACACACTGGATAAGACTTCAGATATATTCAAAACACTCCATCCTAAAGCAACAGAATACACATTCTTCAAGTGCACATGGAACATTCTCCAAAACAGATCATAGTCACAAATTGGGTCTCCACTAGTACAAAAAGACCAAGATCATACCATGCATATTTTCAGACCACAATGCTATAAAATTCCAAAGACAACACAAGAAAAAAATGTTGGAGAAACCACAAACACATGAAGGTTAAAGAATATCCTACAAAAGAATGAATGGATCAACCAGGAAATTAAAGAATTTTTAAAAATACATGGAACAAATGAAAATGAAAACAATAATTCAGAACTTTTGGGATGCAGCAAAGGCAGTCCTAAAAGGGAAGTACATAGCAATACAGGCCTTAAGAAACTAGAAAAGTCTCAAATACATAAACAAAACTTACACCTAAAAGGAGCCCAAAAAAAGGAACAGTAAATAAAGCCTAAATCCAGCAAGAGAAGAAAATAAGATTAGAGCAAAAATCAATGAAATAGAAACAAACAAAAAAAAAGAACAGATCAAGAAACTAGAACTTAGTTCTTTGAAAGAATAAGATCAATAAACCCCTAACCACACTTATCAAAAAGAGAAAGGACCCAAATAAAATCATGAATGAAACAGGAGAGACCACAACCAAAACTGCAGAAATATAATTATAGGAGAATAATATGAGCAACTATGTGTGAACAAATTAGACAGTCTCAAAGAAATGGAAGCATTCCTAGAAACAAACTACAAAAACTGAAAGAGGAAGAATAGAAGACCCATAACCAGCACAGAAATTGAATCAGTAATCAAAAACCTTCCAACAAACAAGAGTTCAGGGCCAGATGGCTACCTAGGAGAATTCTACCAAACATTTAAAGAATACCTATTGTTCTGAAACTATTCCAAAAAACAGAAATGGAAGGGAAACTTCCAAACTCTGAGGCCAGAATTACTTTCATCCCAAAGACTCCACCAAAAAGAAGAATTAAAAACCATGATGATGGTTTTTAATGATGATGAACATGGATGCCAAAATTTTCAACAAGATACTAGCTAAAAGGATCTAACAGTACATTAAAAGGATTATTCACCATGACCACGTGGTTGCAAGCTTGGTTCAACATCAAAAAATATATATATATACATTTATATATATATAAATTATATATATAAATGAAATAGTGTGTGCACAATGCAGACATGGTAAGGGGCAGAAGGAGAAAAGGAATCCTCAAGCACACTCCCTGAGAGTGGAGCCTGAGGTGAGACTTACTTGATCCCAGATCCCTGAGATCATGACCTGAGCTGCAATCAAGAGTTGGACACATATGGACTCCAGCTCTCAGGGACCACTGCAGGAAAGGGTGTGCCTCTGAAGGTAAATGGAACCCTTGCTGTGAATGATATGAAAGATCATCTTGGTCATGCCCCTGCTAGAACAATCTTGATACCTGAGAAAGATTCTCCAATGGTGCTCTAGCCCTTTGCAGGACACAGATGTTTTTGAGAATCTGGTAAAAGCCAATGCCCTCCCAAAATGCAAAGCACTATTCTACATTCAATTTCATGGTGTCCACAGAGCTCTAAAAGCAAAGTGGCAGGAGGCAAAGGTCAGGGCAAGAATCCCACTCTTGAGTTGTGGTCATTAAGAAGTCTCATGCCTTTGCCAAGTAGCCCACTGTGAAGAACAAAAGGAAGGTGATAGTTCACTATGATTTACTAAATAAACAAATATCTGTACTAACAAGTATGAAGAATGTTAGAAGTAAAGGAGGCAATCCATTTGTATTCTTTCAATTATACAGGTAACTCAGCTCGTGCATTGTTACCTATTATGACAACTTTACAGGGTTCTCCTTTCATTGAAAGATAAGGATGATTTGTGGTCAGTAAATCCAGAACGGACATGTATTGGTCCTTGAAATCTTTCATGTTGGTGAATCTCTGTCTTGAAAGAGATGGAGGGAAAGAAGGGGAGGGGGAGGGGAAGAAAGATTTTGTTTCCTTTATTTCTCAGCCTAGTGGGATACCCTTCTTCAGTCTAGCCCCTATCTAAATTACAATTTTCCCAAGATTGGAATCTCTTATGTACTTATGTGGAGGTAAAAAGAATGCACACATATGCTAATCTAGAGAGGGGAGGACGGCATTCTGTGACCTGTAGTTGAAGTTCACTTCCTGAAATGTAAGTGACCTGCCTGACTTTAGGGAACAGGAAATGTGTCCTTTCCAGATTAGCACCTGACCTGGACTTGAACATCCTACAAGACAGGACACTTGAGCTGAGCACAAAGTGTGTGCACGATAGCAGGTCCACACCATGCAGGCGTGCATCCCAGGCAGGGGAGCCTTGCATCCAAGAGCACTGGGCAAAGGAAGAGCAGGGCACACCAGGACTCCTGCCCACAGCCCTGTGGAAACTGCAAATGCATTGATCAGCTTTGTAGGACACAGTATCACGCATCTTGTTTTGATTAATTCTGATGAGGAGGATTGGGGAAGCTTAGTGGAGAAACAGATCAACCCTAGTCTCAATCCTAGTACTGTCAAACTATATGGGTATCAAAAATCTGGCAAAAAAAGTTATATACATATTATATATTTTTATATATTTTATATATAAATATTTTATATATATAAATTTTTATATATAATTATATATAAAATTATAAATATAATTATATATAAAATTATATATAGTTTTTATATATAATTTTATATATAATTTATATATATAAATATGTATTTTTTATATATTTTATATATATATATTTGTTTAGAAGAATCTATGTTCCTGAGCCCTGCCCTAGATCTACTGAATCGGCATCTTCAGGGACAAGGGCTGGGAATCTGTATTGCCAATAAGCACCCCAGGGGATTCGGAGGCAGGTGGCTCTGAAAAATGCTAGACTAATGATCTCCAAGGACACTTTTCTCTCAAGGTCTTAGGAGGAAAAGAGTCTCATCTTCCACCCCCATAAAGCATATTTCTGTCTCACCCATTTTCGTTCTTGATTTAACTTTCAATGGGTATTAAAGAGGGCACATGTTGTGATAAGCACTGAGTGTTATATGCACCTAATGAATCGTTAACACTACATCAAAAACTAATGATGTACTATTGGTTGGCTAACTGAACATAAAACTCAATTTGAAAAAAAAAAAAGTTGGACACTTAACTGACTGAACCACCCAGGGGCCCCAACACACTCATTTTTAAATACACTATCTGTGCTCCTTAGCACACAGTGTATTTACATATACAAGAGTTCCAAGTCTCTCCAATGTGAATTCTACATGAAGACCACAGCAGATAGCCAGCTTGTCAGAATTTTGACAATTGCAATCAATGCAAATTTAGTTCACATGCTAGGGTCACCCATCCAACTAAAGGAACTAAAAGGACATTTTTATTCTAAGTAGTTAAAGCTGTATGTTTAGTTTATTAGCAAACTTACATTTGGAGGAATAGTTCTGCAATTGGTATTTTGGTCAACATTCAGCTCCCATAGTAGTTACTACATACATGCACTAGTACATATAGTGGGGTTCTTTGTGTTAAGCATGTTTAGAAGTATACAAGCCTATTATTTCAGCTGCTGACAAGGAGATTATTATGGCTTTGCTTAATTATACACCCAAACATTACTTTCAGAGACAAATAGTACTTTCCATATCCTTAAAGTTTCTATTTCTAGAAAGGGAGAAGTTTGTGATACACTCCATAGTTAGACAGGACACCTGGGGCTCAACTGTTACCAGAAAACCAGGATTTTTAAGAAAAAATTTTTTTTAATTTGCTCATTCAAGAAGGAACTTCACATTATTTCATTCTTTGTTGTTGTTGTTTTTTCAGTGTTCCAGAATTCATTGTTCATGCACCACACCCAGTGCTCCATGCAATTTCTTCTTTATAGGAGTTTGTGTTAAAAGCTGAGCTCAAAACACTGGATGTGATTAAATATCACTTGTTGAAGTATAACTTCTATTTTTCATAAGAAAAACAAAATACCAAAAGCCTAGAATATCAAGTTAACTGTAGCCCCTGTGCTGATTATCATGGCTGTGTAAACACTTCAAGGGAGAAGTCAGTGTATCCTTTTCATTTGGAGCAGATCCCAGACTTGACTACACATACTCAGTAAACTTGTTGAAAGTACAAGTTGAGCCCTATTGAGCTGGCTTAGGTGAGTCTTACATGGGGTTGAGAAAAATTAATGTTTTCAATAGATGCCATAGGTGATTTTGGCCTAGCTGGTCCAGTTTTTAGTAATCAAAACTTATTTTCTAAGGATACATAAGTTATACCCTTTATGAGTATTTTTATAGTTTAGGTAGAAATAGGTAGCTTTCAGAAAGTAGCCATAGCTGAACCTTTGAAAACCACAATTACCTTTAATGCATTTCAATAGTGGGGTGCCTGGGTGGCTCAGTCTGTTAAGCAATGGACTCTTGATGTTGGGTCCTGAGACTGAGCTCCCTGACCACACTCAGCCCAGCGCCTGCTGGAGATTCTCTCTCCCTCTACCTCTCCCTCTGCCCCTCCCCCTGCTCACAGTCTAAATAAAATCTTTAAAATGCACTTCAGTAAAAAGCTCTCACTGATGTCCTCATGTTGACTTAATTAAAGCAAAATAATCAATTTAACCTTACCTCCGTTACATGTGTTTAACAATAGCTACATTCCAAATTCAGCTAAAAATTTAACTTGAGAATCCTTGAGTGTGGGATTTCACAGCCAGTTCCACATAATCTTAACAGTTCAAAAGCTCTCATTTTAGAATAAATTCTAAGTGAGTGAAGAATTGATTACCCAAATTGAGGGCCTGCCTTTCCTCTGGGCTCTTGGCAAACCATGCCTAAGTGTCTTTGTTTACCAGGTTGGGGGTGGGGTGGTGGGGGGACACTTTGAACCTCACTAGAGAATGTGGTTCAGGGTCGGGTTTTGGATCACACTTATCCTGATCTCAAGACGGGCAGGAGATTGAATTTGGCCACATATGCAGTCAGTCGGATCTATGTGACCAAGCCCTAGTAAAATCTCTGGAAACAAGTTTCCACGAAGTATCCCTATATAGTCACATTGTCGCCAGGAAAGTTAGTTCTGTCTCACTCCACTGGAGGGGGCGACTGGAAGCTCTGTGTGTAGTCCTTTCCTGGATACAGCGGATTTTCAGCTGTATCCTTTCATTGTAAGGAAGTGGCCATAAATAGAACAGCTTTTAGTGAGTCTTTCGAGAGTGAATTACTAAACATGAGGGTGGTCTCAGAGATCTTTGAACATGTAGTGGGTGTCAGAAATGAGAGTGGTATCGTGGAGCCTTAACTCTAGTTGGATCATAAATAATTCCAAAGACTACTCTAACTTCATAGAAATTCACTCCTATCAGGTTAAGTCACCTGTTTAAATGCCCAATTAGTACAGTACTTTTACTTAACCCCAGTCATCAATATTTCCACCAGATTCTTCCACTGGGGATCCTTTAGGTGATTTCCTTTAATTTTCATAAGGGTGTAAACACTTCAGTGAAAATCTCACAGCAAAGAGACTAAAGATGTACATTCTCAGGATCTTTAAGTTTTAATGTATTTCCAAGCGAGAATAGAGTTACACTCTCGAGTATTGTGATCTGATGATATTTTGTGGTCGTAAGTGCTCATTTTGCTAGGAAAAGGCTTGCTTTCCATTTGGAAAAATGAAATTCAGAGATTATTTATACCTG
This sequence comes from Lutra lutra, assembly GCF_902655055.1. Lineage (NCBI taxonomy): Eukaryota > Metazoa > Chordata > Mammalia > Carnivora > Mustelidae > Lutra > Lutra lutra. Next base: position 58,634,004 of record NC_062287.1, on the reverse strand, counting down.
TACTGAGAAGGAAAGGACCTCTCCATTTCTTCCAGTTGGCCTAACTGCCTCTGATATTTGAGCCTTCCTATTTTCACATTCCCAGAGCAAGATACTAAAGAGGCAGAATTTAGCTGATTGGTGTCATTTTCTATCTGGATTTAATACCCACTGGCAGCTAGAAAGTGATAAAGATGGAGATGCCTAACCTAAGGCTTTGGTTCAGATAAAGACCTTTGCTAGATTAGAAATTGTGATATTTTATCTTTGCTTCTAGAATAATGTATTTGACTAATATCATAATCTAGCTGTCATCTATTTTAATGAAGTAATAGACCTCAAGTTACTTAGTAATTACCCCCCACATATTCAAGTCTAGCAGTCATTGTGCTTCATTTCATGTTAAAAATTATTTGTATGAAAATTTGACAAAATTCTAAATTCCTATAGAAGTGCTGAGTGTGTGTGTGCATGTGTTTAAAAACAGTCTGGATGCCTCGGTGGCTCAGGTGGTTGAACATCCGACACTTTGGTTCCATTCAGGTCATGATCTCAGGATTGTAAAATCGAGCCCCTTGTTGGGCTCCCTGCTCAGCAGGGAGTTGCTTGAGATTCTCTGAACTCTCTCTCTCCCTCTGCTGCCCTTCTTCCCCACTCACCTGCTCTAAAATTTAAAAAAAAAAAAGTTTCAGAGAAGTATTGTTGAAATTTACCTAGTCCCAAGGGTCACCATTATTCTGAGTCAACTGGAAAATTGTTTCCTTTTCATGCTTAAACATGGGAGTTTTCAGCCAAGTGATCGGTTTTCATATCTGAAATCAAGTTAGACTTTGCTGTTATGAACATTAGGGCTAGATTTACCAATAAAGAGACAATGTTTCCTGATAACCAAAGTTAGTAACTGAGCCAACTAAGCATAATAGATCTAAGACTATAGGAAGTGAAGAAAAAGCAGCAGTCAAGAAACCTAATAAAGAACTAAGCAGAAGACTCAGTCGCTTCATTTCTTTATAGGTATGCAAGGGGGGTTATATGTACAGGAGAGTGTAGGTGAACTCGTGGAAAGCAAGTGGATGGCAGAGATTAAGGGACCAGGAGAACAAAAATTTCAGTGAAGAATCTAACACACTGTATCAAGGGTAAGTTTGAGGAAGAATGCTACAACAGACCACCAGAATTCAAGGCTCAAGAAGAACATATCTCTTCCATGGAAAAAGGGCATACATCCACAATCCCTATTTCATGGTGATCTCTAGCTAGCGTGGACTTGAATGAAACCCCCCAACACTAGAGCCCAGTGACGCCTAGGACATTGCATAATATCCTGAAGTTCAAGGGGCCCATTTAACATTTCTAGAAGTTTGGCCACAAGTTTGTTTTTTTCTGAGGGGGCAGTCTTTTTAGGGGATGCAGCCTCCCCAAAGGAAAAGCTTTAAGTTAGCTGCTTGTACATCCCAAAATGGGCCTACAGATGAAGGTGCTGATGACAAATGGGAACATTTATATCCCAACATTTGGGATAATGGGGAAGCTTCAACAGATCTCTGCACCTCACTAAGAACACCAATTCCTAAAGAGTTTTCCTGAACTTTATACTAGACTACTGAGCTACACAAAAGTTAGTACTGAATACCTCATAAAAATACACTTGGATTACTTCAATAAGGAAGGCAATCCTACAGGGGAAGGGAGTAACACAGGGGAAGGGAAGGAAAAATAAAATCAGAGGGAGGCAAACCATAAGAGACTCTTAACTATAGGGAAGACAGAGGGTTGCTGGAAGGCAGGCAGGAGGGGGGGATGGGGTAACTGGTTGATGGGCATTAAGGAGGGCATTTGATGTAATGAACACCGGGTATTACATGCAGCAGATCAATTACTACATTACCTCAGAATAATACACTGTTAACCAACTTGAATATAATTAAAATCTAAAAACAGTAGAAAAATAAAGGATTGGTACGGAATGTGACCTGTATTCCTTTAATGACCTTTGAAAGGAGTAGAAACTAAAATTGTGCTAATTATTAATAGTAATTATTTGCCTGTGTGGACCCACTTCTTTGAATGCACACTGCTCCTGAACTGAACACATGGTTGATGGCTCAAACAGGTGAGCTCCTAAGTCTTATCACTGGAGACCAGCTACATGGATAGGAGTCAGCCTAGGGGGGAGCAGGAGAATTTCAGCTTGCTACTCGCTCACCTGGCTGACATGGGGGCTTCATTTGGGGGAATAAATGCTCATGAGATGAACAAATCTTTTTTTGTGACATGAAACTGCAGAGGCTACTCCTTTTCTGTTTACATGGTTAGATACTCCTACAAACAGAAGACTGACTTCCATAAAGATCAAGCTAGTTGATCATGCAGTTCAAGAAAACTCAGTTTTTTTTTATTCAGCTATCCTATTTGGAGTGTTTCACCTTGTCTTAATAACCCACGAGTTTGAAATCCTGGGTAGGGGCTCTCATAGTCTGGGCTTTAAATGTCATCTATACTCTTAGATATTCTTCCATCAGGACTCAGTCATTTAATAAACCTTTACTAAGCATTTATTATGTATTAAGAAGTATGCTCAGGGGCACCTAAGTGGCTCAGTGGGTTAAAGCCTCTGCCTTCGGCTCGGGTCATGGTCCCAGGGTCCTGGGATTGAGCCCCACGTCGGGCTCTCTGTTCAGCAGGGAGCATGCTTACCTTCCTCTCTCTCTCTCTCTGCCTGCATCTCTGCCTACTTGTGATCACTGTCAAATAAATAAATAAAATCTTTTAAAAAAAAGTATGTTCAGCCCGAGGAGTCAAGATGGTGGAGAAGTAGCAGGCTGAGACTACTTCAGGTAGCGGGAGATCAGCTAAATAGCTTATCTAAAGATTGCAAACACCTATAAATCCAACGGGAGATTGAAGAGAAGAAGAACAGCAATTCTAGAAACAGAAAATCAACCACTATCTGAAAGGTAGGACTGGCGGAGAAGTGAATCCAAAGCGACGGAAAGATAGACCGCAGGGGGAGGGGCCGGCTCCCGGCGAGCGGCGGAGCAACGGAGCACAAAATCAGGACTTTTAAAAGTCTGTTCCACTGAGGGACATCTCTCCAGAAGCTTAACTGGGGTGAAGCCCAGGTGGGGTCAGCGCGGCCTCGGGTCCCACAGGGTCACAGAAGGATGGTCACAGAAGGATCATGGGTGTCTGAGTGTTGCAGAGCTTACCAGTATTAGAACAAGGAAGCCGGCTACAGAGACAGAGCCGAGGAGTGAGCTCTAAACTCGGGGTTACCTTGAACTGGTCGCAGGCTCGGTCAGCTCAGAGCGCGGCCAGAGGCCAGGGTGACGGGAGTCATTGGGCACTGTTCTCTGAGGGCGCACTGAGGAGTGGGGCCCCGGGCTCTCGGCTCCTCCGGGCCGGAGACTGGGAAGCCGCCATCTTCACTCCCGTCCTCCAGAACTCTATGGAAAGCGCTCAGGGAACAAAAGCTCCCGAAAGCAAACCCAGCAAACCCGAGCTGATTACTCAGCCCGGCCCCGGGTAAGGGCGGTGCAACTCCGTCTGGGGCAAAGATGCTTGAGAATCACTACAACAGGCCCCTCCCCCAGAAGATCAATGAGAAACCCAGCAAGGACCAAGTTCACCTACCAAGGAGTGCAGTTTCAATACCAAGGAGAGCGGCGGAATTCCAGAGGAGAAGAAAGCAAAGCATGGAACTCAAGGCTTTCTCCCCATGATTCTTTAGCCTTGCAGTTAATTTAATTTTTTTTTCTCTTTTTCAATTTTTTTTTCTCTTCTTCTGCTAAATTTTTTTTAAGTTTTACCGTTTTCTTTCTTTAACGTTTTTTAAATAGTTTATCTAATATATATATATTTTTTTCCTTTTTATATTTTTTTTAATTTTTTTATTTTTTTCAGCATAACAGTATTCATTATTTTTGCACCACACCCAGTGCTCCATGCAATCCGTGCCCTCTACAATACCCACCACCTGGTGCCCCCAACCTCCCACCCCCCACCCCTTCAAAATTCTCAGATCGTTTTTCAGAGTCCATAGTCTCTCATGGTTCACCTCCCCTTCCAATTTCCCTCAACTCCCTTCTCCTCTCCATCTCCCCTTGTCCTCCATGCTATTTGTTATGATCCACAAATAAGTGAAACCATATGATAATTGACTCTCTCTGCTTGACTTATTTCACTCAGCATAATCTCTTCCAGTCCCGTCCATGTTGCTACAAAACTTGGGGATTCATCCTTTCTTTCTTTCTTTTTTTTTTTTTTACAGCTTTATAAACATATATTTTTATCCCCAGGGGTACAGGTCTGCGAATCGCCAGGTTTACACACTTCACAACACTCACCATAGCACATACCCTCCCCGATATCCATAACCCCACCCCCTCTCCCAACCCCCTCCCCCCATCAACCCTCAGTTTGTTTTGTGAGATTAAGAGTCACTTATGGTTTGTCTCCCTCCCAATCCCATCTTGTTTCATTTACTCTTCTCCTACCCCCTCGACCCCCCATGTTGCATCTCCTCTCCCTCATATCAGGGAGATCATATGATAGTTGTCTTTCTCCGATTGACTTATTTCGCTAAGCATGATACCCTCTAGTTCCATCCACGTCGTCGCAAATGGCAAGATTTCATTTCTTTTGATGGCTGCATAGTATTCCATTGTGTATATATACCACATCTTCTTTATCCATTCGTCTGTAGATGGACATCTAGGTTCTTTCCATAGTTTGGCTATTGTAGACATTGCTGCTATAAACATTCGGGTGCACGTGCCCCTTCGGATCACTACGTTTGTATCTTTAGGGTAAATACCCAGCAGTGCAATTGCAGGGTCATAGGGTAGTTCTATTTTCAACATTTTGAGGAACCTCCATGCTGTTTTCCAGAGTGGTTGCACCAGCTTGCATTCCCACCAACAGTGTAGGAGGGTTCCCCTTTCTCCGCATCCTCGCCAGCATTATTGGCTTTCTTTTTTTAATAGTTTCTTTTTTCTTTTTTTTTCTTCTGAACCCCTTTTTATCCCCTTTCTCCCCCCTCACGATTTGGGATCTCTTCTGATTTGGCTAAAGAATATTTTCCTGGGGTTGTTGCCACCCTTTTAGTATTTTACTTGCTCCTTCATATACTCTTACCTGGACAAAATGACAAGGCGGAAAAATTCACAACAAAAAAAAGAACAAGAAGCAGTACCAAAGGCTAGGGACCTAATCAATACAGACATTGGTAATATGTCAGATATAGAGTTCAGAATGATGATTCTCAAGGTTCTAGCCAGGCTTGAAAAAGGCATGGAAGATATTAAAGCAACACTCTTGGGAGATATAAAAGCCCTTTATGGAGAAATAAAAGAACTAAAATCTAACCAAGTTGAAATCAAAAAAGCTATTAATGAGGTGCAATCAAAAATGGAGGCTCTCACTGCTAGGATAAATGAGGCAGAAGAAAGAATTAGCGATATAGAAGACCAAATGACAGAGAATAAAGAAGCTGAGCAAAAGAGGGACAAACAGCTACTGGACCACGAGGGGAGAATTCGAGAGATAAGTGACACCATAAGACGAAACAACATTAGAATAATTGGGATTCCAGAAGAAGAGGAAACAGAAAGGGGAGCAGAAGGTATATTGGAGAGAATTATTGGAGAGAATTTCCCCAATATGGCAAAGGGAACAAGCATCAAAATCCAGGAGGTTCAGAGAACCCCCCTCAAAATCAATAAGAATAGGTCCACACCCCATCACCTAATAGTAAAATTGACAAGTCTTAGTGACAAAGAGAAGATCCTGAAAGCAGCCCGGGAAAAGAAGTCTGTAACCTACAATGGTAAAAATATGAGATTGGCAGCAGACTTATCCACAGAGACCTGGCAGGCCAGAAAGAGCTGGCATGATATATTCAGAGTACTAAATGAGAAAAACATGCAGCCAAGAATACTATATCCAGCTAGGCTATCATTGAAAATAGATAGAGAGATTAAAAGCTTCCAGGACAAACAAAAACTGAAAGAATTTGCAAACACCAAACCAGCTCTACAGGAAATATTGAAAGGGGTCCTCTAAGCAAAGAGAGACCCTAAAAGTAGTAGATCAGAAAGAAACAGAGACAATATACAATAACAGTCACCTTACAGGCAATACAATGACACTAAATTCATATTTCTCAATACTTACCCTGAATGTTAATGGGCTAAATGCCCCAATCAAAAGACACAGGGTATCAGAATGGATAAAAAACAAAACCCATCTATATGTTGCCGACAAGAAACTCATCTTAAAACCGAAGACACCTCCAGGTTTAAAGTGAGGGGGTGGAAAAGAATTTACCATGCTAAGGGACATCAGAAGAAAGCAGGAGTGGCAATCCTTATAGCAGATCAATTAGATTTTAAGCCAAAGACTATAATAAGAGATGAGGAAGGACACTATATCATACTCAAAGGAACTGTCCAACAAGAAGATCTAACAATTTTAAATATCTATGCCCCTAACGTGGGAGCAGCCAACTATATAAACCAATTAATAACAAAATCAAAGAAACACATCGACAAGAATACAATAATAGTAGGGGATTTTAACACTCCCCTCACTGAAATGGACAGATCATCCAAGCAAAAGATCAACAAGGAAATCAAGGCCTTAAATGACACACTGGACCAGATGGACATCACAGATATATTCAGAACATTTCATCCCAAAGCAACAGAATACACATTCTTCTCTAGTGCACATGGAACATTCTCCAGAATAGATCACATTCTTGGTCCTAAATCAAGTCTCAACCGGTATCAAAAGATTGGGATCATTCCCTGCATATTTTCAGACCACAATGCTCTAAAGCTAGAACTCAATCACAAGAGGAAATTTGGAAAGAACCCAAATACATGGAGACTAAACAGCATCCTTCTAAAGAATGAATGGGTCAACCAGGAAATTAAAGAAGAATTGAAAAAAATTATGGAAACAAATGATAATTAAAACACAACGGTTCAGAATCTGTGGGACACAACAAAGGCAGTCCTGAGAGGAAAATATATAGCGGTACAAGCCTTTCTCAAGAAACAAGAAAGGTCTCAGGTACACAACCTAACCCTACACCTAAAGGAGCTGGAGAAAGAACAAGAAAGAAACCCTAAACCCAGCAGGAGAAGAGAAATCATAAAGATCAGAGCAGAAATCAATGAAATAGAAACCAAAAAAACAATAGAACAAATCAACGAAACTAGGAGCTGGTTCTTTGAAAGAATTAATAAGATTGATAAACCCCTGGCCAGACTTATCAAAAAGAAAAGAGAAAGGACCCAAATAAATAAAATCATGAATGAAAGAGGAGAGATCACAACAAACACCAAAGAAATACAGACAATTATAAGAACATACTATGAGCAACTCTACACCAACAAATTTGACAATCTGGAAGAAATGGATGCATTCCTAGAGACATATAAACTACCACAACTGAACCAGGAAGAAATGGAAAGCCTGAACAGACCCATAACCAGTAAGGAGATTGAAACAGTCATCAAAAATCTCCAAACAAACAAAAGCCCAGGGCCAGACGGCTTCCTGGGGGAATTCTACCAAACATTTAAAGAAGAACTAATTCCTATTCTCCTGAAACTGTTCCAAAAAATAGAAATAGAAGGAAAACTTCCAAACTCATTTTGTGAGGCCAGCATCACCTTGATCCCAAAACCAGACAAAGATCCCATCAAAAAAGAGAACTACAGACCAATATCCTTGATGAACACAGATGCAAAAATTCTCACCAAAATACTAGCCAATAGGATTCAACAGTACATTAAAAGGATTATTCACCACGACCGAGTGGGATTTATTCCAGGGCTGCAAGGTTGGTTCAACATCCGCAAATCAATCAATGTGATACAACACATTAATAAAAGAAAGAACAAGAACCATATGATACTCTCCATAGATGCTGAAAAAGCATTTGACAAAGTACAGCATCCCTTCCTGATCAAAACTCTTCAAAGTGTAGGGATAGATGGCATATACCTCAATATTATCAAAGCCATCTATGAAAAACCCACCACAAATATCATTCTCAATGGAGAAAAACTGAAAACTTTTCCGCTAAGGTCAGGAACACGGCAGGGATGTCCATTATCACCACTGCTATTCAACATAGTACTAGAAGTCCTAGCCTCAGCAATCAGACAACAAAAGGAAATTAAAGGCATCCAAATCAGCAAAGAAGAAGTCAAACTATCACTCTTCGCCGATGATATGATACTATATGTGGAAAATCCAAAAGACTCCACTCCAAAACTGCTAGAACTTGTACAGGAATTCAGTCAAGTGTCAGGATATAAAATCAATGCACAGAAATCAGTTGCATTTCTCTACAGCAACAACAAGACAGAAGAAAGAAATTAAGGAGTCCATCCCATTTACAATTGCACCCAAAACTATAAGATACCTAGGAATAAACCTAACCAAAGAGGCTAAGATTCTATACCCAGAAAACTATAAAGTACTCATGAAAGAAATTGAGGAAGACACAAAGAAATGGAAAAATATTCCATGCCCCTGGATTGGAAGAATAAATATTGTGAAAATGTCTATGCTACCTAAAGCAATCTACACATTTAATGCAATTCCTATCAAAGTACCATCCATTTTTTTCAAAGAAATGGAACAAATAATCCTAAAATTTATATGGAACCAGAAAAGACCTGGAATAGCCAAAGGAATATTGAAAAAGAAAGCCAAAGTTGGTGGCATCACAATTCCGGACTTCAAACTCTATTACAAAGCTGTCATCATCAAGACAGCATGGTACTGGCACAAAAACAGACACATAGATCAATGGAACAGAATAGAGAGCCCAGAAATGGACCCTCAACTCTATGGTCAACTCATCTTCGACAAAGCAGGAAAGAATGTCCAATGGAAAAAAGACAGCCTCTTCAATAAATGGTGTTGGGAAAATTGGACAGCCACATGCAGAAAAATGAAATTGGATCATTTCCTTACACCACACACGGAAATAGATTCAAAATGGATGAAGGGTGCCTCAGTGGGTTAAGCCGCTGCCTTCGGCTCGGGTCATGATCTCGGGGTCCTGGGATCGAGCCCCGCATCGGGCTCTCTGCTCAGCAGGGAGCCTGCTTCCTCCTCTCTCTCTGCCTGCCTCTCTGCCTGCTTGTGATCTCTGTCTGTCAAAATGGATGAAGGATCTCAATGTGAGAAAGGAATCCATCAAAATCCTTGAGGAGAACACAGGCAGCAACCTCTTCGACCTCAGCCGCAGCAATATCTTCCTAGGAACATCACCAAAGGCAAGGGAAGCAAGGGCAAAAATGAACTTTTGGGATTTTATCAAGATCAAAACTTTTGCACAGCAAAGGAAACAGTGAACAAAACCAAAAGACAACTGACAGAACGGGAGAAGATATTTGCAAACGACATATCAGATAAAGGGCTAGTGTCCAAAATCTATAAAGAACTTAGCAAACTCAACACCCAAAGAACAAATAATCCAATCAAGAAATGGGCAGAGGACATGAACAGACATTTCTGCAAAGAAGACATCCAGATGGCCAACAGACACATGAAAAAGTGCTACATATCACTCGGCATCAGGGAAATACAAATCAAAACCACCATGAGATATCACCTCACACCAGTCAGAATGGCTAAAATTAACAAGTCCGGAAATGACAGATGCTGGCGAGGATGCGGAGAAAGGGGAACCCTCCTACGCTGTTGGTGGGAATGCAAGCTGGTGCAACCACTCTGGAAAACAGCATGGAGGTTCCTCAAAATGTTGAAAATAGAACTACCCTATGACCCAGCAATTGCACTGCTGGGTATTTACCCTAAAGATACAAACGTGGTGATCCGAAGGGGCACGTGCACCCGAATGTTTATAGCAGCAATGTCTACAATAGCCAAACTATGGAAAGAACCTAGATGTCCATCAACAGACAAATGGATAAAGAAGATGTGGTATATATACACAATGGAATACTATGCAGCCATCAAAAGAAATGAAATCTTGCCATTTGCGACGACGTGGATGGAACTAGAGGGTATCATGCTTAGCGAAATAAGTCAATCGGAGAAAGACAACTATCATATGATCTCCCTGATATGAGGGAGAGGAGATGCAACATGGGGGTTAAGGGGGTAGGAGAAGAATAAATGTAACAAGATGGGATTGGGAGGGAGACAAACCATAAGTGACTCTTAATCTCACAAAACAAACTGAGGGTTGATGGGGGGAGGGGGGTTGGGAGAGGGGGGATGGGGTTATGGATATTGGGGAGGGTATGTGCTATGGTGAGTGCTGTGAAGTGTGTAAACCTGGCGATTCACAGACCTGTACCCCTGGGGATAAAAATATAGGTTTATAAAAAATAAAATTTTTAAAAAAAAAAAGTATGTTCAGTTCTGGAAATACAATATAGAAAAAAGAAAGGTAAGGTCCCAGGCTTCATGGAGCTTTCATTCAAGAAGTAGAAATAGATACTTCACAAGTAAAAAAAATTGATATAGTCAAACTTGCCGTTTCCAGTCAGTGAACGGGAGAAGAATGAGGCACAAACAAGTCAGCTGCAAGAGAAAGGGAGCAGGGGACAACGGTAGAAAATACTGTTGCCCCAAACAACTCCTCAGTCTTACTTTTATTAGTAACCAACAGAGCCGAAGCAGGCCAAACATTAGTCATATGCCTTGTAGATAAACAAGGAGGGCAAAATATGTCTATACAAGCAGTATAAAGTTTATAGTTGAACAAGCACATTCAAAGGACTTATCTAAGTAGCCACAGATGCTCTCCAGGGGGAGAGGGGAGATAACGGAAAAATGAAGCAGGCGGCATTCCACCCTGAGCAGGCTGGGCGTTCCCAGCTGCTCCGCTTCCATGAAGCAGGCATTCGCCCTGAGCGAGCCAGGCGTTCCCAGCTGCCCACCTTCAAGGTGGTATATCATCGTCTCCCCGAGAGGTTCTTAAGGCTATATCTAAATGTTCTTGGTAACTAGTAAAATTTCCCATGGGTTATATTTTAAGTAATACATTGTTCTGAGGGGCAGTTGCAAAACTCTAATAAGTACATGGACATTGTATTGGATACAACAGAAGAGAATGCCAGAGGTGAAGAAAGAAAAGAACTCTGGAAGAACTTTTCTCAAAGAGAAGGACTCTGTAGGAAAAGCTGGTTGGAGAACATCTTAGATTGAGGGAACAGTCCATACAAAATTTCAGCAGCCAGAGAGGATCAGAATTTGCCAATAGAGCTCCTGGGTTGCAAAGATCTATTTTGCTGACTCTTCTTTCTCTTCCATTTCACAACCTTGAAAATTTAACTTTTCTTAGGCTCAGAATCCCTATCTTCATTGCAGAATTCTTTTTTTTAATATTTTATTTATTTATTTGACAGACAGATCAGAAGTAGACCGAGAGGCAGGCAGAGAGAGAGGAAAGGAAGCAGGCTCCCTGCTGGGCAGAGAGCCTGATGTGGGGCTCGATCCCAAGACCCTGGGATCATGACCTGAGCCAAAGGCAGAGGCTTTAACCCACTGAGCCACCCAGGTGCCCCCATTGCAGAATTCTTAATGGTGTTATTTAAGTTAGACAAAATACCTAGCAGGGTCTCTAGCACGTAACAGGTGTTTAGTAAATGACCACTCCATCTGTACAAAAGTCAAGATGGTCAGGAGACTAAAGGCCATTTACCCAGTCAATATTCATAATCCTGTGTCTTGTGTTTAGACTTGGAATATGCCAAATGTCTCCCCTCCTGGGAGGAAAAACTCAGAACTTTGGGAAAAGTGCATGGTGAGGATTCCATCAGTTCTCTCTCCTAAGGGACCTACAGCCCTACATTTATTCTCAGCTACAGCACATTACTACCCTCAGGTACATGGCACCCAGCCATGGATTTGGTGGATGCTTTTCCACAGCCTAAGGGGCTCACACTTTTTTCATGCACCTGAAATGAACTTTGGGCACAACGGTAATTTCACCTGAAGGCTAGTTAACTTTTACTTCATCACAGCATAGCCCAGAGTCCTGGAGCCATGCTCCACCAGTGTTCTGTGATGACAAAAGTGTTCTATAACCTGTGCTATTCGATTTAGTAGCCACTAGCCACACAAGACTATAGAACACTTGAAATGTAGCTTGTTGGAGGCCTTAGGTTATGCATACTTCAGAGCATGGGAAATAAACACAAAGAAAATACCAAAGTTTGACTCCTAGATCTACTTGGTATTTCAAGCCCAAGATGGATGGGTGCTTCACAGTCATCCTATTCAAGAATAACCTTGAACAACAGTGGAGAGGAATAAATCCTCCCAATGGGTCCTCCTTCAGCCAGTGCATCCATTTTACATAAGAGTCTTGTGAGGTTTAAATACATGCATCTATACTAACAGGCAGTGGCAAATGGCTTGACTGCTGGTCAGAGGCCTGGAAGGAGAAGAACCAAAGACAAGGTGGTATAGGGTAGAGATAGGTGGATGGGCATATGGGCATAGATCAAGGTATCTTCATAGAGCAACAAACATCCATCAGAAAACATCTACCAGAAAAGAGTACTAGTCGAGTCAATACTCTATGAAGATCCTGCAATATTTAGCAGTTCTGAAACTGGCACCTCATCTTATACCACTACAGGCCAGAAAAACAGTGTTGCCAAGGGTTAAGACAGCTGCCAACTACCCCAGTAGACCTAAGGCCATATGAAAGTCCATGACATTGCTACTGTGTCTTCAAAGTTTGGGTCACAGAGAAGTCTATAGAAGGCCCAGCTAGAAACCACAGGGGTGATTAATTCTTTAGATATGAAAAATAAACTACAGCTTAATATACAGCTGCTATGTTAACCAAAAAAAGCATGACCAGCAGAAAGAGCATTTCACAAAGTTCAACATTCAAATCATGATAAAAACCCTCAAGAAAGTTGGTTTGGGGGGAATATACCACTTCATAATACAGCCCATATATGAAGAACACAGAGCTAATATCTTATCCCATGACCAAAATACAGCTTTTCTTCTGAGATCAGGAACAAGTCAAGGATGTCCACTCTTACCACTTATTCCACACTGTACTCTCCCCAACAAGGATCAGTTTGGTAGGTAGGAAAATGGGAGACTCTCCCCTTCCTAGGCCATGAGTTTAGCAACTTGTATTTTCTTCAAGACGAGAGGGAGCTAAGTTTATGCCGTTTACACAGTCATTCTGCATATACTCTCCAAATACTGGGTTTGTTCTTTGGTTTCTAGTCCTCCGTCCTCCTTTGACCCTGTAAATTCAGACAATGAAGTAATTTGCCTAGTTCAAGCACCATAATGGGAAGGAGACTTCCTAACTTATCTTGGTCAAGAGGCTTCATCCAACAGAAACCTCCACAATAGGGACACACTGCCCTTGAAGTAGTTCAGTATCTCCATGGTAGAAAAAGATAGGGATCCCACAGCATCTGTCTCAGGTAAAGGTATGGGAAGTGATGGAATTGGGACTGAGTGATAAATATTGCCTGGGACAAATGAGCAAACTATTGGTGGAGGCAAGTAGGAGTATTCTGGGAGACTGTGGAATAACTTTAACTAAGACATACCCCCAAAGCATGTACACATGATTATATAATTCTGGATGAAGGACGGCACTGACCCATCATTATTTAGAAAACAGGATATCCTGTATTTGTCCCCAGAAATTATCATGAAATACACATGGAGACCCTTCAGGCTGAGCAATGTCTGAATACAAAACCCTAGGAGAAAATGGAGTTCTCAGGAAGAGATTCTTGACATATCTGTAGGCTTAAATGAGGAAGTAGGAAAGGGAACTCTTGGGTCTAGGATTCCACAAAAATGCAGAGGACTGGACTTAACAGGACTGTTATGATCCACTGTCATCTAAAACCCAAGCCAGGAAAAGACTGAAAAGAGGCCACTTGAGACAAAAAGTCTCAAGGATTAGAACAGCTAGCAGCCAAGGAAAATACACAAGAGGAATAATGTGCTTCTAGGAGGACGAAGTAGATATGAAGTCAGGAGTTTGAAAGACAAAGGGAGAGGTGACCCACAGGAATAGGAGGACTATCCCTCAGTAAAAGCCATTCCCTTAGAGCCAATTGGAATGGCTCTCCAATTCCAGCAAGACAAAATGCATCACAACCTAAATGAACACCAGAATGTTTCCCAGGTGTCAATTAACCTAATTGAGAGGAAGGGTAGAAAGAATAACGTATGTTTGACTAACAGCTTGAGGATCCTGAAGAAAGGCTTTTAAAAGATGGATCTCAGACAAAGCAAATGTCCTATAAAATGCTCTAAACATTCTGAGTCCTTTCTCAAAGAGGACTTGGATGGCTTGGAGACAGAAAGTAGCTATAGAGTAAGCATACTGAAGGCATCAGGAGGACAGTGGACTACAGACAGAGCTTCCTGCCGACATGGGATATTTTGAATTAAAATAAGAAAGATAAAAGCCAGTGACCCTATTAAGGATGGGTGAGGTTAGCTTTAAGAAGAAATTATGCCAAAGTTAGACTCAAAGCTTGAGCCAATTGAAGAAGGTCCTCCCTGCAGCCTTCATTATAAAAGACAGTAAATCCAAGAGTTAGAAATACCCTTCCTAATAAAAGAGGTTTAATTTTCTTATCCCAACCCACAGAGTTCTTTCAGAGCTCTTGCCAGTCCCAAGTTTACCAGCAACACCACAACAGCAAAGTAAAGGAAGCCTGGATAGGAAAAGGAGCTCCACCTGGACTAAGAGGTAGGTTCTGGTATTTGATCAGCTCAAAGCGCTTCTCTCAACTTAGTACCAAGTTTCACTCTTCTGTTAGTGAAAAGAAAGAAAGTGCTGTTTACCTCCTAAGTCTCAACTAAATTTTGTGATTTAGTGAGATAAAGGGAAAGGAACTAAGTCTAGGTGTCTCGTTCATCTTGCTTGTCTTTCCCACAGCCAGGAAGGAAGCAGGAAATTCCCAGTCTCTTAAAGGCAGATAGAGAAAAGCAGAGAGAAAGGCACCGACAGAAAAGAGAAACTAACTGATAGATCCAGCCACCCACAGTCAATCCTCCCTTTAGTCAGCAGCACAAACACCCTAGTGGATTGTGGAAGTCTCACTTAAATATAAGGTGAAAGGACATAACTGGTCAGAGTTGGAAGCTGGACATGATTGGTCAGGCTGGAGCCAATGAGCTTCCTGGGTCTTTTTAACCATAAGTAAAGCGGCATCCCAGGACAGGTGCTGGGTTTTTTTTTAATTGTGAAACCCACTGAGTGTGTACACCTGAATGATAATTAACTCTCCAGCATTTATTATCAGGATTCACGTGGCAGGGGAGGAATGTTGCAACTGTCAGAAAGAGGCTAGAATCTGAAATTTGATAGTAAAGAAAATAAACTCAATACACAGTACACCAAGAAATGATTATTTTCTAATTACTACAGAAGAGCCAAATCATGTCACTTTCTGTGTGAAGAGAGACCACTGCCAACATCCTCCTTTTTAGGGTCTCTCCTGCTTCCTTCAGAGACATATGTGGACAAAACAAGAATGTGTAAGTAGTGGCCATCCAGTCACTTCGTGGTCTCAAGCAGATGGCTGCTGTTGACATGAAAACCCACTTTTCATGTCTGAGAATGTCTCTCATCAATACATCCACGTTCTCAGCACTGAGCTTAGGAAAATTGGGGAAATCTCTAAGGAGGGCAGCAGGAGTACAATTATTATCTGTGTCTTGACAAAACCACCTTAGTAAAGGAGGGCTTATACTGGCAGGAAACTATTCATAAGTTTATGAATCTTCTCTCCAGCAGCTGTACCGGCAGCATCAGCTTAGACGTGTTAGAAATCTTAGTCTTCTCAATCAGGAACTCTTGTGATAGATGTCAGCATGTGCAGTTGAACAAACCCTCCATGTGGTTGCAATGTACACTAGAGTTGGACAGCCACTGCTCTGTACCAATTCAGTCAGGATCTGGGGGCTGTTATGCTTTTCTAAACATCAAGTGACTTTTGTAAAGCTCTCTGGGTGATTTCTCTGTGGATTCAAGGTTGCCAACCACTGCCTTCATTATGCATAGACTCAGTGACCATCTCTGTGCAAATGGAAAGTGATTACCGAATCTCTAATTCTTGTCTAGACCTCCCTCATCTCCCTCAGGCCAATATATCCAACTGACTTACAGAGAATTAATTACATGTAGGGCTAGGTGCTAAGTGCTTTACAGTTTACCATTTCATTTCATCCCTGTGATGTAGCTATTTTCATATTCCTTTTATAGTTGAACTGAAGCTTTTAGATATAAATAAAAAACCCACTCAAAATTAAACATTTAATAAGTGGCCAAGCCCAGATTCAGCAACAAGACTTGCTTGATGAGCACTGTATTATTTTTCATGCTACTTCCCAGCAATTCATCACAAAAAAGAATTAGCAAACCAGAAATGTGACAGAACTGAGTGACAGAAAAGATTCAGAATAACTTAGAGCCATCTGGAAATTAAGGAGGAGCCAGTATTCACACAGAGTATAGAAAATCCTGAAAGGAGACTGTTACAGAACATAAGCACAATTCTAGGTTTGAGGGACCAAAGACATTGAGACATTTATTTGTGTAAAGAAAAGTGCTTCTCCTCTATGGACCACCTCTATCTCCAGTTTTACAATAAAGGTTTCAAATTATATTCATCCTAAAGTTTACTTACTAGGTGTAATGAATAAAACCTGTGGCCATTTTTTATATTCAGATGGAAATGCTAGAAGTAATATGTCCTGCTGTCTCAAAGGCATAAATATATATCCTGTCCATGCTAAATGTTATTGGTTCATTATTTTTGTGTTATCAAAGCAAATACTCAACCATTCTCTTACACCATACACAAAGATAAACTCAAAATGGATAAAAGACCTCAACATGAGACAGGAATCCATCAGAATCCTAGAGGAGAACATAGGCAGTAATCTCTTTGATATCAGCCACAGCAACTTCTTTCAAGATATGTCTCCAAAGGCAAAGGAAACAAAAGCGAAGATGAACTTTTGGGACTTCATCAAGATCAAAAGCTTCTGCACAGCAAAGGAAACAGTCAACAAAACAAAGAGGCAACCCAGAGAATGGGAGAAGATATTTGCAAATGACAGAAATTGAAGGTGGATATCCAGGATCTATAAAGAACTCCTCAAACTCAA
This sequence comes from Lutra lutra, assembly GCF_902655055.1. Lineage (NCBI taxonomy): Eukaryota > Metazoa > Chordata > Mammalia > Carnivora > Mustelidae > Lutra > Lutra lutra. Next base: position 58,616,847 of record NC_062287.1, on the reverse strand, counting down.
CACACACAAAACAGATAATCATATCCAAAAAAATGGGCAGAAGATATGAACAGACACTTCTCCAATGAAGACATACAAATGGCTATCAGACACATGAAAAAATGTTCATCATCACTAGCCATCAGGGAGATTCAAATTAAAACCACATTGAGATATCACCTTATACCAGTTAGAATGGCCAAAATTAGCAAGACAGGAAACAACGTGTGTTGGAGGGGATGTGGAGAAAGGGGAACCCTCATCCACTGTTGGTGGGAATGCAAGTTGGTGCAGCCTCTTTGGAGAACAGTGTGGAGATTCCTCAAGAAATTAAAAATAGAACTTCCCTATGACCCTGCCATTGCACTACTGGGTATTTACCCCAAAGATACAGATGGAGTGAAAAGAAGGGCCATCTGTACCCCAATGTTTATAGCAGCAATGGCCACGGTTGCCAACCTGTGGAAAGAACCAAGATGCCCTTCAACGGACGAATGGATAAGGAAGATGTGGTCCATATACACTATGGAGTATTATGCCTCCATCAGAAAGGATGAATACCCAACTTTTGTAGCAACATGGATGGGACTGGAAGAGATTATGCTGAGTGAAATAAGTCAAGCAGAGAGAGTCAATTATCATATGGTTTCACTTATTTGTGGAGCATAACAAATAGCATGGAGGACATGGGAGTTAGGAGAAGGCAGTTGGGGGAAATTGGAAGGGGAGGTGAACAATGAGAGACTATGGACTCTGAAAAACAATCTGAAGGGTTTGAAGAGGTGGGAGGGGTGGGAAGTTGGGGGAACCAGGTGGTGGGTATTAGAGAGGGAACGGATTGCATGGAGCACTGGGTGTGGTACAAAAACAATGAATACTGTTATGCTGAAAATAAATTTTTAAAAAATGATTATAAAAAATATATCAATAAACATATAATTATAAGTAAATATTTATATATTATAGTAACTATAAATATAAATAAAAACATAAATATGTAATAAACAGCAAAAAATTATATAATAAAAAAAGCAAATACTAACAGTCTTTTAAAATGTTTGCTTTGGTTATGACATAGTAAGACACAGCATGATAATATCTCTATTGTTACAACCAGAGAAAGACAATTAATTAGCAAAAAACACATATAAAGCCATCAGAGAGCCAGGAAAGCAACAAAGACTAGATAAACAAAAATTCAAGGGACAAGAGAACTTTCAAAATCAAGCTGACAGGGATTCCCAGGTGGCTCAGTTGGTTAAGCATCTGCCTTTGGCTCATGTCATGATCCTGGGGTCCTGGGATCAAGCCCCGCATCAGGCTCCCTGCTCAGCAGAGGGCCTGCTTCTCCCTCTCCCACTACCCCTGCTTGTATTCCCTCTCTCACTGTGTCTCTGTCAAATAAATAAATAAAAATCTTTGGGGAAAAAAAGGCAAGCTGACAATTATCAACCACCTTTTCCCCCGGAACTATTTGCAAACTCTGGGCATGGGCTAAAGGTCAATCGTGGTCCAGAAGGAGGGCTTCTCCCTGGGATAAGCAAAACCCACTGAGCTTTTCAGTAGCCATATAGAACTGCAGTCAACATTTTCAACTTCGGAGTTTTCAAACACACAGCTATTTTTTCCTATGAAACATTTGCTGAGTACTGTGGCTACACTAGATGCTGGGGAACCAGGCCAAAAGAATCTAAAAGGCCATGTTAGGGGCATTGGGTGGCTCAGTCAGTTAGGCATCTGCCCTCAACTCAGGTCACGTTCTTGGGGTCCTGGGATCATCAGGATCCCTGCTCAGTGGGGAATTCTGCCTCTCCCTCTGCCCTTCTATCCCTCCCTCCCCACTTGTGCTATCTGCTCTCTCTCTCTTGTGCTCTCTCTCTCCCAAGTAAGTAAAATCCTTAAAGAATAAGAATAAATCAAAAAAAAAAAGAATAAGAATAAATCATGCTGAGTGAAATAAGTCAAGCAGAGAGAGTCAATTATCATATGGTTTCACTTATTTCTGGAGCATAACAAATAACATGGAGGACATAGGGAGATGGAGAGGAGCAGGGAGTTGAGGGAAATTGGAGGGGGAGATGAACCATGAGAGACTATGGACTCTGAAAAACAATCTGAGGGTTTTGAAGGAGGGGGTGGGAAGTTGGGTGAGCCAGGTGGTGGGTATTATGGAGGGCAAGTATTGAATGGAGCACTGGGTGTGGTGCATAAACAATGAATTCTGTTGCGTTGAAAAGAAATTTAAAAAAATAAGAATAAAAATAAATGAAAGGTTGTATTAACAAATCAAAACCACAATGATACCACCTCACACTGGTCAGAATGGCTAAAATTAACAACTCAGGAATAACATATGTTGGTGAGGATGTGGAGAAAGGGGAAACCTCCTACACTGTTGGTGGGAATGCAAGCTGGTGCAGCCACTGTGGAAAACAGTATGGAGGTTCCTCAAAAAGTTGAAAGTAAAGCTACCCTATGATCTAGCAATTGTTCTACTAGATATTTATCCAAAGGATATGAACAGTGATTCAAAGGGGCACATGCACCCCAATATTTATAGCAGCAATGTCAATAACAGATAAACTATGGAAAAAGCCCAAATGTCCATTAACAGATGAATGGATAAAGAAAATGTGGTATATATATACAACAGAATATTACTCAGGCATCAAAAAGAATGAAGTCTTGGGCGCCTGGGTGGCTCAGTTGGTTAAGCAACTGCCTTTGGCTCAGGTCATGATCCTGGAGTCCTGGGATCGAGTCCCGCATCAGGCTCCCTGCTTGGCAGGAAGTCTGCTTCTCCCTCTGACCCTCCCTCTTCTCATACTTTCTCTCTCTCTCAAATAAATAAATAAAATCTTAAAAAAAAAAAAAGAATGAAGTCTTGCCATTTGCAACAACATGGATGGAACTAGAAGGTATTATGCTAAGTGAAATAAGTCAGTCAGAGAAAGGCAGTTATCATATGATCTCACTCGTATCTGGAACTTAAGAAACAAAACAGATTAACATAGGGAAAAGAAAGGTAAAAAAAGATGAAATCAGAGAGGGAGACACCATAAAAGACTCTTAACTATAGGAAACAAACCGAGGCTTACTGGAGGGGACCTGGGGGTCAGGGGTGGTGCGGGGATGGAGTAACTGGGTGATGGGCATTAAGGAAGGTACTTGATGGAATGAGCACTGGTGTTGTATGCAACTGATGAGTCACTAAATTCTACCTCTGAAACTAATAATACTCTATATGTTAAGTAAATTAAATTTCAAAAAGGGCTGTATTAAATCTTTTAACATTCCTAAGAGTGACCCCTAAGAGATCTAGCAGAGTGAGGGGGCTTGACTAAACCATATCTTAACCTCTCATTTCTGTCATTTTGCAAATTTTGAGACTGCATGGGAGGCAGTCTAAAGATTTAAGCCAAAAGATCTTTGAAGGAAAGAACTGACTCTTTAAGTTTTTAAGACTGAAGAGAAGAAGGCCTTCTAGGATCTGAACTAAAACCTCTCAAGAGTTAAGTCCTAGGAATAAGAGCCCAGGAGACAAGTATGACTAACACTGAAATCTGACCTTGACACAAATCCAGTCCTCCCTGAGTGAGGTGATCAGCTCCTGGCCTCATCCTAACACCAGGGAGAGAGAAAATCTTTCTGAAGGAAGATGCCATTATCTGCAGCCTCTATAGGGTTTTTACTGGAACATCAAGCATAAAATTAAAAAGTACTACACATAGAAAGAAGAAAAACTTTATGATCGGTGAACAAGGAAAAAAACTGAAAAAAAAAAAAACCAGACTGACAGATGACCTGGTAATCAGACAAGTTTAGCAGACAAAGATTATAGAACTTTAATGAATATTCTCTTCAGGAGAGCAAAATATGATGAAGTTACTCGAGAGTATGAAGAATTCATCCATAGAATTAGAATCTGGAAAAAATTTAAATGGATATTACTAAACTGAAACACATGATTATCTGATAAGCATTTAGTTGCTAAATTAAACAGTAGATTTGGAAGAGCAGAACAGATTTAGTGAACTGGAAGATAGATGGATACAAACAACAGAAACTGAAGTAGGAGGAAGGAATGATAATGGCAAAAATAATAATAAATGAGCATAAGACACATGGTGGACACACTGGAAGTATCTAATATAAATATATGGAGAGAAAAGAGAGAAAATGGGGCAGCAACAATGTTCAAGGAGATAATGGATGGAAACATTCCAGAACTGATGAAAGGTATAAACTCACATATTCAAGAAACTTGCATGCAAAGCAAACTTCGCATGAACACATGGTAATAAATGTTCTGAAAAAACAAAAAGACAAAAGAAAATCATAACTGTAGCCAGAGATAAAAGCACAATACACTCAAAGGAGCAACAATAAAATTTTCAGGTGAATTCTCAATATAAAAGGAGAAAGATGGCAATAGAAAGAAGTTTTTAATGTTCTGAAAAAAAATCTTTGCCAACTAAAATTCTATACTGATAAATTATCCTTTTAATAATGAAGATAAGGAACACCTGGCTGGCTCAGACAGAAGAGCATCTGACTCTTGATCGTGGGGTCATGAGTTTGAGCCCCACATTGGGTAAAGTGATTACTTAAAATAAATAAATAAAATTTTAAAATGAAGACAAAACTAAAATATCTTCAGATAAGCACTTAAAATAATTCATCTCTTGCATTCCTATACAAAAGGGAATATTAATCAACAGTGTTTTTGATAATACCTCTTTTCATGTTACAAAAATCACCTGTATCAAATGAATTGTACATATTCACCATGCATATGGTTTCAGCATATATTGATGCATACATGCAAATGAAAATAAATTTTTTCTGCTTTTTATTTAAATTTAATTGGCTAACATGTAGTATATCATTAGGTTCAGATGTAGTGTTCAATAATTCATCAGTTCTCTATAGGAAAATATATTTTAATAAATAATATTTAACTTTCTGATCTGGAATACACTCTTCTCTCCTACAAACATACTTAGAGTGTGATTCCATCACCAAAGATATAGACCCACCAGGGTCCATTTATTTCTCTCTGCGCTATTGTATTGCACAAAATACATGCTTATCATGAATTTAGGCAGTGTTACTCTTAAGAAAACATTTCTTATACTTCACCATAATTTTTGGATAATAATTGCTTAATATACTATTTTATATATAGTATACGTTAGCTAAGCAGTGAACTATTGTTAAAGATTTATTTCCAAACAATGAATATGAATAAAAATGTTATGAACATAATAAGTAATAAATTGATACTCCTTTTGATTTCTAGGAAAGAGAAGAATATTCACATTTTCATATAACTTATGCTTAAATTAAAAGCTACAGATGGGGTACCTAGGTGGCTCAGTGGGTCAAGCCTCTGCCTTCAGCTCAGGTCATGGTCTCAGGGTCCTGGGATCAAGTTCTGCATCAGGCTCTCTGCTCAGCCCGGAGCCTAATTCCCCCCTCTCTGCCTGCCTCTCTGCCTACCTGTGATCTCTCTCTGTCAAATAAACAAATAAAATCTTTTTTTTTAATAAAATAAAAGCTACAGGTGATATTTTGTAATAATTTGTGTGAGAAGCAAAATTTTTAATATGCTGAAGACACTGGAAAGGATAGCAAAAGAAATGTTCATATGAGTAATAAAATATGTACAACTACTCAAAGGTGAAAACATATCAGAAAGGGATATTTCAGCAAAGATCCAGGAAGAGCTACTGTCTATAGTTTATATTGGTCAGTGTATGGTTATAGAGGTATAAGTGACAAAGAGGTAAACTGATCTAGTTCTCCACTCTATCAATAAAATCTAAGCACCAAAAGTCTCTGACATCTAATGACTGATTAGAGGTTTCAGAAGAAACGTGAACCAAAATTGTTATAATGCCATTATCCTGGTGCCACCAATACCTGGGGTCCTTTAGTTTCTCAGCTGTACATTTCCACATCCTGATGCTAAAGTCCAACTGGTGCATGGAGAGAATTACTGAGAACGGTGCAATATTAGTTTCCATCATCACATTCATTTCTGCATTGTAAACAAAACATGAGCCACCTGGTCCCTGATCTGTTTGGTTCTGATTCCGTAAATGATGGGATTCATCATAGGTGGAGCCAGATTATAGGCATTGGCCAGGAGGACATGGACATAGGGTGAGATGTGATGTCCAAATCGCTGAGTGAGGACAGAGAAGATGCCAGGTGCATAAAAGAGGACGATGACACAGACATGGGAACCACAAGTATTGAGAGCTTTGTGGCGTGCAGCTTGGGATGGGATGCGGAAAACAGCACGGAGAATCAGCACATATGAAATAAAAATTAGCACAATATCTAAGACCACTGTTGACACTAGGACAACAATCCCATACCAGATGTTCACTCGAATGTCATTACAGGAAACATGGGCCAAGACAATGTGTTTACAAGTTGTGTTTTGGGAGGATGTTATTTTTGCAGAAAGTCAATCTTTTCAGAAGAAATATTATGGGGAAAACAATACAGTAACTTCTCAGACAGAGGGTCACACCAATTTTCCCAATCAGAGCAGGTGTAAGTATAGTGGTGTATCTCAGGGGGTAGCATATGGCAATGTAGCAGTCAAATGCCATCACCACCAAGATCCCTGACTCAGAAACAAAAGTGGAAGAGAGAAAGAATACCTGAGTGATACAGCGATCCAGGGAGATCTCCCCAGCATGGAACCAGAAGATGGCAAAGGCCTGAGGTACAGTGCACGTGGAAAGGACAAGATCTGCTCCAGCCAGCATGCAGAGGAAGAGGTACATGGGTTCCTGGAGGCTGCGCCTTGTGAGGATAATGCAGATGAGCAGGCTGTTCCCAAGCAGGGCGATGACATAGGAAATGAAGAAGGGGATGGAAATCCACATGTGCTGGTCCTCTAGCCCCGGGACGCCCAGTAAGCGGAAGACCATGTGGCTAACACCAGTGTGGTTTAAGGCAGCCATGTCTGACAAGACCACTGGCACTCCACCATCTGTGTGCAGAAACAGAAGAAAATACAGATTACACTCAAAGATTTTTTTTTTACATCGTCATCACTTTTAGCACTTTCTTAATCCATTCGATTCAGAGGATGGCAGCAAATATGTTATATAGAAGAATGAAAAAGACAGTTTGTCCTCTAAATGAGCTCTTAATCACAAAAACAAGAGAGAGATTTATACAACTAAAGAAAGTGAAGTTAATGTCTTATTTGCAAAAAATAAAACTAATGCAGTAGGAGAAGTGACACTTTCTGTATTTGTAAAGTTTTAAGTATGAGTACCTATCTGAAGTTATCCTTCAAGATAGTGTAGTACACCAATAGGGGAAAGGAGCAGCAAAGAAAATTTTTCTTATGGGAAGCATGGAATAGAGGTAAAGAATCAGGGATTCAAGTCTGGTCCATAGGTGAACTTGGATGTACTAGAATGGTTGGTTGTCTAATCCAAGTTCACTCTAAGAAACTTCTCAAATGCTTCATGAAGGTTTTCACAGCCTTGATCCAGATGCCTCCAGTATCTTAGAGAAGTCATCTCAATCTTCCTGTTTTGTTCTGTGGAAAGAGTTACCTCTATTTGGAGCACTTCTCACCACCTTCATGACATATATCCTCTTAAGCTATTCCTTTCCCTGCTTCCACAACAGGCTACTATCAGGGTACCTAGCTTGTGGCTAGGAGCAAATATGATTACTGTCAATGATTACCCCCTGTGGCACTCCCAGAACCTAGCACACAGAAACAACATAAACCCTCAAAATGTTTAACAAAACAACCCAGTGACAAAAACTGGATGGGTGTGAAGTCATGCATAAGCTCTTATAAATACCTTAAATGTTTATAGTAGTCAAGATCTGGGGCCAGTGTAGAAATTTATCTCTAAGAAGTCAGGGCTTGTTGGCAAAATAAGGGTTAAAGAGTCCCTCAAACCCATACTTGCCTCTTTCTTCCCTCCACAATAGCATTTTCCATTCTCCTGGGACTTTCCATAATTTGACTTGGGTCCTATGGTGTGCTGGTAAACTCATCAGTCAGTACATACATACACACAGGCATACATACAAATATTTACAAACAAAGCCTAACTATAGTGTTTTCCAATATCCACAGGGGTATACTCCCACCATGACACATTTCAAGCTACCAACATAATGTCACTGAAAATGGGAACCAAAGAAATGCACACAATTGCATGAATTTCATATTTTGTGACTCTGTATTAAGGGCTCCAGGACCAAACTGCTCTGTTCTCCCCAACTGGGTCTATGTCACTCCAAAAAAAAAAAAAAAAAAAAAAAGGTCCTACTATTTTTAATCTATTTTAGACCCCATAACATCTAGCCAGGAATAGGTCTTCCCACATGAAATTTTACCTCTCAGCAATAAAATTTCACTCACTTGCTTCAAATGGCATTCTCAAGAGCTAAAATTGGATGAGTCCCAATTTGACATTCTGAGTGATAGGAGCCAGGGAGCCGAGAGTTTATGCACTTGCCTGAGGCTTCAGGGACAACAATTCTCCCAAGGACTACAGACAGAGAGCTGTCCTTTGAACAACACCCTCTCTGACTCATACAATTGGGTCACATCACTGGTGCTCTCCAAACCTGATTTGAGAGAAAAGTGTTTAATCTTACTTTTAAATATGATGTTACTGGTTGATTTTACACCAATGCTAATTATCAGGGTAAAGAAATTCCCTTCTCTTCCAGCTTGCTGAGTTTTTATTCTGAGCAGATCGTGAAATTTGTCAAATGTGTTCTTTGCTTGTACAGCTTTGTAAACAATATGGAAACCCCCTGCACCCACATATCCTTTACCACACCCACGGTGCTGCTATGGCTGTCATATGTTTTATATCGATTTATAATTATAAACCTCCACAGGACAATGTTAAAAGTTTCACTCTAAACAGTCATATGCATTTAAAGAAATCAAATGAGAGTAAATTTTCATGTTTAACACAATAATTACTATTTCTGATACACTTGACTTCTTCCCCAGGAACCAAGTTTCCCTCCACCATCATGGATGTCATTTCCCTCCACCCTAAGGATCCTCTTTTAGCATTTCTCATATTGCAGGTTCCTGACTACAAATTTCTTGGTGTTTTTTTTTAATATTTTTTATTTTTTTATAAACGTATAATGTATTATTAGACCCAGGGGTACAGGTCTGTGAATCATCAGGTTTACACACTTCACAGCACTCACCATAGCACATACCCTCCCCAACGTCCATAACCCCACCACCCTCACCCAACCCTCAGTTTCTTTTTTTTTTTTTAAGATTTTATTTATTTATTTGACAGAGAGAGATCACAAGTAGACAGAGAGGCAGGCAGAGAGAGAGAGGGAAGCAGGCTTCCTGCTGAGCAGAGAGCCCAACTCGGGACTCGATCCCAGGACCCCGAGATCATGACCTGAGCCGAAGGCAGCGGCTCAACCCACTGAGCCACCCAGGCGCCCCTTTTTCTTTTTTTTTTTTTTAAGATTTTTTATTTATTTATTTGACAGAGATCACAAGTAGGCAGAGAAGCAGGCAGAGAGAGAGAGAGAGGAGGAAGCAGGCTCTCCACTGAGCAGAGAGCGTGACGTGGGGCTCGATCCCAGGACTCTGGGATCATGACCTGAGCTGAAGGCAGAGGCTTAACCCACCGAGCCACCCAGGCGCCCCCTCCTTCAGTTTCTTTTGTGACATTAAGAGTCTCTTATGGTTTGTCTCCCTCCTGAGCCCATCTTGACTCATTTATTCTTTTCCTACCCCCACCAAACCCCCCACATTGCCTCTCCACTTCCTCATATCAGGGAGATCATATGATAGTTGTCTTTCTCCAATTGACTTATTTTGCTAAGCATCATCGCAAATGGCAAGATTTCAATTTTTGATGGCTGCAGAGTATTCCATTGTGTGTGTGTGTGTGTGTGTGTGTGTGTGTGTGTGTGTGTGTGTATACACCACCTCTTCTTTATTCATTCATCTGTTGATGGACATCTAGTTTCTTTCCATAGTTTGTCTATTGTGGACATTGCTGCTATAAACATTCGGGTGCACGTGCCCCTTTGGATCACCACGTTTGTATCTCCAGGGTAAATACCCAGTAGTGCAATTGCTGGGTCATAGGGTAGTTCTATTTTCAACACTTTGAGGAACCTCCATGCTGTTTTCCAGAATGGTTGCACCAGCTTGCATTCCCAACAACAGTGTAGGAGGGTTCCCCTTTCTCCACATCCTCTCCAATATCTGTTGGTTCCTGGCTTGTTAATTTTAGCCATTCTGACTGGTGTGAGGTGGTATCTCATTGTGGTTTTGATTTATATTTCCCTGATGCCGAGTCATGTGGAGAACTTTTTCATGTGTCTGTTGGCCATCTGGATGTCTTCTTTGCAGAAATGTCTGTTCATGTCCTCTGCCCATTTCTTGATTGGATTCTTTGTTCTTTGGGTGTTGAGTTTGCTAAGTTCTTTATAGATTTTGGACACTAGCCCTTTATCTGATATGTCGTTTGCAAATATCTTCTCCCATTCTGTCAGTTCTCTTTTGGTTTTGTTAACTGTTTCCTTTGCTGTGCAAAAGCTTTTGATCTTGATAAAATCCCAATAGTTCATTTTTGCCCTTGCTTTGCTTGCCTTTGGCGATGTTCATAGGAAGAAGTTGCTGCGGCTGAGGTCGAAGAGGTTGCTGCCTGTGTTCTCCTCAAGGATTTTGATGGATTCCTTTCTCACATTGAGATCCTTCATCCATTTTGAGTCTATTTTCGTGTGTGGTGTAAGGAAATGATCCAATTCCATTTTTCTGCATGTGGCTGTCCAATTTTCCCAACACCATTTGTTGAAGAGGCTGTCTTTTTTCGATTGGACGTTCTTTCCTGCTTTGTCAAAGATTAGTTGACCATAGAGTTGAGGGTCTATTTCTGGCCTCTCTATTCTGCTCCATTGATCTATGTGTCTGTTTTTGTGCCAGTACCATGCTGTCTTGATGATGACAGCTTTGTAATAGAGCTTGAAGTCCGGAATTGTGATGCCACCAACTTTGGCTTTCTTTTTCAATATTCCTTTGACTATTCGAGGTCTTTTCTGGTTCCATATAAATTTTAGGATTGTTTGTTCCATGTCTTTGAAAAAAAAATGGATGGTACTTTGATAGGAATTGCATTAAATGTGTAGATTGCTTTAGGTAGCATAGACATTTTCACAATATTTGTTCTTCCAATCCAGGAGCATGGAACATTTTTCCATTTCTTTGTGTCTTCCTCAATTTCTTTCATGAGTACTTTATAGTTTTCTGGGTATAGATTCTTAGTCTCTTTGGTTAGGTTTATTCCTAGGTATCTTATAGTTTTGGGTGCAATTGTAAATGGGATGGACTCCTTAATTTCTCTTTCTTCTGTCTTGTTGTTGCTGTAGAGAAATGCAACTGATTTCTGTGCATTGATTTTATATCCTGACACTTGACTGAATTCCTGTACAAGTTCTAGCAGTTTTGGAGTGGAGTCTTTTGGGTTTTCCACATATAGTATCATATCATCAGCGAAGAGTGATAGTTTGACTTCTTCTTTGCCGATTTGGATGCCTTTAATTTCCTTTTGTTGTCTGATTGCTGAGGCTAGGACTTCTAGTACTATGTTGAATAGCAGTGGTGATAATGGACATCCCTGCCGTGTTCCTGACCTTAGCGGAAAAGTTTTCAGTTTTTCTCCATTGAGAATGATATTTGCGGTGGGTTCTTCATAGATGGCTTTGATAATATTGAGGTATGTGCCGTCTATCCCTACACTTTGAAGAGTTTTGATCAGGAAGGGATGCTGTACTTTGTCAAATGCTTTTTCAGCATCTATTGAGAGTATCATATGGTTCTTGTTCTTTCTTTTATTGATGTGTTGTATCACATTGATTGATTTGCGGATGTTGAACCAACCTTGCAGTCCTGGAATAAATCCCACTTGGTCATGGTGAATAATCCTTTTAATGTACTGTTGAATCCTATTGGCTAGTATTTTGGTGAGAATTTTTGCATCGTTGTTCATCAAGGATATTGGTCTGTAGTTCTCTTTTTTGATGGGATCCTTGTCTGGTTTGGGGATCAAGGTGATGCTGGCCTCATAAAATGAGTTTGGAAGTTTTCCTTCCATTTCTATTTTTTGGAACAGTTTCAGGAGAATAGGAATTAGTTCTTCTTTAAATGTTTGGTAGAATTCCCCTGGGAAGCCATCTGGCCCTGGGCTTTTGTTTGTTTGGAGATTTTTAATGACTGTTTCAATCTCCTTACTGGTTATGGGTCTGTTCAGGCTTTCCATTTCTTCCTGGTTCAGTTGTGGTAGTTTATATGTCTCTAGGAGTGCATCCATTTCTTCCAGATTGTCAAATTTGTTGGCGTAGAGTTGCTCATAGTATGTTCTTATAATTGTCTGTATTTCTTTGGTGTTAGTTGTGATCTCTCCTCTTTCACTCATGATTTTATTTACTTGGGTCCTTTCTCTTTTCTTTTTGATAAGTCTGGCTAGGGGTTTGTCAATCTTATTAATTCTTTCAAAGAACCAGCTCCTAGTTTCCTTGATTTGTTCTATTGTTTGTTTGTTTCTATTTCATTGATTTCTGCTCTGATCTTTATGATTTCTCTTCTGCTGGGTTTAGGCTTTCTTTGTTATTCTTTCTCCAGCTCCTTTAGGTGTAGGGTTAGGTTGTGTACCTGAGACCTTTCTTATTTTTTTTTTAATTTTTTATTTTTTCAGCATAACAGTATTCATTATTTTTGCACCACACCCAGTGCTCCATGCAATCCGTGCCCTCTACAATACCCACCACCTGGTGCCCCCAACCTCCCACCCCCCACCCCTTCAAAATTCTCAGATTGTTTTTCAGAGTCCATAGTCTCTCATGGTTCACCTCCCCTTCCAATTTCCCTCAACTCCCTTCTCCTCTCCATCTCCCCTTGTCCTCCATGCTATTTGTTATGCTCCACAAATAAGTGAAACCATATGATAATTGACTCTCTCTGCTTGACTTATTTCACTCAGCATAATCTCTTCCAGTCCCGTCCATGTTGCTACAAAACTTGGGTATTCATCCTTTCTTTTTTCTTTTTTTTTTTTTTACAGCTTTATAAACATATATTTTTATCCCCAGGGGTACAGGTCAGACTCCTTTAGTTTTTACCTGCTGTCCTTTTTCTGTTCCAAGAGCCCATTCAGAATACCACATGGTATTTAGTAGTAACTTCTCTTTAGGCTGCGCTAACTTTCCTTCTCATTGATGATCTTTACAAGCTTAACCAGTAGAGGTCGAGTATTTTGTAAGACGACCCGCAAATGGGATTTGCCTATGTTCCTTTTGTGATTATGCTGAGGTTATAGGGGGGTACTTAGTATAACATGCCTCATGGCTGCTGATGTTGATTTCATTCACATGGCTGAGTTTCTTTCCCGCTCCTCCACCTCAGTTACTCTTCGTCTCTCTTTCCAGAATGAACTCTCCAGAGGAAAGTCACTAACTGCAGCCCACACATAGGTGGGGAGTTTTGCTACACTTCCTTTGGGCTAGAGTATGTATATAAGTTGTAAGAATTATTCTGCACAGGAATTCTGTTCTCCCCCACACTGGTGTACTTATTCAATTATTTGTCGATGTTAGTATGGGAGCTTGGATATTTCTTTGGGTTATAATCCACTTTTGCTTTATTTTGCTGCCCAAATTCTTCATATTTGGCTATTGGGAGAGCTTTTAGTTGATTCCTGTGTCCCTTTAATATCTACCATCACTGTGTTTTGCTTGGTTTTGTTTGGCATGCCTCTACTCTCTGGCACAAGATGCTCCAGAAACACCTTATGCATGTCCTGCCCCAGGCCTAAGATCAGCAATTTCTCCACAGGACCCTGTTCCTCTTAGAGGAAAATGGTTTTAGACACCAAAATCTGGGCACTAAAAAATCTCCTGTGTTTCACCTCATCAACCATCTCCCTTCTCTTCAGATTCCTGGAAACCACTGGTCCTTTAACCATTGCTCTAGTTTGGCCTTTTCCGTATTGTCATATAGATTCATATCTATATAATCTTTTCAGACTGGCTTCTTTCACTAACCAATACATATATAAAATTCATACTTTTTTTCCTGATTTCATAGCTCATTTTGTTTTGTCACTGAATATTCCATTGTATGAATATGCCACAGTTTGTTTCTCCATTTATCTGTGAAGGACATATTGCTTGCTTCAAGTTTTTGGTGATTATGAATAATGCTGCTATAAACATTAATATGTAGGTTTTTAAGTGGGCATCAATTTAGAATCAGTGGAGTAAACACCCAGGAAAACAGCTGTTGAATCATACAGTAAGGCTATGCTTAGCCTTGTAAGAAACTGCCCACTGTCTTCCAAAGTGACTATCTGTTTGTCACACTCCCACTAGCAATGAATGAAAGTTCTTTGCCACATCTTCACCAACAACCAGGATCATCAGATTTGCACATATAAGTCATTGTAAAAGGTGTGTGATGGCATCTCTTTGTTTTCATTTAATTTTCAATTTGCCAATGACAAATGATGCTGAGTATCTTTTCATATGCTTTTTTAACCATCTATATATCTCTCTTGCTAAGGTATCCATTCAGATATTTTGTTCATTTTATAACTGGGCTGTTTCTCATTGTTGAGTTTTAAGAGTTCTTTGTATATGTTGGACATTAGTCCTTTATCAGAGATGCATTTTTTTAAAGATTTTATTTATTTATTTGAGAGAGAGAAAAAGAGAGAGTGAACACGAGTAGGGGGCAGAGACAGAGGGAGAGAGAGAAGCAGACTCTCCACTGAGCAGGGAGCCTGATGTGGGGCTTGATCCCAGGACCCTGAGATCATGATCTGAGCGAAAGGCAGACGCTTAACTGACAAGACACCCAGTACCTGCAGAGATGCAGTCTTTTTCTTTTCTTTTTTTTTTTTTTCAGAGATTCCTTTTGAAAATATTTTCTCCTGGGGCACCTGGCTAGCTCAGTCATTGCAACATGCAACACTTGATATTGGGGTTGTGAGTTCAAGCCCCACGTTGGCTGTAGAGATTACTTTAAAAAATAGAAATTTTTTTTAAAAAAGAGATAAAAAATATTTTCTCCTAATTTGTGGATTATATTTTCATTTTTCTCAAAAGTATCTTTCAAAGAAAAACAGCTTTTTGGTTTTTGTGGTCTTTTTTAATTGAATAGTTTATATATAAAGTTATATTCTTTTCAGGTGTGCAACATAAATTTTATACATTATCAATGCTTACCATGATAAATGTAGTCACCATCTATAACCATACATTATTACATAACATTATTCTAATATTATTGACTATATTCTCTGTATATGCTATACTTTTCATCTTCCGTGATTTATTTGTTTTATAACTGGAAGTTTGTACTTCTTAATCCCCATCACCTATTTCACTCATCCCCCCAGTTCCCTTCCCTCTGAAATCTGGAAACCACCAGTTTGTTCTCCATATGCATGCATCTCTTTCTGTTTATTAGCTTCTTCATTCATGGGGGGGCGGTTAGATTCCACATATAAGTGATATCACATGGTATGCTTTTGCACAGTGAAAGAAACCATCAACAAAATGAAAAGGTTTACTGAATGGAACAAAATATTTATAAATAATGTATCTAATAAAGGGTTAATATCCAAAATATATAAAGAAATCATACAACTCAACACCAAAATAATATTAATAAAATAATAATCTAATTTAAAAAGAACTGGGGAACTAAATAGACATTATTCCAAAGAAGACAGATGGCCAAGAGTTGCCTGGAAAGATGCTGAACACCACTCATCATCAGGGAAATGCAAATCAAAACCACAATGAGGTAACACTTCACACCAGTAAGAATGGCTAGTATCAAAAAGTCGAGAGATAACAAATATTGGCAAAGATGTGGAAAAAAGGGAACCCTCATGCACTGTTGGTAAGAATGTAAACTGGTGCAGCTACTGGTGAGAAACAGTATGGAGATTCCTCAAAAAACTAAAAACTAGGGGTGCCTGGGTTGTTCAGTCGGTTAAGTGTCTGCTTTGGCTCAGGTCATGATCCCAGAGTCCTGGCATCAAGTCACCCATCAAGCTCCCCACTCAGCAGGTAGCCTGCTTCTCCCTCTTCCCCCTGCTCCTGCTCTCTCTCACTATCTCTGCCTCTCTCTCTCTCTCCAATAAATAAAATCTTAAAAAAAAAAAAAAACTAACCTAGAAGCACCATATGATCCAGTAACTCCACTTCTGGGTATATACCCAAGGGAAACAAAAACACTAATTCAAAAAGACATATAGGGGCGCCTGGGTGGCTCAGTGGGTTAAAGCCTCTGCATTCGGCTCAGGTCATGATCTCAGGGTCCTGGGATGAAGCCCCATATCGGGTTCTCTGCTCGGCGGGGAGCCTGTTTCCCCCCCATCTCTCTCCCTGCCTCTCTGCCTACTTGTGGTCTCTGTCTGTAAATAAATAAATAAAATCTTTAATTTAAAAAAAAGACATATATACCCATGTTTACTGCAGAATTATTTAAAATAGCCAAGATATGGAAGGAAGCAACTAAAGTGTCCATAAATAGATGAATGGACAAAAAAAGATGTGGTACATATACATATGCAGGAATATTACTCAGCCATAAAAAGGAATGAAATCTTGCCATTTGCAATAACACAGGTGGACCTAAAGGGCATTATGTTAAGTGAAATAAGTCAGAGAATCATTTGTTGAAATGTCAGTCCTTTCTCCATTGAGTTGCTTTTGTTCCTTTGTCAGAGATAACTGACTCTACATGTGTGAGTCTATTTCTGGGCTCCCTATTCTGCTCCACTGATCTATGTGTAGATTCTTTCAACAATGTCATACTGTTCAGATTACTGCTGCTTTACAGAAGGTCTTGAATTCAGGTAGTGTGAATACTTCAATTTTGCTCCCCATTAGTACTGTGTTGGCTATTCTGGCTTTTGCCTTTCCATAAGTACTTTAGAATCATGTTTGTCAATACTTATAAAAACATTAATGGGGGGGGTGCCTGGGTGGCTCAGTTGGTTAATCATGTCATGATCCCAGGGTCCTGGGATCAAGTCCCACATCGAGCTCCCTGCTTAGTCAGGAAACTGCTTCTCCCTCTGCCCCTCTCCCTGGTCATGCTTTCTCTCTCTCTCTCTCTCTCTCAAATAAATAAATAAAATCTTTTAAAAAATTAATGGGATTCTGATTGGAATTACATTCAAAGTTAGGAAAAACTAACATCTTAACAATACTGTATTCTAATCTATAGGCACTGAATCTCTATCCATTTCTCCATACCTTATTTGATTCTATCATCAGTTTTGTAGGTTTTCACATATATACTAGCACATATTTTGTTAGATTTATACCTAAGTATTTCATATGTTTTCCTAGTGGTATTTTATTTTATTTTATTTTTAAAGACATTTATTTGAGGGGAGTGGGGGGAACAGAGGGAGAAGGAGAGAATCTCAAGTAGACTCCCAACTGAGCACAGACCCTGATGATCATGACCTGAACCAAAACCAAGAATCCTAGTTTAACCGACTGAGCCATCCAGGTGCCCCTCCTGGTAGTGTTTCAAATTATATTTTTCTTTTAATTTTAAATCCAATTGTCTAAGGTTGTATGGAGGGAAAGAACTGACTTACTTATCATTGGTTCCAGAAGTGGTTTGTGTTTTGGTTTTTTGGGTTGTTTTTTTTTAATCAGTTCTTTGGAATTTTCTACACAGACACTTGTATCATCTGTGAGTAGACATAGTATTGATTTTTCCTTTCCAATTAGTATATCCTGTATTTCCTTTCTTGTTACACTAAGTAAGACTTCTAGTACAATATTGAATAAGACTGACAAGAAAGTACATCCTTACTTGGTTTCCTGTCTTATGGGGAAGGTATTCAGTTTATCACCATTAAGTATAATGTTATCTGTAGATATGTTTATAGACTTCTCTGTCAGGCTGGAGGAGTTTCTCTTTACTCCTACTTCCCTGGGAGTTTTACCATGAGTTAGTGTTTAGTTTTTTAAAGTGCTGTTTCTGCAATAATTAGTAAAATAATTAGTAAAAAAAATTTTATTTTTTAGCCTTTTGATGTGGTAAATTACCATGATCAATTTTCAGATACTGAGCCAGCTTTGCACACCTGGAATAAATCCCACTTACACATGGTATACACTTCTTTTTAATATTGGGGGACTCTATTTGCTAATATTTTCCTTGAGGCTTTTTGCATCTATGTTTATGAACTTGCCCTGTAGCTTTCCTTTCTTGGGTTCTTTTTTCCAGATTCATTGAGGTAGGATAGACAAAAAAATTATATCTGTTTAGCAGTGGAAGAAATGATGCCAACATGGTGGTGGCCTACATGGTTTCTCTTTTCTCTCACTTTTTTTATTTCTTTTCAGCATAACAGTATTCATTGTTTTTGTACCACACCCAGTGCTCCATGCAATACGTGCCCTCTCTAATACCCACCACCTGGTTCCCCCAACCTCCCACCCCCCGCCCCTTCAAAACCCTCAGATTGTCTTTCAGAGTCCATAGTCTCTCATGGTTCACCACCCTTCCAATTTCCCTCAACTCCCTTCTCCTCTCCATCTCCCCTTGTCCTCCATGCTATTTGTTATGCTCCACAAATAAGTGAAACCATATGATAATTGACTCTCTCTGCTTGACTTATTTCACTCAGCATAATCTCTTCCAGTCCCGTCCATGTTGCTACAAAAGTTGGGTATTCATCCTTTCTGATGGAGGCATAATACTCCATAGTGTATATGGACCACATCTTCCTTATCCATTCATCCGTTGAAGGGCATCTTGATTCTTTCCACAGGTTGGCAACCGTGGCCATTGCTGCTATAAACATTGGGGTACAGATGGCCCTTCTTTTCACTCCATCTGTATCTTTAGGGTAAATACCCAGTACTGAAATTGCAGGGTAATTAATTTCTTGAGGAATCTCCACACTGTCCTCCAAAGAGGCTGCACCAACTTGCATTCCCACCAACAGTGTAAGAGGGTTCCCCTTTCTCCACATCCCCTCCAACACACGTTGTTTCCTGTCTTGCTGATTTTGGCCATTCTAACTGGTGTAAGGTGATATCTCAATGTGGTTTTAATTTGAATCTCCCTGATGGCTAGTGATGATGAACATTTTTTCCTGTGTCGGATAGCCATTTGTATGTCTTCATTGGAGAAGTGTCTGTTCATATCTTCTGCCCATTTTTTTGGATATGATTATCTGTTTTGTGTGTGTTGAGTTTGAGGAGTTCTTTATAAATCCTGGATATCCACCTTCAATTTCTGTCATTTGCAAATATCTTCTCCCATTCCTTGGGTTGCCTCTTTGTTTTGTTGACTGTTTCCTTTGCTGTGCAGAAGCTTTTGATCTTGATGAAGTCCCAAAAGTTCATCTTCGCTTTTGTTTCCTTTGCCTTTGGAGAATATCTTTTTTTTTTTTTTTGACAGAGATCACAGGTAGGCAGAGAGGCAGGCAGAGAGAGAGGAAGGAAAGCAGGCTCCTCGCTGAGCAGAGAGCCCAATGCGGGGCTCGATCCCAGGACCCTGGGATCATGACCTGAGCTGAAAGCAGAGGCTTTAACCCACTGAGCCACTCAGGGGCCCCTGGAGACATATCTTGAAAGAAGTTGCTCTGGCTGATATCAAAGAGGTTATTGCCTATGTTCTCCTCTAGGATTCTGATGGATTCCTGTCTCACGTTGAGGTCTTTTATCCATTTTGAGTTTATCTTTGTGTACGGTGTAAGAGAATGGTCAAGTTTCATTCTTCTACATATAGCTGTCCAGTTTTCCCAGCACCATTTATTGAAGAGACTGTCTTTTTTCCACTGGATATTTTTGCCTGTTTTGTTGAAGATTATTTGCCCATAGAGTTGAGGGTCCATATCTGGGCTCTCTACTCTGTTCCACTGGTCTATGTGTCTGTTTTTATGCCAGTACTATGCTGTCTCGGTGATCACAGCTTTGTAGTAAAGCTTGAAATCAGGTAACGTGATGCCCCCAGTTTTATTTTAACAACTGATCAGACTGATCTGTAACTGAACAAAATTGCCTCTACACAGCACATGAAGGATCCCAGGGGATAGCTAGCCCATCTGTGTATCTGAATATAAACGGAGGCTCTGGGTAAGGGCTGTGGATCCAAAGGAGTCCACAAATCTGCCCTGCCCCATTCCTGGAGACCCCGTGGTGGGGTGGGTGGGGGGTGGGGGGAGAGAAAGAACACCAAACCCCTGATGAGTGCAAAACTGGGCATACACCCATGGTCAAAAGAGAATTTACAAAACTCTGGCCTGCCTGAAGGGAGATTCCAGCACATCATGGGAATGGGATCCAGATGAGTTTGGAAGAAAGGGATGAACTCGCAGAAGTACCCCCTTTCCCAGAGTGACCCTGAAAGGGCTAAACTTTTGGCAGCACCAGCTGGCAACTTCTCCAGCAGTGGGGTGGGAAGCAGCTTCTCCCATGCAGGAGGTGGAAAGCAAAAGCCGTGACTGCCTGGTGTACCTGTTGTCTGGGTTAGGGCCAGAGAAACCTGTTTCTCTCCAGCAGCACCCAGATTTCTGAGGTGGGTCCTCCGTGAGTGGAGGGAGTGAACAGAAAGGAAAGGAAGCAGATAAGAATATCAAAGAGCATTAAAGAAATGAACTTCAAGCTATGTGCTTCAGGACTTTAGCAGGAATTCTATGACAGACCTCTGGGAGTACCCCAGCTCCCACAGAAGGAATCACAAATTTGATCTAGGGCGCCACCTTCTGAAACATGAAAGAAAGGTTTGTAATTGCCAGCCTGTTCAATTGTAAGAAAGTAAACATGAATTTTTTTTTTCCTCTCAAAATTGGTATTTACTCAACGTATAACAGTATATTAGTTTCACGTGTACAACATAATGCTTCGGTATTTGTACATATGACAAATGATCACTATAATCAATCTAGTTAACATCCATCACCACACAGTCACAAACTTTTTTTCTTGTGATGGAACTTTTAAATCTACTCTCTTAGCAACTTTCAAATATATAGTGTGATTAACTATACTCACCATGCTATACATTACATCCCCGTGATTTCTGTATTTTATAACTGCCAGTTAGCTCCTTTCGCTGCCTTTACCCATGTCACTCACACCCCAGCCTCCAGCAACCACAAATCTGTTCTCTGTATCTGTGAACTCAGTAGGTGGGGTTTTTTTTAATCCCACATATAACTGGGATGTTACAGTATTTATTTCTCTGTATCTGATTTATTTCACTTAGCATAATTCTTTCAGGGTCCATCTATGTTCTTACAAATGGCAAGATTTCCTTCTTTTTTATGGTGAAAAAATATTCTATTGAATATATGTGTGTGTGTGTGTGTGTGTATGTATGTATGTATGTATACACACCACATTTTCTTTATTCATTTATCCACAATGAACCCTTGTCACTTCCATGTCTTGGTTATTGTAAATAATGCTGCAATGTATGTGAGGGCACAGATATCTTTTTGAGTTAGTATTTTTCTTTCCTTGGAGTAAATACCCACACAGTAGAATTTCTGGATTATATGGTCATTGTATTTTTAATTTCTTGAGGAACTTCCACACTGTTTTTCATAGTGGCTGCACCAATCTACATATCCACCAGCAGTGCACAAGGGTTCCCTTTTCTCCACATTCTCACCAACACTTGTTATCTCTTGTCTTCTTGGTGACAGCCATTCTAACAGGTTTGAGGTGATAATTTGTGTTTGAATTTGATTTTTGTATTTCCCTGATGTTGAGTGATGTTAAGCATCTTTTTGTGTGTCTGTTGGCCATCTGGATGTGTTCTTTGGAAAAATGTCCATTCATTTCCTCTGCCCACTTTCTAATCAGTTGGGTTTTTGCTACTGAATTATATAAATTCAACAACTCATACATATTTTGGATATTAACTTTTTATCAGAATACCAGATGTTTTCTCTCATTGCATATGTTACATTTTCATTGTGTTGATGTTTTCCTTGGTTGCACAGGATCATTTTAGTTTGATGTGTTCCACTTGTTTATTTTTGCTTTTGTGGCTTTTGCTTCTGGTGTCAAATATTGAAAATCATTGCCAAGACTAATGTCAAGGAGCTTACCTGCTGTTTTCTTCTAGGAATTTTATGGCTTCATTTCTTATATTCAAGTCTTTAATCCACTTTGAGTTAGTTTTTGCATATGGTATAAGAGAGTGATTCAGTTTCATTCATTTGCATGTGGCTGTCCAGTTTTCCCACACCATTTATTGAAAAGACTGTCTTTTCCCCCATTGTATATTCTGGCTTCTCTACCATGAATTAATGACCATATATGGGGAAGAGGGGGGTGTTTCTGGGCTGTCAATTCTCCTTCATTCATCAATGTCTCTGCTTTCATGGAAATGCCACTATTTTGATTACTATAGCTTTGTTCAAGTTTGAAATCAGAGAATATGATGCTTCTACCTTTATTATTTATCAAGATTTTTTTGGCTATTCAGGGTCTTTTCCGGTTCCATACATATTTTAGGATTTTTTGTTCCAATGGTGAAAAACACCATTGGAATTTTGATAGAGATTGCATTAAATCTGTAGATTACTTTAATAAATTCTTTTTTTTATTTCTTTCAGCATAACAGAATTCATTGTTTTTGCACCACACCCAGTGCTCCATGCAATACGTGCCCTCTATAATACTCACCACCTGGCTCCCCCAACCTCCCTCCCCCTGCCCCTTCAAAACCCTCAGGTGGTTTTTCAGAGTCCATAGTCTCTCATGGTTTCTCTCCCTTTCCAATTTCCCTCAACTCCCTTCTCCTCTCCATCTCCCCATGTCCTCCATGTTATTTGTTATGCTCCACAAATAAGTGAACCATATGATAATTGACTCTCTCTGCTTCACTTATTTCACTCAGCATAATCTCTTCCAGTCCCGTCCATGTTGCTACAAAAGTTGGGTATTCATCCTTTCTGATGGAGGCATAATACTCCATAGTGTATATGGACCACATCTTCCTTATCCATTGATCTGTTGAAGGGCATCTTGGTTCTTTCCACAGTTTGGCGACCATGGCCATTGCTGCTATGACATTGGGGTACAGATGGCCCTTCTTTTCATTAATCTGTATCTTTGGGGTAAATACCGGTAGTGCAATTGCAGGGTCATGCGGAAGCTCTATTTTTAATCTCTTAAGGAATCTCCACACTGTTCTCCAAAGTGGCTGCACCAACTTGCATTCCCACCAACAGTGTAAGAGGGTTCCCCTTTCTCCACATCCTCTCCAACACACGTTGTTTCCTGTCTTGCTAATTTTGGCCATTCTAACTGGTGTAAGGTGGTATCTCAATGTGGTTTTAATTTGAATCTCCCTGATGGCTAGTGATGATGAACATTTTTTCCTGTGTCGGATAGCCATTTGTATGTCTTCATTGGAGAAAATCATTCTATGAAAAACCCACAGCAAATATCATCCTCAATGGGAAAAAGCTCACAGCCTTCCCGTTGAGATCAGGAACACGACAAGGATGCCCACTCTCACCTCTCTTGTTCAACATAGTATTAGAAGTCCTAGCAACAGCAGTCAGACAACAAAGAGAAATAAAAGGTATCCAAATTGACAATGAAGAAGTCAAACTCTCTCTCTTTGCAAATGGCATGATACTTTATATGGAAAACCCAAAAGACTCCACCCCCAAACTACTAGAACTCATACAGCAATTCAGTAATGTGGCAAGATACAAAGTCAATGTACAGAAATCAGTGGCTTTCTTATACACTAACAATGAAAATATAGAAAGGGAAATTAGAGAATCTATTCCATTTACCATAGCACCAAAAACCATAAGATACCTGGGAATAAACCTAACCAAAGAGGTAAAGGATCTGTACTCAAGGAACTACAGAACACTCATGAAAGAAATTGAAGAAGATGGAAGACCATGCTATGCTCTTGGAGCAGAAGAATAAACATTGTTAAAATGTCTATACTGCCTAGAGCAATCTATACTTTTAATGCCATTCCAATCAAAATTCCACCGGTATTTTTCAAAGAGCTGGAGCAAATAATCCAAAAATTTGTATGGAATTAGAAGAGACCCCGAATTGCTAAGGAAATATTGAAAAAGAAAAACAAAACTGGGGGCATCACATTACCTGATTTCAAGCTTTACTACAAAGCTGTGATCACCAAGACAGCATGGTACTGGCATAAAAACAGACACATAGACCAGTGGAACAGAGTAAAGAGCCCAGATATGGACCCTCAACTCTATGGGCAAATAATCTTTGACAAAGCAGAAAAAACATACTGTGGAAAAAAGACAGTCTCTTCAATAAATGGTGCTGGGAAAACTGGACAGCTATATGTAGAAGAATGAAACTTGACCATTCTCTTACACCGTACACAAAGATAAACTCAAAATGGATAAAAGACCTCAACGTGAGACAGGAATCCATCAGAATCCTAGAGGAGAACATAGGCAATAACCTCTTTGATATCAGCCACAGCAACTTCTTTCAAGATATGTCTCCAAAGGCAAAGGAAACAAAAGCGAAGATGAACTTTTGGGACTTCATCAACATCAAAAGCTTCTGCACAGCAAAGGAAACAGTCAACAAAACAAAGAGGCAGGGACGCCTGGGTGGCTCAGTTGGTTAAGCAGCTGCCTTCGGCTCAGGTCATGATCCCAGCGTCCTGGGATCGAGTCCCACATCGGGCTCCTTGCTTGGCAGCGAGCCTGCTTCTCCCTCTGCCTCTGCCTGCCACTCTGTCTGCCTGTGCTCACTCTCGCTTCTCTCTCTATGACAAATAAATAAATAAAATCTTTAAAAAAAAAAAAAAACAAAGAGGCAACCCACAGAATGGGAGAAGATATTTGCAAATGACAGAAATTGAAGGTGGATATCCAGGATCTATAAAGAACTCCTCAAACTCAACACACACAAAACAGATAATCATATCCAAAAAAATGGGCAGAAGATATGAACAGACACTTCTCCAATGAAGACATACAAATGGCTATCAGACACATGAAAAAATGTTCATCATCACTAGCCATCAGGGAGATTCAAATTAAAACCACATTGAGATATCACCTTATACCAGTTAGAATGGCCAAAATTAGCAAGACAGGAAACAACGTGTGTTGGAGGGGATGTGGAGAAAGGGGAACCCTCATCCACTGTTGGGGGGAATGCAAGTTGGTGCAGCCTCTTTGGAGAACAGTGTGGAGATTCCTCAAGAAATTAAAAATAGAACTTCCCTATGACCCTGCCATTGCACTACTGGGTATTTACCCCAAAGATACAGATGGAGTGAAAAGAAGGGCCATCTGTACCCCAATGTTTATAGCAGCAATGGCCACGGTTGCCAAACTGTGGAAAGAATCAAGATGCCCTTCAACGGACGAATGGATAAGGAAGATGTGGTCCATATACACTATGGAGTATTATGCCTCCATCAGAAAGGATGAATACCCAACTTTTGTAGCAACATGGATGGGACTGGAAGAGATTATGCTGAATGAAATAAGTGAAGCAGAGAGAGTCAATTATCATATGGTTTCACTTATTTGTGGAGCATAACAAATAGCATGGAGGACATGGGAGTTAGGAGAAGGCAGTTGGGGGAAATTGGAAGGGGAGGTGAACAATGAGAGACTATGGACTCTGAAAAACAATCTGAAGGGTTTGAAGAGGTGCGGGGGTGGGAGGTTGGGGGAACCAGGTGGTGGGAACGGATTGCATGGAGCACTGGGTGTGGTACAAAAACAATGAATACTGTTATGCTGAAAATAAATTTAAAAAATGATAAAAAATGGGCAGAAGATATGAACAGACACTTCTCCAATGAAGACATACAAATGGCTATCAGACACATGAAAAAATGTTCATTATCACTTTAATAAATTCTTTTTTTTTTCACTTTAATAAATTCTTAACTAAGGAAAATGTCTGTTACTTCAAATGTAAACTGGGTAAAAACATGCAAACTATGAAGTTAAATCACTATCTTAAACCACTCACAAAAATTAATTCAAAATGGATTGAAGACTCAAACATATGATGTGATACTGTAAAACTCCTAGAAGGAAAGGGGAAGAAGCTCCTTGACATTGGTCTTGACAATGATTTTTCTGAATATGTCACCAAAAGCACAAACAACAAAAGAAAGAAACTAACAAATGTGGTTATATCAGTCATAAAAGCTTCTGCACAACAAAAGAAGCAGTTTGCAAAATGAAAAGGCAACCTGCAGAATGAGAGACAAGTTTTGCAAGCCATTTATCAGAAAAGGGGTTAATATCCAAAATATATGAAGAAATACAACTCAATAACAACAAAAACAACAACAATCCAATTGAGAAATGAGGAGAAGAACTAGACATTTTTGAAAGAAGACATCCAAATGACTAACAAGTTCATGAGAAGATGCCCCAAATCATTAACTGTCAGGGAAATGCAAATCAAAACCACAGTGAGATACCACCTCATACCTGTTAGAGCGGTTATCATCAAGAAGACAAGAGATAACAAGTGCTGGTGAGGATGTGGAGAACAGGGAGCTCTGTACACTACTGGTAGGAATGTTAATTTGTTCAGCCTCTATGGAAAACAATAAGGAGGTATCTCAAAAAACTAAAAATAGATCTACTGTGTTATCCAGCAATTCCATTTCTGGGTGTACACCAAAAAGAAATGAAAACAGGATCAAAACTCAGAGTGTAGGGATAGAGGGTACATACCTCAATATCATCAAAGCCGTCAATGAAAAACCCACTGCAAATATCATTCTCAATGGGGAAAAACTGAGAGCTTTTCCCATAAGGTCAGGAACACAGCAGGGATGTCCATTATCACCACTGCTATTCAACATAGTACTAGAAGTCCTAGCCTTGGCAATCAGACGACAAAAAGAAATAAAAGGCATCCGAATTGGCAAAGAAGTCAAACTCTCACTCTTTGCAAATGATATGATACTTTATATGGAAAACCCAAAAGACTCCACTCCAAAACTGCTAGAACTCATACAGGAACTCAGTAAAGTGTCAGGATATAAAATCAATGCACAGAAATCAGTTGCATTTCTAAACACCAATAACAAGACAGAAGAAAGAGAAATTGAGGAGTCAATCCCATTTACAATTGCACCCAAAATTATAAGATACCTAGGAATAAATCTAACCAAAGAGGCAAAGGATCTATACTCAGAAAACTGTAAAGTACTCATGAAAGAAATTGAGGAAGACACAAAGAAATAGAAAAATGTTCCATGCTCATGGATTGGAAGAATAAATATTATGAAAATGTCTATGCTACCTAGAGCAATCCACACATTTAATGCAATCCCTATCAAAATACCATCAACTTTTTTCAAAGAAATGGAACAAATAATCCTAAAATTTATATGAAACCAGAAAAGACCCTGAATAGCCAAAGGAATATTGAAAAAGAAAGCCACCAGGATGGTAGTGGGTATGATGGAGGGCACGTGTTGCATGGAGCACTGGGTGTGGTGCACAAACAATGAATTTTGGAACACTGAAAAAAATAAAATTAAATTTTAAAAAAGGAAAGAAAAAGAAAACCAAAGTTGGCAGCATCACAATTCCAGACTTCAAGTTCTATTAAAAAAGCTGTAATCAGTTTGTTTTGTGAGATTAAGAATCACTTATGGTTTGTCTCCCTCCCAATCCCATCTTGTTTCATTTACTCTTCTCCTACCCCCTCGACCCCCCATGTTGCATCTCCTCTCCCTCATATCAGGGAGATCATATGATAGTTGTCTTTCTCCGATTGACTTATTTCGCTAAGCATGATGCCCTCTAGTTCCATCCACGTCGTCGCAAATGGCAAGATTTCATTTCTTTTGATGGCTGCATAGTATTCCATTGTGTATATATACCACATCTTCTTTATCCATTCGTCTGTAGATGGACATCTAGGTTCTTTCCATAGTTTGGCTATTGTAGACATTGCTGCTATAAACATTCGGGTGCACGTGCCCCTTCGGATGGGGGGAGGGGGTTGGGAGAGGGGGTGGGGTTATGGATATCGGGGAGGGTATGTGCTATGGTGAGTGTTGTGAAGTGTGTAAACCTGGCGATTCGCAGACCTGTACCCCTGGGGATAAAAATATATGTTTATAAAGCTGTATAAAAAAAAAAAAAGAAAGAAAGAAAGGATGAATCCCCAAGTTTTGTAGCAACATGGACGGGACTGGAAGAGATTATGCTGAGTGAAATAAGTCAAGCAGAGAGAGTCAATTATCATATGGTTTCACTTATTTGTGGAGCATAACAAATAGCATGGAGGACAAGGGGAGATGGAGAGGAGAAGGGAGTTGAGGGAAATTGGAAGGGGAGGTGAACCATGAGAGACTATGGACTCTGAAAAACGATCTGAGAATTTTGAAGGGGTGGGGGGTGGGAGGTTGGGGGCACCAGGTGGTGGGTATTGTAGAGGGCACGGATTGCATGGAGCACTGGGTGTGGTGCAAAAATAATGAATACTGTTATGCTGAAAAAAATAAAAAAATTTAAAAAAAAAGCTGTAATCATTAAGACAGTATGGTACCAGCACAAAAACAGACACATAGATCAATGGAACAGACTAGAGAACCCAGAAATAGACCCTCGACTCTGGTCAACTCATCTTTGACGAAGCAGGAAAGAATGTCCAATGGAAAAAAGACAGTCTTTAACAAATGTTGTTGGGAAAATAGGACAGCCACATGCAGAAGAATGAAACTGGACCATTTCCTTACACCACACACAAAAATAGACTCAAAGTGGATGACAGACCTCAATGTGAGACATTGATCCATCCAAATCCTTGAGGAGAACACAGGCAGCAACCTCTTCAACCTCAGCCACAGCAACTTCTTCCTAGAAACATCACCAAAGGAAAGCAAAGCAAGGGCAAAAATGAACTATTGGGACTTCATCAAGATCAAAATCTCTTGCACAGCAAAGGAAACAGTCAACAAAACCAAAAGACAACAGACAGAATGGGATAAGATTATTGCAAATGACATATCAGATAAAGGGCTAGTAACCAAAATCTAGAAAACACTTATCAAACTCAACACCCAAAGAACAAATAATCCAATCAAGAAATGGGCAGAGGACTTGAATAGACATTTCTGCCAAGAAGACATCCAAATGGCCAATAGACATGAAGAAGTGCTCAACATCACTCGGTATCAGGGAAATACAGATCAAAACCACAGTGACATACCACCTCACACCAGTTAGAATGGCTAAAATTAACAAGTCAGGAAACAATAGGTGCAGCAAGGATGTGGAGAAAGGGGAACCCTCTTACACTGTTGGTGGGAATGCAAGATGATGCAGCCACTCTGGAAAACAGCATGGAGGTTCCTCAAAAAGTTGAAAGTAGAGCTACCTTACCACCCAGCAATCGCATTACTGGGTATTTACCCTAGAGATACAAATGTAGTGATCTGAAGGGGCACGTGCACCTGAATGTTTATAGCAGCAATGTCCACAATAGCCAAACTACGGAAAGAGTCTAGATGTCCATCAACAGATGAACAGATAAAAAAGATGTGATAGTGGAATACTATGCAGCTATCAAAAAAACAAAGTCTGGCCATTTGCAACAATGTGGATAGAACTAGAGGGTATTATGCTAAGTGAAATAAGTCAGTCAGAGAAAGACAATTATCATATGATCTCTGATATAAGGAATTTGAGAGGCAGGGCGGGGGGTCATGGGGAACAAGGAGGAAAAATGAAAGGAGACAGGACCAGGGAGGGAGACAAACCATAAGAGACTCTTAATCTCAGGAAACAACTGAGGGTTGCTGGGGTGTGGGGAGGGAGAGGGTGGCTGGATGATGGACATTGGGGAGGGTATGTACTATGGTGAATGCTGTGAATTGCATAAGACTGATGATTCACAGACCTGTACCCCTGAAACAATTAATACATTATATGTTAAAAAAATAAATTAAAAAAAAGAAATGAAAACAGGATGTCAAAGAGATATATGCACTCCTGTGTTTATTGCGGCATTATTCACAGTAGCTAAGACATGGGAACAACCTTTATCCAATGGATGGACAAAGATGTGGTAAATATATACACATTGGGATTTATTCACCCATGAGAAAGAAGGATATCTTGCCATTTGCAACAACATAGATGGATCTAGAGGGTATAACACTAAGTGAAATAAGTCCATCAAAAAAAGACAAATACCATACAATGAAAGGCAAATACTCACATGTGGAATTTAAGAAACAAAACAAACCAAAAAAAGAGAGAAACAAAAAGACAAACTCTTAAATATAGAGAACAAACAAGTGGTTCCCAGAGGGGAGGTGGGAGATTGGTACAATAAGTGATGGGGATTAGGAAGACACTTATCATGATGAGCACTGAGTAATGTGTAGAATTGCTGAATCACACATTGTATACCTGAAACTAATAAAACACTGAATAAAAAAATTATTTTTGTAAATCTGGGGTTCAAATTCTAGGAATCTATCGTTAAACTAGAAGTTGAAAACTCAGAGAACTTTATGACAAAGATGTTCTTAGCAGGCTTATTTATACTATTAACATAGAGAAAAGCTATATTGAAAATATTACTATAGAATATTATGCAAACATTAGAAATTATCATCATTTTAAATTTTAATGATTAAATTTATCATATATAGTAAAAGCTAAGATTTCAAGATTCTGTACAAATTTTCATATCAATATATACACATGGAGAAAATAAGAGAGGTCATTACACCAAAAAAGATATCAGTAATTTTCACCTGATTAGAGTTATTCTTTATATTTTTGTTATTTTCCAGTTGTCTTACATTGTCTTATTCCATACCTTATATTAAATACGACCCCTAAAAATAATTGATTTGGAAAAAAAGTGGGCTGTACACTTAGGAAACAAGTAAAATTGAGCCATGAACTTGTAAAGAAACAATCAAAGCCATAGAAAAATGTCTCAGAAAAAGCCAGCTTGATGAAAATCACTACGGTAAAACTGTGTAATGAATACAATGTATATGTAGAAATGTATTGTAGAGATCTATATATTTTCAAATGACCAATGCCAGTAATGTGTCACTGAGTAAGAAAAATAAGTTACAGAATCTTAGGTGCAGTATGATCAGTAATATGTACACATATATACACAAGAGAGAGAGATATGGCAAATAAGTTATTTCTCTCGGAGAGGATCTACCAACTAGAGACCACACCGGAAAGGAGCTGTGGTTAAAGAGCGTGTCACAGAGGAGACCAGATGAGAAGTGAGTGTGGAAGGAGGAACAGGCTTTTCCACAAGCCGATGGAGGTTATCCCAAGGCAGAACAGGGGCATGAAGAGCGTGGCATGGTCTGGGAAAGATGAGGCATTAATGGCCTGGTGCATCTGACACTTGGGTCTCTTGGAAAGTGACACGGGCAGTGTTGCTATAAAGAAGGTCAGGAATGGGACGCCTGGGTGGCTCAGTTGGTTAAGCAGCTGCCTTCGGCTCAGGTCATGATCCCAGTGTCCTGGGATCGAGTCCCACATCGGGCTCCTTGCTCATCAGGGAGCCTGCTTCTCCCTCTGCCTCTGCCTGCCATTCTGTCTGCCTGTGCTCGCTCTCTCTCCCTCTCTCTCTCTCTGACAAATAAATAAATAAAATTTAAAAAAAAATTATAAAGAAGGTCAGGAATAAGGTCATCAAAGGCCTTGAATGCCCCAGTGAGGAAGAAAAACATGGCCTGATACTAAGATTTGGGGCATCCCCTTCCTCAGCATCTCCCCAGCCACACCCCACCCCTCAGAAACCACAGGAGTCTTTACCCAGTATAAGAGTGATCAGCCTCCAGCTCCTCAAATATTATTCTATAAAATATGAAACATGTAATTCATTTACATTCCTCTATAGCAACCACATGTGATGGCAGGATATAAATTATAAAAGAAATAACTGTGAAGCCTAGGAATCCCTGATTCTAAGAATGTCATTTAACCGAAATGAGGGACATAAAGGAATTAAGGTTTGTATATGATTGCCAGATATCATAAGATGTCTCAGAAATTGCAAAACTCCATGAGGAATAGTTGAGCAAATTCCCAGGATAGAACACTGCTCTTATTGATGCATTTCTAATAATCAGGCTATTGTTTAAAAGGACAAACTTCAGGAAAAAAAAATTCATGCCATCTTGGGTTCTTTGCAGACAGTAGTTGGCCCAGCCAGACATGACAAAACTCTCTGAGGTTATTTGACCAATAGAAAATATGACTCCTGCAAACTTCCTGATAAATTTGCTCCATAAATTAAATTTACTAAGTTTTTCCTACTGTTTCAGTTGACCCACACCATGCACCAATTTCACTACACTTTCACTGATAGCTAGAGATGCTAAAAATGCTGTTCTTCTGCCAAGGTTATTTCTACTTTGGAAAAAATATGTAAGACACCTGCTCCCGGATTTGCTTGGTCTTAATCCCATAAATGATGGGATTCAGCATAGGTGGAACCAGAATGCAGACATTAGCCAATAAGATGTGGATATGAGGTGGAATGTGGTGCCCAAACCGCTGAATAAGACTTGTGGAGATCGCAGGCCCATAAAAGAGGATGATGATGCAGACATGGGAGTCACACGTGTTGAGAGTTTTGTTGTGAGCATCTCGGGAAGGCATGTGGAAGACAGCATGGAGAACCAGCACATAAGAAACAAATATTAACAGGACATCTAAGACCACTGTCGATATGATGACAAAAAGTCCATACCAGATGTGCCCTCGAATGTCGTTACAAGCATATTTGGCCAAACCAATGTGTTCACAAAAGGTGTGTGGAATAATATTATTTTGGCAGAAAGTCAATCTTTTCAGAAGAAATATTATGGGGAAAATTGTACCATAACTTCTGAGGAAGATGATCATACCGACTTTCCCAATCAGTGCACCTGTAAAAATAGTGGTGTATCTCAGGGGGTAGCATATGGCAATGTAGCGGTCAAACGCTATCATCAGCAGGATCCCTGACTCAGAGATGAAGGTGGAAGAGTAGAAAAAAACCTGAGTGATGCATTGATCCAGAGAGATCTCCCCAGCATGGAACCAGAAGATGGCCAAGCCTGGGGTACTATGCAGGTGGAGAGCACAAGGTCTGCTCCAGCCAGCATGCAGAGGAAGAAATACATGGGTTCAAGGAGGCTGCTCTTTATGATAATAATGCAGATGAGCAGGCCATTCCCAAGCAGGGCAATGACATAGGAAATGATGAAGGGGATCAAAATCCATATGTGCTGGTCTTCAAGGCCAGGTTTGCCCAACAGACAGAAGACTCTGTGGCTAACAGCAGTGTGGTTTAAAGAAGTCATGCCTGGGGAGATCTTTCAGAACCTCACCTCCTATGCCCACAGACAGGAGAAAACACAGATTTCTTGCAATATTCTTCGTGAAGACACTAGGAGACTTGGGCATATCTTAAACTCTGTTTTCATGGAACATGCAAATAATAAGAAACATACAATGGTGAATAGAATATATTCTCTGCCCTCAATGAG
Source organism: Lutra lutra (assembly GCF_902655055.1). Taxonomy (NCBI): domain Eukaryota; kingdom Metazoa; phylum Chordata; class Mammalia; order Carnivora; family Mustelidae; genus Lutra; species Lutra lutra. The sequence continues at coordinate 58,583,285 of NC_062287.1, read as the reverse complement.
TGACACTCTAATTAAAGGATACATGTTTCCAATAACCAAAACTATTGTTGTATGTTCTTTCCCTACAAGCAGGTGGTTATGAATGTAGGAAGGAGACAGGGCGGTGGGGGCAGAGGGGCTGAAGGCAATTACAAGATGATTCTTGACTTTGAGATTGAGTCATTTAACATAAGGTAAAGAAGGAAAAGGGGGAATCACCATGAAAAAGGTTTGCATTCTTGAAACATTTCCAGCCCAGGGTAGCTGATGCACAGAAAACGCTGAAAGGGGGCAGGGGAGGGACAGCACAGGCAGATTTTTCCTGATGGTGAAGAGTTAATCACAACTTCATACATAGACTCCATCCATCCTTTACACAGGGGGCAGCCAGTAGACGTCTTGAAGCCAATAATTTAGAACAATTACGCTACTTTAGAAGGTTACTTGTGGACATTTATTGGAATAGTAATTGGCTGAAGAGACAGGATTCTAAATGGCTAGTGGTATTCTAGGAATAGAATATTATACAGTCACAGAGAAATTAATCCAGTATTTGTTATACATCTATTTATGCCAGAGATTATAGTAAACACTTTGTAGTCCTTCATATTTTTTTGTATTTAGATACTGAAGATCCACTCCAGGAATTGGGTATTTTTCCCATTTCACACTAAGAGTAAATGACACCCAGTGAATGTGAATCGCCAAATGTCACAAACCAAGTATGGATAGAAATGAGATTTGAAATTTCAGAATCTATCACATAATTTGCTTACCCATAAGAAGAAAGTTATGAGTCCATATACCCCAATGTTTATAGCAGCAATGTCCACAAAGGCCAAACTATGGAAAGCGCTGGGATGCCCTTCAACAGATGAATGGATAAAGAAGATATGGTCCATATATACAATGGAATATTACTCAGCCATCAGAAAGGATGAAGACCCACCAGTTTCTATTAACATGGATGGAACTGGAGGGGATTATCTTAAGGGAAGTAAGTCAAGCAAAGAAAGACAATTATCATATGGTTTCACTCATATGTTGAACATAAGGAATAACATGGAAGATACTAGGAGAAGGAAAGGAAAAGTGAAGAGGGGAAATCGGAGGGGGAGACAAAGCATGAGAGACTGTGGACTCTGAGAAACAAACTGAGGGTTTTGGAGGGGAAGTGGGTGGGGGGTTGGGTGAGCCTGGTGGTGGATATTAAGGAGGGCACAGATTGCATGGAGCACTGGGTGTTATATGTAAACAATGAATCTTGGAACACCACATCAAAAACTAATGATGTATGGTGACAAACACAATAAAAAAATTGTGAAAGAAAGTCATAAGCCCTTTAAGAGAGAACATTGACAGAGATGAGAGAATATTGGGGGCCTGTGACCCCAAGGTGAGGGAGGAATTCCTTGGGTTCACACCTTAGGAAACTAAAAACTACTGAAATTGGAAAGGAGAAAGCTCATTTTTGCTGGGCATGCAACAGCATCAAATTTAGAATATTTTGTTGAAGGTAGAAATTTTATCATATGTTTGCCAGTCAACTTTCATTCATTAGTCCTTCGGCAAGTATATTTTGAGCATGAAACTATTTTTCAAGCACATAGTACAAACTGGTGATATGAAAAACTGAGACCCTCCCACAAACCTAGGGGCTTATGATTTGAGAATGAATCAAATTTATACAGGTAGCTTTGGAGAATTGGGGACAAATGTTTATTCCCTCTGAGGAAGAATATCCCAAAATACCTATCTCAGTAGCTGAGTTATAGCTTATGCTCATTAACATCGTATCTTCCACCCTCTGACTCCCCCTCTTGGTGCCTCTGCTTTTTTTCTTTCTGGGGAGGAAAATCAGCTCCAGGTGATGGGAGAAACAGTTCTACCTTTAGGTACTCAAGGGAGTCCAGCTGGCCTTGAAGGAGGGCACTGTCTCTAGAAAGCATGTAGCAGCTCTGTGAAGGCAAAGGCTAGCAAAGACACAATGCGCACAGCCAGGGGCTTGAGGTGAGGGAATATCATAGAAGCTGCTGATGCCAGATGGTTGCAGGAAGGGAGAAGCAGGAATATCTTTAGTAATTCAGCCGAAGACCAAAACTAGGGAGCTCAGGGAATGGAGAGCTCCCTGTTCAACTGGTCTTCTGTTGGAATGACCTTGTTCTAACACATCTTCATCCTCCACATCCCCTCTCAGACATCCCTCCCTCCCACTTTCTTCTCACATCTGCCCAAGAGAGCCTGGCTGTCTCCTCAAAGCCCTTCCTCCCACACCCTGCTTTCTAAAGCCCAGCGCAGGTCCCCATCCTTCCCAGGGCTCTTCTCATATTTGCCAAGATGTGTCTGCAGTCTTAGTCAGTATCTTTCTGTTATCTCATACCCAGCCTAATTACTAAGGTACGTGTTACTTTTTGGATGGCATCTCTTTATCTACTAACTGTCAGTAACATCAGATAGCACATGTACCCACCTTCCCAGAACTCCCTCTCCTCATTGGCCATGACGAACCAGATTGGCGTCTCCAATTTTCCATTCTTCATCCACATATCAATAGCCTCCAAGAGTCCTGTCACCTCTGGCCTGTCTGGGACACACCACCAGCCCAGTCCTTACCTTGATCCAGGAGCCTTTCTACTCCCAGACAGACATGCACTCAACAGCCTTAGATTGAGTCTTCAGGAACTGACATGAGGACAGCAATTGGGCTGTTTATGCTCTGTCATGAGAGCCCTTGAGGGAGCACTACACCAGAGCCCCAGGGACAGGGCCTCTCCACCAGCCTCACCCTCATCCCAGGTGGGCTGGGTCTCTAAAACCATTGCCCACCCCCCTTCACCTCTTCCTGCTCCATTTCTCTCATTTCTCTACAGATGCTCTGATACAGAAACTTTCTACCACCTAAGCCAGCCTTGCTGCATGCCTCTTTTGCTGAAATTGTAATATAAATGCTCACAATTAAGACGGTCCCAGTTTTTAGTGTTTTATTCTTCGTAAGAAGGATGACGTGAAACTTTCATGAGTTTCAAATTGCAGTCATGAATCTGATGTTGAACTCTGTTGTCTAAGGGTATATAAATGTACAAGCTTAACAGTTAGTAAAGGCATGTGTTTCTTGATGACCTTAGCCAAGTTTCTATAGCCTTTGATTGACTCCTTAGGCTGCATTCAAGACTTTTCCCTTCATCTTAATTTTCAGTTCAATTTGGATGGGCCTAGGCAGAGCTTTCCTTGTGTTTATCGTCTCTGAAGTTCAGGAAGATTCTTGAATCTCAGCAAGCTCATTATATTTACCTCATTTAGATATACTCAGCAAATATTTCTTAGAAAACATTTTTCTGTCCTATTCTCTCATTTCATTTTGAAACCCCAACAATATATATTTTGACATTGTTGTACCAAGACCTGAGACTTTGCTTTTTTATATTATTTTTTCTCTCTCTTCTTCAGTGGGATAATTCTTTTTTTTAAGATTTTATTTATTTATTTGACAGAGAGAGAGAGAGAGAGAGATCATAAGTAGGCAGAGAGGCAGACAGAGGGGCGAGGGAAGCAGGCTCCCCACTGAGCAAAGAGCCCAATGCGGGGCTCGATCCTAGGACCCTGAGATCATGACCTGAGCCAAAGGCAGAGGCTTAACCTATCAAGCCATGCAGGCGCCCTTCAGTTGGATAATTCTTGATAGATCTTACAGTCTATGTCTAGAAGTAAGATGACCTTGCCTGAGGGGTAAATGCATTCGCATTCGGATTGTACACAGAAAGATTCCCTTCTTAGAGACTATCCTACTTTCGTTCATGCCAGCAATGTATGGAAGCAACTTTTTCTCACAGCCTTGCCAGCATAGCATATGTCAAGCTTTTGAATATTGGTCAGTCTGATAGTTTGTCAAGTGTAGCTGGCCATCTACACAAACGGCAGCCAGTAGCTCTTCAGTCTACCGCACATACAAGCCAATTCCCCCATCATGAAGGACAGTCTATTACCTGGTCCCTTGCATCTGTGATGGCCTCAGGATTTGCTCAGACCAACAGAATGAGGCTGAAGAATTATGCTCCCTGTTTACTGGATCTAGAGTGAAGTGAAAGCAGAAACAGTCAGAATATGATTATACAATCAAGAAACTTTAGGGGAGATTGGATATGGGTTGTGAGGGATAGGGAATAATTAAAAATAAAAAAGTTATTGACATATTCATAATATTAGGTTATTGCCTTTCAGACTCTAAAGGATTTATCTCATTTGGGGGAGTTTTGTTGTTTAAAAAAGAAACACGTTTCTGATGGCTGAGTAATATTTCATTGTGTATATGAACCACATCTTTATCCATTCTTCTGTTGAAGGGCATCTCTGCTTTTTCCACAGTTTGGTGACTGTGGCCACTGCTGCTATGAACCTTGGGGTACATATGGCCCTTCTTTTCACTACATCTGTATCTCTGGGGCAAATACCCAGTAGTGCAATTGCTGGATCATAGGGTAGCTCTATTTTTAATTTTTTGAGAAACCTCCACACTGTTTTCCAAAGTGGCTGCACCAACATGCATTCCCACCAACAGTGTCAGAGCGTTCCCCTTTCTCCACATCCTCTCCAACATTTATTGTTTCCTGCCTTATTAATTTTTGCCATTCTAACTGATATAAGGTCGTATCTCAATGTTGTTTTGATTTGAATTTCCCTGATGGCTAATGATGATGACATACTGTATGGTGACTAACATAACATAATAAAAAATAATAAAATAAATTAAAATTAAATAGAAAAGAAACACAAAAACAGAAAACAAAAGAAATGAATTGCTTAATGAATTATTTATCATAGAGCAAACACCACCCAAGTCAAGATAAAAAATTTGTCATATACATCTTTATCGACATCCATATGCCCACTTTCATTGACAAGGCCCCTCTTCCCAGCCTAACTAACTGCTATAGTAACATTTATATTCCAGTCTCTTAGCAATCTGCATCCAGTGCTGTTGTTTTTTCATCTTCAACAACTTGTGAACATTCCACTTGCCTCTTCATCCTGACTAAAACCATGCTGCCTACTCAAGAAACCACTGTGGTATCTCCAACTTAGCGAATCCAAATCTTTATACCCACTCTTCATAGTGGAGCACAGATGCTGGGAGTCACAATTACAACTCCCAATCGTAATCTCCCCTCCCTTTAGTAAAAACACCAACACGAGTGATGTTCATGCCACCTGGAAAACATTCTCTCACCATATTTACCTACATATTACCTACCTATTTATCTATTAACACCTGATAGAGCCCCACTCTTCTCACTCCAGGATTTCTAATAATGATTTCAGCGCCAGACACACAGGCTTCCTTACCCCCAACCACCCCCATCTTTCTTAGGAACTGTAGCAACAGCAGAAGTTACCTCTCCAACACCCTCAATGTTCAGTGTTTGGACTCTTCCCCAACTGCCTTGGTCTACACACTACCAGAGAAACCAACTTCTATAATAACATCCAGAACTCTGCCACTAGATCACAACAGGAAAAAGCATATTCACCAATCTTAAAGTTCCAACTTTTCAATCTTTTTAATTCATTTCTTTTAAACTATAGGTGCTGTTAAACCAACCATCATTCCACAGTCCACTGAATCTAGTCCCATTACTTTTCTTCATCTCCTCTTGTACACTTAGGTTTTTGCAATCCAACACTGTGATCACTCCCTTTCAGTACCCACAGCATTTTACACCTCTCTCCCTGTCATATTCCTTACCTTGCCCAAACAGACCAAAATCCAAATGTATTTTCTGGCAAAAATAATACCAACTGGACAAAACATTCCTGTCTTCAGAAGAAGACCTCAAATACTTGTTCCCATTAGTCACAACTACAATCTCAAATGATCCTTCTCACCTTTCCCAATCATGACCCTGACTACCCACTGTCAGCTGAGGGACTTATCTTAAAGGACACTGAATCAATAGGAAAACACTACCAGGAACTTACCTTACCACCAGCACTCCACAAACATACATATAGGTGTGGACATTAGTTTCGAGGCAGAGAACTGAGATCGATTTTATTTTTTTTCTGCTTTTTTAAGTTTTTACTTAAATTCCAGTTAGTTAACATATAGTGCAATATTGGTTTCAGGCGTACAATGTAGTCATTCAACACGTCCATACAACAGCTGATGCTCATCACAAGAGCACTCCTCATACATATTTATACATATACACATACATATTTATACATAAAAAGATGTATATGACGAAATCGCCTGTTTCACCCATTCCCCACCCCTTCCTTCTGGTAACCGTCAGTTGATTCTCTATAGATAAGAGTCTGTTTTTTAGTATTCCTCTCTTTTTTCCCCTATGTTCTTTTGTTTTGTTTCTTTTTGTGTGTGTGTGAATGTTATGTTGGTCACCTACAGTACATCATTAGTTTTTGATGTAGTGTTCCATGATTCATCATTTGTGTATAACACCGAGTGCTCCATGCACTCCCAGCCCTCCTTACTACCCATCACCAGGCTAACCAATCCCCCCTGACACCACAAGCCCTCAGTTTGTTTCTTGGAATCCATAGTCTCTCATGGTTCGTCTCACCCTCTGATTTCCACCCCCCTTCATTTTTCCCTTCCTTCTCCCAACATCCTCCATGCTATTCCTTATGTTCCACATATAAGAGAAACCATATGATAATTGTCTTTCTCTGCTTGACTTATTTTACTCAGCATAATCCTCTCCAGTTCCACCCATGCCAATGCAAATGGTGGGTATTCATCCTTTCTGATGGCTGAGGAATATTCCATTGTACATATGGACTACATCTTCTTTATCCATTCATGTGTTGAAGGGCATCTGCTCTTTCCACAGTTCAGCTATTGTGGACATTACTACTATGAATATTGGGGGTGTATGTGCCCCTTCTTTTCACTACATCTGTACCTGTGGGGTAAATACCTAGTAATGCAATTCCTGGGTCATAAGAATTTTGGAGGAACCTCCACACTGTTTTCCAAAGTGGCTGCACCAACTTGCATTCCCACCAACAATGTAAGAGAGTTCCCCTTTCTCCACATCCTCTCTAATGTTTGTTTCCTGTTTTGTTAATTTTTGCCATTCTAACTGGTGTAAGGTGGTATCTCAATGTCATTTTGATTTGAATCTCCCTAATGGCTAATGATGATGAACATTTTTTTCATGTGTCTGTTAGCCATTTGTATGTCTTCTTTGGAGAAGTGTCTGTTCATGTCTTCTGCCCATTTTTTGACTAGAATATTTGTTTTTTGAGTGTTGAGTTTGAGAAGTTCCTTATAAATCTTGGACATCAGCCTTTTGTCTGTAGTGTCATTTACGAATATCTTCTCCCATTCTGTGGGTTGCCTCTTTGTTTTGTTGATGGTCTCCTTTGCTGTGCAGAAGGTGTTTATATTGATGAAGTCCCAAAAGTTCATTTTCGCTTTTGACTCTTTTGCCTTTGGAGACATGTCTTGAAAGAAATTGCTGTGGCTGATGTTGAGAGATTATTGCCTATGTTCTCCTCTAGGATTCTGATGGATTCCTGTCTCACATTGAGGTCTTTTGTCCTTTTTGAGTTTATCCTTGAATATGGTATAAAAGAATGGTCGAGTTTCATTCTTCTGTATATAGCCGTCCAATTTTCCCAGCACCATTTTTTGAAGGGACTATCTTTTTTCCATTGGATATTTTTTCCTGCTTTGTTGAAGATTAGTTGACCATAGAGTTGAAGGTCCGTATTTGATCTCTCTATTCTGTTCCATTGGTCTATATGTCTATTTTTGTTTCAATATCATGCTGTCTTGGGATCACAGCTTTGTAATATAACTTGAAATCAGGCAACATGATGTCCCCACTTTTTTTTTTCTTTTTTAACATTTCTTTCATAATTTGGGGTATTTGCTAGTTCCATACACATTTTAGGATTCTTTTTTCCAGCTCTTGAAAAATGCCATTTTTCTGCTTGTAGAGATTCAGATATATATTCTGATATCTCAAGCTGATTTCATGAGTGATCAGAATGGTTTAGTAAATATCCAGCTAAATTCTGGGAACTGGTTAAAATAGGGTCCCGTACTCCTCTACCATCTTCCCAGCACCCCCTACCATTTGTTTTGTTTCTTAAATTCCACATGAATGAAATCATACTGTATTAAACTTTCTCTGAATGACTTAGCATAATACTCTCTAGCTCCATCCACATCATTGTAAATGGCAAGATTTCATTCTTTTTTATAGCAGAGTAATAGTCAATTCTCGTGTGTGTGTGTGTGTGTGTGTGTATCACATCTTCTTTTTGAGATTTTTATTTTTATATTGTGTTCAGTTAGCCACTGTATAGTACATCATCAGTTTTTGATTTAGTGTTCAGTGATCCATTAGTTGCATATAACACCCAGCGCTCATCACATGTGCTCTCCTTAATAGCCATCACCCTGTTACCCCATCCTCCCACCCCCCTCCCCTCTAAAACCCTCACTTTGTTTCTCAGGGTCCATAGTCTCTCATGGTTCATCTCCCTCTCTGATTTCTCCCCCGTCAGTTTTCCATCCCTTCCTCTATGGTCCTCCATACTATTGCTTATGTCCCACATATGAGTTAAATCCTATGATAATTGTCTTTCTCTGCTTGATTTCATCAAGATAAAAAGCTTCTGCACAGCAAAGGAAACAGTCAACAAAACTAAGAGGCAACCCATGGAATGTCATCTGCCAATGACATTACAGATAAAGGGTTGGTATCTAAGATCTATAAAGAACGTATCAAACTCAACACTCAAAAAACAAATAACCCAGTCAAAAAATGGGCAGAAGACATGAACAGACACTTCTCTAAAGAAGACACACAAATGGCTAACAGACACATGAAAAAGTGTTCAACATAACTAGCCATCAGGGAAATACAAATCAAAATCACAACCAGATACCACCTTACACCACTTAGAATGGCAAAAATTAACAAAACAGGAATCAACAAATGTTGGCAAGGATGTGGATGAGGAGAAACTCTTACAATGTTGGTGGGAATGCAAGCTGGTATAGCCACTCTGGAAAACAGTATGGAGGTTCCTCAAGGTGTTAAAAATAAAGCTACCTTAGGACCCAGCAATTGCACTACTAGGTATTTGCCCCAAAGGTACAGATGTAGTGAAAAGAAGGGGAACGTACAAAGGTAGAGCGAAGTGGTGCCAAGACTGCCCATACCCTGCTAGGTCCATGGAGCAACTCCAGGAACATAAATTTCCAGCAACTGCAGGGAAGCTGGCACCAGCACCAGCCCACCCAGGGAAAGCCCGGCGGGAGTTACAGCTGCTGCCCCCAATGGCTACTATCTCTGAAAGAGATCCCGGAGGTCCTAGTGGACAGGCCTGTGAGGACGCTGTCTGGGGAAGGGTGACTTTGCTAAGTGTTTCAAGATCTCCGACCCTGACACTAAGGAGGTGTGCGCAGGCAAGATTGTGCCTAAGTTGTTGCTGCTCAAGCTGCACCAGAAGATGTCCATGGGGATATCCATTTACACAGCTTCGCCCACCAGCACGTAGTAGGCTTGCACAGCTTTTTCACGGCCAACAACTTCTATTTGTGGTGCTGGAGCTCTGCCGCCAGAGGTCTCTCCTGGAGCTGCACAAGCTGAGGAAAGCAATGACTGTGCCAGAAGCCTGCTACCACCTTCCACAGATTGTCCTCGGCTACCAGTACCTGCACCAAAACCAATACCTATACCAAAACTGTTATACACCGGGACCTCAAGCTGGGCAACCTTTTCCTGAATGAGGATCTGGAGGTGAAAATAGGGGATTTGGGACTGGCAACCAAAGTGGAATATGATGGGGAATGCAAGAAGTCCCTGGGTGGACTCCTAATTGCATAGCTCCTGAGGCACTGAGCAAGAAAGTGCACCGTTTGGAGGTAGACGTGTGGTCCATTGGGTGTATCATGTATACATTGTTAGTGGGCAAACCATGTTTTGAGACCTCGTGCCTCAAAGAGACATACCTCTGGATCAAGAAGAATGACTACAGTATTCCGAACACATCAACCCTGTTGTCGCCTCCCTCATCCAGAGGCTGCTTCAGACAGACCTTACTGCCCACCCCACCATTCATGAGCTGCTCAGTGATGACTTCTTTACTTCTGGCTCCATCCCCGCCTGGCTCCCCATCACCTGTCTCACCACTGCACACCAGTTTTCCATTGCTCTCAGCAGCCTGGACCCCAGCAACTGAAGCCTCTCACAGTCCTCAATAAAGCACAGAGAACTCCATGCCCAAGCGGCCGAGGGAAAAAGAGGATCCAGTGGCCCGGGAGACCAATGAGGCAGCTGACTGCCCCTGGCGACATGCTGCAACAGCTACACAGCATCAAAGCGTCCAAGCCCTTGGAGCGGGGGCTGGTGATGCAAGAGGAGGCTGAGGATCCCGCCTACATCCCCATCTTCTGGGTCAGCAGGCGCATGGACTCTTTGAACAATATGGCCTCGGGTACCTGCTGTGCGACAAGGGCATGGGGGTGTTCTTCAACGACTCAACACTACCTGATCCTCTACAATGACACAGAGCGCGATGGCACAGAGTCCTACCTCACCGTGAGCTCCCATCCCAGCTCCCTGATGAAGATCAGCCTCCTGAAGTATTTCCTGAACTACATGGCACCACTATAGTGGCACCACTTCGCTCTTGCTGAAGGCAGGCGCCAATATCACACCCGGGGAAGGTGATCAGCCGGCTGGGCTACCCTACCCTGTGCACCTGGTTTTGCACCCGCAGCGCCATCACACCTCAGCAATAGCTGTGTGCAGACCGGCTTGTTCCAGGACCAAACCAAACTCATCCTGTGCAGGATGCTGGCAGCCATTACCTACAGCAAGGAGAGGCGGGACTTCTACCCCTGGGTCTGAGCCTGCCGGAGGACTACGGAGGCCCCAAGGAGCTGGCCAGCCACTCCGCCACGCCCTCACTATCCTTGAGAAGCTGCTGAGCTGCTGCTCAACAGCCAACTGGCTCAAGAGGGCCTACTCATAGGCCCTCTTCCCCTGTGGACTCACACCCCTTCTCACCCCCACAGCACCTTGGCCAGCACTGGTTAGCTCCCCTCCTGCCATTTTCTAGAATGTGCCCCTCAGCGCTGGGGGTGAGGGAGAGCTCCATCATTCTTGCTGGTGGGGTGTCATAGTGTCAAGTTACTTTTGTACATGTTCAAGTGTGTGTTCCAGGGCCTCTTCCCCCTTCCCCCTCAGTCCCACCGTATGCATTGTACAGAAAACAGTACAGAATAGTTTGTCCATGGGGGAACCCTCCTGCACTGCTGGTGGGAATGCAAGCTGGTGCAGCCACTCTGGAAAACAGTATGAAGGGTCCTCAAAAAGTTGAAAATAGAGCTACCCTATGACCCAGCAATTGCACTCCTGGGTATTTACCCCAAAGATACAAATGTAGTGATCCCAAGGGGCCTGTGCACCCAAATGTTTATAGCAGCAATGTCCACAATAGCCAAACTATGGAAAGAGTCCAGATGTCCATCAACAGAAGAATGGATAAAGAGGAGGTGAGATAGATAGATAGATAGATAGATAGATATGAATATTAGCCATCAGAAAATGAAATCCTGCCATTTGCAATGACGTGGATGAAACTAGAGGGTATTATGTCAAGAAAAGTCAGTCATTCCAAGAAAGATCATTATCACATGAATTCATTCATATGTGGAACTTAAACAAAACAGAGGATCATGGGTGAAGGGAGAGAAAAATAAAATAAGACAAACTGGAGAGGGACACAAACCGTAAGAGACTCTTAACTGTAGGAAAGAAACTGAGGGTTGATGGAGGGCAGGGGGTAAAAGGATAGGGTAACTGGGTGATGGGCATTACAGAGGGCACATGATGTAATGAGCACTGGGTGTTATATGCAACTGATGAATCCCTAAACTCTACCTCTGAAATTAATAATACACTATATGTTAATTAAATGGATTTTTTTCTTGCTATCACACCTTTTTTTTTTAATTTTTTATTTTTTCAGCGTAACAGCATTCATTTTTTTTCACCACACCCAGTGCTCCATGCAATCCGTGCCCTCTACAATACCCACCACCTGGATCCCCCAACCTCCTACCCCCCGCCCCTTCAAAACCCTCAGATTGTTTTTCAGAGTCCATAGTCTCTCATGGTTCACCTCCCCTTCCAATTTCCCTCAACTCCCTTCTCTTCTCCATCTCCCCATGTCCTCCATGCTATTTGTTATGCTCCACAAATAAGTGAAACCATATGATAATTGACTCTCTCTGCTTGACTTATTTCACTCAGCATAATCCCTTTCAGTCCTGTCCATGTTGCTACAAAAGTTGGGTATTCATCCTTTCTGATGGAGGCATAATACTCCATAGAGTATATGGACCACATCTTCCTTATCCATTTGTCCGTTGAAGGGCATCTTGGTTCTTTCCACAGGTTGGCGACTGTGGCCATTGCTGCTATAAACATTGGGGTACAGATGGCCCTTCTTTTCATTACATCTGTATCTTTGGGGTAAATACCCAGTAGTGCAATGGCAGGGTCATAGGGAAGCTCTATTTTTAATTTTTTTTTTTACTTGAAATCTTTTTTTTTTCAGCATAACAGTATTCATTGTTTTTGTACCACACCCAGGGACCATGCAATCCGTGCCCTCTCTAATACCCACCACCTGGTTCCCCCAACCTCCCACCCCCCCCATCTCTTCAAACCCTTCAGATTGTTTTTCAGAGTCCATAGTCTCTCATTGTTCACCTCCCCTTCCAACTGGAAGAGATTATGCTGAGTAAAATAAGTCAAGCAGAGAGAGTCAATTATTATATGGTTTCACTTATTTGTGGAACATAACAAATAGCATGGAGGACATGGGGAGTTAGAAGAAGGGAGTTGGGGTAAATGGATTTTTTTTTTAAAGAACATCAAGGGGCACCTGGGTGGCTCAATGGGTTAAACCTCTGCAATCGGCTCAGGTCGTGATCTCAGGGTCCTGAGATCTAGCCCCACATTGGGCTCTATGCTCAGCGGGGAGCCTGCTTCCCCCTCTCTCTCTGCCTGCCACTCTGCCTACCTTGTGATCTCTCTCTCTATCAAATAAATAAGCAAAATCTTTAAAAAAAAAAAAGAACACAAAAAAATTCCACCTTTTCTCAAAGTATAACTATATATATGTCCATTGACATTTATGAATATGTTTATATTTTTATTATTTTTAAACAAATAAAGATACATAGAGAAATATATGGACACATACATACCAAATTATTAACAAATCTAATTGCTGGGCGCCTGGGTGGCTCAGTGGGTTAACCCGCTGCCTTCGGCTCAGGTCATGATCTCAGGGTCCTGGGATCGAGTCCCACATCGGGCTCTCTGCTCAGCAGGGAACCTGCTTCCCTCTCTCTCTCTGCCTGCCTCTCTGTCTACTTGTGATCTCTCTCTGTCAAATAAATAAATAAAAATAAAAAAATTAAAAAAAAATCTAATTGCTGTATTTTAGGTGACTTCTTTTTTTTCCTGCTTTATTAAAGTATAACTGACAAATAAAAATTATACATATTTAGGGTACACAATGTGACATTTTGACATATTGATACTGTGAAATGATTACCAAAATCAAGCTAATTAACATATTCATTTCCTTTCCTAGCTGTAATTCCTGTGAGAGGGTGAGAGCACTTAAGATCAAATCTCTTACATACACAATGAATTCTGGTACACTGAAAAGAAATTTTAAAAATAAAATTAAATTTAAAAAGAAGATCAAATCTCTTAGCAAATTTTAAATATGCAATACACCATGCTGTCCATAAGATTTCCAGAAGTTATTCACCCTGCGTAACCAAAATATTAGTCCCTTTCTATGTGATTGTCCAGGAATATCACAAGCTATTTCACAGGATGAGAAACACAGTGAGGAATAACTTAACAACTTCCAAGACCAGAGCACTCACTGTTCTCATTTCACAGGGGCCAAGGGCAGTCTGCCTCAAAATGTGTCCCTTTGGTACATTAATTATTTTCAATAAAAGTTACTTAAGAAAAAGCCAATGCAAGGACTCTCAGACTCATACTGGCCCCCTGAAAGCAGAAAACAGATCTCCCACATGAAGAATACTCTCTCTGTACCAAGTAAAAATACAACCTTATCACCAAAGATAGGGACTTGAAAGTTGAGAAAACCATAGAAACAAACCTTGTTATTTTTTTTTTTCCTAATCTACTACCTCGGACTAAATTTCTGCTTAGAATTCCCTACTAATTTAAGTTCCCAAACCCCTGTTTTCTTTATTCTGTCAATTCCTCAAAAATTTATTGTCTCTTTCTCTAAAAAGTTTAAAAACTTCCTGCCTCAGTCATTTCTTTAGGTCTCAATTTCATTATTGGGGTTCTGTGTGCACATAATAATCCTTGTTTTTTTTTTCCTCTTAATCTGTCTCATGTCAGTTTAATTCTTAGTCCAGCTGGAGCACCTTGAAGGATAGAGAAAGAATTTTTCCTTCCCTAATTTCATTCATTACCAAAAATTAGGCTACCGATAAGAACACATGACTCTGGAAATTCACATATCCAGCCACAGACTCCATTCAGGAGGTAACAAGCTCAGTCAATGGCACTGCTCTCTCTGTTGCTTTGACAGTGGAAGATGCAAGTCTTGTCACCTTCCTGATGAACATGCTCCAAAAACAGAATTCACTGAGCTATTTCCTAGTGTTTCCACTTACTGCTAGTGTTTCCACCCACTGCTTCCACAGATCACATCGTAGATAACTAGAGATGCTGAAAATGCTATTCCTCTGCCAAAGTTATTTCTGCTTTGGGAAAAGTATGTAAGACACCTCCTCCCGGATTTGCTTGGTCTTAATCCCATAAATGATGGGATTCAGCATAGGTGGAACCAGAATGCAGACATTAGCCAATAAGATGTGGATATGAGGTGGAATGTGGCGTCCAAACCGCTGAGTAAGGGTTGTAAAGATCGCAGGCCCATAAAAGAGGATGATGATGCAGACATGGGAGCCACACGTGTTGAGAGCTTTGTGGCGAGCATCTCGGGAAGGCATGTGGAAGACAGCATGGAGAATCAGCACATAAGAAACAAAAATTAATAGGACATCTAAGACCACTGTCGACGTGATGACAAAAAGTCCATACCAGATGTTCACTCGAATGTCATTACAAGCATATTTGGCCAAACCAATGTGTTCACAATAGGTGTGTGGAATAATATTATTTTGGCAGAAAGTCAATCTTTTCAGAAGAAATATTATGGGGAAAATCATACAATAACTTCTCAGGAAGATGATCACACCGATTTTCCCAATCAGAGCATGTGTAAGTATAGTGGTGTATCTCAGGGGGTAGCATATGGCAATGTAGCGGTCAAACGCCATCACCAGCAAGATCCCTGATTCAGAGATGAAGGTGCAGTGGATGAAGAAGAACTGAGTGATGCAGCGATCCAGGGAGATCTCCCCAGCATGGAACCAGAAGATGGCCAAGGCCTGAGGTACGGTGCATGTGGAGAGTACGAGGTCTGCTCCAGCCAGCATGCAGAGGAAGAGGTACATGGGTTCCCGGAGGCTGTGCCTTGTGAGGATAATGCCGATGAGCAGGCTGTTCCCAAGCAGGGCAATGACATAGGAAATGAAGAAGGGGATGGAAATCCACATGTGCTGGTCCTGTAGCCCAGGGATGCCCAGGAAGTGGAAGATTGTGTGGCTAACACCAGTGTGGTTTAAGGAGATCATACCTGTGGAGACTACCGGAGACATCACATTGGATTCATAGACAGTGCTGAAAATACAAATTTTCTTGCAAGATTCTTTGTGAAGACACTAGGAGCTTTTGGCATATCTCATACTCTCCATCTTCTCTGAACATGCAAACAATAAGAAACATAAGAAGTCAATAGGACGTATTATCTACCTCAATGAGTGATAGTCTAATTTAACAGTCTAATTTATATCCCAAGCTAATCAAATAAAACACATTGTTGTATGTATTTCTCCTACAAACACAAGATTATGAATACACAAAGGAAATCATTACATGTATCTGGAAAGGCTGTAACAAGATGTTTCTTGAACTTGACGTTGTAGTAGGTGGTTCATCATAAGGAAAAGAATGAATAGGGCAGGAAGCAAGTGAAGGAAATGTGGGCATTCAAATCGAAGTATGGCATGCTCATTGGACAGTGTTTATTCAGCCCCAGTTAGCTGTGTGTAGGGAATACTGAAGAAAGCAGGGTGGTGTTTGTACAGGCAGATTTGGCCTAACTGAAGGAAATGAGATTTGAAATCTCTCGGGCTTCACCACATTATCGGCTCACTTGTGGAGAGAGTCAACAGACCTTAAAGAAGTAACATTGATGGACTCATGCTCACACCTTAGGAAACTAAGTTCAGAAATGACTGAATTCAGAAAATAAGGCATTATTGCTGGAAAGGGATGTGCATGACATTTGGGAGGTTTTCTACAGGTGAAAATTTTATCAGTTAGTTCTTAGTATACATTCATTCATTCACTTGGTCATTCAGGAAGCAGTAACTATTTTTCAGCACCATATTATAAACTAGGGAAACAGAAAAAAAGGGAATTTACCTGAGTTCTGCCTTCATAGTTTAGGAGAAAATCAAATCTGTAAGCAGATAGGCTGAAGAATTGGACACAAATAATAATTCCCCCTATAAAAGGGTATCTTAAAACATCTAGCTTAGTAGCTTAGGAGTATCTTACACTCAAGAACATTATTTCTTCCATTCCAGTTATCCTCCTCATGCCCCTGATTTTTCTTTCTGGGGAAAAAAAATCAGCTCCAATTTCCATCGTCCAAGTGCTAGGAGAGAGTGTTCTGCCATCACAGTCACCAGACAGAGGAGTCCATTCAGCTGGCCTAGGTCAGGGCACTGTCTCCTATAGAGCATATGGCTGCTCTGTGACAAGGTTCTCTCCAGTGAGGGTAGCTGATCTGCAGTGGGAGGCATTGGAGGGATGTAAGAGTAGGTGTGTGCCCCCACAGACCTAATTGGGAAAGAAGAAAATGGCAAGAAGGAAGAGGCTGTAGAAGACACAAACCAATAAAGGCAGGGTTGGAGAGGGGGTAGATTTCAGAAACTGGTGATGGTCATGTGTTTGGGGAAAGGGAGCAGCAGAAAAAAATTATTTTTTGAATTTTTTTTTAAGTAGGCCCCACACCCAGGGTGGAGCCCAATGTGGGGCTTGAACTCACAACCGTGAGATCAAGACCTGAGCTGAGATCAAGTGTCAGTCACTTAAATGACTAAGCCACCCAGGTGTCCTGAAGACATTTCATTAATAAGAACTAGTGAGAGAAAGCAGGGAGCTCAAAGGCTGAGGATTTGCCTGTTCAGTTGGTCTCCTGACCAAATTAAGATGATTTTGGTCTGACACAAGTTCATCCTCAATGTCCCATTCAGTGCCCCTCCCTCCTAATTCCCTCCTCACACCTGCCTGAGATGTCCTGCTCTGCTTCCCATGACTTGCTTTGGGAAGCCTAGAAGAAATCCCAGTCATTCTCTGGGCTCTTGTCATGTTTACCAAGAAGGGTTCAAAGTAAGTCCATATCTTTTCTGTTTTCGCATGTCTAACCTAATCATTAGAGCACTTGCCACACATTCGATTACTTCTTTCTTGAGCAGGCTTCATTAACCCCAGCTGCCCATGTGCTCTAAACCTCCCTTCCCAGACCATCCCCTCCACTTCTGCTGTAAGCAACCCGATTGGTAGCTCTGGTCATTACCACTCTTGATGCAGCAAAGTCCTGGGATGTGACACCAGCCCAATCCTTACCTTGATCCTGGAACTTGCCCCACTACACACATGTCTAATTTACTCACCAGATCTTACTGAGACTGGAGATGACATTTAGCTAGTTGGGAGCCAGGCACTGAGCTGTTTATTCTCTTTCATGACAACTCTTGAGGGAAGTGCTTACATCAGGGCCCCGGGGACATGGCTGTCTCCATTAGCCTTGCCCTCCAAATGGCCTGGATCCCAGGTCCCTAAGTGCCATTCCCCTCCCTGGCCTTCTCCTGACTAGCTTCTGGCCCATTCCTCCCCACCTGCTCTAATCTCCATCTCACTTTGAATGTTCATGTTTATGGTATTTCACCTCAAAAAAGCTCTCCCAGCTAAACCAACCTTGCTACAGACCTCTTTTAATACCTACCCTGGCATTGACTATTGAATTAATGAATAGTAAAGTTATTTTTCAATCTGCAATATCAATATATATGCAAAGACGATTTTCAAATTTTTGTTTTTCATGTAAAGAATGATATTTCATTATATTCATTCCAGGATTGGTCATGAGATTCATATTTTGAAGCCATAAATAATGAATTTTCATTCTTTCCTAAGGGTTCATAAACATCCATGCATAATTTGTTTAAGTCACATGAGATTCTTGAGATTCATGACAAATTTTTTCATTTGCCTACATAGTGTATCATTCTGCTTAGTGTTTGGTCATCAAAAATCCACATTTATGGTTGCTGGAAAAAAAATTCTCATGCTTTGTTTATATTCTTTTATAAGAAACTCTATTTGGTTTTCCTCATCCTGAATGTAGGATGTAAACTTTTTCCAACTCAGAAATAACTTTATATTCTAACTGATTATAAAAGCAATCTTGTACATTGTTATTTTTAATCAGGAAGAAGAAAGTAGTCACACCTTCAGGGGGGAGAAAAAAAGCATCTTTTGATATCAATTCATGTCTTATCCTAGCTAGTTCTCCATACTTGATGCTCTTCTAAAAATCATATTAGTGAAGAGAAGAAAAAATTATTTTCTACCGATCAAAGTGTTCCAGCTGGACTAAGAATTAAATTGACACGAGACAGATTAACAAGAGAAAAAAAATCAGTTTTATTATGTGCTTCACGGAAGCCCAATAATGAAACTGCAGCCTAAAGAAATGACCAAAGCTGGCAGTTTTTATACTTCTTATATAAAGAGACAATAAATCCTTAACGAATTGACAGGATAAAGGAAGCCTAAATTCAGGCGCTTTAATTAGTAAGGAACTCTAAACAGAACTTGGGCTGGGGTAGATGATTAGTGCCAAGTAGCAAAGGTTGTCCGTACAGATTTCTGGGCCCTAAATTTCTTGCCTCTCATGTTAAGGATGTCTCTTCTCCTGTTGGCACAGGGAGGGGACTGTCGCGAATGTGCTAGAAAGGCCAGTACGAACTGTGTCTGTGCACAATGTCAGCTTTATTTAATCATAAAGCAAGGCGAAAGCAGGTTCAGGATTCCAAACTCAATGACATTTCACTACACATTAAACTTGGCTTCCTACGAAGTCACACGGCAAACAAGATACAACAAGGGGTAAGAGGTTAAGGAACCAGAGGCAAAGTCAGTCCGCGCGTGCTGAGGTCAGAGGAGGCCTGGCCCGGTCTGCGTCCCCTGCCGCGGGTGGGGCTTCTCCTGTTCGAGCAGCTCGGGGTCTCTGTGGTGCTCAGACTTCAGTCCCGCAGACCCTCGGGCAACAGTTGACTTTGAATGTTTATTGGCTGCCTATCCTTTAACAGATCCCTTGTGCCGCAGTCCGTTATAAACGTTCCTTCCCTCATCTGCAACACACAGGTGGTGCCAGGAACTTCCTCGCGGACCCACGTGAGCGCCCAATGACGTTCTGTGCCCAAAGGACCCAGAACAGTGTCCCCAGGTCTGGACTTGGGGGACTACCGGCCCTCGTCCTCGTTTCCCAAAAATGTTTTTTCTTTTTTTTTTTTTTTTTTCTTTTTTTTTAATTTTTTTATTTTTTTCAGCATAACAGTATTCATTATTTTTGCACCACACCCAGTGCTCCATGCAATCCGTGCCCTCTACAATACCCACCACCTGGTGCCCCCAACCTCCCACCCCCCACCCCTTCAAAATTCTCAGATCGTTTTTCAGAGTCCATAGTCTCTCATGGTTCACCTCCCCTTCCAATTTCCCTCAACTCCCTTCTCCTCTCCATCTCCCCTTGTCCTCCATGCTATTTGTTATGCTCCACAAATAAGTGAAACCCTATGATAATTGACTCTCTCTGCTTGACTTATTTCACTCAGCATCATCTCTTCCAGTCCCGTCCATGTTGCTACAAAACTTGTGGATTCATCCTTTCTTTCTTTCTTTTTTTTTTTTTTTTTTTTTTACAGCTTTATAAACATATATTTTTATCCCCAGGGGTACAGGTCTGCGAATCGCCAGGTTTACACACTTCACAGCACTCACCATAGCACCTACCCTCCCCAATATCCATAACCCACCCCCCTCTCCCAAACCCCTCCCCCCATCAACCCTCAGTTTGTTTTGTGAGATTAAGAGTCACTTATGGTTTGTCTCCCTCCCAATCCCATCTTGTTTCATTTACTCTTCTCCTACCCCCTCGACCCCCCATGTTGCATCTCCTCTCCCTCATATCAGGGAGATCATATGATAGTTGTCTTTCTCCGATTGACTTATTTCGCTAAGCATGATACCCTCTAGTTCCATCCACGTCGTCGCAAATGGCAAGATTTCATTTCTTTTGATGGCTGCATAGTATTCCATTGTGTATATATACCACATCTTCTTTATCCATTCGTCTGTAGATGGACATCTAGGTTCTTTCCATAGTTTGGCTATTGTAGACATTGCTGCTATAAACATTCGGGTGCACGTGCCCCTTCGGATCACTATGTTTGTATCTTTAGGGTAAATACCCAGCAGTGCAATTGCTGGGTCATAGGGTAGTTCTATTTTCAACATTTTGAGGAACCTCCATGCTGTTTTCCAGAGTGGTTGCACCAGCTTGCATTCCCACCAACAGTGTAGGAGGGTTCCCCTTTCTCCGCATCCTCGCCAGCATCTGTCATTTCCTGACTTGTTAATTTTAGCCATTCTGACTGGTGTGAGGTGATATCTCATGGTGGTTTTGATTTGTATTTCCCTGATGCCGAGTGATATGGAGCACTTTTTCATGTGTCTGTTGGCCATCTGGATGTCTTCTTTGCAGAAATGTCTGTTCATGTCCTCTGCCCATTTCTTGATTGGATTATTTGTTCTTTGGGTGTTGAGTTTGCTAAGTTCTTTATAGATTTTGGACACTAGCCCTTTATCTGATATGTCATTTGCAAATATCTTCTCCCATTCTGTCAGTTGTCTTTTGGTTTTGTTCACTGTTTCCTTTGCTGTGCAAAAGCTTTTGATCTTGATAAAATCCCAAAAGTTCATTTTTGCCCTTGCTTCCCTTGCCTTTGGTGATGTTCCTAGGAAGATGTTGCTGCGGCTGACGTCGAAGAGGTTGCTGCCTGTGTTCTCCTCGAGGATTTTGATGGATTCCTTTCTCACATTGAGATCCTTCATCCATTTTGAGTCTATTTTCGTGTGTGGTGTAAGGAAATGATCCAATTTCATTTTTCTGCATGTGGCTGTCCAATTTTCCCAACACCATTTATTGAAGAGGCTGTCTTTTTTCCATTGGACATTCTTTCCTGCTTTGTCGAAGATGAGTTGACCATAGAGTTGAGGGTCCATTTCTGGGCTCTCTATTCTGTTCCATTGATCTATGTGTCTGTTTTTGTGCCAGTACCATGCTGTCTTGATGATGACAGCTTTGTAATAGAGCTTGAAGTCCGGAATTGTGATGCCACCAACTTTGGCTTTCTTTTTCAATATTCCTTTGGCTATTCCAGGTCTTTTCTGGTTCCATATAAATTTTAGGATTATTTGTTCCATTTCTTTGAAAAAAATGGATGGTATTTTGATAGGAATTGCATTAAATGTGTAGATTGCTTTAGGTAGCATAGACATTTTCACAATATTTATTCTTCCAATCCAGGAGCATGGAACATTTTTCCATTTCTTTGTGTCTTCCTCAATTTCTTTCATGAGTACTTTATAGTTTTCTGAGTATAGATTCTTAGTCTCTTTGGTTAGGTTTATTCCTAGGTATCTTATAGTTTTGGGTGCAATTGTAAATGGGATGGACTCCTTAATTGCTCTTTCTTCTGTCTTGTTGTTGGTGTAGAGAAATGCAACTGATTTCTGTGCATTGATTTTATATCCTGACACTTTACTGAATTCCTGTACAAGTTCTAGCAGTTTTGGAGTGGAGTCTTTTGGGTTTTCCACATAGAGTATCATATCATCTGCGAAGAGTGATAGTTTGACTTCTTCTTTGCCGATTTGGATGCCTTTAATTTCCTTTTGTTGTCTGATTGCTGAGGCTAGGACTTCTAGTACTATGTTGAATAGCAGTGGTGATAACGGACATCCCTGCCGTGTTCCTGACCTTAGCGGAAAAGCTTTCAGTTTTTCTCCATTGAGAATGATATTTGCGGTGGGTTTTTCATAGATGGCTTTGATAATATTGAGGTATGTGCCGTCTATCCCTACACTTTGAAGAGTTTTGATCAGGAAGGGATGCTGTACTTTGTCAAATGCTTTTTCAGCATCTATGGAGAGTATCATATGGTTCTTGTTCTTTCTTTTATTAATATGTTGTATCACATTGATTGATTTGCGGATGTTGAACCAGCCTTGCAGCCCTGGAATAAATCCCACTTGGTCGTGGTGAATAATCCTTTTAATGTACTGTTGAATCCTATTGGCTAGTATTTTGGCGAGAATTTTCGCATCTGTGTTCATCAAGGATATTGGTCTGTAGTTCTCTTTTTTGTTGGGATCCTTGTCTGGTTTTGGGATCAAGGTGATGCTGGCCTCATAAAATGAGTTTGGAAGTTTTCCTTCTATTGCTATTTTTTGGAACAGTTTCAGGAGAATAGGAATTAGTTCTTCTTTAAATGTTTGGTAGAATTCCCCCGGGAAGCCGTCAGGCCCTGGGCTTTTGTTTGTTTGGAGATTTTTGATGACTGTTTCAATCTCCTTACTGGTTATGGGTCTGTTCAGGCTTTCTATTTCTTCCTGGTTCAGTTGTGGTAGTTTATATGTCTCTAGGAATGCATCCATTTCTTCCAGATTGTCCAATTTGTTGGCGTAGAGTTGCTCATAGTATGTTCTTATAATTGTCTGTATTTCTTTGGTGTTCGTTGTGATCTCTCCTCTTTCATTCATGATTTTATTTATTTGGGTCCTCTCTCTTTTCTTTTTGATAAGTCTGGCCAGGGGTTTATCAATCTTATTAATTCTTTCAAAGAACCAGCTCCTAGTTTCGTTGATTTGTTCTATCGTTTTTTTGGTTTCTATTTCATTGATTTCTGCTCTGATCTTTATGATTTCTCTTCTCCTGCTGGGTTTAGGGTTTCTTTCTTGTTCTTTCTCCAGCTCCTTTAGGTGTAGGGTTAGGTTGTGTACCTGAGACCTTTCTTGTTTCTTGAGAAAGGCTTGTACCGCTATATATTTTCCTCTCAGGACTGCCTTTGTTGTGTCCCACAGATTCTGAACTGTTGTGTTTTCATTATCATTTGTTTCCATAATTTTTTTCAATTCTTCTTTGATTTCCTGGTTGACCCATTCATTCTTTAGAAGGATGCTGTTTAGTCTCCATGTATTTGGGTTCTTTCCAAATTTCCTCTTGTTATTGAGTTCTAGCTTTAGAGCATTGTGGTCTGAAAATATGCAGGGAATGATCCCAATCTTTTGATACCGGTTGAGACTTGATTTAGGACCAAGAATGTGATCTATTCTGGAGAACGTTCCATGTGCACTAGAGAAGAATGTGTATTCTGTTGCTTTGGGATGAAATGTTCTGAATAGATCTGTGATGTCCATCTGGTCCAGTGTGTCATTTAAGGCCTTGATTTCCTTGTTGATCTTTTGCTTGGATGATCTGTCCATTTCAGTGAGGGGAGTGTTAAAATCCCCTACTATGATTGTATTCTTGTCGATGTGTTTCTTTGATTTTGTTATTAATTGGTTTATATAGTTGGCTGCTCCCACGTTAGGGGCATAGATATTTAAAATTGTTAGATCTTCTTGTTGGACAGTTCCTTTGAGTATGATATAGTGTCCTTCCTCATCTCTTATTATAGTCTTTGGCATAAAATCTAATTGATCTGATATAAGGATTGCTACTCCTGCTTTCTTCTGATGTCCATTAGCATGGTAAATTCTTTTCCACCCCCTCACTTTAAACCTGGAGGTGTCTTCGGGTGTAAGATGAGTTTCTTGTAGGCAACATATAGATGGTTTTTGTTTTTTTATCCATTCTGATACCCTGTGTCTTTTGATTGGGGCATTTAGCCCATTAACATTCAGGGTAAGTATTGAGAGATATGAATTTAGTGCCATTGTATTGCCTGTAAGGTGACTGTTATTGTATATTGTCTCTGTTTCTTTCTGATCTACTACTTTGAGGGTCTCTCTTTGCTTAGAGGACCCCTTTCAATATTTCCTGTAGAGCTGGTTTGGTATTTGCAAATTCTTTCAGTTTTTGTTTGTCCTGGAAGCTTTTAATCTCTCCGTCTATTTTCAATGATAGCCTAGCTGGATATAGTATTCTTGGCTGCATGTTTTTCTCGTTTAGTACTCTGAATATATCATGCCAGCTCTTTCTGGCCTGCCAGGTCTCTGTGGATAAGTCTGCTGCCAATCTAATATTTTTACCATTGTACGTTACAGACTTCTTTTCCCGGGCTGCTTTCAGGATCTTTTCTTTGTCACTAAGACTTGTCAATTTTACTATTAGGTGACGGGGTGTAGACCTATTCTTATTGATTTTGAGGGGGGTTCTCTGAACCTCCTGGATTTTGATGCTTGTTCCCTTTGCCATATTGGGGAAATTCTCTCCAATAATTCTCTCCAATATACCTTCTGCTCCCCTCTCTGTTTCCTCTTCTTCTGGAATCCCAATTATTCTAATGTTGTTTCGTCTTATGGTGTCACTTATCTCTCGAATTCTCCCCTCGTGGTCCAGTAGCTGTTTGTCCCTCTTTTGCTCAGCTTCTTTATTCTCTGTCATTTGGTCTTCTATATCGCTAATTCTTTCTTCTGCCTCATTTATCCTAGCAGTGAGAGCCTCCATTTTTGATTGCACCTCATTAATAGCTTTTTTGATTTCAACTTGGTTAGATTTTAGTTCTTTTATTTCTCCAGAAAGGGCTTTTATATCTCCCGAGAGGGTTGCTTTAATATCTTCCATGCCTTTTTCAAGCCCGGCTAGAACCTTGAGAATCATCATTCTGAACTCTATATCTGACATATTACCAATGTCTGTATTGATTAGGTCCCTAGCCTTTGGTATTGCCTCTTGTTCTTTTTTTTGTTGTGAAGTTTTCCGCCTTGTCATTTTGTCCAGATAAGAGTTTATGAAGGAGCAAGTAAAATACTAAAAGGGTGGCAACAACCCCAGGAAAATATGCTTTAGCCAAATCAGAAGAGATCCTGAATTGTGAGGGGGGAGAAAGGGGATAAAAAGGGGATCAGAAAGAAAGAAAAAAAAAACTATTAAAAAAAAGAAAGCCGATAAAAAAAAATATAAAAAGAGGAAAAAATATATATATATTAGATAAACTATTTAAAAAACGTTAAAAAAAAGAAAACGGTAAAAGTTAAAAAAAAATTTAGCAGAAGAAGAGAAAAAGAAAAAAAATTGAAAAAGAAAAAAAAATTAAATTAACTGCAAGGCTAAAAAATCATGGGGAGAAAGCCATGAGTTCCGTGCTTTGCTTTCTTCTCCTCTGGAATTCCGCCGTTCTCCTTGGTAGGTGATCTTGGTCCTGGCTGGGTTTCCCGTAGATCTTCTGGGGGAGGGGCCCGTTGTAGTGATTCTCAAGCGTCTTTGCCCCAGGCGGAGTTGCACCGCCCTTACCCGGGGCCGCGCTGAGTCATCTGCTCGGGTTCGCTTTCGGAAGCTTTTGTTCCCTGAGCGCTTTCCGTAGAGTCCGGAGGACGGGAATAAAGATGGCGGCCTCCCGGTCTCCGGCCCGGAGGAGCCGAGAGCCGGGGCCCCACTCCTCAGTGCGCCCTCAGAGAACAGTGCCAAATGACTCTCGTCACCCTGGCCTCCGGCCGCGCTCCGAGCTGACCGAGCCTGCGACCGGTCCAAGGCAACCCTGAGCTGAGAGTCACTCCTCGGCTCTGTCTCTGCAGCCGGCTTCCCCGTTCGAATACCGGTAAGCTCTGCGACACTGAGACACCCCCGATCCTTCTGCGACCCTGCGGGACCTGAGGCCGCGCTTACCCCGCCTGGGCTTCACCCCAGTTAAGCCTCTGGAGCGATGTCCCTCAGCGGAACAGACTTTTAAAAGTCCTGATTTTGCTCCGTTGCTCCGCCGCTCGCCGGGAGCCGGCCCCTCCCCCCGCGGTCTATCTTCCCGTCGCTTTGGATTCACTTCTCCGCCAGTCCTACCTTGCAGAAAGTGGTTGATTTTCTGTTTCTGGAACCGCTGTTCTTCTTCTCTTCAATCTCCCGTTGGATTTGCAGGTGTTTGCAATCCTTAGATAAGCTATTTAGCTGATCTCCCGCTACCCGAAGTAGTCTCAGCCTACTACTTCTCCGCCATCTTGACTCCTCCCTCCCAAAAATGTTTTTTCTTGCTCGACTCCTCCCTGGTGGAGAGTATATACCTAAAAATCAGACAAACAGAAGCTGGTGGAAAGGGCTTTCTCCACCGACTGGTCCAAAACGCCACACGAAAGCTGTGACCCAACAAGGGCGCCCCGTCCAGCCAACGCCGTCAGTAGAAGCAGACCCTGTGAAGAAAGCTCCGTCCTGTTTCCTCCTCCGCCGCCAGCAGCAGCGGACCCAGACTGTCCACGTCTCCCGCGCACTGGAGGCTCTGGCACAGCTGGCAGATAAGGAAAGCCCCAAGGGTGGCGTCCTCCAAGGTGTCGGCAATGGCCACGTTGACCATGTGCACGGGCTGGAGGGTCGCCTGCTCCCTGGCCCACAGCTCCTGCACCACGCAGTCATAGACACTCCTCGAAGGTGAAGATGACATCGAAGGGATCGCTGCACTCCTGAAACCTTTCGGGGCGCGGCTTGATCCTCTGGTTTCTCCCCAGGAGGTGCAGGATTCCATTCCTGCGGTAGCATTCCTGGTCGTTCCTGCAAAGGTCCTCGTACATCTTGCTTCTACGTCGTAGAGAAGTCGTAGCTCACCCAGCGATTGCTAGAGGGTCCTGGGATCCTCACCCGAGATCTGACCCCGAAAGACCGCGCACGGAAGCCTCTCTTGCAGAGGAGGCTGTGGGCTTCCATGCTGCTGTTCACATGGCTTCTGCACACCACAGCCACCCTGAGCGGGGACGAGGGCATGGCGGCAGCAGCCGGGGGCTGCGGGGTCTTCGGGAACTGTGCTGCCAGGGCCCTGACCACCAGGTTCGGCTCTTCCCACCGGATGTGTGAGGACAGGCAGCTGACCGAATAAGCCAGCTCCATCCAAGTGGGCGGAGACTTCCAGGACTTCCTGGTGGACTCTGGTTTCAGTGGGTGGAGCATCATCTGATCCTAAGACCCATAACCTAATCACAACAACTGAGAGGTGATTACAGGCACTAAGCCACTGAATCCCAGCTAAACCACTGAATTTCCATCAGGGTGTGACCACCTGAGGCAGGGATGTGAAACCTGCGATTGGCTGGGTTGGTCTACATGGGGAATGAGGACTGAGGTTGACAGTGACCAGGTCAACTAGGCTAACGGTAAGCGTGTCACTGCTCTACAGCGACCTGCTCAGGAATATGGGTAGGAAATCTGTTTTGAGGTTTTGAACTGACATCCAATTCAATTCTACATATAGTGACATGTAAGTATTCTTGCACATGAATATACATTTGGATTTTCTAGAAACACAGTTGTGTAAACCATAGGATGGTTGAACAGTTTTGCCCCAAAATTCATAAAATCGTTCACCAATGTAAATAAATCACATGCTGGGGCACCTGGGTGGCTCAGTGGGCTAAAGCCTCTGCCTTCGGCTCAGGTCATGATCCCAGAGTTCTAGGATCGAGTCCCACATTGGGCTCTCTACTTGGTAGGGAGCCTGCTTCCTCCTCTCTCTCTGCCTCTCTGTCTACTTGTGATCTCTGTCTATCAAATAAACAAATAAAATCTTAAAATCAATCAATCAATCAATCAATCACATGCTGGACAACATCCCCACTGATAGTATATTAGAAATTACAACACAGCATTTTCTGCATTTAGTACTCTTAAAATTACGATTCTCAAGGAAAATCATGCATTGATCTTCCTCTGGCTAAGTGTCTCAGAACAAGAACCAGGTTGATTTGTACTCAATCACCTTCAAGGAGTGGGTGGACTCCTTCTTGTACTTCTTCAAGCACTTCTTGAGGGATTCAGTTTGATCAAGGGGAATGCAATCTAATCATGCTAACCATAATCTGATCATTAGAACAGTTAGATGATTGAATCACTGGTACCTCTAGTTCCCTTGACAAGGGTGCTGCTACCAGAAGGAGCGTTTTTAAATCTGGAGTTACACCTGTTGGTTCACTCTTGTATTTGGCTAGAGAGGAGAGATAGGAAAAAAGAAGAAAGGAAGTCAACTTCTGGAGGAAATGATATTTTCACCACACAGATTGTGGAGATGGGTTCTCAGATGTTTATTTATCTCCAAACTCATCAAGTTGTATACATTTAATATATACAGCTTTTTGTATGTCAATCGTACCTCAATAAAAGGTTTTTTTAAGGAAAGCTTATGATAGCTCTGTAAATACCAACTAAGAGCACTGTATGGAGGGGCACCTGGGTGGCTCAGTCAGTTAAGCATCTGCCTTTGGCTCAGGTCATGATCACAGGGTCCTGGGATGGAGCCCCACAGTGGGCTCCCTGTTCAGCCCACTTCCCGCTCAAAATAAATAAAATCTTTTTAAAGAATTTTTTAAAAGAGTACTGTATGGCTCTTCAAATCAGTGCAATCTGTCCAGTCAATTAAAGATAACTCAAAAAACTTACCAACATAGATCCCATTTTTCAAGACCATCAAAAATGCCCATTTTATCAAACCATTTTATTGCTTAAATCTCATAAGTCATATAAAAAGAGAATGCACAGAAGCAGAGTGTAGAATGACAAGTTACCAGAGGCTGGGAGAAATGGGGAGCTACCTCTCATTCTGCCCCCAAGGTGGCCACAGATGCTATAGAATGGATATAAAATTTCAGTTATACAAGATGATTGAGTTCTAAAGATATTCTGTACAATGTTGTGCCCATAACTAACAGTATTGTATTGCACACATTAAAAAAATTGTTCAGGATTAAAAAAAAAAAAAAAAAAGATGTCAACACCAGGGGGCCATCCCAGACCAATGGAATCAGAATCTCTAGGTATGGAATGTACTGTCATCCTGATTTTATTTGCTAATTCCTGTCATCCCTTTGCCCACCCACCCTTTACATTTCAAAATGTAGTAATGCCAGAATTTAGACCATACACATTTGGCCTTAAGGACTGTTGTACTTCACTTCATTCCTTGTGTTTTATTTATTTTACATTTTTGTTTCTGCCTTGATTTTCTTTATTTTTGAGACATTCATCAAGTTGTTATACATTCCATTCTGTCCTTGTTAATTTTGAAGTTATATACTTTGATTTCCCATTCTATTAAATGGTTACCTACACTTTCTCTGCCCTTCCTAATCACATCCCATTTCCCTGCTATTGGAAGACAGAAGTTTTATAAATCTCTTAATTCTTTTCCACTGACCATATTCCTAACTCCCAGGTTTTGCTGAGACATTTTGTTAATTCTAGTTTGGTGCTCCTTATCTAATCTATCTTGGAGCTAGCCCCTTTGATTTCTGGGTCCCTATAACTTAGAATGGACGTTGCCTGAAAGCTCACCTTCTTTTTCCATTAGACTTCATAATAAATCATTTAACTATTTAATATAAACTTCAATGCTTGCTTATATTTTCTTTCTTTTCTTCACATTCCCCCCGCCTCCATTTTGTTCTGGTTCACATAAGTGATAATGTTTGAAAAGTCTTCTCTCAAGTACTTTTGTGGGTGGGGAAAATGGGAATTAGACCCTCAGAGCTGCTGTGTATTTTTCTTTCACCCTGACGGATGAACCGCAATGTGGCTGGGTAGAGGTTCGGTATAGTCCTTAACTGCCATTTCACTGTCTTTGTTCCAGCATTAGAGATTAAAAAAAAATCCAATCCCAACATGATTCTTCTTTTATACATAACATGATCTTTTTTTAGCTTAATGTTTGTAGATTTTTCTCTTTCTCCTCAGAGCTAAAAATCTTTACCAGCATCTGCCTTTCTCATCAGTCTAGTTCACTGCTTGTCAATCTTTTATTCATTATCACCCACCTAAGGGGCCTTTTTAGACATTTTTTCCCCTAATTCCCCCTAGGAAATTTCAATAGCACAGATAAGTCACACATCTGCTTCTGTACTGTATCTGGGCTTTATATATGAAAAGTGTAAGATTTTTGTCCCAGTACCACTACCACCACCAGCCCCTGAAATCATTTTTGGCTCCTTAGGGGTAATATCAACCCTGTTGAGGAAGCATGAGGAAGCCTAAAACACAGTGAGCCTTTTATAACCGCTCAAGGAATAATCTACTAGTCTATTATTGTCTACTAGTTAATTATTGTCTCCCATCTGTTAATGAAACATACTCCTTCTGAATTTCCAGTCATTTATATTTTGTTGTTCTTGATTTATCTTTACGTTTTTGCTGCTTCTTTGGACATGGTTCTCAAATCTAATTTGTATCTCAAGAAAGACCATCTCTTCCTTCAATTCATTCACTAACTTATTTATAAGAGAAATTACATGAGGGACTCAGAAAATGTGTTTTGTCATCCTCCTCCATCAATTTCTTGAATGGAATTTACCTTTCATCTGCATTGTCTTCTTTTTCCCCAGTACCTGTATGCCACTGGGGAAATGTGCAGTTTGTTCTGACGAACCAGACAAAAGGTTTGTATACCCAGCTCTCTGAGACTCTGGTCTGGTTGTTCCTAGATCCCAAATGGGAGCAGACCCAGAGATGGTGGAAGGCAAAGTGCTCTCTATTCCCCACAAGGGTGGTGGTGAAGAACAAAAAAGGGGCAGCCCTCCTCTGATACAACTGAAAAAGCTTTCTAGTCCCCTCACCTCTTAATTCCACTCTTGACTTCACGTTGGCTTTTTGGGTCACAGAGAATCCAGTCTCAGAAGACCAAAATCAACCTCCCCAACATCCTTCCTTAGAGCTTAAGCCTAGGCACTAACTTAATAGCATTCAGAAAGCACTCCCGCACACCTAGTTCCACCATCAGGCCTTCAAGCAACCAAGATCTCCCTCCTATGCTATCATTTTACAACCCCCTTATAGTGTGTGGTTCAGATATAATGGTTTTCTTACCCCAACTCTAAGTGAGTCCCTCTGTAAGATACCTCTACTGTCTGTTTCCTCAAAGGGTGGCAGAGAACTGAGGTTTATGACGTTACTGTGGTCTCACTGAGGGGGACCCAACTGGGTGAGGGACTCGGGAGGCAGGAGTGGGGCAGGATGAGGCCATTGGATGCCGGCTGCGGCACCTCAGAAGGGCACTGGGACATGGCGGGCAAGAGAGAGGAAGAATAGATGGTCAAGTGGAGAACCACAGAATGAGTATTCTCAAGACCAAGGGAGAGAGTGTCCTCAAAAGCTGAGTGCTCACTGGGTTAGATGCCACTGAGGTGCCTTGTGGGGTAGTAAGACCCCAGAGAAGGTATTGCATTTGGCTAGGAGCACTTGATAGGAATGCAGTGTCCCACTTACACTGAAGTCTAGGAAGCTCAAGATGAGGCACTGGAAATTGAGTTTATAGAAGAGAGGCATGTTTAAAGTTCTCCCCTTACCTGCTTTCAGAATAATGAATTAGTCCCCTAGAACTTCCAAAGGGAGATCATTTTTTTCAGACTCAGAATAAACTCATATTAGATGGGTTTCAATCCACAGTAGATATTATTCTTTTTGATGTTGAAATTGTCCCATCTTGAGATCTCTGCCTCCAGGCTACTATGGATGGGAAGGGGTAAGCCTGGAGGCAGAATTCTGTTACAACTCCTGTGAGGGAGAATGAAACCTAAACCAGTCAGCACCTTGGAGCTTAAGGACCTATGTGGATGAGAAGTGTATTCAGCCTCCACATCTGAGCACAGTGGAGGAGAGTAGGCCACACTAATCCTCCTATCAGTAGTAAATGTAAAGCTGGATAAAATACATAAAGCCATGGGGTGCCTGGGTGGCTCAGTGGATTAAAGCCTCTGCCTTTAGCTCAGGTCATGATCCCAGGGTCCTGGGATTGAGCCCCTCATGGAGCTCTCTGCTCAGCAGGGGGCCTGCTTCCCCTTCTCTCTCTCTGCCTGCCTCTCTGCCTACTTGGGATCTCTGTCTGTCAAATAAACAAATAAAATCTTTAAAAAAAATACATTAAGCCACTGAATTTATTAGAGAGAAATCGAGTCAGGCAGGACTGGAAGGAGAAGCAATTGCTGGAGAGGATGTAGGTGCCCCCAGGCAAGCCCGCATTTGCTTATTGCATTTTCCATCAGGGCATTTGCTAAATCCTGGTGTGGGGAACAGACCAGGCTGAAAGAGGGGGCTGGGCTGGGACATCTGCCTGGGAGGCTCTCAGTTAAGCATCTGCCTTCTGCTCAGCTCATGATCTCAGGGTCCTGGGATTGAGCCCCACATTGGGCTGCTTGCTCAGCAGGGAGCCTGCCTCTCCCTCTGCCTGTTTGTGCTCTCTCTCTCTTTCTCCCTTTAACAAATAAACAAATAAAATCTTTTAAAAAAAGAAGAAGGAGGAGGAGGAGAAGGAGAAGAAGGAAGAGAAAAAGGAGGAGAAGAAGGAGGAGAAGAAGGAGAAGAAGAAGGAGAAGAAGAAGAAGAAGAGGTTGGACTTAAGGTATTTCCAGTGGGCTGGGAAGAAGGCAGTTGGAATTAGAGATATCATGGAGTCTGAGACTTGAGGGGGAAGACGGAACCTTAGAGAAATGAGCAGGCAGTTTTCCCTTGGGGTATTTATTGATTCCTAAGCTGTGCATCTCCACAGTGAGATTCCCAGCACCTAAGTTGAAAGCAACAGCTCTGAAGCTAAACAGCTATGTAAAAATTTTAGCAGCTCTGCATTGCTGTGGAGCCAGGGGTTAAAGATCAGGGCCTGAGCAGATGGGGAGGCACTCATAAACACTCCAGGCTTATCTTTGAGACAGCAGCAGGGCTGTGCCTTAGAAGTAAAGGCAACCAACAGAAGACCAGCACTAACAAAGTACATCAGAACCTGTAAGAATTCTAGCTTCCTTTTTGGAGAAAGAGAACATTGGTCAAAGTTTCTACAGTTTTCATATACAATATCTATTATCCAAGCAAACCCAATCAAATATTACCAAGCATGCCAAGAAACAGCACCAAAGAACTAAGAACAATAAGGGGCCAAAAATGACAGAAACCAAACCACAGAAGTTCTAACTATTAAACGGAACAGATGGAATTTTTAAATAAAATGATTATCCAGGTCCTGTTAAAAAATACTGATTGGGGGCCGCCTGGGTTGACTCAGTGGGTTAAGCCTCTGCCTTCAGCTCAGGTCATGATCTCGGGGTCCTGGGATTGAGCCGTGCATCGGGCTTTCTGCTCAGCGGGAAGCCTGCTTCCCCCTCTCTCTCTGTCTGCCTCTCTGCCTACTTGTGATCTCTGTCTATCAAATAAATAAATAAAATCTTTAAAAAAAATACTGATTGGGTCTTGAAGGTGAGAAAAACACAAAAAGAGAACCACACACAGGATCTCCAGAACCTCAAGGACCCTATCTGTTGCCACCACAGGAAGATAAAAGAAACATCCCACTGAGTGTTGGTCTAAACCTTAAGTATTGCTCTGAATTGAGCTACCAGACGTGAGCCTTCATATCACAGACCTGATGCCTGTATTAACAGACGTCTGTGGTCCCATTCACTAAAGCCTTCATTGAAATATTTGTCCTCTAGGTATTATGCTAAGCGAAATAAGTCAGACAGAGAAAGACAAATGCCGCATGACCTCACTCATATGTGGAATTAAAGAAATAAAACAGACAAACATAGGGGAAGGGAAGGAAAAATAAAATAAGAGGAAAACAGAGAGGGAGACAAGTCCTAAGAGACTCTTACTCTGGGAAACAAACTGAGGATTATGGAAAGGGAGGTGGGTGGGGGGATGGGGTAACTGGGGGATAAGCAGTAAGGAGGGTAATTGTGATAAGCACTGGGTGTTATATGCAACTGATGAATCACTAAATTCTACCCCTGAAGCTAATAATATACTATGTGTTAACTAAATTGAATTTAGGGGCACCTGGGTGGCTCAGTCCATTAAGTGTCTGCCTTCAGCTCAGGTCATGATCCCAGGGTACTGGGATGGAGCTCCACATTGAGCTTCCAGCTCAGTGGGGAGCCTGCTTCTCCCTCTCCCTCTGCCATTCCCTGCCCCCTTTTGTGCTCTCTGGCTCTCTCTATCTTTCTGTCAAATAAATAAATAAAATCTTTTTTAAAATAAAAATATAAAAAAACAATAAATTGAATTTAAATAAAAAATTTTTAAAAACACAAATATTTGTCCTCTGTACCTTAATATTCTAAAGAGAAAAGAAAGAATTACCTCCATAGAAAAGTGGACTAAGAAAAAAAATTATCCTCAGTTTATATTTTCTTAGCCTCTTTCAAAACAAAAACCTATCCCTAGAACAAGAAGCCAATTGTTCAGCACCCTTAGACAGCCCACATTTGTATTTCCTCTCCACAAACAGAGTGATGAGGGGCGGGGAAGGGTCTTTGAATTTGAATCAGAGGTTAGAGTGCACCATATATTAGTGATGGAAGGAGAAAATGGGTTTCAGAAACATTTAGGAGTAATCTTGTTAAGACTTCACAACTGACTGGATCTGGGAAGGTCCAGGATGACTCTCAGGTCTCTAAACAGAGTGACTGCATATGAAGTCCAACCACTAACATTGATAATTAAGGAGAAGTAGGAACTGTTACTTTTGCCATGTTCAACTTAAGGCATTAAAAGGCGAAGGTAGGCTGATGCTGTTCAGATCCTGAACTCTGAAGGCTACAGAAGAACCTTAGATGAAATTTCAGATTTCAGTGGCATCAGCCTGTGCATGTGCAAGGTGAAACCACGAGAGTAGATGAGCCAGAAGGGAAAATAAATTAAATAAAATGTTGTTTATACTATTACTTGTTTATATCTCATCTCATTTCAAAACTAGATTTGAGGGGCACAGCACCTAAGTGGCACAGTCAGCTAAACGTTGGACTCAGTTTAGGTTTAGGCCCTGGTCTCAGGGTCAAGGATCAAACCCCCATCAGGATCTGTGCTCAGTGCAGAGTCTGCATGGAATTCTCTCCCTCTCCCTTTGCCCCTCCCAATGTACCCCTCATCGTTCTCTAAAATAAATATAAATATATCTATAATTTGGGGAAAAAAAAAAACAGGGGCATCTTGGTGGCATGATTGGGTAAGCATCTGCTTATGGCTCAGGTCATGAGCTCAGGGTCCTAGGATTGAGTCCTGAGTCAGGCTCCCTGCTCAGTGGGGATTCTGCTTCTCCCTGTACCACTTCCTCACCCTGCTCATGCTCTCTCACTCTCTCTCTCTCTCAAACAAATAAATAAAATCTTGAAAAAAAAAACAAAAACACAGATTTGAGTCAGCAGGAGAGCATGTTGCCCAAAAATAAAAACCAAACCAACTGAGGATAGTTGCCTAATGGACTTTAAATTTAGGGCAAACAGGAACTCTCTCAGAAAACAGAGGAATTCAGATTTTGTTTCACTGAAGTAAAGATACAGAAAGTCTTAATAAGTTGAGACTGAGAAAAATGTTGGCTTCAGTGGAAAGTTCCAGCAGGAGAGGAATTAGGCTTTAACTTGTCAATGAAAGCCCTCAGGAAACTCTGCAGGAGTGCTAAGGTGTAAACCAGGTGGAGGGGGCTATGGAGGAGGTAGGGACAGCACGCCTTAAGAGAGCCGGCTTGTAACAGATACATGAAAAAGTGCTCCACATCACTCGGCATCAGGGAAATAGAAATCAAAACCACAATGAGATACCACCTCACACCAGTCAGAATGGCTAAAATTAACAAGTCAAGAAATGACAGATGCTGGCGAGGATGCAGAGGAAGGGGAAACCCTCCTACACTGTTGATGGGAATGCAAGCTGGTGCAACCACTCTGGAAAACAGCATGGAGGTTCCTCAAAAAGTTGAAAATAGAGCTACCCTACGATCCAGCAATTGCACTGCTGGGTATTTACCCTAAAGATGCAAACATAGTGATCCAAAGGGGCACGTGCACCCGAATGTTTATAGCAGCAATGTCCACAATAGCCAAACTATGGAAAGAACCTAGATGTCCATCAACAGATGAATGGATAAAGAAGATGTGGTGTGTATATACACAATGGAATACTATGCAGCCATCAAAAGAAATGAAATCTTGCCATTCGCGTCCGCGCAGATGCAACTAGAGGGTATTATGCTTAGCGAAATACGTCAATCAGAGAAAGACAACTATCATATGATCTCCCTGATATGAGGAAGTAGAGATGAAACATAGGGGGTTTGGGGGGTAGGAAAAGAATAAATGAAACAAGATGGGATCAGGAGGGAAATAAACCATAAGAGACTCTTAATGTCACAAAACCAACTGAGGGTGGCCAGGGGAGGGGGGTAGGGAGAGGGTGGTGAGGTTATGGACATTGGGGAGGGTATGTGCTATGGTGAGAGCTGTAAATTGTGTAAACCTGGCGATTCACAGACCTGTACTTCTGGGGCTAATAATACATTATATGTTCATTAAAAAAATTAAAAAATTAAAAAAGAGAGAGAGAGAGAGAGCCAGTTTGTGAAGGGCACTAGCAGAGATTTGGCCCTGAAGAGGGCCCAGCACATGCGTGGAAAGCTGTCATGTTTGTTTTGAAAATAGGAGGTATTAGGGCACCTGGGTGAGTCAGTTGAGCATCTGACTCTTGATCTCAGCTCAGGTCTTGATCTCAGAGTCATGGGTTCAAGCCTCACATTGGGCTCCAGGCTAGGCATGGAGAAGGAAGGAAGGAGGGAGGGAGGGAGAGAGGGAGAGGGGAAGGAAGAAGGAGGGAAAAGGAGGGAGGGGGGAAGGAAAATAGGAGATATTAAACTGAATCATCCTGAGGAGATTTAGAAAATGGTACAGGAGATCAAAGATAATTGATAGAGCAGGCCCTAGACTAGATGAAAGGAAGTGTGGGATGCAATGATCTTGAATAGTGTGGACGCTCTGTCCCTGAGCCAAGAGGAAAGAAAAAGCAATTACAATGGTTACCATGCTGACACTCTTCGCTGGTTAGCATAGTAAGACCTGAGGTATTTTATCCCCCTTTACTTCAGGAGCCACTGAGGAGCAGCAGCCATGGCTCTGCGATCCTCTGTGGCCGTGGGCCTCAACAAGGGCAACAAGGTGACTAAGAACCTGAGCGAGCCGAGGCACAGCCACCATGGGCACCTCACCAAGCACACCAAGTTCATGCGGGAATGATGGAGCGGTGTGTACCTTCACCCCAAAAGAGGCAGCCACCCATGGAGCTGCTCAAGATCTCCAAGGACAAGTGCACCCTCAAGGTCACCAAGAAAACTGTGGGAACATACATCCAGGCCAAGAGGAACAGAGAGGAGCTGAGCAGTGTCCTGACAGCCGTGAAGAAAGCAGACCTCCGAGAAGGACCAAACCCCCATCCTTCTGTATGTAATAAGGCCTTTTTGGAACTTGAAAACAAAACAAAACAAAAATGCTAAGGGCATAGAATTATCTACTGAGAGACTGAGATATGAAGACATTTCCTAAATTCATTTCCATTTGGACCCTCCCTGACTAAAAGTCCCTGTGCCTTTGGCCAGTAGGTCCCACTGCCCCCATGGAGATTATAGGTGTTAATGACTCTGCGTTGGAAAGTGGGATGGCTGGAGGTTAGGGAGAACACACCCTGATACCTTCCTATTCTGATGATACAACAAAGATTCAAACAAAGATACAATGTTCAAGGTTTGAATACAGGGCTTGGCTATTGTGAGAAGTTATTTGAGGATGAGAAAACCTCCCTCTTCCATCCCTCCTTTCCTTCCTGCCTTCTTTTAACACTGTTCCCACCCTTCATGCTTTCTTTCCTTCTGTCCTCACCACCCACACCTGAGCTGTCCCTCCACAGTTTGCCCACCATCCCTGCTCCTTCGGTTTCCCATCAGCCTGAGTCTCCACCATGACCCCTGACCCCATCCTTTCCATTTTCTTATCTGACAAGTAGACTGCCCCATCCCCACTCTGGGAGATAACAGAAATCTGACAGAAATCTGACGTATTTTCACAGCTTCAGTGACCTTACCTGGGAAGGAAATTAAAGCCAGTGATCCCTAAACACTCCACTACCCCAAAACCAAAGTTTAGGGGCTATGTTCTGGGTCAGTAGCTCACTGGTATCACCAGAGTGAAGCTGTAAGAGACCAAGAAGATGTGCATGCTATTCTTAGAGACCCTGTGGTAGAGCTTTTGGAGGGCCATGAACAAGTCTGCCCTCCCCAGCCAGAGGTGGTGTGCCCGACAGAGCTCTGAGGTAAAGGTCTCTAGCAAGGGAAGAGTCAGGTTCACACTGTCCCTTCAGGATTCCTTTTCTACCTGAGGAAGGACTCAGGAGCACTGGGTGGGGTGGGGGTGCAGAGGGTGCAGAAAGAGAGGGGATTTTTGTCCCTGGGAGCCTGTGCCATCCATCATTGCCATCATTCTGTGACCCCCTTCACAATCTTTCTCAGCCTCCATACCTCCCTCAAGGACCCAAATTCTCCTTCACACTGCCCAGCACCCTAAATTGAGCACCCTATCACAGCACAAGGGCAGTGGGGTGGGGTTCTATGTCTGCTCCTCTGAGGCCCCATTTCTTTTGACATCCTTTAGTGGCCAAGTCCACCTATTCAGCCATCATCTTCTGTATATTCCTAACTCTTGCAGAATTTTGGCACCCCATACTACTGCAAATTTTTATTCTCCCGGTCTCCAATGTGCACCTCAAAGCCTATGTTTTTGATGTACCATAAAGAGAAGAACCATGACCCAATAAAAGGGCCACAGTGGTGCAGAGAGGAGAAAGGTAATTGGAAGCAATAAACAATAGGAGAGGCTATTCTGTAAACACTGGGCATTACGTTGAATACTTCATAAAGCTTGAATTTTGTGGAGTTATTCTAACCCTTTGTATTTCACAGCAATAATATTTTATGGGAAGCCACTATGCTTTCATTTACCTCAGAATTTTTCTTCTATCCTCTCAACTCAAAAACATCCGTATCAATTACTAAAAATTTTTATCTGCTGGGACACCTGAGTGGCTAAATCTGTTAAGCATCTGCCTTTGGCTCAGGTCATGATCCTGGGTCCTGGGATCAAGCCCTACGTTGGGGGGGCGGTCCCTGCCCACTGGGGGGTCTGCTTCTCCTTCTCTCTCTGTCCCTCCTCCCCACTCATCCTCTTTCTCTCTCTCTGTAATAAATATTTTTAAAAATAATTTTTATTTGCTTTTTTCTTCTTTTATACCTAGCGTACTTCGAACAGAATTAGTCATAATCCTCATTTTAGAGCACATAAATGTCACCAGTATGTATGAGGTTCATCTATATTTTTATTCTCAGTACCCATCTCCCACCACATCGGTGCTCACTCTAACATATTTACTATATTAACTTAAGCTTGCATTTTATTCTTGTAAAATATGGATAATTGTTGTTTGAATTGTTTTAACTATATAATGTGTTGTTCCAAAATGTCATTCTCTTTCTTATTGGTTTTCACTAATTCATTTTTAAGATTGCTCTCTTGCTAACACTTACATCTAGTTTATTGTTTTTACCTCCTGCATTCTCATAATTACCTATTATCCCAATGTCAGATATATCCAGTTCCCAGATGTGACTAAAAATTCTGAGACACATATCCTCATATGGGTCCCCTTATGAACTCATTTTTTTTAAAGATTTTATTTACTTATTTATTTTACTGAGAGAGAGTGCTTGAAAGAGGAAACACACGCAGGAGGAATGGGAGAGGGAGAAACAGGCTTCCCACTGAGCAGGGAGCCTGAGGCAGAGCTCTCCATCCCAGGACCCTGGGACCATGGCCAGAGCTGAAGGCAGATGCTTAACTGACTAAGCCACCCAGATGCTCCCCTCCCCCCCAACTTATGAACTATTGTAAGAATTTCTCTTGGGTGGTCATGGTGTGTGCTGTCCCCCTGCACTCCAAGGTTCCCTCCAGGTGGATGGGGAGTACTGTGCCCAAGTTCGGCCTCCTAACAGACAGTTTTTCTTGTGGTTCCAGGCAGTTCCCTCCCTGAGTTCCAAGGCATCTTATGGTTTTTGGTGCTACTGTAAATTTTTATTTAGGGGTGCCTGGGTGGCTCAGTGGGTTAAAGCCTTGGCCTTCAGCTCAGGTCATGATCCCAGGATCCTGGGATCGAGCCCCACATCAGACTTTCTGCTTGGCAGGGAGCCTGCTTCCTCCTCTCTCTCTCTGCCTCTCTGCCTACTTGTGATCTCTGTCTGTCAAATAAATAAATAAGATTTTTTTAAAATCTTTAAGAATAATTTATTTAAAAAAAGAATGTAAGAAAGCCTTCAGGTACTGGAATGATCTTATCAGACATCAGAGGAGTTTTGGGGATATCTTCATTGTGGGAAGCTTTCTGTATGAGCCCAAGTCTCATTAAACACAAGCAGATTCAGGATGCATGGGTGGCTCAGTCAGTTAAGTTTCTGCCTTAGGCTTAGGTTGTGGTCCCACGTTCCTGGAATCAAGCCCCACATCAGGCTTCTTGCTCAATGGGGAGCCTGCTTCTCCTTCTGCCTGCAGCTCCCTCTGCTTGTGTTCTCTCTCTCTCTCTAATAAATAAAATTTTTTAAAAAAATAAGCAGATTCATTTTGACAGGGGCAAGTAGGGAGAAGGCCTTCATGTGGAAACCAGTGCTTATTACCAGAAAACCCATAAATATAAATATGTGGGAAGGCCTTCACTAAAAGCCCAGTCTTATACATCAGTAGATCCACATTGGAACAAAACCCTATATGGGTGACCATTCTGGGGATGCTTTCATGTTAGCTGAATTCTTAAAACATAGCAAAGATTCCATATGGAAAAAAGCTCTTTGAGGGTAAATGATGTGGGAAAGCCTTATTATCAACAGCTATATGTCAATAAGTTAAGCAACCTGGAAGAAATAGATGCATTCCTGGAAACCTATAAACTATCAAGACTGAAATAGGAAGAAATTGACAACCTGAATAGACTGATAACCAGTAATGAGATTGAAGCAGTGATCAAAAACCTCCCAAAAAACAAGAGTCCAGGCACTGACAGATTCCCTGGAGAATTTTACCAAACATTCAAAGAAGAAATAATACCTATTCTCCTGAAGCTGTTTCAAAAAATAGAAACAGAAGGAAAACTTCCAGACTCTTTCTATGAGGTCAGCATTACCTTGATCCCAAAGCCAGGCAAAGACCCCATCAAAAAGGAGAATTACAGACCAATATCCCTGATGAATATGGATGCCAAAATTTTCAACAAGATCCTAGCTAACAGGATCCAACAGTACATTAAAAGGATTATCCCCATGACTGGGATTTATCCCTGGGATGCAAGGGTGATTCAACATTTGCAAATCAATGTGATAGAAGACATAAATGAGATGAGAGAGAAAGAAAAGAACCACATGGTCCTCTCAGTTGATGCAGAAAAAGCATTTGACAAAACACAGCATCCTTTCCTGACTAAAACTCTTCAGAATATAGGGATAGAGGGAACATTCCTCAATTTCACAAAACACATCTATGAAAAAACCCACAGAAAATATCATTCTCCATGGGGAAAAAAGAGAGCCTTTCCCTCAAGGTCAGGAACATGACAAGGATGCCCACTCCTGCCACTATTGTTTAACATAATACTATAAATCCTAGCAACAGCAAGCAGACAACAAAAAGAAATGAAAGTATTCAAATTGGCAGAGAAGTCAAACTCTCTGTCTGAAAGGAACCAGAAAAGATCCCAAATTGTCAAGGAAATG
Source organism: Lutra lutra (assembly GCF_902655055.1). Classification (NCBI taxonomy): domain Eukaryota; kingdom Metazoa; phylum Chordata; class Mammalia; order Carnivora; family Mustelidae; genus Lutra; species Lutra lutra. The sequence continues at coordinate 58,541,260 of NC_062287.1, read as the reverse complement.
TTGAAAAAGAAAAACAATACTGAGGGCATTGTATTGCCCGATTTCAAGTTATATTACAAAGCTGTGATCACCAAGACAGCATGGTATTGACACAAAAACAGACACAAAGATCAGCGGAACAGAATAGATAGCCCAAATATGGACCCTCAACTTTATGGTCAACTAATCTTCAACAAAGCAGGAAAAAATATCCAGTGAAAAAGAGACAGTCTCTTCAATAAATAAGACTGCTATATACAGAAGAATGAAACTCGACTGTTCTTTTACACCATATACAAAGATAAACTCAAAATAGATGAAAGACCTCAGAGTGAGACAGTCATCTATCAAAATCCTAGAGGAGAACATAGGCAATAATCTCTCGACATCGGCCACAGCAACTTCTTTCAAGACATGTCTCCAAAGGCAAAGGAAACATAAGCGAAAATGAACTTTTGGGACTTCATCAAGATAAAAAGCTTCTGCACAGCAAAGGAAACTTCAACAAAACAAAGAGGCAACCCACAGAATGGGAGAAGATATTCACAAATGACACTACAGACAAAGGGCTGTTATCCAAGATCCATAAGGAACTTCTCAAACTCAACACCCATAAAATAAATGATCCAGTCAAAAAAATGGGCAGAAGACATGAACAGACCCTTCTCCAAAGAAGACATACAAGTGGCTAAGACACATGAAAAAAACGTTCATCATCATTAGCCATCAGGGAGATTCAAATCAAAACCACATTGAGTCCATTGTTTTTTAATGTTATGAATATCTTTTTAATACTATTACTTTTTTTAAATGTCTATCTTAGGAAAAAAAATTGGTTGCCCTTAAGATTATCTTATGTCTTTCTATAATTACCTTTATGAGATGGTTCGTATTCTCCAGACACTTTTTCATCTGGTATCAGTGGACTTAAATTTCTATGTCCAAACACATGAGTTTATTTCATTTAAATTACTTCAAAAACCCAGGCAACAATTTGTACCTAGTGTACCTCAGAATAGCAGCGAACTGAACTTTTTTTAAAAGATTTTATTTATTTACTTGACAGAGAGAGTCACAGTGAAAGAGGGAACACAAGCAGGGGGAGTTGGGGAGGTAGAAGCAGGCTTCCCGCTGAGCAGGGAGCCCCATGTGGGACTTGATCCCAGGACCCTGGGATCATGACCTGAACCAAAGGCAGACACTTAAAAACTGAGCCACCCAGGCGCCCCTGAACTGAACTTTTTTTTTTTAATTTTATTTATTTATTTGACAGAGAGAGAGAGAGAGAGATCACAAGTAGGCAGAGAAGCAAGCAGAGAGAGAGCGGGAAGCAGGTTCCCCGCTGAGCAGGGAGCCTGATGTGGGACTCCATCCCAGGACTCCGAGATCATGACCTGAGCCAAAGGCAGAGGCTTAACCCACTGAGCCACCCAGGTGCCCCTGAACTGAACTTTTTTAAGCTACATTTGTTCATGTGAATTCTTTGAGATTTTTTTTTTTTAAGATTTTATTTATTTAAGAGAGAGAGTGTGTGTGAGAGAGAGAGGAAGAGACAGAGACTCTGAAGCAGGCTCTGCACTGGCATGGGGCTCAACCCCACATCAGAGAGATGATGACCCGAACCAAAACCAAGAATCAGATGCTTAACTGGCTGAGACACCCACAACCCCCAATATTTTTTTTTATTTAAATTCAGTTAGAAAATTTTGCAGTGCAATTATTTGCCCTCTTTAAAGGCAAGAGTTGACTCAAGCTAAGGGCCCAGTTGCATTCTTTGGATGTTGATACCCAGTTTTACCAGCAGCAGGTATTGACAAGAGACTCTTTTTTCCCGATGACATGTCTGGCTTACTAGTCAAAGATGAGCTGACAGGACATGCCAGTATCACCCTGTACCTTTGTAGGATAGCTTGAAATCAGAAAGCGCTATGCCTCCAGCTTTGTTCCTGCTCAAATTGCTTGGGTTGTTTGGAGTCTTTTATGGTTCCATATAAACCTTAGTATTGTTTTATTGTTTTTTCTATTTCTATTAAGAAAAAAATGGCTTTGGGATTTTGATAAGGATTCCACAGACTCTATAGATCTCTTTGTGGTATGAACATTTTAAGAACATTGATTCTTCCGATTCATGAACACAGGTGGTCTTTCCATTTATTTGTGTTTGCTTTCCTCTCTTCATTGATATTTTATCCTTCTCAGCTTATAAGTCTTTACACACTATGAAATTTGGTTGTTTCTTATATTTTTAAATCAAGATTATAAAACTTCTCATCCTATTTACAAATCTAGAAAATGTTCATAATCATTTTTAAGGGGTCATTATGACCTAGTCAATTAAATTTCCATAAAAATTTTACACTATGTTTATAAACTTCAGAGTTCAAGTTTCCTCAGATACAAAAACACTTTTCATCCTAAAAGTGACTTTTCTGAGCTTCTAATAAAAAATTGCAATCTAATAAAATAAACTTAGAGATTTGTTAATTGTGTGGTTCTCTTAAAAGTAAACTTACTGGAATTTTATTAACACTTTAAAATGTATAGCAGGGGATGCCTGGGTGGCTCAGTTGGTTAAGCAGCTGCCTTCGGCTCAGGTCATGATTCCAGCGTCCTGGGATCGAGTCCCACATCGGGCTCCTTGCTCATCAGGGAGCCTGCTTCTCCCTCTGTCTCTGCCTGCTATTCTGTCTGCCTGTGCTTGCTCTCTCTCCCTCTCTCTCTGACAAATAAATAAATAAAATCTTAAAAAAATAATAATAAATAAAATAAAATAAAATAAAATGTATAGCAGTTACTGGTGTGCACATTTAAAAGTTGGAATCTGTTAAGTACTGTATCTGCTAGGATTTCTAATATGCCAGATTTTCTTATAGATTATGAGATCATAAAATAACAAATATACAGGATTGTTGCCCTGCTAACCCAAAAATATAAACACAGTGACTTTGATCTATTTAATTATCTCTCCACTCAATCACTGGCTGGGATGCAGGATTAATATCTTCTCTGTGATCAAGTTGGTGTTTTATTTGCAAAATCCTTTCAAGTAGGAAAATATGAATTTAAAAAAGACAAACTTTCCTCACTAAAAAACATAATGTACAGGGAAGACAAGATGGCAGGGAAGTAGGAGGAGGCACCGTTTCAACCTGTACCCTAAAGTGAGCTGATTACCTACCAAAGAACTCCGATCACCCATGAAATCAGCCTGAGATAAGAATTATACAAGCCTGGATCTCTATGGGGGCAGAAGACACCAGTGGGCGGAGTGGGAACATAGGACTGATACTGGAAGATAAACAAAAGGGGGAGGGAGCCACCAGAGGCGACCCATTGGAAAGCAATACCCCAATATGAGAGGCCCCTGCATCTGGGGACCAGCATTAACTTAGAGTCTGGTTGAAAGCACTCAAAAAGAGCAAAGGATAGCTGGGGGAAATTGTGGGAATCAGGGCAGTTAGGGACAGGGGCTTAAGTCCCAGGACCCAGGACAGCCACCCCTGGTGCTGAGCCAAAGAGAGTGCGGTGGAGAAACCAGGTCTTGGTCCCTGAGCCACCAGCATGCCAGCCCGGCGCTCTCCGACCGGAAAGACCAGGCACTCCCAGCCCAGGCCAGCAGGAAAATCTCAGTGTGCGACCGCTGCTTGAAACCTCTCTGGCGGTGTGGAGCTGCCCAGACAGCTGCTGCTGTCGTCGTTTTGGGTACAAGCAGGAGTTCCTGTGTCCCCAGGGACAGCGACTCAGAACGTGCTCTGCCAGCAGCCGAGGGGGAACTTATGTGCTCTGAAGCACCCAAGGGGAACAGACTGAGGCTTCTCTCTGAGAGGGAGGCCAGGGTGAAGTTTGCTTTCCTCTAAACCTCCAAAAACCATCAAAAGCTGTCAAGGCAAGAGAAAAAAAAAATGAACAAACAAACATAAAAACCTCCAGAGAACAAAAGCCTGAAAAACCGGTTTCCTCAGAGCCCACCCCCTTGAGGAGGGCGGGAGAACTTAACTCAGGGAACATTGCCTGAAAACCCACAAAGTGGCAGGCCCCTCCCTGAGAAAACCAACCAGGAAAGAAAAAGAAGAAAAAAAAAAAAGACGACAAGAGAACAACCACCACTACTTCATAGATACAATCTTTATTTTCAATTCGTTCCCAGTATTCTGGTTCACTTTTTTTATAGAGATAATTTTTTAACCTATTTACCATCACAGTGAGATATCCAGTACATCAAATTCCATAATAACCTTTTAACCTGAATACATATACCCGTGTTTTTCTTTTGCTTTTCTATTTTTTAATTTTTTTTGAATTTTAGTTTAGTTTAGCTTATTCTTTTTTATTTTTATTTTTTAATATTCATATAGAGTTAAACTGCAAGGTAATCCCCTTTTCCCAATCAATGCTACCCCTATAGGTAAACCAATTGTTAATCCCCCTTTATCTTACGAAAGTTGAATCCTTTAACAAAGATGTCAAGATACATTCAGGAAGAATCAAAATAACCTTCCTCGCCCACAATGAGAATTTATAACCACTCTCCCATCTTTTTCTTCCACCAGTGTTTCTGTGTATTTGTGTTTGTCCTGCTAGTATATAAATCTTATAGTTGGGGTTCTTTTGACGAGGTTCTTTTTTTTTTTTTTTTTTTTACTTTTATATATGTACTTTTTTTTCTCTTGTCATATACTTTTCTCAGTCTTTTTGTTTGTCTGTTTTTGTTTGTATACATCATAAATCTTACCTTGGGGCCCATTTGGACTGAGCCTTCCTTTTATCTTTCTTTTTTTTCCTGTCTCTCTCTCTCTCTTTTCTTTTTCTTTTTTTCTCTCTTTCTTTTTTCTTTCATTTGGGTGGGGACTCCTGATTGCTCAGAAGCATTCCAGGGAGCACCTTGACTGCCCCACAGTGGAAACATCCAGCTACATCCATTCAGCCATCTTTCACCAAAATGACTAGGAGGAGGAATGCCCAAAAGAAGAAAAATTCAGAGGATGGGCCTTCTGCAACAGAGCTAACAGCTATCGACATAGACAATATGTTGGAATGGGAATTCAGGCTAACAATTATCCAGGCAATAGATAGGTTGGATAAAGCCATAAATGACCAAACAGAATTGATTAGGGCAGAACTGAAAGCCAGGAGGGATGATGTTCACAATGTTAGGGCAAAACTGAAAGCCAACAGGGATGATGTTCACAATGTTAGGGCAAAACTGAAAGCCACCAGGGATGAGGTTCAAAATGCTCTCAATGAGTTCCAATCTAATCTAAGTTCTCTAAAAGCTAGGGTAACTGAGACAGAAGATAGAATTAGTGATCTGGAGGACAAACAGATAGAGAGAAAGGATCAGGAGGAAGCCTGGAACAAACAGCTTAGAAGCCACAAAAACAGAATCAGGGAAATAAATGATGCCATGAAACATTCCAACATCAGAATTATTGGAATCCATGAAGGGGAGGAGAAAGAAGTCTAGAAGATATAGTGGAACAAGTTCTCCATGAAAATTTTTCCCAATCTCACGAATGGAACCAGCATTCATGTACTAGAGGCAGCATGGTCTCCCCCCAAGATTATAGATTCTCGAAAGTCCTCGAGACACCTAATAAGAATGAATAATTATAATTGTAGGCAGGCCCTCTTGAAGGCAGCTAGGACAAAGAAGCTCCTTACATACAGAGGAAAGCCCATTAGAATAACGTCTGACCTGTCCACAGAAACCTGGCAAGCCAGAAAGGGCTGGCAAGATATATTCAGGGCACTAAATGAGAAGAACATGCAGCCAAGAATACTTTATCCAGCAAGATTGACATTCAAAATGGATGGAGAGATACAGAGTTTCCAAGACCAGCAAGGCTTAAAAGACTATGCAACCACCAATCCAACACTGCAGGAAATCTTAAGGGGAGTTCTATAAAAGAGGAAACATCCTAAGAATAGCATTGAACAGAAATATAGAGACAATCTACAGAAAGAAAGACTTCGAAGGTAACACGATGTCAATAAAAACGTATCTATCAATAATCACTCTCAATGTGAATGGCCTAAATGCGCCCATAAAACGACACAGGGTTGCCGATTGGATAAAACGACAGGACCCATCCATATGTTGTCTACAAGAGACCCATTTTGAACCTAAAGATACACCCAGACTGAAAGTGAAGGGATGGAGAACCATCTTTCATGCCAATGGGCCTCAAAAGAAGGCCGGGGTAGCTATTCTCATATCAGATAAATTAAATTTTAAACTAAAGACTATAGTCAGAGATACAGAAGGACACTACATAATTATAAAGGGACTATCCACAAAGATGATCTAACAATTGTAAATATCTATGCCCCCAATATGGGAGCAGCTAATTACATAAGAAAACTATTAAATCAAGATAAAGAGTCATATTTATATGAATACATTAATAGTACGAGATCTTAACACACCTCTCTCAGTAATAGACAGATCATCCAAGCAGAAAATCAATAAAGAAACAAGAGAATTGAATGACACATGGGACCAGATGGGCCTCATAGATATATACAGAACATTCCACCCTAAAACAACAGAATACTCATTCTTCTCAAGTGCATATGGAACCTTCTCAAGAATAGGCCACATACTGGGTCACAAATCAGGACTCAACCGATACCAAAAGACTGAGATTATTCCCTGCATATTCTCAGATCACAATGCTTTGAAACTGGAGCTCAATCACAGGGAAAAGTTCGGAAGGAACTCAAACACCTGGAAGCTAAAGACAACCTTGCTCAAGAATGCTTGGATCAACCAGAAGATCAAAGAAGAACTTAAACAATTCATAGAAACCAATGAGAATGAAGACACTTTGGTCCAAAACCTATGGGATACAGCAAAGGCAGTCCTAAGGGGGAAATACATAGCCATCCAAGCCTCCCTCAAAAAAATTGAAAAATCCAAAATACACTAGCTGTCTCTACACCTTAAAGAACTGGAGAATCAACAACAAATTAAACCAACTCCACACATAAGAAGGGAAATAATCAAGATTAGAGCAGAGATCAATGAGGTAGAAACTAGAGATACAGTAGAATGTATCAATGAAACTAGAAGCTGATTTTTTGAAAGAATCAATAAGATCGATAAACCATTGGCCACACTAATCCAAAAGAAAAGAGAGAAAGTTCAAATTAATAAAATTATGAATGAAAAGGAAGAGATCACAACTAACACCAAGGAAGTAGAAACAATCATCAGAAGTTATTATCAACAGTTATATGCCAATAAGTTAAGCAACGTAGATGAAATGGATGCATTCCTGGAAAAATATAAACTCCCAAAATTGAACCAGGAAGAAATTGACAACATGAACGGACCAATATCTAGTAACGAGATTGAAGCAGTGATCAAAAACCTTCCAAAAAACAAGAGCCCAGGACCTGACGGATTCCCTGGGGAATTCTACCAAACTTTCAAAGAAGAAATAACACCTATTCTCCTGAAGCTGTTTCAAAAAATTGAAGCAGAAGGAAAACTTCCAGACTCTTTCTATGAAGCCAGCATTACCCTGATCCCCAAACCAGGCAAAGACCCTACCAAAAAGGAGAATTTCAGACCAATATCACTGATGAATATGGATGCTAAGATTCTCAACAAGATCCTAGCAAACAGGATCCAACAGCACATTAAAAAGATTATTCACAAGGGCCATGTGGGATTCATCCCTGGGTTACAAGAATGGTTCAACATTTGCAAATCAATCAATGTGATAGAATAAATCAATAAGAGAAGAGAGAAGAACCACATGGTCCTCTCAATTGATGCAGAAAAAGCAGTTGACAAAATCCAGCATCCGTTCCTGATTAAAATGCTTCAAAGTATAGGGATACAGGGAACATTCCTGAACTTCATAAAATCTATCTGTGAAAGACCCACAGCAAATATCATCCTCAATGGGAAAAAGCTTATAGCCTTCCTGTTGAGATCAGGAACACGACAAGGATGCCCACTCTCTCCACTCTTGTTCAACATAGTATTAGAAGTCCTAGCAACTGCAATCAGACAACAAAGAGAAATAAAAGGTATCCAAATTGGGAATGAAGAAATCAAACTCTCTCTCTTCGAAGATGACATGATTCTTTATATGAAAAACCCAAAAGACTCCACCCCCAAACTACTAGAACTCATACAACAATTCAGCAACGTGGCAGGATACAAAGTCAATGTACAGAAATCAGTGGCTTTCTTATACACTAACAATGAAAATACAGAAAGGGAAATTAGAGAATCGATTCCATTGACTATAGCACCAAGAACCATAAGATACCTGGGAATAAACCTAACCAAAGAGGTAAAGGATCTGTACTCGAGGAACTACAGAACACTCATGAAAGAAATTGAAGAAGACACAAAAAGATGGAAGACCATTCCATGCTCTTGGATCGGAAGACTAAACATTGTTAAAATGTCTATACTGCCTAGAGCAATCTATACTTCTAATGCCATTCTGATCAAAATTCCACCGGTATTTTTCAAAGAGCTGGAGCAAATAATCCAAAAATTTGTATGGAATCAGAAGAGACCCCGAATTGCTAAGGAAGTGTTGAAAAACAAAAATAAAACTGGCGGCATCACGTTACCTGATTTCTAGCTTTACTACAAAGCTGTGATCACCAAGACAGCGTAGTACTGGCATAAAAACAGACACATAGACCAGTGGAACAGAGTAGAGAGCCCAGATATGGACCTCAACTCTATGGTCAAATAATCTTCGACAAAGCAGAAAAAATATACTGTGGAAAAAAGACAGTCTCTTCAATAAATGGTGCTGGGAAAATTGGACAGCTATATGTAGAAAAATGAAACTCGACCATTCTCTTACACCGTACACAAAGATAAACTTGAAATGGATAAAAGACCTCAACGTGAGACAGGAATCCATCAGAATCCTAGAGGAGAACATAGGCAGTAATCTCTTTGATATCAGCCACAGCAACTTCTTTCAAGATATGTCTCTAAAGGCAAAGGAAACAAAAGCTAAATGAACTTTTGGGACTTCATCAACATCAAAAGCTTCTGCACAGCAAAGGAAACAGTCAAGAAAACAAAGAGGCAACCCACGGAATGGGAGAAGATATTTGCAAATGACAGTACAGACAAAAGGCTGATATCCAGGATCTGTAAAGAACTCCTCAAACTCAACACACACAAAACAGACAGTCATATCCAAAAACGGGCAGAAGATATGAACAGACACTTCTCCAATGAAGACATACAAATGGCTATCAGACACATGAAAAAATGTTCATCATCACTAGCCATCAGGGAGATTCAAATTAAAACCACCGTGAGATACTACCTTACACAAGTTAGAATGGCCAAAATTAGCAAGACAGGAAACAATGTGTGTTGGAGAGGATGTGGAGAAAGGGGAACCCTCTTACACTGTTGGTGGGAATGCAAGTTGGTGCAGCCACTTTGGAAAACAGTGTGGAGATTCCTCAAGAAATTAAAGAGAGCTTCCCTATGACCCTGCCATTGCACTACTGGGTATTTACCCCAAAGATACAGATGGAGTGAAAAGAAGGGACATCTGTACCCCAATGTTTATAGCAACAATGGCCACGGTCGCCAAACTGTGGAAAGAACCAAGATGCCCTTCAACGGACGAATGGATAAGGAAGATGTGGTCCATATACACTATGGAGTATTATGCCTCCATCAGAGAGGATGAATACCCTAATTTTGTAGCAACATGGACGGGACTGGAAGAGATTATGCTGAGTGAAATAAGTCAAGCAGAGAGAGTCAAGTATCATATGGTTTCACGTATTTGTGGAGCATAACAAATAACATGGAGGAATTAGGGAGATGGAGAGGAGAAGGGAGTTGAGGGAAACTGGAAGGGGAGGTGAACCTTGAGAGACTATGGACTCTGAAAAACAATCTGAGGGTTTTGAAGGGGCGGGGGGTAGGAGGTTGGGGGAGCTAGGTGGTAGGTATTAAGGAGGGCACGTATTGCATGGAGCACTGGGTGTGGTGCAGAAACAATTAATTCTGTTATGCTGAAAAGAAATAAAAAAAATAATGTACACAACATATAGGCTAGCCAGATTGACTTTAATAAGATGAAAAAGATTATTATAATCAGAACCCCAAAAAAATGTGTGAATGGTGAGCAATTTCCATTTTCTAGGACAATTTATTTCCTCTATCATGCATTTTTAATTAATGTCTTTTACTACTATTGGCATGCATACAAGCTTTGAATCCTGAGATGAAATGTTGTATTTCACAAGAGATAGCAAGTTTTTTTAATTTAATAAAATGTTATAGGAAAACTTCTTGTAGAAAAATTAATCTGGGGATCAATTTTATATCAAAGTAGAGAATATTCGTATATCTAACATAAATAGGAAATTTGCCCCACCTCAGTAAAGTTGTAGTCATTTTTATAATTTTTAAAACAATCTGTGATTTTCTTACTGTCAAAAAAAGAATAATGTTACCCATTAGGATCGCATTTCAAAACTGCTTGTGTCCATCACTTCTCCTTTTTAAGTTTTTGGTGAAATAGTATTCTACTTTGTATCCTTTGTTTTCAATTAAATTTTTAACTAAGGCTGTATTAAAGTGTTTGAGGTGTATAAGTTTTGGTATCTGGTTGGTACCTTGAAAAGGGGAAGCCTGAAAGGAATGAAAGTGGGAAATGATGTGTGTTGGTCTCCCTCTGTGGCCCCCACAGTGAATGTGTGAGCCTTGCAGACCTTGGGAAGGGCTCCAGTGCAGGAAGACTTGTCCTTTGGTAAGCCACTGTTGCCACCGTGGCTCTGGGAACAGAGAGCCCACCAGTGGAGTTCTCCATGGACTGCCTATTCTATCCAATCCTTCCTTCCTTTGGGGTGTTCTCATAAATGTCTCTTTGAAGATCCCATGCCACCACCACCACCCTCTGGGCTAGATGTCTATTTAGAGATAAGTCATTCCATGGGGAATCTCAGGGCTGCAGAAGCTGCCAAGGAGAGGCAGGAAAAGGGAAGGTGAAAATGAACTGTGGGAGGCCATGGTAAGGCTTGAGACAAGAACCAAACCAGGCCCTGACTTGGGCCTCCTTTAAAGGCTGAATAGCTGAACAAAAGGCTTAGGTCGATAAAGTCGAGTAGCACTGAGAAAGGGTCTGGGCTATGTGTTGCGTGCTCGCCTACGTGACTTCCCACACATTTGCTAGTCAGATAGAGACGATTTGGCCGGGCTCAGAAATTCTTGGCTGGTCCTTGCTGTCCTTGCACGGGCTATAGACTACACCACTGTAAGACTGTGCTGTGCTTACATAAACTATGTCTTGAGTGGCCTTGAAGTCAGTACATCTGGCGCTAGAGGGTCTGCTATTGGTGCTTGGGAAATAGATAATGGGAAAGCTTGAAGGATTTTCTGTGCATGTTGCAAACTCTTTAGTAATCAGCTAAAAATAGATACTTTCTTATGATTGTTTCTGTTAGCTATATAATGCCTTGCTGCCTTGAATAAAATTGGCACTATTAGACATCCTCCTTGGTGCTCCTCTTGCCCCCATCTCTTTGTCTCTTAATTTCTTTTCAGCATCCTCTCACCCTCTTGACCCTGGTCGATTTGTCACACCGGCCGCGACAATGAACCACTTTTTTTCTGCTCCCATGAGCTAGAGATGGCCGATGCTAGTGTCCTACTGTCCTTCTTGGTCTCTTACAGCTTGCAAAGCCCCCTCATCTCATGAAATGGACCCAACACTTGAGCTCTTAAATATAGTAAGAACAATGGCTTACAGAGCTCCTATTTAGTTCTGTCAATGTTGCAATGATGTATTTGTTCTGTTACCATTGTTTTATAGAACAGGAGACTGAGGCTTAGCCAGGCAGCCTAAACTGCTCCAAATCACATGGCTAATATGTGACACAGCCAGGTCTCCATCCCTAAAGCATCTTTGCTGAGATCTCATGCTGCTATCTCTGGGTCATGGGACTACCTCCAGAGCACTCGATTCCCTCCAGCAGGAGAGGGCTAATGTACTCAGGGGTAGATTCTCTTGGGAGAGAAATGCAAATTTTTTTCTTTTTTTTTTTTTATTTATTTATTTGACAGACAAGTAGGCAGAGAGGCAGGCAGAGAGAGAGAGGAGGAAGCAGGCTCCCCGCTGAGCAGAGAGCCCAATGCAGGGCTCGATCCCAGGACCCTAGGATCATGACCTGAGCTGAAAGCAGAGACTTTAACTCACTGAACCACCCAGGCACACTGTAAATTTTTTATTATAACTGATACCACCTCTAATTCTGAAAATTATTTGAAGGAAAATCCCTTTTCTTCCAAAAAATAAATTACTGAACAAGAAAGTAACATACAGATCTGGCGCCACACACCGGAAAGCAGGATTGTTCCATAACTTAGAAAAGTTGTCTGCTATGATTATGCCTAATAGGGATCTCTGAGCTACCAAGCATCTGTGACAATGGCAGAAATATAAATCTACTAACTTTGTTTCTCAAGAGAAAGAACTTCGCCACATAATTCATTCTAGGAGAGATTTGCCATGTGAGTCTACATGTAAAGTTGGTGGGAGGGCTGCCTTGTTACTCCCACAGTGACATGTAAAGTTGGTGGGGGAAAGCTGCCTTGTTACTCCCACAGTGTATCTGATCTTAAGGAGCTTGGCATATATGCAGAATTATCAAAAGCCTAGCTCTGAGGCCATATGGATACACACTGTATTTGTTTAAGAGACAATTTTATTTCTACCAGTAACTGTCCTAATTGCTTCATAAATATGTATTCATTCAGCAAAAATTAATTCAGTCCATGCCATGATCCAAACACTATCCTAGTCATTTGAGGTGCATCAGCGAAAACGGGACATTTTGAACAAAGATTCTGCCTTTGCGATGCTTGCAGTGTGGTAAAAGGAGAGAGATAATAAACTATAAATGCAATGAATAAGCAGACTGTATCATATGTTAGAATAAGAGCTGTGGAAATAGAAACTGTAGAGGTTAAGAGAGTTGGAGTGACAGGTTGCAGGTCAGAATAGGTAGCCTGCGAATATGAGGGGTGAGCCAAGACTGGGAGGTAGAAAGGGGCAAGCCAAGTCTACTGCCACTCCCGGAAGAGTCGGAATGGAGATCAGGAAGAAGGACGAGTACAGCAACTGCCTTGATGAGGGATCGCTGCTTGACTACTCAACAACCAGCAGGGAGATGTCACTGCAGTGAAAGTGAGCAAGGGTAAGTGTTAAATGATCCTCCCAAGTCACATCAAGACCATCCATGGGGTGAGGCAGTACCCACTGGCTCCATCTCCCACTGATTAGAGGCCTACCCCGCGGGGCATGAATCCCCCCGTACACGGATGAGGTGTGAGTGCCAAGGGCAGTCAGACAACAGCCTCAATGGGGAGGTGCCAAGAGGAGAGGCAGGAGGCTCAGAGACCAGGCTGGAGGCTGGAGGAGATGAGCTGCAGGGCTGCAGGAAGCTGGGCCATTGCTGTCTGCAGCAGCAATGGGATAGAGGGAGGAGGTCTAGCAGATCCAATGTTGTACACAAAAGACCTGATTCAGTGATCACAGGCATTCACTTCCACATCCATAAAACTGAATTTCTTGGTCAGCTTCAAGGTAGCAGCCCTCCTAGTTCTCTTATATTTCGTGGTGTATATGGATTGGTCGTTATAATGGTAATAAGCAAGGTCTGGGGCAGCAGGAGATGCTGATGATGGTAAGGCCCTTTCAGGCTGCCTTCTCACACAAGCCCTGCCGGAGCACTTTGTTTTGTCAGTGTGAAATCAAGCTCCAGTTGTTACAAGGTCAAATGTTGCAAGTCACAATGAAAGAAAACCTAGATACCAGGAGGGGCCCATGCTGGGTAATCTTCCTTCTGACATGTCTGAAGGGACAGTTACTAGATTCTGTCAGTTATGAGTTCAGTTCAGAACAGTAGCTAGCCTTTGGAGACATATCTTGAAAGAAGTTGCTGTGGCTGATATCGAAGAGGTTACTGCCTATATTCTCGTCTAGGATTCTGATGGATTCCTGTCTCACGTTGAGGTCTTTTATCCATTTTGAGTTTATCTTTGTGTACGGTGTAAGAGAATGGTCGAGTTTCATTCTTCTATATGTAGCTGTCCAGTTTTCCCACCACCATTTATTGGAGAGACTGTCTTCTTTTTTCCACAGTATATTTTTTCCTGTTTTGTTGAAGGTTATTTGCCCATAGAGTTGAGGGTCCATATCTGGGCTCTCTACTCTGCTCCACTGGTCTGTGTGTCTGTTTTTATGCCAGTACTACGCTGTCTTGGTGATCACAGCTTTGTAGTAAAGCTAGAAATCAGGTAACGTGATGCCGCCAGTTTTATTTTTGTTTTTCAACACTTCCTTAGCAATTCGGGGTCTCTTCTGATTCCATACAAATTTTTGGATTATTTGCTCCAGCTCTTTGAAAAATACCGGTGGAATTTTGATCAGAATGGCATTAGAAGTATAGATTGCTCTAGGCAATATAGACATTTTAACAATGTTTAGTCTTCCGATCCAAGAGCATGGAATGGTCTTCCATCTTTTTGTGTCTTCTTCAATTTCTTTCATGAGTGTTCTGTAGTTCCTCGAGTACAGATCCTTTACCTCTTTGGTTAGGTTTATTCCCAGGTATCTTATGGTTCTTGGTGCTATAGTCAATGGAATCGATTCTCTAATTTCCCTTTCTGTATTTTCATTGTTAGTGTATAAGAAAGCCACTGATTTCTGTACATTGACTTTGTATCCTGCCACGTTGCTGAATTGTTGTATGAGTTCTAGTAGTTTGGGGGTGGAGTCTTTTGGGTTTTCCATATAAAGAATCATGTCATCTTCGAAGAGGGAGAGTTTGACTTCTTCATTCCCAATTTGGATACCTTTTATTTCTCTTTGTTGTCTGATTGCAGTTGCTAGGACTTCTAATACTACGTTGAACAAGAGTGGAGAGAGTGGGCATCCTTGTCGTGTTCCTGATCTTAATGGGAAGGCTATAAGCTTTTTCCCATTGAGGATGATATTTGCTGTGGTTTTGGTTTTTTCTTACGTGGCAGAAGAAGACCACAGAGGTCAAAATTAATAGGATGAAAATAAAGGGGCTCCTGTTAGGGCACCAGAGGTTATCAAGTTGTAATAATGGGCAAGATGAATGGTGGCACTGAAGAATGTGAAAATGAATCTTGTTTTGACATCTTGGGCAGAAGCTGCCCACTGCTGCAGTTAGAAATTTCTGGAGGATTCCTAACAACCCCGAGTTTGAGGGTTCTTCATGGGGTGGATGCCCAGATGTCAGGAAGGAGTGACTGCCTTTGAAGCTGAGAAACCAGGATCAGCCCCTTGGAACTTGACTGCTATGTCAGGTAACAGACCTGATAATGGCCCTTCATTTGAGGCTCAAGAGCAATTTTTTCCCTGATGCTGTTTTCAGAAAACCAAACCTCCAAGTTTCACCAAATACAGAGGCTGCATAGGTGGGTGTTTGGGAAATCCTGCTTTTACCCATTGGTGATAAAGCTGGAGGTATCATTTGAGTCATTAGTAATATCCATAATTAATCATATCAGCCTATACCAACAGTGCAGAATCTAGGATGGCAAACAGGAAAGCAGCCTGTATGAACTCCATAGCCACTCACCTGTGGGTCCTAGAGGGCCTGGTCTTATTGCCATCAGCACTTATTGCTCATTGCTGAGGGCAGTAAGACCCATCTCCACAGGACACCCCCCCACCCCACTTCAGGCCCTGGGAGTGTGAGGTTAATTATACTTTTAGAATTTGTATAGTCCTCTCTCTTCCTTGAAGCTTGTAAATGATAAAGCTCAGTGGAAATTCCGAGTAAAAAGTAAAGCATTCTGGGGACACATGGGTGCCTCAGTCAATTAGGCGTCTGCCTTTGGCTCAGGTCGTGATCCCGTGATCCTGGGACCATGGCCCCCATCCAGCTCCCTGCTCAGCAGGGAGCCTGCTTCTCCCTCTGCCTGCTATTCCCCCTGCTTGTGCTCTCTCTCTCTGACAAATAAATAAAATCTTTAAAAAAGAAAAAAGTAAAGCATTCTGTAATGAGAGTACCAGTGAAGTGTGTGTCCCTCTAACTGCAGAGATAGGTTGGGATTCCCCGAGTCCGAAAACTACACAATCAAGTGAATTTGCACCTACATTACAGCCACAGCTCTCCAGTAAGGCAAAACCTCATCCCACCTTGAGAATAAACAATAACCAGAAGTACTTGGGGCCCGTTTGGAGGTGTTCAGTGGGACTACGAGACTTGGGTTTCTATCCATCTCCTACCTTTACAGTTTTGCCAGGACTGTCATTGGCAGGTTAAGACCTGTGTTGGAAACATCCTTGGCAACACCTCCTAGAATTACCCCACCAAGTTTGGTTCACTATCATGGCCAGTTATCTCTTCTATTGTGGGTAATACCAGGAAACACTTTCACCAGTTTTCACTTATATAATAGCCATCTGTCTACGTTAATGGAAAAATCTCTCAAGATTCTTTTATTCTTTTAAATTTTATTAAGTTTTTTTTATTTTAATTCCAGTATAGTTAATGTACAGTATTATATTAGTTCCAGGTGTAAAATATAGTGATTTAACAAGTCTATACATTACTCAGTGTTCATCATGATAAGTGTTCCCTTAATCCCTGTCACCTGTTTCACTCATCCCCCACCCACCTGCCCTCTGATAACCATCAGTTTGTTCTCTGTAGTTAAGAGTCCATTTCTTGGTTTGCCTTTCTCTTTTTTCCTTTGTTTTGGTTCTTAAATTCCACATCAGAGTGAAGTCATATGGTATTTGTCTCTCTCTCTGATGGCCTTATTTCAGTTAGCATTATACTATCTAGCTCCAACCATGTTGTTGCAAATGGCAAGATTTCATTCTTTTACAGTTGAGTAATATTCCATTGTGTATATATACCACATCTTCTTTGTCCATTCATCTATCAGTGGACACTTGGGCTGCTTCCATAATTTGGCTATTTTAAATCATGCTTCAATAAAACAGGGGTGTATATATCCTTTCAAATTACTGTTTTCGTATTCTTTGGGCAAATACCTAACAGTGCAATTTTTGGATTGTAGGCTAGTTCCCTTTTTAACTTTTTGAGGAAACCCCATGCTGTCTTCCACAGTGGCTGCACCAGTGTGCATTCCCACCAACAGTGCACCAGGGTTCCTTTTTCTCCACATCCTTGCCACACTTGTTTCTTGTGTTAATTTTAGCCATTCTCTCAGGTATGAGATGATATCTCATTGTGGTTTTGATTTGCATTTCCCTGATGATGAGTGATGTTGAGTATCTTCTCATGTGTCTGTAGGCCATCTGTATGTCTTCTTTGGAGAAATGTCTGTGCATGTCTTCTGCACATTTTTAAATTGAATTATTTGGGGTTCTTTGGTGTTGAGTTGTTTCAGGTCTTTATATATTTTGGATATTAACCCTTTATCAGATATGTCATTTGAAAATATGTTCTCCCATTCAGCAGGTTGTCTTTTAGTTCTGATGACCATTTCCTTTCCTGTGCAAAAGCTTTTTATTTTGATGTAGTCCCAATAATTTATTTTTGCTTTTATTTCCCTTGCCTCAAGAAACATCTCTAGAAAAAATATTGCTATGGCTGATGTCAGAAACATTGCTCCCTCTGCTCTCTTCTAGGCTTTTTATGGTATCAGTTCTAACATTTACATCTCTAATCCATTTTGAGTTTATTTTTGTGTATGGTGAAAGTAGTCCAGTTTCATTCTTTTGCATGTAACTGCCCAGTTTTCCTTAATACCATTTGTTGAAGAGACTGTCTTTTTTCCATTGTATATTGTTGCCTCTTTCATTGAAAATTAATTAACCATATAATTGTGTGCTCATTTCTCGACTTTCTGTCCTGTTCCATTATCTATGTGACTATTTCTGTGCCAGTACCATACTATTTTGATTACTACAGCTTTGTAGTAGAACTTGAAATCTGAAATTGTGATACCTCCAGTTTTGTTTTTCTTTTTCAAGATTGTTTTGGCCGGTCTCAAGATTATTTTATTTGCTGTCCATTTATAGGAGTTCCTATAATAGTCAGGAAATCTCTTTGTTTTTAAAGCATTTCAAAAGCAGTTCAAAATCAACCCTAAATTATACCTACCGTCAATACAAGCATTGGTTCTTATCATTCATTAGTTAGCAGATGTGGACAAAGGCAAATCTGAACCGATTTAGTTTCTGTGAAAAGTTTAAAGGTAAATTCAAGTCAGCTTCGAAATTTTTACTTTTTCTTCTTAGGTATGAATCATTTACAGAGTTAAACAGGGAATATCCGAAGGAGCGTCTAAAGGATCTGCAAGGAGCATGGAGAGTGCCTTCACAGAGGTAAGGCATTGCTGGGCTGCCCTTCTGTGGGGAAGGTGGGGCGGGGCGGGGCGAAGCAGGGCGAGGCAGGGTTTAGGGTCCTGCCGCCCTATCCCAGTGCCATGTGAAGAGGGAGGCATGACGGGCAAGAGCTGAGATGCAAAGCCGTGTTTTATGAGGCAACTAGGGGAGAGCCCGTAAGGGTTTTCTGTCCTACAAGTCTGTTCAGCATGGGAAACCATGGAGTTTACTGGAGACTCAGAATCCAGTTGGCTGAGGCTTCCGTGAGCTTTGCTGCTGCAGCCATAGTTCTTGAACAAGCACTGTGCCTTGCTACTTGATCTAATGGAAGACCAAAGTGAGTGATGGGCCTCCCATCAGCACTATGCTGAGTCATACTGGGGCCCAGACCCTTAGGTGTATGCTTTATGTATTGGTTAAGTGGTTAATTTTTTCCAGAACATTAAAACAAGTGAAAAAATCTTGAAAATTTGAAAAGTAGGTTATTAAAACTTACATTAAGTTCAAATATTTTATTTATACAAGGAGTTTGTTGTAACTTAATATTCCTAGGTTTAATGAAAGGAAGCTAACCCAGAAGAATTAAAAGATTAATATATTGCTCTATATGAAAATAAAATTTTCTTTTTTTAAAAAAGATTTTATTTATTTTTCAGACAGAGATCACAAGTAGCCAGAGAGACAGTGAGAGAGAGAGGAGGAAGCAGGCTCCCCGTTGAGCAGAGAGCCCAATGTGGGGCTCAATCCCAGGACCTTGGGATCATGACCCAAGCTGAGGGCAGAGGCTTAACCCACTGAGCCACCCAGGCGCCCCCAATCTTCTTAAAGAAACAAAGAAATGGCAAAAAATAAATGACAAACTAGGAGAAAATATGTACAACAATGTTTCCAGATAAATGTCTAACATCTCTAATATACAAGGAACTTGTAAAAATTGGGGCGGGGGATGAGAGTTTGGAAAAACTGATAGATAAAAGGTCAAAGACATGAAACAGACAATCTACCAAAAAAAAAAAAATTTAATGTCCCTTAAGCATATGAAAAGAATACTCAATTTCACTTTTAATAAGAGAAATGCAAGTTAATATAATACCAGGATACTATCTCTTACTGAATCAGATTGGGGAAAATTAAAAATCTGTTAATTATACATTATCTGTATAATCTGTTAATTATACATTCTGTTGGCAAGCCTGGGGGAAGCCAGCACTCTTATACATCACTAGCCAGAATGCAAATTGGTAAACCCCAATCAGGGAGAATTTGGCATTGTCTAACAAAAGGACACATGCTCTCCCCACTTATTGTAATTTACCCTGGTCAAACATCTCCAACTGTACATGAATATGTATGCCCAAGGGAATGCATTGTAGGATTAATTGTAATTGCAGAATATCAGAAACGACTCAAGGAACTTACACAGGAGAATGGTTGAATGAATATGGTACATCCAGCCAGTGGAATACTATGCAGCTATAGAATGAGAACCCTATCTACAAACTGATATGGAAAGGCTTCCAAAATGTATTATTAAGTGAAAAAGTAAAATGTGAGAAAGTCTATATAGTATGCCACCTCTTATGAAAGAAAGGGAAATAAGAAAATATATATGTTATCTGCAAAACTGTACAAAAAGAAACTTGGGAAAGGTAACCTGGAAGCTAGTAAGCTTGATTATATCCAGGGAGTGGGGGGAACTGGGTGAAAAGAATGAGACGATGGTCACAGGGTAGAAGGCAGAGGGGAGTGACAGAGGAGAGTTATGAACTTGTCCAAGTCTGTGCCTTAGAGCCATGTTAATATTTCACTCAATTTTCAATGAATAAAAAAATTTTAGTGAATAAAATCAAGGATAAAATGGAAAAATTTGACATAGAATATACACGGGAGCAAGCAAACCTAATGATATTTCAAATGAGCACCAATGGTCTCGCTTGGGTCTACCAACCCGGGGAAAGGAAGTCTCTTGAGCAAAGAACTGCATCTTGACTCTCCCATCTTCTTCCCTGAGCTGTCACCCCAACTACACTGCTCCCAATCCCCTTCAGAAGAGTCCTCTGGACTTCAGAGTCCAGCGGACACCAGCACCTGCATGGGCCCCAGCCCTCAGCCTCTGAGGAGCTCAGCTGAGGCCACAAGGATGCTGTCCCCCTCTCCCTGGTAGAGAATAACATTAGCTGGTCAAGGAGAAATTCTTCCCAGGCCCTCAGGTAGGCGGAGGAATGGGAGGGAGGCAGGCCAACTCCCAGACGTACACCCAGAATTCACAAATTGCTCCATTGGAATCCAACGCCATCAGGGGGACATATGGTGTAAGGAGAGGGCCAAAAGCCACAAGGGCACAGCCAGCTGCAGGGGCAGGACTCCCATGCACAAAGCTGTCCTCAGCCCTGAGGACAAGCAGACCCAGTGAAGGAACAGGCAGACCACCATGAGGGAGCCAGCAATCCCCCAGTTATCCTAGAGTCCAGGTGAATGACCTGGGTGACAGACTGCTGTAAACCATCAAGAAGGAACCAAGCAAACCAGCTCTTACCAACTTCAATTTGCCCAAACTGACATTCAAGGTATCGTGCAGAGGCAACTTATGAACATGCACCCACATCTTTCCCTAGAGGGCTCCCCTCCTCACCAGGTAGCTTCCTGTGCTCGCTCTCAGCCAGGTCTGTCTCCATGTGGCCTGGTAATGAAGAAGCCCCAACCCACCAACCCTTTCTCACTGCCCTTCCAGACTTACCCCAAAGCTGTGACACCTGTGAGAAAAGTTCCCTGTTGGTTCACAGCAGGCTCCAGATTTTCCTGACCCCTCTGATACCTGCCCCGGAAGAAGTCTCGAGGCCACCCGCTGCTGCACTGCCTGACACCTGCCCCATTTAGACCCACACCAAGCCCTGTCCCAGGGCCCAAAGGCAGAGATGGAGCCAGTCGTCCGGGAACTCTGCCCAATCCTGGGCCCTCCATCTCGGGGCCACCTCTTGCTCTTTGAGGGGCTTCTGAGCATCTGATGGGATAAAATGTGAAAGTGCTTTGAAAACAGTAAAACACCCTGCGAACATCCAAAGAGCAAAGGGAGGGAAATCCAGGACAAGGACTGGGTGCTGTGCTCGCAAGAGAAGCCCCCTGCAGGCTCCCAGGAGAACTCTGCGAGCAATGGTGGTCCCCAGGAAGGGTTCCGGGGAAATGGGGCCAGTGCCAGCAACAGAGGCAGGCTTGCCTGGCAGACACCCACATTCAGCCCGCTCTGCCAGGCAGGGCTCCATGCCAGGCCCAGGCCCCAGGGAGGAGATTAGCTGTGGCAGGAACTGGCCAAGGGGAGCAGGGGCCCAGCCTGCCAAGCACCCACAGAGGACAGAGGCAGAACTGCTCCCAGCATTTGGCAGGCACTGGCTCCCAGCTGCACTTGGCTCCCAGGAACATGTGGCTTCTGCCAGGTGCCGAGATGGGAGGGCAGGTGACAGGTCTGCTATGCCAGATGGGTGACCCTGCCCGGAGAAAGAGGAGCCAGAGTCTCAGGGAGCCCCTGCAGACTGGCTTTGGCACTCACAGCGCTCTCCATCACAGTTGAGGAAGACCACAAACTTGCCAGGTTTTGCCACCCTATCCCCCCCGCAGAGACACCAGAGGCCCAGAACAGAATTCCTCCCCTGCTGTCTCCTTCCCCTATCCAGGAGGGGTGGTGAGTTAACAACCGATACAGTTCACAAGGGAGGCAGGAGTCCCCACAAGTTGTCGTGTGAGAGTGACTCTCCCCATCAGAAGCCACAGCCTGAGGGCCTCATGAGTAGGTCTGGGAATTCCAGCGCTGTCCCTGGGGTCCTGGCTGTGGTCAGGAGGACACAAGGAGACAGAGGTCAGAACCCAGGGCCTGGAGCAGGTGTAGGGGCTCCAGCTCTCCCACTCCTGCTGGTGCTCATGCAGGGTGTCTGGAGGCCAAGGAGACTGGGGGCAATCAAGGGGCTTGGGACCTAAGCTCTTCCTAAAGGTTACCTAGTGTTTCGATACTTTAGTGACTGGTACTACCATACGTGGCACATGGGTTGACTATCTGGCCTGCCCTTCCCTGTCTCAAGCTCTTCCTGACACCAAACTGCCCATCTCCCACACGGGGAAATCCCAGGGCAGAGGGCATGAACCATCAACCTGCTTCCTCAGCCCCTACATGTTGACATCCTAGACTTGCCCATGACCGAGTGGCCCTCCTCCTTTACTTCCTCCTGCTTCATACTCATGACCACAGCCTCACATGAGCCTCATAACAAGAGCCAAGCTTGGTGCCAGACAAGTGTGAGGAGATAGGAAAACATTATAACCCCTGGCACCAGAAGGCGTACAGTAGCCAACCCACCTGCGGCCCAGCTCTGCCTCCGTAAAGCTGTAAGAGAACCTGAAGGTAATCTTCCAGACCCCAAATCATGATCTCCCTGTCCCACCCTCAGGTCCTATCCAGCCTTTCTTACCCAAGGGCTCCCTCCCGCAGGCCCTGCTATGAGGGGTCCTATGCAGTCTACACCAAGGCTTTCCCTCCTGCATCACTGCCTGGGTGTGGAAGGAGGAGACTCAAGAGTTGAAAGATCCCATAAGGATGATTCTGCCCAAGCAGGACAAAGAACCGACTTGCCCAAAGCCCCAGTGAGTTAGAGACGGAGGAGAGATAGAGCCAGTATCCAAAACCTGCCTGGTGATTTCTTTCCCGTAGCCCTCCAGACCCAGGAGGGACCCTCTTTCTTCTGAGCAGGAAGGAAGCCTGTCCTGTCAGCTCCTGCCAACATGTAGGTCCTCACCAAGCATTAGGGCCAGTAAGCCCTTGGGAAACAATACAGGCCAAAGAGAGGATCACCTTGGGCAGACCGGAAGGCACAACAGTCTACTGAGGAGAATCTGTTTGTTTGCTTGGTTTTATTTTGTGTGAGGGGATGGGAAGTTGTAACCAGGAAGGTACCAAAGGTGAGTGTCCCCTGGCCTCCAGACCGCAACCTGGTTTCAGTGTCATCTCTGCATCTTCAGGAACAGAGTAGCCATGATTGCCACCCAATATGGTCTCGTCTGCTTCATCGAAACTGAGGCAGCAGTTTTAATGACGGTTGTGACCATAGAGGGCAGGCCCAGTGCAGAGGGAAACAGAGGACATATGGAACTGTCTTCCCATCCCTCCATACACATCTCTGCCTGGGAACCACAAAAGTGCAGCCAGCCATCTAACAGGCGTTCACCCCGTCCCTGCACCATGGCTGGCCTGGTCCCAGTGCCAGGCCTCCCGACAAAGATTCCAGTTACCACTCGCCTCACAAACCCAGGTGAAGTCCTCCCCAGCCAGCTTTGCGCTGAGAGGACGATATGTGAGAAAGGAATTAAGTTTCTTTGTCATCCAGTAGCAAGATAAAGTCAGCCTGCACATGTGAAAGGGAAAGACATGACACTATAAAATACGGGAACTTGAAGAGCCAGGTGAGGTCACTTCCTAGCCAAAATCCATCTTTAGTCAAGACATCTTGGCCTTTTCCGTAGCAACCAAACCTTTCCGATCCCAGCGAGGTCAGACATGACCCTGAGCTAGGAGGAGGGGGGTCACAGTGGAGTGGTCGGGCGGAGGTACTACTACTGTTAGGCATCCTCAGACATCCTCCCTGCAGGGCACAGACTAACAGTGCAGGCACGTGAGGAGGCGGCCCGGGGTTAGAAGGACACACTAGCTATTTGCAGAAGGGAAGAAGCATTATAGCTTTCTGGAGCAAGGGGATAATGACACAACAAAGAGGAAGCCGGGCAGCCGCAGGTCCACAGTCGGGACACTGAGGCCAACCAAAGCATCGCAGGCCTAGGCCTGGTCTCTTCAGTCCTGAGCCCAGGCTCCCGCAGCCGCAGCTGGGCCCAGGCCAAGGGGCTCTGCTTCCCAACACAGGCTGCCTGGAGAACTGGCGCAAACCGAGACCCCAGCTACTTCCACCAACAGGGTTGACAAGTAAAAGTACACGCTGTAAGACGCCCCAGAGACAACCCAGGTGGATTTTGTTCTTTTTCCTCTAATAAGGGGAGGAGGAAGATTAACTGGGTTTAAGGCTAGAACAGAGAACAGTCATTGAGAAAGACAGTAGCCAGGTAATAAGGGGAAAAAAAATTAAAACAATGAATCGTTGAACACAATTTGATGAATACATCAAAAACTAATGATGTATTATATGCTGGCTAACTGAACATAATTTTAAAAATAAAAATTAAAAGGGAATTTCTAAAGCTGTATTCCACCCAATAAAGAAAATACGTTGTGATGTTTAAAAGGGGGGGGGGCATCCAAAAATCTCAGGACAATGACCGTCTGCTACAACGACCAGCTTTGGACCACAGCTTCAGGCCTTTCGCGTTACATTTAAAATAGCTGAGAAAGCAAGAGCCACCCTGCGGCCCCAGGTCCCCCAGTACTGGCCCTGGGGCTAACCAGCGCCTTCCTCCGCCAGGCGCTCAGTTCGTTCCGTGGACTCGGGCGCCCCCGCGCGGCCGCGCCCGCAGCGCTGCTGCCTCCGGCGTCCTGGGTCCCCGCGGCTGTTCCCCCGAGAGCCCCGCGGGGCCCGCTCAGCCCCAGCCTCCCCCGGGCCTCATCAGCGCGCGGCTGATCCGCTGTTTGCGCGCCCGCGGGCTGCCGGGGCGGTGGCAACGACTGGCGGCCGGGCGGCGCTAACGAGCCCCGCGGGAGCGCGGCGGCGGAGAGGCCGGCCCTTGGCAACCACGCTGGCTCCGCCGTACCGCCCGGCCGCCGTGAGCTCCCAGCGCGGGGGCCGCCCTCGCCGCTTCCCGCCTCTCGTGGCCCCGGCGCTTCCACCCCGGCCCCCACGCTGCCCCCACGCTTGGCCCGGGCTGGAAGGGCCTGTACCGACACTCACAAGCTCGGGGGGCTTCGGAGCTGCCTGACAGCCTCTCTGAGCTCGGCTTATCTGCATCCGGTGGGTGGTCGTATGGGTATTAATTAACATTGGTTCCCCCTTTACCGTTTACCAGGAATCAGCCTGGGTGCGCCGTTACATCTTTTACCTCCTTTAGTCCTCAGAACAACACTGGTTGTTCTGCCATGTGCGTGTGCTATCCCATTTCACAGATAGGAAAACTGAGGTGGCGTAACTTCACCTGAAGGCACACAGTCAGCGAGGGGCTCAAAGCCAGGGCTCCTTGCTCCAGTGTTTTCATAAGAACCTTCTAGGCCTCACAACCCCCACAGATGCTCCTCAGAACAAGGGAGTCCGTGGCCCAATAATTAAGGACAAACTGCGTTCGTGGAGGCTGACAATACATTTTGGGGAGTTGGAGTCTCTTAGAGAAGAAAACTGCTTGCCTTGGTTCTGGTGTTTTCCAAACTTATTTGAATGGGGAATCTCTTTTTTTTTTTTTTTTTTAAACCGCTTAGGAGGGGCACCTGGCTGGCTCAGTCCATTAAGAGTCCAACTCTTGATTTCAGCTCAGGTCATGATCTCCAGATCCTGGGGTCAGCCCTGCCGCAGGCCTGGGCTGGACATGGAGCCTGCTTGAGATTCTCTCTCCCTCTGCCCCTCCCCTCCCCTCCCCCATGTGCACACTCTCTCCAGTAAACAAACAAACACTTACGAGCCTTCTGGGGAACTATGTTCTGTGAAATACGCTTCAGGACACACTGGCCTCTGCAGTCTCAAATGTGAGAACCCACATTCAAATGTGTAAGGCCCCACACCTGAAAAGTACTATGGAACCAGGAGGACGTGCTCCATTATTGGAGCTATTGTGATCATCCTCACGTTCATTATCTTTTAGCAGTCCTCGCTGTGGTCTTGCTGATCACTTCCTATGTGCCAAGCACTGTTCTAGCTGCTTTGTATGTATTATACCTTATAATTATGCAGGTGTTAGCCCACCTAAAAAAAAAAAAAAAAGAAAGAAAGAAAAAAACAAGATCATGCTAATTGAATGAGTAATAGATGCAAAATTGTTAGAAGAAAGCACTTAGAATGACTACAAGCATTGGCTAGTATCATTATTCCCATTTCACAGAGAAGACTGAGGCACAAGAAGATTAGGTAATTTGCTCTAGGTCACACTGCTGGTCAGTGAATTGGAACCCAGGCAGCCTGGGGGCAGGGCCTCTGCGGATGACCAGAGCACATTCTGCCTCTGCCAGAGCTGGAAGCCAGATCCCAGGTCTGGGCCTGTCAGCAAAGCCTTGAGTCCCCGTGAGAGCATTTCTTCTCTGTGAAGGGCCACCACCCCCTATCCTGCCCATGCCCCCTGCCCATCACAACCACCACTGCAGGGACCCCCAGCCTGGGTTGGACCCTACTCCCACCATTTACTGGCTGAGTGGTCTCAGAAAAGCAACTTAGTCATCAGTTTCCACGTCAGTAAAAGGACGGGATCATCTACCACACTGGTGAGTGAGGACAGACTGAGATGATGGATATAAAGTACTTAATACAGGGCCTGAGCCATCTGAAGCATTCGGTACATGACGGCTCAGCACCAGCCCCCACTCCCACCCCTGCTGCTGGGTCCCTGGCTTACCCCTCATCTGCCTGCCGCACGCCATGGTCTTGAAACTATGGCTTTATGTGTCTGTCTTCCCCTCAAAATTGAACCCCAAAGGTTGGTCTGGTTCACTGCTACATGGCCTACCACACTAAGCTCAGCACACACTAGAAACCTAATTAATGTTTGCTGAATGAACAACTGAATTATGATAAGGAAAAAAGCTATTATTAATTATTGAGAAACCGCTGTGCCCTAGGCCCAGTTCCAAATATTTTACATGGATTCTAACTCACTTAATACAACGACCCTATCAGGTAAATACTATTATTTTCCCATTTGAGGAAACTGAGGTATAGAGATGTTCCTGGTAAATACCGGAGATGGGATTTGAACCCAGGCAGTGTGGCTTTCGAGCCTGCAAGTTTGGCCACAGTAACCAAGCGAACAGATGGATGCGTGCCCACACTTGCCGCGTTGCTGAGAAGGCCAAAAGATACTAAAAGCCCTACCCGTGCACAAAGGTTTTGTTACTAAGCCCCAGAAAAAGAAGGAACCCTGGGTTCGGGCCTGTTCCTCCCAGGCCTCAGTTTCCTTATCTGTGAAGTAAAGGTTGGACTTGATAATATCAGGGCTCTCACACTCATGGTGGAGGGGAGGAGAAAGGTTTCTTTGGCCCAACCTCCCTTCCCCCAAGAACAGCAAGGAGTTAGATGGGCCCAGCTTGGGGCAGAGGGCAGGCCAGCAGCCAGAAAAACAAGAGTCTTTGTGAGCGAGGACCCCGGTCAGAGTGGGCTCTGATTCACTAGGAGTCAAGGGCCAAGGGTCAAGGTCCCAGCCAGAGTTGTGTGATACAGTAACTAAAGGCAATAATGACCATTCACAAGTAGCTAGGTCTTTACAGTTTGTGTGATTGCACCTGGCCCTCACACCAGCGCCGTGGCTACTACCCCTAAGAACTAAGGCCTAGAGAGGCCTGGGGCTTGTCCAGGGTCACACTGTGGGCTAACATCTAAACCCCACGTGCCTGGGGTCTGTTGATTGACCATCAGTTTAAACTGCAGCAAGCCATACTCTAGAAAGGGCTCTGGCTCTTTAAGGAGGAGTGAGCAGGACCCAGGTGGTGGGCCTGGCTG
Source organism: Lutra lutra (assembly GCF_902655055.1). NCBI lineage: Eukaryota > Metazoa > Chordata > Mammalia > Carnivora > Mustelidae > Lutra > Lutra lutra. The sequence continues at coordinate 58,513,314 of NC_062287.1, read as the reverse complement.
CAGTCATGTGAGAGAGTGGCCTTTTCCACTCATTAAAAGTTTAGCTGGGCGAGCAAGTGACGTGGGCACCTGGGGCCAGCAGATCTCCTTGGGGCTCTGGCCAGAGCTGGCCCCAGCATCGGGCCCAGGCTGCTGTAATGGGGCCCCAGGTGTCCTGCCGAGCCCCTGTTCCCCAGAAGAGCCTCTCGGGCCACCAAGGCCCAGTTCATTATGGCCTAATTGGTGGCAAATCATCAGCCAGCCTCAGGGACAGAGAGTGATGAGCTCAGAGCGAGAAAAGTTGGAGCATCCACAACTGTCTCCCACATGGTCACAACTTTCTCCGCAGTGGCCCAAACTTTCCCAGTCCTGGGGGGGGCACTCCCAGGTCCCTGCTGGTGCCCATGTTTGTCCAGGTTGCCCAGAGCCAGCTGCACCCTGGATATGCTGCTGTCACCGCTGGGACTGGCTCAATCCTCAGCGGTAGCCTGGCAGTCTGGGCCTGAGGTGCCTCCAGTCCCCACCCCCTGAGCCTCAGCCTTGAGGGTGCCCTCAACCTGGTGATGGGTGCCCTAGCTCTATCCTCACTCCTTACCCCATACCAGGACACCTGGTGGGGCAGCAGCCCCCTCCACACCCCGGAGCAGGGCCGGGGCGTTCCCTCCCTGAAAGAGAGAAGATGTCCGGTTCTCTACACAAGCATGGGCCCCACATCCCCACCCCTGGGCCAGTTCACAGAGGCTGCTCCCCTCACTAGCCCATCTCCTCTCACACCAGCTGAGGAGGGAGGGGAAGGGAGAGGGAGGTAAAGATGATAAACCAAAGGTTGCTATCTCAGAGCATCAGCCTGTTGAGTCTCCAGGGAAGCCCGGCGAGGTGCAAGTCCTATCCGTATTTCACAAATAAGGAAACTGAGGCACAGAGATTTTGAGTTCGCCCGCCTCGTGCAGCCTTTCCCTACAAAGAAGTGAGATTAATCTGGGCACAAATCACTGCCACTGAACCAGCTGTGAAAACTGCCCCAACTTAACTTCTGAGTCTTTGCTTCTTCATCTACAAAGTGGGGATGTTATCATATGTATTCTGTGACATTGGGAGGCTAATGACAGTGTGTGTAAAATGCCCGTCATAGTCCTGGCAGCGAACACATTCATTCGTTCAATGACTATGGTTAATACTTTTTCATAGCCCGGTGGAATGGAAAATCACAGGCTTTGGAGCCAGCGGTTCAAAAACCATGATTGCTCCATGAATCCAAGCCAGGTTCCGAACCAGCCCTGGAGTTTCCAGGGTCAGTTAGATGCTCACCCTGCCCTCCCCAAGCAGGAAGAGACAGAACATACTTGCAGTATGACCTATGGAGGATAGGTCAGGGGTCTGAGAGGTCACCTACCTCTCCAAGCTGAGCTTTATCATTTGGTAAGCGGTGGGCAGTGTCCATCCCACAATAATGCTGGTTGTCCTGAAGCCTGAGCGCCATAATGTAGGTGATTGTGGTCTGCAAATTCTAGAATGGTGTAGAAATAGCCCCACTGCCTCACAGATGAGGAAGCTGAGGTTTGGGACCTTGAGTCACTGCCCAAGGTCACCCAGCTGGTGGTGGCTGAGCCTAGACAGAAACCCAGGGCTTTTCTGCCCAGAGAAGGCTCAGCACCCTGGCAGGACAGGCAGCCTTCCTCAACCTCTGCCCCCATCACACCCTGTAGGGCCAGTGACACACACTAAGGTGGGCGATGTGTAGGGCAAACCCTGCCTCTTCACAGGGAACTCACAACCAGGGGTCAGTAAGCCAAGCAAGAGATATTCACATTACATGAGAAGAGGAGGCATCCCAGGGAAGGGGGGCTGACAGACGCCTTCCTGCCTCTCCCTGCTCAGGTATAACCTTGAGCCCCAGGACCCTCTCTCTTCTGCCTTTGCCTCCAAAGAATCCCATGGCCTGTGCAGAAATGGGGAGTTTGGGGTAGACGTGTCCTGCTGTTCCCTTCCATTCAGATGGTGGCCACACAATGTCCCTGAGAGAACATTCTTAGGTGGTCTCTCCTCTCTGCCCCTTAGCAAAGGTCTGAGCTCAGTGTGGTGGTTGTCACGAGGGAGCCAGCACCAGGGCAGAGAGCTCTGACCTCCATTCACCAGCAGGCGTTGACCTCAGGTGGCAGCAGAAAGGATCTGGGCCTGGGACCTTCTAGGAGCTCCTGAATCATTGGTGGCCAGTGACTTCCTCTGCCAGAAAGGACCAAACCTGCAGGAGGCGGTAGAGATTGGGGGGAAGGAAGGAGGCTGAGGGTCAGGATAGAGGAGGTCTAAGGAAGTGACCCAGCTTGATCCAAAGTCCCCTGGGGAAGATCTGGAGGGAGCCCAGAGGACACACGTATGTACACACACGCACACACACATGCGCACACACACACACACACAAACACACATTAAATGTGGGAAGCAGCAGCAGTAGGGCTGTCTCACAGCCCAAGTTCAAGTCTCAGCTCTGCCACTTACTGGCTGCACGGGCCTTGGCAAATGTGTGCCCTTTACCTGTTTTCCCTTCCATAACATGGGGTTAATACTAGGGACAACCATGCAGAGCTATCATGAGGGTTAGAGAGATAGCCTTAGTTCACTGTATAGACTCCATGCTGTGTGTGAGCTACAGTGCTAAGTAAGGTACAGTTGTTATCTCATTTGGTTGATGCTCAGGACATCTCTCTGAAGTTTTGCTTGTTCATAGCTATACTACACATAGCCTACTAGGTGCTCAATAAATATGTGTTGAATGAATGGATGGATGGATGGAGATAGGATTGGTGTTACTGTTATGCCCATTTCTCAGAAAAGCACACCAGAGACCCTGAGGTTCAAAGAGGGAAAGCAATTTTCCAGGACCACACAGAGCCAAGATACCCTGTCCCAGGCCTTGACACCAGCATGTTCTGATTGACTCAAGCTCACAGTCTGGGGGGCAGGTGGGAGTCTGGAAAAGTGGTAGGGCACAACAGGAAAGTGCAAGAGCGAAGCATCTCGAACTATCTGGGCAGGTCCAGGACTGCCCCTGCCCCCGAGCACAAGCCTGGGCAGCCTTTCCCCAACATGGTGCTTGGGTGCCACCTTGTGGCTCCTCTGGGAGGTGCAGGTTTCCGCTGGCTTGGCCTAGTGAAGAAAGTCAGCCCTGCAGCCAGAGGGGGGCGGTCCACAGATCCTGGGCCAGGCTCCCAGCCCAGACACGGATAGGGAGGTACAGCCTGCTCCAAAAGCTTTGCTCAGAGACCAAAGGGCCCTAAGAGCCAAAAAATTTGTTTATGGGCAGTGCAGGCAGAGGTGGGGTAAGGGATGTCCATGGGTCCGTCAGGGGACTTTGGCCTCCTGGCTTTCTGAAAGGCCACTCCCAGATGACCCCTGTCACTCAACACACACACAAGAGCCATATCAATGCACTTGCCAGATTTCCCACCACCCACAACCTGAGGTCTTTGGGTCTGTCGTCTGGATTTTTAGGACTAGGGTGTTCAGCTCAAAGGAACCCCATAGTAGGAAGTTCTCCTTCCTTCCTTATGTACATGAGGCCCATAGATGGATGGGCCCTAGCCGGGTGGGCCCAGCACCCAGGCCCCCAGACAGTCAGGCTGATAGATTCTCAGTAGGGACCCTTTCTCCTACAGAAGAGCAAGCACAGTGATTCAGTGATGCGTTCATTCACCCTGAGACCTACCCTCCTGCACAGTCTATGGAGAACCCACTCCCATTTCCCATTCTCGAAGGAGGCTGGGAGCTACTACCAGTCTGGGCCCAGGCCTAGCACTGTATGGGTCTGGGGATCATAATGAGACTTGATTTCAAGTCTCAGCTCTGCCACTTATTAATGCTGAGCCTTGGCCAAGGGCAAACTCTCTGATCCTGTTTCCCCATCTGTAAAATGGGTTTCACAATCACCACCTTGCAAGGAATTGTGAGTTTTAAATGAGATACGGCCTGTAACAGCCAAGCTGTGGCACCTGGCCAAGGGCAGGAGGGGGCTAACTGTGCCACCCCTTCCTCTAAGGCCCAGTCAGCCAGGGGAACTGAGGGAACCTACGGGGGGTCAAATCCCTCCAGCCACAACTGATAACAGGGGCCCGATGCCTGTGGCTTTTCAAACTCAGGCCCCAGGCTTGGGCAAATCAGGGAAAACCCTTCAAATCAGGCAGCTGGTGGCCTGTCCCTCAGGCCTTGACATTTCTTCCTTTGGGCTCAAAGATAAACCCATAGGTGAGTCTGCTGGGAAGGTGGTACCAGGTGCAGGGACACGACCTCACTGTCACTGGAGGCAGGACACCAAGGGCCAGCCCAGTTCTGCCCTCACCCCCTGCTGAAAGAGCTCTCCTCAGGATCCTCCCTCTAGCCAAAGGGAGGGTCCCTGAAGCCTGCTGGGAGGGACCTCCTTCCTCCCTGCAAAAGGAAGCTCCCTCACAGAGCCAGGGCCCACTGGTCTGCTACCTACAGAAGCTTTCCCCAGCCCCCTCCCCAGAGGAGGAGCTAAGGGTGAAGAGGCCAGGGGGTCTGCCTGAGGGGCCAGAGACCCATTTTCAGGACTGGATACAGCAAGCTGGTTGGGAAGTCACACGGAGAGAGTGGTAGGGTGGGGGTGCAAAGCGAGGAGGTCTGCTCATCTGTGTCCCCTGCCGGCTTCACATGGGGAGAAGAATCACCCCCACATTCCCAGTACTGAGGGGCCCTCTGGCACCCCAACAACCAGAATGAGCCCAGAAGACTCTAGGAGCCAGGGGCAACTCTAGGCCCGGTTCTGCTACCAAGCAGCTGAGACCACTTGCCCCAAGGTTCAGTTCCCTCAGCCATCAAGTGTGATGGTGTCCCCACCTCTCAATGTGATAGGAAATCATCTGAGCTGAGAAACACAGAAGAGGGTAAATCTTACGATCAGTATTTTATCACTAAGAATAAATACATAGGCAGGAGGAGACCTTGAAGGTGACAATGTGTTTATGGCCTAGACTGTGGTGGTGGGTACACGGGTCCATGTAATCTCCACACTCATCAGGCTGCATAGAGTAAATATGTGCAGCTTTTTGTGAGTCCTCAGGCTTCAGTAAAGGGTCTTCTAAAAAAAAAAAAAAAAAAAAGGAACTTCCTAAACTATGATCACATGAAAGTTACTAGGAACATCAGAAGTTTGATCTAGGGGGACGCCTGGGTGGCTCAGTTGGTTAAGCAGCTGCCTTCGGCTCGGGTCATGATCCCAGCGTCCTGGGATCAAGTCCCACATCGGGCTCCTTGCTTGGCAGCGAGCCTGCTTCTCCCTCTGCCTCTGCCTGCCACTCTGTCTGCCTGTGCTCACTCTCGCTTCTCTCTCTATGACAAATAAATAAATAAAATCTTAAAAAAAAAAAGAACTAAGACAATTTATTAAAAAAAAAAAAAAAAAAAAAAGAAGTTTGATCTAGGAAGGAGAGCCCCAGTACTCCTTTTATGGAAGGGGAAACAGAGGCCTAAGGGCACCCCACCAGAACCTGGGTCCAATCTCAAGCCTCTGAGCTTGCTTCTCTGCACTGCCTCCCACCTGATGCCAGTGGTTGTGGGAGAGGCACAGGTTAGGGCTTCCAAGGACCCCTGGCCAGAGGGGATGATGGCCCGAGACAGATAGCAGGGGCTTCACTGAGACTCCTGTGCCCAGAAAGTCTCCCCATCTATGCCATGTGCCATGATATCCACCATCAATCCTTAGGGAGCCAACTGCGGCCATTATCAGCCTTTTACTCATCATTGTGGGCTGTGGATCCCATCGGAAAGCAGGTTTAGAAATAGGGAATCCTGACCACCTTGACCAAGAGAGAAATCTAGAGAGGAGAGTTTAGCACAGAGCAGCGGTCAAAGAGATAAAGGGAGGGGAGACAGTGGACAGAATCCTAGGGAGGAGTGGGAAGCTGTCAGGGAGGTCCCAGGGCAGTTGGGCTGCCCAGAGTGCCCTCCAGCGTGGGATGTGACCCAAGTCCTAAACCCAAAGACTCCTCAGTGTCGCAGCCCAGAGCAGCTGGGGCAAGAGCAATCAGGGAGGTCTTCCTGCAGCAGATGGCAGCTGAGGTCCTAGGCTTGTGAAAATCCTTGTTTCTAATGGCACAGATGTGAATCTGAAGAACAGAAGTAGCAAGGACAATCTGATGCTCCCATGCTACGCAGGACACCTAGAGGTTGTGAAATATCTCCTAAGACACGGCGCGTCCTGGGAGACCAGAGATCTTGGGGGCTGCATGGGTCTGCAATGGGCTGCGGATGGAGGCCACTGCAATGTCATCGACTGGATGATAAAAGATGGCTGTGAGGTAGATGCTGTGGACACGGGCTCAGGATGGACCCCCCTCATGAGAGTTTCTGCAGTCTCAGGAAACCAGAGCGTCGCGTCTGTGCTGATTGAAGGTGGAGCGGACGTGAACATGAGAGATAAAGATGGAAAGACCCCGCTCGTGGTGGCCATGTTAAATAATCATGAGGAGTTAGTTCAGTTACTTCTCAACAAAGGGGCAGATGCAAGTGTGAAAAATGAGTTCAGCAAAGGTGTCCTAGAAATGGCCAGAGTTTTTGACAGACAGACCGTGGTCTCCTTATTAGAAGAAAGGAAAAGAACCCAAATGGCCAAGAAGTAGTCCGTCTGCTGACCGGGCCGCTACTTATTTTGAAAGCCCAAGTGAAACACAGTCAAAATGCAGCCATTGAGCTGGAGACTAAATTCCGCATCTTTTGGGGCCATACATTTGTTTATTTATTTAGTTGAAGATTCGGTGACTTTTGTAAGGTACAAGTGTTCCCACTTTGAAATACATCTTTTTTTTTTTACCTAAAAAAAAAAAAAGGCAGCTGGGTGATGTAGAAGGGAGCACCAACAGGTTGGCAAAGGGGTAGGTGGCAAAGTATATGATTTGGCCTTGCTGGAGGGCATCAGCCCCTCTGGGAGGAACAGAAGATGAGACCTTTGAAGACCAGTCTCCATGGTTGGCACTGGGGAGGATCTGCAGGGTTTTACGAAGGCTGTCAATGTCAGGTCTGCTTTCCCAAAGGATCCTTCTGGCACCAAAGGTGGTGAAGGACTAGAGGGGGTGGTGGGCCTAGCCCCCGCACTAGGCCTAGAGGTGAGTCGGGACCGGACCAGAGAGGAGACGGGGTGGGGGAGAGGAGGGACAGGCTGGAGTTGGTGACAAACCAGACAAGGGGGGGGTGAGGGAGAGAATGAATGGGGTGATGTCCCAGAACCTGGCTGGGGATGCGAGCTGGACCCTCCAAGAAAGGGCATTGAGAGGCAAACCCACAATGGTGGGAGGGTAGAGAGGTGGGGAGGTCAGTGGCAGGCAGGCTGCACATTGCATGGAAAGTGTGTGGACTGGCCTCATGTCTCACCTTCCTGGTCGCCCCTGGTGTGGGGTCCTGGTGATGAGCCGCAGGGCCCCAAAGCCATTCCAGGGCCCTCAGAACCATACTCCCATCCATACTCAGCTGCCACAACACCTCACCCTGTCACTATAAGTTAGCCAGTAACAAAGTGTCCCAGTCTGACAGGGGGCCCATCCCTTCCCCAGAAAGCCCCAGACCTGAGGGGCAGCATGGCTGGGAGCCACTGGTGTGATAAGGAAACTTGAGTCTCCTCAGCCTGTACTACTACTGAGCTCCCCTCAGTTGACCTCTCTTTCCTAAGACAAGGCTAGAAGCACACCTCCCCTCTGCATCCAGAGCCGGCCCAGGCCAAAGCCACCTTCACTGTCCCTCTCTCATTCCTTTGAACCACAGGTATGAAGGCTGTAGTAGGTTTATTGATGGCTCCCAAAAAGGTACATCTAAGCCCTAAGCCCTGGAAGTTGTGGATGTGACTCTATTTGGAAAAAGGGTCTTTGCAGACGTAATTAAATAATGCTCATATGAGATCATGCTGGATTGGATCACCCAGGTTGACCCTAAATCCAGTGACAAGTGTCCTTGTTAAGAGACAGAAGAGGAGGACAGGGGAAGGAGGCAGATTAACGAGTTTTGCAGCACAAGCCCAGGAACACCTAGAGCCACCAAAAGCTGGAAGAGGCGAGGAAGGGGTCTCCCCCAGAGCCTTCAGAGGGAACACAGCACTGCCAACACCCCAATTTCAGACTTCTTGCTCCAGAACCATGGGAGAATACACTTCTGTTGTTTTAAGGCGCCCAGTCTGTGGCAGTTTGTAAGGCAGCCCTAGGAAATGAATACAGACTTAAACACAGCCAGCAAGCCATTCTCAGAGGTCTGAGTTGGCCACAGTGTGAGCCGCCCGAGTGCTATGCCTGGCAGAGCCGCCAATGTCCTGGGCTTCTGGCTCCAGGCCTAGCGAGAAAGGCCCCACTGGGGACCCTATGGCCAGGGCTGCCCGGGGCCGCGGGAGTGGGGACAGGAGGGCCCAAACGAGAAGGGGAGCAGACGTGAGCTATGCCCAGTCTCGTGTGCGGAAGTCCCTCCTCTACACAAAACTCACACGTGGCCCTGAGGCAGCAGCAGGGGTTGACGGGCTCCTGATGCCTCTAAGACCCTCCAGCCCTGACAGCCCACCGGCCACCTCAGTCCAGCAGGGCTGGAGCTAGCCCAAGCCGGATGCCCTTGGGTGGAGGAGGGGACATTCCTGGGCTCCAGACCACACAGTCTTGACTAGTTCCTGCCTTCATCCCCACGCCTGAGGCTTTGGGTTCAAGCACGCCCACCACCATCACCATTCCTTCCCCTCCTGTCAAGCCGCACCTGAGCCATCCCAGGCCCTCCTTCTCTCTGCCTCTGGCTGTTTCTGCACTTTCCAGGTGGGTGCAAATGTCCCCTTCTCCATGAAGCCTTCCCTGACCCCCATCCACTCCACCACCTGGCCCAGAGCAGTAATGAGACAGGGGTGAAGTGGCGAGAGCCAGTTTGCCACAGATCTACTGATCTTGGATAAGCCCCTCAAAGTCTCCAAACCTAGGTGGCCCACTTCTAAAGTGGGGTGATCACTTCAACAGGGCCTCCCACAACCTCATTCTCTTGCTACCAGTTCTTCCCTTTCTCCCATAAACATCACATAAATGCCCTCGATCCTTCAAAAGTCCCCACATAGTATGTGCTCAATAAAAGCTTCACTTCCTTGGAATTCTTCACTCCTCATTACTGACATGTACAGCGCGCCTATTGGACGGACCAACACCCTGTGCTCCATGCCCCACCTGCTTTGACAGAGCTCCCCCGAGGGGTGCTGCAGCCTGGGTTTGGGGCAGGAGGTCTGAATTTCCCTGTTTGTGTTGAGTTGTACCCCTTTGGCTCCAGAGCAGGGACTCTGGGCAGCCTAGGCCGAAAGGAAGGGTCCAGCCTGGATGTCAGGAGACCTGGCTCCAGACTGGTCCTGGGGAAGTCCTAGGAGACGGAGGAGTCACCACAGGGCCAGGCACCCTGGGGAAGGAGCTGGCGTGCATTTAAGTGCACTGAGGGAGCCCCATCACTTCTCTCCACTGCTGCCTGCCTGTGTTCAAGTGAGTATCAGCTCAGGGGGTCAGCTCGGGTGGGCAGTGGGGGCCAGGGAGGTGATGGCGGGTCCAGGGGACAAGGGGACGGGCAAAGGAGGAAGGACAACTTGTACTCACACCCCTGGCTGTCATCCCCTTTCTTTGGACAATTACACCACAACCCCATCCCCACCCGTGTCCCCGCACCCCCCCCCCTCGGCTCCAGGTCTCTCAGAAGGAAATCCTCCCTAAGCCTCACCTACATCCCTCCTCTTTGAACGGAGCCCCGTCAGTGGTGGAGAATCTGCAAGGGCTTCGTTCATCTTCTCTCTCTCCCACTCTCCCATCTTGTTTTTCTTATACTTCTCTTCCGTGGGACTTTGGCCAAAACCAGTGTCTCCCTCGAGGTGTGCTAATAGTAAGCGGGACAACCAAACTGGTAAGGAAGAAGTAAAACTCACTATTTGCAGATGACATGATAACTCTATACAGAAGACCCTAAAGACCACCAAAAACTACTAAAACTGATAAGTTAATTCTGTAAAGTTGCAGGATACAAAATCAATGTACAGAAATCTATTGCATTCCTATATGCTAACAATGAAGCAACAGAAAGTGAAATTAAGAAAACAATCCCATTTACAATTGCACCACAAACAGCAAAATATCTAGGAATAATTTTAACCAAAGAAGTGAAAGACCTGTACTCTGAGAATTATAAAATAATGATGAAAGAAATTAAAGATGCCACAAAGAAAAGACATTCCATGCTCATGGGTTAAAAAAATAACATTCTGGGGGTGCCTGGGTGGCTCAGTGGGTTAAAGCCTCTGCCTTCGGCTCAGGTCATGATCCCAGGGTCCTGGGATTGAGCCCCGAATCGGGCTCTCTGCTCAGCAGGGAGCCTGCTTCCTCCTCTCTCTCTCTCTCTCTCTGCCTGCCTCTCTGCCTACCTGTGATCTCTATCTGTCAAATAAATAAATAAAATATTTTAAAAAATAATAATTAAAAAAATAACATTCTGTTCAAATGTCTATAATACCCAAAACAATCTACACATTTAATGCAATCCCTACCAAAATACCAGAAAAAATAAATGAGTAAATGGAAAAAAGAGAGAGAGAGAGGCAAACCAAGAAACAGACACTTAACTACAGAGAACAAACTGATGGTTACCAGAGGGTAACCAGGTGGAGGGATGGGTGATGTAGGTGAAGGGGATTAAGGAGTACATTTATCATTCTTGTTCTTTCTTTTATTAATGTATTGTATCACATTGATTGATTTGTGGATGTTGAACCAACCATGCACCCCAAGAATAAATCCTACTTGGTCATAGTGAATAATCCTTTTAATGTACTGTTGGATCCTACTGGCTAATATTTTGGTGAGAATTTTTCATCCATGTTCATCAGGGATATTGGTCTGTAATTCTCCTTTCTGGTGGGGTCTTTGTCTGGTTTTGAGATCAAGATAATGATACTCTCAATAGCTGCAGAAAAAAGCATTTGACAAAATACAGCATCCTTTCTTGATTAAAATTCTTCACAGTGTAGGGAGAGAGGGTACATACCTCAATATCTAGAAAGAACTTATGAAGTCAACACCTAAAGAACAAATAATCCAATCAAGAAATGGGCAGAAGACATGAACAGACATTTCTTCAAAGAAGACATCCAGGTGGCGAACAGACACCTGAAAAAGTGCTCAACATCACTCGGCATCAGGGAAATATAAGTCAAAACCACAGTGAGATACCACCTCACACCAATCAGAATGGCTAAAATTATCAAGTCAGGAAATGACAGGTGTTGGCAAGGGTGTGGAGAAAGGGGAACCTCCCTACACTGTTGGTGGAAATGCAAGCTGGTGCAGCCATTCTGGAAAACAGTGTAGAGGTTCCTCAAAAAGTTGAAAATAAAGCTACCCTATGACCCAGCAATCGCACTACTGCGTATTTACCCTAAAGATACAAATGTAGTGAACAGAAGGGGCATGTGCACCCCAATGTTTATAGCAGCAATGTCCACAATAGCCAAACTATGGAAAGAACCTAGATGTCCATCAACAGATGAATGGATAAAAAAGATGTGATATATGTATATATATATAATATATATATAATATATATATAATATATAAAATTGCTAATATATTATTATTAGCAAATTTATAGAAGGCATGAGACAAAATCCTAAGATGCAGGTGACAGTGGGCAGACTGAGAAAAAGAAGGGAGAGAAGCAGTGTGAGAGCTGGCCGCAAATGGAGTTCTGGAAACCAGAGGAGAGGCTTCGTTGCTCTGGAGGCTTTGACGTAAAGGAATTTATAGACTGAGGCCAAAGGCCAATGCAGCAAGTCACCCTATAAGGCTTAATGTTCTGAGTAGGAAAGGAGAGGGATGGGTAGACAGGTATGTGCGTGTGTATACACACACACACACACACACACACACACACAAACATATACACACAATGAAATACTATGCAGCTATCAAAAAATGAAATCTTGCCATTTACAATGACATGGATTGAACTAGAGGGTATTATGCTGAGTGAAATAAGTCATTAAGAGAAAGACAATTACCATACAATCCCATTGATAGGAGGAATTCAAGAAACAAGACAGAGGATATAGGACAAGGGAGGGAAAAATGAAACAAGATGAAACCAGAGAGGGAGACAAACCATAAGAGACTCTTAATCTGGGGCACCTGGGTGGCTCAGTGGGTTAAGCCGCTGCCTTCGGCTCAGGTCATGATCTCAGGGTCCTGGGATCGAGCCCCGCGTTGGGCTCTCTGCTCAGCGGGGAGCCTGCTTCCTCCTCTCTCTCTGCCTGCCTCTCTGCCTACTTGTGATTTCTCTCTGTCAGATAAATAAATAAAATCTTTAAAAAAAAAAGAGAGAGACTCTTAATCTCAGTAAACAAACTGAGGGTTGCTGGAGGGGAGGGGAGTGGGAAGGATGGGGTGGCTGGGTGATGGACATTGGGGAGGGTGTGTGCTATGGTGAGTGCTGCAATTTGTGTAAGATTGATGAATCACAGACCTGTAATCTTGAAACAAATACGTTATATGTTAATAATAAAAAAGAGTACATTTATCATGATGATAAATATAAACAAATGTATACATAATAAAAAAATTAAAAACAAAATACAGTAGCATACAACATGAATGAATTTTTCAATCATATTTTTTCCCATTTTTCTAAATCTCCTCAGGATATAATGGATTGTAGAAAGCCAAAAATATAGACAATGTATTATGGGGCTCATAATTTATGTAGAAATAAAACATGAGTACAGTAACACAAACACTGGGAGAGGGGAAATGGAAGAAGCCTATTGTCAGGATTTCATACTGTTTGTTGGAGTGGAATAATGCAACTTAAAACAGACTGTGGTGAGTTAAAGACATGGACCACAAATCCCAAGGCAACCTCTAAAATGACACAGCTAAGGCCCAGCTAATAAACTAAGAAGTAGAGCAAGTCATAAAATATTCAATCCAAAGAAAGCAGAGAAGGAAAAGAGGAGCTTTGCAGTTCTGCTATTTTTAAATAGAGGACAAAAGACAGAGGACAAGGTGGCGAGGCCTCCCTGGAGGAGCCAACCCCTGCTTTTGGGGGGTCTCAGCTCTTCATGGCAGAGCCCACACTGAAGTCACCACCTTCCCCAGCTCCTGAGACGTCCACACTGGGCAAGTACCTCCATATGGTGTGCATACACACACACACACACACACACACACACTGCACCTAAATCAGGTCCCTGGCTCTCCCACTGTCACCCAAGTATCCTTTCCTGTCTTTGGGTGATCCTGAGTGCCTATGTAATCCCCAGATTGCAAGAGCCTCTTCCCTTCACAGGAGCCTCAGGTCATCCCTGGGTGCCCCTGGGATGGAGCCTGACCTGAACCCTGTCTTGTTCTCCCTAAGCCTCTAATGGATCAACTCTAAAATGAAGGAAATCCCTCAGCAGATGTGACTTCTCTCTCAGAAATACCAAGAGCCGTAGAAATGAAAATGTTAGTACACTGTCACCTCCACCGAGCCTCTCTCCCGGGGGTCCCTCGGGAGTTCTGGGTTTCTCTTTGTCTCCTCCTTGGACTTGTCTGCCCACTGGGAACCTCCTCAGGCTCCTCCCCTGGAGCCACAGGTCTACTTACCCATCCCTTCTCCTCAGCCTCGAAGATTAGCACTTTTCAGAAGTGAAACCAAAACCACGGCAAACTGAGCTCAGACAGAAGACCACCACAGGCTTCCACGGTGAGGTTGGGGGGTGAGAGGATAGGAGATTGATGGGGATTTAGAGACAGGAAAACCTGAAATTGGACTTGAACTCCACCTATTATAATCAACAACCTAGGTTCATATCCTAGCCTGATCATTTAGTGCCTGAGACTTAAAGAAAACTAGTTACCGTCTCTCAACCTCAGTGTCCTCATCTATTGACAGGGTTAATAAATAGTATTCATCCCTCAGTGTTGCTGTGAGTATTAAAGAAATACTACATGGAAAACCCTTGGAATCATGTCTGGCATGTAGTAAGTGCTCAATAAATGCTAGCTATTAATATCACTGCTGAGACTAAGAATGCTTGGAGCCTGTCCAGTGCTGCCTCCGTGTGGGGTGTGAAGGGGAAAGTGCAGTGTGGATGGAAGAGTCCTAGAAAAACTACATTTTGAGGTCTGGCTCTTTTTGTTAGGTGAGACTAAACAAATCACTTGGGATCTCGAAGCCTTGATGGGTTTCATTTTTCATTCATTCATTCATTCCACTCAACTTCCAAGGGCTGCTCCAAGTTGCAGATGAGAATGTTTATTAACATCCCTTTGCACATTCACTTGTTCCTTCCACACAACACTTACTGAGCACATATTCAGCCATGGGCTCAGGGCTGGGCAACTGGAGAAAAAAAAAAAAAAACGGGGAAAAAAAAAAAAAGACATGGTCTCCCTCCTGACACTTGTCAGTCCAGCAGGGAGCTCCATCAGCAAGCCAGCAGTCTTTACACAATTAAAGACATGTCTGGGAGCTTTGCTTTAAATGTGAGGAGAAAGGGACTGCCTGGATGGCTCAGTCAGTTAAGCATCTGCCTTCAGCTCCAGTGATATTCCCAGGATTCTCTGCCCCTACTATCCCCATGCTTATGCTCCCTCGCTCTCTCTCTCTCTCTCTCTCAAATAAATAAATAAATAAAATCTTTTTTAAAAATAGAAAATAAAGGTGAGGAGAAAGATGGAAAGCTTGAGAGTCATATAAAGTTAAGGTAAGGCTTATTTTCTCTAGACAGAGACAAATTTTTCATACACTAAGGGAAAAGGGGGAGAAGTAGATGTCCTGAGGACAAAAGAGAGAAGAGACATCTGTCCCTGGGAACTGAAGGAAGAGAGAAGAACACAGTTGCCAGTTTGTGAGGACAGGGAGGAGTTCTGCATGTGGATTTGACTTTTCCCAGTGGAGGAGGTGCACCTCTCTTTGTAGAGAACACAAGGCTCTGGAATCTTCATCTACCCGTCCCTCTCCTTTCCTACTCAGAACATTAAGCCTTGTAGGGTGAGTTGGCTGCATTGGCCTTTGGCCTCAGTCTGTAAATTCCTATACATCAAAGCCTCCAGAGCAACGAAGCCTCTCCTCTGGTTTCCAAAACTCCATTTGCTGCCAGCTCTCACACTGCTTCTCTCCCCTCTTTTTCTCAGTCTGCTCACTGTCGCCTGGATTTTAGGATTTTGTCTCATGCCCTTTATAAAATTGCTAATCCTCACATAGTCATCTCCAGCCTTAATCCCTCATCACACTCCATCTTATTTTTGACTGGGCATGTTAGCTGAGCATCTCTTCATCTATGAGTCCTCACCACATCCAAATGCAATTAATTAATTGTACCTACTAGCACCCCAACCCTGTTGCTCCTTTCTCAGGTTTTAGGAGCGCCAATGCAGTCATCCTAGCTAACAACAACAACAACCGACAAAACCCCTTGAAATTACTTTGGTTCTTCTGTCTCTCCCCACTTCTGGCTCTTAAGTTTGATTGATGTGACTCTCAAAACAGCTCTTCAATCTCTCTCAAGACTTTCATCAGCCAGTTAACTGATCTACTCAATTCTCATAGTCTTTTTCACACTTTCTGCCCCACCTTGAGGCAGAAATTTCTTTCTGCCTCAAGGTGAAAAAGCATTCCTTTCTTGAGTGCTTTAGCATTAAGAAGCTCCTTGAGAATTTACCTGAGTAATCCTAAAATGCAAAAGAAGAGAGCAAATTATAGTTTCACGTGACAGACACAAACCGACCTTGTTCAAGTTAAGTGGGGGCACCTGGGTGGATCAGTTGGTTGTGTCTGACTCTTGATTTTGGCTCAGGTCATGATCTCAGGGTCGTGAAATCGAGTCCAGTGTCAGGTTCCATGCTGGGTGTGGTGCCTACTTACTTAAGATTCTCTCACCCTCTCCTTCTCTCTGCCCCCCCACCAACACTCATGCACACTCCCTCTCTCTCTCTCTCTCTAAAGGAGGAGGGGGAGGGGGAGGGGGAAAGGAGAGGAGGAGGAGGAGGAGGGTGAAAGAAAGGAAGAAAGGAAGGAGGAAAGGAAGGAAGGAAGGAAGGAAGGAAGGAAAATAAATAAATAGGCTTTCTTCCATTGACCATTTTGTTCTAAGAGTCTCTGATCCCCACTCCAGGGGCCAACCCCCAGGGCCAAAGCTAATGGGGGAGGATGGAAATACCAGCACCTTCAACACCTCCTACACCAATTTCTTCCTGATAGGCTTCTCTGGTTGCAAGCGTGGCGGCCCCTCCTGTTCCTTCCCCTTACCTTCCTTTATGTGACCATCATCTCTGCCAATGCACTGGTCATCCACACAGTGGTGGCCCAGCAGAGCCTGCATCAGCCTATGTACCTACTCATTGCCCTGCTCCTGGCTGTCAACATTTGTGCTGCCACTGTCGTGATGCCCAAAATGCTGAAGGGCTTTGTGCATTATGCTAACCCCATATCACTGCATGGCTGCCTGACTCAGATGTTCTTTATCTACTTCTGGACTACAACCTCCTGCTGGCCATGGCCCTAGACCGCTACATAGCCATCTGTCACCCACTCCGCTATACTGACCTGATGATGTCCAAACTGCTGGGTGTGCTGGCCATTCTTGCTCTGACACGGAGCCTAGGAGTGGCAGTGCCTTTGGTGGTGCTAACGTCACAAGCTCGATTCTGCTGGACAATGGTGATTCCCCACTTCACTTGTGAGTATATTGCACTGCTGAGCATAGCTTGTGGAGACTTGACTTTCAACAGTAAGTTGGGACTGGCCATGAGGCTGGTCACCGTGACCTTTGATCTAGCCCTGCTAGGGGCCTCCTACACCCGTATGTATCATTTATGCTGCCTTCCGGATCTCTTCTGGGGGAGCCCGAGCCAAGGCCTTACACACATGTGGCTCCCACTTACTGGTCATCCTCACTATCTACCTCTCCGGTCTCTCCGCCTCCATTGTCTTCCGAGTAGCCAAGACTGTGTCTCAGGATGTCCAGAACCTGCTCAGTGCCATCTACTTGCTGCTCCCAGGAGCCTTGAATCCTGTCATTTATGGGGTGAGGACCCGGGAGATCTGGCAACATGTGGAAAAGATGTTCTATAGCAAGAAATCAGCCCAGGAAGTTAGGGGCAAGCCAGAGAGAATGCAAAACATGATAGTGGGGGGGAAATAGCCAGGGTGAGAGGACTTTATAAACTGAGGAAATTGGGGCTGTGACTTCTGGGAATAAGAGGCAGGCTTTACTGAGGGATAGGCTGAAATCATGAGGAGATTATGGGCTCAAGAGCAGGTCCATTGTTGGCCAACTATTGCTTTTGAATTCTTAGAATGCTTTTTCTATTTCCATTCAATAATAAAATTGCTTATACCTATCTGTTTTTTAAATGATTTTATTTATTATTTGAGAGAGAGAGAGCATGAGTGGGGGCAGAGGGAGAGAAAGAAGCACACCTCCCAGCTGAGTGGGGAGCCCAATGGAGGACTCAATTCTGGGACTCTAAAATCATGACCTGAGCAGAAGGCAGATGCTTAACCAACTGAACCACCCAGTGCTCCCTGTCTTTCTTTTTTGATTAAAAAAAAATGTATTTATTTTATTTGAGAGAGAAGGAGAGAGAGCGGGGAGGGATAGGCAGAGGGAGAGGGAAAGAATCTCAAGCAGGCTCCATGCTAAGTCCAGAGCCCAAAGTGGAGCTCTTTCTCATGACCCTGAGATTATGACTTGGGCTAAAATCAAGTCAGATGCCTAACCAAGCCACACAGGTGCCACATTACCTATTTATCTTTCTGTTTAGTTTCTTTATCCTCTTCCCCCTGAGAAAGCCCCAGTTGATATCTGGATGTATAGAGCCCCACTGGAAGTTGTACAAAGCAAGTCAGACAGACCACAACCCACTCTGAACATTCAGCCTGGAATAAATAAACAGGCCAAGCCCTTCCCTGGGGCCCAGTCTGACCAAATATACAGATCAGCCTTGCGGTTTCCAGTCTAACCCAAACACACTGGTTGGGTTCTAGAGTCCAATCAGTCTCAATCTTTCTTCTTGCCCCAGGCCTGATATCCCCAATCTGACACAGGCACACAGGTCAGGCCTATCCCAAGTATCCAACTAGCCCACACAAACAGGTCAGGTCCTGCCCAGGGCCAGTTAGTCTGACAGAAAGCCAGGCCAGGTCTTCTCCTGGGGCCCAGTCTGACCCAAAGACCAAATTAGACCTATAGGGTACTTAAGTCTGACCCAAACCCATAGGTTAGGCCACTCTTCTCATGACAGCCAGTGTAAGCTACCTAAAAGTTAACTCCCTACTTAAAAGACTTCCACAATAGTCAATGGAATAGAATGTCCTTCAGGGATTTCCCAAAGAGGGGCTATGGTGCCTGCATACTGTGCGGAGCCATGTGTAAACCATGCCCGAGTCTTCTCTCCTTCTGTTTACTGATCATAGGGAACTCCCCATTAGGCCACAGGTGCAGGTTGGGAGAGGTGGAGTGGGAGTGAGGACCACGGGCATTTGGGCCACTTCTTCAGTAACTTACATGTACTTCCAGGGCCTCTTAAGCCAAATCTTGTACATAGCACTTCAATGTGCATACCACTCGATGATGGAATGCTGCTATGCATGCCCAGCTTTATGGCTTAGTGGGTCCAACACCAACCAGTTCATGATGGGCAGCTCAGGTTGCTTAGTGGCCCATGGTGAAGCATTCAATCTCTACTAAGGCTAAATAGCAAGCCAAAAGATGTTTCTCAAAAAGTGAGTAGTTATCAACAAAGAAGGGTAGGGCTTTGCTCCAAAATCCTAAAAGCCAGCTAAAGGCTCCAAACAGCATCCTTATCTGCCACTGCCACTTCAACACCACAGACCTGCTGGACCATATGGCCCAGGGGGCAAAGCAGCTCACGTGGCAGCTTAGGCCTGCTGCAGAGCCTTCTCTTGTTCCAAGCCCCACTCAAAACTAGTAGCTTTTCAAGTCATTTGGTAAAGAGGCCAGACTAGCACACCCAGATGAGGAATATGATGCCATGCTGCCTCCAAAATCCAAAGAGGCCCACTAGGCATTGTGCCTGTCCTTTGGTTGTAAGAGGAGCCAGATGCAACAATCTCTCTTTCACCATAGAAGGAACATCTCAACATATCTCAAAAAAATTCACTGATAGAAGGCCCCTGAGTTTTTGTCAGATTTATTTCCCACCCTCTGACACACAAACATTTTATCAATAAGTCTAGAGTAGTTGCTACTTTTTAGGTCCAATCAGCAGATCATCAATGTACTGGAGCAGTGTCATATATTGTAGAAAAGGTGACCAAGATAAACTAAATTATAACATAGGGCCAGAGAGCTGATATAACCCTGATGCGGAACATATACATGATCACCAGAACCTTGCCTCCTAAAGTATTTGATTGGGAGTACCCAGTGGTGGTATTTTGAGTGTCTCTATTACCACATTGCACCATAAACTATCAGTACTTTCTTTACTACTAGAAATAGTCATGTGGCTTTAAATATAATCAGATTAGAGAACCAATTCCAGAAACTCTAGAACAAATTCAGAAGACTCATCCTGAGGATTCTATTCCTCTAGAACCACTTTTGATACCAAAATCTGTATCAGTCAGGGTTCTCACTTTCTAGAGAAACAAAACCAATGAGAGAATGGGTGGTGGGTTGGTAAAGGTGGTTAGGCAGGAGAGGGAGAAGGAGGAGGAGAGGGTGAGGGAGATTTTAATTGTCTCACATAACTGTGGAAATAGCAAGTCTGAAGTTGTCACAGCAGGCTAACATGCAGAAGACCTAGAGAAGAAGTGATATTGTAGCTCAAGTCCAAAGGCTGCCTGAAGGCAGAATTCCTTCTTTCTTAGACCTCAATCTTTCTTCTCTAAAGGTCTTCAACTGGTTGGATGAGGAAACTCACATTATGGAGGGTAACCTGATTTACTCCAAGTCTCCCAATTTAAACGTTAATTCCATCTTAAAAAAAAATAATCTTCACAGCAGTACCTAGGCTAGTGTTTGACAAAATACCTGTATACCATGGCCTAGCCAGTTGGCATATAAAATTTACCATCACAGATCCCTAGGCTCAAAGCAAGCCTAGTCACATGCGGAAAAAGTACACCAGCACAGAGCCAATCTGCACAGAGAGCTCCTGAAACTCAAGGAAATCTGTCAAAACATTAACTTAATATGCACTAAAGGTATGGAGACTATAGTCATCATATGAACTAGGGAATAGTCTCTGCAAAAGTAGTTTGGAAAAGTCTCAAACAGAATATTCCAGTAACAATCAAAAAATCACAGGCATTACAAAGAAACAGGGAAATATAGCTCATTCAAAGGAACAAGAAAAATTGGCAGAAAACATCCATGAGGAAGCCCAGCCTTACTATACAAGGGTATTAAAACAACTGTCTTGGGAGAGGCAAGATAGCAGAGCAGTAGTAGACTGAAATGATGTCAGATACCAGGAGTTCAGCTAGATAGGTATCAACCATTCCAAACACCTACAAACTCAACAGGAAATAGAAGAGAAGAGCAGCAATTCTAGGAACAGAAAATCGAAAACTTTCTGAAAGGTAGGCTCTGCGGAGAAGTGAATCCGAAGCAACAGGAAGACAGACCGCGACAGGTAGGGGCCGAATCCTGGGAAGCGGTGGAGCAGTGGAGCACAAATCTGAACTTGTAGAAGTCTGCTCCACTGAGGAACGTCGCTCCAGAGGCTAAGTAGTGGGGGTGGAGCCCTTGTGGGGACATCGTGGTCTCAGGTCCTGCAGGGTCACAGAAATATCAGGGGTATCTGAGTGTGGCAGAGCTGCCAGGTATCAGAGCAGGGAAGCTGGCTACAGAGACAGAGCCAAAGAGCAAGCTTTCAGCTCGGGGTTACGTTAAACCGTAATCCAAGGCAAGTCGGGCCACTGCTTTTCAAGAAGAGACCCCACAAGTGGCAGATCTGGGGAGACTCACCTTCCTGCTCTGGGGGGAGCAGCACAGCAGGAATCTGCTGGGTTTGGAGACTCCAACCGGGGTGTGCCAGAGACAGAAACGGTTGGTCACAGGCCAGGTGAGCACGGAGTGCAGCCAGAGACCAGGGAGACAGGAGTGATTGACTGCTTTTTTCTGACTGTGCAGAGGAGTGCAGCCCCGAGCTCTCGGCTCCTTTGGGCTGGAGACTGGGAGGCCGCCATTTTCATTCCTGTTCTCCTGTTCTCCACAGAAAGTGTTCAGGGAACAAAAGCTCTGAGAGCAAACCCAAGCAGATTACTTAGCCAGGCTCCTGACAAGAGCCCCTCAATTCCGCCTCAGGCAAAGACATTTGAGAGTCACGGCAACAGGTCTCTCCCACAGAAGATCAACAAGAACATCGAGCCAAGACCAAGCTCACTGTCAAGGAGAACAGTGGAACTCCAGAGCCAGGGTAAAGCAAACACATAGAATTCATGGCATTTTCCCCATGATCCTTTAGTCTTACAAAGTTAATTTTTTTTAATTTAATTTTTTTTCTTATTCTATTTTTTTAACTTTTCCTCTTTCCCTTTTAACACTTTTTAACTAGTTTATCTTAACAATACCTTTCTTAAAAAAATCCTCTTAAACCTTCATTGTTATAGTCATATTTTATCCCTTCATTGTATTTAACCTTATTTTTCATATACATATAGGTTGCTTTGTTTTCTAAAAAATTTTTGGGATACAATTTCTTCTAATAGATCAAAATATACCCTAATCTAGCACATGGCTTTGTTCTAGTATCCAGCATGAGCACATTCCCTCTTCCTTTTTTTCTTTTTCCAACCAACTTATCAATTTCTTTTTTAGTTTCTTTTTTCAATTTTCATCTTTACAGTCTTATTCCATCCCTTCATCGTGTTTATCCTTATTTTTGTATGTAAGTTTTTCTTTCTTTAAAATTTGGTAAGTATGGGGCGCCTGGGTGGCTCAGTGGGTTAAAGCCTCTGCCTTCAGCTCAGGTCATGATCCCAGGGTCCTGGGATCAAGCCCCACATCAGGCTCTCTGCTCAGCAGGTGTCTGCCTCCCCCCACCCCTCTCTGCCTGCCTCTCTGCCTACTTGTGATCTCTGTCAAATAAATAAATAAAATCTTTAAAAAAAATTGGGGGAGGTAGTTTCTTCTAAGAAACCAAAGTGCACCCAAATCAAGTGGGTGGCTCTGTTCTATTCATCAGTCTAACATATATATACAAAATTTTTAATTTTTTTTTTTAATTTTTATTTCCTTTTCCCCCCTTTCTTCTCCCCCTGGTTTTGGGTCTCTTCTGATTTGGTTAACATACATTTTTCGGGGTCATTGCCACCCTTTTAGTATTTTGTTCTCTCGTTCATATATTTTTTTTTTCTTTTTAATAGCAGAGTAGAGATTTTCTTTCCTTTTTTTAAAGATTTTATTTATTTATTTGACAGAAAGAGAGGTCACAAGTAGACAGAGAGGCAGGCAGAGAGAGAGGAAGAAGCAGGCTCCCTACTGAGCAGAGAGCCCAATGTGGAGCTTGATCCTAGGTCCCTGAGATCATGACCCGAGCTGAAGGCAGAGGTTTAACCCACTGAGCCACCAAGGCGCCCTCATTCACATATTCTAATATGGATGAAATGACAAGGTGGAAAAACTCACCACAAAACACACACACACACAACCAAGAGGCAGTATCAACAGCTAGGGACCTAATCAATACAGACATTGGTAATATGTCAGAACTAGAGTTCAGAATGGTGATTCTCAAGGTGCTAGCTGGGCTCAAAAAAGGCATGGAATACATTAGAGAAACCCTTTCTGGAGAAATAAAAGAACTAAAATCTAACCAAGTTGAAATCAAAAAAGCTATTAATTAGGAGCAATCAAAAATGGAGGCTCTAGACAAACCATAAGTGACTCTTAATCTCACAAAACAAACTGAGGGTTGATGGGGGGAGGAGGGTTGGGAGGGGGGTGGGATTATGGACACTGGGGAGGGTATGTGCTATGGTGAGTGCTGTGAAGTGTGTAAACCTGGTGATTCACAGACCTGTACCCCTGGGGATAAAAATATATTATATGTTTATAAAAAATAAAATTTAAAAAAAAAATGGAGGTTCTAACTGCTAGGATAAATGAGGCAGAAGAGAGAATTAGTGATATAGAAGACCAAATGACAGAGAATAAAGAAGCTGAGCAAAAGAGAGACTAACACCTACAGGGTCACGAAGGGCGAATTCAAGAGATAAGTGATACCATAAGGCAAAACAATATTAGAATAATTAGGATTCCAGAAGAAGAAAGTGAGAAGCAGAAGGCATATTGGAGTGAATCATAGTAGAGAATTTCCCTAATATGGCAAAGGGAACAAGCATCAAAATCCAGGAGGCACAGAGAACCTGCCTCAAATTCAATAATAGGTCCACACCCCATCATCTAATAG
Source organism: Lutra lutra (assembly GCF_902655055.1). Classification (NCBI taxonomy): domain Eukaryota; kingdom Metazoa; phylum Chordata; class Mammalia; order Carnivora; family Mustelidae; genus Lutra; species Lutra lutra. The sequence goes on along the minus strand of NC_062287.1, from coordinate 58,489,927 downwards.
TAAAACTTACAAGTCTTAGTGACAAAGAGAAAATCCTGAAAGCAGCTCGGGACAAGAAGTCTGTAACATACAATGGTAGACATATTAGATTGGCAGCAGACTGATCCACAGAGACCTGGCAGGCCAGAAAGAATGGGCATAATACATTCAGAGCACAAAATGAGAAAAATATGCAGCCAAGAATACTATATCCAGCTAGGCTACCACTGAAAATAGGAGAGATAAAAAGCTTCCAGGACAAACAAAAATTAAAAGAATTTGCAAACACCAAACCAGCCCTATAGGAAATATTGAAAGGGGTCCTCTAAGCAAAGAAAGAGCCTAAAAGTAGCAGACCAGAAAGGAACACAGACAATATATAATAACAGTCACCTTACAGGCAATACAATGACACTAAATTCATATCTTTCAATAGTCACCCTAAATGTAAATAGGCTAAATGCCCCAATCAAAAGATGCAGGGTATCAGAATGGATAAAAAAACAAAATCCATCAATATGGTATCTAAAAGAAACTCATTTTAGAACCAAAGACACCTAGTCTAGATTTAAAGTGAAGGGGTGGAAAATAATTTACCATGCTAATGGACATCAAAAGAAAGCTGGGATGGCAATCCTTATACCAGATAAGTTAGATTTTAAGCCAAAGACTATAATAAGAGATGGAAGGACACTATATTATACTTAACGGGTCTGTCCAACAAGAAGATCTAACAATTTTAAATACCTATGCCCCTAACATGGGAGCAGCCAACTATATAAACCAATTAATAACAAAATTTAAAAAAAAAAACATCAATAATATAATAATAGTAGGTGACTTTAACACCCCCCTCACTGAAATGGACAGATCATCCAAGCAAAAGATCAACAAGGAAATAAAGACCTTAAGTGACACACTGAAACTGATGGACATCACAAATATATTTAGAACATTCCATCCCAAAACATCAGAATACACATTCTTCTCTAGTGCACATGGAACATTCTCCAGATCACATCCTGGGTCACAAACCTGGTCTCAACTGGTACCAAAAGACTGGAATCATTCCCTGCATATTTTCAGACCACAGTGCTTTGAAACTAGAACTCAATCACAAGAGGAAAGTTGGAAAGAACTCAAATACATGGAGGCTAAAGAGCATCCTACTAAAGAATGAATGGGTCAACTAGGAAATTAAAGAAGAATTTAAAAAATTCATGGAAACAAGTGAAAATGAAAATACAACTATTCAAAATCTTTCAGACACAGCGAAGGGGGTCCTGAGAGGAAAGTATATAGCAATACAAGCCTTTCTCAAGAAACAAGAAAGGTCTCAAGTACACACCCTAACCCTATACCTACAGGAGCTGGAAAAAGAACAGCAAAAAAAGCCTAAACCCAGCAGAAGAGAAATAATAAAGATCAGAGCGGAAATGAATGAAATAGAAACCAAAAGAACAGTAGAACAGATCGATGAAACTAGGAGCTGGTTCTTTGAAAGAATTAATAAGATTGATGAACCCCCTAGCCAGACGTATCAAAAAGAAAGAGAAAGGACCCAAATTAATAAAATCATGAATGAAAGAGGAGAGATCACAATCAACACCAAAGAAATACAATTATAAGAACATATTATAAGCAACTATATGCCAGCAAAGTTGACAATCTGGAAGAAATGAATGCATTCGTAGAGACACATAAACTACCAAAACTGAACCAGAAAGAAATAGAAAACCTGAACAGACTCATAACCAGTAAGGAGACTGAAGCAGTCAACAAAAATCTCCCAAAAAACAAGAGCCCAGGGCCAGATGGCTTTCCATGGGAATTGTACCAAGCATTTAAAGAATTGATATCTATTCTCCTGAAACTGTTTCAAAAAATAGCAATGGAAGGAAAACTTCCAAACTCATTTTATGAGGCCAGCATTACCTTGATACCAAAACCAGACAAAGACCCCATCAAAAAGGAGAATTACAGACCAATATCCTTGATGAACACAGATGTGAAAATTCTCACCAAAATACTAGTCAATAGGATCCAACAGCACTTTAAAAGGATTATTCACCCTGACCAAGTGGGATTTATTCCAGGGCTGCAAGGTTGGTTCAACATCCACAAATCAATCAATGTGATACAATACATTAATAAAAGAACAAGAGCCATTACTCTCAATTGATGCTGAAAAAGCATTTGACAAAGTACAGCATCCTTTCTTGATCAAAACTCTTCACAATATAGGATAGAGGGTACATACCTCAATATCATAAAAGCCATCTATGAAAAACTCAGAGCAAATATCATTCTCAACCAGGAAAAACTGAAAGCTTTTCTCCTAAGGTCAGGAACTCGGCAGGGATGTCCACTATCACCACTGCAATTCAACGTAGTACTAGAAGTCCTAGCCTCGGCACTTAGACAACAAAAAGAAATAAAAGGCATCCAAATCAGCAAAGAAGCCAAACTCTCAGTCTTTGCAGATGTTATGATACTTTATGTGGAAAACACAAAAGACTTCCCTCCAAAACTGCTAGAACTCATGGAGGAATTCAGTAAAGTGTCAGGATATAAAATCAATGCACAGGAATCAGTTGCATTTCTATACACCAACAGCAAGACAGAAGAAAGAGAAATTAGGGAGTCGATCCCATTTACAACTGCACCCAAAACTGTAAGATACCTAGGAATAAACCTAACCAAAGAGGCAAAGACTCTGTACTCAGAAGAGTATAGAGTACTCATGAAGGAAATTGAAGAAGACACAAAGAAATGGAAAAACGTTCCATGCTCATGGATTGGAAGAGTAAATATTGTGAAAACATCTATGCTACCTAAAGCAATCTACACATTTAATGCAATCCCTGTCAAAATACCATCAATTTTTTTCAAAGAAATGGAATAATACTAAAATTTATATAGAACCAGAAAAGACCCTGAATAGGCAGAGGAAGGTTGAAAAACAAAAACCAAAGTTGGCGGCATCACAATTCCAGACTTCAAGCTCTGTTACAAAATTGTACTCATCAAGACAGTATGGTACTGGCACAAAAACAGACATATAGATCAATGGAACAGAATAGGGAGCCCAGAAATGGTCAACTACTCTTCGACAAAGCAGGAAAGAATGTCCAGTGGAAAAAAGACAGTCTCTTCAATAAATGGTATTGGGAAAATTGGACAGCCACATGCAGAATGAAACTGGACCATTTCCTTACACCATACACAAAAATAGACTCAAAATGGATGAAAGACCTCAATGTGGGACAGGAATCCATCAAAATCCTTGAGGAGAACATAGGCAGCAACCTCTTTGACCTCGGCCACAGTAACTTCTTCCTAGTAATATCACCAGTCAACAGAAGTAAGGGCAAAATGAACTACTGGGACTTCATTAAGATCAAAAGCTTTTGCACAGCAAAGAAAACAGTCAACAAAACCAAAAGATTACTTACAGAATGGGAAAAGATATTTGCAAATAACATATCAGATAAAGGGCTAGTATCCAAAATCTAGAAAGAACTTATGAAACTTAACACCTAAAGAACAAATAATCCAATCAAGAAATGGGCAGAAGCAGGGCACCTGGGTGGCTCAGTGGGTTAAAGCACCTGCCTTTGGCTCGAGTCATGATCCCGGGGTCCTGGGATGGAGCCCCCATCGGGCTCTCCACTCAGCGGGGAGTCTGCTTCCTCCTCTCTCTCTCTCTGCCTCTCTGCCTACTTATGATGTCTGTCTGTCAAATAAATAAAAATCTTAAAAAAAAAAAAAAAAGAAATGGGCAGAAGACATGAACAGACATTTCTGCAAAGACCCAAATGGCCAACAGACTACATGAAAAAGTGCTCAGTACCACTCGGCATCAGGGAGATACAAATCAAAACCACAGTGAGATACCACCTCACACCAGTCAGAATGGCTAAAACTAACAAGTTAGGAAACGACAGATGTTGGCGAGGATGCAGAGAAAGGGGAACCCTTCTACACTGTTGGTGGGAATGCAAGCTGGTGTAGCCACTCTGGAAAACAGCATGGAGGTTCCTCAAAAAGTTGAAAGTAGAGCTACCCTACAACCCAGCAATCGCACTATTGGGTATGTAGCCTAACGATACAAATGTAGTGATCCGAAGGGGCATATGCACCCTAATGTTTATAGCAGCAATGTCCACAATAACCAAAGTATGGATAGAACCTGGACATCCATCAATAGATGAATCGATAAAGATGTGTATACATACACACACACACACTGGAATACTAAGCAGCTATCAAAAAAATGAAATCTTGTCATTTGCAATGATTCGGATGGAACTAGAGGGTATTATGCTAAGCAAAATAAGTCAACCAGAGAAAGACAATGATCCTATGATCTCTCTGATATGAGGAATTTGAGAGGCAGGGCAGGGGGCTTGTGGGGGAGTAGGGAAGGAAAAATGAAACAAGATGAGATTAGGAAGGAGACAAACCATAAGAGACTCTTAATCTCATGAAACAAACTGAGGGTTGCTGGGGGGTAGGGGGGAGGGATGGGTGGTTGGGTTATGGACATTGGGGAGGGTATGCACTATGGTGAGTGCTGTGAAATGTGTAAGACTGATGATTCACTGACCTGTACCCCTGGGGAAAATAATACATTATATGTTAATATTAAAAAAAAGAGAGAGAGAAAGAGTGAATGAACTCTAAAGGACCAAAAGGAAAAAGAAAGGGGCAAAAAGATTATCTGAAGATATATAAGAAATAATGGCTGAAAACTTCCCAAATTTAATGAAAGATGTGAATCTACTTATCCAAGCAGCTCAACAAATACCAAGATACATTAAAATCAAACTGTCAAAAACCATTAGGATGGCTATTATAAAACAAAAACAAAAACAAAAACAAAATCAAAAAACTAGCAAGTGTCGACAAGGATGTGGAGTAATTGGACTCTCATCCTCTATGGGTAGGAATGTACTATGGTGCAATGCCAACAGAAAAGTTCGGCAGTTCCTCAAAAAGTTAAACTAAATATTATAATATATACGTATAATTATAATATATTCCCACAATTCCACTTCTAGTTATATACCCACCAAAACTGAAAACAGTAATTGAAACAGATACTTGTGCATCAATGTTCGTAGCAGCATTATTCCCAATAGCCAAAAGGTGAGAATAACCCCTAATGTCTAATAACATATGAATGGGGAGACAAAATGTAAAATATACACACAATGGAATATTACTCAGCTTTTAAGAGGAATTAAATTCTGCTATATGCTACATGGATGAACCTTGAAAACATGCTAAGTGAAGTAAGCCAGACATAAAAGGTCACATATCATAGTATTCCATTTATATGAGGTACCTGGAATAAGTAAATTCAAAGATAGAAAGTAGAACAGAGGTTATCAGGGATTGAGAGAAGGGAATGAAGATGTTGTTTTAGAGTTTCTGTGTGGGATAATAAAAAATTTCTGGAAATAGGTAGTGGTGATACCACTAAACTTCATGCCACTAAACTGTATGCTTTAAAGTGGGTAAAAATGGTAACATTTATGTTATGTATATTTACCACAATAAAAAGAGGAAATAGGCATATGTTAAAATCAGAATTCTACATAGCATCTATGTAATTTTTCTTAAAATTTCTTCTCTGAACTCTCAAAGCACAGAAAACGTTTTTTCAAATTTGACCTTTGTTATGAAAATAAATGACAAATTTGGTCTCACACAATCACTTAGAAATGTTTATTTCAGAATGACCTATAGGAGCTTATCCAGATAAAGGTCCTGACAGCACTTCTCACAGGTTATGACTCAGTTTTGTTTCTCTGGACCCACCAGTCAAAGCAGCAAAACTATGTCTCCTTTCAAAAACTGAGGTCACTAGAAAAAGGGTGTCAGGTGGGCAATGAAACCCTACTCAATCACTCCCTATTTGCAAGGTGACTTCTTTTGCACTCCTAAAACTTCTACTTTTATTCCAGAGATAACAATTTTAAAAAATCAATACTTCCACTCTATATAGAAACAGTACTTTAAATTGGCTGACCCTTTTGCTGCAATAAGGCCCAGCAAAGGCTTAGTACTTCAAGCAAACCTACTACACCTATCTATGCTCAAGAAGTAGTTTGGCTGTGAGGAAGTGCTGGTCTCCTCCAAGCCTTTCCTCAGGACCCACACATCAGACACTCCTCTCTATTCTCCAGAGAGCACACCATGGCTGCTGTGTTCCTCTCCTTCTCTTCTTCTTCTTTTGTTGCCTTCTCCTTATCTTTCAGCTTCTCCTTATTTAGAGTGAACTGGATTGGATTTGCTGCTGGTCGTGTCCTTAAGTAATACATCCCAGTCTTCAAACCCTACAAAGGAAGCAAATACAGCTATTAGAAATTTTAAGAACACTAGGCATTCAAGACCAATGTTTAAAATACACTTCCATAAATCAAATCAGATTGTTTTCTAAACCTGAAATTCCAACTTCTTTAGGAAGGCTTCTCAAAAATGCTTAAGAGGTAGAAAGAGTCAGACAGTATACTGGTTTCCTTTTGCCACTAAAAAAGCTTATCTCTTTGGAAATGTCAAATATTTTTGTTCTCTAGTCTTTTCTTGTTTTTAGGTGTATGACTTCCAAGTTTGCCTAAGACAACATGTCTACTTTATAACTATTTATGGAGATAGACTGTGTCTCTGTAAAGAACAGATGATGACTACTTCAAGGGTGAGGATCATCTTCTATTCAGTATCCCCAAAGCACATAGTGTGTGGTCAATAAATATCTCTTAAATTTAAAAAACAAACAAACTGTACATCTGTATAAATACCCAGAAGATTACTAGATACTAAGGATAGAATCCAGAATCACAGGACTTTACAGTTGGCAATGATAAGCTAAGTAACTGGCCTTTATACTGTAAATAGTTAAAGTGGGGAAACAAAGGATGTTTCTGAATAGGGGGCTGGCACATGTAAAGTTTTATTTTAGAAATGGTAGCAGTGCACAAGACAGCCTAGATCAGATACTAGAAGCAGGGAGATCAGTTAAAAAGCTTAAGAATAATGGCAGTGGAACAGGAAGAAAGATGCTCAAGAAACAGTATAAAGGAACAACGACCACAACTTGGATGAGTGATTATATGGAGAATAAGGAGAGGATTGTAGGTAACTCCAAGGTTTCAAACCTCAGAGTGAAATAATCCTAAAAGAAACAAGAAAATCCAAAGTGTGATCTGGTACAAAAACCATGACTTGGTTTTAACACACTGGATTTGAAATGAAAAAATGGCTAGGTGGCAGTATTTAATAGGTAGCTAGAATATAAAACTGTTCCAACTTCAAAACATCCCAAGCTGGCAATAAGTCCTCCTTGAGTTCCTCCACGAACCTGCTTCCAGCCATAGAAGTGCATACTAGTGAGTTTGCCATAGTTAGGCTCAGCGATGTGGATGTTCAAAGACTGGCTTTGATCAATGAAAGCACCTCTTTCAGCTGCCATCTTAAGAACGGTTTTCTGTGAAATTTCCCACACAGTCTTATAAAGTTGCTTCAGGTCATCAGGGATTTCTGGTATGCTCTGAAGAAGGAAAAACAAATGTTTATTGCAGCCTGGCTGAAGAAATCAGGATAATTAACGTAATTAATGAAACAAGGGTCTGGCCTTAGTTCTACTTCCTGCCAGATCTGACCGTACCATTTAGCATCATACAATATGATCCTTATCAGTTTTCCTAAGGCTGTTAACCTCTGGCTTAGAATGTCCAACAAAACTCCATTTAACCAACAAAGTATCTGGCTAGTGGTAATGATTATAAGATCCATTTCTATTTGGATCATAGCCAAACATTCATTATTCTAGAGGTACTTAATAATAAAAGGAGCTAAGCAGCAATAAATGACCCTTGAATTCTGTAGAAAACAAAAGTAGTCAGGGATGTAACTCACATGTAGACAATCAAAGGAAGCAATGAAACAAACCCTTTCTGGAGTCGACAGAAATAATGTTTTCTTAGGTCTAGGGTTAATCTGCATTAAAACATACAGATTAGCTAATGCTACAATTTCTGCCAGCAAATATAGAAATGTTACAGAAATCCTTATCTGTGTTACCAGGGAAACAAATGTTTAAACAGAGCCCTCCATCTACAAATAAATACTTCTTGATTCTTGGCTGCAAATATTTTATTGTTAAATACTATCTGTGGCTCTGTTTTTTGGACTTTGAGTCCTTGGTCTCCACCGGGGACTTCTTAATTAAGTTTGACTCTCTAATTTCACACTTTATATCAGTGGTCCAAAAATTTTGATGCATTTTGGAATGACCCAGGGGGTCTTTAAGAAATACTAATGCCTGTCTCCAGACATTCTAATTTAATTGTTATGGGGTGCAACCTAAGCTTCAGAATTTTAAAAGCTCCCCAGTTGATTCTAATGTTCAGAGAAGTTGGAAACTACTGCTTTATATTATTGCACAAATAAGAGGGTAAAGTCTAGCTATATAAAGATGTATATAAGCCTACCACAACAATGCAGGTGAACACAAGCCCATATGACCACAGTGAATGACTTTTCTCTCTAGTGAATGGGGTAAGTGAGAAGGTACCAATGTCCAACTTAGATTCTAAAGAGCACACTTGATTTTCATACTGTACCTGGATAGAACCATTGCATGCGATAATCTGATTTTTCATCTCTTCATTCCATAAGCCCCGCTCAGTAAGATCCTTCAGTAAGTGAGGATTTACAATCTGAACAGAAAACCAAAAAAGATGAAGGAATAATAAGAATGATAGAGCCTAAACAGGATCACAGCCCTGGAGCTTAAAATAAATAAGATGACTGAAGAAGTATTTAACATTAAATTAGCTGGTAAAGTCTATCTTTTACAAGATTGAGAGGCCCATCCTACCAAACAAAAGTTATGTTCCTTTAAAATCTTGATCTGTGATTCAAGAAACATAGTATTTGCCAAAGTGAAAAGAACTAGCATTGCCTAAGATGGGTAAATCTGTGTGGATTACTTCTTCCCCCTCCCCCCAAGTAAGGAGAAAATAATACTTAAGAAGAAACATTAGAAATGTATCCACTCCAAACCTTACAGAAATTTATTTCAGGAGATCAGTAAATTCACAAATAAAAATCTTTTAAATTAGTGGTTCTCAACCCTAGTTGCACATTAGAATTACCTGAGAACCTTAAAAAAACACTGGTCCTACCCACCAGGAATTCTAATTTGTAAACCAGGTTGAGAACTATTGTCATGGTTCCATATACTTCTTGCTTCTATATAAATCTTGAGTTTCACTGTATACATCTTGAGTATCATCAACTTAAGCATCTGAGGTCATAGTATACATCATTATGATTACAGAATGGTTAAATACCATGTGAATTCTAGTATCAACAAGTTATTTTCCTACCCACCTATCGATACTTTCCTGCCTAACGATCATTCATGCTTTCAACAGATATTTATTAAATGTCTATTATTAAATAACATAGAATAATATTGGACATGAAGAGGACTTACTTTATCAAAGCTCTGCCCCCGTACAAAGCAAAAGGGACATACTAAATATGAGTTGGCATTTACTCCCAACATCAGGCTTTTGCAAGATCTCCTGTAGGTCTACTTGTGATCTTCTCACCTGAAATTCTCCTGACAAAACTCTGCGAGTATAGATGTTGCTGGTATAAGGTTCGATGGACTCATTATTTCCCAGAATCTGAGCAGTTGAAGCAGTAGGCATCGGGGCAATAAGTAAACTGTTTCTTATACCATACCTAAAGAAAAGGAGATTATTAGGTGCTGGTACTAAAGCTACAATCTGCCCGGAAGGGAGCTACTTCATGTCACTGCAATAAATGCAGATGGAGTGAGTGACATCATACATGCATTAGACTCACATAATGACTTTTGAATTTGACCCCTATAGAGATGCATCTCACAGTATGGGTGCTATAGCTCACCCCTCTCCTAAACACCTAACTCCTAAACAAAATTAGCACAATTTTACTGCTGAAGTTTCTTATCATGCCATGATTTATTAGTAATTCATACACTAGCTTGCCTAAGGAAATAATCGAATGGCTGTTGAAGAGTCCCCACCTGTATCAGAGTACATTCATTCAACCCTCACTCTTTTCTACGTGCCCTATGATCACTGTGCTAAGCCCTTTCAGGAAACATAATGATGTGAAAGTGGTCAGAATCCAACATCTATCACCAAAATTCTCCACAGGGAAAGATTATGCTCAAAGTATATTCCTGACTTCCTCTATTACCTCTTCACTCATAAGTTCCTAGAGGAAGGTTAACATCTTCTGCCTCTATTCACTGCCAAATAGAGTGCTTAAGGAAGAATATGCCATCTGAACATGGAGAAATCTTCAAGCTGCCCTTAGCTCATCCTTCAAAGCTCAGCCTAAGAGATGACTACTAGAACATCTTTCCTGACCAGGCAGACAATACTAAATACAACTGTAAGTATTTCTTCCACAAACATTTTCTATGATCTGTACCTTTACGTATACTTTATGTGTGCTACATGTCTCACCTTACTTAGTCTTAAGTTTTTCAAACACCAAGAATTTGTCTTTCCTATATTCTATAGCTCTGGATTTATCCAGTACTTAGCGTAAAGCTTCAGGTCCAATGGAATCTGTACTACTGGGATCTTAATCTCACTTTGCCACTCCTAGTTTTGAGGCATCAAGCAAATCACCAGCGGATTTCATGTCTTACTTCTTCAGTAAAGTGGACAGTGATTTTCCCGTCCAAAGAGAGGAAACATTTTGAAAAGTCATTCATATATATATATATATATATATATATATATATATATATGACATACTTAACTATGGAATTGTCTGTAATCATTAAAAACATTAGGTAAATCTTCAAGTACTAGAGAAAGACATCGAAAATAAATCACGAAGTCTTAGGATATATCAAATTTGATCATATTTTTATAACAAAACTGTGTGCATCTGCAAATGTACTGAAAAAGGTCTAGAAAAATACACACCATTAACAATGGCTATCTCTGGGAAAAGGAATAAGTTGGTTTGTATTTGTTTTGTGGAACAAGTGGTTGGCAGGAGAGGTATAAAGAAGGGCTTTCACCTTCCATTTTATTTCTGTACTTGAACTTTGTTACTCATGTATTAATTCTGAAATTTTAAAAAGTTCTATATAGAAAAATATCCATAGTATTTTGAAAATAAAATAAAATGAAATACATGTCCATTTTTGTAGAAGTTGAATTTGCATATAAATGTACACAGGCACACACGTTTAGAGGAAAGTGTGAAAGATGAAAGACAAAAAGATACAAACAGATTTTTAGGAGGTGGTTTTGGGATAATTTCATTTTACTCCCTTTCACACATACATTTTCCTAAATTTTCTAACAAGTATTATTAAGTAATAAAACAAATTTTAAGGCAAATAGATATTTTTTAAAGAGTATTTTTAAAGCTAATGCTTCCTTCTGTAAACATTAAACACTCTGCATTCGCATTAATCCAGAGACTACAGGCTCATGAAGAATGTGAAAACAACTTGTTTTATTATTCACTAAGCAAAACATCCTACCCACCCTTAAATCCTTTTTATTTTTATTAGTTTGAAAGGCCTTAAAAACCTCAAGTTTTACATTTTTCTTTCACAGTTTAACACATTACCCTCCAAAAGCTCTTCCAAATCCCTAACTTACTACTGTGACAACAAATTCAGCAAAAGCCATTTAGATGCCTAAGGTAGTTAAGCAATAAATAAAAGTGAAAAACACTTAAAAAGCAAGCACACTCGGAAATATGAAGTTTAATGAGAAAAAATTGCTTAATCTGGGTAGTTACGCCCCAAAACAAGACCAACTAGTAACACCTACCATTTATTAAGATGCTTTCATTGTACCAAGCTATTTATAGGCTACTATTCATATATTATCTTACAAAGTATTTTTACAAAAATTGTTCTGTAGATAGGTCATTTTCGCCCCATTTAAAAGAGGAAAAATGAGTTTCAGAAGTTAAAATAACATACCTAACTTCTGAAAGCCAGAATGAGAACCTAAACCCTCCTTACTTTAAAACTACCTTACAGCTCTTTGCTTACTTTGCAATCTTTTCCTTGAGAAGTTTCCAGTCCCACAAGTCTGTGGGAGTAACATTCCACATATCATACTGAAGGATCTAGGGAATAAACAAAGCAAACTTATGACAAATCACTCTATAACAATTTAAAACCATGACAAAAAGCCAATCACTAACTGCCGTGCCCCACAACCCAACAGATGTCTTCTAGTGGAACTGTGTGAGGAATACAAGGTCCAGAGATTTCTCTGAACAAACTTTCATGCAGTCATATTGATCAAAAGCAGACTAAGAAAACTGGCTAAGGCATATCTCTTCCCCATGTCCCTGCTGTGTGCCCTCAGAGGGCCCATAACGTATCTACAAACCAGGAAATCCTAACATTCATGTAAGTATGTTGCTGAGATGCATTCTTTTTTTGTACATAAAAATGTTATTCTAAAAAAAAAAAAAAAGTTATTCTAATTTCATCTTTAATTGCTTTGATCTATTTACTTAGCTATTACTAACATCTATTTTCAAACCAATGGTTATCAGATTTCCTAAATACCAGCAGGAACATCAGGACTAAACATAACGTAACATTTTACTTCACACTGAAGAGACTCATACTACCAATAAAGGCAGTGTGGAAAGCAGAATTCTAAGACAGTTCCCAGGTTCCCCAGATGCACAGGCCATGTATAATGTCCTCCTCCTGAGTGTCACTTACATAATCAAGGCAAAGAGGAAAAGTTTCTACAGATGTAATTAAGGTTACCAATCAGTTAATTTTGAGTTAAACAAAAGAGAGATTATCCTGAGTGGATCTGACGTATCATGTGAAAGCCTTCAAAAGAGAAACTGGACTGGGGCCTTCTTGAAACGAGAGACTCTCTCCTACTGGCTTTCAAGAAGCACAATGTCATGAGTTGTACAGGTACAAACAAATGAATTCTGCCAAAGACCAGGTGAGCTTGGAAGAGGACTCTGAGCCTCTATCAACACCTTGACTATAACCTTGAGAGACCAAAACAAAATGACCTAGCTAAGGCGAGACTGGACCCCGATTCAAGGAAACAGAGATAATGTATGTTGTTTTTATCTACTAAATTTAGCAAAAGAAACTAATACAGTTAGCATGCTTAAGTCACTTTTACCAATGACTAGTTCTAAATAAAGCATTAAAATAACGGGGCATCTGGCTGGCTCAGTTGGTGGAGTATGCGACTCTTGATCTCAAGGTTTTAAGTTCAAATCCCATGTTGGGTGTAGAGATTACTCAAAAATAAAATCTTGGGGTGCCTGGGTGGCTCAGCTGCTTAAGTGTCTGCCTTCAGCTCGTGTCGTGATCCTGGGATCCTGGGATTGAGCCCCACATGGGGCTCCCTGCTCAGCAAGGAGTCTGCTTCTCCTGGTCCCTCTGCTCCCCACCCCCAGCTTGTTTCCTCTCTCTCTCTCTCTCTCTTTTCCCACGCTCTCTCGAATTTTAGTATATGTGCTGCTGAAGCAAGTACACTCTCTCTCTTTAAGTAAATAAAAATCTAAAATAAAATCTTTTAAAAACCCCACATTAAAATAGAGTATCCTTTTTAGTCTAGAGAACAAAAGTACCATATTAGTTTCCTGTGTCTGGTATAACAAATCACCATAAATTTCATGGCTTATAATGACAAAAATGTGTGCTCACTTCGGCAGCACATATACTAAAATTGAAATGATAGAGAAGATTAGCATGGCCCCTATGCAAGGATGACATGCAAATTCATGAAGCATTCCATATATTTTTTTAAAAAATGTATTCTCTCATAGTTCTGGAAGCCAGAAGCCCAAATGAACATGTTGGGAGGGCCACGTTCTCTCCAGGTGCTCTGGAGAAGATTCTGTTCTTTGACTCTTCCAGTTTCTAGTGGCTATAGGCATTCCTGGGTTATGGGTGCATCACTCCAACTTCTGCCTCTATGGTCATGTCGCCTCTCCTCTTCTCTGTCCCTTGTAAGGACTACTGTCGCTGGATTTAGGGCCCACCTGGGTAATCCAGGATAATCTCATTTCAAAATCCTTAATTACATCTGCAAAGACCCTTCTGAAATCCAAAAATGTAACATTCATGGGTTCCAGGGATCAAGATATGAATACATCTTTTTGAAGGCTACCATTCAGCTTACAGGCAAAAAGAAACATTATTCATATACTTACTCCTCTGCTAACTGGAGAGCCCTCATAGGTTTCATATGGGCCATGCTCCTTGGCCAAGTCACAGCTGGCTTCCAAGGCTCCATAATAAATGGTTTCAAAGATCTGCTTGTTCAGTAGCTGAGCTTCTGGACTCTCAAACGGATACCTCATCAGAATAAAAGCATCTGCCAGACCTTGTACCCCGATTCCAATGGGGCGATGGCGTTTATTTGATAAGCATGCCTTTGTGCCAACAGATTTAGAGAAGAAGGAGACATTACTGAACAGAAAAGGCAACATTCTGCACCAGATGATACATGTTCTTTTTTTAATCTCTATTTTCTCACAAACATTCCAATGACAGCCGTTTAAATGAAGACTGTCAGGCCATGATAAGCTCCCTTCTACTACTTGGATTTTAAGAATTATCAATAAGCGGAGACCTCTATTCATACCTCTGGGATAGGGTAGTAGTTAATATCAATAATTTTATTCAAATTTCGGACAATGACTTTGGTGACTTCAGCCAGCTTCTTAAAGTCGTATGTGTGTTCTGACGTGACATACATATTGAGGGCCAGGGAAGCCAAGTTACAGACTGCAACCTGGAATGCAAAAAAAAAGGGTCAAGAATCACACAATTTTTATTTCTTCCCCCTGTGTCAATGACACCACCATGTAAGCCTCTAACACTCTATACACATTTTTATATTTATCTCCTCCCTCTTCACTGTTCATTTCTAAATCCCAATACCTATTCACATGTGAGTTGTAAAATGCAGCAGTGAAATAGGTAAGATAGAGAATCTGTGTTCCATAGTCCATGGCTCTATTGCCAGAGTGACCTCCCACTGTGCTCTAATTTCTTATGGTATCTGTCTCAGTCAATAGATGTACTGTCCAATAGAGTAGCCAATAGCCACATGTAGCTATTTAAATAAAATTAAAAGTTCAGTTTCTCAGTTGCACTAGTCCTATTTCATGTGCTCAATAGCCACCAGATACATTTCCATTGCTGCAGAAAGCTCTTCCAAATTACACATTCCCACCTTACTCTCACTGAAATTCTGATAAGCCCCTAACAACAGGGGATCCAAGTTTGTGAATTCCGAAAAAGCTCTTCAGGTGATTTATCACTAGGTGGTAAGCTTTTTCAGGAAAGAAACATATCTTATTTATACTTATATTTTTAGTACTAGTTCCACACTGGTATATAACAAATGCTTAATAATGTTGAATGAATATACTTTACTTCCCATTTCGATTATGACTATCCTAACCCAAAAATCTCAACTCCCCTCACCTAGACTCCCTCATGCCCTTCGTATCTACTCAATTCTACACACATCGCCTAAGTACCCATTTTTAAAGCATATCTCGGATTGCTAAGTCTGATAAATGTTACAAAGAAAAATAAGGCAGGAAAAGACAAAATGGTTCTAGGAATAAGGACAGAAGGAGTGCCATTTTAAAACAGAGTTGTCAAGTAAGACCTCACTGATAATGAGACATATGAACAAAGAACTAAAAAGGTTAGTAAGTCACATGGCTATCTGGGAGGGAAGAACATTTTCACATTCAAAGTAAACAGCAAAAATCCTGATAAAGGGGGTGTGCTTGATATACTTGGAAATTAGTAGGGCTGGAGCACAGTGAACAAAGGGGAAAGTAACAGTAGATGAGATGGGCATACCTAGTTGTGCATGAACTCATAGGGCACTATAAGAATTCTAGATGGAAATTAAGTACTGATACATGCTACAACACTGATAAGCCTTGAAAACATGCTAAGTGAGGGGCGCCTGGGTGGCTCAGTGGATTAGGCCGCTGCCTTCGGCTCAGGTCATGATCTCAGGGTCCTGGGATCGAGTCCCGCATTGGGCTCTCTGCTCGGCGGGGTGCCTGCTTCCCTCTCTCTCTCTCTCTCTGCCTGCCTCTCCATCTACTTGTGATCTCTCTCTGTCAAATAAATAAATAAAATCTTTAAAAAAAAAAAAAAAAAAAACATGCTAAGTGAAAGAAGCCTGACACAACAGACCACTGTATTACATGATTCTGTTTATAGAGAAAGCCCGTAAGAGGGAAATCTAGAGGCAGAAAATAGATTAGTAGTTGCCAGGGGCTGGGGGAAGAGGGCTAATGGGTATAAGGTTTCTTTCCGGGTTGATGAGAAGTGTTCTAGAATTAGATATTGGTGATGGTTACACAACCTTGTGGATATACTAAAAAACACTGAAATGTACACTTAGAAGGGTGGGTTTTATGGTATGAGAATTATATTTCAGTTTTTAAAAAATGAACAAACTCTGGATGGGCTGGAAAGTCAAAGAAGAGTGTTGTGTGGAGGAATGTTATGACCTGATTTGTTTTAAGAAGGGTCACTCTAGTCTCTAACATAATCTATCTTGTACAATAGTTACTTGAGTACAGTATATGCCACTTTTCTCCAACAATGAATTATACATTTCCAGAGGGCAGGGCCTGAGCCATAATCATTTACATCCCAGAGCACTTGGTAGTGTCTTACACATAGCTGGTGCTCAGTAAACTCTGGCTGAATTAAACCACAACCCTAGCAGTATGTTCAATTCACTTCACATTTTCTTCCCAACTTTAAATTTGTTGTGTTTTTTAGGTCCTAGTATATGGGATCTGCTCCTTCCTCCTCATTTCCATAGTTTACATCCAACATCTAAGCAGCCTGTCATCCAACCACTACAATAATCTCCACAAGCTAACCTCCAACCTCCTCTAACACCAAGACACTCTATTACCAGAAACAAGATCTATCCTTCTCATCCTAGCATTTTTGATGCTATTTTCCTTTCAGGACCTACAGGCTTCCTACTCTGTGATATACCAGACATTTCACCTATTATCTCCCCTCCCCCAGCTATAGCCATCTCTGCAGATACCAAACCATAATGTATTTGCTCCATTAGAACAAACTTATTTGACAATCTCTGCACAAAACCTATTCCTGTCTCTGATCTGACAGGCTATTCTTCCCTTTTCTATAAACTTAAAAAAAAAAAAACAAAAAACTATGTCCCATTTCTAGCCTCACCTCTTCTGCAAATCGCCTTAAAGATTTGCCATTAGAATTTTGTCTCTCCATTCACTGAAAGGACTCTCTACCTGCTTACTGAATTAGCATCCTGACACATTCTTGTGTTTGTCCTAAACCGCCATAATGGAACACTGAGAAAATATTATTACAACAATGGGTGTGTAAGAAAAAAAGTAAGTTTTTTCTAGATAGCTTAGACTCTAAGATATTTAAGGGTACAGATCACATCTGTTCCTTTCTCTTGTCATCTCTACTTTAGTGCCCTTCTATTTATAGCAAACTTTGGAAACTCCCTTCCCCCATTTCAAGTAAAATCAAGTAAGTGATTCACAAATAATAACGGCCCAAGATTCTCAGGACTCTGGGCAGAAGTTTGTCTACCTACCTCATCTTTGCTGGTATACTCTACTATTTCTGTGCACAGGTTGCTGCATTTGATCGTTCCCAGGTTCTGCTGGTTGCTCTTCCGATTACAGGAATCTTTGTAGAGCATGTACGGGGTACCTGTCTCTGTCTGAGACTCAATGATGGCATACCAAAGCTGCTGAGCTTTTACAACTTTGCGGACACGACCCTGTTTCTCATAACTGAAAGGCAAAGCTAATATTATTTTAATATTCCCTAAGAAAATCTTTATTGCAGACAACTTGAAGACACTAAAGTATAAAATCATGAAAACTCTTATTAAATGTTTACTGTTTTGCTAAGAGAGCAGAGGAAAATCGGGCAGTTCTGGACCCATTAGAATATACCCAAATCCCATTAAATCAATAATACCCATCATAAGGAAAAAGAGTAACACCTAAAGTTGTCAGATCTACTACTGTGCTATTATTTAATGAACTAGTGACATGTGTCCTAGCTGCTCTTGATTTCTGTAACTTTTTATATCATATATATATTTGCTTTATACTGTAAGACAAAGCAAATTATTAACCTTTACCTTAATTTTTATAAGTATCAATTAAAAACCAAAGCACCTCTTTATAAGTCACAAAGGTTTTTTTTTGTTGTTGTTGTTGTTGTTAAGTCGCAAAGTTTTAATTAAGAAAGAAGACAGAAGCAAATTTTGGTGAAGATTCAGGTAGCAAATCTGACCACAATAAAATTACTAATCATATTCTCTCCTGGATATTTCTGAAGATTCCTAGAAACTGGTTAATAACTGATGAGGTTTTGAAATTTGGATCCCCCAAATAAAACAAACACATGATTAAAAATTACTACTTCATATTTTCCCCATACCTTTCATATAGCTTCTCAAATTCCTCTCCCCAAACCTCATCCAGACCAGGACATTCATTTGGACACATCAAAGACCAATCCTACAAAGGGAAGAACCCATAAAAGACTTGAAATAACCAACCACACGTAGTTTATTAGGAACATTACAAGGGTTAGGGTGGCTTCCATAGACTCTCTTGGAAATCTGCTATAGAAATAATCATTTCGGGCTCAGGCTCAAACATCTAGTTCTGCCTGTTTATACATGACCTTTTAAGCATTTAGGTCAGATAGAATCTGCTTTAGAGAATAAAAACCCAAGAGGGTAGGAATGGCATCTCTTAAATTGCTTAAAATGCCTTCCATAGCTTAACACATAGATGGATTCTTCCTAACCATGATTTAAGATGACAAAAATGAAAGCTGATATGAATCAAGTTGTTCTTACCAACAGGTACCTCTTTCTTACCTGATTAGTCTCCACTCGTTTCATGAAGAGATCTGGAATCCAAAGGGCAAAGAAAAGGTCCCTGGCACGCTGTTCTTCCTTTCCTGTGTTCTTCTTTAAATCAAGAAACTCAAAAATGTCTAAATGCCAAGGCTCCAGGTAAATAGCAAATGCCCCAGGTCGCTAAAAGCAAGTAAACCATCATTCTTCTCAGAATCAGAATGAAATAAAGAAACTTCGTATTTTCCAAAGCACTTTTAGAATATCACCTTTGATCTACACTACAATTAAGGAATTAAATGAGAGAATACAAATAAAAGTACTACAAATATAAGTAGTAATATTGTTCTTACAAGTCCAGGAGTAAAAAAGTGCACTTGATAAGAACAAGATGAAATAACTCATCCAAAGTGACCCAGTGAACTGCAGATGGAGCTTCCTTTCAGCTGCCATACAGCTCACTTGACCTTACATAACAGGTACACAAAGCCCACAGGAAATCACCTTAACTTTGACAATAATATGTTGTGCTCTTATTAAAGATCAAAAAAGTGATGTCTTATCAAGGTCTCCACAGATCATTTTTAAAGTCCATCAAGGGAGCTCTCTTTACCATTTTGCAAGATGGCAGGCGAAAAAGCTGAAAAGCTGGATACTAAGTAGAAAAAACCTGAAGCCAAGAAGCTGATGTTGGTGGTAAGGCTCAGGAGGGTAACCCAAAGGCTAAAATGCCAAAGAAGGGGAAGCCCCAATGCAGCCAAAACCCTGTCCTAGTCAGAGGAATTGGCAGATACTCCCGATCGGCTATGTGTTCCAGAAAGGCCATATGCAAGATGAAGTTAAATCTAAATCCAGGGTGCAGCTAAATTTAGATTAGCTAAATCTAAATTAGCTAAATTTAGATGCAGCTAAATCCAGGGTTGAAAAGAAAAAGGAGAGGTTCTTGCTACTGTCACAAAACCAGTTGGTGGTGACAAGAATGGTGGTAACGGGGGGTTAAACTTCACAAAATGCTGAGGTATTATCCTACTGAAGATGTGCCTCGAAAGCTGTTGAGCCATGGCAATAAACCTTTCAGACAGCACGTGAGAAAACTGCGAGCTAGCATCGCTCCTGGGACCATTCTGATCCTCCTCACTGGGCACCACAGAGGCAAGAGGGCAGTTCTCCTGAAGCAACTGAGCAGTGGCTTGTTACTTGTGACCGGACCGCTGTCCCTCAATTGAGTTCCTCTGTGTAAAACACACCAGAAATTCGTCATTGCCACTTCTACCAAAATTGATATCAGCAGTATGAAAATCTCCAAACATCTCAGTGATGCTTACTTTTAGAAGCTGCATAAGCCCAGACACCAGGAGGGTAAGATCTTTGACGCCAAGAAAGAGAAATATGAAATTACAGAGCAGGACAAGGTTGATCAGAAAGCTGTGGACTCGCAAATTCTGCCAAAAAGCTTCGGCTTCAGGGCTACCTCCGCTCTCTGTTTTCTCTCACAAATGAAGTTTACCTTCACAAATTGGTGTTCTAAATTTCTTATAAAGAACGTGATTAAATAACTAATTAATTTTTAAAAAATAAAAATAAATAAAGTCCATCAAGGGAAATTCATAAGCTAACAGGTGATTAGTATGGCTACATAACTGTCAGAGGCAGGCTCAAATTGCAAACTATCCTGCTGTGAACATTGGGTAAACAATCCAATCCTCTCAACTTTACTTCTCCCTCCGTGAAATCGGCAGAGTTGTGTTTTTGTTTTTGTTTTTTAAGATTTTATTTATTTGACAGACAGATATCACAAGTAGGCAAAGAGGCAGGCAGAAAGAGAGGGGGAAGCAGGCTCCCCGCTGAGCAGAGAGCCCGATGCGGGGCTCGATCCCAGGACCCTGAGACCATGACCCAAGCCGAAGGCAGAGGCTTAACCCACTGAGCCACCCAGGCGCCCCTGTTTTTGTTTTTTAAAGAAAAAGCTACAAGACTATTACAATCCCTTTTCAAGGTTAGGTATTAATATTAAGCCACAACTTTAAAAATTCTTTGCCAATAAACTTTCATACAAAAAAGCAGACTAGGGGGTGCCTGGCTGGCTCAGTGGGTACAGTATGTGACTCTTGATCCTCAGAGTCATGAATTCAAGCCCCGCACTGGGTGTGGAGTCTACTTAAAAAATAAAAAATAAAAATAAAAATAAATAAATAAAAGCTGGCTAGACCATTGGTTGCCTGGAGCCAGGGGCAAAGCATGTATGGGTGGGAGTGTTGTGATTAATCAAAGGTGCCTGCAGAAACATTTTGGGGTAATAGGAAATGTTCTAGATCTTGATTAGTGTAGTGACTACACAAGTATATATATTTGTCAAAATCCACCAAACTGTACACTTAAAGTGTGTACACACTTAAAGTAAGTAAAGTATACCTCATTAAACTGATTTTAAAAGTGAAAAAAAGTAGTTGGAAATATATACAGTATATTAGCAAAGTAGTTAGAAATATATAGAGAGTAAATCATCTTATTTGAAGCATACATGTTTTTAGGTTAAAGATTTTTAGTTCCAGGACTTCCAGGACTTCTAGGACTTTCCAGGACTTTTAGTTTCCAGGACTTTCAAGTAACAGAACATACCTTGTTTCCACCTTGATCCACATATCGAGCTGTGTTGTTATATACTCTGAGCATTGGTACAAGGCCATTGGAATTGCCATTAGTCTGAAAAAGAAACCAAGAATAAAGGCATCTGGAGTAGAACAGTGGGACTAAGAATGCAAAAGAACAAAATGGCTCAACAGTGAACAAATTACTCTCTTCATATCTGTATAGTCTCATCTGCTCTCCATCTCTCCTTTTGCTTTGCAAACAGAATACCCAATATAAAATAAACAAAATGTTGGTTTTCTCTAATTATTGCTGTAATGTTGTTGTTACATCTCTTATTTACAATGAGATATAACATTACAAGTCAAAAGAATCTGAAATCAGGGTAGGTAAATTTAAATTTCATACCTTCTAATGGACATTTATACAGATCTACTTTGGGTAGAGTAAAAACACTACTTCAGCGTCTTTTTCTCAAAAGAATTCAAGGAAACTTACAGTAAGAATTATATACAATGGATAAATGAGGACAATAAAGATAAATGGAGATTCTCAATAATAAAATGGAATCTAGAATAAAGATAAGAAAATATAGACTTCTAAAACTAGGAGATACCACATCAAATTTTAAAAATAATCCTTCTAACTCCAAAGCAAGCCTTTAAACAGATTAGAAAAATAAATGAACAGCTCACACTACTATTATGTGTAAGTGCTCCAAAACACTACATAATAATTTCCTTCTAGACTCTCTAACTTTATTGGTAGGGTTAGATATTTCCTTCACATTACTGGTGAGGAAACAAACTCAGAGATGTAAAATAACTTATGCTAGCCTCCATTACTGGTAAGCAGTAGAGATAGAATTTAAATCCAGGTCTTACCCAACATCCTTATCTTGACTCTCAATGAACAGTGAACTAGCAAAAGGCTAAACTTACATCATAAGGTGCCAATGTTTAAAGTATGAATCCTGGCTCTATCACATATTAAGTGACTGATCTCTAGAAGTAACTTAATTTTCTATGCCTCAGTTTTCTCAACTGTAAAATGAAGCCAATATTGCCTATACTCACAAAGTAATTGTAAGGAGTAAAGCTCCTGCCATGTGTCTATCTCCTACTGTTGTAGTAAGGATTAAATGTGTAACTCAGGTAAAGCTTTTATAACAGACTTAGCATATAGTAAGCACTCAATAAATGATAGCTGCGCTATTATTATTGCGAAGACGAATCTGAATTCTAAAATCTGACCTAAAAAAAATCCTACAGATCATCTAATCTAAACCAGAAGCTAGAAGTAGTGAAATGACCCACTCCATGTCAAAAAGCCAGCTAGCACTTATCAGGGAGCCAGGTCTCCCAAGCCCTAGCATATGCCCTCTCAACCTGAATCCCTCTAGCCTACAATTTTTTAGTCACAAAACAGAAGCTTACCCCAGCAATGTAGCTGCCAGTAGCTCGAATACAACTCACAGCAACACCAATTCCCCCAGCAGACTTGGAAATCAATGCACACTGCTTTAGAGTATCATAAATGCCTTCAATACTATCATCCTTCATACTCAGAAGGAAACAGCTATGGGGGAAGAAAAAGTCACAACTCAGCAAGGAAATGAAACAAAACAGAAACAACACTGACTATACACCCCAAAAACAGTAAGTTGGGCAAATAAAAGATCTAAGGTTTAAAAAATTCCTAGGTATTTTAGGGGGGAAAAAAAAACCTTTTACTGGATATGATACAAGACACATCAATAAATCATATTATTTTAAAAATATCTCGCTGCCTATCCCAGATGCTAGGCCTAAAAGGAAGTTTTATAATAAAATCTAAAATATTAATTTACATGTTCATCAGACTGCAAATGTGCTTTGTCACATTTTCTCATGCAAATTCCTAAGCATACATAACTAATAGGTCTTTCCAACCTATTACTAAGCCAAGTAAAATTAAACATTTATGGAATAAGAAACAGCTATCCCATGGTCAAACAATTCTTTGAAAGGCCCTCCAAAATTTAGCTCCTTTACAGCCTTTTGGAAGACAGCTCCCCTAACTTGTGATTTGGATCTCATTCTGCTCCCTACCTCAGGAAATTTACTCTACCAATGATCCCTTCACTATCTTGAATCTACATCCACTCAAATGGATTCTATTCATTAACTTTTTCTGTTAAACATGCCAACATTCAGAAAGATAATGACATACTTTGTACTTATCATCTACCTCAAGAAAACAGACACTACAGATATAGTGAATTAGAACCCCATACTATATCCATGCATTTCTACCTTTTTTTAATCATTTTTAAATTTCTGGTTACGCATTTGTCCTTTTGCAACTTGCTTTTAACTTAATACTGTGTTAGAGATTCTTTCCTACTGTTGTCACTCTCATTAGTTTACTCTCATTGCTATAAATTGTTCCACTGTATAGTATGTCAATATATTTGTCTACTCGCCTGTCGATGGACATTTGGGTTATTTCCAATTTGTTTGGTATTCTAAACAATGTTGCTGTGGAAAATCTTAAACATATCTCCTGGTGCTTAGGTCGAAGGATTTCTGTAGAATACAAACCCAGCAGGGGAATTCCTGGGTCAAAAGACATGTGTGTGTTCCACTTTACTAAAGATTCTCCAAAGTGGATGGTAAGTATACTCACCTAGCAATGTATGAGACCCTGTGTTCTACATTCCTGGCCAGATTTGTTATTATCAGCCTTTTAATTTTTATCAGTTTGATAAATATGAAACATCTCAATATGTTAACTTTCATTTTCCTAAACTCACATGTTTATTCACCAGTCAAGTTTCTTCTGTGAATTATTTCTTTATATCCTTTGCCCATGTTCCTATTTAGTTCTGTCTTGACACAACCCCTTGACAGTTAATATACACTGCCAATATCTTCTCTCGGTCTGGGGGCACCTGGGTGGCTCAGAGGGTTGGGCCACTGCGTTCGGCTCAGGTCATGATCTTGGGGTCCTGGCATCGAGCCCTATATCAGGCTCTCTGCTCAGCAGGGAGCCTGCTTCCTCCTCTCTCTCTCTCTGCCTGCCTCTCTGCCTACTTGTGATCTCTCTCTCTCTGTCAAATAAATAAATTTAAAATATATATATCTTCTCTCAGTCTGAAACTTGTTTTTCCACTTTGTTTTTGGTTCACAGTTTTTAATTTTAATGTAGTTAATTTTTCCTTAATGTTGTTTTGTCTAACTATTTTAAGAAATCCTTTACCACTGAGATCATACATATTCTCCGATTAAGATGTAGGTTGAAGTATTAAGAGTCATGACGTCTATAGCTCACTTTCAAATGACTCAGACAAAAGAATTTTTTTTAATTTTAAAGATAAAAAATATATATGTGTGTATATATAGCAAAATGGTAGCAATTTTTTAATCTAGGCAGAGGTAAGTGTATGGGTGTTCACTATCTTTTCTTTAAGCTTTCCTGAATATTTAAAATTCATAGTAAAAAGTAGGGAGAAAAATACACATTTATCTATTTTCTCTAATGCTCTTCTAAAAGATCCTACTTTCATATTTAGATTTTCTTTCTTGAACATGTTTCTGTATATGGAATGAAAAAGGGAAATCTAATTACCTTTCCTTCCATAAGATAACCAATTTCCCTAGCACCATTTCCCCCAATGAACTGCAATGACACCTTCCCATATAAGCCTAAATCTCTTTCCAGGCTCTCTGTTATACTCCACTGGTTTATTTGTATTTATCAGAGTAAATACCACACTGTCCTTTCTTTTTTTTTTAAGATTTTATTTATTTATTTGTCAGAGAGAGAGGGAGAGAGAGAGAGTGAGCACAGGCAGACAGAGTGGCAGGCAGAGGCAGAGGGAGAAGCAGGCTCCCTGTCGAGCAAGGAGCCCGATGTGGGCCTCAATCCCAGGACACTGGGATCATGACCTGAGCTGGAGGCAGCCATTTAACCAACTGAGCCACCCAGGCGTCCCAATATCACACTATCTAATATATTTACCATGGCATTATGGTAGTCTTGAAACCTGGTAGGGCTTATTCTTTAAAACTTGCTATTACAATTTACATCAGTTTCCTAAGGCTGCCCTAACACATTACTACCAACTTGATGGCTTAGAACAGAAACTTATTATCTCATAGTTCCAGAGGCCAGAAGTTCAACGTAAGTTTCACTAGGCCAGAGTCAAGAACACTCCCTCCAGAGGCTCTAGGGAAAAAGAGATTCCCTGCCTCTTCCAGCTTCTAGTGGTTTTCTCTGTTTACAGCCACATCACTCCCATTTCTGCCTCCATCTCTATCTTGCCTCTTCTCTTCTGCATGTATCTTACTCCCTCAGCCTCTCTCTTATAAGGATACTTCTGACTGGATTTAAGGCCCACCTGGGTAATTCAGGAAAACCTCCCTATGTCAAGATCCTTTTTAATCATACTTTCAAAGACCATTTTTCCTTATAAATTAACATTTACAGGTTCCAGGGATTAGAACTGGTATCTCTGAAAAGCCTAGGAAATTATTCTTAGCCTTTGCTCTCCAGCATAAATTTTGGAATGAGCACATCGACATTTTGACTGGATCCATAACGTAAGAAAAACTGACATCTTTATATTATCAAATCCAATTATGATATAAAATCACTCTCCATTTGTTTCTTAATGTCCTTCAATTATGTTTTAGAATTTTCTCTTTAAAAGCCTTCCACATCTTTTATTGCATTTATTCCTGGGTACCTTCCAGTATCGTAAATGATATATCTTAAAATTTAATCTTCTAACAGCTAAAGTAGAGATCTCCCTTAATTCATATTGAACTTATATCCAGATGCTTTGCTGAAATCTTTTTAATTCTGATAATTTATGTGTAGATGCTCTTGAACTTCCTATATAAAAACCATACCATCCGTTAATCACAACAGTTTTGTTCCTTCATTTACAATCCACTTTTTTCTTATCTTACAATGCCACCTTAAGTCTCCACTATAATGCTGAAAACAGAGGTAATAGACCTAAGTTTTTAGTGGATATCTCTTACCAAATAAAGAAAGTTATTTTCTGTATATATCTTGTTCATTTTTTAAAATTATGACAGAGTATTTGATGGTATAAAATGTTAGTGCAATGGATTACATTAATGCAGTTTTTGATGTTAGCATATCCTTGAATTCCTCAATACACTAATGTTGCTAAAGGGTATTTTTTTAAAATCATATTACTGGATTCTGTTTCAGTGTTCCCTTTTTCAGAAAACGGCATCACCATTAATTCTGTTATTCTACCCATAACTCAGGAACCAACTTTGCCCCACATCCAAAACGTCACCAAATTGTCAATTTTACCTCCTAAATATCCCTGAATCTGTCTACTCTCTCAATCTCTACTTCACTTCCCTAATCCAAACTACCACAATCTCTTGTACAGACTATTAAGAGTCCTATAATTAGTTTTGGTATTTGTTTTCAAAACAATGTTATTGAGATATAATTCATATGCCATACAATTCTACACTTCAAGTGTATAAGGGATGGCTTTTAGTATATTCAGATAGTTGTGCAAACATCATCACAGTCAACTTTAAAAAATTTCATTATCAGTGTTTGTCTCTCCAATTCATTTACCACACTGCAGGAGATCTTTCCAGGATGTAAAACTCAGCTGATTAGAACAGAAGTGATTCAATGTTCATTAAATTAATTTTTATGTGATTAACTGCCTTGTTTCTTCAGGTGGAGCTTTATTTCCCCAATCAAAACCATCTTGGAACATTAAAAATGACCACAGATGACACATACCTAGAAAGCTGTGGGCGGTTGGTACCAGCATTGAAGAGAGTAGGAGAGGCATGGGTAAACCACCTCTCAGAAAGAAGGTTATATGTTTCAATAGCAGCATCAATATCTTCTTCATGAATCCCCACAGACACCCTCATCAACATATGTTGTGGTCTTTCTGCCACTAAAAACAAAAGGAGTTTCAAATGATGGGACATGTCAGAAAAACTAGGCTGAGACACGCACCTGAGTCAAAAAAGAACACCAGAAGACAATTTAAAAAACTTTCTACCAATAAGCGCCAGCAATTATTCAAAAGCCAAACCTAAAGTTAAAAATGTTAGTGTTTAAATAGAAATATTAAGGCTTATAGCTCAGAGCTCTATATTCAATGTAATCAATAGAAAACATAACAAACACGTTCATTTCTCACCTTTCCCATTGATCTTCAACAAATAGGATCGCTCCAGCGTCTAGAAAAACCAAAGCAACCAAAATACTTCCAGACACAGTTTTTAAAGACACAAGAGACATATCTTTCACAATAATGCAATCTATTTTTTTAATTTTATTCATTTGAGAAACAGAGACAGAATGCGCACACAAGATAGAACCAGACTGAGCAGGGAGGTAAGGGACAGAGGGAGAGGGAGAAGCAGGCTCCCCACTGAGCAGGAAGCCCGCCCCGCATCGGAGGACCCTGGGACCATGAGCAGAGCCTGAAGGCAGACTCAACCGACTGAGCCACCCAGGTGCCCCAAGGCAATCTATTTAAATATTTTCAGTTTTTATATGATTTTAAATGAAAAGAACAGCATATTTACTCTTACTGGCTTCAGTCTGGAACATTATCAGTTGGCTGTTTTTTTGGAAAAGACTACAAGAAAAATCCTGGAAAAAGCCAGCTCTATATTAATATGTATAATGTTAATTGCAGAAGTTGTGGTATTCATCATCATCATCATCTTTATGATTAACACTTACGAAGTGCTGTTCTAAGGCTGGGCACTGATGTAAGCAACACACACACACACACACACACACACACACACACTCACTTAATTCTCAAGAGAATTTGTTGTTGAAATTTTATTATTATTATCCCCATTCTAAGATGAGGAAAATGAAGCAGAGATTAAGTAACTTGCTAATAAGAAATAGAACAGAGATTTGAATCTGGATGGTCTGACAACAACACTCTACTTGTTGATAAACTACACAATACTGTTTATCAACACAAAAGTACTTAAAAAAGCACTTTGCACATAGTAGGGATTCAATAAATAGTCATTATATAAATAGAATAATATGGAATAATTCTAGCAAAATATCTATATAACTCAAGTAATCCACAAGTAGTATTTGGAAAATTCAAAAACTGCAAATGGATAAGCTATCTTTCCTTAATTCAAACAACCACCACCACCCTAACCTAAGCCCTACCCCAGGTCCATTCTGACTCCCAAAACTTACTGCCTTTATAATTATATTACTAAAACATAAACAAAAACCTGTATTTCCTGATTTAAGGAGGAATTCCCACTTGTTAAAACCCATTATTTACCTTAAATCCGAAGTAGTTGTAAGAGAAATCTCGGTCATAGATAATGGCAGAGTTCAAGCGCTGAAAGAGGTAAAGAAGAAAAAAAAAAACCTTATAATTAAGATAATTAGACTTATTTTCACAAAATCTAATATCTTTCAGCCCTTACTCCAGAACTAAAATTGACACACAAGAGATAACACTAAGTATTGTGGACTAGAAACTTATAACTAACATTAAGGAAAATAAAACAGTTTATCAAATGAATACCTTACTTACATTTAAAAACGTGTATTAAAAGACTAGAAGACGTAAATTGTATATAGGTAAAAATATTAATATGATTTTCCAAACTTTCCCCGTTATATTTACAGTTCACCTCTAATTAAAAAGGGAAAGAACATGAGCACAAGAGGGAACGTATTATCATCCTTAAACATGTTTTTAGACTGCCTGTTAACCTAAAGGTATTGGTACCAAATATTTACTAATACATATTTTTTATCTTAAAATTAGCCCATTTAAAACTGCACATAACAGGGCGCCTGGGTGGCTCAGTGGGTTGGGCCGCTGCCTTCGGCTCAGGTCATGATCTCAGGGTCCTGGGATCGAGTCCCGCATCGGGCTCTCTGCTCAGTGAGGAGCCTGCTTCCCTCTCTCTCTCTCTGCCTGCTTCTCTGTCTACCTGTGGTCTCTCTCAGTCAAATAAATAAATAAAATCTTAAAAAAAAAAAAAAAACTGCACATAACAATATATATGATTACAATGACAGAAGATAAGATTACATTAATTCAAAGGCCCTTCAAAAAAAATTTTACCGGTTTTAAACAAACTAGTGGGTAACAATGAAATTGATAGCAGAATTGGTCACTGTTACAGAATTTTTCTTGGCTATAAAGCTGTTTAAAGGAAATCAAAAGGAATCAGGTACAAATAATCATTCTGGATAGAAAAAAATGGAGTTAGTATTAGTTTTCAAAATACTAACGGTGTTTCTACATAATGATCCATGGCCAAGGCCTAGAAAAATCTCTATGAAACCTTTCCTTTTCTCTTAAATTTTTAAGAGTATCTTTGTTGCCAAAAGGAGGTAGGTGCCTAGCACGAATAATGGGGAACTGAAATATTTATCAGTATTTAATTTACAAATACAGGTTTTTGCTGCTATTCTTTATTTTTGTTTTTAACCTGTCTTCCAGATTATATAGATGAACAACACACAACTCAATTTTCTCTCAGTCTCTTTAACATCAGATACAAATTTGAGAGACAGTTGACTAATCAGTCTATTACCCATGGTTAAAACTGGTTTCTAATCTGTACAAGTATCAGTGGTAAATAAACCCATGTACAAAAGGTTGGCAAGATCTGTACATCTTCCCCTTTCTCTCCTGTGGGATCTAGTTAAGAAAGGGGTTAAGGGGCGCCTGGGTGGCTCAGTGGGTTAAGCCTCTGCCTTCAGCTCAGGTCATGATCTCAGGGTCCTGGGATCGAGTCCCACATTGGGCTCTCTGCTCAGCTGGGAGCATGCTTCCTCCTCTCTCTCTGCCTGCCTCTCTGCCTACTTGTGATTTCTCTCTCTGTGTGTCAAATAAATAAAAACCTTAAAAAAAAAAAAAAAAAGAAAGAAAGGGGTTAAAATACAAGTGGATAATTTTTAAGTTGCTGAGCAAGATCTCTCAAGATTTTATGCTGGGAATCAGTTTGGCAATGTCTACTAAATTTTTTTTTAAGAAAATTTTTGAATGTATATATTCTTTGGCGAACTCCATTTAAGGGATTTATCTTACTGATATATTCATCTATGAGCAAAACTCCTACCACACGTGGATATTCACTGCAACAAAAAATGGAAAACAAATATTCAACACTAACAATTCTTACATATACGTACAACGACAAAATGTCTATAAAATGGAAGGCCTTGCAGCTGTTAGAAAGAATAGGGTAGGGGCGCCTGGGTGGCTCAGTGGATTAAAGCCTCTGCCTTCAGCTCAGGTCATGATCTCAGGATCCTAGGATTGAGCCCGACATCAGGATCTCGGCTCAGTGGGGAAGCTGCTTTCCTGCTCTCTCTGCCTGCCTCTCTGCCTACATGTGATCTATCTGTCAAATAAATAAATAAATAAATAAGAAAGAATAGGGTAAATTCATAAATGTTGATATAGAATCATCTCTACGATAAACCTATAGGTGAAAAAAGTATTAGCAAGAACAATATGCATAGTACACTATCACTAAAAGGAAAAATATGTATGTACACATATACAAACACACATAGAATAGCTCTAGAAAAATACATTTAAAAATGATGAAACATTCTTGCTCTAGAAAGGAAAAGTAGAATTCAGAGGAGAGAAAATAACTTTTTACCTATACCACTGTAGTGTTTAAGCTCTTTTAAATGTGTTTAAAAAAAAAAAAGAATCTATAAAAAAATTTTTCACCAGAAGAGCATTATACATACATCTTTATTGGCCAAAACAATATCCAGTGTTGACTTGGCCACCATGGGAGAGTGTCTGCCATTATGTGGATTTATATAATTGTAGAGATCTTCCATCACATCTAAAAAATTTTTTAAATAAATAAATGTCAAAATCACTTAACAACAAATTCAATCCTCCGGTAATAGTCTAAAACCCTTTTTTTCATGCCAACCTCCATCAGTGCCTAGCACAGAAAGTGCTCAATAACCATATACATGTTGAATAAACACAAAATAATGCCTCAATTAGGGAAACAATCTTCCAGAGTTAGCGGAAACATAGGTTTCTGTAATTTGAAAAAGATTCGCTGGTGATTCTAATGACCAAACCATTGAGAATTATTGGTTGAAAATAAAGAAAAACAAATTATTATCTCCTCTCAATTTTTTTTATCCCAACAGAATAGAAACTCAACTTTAAATTCATAATCTATCACCCCAAGCATTTCATTTCTATAAACAGTTAATAAGCCCTGTCTTTTTGCTCTTCTTCAAGACATCATAGCAGAGTGTGGCCCTCTGCATTTACATATAAAACTTACATAGGCACACATAATGCTGGCATTTTATTGGGATTGTCTTGAATCCATAGATCAATTCTGGGATAACTAATGTATCTACAATAAATCTAATGAAGATATTGATATAACATTTGAGCTCCACATAAAGATCTGGAATTGACAGCCAAAAGATTTCTAATCTTGGGTCTACCAATTGACTTTTCATATATCTCTTGTTACATACAGAACAAATTATTTAACCTTCCTTTGCCCACATTCCCAGAACTGTAAAATGGGAATGATGCAATAAAGTGCTTGCCAATGGTGACAAAGGATATTTTATTCAACCAAGAACTTGCCAATAAATATTACTAACTTTTTCAATCACACCACCACCAACCACCTAAAGACAGGCTTTAAAAAGAAGGGGGGATGGGGCGCCTGGGTGGCTCAGTGGTTAAAGCCTCTGCCTTCGGCTCAGGTCATGATCTCAGGGTACTGGGATCGAGTCCCGCATCGGGCTCTCTGCTCAGCAGGGAGCCTGCCTCCTCCTGTCTCTCTCTGCCTGCCTCTCTGCCTACTTGTGATCTGTCTGTCAAATAAATAAAAATAATAATAATAAAATAAAATAAAATAAAATAAATAAATAAATAGATAGATAGATAGATAGATAGATAGAAGTCGGGAGGGGCACCTGGGTGGTTCAGTCCGTTAAGCCTCTGCCTTCGGCTCAGGTCGTGATCCCAGGGTCCTGGGATCTAGCCCTACATCGGACTCCCTGCTCAGTGAGGAACCTGCTTCTCCCTCTCTCTCTGCCTGCTGCTCCCCGATTTGTTCTCACTCTGTCAAATAAATAAGTAAAATCTTTTTAAAGAGAGAGAGAGAAGGGTGAAGAAAAGGATCCAATGACCTCACACAGCAGGACAGCAGCATGGAGAACCAGGAAGTTCCAGTCCCCTCTCTGCCACTAACTTGCACATTTTTAAAATAAGATGTAACTTTTCTTTTGACATTTAAGGTTTCATTTGAGGAGCCTTATACATTTTCTGAGAATTCTAACTTTTTCCTTCAGACTCACCACTGAATACTTTCTTTGTTTCTTTGTGCAAGTTGGAGACAGCAATCCTTGCTGCCAGGATGGCATAGTCAGGGTGCTTAGTAGTCAAGGTCGCAGCCGTCTCAGCAGCCAAAGTATCTAGTTCCACAGTGGTGACCCCACTGTATAAGCCTTGGATTACTTTCATGGTGATCTGAGCCTATTAAAACAAAACCAAGAACTACTTGAGCTTCCCCAAGAACCATTAGCCTCCTTAAAAGAGCAATGAAGAAAACAATCAAATTTATTATGAAAAAAAAAATTTTTTTTTCCTTTTCTCAAAAATTATCTTTCAGAATGCTGGACTATGGGAAACTTAGTAATGAGAACTCACAAACCAACAAAGCCATAAGAAAAGGCACACTACATTTGCAATGAAGAGGCAGCACCAAACAAACAGAAAACCCAATGACAGCTTTTAGAAAGAGTAATGGTCTCACCAGAAAACAGCTGAAAACAAACCAGTGATTTTATAAGTATCTCCTCATCCTTCATTCAAATTGTCCATCTGTGGTCGGGGTTCGAGCTACATACTTACCTATTTTCCCCCAATCCTACTTAAGGACAAGTATGAGAAAGCAAATGAATCAAACTTTAATCATTCCAATTAAAGGAAATGAAGGTGTAAATCAGTTAGTGACTACTCTTTTCTTAGCACCTCACAAACTACAAATTACAAAGTAGTTCGATTTTCATCATCTTCACTGACATTCCACGGCACCAAGTAAGACGGGTATTATTAATTATTGCTATCACCTCTTTATGTGAGAAACTGAGGCTCAGGATACTGGGACTTGCCCACAGTTACTATAACCCCTGCTCTACATCCTATTCAACCTCACTGCATTCACTGTTTCCAAGACCATATTGTAAGAGGTTCTCCTTTTTAAAACACACAAAGCACAAGTTATCACCATACATTTTTAAGAAAAACAAATTCTTGGTCGTTTACTGAATCTTTAAGACACCTTAATTCAACAGAAAATTGATGCACTTCCCAGGTGACCAATGTATGTCCCCTTCAAAAAAGTCTGTGTGTGTGTGTGTGTGTGTGTGTGTGTGTGTGTGTGTAGTACTAGTTTATAATCCATTCTACTTTATTATACATAATACCAAGCTCCTGATCACTTTCTTTTCAGATCCAAGAGGTAAGTTACGTCTATTAAAAGAGTAGTGAAGTCTTCTGAATAGTTTCTGGTGCTACATGGCAAGTAATCAGAACTCAGGATAAAATAACAAGTCACTTATATGTCACTCCCCCTCTCTTTGAACCTTTCTTATTTCTAAAACAGGAAGATGAATCAGGATGATCTCTCAGACACATTACAACTCTAACATTCTACTATTCTAATTATTGTTTAGAATTCCTAAATATAAAATATATTTTATTTATATTTCTAAATATTTATTTATAATTTATTTATAATATTATAGTCCCAAATATAAAAGAGAATTTATGACAAGCATATTTTAAAGTCATTTAAAATTATTTTCTTTTGAACATTTTGGTCAATTCAATATTTATCAAGTGTCTAATTACATATTTGGCAAGCACTGCAGATCATAAGAATAGGATAGAGCCCACCCTTGATTCTAGGTGAGGACAGAGACATATAATTAATTTCCATATCATGTGATTAATGCTAGGAGGCCAGCATTAATGCCACAGCAAACAGATAAAATACCTAAATAAGGCTGAGGCAATACAGATGGCTTTGGAAAAAGGGTTCTTAGAGACTCCATTTCAAAGATCATTTTGGAAACAATGTGTAAGATGCACCTGAACAGGGCAAGATTAGAGGAAGACACTTTAGAGGCCACAGCAGTCCAGATTAGAGATGATGAGGGTCTAGAGTAAGGGAGTTATAAAAAATAATGAGAAAAACAGAATAACTTGCTTATGAAGCGTTCTCTTTAATTTAAATGTTGTCCGTGAAATCTACTTTCTATTACTTAAATGTATTTCTACATAAATAACAAAAAAGCAAATTTCAGGGTGCCTGGGTGGCTCAGTCATTGGGCAGCTGCCTTCAGCTCAGGTCATGATCCCAGGGTCCTGGGATCAAGACCGGCATTGGGCTCCCTGCTTCTGTTCCCTCTCTCGCTGTCTCTCTCTGTCAAATAAAAAAGTAAAAATCTTTAAAAAAAAAAAAATTAGATACATTATTTAAAAAAAAAAAGCAAATTTCAAACTAGTTCCTATACAAACGACCACAACTCCAAAACAAGCTTTTCTATAGGCTTTTCCACTTATGAATAAAACAAATCACCCAAGGAAGTCTCTAATATGATATGTTAATGTTAAGTTTTCCTCTTTGTTCACTCTGATAATTCTCTGAAAAGAACTCACAGGACCAAAAGTTAGAAACTAAGTTTTATTTTGTTTTATTTTAGAAGATAAGTTTTCAGCAATGAATTCATATTTTTATCCAAGGCCGTAACAAAAATACCAAACCAAAATATTTATCAAGTAAATGATAAGAGATAAGGGACTAGTAGAAAGAATCATAGGAAGCAAGGTTTAAATATAAACCATATTTACTTACAGGATCAACAAAATCCATATTAAGTCCATAACATAGCTTCTGGATTCGAGATGTAATTTTGTCGAACATAACCCGCTCTTGGCGGCCATCTGAAGAATCAAACCATGCAATTCATATTAGCACTCATTAAGACAGCAACATCAAAGAATCAGAGGTAATCAACACATGAACTTTAAAAATTGACAAACATGAGATGCTATTTCACAGATAAAAGATTCAGATCCCAGGACCCCGAGATCACAACCCAAGCCGAAGGCAGAAGTTTAACCCACTGAGCCATCCAAGCGCCCCAAGAAATTATTATTTTTTTTAAAGATTTTATTTATTTATTTGACAGAGAGAGATCACAAGTAGACGGAGAGGCAGGCAGAGAGAGAGAGAGGGGGAAGCAGGCTTCTTGCTGAGCAGAGAGCCTGATGTGGGACTCGATCCCAGGACCCTGAGATCATGACCTGAGCCGAAGGCAGCGGCCTAACCCACTGAGCCACCCAGGCGCCCCAAGAAATTATTTTTTTAATCTTTAAAAAGTAGCGATTCTATACACAAAGTCTTCCCTTCTTCCCTTACATTATATATAAATCAGCTGGATTCTCACAATAACTTCCTAAATGATGTTTCTTTGTCCCACCCAGCAGCCAGAATTATTCTTTAAAACTTAAGTCAAAATCATGTCATTATCCCCTTCAAAAGTCCTTAACAGTGGTTTATCATCTCCTTCAGAATTAAAGTCAAAATCATTCTAACAGTCCATAGAATCCTACACAACCTGTCCTGTGTGCCCCTTCCCCAACTTCAACTTTTGCTTTCCCACCGTTCCTCGCTTCCTCTACCCTGGCAACCCTGGCCTCCTGACTATCTATACTTTTTTAGGTTGTTGGTCAATGTCATCTTCTCAGTGAGGCTCCCCTGATCACCCTATTTTATTTTTTTTTTATTTTTTTATTTTTTTGGAATTTAACAAGGTTTATTTAAGCAACTTTGTGAATTACCATTTTTTTTTAATTTTTTAATTTTTTTTATTTTATAAACATATATTTTTATCCCCAGGGGTACAGGTTGATCACCCTATTTTAAACTGCAATTCCCCAAACACAGCTGTGCTCTTCTTATCCCCATTCTCCTTCTATGCTTTATTTTTCTCTATAACACTTAGTATCATCTGACACACTATATATTTTACTTATGTATTTGTTTACTGTGTGAATCTCTCCACTCATCCACGAGAACATAGCTTCCAGAAGGAAAAAAGAGTTTTTGATATTTTATTTACCAATATATTCCCCAGCACCCAGACCAAGGACCAAGGGCTAGCCCATAGCAGGAACTCAAATATTTACAAAATGTTAAATAATTTAAAACCTGTCTCCAGGGATGCCTGGGTGGCTAAGTCGGTTAAGCGCC
This sequence comes from Lutra lutra, assembly GCF_902655055.1. Classification (NCBI taxonomy): domain Eukaryota; kingdom Metazoa; phylum Chordata; class Mammalia; order Carnivora; family Mustelidae; genus Lutra; species Lutra lutra. The sequence continues at coordinate 58,453,044 of NC_062287.1, read as the reverse complement.
TGCCTTCTGCTTAGGTCATGAACCCAGGGTTCTGGGATCGAATCCCGCATCGGGGTCCCTGCTTAGTAGGGAGTCTGCTTCTCCCTCTGCCCCTCCCCCAACTTGTGCTCTCTCTCTTCTCGTTCTCTCGCTCACTCTCTCAAATATAAATAAAATCTTTTAAAAAATAAATAAATAAAAAATAAAGCCTGTTTCCATTCTAACACCTTCACGATAAATTTGGCTTACATACCCTTCTAAGATAACTAATAATTTTGAATGTACTTCACACCATGTAAAGAAGTTCTTTGACTTTTTAAGATCTTATTTATTTATTTTAGATAGATAGAGAGAGCATGAGTTGGGGGGAGGGGCAGAGAGAGAAAATCCCAAGCAGACTCCCCATTGAGCACAAAGACTGAGGTGGGACAAGATGGGGCCAAGATATCAGGATCCTGGGGCACATGGGTGGTTCAGTGGGTTAAAGCCTCTGCCTTCGGCTCAGGTCATTATCTCAGGGTCCTGGGATTGAGCCCCGCAGGGGGGGTCTCTGCTCGGCAGGGAGCCTGCTTCCCCCCTCTCTCTGCCTGCCTCTGCCTACTTGTGATCTCTGTTAAATAAATAATTAAAATCTTAAAAAAAAAAAAGCTGCTCTTATTGGGAAAACACTGATCACAGTTATCTGTGATACACAAGAGACACTCAATAAATGTTAATTTATCTCTTTGCCCCTCCCATCCTTTTTAACTAGTAACTAAAGGACAACATGTTAAGTATATGTTTACACTTGGCCTTCTCATTCATGTCTGTATGTTGAAACTTAGCTCAGTGGCTGGCTGAAGAATAAATCAACAGGAAGCACTACTAACCTGTCATCAACAAAACTATCATGAAATAAAACACCTCGGGCTCTTGTGCACTGAAAGACAGCCCTTCTCTTTCTGATCACCACTGTGATCTCCTATTCTGACCAGACTGACATATGCAGGGTTTAACTCTGCAACAGAGTAAATCTACTGGCCCTCACTAGGACTAGGCCGTCAGTGCTCTACCAGCTAGCTAAGTAAGCAGACAGGTGACCACAAGGCAATATTAGCAAACAGATTTCTGTAGCTGCCAAGTTAACCAGCGAACTGACAAAAAGTACAATAGCAATTGTATTAACTCACACTGGAAGGGGGAGGCAGACTAATGGTCTAAAGGACCATTCTCTAGCCTATCATTCCACTTAGTCAACTTTGCAACCCCCAGATGCTGACTTTATCACAACATTAATCCTTGTTTCTCACTGCCTACATTATCCTCTTCTCTCAAGCAAAGTCTTTCTTAATTTGGCCCCCTGTCACCTCTTCACCTGTTCCCTGTGAAACATCATTAAGTCCCAACAGGGCCTCCCAGTCCCACACCCACATCAATACCTGTACATTGCTCTGCCTACAAGTCCCTCTTCCCACCCTTCCATACATCTAACTCCTACTTAATCTTCAACTCTCACTACATCCACGAGACCTGCCCCGAACACTTACTCACACTGACCTCTTCCTCTTCTGAAATCTTCTAGAATACTAACTGTCTGATTTCCTCTTGATTACGAACTGTCTTCTCCGGGGCACCTGGGTGGCTCAGTTGGTTGGTTGGCTACCTTTAGCTCGGGTCATGATTCTGGAGTCCCAGGACGAGTTCTGCATTGGGCTTCCTGCTCAGGGGAGAGTCTGCTTTTCCCTCTGACCCTCCCCCTTCTCATGCGCTCTCTCTCATTCTCTCTCAAATAAATAAATAAATAAATAAATAAATAAATAAATAAAATCTTTAAAAAAATAAAATAAAATAAACTATCTTCTCTAATTCTCTCTTCAGCAGGACTGCTAATACCGTAAGACCAAGGATGTGCCTCTTCTACAAGGTATGAACTTTCAATCCCTTCTATCTGGAAGGCTCAGCCCACAGATCTCACATAGCTGGCTCCTAATATTACTCAGAGCTCAGGGCAAATGCCAGCTCCTGAGAGCTTTCCCTGACTATCTAATTCAAGATTACCTTCTCCATCACCTCTATTATGGGTTTACTTGTCATGATCTCCCTAATCACTATCTGAAAATTAACTGATTCCTATGTTTATTTGTTTCTTATGTATACTTACCACTCTCACCCAAACAAGAATGTAAACTCCATGAGAAAAGGGATTTAGCTTGTTTTGTTCATGGCTGTAATCTCCAGTACCTAAAACAGTTCCTGGCACAAAGTAATACTAAAAAAACACTTTCTGAATAACTGAACGAATGGGATCCTATAGCCTTTACTTTACCTACCAGGGTATTTATCGTATTTTATTATATTAAGTTTTCTGATGTGTCTATCTTTTGCAATTGATTATTAAGATCCTTGAAAACAGGATGCAGGTCTACCTCCTCACCGCTGTTTCTCAGTGCCAGCAGAACATCCACACAGATTTGTAAGATAATACAGTGGGCTGTAGAGGTGATTAGGAAGAAAGTAGGGAGGGAATAAGGGGAAAAGAGAGGAAGGGCTAGAGAACAGATTTAGAAGAGAGATTACCAGAGTACACATGGGTGCTTTAAAAGGAATTATTTGGAAATGTTAATTTCATTTTATGAAAACTGGTACGCACACACACACACACACATACACTAGTGTGTTCTCAGTCATGACGTAAAATGTAATTCTTACTGTAGATTGCAACCCAAAGTTTTGAAAACCATATACTATATTCCAAAGCACACTTTACAACTCAGCTACACTGCCTTTATTGCAATGATTCTCAACTTTAATTCTTTAACCTTAATCTCCTTGAGCAATACAATAATACTCTCCCATTAGGAAAAATATCTGAAAATAGCAAGAGAAAAACTCATCTACTATTTCCTTCTGTTATCTAACAATTTTCATATGGATTATTCCTATGTCCCTAACAATCTTAAGATCTCTGAAGATGAAGCTGCTTTCTTCCTCTATTATTTCCCTCAGAATCCTTAGCAAGATATAAGCACATTCAGTAAGTACAGTAGTACTCCCTTAGCAGCAGGGGATACATTCCAAGACTGAAATCAGAGAATGTGTGCCTGAAATCACAGAAAAGTACCAAACCCTATATATACTGTTTTTTCCTGTTCATACATACCTATAATAAAGTTTAATTTATAAATTAGGCACATTAAGAGATAAACAATAGGGGCACCTGGGTGGCTCAGTGGGTTAAAGCTTCTGCCTTCGGCTTGGTTCATGATCCCAGGGTTCTGGGATCAGGCCCCGCATGGGGGGGGGGGGGGGGTCTCTGCTCAGCAGGGAGCCTGCTTCCTCCTCTCTCTCTGCCTGCCTCTCTGCCTACTTGTGATTTCTGTCTGTCAAATAAACAAATAAAATCTTTTTAAAAAGAGAGAGATAAACAACAAAAACCAGTAATAAAATAGAACTATTATAACTGTATACTATAATGAAAGTTATGTGAATGTGGTCTTTCTCTCAAACTGTCTTGTGTACTGTATTCACCCTTCTTGTAATGATGTGAGATGATAAACTGCCTCTGTGATGACATGAAGTGAGGTGAAAGATGTAGGCCCTCTGATGTACACTTAGGCTACTACTGATCTGACAATACTCGAGAGGATCATCTGCTTCCAGAACACAGTTGTTGGAGTAACTGGAACCGTGGAAAGCAAAACCCTGAATAAGTGGAAGAGGACTACTACACAAGTTAGGTTGACTGCCAGCTGCCCTCCTGGATAATTACATTAAAATTAACAAAAATGACAGAAGCTAGTCTATTCGCTGGCATGCCAAAAATAAGAGAGAAAAAGAAAAACCTCGAGCGTGTTAAAAATAAAAAATAAGGGGCACCTGGGTGGTTCAGTCAGTTAAGCGTCTGCCTTTGGCTCAGGTCATGATCCAGGGTCCTGGGACAGAGCTCCACTCCAGACTCCCTGCTCAGCAAACAGTATGCTTCTCCCTCTCCCTCTACCCCACCCAACAACCACCGCCCTCATGCTCTCTCACACTCTGCCTGAAATACGTAAATAAAATCTTTAAAAATTTTTTTTAAAAATAAAATAAACTCAAGTATAACTGTGTAAATTAACAAGCTCTGCTGAATGCTACACTAGCAGAATCTAGCTGAGAATCACCTGGATCAAATTATGTTCTCTGAAGGAATAAGAAACAAAATAAGCCCCACCTTTTAGAGCTTGCTGTAGGTAGTACTTTTTAAACTACAGTATTTCAAAGTAGACTCAAAGGTTAAAAACACAACACAGGGGTGTTACCGACTCCAGTAATTTAAGTTCACAAGTTTTCAATTCATATTTGTTACAGACTTATCAAAAGGAAATCTTCATCCTTCCATACCTTTTTCTAAAGCTCTAAAAAACTAGATGTTTCTTTCATTCACAGGAACGGACGAATAAAAGTGAACTGTGTATTCTGGTCTTTTGGTCTCATCAGCTAAATAGAGGACAGGGAAATTCAGAGAATGATGTTCTCAAGATACTAAAAACTGGAAGAAGGGCCATCACTGTCCACTTCTCTATCTCTTGGCTTTTATTAAACTCCCTGGACAAAACCAAATCAACCACCTGCCTACCCAGAGAATCCATTAAATCCTGTATTTTTAAATAATTTTTCTCATTCACTCTTTGAATTCCTGTTCGTGGCAAGTCCGGTGCTAAGTGTGGGCATAAAGTCTGCATCTTCAAATGGCTCACGGGCTAGTGGAGGAAACCACCAGTCAGTCAACCAATAGTAAGTGCCTACAATTCTGAAATAACTTTATTGTTTTAACAGAGGCAAGCAGATTCAAGTCAAACTTTGTTCCTACCTACTTACAGTCCTCTGCTAGACATACGTTTTGCTCTTGTTTTTCCAATCTGATTAAACCTTTTGCCAAGGCAGGGGCTGTCTCCTCTTATTATTTCACACTGACAAGCAAAGATCTGGCACAAAGGAGGAACTCGGCAAGTCTAACGGGAAATAACTGCTGGGGAAGAACCCATGTCCCTGGCTCTTCCCAGTCAGTCCCCATCCTGTCGGAAGTTGTCCTGGCCTCCCTACTCCGATTCGGTTTCCGTAGTCCCAGTCCCAAACTTGGCGACACACCTCCCACAAAGGGCAAATTCCAGGCATGTCTGTGGCTAAGATCTGTTCTTTTTCACCCCACATCCCCACAAAAGAGATCAGGAAACTGAAGGCAAAGTCCCTTCTTTCTGGCTCCTCCCACTCCCTAGGACAGGTCACCAGCCCCAGGGTTTTCCAGTACACTCCGACGTTAGCCTTGGGTTCGAAACCCGGCCTCACCATCAAGGGTGGCCTTGCGTCAGTCACCCCTCTCTGCACTTCAGATTCTTTACCCGAGAAGCGGAACTAATAAATACTGCCCCGAGAATGCTCGGTGCACAGAGTAACTACTCGATAAAGGGGAGGTAGTATTCTTTTGAAAGGCGGCAGGATGACAAAGCAGAGGGGGCTCACGCTGAAGACCAGCGGTGGGGCGAATGTGGGGGGACGGGAGGGACAGACTGACGCAAGCCAGAGGCCCAGCGGGCTTGACAGGGCGGGAAGCCGCGGCGGGCCGGGCGGGAAGCGGTAGAGGTGGTCGGGCGTTGCCAATTGCAAGGGCGTTAGCAGCCCGCGACCCCTTTACCTGCTCCCCACTAACCTGCTGCCCCCTCCCCGGCCTCTCACCTCGCTTGATCACATGCATCGCGGCTAGCGGCTGAGGCGCTGAAGGATTCGAGACGGCTGCAATTCGGAGGCGCCGGCGGGATCGAGAAGGTGGTAGAGTGCGAAGGGTCGGGTTCCTGGGGGCGCTCAGGTGCAAGGACTGGATTTGGGAGCCAGAGAACACTTTCCTCCACAGAGCGGAGGCGCGACAATCCGAATCCCCTTCCCGCTCCCGCCACCCGAGACGCAAAATCGGCGCGACGGAGCTCGAATGACGCCTACTCGACGCTGCCAGCGTCCCGGCTCGTGGGCAGGGCCAGCGCAGCCCCAAACGGGCCTCACCCGATAGCCGCCATGTTGAGTATGGGCAGGGCCCTGGAAACTGCGCCTTTTCCATAGCCACATTGGGTGTGGGCAAGCCCGGCGAGAAGGCGGTTCTCCTGCCGCCATGTTGATAGTGGGCAAAGCCGACTCTGGGCCGGAACCCCGCGCGGCGCGCACAGCCCGCCAAGCCTGGGACCGCCCCTCTCCTTGGCGTGCCCCGGCCTTAGTCAAGATGGTTCAGGTATTTTTGAAATAAAAACCCAACCATTCAAAACCCTTTCTTGCCTTGACGACTGTTAGAATATAATAACCCGACTGCTATCCGATGTGAGCTGCAGCCTGTGATCCATAGCTGGAGGCGGCCAGGAGCCCCACGCTCCTACATCGGAGGAAATCTGGCACTCAGTCCTTGGAAGAAAGTCCTGCGAGCCCGTGTTTGATTTTTTCCTGATGGAGTGGGAGCTCTGAAGGAGTTTTGAGCAGACCAGGGCAGAGCCATGGCCCGTTTGCTTTTATAATTGTCCAGTGGGTGGTGGCAGAAACAGTGGAGGCAGAATGGACAGTGCTTGGTGATTGAATGAGGGGAGTGAGAATAGGTAAGAGACGTAATACACAAGAGTGATGTAGAAGCTTGTGATCTGGACGACACAAACTGATTATCATGAAAGCTCATGTGGCATCCCTTTATAAGAACTTTCATCGGTTCCTCACTACCCTCTAGATGTACCCCAAGCCCCTGTGAAGTAATTCTAAAAGTCATAGGTGATAGGCAAGACCATAGAATAGATAGGGTAAGGATGGCCCAAAGATGGGGTTGTCAGATTTGGCAAACAAAAATAATGTGTTCCAAATGTTGCAGAGACATGATTGCACAAAAAGTTTTTATCAGAAATTCAAGTTTAACCAGGCAGGCATCCTGTATTTCAACTGGGACATCTGGTATTCCAACTGGCAGCCCTCTCTGGAGACCTTCTGGGTATGTGTATGAGAGTTTCAGTTTTCCCTGTCCAAGGGGAAATATTCCCTTCATCATCCTGTCTCCAATGCCACAAAGAACACAATGAGAGTCAAAGCCAGCAGAGGTTAAAATCTCCTACATGCTTTATTGGACTTCAAAGAGTCTTATGAAATAACACAGAAAAACCATGTGAGGGTGTCCAGGGGGTACAAGGCAGTCTGCAGCCTAGCACCCTCCTAAGACCAGCCCCAGGTGCCTGCACCCCAGGCCCAAAATAGGATCCCAGAGTAAAGGCATGGGAAGGAGTGGGGCAAAAGGAAAATACCTTTACAGCCATAGCAAAAACAGGTAAGGGAGAGAGTTGCCTAGAGGGTGGGAAGGGTGTGGGGGAAGAGGTCACACAGCTGCCTTCAGCTACACTATCTTCTTCAGCCACCCCTTCCCTAAACCAGCTGTGTCCTTTTTGAGCCTCTGGCCCAAGCTATGCAGTAACATGAAAATGGGGTCTGACAAGGGGAGTATGTGGTGCAGGCACTTGGGAAATTCAGGAGATTTTCTTTTTTCAATTTAAAAATGATTTTTTGGTTCAAATGCAACAATATCCTGCCCAACAGCTCCAGCATCCCCTTAGAGCCCTGTATCATGGCGAAGGCTTCCATGGCCAGGGAAGCCATTTGTCCTGAGCTCCAGGAGTACTGATGCTTAGAGAGCATTTGGGCAGCACCTCTTATAGTCAAACCCTCCTGCAGTGTGGGGGAGCAGGGCTAAGAAAGAGGCAGGTGTAGGTGAGAGAAGAGAGAAAGGGTGACTGCCCTGTGGCCCACACATCTGGCTTCTACTCATCCCCCAACTAAGAGAGGAGTCTCTCCCAACCTACCCCCTAGCCTAGCCTCTCTTCAAAGTTCTCTAGTAGCTTGTTCTCTAGGAATGTGTTCCACTCCCCCACAAACCCCTAGAGGCTCAAGCAAGCTCCAGGCCAAGTTTCCTTCTGGCCCACCACACTCCCAAAGAACAGACCTCAAATATTAGGCCCTAGGCCCCAGTCTGAGGCAAACAGAACCATCGTGGGCGGGGTGGAACATGTCTGAGGCACAGATGTCGGAAGTTACTCCTCCTATCTCCCTCCCCCTCCCCGCAGGCTGCTAGGGGAAGTTGGGGAGTGGTGGGAGGGAGGAGCCTGAAAGCAGGAAACAGAGAAACAAGAAACCAAACTTCAAAACTGGGACAGCAGAGACAGAAGCTGGACCCCAGAGGTGGAGGTGAGGGCTAAGGGGACAGCAACTAAGACATGCACTGAAGTAGAGAGGGAGTGGCAGCAGCAGCCCATGGTTGGGAGAAAGGCAGGGCAGGCAGGCCATGGTGGTCAGTTAATAAATAATGTTGAAGGACCCAAGGATGAGGGGGGCAGGTATGTACAGTGGCCAGGCCCCTGGGCCAGCCCCTCCCGTGCCCCGCTCTAGGGGCCAGGTATCTTGGAAGGGGAGGAAGGGGGGCAGAAGACCAGGGAAGGACACATTGTCCCACCACTGCCACTCTCATCCTGCCTACTTCTTAAGAGGCTTCTTAAAGATTTTGAGGGGAAACTTCTTCCGGCCTGGGCTGGCATCTGTCTCCTCGCCAATGGAGCCATTATCCTCCTCAGCCACAGCCTTCTTGCCAGCTAGATGGGGAATGCGTGTATTTCGGCTAGCCTGCAGGGCTCGGCTGTCCCCAACTGGAGATGGCGTGTCTGGGTCTGGGGAACTGGAGCTGTGAGAACGGGAAGAATCCAAAGGTGGAGAGCCACCAGGTGGGGCTGAGGGGCTCAGCTCCATCAGGCTGTGGGCCTTGTCCAGCCCATGGTTCAGCGCCAGGAGTGCCTTCTTGGCCAGGGCAGGGCTGTCAGGCAGTTTCTCCACCAAAGACCCGGGGTGGACCCCCTCAATCAGCCGGTGGCTGCCATTGGAAGTCATGGCACCGAGGGCCTCATCTGCAGCACGGACCATCGGAGGAGGCTTGGGGGCCACACGCTGGCGGTCACTCGTGTGGAGGGAGGACTCCGAATCGGAAAGGGTCAAATCCCTGCAAGACAGGGCAGAGAGGAAGAAAGGGATACATACAGGAGAGGGGGGTGGAAGAAAGGTGAAGAAGAGAGAGGAACACCATGAGAAGACAAGGAGGGGTGGGAAATGGATATAGAAATAGGGGTAGGGGCAAGAAAAGAGGATGAACAGGCAGGGAGGTAAGAGAGAAGGATGAAAAACAGAAGAAAGTTGAGTATGCCATAAGTACAGGACAAGAGATAGGCAGGAATAGGGAATGGGGACAGGTTGGGGAAGAGACGGAGAGAGGAGGGTAAAATCAGGGAGAAAGAAAGGCAAAAGGAGGAACAGAAAGAAATAAGAAGGGCCAAGAGGATAAAAAAAGAAAGAAAGAAAGAGAAAAGTGATAAAGAAGAGACAAACAAGAAGCAAAACCAAAAGTCATTACACCATCATCTATCTGGCAAAGGGCTTTCTAATGACGGGCCCCCACCCTGCTGAGTGGCCAGGCCCTAAACTGGTGCAACCATAGGCTTGAATCCCTCCCTCAATAAAATCTCTGCCTTCCCATAGTGGGTTGGATTTCTTAGGACTCAACCCTAAACCAACACAGAACCCACACATTACCCTGAATCACCATTCCCCATGCCTTCCTCCCTGAATGACTCCTGTCACACCCCGGGACACATCCAGACTGGGCCGGGCAGCAAGGAACAGGGCACATGCAGTAAGTGGCCCTGACCCAGGCTGGGAAGGAGAAGGTTAGAATAGCCTTGCAAATAATCCCTTATGCACCCCAAAAGGCCAGGCTGCTGCCTCTTTCTGGCAGGGACAGGAAGAGTCCTGAAACAGAAAAGTGTTTCAGAGTTCAAACCGAAGTCTGCTGGCAGTTGGAAAGCGGGGTCTTTTTCGAGGCTCTGTGAAAGGGAGAGTGTAGGCAGGTGCAGAAAGACAGGACAGGATGCTGGTCTCTAAGTGGCACTAGAAGTCATAATTTCCATCTCTGCTTGAGACTTGTCGTGTGACCTAGGACAAGTCATCTAACCTTGCTTGGTCCTCAATTTTGGCCAAATGAAGAAATTACCAATTCAATTACCTTGCAAGGCTGTTTGGAGGATCTGATATGTTGGCAAATCACTTGGAAATGTAGACAGTTTGGGGGAAGGAAGATGATGAGGCCAGTCAAGCTGGAAGACCCAGACATGGGCCAATCTTAAGAGACTTCTTTGCAAGGCTGAATCATGGGGACATAGCACTGCACACTGGACATGCACACACAGAGGTTAGTCCAGAAAGCTGAGGCCCTCTAAGGGGCTGGCTATTCCTAAGAAGGCCCATGAACCAATTCCAGAGTTCTCCTCTCCTGCCTCTACAGACAAAAGGGTAAATATGGGTGTCCTCTGCCAGTCTCTTAACTCTCCCTCTACTTTCCCAGAGGAGAACCCATGGTAGGGGCAGAGGAGAAGGCTAAGGGAAACACTTAAACACCCAAGTCAGGAAGCAAAGGGGAAAAGTCAGGAGTGGGAGGGGAGAGCACCATAGGACCTGGAAAGGAGGAGGCTGTGGGTCAAAAATTAGGGAGGGCACCAGGGCCCAAAAATAAGCAAAGGCAGAAGGTTGACTCATAGCTCCTGAGGTTTATTTCTCTGTAGGAAGCAATTAACTGAGTAGCTACCCTGTGGGCCAGTATCTTCCTGGAGACAAGGAGCAGCAGAGAATAATCCCAGCTCCAGCTCCACCCTACAGATACTGTTTCAACCACATCTTCTACTGTTTATTCATGTTCAGTTTCATATTTGGTTTCATATATCTGATACTGTCCTCACTTCTGTCTAAATGTGCCCTCATTTCCCTAAGTTCCAAGATGATCCACTCCATATCCTGCCTTTTCCACATACATATGGACCACAGAGCAAGGCGCTGAGACAGTTCTGGGGAGCAACCGCACTGGGAAAAGGGGCCCTCTATCCTGATGAGGTGAGGCTCCCGGGAGCTTACTTTTCTAATGCCAAGGGAGAGCTGTCAGTGGGTTGGGGCCCTCCCAGCCTCACTCCTCATACCCCACAGCCCCATTTGGCCATGATTCCCATCCCTCTGTGCCTTGTCATCAGTTAAAAGCTGAGACTTTCCAAAGCCAGAAAAGAGCCTGAGGAAGCTCCGGCAGATGCAGGAGGTCAAAGGCCTGCTGAGGCAAGCTCACTTTCCCTCCCTGAATCTTTGAGACACTCAGGCCAGGGGTGTCCCTCCCCACAGGCTGGGCTGCCTTGGGCTTCCATACCAAGCTACTAACCTTACTAGAGAGCCTGTTTGTCTTTAGAGATGGTCCTCTGGTGCATGGTGCAAAAGAAAATTAAGTAGTGAACAGGCCAGGTGGGTGCAGGTACCTCCCCGCCCTCCCTCCCCACTGCCCTCAGCTTGGGCCTTTGGAGCACGGGATTCACAGCATCCCCTAGTGCCCTGAACCCCAATCCAGTCTTCTCCACCTCTATGGGGAGGGGCAGTCTCCCTGCCTAAGCTTCTGGATGGCAATGAGGATGAGAATGAAAATGAGCCACTGTGCTGGGTGAAAGTGCTAGCAAAGGCAGCCCCTTTGTGAAAGACAAAGGAAATGCCCTCAAGGATAACTATCCAGAAGTAGCAGAGCAAGACAGACTGGCACCCAGAGTGAAGCACGACCAGAAATCCACAAATCCACGGCAGTCAGCAGGCTGCAACCCCAAGGCCAGGGCTGGGCCAGGCCACAACTTCCAAGAAGAAAAGTCCCTCTAGAGGAGAGGGACTTTCTAAGGCTCCCCTAAGCTTGTTCCAAGCAAGGTCAAGGCTCTCTCATCTCTGACCCTAGCCTATCTCCTGAGGTATTAGCGAGGAAAGGCCCAGCCCCTGCTAGACCAGGCTATGGGAGAAAGCCTCTCATCAGTTCTTCCACAGTTCGCTTACTGAGACCTCTGGGAAGCACAGAAGTACCCAAAGAGTGTTCAAGACTGGAAAGTCAAGTTCTACACTGTGTTCTGTTCCAAATGAGCTGTGGGACGAAGGGAAAATTACTTGACCCTTCAGAACATTAAAGTGGGGGCACCTGGGTAGCTCAGTTGGTTAAGCGACTGACTTTGGCCCAGGTCAAGATCCTGGAGTCCCAAGATCGAGTCCCAAATTGGATTCTTTGCTCAATGGGGAGCCTGCTTCTCCCTTTGACCATGCCCCCCGCCCCCCACTGCTCTTGTGCTCTCTCTTTCAAATATACAAAATCTTAAAAAAAAAAAAAAAAAAGAAACTGAAAGTGAGTACTTTAAGCTCATCCCACCTATAAACTTTTCTTGCTCAAAACCCTGAACCTCTTCAATTCCCTAATTCCATGAAGGGTCCCAAATCCATTCAGTCACCCAAGTCAGAAACCCGAGTGTCCTCCTAGGTTCCTCCCTCTCTTCCACCCCTCCCAGACACCTGCCAAATTAATCCTCTCCTTTACACCCCTAGACCTCACTACCTCCCCTACTGGTCTACCCCAGTGACTTTCCAGTTTCTGTACTCTCCCCTTCTCTTCTTCATACAGGCCCCTATCTCCAAAATGCAAATCTGATTCTCTTCCTTTTAGAAATCCTTTTGCAGTCCTCCATCTCTTAAAGGGTAATGGCCCAAACCGCCCCCCTCAGAGCCTTTCCTCCTCCTAGCCTCATCTGCCACCCCTTCCCACCAACACACATCCAAGGTCCTAACCACAAATACATCCTATTCTCTTGCACCTCCACACCTCTGTACGTCAGGCTTCCTCTGCCTAGACTACACTTTCTTCCTCTCCTGCACACAGGGTATTGGCACAAAGTCATCTCTTCCATGAAACATTCCACCCTTTGCACACTGCTAGTCACTCCCTCCTCAACACCCCTGTAGCACTTCTCAAATTGTTCCCTAATTATCTGTGTACCTCTCCTGGATGGCTGGGATTGTATCTTATCACATATGAACCCCATGTCCCGCAGAGCCTGGCCCAGAACGGGTATTCAAAATGTTCCATCAAAGGAGCAAAGGAAGCAAGGCCTCCCCTGAAACAGCGGATGTGAAGGTGTATAGTTTAGGCCCAAGTGTGAGAGGACCATGAGGGAGGGGCGCTGTCCTCATTTTTAGAGTCAGCAAACCCCACACAGAGAAGAGCACAAAGTTGTGGGAAGTGAGGCTGACATTAAGAAGGAGCCCCAGGGCCGGGAGAGGACAGGATGAGGAGAAGATGCCCCACAGCACACTCCCCCACCCCCAACAGCTGAGCAAGCAGCAGCCAGCAGGCAGAGGCCAAGGTAAAGGCAGCAGAAAGGGAAGGGAGGGAGGAAAGAAAGACAAGAGAGACAGCCAATACCCCAAGCTCTCTGAGTGCCCAGGCATCACAGCGCTGCTGTCAGAAGGGGGTGGGTCAGGGTGGGGCTCCATCTGGAGGAAATAGGAAGTGCTGTGATGGTAATAAACAGGGTGAACATGGACGGTGGTGATGGAGGTGGTGGAGGAGGTGGTGGTGGTGGTGGTGGTGGTGGCAGAGGAGCAGGAAGAAGAAGCAGAGGCAGATGGAGAGCTGGTCCCGTGGCCTTCAGAACTGAAAGACTGTCCAGATGAAAGGCTGCGCATTCGCCGCAGAGAGACCCGGCTTGTCAAGAAGTGGCCAGCCTCGCCCTCTACCAACCTCTGAGATCCCAGGCCATGCTGCGGCTCCGTCAGGCGCTGCCGGACACTGCACTGCAGGGTGGGAGCTGCAAAGAGAGGAAGAAAGGGGTGAGGAAGGGCCAGCCTCCTTTGGGCTGGCAGGCAAGCAGGTTTGCCCCTAGAGAGATGCTTGCTGAGGGCCATTCTGGGCCCTCGGTGCCCGTCTGGAGAATGGAGCACCGCCTCCCAAAGACCTCCCACCAGGGGTCCTGAAAGGAAGGGGAGATTAACGATGAGGTGCCCAGGGCAGTTTTAGTGGCAGCTACAATGGAGGAAGACCAAGGGCCACCATGACTAGAAAGGAGAGGCAGGGGGTGAGTGGGAGGACACAGGCAGGGCAGGTTGGGACAGGGGTGTGGGGCAAGGTCCGGGAGAGCACTAAGAACCAGCCTTTCTAGAAAGCCAACCTCAGGAAATAATTCTCAATGCGGACAAGGATTTATACATAAACACGCTCATCACATATGAATTAATAAGCGTATGAAAGTACACATCAAGTTGGACAAGGGGAAAAGGATGGTATATCTGATTGCTGACAAACTATAACTATTAAAAATGCTGCTTAAGATTTGAAAAACAGGGGCGCCTGGGTGGCTCAGTGGGTTAAAGCCTCTGCCTTCGGCTCAGGTCATGATCTCAGGGTCCTGGGATCGAGCCCCGCATCGGGCTCTCTGGTCAGCAGGGAGCCTGCTTCCTCCTCTCTCTCTCTCTCTCTCTGCCTGCCTCTCTGCCTACCTGTGATCTCTGTCTGTCAAATAAATAAATAAAATCTTTAAAAAAAAAAAAGATTTGAAAAACATACAAAAATACCTATTAAGATGCTCAGGGGAAACAAAAGGATACAAAATTAGACATAAAAGAAACACCTCGAACTATGGAACACAAAAGACTAGAGTCTGAAATGGGGCCTTTCCACTTGTAGCCATGACTCTGTGCAACTTACTTCCCGATTTTAGGTCCTGATTTATAAAATCCTGCAGTGTTGTTGTGAGGCTTCAAGAGAGCGCATTTAAAGTACCTGGCACAGTTCATGGCGCTCAATAAATAGCAGTGGCCATTATTACCTCGACCACATAAAAATCATTTAAAATTCCACAGACTTCAGAAGACTGTAAGAGAAGATGCTAAAATAGGGTGGGGCTATGGGTGCCCTTTTTTTATGCTCATATTTACACTTTCCACTTTCCAAATTTTTTCTAATAAGCATGCAGGCAATAAAGAGCCAGCTCTTGGAGCAATGCTACAAATCAGGCTCTTGGCAGATGACGGCCACCATGCCCAGTGAACGGGATATGTGGGCACTGGGTAACTTGGGAAAGTACTAGAGCATCCCCCCTGGGTTCACGTCCAGCTCCAGCTGAAAGCAGAGTTTCTACCTTTGTTTTTTTCTCCTTTACCCTGAGAGATGGGCCACCCTGACTTCTCCCTAAAGATGGGAGAAAGAGCCAGGTGACAAGGGTGCCAGAAGCCACAAAGGAGAGAACACGATTCCATGGTGATGGAGGGCTAGGGAGACAAGGCTTCTATGGCTGGTGGCTTTGAAGGCATGAAAGGGAGGAGGAAGAGGAAGAAGCAGCATGGAATGAGAAGAGGCAAAGGGGGAAAGAGAGGAAAAGAGAGAAATATGAAAAAGAGAAAAGAGGAGAAGGATCTTTCCTTCTCTCTTTCCATCCCAGCCCAGCTGGAAGAAGGGCCACCAGGACTTCTGTCTAGCTGAGCTGAAAAGAGAAGCCCAAGGCTTCCAACACCATGTGTGCTCTCCCTCTGGTCCTCAGCTGAGCAGGCTGATCCTTCTCACCCCCCGAACCTCTCCCAGCAGTTAGTAAGGGCAGTGCTGAGGGAATACAGGGAACAGGCAGGGGAGTGAGGCAGGGAGGGGGAAGGGGCTCATAGGGTAGGAGTGTTGGTTTAGTCCCAAAAGTCGGAAAAACAAAGGCCCCAAAGGGGCTCCTCAAACCCGGGTATTTCCAGAGGGACTGATCATCCGAGCCGCCGGATGTTGAGCAGAGAGAGCGGTCACTGAACCTACGCCCCATCAGCCAGGCAGCATCTAGGGTCCAACAGCCAGGCCAAAAGGAGAAGAGAATCTAATTTACAGAGGGCTTCAGCCCACCCTTCAATGGGATCAGGGGAGGGCCAAGGGCAAGGAGTGGATGGCTCAGAGCTAATGAAGTTCCCTCCCACTCCACGGAACAGTGTTTAGGATCAACACCAGCCTGCCAGTGATCCCAGCCTTGCTGGGTCTTTGACTAAAGCCCTGGTAGGATATCACATCGCTGTGACAACACAGTCTGGTCACAGGCAACCTATTGCTGAACAAATTTACAAAACAAACCCTGTCTGGAGCTGGAATCCAGCCTGATGAAAGAATCTGGCTTTCTGAGTCTGAGCCCCTAAGCCAACCCCATGGTATATGGGCCCAGGACCACAGCTTTTCCTTAAAATCGCCCCTGGTCCAAAGAAAATTTCAACCGGGCCACTCAGAGGTCAGCCCCTCATTTGCAGAAGTTTTCCCACACAGAGTTATCTCTTTGACTTTGCTCTACTCAGCTCTCACCACTGGAGGGGAGAAGAGGGGAGGGAAGGCCCAGGAAAGGGTGCGGAGGTCCAAGAACTCAGGTGGAAAGCCAGACATGCTTGTGCAGGAGATCCCTCCGGGACAAGAACGTCTTTCTGGCTTGGAGGATTTAGGGCTATGTCTCTTTAAGGGATGGCTGCTTCATGGGGCCTCACACAAAAAGGCAGAGAGATAAAAGATATCATCCCACTCGTCCCATTTAGCAATTAAGAATAAAGAATATAAAAATGAAAACACAAAAGCACTTGGAAGGCAAAAATAAATACCATTTTTGTATTATGAAACACCAAAGGAGACTGTTTTTATGAAGGCACATGGGGAAGAGAGAGGAGGATAAAGGGATTTGGAAAACACAGAGTAAAGGAGACACACTGAACACATGGCCCCTGAGGGGCAGACAGAACATACAGTGAGGGAAACCCACCAAGAGCACCACTATGGAGGGCCAGCTGACGTGAGCTGGGCATAGGAACCACGGCCCGGCACTGACCACTGACTGTGCCCCCTCGGTGTCTGCCCCAGAAGCTGTTTCAGCCCTATAGCCAACAGTTCTCAGCCCCTGCCTCAGAGGCCCGTTCCCTCCCCCACAGCCAGGAGGTCACCTACACTGCATGGACAAGGGTGACACAATCTCCTCATCCATGTCATCCACGTCATCCGTCATGATGAAGTGGGCGGGGTTGGGGCGCGAGCTGCCCATCCAGCTGGGGTCTATGTTGAGAGCAGCCACCAGGGAGTGGATGCCGGGGTTGTTGACAATCTGGAAGCCACAGAGGATCTCAATCTGCTGCCAGCGGTGCAGGCGCTCCCGCAGTGCTGCTGTCACCTCGCTCAGAGCTTGCCTGGAGCATGGGGAGACAAGTGAAGCCATGGGCACCTGGGGGCCCCAGCAGAAATGAGTCCTCTCAGAGGAGCAAGCGGGGTAGGGGTGGGGGTGCAGGTCAGAACCACAGTTAAGTCAGACACAGAAGGGCAAGGTGGGAGCCAGGTAAAGGCCGGGGCGGGAGACCAACGCTGCCCCTCGACCAGAGAAGAAGTACAGCTGGGGTGGGAACTTTGCCCTCCCCCAGCTCGGAGGCTGGGCGGAGGCCACCAGAGCCAGGCAGCAGGTGCTACTCACTTGGCAGTCAGGATTTTGTGATCCACATCGTCCAGAGAAGAGCTGTGGGCCACGTGGAAGGTGCCGAAGAGTGTGTTTCTCTTCTTTTTTATCTTCTCAGCCTGCAAAGATGAGGTCCTCAGCTTAAACAGAGCAGGGTTTAGAGACTGGAAATGAGATGTGCCTTTCTATGGTGGGGTCCCCCTGTTCCTCCTAGCACAGCTTAGGCTGCACGAGAGAAAGGAAGAGAAGAAGGAAAAGGAAGGCAAGGGAAGGGCAAAGAGTGAGGAAGGAAGAATATGGAGGCAATGAGAGAAGCAGGAAGACCCCCGACCCCAGGAGTGCTCTGGCCCATGACAGGCCGGGGCTGACAGAGCCTTCCCTCTACCTGCTCCACCGGCTTCCTCTTTCCAGAAGGCAGGTGGGAGCACACCCATACCCTCATTCCCTCCTCCAGAAACTTGAGGACATCATCAGGAACTATATATCAGGAAAAGAAAAAGAACCCAGCACCAGGATACCTCCTGGTTCCACAGGAGGGATGCAGAGAGGAGGAAGGGCAGGGAAAGGGAGCAGGCCAGGAGTGCAGAGGACAGCAGGAGGGCGCATCTCACCCCCTCCTTGGCCACCAGCAGTTGCTTCTCCGCGTTTTGCTTCTTGATGTTATAGTACTGCACCTCCACCTCGTGGGTCAGCTGCAGCCACTTCTGAAGGGCCTCTGGAGCATACCATGAGCTGTGTGATTCCAGTTCCTTCTCAGCTTTCCTCAGGGCCTCCCGGACCTGTGCAGCCAAGAGGTGCGACCCATTTACTGCTGCCCTCCAGTCTTCTGTCTGATACCACTGAGTTCAGAGTTCTCACCTGCTAGCTCATGGGAGCTTTCAAGCCTCTCAAGAGGCTTATATTTTATATACTACAAGGACACAAGCTCAGAAGACAGTCACCTACTCAAGGTCACCAGATCTCAAATTGAGATTTTTCTGTTGCCTGGACTAGAGCGCTGTTTGCCCACACAATGAGCTATCCCTCCCGGGGCACAGCCAAACTCAGCAATCCTCCCTGCTCTCTTGAGGCACAGGTCAGCTTAGTGAATCATCTTCTTTCTGGGAGTTGGGGTCTATGTTTAGACCTCATGACAACACAATGTAGCAGAAAAAGCACTCAACTGGGAATCTGGAAATCTGGTTCTGGTCCCTGGTCTGTCACTCAACTGGTCCTGCAGATCTCAATCCTGTTTGAGGAAGGATTTTTTCCCTTAAAAATCCAAACCATAAATGTAGGGTGATCTCAGGAGGAGGTATGCAAACAGCTCAGGTCAGAGAGACCTTAAAAATGATTGCTACTCCCCGGGCACCTGGGTGGCTCAGTGGGTTAAAGCCTCTGCCTTCGGCTCAGGTCAGGGTCCTGGGATCGAGCCCTGAATCTGGCTCTCTGCTCAGCAGGGAGTCTGCTTCTCCCTCTCTCTCTGCCTGCCTCTCTGCCTACTTGTGATCTCTGTCAAATAAATAAATAAAATCTTTAAAAAAAAAAAAAAATGATTGCTACTCTGTAAGGGGGTTGGCCTGAATGCTCTCCAAGTCTCCTGTAGCCCAGAGGCTTGGTCTATGATTCTCCCATTGAGCAGGGCTGGTAGCCTTTGATGGGCACCCTCTACAAAGTGAGTAGACACAATCACACTTACTTTTAACTTGGATGTTGCCAAAGGAGGCCTAGACATGAAAGAACCAATGTGTAAGCAGAAATCTCACTGACTTCTCAAGCAAGGAGCAGACAACAAAGCAGATGGTCACAAAGCACTGAACCTGGAAGGTCTGAGATTACACAGACATTATCTACACTGGATTCCTTGCTATCTTCCCCAGGCTATAGTATACACTGAACTTTAGCTGGTCAGAATCCCAGAGAAAAGGGATTGAGAACAGACTTATTATGCCCAACTTCAGCCAATGGGGCAAGTACCCCAAGGCAGGCCTGAGGTTCTCTCCATGGCCTACAATAGACTGGGAGGCCTCAGCTAAAGAGAACACCTTTATTCCTTAGACAGCCAATGAGAAGACCAATCTTCACAGGGTTTTTGTTCCTTGAAAAAGAAACTATACACAACCTACTCCTGGCTTTGTAGATTTAAAATGAAGAACAGATGGGTGCCTGGGTGGCTCAGGTCATGATCCCAGAGACCTGGGATCGAGTCCCACATTGAGCTCCCAGCTTCACAGAGAGTCTGCTTCTCCCTCTGACCTTCTCCCCTCTCACACTCTCTCTCACTGCTTCTCTCTCTCTCTCTAATAAATAAATAAAATTAAAAAAAAATAAAATAAAATGAAGAACAGATACCTCAGAGTCTAATACACCAAGTCTGAAAATGTGTGATCCAGTTCCACCTTGAAAGGAGTGAAAGGAATGGGAAAAGCTAAGGGAAGAACAGGAAGAGAAGAGGAAAAAGAGCAAATAGACGGAAGTGTGACAGTCAGGAAAGGCTGGCCTAACAGGCTCAAAACTACTTAATGAGAGAAATACAAAACAGGGAAATGGAAATGGGGGTGGGGGAGTTAGGAGACAGAGACAGACACATCTTGCCACACACAAGGATAAATGCCTGAAGGAGAGAAGAGCTGTGGCAAGTCAAGAGTATTCTTTTATTCTGTGGCTGTGGTTCTCAACCTGTCACACACCAGAATCACGTGGGGAACTTTAAAAATACTGAAATCTGGACCCACACCCAGATTTCACTGATCTGGGGGTGCTGGTCTGGGTATCAAAAATTTTGAATGCTCTCACAGTGTTCTTATATGCAGCAAAGCTAATAACCACTGGCCATGTGCTTTACAGGGTCACACCGGGCTCCCACTTCCCCATAGGATGCAGTAGGTCATGACAGAAGAACAATTCTGATCCAACGCAAAATCTGGGGAAAGCTAAGTTTACAAAAATTATGAAATTCTCGAATGACAAACTATTATAATTATGAAAAATTTTCAAAGACATCAAAGGGCTACAGAAGCAATAAGACTAGGTCTATGGTTCTCAAAGTAGGATCCAGGGATCTTTGAGTACATCCTTTCAGAGCATCTGTAAGACCAAACTATTTTTATAATAATACTAAGACATTATTTACCTACCTTTTTCTCTCCCTTTCTCTCACAATGACTATGGATTTCTCCAGAGGTTACATGAGTAATATCAAAACAGATTGACTAGAGATACTAATGTAAGAATCCAGTAGTCCATTAAGCCACACATTAAAAATAGTTGCAAAATTGTAAAAAAAAAAAAAAAATTCTTAATTTTTTATTTTGAAAAATGCAGGAATTTTTCAAAATGTTATTTGTGTTAATATATAAGGAGTTTAATATACTTATTTTAAATGAATTAGTATTTTTTTAAAGATTTTATTTATTTATTTGACAGAGAGAGGAGACACAGCCAGAGAGGGAACACAAGCAGGGGTAGTGGAAGAGGGAGAAGCAGGCTTCCTGCTGAGCAGGGAGCCCAATGTGGGACTCAATCCCAGGACCCTGGGATCATAACCTGAGCCAAAGGCAGATGCTTAACAACTGAGCCACCCGGGCGTTCCAGAATTAGTATTTTTTTTTTTTAAGATTATTTGTAATCTCTACACCCAACGTGGAACTCAAACTCATGACCTTGAGATCAAGAGCTGCAAGCTCTTCTGACTGAGTCAGCCAGGCACTCCCAAATTAGTAAATATTTTTTTTAAATTTTTTCTCAGTCCTAACTAGGTAAATAGCAACATATTTCCCCTTTAAAAATGTTTAAAAATAATTTTTAACAGTAAAAGGGTCCTGAGACCAAAAAGTTTGAGAACCACTGGACTAAATGAACTAAAAATCCAGAGAGGGAGAAAAAGCCTTTCTAAGGCAAGTTCACAACTGTCAGCCATTTTCTTCTTTGGAGGCTTTTGATAGTTCTGGGTGAGAGCTGATAACTGGGCTTGGCCCAGGCAGTGGGACTCCACCAGGGCCCAGAGAAACCAGCCTAGCTTTTGTTGGTAGTATGGTACTGATATGACAGATTGGAAATGGAGATATCCCAAACATACATGCCATTTTCTTCAATGAACATTTACTGAGCTCTGGGTTGTGCAGAAGAACACATAGCTAGGCCAAAGAACAGACTAAAATCTCCCATAATTTCAAAATACTTGGGAAACACCAAATATTGCAGGAAGGAAGGGACCTGCCTCAAACACACTGCTAGTCCTCCCCTCAAGAGAGCTTCAAAATTGTGAAGCTATGATGAGCAGAAGGCCGATGAGATAAATTAAAATCCTCCCAGTGACAGATATGAATCTCTCATGGGTTCAGGAGAAAGAAATCCACCAGCTCTCAAGAAAAAGGAAGGGACATGGCTGAGAAACTGGGACAAATGAGTGCTAGACCAAGTCCTACTAAAACTACAACCCAGTTCCAACACGGCTCAATTTCAGATTGGCCAGAGGTGATGAGATGCTCACTCCATGTACCTAACAGAGGAAAGGGGGTAGGAGGTGTCCCTATTTGATGGACGACAAAAATCATCTCGGGCCTCTGTTATTGTTTTATACACTGTCCGGAATTTAATGAAAACAAATTGCTAGACATGAGAAAAGGCAGGAAAATATAACCAATAATT
Organism: Lutra lutra; assembly: GCF_902655055.1. Classification (NCBI taxonomy): domain Eukaryota; kingdom Metazoa; phylum Chordata; class Mammalia; order Carnivora; family Mustelidae; genus Lutra; species Lutra lutra. The sequence goes on along the minus strand of NC_062287.1, from coordinate 58,431,097 downwards.
AAGAGGAAAAATAGGCAGTCTCATAAGTGATCTAAATGTGAGAGTTACCACAAAAGGACTTTACAATAACTATGAAATCTTCAAGAAAATATAGAAAAGATGGACGCAATAGTTGAAAAGACAGAAATTCTGGGCAGGAAACTGAATCTATAAGAGAGTAAATTGAGCATTCTAGATCTGAAAACTACAGTATCTGGGAGTAGGATCCCACCGAATGATGGGTTAAACACCACAATGTTCAAGCAGAATATAGGATTGGGGAATCAAAGATACATCAATAGAAAATAACCAAACCAAAGCACAAAGAGAGAGAGAGAGAGAGAGAGAAAAGACACAACTAAGTAAGCATAAGAGACAAGTGGAGTCCAATGAAAAGTTCTCGCATGAAGACTGGATCCCCAGAAGGAGAGGAGGAAATGGAACAGAAGCACTAGGCAAACGCAAAGAGCAGGTGCACCCGGCGGCTATCGGGCAAAATACTCTGTATGTGTCCATAAGGGCATGATGATGATAATCATGTTTAAGTGTCTTACACCCGTACAGCCTACATCCAAAAATAATATTTTGGGCTGCTTATTATGGACAGCGGTGCTTTACGATCTCTAACTTTGATTATAAATGTGTCTATTACCCTTTTAGTTTCTTCAACTTTTGCTTTAGATATATTTTAACTATATTGTTAGATGTATGCAAATTGACTGCTGTTATATGTTACTGTTGGGTTCACACATTTATGATTTTTGTCTCCAGTAATACTTCCTGCCCTAAAGCCTGGTTTGTCTGATACTAATATAGCTACTCCTGATTTAGTTTCTTCTGTGTTTGTATTGTGTATCTTTGCTCATCCTTTTACTTTGAACCATTTTGTATCCTTCAAGTGTATTTCTTGTCAACAGCACATACCTGGGTTTTGTATTTTTATCCATTCTGACAACTCTTTGCCTTCCAATTGTATTGTTTAGTCGGTTTACCTAAAACAAGTCTCAACACATTTGAAATAATTGAAAACATATAGTATGTGTTCTCTGACCACAGCAAAATGAAATTAGAAATCAATGAGAAAGAACTAGAAAAGTTCCCAAGTGTGTGAAAATTAGGCCACACGTTTACTTTAAATAACCATGGACTCCCCCTAAAAAATTGCAATAAAAATTAGAAAATCTTTTAAACTGAATGATAATGAAAATATGAAATACCAGAACTCAGCAGCAGCTAAGGCAGTGCTGAGCTGGAAATTTACAGCTCTAAACGCCTGTGTTGGAAAAGATTAAAGGTTTAAAATCAATAACCTAATCTTCCACCTCAAAACCTAGGGCGAAAAAAAAGCTAGAAAAATAAGAGGCACCGAGCTGGCTCAGTTGGTGGAACAGGCAACTCTGATCTCAAGGGTCATGAGTTTGAGTTACATGTCGGGTAAAAAGATTGCTTAAAAATAAATTCTTAAAAAAAAAAAAAAAGAGGCTAGAAAAATAAGTTAAAAAAATTTTCAAAGTGTAAGATGTCTACACTGAAAACTACAAAACATCTGAGAGAAATTTTTAAAGACCTAAGTAGGGGCACCTGGATGGCTCAGTGGGTTAAGTGTCTGCCTTTGATTTGCGTCATGGTCCCACAGTCCTGGGATCGAGCCCTGAATTGGGCTCCCTGCTCAGCTCTCTCTCTCTGCTGCTCGCCCAGCTTGTCTCTCTCTCTAGCTTTCTTTCTTTCTCTCACTCTCAATTAAATAAGTAAATAACCTAAATAGGTGACAGGACAAACAATGCTCATGGATTGGAAAACTTGTTTGGTTAAAATGTTAATTTTCGGGGCACCTAGGTGGCTCAGTCATTAAGCGTCTGCCTTCGGTTCAGGACGTGATGCCAGGGTCCTGGGATGGAGCCCTGCTTCAAGCGCCACATCCGGCTCTCTGCTTAGCGGGAAGCCTGCTTCTCCCTCTCCCATTCCCTCTGCTTGCGTTCCCTCTCTCACTGTGTCTCTCTCTGTCAAATAAATAAGTAAATAAATATTTTAAAAAATAAAAAATTAAATGTCAATTTTCTCCAACATTGATCTATAGATTCAAAGCAAAAACTATAAAAATCCCAGCAAGGCTTTTGGGGGGAAGTAGGGAAAAGCAGTAGAGTGACAAGCTAATTATGGAAATGCAAAAAACCTAGAAGAACCAAGGCCACCTTGAAGAATAAAGCTGGAGAACTTACTAGCAATATCAAGCCTTAGTAGAAGATAATGTGGTAGAGAGACGGACAAATGGATTACATAATAAAGTATCTACCTGGAAAAAAAAAAAAAGAACCTTGACTTCCTACTTCATGTCATACACAAAAACTAATTCAAAATAAACTACAGGGGCGCCTGGGTGGCTCAGTGGGTTAAACCTCTGCCTTTGGTTCAGGTCATGTTCTCAGGGTCCTGGGATCAAGTGCCGCATCGGGCTATCTGCTCAGCAGAGAACCTGCTTCCTCCTCTATCTCTCTCTCTGCCTGCCTCTCTGCCTACTTGTGATCTCTATCTCTGTGAAATAAATAAATAAAATCTTTTTTTTAAATAAATAAATAAATAAACTACAAACCTAAATGTGAAAAGTAAAACAATAATACTTCCAGTAGAAAATTTGGAAAAATATCGTGGGGATGGGCAAGATTTCTTAAACAGGCTACAAAAAGTACCAATTGTTTAAAAAAAAGATTGGCTAAATTGGACTTCATTAAAATCAAGACCTGTTCATTAAAAGACAATATTAAGAGAACAAAACAAACAAACAAACTACAGGCTGGGAAAATATTTGCAATACATATATACATATATACAGACAACAAGACTTGCATTCAGAAAATATAAAGAACTCTTACAAATCCATTAAGAAGAAGACAGACCAAAAAAAAAAAAAAAAAAAAAGGAGAAGACAGCACAAAAGAGATTCCCAAACAAAATGGTCAATAAATTTACGAAAAGGTGTTTCTTATTATTAGTCATTAGGAAAATGAATATTAAAGTCACAATGAAATATCACTATATCCCTACCAGAATATGTAAAATTGGGGCACCTGGGTGGCTCAGTTGGTTAAGCGACTGCCTTCAGCTCAGGTCATGAGCCCAGGATCCTGGGATGGAGCTCTGCATTGGGCTCTCTGCTCAGCAGGGAGCCTGCTTCCCGCCCCCTCTCTGCCTGCCTCTCTCTGCCTACTTGTGATCTCTCTCTCTCTCTGTCAAATAAATAAATAAAATAAAATTTAAAAATCTTTTACAGGGCACCTGGGTGGCTCAGTGGGTTAAAGCACAGGTCATGTTCCCAGGGTCCCTTCCTCTCTCTGCCTGCTTCTCTGTCTACTTGTGATCTCTGTCTGTCAAATAAATAAAATCTTTTTTTTTTAAGATTTTATTTATTTATTTGACAGACAGAGATCACAAGTAGGCAAAGAGGCAGGCACAGAGGAGGAAGCAGGCTCCCCACCGAGCAGAGAGCCCGACGCGGGGCTCGATCCCAGGACCCCGGGACCACGACCCAAGCCGAAGACAGAGGCTTTAACCCACTGAGCCCCCCAGGCGCCCCATAAATAAATAAAATCTTAAAAAAAAAAAGCCTAAAACTAACAAGGTTTTTAGGTTGTGGCTCAACTAGAATTCTCACACTTTGCTGGTGCTAGTACGAACTAGTCCAACCATTTTTCGAAAACTGGCCGTTTCTAATAAAGCTAAATATATAAATTCCCTATTATATCCAACAGAAGTAAGCGCTTATGCTCATCAAGAGACATGTGCAAGGAAGTTCATAGCAGTGTCATTCAGAAAAGGAGAGAAAAAAAAAAGAACTGCAAACAACCCAAACGTCTACCAAAAGGAGAATGGATAAATAATTTAGAATATTCTCATGCCATGAATTATTACTTAGCAATACGAATAAACCAACTACCACTACATGCAGTAACATGGACAACTTTCACAGACATAATGCTGAGTAAAAGAAACCAAGCATGAAGAAAAATACTATATAATGCCATTTATATGAAGTTCAAAATCGGGTAAAACAAATCTGGTTTAGAGATTATAACCACAGTTACCTTCTAATGGAATACTGATGGGGGAGGTTGGGGGAAGCAAAAGTGAAACTTCTGGGTGCTTAAAATATATTCTGGGAGCACCTGGGTGGCTCAGTCAGTTAAGCATCTGCCTTCAGCTCAGGTCATGATCCTGGGTCCTGCTCAGTGGGGAGTCTGCTTCTCCCTCTCCCTCTGCCCCTCCCTCCACAGCTCCAGTTTCCCCCAAATTAATAAAATCTTAAAAAAAAAAAAAAAGGTATTCTGTGTCTTGATCTGGATGGCAGTCATACAGGTACATGCTCATGTAAAAGCTTTCCAGCTGAATATTTATGATTTGTATACTTTATATAAATACTTCGATTAAAAAAAGAAAAAAATAACTGTTAACATCTATTATCCCCGGGGCACCTGGGTGACTCAGTTGTTAAGGGTCTGCCTTCAGCTCAGGTCATGGTCCCAGGGTACTGTGATCAAGTTCCACATCGAGCCCCACATCGAGCCCCACATTGAGCCCCATTTGGGGATCCCTTGCTCAGCAGGGAGCCTGCCTCTCCCCCTTCCTCTGCCTGCTTCCCCAGTTCTCTCTGTGTCAAATAAATAAATAAAATAAAATAAAATAAAATAAAATAAAATACACCTGTTATCCCCTATTCTTTGACTATTTCTTTTGCAACTTTTCCACTACTCTTATTGGTAAGACTCTAGCAACTCTTGAAGGTATCGTTTAAGCCAGATTGCAAAGTCCTCCCTCATGAAACATTCCAGCCAGGCTTCTGGCCCCTGCACATTTCCTCCCTTCACCCCCCAAGACGCCCAGGAATTTGTACAATCTCCTACCTGCTCCAGCTCCTCCTCAGCATATTTTTGGCGGCTCCGCTCATTCTCGGTACCCTCCCGCAGCTCCTTCAGCCGCTGGGCTTCCTGCTTGGCAAGGTTGATCTCATCACGCAGCTTCTTCTCCAGATGGACTTTCTCCACCTCCACTGTGCGGTGCTCCTCTTGGGCCTTGTGCAGCCTGGGGGTGATGCAGGGAGCTGGAGAAGGCCAGGCAAGGGTGCCAGCCAATATGCCACGAGTCGTGGCATCAAAGAGGAAAATGAGGGCTCTGGCACTGAGAATATATTCTCCTTATTTTGTTGACTGGCTGTGAGTTAGCTCAGGGCCAAAAGGAAACATAGTGGCAACCATGTCTCTTATGTTGGCCATCATTTTGCTGCCAGTAATCAAGCTAGGTTCCTGGGTATGTGAATCCCTCCTCCGAGGTGCCTCACATACTAAGATCCCAACAACTGCTAGTTTACAGGGTATTTCCATGTGTCCTCCCTTCAGATAATTGAATATTGTACCATTAGCAGCTTAGACAGGTCTGGATTTAAGACTTAGAAATGGAAAGTAATTGCAGGTAGAACTGAGACTAGAATTCCAATCTGTATGACTCCAAATCCCATAGTTATTCCCCTTATCCTGGGGCTGTCTGGAAGGTTCAGCAAATGTAGAATACCCTGCAAGCTAGGCCAAAGATCCAGAGAAGGCGCAATGGCTGAGATATGACTGGGGTGGTGGCAGTGGGGATATTTAGGGAAGACAAGAAAGGAATTAGGAATTGAGCAGCAACTCTTGGAGTCCTAAGTACCTGTTCCCAGAGGCAGAGAAAAATGAAATTCATGCGAAAGGGGCTGGGCAGGGCTTGGGAGATCCCCTGCTGCCCCCAGGCCTGAGTTTTCTTTCTGAATATCTTCGATGGTGGTAAGATCTCAAGGATTGAGTTATAATGAAAATATACCTTTGTATCCACCCACACATTCTCTCTGTTCACTGACAAAAGCACCCAGCCACCTTCCTTCCGCCCTTCCTTCCTCTACATATCTACGTTAATCCACCTGTTCATTCATCCATTCCTTCAGCAAGCACTTCCAAGCATCTACTGAATGCCAAGCCCTGCACTAAGTCCCAGATCTATGGAGATGAATGAGAAAATTGCCCTTGCCACTGGGGAGCTCAGGACCTAGCCCAATATAGACAAGTAAACAGGTAATTATACACAGTGTGACAAGTTCTATGAGAGAGAGACATACAAGCTGTTGGATGAGCCCAAAGGATGGAGTGATCAACTCTGGCTGAGAGGAGTCAGGGAAGGTGAGCCCTGGGCTAGACCCAGAAGAAAGAGAAAGAGTTTGCTAATCCCTCTGGCAGAAGGCAAGGACTTGGCCACAGTCAGGTCTTCCTACCTTAGTAAGAAATACCAAGTGACAAGAGACCAGGGCAGGAGAGGAAAGGATGATGAAGAAGACAGGGATCTATGGCTTAGACATGAGGTACAGCTGGATAAGTTACAGAACAAAGGAGCCCTCAGAAAAGAGCACTGACCACTGAGTTAATCAAGCAGGTGAAACGAAGGGGCAGAGACAGAACGGAAATTCTGAAGACAGGACTCAACCTCTAACAACTGCCAAGTCCAGACCTGTCAGTAGCTGGAGCCACAAACGAGGTCGTAGGACGAGCAGGGAGGGACAAAGAGAAAGTTCCAGACGGCAAGCTTCCCGCAGACGAACTGCAGTCTTCTGCCCACTCAGTCCCTGGAGAGCAAGGGAGGTTGGGTCTCCTCAGGGTGCACACCAGGTGGCGCTAGAGGCACAGCTGAAATCAAACCCCACGCACCATTTCCTGCCCCCTCTGCTTCCCCTTGCTGAATACCCTCCTCTACCGTATTCTTCAACCCAACCGCCTGGAATCACACCATTAGGGATTCAGTTCTTCACCAAGGAGCAGCCTCTTCAGGAAAACCTATGATCTGTCAGTCTTGTCCAGCTGAAAGGAGCTCCTTTAAAGTAGAATCAAAAAACCTGACCCCCTTTTATAGTCCTAACGAGATGTGGTAGAGATGAAGATCATAAGTACCAGTGGGTGTAGAAATGAGCAAATACACGTGCAGTCAAGACTCCACAGAAGCCTGAGCATCCTGAAGGCCGCGGTCAGTCAGCCTTACAAGTAAGAGATTGAGGCAGCCTGGCTGCAGGCCCCGGCTGTCAGTAGCTGTGGGACTACGGCAAGTCCGTTCCTTGCACCAGGCCTGTTTCTTCATTTCTAAATGGGAATCAGAATCCCTGCCTCAAAGAATTATCTCGAAACCCCATGAAATCCTACCTGGAATGCACATGTGGAATTACATTTATTCCCCCAAAGTATCAGGAACTCTGTTAAAAAAAAAAAAGCTCAGTGGTAGCTGGCAGCACAGGGCCAGTAGAGGAAGGAGGGACAAGGAGGCGTGTGGGCTCTGGACACTATCGGAGGAAGACGTGCATGTGCACGTGTGTAAGCCTGTCTCTGGGCGTGCGCGTGCATTCGTTCCTCCAAGTGCCACAGTGGTCATTAAGCTCTGGAGGCCTTGGGGAGTGGGGAGGGCTGGGAGCTTAGTTTTATCCCCAAAGTTGGAATGTCTCCTGCCTGGATTCTTTGCCTTTGGAATGAAAACAGTACATGCTTTTCAGACAAATGAAGAATGGGGACTGCCCAGACAGCAGCATTTAGCCCCCACTTGGCAAAGGGCCCGGGACCAAGGGGCCCAGAAAAGTAGCCAGGAATCAGCTCAGAGATAAAATTCCACTTGCCCCTTAGGAACCCAACCAATGGAAATGAATCTGATAGGGCCGCCTTTACCGAACAGCACCTGTGGCTGTCCAAACTCCTGGCTCACTACTTCCTGCTATGTGACCCTAAGCAAAGCACTCACCCTCTCTGAGCCCTCATCTCTTCAACTTTAAACTAGGGATGATAAAAGTACCTACCTAACATAGTTGTGGTGATTAAAAGATAATGCATTTAAGCAGCTCATAAGAAATCCTTTCCCCGCCCTCCAAAGAAAAGAGTATCATTTAAAAGTGACAGAAGGGCTGCCTGGGTGGCTCAGTGGGTTAAGCCTCTGCCTTCAGCTCAGGTCATGATCTCAGGGTCCTGGGATCGAGTCCCACATCGGGCTCTCTGCTAGACAGGGAACCTGCTTCCTCCTCTCTCTCTCTCTACTTGTGATCTCTCTCTGTCAAATAAAAACTTTAAAAGTGACAGAAAAGAGCCAGATGTCATTTCCTTTTACATGGATTCCTGAAAGACTTCCACTGGAATCCTTGAGCTGCCAGAATAATTTTCTAAAAGACAGTCCTGAAGTAGGTCCCTCCTCTTCTCTAAAACAAAGCTGGGGTGCCTGGGTGGCTCAGCCAGTTAAGCGGCCGCCTCCGGCTCAGGTCATGATCTCAGGGTGGTGGGATGGAGCCCTGCATCAAGCTCCCTGCTCAGCGGGAAGCCTGCTTCTTCCTCTCCCTCTGCCACTGCCCCTGCTTGCTCTCCTCTCTCACTCTCTCAAATGAATAATTTTTTTAAAAAACAACAACAAAACAAAGCACAACACCAAATACATGCATTAACACTCTATTGCCTTTTGCATCTTACTAAAACTTCTCCATGTGAGTCTTAAGGTGCCAGGGATCTGGCCTCACTCTATATATGTTCAAACTTAACTACCAGGACCACCCCCACCCCCGCCCAAAAATCCACCCATCTTTCAAGGTCATCTTCTGGAGTCCATATCCACTCGTCTCCTGCCTCTGTGCCCTTCCTGTTCTTAGAGTCCTCATGCCATCCGTGGGCACAAGTCACTGCACTAAGAATGTACTCACTGCTCCTTCATATGTGTGTGAGCTTTGTTGCCCCAGGAGCAGTGAATTCCTTACAATTCCCAGCACAGACCTGGTTCCTAGACATCAGAAAGTACTTAGACTGACTGACTGACACCTTCTGTTCACAGCTGGATCTCCTAAAATAATAGTCTTTAAGCCATGTTTTGTTTAAACAGAATCCGACTGTCAGAGCTAGAAGGCCATTAGTGTTCTCCTGATTCAACCCCTTCTTAGTACTGACGAAGAACTAAGTCCCAGAAGAGGAAGGGGATTTACCCAAAGTCACATAACAACTGAGTACTTATGAGATTTAGATTCCATACAAGAAAGAACTACAAGTATTAGGAAGACAGATTTGTGAGCTTTGGGGAACAGTGAGGAACAGTTAATTACAGGAAGGATAACAGTTCAGATGCAGGAAGAAGGACAGAGTGAGCAAGCCATCTAACCGGGGAGGCTCAAGGTCTCTGACAGAAATAAGCTCCTGCCCTCAGGAGGAATATTTGCCTACACAACAGCAATGGCAGGACCCCACCCTCCCAAAGCAGTTCTGGAAGTAGGCACAGTCTCCGCAGCCACGTCAGCATATCTCGGGGCGAGATGGCCCACAGCCCAGGTGGAAACAGGAGGCTCCCAAGAGCTGGCGGCACCACGGCTGTGGGGAAGGGGAAGGGTCTTACCTTTCCTGAAGGTCGTGCAGACTCTGCTCAGCTCGGTGTAACCCCTCCAGATCCTTCATCATCTTCTTCATGTGCTCCTTTGAGTAACGGTTCTGGATGTAGGCGAACCAGCAGCCGCCCACACCAATAACGATGGACACCACCAGCATGAAGTCCTTGAGGTGATTATGGCGGGTCACTGCCGAAGAGGAAGCCGTGGTGAGACAGGATGCCCCCCGCACACTCAGCCTTGCACACCCCACTGCATCCCGTCCTGCACGAGGCCTTCCCACTGCAGAGAGTTAGTTTCTCTTCTTGGACACACACTTGCCACACACCAGTATAGTGTGTGGAAGTACAGTTCTTTGGAAAAGATGAGAGGCCCGAGGGCAGGACAGGAAGCTTACTAAACGTACTTGCCTAAAAACAAGTGCCTTCTTAGGACATCCCAGCTTCCCCGGCCTACAATGAGCCCACGTGCCCACACGCAGGGGCTTCTGTCTGACGAGTAAGCGATGCTACAGCACTAGAGTAGGGGGAATGGGACGGTTGGTAAGAGTATAAAGCCAGATGACGAGAGCTTGAGGCCTGGCTGTGGAACTGAAGTTCCTGTAGAAGCCGGGCCCCCTGGACAGCTCGCCTCTTCTAGGCATAAGACACAGAGCGCCCTGTGGCTTGACCCACAGACCAGGTAGGACAGGAGGAACATCGAGAGGCTGGAATGTATAAGACACTGCAGGTGCCAGGAATAGAGGGACAGAGCCACCTCTGGAGAATGCCCAGCGGCAATGTGGCAAAGCGCTGGTGGCTGGGGTTCATAGCAAGACTGAAAAGCTGAACAAGGAACAATACCAGAAGATAAGTATAAAAGATAAGTCCTGAGAACTGAGCCAAGCAGAAGAGGGCCACTGCTGGAGCCTGCCATCGTTCCTAGTCTACCAGATCTGGGCTCTGCGCCATGGCACAGGAGACCTGAAGAGGCCATAAGGAGAGCAGGGCTGCTGCCGTGGCCCCTGCCTGGACTGTTCTCAATTTGGGATGGAGTTGCGGTGGGCTCAGAGAAGCTGCAGGTGTGGGAGTCAGGGTAGTGGGTTACCCTCAGGTTGAGGAGGGGAAGTGGGACTGACAGGTCCCAGGGCCTGGTAAAGACAAGGGCTAAGGTGAATCCAAAAGGACCCAGGTGCAGCCACCAAGGCGGGCTCGAGACAGCAGGAAAAGACACATGTAGCTGAGGCCCAGTCTGACAAAAGTGTTATATTCATAGTTCCTGACTGACAGCAGAGCAACAGGACTTGGGGACGGGTGTGGGATCAAAGACAGATTAGCACATTCTATTTCCATCCAAGGGAGGGGAGTTATGAGGACTGGGGTGGCATCCATGTCCTTTATATGTTTATGCCAGAGAAAACCAAGGGTCCCCTGGCAACCGTCCTCTAGCCTCCAGGCAGGCTGGGCCTCCTGACCCCAGGCAAGTCTTCACGCTCCTGCCCTTCAGGTCCCAAGACGAGATACGCCTGCAGCACAGCGAGCTGCCTTTCTTTCTGGAACACGCCAGCCCCCTATAGCCTCTACCAGAGGTTTCCAAGGTTTCCCAACTCCAACACCAGCTTTACGTCCTTGCTGAAAGTCAGAGGTCCTGCTTAAACAAGACTCTGCGAAAGCCAACACCCACCCCCCACTTCAAAGTGCTGCAGGTGGGCATGCAGGCTGGGTGTCCGGCTCTTCTGTTCAGTCCCCATCCTACCTTATCCAGATCATGGTGGAACAAGAGCCTATTATTTTCTCCAACTTCATATTCTCACCCAAATCATGACTACAAATACTGAATGACTAGGGCCGAGGACAGGATCTGACAGTCACCCTCGCTCCTCTAAGGTAATACTGTTCCACCTGTCAGTAGCCTCTGGATCTCTTCAACCCATTTTAACTCCTCTTAAAGACACCAGCATCCAGTCCATACACCCCTCTGTCTTGTCAAATGCATGGCCAGAGCTCAGAGATCCAGCCTGCCCCATCCCATGAGCTACCAAGCTTGGCAGGAAGGAAATGAGCCTAATGTGGCTGACAGACTCTGTGGCCCCTAGCGGTCGTCACTTGTCCGTACGCCAGTGCCCAGCACAGTGCTGGCCAGCTCACAGATTCAGGAAATATCTGTGGAACTGAATCTTTACTGATAAGTTTCCAATGTGATATCTCTCTCCCCATAACCCACACAGGAAAGCAAGGGAAATAGAAAAGATACATAACATATCAGGCACTTACACCCACCAGCTCGGATTCTCACAGCGATTCTAGAAGGCAGGGTATTTGTATTCCCACTCTACAGACCAGAACACCGACCCTTCACAGGAGCCCTGCCTTGCTGGAGTCCATGAAAAGTGACAGAGCTGGGGCTCGGATCCAGACTTGCCTGACCGCATGGTCTTTCTGCTACATCCCGGCTCTCATTACAACTTTCTGACTTGTGTAGCAGGGAGGCCTTCTGCTTTGTTACGTGCAAACGTCGCTCACCATGGAGCTGATCCCCTAGTCTAGCCTGAGTGTGGCTGTAAAGCTTTTCTCCCAAAGGACACACTGGGAATGGACTATGGCACTGCCATCAGGACGGTGAATACCCAAAGGCCACATGGCCAGGCCTCTAAGGTTAAATGGAAGGCCTTGGGGCGCCTGGGTGGCTCAGTGGGTTGAGCCGCTGCCTTCAGCTCAGGTCATGATCTCAGGGTCCTGGGATCGAGTCCCGCATCGGGCTCTCTGCTCAGCGGGGAGCCTGCTTCCCTCTCTCTCTGCCTGCCTCTCCGTCTACTTGTGATCTCTCTCTGTCAAATAAATAAATAAAATCTTAAAAAAATAAAAATAAAAATAAAAATAAATGGAAGGCCTTACATAGACAGATTCTTGTGCCATCGAAAGCAGCATCCTGCACTAGCCTTAGGGAGTCTGGCTTCTCTGCTTGCCTCTGCCCTTGCTGGATCTCTGCTTCCTCAGCTTTCAAATGCATCGTCACACAATTACTAACAAGATCAAGCGTGCAGTTATGAATGAGAGTGCTTTGAGGTGTTCTGGAAATCTTCAGATGGACATTTCCAGTAGGTAATTAAGAATGTGGATGTGGAGTTTATAAAAAATAAAAAAAATTTTTAAAAAAATAAAATTTAAAAAAAATGTAAAAAAATAAATAAATTAAAAAAAAAAAAAAAAAGAATGTGGATGTGGGATTTAAAGGAGAGGAGAAGTTTAAAACTGAAAGAAGGAGAGGTGAGAATTATCAGGTCCCTTCAGGGGAGCCCTGGACTGAACTCCACAGTCCTAAGGGAATCTGTGATATTAATTTTATGTGTCAACTTGCCTGGGCTAAGGGATGCCAAGGAAGCTTTCTGGGTGTGTCTCTGAGGTTGCCTTCATAACAGATTAGTATTTCAATCAGTAGACTGAATAAAGAAGACTGCTTTCACTAATGGAGTGTATGTCATTCAATCATCCTCAGGCCACTGAGAGCCTGAGTAGAACCAGAAGGCTGAGGAAGGATGAATTTGGTCTCTCAGCTTGAGTTGAGACATCCATCTTCTTCTGCCTTCTCATATCAGCACTCCTGCTTGTCGCATCTTTGTACTCAGACTGGGACAGAGATAGTCAGCCCTCCTGGTTCTTTGGGTGCAGATGGCAGATCATGGAACTTCTTGGCCTCCATCATCACATAAGCCAATTCCTATAATAAACATCCTCATATCTATTTGTCTATCTATCTATCCATCCATCCAACCATTCATCCATCCATCCATCCAGCATATGTTTCTCTGGAGAACCCTAATACAGAATCTACAAGCCAGTGTATCAGAAAAAGAGGGGAAATTAAGAATCTAGTCTATGCCTTACTAATGATGTACTTCTCCCCATCATAATTTCATTTCCATTCCTCATTGCCCAGCCCACAATAGTCTACAGTGATATTTACATTCCTTCTCCTCCAACCAGGATTCCCTAACCAACCCACTCTTCGGAGAGTAAACATGGGTTATTTACTGCTATCTCAGAGACTCCCTTGTGTGTTTTTCAACCTTCACGCTGGTTGCCTTCTGATAGCCTGTGAGTTTCTCAGGGCCAGGGCACAAGACTTATTTCTCTCTATGGCCCCGTACTTAACACAGAGCCTGACCAGAGCAGGTACTCAGCAAAGGCGGAAAGGAAAGAAAAAGAGTAGAAAGTAGGCAGGTTTCAGCAGGGAAGGGGTCATAGTACAAAGTGTGTGCAAAGAGCACAAGGGGAGTACAGCAAACTCCAGCCCTGCCACAAGCTCTGCGCTCAGAACCCACCCAGAACCAGTGAGCACAGCCCAGGGAGATGGACCGTGGAGCGTTCAGAGAGCAGCGGTGGCTGGCTAGGTGAATGGAGCTAAAGCCAGGGATGCTGGCGGAGACCCAGAAGCCAGAGGGTGGCGGAATTCCCAGCCTGAGTGCTGCAAACAGACTGTAGCAAAATGAGGTCAACTGTTAATGTAATGAGGCCTGAGGCAAGGAGGAGAGTATAAACAAATGAGATGCTACTGTGGTTTTTTTTAAATTCACATATATTTATTTAAAAATTTGATTATACTCTACTCTGTTTCCCAAGTTGCTCTTCACTTAGCTATATATTCCAACCATGTCTGTACATGGAGCACCATCACATTGTACCAGTATGCCATAATTCTTTTATCCAAATCTTTAAAGATTTCAGAATTTTTTCTTGTTTGATTGTTTCAAAAAGTGCTGTGCTAAACATCTTTATGCATTAAGTCTTTGATATCTGTGTAACTAGTTTCTAGAAGTGGAAATCCTATTTGGATATAGGGCAGAGATTGCTAGTTGCCTCTAAATATCCATGATTCCCTACTTCTTTATTTTTTATTTTATTTTCTTTCCAGTGTTCCAAGATTCATTGTTTATGCACCACACCCAGTGTCCCATGCGATACGTGCCCTCTTTAATATGCACCAGGCTCACCCATCCCCTCTCCCACCTCCCCTTCAAAACCTTCAGTTTGGGGCGCCTGGGTGGCTCAGTGGGTTAAAGCCACTGCCTTCGGCTCAGGTCATGATCTCAGGGTCCTGGAATCGAGTCCCGCATCGGGCTCTCTGCTCAGCAGGGAGCCTGCTTCCCTCTCTCTCTCTCTCTCTGCCTGCCTCTCCGTCTACTTGTGATCTCTCTCTGTCAAATAAATAAATAAAAATCTTAAAAAAAAAAAACCTTCAGTTTGTTTCTCATGCTTTGTCTCCCCCTCCAATCTCCCCCAACTCACTTTTCCTTTCCTTCTTCTAATGTCCTCCATGTTATTTCTTGTGCTCCACAAGTAAGTGAAACCATATGATAATTGACTTTCTCTGCTTCACTTATTTCGCTCAGCATAAACTTATCAGGACAAGAAACAACAAGTGTTGGAGAGGATATGGAGAAAGGGGAACCCTCTTACACTGCTGGTGGGAATGCAAGTTGGTGCAGACACTTTGGAAAACAGTGTGGAGATTCCTTAAGAAATTAAAAATAGAGCTACCCTATGACCCTGCAACTGCACTACTGGGGTATTTACCCCAAAGATGCAGATGTAGTGAAAAGAAGGGCCATCTGTACCCCAATATTCATAGCAGCAATGGCCACAATAGCCAAACTGTGGAAAGAGCCAAGATGCCCTTCAACAGATGGATGGATAAAGAGATGCTACCATGTTAAGAGATGCAGGAGTAATGGTGAGAATTTTCAGGGTACAGTTCACACTGAGAAAGTGAGCCTCCAATAATTATCACTTTCCAGAAGAATCCCCTCTCCCAATCTATTCTCACAACCTTCTCTGCTGCCCACAATACCCCTGCCCCTGGCAGATACACCTAATTCATCCCTTACTGCTGAAAAGTATGCTAGGAATTTCTCTGGTCATTCACACAGCAGTCTGTGCCGAATTGTGTGGTTAACCTGCAGTATTCCTCCTGCTTTCTGGTTACACCCCAAACAGGGCTTTAGCAGGCTCACCAGTCCACGGAAGACACTCCATGGTAGTCTCCCCACCACCAGGCCGGGCCAGACTCTTCTCCCATCTCCCCTGTCCTATAGCTCTGAGGAGGCCCAGCCTCCTTGTACAACTTCTAGCATACATTTCCTAACACCTGCTCATTGCTGGGCCATACGCGGAGTTATGACGACAGATGAACAAAGCTGTTTCTACTCTCAAAGAGCTCCCCATTTAAAGGGTAACAGGAAAATAAACTGCTATTTAAAAGAAAGAAAAAAGAAAGCAGATAAAAAGTGTTATAGAATCGTGGAGGAAAGTAAGAGGGAAGGGTTGAACATGCCTGGGAAGAGGCTGTAAAGGCATCCTGGAGAAGGTGAAAAATGAGTTGAAAAGAAAAAAAAAAAGAAAGAAAAAGAAAAAGACTATAAGGATAGAGCTGACAGAGAAGAAAACAAGCTTTGCTGGAGAGGAGCCACTCCCACTTCCAGGGGACTTCTCATTACCTGAGCTGCTGAGGAAGGAAGACAAGGTATAGGCTTGCCTTCCTCTCCACAGCCTCCCCCTGCCCCAACTACTCTGCAGGCCTCTCCCCACACTCTTCTCCATACCCCTGCTAAAAGCTCAAAGGCTACAACTAGCCGTTGGCCCAGGATTAACCACAGTAGGCATATACTAAAAACCAGAGCTACCATTTATTTAGGGGAAATTAGGACACAGGGAACTTAACAAATGTACCCAAGGTCACAAAGCCACTGAATGATAGAGCTGCTCGCTTGATTTCAGATGGGATTCTTATATTCTATCTTGCTTCTTCCACCAGAAGTGGAGGGAGGACAGGACAACAAAGTACCAAAAAACACTGAAATAGAAGCCAGAGACGGGGTCTGAGCCATGGCTCAGCTATTTAAGAGCTTAATGACCTCTAAAAACTCGACTCCTCTCCTAAGCTTCCATTTCTCTGAGACATTCCCTTCCGAGTAGGAAAAGCCCCCTCAGTGAATGATCGGGGGCCAGGGTGAGGCATCAGCCAAGGCCTCCATGGCAAGCTGCCTTGGGACTTCGTGCGTCAGAGCACACCTAACCCCTGAACATGGATGGCGCTGTTAGGAGAGCCCTGAAGAGATCATGCAAGCCTAGAGCCAGCTCTGCCGGCAGAGACTGAAAAGGCCACGTGCGCTCTGCAGCCATGAGGGGAGGAAGGAGATGCCTTCTACTGTAGGAAAATGGGCTCTGAGGTACTCTGTGATGAGCCAGTCTGACCCTTCTTACCCCTTCCCAAGCTCGGAGGCTGCTGGGGACAGAGGGACCCTGATCACTCAGCAGACCTTCGCAGCTACTGCACAACAGACTTCTGAGCTGAGACTTCTCAAACTTCGACTGAGGGCAGGATTTTCATTAAGGCTGGGCAACGTAGCTGTACCTGGCCCAGGTTCTCTGGGGTGTTTATCTACTACCTGCTTTCTGGTGAGCCGAAAGGACCACAGCCTTAAGAACTCACCCTTGGGGCAGAAGCAGCTCAGCAGTACCCGCCATCACACTAAGCCTGCGTGGGGCTGTGGGGTTGGATAGGGAACAGTGCTGAATTCAGCATTTTAGCCCATGCTTAGATGGGAAACAGAGCTGGAGGGACACAGGACACAGATCAAGGGATTCTTTGCAGGTACCCGTCATGCACGGCTCCATCCTTGCAGAAGTCTCCTGGAAAAGAGCTTCCTAGTATTTTCCTCAGATTCCATCTGGCAATTTTCAAAAATTTTCTTTAACGAGCCATCAGTAGGAAAGTATTCAAACGGTATTTGCCATCAGAATAGCTGCTGGATTCCAAAATCTTAGCTCCCAGGAGAACACCCAGCTCTATCAGAGTCCTTGAAGGAGGGACCCAGTAAGAGCCTATTTAATGACCAAGCCCATCTTACAAATAAGGAAACCTAAATCTAGGTAGGAGAACTGAATTGCCGAAGGTCACTTGATAAGGCAAGGGCCAAGGACCAATTCCTAAAAGTAGAGGATACAGACAGCAGCGGAAGGAACAGACTTCCTGTCTTTTATCCTTTTACCAGGACACTTATCAATCAAAGGGTTTCCCCTCAAAAACCAAGGAATGTTCACCTGAAAGGAATCAAAGATCCTTTAGTTCGATTGTTTCATAATACAAATCAGAAAACACATCCTAGAAAACCAACCTATACAAGGTCACACAATAAGTGGAAATTTGGAAAAGAGCAAGGTACTTTACTTTCCTAAATTTTGTAAGAAGTTCTCTAAATGGAAGTCTAAGAGTTACAAAAAAAAATCAAGCTCTACATGTTTTATTACCATTGAGATATAATTCATATACCCTAAAATTCACTCTTTTTAAATGTCCAACTCAGGGGCACCTGGGTGGCACAGTTGGTTGAGCATTTACCTACTGTTCAGGTCATGATCCTGGGGTCCTAGGACTCGGCCCCTGCATCAGGCTCCCTGCTCAGCAGGGGGTCTGCATCTCTCTCTCCCTCTGCCCCTCTCTCTGCTCATGCTCTCTCTTTCCCTCAAATAAATAAATCTTTGAAAAATAAAAATAAAAAATGTACAATTCAGTGGTTTTATCATATTTACAAGGTTGTGCAACCACCAGCACAATTAATTTTAGAATATTACCATTACCCCCAAAAGAAACTTTATACCCACTAGCAGTCCCTCCCCATTTCTCACTTCCTCCAGCCTCTGCTAGCCACCCATCTGTCTTCTGTCTCTACAGATGTATCTATTCTGGATATTTCACATAAATGGAATCATACAATAGGTAACCTTTTACATCTATCTTCTTTTACTTAGTGTGCTTTCCAGGTTTACCTATGTTGTGGCATGTATTAGAACTTCACTCCTTCTTGTGGCGGGTAACAGTCCATTGTACTGATATACTACTGCTTACTTAGCCACGTGTCCACTGATGGACACTTGGGCTGTTTCCACCTTCTGACCACTGTGAACAGTGCTGCTCTGGATATGTGTACCTGGACTTGTTTGAGAGCTTGTTTTCAATTCCGTGGGAACATTCCTGGGCTATATGGTAACTTTATGTTTAACTTTCTGAGGAACAACCACACTCTTTTCCACCGTAGCTGAATCATTTTACATTATCATCAGAAATGTACAAAGATTCTAATTTCTCCACACCCTTGCCAATACTAGTTATTTTCCACTTTTTGTCTCCCTGTTTTTGTTTTTAAGGTACCTATCCTAGTGTATATGAAGTGTCTTCTTACCTCTCAGAAAACACTGTTGCTGCCCTCTGACTCCGGTAGGTTAGGTCACATGTAAGCTATAGGCTATATGAAGGTAGCCTAGGAGAAAATACCCCTCCCATGCTGGTATCAGCCTAACCTGCTACATTAGCCCCTCTTGCTAGCTCTGGCCCCCTGGACCCCTTATCTGCACCTAGGACTCTGGTTCCCATGCTTTCCAGCCCCAGCTGATGTTCCCAGGTAGAATCCTTGCCTACTTTGACCTGCAGTTTCTTTTTTTTTTTTTTTAAGATTTTATTTATTTATTTGACAGACAGAGATCACAAGTAGGCAGAGAAGCAGGCAGAGAGAGAGGTGGAGGCAGGCTTCCTGTGGAGCAGAGAGCCCGATGCGGGGCTCGATCCCAGGACCCTGGGATCATGACCTGAGATGAAGGCAGAGGCTTAACCCACTGAGCCACCCAGGCGCCCCTGACCTTCAGTTTCTAATGCACCCTTTCAGATATGGTAAAACCTATTTTGATACAGAACAATAACAGTCGGGGCACCTGGGTGCCCGCATCAGGCTCTCTGCTCAGCGGGGAGCCTGCTTCCCCCTCTCTCTCTGCCTGCCTCTCTGTCTACTTGTGATCTCTTGTCTGTCAAATAAATAAATAAAATCTTAAAAAAAAAAAAAGAACAATAACAGTCTGATAATATATCTCAGAAGACTAAAGACTTTCAGGCTGCGAAAGGCCTCCCCTTCCTGGCAGGGAACAGAGGACAGCCTCTGCAAAAGTAGCCTAGCTTTTATTACTGGGTTTGATTCTTTTGCTGTAAGAGTCTTGCTAGTGTATACAAAGAAAGGGGGGTGTAAGCTGTTCACAGGAAAGCCTAGTAAAGCTCCTTTCCATTTTTCAAGACTCAGCTCAAGAATGATCTTCTCCATAAAGCTTCTTGGACTCAAATTGAAAACTTGTCCCCATTTTGTGCTCCCAGCTGAACTCTGGAAAGGTTTCCATGTTAGCTATAACACTGTATTTGTTGATCACTTACTGTATTGTTGATGTGCTTATCTCCATTTAGATGGAACTTTTTTTTTTAAGATTTTATTTATTTGTCAAAGAGAGAGAGAGCACACGCAAGAGAGAGAGAGAGAGAGCTTAAGCAGGGGGAGTGGCAGGCAGAGGGAGAAGGAGGCTCCCAGCTGAGCAAGGAGCAGTGCAGGACTTGATCATGACCTGAAGGCAGAAGCTTAACTCATGAGCCACCCAGGTGTCCCTAGATGGAGCTTCTTGAAAGCAGGGACCCTGTCATTTAAACTGGTATACAGTAGTTGTTCAATAAATGTTAGTGAATGAGAGGCCTTTGCTCAGTAGTGGGCCTCCCATAAACGCTAGAGCCATCCATTGTGTCATTTATTCAAAACTTATAAATGAATGGTAAGCAAAAATGTACCCTAAGACAGAAAGAAAGAAAGAAAAACAAGCAAGCAAGAGAAGAGGAAGAGAAAGAGAAAGAGAAAAAGGAAACCAGTTTTCTTTCATGTTGCTTTGTTTCACATTTTCAAAAGACACAGACCTTCTGGAAAAGGCAAAACAACAGAAAAGTTAAAAAAAAAAAAAAAAGAGAGACCAGTGGTTGTCAGGGATTGAGGGGGAGGGAAGGATACATAGGTAGAGCACAGAGGATCTTTAGGGCAGTGAACTAGCCTATATGACACTGTAATGATGGTAGGTCATGTCATTTTACACTTGTCCAAACCCAAAGACTGTGCAACACCAAGAGTCAAGTCCAATATAAAGTGTGGACTCTTGAGTGCTGGTGATATGTCAGTGTAGGTTCATCATTTGTTACAAATGTACCACTCAGGGTGGGGGGAGGGTGTGCTGTTAACCATGGAGGGGACTATGCAGGTATGGGGGCAGGGGCATATAGGAGATCTGTGTATCTTCACCCAATTTTGATGTAAACCTAGGACTATCCTTAAAAATAAAGCTTAGTAGAAATTTAAAAAACAAAAAAGGACAGACCCACCCACCTCTAATGAGACATCAGCTTGGGCGCCATCAAGCCAAACGCATGGATGGGAAAATATTCTACAGTCTCCAACCCTGCCCGCTAGCTGCTTCTCTGGACTGATTCTTGGTTCTACAGCATTCTGCTGCTGGCATCCTCAACCGATGCCAACAGCCCCAAAGGGCAGGAAGTGGGCCCTAGAAGCCTGCTTGGTAAAGATTAATTTTCTAAGAAATCTTACCAATTTTGTTCCCCAAGAGTTCACTTAGAATAAGGAAAAGGATGGCAGGGTTGGCCATTCCCACCTTGCAGATCTTCAGGAATTAAACAACCTAATGCTCTCAAGTAATCCCTGGCTGAACAGACTACTCCTTCCTTCGGCCTGAGTATGTCTCTGTGACTCCGCGGAAGCCCACTGAGACCTCTGTGGCTGTTCAAGGACAGAAGATGATCAGCAATCAGTTCATACACTCTGCATGTCCACAGTGAAAGCAAGGAACAGCTAAATGGCGCTCAGACCCTGTGGGTTCCTTATTATCTCTGAGCACACCTTCATATTTCAGCTTTTGTATTCTTGCTCCGGCTGTTTCTTCCACCTAGAATTTTCTCTCCTGCCACCCGCACGGAATAAAGCCCTACCCACCCTTACAGGCAGAGGTCACATGCCACCTCTTCTACAGGATGCCTTCTCTACCCCTCCTCTGGAACTCAGAAGCATTGTGTACCTCTCCGGAACATTCATTTTATCCCTTTAGAGCAGAATAGGATTCATCCAGATCTCCCTCTAGGGTCCAGCACAGAACTGGCATAAAGTGAGTATTTTCTTAATGTATCTAATGAATAGACCTTGCATCTGGCTGGATTAAAATATAACACTATTCGATACCTCATGTTTTCATTTCTTAGTGGAAAGAGCAGAGGTGCTGCCTTGCAGGTACGCCCAGGAGACCCAGGACCACAGCCTGCCACCCCCACAGCCTCGGGTCCCACGGTACATCAGCAGCCCTTCTCTCCGCAGCACTCACAGAGAGGAGGCCCAAACAGCACTGTGTCCAGGGCCTTAAGCTGCAACTTCTGCCGATGGCTCCGGTCTGTCATCTTCAGCACAGTCCCTGTCATGGTGGTGTTGGTCACAGCGAGCCTGTTGAAACAAAGAGGAGGAACTCAGCTTCCTGCCACTAAAACCAGGGGGGTTACCGGTAGGATTACCCACCTCCTCCAGGAACACTTCCAACACTCTTGGTGATAGCTCCCCTCTGCACTCCAGAACACAGAGTCTATACCAGTGGTTTTCAACAGGGAGTAAGGAAAGACACATAACATTTACTGAAAATGTTCCCCTTTCTGCCCATGTCCACCATCTCCTGAGAATGCTACTCTCTGAGGATTATCCATCTGTGACCATTCCCACACCCGACTGCAAATTTTCTGTCATGTTTCTCCTGCCAGGGATTATCCACTATACACCTGTCCCCATACTCCCACCATTTGTAAATGCATTCTCCTGTCCAACCCAGCTCCAAACCCCATGCCACATGACCCAATGATTCTGAGGGCCTCTGATCCTAACCCACTGCCATTAAGTATAAACCTGCTGATGACAAACTGCATTAGTCTTGTTATCCTGTATCTGAGTCACTGCAATTTACTCCCACTCAGATTACTGTAATTTTTTATGACCTTCAACATACTATTCATGATAACTCTAATAAGAGAGGGTCTGTAAACAAGAAAATGACCCAGGAAAAACTGGACTTTGTTTCTCTTCTGCTGGAACACAGTGGGTATAGGAGGAGACGGGTATAAGATATGAAAGGTTATCAGTGCACTGGTCTGGGCCCCACACATGAGCATTTACCACTATCCTACTCCATGAAGGCAGTGCTCTTTTCTGATGCATAGTTTTGTCTCCCACGATAGAAGAGAGCCCTCTGACATCGTGGTGTGTGATTTACACTCCTCCCTGGGCATCCAGGAGCAGCTACTTCCTTCTCTAGCCCTGGGAAGCAATCAAGCCAGCCCGCCTGTAAGAGAGACACTGCAATGGGGCGGGGGGTGGGGGGCAGCAGGTAAAGGGGTCAGGAGATGAAGCTTCTGGTCCCAGCTGAGTCAGCAACTCACTTGTCTGATCCTGAGCAGCTTGGTCTCTCCTCTGGGACCCCATTCTCCTCCTGTGTAAACTTATGGAAAATCAGATGCTTCCTACAAGCCTGAGAGTTCTCAGGGCTCCTCTTTAGAGAGAACACTTCTACCAGGTGTACTGGCCTTCATCTAACTCATCAAAATAAGTGTCATCTTTTCCACAGTCTATTTGTCAAAGAAACATAAGAATTGGAATAGTATCTATTTCTGAGCAATGAGAGAAATGAGAAAGGAGCTAACATTTACCAAGCAACTGCTGTGTATCTTGTACCGTTCTGACACTTTGCATACAACACTTTAGTCCTCTGACTTTAGAAACACAGTTCTGTCATTAGGTCCACTTCACAGGTAAGAAAACCGGGACTTAGAGCTACCTGCCCAAAGTCACACAGCAAGTAAATGGCAAAGGCAGGAAATGAACTCAAATCTTTCAGACTCTTCTTCCTATTATACCATGCTGCCTCCTTCCCACACACCAAGCACACCAAGCACTGAGGCTGCATGCTTTCTACTCTCACTAAGGTGCCACAGCTTGGCTTCCTCTACCCCTCTGCCTGGCTTGGCGGGGTCTGGCTACATGAGCCCATGACCTGAGAACTGACTTCTTATCCTATGTTTTAAGGATAATGTTTATCCTTAGAGTTTTAATCTAAGCCATAGCTATTCCTCAAGATGGAATGAGCCAGGAATCCACAAGGCAATGCTGCTGTTTCCATGGGTAATGAGAAAGAAACCTAAATCCTGGAGCTTCATGGTCAGTCATCTATTTAATGGGGTCTAATGCATTTCTTTGTCCTCAGGGCCAGGAAAGAACCCTGCCCAGGGTAGATGATTGGTAACGTTTTGTTCAAGAGAACTGCACTGAATATTTCCAGGAAGCCTATCTTCAACTACATGGGGAAAGAGGGAGATGCAGTGGGAAAAAGCAGGGCACTTAGAACCAGGGAGACCTGGGTTCAAGTCCCAGCTCCGCCACTTACCAGTTTGGATTAAATCATAAAATATCTGAAATTCAGTTTGCTCACCCAAAAGCTGGGGTAGTTAATTCCTTCCTCCCAGAATTGTGAGGGTCATTTGAAATAATAGGTAGGCAAGTATTCTATAAGGGGATGTACCAACATTAGGATTATTACTCTCTCCAGAGTAGAGGAAGCTGTGAAGAGAAGGCTACAGGTAACAGAGGAGGGAACAGGCAGCTCATCTGGGCCTGGACAGCAGTGCCCAGTAGCTCTGGGGGTAGAGGCTGCCATGTGTGGGCATTCCAACAGCTTCACCTTCCCCTTTCCCCTTTGTGGAAGCTCACAACCAGGTGCACCTACATAACAAGATGACAGATTATACGTAAGCAGCACTTACCAGACAGTGAGCCCTTTGAGGGCAGGGGCAGGCTGTTGTCATCTTTATCCCTAGCACCCAGCACAAGTGCTTGGCACAGAGCAGGTACCCAGTAAATATGTGTCGAATGAATAAGTAAATGGATTAATAACTGAATGACACATGGCACTAGCTTGACATCACAAGAAGCCCACGCAGTGCTCCATCCCTTCCCCTCTCCCGCTGCAGGCCCCAGCGCACTGTGCCTGTGAAGGAGGCAGAGTTGGGGGACCGCAGCCCTTGCAAGAGTCTTTCCGGAAAGGAGGCTGGGGCCGAGGGAGTCACGCCAGCCTTGCACTGCCTCTTTAGAGCAGATACGCGGCATATGGATAATTCAGGGGAGGCTAACAGAGCCCCAAGGCTCCTGCTGGGGGTACAGCAAAAGAGGAAAGAAACATCCACAGGCTTTGAAGTCTATCCAGATCTAGTTTCAAATCAGTTTTGCCTCTAACTCGCCACGTGACCTTGGAAACGTTACTTAGCCATGTTCACCATCTATATGCAATAACACCTACCTTACAGGATTGATGTGAGAATTAAATGAGATACTGTATACAAAGTGTTGAACAGCAGTGCTTGCCACGTGCTAAGCATCCAATAAACGACAGCTCTTAGTACTATGCCCAGGAGTGGCAGGAATACTAAATGAGAGAATGGATGCCAAGTGACCGTCATGCTTTATGGTAAGTGCACGATAGACGTGAGAAGAGGATAGGTCTACAGATTCTGCCCTGGAAAGGGTGGAACCTCGCTTAACTGGCCAGAGCAACCTGAAGGTAGGCGACCCCCCCCGCCATTCCCCAAACCCCCGGGGAGGGAATCCAGTCTCCTCCTGACCTCGGCATGGCATGGCCACTAAGTTGCAGCTTCCGGAAGGTCTCCTCATATTGAGGCAGCTCCACATATGTGATTAGCCACTGCACCACCTCGTCCACGGTCCAGTTGTACACTGTGGGAAGAGACAAGCCAAGCCATGATTCCAGAATGCAAGCACTACCGGAACTTACCGTCAGAGTCACATCGGCCTTCTCACTGACCGCATACTTCTGTGGTTATCATCTCCCCCTCCCACAGAATCCTAAGTGTTATGGAGTACATACTGTACTTTCTGTTTGACCTGTAGGGGATGGACTCGCTCTTCCACTACACCAGCATTTGGGATGAAGTCATCCTGAACTAGAATACGATCATGATAATACTACTACTAAATGCCATTCTTTACCTGCACCTACTACGTGACAGGTACTATTCTAGGAGCCTCCTATATATTAACTCATGTGAAAGAACTACTACCATGTGAAAGATAGGTCCTGTTTTATCCCTATTTCACAGATGAAAAAACTGAATACAGAGACATTGTATATAACTTTCCCAAAGCTGCACAGCTAGGACTTGGTAAAGCAAAGGTCTGGACTCAAGCAATGTGGCTCCAGACCTTGCTCTCAGCCATTATGTACTCTTGTGCTCTCATGCCCTCTCTCTCTACTTGACAGATAAACAGATGGCTGGATGGATGATATCCAGGATATGTGTATCAGATGACACCCACTAACACTGGCATGCTGAACCTAAAAAGCTTGGGAGCAACTGAGTTTCAGCAAAAACATCATTTTATTGGATTTGAAGTTTGCTTTTACTTAATGTATCAGTCTGGTTTTGTTTATATTTGTATACAAATTTTATATAGTGACTTAAACCTCATTTTGTTTATACACTTTTAAATAATAATTATTATAACAAAAACAATTAAAGTCAGCATCGTAGGTCCAAGATAAATTATTTCCCTTAAAAGGAATCTGTACATTCCTCAAGTTTGAAAATGACTGCTGTGAGCAGCAAGAAGCCTAAAAAGTTCTGAAGCAGAATGAAATAGTGAGATTCTCAGCCACTTCTCTTAAGGTCCGTCCGTGTCTTTCCCAAAAATTACCTTTCATCAGAATGCTGTCCCGTTTCCCTCTAAACGTCAGACAACAGTGAAGACATGGACTATGTTCCATTCACTGTTGCCCACCCCACCCCACTATCTCTAAAGCAGGGCTACTCTATGGGACCTGGGTGGCTCAGCCGGTTAAGTGTCCAACTCTTGATGCTGATTCAGGTCATGATCTCAGGGTCGTGGGATCAAGCCCCAGGTAAGGCTCTGTGCTCAGAAGGGAGTCTGCTTGAAGACTCTCTCTCTTCCTCTTTCCTCTTCCCCTCTCCTGTTACCCCTCTCCCCAACAGTCTCTTTCTTGGCCTCTAAAATAAAGAAATAAATCATAAAATAAAATAAAGAAAAATAGTATACATACATATACATACATAGTAGCATCAATAAGAATTTACTCAAAGAATAATGACTCCCACATGAGGAGTTCCAGACATGTTCTGACTGTGGGCCCCCAAACAGAAACAACAATCTCCTTAAATACACAGCAGCAACAGCGCAGGTGTTGGGCTGTTTGTGTCACATTCAGGGAAGCTGGAGAAGCTGGAAGGCTGAACCTGCCCCTTCATTCTCCTACCTCCCCTATAGTGTGGCCCAGCCCATGGTACAGACTAGACACTCAGACACCCGGCAGGAAACAAGGTTGAAGGAAAAAAATGCTCCAATTTCTCAATATCCTCAAGAAGCTTCTAGAACTCAGGAGGGAAGTTCTGAAACTGAGAGACTTTGAGGGTAAGCTACCTGCAGAGGCACAGGAGATGAGAAGGGGAAGGGGCTTGGGGAGATCTAGTGCCCCTAGACTGCATCCCAAAGGCTTAGGCTAAGGGTGTTTAGTCATTGCTTGGTTAAATTTTGAATTCCCAGACTAGAAAACATTGAAAAGAAGACAGAAATTAATGTCCAAGAGCTACGTTCAAATCCTAGGGCTTGGGAAAGGAGGGATGAAAGATCAGGGTTAGAAAAGTGGGAGATGGGGCACCTGGGTGGCTCAGTCGTTAAGGGTCTGCCTTCAGCTCATGGTCCTGGGATGGAGCCCCACATGGGACTCACTGCTTGGCGGGAAGCCTGCTTCTCCCTCTCCCCCTCCCCCTGCTTGTGTTCCTTCTCTCGCTGTGTCTCTCTCTGCCAAATAAATAAACAAAATATTTAAAAAAAATACTCTGCAGTAATGTTGAATACTAATAAATTTATTTTAAAAGAAAGAAAGAAAGTGGGATGTATTAGTCTTTTCTTCCTGAGAAGGAACATATCTGCCTCTGTACACATCTGTCGACCTGACAAATGTGCTTGTTCACTATGGTCTGGAATGCCGGCTAGTGAAGGTGTAGCAGAGTGACACACAGATCTGAGGCAGACAGACAAGTACCGGCCTGTGAAGTGCGGGGAACAACACGCTCCCGCCACTGCTGCCAAGGGCGCTCGGCCGTGTCTCACACAAAGGGGCCTTTCTGCTTGGCATGTGGAGTGGAAAGGCCACTTTTTTGTTGCTAGAAAGGCCTGCGGCTAGCTGAGCTACAAGGGCCTTTTGTCTCCTGGAAGGACGCCTTAATACAAGTGCAAGCACAGACGCAGGCGTGTGGGAACTCCTCTAGCTGCACCCTCTGCCGTGGTGCAGATGCGCAGGAGGCACTCTCGACCAGGGCTTCTCAGTCTGCCCCGCTGACATTCTGGGCAGGATAATTCCTTGTCAGGGTGCCGTCCTCTGCCGTGGAGTGTGTTTAACAATATTCCTCAGCATCTAGCCACTAGACGTAGCATGCTGCCACTTGTGACCCTCAGAAATGTCTCTGGATACTGCCAAATGTTCCCTGGAGGACAAGATGCCCCACCCCACCCACCCCAGCTGGGAACCACTGCTCTAAACACTACATTAAGTGAGACAGAGGGGCTGTACGGGGGCCACCGTACTCCAGGAAGGATGGACTCTCAACATAGTCAGCCACTACATGGCTAAGCTATAGGGGAAAGGATAAGGGCTTCAGCTGTGAGGATAAGTCTCAAGATAGTTCTTCTGTGCGTGTGCATGTGCGTGTGTATGCTCCACACATCATTCTGTTACCAGGGCAGACACCCTATCTGGGTAGGTTCGGCAGCATGGTATGACCATCCAGAGTCACCGCAGTCTGAGCGAAGTAAGCCAGGACGGGCAGCATCCTTGTCAGAGGGCAACCCTGTGTCCCTCTCGCTCAGCAGTCAAGGCGAGATATAAGGGCCTCTTGCCCCTAAGGTTCAAATATCTAAAAGCTAAAAGTCTTGTTCTGCTTTCTTATTCCAAAAGAGAAAATGGGAAGAATCTCCAGGCCAAAGTGAGGAAGAAGGTAAAAGCAAGTACTGAGAGCTGTGGCTGTCAGCAGAAGGCCACAGAATTTGGCAAGGAGGGCTTCGTACAGATACGGTCTCCAAATGACTCATGTGTCCAAATTCCAGGAGGACATGGGAGCAAGAGACAGTCTTCTAAAGTCATGAGCCTCTCATGAGGGGTCCCTGGAGAGATCAAAAACTACATCTCTGGGCAAAACGACAGAACACTATAAGGAGTCAGAGAAGGCCAACCCTTGGCGTTTTCCATACCAAGTCCTTCCTAAAGAAGCCTAGGAGGTGGCTAACTATAGTCTCCAACCCTTTTCATGACATACTCTGTGTTTTGCGCATACCTTGCCAATATATGATGATCTGTTTATAAATTAGATTCACGTGCTGACATGAGGTATATTATAAAACATACACAGAAATTAAAGAATGAGATAAATGCAATAGAAGTACAAGCAATAGCATTGTCTTGTGGTACCCCAGCTGATTGTCTTGTGCACCTGGACACCCTGGGGCAAACATCAGAAGTCCTCCAACACGAAGACCTGAACTTTTAGGCTCTGCCCTGGATGCCATCTCGGTCGTAGCTCTTACTTCAGCAGACCTTAGATAGAACCAGGATCTTGCACTATTTTCTCATGCATCCTTGGACATTGCTCACAGATTTCTAGGTCTTTGCTCTTTCCAGAAAAGCTCCTTTCCCCTCTCTGAGGCCTGCTAAACACCAACTAACTCTCCTACTTTATTCTGAAATAACCACCCAAAAATGAAGTCATTCAGGATTGCCAAATACCTGACCATTTTAGAATGCTAGATTTTAACAAATATATGAAAGAGGAAAGAAGTGTGAGCAAAGACAGAACTTTAAAGGTGAGGCCTGTTCAAAGAACATGAACTCCAATTTGTCTGGAGTCGAAGGGTAACATATAGAGATAAGAAGAGTAAGGCATTACTGAGGCCAAATGATAAAAGGCCTTGCACACCAGTAGTCTCAAAGTCCAAAATCATTTATTCACTGAAAAAAACGAAAATAAAACAAACATCAAACACCTACTACTTGCCAGGCACTGCTCTAGGAGCTAGGGATACAACAGTACACACTACAGAGCCACAGATCCCTGGTGCTTATATGCTGGTGGAGAGAGACAAACTAAAACACCATAAACAAATATATATTCTATGTTGGGTGGTGATAAGTACAATGAAGAAAAATAAAGCAGAGTAAGAGAATAAAGAACGGCACTTCCTCAGATCAGTTCAGGGGAAGGTCTCTCTGATGAGGTGACACTGGAACAGAAAGTGAAATGAAGGTGTGAGCCATGTGCACACTCGGGGGAAAGGCATTCCAGAAAGATGCAACAGTAAGTATTACTCCCTAGCACTTGAGCTATAGCGATACCTCCGGGAATATGCCAGAACAGATCCTCAGACTTGGCCAATTCTTTTTCTTGCCAGAGAAAGAATAAGCAGTAAGAAGTGGGCTCCTGAATCATGATCTCTTTCCCCTAATGGATGGGTGATGTCTCCAAATGAAGCCCTTGTTTAGTTTTGTGGTTTCAAGCCCACATCCCAAAAGAACTACGTCTGCCAGTCCCTTTGCGTCTCCCTCACAAAGCCTTAGTCACTTGATCTCTCAGTCAGCTTTTGTTCAGCCCTTTGGTCAGCCAGTCAGCACAGTGGTTAAGAAGGTGGGTTTCTATTTGAATTCGGGATCTGATGCTTACTAGATGTAGGACCACAGACAAGTTACTTAACTTTCTGGGCCTCCTTTTTTGTCACCTATAAAATGGTGAGAACCACAGGTCTCACATCACAAGAGCAAAGCGAACATATGGGAAGCTCCTAGCATACATAAATGCCAAGGAAATATTAGCTATTATTAACATCACTGGGGGCGCCTGGGTGGCTCAGTGGGTTAAGCCGCTGCCTTCGGCTCAGGTCATGATCCCAGGTCCTGGGTTCAAGCCCCACATCGGGCTTTCTGCTCAGCGGGGAGCCTGCTTCCTCCTCTCTCTCTGCCTGCCTCTCTGCCTATTTGTGATTTCTCTCTGTCAAATAAATAAATAAAATCTTTTTTAAAAAAAATAAATAAAATAAAATAAAATAAAATAAAAAATAACATCACTGTTCACCAAGCTATCTTTGGCTACCTACTCTGGTAGGTTCTCGGTGAGTTACTATATACAGAGACCAAAATGCACAACTTCTGTCACAAGGGCTCTCTTCTAGAGAAGGAGCCATATAAGAAAACACATGAGGATAAGACAGTGTGATAAGTGTTACATCACAGGTATTTATGGGGTGATCCAGGGGGACCAAGAGAGGAATGGACTGACTGCTAGAGTGAGACAGAAAAGGCATCACAAAGCCTAGCTTCTTATCTGGCTCCTCTGGATAGAGAGCACTCCCAGACACCTACAGAATCTTACCAAAGTGGCCCTCCCTCAAAAGTAGTTCGTGGCATAGGCCTATGGTTTGTCTCTCTGAGTGGTTTCCTTCTGGCTTTCACTAGCAGCTTGCCATCTGCGCCTAGAAGGAGGCAGGGGTCTTGGTTTTCTGATGTGGTGTCAACCTCGAGCCCTGAATCATCACTGCAAAAAGAATCCGGCCCTCAGGCCCAGGCCTCATGTGACAGGCACACTAGGCCACCCTGTACCAACCAGGTTGACGTGGCTGCAGAGCAGGAAGAGAACCTAGGTGTCAGAATGTCGAACGATCTTGTTTAAGATCACACAATGGCAGAGGCAAGGACAAACTTTCATCTCCCTCATCCCTACACTGGGCCAGGCCCTGTGCTCGGTGTTAAGATATAAAAATCACATAAGATAATGTCCTCAAGCAGTCTGGTGTGAAAACAGGCAAGGGAACAGATAGTTGCAATTAGTGTGCTAAATGCCATCATGAGATAAGGGTAAGGAGCTGTGGGAACACAGTAGGCACTTAACCTAGCGTATGGTTTCCGGGGAAGATTTCATAAAGAAGGGTATACTTAAATTGAGTCTTAAATGTCAAATAGAATTTAATCAGATCAACAAGGGGGAAGGACAGAGGAAACAGTACATATGAAAGCAGCAAGGGATGAAAGGAAATGATATATCCCAGTAACTGCAAATAAATCAGTGCAGCCATAGAACAGATGTGGTGAAAAGTTGTAGAAAATAAGGGGCACCTGTACCCCAATGTTCATAGCAGCAATGTCCACAATAGCCAAACTATGGAAAGAGCCCAGATGTCCATCCGCAGATGAATGGATAATGATTATGTAGGATATATATACAACAGAATATTACTCAGCCATCAAAAAGAATGAAATCTTGCCATTTGCAACAACATGGATGGAACTAGAGGGTATTATGCTAAGCAAAATCAGTCAGTCAGAGAAAGACAAATACCATATGATTTCACTCACGTGTGGAATTTCAGAAACAAAACAGATGAACATAAGGAAAAGGAAGGGAAAATAAAATAAGAGAAAAACAGAGAGGGAGGCAAAGCATAAGAGACTCTTAACTACAGGAAACAAACAGGGTTGCTGGAGGGGATGGGGAGATAGGGTAACCGGGTGATAGGCATTAAGGAGGGCACTTGTTGTGATGAGCACTGGGTATTATATGCACCTGATGAATCACTAAGTTCTACCTCTGGAACTAGTAATATATCGTATTTTAACTAAATTAAACTTAAATTAAAAATTTCAGCAAAAATGAACTTTTGGGACTTCGAGGTAAAAATCTTCTGCATAGTAAAGGAAACAGTCAACAAAACTAAGAACCCACTCAACAGGAAAAGATATTTGCAAATGACATTACAGGTAAAGGGATGGTATCTGAGATCTTTAAAGAACTTATCAAACTCAACAAACAAGAAACAAACAATCCAATTAAAAAAGGGGGCAGAAGACATGAACAGACACTTATCCAAAGAAGACATGCAAATGGCTAACAGACTCATGAAAAAATGCTCAACATCACTAACCATCAGGGAAATACAAATCAAAACCACAGTAAGATATCACCTTATATCAGTCAGAACGGCAAAAATTAACAAAACAGTTAACAACAAATGTTAGCAAGGATGTGGAGAAAGGGGAACCCTCTTAACTGTTGGTGGGAATGCAAGCTGGTACAGCCACTCTGGAAAACAGTATGGAGGTTCTTTAAGACATTAAAAATAGAGCTACCCTATGACCCAGCAATTGCACTGCTAGGTATTGACTCCGAAGATACAGATGTAGTGAAAAGAAAGGGAATATGCACCCCAGTGTTCATAGCAGCAATGTCCACAATAGCCAAATTGTGGAAGGAGCCAAGAAGCCCTTCAACAAATGAATGGATAAAGAAGATGTGGTACATATATACAATAGAATATTACTCAGCTATCAGAAAGGATGAATACCCACATTTGCATCAAATGGACGGAAATGGAGGGGATTATGCTAAGTAAACTAAGTCAATCAGAGAAAGACAATTATCACATGGTTTCACTCAGTGGAACATAAGGAATAGCATGGAGGATGATAGCTGAAGGGAGGCAAAAGTGAAGAAGAGATCAGAGAGGGAGATGAACCATGAGAGACTATGGACTCCAGGAAACAAACTGAGAGTTTCAGAAGGGATGGGCATAGAGGAATGAGGTAGCCAGGTGATGGGTATTGAGGAGGGCATATGTTGCGATGAGCATTGGGTATTATACACTACTAATGAATCACTGAACACTACATCAAAAACTAATGATGTACTATATACAGTAGTTAACTAAACATAATAAAAAATTTTAATTAAATTTTTCAAAAAAAATAAGAAAAATAAGTAGATCACAGAAATAAGCATGGGCCTGATATGCTAACCTAGCACAATGCCAGGTATATAGAAGGTATTCAGTTAATTTTTTTCTTTTTTTAAAGCAGACATGTTTACAGTAACTTTTGGGGCCAATACTACAAAGGTGAATAGGGCATGATGGAGAAACACAGTATTAAAATATGAAGAAACTCTCAGAATATAAAAGACAACCAGCTTTTTATTTATATATACATATAAATCTTTTTCTCCCAACTGAGATAGTTCCGTTGAGATTACAAATGGACATTTAATTTTAATGCATCTAACATCTCATAGATAAACATTTTAAAAAATCAATGGCATTTTCTATAATAATTTGTTTCATCAACAACTACTGAGCTTTCAAGTACATTATTTTGTTGAGTCCCAAATGAGACAGGAGTTGTAACCTAAGCTTACTGCTAATTCTATAGAAACCCAAGTGTTACCTAACCAATAGAAGAGCCAATATTTTTATATCTTCAAAATAACATATGATTATCATATATGATTACACAGGAATTTACTTGTACCATCTTTAGCAATACCTTTATTCATTCAAGTTCTAATTAAGAGTATTTCTTCCACCCAGGAATTTGGTATCCTAGCATGACTGTTTCATTATTTTTAAAAAAAATTTTTTTTTATGAGAAGCCACTGAACAATGTAAGCAGAGATATGGCCAAATATTTACTTTTGAAAAATCTCTCTGGAACCAATCAAAGGACAAACTGCAATAGAGCTAGAATGAGTCAAGAATAGTATGAAAGCATCCAAGCAAAAGATAATTAAGCTGAGGTTTCTGCTTCAGGCTAAGATGAAGTAACAAGAATGGAATTCATCCTCCCTCCTGAAACAACCAAAACAAAACAAAACAAAAAAAAAAAAGAAAAGAAAAAAAAACAGGAGGAAAAAAAAATACAAAATATATGAAACAATGGTTTTCAAGACACTGGACATCAGCCTAGAATGGACAGTGATCTTTGAGAGATAGTAAACAAATGAGGCAGGTGATACAATTGCCCTAGCTTCTGGCTTTGAGAAAAGTTTCGGGCTACAATGCAGAGAGTGGAACTGGGGTTGAGAGGGAAGAAATGGAAGTACACTACTGTGTGGTTCTTACACTATATATGTGATAAGATCTAATAATATCTTGAGAAACCTCATGTATTATTGGTGGGAATGTAAACTAGTGTGGTCACCATGGAATGCAGTATGGAGTTTCCTTAAAAAATTAAAAATAAAATTAACATATGATTCAGTAATTCTACTACTAGGTATTTACCCAAAGAAAATGTATGCATCTAATTTGAAAAAATGTATGCATCCCTGTTTACTGCAGCATGATTTACAATAGCCAAGACATGAAAGCAACCTAAGTATCCATTGGTAGATGAACAAAGAAGATATGATATATATACAATGGAACACTACTCAGCCACAAAGAAGAATGAGATCTTACCATATGCAAAAACACAGAAGGAAGCCATTGTGTGAAGTAAATAAGTCAGACAGAGAAAAATAAATACCATATGATTTAACTTACATGTGGAACCTAAAAAACAAAGCAGAAACAGACCCATAAAACAGAGAACAAACTTGTGGTTGCCAGAGGAGAAGGGACAAGGGGAAAGGGCAAAATGGGTGAAGTGCAGTGGGATGTGCAGGCTTCCAGACAGAATGAATTAAGTCACAGCAGTGAAAGGTAGAGCAAAGGGAATATAATCAGTGGTACAGCGATTGCAGTAGCATCATATAGTGACAGTAGTTATAGCTGTGGTAAGCACAGCACAACATACAGAGTTGTTGAATCCCTATGCTGTACACCTGAAACTAATGTAATTTGTGTGTCAACTATATTTCAATAAAAAATAAAATACTAATATCCCTAGAAAGTAGACTGTGATAAGTTAAAGATGCATATTTTATCTCCTAAAGCAATCACCAAAATAACAGAGTTAAACCAATTAAAAAAAAAAACCAGAATCATAAAAACCACTTATTAATCCAAAAAAGGCAGCAAAAGAAGAAAAGGTAATAAAAAACACCAGGAAAAAAACAGAAAACAAATAGCAAGATAGTAGCCTAAAATCTAATCACATTAATAACCACATTAAATATAAATGGTCTCAATACCCCAACTAAAAGGCAGAGATTATCAGATTGCAAAAAAAGGTAAGACCCCAGCATAAACTGTTTATAAGAAATGGATTCAAATGTAAAAACACAATGGGGTGCCTGGGTGGTTCAGTCATTTAAGCATCCAACTCTTTTTTTCTTTTTTTAAGACTGGGCAGCTGGTGATCGTTGGTCCCGGTGCCCTTATTTCAAGTAATTAAAGGTGAGATTAAAAAAAAAAAAAAAAGACTTTATTTATTTATTTGTCAGAGAGAGAGCACAAGCAGGCAGAGTGGCAGGCAGAGGCAGAGGGAGAAGCAAGCTCCCCACCGAGCAAGGAGCCTGATGCAGGACTCAATCCCAGGATCCCGGGATCATGACCTGAAGCCGAAGGCAGCTGCCTAACCAACCGAGCCACTCAGGTGTTCCTAAGCACCCAACTCTTGATTTCAACTCAGGTCATGAACACAGGGTCGTGAGATCAAACCCCAAGTCAGGCTCCTCACTGGGTGTGAAGCCTGCTTAAGATTTTCTCTCCCTCTTCCTCTGCCCCTCTCCCCCCAAACACAAACACACACACACACACACACACACACACACACACACACCGGTTAAAAGTGAATAAAAGATACACAAAACCAATAATACTCAAAAGAAAGTCCTATTAATATCAAAGGAGATTTCAGAGCAAAGAATAACACCAGGAAAAAAGAAAGTCATTTCACAATAATGAGGTCAATTAATCAAGAAGACATAATAATCTTAAATCTTGAGGCACTTGGTAAAGAATGAGGCTCTTAATCTTGGGGGTCATGACTTCCAAGTCCTACACTGGATGTAGAGATTATTTAAGTAAATAAACTTTTTAAAAAAATCCTACATCTTTATGCACCTAGTAAGAGACTTTCAAAATACATCAAGAAAAACTCATAAAATTAATATGCAAATCCACAATTATAGCTGGAAATTTAAATACTCCCCCTCAATAACTGATAAGAGCAATAGGCAGAAAATCAGGCAAGATACAGTAGACTTGAACAACACCATCAACCAACATGGTCTGACTGACCTTTATAGAACACTCCACCCAACAACAGTCAAGTGCACATGGAATATCTACCAAGATATATAATGTTCAGGGACATAAGAAAAAGGTCTTAAAAATACATAAAGGATTTCTATTCCTGAAACCAATATTACACTATAAATTAACTAACTAGAATTTAACTAAAAATTTTAGGAAAAGAAAAAAAGAGTAACTTAATATAATTTGGAATTCCTCTTGTATGGAAGCTTCTTCATTCATTTATTCACTACATTTATTATGTAAAATTGGAATATATTAGGAAGTTATTGAAACTGTATCAGACCAAAAAAAAAAAAAAAAAAAAAAGAATGAAAAAAAAGGGCAGGCAATCATCTCAATAGACACAGAATATTCATTTGAAAAAATCCAACATCCATTCCTGATACAAGCTCTTAGCAAATCAGTAATAGAAAGTCACTTCCTCAATTTGACCAAAGGCTTTTTGCAAAACAAATCCCCACAGCTAATGTTATATTTAATCGTGAAAGATTGAATGTTTTCCTCCTGAGATCAGAAAAAAGACACAGATGCCTACTCTTACCACTTCCCTTCAAGACTGAGCTGGAGATACTAATCAGGGCAATCAGACAAGAAGAATTTTTTTTTAAGGCCTTATGTATTCAAGTAATCTTAACACCCAAGATGGAGCCCAAACCCACAACTGTGAGTTCAAGAGTTGCATACTCTACCAACTGAATCAACCAGGTGCCTCCACAAGATGTTTTTAAAGACATTCATATTGGAAAAGAAAATAGTAAAACTTCTTTAGAAGACTTCATTATCTCATTTGAAACTCTGATGGCATCTCATTAATAAGTGAATTTATTAGCAAGGTTGCAGAATATAAGACCAATATATAAAAATCAAATTTTTACATATTTTACCACAATTTTAAAAATACTATTTATAATAACATCAAAAATCTTTGAAATAGAAATAAATCCAACAAAAGACATGAAAGACCTGTATACTGAAAACTACAAAATACTACTGAGAGAAAGTATGTCTCCTAAATAAATAGAGAGATGTACCTTATTTATCAGAAAATTCAATACTGTTAAGATGTCAATTCTGTCAAACTGATCAAGCTTTCATGTAGACACTGATGAGTTGATTCAACAACAAACAGCCAAAACAACTTGGAAAAAGGGAAATAAAGTTGGAAGGTGAAGACTATCTAACTAAAGGAGTTATTATAAGACTATTGTAATCAAAATAGCATCGTATTGACATAAGGACAGACAAATAGATGTGTGGATCAGAATACAAAGTCCAGGGCACCTGGGTGGCTCAGCTAGTTAAGTATCTGCCCTCAGCTCAGGTCATGATCCCAGGGTCCTGGGACTGAGTCCCACATCAGGCTCCTGCTTCTCCCTCTCCCTCTGCCTCTCTCTCTCTCTTTCTCTCGGTCTCTCATGAATAAATAAATAAAATCTTAAAAAAGAAAAATAAGAAGAATACAAAGTCCAGAAATAAACCCATACTTGTATGGACAACTGATTTTTAATAGAAGGTATAAGGCAATGCAGTGGGAAAATGACAGAATTTTCAACAAATGGTTCTAGAACAATTGAGACATCCATGAGCACAAAAAAAGAACTTAGATCCACACTTAATACTAACATATACAAATTAATACAAATAGATCAGGGGCCTAAACATAAAATCTACAACTATAAAACTTCTAGAGAACACGGGAGAAAATCCTTGTGTGACCATGGGTTAGGCAAGTATTTCTTACATATGGCACCAAGGGATGATCCACAAAAGCACAAAATGAAAAACTGGCCTTCAGAAAAATTAAAACCTACCATTCTTTTTTTTTTAAGATTTTATTTATTTATTTGACAGACAGAGATCACAAGTAGGCAGAGAGGCAGGCAGAGAGAGAGGAGGAAGCAGGCTCCCCACTGAGCAGAGAGCCCCATGCGGGGCTCGATCCCAGGACACTGGGATCATGACCTGAGCTGAAGGCAGAGGCTTTAACCCACTGAGCCACCCAGGCGCCCCAAAACTTACCATTCTTCAACAGAAAGATAAGCCACAGGCTGGGAGAAAAATCTTTGCAAAACGTCTGTCTCATAAAGGATATCCATTTGCATACATGTGTCAAAACTCAAAAAAAAATTGCATACACTTTCAATATTTACCCTGATTGTATTATCAATTATAACTGAATAAATCTTTCAAAAAGATGAAGTTGAGCTAAGGCAGCATCATAGGAGATGCACATAAAATATAGAAGAGAGGCAGAATCCTCGGGACTTGGTGACAGAAATAGGTGAGAGATGCTCAGTTTCCGTTATTAAATGTGGAGACAAGTAAGAACTTCAGGTAGCTATTTAATATAAACCGAAAATGACTGCAGTGTCAAATCACCGCATTATGCCTAGTGGGGGGTTTTTTGTTATTGGAAAAAAAGTATCTAAAAGAATCCAAGAGATGGGGCGCCTGGGTGGCTCATGGTTAAAGCCTCTGTCTTCAGTTCAGGTCCTGAACTGACCTGATCCCAGGGTCCTGGGATCAAGCCCCACATAGGGCTCTCTGCTCAGCGAGGAGCCTGCTTCCCCTCTCTCTCTCTGCCTGCCTCTCTGCCTACTTGTGATCTCTGTCAAATAAATTTAAAAATTAAAAATTAAAAAAAAAATAAAAGAATCCAAGAGAAAGAAAAGTCAATTGTATCTTCCACCCCAAAAATGTAGCAACGATGGCTGAGGTATTTAACTCAATGACTTAAAGATTCTCTTAGCAAAGTAATTTTATGTAGCTAAAACCACAGGATAAACACCTTTCTCCCTGGGTTCATGTAAAAGCAAAAAGGGGATGCCTACTCTTTTATACTGATCTGACTTCTGAAATGGTTCAGACAGAAGTCCGATGCCACCTGCCGCCCCCCGCCCTTGGTATGTCACACAGAAAGGCCAGCTCTGCTGGGTTTCTCTCTAAAAGCCTCCTGGTTTACCAGTACTGTTCCAGGTGCCTCCTATGAAAATCCCATCCTACAAAGAATAGTACAGACAGAACTGGAGATCTGTTGAGTTTATGTCATTATTTCCAAATTACTACTTGGAATTATTTCCAAATATTCCCAGTAGAAAAGAATATTTTCTAAAGGCAAAGTTCAAAGTCACACTAGAATACTGGGTTCTTTTGCTTTTCACTGGAATCATATTATTTAGTTAGAATCAAAGTTGATAATTTAAGACATCTTTGATCCACACAAATGGGGAAAGAAATTATTACTTTGTTTGGCTGATAGCATCTTTTGAAATCTCATGTCCAGGAAAGGGGAGAAAAAATAGTAATGATGCACTTTGTTTAGAGGAATGGAAACTGTGTTTTAGAGGAGAATCTTCTTAGGTCAGTGCCTCCCACCATCCCTCTAATGGCACTGTTACTGGTTCTACTGGCTCAAATACGCAAACAATAATTCGGTTTCTCAAAGATTCTACAAAATCTACCTGACCTCCCTTCCTTTAAAGAACTGCCACCTTCCCCCGCCCCCCACCGCCCGCCTCTCCACAGGGTCTTAGAGGGATTGGAAATTGCCGCACCCCTTCCCAGCCCATACATATTCTTCCACTACTACTACCCCACATAAGTCTGTCATCCAGACTTTTCCAATCTGATTCTCCCTCTGCCACATCTGACCATTGAGCAAAAATACTTAGAAGACAAATGAATGAAGCAGAGACATCTAAAAGTAGCCAATTAGAAAAGGCCAATCCCCTAGCTCCTGCTACTGGGACCCCTGGAGTTACCCTTGCTCTTGATCCTTCCCCAGCCCAGTTTGTTCAACTCTTTCTTACTTAATTTTGTGTAACAAAGAACTTGGTGGTCTTTGTCTTCACATCAATTTCCGTGGTGATAAGAATCCCTCCGTTATTCATGGTGCCGCCCTTGGATCACACCTGAGTTTGAGCTAATGAGATGACTCTGCAAGGGGGGGGGGGGCGGTCAGTAACCAGGAAGACCAATGAGGTGACTAGTGGATTGGGGCTTTGGGGCAGGAGATAGTAGCCCAAACTTCAGAAAGGAAAAAGGGGTGCAGACTGAGGCCCTTCATGGAGCCAGTGATGCAATCAATCATGTATATGTAATAGGACCTCCATAAAAGCTCTGGACACTGAGGCTCAGATGAGCTTTCTGTTCGGCAAACACATTCGTGCTTAATGTGCTGGGTGGGAGGGCGATAGGTCCTGATGCTAGGGGAAGAGACAGAAGCTCCAAATTCAGGACCCTCCCAGCCTCGCCCTACTGTTCTCGTCGTTTGGTTGGCGTTGGCCCTAACTCTTATCCATTATAATAAAATTGTAATCATAAATACAGCACTTTCCTGAGTTCTGCGAGTCATTTAGCAAATTTATCAAACCAGAGGGGTAGTGGGAACCCATGATTTATAGCCAGTCGGTCAGAGCACAGGTGGCTGGAAACACCCAGAGTTTATGGCTGCTTGGTGGCTAAAGTGAGAGCAGTCCTCTTGGGGACTATGCCCTTAACCTGTGAAGTGTGCACTGACTGGATATTCAGTGACAGAATCATATTGCATTATTTCATTACACACTCTCTTTGATTCATATTCCTCATCTGTAAATGGAGGCAACCATAGTATTTCTACTTCAGAGGGTTTTTGTGTAAAACGAATGAGTTAATCTATACAAATCACTCAGAACAGTGGCTAGCATATATCAAATACTATATAAATATTAAAGTTGCTTTTTAGTTCTCGTTGTTTTTATTACTGAAGTCTAGAACTGGCTAATGTAGCAATTATCAGGCTTTTCTGTTAAAATCTAAATAACACTGAGAAAACACTGGCTCCCACCATCAGTCAGAAAATGTTAACAACACTAATCATGTAGATGGTACTGGCACTAGTCGGCGAATGTTCTGCACACAAATGAACACTGCTGATATCTATCTCCTCCAGCAGGACTCAGGCCAACCGGCTTGTGCCAGCGCCAGAAGATCACGTGCTTTTTGCGGCTCTGGAAATCATCACTCCAGAGATTAGGGGCCTTGTTCTAAATAATGAAGCAAACTGTCCGAGGAATAGTCCACACGAAGATTCTACCTTTTAGCTTGGCATGGCACATACCAGGCATGGTACATGATGAGCGATCCTAAAACATACATGTCACCTTGCAGCTTAGCTATGAGCTACCTCCCAGCACACTGGAATGTTTCTCTGCTCCTCAGTAATGGGAACCAACCCTTCAAAACTCACTCCATTGTCTTTCATCTTCCTGTCATTTAGAACATATCTGGAAGTGTTCCAAATAGTTGCTGAATCCAGGAATAAAGTTCTTACCAAAAAATTGTCTTGGCTGCATTTTAGTCTTATGATTTCTTCCCTGTTTCTGCCCTCTCTTGGTCACTTTCCCTTACCAGCTACTTCTGTGGAGTTTACAGAGAAAGCCAGGAATGCTTTCCCTGTCATTCCAAATTCCCACTTAATGAAACCCACTTTTCAAACCCAGGCGCCATGTCCTCATGTAGTTACAGAAAAAAGAAGAAAACTAAAATTAAACAGAACTAATAGAAGATTTTTCCTGGCAGTGCCGGTGTAATTCCAAAAATCATTTCACTGGTTGATCTTGCATCAGTACACAGCCAGAGCTGCTCAGGAGCTATTAAACAAAGCCCCCACAAGGAACTCAGCTCCTAAAGATTTCCAGAAAGCTGTCTATATAGCTAACTTACACTTCTTTTAAATTGATAATCTCTTGTTTCCCACCTACATTATACATGATCCCTTCCAGATCTAAAATTCTATAATCCTAGGTAAGATTAAAACAAAAATAGAAACGGCCTCATTTCCTACCAAAATTGGGTTTCTCTACCACCAGACCAGTACTTCCAACCAGGATGGCATAGAAAGCACTGACCCAGGGACAGGAAGGTCCA
This sequence comes from Lutra lutra, assembly GCF_902655055.1. Taxonomy (NCBI): domain Eukaryota; kingdom Metazoa; phylum Chordata; class Mammalia; order Carnivora; family Mustelidae; genus Lutra; species Lutra lutra. Next base: position 58,388,843 of record NC_062287.1, on the reverse strand, counting down.
GGTCTAAGTCCTGGCTCTGCTATCTACTAAGTACATGACAACAAACAATCACTTTATAAATCTGAGCCAAAGGCTCCTCACCTACAAAAGCAGGGGCCCTGGTGGTCACTTACGTTTAACCCTCCTTAGCCTCAAGACCTCCCTATGAGACCCTGCGAAGAAACTGCTTCCAATCTTGTTAGTATCAAAGGACACTCTAACCACAGACAAGATGGAGAGGAGACTAAAACCCTGCTTTTCCCTTCTCTGTCAAGCTTCACACAATTAGATATGCTCTTTCACTCAGAGCTCTGAAGCAAATGCTTCAGGGGGAAAAAAAATGGTAGTCCTAGCTTAACAGTTTTCTGCATAAGAAATAACTAAAGTTTTTATTTAATGAGTTCAACAGGAGTCCACAGAACGACATGACGGTTGAAGGCTCCAGGAGCTAATCACGCTGCACTGACAAGATGCATACAGGCTCCAGAACTAAGAAGTTCAAAGTCCTGCTCAACTCTGAGCTGGTCAAACCAGCCCTGCAGGTCTGTGTCCAACTCTAGGAGCTATGATCTAAGACAGTAACAAAAGTGTTCACAGGTAGGAAACCAAGACAAGGAGGAGACTGAGAAAACATGTTTCCTTCAAACAACCAGGAAAAGAGAGGACTCAGGGGGAGAATGCATCTTACTTCCAGCCAATCTTTGAATCATCTAACTCTCAGCAGAGACTAAGGTGAGACCAAGTGGGGAGCTATAAAGGAAGGGGCTTCCTCAAAAAGCCAGCAAGCTCCCTATCTCTGGAGAAGAGCAGAAAGTGGGGTCGGTGGTGAGAAGGCAGGTGGGAAGCCAATGGAATTCAATTAAAATTCCAACGAAGAGCAGCTCCAACTCTGGAGCACCTTCCCCCACTCCCAGCCCGAGGATTAGATTCAGTCTTTATTCAGTGACTATATGTAGAACCATTTTAATAACTTGCTCTTACAAAGCATTTTATCCTCATATACTTTTAAAGCCAAGTCCCTGCCCATCTTCTTCTGTCTTCTCTAAACCTTTCCAGCAACAAAGACTGACAACCAAGCTGCCTATTACCTTCTGAAGACTTCCATGCTTTCCACAGGTCCTCCACACTGATGAGCTTATCCTCACCATGGAAGGTGCTGTGTTTCACTGTCGGGTCATGGTAATTGAGGTCTTCCCTCAGGAACTGCAAGGGAAAAGCACACAAGTCACAAGAGATACCTAGGAGCCAGCCCACAGAGATCTCCAAGCAGGCCATCCAGCTTTCCACAACACATTCCATCCACCCAATGTACACGTGTACCACGTCACTCATCTGTCCTTCCATGTGCCTATGTCCTAGTTGACAACTACACTGCCTCTTCTTCTTTGTTGTATGTCTCACTTGAACAAAAATGAGTAAGAGAGTCCTTTCTCATATTTTTGTAATTATGGAAAGAAAGATACTGATAGTTAACCGGAATTCCATAAGTTAGAAGAAGGAAGAAGGATAGGGAAAAAGAATTAACAATTTGTGATCACTTGTTTATACACTAAGCAATATTCCAAGAAATTCTACAATATTTTTCATCAAATCCTCTATAACCAATGAATTATCACACCTATTTTACAAACATGAACAGTAATAACTCTAAGATAATGCAACTTGCCCCAAATCACATTAAATTTATAGAGATTAAATTATTTATGATGGTTTTAAAACATGTCCACAATTCTATGACAATCCTCCCACCAAAGGTGAATTCCCCTCTCCCTGAATATAGGCTGACATGAGTGACTCATCTTCTAACAAACAGAATGTGGCAGCAGTGATGTCGAGTGACTTCCAAGGTGAGAAAAGGCAATACAGAGTCCACCTGGCTCTCTCCCTTTTGGGACACATGCCTTGAGAGCCCTGAGCCAACAACTATATACAAAGCCGGGCTACCCAAAAGCCACCACTCTGGAGAGACCATGCAGAAAGACTATACTAGAAACACAGAGAGATGTCTCCCCAGCCCAGGGATCAGACATCTGAGTGACTGAGACTTCAGGTGATTCCTGCCCCCCGCTTTTGAGTCACTGCATCTGAACCCAAGTGGACACAGATGAGCTGTCCCTGCTGAGCCATGACCCGACTATAGGTAAATAACAAAATAAATGTTGCTGCTGTTTAAAGCCACTGACTTTTGGGGAAGTTGGTTATATGGCATTAGATAACTCAAACATTTGCTCAAGGTTACAGCTGATAAGTGATAGATCTGTATTCCAACCCAAGATTTCTGACTTTATTGTCCAAATTTTCCCCCAGCACTGTAGGTGCTGTCCTTTAATTATTGGTATTTCTTTTCATAATACACTCTTACAAGAAAGAAGCAAAAGAAATCAAAGCTTTTAGGAAAAATTTTTTAAAGATTTCATTTATTTATTTGAGAGAGAGAGGGAGGGAGACAGCACACGCTTGCACAAGGAGGCAGAGCATCAGGCAGAGGGAGAGGGAGAAGCAGGTTCTCCGCTGAGCAGGGAGCCCGATGCAGGGCTTGATCCCAGGACCCTGGGATCATGACCTGAGCCAAAAGCAGCCGCTTAACCCAATGAGCCACCCAGGCATCCGAGAGAATTTATTTTGAATAACAATTACACAAGTGATGTGATAAAGACCCCTGAACAAAAAGATTTTGTCAATTCTTAGAAAAACTAAACTAATGAAAGTATTTTTTGATTTTTTGAATAGTCAGCTTTTTAGGCCATCTGACCTTTGATTCATTTTATGCTATAAGTTGTGAATTTTAACATTTTTTTCCCAAGTCGCCACCTTGTTATCCCAACCCCATTCATTAAATTATCTTTTATTCGTTTTGAAAAATGCCATTTAGTAATAAATTAAGTCCTTATGTATACTCAAGGTATATTTCTAGGCTCTGCATTCTTTTGCACTAAATGATATTTCTATTTTTATACTAGTTGTTGACTATTTTATTATCTCTTTCATCTTATTTTATACTTCAATAATAATTTCTAAGGCCTAGACCTCCTCTTCCCATAGCTCTTATATTTCAGAATACTTCTTGTCAATCTCAGCTGCTTATTTTTCAAAATTAATTTTAGGACAATTCTATTAAATTGTTGAGAGTCTGATTGTTCTCACTGGACACCTAAGTGATGAGAACACTAGACCTTAGACAGCAGACACTGGGACATTTCAGGGAAGACACAGTCACAAGCAGTCTGACACGGCCAGTCTGGGGACAGGAATTCATTCATTCATTTAGTCAGCAGACATAAGATTTCTAAATACCAGGCATAGTTCCAGGCACTAGAAATACAGTAAGTAATAAACAAAACAGACACAAATCTTTATTGTCATTGAGCTAACATCCCCTTATATAATTCCTATAAAACAAAAAAAAAGGAATAGGGAATGCAGAGTAGTGGTATTCATGGTCTGTCATTTTAGAGGAGTCACAGAAGGTCTCATTAAGAAGGTAACTTTCAGGGACACCGGGTGGCTTAGTCATTAAGTGTCTGCCTTTGCCTCAGGTCATGACCCCAGGGTCCTGGGATCGAGTCCCACATCAGGTTCCCCACTTAGCAGGAAGCCTGTTTCTCCCTCTCCCACTTTCCCTGCTTGTGTTCCCTCTCTAGCTGTGCCTCTGTCTGTCAAATAAATAAATAAAATCTTAAAAAAAAAAAGAAGATAACTTTCAAGCATATATCTGAAGGAGATGTTGGAGAAAGGCAAGCAGAATAACTGGGAGACTATCCAAAGCACAAGGAATGGCATATGCAAAGGCCCTGAGGCAAGAACATGCTCCATATGTTCAAGGAATAGCAAGGGGCCAGTGTGGCTGAAGAGAAATGAGAGGTGGTGACTAGTGGGAGATGAACTAGGGAAGCACCAGAGGTCCAGATCCTTAGCACCTATGTAGGCCATTATAAGGACTTGGACTTTGACTCTGAGAGGGAAGCTATTGGAGGAATTTGAACAGAGATGCAACGTGATCACATTTATATATACATTTTAAAATTTATTTCTTTATTTCAGAGAGAGAGCATGAGCTGGGGCGGGGGTGGGGGCTCGGGGGCGGAGGGAGAGAGAGAATCTCAAGCAGACTATCTGCTGAGCATGGAGCCTGACTTGGGGCTTGCTCCCACAACCATGAGATCACCATCTGAGCTGAAACCAAGAGTCCAATGCTTAATCAACTGCAACACCCAGGTGCCCCTACATTTATATATTTTTTAAAGACTGTTCTAATGGGTATTAATGAGGGCACATGTGGTAAGGAGTACTGGGTTTTATATGCGACTAATGAATCATTGAACACTACATCAAAAACTAATCATGTACTATATGTTGCTAATTGAACATAATTTTAAAAATAAAATAAAATAAATGAAAGACTGTTGTAAATACTGTGTGGGGGAGCAGCCTATAGGAGGACAAGGGCGGATGCAAGGAAAACAGTTTGGTAGCTATTACAATAATACAGCTCGAAATGAGGTAGTAGTGTGGACGTAATGGAAAGTTGTTGGGATTTACAAGTATTTTAAAGAGATCAAACCTGTAACCCTCCGATTACAGATATAGGTATACCCTGTGTTGGTCCTCTTAGGCTCTAACCCAGACCCTCTTAACCTAAGACTAGAGAAACACACATGACATGCAGGCCTCAGGAGCAGAAATGCCAAAATCTCCAAGAAAGGGGATTTTTCTGCCATTCCCAGCTAACTTTAGGAAACTATCTGACAACACATACCAGCTGCTTATCGGGAACCAATAAGAAATAGACTGCTTTTCATAGCCAAGTCTGATCACTGAGGTACAGGGAGAGCAGAGAAACTCATGGGAAGAGAGTACAAGGAGGACCTACACAGGGCTCATGCACAGGCTCCATCGGCACCACAAAGGAGGAGTGGGAGCAGAAAACAAGGCCAGCGAGAAGATGGTGCCAAATGAAGAATGTGGGCTGACAGAAGCTACACCTGAAGGAAGGGCCTGAAGCTGAGGGGAACCTCGTTAGAGGACAAAGAAGTGGGATGCATCAATCAGACCTTAAGAGGATGAGAAGCAGTACACTATAAATAGAAAGGGTGCACAACTTACAGAAACAGACCCCTTCCTTCCTGTGTGACTTTTTGGCAAGTGATTCGGCCTCTCTGACCCAGTTTCCCTCTCAGAACAAGAACTAGGCGTCCCTCTCATCTAAGTGTGCTAAGGAATAAATGAGACATGCTTGTAGAAGTCACAAGCTACCTTTGCACCTATCTTTTAAGGGCCCATAGAGCATTTTCTAAATTTAACCCATATTTAAAAATCAGATTTCGGGGCGCCTGGGTGGCTCAGTTGGTTAAGGGACTGCCTTTGGCTCAGGTCATGATCCTGGAGTCCCAGGATCAAGTCCCACATCAGGCTCCCTGCTCAGCAGGGAGTCTGCTTCTCTTGCTGACCTCTCTCCTCATGCTGTCTCTCTCTCATTAATAAATAAATAAAATCTTTTAAAAAAATCAGGTTTCGGGGCGCCTGGGTGGCTCAGTGGGTTAAGCAGCTGCCTTCAGCTCGGGTCATGATCTCGGGATCCTGGGATCGAGCCCCGCATGGGGCTCTCTGCTCAGCAGAGAGCCTGCTTCCTCCTCTCTCTATGCTCAGCGGGGAGCCTGCTTCCTCCTCTCTCTCTGTCTCTCTGACTGCTTGTGATCTCTCTCTGTCAGATAAATAAATAAAATCTTTAAAAAAAAAAATCAGGTTTCATACCAAGAAAATCCATCTTTTCAGGTTATCTTTTTTTTTTTTTAAGATTCTTTTTTTTTAAAGTAATCTCTACACACAACATGGGGCATGAACTCACAACCCTGAGATCAAGAGTCCCATGCTGGGGCGCCTGGGTGGCTCAGTGGGTTAAAGCCTCTGCCTTCGGCTCAGGTCATGATCCCGGGGTCCTGGGATCGAGCCCCACATCGGACTCTCTGCTCAGCCAGGAGCCTGCTTCCTCCTCTCTCTGCCTGCCTCTCTGTCTACTTGTGATCTCTGTCAAATAAATAAATAAAATCTTAAAAAAAAAAAAAAAAAAGAGTCCCATGCTCCACTGACTGAGCCAGCCAGGCATCCGCAGGCTATTATTATTTTTTTTAATCTAAATATCTAGACACTGAACTCCTGGATCTTTTTTTTTTTTTAAGATTTTATTTATTTATTTGACAGAGAGAGATCACAAGTAGACAGAGAGGCAGGCAGAGAGAGAGAGAGAGAGGGAAGCAGGCTCCCTGCTGAGCAGAGAGCCCGATGCGGGACTCGATCCCAGGACCCTGAGATCATGACCTGAGCCGAAGGCAGCGGCTTAACCCACTGAGCCACCCAGGCGCCCTGAACTCCTGGATCTTAAGGGCTTAAGGGCTGCAACTTGATCGGAAAAGAAATGGTGGCTCAGGAACTTGTCAACAGCTGGCCTCAGCATGGAAAGCTCCTTATTTTCTTTTTCTTTCTTTCTTTTTTGTTTTTTTTTTAAAGATTATTTATTTATTTATTTGACAGAGAGAGAGAGAGATCACAAGTAGGCAGAAAGGCAGGCAGAGAGAGGTGGGGAAGCAGGCTCCCTGCTGAGCAGAGAGACCGATGCGGGGCTCGATCCCAGGACCCTGAGATCATGGCCTGAGGCCCACCCCACTGAGCCACCAAGGCGCCCCACTCCTTATTTTCATATAGGTTGCCCATTACAAATTAACTTCAAAATGCATCATTTTCTGAAGATGTTGTTATTCACACTTTACTTAAAGCTAAGAAAAAAATCAATAGTCCATATCAAAGGACATGATGTCCATGTTGTCATCTGGAGCGGCTTGAAGGTGGGGGAGTGGGTGTTGATGGAGGTCATGAGGGCCTCCACCCCCACCCCCAGGGCTCCACTCCTGGCTTTGCAGAGGGAGCTGGCAACAGTGTGCCAGAGCTGTCATCAGCTGCCCCCTTCTGAAGAGCCATGTGCTCTCTGGGCTGAGAGCAGAGAGCTCATGATGCCTGATGCCCACAGAAGCACTCTGTTACATTGTAAAGCACAAATCAAATGTTAGCGGTTGTTATTATTGGCAGGCAGGTGAGATACGGACGTGAAAGCAAAAGAAAAACCTTCTTCATCAAAGATGGCTCCTCTGCGCCTTGTAGACCCTCACCAGTGTTTTGGTCTATCTCCCCAGCCAAACCATATAGGCTCTGATCGAGGTCCCAGGGATCCAGCCATCAAGACAACAGACAAGAATGCTGTACCAAACTTGAACTCTGATGTCCAAGGTGCCTGCGGTAAGCACTGCCATATACCACTCTGAACACTGCCCCCATCCAGCTAATAGCTAAGGTCTGAAGACAAAGTTTAAAAGCAACAAAAAGCAAAACCCAAACCAAACCAAAGAGGCAACTTTTAGCCCCTACAACAAAGATTTACTATTTCAGACTCAAGAGCAAGTAGTAGCTCTTCTCTCAGGAAGGTCTGAGAAGGCTCCCTAAAAGTCTTGCCTTACCATGGGGAATGCAGCACTGGCTAGAGCCACAGCTCAGTAGCTCTCTGAAGAGCAGGGACCAGCTGTCACGAGGTATATTTAGCTCTATGAGCTCAGAAAAGTGATCTCCCTGGTGGTGGCGCAAAGAATGCAATCCCATCCCTACCCCGAGTGAAGCAGTAGTGAGGAGATGTGGGTGAGGACAGACAGAGAGGAAACATCTCTCTAGAATCCTCAACAAAACAGGCACAGCCAGCCTCAGCGGTGAACAGAAATCACAGATTGAAAGCTGGAAGAGCAGAGTGCCCCTGGGTGCAGGGATCCAGGCAGAGCTCCTGGGTGTTTCCTTGGAAAATTACTCCTTCCTCCCATTTCCAACTGTGTTCCCAACTGCTCACCTTCCATGTCTCCCAAACCAAACCACAGCACCCCCACTCCCACTCAGTCCCTTCCTCATACCTCCACACTATTTAGAACACAAAAGATAAACGTCCCAGATCTAAGACGCTTCCCAACTCTTGTTTACCCCTTCTACATCTAACAAGGACCCATGTTTTAGCTACAATAGCTCTAAATGCCATTTGTACAAAGTGCTGGGACTTGGATGTCTCATAGGGGAAGTATCCGTCCCCAGTGACATCAGAAGCTATTGCTGAGGGCGCCGAGAGGACAGTCATTTCTCACTCACCTCTGTACATCTAGTCCCACTTCTGCCATTCCATCTACCACATTAGTCACCAGAATGACCTTTGTAAAGTACAAATCTGTAAACTACACGAATGCACCTACTTAAACTCTCACGGCTCCTTATCACCTACAGAATAATACCCTAGCTTCTTGACCTTATATGCAAGGCCTTTTACAATCTGGTCATAGACTAACTTTCCAGGCAGCCGTTCTCCCTCCTTACCAGACACCCAGAGTCCAGACCAAGGGTCAAGAAACTATGGCCATGGACCAAATCCAGCTTGCTGCTGCTTCTTACAAATAAAGCTTTACTGAAACACAGTCACAGTCATTTGTTTAGGTACTGTCCATAGCTACTTTCATGTTACAAAGGCAGAGTTGAGTTATTGTGACAGAGACTATATGGCCAACAAAGCCTAAAATATTGACCATGGGGCACCTGGGTGACTCAGTGGATTAAGCATCTGCCTTTAGTTCAGGTCTTGATCCCATGATCCCAGGGCTGGTATTGAGCCCCACATCAGGTTCCCCCTCTGTCTGCCTCTCCCCCAACTAGTGCTAGGTCTCTCTCTCTCTCTATCTCTCAAATAAATAAATAAAATCTTTAAAAAAAATTTTTTTAAAGAAGAAAAAAGAATAAAAAAGTTCACCAACATTTGCTCTAGATACATCAAGCCACTTCAGGCTCCTTGAACAAACCATGTTCATCATACCTCTAAGCATTTATACAAGGTGCTCCATTTAAAATGTTTTCTCCTTCTCTTTATCTGCTGGAGAAGAAGTCACTGCCTCTGTGAAGTTTTCCAGACCTCTCCCAAGCAAGTTAATTGCCCTATTCCATTTGTTCTCTTAGTTCTCAGGGCATACATCTATGACAGTACCTATCCCATTACACTACAATTACTATTGAATTACCCCCCCCTTACTATCTCTAAGCAACTCAAATATAGAAACTATATTTTGTCATTATCTCTAACCCGTGTCTTACAAATTCTCTGGAACACCTAAACGAATCAGTAATTTAGCTCCATAAGCCCGCTTCCAAGCACAGGCCTGGCACAGAGCAGGGTATGTAGTTATTAAAGAACTGAATGAATGTCTCTCATGCTACAACACCCAGCAGTGGGCCTAGCTTACCACAACTAGTCAATGCATCTTATCTCCCCTACACAAAAGGAAGGAAAAGGTCCCCAAACTGTCAGCCAATCTAAAATAAAGATATTCAGCTAGGGGCCAGAGGGTTACACTGGCTTGGATCTGGTGTAGCATGATGGCTTAGAGCCTGATTCTGGAGCCAGGCTGCCTGGATTCGAATCCCGGTTCTAGCACCTACATTCAGTGTACGATGCACATCATTTGTAAAATGGAGATAACATAGTACAAAACTTCAGAATACCCTCATGTTAAGGGTATTACAAATGAATTAATTCACATGAAGTACTCAGAATAGTGCCTGGCACAAAATAAGCTCCCGGTGTGTGAGTGATGTTCTCTTAAATATGAATATATTTAATGTATTGTAAGAAGAATATAAAGATATTAAGAATGTGCAGTCCTGGAGCTCACTATCCCAGTGATGCTGATCCCTCATATGTAAAGAAGACCCACAGGGGAGGTAAAAGGTAGTTATTTCCTAAGTCCTTGCCAAATAAAGGCCATGTGCCAAGAGATCAGCAATAGAGATAATTAAGACAAGGTACTTGTAATCTACTGACCTTGAAGGTCTGTTGTATCCTCCTCTATGATTTTTACTCTGAAAGTGTTAACTCCAATTAAAACCAAAATTCTACAACCTTATGCAACACCCTACCTGACTTCTTTGTCACATCAACTGCCACTTTCTCCCATCTCCTGTGATAATGAATTACTTGAAAGTCTCTGAAAGCATCAAGCTCTTCACCAGTCTAATGTCTTTGCATATGCTATTCCCTCACCCAAACACTCTACTTTTTCTCTCGGTCATTCCAGTCATCTCTTTAGACCCAAATTACATGTCAGCAACTCTGTGCATGGGCAAAACTAACAGGTAAGTTCTTCTCCTATGACTCCATCCCAGCATTCTCTCATCCTACCGCAGTATCCTCATCCACTGACATGGCTATTTCCACCACTAGAGGAACTTCTTCCAAGGCAGCAACTACGCTTTCCCTTTTTCTCCCATATATCCAGTACTTAGCACCCAGTCCCCAGCACATACACAGGTACAGAGGATCCTTCTGAGGTCCAGTCCTTGTCATGGAATCATCCCTGATGTCGTGAGACCAACAGGGCACATGAGAGAGATTAAATCCTAAAGGTAGCATCTCAAGTTCCAGCCTTCTAGGCACCTGGCCAGAATGGCAAAGACTGGGAAACGCTGACATCTCTTGTCTTGTAAATTTTTTTTTAATAAACATTTTTTAAAGATTTTATTTATTTATTTGACAGATAGAGATCTCAAGTAGGCAGAGAGGCAGGCAGAGAGAGAGGAGGAAGCAGGCCCCCCGCTGAGCAGAGAGCCCGATGCAGGGCTCCATCCCAGGACCCTGGGATCATGACCTGAGCCAAAGGCAGAGGCTTTAACCTACTGAGCCACCCAGGCACCCCTTGTCTTGTAAATTTTAAGGACCAAAGTATATAAGCTAGCCAAGTACTACTGGCTAGGGAATCTTTGTCTCATGAAAAAGAAGATAGAAATAGGTCACTAATTTAAAACTATTCCTCTAGAGAGAAGGGATCATCTTCTTAATTGGGGTCAATACTGCCACATCTTCCAGAGAATGAATACACAGCACTGCACAGAATGTATTGTGGGTAAGGATGTTTTCAAAAATTGATGAATCAGCGGGGACTTCTGGCTTGATAGCATGAGAAGCTCCATGGACCCACTATCCAGTGAAACTGACAAAAAAAATTTTTAAAACAACTGTTTAAAGTTTCTGGAAATGGTCCTAAAGCATACAGCAAATGAAGAAACATCTGCTTAAGAATATCTACTAAAACTCAGTAAGAACTGTGAGAGTCTGTAGAACCTGAATTAATATCTGCTTCCTCTCTCTCTCCCCACTTCCAAATCGGTAAGACAGGAACTCCACTCCAGACTAGGGCCGCCAAGAACACAGGGTTCTCTGACCCCACGCTCCCAGCTCAAGGGCTATCTGTGTGAGAGGAGCAGTATACCTCCATTTCTCATTCTGCCTCCAGTTACTGTTACTTAGGCTAAGTTCTAGGTGAGTCTAGCCAAGAAGCGGGCCTCCCTACTTCTACCCAGCCCCCACTTATGAAGCAGGGACTTCACCTTGGATGCAAAGCCACTGAGGATCCTGAGGCCCTGAATGCCATTGCCCTGGCTTATAAGACAGCAAATATACTCTGGGAGAGGCAAGCCAAGACAGCCGAAGCTTCTACCGTGCCACCACTGAGTGCTCAGCTCCTAAAGTGGGGTATATCACTCAAAGAGAAGCACACCATTATCCCCACCTCCAGCTCCAGAACCATGGCTCAGAGATTTTGCCTGGGGTGGAGAGCAGGCTTTACAAAGAGTTTCAAACCTCTTCCTAAAGGAAATTATTTTATTTGCAACAGAATGTGAAGGAGTTCAAGACCAAGGGCATTCTCAAAAATAGTAAAGGTAGTGGTAAAAGGCATCTAGGAGGAGACTGGTAGATTCATTAGAGATAAAAGCTAACTGTAGGCTGGAGAATTTGTTGGTAAGAACAGGAGAATGAGCTGGGAAGAGTCCTCCTGGGGTAACAACAAATCTCAAACACTTATCTCAGGAACTATCCTTTCAGAGGAGACCCAATATGATTGGATCTATCTGTAGAACACTGTTGAAAACAATAATCAGAAAACAACTAAACTTAACAGCTAAATGTGGCCAGGAAAAGAGAGTCAATGAGTATCCTACCCAAACCACTGTCATCCAAAAGTGACTATGGACATATCCAAAGCTTTACCCTCTGAGGAGCAACAGGAGAGGCTTCACACTGAAGGGAGTGGGTGGGAGGGAATGGACCACAAATAAGATCTTGCCAGCCACCAAGCAAATAAACAAGCAAACAATAAGCAGCAGAGGGGGTTGAACCAGTACCTAGAGTTGCTACAATATACTATCAGAAACATCCAGTTCCCAATAAAAATATACAAGACATACAGATTAAGAGGCAAATATGACCCATATACCAGAAAAAAACACAAGCAAAGGAAACCATGAGAGTAATCAAATATCAGATTTAACAGAAAAAGACTTATCGATTAAAGACATTACATATATGTTTGAATACTAAAGGAATGTGTGATGACAAAGTCACATCAAGTAAAAAATGTCAATAAATATAAATTACCAAAAAGAACCACATGGATTTTGTGAAGTTGAAAAGTACAATAACTAAGAAGAAAGTATAGGTCAGGGGCTCAAACAAGAGAGCTGAACCAGCAGAAGACAGAATTGACAAACCTCGGGGCGCCTGGGTGGCTCAGTGGGTTAAAGCCTCTGCCTTCGGCTCAGGTCATGATCCCAGAGTCCTGGGATCGAGTCCCACATTGGGCTGTCTGCTCCCCAGGGAGCCTGCTTCCTCTTTTCTCTCTCTCTCTGCCTGCCTCACTACCTACTTGTGATCTCTGTCTGTCAAATAAATAAATAAAATCTTAAAAAAAAAAAAATTGAAAACCTGAAGAGAGACTGAAAGAAATTACACAATCTAAAAGAGAGAAAAAAGAATGAAGGAAATGAATTGTCTCAGAGAAATGTGCCATACTATTAACACATAGGTATAATGGGGGAATCAAAAGAAGACTATAAAGAGAAAGAAGCAGAAAAAGATATTCAAAGAAACACTGGCTGGGAAATTCACAACTTTATTGAAAAATATTATTCAGAAAGCTCAACAGACTTCAAAGAGGATAGGATAAATGCAAATGGATCCAGAGGCACATCATAGAAAATACTGAAAGCCAGGGGTGCCTGGATGGCTCAGTTGGTTAAGGGACTGCCTTAGGCTCAGGTCATGATCCTGGAGTCCCAGGATTGAGTCCTGCATTGGGCTCCCTGCTCAGCAGAGAGTCTGCTTCTCCCTCTGACCCTCCTCCCTCTCATGCTCTCTCTCTCCCTCTCTCATTCTGTCTCTCAAATAAATAAAATCTTCAAAAAAGAAAATACTGAAAGACAAAAGCAAGAAGAAAATCTTGAAAGCAACAAGAGAAAAATGATTTGTCACAAAAAAAGGAAACTCAGGGGCGCCTGAGTAGCTAAGTGGGTTAACTCTCTGCCTTTAGCTCAGGTCATGATCTCAGGGTCCTGGGATAGAGTCCCACATCGGGCTCTCTGCTCGGTGGGGAGCCTGCTTCCCCCTCTCTCTGCCTGCCTCTCTGCCTACTTGTGATCTGTGTGTGTGTGTGTGTGTGTGTGTGTGTGTCAATGAAATAAATAAAATCTATTTTTAAAAATCTTAAAAAAAAAAAGTAAACTCAATAAAATTAAAACAGGTAACCTCTCATCAAAAACAGTGGATGCCAAACAGCAGGGAGAGGACATGTTCAAAGTGCTAAAAGAAAGAACTGTCAACCACGAATCTTATATCCAGCGAAACTATCTTTCAAACATGAAGGCAAAATAAAGATACTTCTAGATAAACACTGATAAAATTCATTGCTAGCTGACACACCTTACAAAAAACACTAAAGGGAGTTCTCAAGGCTGGTAAATGACCCTAGATAGTCATTTGAATCCACATGAAAAAATATATCTGCTCCTTTTAAAATAAGATTCACTCATTCACTTAACAGTATTTACTGAATGTCAATACTGAGCCAGGTACTATCCTAGGCGGCTAGAGATTTAGCAGGGATTTAGGATCTGAATAAAACAGATCTCCTGCCCTCATGAACCTCATATTCTAGACAATAAATAATAATCAATGATTAAATGACAGAATCCAGAAGGTGACTGAGTCCTTAAGAGTAAAACAAATTAAAAAGAAGTGATATGTAATGAAGGTCTGTGCCAGAAATGGGGTAGAGTTAGCAGAATTCATTACTAAATAGGGTGGTCTGGGAAAGGTCTCATCGATTAAGAGAAGTTTGAGAAAAGAAAAAATATTTGCAAACATGTGGGAATTATCAAAACAGATATCTGGAAGAAGACTATCCTAGGCAGAGGTAAGAGCTAGAACCATGGCCCAAAGGCAGAAACAACAAGATGTGTTTGCAGAACAGCAAGCAGTGTGACTGGAGTGAAAGACCCAGGGAGACTTATGATCTATAATCCATAGGGAAACTGTAATGATAAGGTGAAGCTAGACCACATAGGGCTTTCCTGACTCTTTTGGTCACTCTGGCTTTTGCCCTAAAAGAAAAATGAAGCTATTACAGGATTTTGAGCAGAGGGGTGAAATGATCTGGTTTGCATTTTTTCCTGTAAAACTCTCTAGTTACTACACTGAAAACGGACTGTAGACACAGTGATCTGTAATCTGTGTGAAATGATCAGATCTGGGGCATGTTTTGAAGGTAAAACCCACTGGATTTATCAGTGGGTGTGGGTATGAAAGGAAATATGAATGATTCAGAGTATTTCAGGGCCAGGCAACTGAAACAATGGAGTTGCCTTCAACCGAGATGAGGAAGCCTGCGAGTAGAGCAGGTTTTAGATGAGGTGGTACTTAGAATCCATGTGAAGTATATTAAGCTTCAGATGTCTTTAAGATTTTTAGAAGAAAACACAAGGGTAAATCTCCATGATGTTGGATTTGACAATGAATTCTTAGATAGGACATCAAAAGCCTGAGGAGCAACAAATATAAATAAACTGGACTTTATCAAAATCAAAAACTTCTGTGCTTCAGAGGTCACTATCAAAAAAGTGAGAGGTGAACCTACAGAATGGGAGAAAATATTTGCAACTGACATACCTGATAAGGGACTTGTATCTAAGATATATGAAGAACTTTAACAACTTGATGGTAAAAAGACAAACAGCCCAACTTAAAAAACAGGCAAAAGGCAAAGGGTATGAATAAAAACATATGAATGAAAATGAATATGAATAAAAAACAGGCAAAGGATATGAATAAAGCATTTCTCCAAAGAAGATAAACAAATAGTCAATAACCACATGAAAAAATGTTTGACATCATTAGTCATGCAAATCAAAACCATAATGAAATATTATTTCACATCCACAAGGATGACTGTGATTTAAAAAAAAAAAATCAGATAATAACAAGTGCTGGTGAGGATTTGGAGAAATTGGAATACTCATTCATTGCCCGCACAAATGCAAAATGGGTCAGCCACTTTGGAGAATAGTCTGACAGTTCCGCAAACAGGTAAACACAGTGACCATATGACCCCGTAATGACACTCCAAGGTATATACCCAAGAGAAGTAAAAATGTATGTCCACAAAAACTTGTACATATCCATATACAGCAGCATTATTCATAACAGCCCAAAGGTAAAAACATACTAAATGCCCATCAACTGAGGAGAGGAAAAAGCAAAAGGTAGTGTGTTCATACAATAGAACAGTCTTCAGCCATAAAATGGAGTGAAGTTCTGACACATGCTACCACATGGATGAACCTTGAAAATCGTATGCTAGGTGAAATATGCCAGTCAGAAAGGACCACATACTGGGGATCTGCCCTCAGCTCAGGGCATGACCCAAGGGTCCACGACCCATTGCATTGGGCTCTCTACTCAGTGGGGAGCCTGCTTCTCCCTGTCCCTCTGCCTGCCACTCTACCTGGCGCTCTGCCTACTTGTGCTGTCAAATAAATAAAATTTTTAAAAAATCTTTTTAAAAAAGGACCACATATTATATGATTCCATTTGTAGGAAGTGTCCAGTAAAGGCAAATCTATAAATACAGAAAATAAATTAGCAGTTGTTCAGGGCTGTGAGGAAGAGGCAGATAGGGGAACAATAGCCAATGTGTATAGGGTTTCTCTTTGAGGTGATGAAAAGTTTCTAAAATTAACTATGGTAATGGCTGCACATATCTGTGAATATACTCATAACCACTGAATTATATGCTTTAAAGGGGTTTAATTATATGGTAAGTGTATTTTATCTCAATAAAGCTGTTTTTTAAAAAAATGATGGGTTAGACCAGGGGCCAGGCAAATGTTTTTCCATAAAGAACCAGGCAGTAAATATTTTAGGCTTGGTAGACCATACAGTCTCTGTTACAACTACTCAATTCTGCTCTTCTTGTGTGAACAGCCAAGGACAATATGTAAATGAGTAAGAGTGGCTCTGCACCAGTCAAACTTTGTATTTACGGACACTGAAATTTGAATTCGTGGAAATTTCACATGCCATAAAACTCTTCTTTGCATTTTCCCCCCAACTATTTAAAAATGTAAAAGCCATTCTTAGTTTGTAGACTCTACAAAAAACAGGAATGGGGTCATGACCCCTTGATTAAATATACCTACTCCTCCCTCTGTTATAGCTTCAAGTATTAAGGAATTCTCTCTCCCTTACAACCCCTATAAACAAGAGTCAATTCTGATTCCCCTCTCAATTTTTCCCCCATACTACTGGCCCTAGGCATGACTTTCCAAGACTCTGGGACACCCAATTCCAGCCAAGCACTTAATAGCAGGAAAACTTCCTAGACTCCATTTCCAAAACAGAACACTTGGCAAAGAGTTGAGTACTCACTATGTGTTCCTTTTAAATGCCACTCACCTTTAGGCAGTGAGGGGACAAGGGGAAAGGCTTGGGAACAAAGAATATAAAAGAGTAAGGCTGGGGCACTTGTATGTTCCAACTGGTAGAGCATGCAGCTCGATCTGGGGGTAGTGAAGCCAAGCCCCACACTGGGCCAAGAGCGTACTTAAAAAAAAAAAAAAAAAAAAAAAAAAGGAGTAAGACAAAGAGTAAGACAAACTCAGGTTCCTCTTTTACAAGCTTCTGGCTCCTAATCACTGTAAGAGGGAGAATTTAGGCTTATGTGTCAAAGAGCAATACCAAATAACTTTCCTTTAGAACAAAATCTACTCATGTGTTCTAGTACCTCAAGGGAAGAAAGAGGGAGTAGTGAAGACATTAGGTGTTCTAGAAGCCTTTATTAAGAGGCATTTATTTATTCATTTGCCCAACCAGCCATTTAAATGAGCAACACTATGTGACATGCCCTGTGCTGGGATCCAAGAACTCAGAGATTTTTTTTTTTTTAAGATTTTATTTGTGGCACCTGGGTGGCTCAGTCAGTTAAGCATCTGCCTCTGCTCAGGTCATGACCCCAGGGTCCTGGAATTGAGCCCTACATCAGGCTCCCTGTTCAGCGAGGAGCCTGCTTCTCCCTCTCCCACTCTCCCTGCTGGTGTTCCTGCTCTCGCTATCTCTCTCTCTGTCAAATAAATAAATAAAATCTTATTTAAAAAAAAAAAAAAGGCAGGTTCCCAGCTGAGCAGGGAACCCGATGCAGGGCTCGATCTCAGGACTCTGAAATCATGACCTGAGCCAAAGGCAGACACTTAACCCACTGAGCCACCCAGATGCCCTGAATACAGAGATTTATCAGATATAACTAAAGCACCAAGATGAGGGGCACCTCAGCTCAGGTCATGATCCCAGGGTCCTGGAATTGAGCCCCATATCGAGCCCCATATCGAGCTCCACGTCAGGCTCCCTGCTCATCAGGGAGCCTGCTTCTCCCTTTCCCGATACCCCGCCCCCCTGCTCATGCTCTCTCTCACACTCTCTCTCTCAAATAAATGAAATCGAAAGGAAGGAATGAACAAATGAACAAACGAACGAACAAAAAATGAGGTGAGACAGATACAGAGAGAGTCAGTCCTTGTCGGCAAGAACCACTATTCTATGTGGAGGGTATAGCTGAATCCGTCCTCAGTCCCAAGGACAGAGTCCAGAAACTCTCTTTCCAATCCTTCCAAGCCCACACTGCCTCAAACGCACAGAGTTTTCCACTCTGAACTAATTAGAGAGCTTGCTCACCCCCCAGAGACATCGAAAGCCTTCTGAAGTAATACCTGAGACAAATCTCCCAGATACAGCACTTGGTCACAAGGTCACCATAAGCCTGTAAAATGCAGACAACCTCACAGGGTCGACGTGGAGAAAATGAGATCATGTAAGACGTCCCTCACGGTGCCTATATGTAAAAGGTGCTTCATAAATGTTTCACTCTTTTGAACTCAGCTCCTTTGGCAGGAGGGCTCATACTGTGGAGAATGGTGTGTTCTGAGCCAACCGGCCCCTGACCTCTGAGTCCCAGAGACTTCTAATCTTAGCTCCTGCTCTTCGAGATGCCAGGTGGCTCAAGAAAAGACGGGCGCATCTATGCCACACTGCTCATCTCACGCCTACCTGACCTACAGCTGGGAGGGGCTGGCATTGCTGGGCACCAAGGGGAAAGAGAAGAAGCTGGATAACAACACCACTAATGACATTTTCATGCAGCATTATGGGTCACAAAGGATTCTTACCATCTGTTATCTTATAGGAACCACACACCAGCCATCAAAGATAACCCTATCTTATAAAGAAACTATTCCCTAGACACCTCCCTACTTGATGTCTCCCAAACTTGCCATATTTTTCTTTTGCCTCCTGCCTTTACTCATGAAGTTCCTTTTTCCTGGAATGCTCCTCCTTCTTCTTTTCATCAGGAAACCCTGCTCATCTTTTAAAAACCAAGTTCCAGTTTCACCTGCTCTGCAAAGCCAGCTTCTGACACCCTGTCAGTCAGAATGAGAGCCATCTCTGTTTACAGTCCTTCTAGTTCATCATCTTTGGGATAAAATCCAAGTACCTCAGTATGGCAAGAATCTGGCTAATGCCTGTCATTCCCACCTCATGTCATCTCCAACCTCTCCCTCCCAGTGCCACTGTTACGTTCTATGCTCAAGTTAAAAGAACCACTGACTTCCTTCACTGGCTATACCCTTCCCACCTCTGTCCCCAGGTTAACTTCTCTGCAACTCCCAAAATCCATCTCAGGCATCACTTCTTCTGGGTTGTGCTTCCTGGCATCCTAGGATAAGTGAAATTCTCTCCTCTTAAAATTCCAGGAAAAAAAAAAATTCCAGAGTATGGGGATGAGCTACTCTCTCATCACAACATCTATTAGGACATGTATGTTCTCCTGCCTCACTAACATGTGAGCTCCTTGCAAGCAGAAAATTTGTCTTCATTGTTAGTCTGTGCATATCCAGTACACAGCAGACACAAAATATGTTTGGAGAAGGAGAGTGGGGGAGAACATGAGAACAAATAAGGGGAGGGTCACAAAGCCTCAAGCGGATCAGCCGTTACATCAAAACCAATTGTTTCTAATGCCATGAAGTACACTGAATGGGATACACATGCACAGACATGCAGAGAGAGACTTGCCTAAATCAACACAAACACCAGTTAGGTCCAAAGGCAGGCGAGGCCAGTCCCTGATTCCTCCTTAGACAGGAAGATTTGGAAGCTTATACCTGAAGCAGGGCTTTTCTCTCTCTCTCTCTCACTCTCTCTCTTTCTCTCTCTCTCTCTCTCTGCAGACTTGGCCATTTCTGGCTGCTAGATGACCCATCCTTGCGTTCTGCCCACCACCATGTAGGGTCCACGCCAGCCTACATTAACTGCATCTTTGGACTCCCGATTATACTTCTGCCTCTGTTTTTACCTCCAGGTCCTGCATACTGTGCTGTTGCCTAACCATTTCCTCCTTACCTTCTCTTTGATTCTCGACCCAGCTTACAGGCTTTCTCTCAGTTCCTGTGTCCTTGGATCTATGTTTCTCTCCTGCCTCCACTTCCTATCATACAGACACGCTTAAATACAGAAAGACACATACAAATATAAAAAGGCATAAAATGATGTACACACACATGCAAAAAAACAAACACAAGGCGCATAAACACAGCTACACATACAAACACACACAGAAGTCTTACAAATCTACCTAGTCCATGTCATTGACAGGACTGCAGTCCAGAACAAAGCAGACTCACCAACGAAGTGGGGGGTGGTGAGGAAAACAACAGTCTGCGTAGTGAGAAAGAATTTCCCTGTCTGTCAAAGCAAACCACCGTCTGGGTTTTCCTGGAAACATGAGCGGTCCCATCTGGGGGAACTGCTGCTTCATGCTGTATCTGGCCAAGGCACTGGGACAGATTGCAAACGAGGCCTACTCCCTCTGATGTGTAGCTCAGCTTGTCTGGCAACTGGTCCCCTGCCCTGAGTGCTGGCTGACAAGACGTCTTCTGCTACCCCAGCACATGTTATATTACCTTGCCCTTACTTCTCTCACAACTCCTACAGTCCTGCGCACGCCACCATCACGGCCTGCAAATGTGCTGTTGTGACAGCCAGGTCCCAGGTCTGCCTCTCTCGCTACCCTGAGGGCTTATCAATGGCAAAGAGTACCTTATTTTCATCTCTACTTTGCACATGAGGAAAGTGAGGCTCCAAATTACTTGGCCTTACAGCTCTGCACTGCAAAGTTTGGACCTGAATCCAGGTCAGCCTCCAAAGCTTATGCTTAGACTTTTAAAAAGGCAATGTCCAAATACTTTATTCGAGACATTCAGAAGAGTTTGGGCTGAATGCATGAGCAAGGCTATAGAACTTGAACTCAGTGAGAGCTGGGAGGTGAATGCTACCGTCACCCTATAGTTAAATGTTTACAAGAAAAAATGGGGACGGGTCATTCCCTTAGCCTAAGGACCAGGTTTCACCTGAAGAATGATTATCATTCATGGTATCACTCATCTCTGTTCTGTCCAAAAGGCCTGAGCAGACCTCAATCTGTGCTTTGCCAAGATTAGGGCAGGGGGTCAGAATGTTCTACAAGGCAGAAGATAAGATGGTGATTGCACCAGGAGACTGGCAGGAAGCTAGAAGGCAAAAAACCAGAGAGATGCCTCCAAACTGTAGCAATCCTTCATGTCAGAGAAGAATTACTGCAGCAACAGAAATGTACACAGAAACCCATGCTGAGGTTATCTGAAAAGCTGTTTGCAACTATTTCTTTTCTGCCCTATTTTGCATATAGCAAACTGAAGGGAAAAAAAGGCAAAAGTGCCAGGCAGTCAAAGCCGTTAAAAGAGGAAGGAAGGAAATATGTGTTCAGGATTGGGTCCAGGGACCAAGGGGAAAGCTTCGATTCCCAGGGGCTGGCACGGCAATACCAGTGGGAATCAGAGGGAGGCCCTGAGCACAAGGTGAATCCAGGAAAAATAAAACCAGGACAACATAGCCAGCTGCCTCTGACATCGCCCCTCCTGGAGCTCCATATAGTAAGTGCCAAGAATTTGATTCAGGTTCCTGGTATGTGGGTGAGAGGGAATTACCACCTGGGTTCTCCCATAACTTTCTTGCCGTCTTAGCTTTCCCATAAGTGACAACTATAAAAAGGAAAAAGGAAGGGAGGGAGAGAGAGAAAAAGAGGATGGATTCTCCCAAAGAGAATGCCCCAGGGCTCTTCAGTCAGGTGTCCTCAAAAACCATCCACACTCACCCCAAAAACAGACAACCTAGGCCTCAGTTAGCTAACTAGAGGTCTCTGCTTCCAGATACCATGGCACTTCTGACTTGGAAGCCCTCTGCATATCTGTCAAAGTCAGGAGTGGGGCAAATGGAGACAGAACTCAACATGGGTTTCAAAGTGTTTCCTGTAGAGCCCTATGGGTTCCGAGGGATTGGACTACAGCAAGTCAAGGGCGGAGGTGACCACTACAACAACCAGTGTTGTAGGGACACTTTCACATTTTTAACATCTTTATCTCAATATAATTTACATACCAGTTTAGTGTACAACTCAAGAGTTTTTAGCTTTTTCAGAGGTGAGCAAACATCACCACAAGTTTAGAACATTTTCATCCGTCTCATGTAGATCTGAGTTGCAATAACCCCCAAACCGGATAGCTATGAGCTAATTCAGTCTCAGTTTCCTTATTGGTTTTATGGGAAAAGTAATACCTACCCCACGGGTTTCTTGTAAAGGTTCCGTGTGAGAGGGTAGGGAAAGCCCCCAGCATGGGTCTTGTAGGTGGGAGCAGTGGCAGGGGGAGAGGACATAATAGTACCAACGTGAACAAAACCACAGGCTGGGCACTTTCTTTCTTTCTTTTCTTAAGATTTATTTATTTATTTATTTATTTGAGAGAGAAAAAGAATGAGAGAGCCCAGCAGGCAGAGCCACAGGCAGAGGAGGAGGGAAGCAGACTACCCATTGACCAGGGTGCCCAGTGCAGTGTGGGGCTTGATCCCAGAGTCCTGAGACCATGTGAGCCAAAGGCAGACGCTTAACCAACTGAGCCACCCAAGCGCCCTTTCTACACAGGATTTCATTTCGTCTTTGCTAGAATCCTTCAAGGCAGAGTCTACTGCCCCCATTTGACCAGGAGGAAATGAAAGCTCACAGATTTAAGAAACTTTCCAAGGTCATGCAACTAACTGTTGGTGAAGGTAAACCTAAACCCCTCATCTTTCTTGGTCCAAAGACTGTGCATACTTCTGCTCAGTCACACAGTCTTTCAGAATTCCTTTTTTCCTCTTTTTTTCATCTCTGCCCTGCTTGTACATGTTTTTCTCTACATCTTTCCTAGTATTTTTAACTACAGTGATTTTATCTCCATCCAGATTCTGTATGTGACTCACAGCATAGGGTAGAGGGCTAGGGAAGGAGTCACAGAGGTCAGATATACACATCATACACTAACAAAGAATGTCATATCTGGATCTTAGACCCTCACATTCCTAGACACAGCCCACTACTGACTCAGCCACTATCCTGGCAGGAACTCACAAATCCAATGCACCCCGTCCCCATACCGCTGACCAACCAAACTTGTACTCTTGCTCTGCCCTAAGGAAACAATTGAAGGGGCACTTAGTGATAAGATCATTGCTTTCAAATCAAATTTCAAAAAAACTTAACTCATCACCTTTATGTGTAAGGCCCTGCACCAGATACTATGGGAGAAACAGTGATGAATAAGACCTGATTTCTGGCCCTAGAGGCACTCACAGTCTAACAGGATAGAGCACTAATTACAATACAGAGCAGAGCAATATGCCAAATGAGAGATTCATGCCAAGTACTCTGGAGCATGGAAAACAAAAAATTATTTCCCACTATAGGGAAACAACAAGATTTCTAGGAGAAAACATTTAATCTAGGCCAGTAGGTCTCAACCTACTTTTTTTTTTTTAAGATTTTATTTACTATTTGAGAGAGAGAGCACACAAGCGGGGGGTGGGCGGCATAGGCAGAGGGGACAGGGAGAAGCAGACTCTTCATTGAGCAGGGAGCCCAATGTGGGATTAGATCCCAGGACCCTGAGATCATGACCTCAGCTGAAAGCAGACACTTAACTGACTGAGCCACCCAGGCGCCCCAATCAGGGTACTTCTATTCCCCAGGGCAACTGACAATTGGCAATAGAGACATTCTGGTTGTCACAACTTTGGGAAGAAGGGGTGATGGTGGAGGTTTGCTACCCATATCCAGGGTATAGAAGTTGGGAAGCTACTAAACATGCAACAATATACAAGAGAGCCCCCCACAACAAAGATCCGTCTAGCCCAAAACGTCAATAATGCTGATGTTGAGACACCCTGATCTAGGCCTTTGTGGACAAGTGGAATTTTTACAGGCAAATGGGAGCCAGAGAGATGCTGAGATGAAAATTTATCTAAAGCAAAGGCACAGCAATTGGATAGAAAGAACACATTTGAGATGGTTGTAGCATAAAGTAAGTAAACGCTGTGTAATGTGGGAAAGCCAAAAGCAGATTGTGGGAGCACTGAAGGGCAGGTTAGAGTTTAGATTAATTTAGTAAGTAAAGGTAGGCCACTCTTAAGTTTCATCATCTCTAAAATACAGTAACACCTAGCTCATACAATGGTTGAGCATTAAAGGAAAGTGTATATGCAACAGGTAGAACAAGGCTTGGCACACGGTAGGGACGTTCCTTTTCCACTGCACTCCCTTTACAAGGCAGAAGTAATGATCAGAGGTGTGTTTAGTAGTTCCAGTAATAGTGCAAAAAAGACAAACTTACAGGCAAGAGAATATACTCAAAACCTTCAGGGCACAAAACAAGACATTTTAATTACGTGCTAAATTGAGTTGCTTTCGACTGCGTGCTATGGGAGTTAGTCCTGGGATGACAGAGAGATCGGTGGAGGTGGGGAAAGTCAGGGAAAGTTCAGGACAAGTGAGTCCGGAGCATTCCAGAAGATATCTAAGACTGATATGGACAGGACCGAGGGCTGAAGGGGAGGGTAGAAGAAGTTAATCCCAGACAGGCAGAACTAGCTGAGCAAAGATAGGGCACTACAATAAGCGTGGAATGAGCCTGAGACAATGAGGGCCAGGGAAAACCACAGTGGTAGGAGGTCCATCCAGAGAGTCTTAAGAAAGACTAAGGTCAGATCTGAAGGGATGGAGTGCTTGGCAAAGGAAGTCAGATGGAATTGGAAAAGAAAATCACACAGGACACAGGACACCAAAATGTGACTTGGGAAGATCATTGGCAGCATGTACAACATGGGGGCTACAAGGGAAACTAGAGGCAAGGGAGCACGGAGAGGTGCCCACAGCCGTCTGGACATACAGAAATAAGGCCCAAAGCCTGAGGAGGGAAAGCAATTCTTAGTAATCATGCTAGTACTTCTGGGCATACTCACCCGCACCCAAATTAGCCCAGGCTGGCCAGAGCACCAGCTACGTGCAGGAAGCCCGTGGGGCTTCTCTCCCTCCCGATGTACCACCTCCTATCAAGTCCAACTCCTTCAGGCCTCTGGATATTGCAGGTGGAACCACTCCTCTCAAGGTTCAGTTCCCCCAGTGCTGATTCCACCTGGTGCCAGATTCCACAGTCCACACAGTCCCCCAGGACCCAGCGGGCCCCATGGGGGAACAATACAAAAGGGAGAAAGCAAGTCAACTTCTACCCCACTAATGTCAAAACAGATCTGATGACAGTATTATAGTATGGCTCTGTGGCTCAGAAATCCTCTAGTCTTCCAGATGGGTGGGAGGAAAGGAGAAGTTCTCACCTAGACCTTTTCAGAAGCACACAGGCAGGGGCCAGAGGCTGTCATGCCTCACCCCCATCACGTGGGCTACTCGGGGAATAGGGGACGGCCTCCTGCAGCACGCGGGCCCTGGTCAAGTCACCACGCTGTTGCGGGGTGGCTCCCAGAGCTAGTGCTACCAGCCGTGGGATGATGAGAGAGCTGATTTGGAAACTTGCTATAGAGCCCAGCCCTCACTATCTGCACCATCACGCTGAGGGAGGAAAACACACAGATTTAGCACCTATCCGTGCACCAGCTGTTTGCATACATTCAATTCTTACAACCCTCCAAAGAACTACCCTCCTCAAACAGCTGAATAAATTAAAGCTTGGAGAGGTGAAGTTACCCACCTATATGTCACACAGCAAGTGCAAAGCCAAGTTTTAAACACAGGCCTCTCTGCACCAAAATGTATGCTCTTTCTGAGAAAAACAGTAACAATAATAGTTAGCAAAAAAACAGCAAAAGGTAACCATCACTGAGCCTCTTCCACACACCAGGCCTTGTCCTGAGTGCTCTTCACGCATTATCTCTCGTGAGCTTCGCAACAATTCCAGGAGACACCTACTATTATTGCTCCACTTCTAACAAAGAAACCGAGGGTGAATGAGATTCAAGAACTTCTCCAAGTCTCCATGGCTGCTAAAGGCAGAGCCAGGCTTAGACCTAGGGCTGTGTGACTCCATTGCACCACTTCTCAACCCTGTGCTATGCTCCCACACCACACACCACAGACACTAACAAAAGCAGAAGTTGATTCTGCAGCTTCCTGGGCTCCGACTGCTACCTACCCTTCCCATCCCCACCCCAAAATGTGTGATCACACCCTTGTTCAAGCTTCCCGGCTCAGCAGACACCAGGCTGCTATAGCGGTATTAGTCAGTCATTCCACACAGTGATTAAATTAAACACCCATCTGTACAGGACTCGGCTGGGCAACGGGGAAAACAGAGGCAAACAAACAAAATAAGGGTGGTCCCTGCCCTGAAAAGTCTCACAACCTGATGAGAGAAACACATCACTGAAGCAACATTAAATACAATTGTCAGATGTAGGGAGCTTTCCTAGAAATACAGAAGAAACGTAAGGGGAAAACTACCAGCAATCACTGACCTTCAGTCGTGTGTCTGCTCCTAAGCTGACAACTTTTTTCTTAATTAACATATGATGAAATTAACTTTTGGGGGATATAGTTCTATGAGTTTTGACACATACTTAGACTCTCATAACTGTCTTACAACCCAGACCCAGGAAAATTCTTTTACTCCCCCAAATTCCTGTATTCTGTCCCTTGGTAATCAAACCCTCCCCACACTCCTAACGTATAGTAACCACTGACCTAGCTCCCATCCCTACACTTCTGTCTTTCTCAGAACGTCATTGAGATGGAATCACAGAGCATGTCACTTTTTGAGTCCGGTGTCTTTCACTCAGTACAAGGCCTTTGAGATTCATCTATTGTATACATCAATATTCATTCCTTTTTATTGCTGGGCCGTTTCCCACAGTTCGTTTACACACTCACACATGGAAGGACATCGATTTGTGTCTGGCTTTTGGCCACTCCAAATAAAGCTACTATTAACACTGTATACAAGTTTTAGTATGAATACAAATTTTCATTATCTATAGGGGTAAATACCTAGAAGCAGAATTGCTGGGACAGGTAACAAATCATGTTTAACTTTCTCAGAAGTTCTATAAGCAAAAGTTCCGGTGGCTCTTCCTCCTCGCCTGACACTTGGTGGTGTCCGTTTTTTTAATTTTAGCCATTCTGCCAGATGTGTAGTGGTATCTCACTGTGGTTTTAATCTGTACTTCCCTAATGGTTGGTGATATTGAGTGATATGAACTCTTTTCACACATTTCTTTGTCATCCATGTAACTACTTTGATGAAGTGTCTTTTAAATCTTTTCCCATTCTAGAGTTGCTTGTTTCTGTTGTTCAGTTTGGGAGTTATTTGTGCCGGAAACCTTTTTTTATGATTTATTTATTTTTATTTTAGAGAGAGAGAGAGCATGCAAGCTGGGAGAGGGACAGAGTAAGAGGAAGAGAATCTCAAGCAGACTCTCGGCCGAGCGCAGACCTAAACACTGACCTAGCTCCCATCCCTACCCATCACGGGACTCGATCCTTAAAGCCTGAGATCATGACCCAGACCAAAATCAGGAGTCAGATACCTATCGCACTGAGCCACCCACACACCACTGTGCCAGAAACTTTTACCTTTTCTCACTGAATTCTGACAGTAACCCTGCAAGGGTAGGAATCATTAACCACCATTTTACCTAAGAAAACTAAAGGAGGGGCGCCTGGGTGGCTCAGTGGGTTAAAGCCTCTGCCTTCGGCTCAGGTCATGATCCCGGGGTCCTGGGATCGAGCCCCGCATTGGGCTCTCTGCTCAGCGGGGAGCCTGCTTCCCTTCCTCTCTCTCTGCCTGCCTCTCTGCCTGCCTCTCTGCCTACTTGTGATCTCTCTCTGTCAAGTAAATAAATAAATAAATCTTTAAAAAAAAAAAAAAGAAAACTAAAGGAGAAGTCACTAAACTACTACAATCGCAGTTCTTCCTAATTTCAGAATTTTACTCATTATTTAATCACCTGTGACATACAGACCACTAGAAGGCAAGCTCTATGAAAGCTGAAATCTTATCTGTTTTGTTTGCTATAGAATCCATATTCCTATAATGGTGCCTGGCACACAAGAGGTATTCAATAAAAATCCGTTTAACAGCTGGATAAATGCCCTTGATTTCCCATGTAGGCTCCAGGAGGACAATAACACTGCTCTCAAAATGTCAGGACAGGTCGAAGGGATGGTGGCTGTTGACTGCCTCTCTCTGTATACCTCAGACTGCCAGACAACTTGATAGGACCATCCCCCTGCAGCAAATCCTTTCCCAATGGGCAGTGTTCCCACCTGAGGTCTCAGTAGAACATAGGCCATGAATTTTCACACTGGTGGGCTCGTCGAACTTTCTCCCAGCCTTGAATGAGGGGCACCATCGTCAATACTGCCATCTTGCTCATCTGAAGGGCCCACAATCCATAGCTCTTGCCAACTCAGAAGCAAGGAAAGAGAGTCCTTGAGCCGCCAAACTGGCTGCCCCCGACACAACTGATTATATATTTTCTACAAAATGCCTGCTGAGTCTCAGCTTGCCATAAGTCAAATTTCATAGCTCACAGCAGAGTAAAAACAGCAATTAGAAATGGGGATGAGGGGCGCCTGGGTGGCTCAGTGGGTTAAAGCCTCTGCCTTTGGCTCAGGTCATGATCCCAGGGTCCTGGAATCGAGCCCCCGTCGGGCTCTCTGCTCAGCGGGGAACCTGCTTCCCTTCCTCTCTCTCTGCCTGCCTCTCTGCCTACTTGTGATCTCTGTCTGTCAAATAAATAAATAAAATCTTTAAAAAAAATAAAAAAAAAGAAATGGGGATGAATCAAAAATAAGACAGAAATTATAGGAAGAAATCACAACAATGGATATGGGAATCCAGGAACTGGGGTAATCGTGTAAGAGGCCCTGAAGACATGTTTTGAATGACTCAATAAAGGCACCACTCTGTTCACCATTAATCTTTGAAAAGAGAGACGTATTTAAAAAAATTGGCTAAAATATTAAGAGAGCCAGAACTGAGGTTATAGTTCAGTCATCTGAAAAACTTACTGATATGAGGTCTGAATACATGAGGCCTTATAGGGCACCCTTCAGACTTGCGCTAAGATCTTTGGTAATCAGCCGAGCTTTTAAGTGGTCATGAGAAGCTCATGTCCTTCATGGTCAGCCACAGGTAGGGTTTCATCACTCACGCCTCAGGGCCCATCAGCCAATATTCTAAGCTCTGAGCTGTCCACCCACGCTCTAGTTAGAACCTGACACTCCAAGTTGTCTCATATGTTTACACACCGACTCAAGCACACATACTTTGCGACCATTATTTCTTCTTTCAAAGACAGTTGCTTGTGATGAGTCATGAAAACGTCAGACTGGGAGGCCCCCCTCACCACCAGAGGCCCAAGATTGCAGAGAGAGCAGCTGAGCCAAAGGCAAAGGCAGAAGTTATACTTGAAAAAGAACAGCTCACCACTGGCAAGAAAGAGCAGGGTGACAGCTTTTTTGTTATTTTAGAACAGTTTGTGCTGATGAGCTTTTTGTTGTGGAACATTCTACTAAAAAGAACATTTTCTTCCTCCCTCATGACAAAGCAATCAGCAGAAAGTGAAAAAAAGGAGGAGCAGATAACAAAGATATCCAGGAATTTGTGGATCTTGGATCATATCACCTTTTTTTTTTTTTTTTAGATTTTATTTATTTATTTGACAGACAGATCACAAGTAGGCAGAGAGGCAGGCAGAGAGAGAGAGAGGAGGAAGCAGGCTCCCTGCGGAGCAGAGAGCCAGATGTGGAGCTCGATCCCAGGACCCTGAGATCTTGACCTGAGCCGAAGGCAGAGGCTTTAACCCACTGAGCCACCCAGGCGCCCCATGATCATATCACCTTCTTAACTGATGTGCCATCCATCCTCTAGTCCTGTGGCTAGGCCCCCAGAGAGAGATCAGGAAGCCTCTAGGCCTTATCTGCTTCTAGGAGCATGGTTTTATTCTCAGCACAAGCAAATAAAATTTGGGTCCTTTGAGGGCCAGAGCCACTTCTAGATGCAACTAAAAGTTCTGCTCACTTTTATCAGGTGTCCTTGCTCAAGGTCCTACAGTTGGCAGGTTCAACAAGGAGACCTCTCAGCCGGGCTGCCTGGGCCCCGACTTTCCTTTCCAGGTTTTTGTCCTGCTGCCTTCCCCCACGGTTGCTCTGTCTGACCAACCCACCCACCATGCTCTTACTACCTCCACATCTGTGCTCACACTGGGTCCCTACTCAGGCTGCCCCATTCCTTCCACACCACCCGAATATCTACTTTTGCTCCAGGAGGTCTATTTTTGTCCTCTTATAAATTCCTTGGACCTTATCTAATTCAACCTAATACAAGGATCCCCTCGGCTAACCAGTCAGTAGAGTGCTATTTTCTACAGGCCCACCTTCAGTGACTGGGAGCTCACTGCATACCTACCAAGAAAGCTTTTTCTACAAGATGGCGCTGGTACACAATTCTTTATTCTAAAAGAATATGCCCATATTTTACTTTTCTCACACTGGTCCTGGTTCTGTCTTTAGAATAAGAGAAATAGTACACCAGTACTTCACAGCATGAGCTTTGAAATCAGATCTGTACTCGTACCCAGTGTGTCCTTGGAACAAGCCTTCACAAGGCCCCAGTCCTTGACAATAACACCAACTTCAAAAGGCTATTAAGAAAGGTAAAAGAGTTAATTATGCAAAGAGCTTAACACTGTGCCTGGCACGGAATAAGAATTCAATAAACACTAGCTAGTGTTGTGGTTTTCATCGCCTGCACCATCGTAATTTAAATCTGATTCTTCCACTCATAGTGTATTTGAAGATAGAAATTTTATTACCTGAATCTTTTCTTTTCCAGGCTCATGTTTCTCCACTAGACTGTAAATGATATGAGGACAGATGCGTGTGTCCTCTTCACTGCCACAGCCCCATGTCTACAACCGTGCCTGGCACATACATGATATCTATAAATACTGAATTCTATTGGATGTCTCCATCTCATAGTTTCCTTGCCCTTCATCGTTCACGTAGCTCCTTTACAGGCTCTCACTGCTCCAGATGCTTCTAATAACGTGAGATCCAAAATTGAGCTCAAAACTTAAAAGGTGGGCTGACGAGCAGGGTGAAGAGACTGGGCTTACCTCTCCCTTGTGACACACACCATATCACTATTAAAGATTTGGCACAACTTGGCCGTTTCACCAAACTGCTGGCTCGTGTTGAGCTGGAAATCAACTGAAACCTTTACATCTTTTCACACACGATGACCATACTCTGGGCTCTGTGGAATTGGAACTGTAGTGATGCCAAAAGGTGAGACAATAACAGAGCTTTCTCCATCTAGAGATTCCTCTCACGCCTACTATCTGGACCACTCAACAGGCTCTCAGCAACTGTGGCCTGGAATTCAGAATGATGTTTCTAGGAACATGCATTTCTTCCTCTCAAACTGAGCACAAACTCCCAGAGGGCAAGATAATGACCGCCTTGACTTCTCTCCTGCTTGCCAACACAGGACTAAGCACACAGCAAGGACAGACGGATGCCGTCCGCCTGCAGCAGGATTACAGTAGGGAGGCAGGGGAACTGTAGAGACCAACCTCGGGGCTCCCTCTCCCTCTCAAACAGCACAGCGCAGTCAGTGTTGTGCTTCTGGCTGGTAGGCGGATGGGAGCCAGTCCAGGCAGAGACACAGACATCAGGCCTGCACGCGGACAGGCTGGGTCCTACAGAATCACCTCCCTTGACAAGGAGGAGCTCTTAGAGAACAAGCCAACATCAAGAACATCTCTCCACGGGGAAGAGTGTCTGGACAGCTTTCGGGAACTGTCCACACTGGAAGAGAAGAGAGCCACAGCATGGTGAGAGAGCTCACCTCATCGCTTTCTTCCACGTCCACATCACCATTGGCATCATCGTCCATCAGCTTGTGGATGCTGCGGACTGCATCAAAGCTGAGCTTCTCATCCTCACTGTGGCACAGGGGCTTGTCAATCCGGCAAAACTCTGTACAGGAAAAGCAAGAGACAACATTACTGTGGGCCACGACCCACCTGTCCCAGGGTCCATAGTTTCCAGCAGCTAAATCCTCAGGCAGCCACTTCACTGGCTATTTGTACAGTGAGAAATGGGTTTCATGCAGTCTTCAGCTTCTCCCCAACGATGTGCTGAGCTTCCCAATTTAGGGACAATGCCTTATTATCCTAATCAATCCCTGGCAGGCAAGTCAAGAATAAGATTAGGGCTACACTGGGATTGGGTGCCTGGGTGGCTCAGTGGGTTGGGCCTCTGTCTTCGGCTCAGGTCATGATCTCAGGGTCCTGGGATGGAGCCCCGCATCGGGCTCTCTGCTCGGCAGGGAGCCTGCTTCCCCCTCTCTCTCTACCTGCCTTTCTGCCTACTTGTGATCTCTGTCTATCAAATAAATAAAATCTTTTAAAAAAATGTTGAATTAAAAAAAAGGAATACACTGGGATCTAGAACAAAGAACATGAATAGGTAACTCACAAGAAAATATATATATAAATGAGAGAAAATACAAACAACCAATGGACATAGGGGGAAAAAGTTTCGCCTTACTAGTAAGGGAAGAAATACATATTCAGATGAAATATCACTTTGAGTCAGTCAATAAATAAATGTGCAATAATACAGTCTTTCTAGAAACAGGAACACAGCCCATTTACCATAGTAGCAAAAAAATATGTTTTCCTTCTCGTTCACCTTATCACTGCTGGGAGTAGCAAAGTGCCAGCCCCGGGCTCGCTGCAGAGAGCCCTCACATGCTGAGCCTGCCCAGAGGGGGTTACAGTCAGCGAGAGCTATCAGGCACCCATGGTCCTGAGCACATCAGCTACAACAACGTGGGAAGCCCACAGGCCCACAGGGCAGCTTCCTCCACCACCAATACACAGTCATGTGGCACTAAAGCCAGCACAAGAGCTGAGGCCACCTAACCCTCCCTCTCTTAGAACCCTGGGAGGGCCCCTGGGTGGCTCAGTGGGTTAAGCCTCTGCCTTCGGCTCAGGTCATGATCCCAGGGTCCCGGGATCAAGCCCCTCATCGGGCTCCCTGCTTGGAGGGGAGTCTGCTTCTCCCTCTCTCTCTGCCTGCCTCTCTGCCTACTTGTGATCTCTGTCTGTCAAGAAATAAAATCTTTAAAAAAGAAAAAAAAAGAACCCTGGGAAACACTATACACACAGTAGAAAGAGCCTGGCATCTTGTCTTAGCTCTTCTGTGTGACCCTAGGGAGGTCACTTCCCTTCTCCAGGCCTCAAGCTCGGGTATCTGAAAAAGACATTGTAAGTAAAGTTTCTAGAATGTCTTCCAATGCTTAGATTCTAAAATTCCTCTTTCCCTGTGACCCTGATCTTGGTAACTTCTCTCTAGCAAGAATCCTCAGATCACTCCCAAGGAAGAAGCTATCACAGAAGAGAAAG
The DNA here is from genome assembly GCF_902655055.1 of Lutra lutra. Taxonomy (NCBI): domain Eukaryota; kingdom Metazoa; phylum Chordata; class Mammalia; order Carnivora; family Mustelidae; genus Lutra; species Lutra lutra. The sequence goes on along the minus strand of NC_062287.1, from coordinate 58,355,590 downwards.
CAAGGACCAGGAAAAGAGGCTGCTGCTGTGAAGCCTTCTAGAAAGCACTAATCAAAGACCTGAAACATTCCACTCCATTTAATCATTTTCCCGTCTGCTGTCAGAGGCAGTGACAGGACAGGACAAGTCACCTCTCTCTCACTGGCTAGTTGCTCAAATCCTTCTCAAAATGAGGGAGTGCTATAAATGTTAAATGTGGAAAATGTCCCATATGTGACTCAGTAAAAACAGGTTGGATACTGGAGCTCACAGATGGTAACTGTTGTGCCCGAAGTCAAAGACAGCTGAACAGCCACAGCTAGAGCCCAGGCCTACTGACTCCCAGGCCCACACTTCACCTGACTGCTTTTATGCCAAGGCAACCAAACAGCTTTAAGGTGGTTTCATCTTCTGGAAGTCACAGATGGTAAGAAGCCCACTGAGGAAATGGCTTTATAGAAGACAAAAAGTAAGAAAAACAGTATATATACCAAAGAAATATCTCCATATAATCTTATATTCTTCTACATTTGTCCTACAAGTTGGAGTGGAGGGTGGGGTGGGTACTGAGGGAAAGAGGAGAATGTAGCCAAGGATTAAGGCATTGTTTCTCAACTTCCTCACCAACAAGAGCTCTTGGCATGATTGTTTCGTTCATGGACTCCTATCCATGAACTACCTATCTAAAAAAGAATTGCAGTAAGGAATGACTGGTTCATAGACGGAAGCACACAGCACTGGGATTAGTATTACCAACATAATGTTTTCCTTCCCTTACTCCTATTTTTGTGTTAATCAAAGGCACACATAATTGCCTATCAGAACAAGGGGAAAAAATTTTAATTGCCTATCAGAGATTTTTGATCAGCACATGATGTACCCATTTAAAAAATATTTACTGGGTGTTCTTTATGTGCCAGGCTCTATAATCAGCACGGGGCATAAAGAGATGAGTCAGATCTCATCCCTGCTCTCAAGAAGCTTAGTTATAAAACTAGAGGAGAGGGGTGGTAATTACACGATGTGCTAAGCACCATGATAAAAAGAATGAGGATTACCCTAGAGGTCAGCAAACTTTTTCTGTAAAAGGCCAAATGGTAAACAATTTAGGATCTATGAACCAGATAGCCTCTGTTACAACTACCTAACTCTATCATAGAGCACAAAGGGTGCCATAGACAAAACATAAGTGCATGAGCTTAGCTGTGTTCCAATAAAACTTTATTCACAAAAACAGGTGGTGGGCTGAATTTGACCACTGGGTCATAGTTTGCTAACCCCTGTTCTAGAAAACCATAGGTAGCACACCTGAACCATATTAAGTTGACAGATTTTTGAACCAAAGCAAAGAAATCCAGTCTTTCCACTAGCCTGTTTCCACACACAGGTTTCTCATAAGTAAAGCACAACTTCTTTTTAAGTTTTATTTATTTAAGTAATCTCTATACCCAATGTGGGGCTCCAATTCACAGCCCCCAGATCAGGAGTCTCATGCTCTTCCAACTGAGCCAGCCAGGTGCCCCAAAGCATAACTTCTAATAGCATTTTTTTTAATGCTAAACTAGTTTACTGAACTCTAGGGATAGGGGGCAGAGGGAATCTCCAGGCCGGGCACCATTGGCCTAAGTCACCCAGCCCCTTTCCCGAAGGCCTATGGTAGGTCCAAGAAGTTTGGGCTTCCAACACTAGGCTCTGGTTTGTAACCTGATCAGACACACAGGTGACCTTTGCTGCTGGCATCATCAGACATAGAGAAGGATTAAAGGGATTGAGGATAAAGGGGTACAAAATCTTGATGTCCCATAAGGCCAGAGAATCCTGTCCAGAAAAACCACGTTAGCCAAAATTCACAAATGACTCCTGCTATCAAGCATTTCCTAGGCTGTCTCTCTTTCCTTCCTGAGACCTTTCTATCATCTCTTACACATTCCAATCTGGCAAGGTTTCCCACAGCCATGTGGAAATAGCCTTGGAAGAACCGAAGATTTAGCAATGCATTATTAGTAAGAGCCCTGAATTTGTAGTCAGAACATGTATGTCAAAACCTCAGCTCCATCAGTTACAACTATATGATGTTGGACAAGCTGTTTAAGTTCTCTGAGCTTCCAATGCCTCATCTGTAAAATGAGGACAAACCCTGTAAACAGACCACATTTGTTCAAACACCTTGCATAGGGCATGCAGAAAGCTGACAATCCATACATCTGTAGTCTCCTTCTTTCCTCCCAGAGAAACAAGTGAGCAGCTCCCATCCTCTGCTAACCAGCCACTCTCCCTCTCAGACGATGAAGAATCAAATACAGACATACAGTCCAATCAGATAGATCAGCATATGTTCTAGATGAGCTGGCAAGTGATTATAACAATAGTCTATATTCCCACAACACTTATGGTCTATCACTAAGAACATTTATCATACTGTGTTGCAGTTCTCTGTTTGTTTTCCCCATGAGACTGTGATTTCCAGAAGGACTTGGGACCATGTCCTCAGTCCCAAGCAAAAGCCAGGTTCTTGGTAGATGCTCATTAAATGTTTTTTTATGAATACTTAAAATACCAACTAACAATTATGTGTAGGCTTTCTCTACACAGAAAAGGGAATTCTAAGTAAAAAGATTAGTTCAGAACCAGGTTTTTAAATTGTTTGATCTCAGGGCCCCTGTATACTCGTGAAAATTGAAAATCCCCAAACTGATATTTACCATATTAGAAATTAAAATACAAATTCTAGTAGTAATTAGTTCCTCTTAGACCAATAAATCTCCTATACATTAATAGAAATATTATTTTTTTATGAAAAATAATTGTTTCCTGGAAAAAATGTTTTCTGAGAAGAGTAGGATTATTTTACATTTTTGCAAATCTCTTAATATCTTGATTAATGGAAAATGGCTATAGTTTTATACCTATGTCCAAGATCAAAACGGATATGTAGCTGGAAAAGACAGGAGTATTTTAATAACTTTTCAGATAACTGTAAACATTCTTCTCTAATATTACATCAAAACTCAACAAGTGGTAGATTTATTAAAGATTAGTTGCAATGTGAAATTTGAAACTAACTGGATGAACTTTTTGTACTTTATTACATTAAAATCTATTGCTCTATCTTGCACTTTCAATGATCTTTTATCAGGTGACGATGCACTTGGTCACATGAAAACTAGTGATTCAATGAGTTAGGCAGAGCTTCCAAATTGGCCCATTTCATCCATATAATAGCAAAACAATCAGTTATTAATATCACCACTAATTTAATCAGGAACGTTTTATTTATTTATTTATTTATTTGAGAGATTGAGAGACAGCTCCAGCAGTCACAGGGGCGCAGGGAGAAGGGTGCAATGCAGAGGGAGCATGGAGCCTGATGTGGGGTTTGATCTCACAACCCTGAGATCATGACCTGAGCTGAAATCAAGAGTCAGACACCCAACCAACTGAACCACCCGTTGCCACCTTTCTTTCTTTCTTTTTTTTAAAGTAGCCTCCATACCAAGCATGGAGCTTCACACAGGGCTTGAACTCATGACCTTGAGATCAAGACCTGAGCTGAGATCAAGAGTTGGACCCTTAACCGACTGAGCCACTGAGGTGCCCCCATCAGAAAAGCTTGAAATCTGGGGAAGCATCAAGCCCCCAGTGGCAGATACAAGTTTTCCACAATTCTAAGTTTTAAATAAAAGCTAGAATTTTATCATTGGCAACAAATACTACCAGTTGTTTTCCTCTAAGTAGCAGACTCACCTCATTCATTTTCAAGAAAATATCAGCCAAATAATTAGTCTCTGTAACTACAGTTTATCTGTCAGTTATTCTTTCAAATAAAAATAGTGTTCCCTGGGGCACCTGGGTGGCTCAGTCTTTAAGCATCTGCCTTCAGCTCAGGTTGATCCCAGGACCCTGGGATCGAGTCCCACAAGGGGCTCCCTGCTCAGTGGAGAACCTGCTTCCTCTCTCTCTCTCATCCCTGCTAGTGTTCTCTCTTGCTACCTCTGTCTCTCTCTCTCTCAAATAAATAGAATCTTTAAAGAAAAAAAAAAGTATTCCCTGAAGAAAGGAGGTAGTTCAGCTTCCAACTTGATGATACACTCTTCCTTAAAATAAACATCAAATTCTACCTGCAGCAAAAGTACTTTATGCATATTTCCTGTTTCATCACACAGAATACTAAAGAGACATGTATTCGTGGGATTTATTTTAATAGAATTCATACACTTTTACTTCTATATCTAAAAAAAAAAATTTTTTTTAAACAGAGCATATGAAGGTGAGGAAAACCGTGACCACTGGCACAGTTTGGTGCCACTGCTTTGACTCCTGACAAGGAACCAACAGTTTTACTTAATTGCTTTCATGCCACCAGTACAAATGTAGACATGGTGAAAAAAAAGCAAATAACATCTTAGCATTATTACTAAAATGTCTTTGACCTTTTGGACCCCTGAAAAGGTCTTGCTGATCCTCAATGGTCTGCAGACCACACTTTGTTAATCACTGACAGGCAAAACCACAGTCTTTCCCCCGTGTCCCAAGCTACTCTCCTTTCTCCAGGCGGAGCTAATCATTCACCACTCTATGCTCCAAAGCACTTCATACACAACTCCGCTATATTAATTCTCATGCTCTGATGTTCACATACCACGTCCAGAAAGGGGCAAGGACTAGGTTTGACTCACTCTATCTTCCAGGGCCTAGGATGGCACCTTCACTAACATCCACCGTCAAGTAGGAAATCAGTAAATGTTGGCTGAATGAATGAATGTGTGCGTAAATGGATTCATAGCAAACCGTATCTCCTCCAAAGACAAGAGAATTGCTGAGAACAAATGACCAATTCCTCCCACCAATATCCATCGTCCACCTGATGCCTCCCCGCTTCCAGCCAGTTTCTCATCACTGAACAGTAATTCCTCCCCCTGAGACCACGGATCTGCAGGCATGTGAAGCAGAGCCTGGCAATGGATTGTCTGGTGTGAGACATAAGCCCAAAGGGAAGGAAGTGAGAGAAATAGCAGGTAAGGAAGAAGGTATAGATCAGGAACAGAGAAGGCCACTAGACAGACTGCTCCTTACCACTTGGCTGGCAACTGAAGGGGTTCTGGAAATTGTGAAATCTTGCCAGCAGGAGCATCACCTGTTGCAAATAATTTCTCCACTTCACCTCCCACCCCCCAAAGCGGGACCAGGAAGCTCTGCAGGAATTCTCGATGGGATCAGAATCCATCCTTACCCTTAGAAAGGGCTCCAAAGACGATTAAAACAGAGCACCAGCCCTAGGAAGACTCATATTTGACCAAGGACCAGGACATTCCAGAGATAAAACAGCACAGAAGGGGCGCCTGGGTGGCTCGGTAGGTTAAAGCCTCTGCCTTCGGCTCAGGTTATGATCCCAGGGTCTTGGGATCAAGCCCCACGTTGGGCTCTCTGCTTAGTGGGGAGCCTGCTTCTACCTCTCTCTCTCTGCCCGCCTCTCTGCCTACTTGTGATCTGTCAAATAAATAAATAAAATCTTTAAAAAAAAAACAAAACAGCACAGAAGCTCGAGGCTAGGGCTAGGGGTCTGGAGAGGGGAAGGGGAGTAGGAGGAGAAAGGACCCTCTACACAGAAATGTAAAGAATGAGAAGGGGAACTGGTTTGGGACTTGGAACTGGCAAGAAAGAGCCCCCTTGGAATATCGCACATAGTAGGTCCAGCCACAGAGGAAAGAGGACTCAACTCCCAGGGGCTGGGTGAAATCCAGCCTCCTGAGGGATGTTCTTGCCCCTGTTGGAACATCAAGTCTCATATCCAAGCAAAGGCCCAGCTCTTCTCAGCAGGGGGGTTAGGAATTCAGAAGAGATTTCCTTATGGATAAAGCTGGCACTGGTATCAGCCACCCAAGCAACACTGACACAAAAGACTTCCCATGTCTCCCCCCAGGGAGAACACATCAAAAAATAACCCATACAACACCAAGAGTGAACCCTAAGAGAAGCTATGAACTTCAGGTGATCATGATGTATCCATGTAGGCTCATCCTTTGTAAAAAATGTACCACTCTGATAAGTAACATTGGTAATGGGGTTGGCTGTGCATATGTGGAGACAGAGAATATATGGGAAATCTCTGTACCTCCCTCTGAATTTTGTTGTAAACCTGTAACCGCTCTTTAAAAAAAAAAAAAGCATAGCCTACAATATGTGTGTGGTCAGTAAACATTTTTACAATTCTTACTAGCATACTTTTTTTTTTAAGATTTTATTTATTTATTTGACAGAGATTACAAGTAGGCAGAGAGGCAGGCAGAGAAAGAGAGAGGAAGGGAAGCAGGCTCCCCGCTGAGCAGAGAGCCCAATGCGGGGCTCGATCCCAGGACCCTGAGATCATGACCTGAGCCGAAGGCAGAGGCTATAAACCACTGAGCCACACAGGCGCCCCCTTACTAGCATACTTAAAAAATATTATATATGGAGGAGAGGAGTCAAGATGGCGGAGAAGTAGCAGGCTGAGACTACTTCAGGTAGCGGGAGATCAGCTAGATAGCTTATCTAAAGATTACAAACACCTACAAATCCAACGGGAGATCGAAGAGAAGAAGAACAGCAACTCTAAAAACAGAAAATCAACCACTTTCTGCAAGGTAGGACTGGCGGAGAAGTGAATCCAAAGCGACGGGAAGATAGACCGCGGGGGGAGGGGCCGGCTCCCGGCGAGCGGCGGAGCAACAGAGCACAAAATCGGGACATTTTTTTTTTTAAGATTTTATTTATTTATTTGACAGAGAGAAATCACAAGTAAGCAGAGAGGCAGGAAGAGAGAGAGGAGGAAGCAGGCTCCCTGCTGAGCAGAAAGCCCGATGTGGGGCTCGAACCCAGGACCTGGGATCATGACCTGAACCAAAAGCAGCAGCTTAACCCACTGAGCCACCCAGGCGCCCCAAAAATCGGGACTTTTAAAAGTCTGTTCCGCTGAGGGACATCGCTCCAGAGGCTTAACTAGGGTGAAGCCCAGGCGGGGTCAGCGTGGCCTCAGGTCCCGCAGGGTCACAGAAGGATCGGGGGTGGCTGAGTGTCGCAGAGCTCACAGGTATTAGAACGGGGAAGCCGGCTACAGAGAGAGACAGAGCCGAGGAGTGACTCTCAGCTCGGGGTTACCTTGAACCGGTTGCAGGCTCGGTCAGCTCGGAGCGCGGCCGAGGGCCAGGGTGGCGGGAGTCATTGGGCGCTGTTCCCTGGGGGCGCACTGAGGAGTGGGGCCCCGGGCTCTCGGCTCCTCCGGGCCGGAGACCAGGAGGCCGCCATCTTCATTCCAGTCCTCCGGAACTCTACAGAAAGCGCTCAGGGAACAAAAGCTCCCGAAAGCAGAAAGCAAACCCGAGCAGATTACTCAGCCTGGCCCTGGATAAGGGCGGTGCAACTCCGCCTGCGGCAAAGACACTTGAGAATCACTACAACAGGCCCCTCCCCCAGAAGATCAGCAAGAAACCCAGCCAGGACCAAGTTTACCTACCAAGGAGTGTAGTTTCAATACCAAGGAGAGCGGCGGAATTCCAGAGGAGGAGAAAGCAAAGCACGGAACTCATGGCTTTCTCCCCATGATTCTTTAGCCTTGCAGTTAATTTAATTTTTTTTTCTTTTCTTTTCAATTTTTTTTTCTTCTTCTGCTAAATTTTTTTAACTTTTACCCTTTTCTTTTTTAACATTTTTTAACTAGTTTATCTAATATATATATATATTTTTCCTTTTTATACTTTTTCTTTATTGGTTTTCTTTTTTTTAATTTTTTTTTCTTTCTTTCTGAACCTCTTTTTATCCCCTTTCTCCCCCGCCCACGACTTGGGATCTCTTCTGACTTGGCTAAAGCATATTTTCCTGGGGTTGTTGCCACCCTTTTAGTATTTTACTTGCTCCTTCATATAATCTTATCTGGACAAAATGACAAGGCGGAAAAATTCACCACAGAAAAAAGAACAAGAAGCAGTACCAAAGGCTAGGGACCTAATCAATACAGACATTGGGAACATGTCTGATATAGAGTTCAGAATGACGATTCTCAAGGTTCTAGACGGGCTTGAAAAAGATATTAAAAAGACGGGCATGGAAGATATTAAAGCAACCCTCTCGGGAGATATAAAAGCCCTTTCTGGAGAAATAAAAGAACTAAAATCTAACCAAGTTGAAATCAAAAAAGCTATTAATGAGGTGCAATCAAAAATGGAGGTTCTCACTGCTAGGATAAATGAGGCAGAAGAAAGAATTAGCGATATAGAAGACCAAATGACAGAGAATAAAGAAGCTGAGCAAAAGAGGGACAAACAGCTACTGGACCACGAGGGGAGAGTTCGAGAGATAAGTGACACCATAAGACGAAACAACATTAGAATAATTGGGATTCCAGAAGAAGAGGAAACAGAGAGGGGAGCAGAAGGTATGTTGGAGAGAATTATTGGAGAGAATTTCCCCAATATGGCAAAGGGAACAAGCATCAAAATCCAGGAGGTTCAGAGAACCCCCCTCAAGATCAATAAGAATAGGTCCACACCCCGTCACCTAATAGTAAAATTGACAAGTCTTAGTGACAAAGAGAAGATCCTGAAAGCAGCCCGGGAAAAGAAGTCTGTAACGTACAATGGTAAAAATATTAGATTGGCAGCAGACTTATCCACAGAGACCTGGCAGGCCAGAAAGAGCTGGCATGATATATTCAGAGTACTAAACGAGAAAAACATGCAGCCAAGAATACTATATCCAGCTAGGCTATCATTGAAAATAGAAGGAGAGATTAAAAGCTTCCAGGACAAACAAAAACTGAAAGAATTTGCAAATACCAAACCAGCTCTACAGGAAATATTGAAAGGGGCCCTCTAAGCAAAGAGAGACCCTAAAAGAAGTAGATCAGAAAGAAACAGAGACAATATACAATAACAGTCACCTTACAGGCAATACAATGGCACTAAATTCATATCTCTCAATACTTACCCTGAATGTTAATGGGCTAAATGCCCCAATCAAAAGACACAGGGTATCAGAATGGATAAAAAAACAAAACCCATCTATATGTTGCCTACAAGAAACTCATCTTAAACCTGAAGACACCTCCAGATTTAAAGTGAGGGGGTGGAAAAGAATTTACCATGCTAATGGACATCAGAAGAAAGCAGGAGTGGCAATCCTTATAGCAGATCAATTAGATTTTAAGCCAAAGACTACAATAAGAGATGAGGAAGGACACTATATCATACTCAAAGGAACTATCCAACAAGAAGATCTAACAATTTTAAATATCTATGCCCCTAACGTGGGAGCAGCCAACTATATAAACCAATTAATAACAAAATCAAAGAAACATATCGACAATAATACAATAATAGTAGGGGACTTTAACACTCCCCTCACTGAAATGGACAGATCATCCAAGCAAAAGATCAACAAGGAAATAAAGGCCTTAAATGACACACTGGACCAAATGGACATCACAGATATATTCAGAACTTTTCATCCCAAAGCAACAGAATACACATTCTTCTCTAGTGCACATGGAACATTCTCCAGAATAGATCACATTCTTGGTCCTAAATCAGGTCTCAACCGTTATCAAAAGATTGGAATCATTCCCTGCATATTTTCAGACCACAATGCTCTGAAGCTAGAACTCAATCACAAGAGGAAATTTGGAAAGAACCCAAATACATGGAGACTAAACAGCATCCTTCTAAAGAAGGAATGGGTCAACCAGGAAATTAAAGAAGAATTGAAAAAATTCATGGAAACAAATGATAATGAAAACACAACGGTTCAGAATCTGTGGGACACAACAAAGGCAGTCCTGAGAGGAAAATATATAGCGGTACAAGCCTTTCTCAAGAAACAAGAAAGGTCTCAGGTACACAACCTAACCCTACACCTAAAGGAGCTGGAGAAAGAACAAGAAAGAAACCCTAAACCCAGCAGGAGAAGAGAAATCATAAAGATCAGAATAGAAATCAATGAAATAGAAACCAAAAAAACAATAGAACAAATCAACGAAACAAGGAGCTGGTTCTTTGAAAGAATTAATAAGATTGATAAACCCCTGGCCAGACTTATCAAAAAGAAAGAGAGAGGACCCAAATAAATAAAATCATGAATGAAAGAGGAGAGATCACAACAAACACCAAAGAAATACAGACAATTATAAGAACATACTATGAGCAACTCTACGCCAACAAATTTGACAATCTGGAAGAAATGGATGCATTCCTAGAGACATATAAACTACCACAACTGAACCAGGAAGAAATAGAAAGCCTCAACAGACCCATAAGCAGTAAGGAGATTGAAAGAGTCATCAAAAATCTCCAAACAAACAAAAGCCCAGGGCCAGATGGCTTCCCGGGGGAATTCTACCAAACATTTAAAGAAGAACTAATTCCTATTCTCCTGAAACTGTTCCAAAAAATAGAAATGGAAGGAAAACTTCCAAACTCATTTTATGAGGCCAGCATCACCTCGATCCCAAAACCAGACAAGGATCCCATCAAAAAAGAGAACTACAGACCAATATCCTTGATGAACACAGATGCAAAAATTCTCGCCAAAATACTAGCCAATAGGATTCAACAGTACATTAAAAGGATTATTCACCACGACCAAGTGGGATTTATTCCAGGGCTGCAAGGCTGGTTCAACATCTGCAAATCAATCAATGTGATACAACACATTAATAAAAGAAAGAACAAGAACCATATGATACTCTCCATAGATGCTGAAAAAGCATTTGACAAAGTACAGCATCCCTTCCTGATCAAAACTCTTCAAAGTGTAGGGATAGAGGGCACATACCTCAATATTATCAAAGCCATCTATGAAAAACCCACCGCAAATATCATTCTCAATGGAGAAAAACTGAAAGCTTTTCCGCTAAGGTCAGGAACACGACAGGGATGTCCGTTATCACCACTGCTATTCAACATAGTACTAGAAGTCCTAGCCTCAGCAATCAGACAACAAAAGGAAATTAAAGGCATCCAAATCGGCAAAGAAGAAGTCAAACTATCACTCTTCGCAGATGATATGATACTCTATGTGGAAAACCCAAAAGACTCCACTCCAAAACTGCTAGAACTTGTACAGGAATTCAGTCAAGTGTCAGGATATAAAATCAATGCACAGAAATCAGTTGCATTGCTCTACACCAACAACAAGACAGAAGAAAGAGAAATTAAGGAGTCCATCCCATTTACAATTGCACCCAAAACTATAAGATACCTAGGAATAAACCTAACCAAAGAGACTAAGAATCTATACACAGAAAACTATAAAGTACTCATGAAAGAAATTGAGGAAGACACAAAGAAATGGAAAAATGTTCCATGCTCCTGGATTGGAAGAATAAATATTGTGAAAATGTCTATGCTACCTAAGCAATCTACACATTTAATGCAATTCCTATCAAAGTACCATCCATTTTTTTCAAAGAAATGGAACAAATAATCCTAAAATTTATATGGAACCAGAAAAGACCTCGAATAGCCAAAGGAATATTGAAAAAGAAAGCCAAAGTTGGTGGCATCACAATTCCGGACTTCAAGCTCTATTACAAAGTTGTCATCATCAAGACAGCATGGTACTGGCACAAAAAGAGACACATAGACCAATGGAACAGAATAGAGAGCCCAGAAATAGACCCTCAACTCTATGGTCAACTCATCTTCGACAAAGCAGGAAAGAATGTCCAATGGAAAAAAGACAGCCTCTTCAACAAATGGTGTTGGGAAAATTGGACAGCCACATGCAGAAAAATGAAATTGGATCATTTTCTTACACCACACACGAAAATAGACTCAAAATGGATGAAGGATCTCAATGTGAGAAAGGAATCCATCAAAATCCTTGAGGAGAACACAGGCAGCAACCTCTTCGACCTCAGCGGCAGCAACATCTTCCTAGGAACATCGCCAAAGGCAAGGGAAGCAAGGGCAAAAATGAACTATTGGGATTTTATCAAGATCAAAAGCTTTTGCACAGCAAAAGAAACAGTTAACAAAACCAAAAGACAACTGACAGAATAGGAGAACATATTTGCAAATGACATATCAGATAAAGGGCTAGTGTCCAAAATCTATAAAGAACTTAGCAAACTCAACACCCAAAGAACAAATAATCCAATCAAGAAATGGGCAGAGGACATGAACAGACATTTCTGCAAAGAAGACATCCAGATGGCCAACAGACACATGAAAAAGTGCTCCACATCACTTGGCATCAGGGAAATACAAATCAAAACCACAATGAGATATCACCTCACACCAGTCAGAATGGCTAAAATTAACAAGTCAGGAAATGACAGATGCTGGCGAGGATGCGGAGAAAGGGGAACCCTCCTACACTGTTGGTGGGAATGCAAGCTGGTGCAACCACTCTGGAAAACAGCATGGAGGTTCCTCAAAATGTTGAAAATAGAACTACCCTATGACCCAGCAATTGCACTGCTGGGTATTTACCCTAAAGATACAAACGTAGTGATCCAAAGGGGCACGTGCACCTGAATGTTTATAGCAGCAATGTCTACAATAGCCAAACTATGGAAAGAACCTAGATGTCCATCAACAGACGAATGGATAAAGAAGATGTGGTATATATACACAATGGAATACTATGCAGCCATCAAAAGAAATGAAATCTTGCCATTTGCGACGACGTGGATGGAACTAGAGGGTATCATGCTTAGCGAAATAAGTCAATCGGAGAAAGACAACTCTCATATGATCTCCCTGATATGAGGGAGAGGAGATGCAACATGGGGGGTTAAGGGGGTAGGAGAAGAGTAAATGAAACAAGATGGGATTGGGAGGGAGACAAACCATAAGTGACTCTTAATCTCACAAAACAAACTGAGGGTTGATGGGGGGGAGGGGGGGTTGGGAGGGGGGTGAGGTTATGGATATTGGGGAGGGTATGTGCTATGGTGAGTGCTGTGAAGTGTGTAAACCTGGCGATTCGCAGACCTGTACCCCTGGGGATAAAAATATATTATATGTTTATAAAATTAAAATTAATAAAAATTTAAAAGAATATATTATATATGTTCATTATAATGCATGATAACTATATTTTGACGCTAAACTGCAATCTGAATACTTCGGTAACAATTTTTTTAATTCATATGACATATAATTATAGAAAGCCCTCAGTGGAAAAGAAAAAATTCACAGCCTTGGCAATGTAAAGAGCTTCAATATGCAACATACTGAGCTATAACCTCTGACTCCATGAGCACTTCTGACTTTGTACCTCTTCTGGCCTTACTTCAGTCAGCTTACAACTGCAATTATTTGAGGGTATCTGAAGGCAAAGCTCACGTCTTTCTCATTTTTTCATAGCACCTACTATCACCTCACACATGATACACTTATTTGTTGATCGGCTTATTGTCCATCTCCCTCCAACAGAAGCAAGGCTCACAAGAATAGGGACTTTTTTGTTCCCTGCAGTATCCCCCACAGAGACTCAGACAGTGCCTGGCACACAGTAGGTATTCAATATAGATCTTCTAAATGAAGGATTGTTTTCCGGAATGTGCAAAGCAAGTTTCTCCTCCAAATCTGACTTTTCAATGTTGAAGTTTTGAAAAATCTGACCTGCATTCAGTCCAAGGCGCTCTCTTCATACTACTTTCTCTCTCCTAAAGGGATCTTACCTCTCCTCACAGCCCTGATTACCATTTAAAGAAATTACTAATTGATGCCAACTCTCCAAAAAAAGCAAAATGATCTTTCTGCTGCAAGTTTCACTTGTGACCCTCAGAAACCCACAGAAGCCAACTACTTACTAAATATCTCCACACAAGGATGCCTGACAGGAACGTGAACTCATCATGTCTAAATCTAAAGTCATTAGGTCCCCCCAGACTTCCTACTTCTCCAGTTGCTTGTGTCAAAAACCTTCACATCTCACTCACTCCCCACTTCTAAACAAGCACCAATCCTAGTTCCAAGACTCAACTATTCCAAGTCCTCTTCTCACAGGGGAGAGATTCTGAATACTTACTGAGGATCAGCAGGAATGCTACCCACAGGCAAGGCTAGTGCATACCAGCTGATTGATTATCTGTCCAAGTTACCTTCCTACTCAAAACCCTTCAAAAGCTTTTCATTACTCTTTTTTTTTTTAAGATTATTTATTTGTCAGAGAGAGAGAGCACAAGCAGAGGGATGGGCAGGTAGAGAGAGAAGTAGGCTCCCCACTGAGCAAGGAGCCCGATGTGGGACTCGATCCCAGGACCCTGGGATCATCACCAGAGCTGAAGGCAGACACACTTAACTGACTGAGCCACCCAGGCATCCCAGCTTTTCATTACTCTTAAGATGAAGTTCAAATTTCTTAAAGTGGCCTGCAAGGCCTGACATGATTTGTCACCTGTCACCTTTCTGGTCTCATGTCCAGCAACTCCTGCAGCTTTGTGCAATCCTCCTTTGATGTTCCAAGTCTCTCCCCTCCTTTCTACATGTAGTACTCTGGTTCTCAACTACAGCTGCATATTAGACTCACTTAGGGAGCACTGATGTCGCTGACGCTCAAGCCCCATCCCAGACCAATTAAATCGGTATCTCTGTGGATGGGACCTAGGTATGGGTTTGGTTTTATGGAGAGTTTTTGCTTTTTTTTCTTTGAGACATCAACTAACTTTTACATATGCATATATTTAAGTAATTACCACCAAAATCAAGAAATAAAACATTCCCAACACTCTAGGAAGACCTCCTCCCTCTTGCCCCTTTCCAGTTAATACTACCACGACCACTTTCTCACCCCACCCCACAGGAGAAACTGCTTTTCTGACTTTTATCACCATACATGAGTTTTGCCTTTTCTTGACATTTATAAAAATAGAGCATGGATATTTTTTACGGCAGGGCTGCACACAATAAAATGTCCCCATTTTAAGTGTACAGTTCAGTGTGTTTCACAAACATATACACTTGAATACTCACCACCCCAATCAAGATATAGAACATTTCCATCATCCCAAAATGTTCCCACTTGGCATTTCACTGCCAACCTCTACTCTCACCCACATAACCACTGATCTGATTTCTATCATTATAAATTAGTTTTGCTTACTCTAGAACTTCAAAGAAATATAATCACCAGTATGCACTCTTTTGTGCCCGGTGGCTTTTGCTCAGCATTCAGAAGATTCAATCGTGTTGTCACATGAATCAGTTTTTTCCACGTTATCACTGAGTAGTATTCCACTGAATGAAGAGACCAAAATTTATTTACCCATCCACCAGTTTTTAGTTATCACAAATAAAGTGCTATGAGCATTCATGTACAAGTCTTTGTGTGGACATTTGTTTTCATTTTTCTTTTCTTTTTTTTTTTTAAGATTTTATTTATTTATTTCCCAGACAGAGATCACAAGCAGGCAGAGAGGCAGGCAGAGAGAGGGAAGGAAGCAGACTCCCCAATGAGCAGAGAGCCCAATGCAGGGCTTGATCCCAGGACCCCGGGATCATGACCTGAGCCAAAGGCAGAGGCTTTAACCCACTGAGCCACCCAGGCGCCCGTTTTCATTTTTCTTGAGTGAAAATGAGTTTTTCATCCCAAGTTCCAATAGGAGTAGAACTTCTGCGTTATATGGCAGGGGTACGTTTAACGTTTATGTGCCAAGCTGCTTTCCAGAGTAGTTGTACGGCTTTCTACTCTCCCCAGGAAGCACCAGCAGAAAGCACCATCCCAGTTGTTTCATGTTCTCTCTTAGACCACGTGATGCCAATGTGCTACCCGGGGTGAGAATAACCTAGAATTCCTATTTGCCAAAAGAACACAAAAATACAGATCCAAAGGAGCACATGCAACCAGTGTTTACACCAGCATTATCAACAATAGCCAAACTATGGAAGGAGCCCAAGTGACCATTAACTGGTGAGTGGATAAAGAAGACGTGGTATATGATGAAGAAGCAGACGGCAAACTGAGGACAAAGCAAAAGGTGACACCCTCTAACCCTCTCTCCCCAGGCGGGATCTGTGTGACATTGCTCAGGCACTCCCGGCTGCCCTAAAACTAAGGAAAGAGAAAACAAATGGGTAACTGACACACATCACAGTCCTGCAGGACAAGAGTCTCCATCAGTTTACAAATGTCTGAACGATTCACAAGGAAAAGGCATTCTTATCAATAGCCTAACTTTCAGAAACCCATAGACTCAATTTTCTGGAGCCCTAACATCACTGTCTCCTCCACAGTGACGTGGGAGACAAAGATAGAGGGAATGTAAATAAAATAAAATGTCCTTATAATATATATATTATTATATATATATATATATACATATATATATAAAATGTCCTGTAGCCCACTGACAAATACTTGAGGCAAGCAGAGTATGACATTCCTCCAGAAAACTCCCAACTGTCTTAAAGTTAATGTCTTACTAGAAGGAAAAACCATCTTCACTTGACAAAAGCCAAGCCTCCAGCATCCTATGAGTCTTCTTTAGCATAAAAAAGTCCTTTTGGACACTTTCCTTTGTCCTTACCTGCCCCCACTCCCAAGTATATAATCAGCCATTCCTCACAACCCCAGTGCAGCAGTACTTTCTACCCACGAGTCCTGTCCTGGTGCTTTAATAAAATCACCTTTTTGCACCAAAGATATCTGAAGAATTCATTCTTGGCCATTGGCTCTGGAGCTCACCAACATTCCAAAACTACAGTATATACATCTATAATGGAATATTACTCAGTCATCAAAAAGAATGAAATCTTGCCATTCTCAATGACATGGATGGATCTAGTGTATATTATGCTAACTGAAGTAAGTCAGTCAGAGAAAGACAAATACCTTATGATTTCACTCATATGTGGAATTTAAGAAACAAAACAAATGAACACATGGGAGGGGAAAAGGTAGGGGGGGCACAAATCCTACGAGACTCTTAAGGATAGAGAACAAACAGGGTTGATGGAGAGAGGTGGGTGGGGGATGGGCTAGATGGGTGATGGGTATTAAGGAGGGCACTTTTGTGTTGGGCACTAAGTGTTATATGGAAGCAATGAATCACTAAATTCTACTCTGAAACCAATATTGCACTGTAAATTAACTAACTAGAATTTAAATAAAAATTTAAAGGAAAAGAAAGAAAGAATAACCTAGAAACCTTCTGTATGGAAGCCTCTTCATTCTTTCTTGACCTGCAGACTCTGACTCATACTGTTGGTCTGAACTTAAACACTTTTTCTTCAAGAATCTTCCTTGATCATCTTCCCTGCCGAAGTGGTTTAGGCCCACATTGTTACATTCTCCAAATCACCCTATATTTTTTTATTGGTAGCACTTTTCACAATTATAATTATTTGCGTGATAATTTGTTCAATATCTTTCTTCACTAAACCGTAAGCTCCACAGTGGCAGGAACCATGGCTGCCTTCATGGCTGAATCCTGGCTTCAAGCCAACACCCAGCACCTAGCAAAGTCCCTAGCACAACAGCTGGGCTCCAGTGAACATTCACTGAATGAACAAATGAATGCCCAAAAGAACTCCACTGATGAAAGAGCAAATCGAAACAGAGATGAACAGACCCAGTACTTGCCCACAAAAAGTACAAGAATGAGCACACTATACGAATCAGAAAGACACAAAACAGAATAGGGTAAGACACAAGAGACCAGAGCAGCAGGAGATACCATTGTCTGAACAGGCAGAAGACAGTAGGAGTGGAAGGAAGGGAGGGCATCCCAACAAAGCAAACCCCAGAGCAAGCAGCATAGCATCTCACACAGATTAATTTGTAAAAGAACCCAAAGTCAAAGGGTACTTTTTACCAATCTTGCAAAAACTCCTAGCATACAATGGGAGTTACGGAGGTTGAGCTCTCCATTGTAGTTAGACTCTAGGCAGCAGAGCTGGAAGGGTTTTGGAGACAGCAAGGCCCACTGCCTGCCTTACGACAGAGGAGACTGAGGCTAGGAAAGGGGAGTGTTTTGCATGAGGTTGGTCAGCAAACTAGTGGCAGAACCAGATTAGAATTCTCTAACCTGCTATGCCGCATGGCATAGGGGTGCCTTCTTGTGCCAAGGCTGTCTGGTTGGGAGATCCAGATGAGTCTGTGCAAGAGGGCTCCCTAGAAATACTAACCCTTACTCTCCAAGACCCACAATTAGGAGCAATACATTCTGCTTGTCTACTGAGGGCCAAACCAGGAGTCCTAGCTGGTCTTAACCCATTTCCCAAGAAAGGTAAAATAGCATTCCTGGTTTTGCCTTAACGTCTTTAGTGTCCAGCACTAGCCAGGGACCCCTTCCTTAGTTAAGAGTTAGAAACGAAGTTAAAAAGATATTAGACAAGAAATAGAGTCCCTAGTACACTCTGTGGGAAGAAACAAAAAGAGCAAAAGAATATGCTTCTGTTTAATCATATGAAACATAATCACCTGCTAGATGAGATGAATTCTTCAGCCTCTCTCCACCCAGCCTGCCCATCGTGTCCCATGTCTACCTTCTTCCTCTCAGTATTCTTTTCTCCAAATACTGGTTACACAAGAAGCTTCCTTCCCAAAGAAGGTGGCTAATCCCTAAAGTTAGTCCCCATCAAGCAGGCCATGACCTCAGGAACCCAGGCTTCCGGTGCAGGGGTCTTCTAGCTGTTCTGACTCCCTGGGCCTCCTCCCATGTCTCCTGCAGGGCTTTGGGCTCTGGTCCATCCACTTAACAGCCTATCTGTCCACCCTTTAATTTTTAGAACCTTTCTGACTAAATTAAGAGCTTCTGAGCCCCAGTTCAGCATTCACATGCTACCACTTCAACACTGATTTCTGACTTTCAAACACCTAATTGCTGACATTGAGCTAGCTAGCCCAACTAACCAAAGGCACCAGGAATATGAAAAGAAGTAAGATAACTCTTCTCTGGCCTCCACGGTTCCCCCGTGTGCCTCAGTGATTAAAATACATACTGAATTACAGAAGTGGTAGTTGCAGGTCTTTAAATTTCAACTTTCCTATACTCTGAGTGCTCCTAAGGATTTTCTTATCTGAAAAATCAGTAAAGTCCTTGAAAAAACAGTCAAGTCCTGTAAGTGTTAGTCACTCACTTCTCAGTTGTCTATTCTCTGCTTTACCTGTGAGTCTTATCTTCCCAGCTATAGATGAGTCTGATTTTTCTGGTGTTCCCCTGTGTCTGGCAGAGCCCCAGGCAACACAAGACCTGGTCTAAAGACAACTGAAAGCAGCTTACAGGTTTTGAAGGTTTGCTTTCTCAGCTTTGGGGTCCCACATACCATAGGTCTTTACCTTCTGAAGGTATCTGTGCCAAGAAGCATGACAGCTCCAGAGAAATTAAATCAAAACACACTTGTTCAAAAGTTGCCCCAAATTCTCTGACCTGGCACCTGACCCAAACATTCCTGCATCCTGGCCAGCATTTGTCAGAGTCTGAGATAGCCAAAAAAATAATTACAAACAACTCAAAACAGATTTCTGCTGGGAAAAGTTTTCTGAAAGTGCTGGGATGGGCCCCAAAGAACTTGCCCAGATAAGGACATTGCACAGTGCCCAGGGGAGTATCCAACCCATTAGCAGACCCTCTAGGATTATACCCCTCTGGTTCCAAAGTGGAGCTGGCTCCCAACAGTCTTGATCACAGTGGCCCCAAGAGCACAGTGATAAATGCCTGGGTGAGCCGAGCACACCACTGTGTGGGGTAAAAACAATGGATTCCAGGTTCCCTCAGAGCTGGAGGTCATCCTCCAGCCTCCCCAGGCCCACTGCTGGCCAGCCTACCAGAGAACACATTCCTGGGCTCCCAAAGAGAACAGACCCAGGAAAGAGTTTCTCACCACCTTCCTACCCCACATCAGCCTCCACTCAAATAATGCGAAGAAGATAACTGGCCCCCTTTCTTCTTTTCTTGAGAGAAAACAACCAAGAACATCTACTGAAAGACCTTGCAGTCAGGATGATCATTCCAAAAACTGGGTTTGCAGCCCTTCCTCACCGGATGGCAATGGCAGTTATCAGCTCTTGTAATGGCGTCTCCTCAGAAGGGGGGCTGACTGTCCAGAACAAAGTGTGTCTGTGCCTCCTGAGAAGCCAGGCTCCCCGGCCCTGCTCCCACATGCCAATGAGCCAGATGTGATTTCTCAGGAAAGGTCTCTATGGCCGAGCAGGCTCCAACTCACAGAGAACTGAGTTCAGGTCTCCACGTACTTTGCCTGGGTTATAATAGCGTCCTCAGTGATCTTCCCATCTCTGCTTGTTTCTCTCAAATTCATTCTCTACTAAAGCAGTTAGTATAATTTTTCTAAAATTCAAATCTGACTATACCACTCTCCTGAATAAAGTCCTTCACAGGTTTACATTTAAAAACCCGTATTCACTATGGAGTATTATGCCTCCATCAGAAAAGATGAATACCCAACTTTTGTAGCAACATGGATGGGACTGGAAGAGATTATGCTGAGTGAAATAAGTCAAGCTGAGAGAGTCAATTATCATATGGTTTCACTTATTTATGGAGCATAACAAATAGCATGGAGGACAAGGGGAGATGGAGAGGAGAAGGGAGTTGAGGGAAATTGGAAGGGGAGGTGAACCATGAGAGACTATGGACTCTGAAAACAATCTGAGGGTTTTGAAGGGGCGGGAGGTGGGAGGTTGGGGGAACCAGGTGGTGGGTATTGGAGAGGGCATGGACTGCATGGAGCACTGAGTGTGGTGCAAAAATAATGAATACTGTTACGCTCAAAATAAATTTAAAAAATTTTCAAAAAAAGAGGTTACTTTAAAGAGCTGTTGACGTCCAGTAAAATAAAATATTACTTGGAATCTGATTTCACTATATTGAGTCTACATTACTATCTGGACTTTGAAGTCTGAGACAGCCAGTTGCCTGAAATAAAAACTGAGAAAACAGAAGTTTTATGTAAAAAAAAAAAAAAAAAAGAAAGAAAAGAAAGAAAGAAAGAAATTAAAAATAGCAGCAATGGCCACAGTCACCAAACTGTGGAAAGAACCAAGATGCCCTTCAATAGACTAATGGATAAAGAAGATGTGGTCCATATATACAATGGAGTATTATGCCTCCATCAGAAAGGATGAATACCCAACTTTTGTATCAACATGGATGCGACTGGAGGAAATTATGCTGAGTGAAATAAGTCAAGCAGAGAGAGTCAATTATCATATCGTTTCACTTATTTGTGGAGTTTAAGGAATAACACAGAGGACATGGGGAGATGGAGAGGAGAAGGGAGTTGGGGGAAATTGTAGGGGGAGACGAACCAGGAGAGACTGTGGACTCTGAGAAACAAACTGAGGGTTTGGGAGGGGAGTGCGCTGGGAGGTTGGGTGAGCCTGGTGGTGAGTATTATGGAAGGCAGGTATTGCATGGAGTGTGGTGCACAAACAATGAATTCTGGAACACTGAAAATAAATTTAAAAAAGAAAAAAACCCGTATTCAGGGACGCCTGGGTGGCTCAGTCAGTTAAGTGAATCTTGACTTCGGCTCAGATTGTGATCTCAGGATCGTGACACCAAGCCCTGCATCAGGATCCGCACTCAGGGGGAGTCTGCCTGAGATTCTCTCTCTCCCTCTCCCTGAACCCCCATTTGCATGCACTTGCTCTTTCTAAAATAAATAAATAAATCTTAAAAAAAAACAAAACCTGTATATAAATGTTCATGGAAGCTTTATGTCTAAAAGCCCCAAACTGGGATCAGTCCATATATCTTTAACAGATGAATGGTTATATACATTATACACAATGGAATACTACTCAGCAATAAAAAGGAATGAAGTCATGATACATACAAACACTTAGATGATTTTCCAGGGAATTATGGCTGAACAAAAAAAGCCAATTCCAAAAGATTACAAACTCCATTCCATTTATACAACACTTTTGGAAGGTCAAAACTTTAGAAACGGAAGACAGGTGGGTTAGGAATAGGGAAGGGGTGGGAGAGAAAGCTATGGTTGTAGAGGGGCAACATGAAGGTATTATGGTATGGGAATATGTTTACATACACACACACACATATGCAAACAACCAGTACAAATAAAACTGGGGAAATCTAACCAAGATTGGCAGTTTGTGTTAACGTCAATATTCTGGTTATAATATTATACTACAGTTTGTCAAAATGTTACTGTGGGGAAAACTGCAAAGTTTCCCAATGATCTCGCTGCATTTTTTTTTTTACGCTGCATATAAATCTACAACTATCTCGATAAATATTCTAATTTAAAGCAAAAAGTCGGAGGAGTCAAGATGGCGGAGAAGTAGCAGGCTGAGACTACTTCAGGTAGCGGGAGATCAGCTAAATAGCTTATCTAAAAGATTGCAAACACCTACAAGTCCAATGGGAGATTGAAGAGAAGAAGAACAGCAATTCTAGAAACAGAAAATCAACCACTATCTGAAAGGTAGGACTGGCGGAGAAGTGAATCCAAAGCGACTGGAAGAGAGACCGCGGGGAGAGGGGCCGGCTCCCGGCGAGCGGCGGAGCAACGGAGCACAAAATCAGGACTTTTAAAAGTCTGTTCCACTGAGGGACATTGCTCCAGAGGCTTAACTGGGGTGAAGCCCAGGCGGGGTCAGCGCGGCCTCAGGTCCCACAGGGTCACAGAAGGATCGGGGGTGTCTGAGTGTCGCAGAGCTTACCGGTATTAGAAGAGGGAAGCCGGCTACAGAGACAGAGCCGAGGAGTGAGCTCTCAGCTCGGGGTTACCTTGAACTGGTCGCAGGCTCGAACAGCTCGGAGCGCAGCCGGAGGCCAGAGTGACGGGAGTAAGTGGGCGCTGTTCTCTAAGGGCACACTAAGGAGTGGGGCCCCGGGCTCTCGGCTCCTCCAGGCCAGAGACCGGGAGGCCGCCATCTTCATTCCGGTCTTCCAGAACTCTACAGAAAGCGCTCAGGGAACAAAAGCTCCCGAAAGCAAACCCAGCAAACCCGAGCGGATTACTCAGCCCGGCCCCGGGTAAGGGCGGTGCAACTCCGCCTGGGGCAAAGATGCTTGAGAATCACTACAACAGACCCCCTCCCCCAGAATATCAACGAGAAACCCAGCCAGGACCAAGTTCACCTACCCAGGAGTGCAGTTTCAATACCAAGGAGAGCGGCGGAATTCCAGAGGAGGAGAAAGCAAAGCACGGAACTCATGGCTTTCTCCCCATGATTCTTTAGCCTTGCAGTTAATTTAATTTTTTTTTCTTTTTCAATTTTTTTTCTCTTCTTCTAAATTTTTTTAACTTTTACCGTTTTCTTTTTTAATGTTTTTTAAATAGTTTATCTAATATATATATATATTTTTTTTTCCTTTTTATATTTTTTCTTTATCGGCTTTCTTTTTTTAATAGTTTCTTTTTTTTTTTTTCTTTCTGAACCCCTTTTTATCCCCAATCTCCCCCTTAACGATTTGGGATCTCTTCTGATTTGGCTAAAGCATATTTTCCTGGGGTTGTTGCCACCCTTTTAGTATTTTACTTGTTCCTTCATATAATCTTATCTGGACAAAATGACAAGGCGGAAAAATTCACCACAGAAAAAAGAACAAGAAGCAGTACCAAAGGCTAGGGACCTAATCAATACAGACATTGGGAACATGTCTGATATAGAGTTCAGAATGACGATTCTCAAGGTTCTAGACGGGCTTGAAAAAGATATTAAAAAGACGGGCATGGAAGATATTAAAGCAACCCTCTCGGGAGATATAAAAGCCCTTTCTGGAGAAATAAAAGAACTAAAATCTAACCAAGTTGAAATCAAAAAAGCTATTAATGAGGTGCAATCAAAAATGGAGGTTCTCACTGCTAGGATAAATGAGGCAGAAGAAAGAATTAGCGATATAGAAGACCAAATGACAGAGAATAAAGAAGCTGAGCAAAAGAGGGACAAACAGCTACTGGACCACGAGGGGAGAATTCGAGAGATAAGTGACACCATAAGACGAAACAACATTAGAATAATTGGGATTCCAGAAGAAGAAGAAACAGAGAGGGGAGCAGAAGGTATGTTGGAGAGAATTATTGGAGAGAATTTCCCCAATATGGCAAAGGGAACAAGCATCAAAATCCAGGAGGTTCAGAGAACCCCCCTCAAGATCAATAAGAATAGGTCCACACCCCGTCACCTAATAGTAAAATTGACAAGTCTTAGTGACAAAGAGAAGATCCTGAAAGCAGCCCGGGAAAAGAAGTCTGTAACGTACAATGGTAAAAATATTAGATTGGCAGCAGACTTATCCACAGAGACCTGGCAGGCCAGAAAGAGCTGGCATGATATATTCAGAGTACTAAACGAGAAAAACATGCAGCCAAGAATACTATATCCAGCTAGGCTATCATTGAAAATAGAAGGAGAGATTAAAAGCTTCCAGGACAAACAAAAACTGAAAGAATTTGCAAATACCAAACCAGCTCTACAGGAAATATTGAAAGGGGCCCTCTAAGCAAAGAGAGACCCTAAAAGAAGTAGATCAGAAAGAAACAGAGACAATATACAATAACAGTCACCTTACAGGCAATACAATGGCACTAAATTCATATCTCTCAATACTTACCCTGAATGTTAATGGGCTAAATGCCCCAATCAAAAGACACAGGGTATCAGAATGGATAAAAAAACAAAACCCATCTATATGTTGCCTACAAGAAACTCATCTTAAACCTGAAGACACCTCCAGATTTAAAGTGAGGGGGTGGAAAAGAATTTACCATGCTAATGGACATCAGAAGAAAGCAGGAGTGGCAATCCTTATAGCAGATCAATTAGATTTTAAGCCAAAGACTACAATAAGAGATGAGGAAGGACACTATATCATACTCAAAGGAACTATCCAACAAGAAGATCTAACAATTTTAAATATCTATGCCCCTAACGTGGGAGCAGCCAACTATATAAACCAATTAATAACAAAATCAAAGAAACATATCGACAATAATACAATAATAGTAGGGGACTTTAACACTCCCCTCACTGAAATGGACAGATCATCCAAGCAAAAGATCAACAAGGAAATAAAGGCCTTAAATGACACACTGGACCAAATGGACATCACAGATATATTCAGAACTTTTCATCCCAAAGCAACAGAATACACATTCTTCTCTAGTGCACATGGAACATTCTCCAGAATAGATCACATTCTTGGTCCTAAATCAGGTCTCAACCGTTATCAAAAGATTGGAATCATTCCCTGCATATTTTCAGACCACAATGCTCTGAAGCTAGAACTCAATCACAAGAGGAAATTTGGAAAGAACCCAAATACATGGAGACTAAACAGCATCCTTCTAAAGAAGGAATGGGTCAACCAGGAAATTAAAGAAGAATTGAAAAATTCATGGAAACAAATGATAATGAAAACACAATGGTTCAGAATCTGTGGGACACAACAAAGGCAGTCCTGAGAGGAAAATATATAGCGGTACAAGCCTTTCTCAAGAAACAAGAAAGGTCTCAGGTACACAACCTAACCCTACACCTAAAGGAGCTGGAGAAAGAACAAGAAAGAAACCCTAAACCCAGCAGGAGAAGAGAAATCATAAAGATCAGAATAGAAATCAATGAAATAGAAACCAAAAAAACAATAGAACAAATCAACGAAACAAGGAGCTGGTTCTTTGAAAGAATTAATAAGATTGATAAACCCCTGGCCAGACTTATCAAAAAGAAAAGAGAGAGGACCCAAATAAATAAAATCATGAATGAAAGAGGAGAGATCACAACAAACACCAAAGAAATACAGACAATTATAAGAACATACTATGAGCAACTCTACGCCAACAAATTTGACAATCTGGAAGAAATGGATGCATTCCTAGAGACATATAAACTACCACAACTGAACCAGGAAGAAATAGAAAGCCTCAACAGACCCATAAGCAGTAAGGAGATTGAAAGAGTCATCAAAAATCTCCAAACAAACAAAAGCCCAGGGCCAGATGGCTTCCCGGGGGAATTCTACCAAACATTTAAAGAAGAACTAATTCCTATTCTCCTGAAACTGTTCCAAAAATAGAAATGGAAGGAAAACTTCCAAACTCATTTTATGAGGCCAGCATCACCTCGATCCCAAAACCAGACAAGGATCCCATCAAAAAAGAGAACTACAGACCAATATCCTTGATGAACACAGATGCAAAAATTCTCGCCAAAATACTAGCCAATAGGATTCAACAGTACATTAAAGGATTATTCACCACGACCAAGTGGGATTTATTCCAGGGCTGCAAGGCTGGTTCAACATCCGCAAATCAATCAATGTGATACAACACATTAATAAAAGAAAGAACAAGAACCATATGATACTCTCCATAGATGCTGAAAAAGCATTTGACAAAGTACAGCATCCCTTCCTGATCAAAACTCTTCAAAGTGTAGGGATAGAGGGCACATACCTCAATATTATCAAAGCCATCTATGAAAAACCCACCGCAAATATCATTCTCAATGGAGAAAAACTGAAAGCTTTTCCGCTAAGGTCAGGAACATGACAGGGATGTCCGTTATCACCACTGCTATTCAACATAGTACTAGAAGTCCTAGCCTCAGCAATCAGACAACAAAAGGAAATTAAAGGCATCCAAATCGGCAAAGAAGAAGTCAAACTATCACTCTTCGCAGATGATATGATACTCTATGTGGAAAACCCAAAAGACTCCACTCCAAAACTGCTAGAACTTGTACAGGAATTCAGTCAAGTGTCAGGATATAAAATCAATGCACAGAAATCAGTTGCATTGCTCTACACCAACAACAAGACAGAAGAAAGAGAAATTAAGGAGTCCATCCCATTTACAATTGCACCCAAAACTATAAGATACCTAGGAATAAACCTAACCAAAGAGACTAAGAATCTATACACAGAAAACTATAAAGTACTCATGAAAGAAATTGAGGAAGACACAAAGAAATGGAAAAATGTTCCATGCTCCTGGATTGGAAGAATAAATATTGTGAAAATGTCTATGCTACCTAAGCAATCTACACATTTAATGCAATTCCTATCAAAGTACCATCCATTTTTTCAAAGAAATGGAACAAATAATCCTAAAATTTATATGGAACCAGAAAAGACCTCGAATAGCCAAAGGAATATTGAAAAAGAAAGCCAAAGTTGGTGGCATCACAATTCCGGACTTCAAGCTCTATTACAAAGTTGTCATCATCAAGACAGCATGGTACTGGCACAAAAAGAGACACATAGACCAATGGAACAGAATAGAGAGCCCAGAAATAGACCCTCAACTCTATGGTCAACTCATCTTCGACAAAGCAGGAAAGAATGTCCAATGGAAAAAAGACAGCCTCTTCAACAAATGGTGTTGGGAAAATTGGACAGCCACATGCAGAAAAATGAAATTGGATCATTTTCTTACACCACACACGAAAATAGACTCAAAATGGATGAAGGATCTCAATGTGAGAAAGGAATCCATCAAAATCCTTGAGGAGAACACAGGCAGCAACCTCTTCGACCTCAGCGGCAGCAACATCTTCCTAGGAACATCGCCAAAGGCAAGGGAAGCAAGGGCAAAAATGAACTATTGGATTTTATCAAGATCAAAAGCTTTTGCACAGCAAAAGAAACAGTTAACAAAACCAAAAGACAACTGACAGAATAGGAGAACATATTTGCAAATGACATATCAGATAAAGGGCTAGTGTCCAAAATCTATAAAGAACTTAGCAAACTCAACACCCAAAGAACAAATAATCCAATCAAGAAATGGGCAGAGGACATGAACAGACATTTCTGCAAAGAAGACATCCAGATGGCCAACAGACACATGAAAAGTGCTCCACATCACTTGGCATCAGGGAAATACAAATCAAAACCACAATGAGATATCACCTCACACCAGTCAGAATGGCTAAAATTAACAAGTCAGGAAATGACAGATGCTGGCGAGGATGCGGAGAAAGGGGAACCCTCCTACACTGTTGGTGGGAATGCAAGCTGGTGCAACCACTCTGGAAAACAGCATGGAGGTTCCTCAAAATGTTGAAAATAGAACTACCCTATGACCCAGCAATTGCACTGCTGGGTATTTACCCTAAAGATACAAACGTAGTGATCCAAAGGGGCACGTGCACCTGAATGTTTATAGCAGCAATGTCTACAATAGCCAAACTATGGAAAGAACCTAGATGTCCATCAACAGACGAATGGATAAAGAAGATGTGGTATATATACACAATGGAATACTATGCAGCCATCAAAAGAAATGAAATCTTGCCATTTGCGACGACGTGGATGGAACTAGAGGGTATCATGCTTAGCGAAATAAGTCAATCGGAGAAAGACAACTCTCATATGATCTCCCTGATATGAGGGAGAGGAGATGCAACATGGGGGGTTAAGGGGGTAGGAGAAGAGTAAATGAAACAAGATGGAATTGGGAGGGAGACAAACCATAAGTGACTCTTAATCTCACAAAACAAACTGAGGGTTGATGGGGGGAGGGGGTTTGGGAGAGGGGGGTGAGGTTATGGATATTGGGGAGGGTATGTGCTATGGTGAGTGCTGTGAAGTGTGTAAACCTGGCGATTCGCAGACCTGTACCCCTGGGGATAAAAATATATGTTTATAAAAAATAAAATTTAAAAAATAAATAAATAAAATAAATAAAGCAAAAAGTCCTCTGCAGAGCTCCCAAACTCCTACAACAGTAATTCTTAACTTTTTTTTCAGTGACGAATTCCAAAACCTCCATATAATAATAGTTATACTTTTTGGGGTGCCTGGGTGGCTCAGTCAGTCAAGTGTCTACCTTTGGTTCAGGTCATGATTTCAGGGTCCTGGGATTGAGCCCCCATGTCAGGCTCCCTGCTTAGCAGAGAATCTGCTTCTCCCTCTCCCTCTATGCTCGCTCTCACTCTCTCTCTCTGTCTCTCAAATAATTAAAATCTATAAAAATAACAGTTACACTTTTAGTATCCACAGACTGAAAAATATTTGGGAAAATAATATGGATTCATCAGACACCCTTCAAGGACCCCCTTCAGTTTCAAATCCTGAAGCTGGAAACCAATGGCTTGTACACCAAATATAATGTAGCAAAGGATACAGGCTTTTCCAGAGGTGGTCCCTAGCAGGTTCTCCAGCCTTAACCCACACCACTCACTCACACACACCTCACACTCCCACCACACTAAACTACTTTCAGTTCCATAAATATGCAAGACTCACTTTGTGGCTTTGTACATGATGTTCCCTCTGCCTACAATATCCTTGCCCCATTTCACACCTGACTAATTCCTACTCAAGTTTCAAGATTCTTACTCAGGCTTTTTCTAATTCCTCTAGGAAGTACTCTCTACACTGATTCCTTGGGTTAGATTAAGAGCCCTCTTCTGTGCCCTCATGGCCCCTGTGCTTCTCTCTATCACAACTTAGACCAATGAACCTCTGTAATACCTCCATTTCTTTACCTACAAAATAAGAAAACAGCATTTACCTCGCAGAGTTTTAGGAATGAAATGAGTTAATACATATAAAGTGCTTCAACTAGGGACGCCTGGGTGGCTCAGTTGGTTAAGCGGCTGCCTTCGGCTCAGGTCATGATCCCAAAGTCCTGGGATCGAGTCCCACATCGGGCTCCTTGCTCAGCAGGGAGCCTGCTTCTCCCTCTGCCTCTGCCTGCCACTCAATCTGCCTGTGTTCACTCTCTCTCTCTCTCTCTCTCTCTCTCTCTGACAAATAAGTAAATAAAATCTTTAAAAAAAAAAAGCGCTCCAACTAGAGCATGGCATACAGTAAGCATTCAATTACCACCAAGTTGTTGTTGTTTTGTTTAAAGATTTTATTTATTTGACAGACAGAAATCACAAGTAGGCAGAGAGGCAGGCAGAGAGAGAGGGGGAAGCAGGCTCCCTGCTGAGCAGAGAGCCCGATGCGGGGCTCAATCTCAGGACCCTGACATCATGACCTGAGCCGAAGGCAGAGGCATTAACCCACTGAGCCACCCAGGCACCCCCACCAAGTTGTTTTTATTATAATTGTCTAACCATTACAATGAAAGATACAAGCAGGAACAATATTTGCATCCATCACTGGTCTGGCCTACAGTAGGTGCTTGGTAAAGAAATGGGAAAAGAATGAAGGGATGGATCTAAGGTCAGTGGTGTAGGGAGGTTGAATCTCAGTCAGTGGTAGAACTGGAGATCTAGAGAATTGAGAAGTACTGCTAAGAGCAAGAGGTAAATACAGTAGGAGCCATAAATAAGATAGCCATCTCTAGAAGATAAGCACAAAACAAGGGACGATTACAGATTACTAAGAACTTGGGTGAAGAAACATAACTGAGAACTGCTGAATTATATGTATCTTCTCAACTAGCTGAAGCCATACTCAATTGTCATGCAGAGCTCTTTTGATTTTTCATTATAGCCTCTTAATTTTGAGCTGAAAAAACTGCTTCGCCTTTTGGAGGCACTGTTTCTTCACCTGTAAAATGTGACATAATAACATAATTTCCTAAGGATGTAAGATTATTGAAAGTAAACCATCTAGCCCATTGATTAAAGTAAAACTAGTTTGTTCCAGTTAAATGTTATGTCATCCCCTTGCCTCCAAATTTTCTTTCTCTTAAAATATATAAAAAGAAAAAGGGTAAGTCCCTTGGATAATAACAGCCTAGATGGAGAGGAAGGAGATGAATGTGAAACGGACCTATTCAAAGCCCCAGAGCTTGAGGAAGAGTAGGTGGATACCTCAAGTTACTCTCCCCCCAACTCTTCATGGTCAGAACTTGCTGGCCCTCCAAGGCTCAGGAAAGTCCTATTCTCCCCAGCCTTCTTAAACCGTTCTGGCCCTAGGAGTCTCCCCTTTGAGGCCACAGCACTGAGCCCAGCCTGGTTCCAGCACCACCTCATGAGATCTCTTCCAATCATAATCAGACTCTGTCCCCAGCTGGCCTGTTAGGTCCCCTGCAGTGGGACCTGAGTGTCCTCCTGCTATCCACAAGAACAGAATTAAGTACATCGTTACCATCTAAGGGAGAAGGGGAGCGGGGTGACTATGTCAAGGACTATGTTGGGACTTGTACATACATTGTCTCTTTTACAACTTTGTAAAGACAGTATTTTGATTATCCCTAATATAAGATGAGGAAACTGAGGCACAGATAGGCTAAGTGACTTGCTCAAGTCATGTAAATGGTAAATGAAAGGCTGCAACTGGGATACTGTCTGTCTCCAGAGTCCTGGTAAGAATAAATGCACATTGGCATCACCTGGTTACCAACTATATAGCTGATTTGCTGGGCAGTTTGGTCACACCAGGCCCCCCACCCCCGCCTCAACTCTTTTCTGCTGCCAATCTGGGCCTGAGATAACTATTTGACTTCCTTTCTTCCTCTTATTTTGTCCCAAATGCCAAGGGAGCTACCTCAGGTCCCTTTCACAGTAGAGTATGTGGAAGAAACAGGCTCAACAGAGGGCCCTGCATGGGAGGAATAAAAGGGAGGCAAGTATTAATATCCTACAATAGCTGAGCTAATTAAACCCTCTGGTTTTACAGATGAGGACAGTTAACTCTGAGAAGGCAGGTGATTTGCATAAGGTGACAGAGGTTAGTGGAGACTGAAACCTTGTCTCCCAGACTCCCAAACTGGTGCTCATTTTGGTCTAACCGGCACAAGGCCATGCCCGAGAACTAGAGTATGGCCTGTCAGGCCTGTCACTAAGCAAAAAACCCAAAAACTATAAACACAGGAAATGGGCTGGGATGAGGTTCAGAGGGAGCAGGAACCTTTGCCAAGTTAGAAGTGTTCAAGGGTTTCCTGTCCACAGCTGTTAACTGTCACAGAAATGCTCCAGAAAGCAATACAAGGCAGAAAGGAGAAAGAGAGAGAATGAGGAGAAAATATTTAGGTCCAGAAGTGACTTTAAAAATTATTCAGCCCAATTTACTTAATTTTACAGATGAGGAAGCTAAGACCCCCTAAAAAGAAAAATGACTTATCCAAACTTACACTCCAAATTTAAGGACCCTTAGGAACCACTTATTTGGTTCAAATCCGTCATTTTAGTGATAAGAAGCCTGAGACCCAGAGAGGGAAAGAACCCTGCCCAAGATCCCCAGGCTAGAGAGGAGGAGCAAACACTGGAACCGAGCTCTTCTACCTCAAATACCTGTGTAGAGGGAGCCCACTGAAGTGACTTACCTCATACACAGCTGTGTTGGCCATGGAGAAAGTACAACAGGTCAGGAACTGAAAATAGCAGGATATACTACCAACTAATGAAGAATAACAAAGACCAAACACAGCAAGCTTATAAGAACCCAAACAAAAGTGCTCTGGCTGCTTAAGACACTTTTGAAAACTAAGAGGCAGAAAAATATTTGAGCTATACCAGGAAGAGAATGCAAGGAAGAACGAGCAGGGCAGGCAGACAGAAAAGGCCAGAAATGCTAAGGGAAATCCCAAGGTTCTGCTTCCTTCTTCTGTCCTAGAGCTAAATACCACCACTCCAGAAGCAACTCTGGGTTCAGCAGGCCACTACGGGGGTACTATTGTGTAGTAATTAGCCAATTACTGGGCCTCCACATACCACAGCTGGCAGCTATAGAGGGAAATTACACTTCCATGAAGACTGGAATATCATATAGATTCACTTCTCACGCCAGCCCTGAGACACAAGGATTATGATTCCCATTGAACAGATAAAGGAAACTAGGGCTTAGTTTCCTTGACAAAGGAAACTAAACTGACTTCCAAGACAAGTCTCTTGGTTTGGCATCAAGTTAATACTGTATATGGCAGATCCAGTATTCAAACTTAAACTCTCTTTCAAGAAATGTTTAGTAAGGGGCACCTGGGTGGCTCAGTGGGTTAAAGCCTCTGCCTTCAGCTCAGGTCACGATCCTGGGATCGAGCCCCACATTGGGCTCTCTGCTCAGCAGGGAGCCTGCTTTCCTCTCTCTCTCTCTCTGCCTGCCTCTCTGCCTACTTGTGATCTCTGTCTGCCAAATAAATAAATAAAACCTTAAAAAAAAAAAATGTTTAGTAAGTGCCTGCTGTTCCAACCCTGTCCTAAGGGCCAGGGATACACTGAGGAAACAAACATGGCCCCCAGCCCATAGGAATTCCAGTCAGGGAATTGTCAATGTTTACTGGGTCACCCACATTACATATGAAGCATGACTACCTGAGGCTGCAAAGAACAACAGAAAGGCCAGAGGAACCCAAGCATCAAGGACTAGGCTACAATAGTTGATTCCTCCAGAGACAGGGGACTCCGGTGAGAAAAGATTGGAGGATGAGCAGTGTCACGGTACTTTTCTCCTACTCTGATCAGAGCTTTCTCATCCAATGTGTCCCCAGTCCTCACTACAGTCAAGGCAGTCAGTCAGGGCAGAGGCTCTTGATCCTGCTTGACAAAGAAGGGAAATGAGACCAACAGCAGTTGTTTGTCCTAAGTGGCACAGTGAGCTGATGGCAGTAAAAGTCAAGCCTCTTGGCTTCTGTTCTTTCTATTAGACTGACTGCTCTGACTCTAGACCACAAAGGGGGAAATCTAGAACATGGGGTTGAGGAAGAGTTAAGACCTCTAGGTTTCTATAGCCATCCTCTTTTCATCTCACCATCACTCCTATCCCCACTTCCCCGTCCACCCCTCATTATCCTCACAGAGTTCTTAACTTGGCTTACATACACCCTCGTTCCCTCCCCTGGTGCCTCAAAGTCAGTGATTCAATCAGTGAGTTAATCAACCACAAAGTCTTGGCTGCCATCAGACACCATGTCCTCAGGGAAACATTCCCCTCCACCAGCTCATCCTCAGCATTCAGATCTTTAAATGGCAAAGAAGAGAGGAATGCTGAAAAAGGAAAGGCCAAGGGGAAACACCCTAGCAGGGGAGAACATTTCACATGATCTGAAGTCTGCACAGAAGACATCCAATTTGTCGCAGTCTGAGGTCCACCCGCCGAATCAACCCAGGTGGGGTCTTGACTTCTTGGTAAGAAGGAAAAGTACTAAAAACCTACCATTAACTTATTCATTCATTCATTCTTCATTAGTGATGTTTATTCTGTTTACAACTTATGTTAGGTACTAAAGCCAAAGAACTAAAAAAAAAAAAACACCTCTGCCTTCAAAAGTTTACCTTTTAGTTTGTGCTTTGTGCTTCTGGTTGTAGATGAAGCCATTTTTTGACTAATTCATTTGTTTCTATCACTTATGTTGAACCTCGCATATATGTGACCAATTTGTGTTCTTCAAGTCTTTGTAATGTAACTGTGGGACATAATGGAAAGGAGGAAAGAAGGAAATTGTGTTTGTTCTCTGCTATATTTTTCCAACTGTTCAGGAACTTTTGTGGGGTTTGGGCCTATGGCTCTTTTGGTAAAAGCTTAGTTCAGCAGTAAATCATCTTTTTTATTATTATTACAGCACAATAGCTTTACGGGGGGAATAAAAGCTTACCTTCCAGTGAAGAAGACAGGGAATCGGGATACAAGGAAAGAGCTACAGTCAAGGGATATACCAAACTGCATGGAAGCAAGATGACTAATTCTCTCTTAAGGGTTGGGGAAAGGCTTCCCAGAGAAAATGCCACTGGCTTACTCTTAGGGATATGGAACATCTGTATGCTAGAATGCCAAGTCTGCAGGGCTGGAGAGGTCTCTAAAAGCAGTCTAAAGAGTCCCAGGTTCTTAGCAGAAGAGCTGATGTGGGACCAATGAAATACACCATAGCCCTAGTTGCTTCAAAAATATTATACCTCTGGGGCATGTGTTCCAGGGAAAACCATCAAACTCTGTTATACATCTAGCTCTACTCTGCACTCAGACCCAAAGCACTGAGCATGTGCTTGAGGCTCCACGAGAGATTTCTCTACCTTGTGCACTCACACTTCAAGAGCTCTGCTGGTGAACACCACCACTAATGGTCTTAAGACTTAAAACTTGGGGTGCCTGGGTGGCTCAGTTGGTTAAGCGGCTGCCTTCAGCTCAGGTCATGATCCCAGGGTCCTGGGATAGAGCATCGCATTGCATCAGGCTCCCTGCTCAGTGAGGAGTCTGCTTCTCCTTCTCCCTCACCCCACCCCATGCTCTCTCTCAGATAAATAAACAAAATCTTAAATTAAAAAAAAAAAGACTTAAAACTTAAAGCCAGCTAAAATGAGAAATGGCCCAGTTCAAATGAAAACTTCTATTGGTTTAACTTGGAGCCAGTCAGGATGAAGACAAAAATCCTTTAATGCAGCACAAATATAGAGCAAAGCAAACAGGTCATAACAAACCACAGTTCATTTAGTAGAAGCAGAAAATCCAACAGTGCAGTCCCTGCACCCTACCCACCCATCACCAAACCCATGTTCCAGTTAGGCCCAGACAAGGCACAAAGCACAATCAGCACTGGAAAGAAGGCTAGGGGAGCCGGTCCTCAGGCTCCTTCCTGAAACACTATCCCAACAGAAGAGAGTAGCTTCCCATCCCCAACCCCAACCCCATAGAATACCAACCCAGGCTGACCCTTGGGGGACTTGCAAATCAGCAAAGAAGCTGGTGATGTGCCACACGGGCTACACAGACCACTCTTTCCAGGAAATGGGAGCTACTTTTGCAGCCCACGTGGTGAGACTGCCATGTGCAGTGTAGATATTATATGGCCATTGTAAGCAGTGGTGTTCTGTAGAACTCACTGGAATAGAGAAACTGGGTTAAAGTCTGACTAGTAACTTGATCATCCAATAAACCCATTCTCACCTCCATGCACGGCCCCTCCCTTCCTAACCCCTCCCCCCAACCAAATCCCACTGCCTACTCTGAGGGGAACTTTCAGCTTCCTAGTGGTCCTCAATGACCACTCCTATTTTATTTGAACAACATTTATCCACTCAACAAGTATGTGGCACTGCTTTTCTTATGGCAGCATTGTTTCCTGTGGTAATGCTGCACTTCCCTCACTGGAACTCAAGTTCTTTGACATGGCTGCCCAAAACCTACACTTCTATTGTCCAACCCTACCAGGAATTACCTCCAGATGCAAAAAACGTCCTCCACTAGACGATTCAACATGGACACACCTCAACTCAAGAGCCCACTGCACACTGCCCCCCTCTTCATCCTGCACCTTCTGGTCAGATCTTGCTTCCCACCATTTCATACAGGTCTCACCTCGCTCAGCATGTTGATGACCCTGTTCCTTCTAGCAGAGGCCTTCAAACTCCAGACATCAGTCGACTGACATCCCTCAGTTAATGGATCAGCTCTTCTTTTAATTAATTAACTTGCTTCAGAGAGAGAGCCCAAGCATGGGTAGGAGCAGATGGAGAGGGAAAGAAAGAATCCTCAAGCAGACTTCCCGCCGAACACAGAGCTCAACCCAGGGTTCGATCCCAGTACCCCGAGACCATGCCCTGAGCCAAAATCAAGAGTCAGATGCTTAACCGACTGAGCCTCCAGGCACCTCCAACTTATTTCTTTAACTGTTAGAGTTCATCAGTAAGAGCATACGCTTTTTATAAAAGTTCGTATCATTTAAATTATTATTATAGCAGCTAACATTTATGTAATACTAATATGTCAGGCACTATTCTAAGCACTTCATATTTATCTCATTCACCCTCATGAAAGCCCTACAAGTTATCAATATTATCAATTCCATTTTTCCAATCCAGAGACAAAGGCACAGAGAAGTAAACTTAGAGGTAGCACTTAGAGACAAGCAGTCTGGCTCTAGAGGTCAAGCTCTTAACAACTACACTATGCTGCAGAGAACAATAAGGACCTTAATGCACACGCAGACAGGTGTACAGGGCTTAAATACACCTCCCATAATCATACCTCTTCTCAATTAAGTCCAAACTTCTGTCTCTTCTGCTTTACTCTGCACTGCTTCTCCCATGTGCCCTCCACCCCCACCAGACTAACACACTCCCAAGACCAGCCCTTTTGTTTCTGGCTTGCCATCCTCCCTCCTTCCTTCCCCGAAATCCTAATCAACCTTTCAGGCTTAGCTCCTCTAGGAAGGGGAGGGAGGGAGGGAGGGAATCACCATGGGTTTAATGTCTACCACCACGCATCAGTCACTGTGCAACTGCTTTGAACACATCACCTCATTTAATCTACACACCCCTGTGAGGCTGGTATCACTTTGCCCATTTCACAGATAAGGAAAAAGTAGTTCAGGGACTGAACCTGTCAATGAGCCACAGCTCCAAAGCACAAACTCTTTCCGCTATACCTTCTAAGTCCTTTAGGACCTACTCCCCACATTTAAATGTTTACATGTATACGACTTGATTTTGCATTTCATTTAAAAACTGTCTCAAACTAT
The DNA here is from genome assembly GCF_902655055.1 of Lutra lutra. Classification (NCBI taxonomy): domain Eukaryota; kingdom Metazoa; phylum Chordata; class Mammalia; order Carnivora; family Mustelidae; genus Lutra; species Lutra lutra. Next base: position 58,318,349 of record NC_062287.1, on the reverse strand, counting down.
TTTCCTGCTAATGTACGTGTCTTATCTCTCCAACTGGATTCTAAGCCCCTGGCCCCAAGGGCTTCCTCTAAATCCCTAACACATGTCTAGGCACAGAGTGGCTGCAGAGTTTTACTGAACCAAAGTAATAGGTCTGGGCTCAGTTAGAAGAGGGAATTGTTGTGCTCTGGGTAAAGTTGCTAAATAACATCTGCGTCTTAACCATACATAACTATTGGTTAATTTCTTCTAGAGCTAAGAAAAAAGTTCTCTTAACCAAGAAAATCATACAGTGCAGTCTATGAGTCACTCTTGTCAGCAATGATATGAAGATCCCAGAAAATAAGCAACAAAAAAAGAACCACAGTGGGTGGAATGTTTTTTCCCATCCTGCTCTGTAGGAAACACAATTGGGCTGATGTTCTCTAAAGAGTGCACACAGCTTCAGCTATAGAATGAGGGAATCCCAAAGGGAAGGTCAGCAAAAAGCAGCCAATCCTACAGATGCTCACAGGAAGCCCCCGGAGGGTTTAGAATAATGTGGTAGCAAAATGCTGGCTAAGGACAGCCAGAATCTAGGCTTCATTTATTCAACAAACAGTTCTTTTTTTTTTTTTTTTTTTTTTAAGATTTATTTGTTTATTTGAGAGAGAGTATGTGTGTGCTTAGGCTCACCGGGGTAGGGGGGGTGGTGTGGCCTGGCAGGGAAAAGGGAGAGACAGACTCTCAAGCAGTCTTCCCAATGAGCATGGAGCCCAACATGGGGCTCAATCTCATGACCCCAAGGTCATGACCTGAACTGAAAACAAGGGTCAGGGGCGCCTGGGTGGCTCAGTGGGTTAAGCCGCTGCCTTCGATTCAGGTCATGATCTCGGAGTCCTGGGATCGAGTCCCGCATCTGGCTCTCTGCTCAGCAGGGAGCCTGCTTCCTCCTGTCTCTCTGCCTGCCTCTCTGCCTGCTTGTGATCTCTCTCTGTCAAATAAATAAATAAAATCTTTAAAAAAAAAAAAAAAAAAAAAAAAAAAAAGGGTCAGATGCTTAACCCAAAGAGCCAGGCCAGGCGTCCCTTAACAAATAGTTTTGTTTTTTTTTTTAAGATTTTATTTATTTATTTGATAGACAGATATTATAAGTAGTCAGAGAGGCAGGCAGGGAGAAAGGAGGAAGCAGGCTCCCCGCTGAGCAGAGAGCCCGATGTGGGGCTCAATCCCAGGACCCTGAGACCATGACCTGAGCCGAAGGCAGAGGCTTTAACCCACTGAGCTACCCATGTGCCCCCTTAACAACTAGTTCTTGACTGCACTGAGGATACCAGTCAATCTGGTGTGTAATCCGGACAAGCAAATTACTTAACTTCTCTGGACCTCAGTTTATTCACCTCTAAAAAGAGGTTAGTAGGCACATCTTTGCCCATATCACAAGGTGTTGAAAGGGTCAAATGAGAAAGGACAGATCAACATCATGGACAAAGAGTAAGGCTCTGCTTTTTAAAATTATGGTCAGACATATATAACATAAGAGGCTGTATTATATTCTGTATTTCTCTGGTATAAGGGGAGAGCAGTGGTTGGGAGTAATGTGGAAATGAGACCAATGGTAACCTCAACTGCATCAAAGTCACCCATTTTCCTGACCCCCTATTGGGCTTGTAAGATTTCTAGGAGTTACTGCACAAAGTCAGTCCTAGAATTTTCAGGATTGAAACCCTAGAAGAATCCTGCAGTCTCAGAGTTATAAGGCCCTTTAGAGGCCAACATATTCTAACTCATATTCATTACTCATCTTGCTTCCAGCCCATCACCAGATAATCAGGATGGCACTGCTTATGCGTATATCCTCTGGGTGACCCAGAGATCAAGCAACATGATATAAACCAGATTATCTAGTTTCAATAACTATGCTTATTTTCCTATTGTTACCCCTGAGTCTTTAGAAAATTCTTGTCTCAACATTCTATGCAAGGTTCAGTTATATGGTAATAAAGAAAAGTTCCTGTGCCCAACTTGGACCCAAACATAAAAGGAGAGCAGTACCTTGCTGAAGCTAGTAGGATAGAGTGGAGATAATTAGTAAGAGTCCCCCCATGGACGACAGAGTTGTAAAATCCAGGTTCAGACGACCATGGTCCACTTGCCCCTTCTCACATCTTCTGATGCTAACCTTATCCATTCTGGATGGTGGGTGGTCTTATTAAGAAATCCAGCATTTCCTCACAATGGCCCTAGGTAGCTAGTCTGTTTAACAGTTGTAGTATCGGGCGCCTGGGTGGCTCAGTGGGTTAAGCCGCTGCCTTCGGCTCAGGTCATGATCTCAGGGTCCTGGGATCGAGGCCCGCATCGGGCTCTCTGCTCAGCAGGGAGCCTGCTTCCCTCTCTCTCTCTCTCTGCCTGCCTCTCCGTCTACTTGGGATCTCTCTCTGTCAAATAAATAAATAAAATCTTTTAAAAAAAAAAAAAAACAGTTGTAGTATCAAAGCACTCATATCTCTGGGTGGCCCACTCCAATGGTAGGAATTTCTAGTAGTTTGAAAAATCCTCCTTGTACAGCAGGGGACCAGATTAAACAGTAATTCAAACTGCTTCAGTTATGGAAACTGCCATTTTAAAGTTGTCAGCCCCCTCTGCCTTAGAAACATCAAGTCACCTTGGCGCAGACCCCCGTTCTTGAGAGAGTCCCCTTTTAACCATATAATTATAAAACAAGGGAGCACATATTCCCTAGCGGGAAAGGAAACAGCATGGTCTTTTGTGACTTGGCCAAGACTGTTCCCCATCCCCCTTAGTACATAAAGGGAAAGTGAACACAAATGAATGAACACACATATATATAGGATCCAAAGCCCTTTCAGGACCAAAGACTAAAACCTTTACCCCTTTCTTTTGAGGTTCAATGCTATTATTATTTCCCTAACAGACTGAGATCCTAAGTCAAGTTAAAGGTAGAAAGGGACATTACGAGCCTATGTTAAGTGCTCACGCAGAGGAAACAGAAAGTCTGAATGGGTGTTTCAAGTTCAATGCTATAACCAAAATGACTATAGAAGAAGGCTGGTTCTGGAACTGAAATGTGGCTAAATCTAAAATACTTCGAGACCCTGCCAACTGGTGACTGCAGGGGTTCCCTCTTCCAGTGAATGAACTTATACATATATGAACTGAAGAGCATTCACTCTGAGAGCTCAAGCATAGTGGAGCCTATCAAGCGTGAAACTGAAGGGGGGCTGTCATCCTCCCCCAAAGAACCACCACCCCTTGTGTGGAACCAAGTCCTCATGGCTATGCTAAAGAAGGAAAGAGCATACTGTGAGAGAGCCGGTCTTAAAAGCCATACTGTGTGCCCATGATAGAAGCTGAAAATGGAGCCCACTAACCAATAAGATCCTCTAGTTCTCTGGAACTAAGCCTGACCCCTCTGGCCCGAAAAAGCCAATGAAGATCTTAGATACTTCAGAAAGAGAGAGAAAGAGGAAAGGCCCCAGGAGAGATGTGCTAAATTTCCAGATAATTTCATCTTCATTCAAGAGATCAATCTTACCATCGAAAAGAGATCTGACCTTATTTGTACTCCAAGCTGATGACAAGCTGATGAGGTATGTCATATCCACTGTACCTCAGTTTTTCCAAAACATGCTATACTGTCCCATCCACAGGGCTCTCTAATTATGCCTTCTGAAGCCACAGAGAAAAACAAGTTAATGCTCTTATCCAAAGCATGGCCTTTCAGGATATGAAGACAATGATTACATTTGCTCTTCAGGACTTCCAAATCTGGTTCTTCAAGCCCTCTTCAAAGGACTAGATTTTCAGGATCTCTCTCCATCATGCCTCCTTTTATATATGCTCTGGCCTGTCTATGTGGCCCTTAGAGTGCCTAGCCCAGCACTGGAGGCAGGCCACCACAGACAGCACTCCCAGAGCACGTGAGACTCTGTGTCTCACGTGTCTCTGTATTCTTCTGTGTCAGATCTCAGTTATGCAAGCCGAGGAACCAGCCCCTTTTTCAGGCTCTACATGATACCTTGTGAGGAGGCTCCCTAGTCAGGGCCTGGAGAGGCAAAGACTGGGCAAAAGGCAAGTAGCTCTGCCTGCTTGGATCCTAGGACTCTAGCACTGAGACTGCCGTTTCATCCCTCCCCACTGCCTACCTCTGGGCCTCTTGCCCGGGATGCCTTGAATGCTTAGACTCTAAGCCTAAGTCATCTTACTCCTTAATGTCTTGTCCACCTGAGCAAGAGAGGCCATGACTGAACCACAAATGAAGAGATGGAAAGCAATATGGTAGTTAAGAACATGGGTTCTGGAGTTCAAATCCTGGTGCTATCACTTATAAGCCACGAGACCTTGGACATCCCTTCAATGTCACTTAACTCCTCTTACACCTCACTTTTCTGCCCTCTTGAATGAGGATAATAATAGTACCTACTGATGGAAATGTTCTATACCTTGACTACAGGGGAGAGATTACAAAGGTTGTACCTATTTGTCAACACTGAAAAGCGAATATTACTTTTTATAAATTTACTCAATAAAGTCACTTTGAAAAGTTTTTTTTTAATTATAGTAACTACTCATGGAGGATTATAAGGATTAAGAGAATTATAAAATACCTAAAATAGTTCCTGAAAGCATGATAAGCACTGGACAAATGTTATCTATCTGTAATGGAATTTGCAGCACTACACAGAATCTCCTATGTCCTATGATTGCTGCTAGGGAGCAAGGGAAAGGTCTGAAGACCCAAAGGCATCCTTGGCTAACCCAGATGTGGTATGTTCCCAGAAGCTTCATTACAGATCTGGCTTCCACAAGGATCAAACACCACTGTTACAAACCACATCTCCTCCATGCTCCAGCCAACGCTGCATTTAACACTGGGAAAGCCAAACCACAGGAATCATCATCAAAACCAAAGATGTTCCAGGAAAACAGAGAGGGATCTGCTTTCTTTAGTCTTCTTCTGGCTTAGCTCATGAGGTCCTCCTGCAGCAACTTGGGTTTTTATTCAGTCCTTCACCAAGTCTTTCCTTAATGTCTCCTGGGTCCAGGCAGTGCAAGAGTGAGGGAGCGACCAAAGAACAAGATAATCAGCTTCCCAGCTGACTCATCCTCACTAAGTTCACAATCTACAGGAATTGCAAGTAGAAAAAGAAAACTGATATTAGAGGCAGCGAGGTATAGCGAAGGGAGTAGCACTCTGCTGGGAGTGGGAAGACCATCGTCCAGCCTCAGCTGACACTGGTCATATGACCTTGAGCTTGTCCCATGCCTCCCTGTGGACCTGAGTTTCCTTCTCTATTAAAATGAAGGGAGATGTGGGGTGCCTGGGTGGCTCAGTGGGTTGAGCCGCTGCCTTCGGCTCGGGTCATGATCTCGGAGTCCTGGGATCGAGCCCAGCGTCGGGCTCTCTGCTCTCTCGGAGAGCCTGCTTCCTCCTCTCTCTCTGCCTGCCTCTCTGCCTGCTTGTGATCTCTCTGTCAAATTAAAAAAATATAATAATAAAAAAAAAATTAAATGAAGGGAGATGGATAACAATGTCACAGTACATGCCTAATGTTGGGGGAAAACCAAGTGTAACAGGACTTGTTCAGGCTCATGGCCCTGTGAGAAAGGTTAGAAGCTAAGTTAGGGGTGCCTGGGTGGCTCAGAGGGTTGAGCCTCTGCCTTCGGCTCGAGTCATGATCTCAGGGTCCTGGGATCAAGCCCCACATCAGGCTCTCTGCTCAGCGGGGAGCCTGCTTCTCCCTCTCTCTCTGTCTGCTTGTGATCTCTTGCTCTCTCGCTCTCTCTCTCTGTGTGTCAAATAAATAAATAAATAAATAATCTTTAAAAAAAAAAGAAGAAGAAGAAGAAGAAGCTAGGTTAGAAGAAGAATTGAGGGTCTCAGACCCAGCTGCAGCTTTCGCCACACCGGTAACCGTACACACAATCTGAAGGAGATCTCATTCGGCTGCTGTTACAGGGAACAGTTCATTTCCATTTTCTCCCTTTGTGCTGCCCCACAGGGCCAAACCTGAGAGTCAAAGAGTCAGGATGCCAAGAGTGGCTCATTTCTGGCATTTCCTCTCTACTCATTCCCTGGATTGGGCCCAGGGGCTTCGAAGAGCACTGTGGGTGAAGGACAAGGTAAAGCAAAGCAGACAAAGATACCATCTGTGGCGCACAACAGAAACGATTCCCTGTGCGTGACAGCCACTGCGACCCGTGGTTACAGGGCTAGGGAACCTGGACGATGACGTGCAGTACACTGAGTCACAGAAGAGAACCTTTTTGTAGCTCATGGAGGTACACAACAGAGCAGTAGGCAACCACCTACCTCCAGCTCAGACATCAGCATCATTCAAGGCAACAATTACGGATACTCAGGTCTCCCTCGGGCCCTGTGCCTGCTAACAAGAGACAAAACCAACTCTATTTCTTGCTCTCGAGAGGCTCCATACATGGAGAGGGAGACAGACTGTTAGGTGGATAATTACAGCACCACAGAGGCCTGTACAAAGTGCTGTGCAGGCACAGAAGTGGGTGTGCCTCCCTCCACAGAGAGAAGAGATAGGACGCAGCATCACTGAAAAGGTGACATCTAAACCAGGTCTTGAAGGACAAGTGGGTATACATGGGGTAGAGAAGAAGGGAAGGACACTCCTGACAGAGGGAATAGAATGTATGAAAAAGTCTGTCATGCTTCAGGCACTGCAAGCAGTCAGGTGGAGCTGGAACACCAGACGGGTGGGTGCAGCAGCCTCGTGGTATTTAGGACCCTACTCCTCACATAAGACGGAGACCACAAAGCCTCCACGGGGGTGCAGGGGAGAAGAAAGAGTGAACAGAGGCAGCTGAGGTAGTGCCCACACATCCCTCCTCACTACCCCCTTCCCCAGACTCTGCCCCACACACCTCCCTCTCCACAGCAAACATACTCCTACACCCCTGACAGCTCAGGATAGAAAAAGCCCTCTCAGACTAAGGTCAGTAGCCCCAGGTGAAGAGACTGGTCCTCCATTAAAAGAAAGAAACAAGAACATAAGCCCCTGGAAGGGGGGCTACTAATTTACAAAGATCCAACCAAGCCCCGTAGTTGGGCCCCTCAGGAAGCCTGAGGGGATCTCATCCTACCACCCATGCCCAGACCCAGGGCCTTTTTCACTCAGACTCCTTCCTCTCTGGTGAACTATCCCCTAGTCTCTGTCCTACTGAGAGTGCTGGGGAAGCTGGAGCAAGAAAGGCGGCCTGACAAATCCAGAGCTGACTTACTTCTCAAAAGTGACTTTAGCCACAGTTATATTCTTGCCTCACACCAAACACATGCACAAAAATTTAGATGGGAAGAACGATTTAGATACTCTAGGGTATCTCCCAAGCAGGCACATTCCTGAACCTCGGCCATGCTGAGAATCCATGGGTTACTGACACAGGGAGGCCAGGCAGATAAGTCCAAGTAGACAAGGCCAAGGAAGCCATGGCAACAAGATGAGAGGCAAGACCTAAAGCCTGTAACCTCACTGGGAAATAGCTGGGAGTGGGGAAGAAGCATGGACTTCAGTCAGACCAGAACTCGAACTCCAAGCCACCACGAGCTAGCTTCCCTGGACCTTCAGTCTTCCCATCTGTAAGTGAGGATCCTAATAGCATTTACCTCAAAGCATTCTTGGGACTTTTAAGTGAAGAATATAAACCACCTAGCCTGGGGCACCCAGTCAGTGTTTAAATAACCTCCCATCAACCAGAGCCACAAAGATGAACTGTTGCACGACTAGGGAGGAGTGGCCCCATTCACAATGCAGTCTTGTCAATGCCTCACCCTGCAGTCACACAGTGCATTGTCCAAGACAGCTAGCCCCTAAGACTCCTGTCCACTAGCAGTGCCAGAACTCATTAACAACAGACATCAATTCAAGAAAATGGATGGGTCTGATACCACTCAATCCCAATAAGAAACACGAGACCAGTGACAACGAGCTCCAAAAACCAAGGCAACTTCATCTCAGCCAGAAAGGCTCTACTGTGTTCCTACTGGGGTAAAAACCAACCTCTAGACCTCCGTCAACCTCAACTCTGTAGATGAGCTCCATCAACCAAAGATCTGGTGAGTGTGAAGCCTGGGATAAGAGCAAATGCTGCAAGTGTCCAACTAAGGTCCATGTCCTCTCTGCTTGACAGGTGCACCACATGCTCAAGGGCAGGTCATTTCTCTAAAGGTGTTAAGTCCTGTCACATGGAACCCAGGAGACTGAGTCCAAGATCTAGGGTGACCTTAGCATCCTGGTTACAAGGAGCGATGCCACTGCTCCTGACTAAATTTCTCCGGACAGGAAGGGGACATCTGATTGTTTCTTATACCCCAAGTCCTAGCCCAGTACATGATATAACCCATCAGCTATAAATGGTTGCTTAATAAATGAACCAACATGAACATGGCCTTATCCCTATCACCTGGCCTCCAGTTCTTTGCATATACTCTGTCTGCTGCCTAAAATTGCCTCTCTTAACCCCATTTCCTTAGCTAATTCTTCTCAATTCTCAGGTCTCCCTTAAATGTCATCTCCTCAGGTAATGTGAGGAGATAAAAGATCCCTTGAAATATGTACCCTCTCATCACTTCCCTTATTTCCACTTCATGACATTCATCAGATTTTACTGTAATTATTTGTTTCATTTTTGCATTCCCTGCTACTCTGTAAGCTCTAGGAGAGCCCAAACGATATCTGTCTTCTCGTGTTACTGACTCCCAGGGCCTGGTACAGTGTCTGGGATAAAAAGAGTGCACAGTATGTTAGAAGGTCCGAACATGAAGGAATGAAAGAATGAGTGAGAGAGCTCAGGCCAAAATGATTCTCGGGTAACTAGGTATTCAAAACTGTCTGCTTAGCCCTAGGTGGACAACAGTTAAGTTTTAACTAGAATCTTCCCAGAGCCTATAAACATCCATGCTTGGAAGATGGCTGCAGATTGGTGAACAATAGAACAAAGAATAGTCTGTGTGATAGGAAGTAAGGAGAGATAAAGTAGGGGTTTTGAAGCAGAAACCCCACCTCTGAGTGCCTTAAATGCCACGTAAAGAAACATGGTGACTAGCCTGCAGGACAGCCACTATCTGACCTGGGTTCACTAAGATGGCACACGGCAGCAGCCCTTCCAAGACAGCCATCCACTTAGCTCCCTTTGCTGCTCACACACTGACAGGCCTTCCTTCTCCCTCTCCCTTCAGGTTCACCCCCATTTCTCCAAGTCATATGGGATCAATCAATATCACAAGTGGCCCCAAGGATAGACCACCCCAATTATCCTAGCCCTATATTTACTAAAGACAGTTATAAAGAGGGAAGCTGTCATTTAGAAAGGACAAGATCCAAAGGCCTGGACTCAAGTTGTTGCTGCATGACAGTGGGTTACTTAGTAAATCTTTCTGAGTTTTAGCAATCTCTGTAAAATAACAAAAATCCCAAGCAGGGCAGAAGGGTATTATTCCCTCCTAAATGCTAAGCACTTCCACTTCATCTGATACAGCAAAGACCCAAGAGGCCAGAGCCTGCTCATACAGACTTGAGCCTGCACTGCCTCCTAAAAGGGGATGGGCAGATTGCCCTGTTTCCATTCTCTGTCTAGCTGTCTGAGCACTGAGGAAATTACCACCAGGAAGGCTCCTGGGAGTGGGGAGGTGGGGGAAGAGCTGAGGCTCTCTCAGAACTTCAGATCTATTCATAGCTGGTCACATGTCCACAGAGGCACAAGACTGTTGTCTGTAAATTTGGTAACCTACAGCCCCAAGCATACAGTTTAGGACTAGGGTGTGTTTCAGACCAAGCACTGCAGACTGAGGTCCTCTCTAAATAATGAAATGTGGGAACAAACCAAAGCAACCAAAGTGAGGTGTTGACTCTTGACAAGATGCAGGAAAGGCAACCACAGAATAAACCCTGCCCCTCCCCAACCCTGCCAGCTTTATGTTGCAGTGGGTCTCAAGTAGAGCTTAGTCTTTGCAGGGATCCCAATTTGCCCTTATTAGTATCTTCAGATGCTCACTCTGCTCCTGACCAACTGTGTCACCCTGGACAAGTTAAAGGCTTGTGTCTGCGCCTGAAACTCAAGAAGGCTAGGCCAGAGGATCCTTACACCTTGATTAGTGTGTTCAAAGAACTTCATCCCAAAGCTCCAGCCCTGATTTATGAGAACCTAAAGTCAAACACTGTGTTCTAGGGATGGAGAGAGAAGGACCTCAGGTGTACTGCCCTCCGCCACCAGCCTCAGCCACTTCACCAGGAAGAGAGGCAAGAACTGAATGAACTAGGAACAAACCACCCCAAACTCTCAAAATCCTAGCACCTCCAGCCTCAGAAGGTCATCATCTCATAGCCCCCAGGAAGAAGCTCAGGAAACATAAGCAAATGACCTCATGGTAGGAGAATATGGGTGCTAACTGCCAATTCCCATAAAGGGCAGACCTGAAGCAGAGGTCTGCCTGCTTTAAAACAAGAGGAAAAGAGGAAATAAAAGGCCTGTATTTCCTGTCTTTCCCAATCTCAGAGAGGGCATCAGAGGAAAAGCAAAACAGGATACGTATATAAAATTTACCAACAGTCGTAAGTTATTAGGTGGCAAATCTGAGGTTCAACTATAGTTCAGTGTGTGTGTGTGTGTGTGTGTGTGTGTGTGTGTGTGCGTGCGCATGCGTGTGTGACTATCTATGGCTGTATGGTCTTTTCTTTATTCCACCAACAAGCCTTATGAGGAAGACTCAAGAAATGATGGCTTCCAGAATGCCAAGAAAGCTGTGATACCAGGAAGGGATTCAAGTTCTTATGGGTACTTTAGGGCTCTGCGAGGGGCCCCTCTATACACACACACACACACACACACACACAAATCACAATCACAATCACATAATCCCAGAGCTAAACTAAAAGGTTCACAGAGGACAGATAAACCAAGAGAGTTTAAAAGACAGAATAGTTCCCAAGCCAGGATTACATGTGTATTGACATACCTAAAGAAAAAAAATGTATCCTCTTTTTTTTTTAATTTTATCTATTTATTTGTCAGAGAGAGAGTACAAGCAGGGTGTGCGGCAGGCAGAGGGAGAAGCCGGCTGCCTGATGAGCAAAGAGCCCGATGCAGGACTTGATCCCAGAACCCTGGGATCATGACCTTAGCTGGAAGCAGACACTTAAGAGGCTGAGCCATCCAGGCACCCCCAAAAAATGTATCCCTTATCAGGGAGGTTGATCAGCTATAGAAGGTGAGAAAAAGCAAAGTCACAGACATGTATTGGCAGACACACAAATGGATTCATTGGCAGAACGAGCCCATCATTCATTTCCTTCCACAAAGGTTTACTGAGCAACTGCTATATGCCACGGCCCTGGGAATAGAGCGATTCTAACACTCTCAAAGAGAGAGGGAGCCAACGACATTCAAATGCTCCAGTTGCTTTCCCATGACCTTGGCATCCCTACTGTGAGGTGACTGCAGCAGGCTATCATAGCCCCTGGATCAGCCAGGGTTCCCAGTTGCAAGAACAATTTAGTTTACAAGTTCAACAACCAAAACTGATTCTGGTTAGTCTAAGCAAAAAAATAACTTATTAAAAAGAGAAGCTCAGCTTCACCTGAAAATGGAAAACCAGAGATAGATGCCAAGAACAATGCCTAAAATCAGGTGGCAGAACTAGTCTGTCAGCAAACCTCATGTTCCCCTACTCCACTGCTCCACAGAACACAGAGAAGCCAAGTGAGTGCTAGCTGCCAATGCGCAGGTACTCCACTACCGCCAGCCTCCACAACACAGCCACTGCACCACACCTCTGCTATCCCAGGAGCTCCACTCTGCTACATGTACCACCACCACTGCCATCTGCTGCTTCACGTCACCAGCTCTTCAGAGTCCAAGTCCACAGGGAGTGGATCAGACCAAAAGAACCTATGGCAAGTGACAAAGAGGCTGAAAGTGAATGTCTGGCATTTTAAGTGAAGAAATTCTTAAAAGGTAATAAATACTCATTTTAGCCACTTTGGCATTAGAACAAAACACTGCATTCATCTAACTAAGGCCCTAATTTAGATTCTATGTTCACTATAACCATTCTGATTAGGATTTGGAGTTCCACGGTGCCACCCAAAGGGAGAAAAGGCACTGGTCCTACCAAAACAGGCATTCCAGTAGATGTGATAGTTCCATGTCTTGAGGTAAACTTAAAAACTGGCATTCTTGTTTCATAGATCAGCCTCATGAATTTGGTTAAGAAAGTCTGCTTAGACTGAAGGTTGCTGGAGGGGAGGGGGGAGGTCAGAGGATGGGGTGGCTAGTGATGGACACTGGGGAGGGTACCTGTTGTGGTTGAGGGCTGTGTGTTACATAAGACTGCTGAATCACAGACCTGTATCCCTGAAACGAATAATACGTCATATGTGAATAATTTAAAAAACAATAATTGGATACTATTTACATTAAAAAAAGAAAGTCTGATTAGAAAAATAAATATTCTCAGGGTACTGGCAAAATCTGAGCCTTCAAAAAGTGAAACACTAACAAACATTCCATTGAGCATTTCACACATGCCAGATACTATTCCAAGCACTTTATATGGAAAAACTGATTTTTCCTAACAACCTTATAAATTGGATACTATTCTCCCCATTTAATATCAGAGGAAACTGAGACATAGAGAGATTAAAGTAAAATTGCCTAAGAATACTCAGCTCACAAAATAAAAAGTCCAGAATTTGAACCCAAGCATTGTGACTCCATACTTAAACTTTTGTCAACTCCACAAAGTGAATCCCCAACTAATGAGGCCTGCTGGCTTGGTGGTTGTGCTCACTGCAATATTTTTGGTGGGTTATGGACTGGCAAGAAGACATGGTCCTATATGCTTCTTTCAAAAGTTAAATTCTTGGATTAATTAGCTGCAGACTCACAATCTTATTGGAACAGAGCTGCCCACACACACGGTAAGAACAGATGAAGCATCTAAGGGAGGCTTTGCTCGGCTTCCAGGTTCTGTAACTGCAGCTGCTGGCAACACTGTCCACACAAGGTCGTCTTTACTGGACTCAGAGTTGTATTATGCCATAAGCTTGTATTTATATTCAGAAATCATCCCCACATTCAGAAGGAATTTATACAAACAATATATATTAAGACAGTCATCTCCAAAATGGGTTGCACAAGTCTTTCTAATGAAAGTACAGGAAGAAAAGTGAAAACTCTTATTCCATATTTGTTGTTTTTTTTAAGATTTTTTATTTATTTATTTGATAGAGAGAGAAATCACAAGCAGGTGGAAGTAGGCAGAGAGGCAGGCAGATAGAGAGGGAGAAGCTGGCTCCCTGCTGAGCAGAAAGCCTGATGTGGGGCTCCATCCCAGGACCCTAGGATCATGTCCTGAGCCAAAGGCAGAGGCTTAACCCACTGCCACCCAGGCGCCTCCATAATTATTTTTAATCTTAAAACATAAGAATTATGCTCTGTCAATATTAACCATACAGACTAAGGATGATCCCCTTTCTGAGTCTGTCAGATGTTTCCACATCAACTACCACATACAAGATGTCCTAAGGGTAGAGGGGGAACTCCACAGTGTCTGAGGGAGAACATCAGTGTTTGAAGTCACTCATTTGCTTTTAGGATACTAGGACGTGGGGCGCCTGGATGGCTCAGTGGGTTAAGCCACTGCCTTCAGCTCAGGTCATGATCTCAGGGTCCTGGGATAGAGTCCCACATCGGGCTCTCTGCTCGGCGGGGAGCCTGCTTCCCTCTCTCTCTCTCTCTGCCTACCTCTCTGCCTACTTGTGATCTCTCTCTGTCAAATAAATAAATAAAATCTTAAAAAAAATAAAAATAAAATAAAAAAAGGATACTAGGACGTATTGCAGTTAAATGAACTTATATATCATGGTTTTTATTTTTTTACCAACCAAACCAAACCTCACCACACAGATAAAATGATTTTAAGGGATTCTTGCAAATAAGTAAACAAAAATAAAAAAATAATCCTCATGGATTGAGGATAATATTAAAATTACAAACTAAAATAAATAATAGTAAAATAACAAAGTTGACCCTTCTATTCCCAGTATAACTTTTTATAAGCTACAGTACAGGGTAAAAAATAATCTAATTGCTTCAAACAATAACTTGACCAAAAAAATTCAAAATTATCAAGAGACTACTTAAAATATGGGTTTATATTTATTATTAACAATGAATTGCATCCTTAGTGTGTCCTGTGCCTTGGTATATTAAATCAGAGTCAGCAAATATTTTCTCAAGGCCTGGAATAAATATTTTAGGCTCACAGGCCATATATATATATTTTTTAAGCTTTATTTATTTATTTGAGAGAGAGAGAAAGCATGCGTGGGTACATGCTTCAGCGGAGGGGCAGAGGGAGAGAATCTCAAGCAGACTCCCACCTGAGTGCTGAGCCAGACTCTGGGCTCAATCTCATGGCCCCGAGATCATGACCCAAGCTGAAATCAATAGGCCCATGCCCAGGGACGCCAGGGTGGCTCAGCTGGTTAAACGTCTACCCAAATCAAGCTCCCTGATTTCTGCTTCTCCCTCTGTTTCTGCTGCTCCCCCAGCTTGTGCTTTCTCCTCCCTCCCTCTGGCTCTCTCTCTCAAATAAATAAATAAAATCTGGAAAAAAAAAAAAAAAGAAAAAAAGAAAAGAGTCCCAGGCCTAACCAACTAAGCTATTTGGGTGCCCAGGATATATATTTTCTATTATAACTGAATTACTTTGCCATTAGAGTATAAAAGTAATAGGTGATATATAAACAAATGAATATGGATGTGTGCCAATAAAACTTTATTTATACAAGTAGGCATAGCTTGCTGACCCTTGTATCAAATAATGAAATAAAGGCATTATTATTAAAAACAGATCTAGGGGCGCCTGGGTGGCTCGGTGGGTTGGGCCGCTGCCTTCGGCTCAGGTCATGATCTCAGAGTCCTGGGATCGAGCCCCACATCGGGCTCTCTGCTCTCTCGGGGAGCCTGCTTCCTCCTTTCTCTCTGCCTGCCTCTCTGCCTGCTTGTGATCTCTCTGTCAAAAAATAAATAAATTAATTAATTAAAAATAATAATAATAAAATAAAATAAAAAAAATAAAAACAGATCTAAAAATTAAATCTAGAGATAAACCTCTATATATTTTCTGTGATGTTTAAAGTCCAGAGAAAACCCAATCTATTTAAGAAGTCTCTTCATACGTTTCCTGCTTAATAGTGAAAAACAAAAGGCACATATCATTGTGAAACACTATTTCCTTCTTGCTGCAGTAAAAAAATGAGGTTAAATGGTACATGAAAAGCAATATTTTTCTATTTTTCAAACTGCATTCATTTGTTAGCAAATGCTGTTTGAACAACATATATAAAATATTTCCAGGATGCCTGGGTGGCTCAGTCAGTTAAGCACTCACCTTTGGCTCAGGTCATAATCTCAGGGTCATGGATTGAGCCCCACACTGGGCTCCCTGCTCAGTGGGGAGTCTGCTTCTCCCTCTGCTTCTGATGCTCCCCTTGCTTGTGCTCTCTCTCTCTCTCTCCCTGGCTCTTTCTCTCAAATAAATAAATAAAATCTTTAAAAAATTAAAAATTAAAAATTAAATATTTCCTAGGATTTAAGAAAATATTACAAATTATGGAGCATAGGAGATTTGCTATACAGTAGGATATAAGTTTTCTTCACGTGCCAGTTAAAGGATTCTGTCGAGACATTCTGTTAAACAGTGAAATATGAAAGGAACTGTCTCTTAAGGGCCACTAAAGGGAAAATGTACAAGAGAAAAAAAATCTTCTACAGTGTAAGATTTATTTTGTTAAAATAAAGTTCTGGGGCGCCTGGGTAGCTCAGTCCTTTGAGCATCTGCCTTCAGCTCAGGTCATGATCTCTGGGTCCTGGGATTGAGCCCCAGCTTCAGACTCCCTGCTCAGCAGGGAGAGCAGAGAGTCTGCTTCTCCCTCTCCCTCTCCCCACCCCTTCTGCTCCTGCTTGGTCTCTCTCTTTGTCTCAAATAAATAAATAAAAATTTAAAAAATAAAATAAAGTTCTATTTTAAATAATTAATAAGGGGTGCCTGAATGGCTCAGTCGGTTGAGCATCTGCCTTTGGCTTGGGTCATGACCCCAGGATCCTGGGGTAGAGTCCCACACTGGGCTCCCTGCTAAGGGAGCCTCCTTCTCCCTCTGCCTGCTTGTGCTCTCTCTTTCTCTGCAAATAAGTAAATAAAATCTTTTAAAATAATAAATAAATAAATAGTTTTATGAAACACAACTTAAGTATACCCACTGAATAAGCAGCTGATTTAACCGGAAATTTAAAAGGATTCTGGGTGGGGGTAAAGAAACAGCACTATGCATGGAATTCTTCCCTGAGTCATTCTTAAGCAAGCTACTACAGCAAAGAAATTGAAGATGGAAGTGTTGAATGCTAAATGATTTCACTGAAATGGTTTATTTTATAAAAAATAAGACTTTTACATGATCTCAGGGTTGTAAGATCAAGGGGCTCCTGACTGGGAGGGGAGCCTAGTTAAGATTCTCTCTCTCCCTCTAAAAATAGTAATAATAATAATAATAATAATAATACCTTTAAAATGTAGTAGTACCATTTACTATTGTGTCAAAAATACATTAAATCCTGGGGAAGGGGCGCCTGGGTGGCTCAGTGGGTTAAGCCGCTGCCTTCGGCTCAGGTCATGATCCCAGGTCCTGGGTTCGAGCCCCGAGTCGGGCTTTCTGCTCAGCGGGGAGCCTGCTTCCTCCTCTCTCTCTGCCTGCCTCTCTGCCTACTTGTGATTTCTCTCTGTCAAATAAAAAAAAAAAAAAAAAATCCTGGGGCAAGGGGAGAGATATAGGAACACCAAAAGGAAATTTACAGACTACTATAGAAAAAATAACTGTAAAGCTCTAGCTAAATGGAAGGACATATCACATTTGTGAACTGGAAGACTACACCTAGTTAAGATGTCAGTCCTCCCAAATTAAAACACAGATTCAATGCAAACCCAGTCAAATTTCCAGTAAGTTTTTTTTCTTAACAGAAATTGACAAACTGATTCTAAATTTCATCTAGCAATACAAAGGACCAAGAACAGTCAAGGCAGTCCTGAAGAACAAGCTGATAGACTTACACTACCAAATATCAACACCCATTATAATAATAATACAGACAGTGTAGACTTGGTGCAAGGGTACAAAATGACCAACGGAATACAACAGAGAATCTGAAACAGACCCACACATGATGGTCACTTGGCTTATAACAAAGATGACACTATAGTACAGAAAGGAAAGAATAATACTTTCAATAAATGGTGTTAGATCAACTGGATATCTAAGTGTGGGTGAGGGATGGGGGGATATACCTTCACCACCTCACACCATACCCAAAAAAAGTAACTTCACATCGCTGCAGATCTGTGTGAAAGTAATGAAAGAATAAAGCTTATAAGTGAGAAAATAGAAGAATAGCTTCCTGATCTTGGAATAGGCAAAGTTTTCTTTAAAAGAACACAAAAGGGCTAAACATAAAAGAAAAAGTTGATAAACTGAGAAAAGATATTCACAATATAGAACTTGTATGTTCCAGAATACATAAAGAACTCTGACAAACAAATAAAATGACAAGCAACACAATAAAAGGGGGTGCAGAAAACCTGAACACTTCACAGAATAATAAATCCAGAAAGTGTGTAAGTGTGTGGATATAGATATGATCAATGTGTATATATGCCATATATACACACATACATACTGTCTAGACTTATATACATATATTTATTTGCCATATGTATATATTATTCATATATTTATCAATAAAAAGATCCTCTACTTCGTCAATCATTGGGGAAACACAAATTAAAACCACCTGCAGTAATACTACACACTAACCAAAAGGGCTCGAATTAAAAAAACAGGCAAATACTAGGTGTCGAAAAGAATGTCCAACAACTAGAACTCTCACATACAGCTTGTGGGGCTGTGTATTAGTATCTATTGCTACACAACAAAACTAAGTTGCTTAAAACAATAAACATTTATTATCACAGTTTCTGAGAGTCAGGGATCAGCAAGCGCCTTAACAGGTGGTTCTGGCTCAGAGTTCTCAAAAAGGTTCATGAAGGGCTATTGTCACTGAAGACTTGACTGGGTCTGGAGGATCTACTTCCAAGATGGCTCACTCACGCTCCTTGCAAATCAGTGCTGGAGGTTAATCAAGGGAGCCTCAGTTCTTCTCCATGTGGGCTTTTCCCTAGGCTGTTTGAGAGCCTCCACAATATATTGGTGGGCTTCCCCCAGAGTGAGTGATCCAAGAGACAGACAGACAAACTCTTATGACCTTGTCTCTGAAGTCATGTACCATCACTTTTAGTTTACTCTATTTGTTGGATTCAAGTTACCAAGTTAGTCAAGAAGAGGGGAATTGGCTCTACCTCTTGATAGGATGAGTATCAAACATTTGTGGACATGTTTTAAAAACAAATACACCCACTTTGGCAAAGAAGGTGACAGAACCCACTGTGAAGCACATGTATCTTACCAAGGCCTGCAAGTGCTAACCTCCTCTTGCTCATGCTGATTATAGCATGACCTCATCAACGTAATGATTATGATTATGACTAGGAGTATGACAAGGAGTACAGGAGTGGAAGTGTTGATGCAGCTCTGAGCAAAACCAGAAAGGTATACTGAATCTTCTCCACTGGACTGACTGAGATAGAAAAGAATGCATTCACCAAATCAATGTCCACATATTAACGTGCTCTAACAAAGATGCCACACGCATGCCAGCAGTCATAATTAGGGCTATTCAGATAAACTGCTGAAATCACATTCCCTAGGATCCATCCAGTTTTGTAGGAAGGCAGACCAATGAATTAAATGTCAATATAATAGGGACCACCATCATTGTATTCTTTTTTTTTTTTTCTTTTTTTTTTTTTTGTCTTTTAAAGATTTTATTTATCCATTTGACAGAGAGAAATCACAAGTAGGCAGAGAGGCAGGCAGAGAGAGAGGAGGAAGCAGGCTCCCCGCTGAGCAGAAAGCCCGATGCGGGGCTCGAACCCAGGACCTGGGATCATGACCCGAGCCGAAGGCAGCGGCCCAACCCACTGAGCCACCCAGGCGCCCCCTTATTTTTTTTTTAAGATTTTATTTATTTATTTGACAGAGAGACATCACAAGTAGACGGAGAGGCAGGCAGAGAGAGAGAGAGAGAGGGAAGCAGGCTCCCCGCTGAGCAGAGAGCCCGATGTGGGACTCGATCCCAGGACCCTGAGATCATGACCCGAGCCGAAGGCAGCGGCTCAACCCACCGAGCCACCCAGGCGCCCCACCATCATTGTATTCTTAAGATACTTAAGAGTAGCACTAATCTCCACCGTCCCTCACAGAATGTGGTATTGGTTTTGACTCACGATCACCGGTGGGGGGGAGCAGACAGCAATTGAAAAGGCTTCCACTTGCCCTTCCCCACTATGAGAGCTCTTATTTGACAGGTCAAGGATCTGATGTGGGTGCTACTCCCGACTGTTAGGTAGGGCCATCCCAAGCATACATTTCAGGATAGAAGAAATGACTACCTGGTAGATCTGTGAGATAATTCCACTTCTAAAAAAACATCATAAGACAGTAATAAGATAAATATATACTAGCATTATACTAAGTGAAAGAAGCCAGACATGATTCCATTTAAATGAAATGTCCAGAACAGGCAAATCCACAGAGACAGAAAGTGGGTTGTCAAGGGCTAGAGAATAGGGAGTGACTGATTAATGGGTAATGGGGTTTCATTTTAGGATGATGAAATGTTCTGGAATTAAGATAGTGGTGATGATTGCTCAACATTGTTGGAAGAAAAAAAGCACTGAACTGTACTCTTCAAAGCAGCAAATTTTATGCTCAGTATTTTATCTTAAAAAAAAATAAAAAAACAAAAACAATACTGAATGGCTGTTAGCTGTGTGGTGAGCTGGCTGATGTATGAATGAGGGCAATTTACAAAACAGAATCCAGCTCACAGCTCTATACACTCTAGCACATGGAGCCCTTGCAAAATGCTGAGGATACAACTATAATTCACCATTCACATTAACCAGTACATTATAAAGTGACTCCTTCCTGTTCTCTGAGTGTCTATTTAAATTCGAAAAGCTTGGGGCGCCTGGGTGGCTCAGTGGGTTAAACCTCTGCCTTTGGCTCAGGTCATGATCTCAGGGTCCTGGGATCGAGCCCCGCATCGGGCTCTCTGCTCAGCAGGGAGCCTGCTTCCCCCTCCCCTCTCTCCGCCTACATCTCTGCCTGCTTGTGATCTCTGTCTGTCAAATAAATAAAAATCTTAAAAAATAATAATAAATTTGAAAGGCTTGGGGCTTCTTCAAGAAAAGCAGTTTGGGGGCCTGGGTAGCTCAGTTGATTAAGCAACTGCCTTCAGCTCAGGTCATGATCCCGGAGACCCAGGATCGAGTCCAGCATCAGGTTCCCAGATCCATGGGGAGTCTGCTTCTCTACCTCTGACCTCCTCCCCTCTCATGCTCTCTCTCACTCTCTCTCTCTCTCAAATAAATAAATAAAAGCTTTAAAAAAAAAAAAAAAGAAAGAAAGAAAGAAAAGCAGGTTGCTGTCAGGGCTAACTTAGCAAGGTCCTTGGCTTCTTCAGCTCCGGGCAGTAACTGGCTCTGGTACTTACCTCACTTTCCCTGACTGGAGGAAACGATCTTCTACAGAAGTCCAGAAAGATAGGAAGAAAGGATTCAAGAACTAGCACACAACAAACAAATATTTAGTGGATAAACTGTCCAGAAGTTTTCAAATTCTGCTCTGCACACCGCCCTCTCACCCAAGTTCCTTGGTAATACCTGGTTCTTTAAGCACAGCAGCTCTATTTGATTGAGTTTTAAGTTCTGGAAACAGGCTTCTTTTTTTTGTTGTGAACATCTGTGAATTTTGCTCATCTATCTCCCCATCTCCCAAACCCTTCTTCATGTAAATACACCTTGATCTTCCCTTAAGGGACCACTCTTACCTGCTCTCAGCCCACATGGCTCCAGGGAGCTGTCCCTAACCCCTGGGTTCCCTGAGTAGAAAGAACATAACTGTTGGCCAATGAAAGTCCCGCATTCTTCTGTGCTTACTTTAGGGTGGACACATGACCCAAGCCAAAATCGTACCCTAGGCTGCCAGCACCATCAGGAAAGAGGTATTATCTTTCAATAGCGGTTACTCAGCTAGTAGAATGCACACCCAAAGCTGATACTATCTTTGCCACTGCATGGGTGGAGCCTGCCTAAGAATGACACCGAAACAAAGAAAAGCAGAGCCAAAGGAAGAGAGATTAGGTCCAAATGACATCATTCAAGCCCCTTGCTGTTTGGATCTTGCTGTTTCTAAAGGTAAATAGACTTCTAGCCTCTTAGTTACTTCAAGTCACTAAGCCCCTCTCTTGCTTGGCTCAGTGGGTTAAGCCACTGCCTTCGGCTCAGGTCATGATCTCAGGATCCTGGGATCAAGTCCTGCATCCAGCTCTTTGCTCAGCGGGAAGCCTGCTTCTCCCTCTCCCACTGCCTGCCTCTCTGCCTACTTGTGATCTCTGTGTCGAACAAATAAATAAAATCTAAAAAAAAAAAAAATACATGGACACCATGTCCCACTCACTAGAATAGTTGTAATTAAGACAAAATGAATGAAAAATAACCAGTATCGGCAAAGGAACTGAAAAATGGAACCTTTAGACACTGCTGATAGGAATGTAAAATGGTGCGGCTGCTGTGGAAAAAAGTTCAGGTGGTTCCTAAAATAGTGGAATATAGAATTATGCTTTAATCACAATTCTACTCCTAGGTCCTGTATGTAGCCAAAACAATTAAAAACTGGTACTCAGGAGCACCTGGCTGGCTCAGCCAGTAGAGCATACTACTCTTGATTTTGACCCCTACATGAGTTTGACCCCTACATTGGGCATGGTACCTACTTTAAAAAAAAACAACTGGTACTCAAACAAGTACATGTACATGCGTGTCTGTCTATCACCACACTACTCCTGAGAGCAAAAAGGTGGAAACAGCCCATGGGTCTAGTGTCTATCACCAGATGAATGGACAAAAAACTGTGGGGTGGGGTGTGTGTGTATATTCTAGTATCATATGATATAATACCAGCCATAAAAAGGCATGAAGTTTTCTGATATATATTACAACAAGGATGAAACTTAAGAACATTATGCTAAGTAAAATGAGCCACACACAAAAGGAAAAATACTGTATGATCCTATATAAAACACAGGAAATATGAAATATCTAGAATAAGCAAACTCATAGAGACAGAAAATAGATTAGAATTTAACAGGAGCTGAGGGGAGGTTATTGCTTAATGGGTACAGAGTTTCTTTTGGGATGACGAAAAAGGGGGGCACCTGGGTGGCTCAGTGGGTTAAGCCTCTGCCTTCGGCTCAGGTCATGATCCCAGAGTCCTGGGATCGAGCCCCGCATCGGGCTCTCTGCTCAGCGGGGAGCCTGCTTCCTCCGCTCTCTCTCTGCCTGTCTCTCTGCGTACTTGTGATCTCTGTCTGTCAAATAAATAAGTAAAATCTTAAAAAAAAAATAGACCTTACCAAGCTTAGGATTGTGTATGGTATATGGGATGACGAAAAAGTTTTGGAAACAAAGAATGGGGATGTTTGTATAACACGGTGAATGTAATTATTGCCACAGAATTATGTATTTTAAAATGCTTAAAATGGCAAATTATATGTTATATATTTTACCACAATAAAAAAGCTTTTAAAGAAAATGATGTACTGATAAATGCTACAATGTGGACAAAACTTCAAATTATTATGCTAAGTTAAAGACACAGGGTGCCTGGGTGGCTCAGTTGGTTAAGCATCTGCCTTCAGCTCAGGCCATGATCCTGATCCCAAGATCCTGGGATAGAGCCCCGCATGGGGTTCCAAGCTCAGTGGGGAGTCTGCTTCCCCTCTGCCCCTTCCCCTGCTCCTGTTCGTTCTCTTTCTCTCTCTCTCTCTGTCACACATGCACCTGTGCAAAAATAAATAAAATCTTTATAAAAATTAAAAAATAAAGAAGTTAGACACAAAAGGTTACATATTGTATGATTCCATTTATATGAGATCCCCAGAATAATTAAATCCACAGAGAGAATGTAGATTGATGGCTGCCAGGGGTAAGGGGAAATGGGAAGAAACTGCTGAATAGGTAGGTGCTTTACTCTGCAGTAGTGGAAATGTTCTGGAACTGAATAGAGATGGTGGGGGCATAAAACTGTGAATGCACTGGATGCCACTGAACTGTTCAATTTACAGCGGTTAACTTCATAATGATACAACCTTCACCTCAATACATTTTTTTAAGTACATGAGAGAATTCAGGGAATCATCTGAGCAATAGGAATTACGGCTAAGAGGCAGGGCAAGCAACAGCAAGGAGCCCCAGCAAGGAGGCTGAGAGTCATCCAGGAGCAGCAGGAAGAAGCAACTTGAGGCCGCCCTAACCCAACACCTCCCTGCATCAGTGAGGGGTAGCTAAAGCTACTATAACTAAGAGACCCCCGTTCACAGTAGGATTAAATCAAAGAGAAGTTCACTTCTCTCGCATATAACAGTTTAGCAGTGAGCAGTCTGTGGCAGAGAGTGGAACTTTGCCATCCTCACTCAATGTGACACTTCCATCTCTGGGACCAAAAAGTGCTGTAGCTCTCATCATCCCCCAGCTGGCAGGAAGGAAAAAGGACAAGAGAAACATTCAGCCAGTACTTTTAAGCACATGACCCCAAAAGTGGCAGATATGCCACTTCCACTTAGATTCCACTAGTTCGAACTTGGGCATCCGGCCACACCTAGTTGCAAAGAGTTACAAAAAGCTGATATACACCCAGCTAAAACTCAAGTGCTCTGTCATTAAAAAAAGAATGAGAGTCAATAATGGCAAAGACAACTAACAGTCTCTGCCCTTTATAGTCACTTCAGATACTCTTTATTTTTTTTTATTTTTCTAATGAAAGAACTAATTTCTTTTTTTTTTTTTTAATTTATGTATTTGACAGACAGAGATCACAAGTAGGCAGGAGGCAGACAGACGAGAGGGGGAAGCAGGCTCCCTGCTGAGCAGAGAGCCCGATATGGGGCTCGATCCCAGGATCCTGGAATCATGACCTGAGGCGAAGGCAGAGGCTTTAACCCACCAAGCCACCCAGCCGCCCTACGTTCTTAGTTTTTGGTCAAGTCCAATCCCTCCCTCATGTATCTCAACTCAGACACATAATCCAGATCCTTGTGGTTTCCAGCAAACATTTGCCTCAAGTCCCTAGGCTGTCATAGTCTATCTAGCCTTTCCTGGCCTTAGCTCTCCTGGGAACACAGGGCACAGTGACCAGAAGCAAATTTGACTATCTACCCCTTATTTGACACTTTTCAAGTAATCTGCATTGCCCAAGGAATAAAGTTTCAAATCCTGAACAGGACCTACAAGGCTCTCTACAATCTGAGATCTGCTTGTCTCCCTAGCCTCATCTCCTAAATATGTTGCCCTAAAATTCTTTCCTCTCACTATGCTTCCTTTGCTACTTGTGCCTGCTCAAACATGCTATTTTCTTTCTCTCACCCTGGGAATAGTATTGTTACCCCCCTACACTTTTCCCACGGGCTTACCTTACCCTGCAGAAAGTTCTCATCCTATTTTCATTATTTCCTATGAACAGCTCTGATTCCAGTCTCATTTTACTCTGGGGACCACTCTGATGCACACTTCACTATCACTATTCTCTGGACATGTCACTGACCATGTCATACCCCATGATGACTTTTTTCCACTTCTTCCTATTCTACTCCTGTCATGTCACTGAGAACAATCTTACCCTGAACACAGCTGCTTCTGCTCCATGTGTCTGGGTCTCTTTCAAGTCCAAGGCTTCACCAGGCCCCTCACCCCAAACTTACTGGCCCCTGGGTTTAGAGGAGTCAAAATCACAGAGACAGAAAGTAGAATGGTGACTGCCAGGGGCTTGGGGACAGGGGCACCAAGAAAAGGGAGTAAGTGTTTAATGGGTATAAGTTTCCGTCTTACAAGATGAAAAGCATCCTGGAGATGCATGGTGGTGATGGTTTCACAACACCATAAATGTATTTAATACCATCGAACTGTACACTTAAAGATGGTTAAAATGGTAAATTTTATGTTATATGTATTTTACCACAATAAAAAAAATGGTGGGGGTGGTAACAGGTACGAAGACTTAGGAGAGAGAAAGTGCATATCCCAGTGGCGGGGCGGGGGGGCAGTTTGCATCCCGATCTTATTCTCCCTCGCCTTCTTTTCTGACAGTGACACACTTCTATTAGGATTGCATCTGAATTCAGCCTCATTTTACCCTAAAGAGAGTTCAGACACTAGCCCCATTTTACTCTAGGATCAGCTCTGACTAATCACCACACTAATCACCACCCCATAAAAAGTCACATTCCAGTACACCCTGGATGTGGCTGACACTCTGACCTTGGCTGACATTAAACCTCAGGAAAGAAGAGCGATGTGATGTAACCAGCCTGAAGTAACTCTAATGTTATTCCAAACTGTGGGAAGAAGGTCTTTCCCAGGGAGGGGAGAAGAAAATTTTCCTTAAATCATCACAAACCCAGAAGGGGTTCCCTTTCTGTGTGTACAAGCCAAAGGTGTGTCAAATGGCACACGGGAAGATCGCACCCAGAGCCCTCTTTCCAGGCACGTTGTCGGTTTCCAGCTGCGGCTGCATCCCGGGTATCAGTGTGTTCCCATGGGAGCCAATGAACAATGCCCAATGCAGGACATTCAGACTTTGCCTTTCCTCTGGCATCCAGGCCTATGGCTTATACACTTCGCTCAGCAGCAAAGCAGTAATATTTAGACTCTGTCCTTCTATAATATTTTTGGAGATCTGGCAATGTATTAAGTGCAACAGACCCAGGCAGTACAACCTTCTAGACATGCAATCTCGGACAAATAATTTCCCTCACTTCTAACTGTCCTCACCTTGCTAGGCTGTGAAGAAAAGTAAACAAGTATCTGTAGAGCCTCTAGCAATGTACCTACCCCAAATGATTTCATTCAACAAATACTTACTAAGCCTATGCTACATACCAGTCAGTATTCTAGGCACTGAGGACTGGCAAGGAACAAAAATCCCTCTTCCTGTGCAACTAACAAGGTAGAAGGCTGGAGAAAGAAATCTATCAGAAGGTGATAAATGCTGTGGAGAAATTCAGAGAAAGAGGTTGCAATGTGCTTTGAGAAAGGAGTGGCTATTTTTAAATAGAATGACTGAAGAAATCCTCACTGAAAATTTGGCATTTGACCAAAAGATCTGAAAGAAATGAGCTAAGGAGCCACTAGGAAAGAGGAAAAAGAGGGAAGAACAAATGCAAAGGGCTCGAGGCAGGAGCATGTCCATCTTGTTGGAAGAACAGCGAGAAGGCCAGCGGGGCAGGGTGAGCAGATGGAGGGGAGATGAAGATAAACCAGGTAACTGAGAGCCCAGGACTTGGGCTTTTTCTTTTCTTTTTTTTTTTTTTTAAAGATTTTATTTATTTATTTGACAGACAGAGATCACAAGCAGGCAGAGAGAGAGGAGAAAGCAGGCTTTCCGAGGAGCAGAGAGCCGGATGTGAGGCTCGATCCCAGGACCCTGGGATCATGACCTGAGCTGAAGGCAGAGGATTTAACCCACTGAGCCACCCAGGCGCCCCGTGGGCTTTTTCTCAAAAGATACAGTTTTGAACAGAAGAGCTATATGATTAGATTTACATTTTGAAAGCATCATTCTGACTGTTCCATTTAAAATAAATTATTGGGAGACAAGGGCAAAAGCAGGAAACCAACTAAAAGGCTATTAACTCTCCAAGAAAAGGGACAAGAGTAGTTCAGATCAAGGTGGTAGTAGCAGAGGTTATGAAAAATATCTGAATTTTGGATACATTTTAAAGGTAAAACAATAGGATCTGCTGACAAACTGAAAGTGTATGAACTTGTTAAGTTTAAAATGCTGATTAGATGGGATGCCTAGGTGGCTCAGTCAGTTAAGCATCTGCCTTGGGCTCAGGTCATGATCCTGGGGTCCTGGGATCGAGTCCCGCATCGGGCTCCTTGCTCCACAGGGAAATTGTTTCTCCCTCTGCCTGCTGCTCCCCTTGCCTGTGTTTTCTCTCTCTGACAAATAAATAAATAAAATCTTTAAAAAATAATAAAATAAAATGCTGACTAGACATCCAAAATCTCAATTAAGAGGTTAGATAAGGGGCGCCTGGGTGGCTCAGTGGGTTAAGCCGCTGCCTTCGGCTCAGGTCATGATCTCAGGGTCCTGGGATCGAGTCCCGCATTGGGCTCTCTGCTCGGCAGGGAGTCTGCTTCCCTCTCTCTCTCTCTCTCTCTCTCTCTCTGCCTGCCTCTCTGTCTACTTGTGATCTCTCTCTGTCAAATAAATAAATAAAATCTTAAAAAAAAAAAAGAGGTTAGATAAACAAGTCTAAAGTTCAGAGACGTCTGAGCTGGAAACACAAATTCAAGAGTTTTCAATGAACAGATGATCATTAAAACAACAGAAATGGCTTCTAAATGTCATTGATTTATTACACAATAATGAAATACCCAATGAATAGTAGCTGCTTTTATAAACCCTTTGTTTTCTTAAGGTGCTAGAAATATTTGCCAAGTCTTAGCAAGAATAAAATTTTGGTGCCCAACATCTAACCCCATCACCAATCCCTCACGGAAGTGTGACTTTCTGCTCTGCATTTTTCCTTACTCTCTTCCTTCCTTTCAATTTTTCAATTAAAATATCAGGTGAGTGGGTCACCTGGCTGGCTCACTCTGGAAGGGTAAGCAACTCTTAATCCCAGGATGGTAAGTTTGAGCCCCACTTTGGGTGTAGATACTACTTAAAAAAAAATTTTTTTTTAAAAACATCAGGTAAGTGGAGGCATTGTGGTATTAAATGGTAAAGGCATTAATTCTACAGTTAGGTCTGAATCCTCTATCTTAGCTACTTACTGGTTCTATGACCACTGAACTGTAATTTTCTTAGTAAAATGGAGCTAATAGTACCTCTGTTACAGAACTGTTGTAATGATAATACATCCATTCATTCTTTGCTCAACAAATACTTACTGAGCTTCCAATACATGCCCAGGACTGTGTCGCATTGAGTTACAACATGCAGTGGTCGTACTGTCCTTGTCAAGCTGATGGCCCAAGGGACCACAATATTTCTAAACAACTAAGACAAAATTTAAAATTTTTAAAAATCATCTAAAAAAATAAGTATGTAAAGAGCATCACACAGTACCTGGTAAGTAGTAAGCCTAAATAAATGACCATACACTTACTATTTTATAATTAAAGGATATAAATCCTCATAGAAGAATACATTTTTAGAACTGGATGACTTTTTTTTTTTTTTTTGACAGAGATCACGAGTGGGCAGAGAGGCAGGCAGAGAGAGACAGAGAGGGGGAAGCAGGCTTCCCACTGAGTAGAGAGCCTGATGTGGGGCTCGATCCCAGGACCCCGGGATCATGACCCGAGCCGAAGGCAGAGGCTTTAACCCACTGAGCCACCCAGGTGCCCCAAGAATTGGATGACTTTTAGAAATCAAAAGGTCCAATTCCCTCATTTAACAGATGAGCAGATTAAATTACTTCATAATAACTTACTCAGGACACCTATTCAATCAGGCCATGAGCCAGGTATGTGGGTGCAGGGATGAGTAAAACACAGTCCCCGCCTTATCAAATAAATAGGCAAGGGGGAGTGACCTGCCTGAGTAACGTAGCTGCTCACTTAGACTTGAAATCATGTCTTCTAATTTTCAGTGTTTTGCTCTTTCCACTGATCCAAAATTATTTCATTCAAATAAAAATATTTATCAAGAAGCTTACCACGTGCCCTGTGCCAAAGAGAGTGGCATCATAGAGCTCAGCAAGTCCTTACAGGTAAGTTGTCAAAAAGAATAGCTTGGGCTTAGAAATTGATCCTTTTTGGGCGCCTGGGTGGTTCAGTCGGTTAAGCTTCTGCCTTCGGCTCAGGTCACAATCCTTGGGTCCTGGGCTCAAGTCCCTGCTCCTCCCTTTGCCCCTCCTCCCACTCATTTTCTCAATCTCTCTCTCAAATAATAAATATTTTTTAAAAAAAGAAACTCATCCTTTTTTTGCTCTGTAAGTCATCAACAACAGGCAGTAGCTGGGGCCTCAGAGGCATTGGTAGGAAATTATAGGAAGCCAGAGATAAATAAAGTGAAAGCCACGGGCTAAGCAGAGAGAAAACAGAGGAAGGCCTTTCTCCTTCACCCCAGAGATGAAGTCACATTCCCTCCAGCGTAGGGCCAGTCACGAACTCTACCTTTATCTCTCTGGGCCATCCACCCATCCTCACCCCCTTTCAATGACTGAGCTTCCAATGGGAAAAACAACACAGTGGTATGGAGAGAGCACACGTTGAGGGCTCACAGACCTCAGCGGAAATGCAGGCTCTACCTCTAACTGGTTGATTGTTTCTTACCTCTCTGCTTGGAAAATGGTCACTATACTGTACTTATTTATGTGGTGAGCTTAGAATAGTGTTCGATGTATCTAGAAAAATGCCTAGCATGCAGAGGTTACTCAATATATGGTGCCATCATTAATTATAATTAATGTCCAGGTCTCTCTTATCTACCCCATACTCCTTCTCATCACTGCAGGCTCAACACAGCACCAAAGTGTTGGGTGGCTCCAAAAGGAACAGGAAACTCTGAGAGAGACTTGGCATCTCCATTGGTTACATTTCTCCCTCTCTCCTCCCTCTACCTAGACCAGCTCAGCTCCCCACTCCACTTCGCCAACTCTGAGAAAACACAATCTTTGAACCTGCCTTCCCTGGTCCCCCTTCAAAATACCTTCTTCTTTCCTTCCTTCCCTTACCACTATTTTTCTCAAAAGAGAAGTCTACACTTGCTCCCTCTGTGTCCTCACCTCCTGCTCCCTCCCTCATCCCCACCCATCTACAGAAACTGCCCTCACTGGGTCACCAATGACTCAACCACTTCAGTTCAGGGCTCACCCGACTTGTTCTCTCTTCAATAGACACTTGGACACTTTCTTTTTAGAAACTCTTCCCATTCCTGGCTTCCCAGACAGTGCTTTCTCCTACCGGATTGTTCCTCCTCAGACTCCTTCCCTAGCTTTTCTATCTACACATATCAGAGTTCCCCTGGACCCTATCTTCAACCTCCTTCCTTCCCCCACTTTATGGATTTTATTCAGGTGATTTCACCTATTACTCTTTTTTTTTTTTTTGAGAGAGAGAGAGAGAGAGTGAGAAAGAGAGAAAAAGAGAGAGCACAAGCAGAGTGAAGGGCAGAGGGAGAAGCAGACTACCCTCTGAGCACAGAGCCTAATGTCAGCTAGATCCCAGGATTGAGCCAAAGGCAGACCCTTAACCGAATGAGCCACCTATTTCTAATGGTCTCCCTCCTTCCTTTCTCCTAGTACATCTATGTTCCTCTACTGTAGCACTTGTGACACTATATTGAGTGTACATGCCTGTGTGCTTATCTTCTCAGTCATCTGTGGATTGCTCAAGGACAAGGCTTCTGTCTGTCACACCTTGTAACCCAGCCCACTTGCCAGTCTCTCAAGATGAGCAGACAGGCAACCAACCATGATGGAGATACTGCCCCCATATCAGGATAGCAAACTCTAATGGTGGCAGGAAGTCTTAATACTTCCCCTCTTGCAAATGCTTCCAGATGCTGCTTGGACTCTGACCCCAGAGGAGGTATCCTGACCTGATTCCTGGGGCCCTTCTACCTGGAACAGCCTGTTCCTAAGGACCGGAGAACTTCCTGTAGATTAAAATTCCTTGGAAAATGATTTCTAAAATGGGCTAATTACAAGTAGGGCTGGCCACTGCCAGATCCATGTCAGGAAGTCATGTTAAGTAAGACCTTTACATACCTTCAAAAGTAAGTGAGGTGAGTACTACAACAGCCTGAGGCTAGTCTTCCTGCCTTCAATTCCACCTCTCCTTGGGACACTGCCCTTCACCACATTCTGGCAAGAAGTTGCTTCACTAGCCAGAAATCTATGATGGCTTCTCACTGCCTAAAACGGCACAGCACGGTGATTAAGAGCAAAGACCCTAAAATGTATCATCCAGGCCTGAATCCTAACTCCACCACTCAGTAACCATGTGAGTTTGAGCAAGTTATTTAAGTTCTCTGGGCCTCTGTTTCCTCACCTGTAAAATAAGAAAATAATAGTACCTACCCTCCTAGGATTGGTATAAAGGTTAAATACCCTAAAAATCAGACTAAATGATAAAAAATTAAATCAGCTTACCATTAAAAATGTTAATGACCGTGCCTGGCTCATGGTAAGAACTTAGTAAATTATATATAAACATATTCAGGTTTCAAGTCCTTCTGTCATTTAAAACCTGAGATGAGAACTGCTGCCCTGACCCATTTCACATACCACAACTCACCAGCTCCCAATCCTTTTAACTTCTGACTTCATCACTTATGATTCTTTGCCTCTACCCACAATATCGATGCCCCATCTACCAGCCCCTCCCTGTGTTCTTAGCTGCAAATTCTCTTTGGCAGCGCTACCTATAGCTGCCCAGAAAACATCCCCTCAGCAGAGTGCCCCTGGGGGGGTTGCCACACCTAAGAGCAATATAGGATAATATCTTCACCCCAGCACTGCATCCTCCTTGCTCACTCCTACTTGCACGCAGGTTATTTTTACAATCCAAATGCCTCCCTGAACTTCCGCAGTAGATAAAGGTTAAACAGAGTTTTAGAGACTAAGTCACACCATCTCCAGGAAGCCTGCTAGACTACAGTGATCCTCAACCACTAAAGTCTTAATCTGTAAGATATACTTCCTCACTCTTATCTTCTAACCATCTCTGTTAGATGAAGGTCCATGAGGCAGTATCTGGTTTTCCATCACTACATCCTTATTATCCTAGAACAGTTATTGGGTCATAGGAAAAGTTTAATAACTATTTACTGAATGCAATTAATCTAACCCAACCTCTTCATCTTTAAATAAGAAAATGGGGCACCTAGGTAGCTCAGTTGGTTGAATATCTGACTCTTGATTTTGGCTCAGGTCATGATCTCAGAGTCGTGAGATCAAGCGCCGTGTTGGGCTCTGAGCTGGGTGTGGAGTCTTCTTGGGATTCTTGCTTTTCCTCTCCCTCTGCCGTTATACCCCCCACTTGTGCTCATGCACGCTCTCTCTAAAAATAATAATAATAATAATAATAATAATAATAATATATATGTGTGTGTATATGTGTGTGTGTGTGTGTGTGTATATAAAATAAGAAAACTAGGATTGAGAAAATAGAAGTACCTCAGTCAAAGCAGAGTGAGGATTGAAACCCACAACTCTATAAGATTGAAATTACAAATGCAATCCACCTACAACCCACTTCTGGGCCAGCTGCAATTCACAAGAGAGAAGACAGTTCTCTGATTGAACTGAGTGTTGTTCCCTCAAAGCATGGCATTTATCTTCTCCTCCAGAAGCAAAAGACTAAGCCAACTATAGATGTTCAATTAGCTAAATCTCCTACCACTGATTCTGGGACATAAACAGGGATTGGTGGATTAACCAAGATCTCCAGCTTTCTATAGCAACAACCCAGTCTGTGAAAAGAAAGGGAGTCCTGGAGTTACCTTGCCAACCAAAGGACAGGTTGCCATTAACTCTTCCAAACTTTACTAACAGAAAAGCAGGAAGCCACTTTGTGCTCATTTACCTGACTGGGTTCTGTGAATCACAAGTGTCTTATGTAATGTCAATACATGGGTTTATTTGGAGTCTGGGGGTAGGGAGCAGGGAGAAGGGTGGAAATTTCATAATCAAAAAAAAACCAGGAGAGGCACCTGGCTGGCTCGGTCCAGAGCATGGGACTCTTGATCTCAGGGTCATGAGTTCAAGCTTAAACAAACAAACAAACAAACAAACAAAATGTAGGAAACCCTAGATACCTTTCCTTATCATATTAAAGGCACCTAGACTTTCCAAACCTGACCTCAAATGTCTCTTAGAGTAATACCTATTGTCTTCATATGAGAGTGATATTCTGAAGAACGCTGATGTTATTTTTTAATTTACTTTTAAAGAACTTATTTCAAAAGAATGCACTGTACGAATGTATAAAGGTACTATTATTCCACAGTTCCCCAAATGGACAGGACACTAAATAGGAACTGGATTTGGACTACTAAAATTACATTACTTTCTCGAGCACAATAAGCTTGGGAGAAAGTCAACCTGGATTCAGATCTGCCTGCTAACTTTAAAGCCTGTATTTTTCTATCATTATACTATATTCCTTGACAGTTGTTTATTCTAAGAAAAACTTTACTGAGCTGCAGATGCAATGCTAGGTGCAAGGGATATAAGGAAGTGTAAGATTAAGTAATCTCTGCACTCACTGAACTCATAATTTGGAACTGCTCATTGCTATGAAAGAGGGAATGGGGACATTCCCCATTCGGCTGCCACCAGATACAAAGAGCTGCCCTCCAGGAAACAACTAGGTGTCAGTTTCTATTTTGACAGAATCTTGGGCCTCAATGGAATATTTTGAAATCGCTTAAATAAACTCCCAGTTTATTGGTAATAAGAGATCCTAAGAGAACCTGCCTTCATTTGTCTCAACTTGCTCTGCATAAGGGAAAAACACAAGTTGGACAATGATAATTACAATGGTTGACAATTAATGAGAGCTTATTATGTGTCAGGCAATCTGCTAAATGTTCAACATGAATTATCTCATCTTAATCGTCACAACAGCCCTTTGAAGTAGATAATATGATTATCTCCACGTTGTAGATAAGGAAGTAGGCAGAGAGAGGTGAAGTAACTTGCCCAAAGTATTACTAGCAAGTGATGGGACCTAAGTAGACTGACCCCAGGGCCTATGTCCTTCATCACTAGACTAGCTGAGGTACTTACTTCTGTGGGAAGCCTCATCTCACAAATCCTCTATCATGAAAGATTGGGCTCCCACTGCCTCCTATCCCTCTATCTACTTCTTGTCCCTATTCCCTCTAATGTAGCAGTCAATCATCAACAAAATTACGAGTTCCACGAGGGCAGAGATCACTGAATCTTACACTTTCTTGTAACCTGGCTGTATACCCAGCATCACATCTGCAGCTCAGTAAGCATTTCTCAGAAAAACAACTGTCAAGGAATATAGTATAGTGATAGACATAGGCACTAAAGTCAAACAGACTTATAGATGAATCCAGGCACTGCCACTTCTCAGCTATAATCTTGGCTAAGTTACTTAACCACTCTGGGGCTCAGAGTAGTACAATTTTCTTACCATATAATGTTTTGAGAAAACTAAGCTAAGAGCCTTATACAGTGCCTGGCACATAAAAGTTACCCGATTCTATTTGCCATCTTCCTCCTTTCCCCTTATCTTTCAAATATTGGTAGAAAGACCTCTACTCTGGGAATCCAGAGTATAATTAGCTATAATCTTAATTAAGTACTACTTTCTGGGCTTCAATTTCCTCATCTACAACCACAGACTACTGGTTCAGAACAAATGAAATAAAACGTGTGGTTGAAAAAGCACTGCGCAAAGGGAAAGAATTTTTGTCATTCCACCTCACCAGCTTTTAAAATCAGCCTTGAACAGTTCTACACAGAAGTGTCTTGAAGCTCACAAAGAAGGGCCATCTCTCAGAGACCTGAAAGCTGTAAAAGGAGGGAGTATTTGCACTGTCACTAGGAGAAGGAGCCAGTCTCACGGAAGAGCTGAGGTAAGACACTGCCCAAACGGCTTTGCTCCAGCAGTCCCTAGCTAATTAAGGCCTTGCTCCTGCCTGCCAGTGACCTCTGCAAAGGCTAGAGAACATCAAGTGCTCCACAGAAGCTCTTCTCTTGGCCAGATTGACCTAAAGTATTCCAGCCAAGGATCAACCAAAGCTATTGCTAAGAGGTCCCTGCCCTTGACGTTCCTTACAACAGAGCCCAAAACAAGGAGCCCTCAGGCTGTCCTGAGGTTATCAGTTTAGGATTCCTGAGAGTCAGCCGTAAACACAGCTACCAAGTCTCTGGGAATGGAACAGGTCAGATGGGACAGAACTGAAGCTTAAGCAGGCAAAGGCCCTTTGGACAGGTTAGAAAGTCCCCTTATGCTAGAGAATAAGGATAAGGGATCAGTCCTCCTGTTCTTAACTGGAAGTATCTAGTTTTAGATACTGTCAAGGTCACTTTGCAGGCTCTTCTAGAAGTTGCATAGGCCCCAGAGACTTAACCACTTCCTTTGTTCATTAAAGCAGAACTTTCATTCCACCCCTAAGGCTCCCTCCCACAAGCCTGGCTCTAGAGTAACACAGTCCATCCATTCTGCTCTTTAAAAGTTAAAACATATGGGCCCTTTTTGTTGTAAGGCTTTAACTGCTGCATTGATTAGGAATATAGGCCAAAAACAGCACACATGAGGAAGTAAAGAAGGTTTAAAAAGTACTACAAGTTATAGTCACTGTCCCCACTTAAGAGTTCCTGGTTCCTGTAGTTATTGGTGCTCTTAGAGAGCAGCTAGCTATACAATCCAATAGTCTCCAAACTTTATTTTTGAACAGTGTAACCCTCTCTTTCAAATGCAGTTAAAATTAAATCTATTTATTAGGACTCTTAATATCTAATTAGATCTCTAATGGAATAATGGATCTAGGTAGCAAACATCAGTGGCTCCTAAAATTATCAGGCAAAAAGCTGATGGGAGGGGTGCCTAGGTGGCTCAGTGGGTTAAGCCTCTGACTTCCGCTGGGTTCATGACATCAGGGTCCAGGGATACAGCCCCGCATCGGCTCTCTGCTCGGCGGGGGGCCTGCTTCACCCTCTCTCTCTGGCTGCATTTCTACCTACTTGTGATCCCTCTCTCTCTCTCTCTCTCTGTCAAATAAATAAATAAATAAAATCTTTTAAAAAACATAAAATAAAAAAAATTTTAAAAAGCTGATGGGAAATATTGTAACAAATAGATCAAATTGACAATATCTGAACCCACTTATCAATCTAAACATTATAAAAAGAGAGAAAACCAGATATAGTTGGACATCCTTTCAAAAAGAAAGAAAAGCAGCACACCTCAGTGGCTCAGTCAGTTAAGCGTCTGCCTTCAGCTGTGGTCATGACCTCGGGATCCTGGGATCAAGCCCAGCCACATTCCTACTCAACCGAGAATCTGCTTTCCCCTCTGCCCCTCCCCTCCACTCATTCTCTCT
Source organism: Lutra lutra (assembly GCF_902655055.1). NCBI lineage: Eukaryota > Metazoa > Chordata > Mammalia > Carnivora > Mustelidae > Lutra > Lutra lutra. The sequence goes on along the minus strand of NC_062287.1, from coordinate 58,282,077 downwards.
CTCTCTCTCTCTCAAATAAATAAATAAAATCTTAAAAAAAAGAAAATGAGGGGAACCTGGTGGCTCAGTGGGTTAAGCCGCTGCCTTCGGCTCAGGTCATGATCTCGGAGTCCTGGGATCCAGTCCCGCATCGGGCTCTCTGCTCAGCAGGGAGCCTGCTTCCTCCTGTCTCTCTGCCTGCCTCTCTGCCTGCTTGTGATCTCTGTCTGTCAAATAAATAAATTAAAAAAAAAATCTTAAAAAAAAAAAAAAGAAAATGATTAAACTTGAATCTGATGAAGCCTCAAGATCCAACTACCAATTTATATAATACGGGAACGTAGAAACATGTTCAATGCCACCATAGAGAATAATCAGCAAAATCCAGAAACTGGGAGACTCTTCTGGACAAATAGCCCAGTTTCTCCAACACAGAATTGCAAGGAAAAGGGAAAAAAAGAGAGAGGGGAGGAAACTATGGATTAGAAGAAACTCAAGATTTAGATCAACCAGAAAAAAGAAATAAAAGACATCCAAATTGGAAAAGTAAAGCTGTCACTATTTGCAGATGACATAATACTATAGATAGAAAACCCTAAAGACTCAACCAGAAAACTATTATAACTAATAAATAATTCAGTAAAGTTGCAGGATACAAAATTAATATGCAGAAATCTGTTGCATTTCTATATACTATTAATGAACTATTAGGAAAAAAAATTAAGAAAATAATCCCATTTATAATTGCATCAAAAAGAATAAAATACCTAGGAATAATTTTTTTTAAAGATTTTATTTATTTGACAGAGATCACAAGTAGGCAGAGAGGCAGGCAGAGAGAGAGAGAGGAGGAAGCAGGCTCCCCGCCGAGCAGAGAGCCCGATGTGGGGCTCGATCCCAGGACCCTGAGATCATGACCTGAGCCAAAGGCAGAGGCTTAACCCACTGAGCCACCTAGGCACCCCCTTAGGAATAAATTCATAAATAAACTTACCAAGGGGGTAAAAGACCTATACAGTAAGACACGGATGAAAGATATTAAAACTGTTAGACACTGATAAAATGGAAAACTATGAGACATTGATGAAAGAAACTAAAAAAGACACAAATAAATGGAACGATATATAATGCTCATGGATTGGAAGAATTAATATTGTTAAAATGTCCTTACTACCCAAAGCAATCCACAGATTCAGTGCAAACCCATCAGAATACCAATGGCATTTTTCACAGAACTAGAACAAATATTTCTAAAATTTGCATGGAACCACAAAAGATCCCAAATAGCCAAATAATCTTAAGAAAGAATAACAGGGGCGCCTGGGTGGCTCAGTTGGTTAAGCAACTGCCTTCTGCTCAGGTCATGATCTTGGAATCCTGGGATTGAGTCCCACGTCAGGCTCCCTGCTCAGCGGGGAGTCTGTTTCTCTGTCTGACCTCGCCCCTTTCCCCATCATGCTTTTCCTCTCTCATTCTCTCTCTGTCTCTCTCTCTCAAATAAATAAATAAAATCTTAAAAAAAAAAAGAAGAATAACAAAGCTGGAGGTTCCCTGATTTCAAACTATACTAAACTATCTTGTTCCCTGATTTCAAACTATACTACAAAACAATAATAATCAAAACAGTATTGTACTGGCACAAAAACAGACACATAGATCAATGGAATACAATAACAGACAGTCCACAGGCACCTGGGTGACTCAGTCGGTTAAATATCTGCCTTCGGCCGAGGTTGTGATCCCAGTGTCCTGGGATCGAGCCCCACATAGGGCTCTCTGCTCAGCGGAGAACCTGTTTCTCCCTCTCCCACTGCCTACCGCTCTGCCTACTTGTGATCCCTCTCTCTCTGTCAAATAAATAAACAAAATCTTTGGGGGAAAAAAAAAAAGAACAGTCCAGAATTAAACCTACATTTATATTGTCACTTAATCTTTAACAAAGGAGGCAAGGACGTAAAACAGGGAAAAATCTTTCCAATAATTGGTGTTAGGAAAACTGAACAAATATACGGAAAAGAATTAAACTGGACTACTTTCTTACACCCTACACAAAAATCATTTCAAAATGGATTAAAAACTTAAATATAAGACCAGAACCCATAAAATTCCTAGAAGAATACATAGGCATAAGCTCTTAGACATTGGTCTAAACAACTTTTTTTTTTTGTATCTATCTCCTCAGGCAAGGGCAACAAAACCAAATATAATGAAATGGAACTATATTAAACTAAAAAAAAAAAAAGAAAAGATTTAGCTCAACCAAGGTACAGAGCTTCACTGGACGCTGATATGAATAAATTAACTTAAACATTGACTAGTTGATGATATTAAAGGATTACTGTTATATTTTTAGGTATGATAATGGTATTTTGGTTATGTTTTCAAATACAGTTCTTTTAGAAATACACAATAATGTTTGTGAATGAAATAATATGCCTAGAATATGCTTCAAAATAATCCAAACAAATGGAAAGGTAAAGATGAAATAGGATTAATAAAACTGGCCTTGAGGGGTGCCTGGGTGGCTCAGTTGGTTAAGCAACTGCCTTCATCTCCAGTTGTAATCTCAGGGTCCTGAGATCAAGTCCCACATTGGACTCCCTGCTCAGTGGGGAGTCTGCTTCTCCCTCTGTCACTCCCCCGGCTGTGCTCTCCTGCTTTTTCTCGGTCAAATAAAATTGGCCTTGAGTACATTATTATAGACGGGGAGTAATGGACACTTAGAGGTTCATTATACTACCTTCTCTAGTTTTTTGTGTTTTTGTTTTTGTTTTTTTTAAAGATCTTATTTATTTATTTATTTATTTGACAGAGAACACAAGTAGGCAGAGAGGCAGGCAGAGAGAGAGAGGAGGAAGCAGGCTCTCTATGGAACAGAGAGCCTGATGTGAGGCTCGATCCCAGGACCCTGAGATCATGACCTGAGCCGAAGGCAGAGGCTTTAACCCCCTGAGCCACCCAGGCACCCCTGGTTTTTTTTTTAAAAATTTATTTATCTGCGAGAGAAAGAGTGCGAGTACAGCAGGGGGAGTGGCAGTGGGAGAGGGAGAACCAGGTTGTCTGCTACACGGGAAGCCCTACAGCAGGGGCTGGATCCCAGAACCATGGAATCATGATTCGCCACCCAGGTGCCCCTCTCTAGTTTTGTTTTGTTTTTAAGATTTATTTATTTATTTAAGAGACAGAAAGAGAGAGAATGAGAGCGGGTGGGGGGGCGCAGAAGAAGAGGGAGAGAATCTCAAGCAGACTCCCCACTGACCAGGTGGGTGAAGCCGGACTCCAACCCACAACCCTGAGATCATGACCTGAATTGAAATCAAGAGTGGGGCGCTCAACCAACGGAGCCACCCAGATGCCCCTGTCCTCTCTAGCTTTAAATATGTTTAATTTTTTCCACAATACAAAAAGTTGGCTTTTTTGCTTTTTTTTAAGAGAGAGTGTGCATGAGCAAAAGCTGGGGCGGGGGGGTAGTAGAGGAAGAAAGGAAGAGAGAATTTTGTTTTTTAAAGATTTTATTTATTTAACAGGGATAGAGAGAGCACAAGCAGGGGGAGCAGCGGAGGGAGAGAGAGAAGCAGGCTCCCTGCTAAGCAGGGAGCCCAACCCAGGGCTCAACCCCAGGACCCCGGGATCATGACCAGAGCCAAAGGCAGACCCTTAACCCACTGAGCCACCCAGGCGCCCTGAGAAAGAGAGAATCTCAAGCAGGCTCCATGCCCAGCACAGAGCTTCATCTCATCTCATAGCCCTGAGATCACGACCCCAATAAAAATCAAGAGTCAGATGCTTAACTGACTAAGCCACTCAGGCAACCCCAAAAGTTTTTTCAAGTTAAAAATTAAGCTGAGGGGACGCCTGGGTGGCTCAGTTGGTTGGGCAGCTGCCTTCGGCTCGGGTCGTGATCCCAGCCTCCTGGGATCGAGTCCCACATCGGGCTCCTTGCTCAGCAGGGAGCCTGCTTCTCCCTCTGCCTCTGCCTGCCACTCTATCTGCCTTTGCTCACTCTCTCTGTCAAATAAATAAATAAAATCTTTAAAAAAAAATTTTAAAAAAAAAATTAAGCTGAGGGGCACCTGGGTGGCTCAGTCCATAAAGCATCTGCCTTCTGCTCAGGTCATGATCCCAGGGTCCTAGGATCAAGTCCCACGTTACACTCTCTGCTCAGTGGAGAGCTTGCTTCTCCCTCTCCCTCTGCTGCTCCCCTTGCTTATGTGCTCGCTCTCGCTCTCTCGCTCTCTGTCAAATAAATAAAATAAATCAAATCTTTTTTAAAAAAATAAATAAATAAAAATAAATTTAAAATAAGCTGAGTATGAGGGACTACGGTTGAGACATATAAGTAAAGCCTAGAACTCTTCCAGTGACTCACTTCTCCCACAGTGATCCCTGAGGCAGCTTAGGAAACCCTAGGATACCTAGAAAACAGTCCACAAACCAAAGCTGCATTACAGGGAATACAGATACCTGAGTAAGAGAACCTGGCTTCAGATCTTGGCTCTACATCTTAATAGCAGTGTGACATCTTTTAAAAGTTACCCTCTGAGCTTCTTAACCCTTGTGCAATTAGGCCTCCCTCCCAGAATAGCAACAAGGATCAAATAAAATAAGAGATTAAAATACTGTGTATTTTTAAAGTATGTATGATTGTTAGGACCCCTTAGGGATATAACTTGCCTTTTATTCCTGACACTACTCAACCCCCATCCCACCCCAGCCTTCATGCCAATCCCTTCGAATCTTCAGAAAACACACATAAAACTCTGTGAAGACGTGAGAGGCAACAGGAATTAAGATTAAATGGTGTGCCTATGTGCCTAGCCGGCTATAACATGTGTGTGTGTGTAGGGGGAAGAAGGAAGGCAGTAGTGGGAAAGTGCCCTAGAGATGACTGAAAATTTACCCTCAGCCTAGGTGTCTCTAACTACCAATACCAAATGACAAAAAATAAATAAGTACCAGGCACTTGTGATAAAGGCCCACTCTCAGGGGGAAAATGTTTCACGTTAATGACAGTTTAACTGCCTATTTTTTTTTTTCAAAGATTTTATTTATTTATTTGACAGAGAGAGAGATCACAAGTAGGCAGAGACAGGCAGAGAGAGGAAAACAGGCTCCCCGCTAATCAGAGAGCCCGATGTGGGACTCGATCCCAGGACCCTGAGATCATGACCTGAGCTGAAGGCAGCGGCTTAACCCACTGAGCCACCCAGGCACCCCTAACTGCCTATTTCTGACTCAGAAATAATGAAACCTATCTTTTTTTATCAACACTTAGATTCTATTTTCCTTCCAGAGCCCCTCATATTTTGAATGATTTTGTGTATAAACAAAGTACACTTATTGAGAAATAATTCAACATTTTCAGCTGTATTTAATATTACCACTTTCTCTTTTCAAAATACTGATCCAGATTTCAACCAACTGTATACAATTATCAAAGCTTCAGAATATTTTGAAATCACACACCTCACCATCTTGGCTTTGATACTAATGAGGAAGAAAGTGAAAGTAAACATGCAGACATTCAAGCACTGGGCTGTGCTACCAGTTGCTTATTTTGGCTGTATACTTATGTTCAAGGTCATTCACTCACTGGACAGGTTTATGTCCTATGATGTCATCAACTGCCACTCAAAGCACCAATCAGCTTGAGCAAACTAGTGTTACCACACAGCACTGACACAATTAAAGCAAAGACACTTTTATTGTAAGTAAATGTACAATTTCCATTAGGCTTACTGAAAGCAAGTTACATTCATTTATTCATTCAAAAACAAGTATTTACTAAGTGTCCCCTCCAAGACCCTGTGGCAGGCACTACAGACAAAATGAAGAAGACATAGTCCATGGCCTGAGAGATTACACAAATACACCCCTTCACTGTTTTCGTGGACCCCCAAGTTACCAGAGACCACAGGCCATCAAAACTGTGTGGGAAGACATGACATTTTTATTCCCTTAGGAACACAACTTGTGGAGAGGCAACCTGTTTCAAGATGTACTTCTCGAAAGTACTGCAGGTACAAGTTGCTCCACTACTAGAAAAATCAAGAAAATGGTTTCTAAGATCAAAGTCTCTGTCAGTAAATCCACAGATATTTACTGAATTTCTATTTTGTCTTTGGGCACGGTGCTAGATAACAGATATGCAAACTGTGGTCCTCCAGCCAAATCCTGACCAATACATGTCCTTGCAAATAAAGTTTTACTGTAACACAGCCATGCGTGTTCATTACATACAGCCTATGGCTGCTTTCCTGCAACAACCTGCCACTTCAACAAAAACCATAAGGCCCATCAAGCCTAAAACATTTACTATACGGTCCCTTACAGAAAACATTTGCCAGCTACCATGCCAGACTCGAAAGATATAGAAATGCATCTGTATGTTAACCTAGGTGGTAGTTACATGGGTATATATGTGCATAAAAACGCATCAAGCATTTCATTCATTTAATCATGTTTAAATGAATAATTTTATACTTTAACTCAATACTTTATTTTAATGAAATAAAGAGTATTCAGTCCTTGCCCAACTCCAAATCTGGTAGGACACCATAAAAGTAAACAATTATGGTACAATGGTGATAAGAATCATAATGAAAAGCTATACTAATTACACTAAGGGCACAAAAGAGAAAATAAACAACCTAGCTGGGTATGCAAGGCTAAGTCTTTAGAGAAGATAATTGAGGTTTATCTCAAAGAATGAGTATGCATATGCCAAGTGGATGGTGCTAGGGGAAGAAAGATGGAGGGAAAAGGGAGAGGTCATCCCAGGCAGAGAGCACAGCACATACAAAGGCTCAGAAACTGAATAGATAGATAGATAGATAGATAGATAGATAGATAGATAGATGATAGATAGATAGATAGATAAAATATGACATGGCTTTTGGAGATGACAAGTAGTCCATAGAAATGCTTAGGTAAGGCACTAGCAGAGCAATGTCAAAAGAGGAGACTGGAGCAATACGAAGGGGTCAGACCATGGAAAGCCTCATGGGGAAGGTCACTATGGTGAATGGCCATGTAATTTATGGTCTAAACGGGGTCACTTCTGTTTTTGTTTTGGGTTTTTTTAGATTTTATTTATTTATTTATTTGTTTGAGAGAGAGAGAGAGAGAGCACGCGCGGGCACCTGCAGGGGGAGGGGCAGAGGGAGAAAGAGTATCTCAAGCAGACTCCACCCTGGGCATGGAGCCCAAAGTGGGGCTTGATCTCAGGATCCTGGAATCATGACGTGAGCCAAAATCAAGAGTCAGATGCTCAACCCACTGAACCCCAAAACATGGTCACTTCTGAGAGTAAAAGAGAGCCAGAAAAATATTTGTAAACAAGGTCTATCCCAGGAAGATATGATCATCCTATTATTCACAATATTAAAGAACACAGACTTTAACCCACAAGACAGGACAAGTTAATATAAGATTTTAAAGAGAGGAATACCAAGATTTATGCTTTAAAAAGAGTGTCCTTCACCTATTTATTTTATTTAACCTATTTATAGACTACTTACTACATGCCAAGCACTACCCAAAGCACTTTACAAATATTACTTATTAATCCTCATAACTACCTTGTGAAATATATACTATTATTATCCTCATTATTCAGATAAAAGGCACAGACTAATTAAATAACTTGCCAAAAGTGGCATGGATAAGTGGCGGAGCAGTCAGGCTCCGGAGTTTATACTGTTCCTTTTCTGCCCCAGGGCTCACGTGTGACATTTACTCAGAAACTCCTGAGCCCTCAGACGCTGTGTGGTCCCTTTCTGCAGTGACCCACACCACTCTGTACTTCTTTCCACCACTCATCATACTGTTAAACATGTGTTTAAAAATAAATTAATAAATAGATCTATTTTCTTGACTAGGCTATAAACTCTCTAAGGTCAGGGTTGAAATTATCTTGTTTACCACTGTATTCCCACAGTCTGATCTATTTATTAGCCCTCAATTTAGAAATAGTATTAATAATAGCTAACATCAGGACATCTGGGTGGCTCAGTTGGTTAAGCATAGACTCCTGGTCTCAACCCAGGTCTCCATTTCAGGCTCATGAGTTCAAGACCTGCACTGGGCTCCACGCTGGGCCCACACTGGGCATGGAGTCTACTTAAACACACACACACACACACACACACAGAATAATCATAATGACAACAACAATAGCTAACATTTATTGAGCACTCACCCTGGGCTATGCACTGTTCTAAGAGCTTTAAACATATTAATTGATTTAAGAGAAGCTGAGTAAGCCATTCAAAGGTCACAAAGCTAGTAAGAAGTGGAGCCAGGATTGTACATCCAGCTCAATGCCCTCTACTTTCTGCTATACTACTTTTTTTTAATTGAATAAATAAAAATACGACTTAACAAAATTGGTACCTCTGGTATCTAAACAGTGCCTGGCACTCAGCACACATTCCAAAAATAAATGACTCTTTCAGGTGCTGAGAAAGAGACAACCTGTTACCACATCGCCTTCCTCCCAACAAGGCAGCCTGGCCCACAGAACTATAAGCATACACCCAGATCACTGGGGAAGAAGCGTAGTGCAATGGTTAAAAACACAGGCCTTGGATTTAGAACATTAAATCTCTAATTAGGTTGAGTCCCACTTACACCAGTTACTAGATATGTGACCTTAGATTCCTCATGTATAAAATGAAAATATCAGTATCTATCTCACTGGTTATTGTGAGAATTAAGTAAGACAAATAATAATTGCACAAAACACAGAAGTACTCAATATACATGTGTTTTTATTATAACAATTAGCATTATGATTTTATTATTATTAACTGTCTGATTAGTTAATGATGGACTTAGCTGTAGCTCAGAGTTTCTGCGACCTCCTGCTAGGTACCTTGGGACCCCCCCCCCAAGTCTTATACCAAAATTGACTATTTTACAAGTTTAGAGTTCAGGTAGGTACTGTGTATGACCAGTGTTTCATGGAGCTGTAGACTTCTGCCCCAGTGCCTGAAGAAGTGACTATCCTAAGGGTGGGGTCCCATTCCATTGCTTAGGCCATGCCTTCCAGAAGCAAAACGAAACCACTAGCCCTAACTGACACAGTTGCCCATGAAAGACACCACACTAAAAAACATTTGTACATGCAATAGCCTGTTGAACTTAAGACTTCAGTCACATCCTTACCTTCAGGTTAGAAACACTGATTTAGTCCACAAGACTGGCCAGGAGAAGCCAAGAGCTTCTGTCATTGCTGCGGGGTCTAACGGTGGTGACAGAAAAGTATTAGAATTCTGAGGTGCCATAAAATATTCTCTGTAATCTCTGTGACAAACTTAATTCCAAGCCCCCTAGATGCCCAGCCCTGTATTAGGACCAGACAGATCTGATCAGAGAAATCACAGAGTTGGGAGAACAAGGGGAATCTCCAGAGATCAACACCTGATTTGGTCCCTGCTTTCAGACTGTAATACATCTATCACTAGCTTCATTTTACAGACAAGGCAGCTTAGGTCCCGAGTGGCTAAGCGACCCAAGGCTAAATGGTGGCAAGAAAAAATGAGCATCTAGTCTCAAGAAATTACAAGGTAAGACTCATAACACTGTTGAAACACACGGTCAAGTAGTGAGGAAGATCACTCTAAGAAGCTGCAGGGATGGAGCAGAGCTCAGGTAAAGAAGGTCTCCCCGTAACAGCTGGCAGCCACCACACCCCTCACAAAATGAAGGGGCCCCACCTTGCTTTAATGGCTCCTTTATACCTAGGTCCTATGATATCTATTTACCTATCACCCCATGAGATGGTACTTCCTCGAGGTTATACACATTTTATTACCCTTATCTATATTATCAGCACCCTGCCTAGGCATATAGCAGCACCCCTGCTGACTTCAAAAAGACTCATGCTAGCCCCACTCACCCCACTTGCCACCTAATACTGAAAATGAGGCACACTTAGTCCATCAGGCACCTGCCATGCCAAGATGCAGATCCTCAGCAAAGCATCGAGGTAAGGCTGACAGAAAGTGACTGTGGCCAAGTAATGAAGCTCTCATCTGTGCATGTAAGATATTGATGACAACAATCACCTCAGAAGGATGTATGGAGAGTTAGATGTGGAAGCACTTACCACAGGACCTGGCACATAGAGGCACCCAATGACTACTAGCTCCCTCCTCACAACCCTTCTGAGTTCTTGTAAAAACTATTTTGGTTTTGGTTTTGTTATGTTTGTAGACCAATGTGTACTAAACTGCAAGTATTTATTTTTGTGCAGAGCACTGTGCTGATTTCATCCTGGGCATCTCGGGTACAAACTCAGCATCTAGCCTGGGACCCACCCAAGCTGCCCGGCACACAAGAAGCACTCACTCAATAGGGATCTCCCGGGAAGACTACTGGACGTGGACCACGGATGGGTCACTTGCCTGTAGAGCAAGGAGGAGCTATCTGTTCTGTTGGTCCTAGAGACGCACTGGCATCAAAAAGATCGAGTCCCTGGCCAGCATCAGGTGTCGACCTTTTTAGAGAGCCCCTCCCCCAGTAGAGCCTGGCCATCGCGATGACCATAAAAATGCAAGAAGGATCCAGATGAGTTCCTCAAAACTGCTTTAGGGACCATACAGCAATGTTCCAAACTACCGCATCTCCATTTAGGACCTGGGTTGCAATATTAAGCTGAACACCCACCTTCGAGAGTCCATGAGTACCCACTGAGAGGAGAGCAAAGTGCTCCTTCCTTTTAGGAAAAGCTGACCTCCTGGGAAATGGCTGGGTCTATATCCTGGCAAATACGATCTGGCAAAAGCTTGGACCCAACAAAAGCATCTTAATCATTCCACCTTGCTGGGCTCCAGGGCTGAAAATAGCCCCAAATGAAAAACAAGCTGTGTGGACTACTTATCCAGTTTCAGAGCAAAGGCAGGCCTTAAGCTGGCTCAAGAGGACAAACCCCTCACTCCTGAACTCAACCAGGCCAGAGGCCTCACCTGTTTCCAGCCCCATAGCAACTGGCATAGCTCTGGCACCTCTCAGGCTTCATCTTCCCAAAACAGCAGTGGAACAAGTGCAGGACAGGGAAGGGCCTTCCACAGTCAGCGGAGCATTGCTTGAAGGGAGGAGAGAGCAGGGAAGGCGCTATTCCTGGACACAGATCTGAGGGCAAAATCAAAGGCCCACACCTGACAAAGAAGCACTCTAGACCTCTGCTCCACCTTCTGGCAATGACCTTAAGAGGTCCCTCTATGGAGGCCCTGTCTCAACGCCTACCTAACGAAGACTTCCCTCATCCCAAGTCAGAGTCAGTCCGTCCACAGTCTTGCACACCAAGCCCAAGCCTGTTATGCACCCTGATCCATGACACTAGAGTCAACTCTTCCCACCCAGCTCTATGTTCCCCAAAATATTAAGCATTTCGAAAGGCAGGTCCCACATCTCATAATGTCCGCGTCTCCAGTTTTGTCCAGTACCAAGACAGCCTCAGAGTAGGTGCTCAAACGCCGGTTTACTGTAGAGTGAAGGTAAGCAGGTACATTGACAAGACAGCAAGTATGAAGACAAGAATGTATCCTGCCTTGCTCTCCCTGTTGTCCCAAGTGTACGCTGTCCTCCAGCCTTGGGTTCAGGCTGGCTTTCCCAGGCTTCCTCTCATCACCTAGCTCACAGCCATCTCTCCCTCCTCTGACTGTGTGCATCCCGGCCGAACCATTCCCTGGACCCCTGGCATCCTAGAAATCTGTTTCACCTCCAGGGTCAGTTTGGGAACTCCTTCAGGACACAGTCAGTGGAATGGCCATATGAGAGCCCACCAATAAGTGTTTACAGACTAAAAAGGGAAAAAAAAAGAAAGAAAGAAAGAAAGTTGGGGCACCTGGGTGGCTCAGATGGTTAAGCATCTGCCTTCGGCTCAGGTCATGATCTCAGGGTCCTGGGATCAAGCCCCGAATCAGGATCTCTGCTCAGCAGGGAGCCTGCTTCCTCCTCTCTCTCTCTCTCTCTCTCTCTGCTTGCCTCTCTACTTGTGATCTCCCTCTGTCAAATAAATAAATAAAATCTTTAAAAAAAAAAAAAAAGAAACCAAAAAAATCTTACCTTGAGCTCTCAATAGCCGATCTATAAGAAGATTTAAAAAGTATCTGTCACTGGTGTCTGTCACCTGGTTTCACCTGGTTGCTCCCGCAAGCTTCGATTATCTGTTTTTTTACCTATCCTCCACTGGTTCCCAGGGAATTCTCCATGAAGAATTCAGGGCAAATGGTTCAGCACCTATATTTGGATCTACAACTGTGATACTCAAGATGTCATCAGAACAGAGATGACAGCTCACTCTTCACATCCCACATCCTTCAGACTATAAGGAGTGATTCATCCATATTCTCCCAGCCAAACGCAGGAAAAGTCCCTTGAATCAAAGGAGGACAATGTTGCATCCCCCACCCACCTAATGGTGGGCCCGAGCCCCAAATCATGTTCAGGTTCACATCTAAAACTGGGAAGGGGTCCGTAAGTCCTCACCTTTGTGGGCTGAAGTCCTGGGAGAAGACTTCCAATCAGAAAGAAAATAAATGATAAATTTCTACAACTGTGTTCAAACCAACAGTTTTTAGCAAATCCAAGTTATTTTTGTTTTTATTGAAATATAATTTGCATGCCATACAATTCACCATTTTATTTTTTTTTAAAGATTTTACTTATTTATTTGACAGAGATCACAAGTACGCAGAGAAGCAGGCAGAGACAGAGAGAGGGAAGCAGGCTCCCTGCTGAGCAGAGAGCCGGATTCGGAGCTCAATCCCAGGACCCTGGGTTCATGACCTGAGCCAAAGGCAGAGGCTTTAACCCACTGAGCCACCCAGACGCCCCCAATTCACCATTTTAAAGGTACAATTCAGGGGCACCTGGGTGGCTCAGTTGGTTGGGCGACTACCTTCGGCTCGGGTCATGATCCTGGAGTCACAGGATCGAGTCCCGCATCGGGCTCCCTGCTCAGCAGGGAGTCTGCTTCTCCCTCTGACCTTCTCCCCTCTCATGTGCTCTCTCTCTCATTTTCTCTCTCACATAAATAAATAAAATCTTAAAAAAATAATAATAAAGGTACAACTCAGTGGTTTTCAGTATATTCACAAAATAATGCAGCCATCATCACGATCTTATTTCAAAACATTTTTCACCACCCTAAAATAAATCCCATACCCATTAGCAATCATTCCCCATTACTCCTGCCACCTAGCCCCCACCAACCTCCAATCTACTTTCTATCTATACAGATATGCCTATCCTGGACATTCCAATAAATGGAATCATAAAATACATTGTCTTTTGACTTAGCAAAATTTTTCAAGGTTCATCCATGTTGTAGCATGTATCAGTACTCTGTTCCATATTATGGCTGCATAATATTCCATTATACGGATATATCACATTTTGTTTATTCATCAGTTGATGGACACTTGGGTTATCTCCACTTTTTGGCTACTATAAATAATGCTACTACAAACATTCATGTACAACACCTTTGGCCTTGCAGGTGTTGAAAACATCTGACTGGCTCCCACACTGTTCACTCATTCTCTTGACTTAGAAAGGGCAGAGTCAAGCATCATGCTGCTTACCATTTAAGAAAGCACTTTCAATGTCCAATAACTCACTGAATCTTTACAATACTCCCCACAATCTCAAGGCAGTTCCTGCTACTATTTTATACATTAAGAAAACCTAACCTTGAAAATTTAAGTAATTTTGTTAAGTCACAAAGGTACAGGGACAGAAGAACCCAGATATTCTCATGGTTTGAGGCAGACAATAAAAAAGTATACCATTGGGGTGGGGTTATGGATACTGGGGTCTTTTCCAGGCAAAAAAAAAAAAAAAAAAGTATACCATTATAGAGATGTTCACAGCAAAGAGTACCTAACTAGTGGAATAAGGAGGAGAAAGGGGTTAGTAAACCTTCTCAGAGGGGTAACATTTGACCTGAGCTGGGAAGAACAATTATAATCTCAGCCACCAGAAGAAGGGAAGGGTATTTCAGACAAAAGAAAAAGTATGATCATAGGCTGAGAGATATAAAAGATATATAGATATATATAACAAATTATTTATTTATATATCTTAAATAAGTTTATGTATTTAAAAGATTCACTTATTTATTTTAGAGGGGGGGGGGATGGAGGGGTACAGGGTGAGGGAGAGACAGAATCCTAAGCAGACTCCCAGCTGAACACAGAGCCCAATGTGGGACTCAATCTCATGACCCTGAGATCATGACCTGAGCCAAAATCGAGAGTCGGATGCTTAATCTACCAAGCCACCCAGGTGCCTCAAAGGTCTAGGTATATTTAAAGACAAGTGAGTGATTTTTAAGTCTAGGAAGGTTTGCCCCAAAAGTATGTTAAAAAAAAAAAATGTCTGGTATTCAGAATATATAAAGAACTCTTATAATTTGTAGTAGTCAGGGTTCTCCAGAGAAACATAACCAATAGGTTGTATATACAGACAGAAAGAGAGATACAGATATGTATAGATATATATATCAGAGAAAATTTATTATAGGAATTGACTCACATGGTTATGGAGGCCAAAAAGTCCCACGATCTGCCATCTGCAGAGAATCAGGAAAGCTGGTGATTCAGAACAAGTCCAGGGGTCTTGGCCAGGTGGTGGGGTGATAGTGTAAGTCCTAGTCCAAGTTTAAAGCCTGAGAACTAGGAGCTCTGATGTACAAAAGCAGGAGAAGATGGATGTCTCAGCTCAATCAATGAGAAGAAGTTCACCCTCCTCCCCTTTTGGTTCTATTCAGGCCCTCAGGAGACTGGATGATGCCTACTGGTATTGGTGAGAGTGGTCTTCTTTACTCACTCCTGATCCACATACTAACGTCTCCTGAAGACAACCTCACAGACACACCCAGGAAATAATGTCTAATCAGCTCTCTGGGAATCCCATAGCCCAGCCCACATAAAATTAACCATCACACAATTCAACAAGAACAAAACCCAATTAAAAAATGGACAAAGAGGGACACCTAGATGGCTCAGTGGGTTAAGCTGCTGCCTTCAGCTCAGGTCATGATCCCAGGGTCCTGGAATTGAGCCCCACATCAGGCTCCCTGGTTGGTGGGGAGACTGCTTCTCCCTCTGCCTGCCACTCTTCCTGCTTGTACTTCCTCTCTCTGTCAAGTAATTAAATAAAAATCTTTTTTAAAAAATGGACAAAGAACTTGAATAGACATTTCTCCAAAGATGATGTACAAGTGGCCAAGAAGCAGAGGAAAAGACAACATCATTAGTCATCAGACAAATGCAAATCAAATCACAATGAGATACCACTTCACACCCACTTGGATGGCTATAATCGAAAAAAAAAAAAAAAAAAACAGAAAATAACAAATGTCATAATGTAGAGAAACTGGACCCCTTGTATACTGTTGGGAGGGAGTATAAAATGGTACAGGTACTTTAGAAAACAGTTTGGCAGTTCTTCAAAAACTTAAACATAGAATTACCACACAACCCAGCAATTCTACTCCTGGTATATATTCAGCAATTCTACTCCTGAAACAAGTACTCAAACAACTACATGTACACACATGTTCATAGCAGCACCACTGACAATAGCCACAAGATGGAAACAGCCAAGTGTCTGCCAATAGAGTAATAAACACATCACGGTATATACACACAATGGAATACTAGCTACCTATAAAAAGGAAGGGAGTACTGCTTCATTCCACATGCTAAACAAAAATGAACCTCCAGAATACTATGTTAAGCCAAAGCCAGGCACAAAAGGTGACATATATTAAGATTCCATTCATATGAGATATCCAGAAGAGTAAATCCATACAGAAAGAATGCAGATTGGTGGCTTAGCGAGTACAGGATTCTTTGGGGGTATAAAAATGGTTTGGAACTAGATAGAGATGTTGCTTACAGACTATTGTGAATGTACTAAATGCCACTTAGTCATACATGTGCATGGTTAATTTTATGTTACGTGAATTTCACCTGAGTTAGGGAAAAAAAAAAAAAGAATGGCCCACGGTACCATATTCTAAAAAACTCAAATCCACTGATGTTTTTCCATCCAGCTTCTCCTTCCTGCCTTTCCACAAAGCCTGCCCTCATGTCCCAATGAATCTAAACCTGCCATTTTAGCAATGAGTTATATTCCTTTGCTCTTGTGTTCTAGTCATTTCTTGTGTCAGGCCTCCTAAAGTCTCCGGTGAGAAAGCAAACTCCTTTTTGAATAGGGTCTGTGGGTACTTTTTCTGTTTTCCTTACAGCATATACCGGTCATGGGTGGAGAGCAGGGAAAGGCACGGAACGACCTCCCCTCAAGCAGCAGTCTCAAGCGGTGCTATCTCTAAGAGATGGAGGTTGGGTGGCCAGGTAGACCGAAGATACAGTTGGCACACAATCATCTAAATCTGATTGATTTGCTTTTGGGGGAATGATGGGGGTTTAAGGAGAATAGTGAAGTATTTAAAAAATAGATTTGGAGCAGGGTGCCTGGGTGGCTCAGTGGGTTAAAGCCTCTGCCTTCAGCTCAGGTCATAATCCCAGGGTCCTGGGATCGAGCCCCGAATTGGGCTCTCTGCTCAGCAGGGAGCCTGCTTCCCCCTCTCTCTCTGCCTGCCTCTCTGCCTACTTGTGATCTCTGTCTGTCAAATAAATAAATAAATAAATAAAATCTTTAGGAAAAAAATAGATTTGGAGCAACACTTGATTTCAGAAATCACTGAAATCTCTCAATAACAACTGTGTTCTTGGGCACCTGGGTGGCTCAGTAAGTTAAGCATCTGCCCTTGGCTCAGGTCATGATCCCAGGGTCTTGGGATCAAGCCCCTCATCGGGCTCCCTACTCAACCAGGAGCCTGCTTGTCCTTCTGCCCATCCCTCTTCCTATTCCCCCTTCCCCCTCCCCCTGCTTGTGCTCTCTCTCACATGCTTTCTCTATTAAATAAATAAATTATTTTAAAAAAAGAAGAAGAAGAATATGTTCTTGATTTTTCACAAGCAACAATTCTAATGCCAAAGTTTTTCAGGAAAACAAGGATTTTACCAGCAAAGTTTGACTCTGAAGCCATCCCTCTGCTGTCCAAAAGCCATTCGCATTGCCCACAGCAGTCAACAGAGACTAGAGACATCGGACCCCATATTCCAACTCATCATGCCCGCACCCACACCACAGGGAATAACCTGCAAGGGTCACAGGCATGTCCTCCTCAGGCTCCTCATGCCTTACACTTAAAATAACACGGAAATAAAACCCACCAAGAAATACTTCCTTTAAGAGCCATCATGTAGCCCTTAAATACATTCTCATAGTAGCGTTAAGACTCATACAGATTAACGATTTCTCCAGGGCCAAGTGGCTAATAAACAACAGCAAAGCCAGATTTTAAGCTCTAGTCTGCTTGCTCCCCAAGCTCACGCCACTGCCACACCACGAAATTGTCCAGCTTCACACATCCTGCCCTATTTCCTGGACATCTGTGGGAGAATGCTCTGACCACGCAAAATAAATCAGGGCTTGTCAGCTGAACACTAACCCTGGCCGCCACAGGGTCAGAACCTCTCTCAGGCAGTAGCAACCCAGAGCACCGACACCTCGGAGACGTACCTGAAACTGCTCTCCGGGTTCCCCCAGCATTCCCCGGGTCACCAGTCAAGCCTCCTGAACACCCAAATGTAGATGTTCCGCCTCGATGGCCCGCGAAGGCAGGGTCCTGGGAAATGCCAGGGACAAATACTCATGTGGAAGGAATGGCAAACAACACACAAATCCAGAAATCAGTAGACCTGAGACCTAGTCTCAGTTGTGTCCCCAGGTAGTTATATGACCTTGAGAAGTTGCCTGACTTTTTGCATTTGTTTTCTCTGTTATAGTACAGAAATAATAACCCCCTACCATCATATCTCACAGGTTTGTTATGGGTGTGATGAACAGAAAGGCTCATCTTTTTTTTTTTTTTAAGATTTTATATATTCATTTGAGAGTGAGAGAGACAGAGCACAAGCAGGGGGAGAGGCAGAGGGAAGGGGAGAGACAGAGGGAGAAGCAGAAGCAGACTCCCCGGCGAGCTGGGAGCCTGACATGGGGTTGATCCCAGGACCTGGAGATCACGACCTAAGCCAAAGGTAGACGCCCAACCATCTGAGCCACCCAGGTGCCCCCAGAAAGACTCATCTTGAACAGGAGAGGGCTTTGTAAAGTGCAAAGCACAAAGTAACTGTGGGGTCATTATGATAGGACTACCACCAGCTGGCTGGAGAGAAGATTAATGTCCATGAAACAATTAGAAGGTGAAAGAGTAGATAATTAGGTACCAAATTATATGATACAGACCTGGAAGATTACAGTCTCAAAAGGGGAATCTCTGGGATCAGTCAGAGACACCACACAGAAAAGAACGGATAGGACTAGAGGACGTTGACAGCAGAAATGTGCAGCCGGCAGGAAGGGGGTGAAGCAGTAGAAGGCTAACAGTGCTGATCAGATGCTGGGCTTTGGGAGGGCAGGGAGGCCACAGTGCACATGCAGGGTCAGGCCAGACTGTGGAAAGAAGACAGTCAGGCCAAGGGGCTGGGGCAAGACACCGCTTGCTGGCGACAGGGAGAACAGGGGAGAGCAGAGCTGGATTTGACAGCAAACACTTGTTGAGCACTAACAATTTGGCAGGCACCGTAGAGGTTAGGGGGATAGCATGATGGATAAAGACATGAACCTTGCTCTCACAACTGCATTTGAATCCTAGCTCTTCTGTCTGCAGTGACATGAACATCAAGACACAAGCTTTGCCATCACAGGACTCTGAATTCAAATCCCTGCACTGACTGCCACATCAGTGACCTTCATGAAGCAACCAAAACTCTCTAATTCCCACTTTCCTCATTTGCAGTACAGAAATAATAATCTTTCACAGGCTGGTGGTGAGTACTAAATTACATAAAGCACATTAAAAAAAGGTAGGTGCCTTCCCAACATAAAACAGATGATAACTACTACCATTATCATTCACCAGCCCTGTGACCTTGGGAAAGTTGCTAACCTCTCCGGGCTTCAGTTTCATCATCGGTAAACTTACAAGGTTGTTGTGACGATGAAAGGAATAACTGGTCTAAAGCAGCAGGCATGAGGCAATAGCTCAGCCAAGTTCTCTTTTCTTTCCTTAGCTCCTTTCCTTAACCCCCTCCCTTTTCCCAAGTCCCACATTTGAGATCTCCCTTGTGATGCTCAGCCCCTCAAGGAGGGCACTGAGGACATAGCTAGGGCACTTGCTGACTCTAGAAGTCAGCAGGCCCATTTGAGCCCAAAACTAACTTACCCAGTTCGGGACCGCTCCCATCCAGGAACACCTTCTTTACTCACTTCTTATCATGTAGCTTCAATTTGCAAGCAAGAAGCCTTTTCTACCTGATGGTCTGACAATTCCTCCCATGAAACTTAACCAGAAGAGAAAGTCCTGAAGTCTAAAATGATGATAAAAGACAGGGGAGTGGTATTTCCAGTGTCTTTCCATAAGAGAAAAGGGAAAGGTGCTGGGCGCCCTGATTGTGGGGCAGACGGGCGCCCTGATTGTGGGGCAGACAGACCTCACAGGCCTCATGTACATAGGACAAGGGCAGCCAAACCTGAGGCAACTTCCAGTGGTTCCGGGAATGTCTGAGAATAAGGCCCTCAGCCTGCTGCAGTCACTCAGGCGTGAGGAAAAAATTAGGTTTTCACCAGGAAAGGTCAACTCATAAATACCTGATTAACCCGAGCAAACACATTCTGCTCCAAGTCCAGGGAGAATTTACAACTGATCCAGAACAGAAGTCAAGCTGAGTACATGTTTTCAAAGCTATAACTAACAATTACTGAGGGAGGGCCTGGTGGAGGGAATGATGGCTGGCTGTAAAAGTTTAATCCAAATCAGGTGAGTCCAGACTCCCCAGTGGAAGCTGCTTTTTCTGGAAACAACTCCTGCACAAACCTGCAGTGCAAGCTACCTTGCCTTGACAGACAAGAGCCACCCTCCCACCAAGACCATGGGAGATGCCAAGAAGCAGAGCATATTAATGACCACATCCTTGCTTCATCTAACCAGGGAATTCCTTTTGTGAAGAAAGAACACCAATAACTCTAATCTGATACCTAAGGAAGGCATGGTCAGATCAAACCTGTGAAGCCACTGGCTAGATGTGCTTTTCCCTCAGTGCTTCCTTTTTTTTTTTTTTTAAGATTTTATTTATTTATTTGACAGAGAGAGATCACAAGCAGGCAGAGAGGCAGGCAGAGAGACAGGAGGAAGCAGGCTCCCTGCTGAGCAGAGAGCCCGATGCGGGACTCGATCCCAGGACTCCTAGATCATGACCCGAGCCTACGGCAGCGGCCTAACCCACTGAGCCACCCAGGCGCCCCTCCCTCAGTGCTTCCTTCACACTTTGCAAATCAGGAAGGGAAAAGGGAAAATGATCTTTCATAGAGCACTCTTACTAGGACTCCTACAAAAGTTGTTAAACTTGTAAATTTTTTTTTAAAGACTCATTTATTTATTTGGGCGGGGGCAGGGGGGTGGTACAGAGGGAGAGGGAGAATTGAGAAAATCCTCAAGCAGACTCCCTGCTGAGGACAGAGCTTGCAAAGACGGGGCTTGATCCCAGGAACCTGAGATCATGACCCAAGTAGAAATCAAGAGTCAGAAGCTCAACGGATGGAGCCAGCCAGGCGCCCCCAACTTTTAAATGTTTTTAATCCTCCCAATAATCCTGTATGATAGCTAATCCCATTTTATTTGTTTATTTATTTATTCAGATTTTATTTATTTGTCAGGGTGCCTGGGTGGCTCCATGGGTTAAAGCCTCTGCCCTCAGCTTGGTTCATGATCCCAGGGTCCTGGGATCGAGCCCCGAGTCGGGCTCTCTGCTCAGTAGGGAGCCTGCTTTCTCCTCTCTCTCTCTCTCTGCCTGCCTCTCTGCCTACTTGCGATCTCTCTGTCAAAAAAATAAATAAAATCTTTAAAAAAAAAAAGATTTATTTATTTGTCAAAAAGAGAGAGAGAGAACATGAGCAGGGGAGAGAGAATCAGGCTTCCTGCTGAGCAGGGAGCCCAATACAGGACTCCATCCTAGCACCCTGCGATCATGACCTGAGCTGACGGAGGACACTTAACGACTGAGCCACCCAGGCATCCCTGCTAGTCCCCTTCTATAAATGAAGAAACAGAGCCCCAGAAAGATGGGCAACTTGCTCAGAGAAGGGTCTAGTAAGGACAGAGCCCAAATCTGAGCCTAGTCTGCCTGATTCTAAAAACTTTTCTTTCAACAATTATTTATTGAGAGATTACTCTGTGCCAAGCACTAGCCTTGGGTGAATATAGAGCAGTGTGTAAGGCTCACGAAAGCCCTGTCATTATGGAGCGCTCCTTCCCAAACACAGCTGTCTCCACATACAGCACACCACACATCTAATAAGCAGATCCACGCATTTCTTTCTCCACTTGCAGGCAGGACTCGACAAGTACGTATGGAAGGACTGAATACAGTCCTTTCCCTCACCTCACAAGAATTCCTCTCAGAGGCTTTCCAGACAGCATTCAACTTGTACTCGAGTCTGCATCCTTCTTCCCACCTATGGCAAGCCAAACCTTAAAGCAAAAGCTTCCTTGTAGTACTGACAAAATGGCTCCAGCCAATGAGCATGACGCCAGCAGACTTCAGAGTTTACAAAACACTTTCCATACGTTATCTTCTTTAGTCCTCATAAAATTTAACAATGTAGGTGTTGTGCCCATTTAGAACAGAAACAGACACGAGAAAGTTTAGTTACGTGTTTTTTGTGTCCTTCTACACAATTGAGTACTGCATCTGAGCTAAAGCACAGTTCCCCTGGGTCCTGAATGCATTCTCCTCCCCTTCTCCTAAGAACATCTCATCATCTATTCTCAATACTAGAGAACCCAAAAGAGTAGCACATCACTATCTAGACCATTCTGTCTGAATAAGCTTTTCAGGTTTCCCACAGCATCAAAACAGAGCAAATAAACAAAAACCACCATTGTATTTCATCCTATTGTGGTATTTACTTTGTTAATAATATTTAGTTACTTTTCCCATTAAAGGTGTTTTAACTGTATTTTTTATGTTCTAATTTGCCATTTATTCCCAAAAGAAATTTTGATGTATAACACTAAGCATATATGCTATATGTGTAGAAAAGGCCCTGAAAATACTTTTATAATTCTTTCAAGTCAGTGAGAAAGATAATTCAACTTATGAAAATCCCTTCACAGACTTGCCTTCTTCTGGAAAGACTTTAGCTTCTGAAGTGACACAGATGGTTAGGTAAAGGTTGCAGAAAGTATAAGCTTCAATTACAGATTAATAACTCAGCACGTTCTTTGCAAAAGTAACCCAACCCCATACCTCCATCCCCCACGCCCACCACCCCACAGTCAACAGGTATATTCCAGCAACCAAGGCCAGACAGAGGGCTCTGTCACCACCATTCATCTGCATTGTCCTAACTTTACTAATTACAAGGAAACCTCAAGAAAGAAACAAACTCTAAAGCCAGATGCCAAAGAAAAGGACCTAGAGGAACAGAGGCCTGCTCCCCAGGAACCCAAAAGGCATCCTACATAAAAGGCCCTATTGCCTCTGGTATAACACAGCACACTCTGAGCAAATCAAGAAGACCCAGGCTTGGCCTGATTCAGAGAGCTAGCCAGGCCTGCCCAACACCCTTCCCTTTACCAGTGCGACACGATGCCTGAAATTCTAACACTATTACAACTTCATTTGGTTCTTTAACAAACACATCCTGAGGGGCACCTGGGTGGCTCAGTTGATTAAGTGGCTGCTTTAGGCTCAGGTCATGTTTTCAGGGTCCTGGGATCGAGCTCCACATTGGGCTCCCTGCTCAGCAGAGTTCTCTCTCTCCCTCTGCCTGCTGCTCTGTTTACTTGTGCGCTCTCTCTCTCTCTCTCTGTCAAATAAATAAATAAAATCTTTAAAAAAAAAAAAAAACACACATCATGAGTGCCACCCCCTGCAGGAGTGGTAGTAGTCAAATGGGAAGGGGGCTGGGGGAGGGGGCTGCAGATCCATGCCTCATGAATATCAGCCAGATTAGAGATGGGCAGAAGGCTCTGGTAATTCAGGTCAAGAAAATAATTTTGCCTGCAGAAACTGAAGATGACTTTCTGGAGGTAAGAAATTAGCTCAGCATGGAAGTCTAGTCGGATATGAAATCATTTGTGCTACTTTAGGAAGGTAACAAGAGGATCTGGGAGAGACCCGGATTTGAATTCTGGTTCAGTTATTAACTGGCTATAATGACAATCAGGCAAATTACTTTCCTTTCATGAGTATTTCCTCATCTGTAAAATGGGCATGATACATATCTCCAAAGACAGCTAGTGAAAAACACTAGTCCCAACCTAGACCATGGTAGGAACTAATAAACATCCTTTCCTTCTCCCTTTTTCTGGTTAGAACAGGAACACACATCAGGAGGAGTGCTCCAAAACAAGGGAAATTACTTTCCAGCTAACAGAGTAAAGCCCTTCGGAGGTTAATAGAACAGAGATTCAACCTGAAGGCATCTCAGGAGTTTATAGAGAGTAGCAAATCCAGGCATCTCCAGATCAAGGTCCCAGGCTCTATCTCTCTTCACCATGGCAACCCATTCTGGGAAAATACCACATCACTGTGCATTTAGTTAGATGAGGAGATGGAAACCCACTCCTCAGCTCCCCGGAAACACAGCTCTGTGCCAACTTCTGGTACTACAGGAGGCTGGAGCTGGACCCAGTAGAAAGATATTGAGTCCAGCTGCCAACATTTTAATTAGTCCAACCTTAAAAGTCTATAACCACAGGGGATTAAAAGGAGCCCCCAGGGAAAGACTCTGCCCTTCACAGGGTTCAGCCAATTAGATTTGCTCAAGTGCCCTAATTTTCATCACTGAATTCTTGAGGGAATCAGGCCTGACCAAGCTCTAACTCCTGGCTGAGTACAGGAAGAGCAGTTGGGTGTGGGCTGCGAGAGAGGCAGTATCAAGTATGCCCTGAGGCCCTGACACCCTTCCAGCATCAGTAAACTAAGCCTTGCTTTGCCAGGCTTCATTCCTCCACCCTGGTGTCCTACTGTGACTCATTTTCCCAGTGGCTATACCCTAGCTGATCCACACCCGAAAAGCTAGCAAAGGCTAGTTTTGATTCTCAGTTCTGGGGTAATCTCGCCCCAGTCACACTTGTATTTTAAAGGAAGATTCTCCAAAATGGAAATAATTTCAAAACTCAAAAGAATAGCGCTACATGGTAAACCAACAGGCAAATATGAAAATTGAGGCAGGCAGGGGTAAAGTGTCTTGTTCAAGTTAATGATAAGATACCACACTCAAAAGCCAACAATCTCTATATTTCTCAAAGGCTCAGGCCCTCTCCCTTGCCTCTCCCTTCCCTTCTCCTGCTGTCATTGAAAGTGAAAAAGGAAGGTTGTAAGGAAAAGTGAGAACCCAGGGGACAGGGGGTAGTAAGGAGAAGGGATGAACCAGGGAATTAGATAGATGACCAGAAAATTCAAAGGATAACTACTAATAAATTACTTCTATATGTATAAAACTAAACACCTGTCACATTATTTCATAAGATCTGTACACGTCAACCTTATAAGTTCTATCATCCCCAAAATACCTGGAATGGGGGAAACAGAGGCCCACGTTAGCTATGTCTACTCAATTCCTAGCCTAGTGTTCTTTTTTACTAAAGTACCTATCCCATAAGAAAACTGTGAAGACTAAAGAAAACCAAGCCAGGAAAAGGGGAAAAAAAGAAATAAAGGCTCAAGGGAAGTAAGCGAAAAGAAAATGCTTTAAGGCAAAAGCAACAAAACAAGAAGCAGCTATTTTGTTAGAAAATCTTGCAATTCCCCTCCACTCTCTCGGAGGGGTGTGACAAGACCTCAGACAAGATGGCCAGTTTTAGGGCTGCTTCCATGACTGGCAGCTGTGTAACCACAGACCTAACAACAACACAAGCAGCCTACTCCCACTTCTCAAGAGGACTCAGGAACAGGTGTACCAAGCTGAAGAGAAGACCTCAAGGGGACTCCAAGCCAGGGCTCACCTCGTCTAGCAGGAGGCTCCCCCAAAGCATAGCCTCAAATTCAGCTATCACTCTGCCCCAACGCCTCGAGCCTGCAAAAAGTTGGTGGAAGACCCTGGGGGAGAGGGGACAGTACTCATCTCTCAGGCCAAGAACAGCTAATAGGATAGGATTGCTTACTGTTCCTTCAGAAACTCCATTTCCCACTAGAAAAGTAGAGACGTGTAACTATGGAAAACCTGGAACATGCCCAGAGAGCCCCAAATGCAGGTGAGTAGTCTTGGACAGCCTAAAGTGAAAGAAGACTTCCCATGAAAAACTGTAAGGTTGGGCGCCTGGGTGGCTCAGTGGGTTAAGCCGCTGCCTTCGGCTCAGGTCATGATCCCAGAGTCCTGGGATCGAGTCCCGCATCGGGCTCGCTGCTCAGCAGGAAGCCTGCTTCCCTTCCTCTCTCTCTGCCTGCCTCTCTGCCTACTTGTGATCTCTCTCTGTCAAATAAATAAATAAAATCTTTAAAAAAAAAAAAAAACTGTAAGGTTAAGTCTGCTCATATTCGGCCAAAATACTCACTATTTATATGGGCTCTACCTCAAGCCATAATCCTGGAATAACACCCTCACACACAGCACTTAAGAGTTTTACAAAGGATGGGACGCCTGGGTGGCTCAGTTGGTTAAGCAGCTGCCTTCGGCTCAGGTCATGATCCCAGCATCCTGGGATCGAGTCCCACATCGGGCTCCTTGCTCGGCGGGGAGCCTGCTTCTCCCTCTGCCTCTGCCTGCCATTCTATCTGCCTGTGCTTGCTCTCTCTCCCTCTCTCTCTGACAAATAAATAAAATCTAAAAAAAAAAAAAAAAAAAAAAAAAAAGAGTTTTACAAAGGATATTATCTTCTATTACCTTCACAAGGTAGAGTTTTGTTTGTTTGTTTGTTTGGGTTTTTTGAGGGTTTTTTTTTTTTCAAATTTGGAGACTAAGGCTCAAAGAGAAAAGGGAGCCTGTTTAAGAGTTTATAAACAGAAAATGGCAAAGCCTGGAATTGACCCCAAGTTTTTTCATCTCCAAGACTCTGATTTTCCTACAGTGAAGGCCCCAACTTTGTTAGAAAGCTTAACAGCTAAAATGTAAGAAACTTGGATTCTCAGACTTGGAATCCACAAAGCAGTTATTGTATGACCTTAGGCAAATCATTTCATTTCTTTAGGCACCAGAGAGCTCATCCATAAAATAGTGAGATCTGAAATAAGTGTGTAGAGCAGTCTTTGGTTTCTAGAGTACTGTGAAGTATAGCCCCTTGCCCAGCACTTCAAATAAAGTCAACTACCCCTCCATGCATCACCCCCTAGCACTGACCCTCCTTCTTTTTTCTAAAAAAATTTTTATTTATTTGACAGAGAGAGAGAGAGAGAGCATGCACAAGCAGGGGGAGCACCTAGCAGAGGGAGAAGCAGGCTCCTCACCGAGCAGGGAACCTGATGCAGAACTGGATCCCAGGACCTTGGCAACATGACTTGAGCCAAGGGCAGATGCTCGACCTACTGAGCCACCCAAGCACCCAATGACCCTCGTTCTAACTGTCATGTTTTCTATTAATGGCACCACCAGACTCCTCACTACCCACACTCAAAACATGGGTATACCTCTGATTCTTCTCTTTCTTTCCCTCCTACCCTTAAACCATAAGTCCTACTGATTCTACATCCACAATGCAGACCCTAATCTCCACAAAGCCTCCTACCTGGGCTCCCTGCCTCCAACCTCATGGCTACCAATGCATTGTATACACACTCTGAGACTAATCTCCCCAAAGCAAAACTCAGGTCATGTCCCTTCCTTGGTCAAAACCTGCAAGAATGACTTTCTGCCTAAAAAGTCATGTCTAAATTCTTTAGCCTGGCATTGAGCCTTCCCTGATCTTTCCTCAATCTTTCCTGCCTTATTTTATAGTACACTCCCTCATAGATGCTCTTCTCCAGCCAATCTGAACTAACTAATGTCCCTTAGAGACTACTTTTTTCCATTCCACACCTTTACTCATGACATTTCCTCTGGCTAGAATGCTGGCCTCAACATATCTTATATTTCTACCAAAAGTACCTGAAGAGCCACTAGGGCACCACCTCTTCCACAAAGCTTCCCTGATCTCATTTTCCAAAAGGACTATAAGTATTATTCATAAGGCACTGAACCTAGATTACCTTGCACAATAAACTATAAAATGGGAGACCCATTGTGAGGATTATACAAGATCATGTATGTGAAAGTAAATAGCCCAGTCCTAGGATAGAGTAGGTACTCAATAAACAGCGGCTCTTATTATAATAAAGAAAAAAGTCAGTGCACATCTTATACTCCCCTATTATACACAGTACTTTTACTAGGCAGGAACTGTCATATAACATGTGACATACACTTAAATGTTGACTGAGGAAGTAAAGAACACTATGAAGATACAGACTCTATCCCAAAGTTTATATCCAAAAGAGTTCAACCATAATGCTAGTTCTGGAAGACACCAACTGAACACACACCACTCTGTAGCTATAAACT
The DNA here is from genome assembly GCF_902655055.1 of Lutra lutra. Classification (NCBI taxonomy): domain Eukaryota; kingdom Metazoa; phylum Chordata; class Mammalia; order Carnivora; family Mustelidae; genus Lutra; species Lutra lutra. Next base: position 58,254,474 of record NC_062287.1, on the reverse strand, counting down.
TCACCACTGTGATAGTCCCATTCAGAATTTATAAGTGAAATACACCATTCTCATTCCCTCCCCCACACCAAATTCCTAATCCCATTTCTTCCAAGCCACTTAAGGAAGAAACCAATGCCACCAACAGTCTGATAAGCTGTACACTTTTTAATCCAAATGCACATCTCTACCTAACTTCAAACAGTAATGTTTCTATTAAACTAAACATTACTGTTTAGTTTAATAGCTATTAAACTAAAATAGAAACATTACTGGACTTTGGGTCAGATAAATCTAAATTCAAATCCTGGCTTAATAACCTTGAGAAAATCACTTAAATCTCAGAGTTACAGTTTCCTTATCTACAAAATGAGAAAAATATTCACCCCTAAGCGTTGTTGTACAGATGTAAAGCACCTACCCCAGTGCCTAGAACATAACAGGTGCTCAGTGAATAGTAGCTCCTCTCATCAACTTATTTGAATTGTCTTTTTTTTTTAAGATTTTATTTATTTATTTGACAGAGAGAGATCACAAGTAGACAAAGAGGCAGGCGGAGAAGGAGAGAGGGAAGCAGGCTCCCTGCTGAGCAAAGAGCCCGATGCGGGACTCGATCCCAGGACCCTGAGATCATGACCTGAGCCGAAGGCAGCGGCTTAACCCACTGAGCCACCCAGGCACCCCTTGAATTGTCTTAATTACATATTTATCTCTTTAGCAATAGGAAGGATGAGTTTCAGTGAACTTTGCCCTCATCAGCAAAAATTAGGTGAAACAAGATCTTCTGGAGTTTGGCAATCCCACAACACACAGGTGTGCAAATACACACACACACACACAAACACACCCTACTTTCCAACCTGGGCATGTATTATATGGGGCAGCCGTCCCCCTGGCCACTACGTTTTAGATGCTGGCTCTGGGAACTTGGCAAACATGGACACATTTGTTTTAACATACACAGTAGTGATGAGAGTTCTGAGAGCTTCCTGAGAGGCCTGAGATAACCCAGAGAGGCCGAAAGGGAGCAGAGCTACTGAATCACCCTGGAGAGAATTAGAAGCACATGAGATTTGGAAGCCTGCCTGCCGGCTTGCCAGTGAGATTTCTGGTCATTACCTAAGCCAGAACTGCACATTAGGCAGCCAGGAGCTCCGTAGAATGTGGCCAACAGAGGAAAGGGACAGATCTGTCCTCGCTGGGCCATGCTGGCAGCACAGCTGACTCTCTTAAACTTTTGCCTCCTCCACCAAGTCTCCCTGGAGGAAAGTGCCCGGGAGGAAAGCTGCTGTGATGTCCGCTCAGGCTGGAGTTCTCTGAGGTCCGGGGAGTTCCAGAATCAGAGATAAAGTTTTAAAAGCCAGCAAAGAAGTCTCCCCCCTCCATCCCACAACCCAGGCTAAGAAAAGCAGTTAAAGTGTATTCTGTTCATTTGGCTGCCTCAAGTATGACCTGAGGTAAACCCATGTGGACCATGGAACCAAAGACAGGGACAGCAGGACCCAAGGAAGGCCTGTCCACAGGACTCATGTCAGCCCTCTCGGAGCACAGCCCTGCTGCAGCCACCTGCTCAGGTAGCTATCGCTGTGGCAAACAAAACCTGCTAGCCAGGGACGCCTGGGTGGCTTAGCCGGTTAAGCACCGGCCTTCGGCTGGGGTTGTGATCCCAGGGTTCTGGGATCCGGTTGGGTCGCGCATCAGGCTCCTTGCTTGGCAGGGAGTCTGCTTCTCCCTCTGCCTCTGCTTGCCACTCCCCCTGCCTGTGTGTGCGCTCGCTCGCTCGCTCGCTCTCTCTCTCTTTCTGACAAAGAAATAAAACCTTTAAAAATGTTATTTAAAAAAAAAAACAGGGGCGCCTGGGTGGCTCAGTGGGTTAAACCTCTGCCTTCCGCTCAGGTCATGATCTCAGGGTTCTGGGATGGAGCCCCGCATCAGGCTCTCTGCTCAGCAGGGAGCCTGCTTCCTCCTCTCTCTCTGCCTGCCTCTCTGCCTACTTGTGATTTTTCTCTGTCAAATAAATAAATAAAATCTTTAAAAAAAAAAACAAAACAAAAACAAAACAAAAACAAAAACAAAAACCTGTTAGCCAGAATCCAGGGCCAAACCATTCCCCAGTGTAACTAATAACTATTGTCAAGCACAGCTTCAGTACATCCTCCACAAATAGGGACAAAATACTAGGGACAAAAAAATCCTCAGAAAACCCACCATGTGAATTCTACCCCTACTCTCAGAGCACTCTGTCTAAGCTCTTCTTTGGAACTGATACCACATTATCCAGCATTCTCCCTTCGTACCTACTCAATCCAAGGATGCACTCATTGCTATCCACCAGCTACCTACTGAGCACACAGTCTCTAACCAGCACAGTGAGAGATACTAAGGATATGTACTACGGCCAACAAATCACACATGGCTCTTGTCTTCAAGACAGAGGAAAAGATGCAACATGAAACCAACGAAAAAAAAATCAGAAACAAAACCAAAAAAAATGGCTTTAAAATCTATATAACACTTTCATATAAATTAACTCTCTTTTAACCCCATTTTTCAAGTGAGAACCCTATAGTTTGGGTCCTACAGCCAGTAAGGACTCCAGCCAGTGCTCTTGATTCCAGAGCAGGCTTATCTCTTGCTTCAAGAGGCTTGAGCAGGGTGTGAAGTGCCCAGAGTAGTAGAGACCCCAAGCACCCCAAGAGCTTGATGGGAGAGAGAGGGAACTCGTGGCTAGTATTATCAGGGAACACTTCCCAGAGGACTGAGAGGTTAGGTAGGAAGAAAGGAGGAGAGGGGGGGCATTCTGGGAGGAGAGTACAATGACATAAGCAAAGGTAAAAGAGAAACATGGTGAGGTTCTGCAGACCAGGATAAAGAAAATAGAGTGGCTGGGCCAAGGCCCAGAGAGAGGAACAGAGGCAGATGAAGAAGGCCAAGTGGTCTGGGACAAGAAGCCTGGGTGGAGAAGAAAACTACCACCCACCAAGGGATTTTAGAGGCTGCACCATCTTTACCCCAAGCTCCCCAGCAGAAAACTAAAGTACAGGGCTGCTGGCTCATTTCAGGTTTTCTGCGCATGGTCTCTCGTGAAATAAACCTGCTCCACTCCAACAAACGTGACAGGGCCATAGCCATCCCTCTGCAGGTCCCCTCGCCCCAGCAAGTTATGCCAACACAGGCAAGGCTTTGTCAAATTCTCAGGACCCAAAGAGCTTCCCCTTGGCACTTTCCAGGTGTCCCACAAAGCTCTAGACACATTTACCCTGCCTGGGGAGGCCCCAAGTCCATACATAGTGCAAGAGGCCGAGCCAAACACCACTGAGACATGCAGCACAGTGGCTGGACGCTCCTCCTTCGGGGAGCCTGCTCCTCACGTCCCAAGAGACAGAGATCCCTCTTCACCCTGAACTGAAATCCCAAGGGAGTGGTACAGAATGCAGACAGATATTAGACACCCTTTGCCACAGATCCTCCTGGGCTCCCTTTCCTGGGCCTTATATGAAAGCTCTCTAGCTGTGTGGGAAACTCCTTAGAAACAGTGCTTGGTGCTGGCTTTGTATACTCCCAATTCTGCCCAGCCCAATTTCTGTGAACATGATACAATATTGCGAACTGCTTTCTAGTTCTCCTCTGTATAGGTCTCAGATGCCCTAACAATCCACACTGGCTGTGTTAGGGCAGAGGGACTCTAGCACAGAGTAGAAATAGCATGTGAATAAGAATCAGACAAAATTAGATTCTAGCCCAGGCTAAGACATTGGGCAAGTTTCGTTACTCTCACGTGGAAAACAGGAGAGATGGTCCTTAAAAGCCCTTCAGCTTTGACATACTAGGATGTTAAGTCCTAGCACCCAACACCAATGACCTAAAAGGTCATAGTAAGTTTTCGTCTGTCAGTATGTAAGTTCCAGGTCAATGCCACTTATAAGTCTAGCTCTTTGAGGCCAACCTGGCATGGTAAAGTCTCCAAGGTCAGTAGATGTACAATGGGTTTCAGAACTGAAGGTACCAAAATGAGGAGTTGCAAAACAAGGCTAGAAACTAGGATAAAAAGCTACTTTAGGATTGGGCCTAAGATACAAGAAGAATATAGAGGGAGGGGCCATGCCAACTCTACATGTCAAAGCAATGAAGTCATGCATGAACCAAGAGGACACAATACCAAAGGGAGTACAGAGAGACTCCACAAAACTCTAGGAGGCAAGTAAAAGAAGTTTAAGAAAAGCTAAGAGGGCATAGTTCTTAAAAGCCATTGTTCCCAAGACCATGGCCCTAGGGTGATACCACAGGCATCTTCTTTTTACCATAGGCAGGGTAAATGTATCATGGTCCTAGGGTGATACCATTGCCTCCAGTGATCCCCACCCTGCTGTTATTCACCTCCTTGTGTAAGCCCTTCACCTGGAGTATGGGCCAGACTTACTGATTTGCTTCTAACAAACAGAATATGGCAGAAGTTGTGGCATATCAGTTGCGAGATTAGGCAATAAAAAGACTGTCGCTTGGGTACTCCCTCTTGGATCACTTGTCCTGAGGGAAGCCAGCTACCGTGTCATGAAGCAGCCCAATGAAGAGTCCCATGTGGCAAGGGACCCAGGCCTGCCAACAACCACATAAATTAACTTGCAGATGTGCCACCCCCCATCAAGCCCTCAGCCCCAACCCAACAGTTTGATGCAATGTCATGAGAGACCTGAGCCAGAGGCACCCAGCTAAGCAAGCACCCAGATTCATAACCCAAAGAAACTGTGAGATAATAAATGTTTACTATTTTAAGCCTCTGCGTTTGGGGATAATTTGTTATGCACCATTACAGGCAGGGACCAGGCCATTCTGGTCAGCCATTTCAAACCTGCAGGTGGGGCTAGGGAAGTGGTTACACCCAGTAAAAGGAAGGGGGTATGGCGGGGGGGAAATAAGGTCAAATACAAGCACCCAGACTTTATCAATAGCTTCCCTACAGCCTAGAGTAAGCCCTAAATAAAAGCCTCACTTGGCTATACCCAGAGTCTATAGGTGTTTGATGGGTATACCTCAAGTTAAACAATAGAACTATAGGAGGTTAAGAGAAGCAACTACCTTTAGAGAGGTGCTACCACAAGCAGACACTTGGATTCTAACTGAGGTTTTTCAGACCCACAAAAGCTAGGGTTGAGAGATTTTATTTATTTGACAGACAGAGATCACAAGTAGGCAGGGAGGCAGGCAGAGAGAGAGGAGGAAGCAGGCTCCCCGCCGAGCAGAGAGCCCAACATGGGGCTCAATCCCAGGACCCTGGGATTATGACTCAAGCCAAAGGCAGAGGCTTTAACGCACTGAGCCACCCAGGCACCCCAACAGTGAACTTTCTAAGTGAAGCTTCTTTGTTCAACATTACCTAACCCTCTCCAAGGAAAATTTTTTCAACTTCTAACCAAATGCTTAGTAAACTACCGGAGAATCAGAAGCAGAAAATAAATTCCCTTCAGTGTAGTTCTACAAACTTCATTATATACAAAGTATACTACATGCCAAGCCTTTGCTAGGAGCTTGGTGTCCTACCCTCTGGGGGGCTTACGGTATACTGAGGAAGGCAAGCACAGACACAGATAACACCACAGGCACAGCATGGTTCTTAAGATTATAGACTCTATCAGACTCTTGGTGATACATGACTAGTCTATTCAAACACCCTGTCAACACAGCCATCACCAGACCACTGAGGCTAAAGGCTCTAAGTGCCAGATCCGTGAGGAACACATCAACAGGTAATACATTCTGATAAAACCAACAAAGGCTTGGCACACAGATCCCCAGAGGTATAGTTCTGGTCCTACGAGTTTTTAGCAATGGGAGCAAGAACACAAATTTCTCAGCCACCAATGTGTCACTTTAAAAGACCATAACAATAAAAACAGTCCCATCTAATTCCAAAGTTAATGATAAAATAAGATAGATTGAAAAACAAGAAACAGGGATGCCTGGGTGGTCCAGCCGGTTGAGCGTCTGCCTTCCACTCAGATCATGGTCCCAGGGTCCTGGGATCAAGCCCCATGTTGGGCTCCCTGCCCAGCGGGGTGGCCTGCTTCTCCTTCTCCCTCTGCCCTTCCCCCCAGCTTGCATTCTCTCTCCCTGTTTCTCAAATGAATAAATAAAATCTTTTTAAAAAAAGAAAAAGAATAAACAGTTCTGAGCGTGGATGAAAATATCAAGTACCCTGGGTGAGCAGCACCTCCACGGGTTGAGGAAAAGTCAAAAATGTATACCAATACATGAGATGGTTTGAAAGGAAGAGTGAAAATGTGATCCATTCAAACAGGCCCTGACTGCATCTTTTCCAACAAACTTTAACAGAGGCTTTAGGCTGGGCACAATAAAAACAGAGATAAGTAAAATACAACGCCTCTTCCCTTCTTCCACAGGCTTTACACTTGGGAGAGAGCAAACATATATACAATGTTGTTATGTGTTACATCAGAAATGTATACAAAGTGTCCTGGGGGTAATAAAGAAAGCTCTGTATTGTTATTATTTTATTTCTTAAACTGTCTCCTGGGCATACAGTATTCAATGTATTATTCTTTACACCTTGTTGTATATTTTAAATATTTCATTTTTTAATCAGCAGTAGCCCCCCCCCCGCCCAAAAAAAGAAGAAGAAGAAGAAGAAGGAAAAGACAGAAAGAGAAAGAAAGTTCTGTTAGAAGCCCAGACTTTTCTCCCTAGAATTCTGACAGCCCGAGCTGCTGTTTCCTGGAGTATCATTTCCCACAAAGGGAAACATACCACAGCATGCCCATGAAGTCATTAAGCAACGGTATCTCAAAGTTACTCAGCAGGAAATGAGGGGCCCCTTTGCTCAAACCCAAGTTCTATGGAGCCCAAGGAAACCATTTCCCTCAACAAGACCTCATCCCTTCCTTGTCAGAGAACAGGCGTTCTTAACATGAAGGCCCCACATCCCTGAGGAGCCCATGGATAGAATTCAGAGGACCCTGTGAATTTGGATGGGAAAGAAATTACATCTTTATTTCCAAATTTCTTTTACTGAAAGTTAACATTTCCTTCCATTATATCTTATGGGCAACAAACCACAGTATTCGTAGCAGTACCTATGATTTTGTCACCAAAAGAAATGACATTTTCACACCACATTATATTTGTACATGTCTCAAAATAGTATTTACATTTATCACTACTTCAAAATTATGGTAGCTCTTAGCCCTGCCCCTAGATCACATATAACTGTGATCTTCCTGTCGACAGGCTCTCATGCGAGGTAGCTGGCCAAGTATGAAGCATCTATTGTTCAGCCACCAACTGTGAGACTCCATGTACTCACACTGGTGACCGGGGCATCTACAATGCCCCTTCCTCCAGCCTTCCCCACGTCAAACCACCACTCCCTCCTGGTTCCCAGGAAGCCCTCCCTAGTCACCTCAGCCAAGCCTAACCTACACACAGCTCTCTTTTTTTTTTTTTTTTTGAAGACTTTTTTTTTTTTTTTTAAGATTTTATTTATTTGACAGAGAGAGATCACAAGCGGGCAGAGAGGCAGGCAGAGAGAGGGAGGAGGAAGCAGGCTCCCCACAGAGCAGAGAGCCCGATGCGGAACTCGATCCCAGGACCCTGAGATCATGACCTGAGCTGAAGGCAGAGGTTTAACCACTGAGCCACCCAGGTGCCCCTACACACAGCTCTCTTAATTCTTAGCCTACGCTGTCTACACTGCCTGGTTTTATGCTTCCTTAAGCCTATGCATTATGCTATATTTAATACAGAGCATGCCCCCTGCCCCCAGACTTAGACTTCTTTGGTACCCCTAAGTCTCTTCCACAGCGCAAAGTAAGCAGTAAACACTCATTATGGACTTGTGGGTTGAATAACCAATTAAGTCAAGGTCCTTGACTTGACTGTCTTCATCTAGTTTGACCAATAACCCACTGTGGAACGTGTATTTGATGCTTCTTGGGATGTCAGTTCCCTCATTTGTAAAAAAATAAGTGGGTTGAACTAACTGATGTTTCCACCTCTTAACTTCTGAATTAGGCAACCACTTTCTATCTCCCAAGATCTGAGAAAAAATTATGGGGGAAACTGAAATGCCTCCCCCAGCTCTCCCAGGCAGTGTTAGTCACTGCTCCTCTGGGCTCCCCACAGCCTTGTGTGTGTGTGTGTATACAATACCTCTATCACAGAGTTTATCACAAAGTTGTGAGAGTGTATAACCTAAGGGCTGAGGTGGAGGCAAGAGTCAGGCTGCCTGGGTTCAAATTCTAACTCTACTCCTTACTTGCTGTATAACCTTGGGTAAGTTACTTAACCTCTCTCTGATTCCATTTCCTCTAATATAAAACAGGGCTAATACTCAACATACTGGATGATAGTAAGAATTAAGTGAAGGGGCACCTGGGTGGCTCAGTGGGTTAAAGCCTCTGCCTTGGGCTCCGGTCATAATCCCAGGGTCCTGGGATTGAGCCAAGCCCCCGTATCACATGGGGCTCTCTCCTCAGCAGGGAGCCTGCTTCCCCCCCAACTCTCTCTGCCTGCCTCTCTGCCTGCTTGTGATCTCTGTCTGTCAAATAAATAAATAAATAATCTTAAAAAAAAAAAAGAATTAGTGAAATAAAATGTTTGGAACAGTGCCTGCCACACACTAAGCACTAACAAATGTTAGTTGCTATCACCGCACCATTATTAATGTCTTCCTAGGCACTGAATTGCTCCTTGAGCTGGATCTCTGTCCTCCTCCCCTTCTCAAAACACTGCTCTGGTTACGCTTTCTTCCATAGCACCAGACCATGATAAAATATTTATGTATTTATTTCCTATCTCCCCATTAGACGGTAACCTCCTTGAGGACAGAGAACATACCTGTTCTGTTCATCCTTAAATTCCTGCCACTGAACATAGTGTGTGGCACAGAGCAGACACTCAAATATCTGTTAAATAAACAGCACATGAGCTGGTACTGTTCAGAGTTTGCTGAATAAATTAACCTAGCTAAAGAGTGATTGTCAAAGCTGAGGTGTGGGTACAGATGATGTCCTAGTTGCTCCAGGATTAGTGTGACCCTCTCCCCGCCCCAATATTAGCCTCCGCCAAGCCCCACCCACCTGCCCTTGGCCCCCATCCAGTTCCGGGAGCTACCCTCAGCTAAAATTAGCATAGCCACCAAGATGGTCAGGCCATTTATAGCCTTGGAGGGAGCAGCAACTAGCTGGGTGGGCAGACAGGGCTCTGGCCTCCCACTCCCATCAGGGGTTGATTGAGAACCCAGCCTGCAGTCCACACACTGCTTGGATGCCTATCCTCCAAGGTCCTGTTCTGGCTATACTGAGTCACACCACAGTTCTGGATCAGAGTTATCTCCCACCCTGGCAGTCACAACCTGACTCACCTGGGATCCCCCACAAACATTCTGCAGAAAACCTTTTGAGTTTCTGGAAGCAATGAGCCCAGAGTCTACAGGAGGTTCTAAGCATCAGTTTCAGGGCAGCTTCAGAAATGCAGTCCCCAGGGTGGCACACCCAGGCCCAGATCTTTACTGAGAAAATGACTTAGCACAGCTGGGTGTGCAGGAATCAAAGAGCCAGGAGGGGACAGGAATGGCCTCTCCGCTGTCAGATGAGAGGGCCTCTTAGCAGAGCACCTGCCTTCACTGCAGGAACAGGGTTTTAAGATGGACCTATACATCCAATGAGAGAAAAAAATCCAATTCTCTGGCCTCTGCAGAAGACTCTCCAGGTGAGAAAATGACAGCCTTCTCCTTGGATCTTATCAGCTCAGTTACCAGGGCCTGCCTAAATAAATGACCAGGAAGAAAGTAACGTTCTCTTGGCCCTGCCTAGCACTCCTTTAACAGGGCAGGGCCAGAGAAGATGGAAGAAATCTAAGACCTGCCTATAAGAGAGCATAAGACCCGCTTTCTTGACCTACAAAAAAGGGGCTCATACCACCTACCATGCATTCTACTAGACTATCATGAGCCTTTTATAGGAAAAAATAGCTGTATAATTATAAAATATAAACTACAGAGAACATATAAATTGACCAGGTATGCCAAAGACGATTAGAGAAATGGCAGCTTTAAGGGCAAGTAAAACTCCTGCACTCTAAGAATACATGGAGACTGGAAGGGCTACGAGGGTTCCTGGCTGCATAAGGAGCTTCTCCACAAATCCTTTAGCAGAGCCCAGTCCATAAGCCACCTCTTTGCAAAAAAAAAAAAAAAAAGAGAGAGAGAGAGAGAGAGAGAGTCCCTGTCTAAGCCAAAGTCCCAGATAGGCCCAAGGGACAACCTAGAACAACAGTGCTGGGGTCCCCAGGTTCCCACAAACTATAATCATGCCTGGCACCTAGGGTCCTTCTCTAGGACTTCCCTCCCTGGGATTCAGTATTATTATGACAACAGAAACTAATTTCTGAACTGAGAGGAATCAAGGACCAAACCAGAGGCCTAAGTGGTATAATCAGCATAGCCAGGCCTCTGAGATATGCTATGAGGAGGGCTGTCCCCACAAGATCAAGTCACCTCGTGGTTCTGAGGGATGCTGGAAGGCCTCTTACCTTAAGCACAATCTTCTCGATTCAAAGTTAATGCTTAAAATTCAGAACGTCATCACTTTAGCTCATGTCTAAAATATAAATCACCTCCCCCCCTCCAAAAATATTCATTTTATCTCAGGCATTCATATTTTAGGGTGAGAAAAGGATATTTCAGCCTAATAAGCAGGAGTGTCACTGACACAGCAGAGATGTTCCTAGGTTCTACTTCACAGTTTGATCCACATCTGCCTACTAGACTTTCCCCTCACAGCCCAACGAAAATCTAGCTTTGAGCTACATTTCCGGGGCCAAGGAGATACCTTATGGAGGAACAGGATTCATCTGCAAGAAAGACCAATCTTCAAAACAACAGCCTAGGTCCTATGCTTGTTGCAGGGCAACCCTACTTGGAACTCAGCCTTCAGGTACACCCAGCCCAATCAAAGAAGTTAAAAGAGGGGGGCGCCTGGGTGGCTCAGTGGGTTAAGCCGCTGCCTTCGGCTCAGGTCATGATCTCAGGGTCCTGGGATCGAGTCCCGCATCGGGCTCTCTGCTCAGCAGGGAGCCTGCTTCCCTCTCTCTCTCTCTCTGCCTGCTTCCCCGTCTACTTGTGATCTCTCTCTGTCAAATAAATAAATAAAATCTGAAAAAAAAAAAAAAAGAAGTTAAATGAGGGGGTTTTCCGAGAAAGGGTCTACCATCAAAGCCAGCATCTGGATCCATCCATAAAACTTCCCAGCCACCATGACCTATGTTTCCTTTCCCTCCTTCTATCAATGGGTATCACTGAGCAGTCACCTCATTAAAAACTCAGCTATAAACTCTCCCGAATCTGCAGCCCACTGCTTTGGATAGAACACAGTACCAGGGTGAGAGAAACGAGGAAAGAAAACCAAATTCCTTCTAAGCCTTGTGTAAAACAACTGAATTTTAAAAGTATTCTTTTCTTTTGCATTCTGCAACAGAACTCCAGGGCTCCTGATATCTAACAAGGCTCCATGAGTACATAAAGAAAAACAGGACAGGTCAAAAATACCATAGAATTCCTACCCTCATCCGTCAGAAGAAATACAATAAATCAACAAGTGGCCCCAGAAATTATACCATACCCACAATAAGAAAAATCCATTTACCTCCCTAGTGGTAAATAGTATTCGACCTAACGAACTACCGTGATATTTCAAATGGGATTGCTAAAAGACAACAGATTACCTAAGGGAAGGGAAGGACTAAGTTTCCCACGCTTGTTGGAACCGAAAGGCACACCTCAACACCAAGCTATAGGGCAACAGAGTTGGCCCAGCCCTGACTTTCCCTGCCCAACCCAAGTAGCCTCAACCTTCCCTGTGCTGACAAGTGCTGAAACTGGCCAAGAGCAAATAGACCTATCATCTGCTTAGGCCATTCTTCCAGAAAAGTAGTCCTGAGAATGGGTCCTGGCTTGCTGATCTGAAAGGCCAAGGTGCCCCAAAGGCCAACCCCTTCTCACTGCCAACAGAAGACATTCTGGGGAGAGAGGAGGAAAGTTGCTTGCCAGGGACAGAGACATTAGCCACGGCTCCTGAACAGAAAGAACTCCTTGCACTGCTGAGAACAGGCAGTGCTATCACCCGCACATGCAGAAACCTAAGGTTCAACTTGCCCCTCGTTCTGAGTCAACGCTCCCAGCCCACTCCAGCCCGTGGCAAGGCCTTACCTGCTGCAGTGGACTCCTCGGAACTAGCCCCCGAGCCAGCTCCCGTCGCCTTCTCGCTGTGGCTATGGCTGAAGCTCTGGCCGTGATGCAGGAGAAGCCCCCAGAGGAGCCACAGGGCAACACGGGCGCACACATCCATGACTCCAAGTCTCAGTCAACATGCACCTGATGTGGACACCTCGGGATCCCAGAGCAAAGCCGGGAGCCCAGAAGTGTAGCCGACAGTCCTGGAACCCCAGGCAAGATGCCCTCGAGGCGCCGCAGCTGTCCAGGCACCCGCCGGCCTGCCTCCTACGACAGCCAAAGGTCAAGTGCTCCAAGTTTGGGCGCGGGAGGAGGGCGGGTTCCTCCGTTCCAACAGTGGGTCCGCCGGAGCTGCGGCGGCCTGAGCGCCGAGTCTGCTCCAGCCGCTTCCGGAGAGTTGGGACAGGGTGGCTGCGGGGCCGCTGTCAGCTCCGCAGCGGGCTACACCTCTGCGGGAGGAGGCGGACTGGCGGGATCTCCCGCGGGCACCGGAGTGGGGGAGGAAGGGAAGAGAGGGGAAGAGGGGGGCACCTGGCCTCTCCCTGCCGAGTAGCCGCGAGCAGCACAGGCTCGGAGAGGGCGTGCAACTCGCAGGTCCCCGCGGGCGCGGGCGGCTCCGGGATCCCAGGCCTCCTAGGCCGAGGTCGGCGCCCCCGCCCAGTCCCGTGCCCAGGCGGCCCGCGGTGCCCAGGTTCAGCAGGCGGACGCGCAGTGGCCAGGCCCGGGACAGCGGCTCCCCGGCAGGCTGGCGGGCGGCGCGGGGCGGGCCCGGGGCGGGCGGGGGCGTGCTCTCCTGCAGGCCCGCCCCGCGCCGCCCGGCCCCCAGCGAAGCCCGGCCCGCCCCAGCGCCGGGCTTATCCCGGAATAACCTGTTAGAGACAGCCGCTGGGTGCCCTCAGCCCGCGGTGGGCTCTCCCCGACCCCGGTCCGCACTGGTGTCTGCAGGACCCCCCTCCCGCGCCAAGGGTCGGGTCCCGGCCTCCCCTTCCCCCACGGGAATCTCTCCCGCTCTAACCGCCCGCGGATGGGCGGGCGCGCCCCGGACACGCAGTTGCTCAGGTAACCCAGGCCTGCAGCGACGGCGACAGTAACTGCCCTGCCCGATCTCCGGGCCTCGGTGCTGCTCCACTCGCCTCAGCTCTAAAGCCGGGCTGGACAGAGACCCCCGGCACAACGATTGCAATCCCGGGATGCCTGAAGCGACAACTGCCTGGCCCGGATGGGCCGGGGGCACGCTCCCAGCCCCCCACTTCGGGCCGGCTTTCAGGCTCCGCCCTCCCTCCGCGCCGCGCAGCCAATCAGCTTCCTCCTCCCTGCAGTTTAGGAACCTGCGCTCTTAGTCATCCGCGCGCAGCGGCCCCTGGCGGGCAAATCTGGGTGCTGCACACAGGACTCGAGCTCCTGGGAGGCCCAGCCCCTTTGCGGAGGGTTTGGAGAGTGAAGCAAGGATCCGCCCCAGGGCAACCTATTAGGGACTGAGAGTGTTTTCAGAGGAAATGATACTAGAAAACAAAATGAAACGTCCAAAACACTATAGTTAAAATTGCCCTACTTATCCCTTAAGTCTCGGCTAAAGGACCCCAACAGCCCATCTGCTGACCCCCCCCTTCCTGCCACATTCAAGAGAAGTCGGATGCGCTCCTTTAACTGTCACCGCCCGGTTTCCTACCTGCCCCTCAAATCCCCTCCCCTTTGAGGTTTTTGTGGGTAGGACCCGTGGCTGGTTCCTCTCTGCCTCTCACTCTCCCAGCTCTCCGTGTCGGTTGGAGAAGGTGTTAGCGACTTAGAATGAGTGCCCCAGTGAAGAGAGAGCCGCGCCTGGGCCTCCTTCAACAGAGCCTGCATTTCCTGTTCTCTCTTGAGTATGCTGTCAGCAGATCTTTACTAAAACCTGCTCTGTGCCCTACCCTGTCCTTGGCACCGGAGGCTGGAGAAGGAATTGGGCACAGTCTCTCCTCTGACTGACAGTGCTAAGCCAGCTACCTGTTCTGAGAGAGCCCTCGGAAGACCAGGAACATGGATTTACCCAACAGCTGTCTGGCTTAAGGGTTAGACAGCTAATATAAAAATACACTTCTAACGTCATCTACTACCGCTCTCCCCACTCTCAAGCCCCAGTCACACTGGCCTTCTTTAAGTTCCTCAAACACACTGAACCTTCACCACCCCGCCTTTGTATCTGCTGTTGCTTCTGCCTGAAACACTCTCCCCTCTACCTCCAGCTCCGGGTATATCAAGGTCTCCTCCTCAGAAACTTCCACTTCTAACCAAGCCTTGGGTCCAGAATTGGACCTTACAGATGTCTGCCTCCCTCCGCCCCCATAAGATTGAGTTTTCAGAGGTCAGGGGGTTGTGCCTTATTCATCTCTGAGAAAGGAGGATCCAGCCATAGGCCGTGCACATAGTAAGTTCTCACTAAAAGCTGGTAGGTGAATTAATTCATTTGATCACTAAAATATTTATTGAATAACAACTCTGTGCTGGGAAACTGTCCAGAAGAGAAGATGAGCCCCTGACCTAAGTTCTACTAGACCTATGCTCTGAGTCAGGGGCCTTAAGTTCAAATGGCAAAGTTGGCAGAGAGATAATACGATTCAGAGAAGTAGGGGGGGTAATAGGGAGTGGTAGGGACTATGGCACACTGGAGAGCAGGCAGGAAGGTGAACTCAGTATTTAAGAGAAGATGGAAAGCTGGACTTTTACATGACATAGCACTTTTTTTAGTACTAGCAATTAATTTTTAAAAGTAAAAAGCCCTGGGACACCTGGGTTGCTCAGTGGTTTAAGTATCTGCCTTTGGCTCAAGTCATGATCCCAGGGTCCTGGGATTGAGTCCTGCATTGGGATTCTTGCTCAGCAGATAACCTGCTTCTCCCTGTGCCTGTGCTCCTCCATCTTGTGCTTGTGCTGTCTCTCTCTATCTCTCCGGTGGGTGGGTGGGAGGGTGTCTTATAAAAATAAATAAATAAGTAAATAAAAAGCCCTATATGAACCATATAAACACATTTGCGGTGTAAATTAGTCACTCAGCTTGCTAGTTTGTCACTTCTGCCTAAGTCAACTTGGCCCGTTCACTCATTTGCCTAAGAGAACAGCCCAGAAAAAAAGAAAGTAAAACATGTTTAACTTCCTTTAAACTCGACTGCATTATTTCTCTTAGCTACCACATGATTTTTGAAGGACTATGGGAGCATAACTCATTTGATACAAAAAGCCTGGGTCTTGAAGGCAGGAAGTGAGGCTCTGTTACCAATTCATACCAAGAATTTGAACCTGTCAGAGCAAGTTGCGTTTCCTGTGAGGCTAAAATGGTGGCTGGGAACTAATAATAGAATTAGCATATGAGGTGCCTGGCTGGCTCAGTCAGTAGAACATGGAACTCTTGATCTCAGGGTCGGGAGTTCAAGCCTCACATTGGGTGTGGGGCCTACTTAATTTTAGAAAGAAAGAAGGAAGGAAGAAAGGAAGGAAGGAAGGAAAGAAAGAAAAAGAAAGAAAGAAATTAGCATACAATCCCAGCAATTCCACTTCTGGATATATACTCAAAAAATTGAAAACAAGAGGATGCCTGGGTGGCTCAGTGGGTTAAGCCTCTGCCTTCAGCTCAGGTCATGATCTCAGGGTCCTGGGATCGAGTCCCACATTGGGCTCTCTGCTCAGCAGGGAGCCTACTTCCCTCCTGTCTCTCTCTCTGCCTGCTTCTCTGCCTACTTGTGATCTCTGTCAAATGAATAAATAAAAATCTTTTTTAAAAAATTGAAAACAGGGTCTCAAAGAGATATTTGTACATCCATGTTCATAAAGTACTATTCACAATAGCCAAAAGGTAGAATCTAAATGGACAGACAAATGAATAAACAAAATGTGGTATATACATACAGCGGAATATTATTCAGCCTTAAAAGGGAAGAAAATTCTACATTCTACAACATGGATGAAACTTGAGGTTCATTATGCTAAGTAAAATAAGCTGGTCACAAAATGTAAATTCTATATAATTCTACTTTATGAGGTACCTAAAGTAGTCAAATTCAGAGAGACAGAGAGTAGAATAGTAATTGCCAGGAGAGGATAGAGGATTATTTAATGGATATAGTTCAATATTTCAAGCTGGTTGCAAAACAATGCAAATGTACCTAACATGACTGAACAACATTTAAAAATGGTGAAGAAGGGGCACCTGGATGGCTCAGTCGGTTAAGCCTTTGCCTTTGGCTCAGGTCCTGATCCCAGGATCCTGGGAATGAGCCTCCACCGGGTTCCCTGCTCGGCAGGGGAGCCTGCTTCTCCCTCTCTCTCTGCCTCTCCCCTCTGTTCATGCACTCTCTCTCTCTCTCTCAAATAAATAAATAAAATCTTTAGAGAAAAAAAAAAGCTGGCTCCCCTCTGGATCTCAGTATCCCCAACTCAGGATATATAAGTACCAGATTATTAATTCAGCTTGGCCTTAATATTCTACAAAACAGGAAAATGCTGAGACCTCATGGATCTTCCTGGATCTGAAGTTTTGACTCTCACTTCAGTAGTCCCTATGTTGGGTCCTCACATGAGTATAGCCTCTGTAAGAATACCTCATCACATTATAAGTCTCAAGAGGAAACAGAGAGCTTTTTGTTTCCCCCATCTGTCTATTTTAAACCTAAACACCAAGCCTTTACCGTACACCAGGTGTATCTTACTTGAATTGCTCTTAGGGCCCTGCTCCTGAAATTCTGCAGATGTTGGTTAAATCAAATTGGATTAACAACTCTCGTGCCTCTATGCTACTCTTTGCCAGAGCTGTCATATCAAACATCTTCTCTCCTTCACAAGAGCTCTGCTGGGTAAGACAAGGCTATACTCATTACAGATAAAGAAACTAAGGCTGAGGCCACCACACCAAACTCTGTCCTTTGGAATTTTCTCTCTATCCTGCAAGTCTCAGCTCCAGTGAAAGAAAAGCATCTGTGCCTTGAACAATGATGACAGCATAGCATGAACCAAAAGTTGTGATTAGTTAAAAAAAAAAAGGGGGGGGGCGCCTGGGTGGCTCAGTGGGTTAAGCCGCTGCCTTCAGCTCAGGTCATGATCTCAGGGTCCTGGGATCAAGTCCTGCATCGGGCTCTCTGCTCAGCAGGGAGCCTGCTTCCCTCTCTCTCTCTCTCTCTCTCTCTGCCTGCCTCTCCATCTACTTGTGATCTCTCTGTCAAATAAATAAATAAAATCTTTAAAAAAAAAAAAAAGACCCAGCTCAAAAATCACCCTTTCCTTCCTTCACCTCCTTGCCTGTCTTGCCTGACTTGCCCTATGTCTCCAGTCTTCTGCTGTATCTTATAGCTGAATACGATCTCATACTTATGATCTCATAAGTATCTATCTTCTCCATTAGCTTCTGCGTTCATCAGGGACTGAATTTTATTTATCTTCATACTCTCCAGGGCTAGGACTTGAACCAGTGCAAAGCTGGTACTCAATAAAAGGGCATAAATGAATGATGTGTGTTCTCTACGAACTGTCATATCTCTAGCTGTCATTCCTCTACACCACAGGGTTTCTGGTTACGGAAAGCTTTCATTTGGAAAATGACTATCTTCAGTAGAAGTGCAATAAAGGGTCCTAAATCTGCCCGCAAAAGTTTTTCGAGTTTTGGGCTGTTATCAGTGGCGCCCCCTGGTGTCCAAAAATTGCAAATACAGCTATCACTGAGAAACCGCCCAGGTTCTGGCTGGGTAGGAACGAATGAGTAGAGATTTTGGCTTCTAGCAATTCTTCTCAAACTAGTTTCACAAAGAAAGTCGCCTACTCTTCCAAAATCAGGTCTAGGATCTTAGAACCAATGTTCATTTATTGATTTAACATATACTGAGCACCTGTTCATAATAATCCAGTACCTACCCTCCAAGAGCTCATTTGGGAGGGAAATCTCTATATGAACAGTAATTAGTACTTGTTGATAATGTCTTGAGAGGAATTGCTTCAGGGTCAGGTGAGTGAGCACAGAGAAGGAGCAAGTAACTGCCTAAAGCAATCCGAGGGTGTGCAGAGGCACACAGCTGGGGTGAGGGGGAGGGGTTCTGGAATCAGATTGCCTAGATTCACATCCTGGCTCTGTGGCCTGACCACACAAACTGAATTGTTCCTGGAACACACCAGGGCTGAAGAAGGAGGAATTCCCAGAGGGGTTATGACAAACCAGGTGGGTACCATCCAGTTTGGAGAACCTCAAGGATGCAAAATTGCCCTGGAGGCAAACAGGGCAACTGTTGTTCCACCTGCCTGGGAGGAGGGACCCTCCTAGAAGATAGGGCAAGGCCCTAGCCCTTCCTCTGCGCAAATAGTTGGTTCCTCAGAGGGAATCAGGAACAATGGATCAGAAAATGCAACTCTAGAACTCTGTTTCATTTGTCACTTCCTCTGTTTGTTCTTTTTGCTATCTCCAGTCTCACTCATTATCTTCCAAGTCACGAAATGGGACATCAGGCCCGTTTGGGGGGGGTTAGCAATGAAGAAGAGTAATGAGGGGAGACTCCTATTTCTCCTCCTAAGGTAGGATGAGAGGTAACACCAGGGAATCAAGAGGAGCCCCACCAGAGACAAAGGAATACTCAGATTTAGGGTTAGTCTGAAGAGGCTGTGACTGACACTGAGCAGAAGACCCTTGTGAGCCTCTGGTGAGCTACAGGAAATGCAGCTCATACAGACTAGGCTGGAAAGACCTGTTCAGAAGATACCAGGGCAGAGGTGAAAACATTTCAAGGCTCTTTTCCTCCTCCTTTCTGTCTCTGTCCTGCTCTTCTAGGGCAATCAAGTCATGGGCATACAGAGAAATTAATGTTTGTTGCACCCTGGGCAATCTGCTAGGCATTCTACTTGCATTCTTTCATGAATCCTCACAATCCCACAAAGCCCATAGTATTGTCATTCCCATTTTAAAATGGAACTAAATGGTTCCTATGCTCTTACAGCACATAATCACCTGTTTAAGATCTATCTCCCTTGGGGCGCCTGGGTGGCTCAGTGGGTTAAGCCGCTGCCTTCGGCTCAGGTCATGATCCCAGGTCCTGGGTTCAAGCCCCACATCGGGCTTTCTGCTCAGCAGGGAGCCTGCTTCCTCCTCTCTCTGCCTGCCTCTCTGCCTACTTGTGATTTCTCTCTGTCAAATAAATAAATAAAATCTTTAAAAAAAAAATCTATCTCCCTTGCTAGTTACATCAGAATAGGAACTTATCTATGTTTTCACCACTGCGTCATTAGCATGTGACATTATACCTAGCCCAGAGAAGGTTTTCAATAAATACAGTACAAGGAATGAATGCAAGAGTTCATGTGACTTGTCAAAGGCCACGATGAAAGTGGTACAACTAGGATTTGAATCCTGGACTGTCTGGCTTCAGAACCTGCCTATGATCTCTCTGTTTTACCTGCCGCCCCCCACCAGGTACTTTCATACATTGTCTCTCTTCTGAATGTCCCAGCTGGTGTCCTTGCTTCTCAGCTGCTTGTGAGCACAAACATAAACCATCTACCAAGAGCTCACCTACTTGGGAAAAGCAAGTGAGAGAGTAGGAAGAAGAAACAGCCCTTTGGACCCTGTGCCCTCTTCCTATACTCCAGCTAAGCATCTTCCTCCTCCAAGAACCCTTTGCAGATATTTGAGAATGTCCCACCCATTTGGGGTGTCCCACCCCATTACCTGTCTCACACTCCTGTGGCCTGATTGGCCCATCCTATATCTGTGCCTTAAAAGTGGTTCTAAGTCACCTGGCCTCTAATGGTTCTACACGGATCAGTGTTTTTTGTTTTTTTTTTTTTCTTTTTTTCTCAGATCAGTGCTTTTTTACTTCAATTTTATTCCACAGATGGGTGCTGAAGACAAATGGGTGCTCAGGCCTGCCTGTGCCAGGCCCAGTGGGTGAACACAAAGATGAATCAGACACAACCTCAAAGGACTTACAGTCAGTGGGGAAGACAGACATTAGGCACAGATACAATTAACTAAAGCACAAAGCAAGATGACCTAAATGGTATCAAAGCATTATGAGCAATAAGCTACACGCATAAGCCTTAATTACTTTATTATTCTAAAGAGTGTATCATAGAAAGTCAGAGCTCAAAGGTAGCATATGACTTAACCCCTTGCTTCCCAGTGGAGGAGTCTGAGACCTAGAAAAGGATGAGGCCTAATGCAAAGTCTCAGTAGCCAGACTGGCTGAGCCAAGACTAGACTTCAGGTCCTCTGAAGCCCAGCCCAGGGCTCTTTCTGCTTCCTCTGGTATCTTCATATGCAGCAGCCCCTATCCCACCAGACCATGAAATCCTCAAAGTCAAGTCAGTTTCTCACACCTAAGCAAGCTGAACCAGGGCCAGGCATCCCCATTATCAAGGGCTCTGGAAATTCAGTCTGACCCTAGGCAGCCAATCCAGCCTTGTGGTCTACTGTGTATAATGTGTATGTACTGTATGTACTCTATTCCTACCACTATGCTTCTAAAATTGATTTTCAAGTATTTTTTGCAGGAAACTTTTTATAAAAATAAGATCTTGGGGCACCTGAGTGGCGCAGTCAGTTGAGGTCCCCACTCTAGGCTAGAGTCATGATCTCGGGCTCTGTGCTCAGTGCAGAGTCTGCTTGGGATTGTCTGTTCCTCTCCCTCTGTCCCCCCACCCATGCTCTCAATCTCTCTCAAGTAAATAACCGTATTTTTTTTTAAATCTCTTTATCCAGAACACTAGAATAAAAATCAGATAAAAGCAAACTAACTGGTTGAAAAGAAGGGAGGCCAGAGCCCCACTATTTTCCTGCTTTCAAGTTCTGGGAAGGGAACTCTGGGAACTCAGCTCAAAAACCTTTGTTCTGGAACACAGTTTTTAGTGGCTTCATAGAAGCTGCTTTAGTATGTAGTCCTTCACTAAACCCTGTCTTTTATGGAAACTCACAATCCTATCTTCATCATCAAATGCCAAGCACCAGCCATGTACTCCTAGTAGGGTACAGAAGGTAATCAGATTTTCCTTTTGTCTTTCCTGCTCTCTCCTCCAGAGAGAAGTCTGTTCCAAGTGCTATGGGGAGGGAGGAGACAAACCCAACCTCCACCTAGGAGGATCAGGATAAGCTTCCCCAGAAGGCTTGTAGAAAATGAATGCACCTACTCAGTCATCCACCAGCCTGAATCTGGTAAGACTCTCTCCTTCATTGTCCTATACCTTATCCACTAGCTGTATGTCCTATTGAGCACAGATGAGATACGTCTAGCCAAAATTCAGATGTACTGTGAGTGTAAAAGACATACCAGATTTCAAAGCCTTGGTAGAAAAAAAAGAATGTAAAATATCCCCTTCGTTTCTATAGTTGATAATTTTTATATTGGTTACAGGTTGAATAATCTTTTGGATATACTGGGCTAAGTAAAATATAGCACTTAAGTGAACTTTACCTGTTTCTTTTTACTTAAAAAAAAAAAGTCATCGCTAGAATATTTTGAGCTACATATATAACTTTAATTATTTGCATTCGACAGCACTGGGAGAGACTATCAACTGTAGGGCAGAGGTGGGGTCTGTGTGCACGTGTGCGGTGGGAGAAGGGATAATGGCAACCTGGGAGGGAGTAATCCCTTAGGCCCAAATCGTGAAAGTCTGAGTGGATTTCGCCTGGCGATCAAAACAGGAAAGACAGGGGTAAGAGAATCGGCAAAGACCCAGAGACCCGGGCAGGCATGTTGTGTTTAGGAAACTCATTCTTACAGCATGATTTCTTTTTAAAGGCATTTCTTGAATGTTTACTTTGAGCCAGACACTGACAGCAGCCCTTTCACATCCATTCTCATGTTATCTCCACAACTACAGGATGAAGGAGAGGTTAAAGGTTAAGCTATTTATTCTCAGAGTTGTTCTTCCTCTTTATCTGGAAAGCCTCTTGGAGACAGGGAGCCTGTCTTAAACGCCTTTCAGTTTTCCTTCACAGCACCCAGCACGGAGCTGGGCACGTGGTAGGCGCTCAGAAAGTTTATGTTGAACGATGGAAGGATATCCATTCTGGAGTCACAGAGCTCCACGAGCAAGACCCGAGTGCAAAAGCACCAGAGGGCGCCCACGAGCCCGTCCACCCATTGGTTCCCAGGGCTCCCGCAGGATCTCAGGCCTGGGTGCGGCCCTGCAGCCCTAAGCAGTTGCGCGCCCCGACGAGAAGAGCGGGCGAGGGGAGCCCTACGTCCTGCACCCGCCCCGCCCCCTCCCCAGAGCCCAGGCGCACCGAGCAGCCGGTTGCGGAACGACGACACGACATCCTGTTTTTGGGGCCCGCGGCTCCGCCGGCGCCTCTGCAGATCTTGTCTTTCCCCGGGTGCTGACGCCAGCTCCCCTTCCCCCAGTCTCCGCACCCTCCCCAGGGGTCTGGGGCCTTCCCACTGCTGAATCACCACCACTCCGCACTCCCCTGGGGCTCGGGGCAGGGGTGGGGACTGCCCCAGCAGGACCCACTCTAGCCAACCCCTAGCCTTGGCCCCGCTCGATCCCCGGGCTTGATTGAGGCGCCCAACCTTGGGGCGCCTGTTCTCAGCATCTCCCCGCGGGGGTTGGTGGGGGCGAGATACGGGGAGGGGGACAAAAGCCTAGCGCCCAGGCTAGGGCCTCTACTGGGGTGGGGGTGGCAAGGAGAAGACGCGGCAGTCTGACCTTAGGAGGACTGACTTAAGGGCCTCCGAGGCAGAGGGCTGCTGGCGAGCCCAAGACCCGGCCAGGGGCAGGGAAGGCGCGGGCAGGGGGCTGGTGGGGGTGGAGACCCGGGCGGGGGCCCCAGGCCCCGCGCACTTCCTGGTCTGGTCGCGCCCCGCCCCCGCGCCCCGCCCCGGCCGGCCCGCCCCCCCCACTTCCTCCGGCCTCCTGGTCTCACTTCCTTCTTGAGACCCGAGCCGCTGCCGCCGCCCCCAGCTCCCCCGCGGCGGGGAGGGCACCAGGTGAGGCCCGGCGCGGGCCGGCGGACTGAGGGTCCGGGAGAGGGGATCCCGGCCGGCGGGGACTGCGAGCCGGCACCGGCCGGGGAAGTTTGCTTGCGGGAGGCCGCGGGCGGGAGCTTCTCGGCTCACTGCAAGTTGGGCGGGCGCGGCCGGGCGGGGCGGGGAGCCGGCCACTGCAAGCAGGCGGCGGTTCTGGGAGGGTGGGTTTCTGTACCGAGGGAGGATGGCGAGGCTCCCCCGGCTCGCGGAGCCGCGAGGGACCACTGAGGTGGGAGGGTTTCCCGCTCCGAGAGAAAAGTCTCTGAAGTGGAAGAGCTCAGAGCTGGGAGATGGGACTCGAGTGGGGTGACTTCAGAAGTTGGGGGGGTGGGTTCCGAAGTGTGTGAGGGAAGGGGGCCCTCTGGTCTGGAGAAGGCGCTTTCCCTCCACTCCGGCAGTTGTGACATTTGGGAGTTTGGAGGGAGGTGGTGTCTGAAGCCCTAGACTGCGGAGGAAGAGCTCCCTCCCTGGAAGATCGGTGCCAATCCAGACCCACATTCGCAGGCTGCAGTCCAAGGTCCTATACAAGGCGGGGGTGGGGGGGGAGGAAGGGGGGGTGCGGGGGCAGGGTGCGGGGAGTCCCGTCAGCCCCAATCCCGCTCTCTGGATGCCGTTTTTTCTGACGCCCAACCTCTCCATCCCTGGAATGAAGCAACAGGTATTTAGTTAGCAAACATCTCTACGCCTACCTGACCTGGGCCTGCCCTTGCTCTTTGGGGGGCAAAGTGAGGAAGGAGAAGACTTGGTCTTGTCCCGCGACTAGAGGTGAAATGACTCTCATTCAGAGGTACTGGTGGTCCCTAACAAGATGGCATCACTGAGAGCAGGACTGTTTTGAGGAGAAAGAGAGAATAGAGCTTCTGGGGAGGCGGCAGGGGCTCTGGCCTTGGGAAATGATTGGGAGCCCCCTGTTTCCCGCCCCCGCCCCCCATCGTTAGTCCCTGAATTCGGTACACTCTCATTTCTCTTAATTCCATTCCTTCTTCAGACCCTATCCACAGACTGTCCATCACCCTCTTCTTGCATCCTCTGTAGTCTTTCACCTAAACACACATTCATGCCTAGTCCCCGTTCTGTCACCTGACCTACCCCTCTGTCCACCTGTGTTCCTTCAGCCTCCGCCCTCCCTTCCCCTTACCAGCTTCTGGCTCCCAAACGCATATCGACTCTCTTGCTTCTTCCACCTTCCCTCACTCCTCTCGATCTCTCTGTCTCCTTCCCTTTCAGCCATTTATCTCCAGCTTTGGGGTCCAGATCTTTGGTGAGTTTGAGAGCCTTTTCAAATCTCCCTACCTTAGAGAAACAGGCTACAGCCTCCCGGTGATAAAGATGATTAAAGGGCTGGAAAACCTTTCTCTCTGTTTATTTGTGAGGTGTTGTCCATGTATCTATATCTTTATCTCCTGGAGACAGAATAACTGCCCTCAGCCTCGAGAGTGCCCAGAATAGGGGAAAGCAGCCAAATGAAGGGAACCTGCAGTGGGTGAGGTTGTGGTTAGGCAGGAGGAAGCAGTCTGTAGCTCTCGGGGTAGAGCGACACAGGAATAAGACTGGTGAGAGAGGTCGTGGGAAATCAAAATCACCCAAACCCTTGGATGCTTAACCAAGAGGCTAGGTCTGGAGGCTGGGGGAGAGTCTGAAGGCCCTTGACTCCAGTGCTTACTGGTTCCAACACCACCTGTTAGGGAGAGTGGGACGAGGTCACCTAGGTGTGGTGGAAGGAAAGGGAGAGGGCAAAGGCAGGATTTTGGAGGGAAGACTCTATCACTGGTCTAACTTAGGTCTTAACTGTTTTAGTTCCAGTACAGGCAAAGAAGAGGGGTGTGAGGCAAAGGTGTCTGCTCCCTCTTCCCTGCTTCCTTACAGGACTTGCCCAGGCTGGGAACCCACGTGCCCTGGGCTACATCAGGGTCTTGTTGACCAGGGAGTCCTCTGCTGAACCCTCTGCCATCAGACATCATTAATATTTCCCCTCTCTCCAAGGAGCCTACCTCCCTCTGTTTTAGGAATTTCTCTAGATTTTTACTTCAGTCCAGCCTAGCTCTGTAAGTTCGCATCCTCATTCTATTTTTTTTTTTAAGATTTTATTTATTTATTTGGCAGACCGAGATTACAAGTAGGCAGAGAGAGAAGGAAGCAGGCTCCCTGCCGAGCAGAGAGCCTGATGTGGGGCTCGATCCCAGGACCCTGGGATCAAGACCTGAGCCGAAGGCAGAGGCTTTAACCCACTGAGCCACCCAGGCACCCCCGCATCCTCATTCTAAAGCTCCTTCCTCAAGTCTTGGGGAAGCATGCTGAGAGATCCTGCCTCTCCATCTCCTCAAGTCTACTGTATTCATTTCACTCTATTAGAAAAAAAAAGAAAAGAGAAGTGGAGGGGAACTTTTTTGGGATTCCCAAGCACAAAAAGATTTAAGTGCTAATCTGGTTCCTCATTCTGTCCTTTTCCCATGTCACAGTTGTCCTTTTCCCTTGAATTGTCCCTTCTTCCACCCACCTGTATCTCCTACTATCATTCTGAGAGGTATAGGT
The DNA here is from genome assembly GCF_902655055.1 of Lutra lutra. Taxonomy (NCBI): domain Eukaryota; kingdom Metazoa; phylum Chordata; class Mammalia; order Carnivora; family Mustelidae; genus Lutra; species Lutra lutra. Next base: position 58,228,746 of record NC_062287.1, on the reverse strand, counting down.
GGGTTCCACTCCTGGAGGAAATCCCAGAAACCTGTAAAAAATTTCAGCTCAGAGAAAGATGTGCGTGCAAAGAATTTTTTCAGTGTCATGGCTCATTAAGAAACCATCCAGGACTTCTAACTCCCCACCCACTAAACTAGTACTTATTTTAGGAAGAAATGACTGATGTGAGATTGCCACAGATCTTAGTTGGGAATCTAGGATATGGAGAGTTGTTCTGGCCAAATGTGTTAGGTCGGATAAGGTGGCTGATATGAGCTTTTAGGAGGTCATAGCAGGAAGATACGAGAAGGTATTGCTATAATGAGACAGTCGGGAAGATAATTAGAATGGGGGTAGCTGGGAAGAAGGTGATGGGCCTGGGCCCAGAATGAAGACCTCTTCCTCCCTATACAGTGTAGACCCATTAGTGGTGAGGCTAGTAGGGGTCTGTGAGGAGGGAAACCAGAGACAAAGCCTGGGCCACCTCCCTAGGACAGATTGGTTTTCCTGTCTAGTGTCTAGCTTCCTCTTTTGTCCTCATGTCATGGGCGGAGGACATCTCCCCATGAGCTAGAGCTTATAGAAGGAGCTCCTCAGTTGGGGCAGGCAAGGGTGGGTGTCTGTCTAGTAATGTCAGTTCTAGATCATGGGCAGCCTAGTATTGACTAGACATGAGAGCCAGGGAACTTGGAGGCAGAAAGGATTCAGGCATTCAACCTGATCCCTTTGGACCATTTCCTGAAGGAATAAAACCATTGTTGGGTCATCTTAAATGAGGCCAGAAACATGGGCCCATTTCCAGGCAAGAGTAGCAGTCCTCACCTTTTCCTTTGCGGAAGTGACATCAGGCTGAAGGTTAGGAGCCCCAGGTCCTTGTCCTGGATTTGCTTCCAAATCTGTATAACCTTGGTCAACTTTGTCTCTTGTCACTGAGTTCCAACATTAAGGAGTTGCCTGTTAATACCTCCAAGTGAGCATAGAGAATACTGAGAGCTCTAACGCTCCGTCCCCTAAGAATCTCCTCATAGTAGCACCCCCACTCTGGGCCCTCTGTCTCATGCCAGCCTTGATCTGACAGGCCTCCGTAGTCTCTTAAGTATCTGTCCAGGGATGGGACCTGTGGCTCCTTTCCCACAAAGCACAAGGATTCTTACAGGTTGAATTAGGCAGACCATGGGGGATTATGCCAGGGGGCAGCAAGTTGGGGGAGTACCCTCTGCCCTGTTCCAGCCCTGCCTCACTGACAGTGGAAAATCGGTGCCGGAGTTTCCTCCCTGATGTGTTTTTCCCTTGTGGAAACCCCCTCAGACCTGGGGCGGGGCTGAAGGGATAGAGCGGCCCTGGGTCTCTCTGGTGGGTATTTTCAGGTGGGGGAGGCAGGATTGGGAGGATGGCATTTCTGTACAGCATCATGTGAAATGAGCAAAGGCAAAGGAAGTGCCACTTCACAGGCCTTTCGTGGGGCCCCAGGACTGCTGAGGGGCTGTTAGGCGGGGAGGAGAAAGAGAGGAGGAAGCAAGTGTTGGAGCCTTCCTCTGTGTAGCTTGGTGGGGGAGGGGCAGCCTCCTTAGCTCCTCCAGCCTGAGCTGCCCTGGCCCTGGGCTCACCCTTTGTGGAGCATCCAAGGACCTGGGATGGTGAGAGAAGGAAGGGACTGGGACTTAGTGAAAGGGTCCCAGCCCCCCGAAGCCTTCCCAGTTACACTTGTCTTGTTTCCTCCTCCTTCCAACCCCTACCAGGTAGAGTCAAAGTCACTCTCTTAGCCTCCTACCCTACTTGCTGGCCTGTAGGGTCCTCTGCAGGGGGTGAAGAGTGGAGGATAGTAAGAAGTGGAGAGTTCTTCGCATACATTCTTTTTTTTTTTTTTTTAAGGCTGGGAACTAGGCTCTCTCTGATGGGGAGAAGGGGAAGAACAAGAGAGACTCAGCCCTTGGCCTGGTCCCAGCCCCACACTGACCTCATGTCTCCCCCAGCTTCTTCCTCCTAGCCCAGCTGCAGCCAGCTGCAGCCCCTCTGAGCCTTTTCATATCACCTCTCCACCTGTCCTTCAAGACAAACAGACTTCCAGAGTTTCTGAAGCCATTTCCAATGCTAACTCTGACCCTTACCTCATCTTTGACCAAGGGTCTTCTGGTGTTAACCAGTTCTTAGCCTTATCAGGATGACTTTCCCTACCCATCTTCCTCATCCCTCCGGGCTAGCTGTGCCTGCATCCCCCCTCTCACCCTTCCAGCAGAGTACAGGGCAATCTAGCCTGTGTGTTCATTACTCTAAACTGTACTCCACAGAGGAAGGAGGAAGTTGGTTACCCTTGTCGTGTCTCCTGGGTATGGAGGCTCTTCCATGTTCCCAGAATCAAAGTCTGGATTGATGGGAGAGGAGATGTGTGTCTGTCTGCAGCTTTTGCTCAGCTCTCTGCTGGGCTTCTGGAAGTAACCAGGACAGACTTCCCTCCTCATGAGGCATCCAGTTCAGTGCAGTGAATAAATAGTTCAGACAGTGCTGGGGAAGATAGGCCAGGAGAGGGGGTTGCTTTGGTGTCCTGGAGACAGAACTGGACTCTGGAGGACTGGGAAGCTCTGAGGCTGGAGAAACGGAATTCTAGGAAGAGGAACTCCCATGTACGAAGACATGCAGGATGGATTGAGTTCATTCAGTTATTTACTGACAGCCACTGTGTGCTGTGCTCAGCCCAGGGAGATAGATTCAGCCAGGACCTTGCCCTCTAGATCCTCCCAATCTAGTGACAAGAGATAAGATTCAGATCAGCCTCCCTGTGATGCAAGAGAGAATGTACATGTGAGAGAAAACGGGGACCAGGCCTGGGATGGGATAAGTCATTACGAATTTGGATGATTTACAAAAACTTTCCTGGAGGAAGTGACAAGAGTACCAGACTAGAGGACCAAGGTTAGAGGCCCGAACAGGACTAAGGACAGGTAGGAGGATGGAAATGGAGAAGAAATGCTGGATTCCCACAGGGACTGGAAATACTGCTGTTTTATGTGTTTTGTGGAGGCTGCATGTGGAGGATCAGGGTGGTGTGGCCCGAGCTCAGGAACAGAATGCCCACAGACAGACTGTAGTTAGAATGACTTTCGGGAAGCACAATAGAAGGGGAGCTCCATGCCAGGGAGGCAGGTTAGAAGGCTGCAGTAAGTTCCCATTGCTCCCACACTCCCCCATTTCTTACAGTCCATTCCTCCCCTCCCCCACTCCCAGTTGGGACACTTCCCCTGCTCTAACGGCCACCAAGATCTGGCAATCAGGCAATTTGCTGCTTCCTTTCCCTCCCCCATTCTGGGCCTGCCTGGGTCACACCCCAAGACCAGGTCCCACATGGTGCAAGCTGGGCTCGGGAGACCACACCCAGACAGGATTAGCCCCCCATGAGCTGTGCTTCTTGCAGAAGCCACGTAAGGCTGGCAGTGGGAGGAGAGACTTTTGCCTATCTCAGTCAAAGCTTTTGGCTGTAGGGTTATTGTCCAATCCTGGGCATCTGAGGCATCTCTCCAGATCTCAGCAATGGGGGTTAGAAGCAAGCTGATCAGAAGGCAGTGGGCGCACACTGTGCTTAGCTTTTCTGTGGGGGCAGTCAAGAGAAGCTTAAGCTTCAGTATTGGGGGGGTGGCATCCACAACCTAGGAAACTTGTGTATGGCTATTGGAGGAGAATTTCAGAGCCAAAGAAGTGTTAAAGGAGGTGGCCACGCTGTGGACTCATGGGACTGTCAGACTGAAGCTAGGCCTGGAGGCAGGAAGATGTGAGAGGGGTGAGGGGAGCAACATACAGAAGAACAAGAAAAGTTCAGAAGCAAGAATGAGCCTGGCTTGTTTATAAGGGAAAGTGGAGATCCCTCTGGATCAGGGAGCTGGAAACTAATTTGCAAAGTACGTACTCTGGATACATACATTGCACTTAATCCTTCTAGCAACCTGTTAAGGTTAAGGTTGGTGCTGTTACTGAGCTCATAAGAGGCAGAGCTAGGATTTAAATCCAGGTCTGTCTGACTCCAGAATCCCTACCAGATATGAAGAATTCTGAACGTCAAGCTGAGGAACCAGGCAGGATCTGAATTAAGTTCAGAATATAATGCCAGAATAAGTCATTGTAATTTGGCCGATACTAAACAGATTTGCAAACATTAACTTACTTACATAAACAAAAATCCTTAAAAAAAAAAAAAAAAGAGTCACCTAGTGAATAAGTCACAGATGATCCCAGACTCCACGTAGGCCAGGCCTCTCTGTTTGGCCTCTGCAGCATTGACTGTCCCTTCTTATGTGGCACAGATTGGACCTCACTTCCTAGCATGTGCTCTCCTTAAATGAGCTGTGGGAACTTATTTGACCCAGCTTAGGCCATAGCATTTCAGAGGAAAGAGTTGTCCTGGGAGAGAGGATAAAAGTCTGAGCTAGACCTGAGTGGGGAGAATTGGGCTGATGGCACCACTTAGACACTTGCATACTTAGTGCTTCCTGCCTTTTGGGATGAAAGGCATTGCTTTTGTAACTCTTGTATGCACAACACCTCCCAGTTTACAAAGCACACTCATTCCTGTGCTCAGGGTTCCTCAGTGCTGCCCTTTGAGGCAGGGAGGGCAAGTGTTTTCGTTCCTGTTGTACAGATGAAGAAACTGAGGCTCCAGGGAGGAAAGTGACTGACTTGTTTAAGGGTCTCTAAGACAGCTGGTAAGGGGTAACTTGGAGGTTGTGTGACACATTGAGGAAGACACGGGGCTTTGTATCACAAAACTGGGGTTTATGTCCTGGCTTCCAGGGTAACTAGCTATGTGATGTTGGGTTACTTTAACTTCCCTGAGTTTGTTTCCTGATCTGTAAATTAGGAATATTACCAGTAGGTAGTCATAAGGGTCAAATAACAACTTCGCGTGACCTAGGAAAGGTTGTACCTTGTGAGAGTTTCTGATCAAGGGGTGGAGTCAGCAGGTGAGCCTCAGAGGTCAGATTCAGGGATCTAGTGCTCCTGGCTCTATACCACACTGCTTCGGCTTTGTCCTGTTTCTGGACACTACCTCACTCATGTTCCTTTTCCGGTGTCAGTCCCTGTTCCCTTGCCAGCCCGGAAGCGACCCTGTCCCTCCCAGCTTCGTTGAAGGCTGATTGCTGGTTGATAACCCCTCCCTAGAGAGCTGCCTGGAGCCTGCTCTACTTCCAGTCTCTTGGGCCTTGTGACTGCCGGCCAGAGTTCCCTCCTTGCCTTCCTGCCTGGGCCAGCCCAGTGTGGGGCTTGTAGGGGAAACTCTTCCGTCGCACTCCCACACCCACTCCCCTGCTCTGTGTGAAACTGAAGATATACAAGCCCAGGAATCCTCTCAAAGATGCCACTGTCTCCCAGATAACCCTGTGGACACAAGTAATGGCCCTTTTCCCCAAAAAAACTATTTGCTCCTTTCCCCAGGGAAGGAGTCACAGAACCCTGAGAATGAATGTGCCCCAACTTGCCCCAGTGTGCCCAAGCCTTGTGCATTTCCTGACTCAGCCCTCCCACCCCCACCTGGGGGCCTTTTCTGCCCCCATCATCCTATCCCCTACTCCCAGGGCTCTTGATGTCTCATTTCCTCTATCTAGTACCCTTGTTACAGGCATTTTTCTCCCCATTTCATGGACTGGGAAACTGAGGCCCAGAGACAATATGTACCTCATGCTTGGTTACAGTGACTCAGCAACAGAGCAGAGCTGGGGCTAAGACTTAGGTTAGGTCTCTTGTATTCCAGTCTGAGGTTCTCTCCACTGCCCCAGGGTACCCTTATTTCCTTCCCAGACCTGCTCCCAACGTTGTCTGTCCAAGATGGAAATATTTTTAATGCCCAGAGAGGCAACCTTACAGGGTGAAACCATTTCCCTCCACTCTGGTCCCAGGGAAAGTAGAGACCTGGGAGGGAGCTGGGGCCATCCCTGGGTCCTGTGCAGATCCCTGCCCCCAGAATTTTTGTTTCTATTTCCAGTGGGGGAATCCTTCCTCCTCCCTCCATTTGATTTTTAAGGCTTCTGAACCAGTGATTGAGAGGTCCAGCTGGAGGGTATGGGGTTCTCAGACCAGAGTATAGCTTGTATACAGTAGAATGGGGGAAATGGCAGAGCAGTGTTGGTGCTTGGTGAAAAGAGGGACACTTTGAGATCCTGTGTGTCTAAAACAGGGCTGTTTCCTCCCAGGGAGTAGGGATCTGGTTGTGGGAGAGAGTTGGGGAAAGGAAGTCACATACTGGCCAGAAAAAGTCCCCCGTGGCTGAGAGGAAGTAGCCAATGAGAGGAGGAATCTTGCCACACCAGTATAAATAATCACAGGGTTTCCGGAAACTCTGCTCTGTTCCAGAACTCAGAAGAGCAGTTCCTCACTCCAAAGCACTGTGAACTGTAGAAGGGATCAGGGCGATGGCATGGAGCTGGGACTTCTCTTGTACTTCCCCCACTAATAATGACAGCAACCTATTTATTTGGCACTTCCTATGTGCCACACCTCATGCCGAACACTTTCTTCATGTTTGTTCATTTCATACTCTTGGCAATTCTAACACAATAGGCGAGATGATTCCCATTTTACAGATGAGAAACTTGAGACTTGGGAAACTTAAATATATTGCCCAAGATCAAACATGACTGGTTGGTGGAACTATGATTACAATCCCTGGCCAGTCTGACTTAAGCATGGATTGTCAGTGGTAGTGTTTTAATGGCACTGTGTTCTCTATCCAAGAGTCTGGAAGGCCCTGAAATTTTTCAGAGGCACATGCTATGATCTAAGGAAAAGGACGGAACATGAAGGGGCAAATCAAACATTTGTTTTCCTCTCCTGCCCATCCCTCTTGGCTGGGCTTGGAGGATCTACCCTACCCTACCAAGGGCTTTGAGAGAAGAGGCTGATGTCTGGGAGCCACAGCCTTTGCCTCAGTAATCATTACATACCAGATTCCAGACCAAATCCCAGCCCTGGCTCAACCCCCAGTATTCTCCTGCACCAAGTTGCCAGATAGGGTTTACTGTGCTTGCGAGAGTTACAAGGCCAGCTCTCCCGCTTTCTCCCCATCCCTCAAGCACCCTGGATTGAGATAGGGCAGCTGTCTAGAGAATTTTGCTCCTTACTCAGCAGATTTCTCACTGTGCCTTTTGGTTTGCACTCAGTAGCCAAGATGTCAGATTTGGAGTTAAAACATCAGTGTGCTGGGCAGGGTGGGCCCTGAGTTGGTAGAAGCTCTACCCATGGCTACATCTCAGAGTGACCTGGGACAGCGGCTATGAGCCAGAAGCCCTCTCCAGTCTACTCAGTGGGAGGGGTCCTTATCTGGTAGAGAATCTGGTAGACCCCCTACTTACATACCTCACTTTTTATGTCTGTACTGCCTGGAGGGGGGGGGGAAAGTAGCTAATACTTAACCAAATACTTATTAGGACCCAAGGTACTATTCTAAATGCCTTTGATGTGCCCGTTTACATAAGCCTTACAACAACCCAGTGAGGTAGGGTAGCATTTTGTCCTCATTTTACAGGTAAGAATACAGAGGCATGCAGAGGTTAAGTCTTTGGTCCAGGGTCACATGGGCAGCAGATAGAAAAACCAGGATTAGACCTTATTCAGTCTGGTACCAGAACTTACTTGCTTTACATAATACATTACACATTATACTGCCATCGTCCTTACACCTGAGCATCGTGGCTTGGTCTCCAGGCCTCGCTCTCATTGTCTCTCTCTCATTCTGTCTCAGAGATCTGTCTTCACGGGATTGCAGAACGGTGTCAGGTTGAAAGAACAGGCTGGTTTCCCTCCACATGTTCCCTTCTTTCTCCCCAGCGGCTAGAGGCCTCCCTAACCACGTGTGTCCTGTGATCTGCCTGTAGGTCACTGCATCCGGAGGGCCCCGGAAGGGGAAGGAGGCCTTGCCTCCATTGTAACAGCCGCGTCCACAATGCAGAGCATCAAGTGTGTGGTGGTGGGCGATGGGGCTGTGGGCAAGACGTGCCTGCTCATCTGCTACACAACTAACGCCTTCCCTAAGGAGTACATCCCCACGGTGTTCGACAACTACAGCGCCCAGAGCGCGGTGGACGGGCGCACAGTGAACCTGAACCTGTGGGACACAGCGGGCCAGGAGGAGTATGACCGACTGCGCACGCTCTCCTACCCTCAGACCAATGTCTTTGTCATCTGTTTCTCCATTGCCAGTCCGCCCTCCTACGAGAACGTGCGGCACAAGTGGCACCCAGAGGTGTGCCACCACTGCCCTGATGTGCCCATCCTGCTGGTGGGCACCAAGAAGGACCTGAGAGCGCAGCCTGACACCCTCCGGCGCCTTAAGGAGCAGGGCCAGGCACCCATCACACCGCAGCAGGGCCAGGCCCTGGCCAAGCAGATCCATGCTGTGCGCTACCTCGAGTGCTCGGCCTTACAGCAGGACGGCGTCAAGGAAGTGTTTGCTGAGGCCGTCCGGGCCGTGCTCAACCCCACACCCATCAAGCGTGGGCGGTCCTGTGTCCTCTTGTGACCCTGGCACTCGGCTTGGAGGCTGCCCCTGCCCCCCCACCAGTTGTGCCTTGGCGCCTTGTCTGCCCCCAGCTGTGCCTTAAGGACTAATTCTGGCACCCCTTGCCAGGGGGGGTCCCTGAATGCCCTTTTCTCTGAATGCCTGTTTCTCCTAAATGAGACCCATAGGGAAGGGGGCTCTGGGCCCTGCCCCACTCTGCTTGGGAACACCAGGTATTTCTGAGAGCTCACCCAGGCCAAGGCCGGACCCCTCTCCAAGAAGCCAACCCAAGTGCCCCTCCCCCATCTCCCCTACTGACCAGTTGATCCAGCTTTCCACACAGATGTTGCTGCCTATTGTGGTGCCTTCTCTCAGGTTAGGAGCCCTCAGCTGTCCCTAACCTCTCCCTCGCTGCTCTTTGAATTGCTCCCCCCTCAAAATGCTCTCTCCCTTCCCCAAAGAAGGAGCCACAGAATCCTGAGAAGATGAATGTGCCCTAACCTACCCCCCTGTGCCCAGGCCTTATGCATCTGCTGACTGACTCAGCCCCCACTTCCCCAGGCTCCTGGGGGGCCTTTCCTACCCCCATCAGCATCAATAAAACCTCCTGTCTCCAGTGGCCCTGGCTCCTCCCTGTGTGCTAGGCAGTGGGGGTTGGGCAGGGGATGGGCATGGGCTAGGGCTCCCCAGAGACTGGGAACCTTTTGTTTCCTATAAAAGGGGACAGGAGACAATAGGCTTCATTGTGGTCCCCCACCCCCCAATTTCCCTAACAAAGCTCTGGGCTCCCTTGGAGGGGCCAGTCAGGGGCCCAGCCACAGACTCTGTAGTGGACTGGGATGCAAAACCTAAGGGAAAAAACTCTTATCTAAGGCTCAGAAAGGGAGACGCTGAGAGCCACCAGCCTGCAGGCAGGTGCTCAGAGTCCTGCATTTGTTTGAGAGCTGTTCCCTTACACCCCCAAGGGGACAGGGGTTTTTTTTGTTTTTGCGGGGGGGTGGGTTTTTACCAGACAGAGCTGGGGCTGGAAGAGCCTGTGCCTCAACCAAAGACTTTGAGTTATCCCAGCTATCAAGCCTAGCGTCATAACAGGGACAGCTCAGTCACTCCTGCTCACCAAAACGGGGGCTTAGACCAGCCTTAGAAGACTCCAGGCCTAAGGTGGGAAGCCGCTTGGAATCATACCTTGCAATGGACTTATTCCCTCCATCCTGGAGCCTGTCCCTCACCTCAGTTCCATGAAACAAAGATAAGCCTAGCCCAGGCTTTTGGGGGAAAAAACAAAAACAAAAAGAATTTTATTTGAAATAAAATGTACAATCCAAAGAGGTCAGGGCATGGGGCAGTAGGGAGGATAGGGGACACCAGAGAGCCCATTTGGGGGCAGGAATCTGCCTCTGACTCCACCTTAACACCTTTGCCAAGGAGGAAGAGTGTAAGCCAGAGATTTCAGAAGGGAGGGAAATATGTGCTGTGCCAGCACTCCTTCTGGAGCAGGTTGCCCTTCAGGTACAGAACACCACCTCCACAAAGTAGTTTCAGAACCACTGGCAGAGCCCATGCAAATCCTACAGCCCTCCTCCCCTGCCATCACCCACACGGACACGCTGAGGCTTAACTAGGGAAGCATACACTCTAAGTTGGAGGTGAAGTCAGGGCTAGAACACCTGAGCAAAGTTAGCACAGGATGGTGGCCCTAGGCCTGGGTATGCACAGGACATGAGTAGACACATGAGTCAAGCAAATGACCCGGTGGTGAGAGATGGCTGTGGTTTTCAGGTAGCAGCCACTGTTCAGTGGTCCCTGACCTCAGCAAGAGGTGGCTATGTAAAGGCCAAGAACCGATTCGGTGGTTATGAACCTCGACTTTTTTTAGCACCAGATGGTGGAGCTCTCCTGTCAGCTCAGCCTCTTGGGGCCTCTCAGATAAGGGTGATGCTGCTTGAAGGTTCCTGTGCCTTCAGACGGGGTGAGGGAAAGGAGAAGCCAGCAGGGCTGCCTGAAGCCCTGTCCTGTGCCCTTCCTCCTTTCTTCTCCCCCTTCCCCCAATTAGCATGGCCCACAGAGGACACAGGGCAGGGAAGGCCAGAGTGTAGTGTCTTGTTTCTAGTTTCTGGGCAGTAGACCGCCTCCTTCCTAGCAGAAGAGAAAGGGTTTAGAATCGCTTTTCCTCAGGCTGGGAGGTAATGAGCAGCTCCTTGTTCCCGAAGTCCCACCAGGCCGTCATGTGGAACGCCATGTTGGTTAGGACGACAGTGTATTCCAGGATGGCAAAAATGGTGTACACTGTCGTGAGAACACAAGAACAGGGCATGGTGAGCCTTCTGCCCCCAACCCCCCCGGGGCCTCTTGGTAAATCACCACCACATTTCTGCAGTGGGTGCAAGCCCCCCAAGACTACTGCCATAATGCACACTACAGAAAACATGACAACTATCCCAACAGACACTGTGACCACCAGTGGATCCCAGCCTGGCCTCACCTCCAGCCTCACAATACATGTTGTGCCGAAAGTAGACAGCCAACGCCGTGAAGAAGGAGATGAAGTTGATGATGAAAAGCCGCTGTTTCCAGTTGTAGGACTTGCGGTCCTAGAGGATGGGCTATCTCATCACTCTGTGGCCCTTTGGATATGTGGTAGGCAGCCTCCCCTCCTGGCCCCAGTTCCTAAGAGCTGTGTCTTACCTCCCTGGGTTATGGAAGGGGGCACGGGCAAGGGCAGCAGCAATGATGTGCATGTTCCTATTCCTGCGTTTGCGAGGATAATGAGGCCCTTCCCACTTCAGCCAGTTGGAATATGAAAGTTACTTGGAGTCACCCACCAACCTGATCCCTCCACGTACTACAGGGGGAAGAAAGGGGTGTGTGTGTGTGTGTGTGTGGACACTGGAGGTACCACAGACTGCTGACACTGCTCCTAACCCACAGCACCCTGGGTGCTATCCCTCATTCTGCCCCAACTTGGAGCCCCCCAGCTCTACTATCTTCCAGTCTCCCATATCACCCAAACATAGTCCTAGATTTGGCCCACTCGACCACCCTCCACCTGTCCCCAAGTCCCAGCCCCGGCCCGGATTCCCATGGGAACTCCAGCTCCCACCTCACCGTGACCTGCATCCTGAGGACAGGTGTCCTGGATGTTCCTCTGGGCCGCCTGGAGCCCCACTAGGGGTAGACCGTACCTCCTGACTTACTGTGTGCTTCTTGGTCAGCCGCCAGAGAATGCAGGTGAGGAGCATGTGACCGAGGGATGAGGCGATGAACACAATGAAAGCATTTTCATGGATGGCTGGGGGGAGAGAGGGGGATTGGGAGCACGCCCTGCAGGGAGCATCCAAGCATCCTAAGGTCCGAGGGAGGGCGGGGGTGGGTGGCCCTCCCCAACCCTTCCCTGCTCCACCTTCCCTCATCTGGGCACCCACTGAAGTCCTCGGAAGAGGAGACGTAGGTGAGCACAAGCAGCGCCAGGTTCTCCACCACGTTGAGGCCGAAGTTGAGGCGACAGAGCGGGCGGTAGCCAGGACACGGGGACGCGCAGCTGAGGTAGTGGTTCCAGTAGGCAAAGGCCACCAGGAAGCGAGGCGCCGAGTGCAGGCCGATGCAGAAGCGCCACACGTAGCGCTGGGGCACCTCCCCACCGATGGCCGAGCTCACCGAGGGCAGATAATTGGGCACCTAGAGAGTTGTGAGCTGTCTGGGGACAGGCCTCTGCTGGCCCCAACCACCTAGAGAGCCTTTTCCCTCCGTCAGAATCACCCTGGCTCTCCTGAGGCCCCACTCCAGCCCCTCCCCTTCCAGGAGATCCTCCATGCACCCCCAGAGCGCTCCTGGGAGAAGTCCCTGCCAGGTCCCACCCCCCACCACCACCACCAGGGTGCTTGTTCTCATTCCCTGGGCAGGCTGGGGTGTGTGCAGGGACTTGATGGGACTCTACATGGCTATGGAAGCTGGAGACAAATTCAGATGCTCTCTGAGCCCATAGCACAGAGCTTTGCCTTCGATAAGGCCCTGTGGGAAGTTCAATGAGCCCAAGACCCTCGATTGGATAGATAGTCATGAGGACAGGCCACCTGAGCCTCCTTGGGACAGTGCTGGATGCACTGGGCAGCCGAGCTGTTCTTCTGACTCCTCCCAGCTTCACTTATTCTTTCGGGTAGATGTGCCAAGGTGGTAGAGGGTACTGTGAGATCCTGGGGGGAGCTGAGTCAGTAGGGTCCCCCCACCCTGAACATGCTTAAGAAAGTGGGTGCTCTTAATCTGGGATAGTCTAAGAAAAGGACCCCTTTCTTGCGCATCTCCCCCATTCATCTTTCTCAAAGCTGGAATTCCTCATTCCTTAAGGAACTAGGGCACTATTCTTTAAAGTTGAGGAAGGAGGAGGAGGTCACACACACAGCTGTGAGGATAGGTGTGTTGTCTGCATGAGAGAGTGAGAGGATGAGGGATGAGTGAACAACAGTATAGATGCTAACAGGAGAGCCAGGGCTAGGAGGAGGACCTCTCAGACTCCAGGGCCTAGAGTAATGCTTCTACCTTGAATGTGCATGTAACTCATTGGGGATCATGGAGAATGTAGCCAATCTGGACTATGGGAATCTACATTTCTAAAGGATTCCAGGACTGAAAGCTACTAGCCTGTTGCACACACTTTCTGTGGCTTTTTTTTAGACTCCCAGCAAAAGCCAGAGCAGGGCCAGGCTTCAGAGATGCAGTTCTAGAAGATCCTTTCCTTTCTCTTAATGGGGATGCGGTCTCCATCAAGGCTGGGAAGGAAGGTGGAGGCAGCTCATAGAGCAGGGGTCGGCCTGGGGGCTCATCAGCCAGGGGCTTCGAAGGCTTCCCAGAAAAGGAGACAGATTGCCCTCAGCACTATCAGAGGAAGCTAAGTGCAGAGCTCTTGGAGAGAGGGTGCTGCTCTCAAGGCGATGGCTTGAGATACCATAGCTTGAGACCAGGCTCAGACATTCTGAGTTGTCAGTAAAGAGGCAGCATGGAGGCTCTGGAGCCACACAAACCCGGGTCTGTATCCCATCTCTGCCTTTTTTTTTTTTTTTTAATTTTTTAAATTTCATTTATTTATTTGACAGAGAGAGAAAGAGATCACAAGTAGGCAGAGAGGCAGGCAGAGAGAGGGGGAAGCAGACTCCCTGCTGAGCAAAGAGCCCGATGCGGAACTTGATCCCAGGACCCTGAGAGCATGATCCCAGCTGAAGGCAGAGGCTTAACCCACTGAGCCACCCAGGTGCCCCCCCATCTCTGTCTTTATTAGTTGAGTGACCTTGAGCAGGTCACTTCACCTTTCAGAGCTTCGATTTCCTCACCGACAAAAATAGGGATACTACCACCTACCTTGCAGGATGATTGCAGATACTGAATATAATGTATACAGAGCATCTGCGGCACAAATGGCTATGGTGATGGCTTTCATATGACCTACTTCCCTGAAAAGCCTACAAAAAGCTGGTCAGCTATGTGGTTCTTGAAGATGGGAAGACTGCATATGAGAGAGAGGTGAGAATCATACCTTTGCCAGAGATTTCTGAGACCTCCAAGCCTCCTTACTGTTCTGCCCCTCTGAGTTAGGTCCCCTAAGTAAGGTTAGTAAGAGTGCTGCCTCCACTTCCTAGAATATTCATTCTGAAAACTCCTGCCCCAACCCTAGCTACTTTAAGGGGAGCGGAACCAGCATGAGCTTTGTGTGTGTGTGTGTGTGCTTGTGTGGTGTGTGTGTGTGTGTGTGTGTGTGTGTGAGCATGAGCTTCTAAAGCTTGGCTGGGAGAGCCCAGAGTCCTGACCAATGCTGGAAAACAGGTAAAGAGATGGCAAAGAGCTTGGGGGACGCCTCTGGAGGAAGGGAGATTTCATAAACTCCTCTCAGAGTATGGGTGGAGGTAGGCTGCTAAGAGCAGGCATCTTCTTATCTCTCTCTCTCTCCCCCACCTCTCTCATGCACACATGCACAGACACACTGATACACACACGCACACACACATGTATAATCAGGTATAGATATTCAGATATGTCTCCCCATTCAAAGCACACGAGTTCCCCGCTCACCAACTGTGCCAGCAACATCAGGAGCTATCAGAGACCAGCTACCCAGTTCACCTTAAGTTTCGCCATGAGCTCAGAGCTAAGGGTGCTGAGATGGGAACATAACCACTTTTCCCCAAGAACACAAACCCTCCATTGGCATGGAAGACCTGGCTCAGTGGATCTATGGTAGGGCAGTAGATCAGAGATTCACATGGTATAAAGGGTGAGGGTCCAAAAAATTCCCTACCAAAGCACATCAGATTTCACCATTAGAGATTAATTCCTTTGATAAAAATCCCCCAAAGTTATGGATGACTTTTCTGTCTACTGCCCCATCCCTTGCCAACTGGACACAACCTCTCATCCCTACAATTCAACCTGCTACCCTTCTCTGGACTCGATCCTCACCTCTCTAGCCTCATAATCCTTATTTTAGCTCTGGTCTCCCCAGTAGTGTGAATTACTACACTAACCTCTTCACTTCTCTCCCTATACTTGCTCCCTGCCCTTACAAATCTTCTCTATTCAGGATCCAGAATGGTCTTCTAAAGCATAAGTCTGATCATGTCCCTTCCCTGCTTAAAATCGTTCCAAAGCTCACCACTGCCCTCTGGATAAAATCAGAAGTTGTCAGCCTGGCATTCACAAAATCCTTCTTTACCCCCATAGCTGCAATGCCCCCTGCTTCAGGAAGGAAGTCTTCCCCAACATCTAGGCTACACTAAGTGCTTGCTCTGGGCCCCGTGATCCCTGTGCTCCCCTTTATCACAGTGCCTCCCATTTCACTGTGCCTGACCGTCTGTGTCTAGGACTGTCTCTTGTAGGATGAGGGGCTAAGGGCAAGTGAATGTTCGGTTCCATGCCCCTGACCCAGAACTCTACTCCTGGGCCCTCAGAAAGGCCAGGTGGACTGCTCATAGAGGCAGGAAGTCCATCTAGGTTTCTAGCTAGCAGAGCCCTGAGTGGACACAAGTTGTGGGGCCCAAGGTTGCCAGAGGCAGAAACCAAACTAGAAGATTCCAGGGCAAGGCTTGGGGGTCCTCTTGGCCAGGCCCCAATCTCAGCTAAACCCAACTACGATGTCTCCTGGCTCCTGGCTGCATCTGACTCCCCAGTCTTGGCTTCCTTCCCAGTCTGGACTTTCTTCAGCCTCCTCCTCCCTCTCATGACCTCTTTTACCTATTCCCCTCCTTTCCCCTCCCTTCTCCCCTCCACTTCGTGGCACTCTCTATAATCTTCTCCTCTCAGAGGACTGTGACTCCACTCTCACTGAGTGTCTCCCCACAAATCCCCCCAACTCTGACTTGCCCCCCACTATCCTTTCATCCCTTCCCCTCTCTCTGACTCTCCACCTCCTCTCCTATTCTCTGATTCCACTCTCATGGCCATCTCCCAACCTGGCCCTGACCTGGCCCTGACCCAGGTGCGGGGGAGCATGGCACTCACCCCACAGTCAGTGGCCACCGTGTACTCAAAGTGGAACACCAGAGACCAGATGATGCAGAAGAAGAAGCCGAACATGGGGAAAGTGACGATCCACCAGATCACGGCCGTGAAGCGGAGCCGGAACACAGTCCCATCTGGGTCCAAGGGCTGTGAGGCCGCAGAGAACATCCTGTATGGAGTGGTGCCCAAGCAGGGTGAGGGACACGACTTGGGTGGACACATGGGCCTCAGGAAATGAGGCCTTTTCTGGACCTGGCTCCTCTGGGTAGAGGGAAGAGCCAGAGTAGAAAGAATGCAAGGGGAAAAGGAAAGCAGTGCAGAAGATCAGGAGGGCAGAGAGAGATGGGGAGGGAGCCACTCGGTCGGGCAGGGTCAGCTCTTAGGAATCCCTTTGGCACATACCCACTCAGAAGGGTCAGAGGTAAAAAGGTTGTTATTTCTGTTCCACAGAAGGAGAGAACTATGCCAGGATCAAACATTAGAACTAAGGTTTCAGCCCCTGACAGCCTAAAGCTCTCAAGTCAAGGCTTTCTTCAGGCCAAATAACCTAAATGAAGGACCCTTGGCTCAACCTCAGCCCTCCCACTGACCCCGTCTGACCACATTCCTGCTCTTCACCCAAGTTCAACCAGGAACAGTGGGAGTGCCCAGAACATTTCACTGGGGTCACAGTCTGCCCACCAGCCCACCCCCAGGCTCAGAATGAGCCAAGCCTCAGGCCAGCAGTACTGTATCTCAAGATACCAGGGTCCCTGCAGAGGCCCAGACCTCCATCTCCTTCCTCTCTGCAAAGACCATGTCACCCAGTCCAAAGGTTATGGGAATCTAAGGGCCATAGGAATCTTCTCCACTCACCCTGAGCCTGTCTGCTGGGCCGGACCTAGACCTAGCAAGGACAGACCCAGCCCAAAGGAACTGACCTTCCTCCACTCTCTTTTCCCTCTAGGCAGAAAACTCCCTCCTCCCACCTCCCCCTGCCACAACCACCACGACTTGCAAGCTGGGTTCCCTTCCGGGGGGGACAGACAGAAATGGCTTTGTATTAAAAGCCCTTGGACCAAACTTCCCTTGGGACACATACCTCTCTCTGTTAAGGGAACACCAGTCCACTAGTCCAGCTCAGCATCAGGGAAATGGGGGAGGGGGCTCGCACTGGCAACACTCACAGTGGGTGCTGATGGATGGATCCTAGGCTTGAGTTGAGGGCTCTAGCCAGACTGAGACTATTCTAAGCCTGGAGGGTCCCACCCCTAGTTCCCCAGGGCCTGCCCTCCCACCCACGGAGCCTAGATCTCCACGCCTGCCCAAGCACACAGCCCTCCCAGGACCAACAAAACCATATCATAAACCCTGGAACACTCTGCAAAGATAAGAGTGATAGTGGCTAACGTCAGCCTACAGAAGCTTTCTTGCCAGGGATGGGCGTAGGGACCTTTCTGAGCATTGTGTCCTGGGAAACAGGCAGGTTTCTGGGAAGGGAAAGGGAGAAAGCAGAATAGGATTTCACCCCTTTTTGTTGGGAGCCAGAGTAGGTCTGTTGGGCCTCATTGGAGAGCCAGTTAGTCATAGGACAACAGATTCAGGATCCAAATGAGATCTAGATGGGCCTGAATATGCCGTATCAGTGTCCAGCCTCCTCTGCAGAAGCAGCTAACATCAGCCCAAGACGCCCTAACAGGGGTCTAACAGCCAGTAATAGGAATGCAATGGTCCTGCTTTTGCCTCTACTGCCCAGGCCATAGGAAGTCCTAGGCCCACAGCAGGGCCTTGGATGGAGAGAGGAGTGACCAACTGGGCCAAGGCTAGGGGTGCATGTCCTGTGAGGTTTGCCCGAAAGAAGTGGAGCTATGCTACACAATAAGAGTAAACTCAGGGACCCACCCCACCCTGCAATTACTGCTATCCCATCTCTGTAGGACTGGCTTGACACCAGGAGGAGAAAGGAGCTCTCAGTTTCCCAAAGCAGAGCCAGGACAAAAGCAGAGATTCATCAGAAAGAGAAAGTGCACTTGCTCCAAGAAACAGCTTGCTAATTGTTAGTTACTAGGCCTCCTTGGAATAGGCTGTCTGGAGAGGAAGGAAGCACCGCATCACTGGAGATATGCAAGCAGAGGCATAGCCATCTAATTGTAGATGCGTTAGACTAAAGTTACTTCTTTTATTCCTAGGGTTGGCCATTCAGGGAATACTCTAGGTGAGAAATTCAGAGCAGACATCCACCTAGACTGCCCCTAGGTGGCTATAACACAGTCGTCCCAGGGAGTGGGGACAAAATCTCCCCTGGGTCACTAAGCTCACTCAGTCCTGACCCAGAAGGACTAGGTACCTGTGCCACTATGCCTATGCCTTAGCTCCCTAACTAGTTAGTATGCCAAGAATGGGGTCTAGATATGTCAGGTATGCTGGGTTATTGATCCCATTAGCCCTCAGGAGACAGCAATGTGGGGCAGAGCAAACAGCCTACTCCATTTAACTCCATACACTATACAAATATTATAATTTTCTGTATAGGCTATGACTACAGGCCTTCTTTTTCCCAGGGTACTGGGCTGGTATGTGGGGGGGGGGGGGGGGGGGGGGGGGGAGGGGTTGTCCTGTTTATTTATTCAACAAATTCTTTCCGATTCAGATGTAGTGCCCACCTTGAAGGAGCTCCCAGTCTGGTCTGGTGGGGAACAGAGACACAAACATGATGTGATAGAACTGCAGGAAAGATAAAACAGGGAACTCCCAGAGAAAAGAGTGATTCAGTTTGCCCCCAAGGAGGCTAGGAAAGGCTTTTCAAAGGAGGTGACACTTGAAAAGGGTTTTGCAGGATACAAGGATGTTGACCAGGGTGAGAGAAATATTTGAAGCATTATCTAAGGTAAAAACTAGCTCAGGAAAGGCCATTGGTTGGACCCTTTCTGATCTCCCCCCATCCAGATCACCTGGACACCCTCTCTTCTTCCAGTTCTGTTCTGATAGCTCCCAGCCTTGGGTCTCATCAGAATGGCTGCCCAGAGCTCAAGGCTAACGTCTCTTCAATGACGAATCAAGGAGAGGGAAAACTTTCAAGTCATAGGAACTAAGCCCCACTCCATACTGCCAGCCATACCCCAGTCCCGGTCCTAGTCGTAGCCCTATTTCTGGAGCAGATACTCTTTATAGAGAGGCAGGATTCTGAGATGAGTGGGGGCCTACAGAGCTCTCTTGATGCTACCGCAAGGGTCCATGTCCAGGCCCTGCCTCTTTCCTACCTACAGCCCCTAAGCTCTTCCTCTCCTGCCCTGCCTTCTAACCTGACAATTTCCTTTTCCTCCTCTTACTTCTGCTCCTCACCCTTCACCATTTCCCAAACCACCTTCCTATTCTTCCTCTATCTAGAGCTGTATCCTGGCCCTGAGGAGAGGATGGGAATTGTCAACTCGATTTTAGACATGGGGAGGCTCAGTCTCTGTGTCTCAGGTAATACAGAGTCAGTAGATGAACTAGGAGTGTAACAGAGGTCAACACAGGCTCACCCTCTTTACTCTGAGATACTACAGAGAAAACTCGTGTCTTTCCTTCTGGCCCAGCATGCCACATCCCAGTCTAGAAGGTGCATGGGTGCCTACAGGAACATAGCCCATATACATATATGGAACACACCACATACACACACACACACACACACACACACACACACACATCATCAGGCCCCCATCCAGACACGCACAGATACGGTCTCTCCCACACATAGTTGTGTCCCTCACAGTCACACACACGCATACATAATCACATTCCCCCACAGACAGGCACAGCCTACAATGACACACTAAGAGGCTCCAGTTCCTTCTAGATCAGGCCTGTTCTCTCTTCATCCCTCACAAAACCCTGGGGCTCCTGAATCTACCCTGCTATCAAGTAAGGATTGGGTTCTCGGTCCTGGGACTACCCAGCTTCAGGGACTGCAAGCCCTAGTGACTTCCATGGAAAGTGGCAGAAGGCTCATTCCTGAGACCTGGATTTGCAGGCATCCTAACCTCCAGCAGCCCAATTTGTTTGATGGACCCCACTGGAGGCCTTGCTAATCCTTTAACAATAGAATCATGATCCAAAAAAGATCCAATTGGGTCTGAAGATATCGTTCCCCGACCCCCCTGGGCAAGCCCTACCCCACAGTGTGTGGCCGTAGTCTCCTTGAAGTGGAAGAGCAGGGACCAGAGGATGCAGAAGAGGAAGGCGACAAGTGGACAGCAGACCGTGACCAGGGCCACCAGGGTGAAGCGGAGCCGGACCAGGGTCCCATCCCGGTCCAGCGGCAGTGGGACCTGGTACATCTTGTCAGACCTGGGGATGAAGTAATGTGCTGTCAAGACCCAAGGCAGCAAGGCCGGGACTCAGTGGCAAAGCCAGCCCTCGTGTTCAGTCCTCAGCTTAGCTGTGCTATGGGGTGAAGGGTCTGAGAAGAAAGCCATCCAGCCCCTAAGCTTGGACAGCTCCTGTCCGGAAGAAGACTGACTTAGAATCCCAAGAGAATATTCATCCTCAATTTCAGAGGAAAGACAACAAACCCACTCTGTGCTAAAACAAGGCTTGAACGGATAGGGAGAACCTCTTCTCCCTTATAGCTGGCTTTACAGCAGGAGCTGGTTTAACTGGTCTCTCTTGTTTCAGGAACCAACCCTAAAACCTCCCAGTGGACAGAGGGGCCCATCTCCTCCCCCAGGCCTTTGAGCCTCCAGGCTTCAGGGCCTCCCATCAGCTCTCTCTGCTTCACCCACTGGCCCAGGACCTTCTGTACCTTCAATCCCTTCCCAGGTTCTGTGTGCCTGCACCACAGAGCACAGCAGCAAGGCCTCCATGGAAGCCAGTAGGGCCCTGACCCTGTGCTTGTCCCCGCCTGCTGTCTCACGTGCTCTGGGGGTGAAAAGCTTTGCAGAATCAGGCCTAGTGCTGGCCTGGGCTTGCTGTTTGCTGGAAAGAGCTGCCTTGTCAGCTTCTGGAGGCTTCCCAGTACCCATAGGGCCTATCCATCCCCCTCCAGATATGAAGTAAAGGCTACTGAGGACTGTGACTCCCCCCCGAGATGAAGATTGGAAGGTCAGGAACTATAATAATCAAGTACACACCAACAATCCCAACCTCCGTCAGTGCATAGAAGGAGAAATTGAGTCCAAGAGAGGAGCATGAACCTGCTCAAGGTCACAGAACTTGAAGGAAGAGCCCACAGTGGGGAGATGTGGGGCCCACAGGATCACAAACTACAACCCTAGCCTTCTTTGACCCCTTCCTCTCTGGCCAGAGGTCTGGGCAGAAAGGTCAGGTTAGGTCAGATTAGGAGGGGAGAGAGAAGGGGTGCCTGCCCATGAGAGAAAGAAAGGTAAATCAAATCCTGTATAGACGAGTCCATGAGCCCTGGCCCCACTGCAAAAGACAGAGAAACCAAGACGCAGAGAGAGGAAGGTTCTTCTTCAGAGCCCGATGCTGAACCTGATGGAGAGCCATCCTTGGAACTTAGGCTGCTTGTGGCCAAACTAGGGCTGGCTCCAGATTCATAAAGAACCTGCCCTTCTGGACTCAAAGGTCTTGCCAGATCAAGCCCCAACTCTTCCTGGCCCCACCCTCAGGAAGCACCTCTTGGCATTCCAGAAGCGGGTGAATACGCCTCTGTGTTCTCCTCCATCTTCCCTCACTTGCCTCTCTGCCAGGCCAGATTAGGCAGCCTGCCCCAGTTGCCCAAGTTCCTTTCTCTGTTCAGGGGCTAGGGATCTCCCAGGGGAGGTGGAAGTGGCTCTGGTGACCGCCCAAATCAAACACGTTTCTTGGGTCATCCCCAAATGAACTGTAAGTCCCCAGAGGTAAGGGGAACAACTTCCACACCCAGCCCAAATCTTGATTCTGTGCTTGGAGCAGCATTAGCTCCCTCCCTCAACCCAGCAGCTCTGGATCCCTCAGGAACCACTGGGATGCCCAAACTGAAGACCAGATCCTCAGGGAATGAATATGCACTGCCCAAGGCAGTGGGTGGAGAAAGAGGCTGGAGGAATGGTCTGTTCCACAGCTTAGAGGTATGCTGGCTCCCCTTTTAGCTGTGTGACCTTTGACAAGTCATCTAACCACTCTGGGACTTTCCCCCAGCTGTGGGACATGAAAATCAGGAGGTTTAGATTACTAATAAGGCCATTAAAACATGGCCATTTTACTCCTCCAGGTCTCAGGACAGGGAGCTCACTACCTGAAGGGCAGCTGTTCAGTCCCAGTCAGCTCTTAACTGCTTCAAAGGGACTACTTAGCTGGACACTGCTTTCTTAGAAGTACCCCTATCTTATCTCCAAAGGTCCAAGAGATCTCAGCCTCCAGCGGGAATCCATACTTATCTGGCACCTTCTGAGCATGAATAGCAGTTGATAGACTTGGCACACATTGTTTCTTGTAATCCTCACTATAACTCTATGAGGTAGGCCCTATTGCCTGTGTATTTCCATTTACAGAAGAGGAAACTGAGGCTCAGGGAAGTTTAAAACACTTGTGCAAGGTCACAGGCTAATAAGTGACAGAGGTGGGATTTGAAATTACTTCATGGGCTTCCAGGCCCCCCCACACACACCTCCATCCCCTGCACCTAAAGAGAAATGCCAACCAACAGTCCTTGTGAAGTGAAGGGAGAGCTCAACCAATGCACACCCAGCCACCATGACCGAGAATAGAGGGGGAGAGGGGTTGGTTTAGAAGTCGGGACAGCAGCAGATCCTGGGCAAGCACCAGCACCGTCAGAGCGTGGGGCTGGGCCTTGAGGAGGCCGGACCGCGTGGTGGAGCTCCCCCAAGTGGGGTTGCCAGGCAGTCCAGCACACCCATCCCCATACTCACCCAGGATGTGGCGGCGAGGAGGCCGCATCAGCGCAGGCCGGGCGCTGGGGGAACCCGAGCGGAGCCCAGGCCCGGCCTGGGGCAAGCGGCGGGGGGCGGGCGGGAGCGGGAGCGGGAACGGCGGGGGCGGGGCCAGCGCGCTTGGGGATTAAACTGCGCCCAGATCCTCCGTTGGCCCCTCCCCACTTCTGCGGACCTAGACCTTTGGCTGTCCCCCTCGATCCCGCGTTCCCTGGTGCCATGCTCTCCAGCTCTCGGCGGCTCCACTAATTCCCGCTGCGTGGGGACAGCCGGAAGAGCCCTGGACCCCTGGTTTTGACACGTTGGATAAGCCACCTTGTCACCTTACCTCTCAGCTGTGTTCCATCACCTGTTGAAAGAACATAAAATTAACTCAACAGGGCCCCGAATTCTCCAATTTCCTAACCTCAGTGCCTCCTGCCCACGCTCCCATTCTAGCCGAATTGTCCAGCCTCGCCCTTCTGAAACATTACAACAGCTTTGCCCCAACCTCAACGCCCCCTCCCTAACTTTGCTCCCCAGAGCCGATTCGAGCAAAGGGAAGAGCACCTTATGGGTAGAGAGAGATCAGTGAGAACCACCCGAAAAGCTCTGGGCCAGAACTGTTCCCACCTTTGATCAGGAGAGGGCGCCCTGTCCTGTCCTACAGAACACAGCAAGGCTCTCCTCCGCTCCGCCCCCGTCACTCCCCGTCAAGAGAGGGTGGAATCCCAGAAACCAGCCCCCAGGGGTCCCTCTCCACTCTGACTGACCCATAAAGGAACCTGAGGAGGCCTCGGGGTTGTCAGAGCACCTCCAGGTGGTAAAGGACCTCCCGAGCTAGACATGGTCACCATCACATTTTCCTATTTAAATCCCCACAGTAATAATTAGCACCTCTTGAGCACTTTATGTCTTCCAAGGACTTTTTTTTTTTTTTACTTTTTATGCATTATCCCATTTAATCCTCATAAAAACCGCATGAGGTAAATACTATTACTATTTCCGTTTTACCAGTGTAAAACAGAAAAGATATGTTACCTATTCATACAGTTACAAATATCAGAACCAGGATCAGGGTCTGATCCCTGAGGGCATTCTCTTAATCCCCATACGGTTGCCCCTGGAACGATGGTGAGTTTGAACAGCACAGGTCCACTTACACGTGAATTTTTTATATGTATATTGAGGGAGCACAGTAGTGTAAATGCATTTTCTCTTCCTTATGACTTTCTTTAAAAACTATATTTTTTTACAGTAGGCTACACACTCAACATGGGGCTCAAACTTAAAACCCCAAGATGGAGGGCGCCTGGGTGGCTACGCCGGTTTAGCCTCTGCCTTTGGCTCAGGTCATGATCTCAGGGTCCTGGGATCAAGGCCTGCATCCAGCTCTCTGCTCAGCGGGGAGCCTGCTTTCTCCTCTCTCTCTCTTTGCCTGCCTCTCTGCATACTTGTGATCTCTCTCTCTGTTTCAAATAAATAAAGTCTTTAAAAAAAAAAAAAAAACCCAAGATGGAGAGTCACATGCTCTGCCAACTGAGCCAGCTAGGCACCCCCTCTTCCTTATGATTTTCTGAGTTAGATGTTCTCTCTGCCTCTAGCTTACTTTATTGTCATAATATGAAACACAGAACATACAAAATATGTGTTAATTGAGTGTGTTATCAGTAAGGCTTTGGTCAACAGTAGCTATCTGTAGTTAGGTTCTGGAGGAGTCAAAAGTTATAGATGGATTTTTGACTGTGCCAGGGTTCAGCACTCCTCACCCCTGTGTTGTTCAAGAGTCAACTGTATAGTGACGCCTGGGTGGCTCAGTCATTTGGGCATCTGCCTTAGGCTCAGGTCGTGGTCCTGGGGTCCTGGGATTGAGCTTCGTATTGTGCTCCCTACTCAGCGGGGAGTCTGCTTCTCCCTCTCACTCTCACTCTCTGTTCTCCCTCTTTCTCTCTCTCAAATAAATGAATCAAATTTAAAAGGGGGGGTGTCAACTGTATAATGTTAACCCCACAAGGTAGCTATAATAATCACCACTTTGCAGGTGGGCATACAGAGGCTCAGATTTGATGAATTTACCAGAGCTCTTTTTCATGTGTTAACTCTTGTTCATGTATCCAGCCTAGGCCCTCCATGTGGCTGGCCCTAGCCAGGCAATGGTGGGAACCTAGAGATCTCTCACTCCTGTGGCTCCAAGTCTGGAGGGGTGATGCCCTTTTTTTTTTTTTTTTTTTTTTTAGATTTATTTATTTGTTGGGGAGCAGGAGGGTGGGGAGCACA
This sequence comes from Lutra lutra, assembly GCF_902655055.1. Taxonomy (NCBI): domain Eukaryota; kingdom Metazoa; phylum Chordata; class Mammalia; order Carnivora; family Mustelidae; genus Lutra; species Lutra lutra. Next base: position 58,203,693 of record NC_062287.1, on the reverse strand, counting down.
AGCATGTGGAGCAGCTGGCAGAGAGAGAAGCAGGCTCCTTGCCGAGCAAGAAGCCCAATGTGGGACTCTATCCCAGGACCCTGGGATCATGACCTGAGTAGAAGGCAGACGCTTAATCACCTGAGCCACCCAGGCATCCCTGGGTGCCTTATTCTAAAAACTTCTTTTGTTGACCTTGAACTCTCCTCCACCCTGTCCTTTAAGGTCTCAGGACAAATGAACAATTCATAAAACTTTACTAAAAGAACGATTTCCTTTTAGTTTCATTAACTAGATGTAGGTTTCCTACCTTAGGGCTTTGTGTCATCCCTTTTTGTTTAGCTCCAACCCAAAGATACCTGCTCCTGGCCTTTATTCCCTGTCTTGACACCTTGTCTGTTACTTTGGCTCTAAATACCATTTCCTGAGGCTGCGTCCTGTCTCTCTGCCTCTAGACTACCCCCAACGTCTGAAATTTGAGGTGCATTAATCTTGCCTTTAATTCTTTGATGATTGGGGCAATTCACCATACAGTCCTGAATCTCAGTTTCTTCATCTGTAAGATGGTTTTAGGAATATCCACAGCACAGCATTGCTGTGAGAATTAAATGAAGTAAAATAGCAGTGTGCCAGGCATGTGGAAAATACTCACTACATCATGGCTATTAGGACCCCATGTGGAAGCTACAGCTTGAACCAGTCCTGATTGAGCCTTTTCTGAAGTGTGACCACAGCTGTCACTGACCCTCTCTAAATCTGTTTCGTCCACTGCCAGTTCGAAAGCCTATCAGCTTACCTTGATTTATGTGAGGAAAAACAGAAGAGAAGAATGAGTTCTAACTAGGTGCCAGGAACTTTCTGTACCCTTTCTAATTTGATACTCTTAATAATCTGGTGAGGTAAATGTGATGGAATCTTTGTACAGATAAAAAAGTTGAACAAGCATCTAAGCCTCCAGTCTTGCCTTCATTCAGCGGGTACTCAGTGTTTGCCAAATGGGCATTTGCTCATCATCCAAGTAGCTATTGCTGCTGTTGAAGCCTTCCAATGTCTCCTGCCCTCCTGGTTGTTTTGCCTCGTGCCTGGACATACCCCAGAGAGGCCTGTGCCTGAAATAGCACCACCCCTTTCCAGCTTTGGCCATCATCACTGCTCCACTCCCCCATCCACACACACATACCAGATACCCCAAAGCTGACCAGTCGTTTATTTACAGGGATGTCCCAGCCCCCAGTAGCATGGGGGACAGTGGAGAGGTGGGAAGCAGAAAAGAAGTGAGTGCGGGATGCACTTGTCAAGGAAAGCTTCCTGTGAGTCTCCTTCCCTGGCCTCCTTGCCCTTTTAGCTCTTCATCATCCTCCACTTACAGCCACATTGGCTCTTCTTAAAAAAAAAAAAAAAAAAAAAAAACAGATCTGATCACATGCCTCCCTTGCTGCAAACTATTTAGTAACTCCCTATGGCTTATTATACCTATAAAGGTATTAACTAGCATCACACTTAGGAATGCACGTGGTAACTTCTAGGGAGATGACTAAAATTATATAAGAAGATAATTTAATTTCTAAACTGGTACAGGAGGAAAAACAAAATAATTCAAAAGAATAGTAAGAAAGTGGGGATTTAAATGCAAAATAAGCAATTGAAAAGGTGGTCAAGGAACGCCTGCGTGGCTCAGTTGGTTAAGCAGCTGCCTTCGGCTCGGGTCATGATCCCAGCGTCCTGGGATCAAGTCCCACATTGGGCTCCTTGCTCATCGGGGAGCCTGCTTCTCCCTCTGCCTCTGCCTGCCATTCTGTCTGCCTGTGCTTGCTCTCTCTCCCTCTCTCTCTGACAAATGAATAAATAAAATCTTAAAAAAAAAAAAGAAAAAAAAAGAAAAGGTGGTCAACATCATTAGTCATTAGGGAAATGTTTATGAAAACCACAATGAGATGTCACTTCATAGCCCCTAGGATGGCTATAATAATAATAAAGGAAAATAGCAAGTGTTGGCAAGGACATGGAGAAACTGGAACCCTCATCTCCTATTGCAGTAATATACAATAGTGCAGCCACTTTGGGAAACAGCCTGGTAGTTCCTCAAAAAGTTAAACACAGGGTTACTATAGGACCCCATAAATCCATTCCTAGGTATAAACACAAGAGAACTGAAAACGTATGTCCACAAAAAACCTGTATACGAGTACCCATAGCAGCATTATTCATAGTAGCCACATGGTAGAAACTCAAATGTCATTCAACTTTTGAGTGTATAAATGAAATATGGCTTATCCATAAAATGGAATGTTATTCTACCATAAAATGGAATGAAGTGCTACAACATGGATGAAACTTCAAAACATTATGTTAAGTGAAAGAAGTCAGACACAAAGTCCACATATTGTATGATTCCATTTGTAGGAAATGTCCAGATGGGCACATTCGTTGAAACAGAAAGTATATTAGTAGTTGCCAAGGGCTGGGGGAAGGGGGAGATGTGGAATGACTGCTAATGGTCTAAGATTTCTTTTTTGGGGTTATGAAAATATTCTAGAATTAGATAGTGGTGATAATTCCCCAACTTTGTGAATGTAGTGGATCCTTGAACAATACAGGTATTGGAGGCTAACCCCTCACAGTCCAAAATCCAAGTATAACTTTTGATTCCCCAAATAGTAGACTACTAAGAGTCTACTGTTGAGCAGAAGCTTTACCGGTAACATTAAATGCTTGATTAAACGTACTTTGTATATATATATATATATTATATAATTATATACATATATATACTGTAATATATATTATATACTGTATATATATATTATACTGTATTCTTCCAATAAGATAAGCTGGAGAAAATAATACATTATTAAGAAAATCGTAAAGGAGAGACAATACATTTACAGTACTATATTATACTTATTGAAAAATATTCTCTTATAAGTGGACCTACTCAGGGGTGCCTGGGAGGCTCAATCTGTTGAGCGTCTGACTCTTGGTTTCAGCTCAGGTCATGATCTCAGGGTCCTGAGTTGGAGCCCTGTGCCAGGCTCCCTGATCAGCAGGGAGTCTGCTTGAGATTCTCTCCTTCTGCCCCTCCCACCGTTCCTGCTCTTTCTCTCTCTCTAAAATAAATAAATAAATCTTTTTTTTTTTTAAAGATTTTATGTGTTTATTTGACAGACAAATCACAAGTAGGCAGAGAGGCAGGCAGAGGCGGGGGGGCCGGGTGGTGAAGCAGGCTCCCCGCCGAGCAGAAAGCCTGATGTGGGGCTCGATCTCAGGACCCTGGGATCATGACCCTGAGCCGAAGGCAGAGGCTTTAACCCACTGAGCCACCCAGGTGCCGCAAATAAATAAATCTTTAAGATAAAACAAATAAGTGGACCTGCCAGGTTCAAATCCATGTTTTTTCGAGAGTTCACCTGTACTAAAACCCTTTGCATTGTATACTTTAAATGGATAAATATTATGTTATGTGAGTTATATCTCAATTTTATTAAAAAAAATTTTTTTAAAGATTTTATTTCTGTATTATTGTCAGAGAGAGCGAAGGAGAGAGAGCGAGCACAGGCCGACAGAATGGCAGGCAGAGGCAGAGGGAGAGAAGCAGGTTCCCCGACGAGCAAGGCGCCGAATGCGGGACTCGATCCCAGGACGCTGGGATCACGACCTGAAGCCGCAGGCAGCTTGCCCAACCAACTGAGCCACCCAGGCGTCCCCAATTTTCTTTAAAAAAATTTTTAAGGATTTTATTTTATTTATTTGACACAGAGAGAGAGAGAGAGCACAAGCAGAGGGAGGGGCATAGGGAGAAGGCAGGCCCCCCACTGAGCAAGGAGCCTATGTAGGGTTCAATCCCAGGACTGTGGGATCATGACCTGAGCCAAAGGCAGACACTTAACCAACTAAGCCACCCAGGTGCCTCTATAACTCAATTTTTAAAAAATCTGGCAGAACTGGGCCTCAAAAAAAAAAAAAAGTAAAGTTATTATTATAAAAGAATCAAAATGAAAAAAAGAGTAAAAGAAGGAAACAGAACAGGAAGGACAAATAAAAAAATGTTAGATAAATTCCTGAATGTACTAGTAAATTCTTTAAATGCTGTAGTTCAAAGTCAAAAGTATCCACACAAGATTTATGAAAATCTAATTATATGCTATTTGTAAACATCATCCTTCCCTATCAAGTTGTAGGAAAAGAGGAAGGAAATCAACAATTACTGGGTTCTTACTGTGTGTCAAACATGTGCCCGGTCCTTTGCAAATTCCCTTATTTGACGTTTACAACCACCTTACAACATGGGGAGTTTTGTGCCCATTTTATAGACAAGGAAGCTGGGTCACAGAATACTTAAATAATTTGTGCAAGGTCTAAAAAGTAGTGAGACTGGCACTTGAGCTTAGCTGTTTGATTCCGATTCTGCCACTTGTTCCAATGCACCACATAAGAAATCTAGACCATCACTCTGAAAGGAAGTCTCTTGCCCTTCCCTGATTCTGTGGTCCTTAAGGGTACTGTTTCCTCCCTGAGCACCAGTGCTTCAAGCTGCATAGGGTCAGTTCCCAGAGTATGTATGTGAGAGACTGGGGGTTCCTAAGACAGAGTTAGACTTTCCTTTGCTTTGTCTCTCCTGGCCAGAGCAGAGTGTTGACATGTGGACCTCTCTGGGCTCCTGATGCCCAGGAGAGGGCTTGGCTCAGCAAGCTTTTGTGAGCATGCACAAAACACCTTTTCTTTAGAGTAGAAGAAGGAAGATGATAATAATCAAAGGGGTGTTGTGAGAATTGGACAGACTAAGAGTATGTGGTCCACAAATTCCTTCCTAGAGAGGCACCTGGGAATGACGAGCTTGTGGGCCATGTGCCTACCAGAGGATCTAACAAGAGGTCCTCCTAAGTAGAAATCACCAGAGTTATAGGAAATTTCTCCTTGTGGCACCCCTCATCCAATGTCTCCCCCTCCCGTCTTCCCACAAATATGCACTATTTAAGGATCCCAGCTCCTATATACACACTAGTACTTTGGACTGAATATATTTACTTATTCACTCAAAACATACTTTTGAGCCCCATTTGTGTCAGAATCCACATCTTAGAATATTTAGAATGGAAATTCTTGATATTTATTTATTTATTTTTGAGACAGTGTGCATGTGCATGTGAGCAGGGGGCAGGAGGGCAGAGAGAGTGAGAAAATGTGAAGCAGGTTGTATGCCTCAGTATGGACCTGACTCAGGACTTCTCTCACAACGCTGAGATCACAACCTGAGCTGTAATCAAGAGCCAAACGCTTAAATGACTGAGCTACCCAGGCGCCCCAGGAATTCCTTGATATTTTTAAAGAACAGGAAAAATTATCATTTATTGAGGGCTCCCTGTATACTGGGTACCATACTAAATGCTTTATCTCATTTAATTCTCCCAACAACCCTAAAATTACAGTTGCTACCCTCATTTTACAAGCAAGGAAACTAAAGTTCAGGTGTTAAGATATTTGCCCGAGTTCACACAGCTAATAAATGGTTAGGCTCAGATTTAAACCCAGGGTTCATGGACTCAAAAGTCCCACACTTTACTATTATTCTATTTAAGACAATAATTCATTCATTCATGGGTCACACATTTAATGTGGACCTAATGTGTGCAGGGCCCTAGGGATACCAGAATAAATAAGTAGTGGAGAGGCTTAATCATAGTTGGGTCTCAGGACTGGAGGGTTGGAAATCAGAGCTTCATGAGGGCAGTGAGGAAGCTCCAGTAAATTATCCAGGAAGAGTTAATGACTTTTTAATGTAGAACACAGGCAAGGGAGGGTGGAGGAGAGGAAGGGATGTTTGGATGTAGAAGCAGGGGGCAAGTGCCTGAAGTCAGTTGTTTAAACTAGCCTTAGCATTTGACCATCCATATATACTTTTTTTTCCTTTGAGCATCTACAATGTACCAGATTTCTCCTATCCATTATCTTATTTCATCTTTACAACCACTCCACTTTTTGACAAATGAGTTATTTCTAATCCCTTGCTACCACCCAACACTCAATTTAAGTTCATCTACTTCTGGGCAGAGCCCATTTTCATTTTGTATTAATCTTCCAAGCAGAAGGTGGTGGTGGAGAGGTAGCCTGAATACATTTTGCTTTCTGAGGACAGTTCCTGCTATTCTGTGTGGGACCCTCAGTCACTAAGTCTATTTTCTAGAACATGCTCAACTTTCTCCCCTGTAATATCAAGTGGGGGAGGGGGAAGAAACTCAAGTGAGTAAAATGCAGGTCTGACCTCTAAGAGCCTAGGCACAGAGGAATGAAAAGTAAACAGTAGGATACAAAGTGACAAGGCTGTAAACAGAAGCCTGCCGAAGCATTAGCCCAACTCTCTGAGATCCGAGAATGTATCCCAGAGAAGGTGGGCATATTTGAACCAGACCTTTAAGAATAAATAGGAGATCCTAAAGTGCAGGTGGTTAAGAAGTTCCAAGAATCCTCATTTGTAACATATCCTACGCTGAGCCGTTTCCTTAGGGCATGCTTAGAGCGTCTATTCTAGGGATTCAGAGAGGGAAAGGTTGTGATGGGGTGGCATGGGTTGGGAAACCAGGAGGCCAGGTTTTGGGGCCTCAGAGCAGCTGCAGGAAAGCTACTCGAAGACACAGACCTCCCAGGGGGGGCCCTCCGGCTCCGCACGTGGTCTGACCAGGAAGTGCGGGCAGTACTATGGGGAAGCCTTCCCATCACCGCCCGCGGACTGGGGCAAGGAAAGGGTAGAATAGTTACCATGCCATCCAGGAGCCTCCCTTCTGATTGGCCGGAGTTTCAGCAGCCCGACTGTCTCGGCTCCAAGACAGGGGGCGGAGCCTCGGCATAGCATCACCACCTTTCTCCCACACCCCGCCCAGTGCACCCCAACGCAGCCACTCACAAGCCCACTTCGAGGGGGCCCTGTATGACATCACGACTCTCCCCCAGCCAATCGCGGCAGAGAGGGGCGGGACTATATGTCCCTCTCACCGCCCCTCCCCTTTCCTTTCCGTAACTCCTCAAGTCCCTCCTCTTCCCCCTCTCCCCTTCTCCCAAAGACCGCCTTCACGTTCGGTTTCAAAAGACTTGTTGCCCAATGAATAACAGGGCAGACTTAGAGTGGCGGAGCTGCCTGCCAATGCGCAGACAGCGAGGGCGGAGCGCCCGGAGCGAGCCTCTGACGGCGGGCGGCGTGTGACGCAGTCGGGCCCTCTGCGCGCTGCGCCCGAAGCGGCGGTCCGTGGCGGTGGTGGTAGCGGCGGCGACGGTTTCGTGGCGGCCGCGCGCTGCTCGCTGAGCGGCGGGTGGCGGAGGGGCCTAGGCCTCCACTCCTGACACTTCCCTTCCCCCGCCGCACCGCGGTAAGTCGGGAACCCGGGCGGTGGCGGCCCCGGACAGACAGGCTCCTCCTCTTCTCAGGGCGGGCGGGTGCGCGGAGGCCCTCCGCGCGGAAGTCTCGCGCCCCGGCGCGCACCTTCTGCCCTGAGGGAGGGGGCGGGGCCCTCAACCTTGCGGCCGGGAGGCCGGGCTCTTCGGGCGCTGCGAGGGAGTCGAGATCCGTGGAGTCTGGGCCCCGGGGTCTCCCGTCGCAGCCTGCGCGGAGGGAGCGACCATGTATCTGGTGGTACTCATTCATTTGCCCAGCGGTGATTAGGTGGGCGGGCCCTTTGCGGGGGCAGCGTCTTAGGACCCTGAATTGGGTCTCCCCAGCACTTCCCTCGACCGTCGTGCTGGATAGGCTTTAACTTGCCTGTGGCGTCTCCCTCGGGGGAAATTTGCAGCCCGAGGTTTGTGTGGGTGGGTCGGGAGTTTGTTAGTTTTTTAAAATAATATTTGAAAATTAAGGACGGTTTAGTGGAGTAGAAGGTTATTTTCTGTTCTCTCACGTGTTCCATGTAAAACTGGATGAGGAGAAAGAGATGTGATTTCTGGATTACTATAGCCATAGAGACCTAAAAAATAAAGCCAGCTCCCTACCGTACATCACGTACAAGTTTTATAGATAGAGAAACTGAGGTCCAGAGAAGGGACAGGATTAGCCAATACCAGATCTGATTCAGTCTAGAAATTTTTCTCCTGTATCACCGATCTGATTCAGTCTAGAAATTTTTCTTCTGTATCACCCTCCCATTATTTGAAGGTTCCCTTTGGGAGTTGGGGGGGGAGCATTCGGTAGTTAGAAGCAGCCTTTGATCGCGTTTCTGATCTGGTTGGTACCACTTCTGTTTGTGTAAAGGCAGAAGCTTCATTTGCGGTACCCTAACCCAAACCACGAGAACTAAAGTTGGTTAAAGAATGTCAGTGATATAAATGTATTGGAAACGAAACGGTAAGACTACGTGTTTGGCTAATTTCCAATTCCAAATCTGAAATTTTTGTGTCAGCTGCTGGGGACTCAGAAGAAAGAATCCAATTAGTGACTCACAACGTTATTGGAATAGAAAGCAGGAAATGCAGATAAGACTTCGAAAGATAGGCAGCGGTAATTTTGTGGTTCTTGTACCATGGAAGTCATAGAATTCAAAGTATTTTAGTTGGATAAGGTGAGAAGAAAACTGGAAGAAGAAACTAACTGGAAGAAAGAAAAGAGCAGTGATCATTCCCTGTGACAGCCTTATAAATTCAGAAAGAAGTGCCTTTTAACTGGGTGACAGATGATCTGTTTACATGGTGGAAGAAGTTAGGCTATTAAAAAAACAAACCCAGAACTTGGACAAATTGGAGGTACTGGGAAATACTTTAATAGAGTTATTTTTTCACTCTTCAGTAAGATTTGAGGAAATTGAATTAAAAGTTAGCACTTTGGTCTTTTCACAGTGGTCAGATCATCACTTTGTTGTTTAGCTGACAAGGCAAAAACTGAAAACTAGCGTGTAAGAGCAGAAGAGTACAGTAGTCTAAACACAGAGTTGTGAACAGAGTGTATTTTCTGTGACATTTTCTCAGTTCAAGCATCACCCTCTTCTGGGAAGCCTTTCCTGGCATTCTGTCTCCTGCAAGCTTCCATAACACTTATTTGATACTTCTATTTATAGCACAAATCATTTTGTATCTTAGCTGTTTATGTTATTAGACTGTGGTAAAATATATTTGTCTTTTTAAAATATTTACTTATTGAGATAGAGGAAAAGAGAGAGGGGAAGAGAGAGAGAATCCAGACAGACTCCCTGCTTGTGCAAAGCTGTATGGGGCTCAGTCTCACAACTCTGAGATCATGACCTGAGGTGAAATCAAGAGTTGGATGCTTAACCAACTGAGCCACCCAGGAACCCCTGTCTTATCTTTGTATTCAGGTTGCTTGGCACATAGTAGGCGTTCAGTGTTTATTTGAAGGGATAAACAAATATGGAACAGCTAAACCTAAAATAGTCTATAAAAAGACTGGGTATATGTGTGCTCCTGAAATATGGGGCCTAGATAAGAGGACTCATACCGTTCCTATATTACATGGTACTTTGGTACCTGACTTTATTCATGTCTGCTAGCTCCTAGATAGCTAAGAGCAAATAGAACTTTTAGGGAAGATTGGGTATATTATTTTATTGTGATATCTTTATTGTAGCAATTAACCTAGGAAGTAAGGGATAGTAGTAGTGATGTTTAATTTCTAACAGAGTGCCCGTCTATAATTATGCAATTTGTCGAAAGGTTAGGGGATTAAGAAATTTTTGGACTTAACAATATAGGTAATAGAGGGGGATGCCTAGGTGGCCTAGTTGATTAAGCGGCTGCCTTCGGCTCAGGTCCTGATCCCAGGGTCCTGAGATCGAGCTCTGCATCAGGCTCCCTGCTCATTGGGGAGCCTGCTTCTACCTCTCCTTCTCCTGACTTGTGTTCTCACTCAGTCTGCTGTCTCTCTCTAATAAATAAATCTTAAAAAAAAAAAAAAAAAAGCCACACACACACACACAATATAGGTAGTAGAGGGTAAGGTATATATATACAGCATTTCTTCTTTTATTTTAAAGATTTTATTTATTTGACAGAATGAGAAATCACAAGTAGGCAGAGAGGTGGGTGGGGGGGTGGGGGGGAAGCAGGCTTCCAGCTTAGCAGAGAGCCTGATGCGGGGCTTGATCTCATGACCCGAGCCAAAGGCAGAGGCTTAACCCACTGAGCCACCCAGGTGCCCCATATACAGTGTTTCTTGAGAATTTGGTGCATTTCTTTGGGTTTGGAATTGAATCTGAGTAATTGGCATAGTAGGTCTCTGGAGAAGATTTTTCAGCCTCTGCACTGTTGACATTTTGGGCCAGATAATTCTTTTTGTTTGGGAGTTATGTTTTGTATTGTGGGATGTTTAGCAGCGTTCCCCAAATCTACCCAGCTCCCTGAGTTGTAACAGTTAGGAAGGTCTCCACATATTGTCACATGTCCACTGGGAGGCAAAACTGCCCTGATGGAGAGATCACTGCTTTTGAGAAAACATTACCAGTATTTCAGTAAAGTCATACCTTTAACTTGCCTGATGTATGCTTGTAAAGTCAGCTAATAGATTTCATCTTTTTTTTTTTTTTTAAGATTTTATTTATTTATTTATTTGACAGAGAAGGAGGAGAGAGCAAGCACAAGCAGGGGGAGCGGCAGGCAGAGGAAGAAGCAGGCTCCCCACTGATCAAGGAGTCTGATGTGGGGATCGACCCCAGTACCCTGGGATCATGACCGGAGCCGAAGGCAGCCGCTTAACTGACTGAGCTGCCCAGGTGCCCCTAATAAATTGCATCTCGTTAAAGTGTCCTTGAGGGCGCCTGGGTGGCTCAACCTTCAGGTTGGGTCATGGTCCCAGGGTCGTGGGATCGAGTTGCATTGGGCTCTCTGCTCCACGGGGAGCCTGCTTCCTCCTCTCTCTCTGCCTGCCTCTCTGCCTACTTGTGATTTCTGTCAAATAAATAAATAAAATATTTTAAAAAAAGTAAAGTGTCCTTGAAAAACCCTTAAGTTATCAAAATCTGGTATCAGGAAGCTGAAAAGCTAAGAGTCCTAGTGTCTCTTTATTTCTGTGGTATCCTCCCTTTTTCCGGGATAGAAATCAAGGTTTTGTTTGAAAGGGGATAGGCCATTGGGAAAATAAAGCAGTATCTATTTCTCTTTTTGTGGAAGAGGGCAAAAAGACCTTGTAGTTGAATTGATGTAATTAAATGTGGTGCTGTGGAATTCCACTATTTTTCCATTTCACTGGTAGTTATATGCATTGATCGGTGTCTTGTCCCATTGTACTGACACAGAATTGTCTTATTGAAGAGTTTGTACTTAATTCAGCATAATTGCAGTTTTGTAGTAGAGAAGTAAAAATTATTAAAATACAGCTCTAATTAGCTAAGTCTGATACGTGAGTTTAAGCTGGTGGGTGGTGGGTAAATTGGAAGATGTGAAACTGGAGTCTGGCAGACAAATTAGGAGGAAGCTATAGTAATAGTGTAGTGTAGCAGTTCTCAAAATTTGAGATCTTTGGACTCCTTTATACTTTTAAAAATTATTGAAGATTCCAGACAGCTTTTGTTATGTGGGTTATATCTACTCATATTTACTATACTAGAAATTAAAGCTTCAAAAGATATTGACTTAAAGAATAATAAACTCATTTTTTAACATAACAGTTTTATGAAAAATCACTAAAAAATTTAGTGAAAAGGGTGATGGTGGTTTTTTTTTTTTTTAAGATTTTATTTATTTATTTGACAGAGAGATCACAAGCAGGCAGAGAGGCAGGCAGAGAGAGAGGAGGAAGCAGGCTCCCTGCTGAGCAGAGAGCCCGATGCGGGGCTCGATCCCAGGACTCTGAGATCATGACCTGAGCCGAAGGCAGAGGCTTAACCCACTGAGCCACCCAGGCGCCCCGGGTGATGGTGTTTTACATGTTTGTAAATCTTTTTGATGTCTGACTTAGTAGAAGATCACTGGATTTGCAGATCTTTTGCATTCACTGTTGATAAGTTGTTTTGATTGAAGTATGTGAAAACAAATCCCAGCCTCATACAGATGAGTAGATGGAGAAGAGGAAGGTTTTAATAATCTTTTCAAATAATTGTAGATATTCTCCTTTGACACTACACTCAAACATTTATTTATTTATTGACAGAGAAAGAAGGCATAGGCAGAGGGAGAAGCCCGCTTCCTGCTGAGCAGGGAGCCCGATGTGGGACTCCATTTCAGGGCCCTGGGATCATGACCTGAGCCAAAGGCAGACACTTCACGACTGAGCCACCCAGGCGTCCCAAACGTTTGTGAAGACTTGTTGCAATATGGAATCTGAAGCCATATTATTATTACTTTTTAAGATTTTATTTATTTGAGGAGCACCTTGGTGGCTGGTTGAGTGCCTGCCTCCAGGTCAGGTCATGACCCCGGAGTTCCAGGATCAAGCCCCACATCAGGCTTCCTGCTTAGCATGCTGTCTGGTTCTCCCTCTGCCCCTACCCCTGCTTATGTGTGCGCTCTCTCTTTCTCTCTCAAATAAATAACTAAATAAGAATCGTAAAAAAAAAAGATTTATTTGAGAAAGAGCACACATGAACGCATTCAGCAGAAGGGAGGGAGGGGAAGAGGGAGAAGCAGATTCCCTGCTGAGCAAGGGAGTCCGATGTGGAACTCTTTCCCAGGACCCTAGGATCATGACCTGAGCCGGAGCTGACTCTGAACTGAATGAGCCACCCAGATGCCCTGAAGCCATATTATTGAACTTAGTACAGTGTTATATTTAAAGTTCATTGGTTTGTCTTGCACTTTGAATGGATATTTACTCATGCATAATTTTATGACATCGTACATTGGTCATTAAGAAATCATTGGTTCACTGGGTTATGTAGCTCTTCTGAACGTTGACAAATTTAATTATACAGTTGTTAACATTTCCACCCATCTCATCAGATAAGTCTTTTAAGAATGAGCTGACAAGCTCATAGTGGCAGGCATAATTCTAATTTTCATTTCAAATCTGAATAACTATAGTTTGTCATTTATTCTCTGAAGTAAAAGTGGTGTTCCATGAAAGATCAGCTGGTTCAACTTTCTACTCAGGTAATCACACAGGTGTTTTTCTTTGAGATAGCTCTTGTATTTCCATGTACAGAAGTGCTTTTGAGTATTTACCATTTTCTCTCAAAGAATAATCACGGAATATTTTTTAAAATGTGTACTGAAATGTCAAGAATTAATACAATCAGTAATTTTTACAACTTCATCAAAGACATTTTCAGGAAAGTGTATTTTTTGTGTGTGCTGTGTATGGCAATGAAGAATTCAGTAACTGTTTTATAGTTTGGGTCATTGTCCTGATTCATGCTCAGGTTCCAGCAGTTTTATACACCATTGCTTTTGCCCCCTAGTGCTGAGGTTAGTACAGTTATAAAAAAAAAAAAAAAAGTAAATAATGCCTTAGTATTGTTATGAACATAGTTTTGACTTCATGGACACTCTGAAAGAGGTCTCAAGGCCTTTTAGGGGCCTTCAGACCTCATTTTCAGAATTACTAATCTAGAAAGGACAGTGATTTTTCATATCGGTTCTTTGAAAGCACTCTGCTGGTAGAGTTCTACTGAACCTATTCCTCTTTACTTCCGCCAGAGCAGCTTCTGTATTGGGTTCCATAGCTAAAAATATTTTAAAACCACTAGTCAAGAGAAGAAACAACTGACTGAATTAGGACTGTTGTTCAGGAAGGGAACAGTTCATGCTTCATGAATGCATGTTGCGCTCACTCATCACTTCATACCTTATTTATTTCTGCATGCTCCTTTGACATAGAGACTTCTGGTGTCTACCCACCTTCTTGGTGGATTAATCTTCTTAAGAAATAGGGGAGGGGCTCCTGGGTGGCCCAGTAGGTTAAGCCTCTGCCTTCGGCTCAGGTCATGATCTCGGGGTCCTGTGATCGAGTCCCACATCAGGCTCTGTTCAGCAGGGAGCCTGCTTTCCCCCTCTCTCTCTCTCTGCAGGCCTCTCTGCCTACTTGTGATCTCTCTCTGTGTCAAATAAATTTAAAAAAAAATCTTAAAAAAAAAAGAATGGATTTGTAAATTAGACGGAGAGGCAGGCAGAGAGAGAGAGGGAAGCAGGCTTCCTGCTGAGCAGAGAGCCCGATGTGGGACTCGATCCCAGGACCCTGAGATCATGCCCTGAGCCGAAGGCAGCGGCTTAACCCACTGAGCCACCCAGGCGCCCCTGGATTTGTAAATTAAAGGTGACTTGTTGGGAAGGAGACTAGAGAGGTGAGATGAGTGGAAGAGAATGATCAGAGTGACCTCAGTGTGTGTGGAACAAGTGTTTGTTTTTCTTTGTTTACAGTGGTATTTTATAGTTATATTAAATGGTCACTAGAGGACACTGAAGTATTGTGAAATCATTTTATGTATGGTGATCCAGCAGGGCATTGAGTAGTCAAGGCTTAGAGCGAGGGGAAATTAATTTACGTTTTTCTTACTAAAAGTATTATAAAAATATTTGTTGAAAAGCTAAAAAAAACCCCTGCTTTTGGGTGTAGAGGTTACTTTTAAAAAAATTAAAAATCTTAGGAAAACACAAACAAACAAACCTACTTTTGAGGAGCTCTAGTCTGAGGCATCTTTGTCCTTCAGTGTTGGCTGGATAATCCCTGTTGTTAGTTGTAGATGTAGAGGTCTGAAAGGTTGAATATCCTGCAAGTACAGTTACACAGTAGCAAATGGCAGGGTTTCTTAAATTCCTTTTTAACTTTTTTGAGTTTATTTTAGATTTTCAGAGAATTGCAAAGATAGTAAGTGGTGGAGAGTTTTAAATACAGATTTGTGTTACTCCAGAACTGATGTACTCTTTTCACTACTTCTGTTTTTCAAATGAAGCTTATGTTAAAGGAATGAAAATGCTACTCAGCACTGCGAGGAAAGGAGCTCAACTAGATAATACAGATTATTTTAAATTAATTTATACCTTAATGGATGAAATTAAGCAAAATCCAGATGCTTTCTACTAGAGCAGCAAACAGCTCATACACTCGGGGCTGGTATGACAACAAATATATTGCATAACTAAAAGCAGCTGAGAGGCATTAGTTTACGTAATCATGTTTGGAATGGGGGAGGGGAAGGGGATGTGTTTTTATACTGATAAGAGTCTGAGGGTCTAATCTGGGACAGTGTGGAATAGGTGAGGCTTGAACAGCAATTTTTATTTTTTATGTTTTTTTTTTTTTTTTAAATTTTTACATAATCTCTACACCCAGTGTGGAGCTGGAACTCAAAATCCTGAAATCAGGAGTCGCATGCTCTACCCACTGAGCCAGCCAAGCGCCCCAGATATTTTTCTCTTTCTTTTTAAAAGTATTTTATTTATTACTGGGGCACCTAGGTGGCTCAGTTGATTAAGTGTCTGCTTTCAGCTCAGGTTGTGATCCCAGAGTCCTGGAACCATGTCCCACATCGGGCTCCCTCCTTGCAGGGAACCAGCTTCTCCTCCTCCTCCCTGCTCATGTTCTCTCTTGCTATCACCCTCTCTCTCAAATAAATAAATAAATAAATTTTAAAAGATTTTATTTATCAGGGTGCCTGGGTGGCTCAGTGGGTTGAAGCCTCTGCCTTCGGCTCAGGTCATGATCTCAGGGTCCTGGGATGGAGCACCGCATCGGGCTCTCTGCTCATCAGGGAGCCTGCCTCTCTGCCTACTTGTGATTTCTGTCTGGCAAATAAATAAATAAAATAGTTTAAAAAATTTTTTTAAAAAGATTTTATTTATCAGTTTTTAAAGATTTTACTTATTCGACAGAGAGAGGAGGAGAAGCAGGGAGCCTGGTGTGGTGTTTGATCCCAGGACACTTGGATCATGATCTGAGCTGAAGGCAGACGCTTAACCGACTGAGTTATATAGGTGCCCCAAGATTTTTTTTTTTTAATGTAATTGCTACACCCACCTTGGAGCTCTGACTTACAGCTCCAAGATCCAAGAGTCACACACTCCCCCAACTGAGCCAGCCAGGTGCCCCTGAACATCAATTTTTAGAAAGAAAAAGTGAGGGGGTGCCTGGGTATCCCAGCTCAGCGAGGAGCCTGCATTTCCCTCTCCCTCTGCTGTTCCCCCGCTTATACTCTGTCACTCTCTCTGTTAAGTAAAGAAATAAAATCTTTAAAAAACAAAAAGAAAAAGGGACATAGTTTTTAGAGAAAAGTGAATGTTCTAACAAAGGAATGGCTTAACTGGGATTGATCATAGGAAGGATACAGTAAAACAAGCGGATAGCAGGTGGTTTTGCTGGGATGTGGTATCTGGTGATTAAGACTAAGCTAACTTTTTGGAATTCTGCCTAACTCTCCTATCCCTTTTCTATTCAAGGCAAAAAGTAACAGTTATTTTTCCATTCAGTTTAACTGTGGAAGATAATTCCTGTCTATTCTAGTATTTTTGTGAAGATTAGTTGAGAGGATATATGAAAAAGTACTTTGTAAGCTGGGAAGTAGTACTTCATTCATCTAACAGTTATTTATTGTTTTTGTTCTTTACTTAAGAGTTTGGTACAAAAGAACTCAGTGAAGTGGAGAGGGAAAATTACTTCCCAGTTGTGTAACTTTCTGTTGTCAGAGAGCAGCAAGCTTGCTTAGTCATTCAGATAGTGCTTAAAGTTGGCAATTGCTGGGTTGTTACCCTCTTTCAGGGACTGTCCACCACTCTTCTGGAGGAAAACTGAGGTCGATCTTGATATGTATATACACAGTACGAGTAAAAGGGGAGACTAGAGTTCACAAAGTGCACAAAAGTTGAATGTTTATTAAGCTTCATTTGGGATAGTGGGGGAATACTGGACTACTGATGTCTGTTATTAAGGCTTCCTCTTTCTTATATCTGACAGTCTTTTTTTTTTTTTTTTAAAGATTTTATCTATCCATTTGAAAGAGTGAGAGAGTGCAGGGTGGGGGAGGGGCAAGGGGAGAGGGAGAAGCAGACTCCCTGGTGAGCTGGGAGCCAGTCGCAGGCTCCATCCCAGGACCCCGAGATCATGACCTGAGCCAAAGTCAGACATGGAATTGACTGAGACATCTGACAGTCTGAATTACTAATTAGAAGATCGAGCACAGGGCACCCCTGGGTGGCTCAGTGGTTTAAGCGCCTGACTCTTGATTTGATCTCAGCTCAGGTTTTGATCTCAGGATAGTGAGTTTAAACCATATTAGGCTCCACGCTGGGTGTGGAGCCTTCTTAAAAAGATCAGCACAAAGAACAAAGTAAATTATTTAATGGCATTGTTTCTCTCTGTATAGGACTATTTCATTTTAATCTTTTCTTTCTAAATATGTCTTACCAAAAAAAAAAAAAAAAAATTGCAGTGAGTGTAAGTACATCCATCCATAAAGGAAGTGGTTAATCTTTGCAGGAAAGTTCTAGGCCACATAAATTGTCATTCCATAAGGGCGAGCAGTTTCCTTTCTGATGATTGAAACTGTCATGTTTGCCAGAGAAGTGTCTCTTTCTCCTGATAGGACTGGATTAATAGTGCCAAATTTTGGTTTTATAGCTTTCTTATTTATAGTGAATGCAAAGTCATTTTACCTTTAGTTGCCAGTGTTCTTTCTCTGGGAGCTCTGGGCTCTATACACACAGCTAATAGTTAAGAGTAGCTTTGTGATCATGCTCAATTTCACCATTTGTAACATAGAGATCAAAATACCTACATCTTTGGATTCTTGGGAGGTTTATATGAGATAATTTGTAAAGTGTACTTAGGCCAGTGCCTGGGACATAGTAAGAATTAAAATGTTAGCTACTATTTCAGTTTGGGACAGGTTAATATATTTATTTATTTATTTATTTATTTATTTTTAAGATTTTATTTATTTGACAGAGAGAGAGATCACAAGTAGAGAGAGAGGAGGAAGCAGGCTCCCTGCCCAGCAGAGAGCCTGATGTGGGACTCCATCCCAGAACCCTGGGATCAGGACCCGAGCTGAAGGCAGAGACTTAACCCACTGAGCCACCCAGGCAACCCATTGGGACAGGTTAATATATTTAAAAGGATAAAGGTTTGAATGTGTGATATGCCTTTAAATTTTATTAAAGATTTTTTAAAGATTTATTTATTTATTTGACAGAGAGACACAGTGAGAGAGGGAACACAAGCAGGGGGAGAGGGAGAAGCAGGCCTCCTGCCGAGCAGGGAGCCCAATGCAGGGCTCTATCCCAATACCCTAAGATCATGACCTGAACCAAAGGCAGACGCTTAACGACTGAGCCATCCAGGCGCTCCTAAACCTTTTTTTTTTTTTTTTTGCTATGCCTTTGAACTTAAATGGATTTAGAAGTTCCACTCCAACAATCTCTAGCATTACTTCCTCCTTTTTTTTTTAAGAGAGAGGGGGAGATCTCTAGTGTGAGTGAGGGAGGGGCAGAGTAAGAGAGAGAATCTTAAGTAGGCTCCATGCCTGATGTGGGGCTCAGTCTCAGAAACCCAAGATCGTGACCTGAGCCAAAATCAAGAGTCACATGCTCTGACAACTGAGTTAGATAGACGCCCCTGCATTCATTCATTCATTCATTCATTCATTTATTTATTTATTTATTTATTTGACAGAGAGAGACACATCGAGAGAGGAAACATAAGCAGGGAAAGTGGGAGAGAGACGCAGGTTTCCCGCTGAGCATGCAGCCCGATGTGGGGCTCAGGCCCAGGACCCTGGAATCATGACCTGAGCCGAAGGCAGACACTTAATGAATGAGCCACCCAGCGCCCCCCCTTTTTAAAATTTTTAATTTTTTAAATTTCTTTTCAGTGTACCAGAATTCATTGTTTATGTACCACACCCAGTGCTCCATGCAATACGTGCCCTCCATAATACCCACCACCAGGCTCACCCAACCTCCCACCCCCCGCCCCTTCAGAACCTTCAGATTGTTTTTCAGAGTCCACAGTCTCTCATGGTTCACCTCCCCATCCAGTTTCCCCCCAACTCCCTTCTCTCCATCTCCCCATGTCCTCGGTATTATTTCTTATACTCCTCAAATAAGTGAAACGATACGATAATTGACTCTCTCTGCTTGATTTATTTCACTCAGCATAATCTCTTCCATGTTGATACAGAAGTTGGGTATTCATCCTTTCTGATGGAGGCATAATACTTCATAGTGTATATGGACCACATCTTCCTTATCCATTCGTCTGTTGAAGGGCATCTTGGTTCTTTCCACAGTTTGGCGACCGTGGCCATTGCTGCTGTGAACATTCCCCCCCCTCCCTTTTTTTAATGGGAGAATAGAGTTAGTACAGATGATCTGCATCCTCTATATCTTTTTTATTGTTGCTTCTGGTAATAGAAGAAATAAACATGAGGAATAAGTTTGGGTCTTCTGAATTCTTTGCCCCATATATCATTTACCTTCCTTTCTCCATAGGCAACCATTTTCATGTATTTTTTATAGTCTCCCCTTTTACTCGTACTGTGTATATACATATCAATAAATAAGAGTGTGTTTTCTTTTCTTTTTTATATAATCTGCCAAATGTATCTTTTTGCAATTTGCTTTTTTTCATTAAACGTCTTTTACTTGAAATAACTCTCTAAGATAACTTTGTCCAAATGTTCTGGTGGTGTCCTGTTCTTGATACCATATCCTGGGTACATACATAGCAGAGTGCTCTGATTTACTTCTTCAGTTGGATAATTTAAGGTTAAAGACCTCTGTCTAATGAACTGATAAGTATATTTATTTATGCTTATTAGATGAGGGAAGCTAAGCTCTGGTTGTAAAATCCAAGGCCAGATAGGATAGGTACACAAATACCTATTCTTACCTGTGTACCTTATTTATCTTGGTCCTCATTTCCTCTCTTGTCTTTCTAGTCCCCCAAGGTCCAGTTCACATTCTAAATCCTCACAAATTTTTCCTCCTGTTTCCTGCTCACATTCTAATTTTTACTTCCTGTTGTGCTTCCTGGCACTTACTGCTTTTCCAGTTTTAAACATGTGGGTCCTTGCTCTAATTATATCAGAAATTACAAACTCAAAATCTGTTGGGGTCAGGCAGCTGATGGAAATGAGTGATGCTGGGTGGGCATTGTGGCACATTGGAGATTACACTTTACCAAAGTTGTGGGGGGGGCAGTTGCTACTAAACTCCAGACTATTACTAAATGATTAGAGTCCCTAGTTTGCTTAATCATTAGTTTTTTTATGAGAGGCCCAAAATGTTTTTTTTTAATTCATTTTATTTTATTTATTTATCTGACAGATAGAGATCACAGGTAGGCAGAGAGGCAGGCAGAGAGAGAGAGGAAAGCAGGCTCCCTGCCAAGCAGAGAGCCTGATGCGGGGGGCTCGATCTCAGGACCCTGGGATCACTACCTGAGCCGAAGGCAGAGGCTTTAACCCACTGAGCCACCCAGGCGCCCCCCAAAATCTGTTTTTTTTTGACATAGCCCTATTTTAAATGTTATCAGCTAGTATGTGATAGTAAATACACATACATAAACATTTCTGCGTACATGCATACATATATATGTGAAATATACCATATATAACAGATCAAACAACTTTTTGCTGGTTGTATTCAGCCATTTTGTGATCTCTTCCTTTTTCCAACCTCTTAATTAAATGAAAAATTCTACCAAGAGTCTGCCTTTCATGGTATCCTTTTGTTCTGAGAATTCATCACACTTGATTTTAAGAAAAGAAGTTACTTCTAAAATAACTTGATCAGAGGCACCTAGTGGCTCAGTGGGTTAAAGCCTCTGCCTTCTGCTCAGGTCATGATCCCAGGGTCCTGGGATCCAGCTCTGCATCAGGCTCTCTGCTCAGCAGCGAGCCTGATTCCTCTTCTCTCTCTATCTACCTCTGTCTGCTTGTGATCTCTGTCAAATAAAATCCTGAAAAAAAATAACTTGATCATACAGCCTTTGTTTAAAAAAACACATTAGTGGTTATCATCATTAGTTTAGAAAATGAGTACACTTGACCGTCCAACAACAACACTTTGAACTGCACATGTGTACTTACATGTGGAATTGTTTCAATAATTACAGTACGGTACTATAAATGTATTCTTTTTTTTTTTTTAAAGATTTATTTATTTGACAGAGAGAGATCACAAGCAGGCAGAGAGGCAGTCAGAGAGAGAGGAGGAAGCAGGCTCCCTGCTGAGCAGAGAGCCCGATGCGGAGCTGGATCCCAGGACCCTGGGATCATGACCTGAGCAGAAGGCAGAGGCTTTAACCCACTGAGCCACTAGGTGCCTCTGATCAAGTTATTTTAGAAGTAACTTCTTACATAAAATCAAGTGTGATGAATTCTCAGAACAAAAGGATACCATGAAAGGCAGACTCTTGGTAGAATTTTTCATTTAAGAGGTTGGAAAAAGGAAGAGATCACAAAATGGCTGAATACAACCAGCAAAAAGTTGTTTGATCTGTTATATATATGGTGCCCCAAATTGTGGTATTATTTTAATGAAGGCCTCAGCAATCCTGTGGAGAATGTGAAGCTGGAAGCATCCTTTAGAATTAGCTTAAGTGGGGGCGCCTGGGTGGCTCAGTGGGTTAAAGCCTCTGCCTTCAGCTCAGGTCATGATCCCAGGGTCCTGGGATCGAGCCCTACATCGGGCTCTCTGCTTGGCGGGGAGCCTGCTTCCCCCTCTCTCTCTGCCTACTTGTGATCTCTGTCAAATAAATAAATAAAATCTTTAAAAAAAAAAAAGAATTCGCTTAAGTGGGAGTGAAGGGGCCTCATTTTGCATGTGGGCTATCCTTGGAAGAGGATATGACACTGAGTAAGGCAGCTTTTCAGTAGCTGAGGGTTTTCTTTTCGGTAGTACTTTGTACCAGCTGGGACTACAGATCCTTCTCTCTTACAGGGAGATCTGTGTAGTTGGTATTATCACACTGTCCACCATAAAGAGTCAGAGTCAGGATGAATACTTATAAACAAATCATCATGTGCTATGTCAGCTTGGAGGAATGACTTGACTAATTGCTAGAAGGAGCTATGAAAGCTTATGGAAGGGATGACATTTGAGCTTGAGCTAGGATTTTTGTTTTTTAAGATTTTATTTGAGAGAGAGAAAGCACACGTGCACACATGAGAGGGGAAGGAGCAGAGGGAGAGAGAGAGAATCTTAGGCTGACTGTTCTCTGAGTGTGGAGCTTGAGATTAGGACCTGAACCAAAGTGAAGAGATGGATGCTCAACCAACTGAGCCATCCAGGCATCCCCTGGGCTAAGTTTTAAAGAATGAATTAGTAGGTTTAGAAGGGGAAAGTGTAGAGAATGGGACATCTTTCATTGAGTCACTGACATTTCATAGCATAGTCAAGAAAATGATTTGTTTAAAGGGCAAAGGGTTAACTGCATTAGCCATTCTTCAATTTCTAGCAATTATGATAAAAATCGTGAAGCTGTTTCCAAAATCTTGGTTTGTTTCCATGGTGATAATTAAAAAAAAAAAAAAACAAAACACTTAAATCCCAGGATGCTCAGGCTTGAGACTGAGCCAAGCCCATCATGGCCAGAACCCCAAAAAGATAGGCTGAACTTGAGTGAGAACCTTTTTTTCCCAGGAGTCCAAATTGGATTTGGTCCCCGCGTTGTCCCTTGTGCTTAGGTCTGGAACAGATACAATGAATTTCTTTAATACTGAATATGTTCTTTGTTGCTTAGTATGTTCCCTCCTAGGCTTGAGGGTGTCCATGGGAAGTCAGAAGATAGATTAAACTGGGGCTCTACCACTTACTACTTCTTTGACCTTGAGAGGCTGGGTAAACACTTGATCCTCTTTTCTCATCCTTAAAATACAGATAGTGATGCATAATAACATCATTTTAGGATTGTTGAGATAATGTAGAAAAGCTTATAAACCATTAGGTGTTTCCTAGGATATTTTATTACTATTTAAAATCCCTTATGAAATATATGTGATGTTAGGTTTTTATGTTAGGATAAGATTTTTAAATTTATGTTTTTTAAGATTTTTTTAATTTGAGAGAGTAAGAGAGCATGAGCAGGGGAGGAGCAGAGGGAGAGGGATAAGCAGATTGTGAGCACAGAGCCCAAAGAGGGGCTTGACCTCATGATTCTGAGATCATAACCTGAGCCGAAATCAAGAGTCAGACACTTAACCAAGTGAGCCACCCAGGCGCTCCAGGATAAGGTTTTTTAAAAATAAGATTTATTTATGTATCTAGGGGCGCCTGGGTGGCTCGGTGGGTTGGGCCACTGCCTTCGGCTCGGGTCATGATCCCAGGTCCTGGGTTCGGGCCCCGCATCGGGCTTTCTGCTCAGCAGGGAGCCTGCTTCCTCCTCTCTCTCTGCCTACTTGTGATTTCTCTCTGTCAAATAAATAAATAAAATCTTAAAAAAAAAAAAAAGATTTATTTATGTATCTTAGTGTGTGCCCTAGAGGGAGCGGTGGAAGGGGCAGAGGGAGAAGGAAAGAGAGAATCTCAGGCTGACTCCCCGCTGACTGGGGAGCCCAGGGTGGGTTCAGTCTCATGACTCATGAGATCATGACCTGAGCCTAAATCAAGAGTTGGACACTCAATTGACTGTGCCACCCAAGTGCCCCTGTTAGGGTAAGAATTTTAAAAAGCAAGTTTTGATTGTTGGGAGCTATGGATTTGGCCTGTAGAACCTAGTTCCCAAATTAACACTAAAATCTTTAATATAAGGGTGAATGTCACAGAGAAAAAACTATTACTTAGCTTCTGAATCCTGACACATCTGCTGTATAGATGTCAGATGTACATGAACAGATTGCTGGTTGTGGGGATGAATAAGAAAATGGATGGTAAATTTAGTGTTATAACTGTTACTCCTTACAGTTTCTGCTGTGCTGATGATGGGTCAAAAAATGTAGTCAATGGAGAGTGAAGTGGATGTGATAGGGCTGTTGCTCAAGACAGCAGTATGAGAGAGATTGCAGTCAAAATGAAATTGTCTAGACATCTGACCCCTAGCACAGCTGTCAATTCCAAATGAACTGTTGAAAAACAAATACATAGGTAGACCATAGAGGTCTAGACTTCTGCTAAGTACTTCCAAGAATATTTTCCCTGGGAAGAAAAGTTGCCAGTTAATAGGGGAAAGGCTCATTCTGTACTTCATGACACCTGTTAAGTTGAGAAGGCAGGAAACTCCAAGCAGATCTCATTACTAAAAGAGAAATGATTACGTGAAATATAGCCTCTGGTTCCAAGAGAATGCATTAGAGTCACTTGAAGAGCCTTTCAAAATACAAATGTCTACATCCCAACCCTGGACATAATTAATTTGGTCCTCATCTCTAGAATGGGGCCTGGGGGAGGGGCGGTTATTTTGAAAAGCTTGCAAACTAACTCTGTTGTGGCTCTCTTGAACTACTGGTTTCAGTGAGCTTTGTTTAATTGGAATTAGTAAATTCCCAGATGTTGGGATAAAGAACTAAGTATTGGAGTTTTTTACTAGGGGAGTTTAGTGGGCAGAATGTTGATTTTTGTAAAGCCATAGGTATTTAGGGACAGCTTCATCTTTTCCAATGTTGCACAACATGTTTTGGTTATTAGAATAACTGAAAGTACTAAAGGGTAACTAGAATATTGTGGGGAGCACCTCCAAGTGTTTAATTCTATTATATGAATGGGGTATGATTTTACTAGAAGAAAAAAAACTCTTCCATCATGTTTAAATAATGGAAAAATCATCCTGCCTGTTACAAAATCCAGATAAGCATAATTGGCTATTTTCTGAGATTTTTATATTAAAAGTACAGAGTTTACTAAGTATTTTCTTGTCTGCTGGTTGATAAGAGGTAGTAGATAACCTTAAGTTTAAGGAAAATTTATCAGGGACAGTGTTTACTTTTTTAAATTAACATATAATGTATGATTTGTTTCAGGGTATAGGTAGACAGTGTTTACTTTTGAATAGACTGTCTTTAACTTGTCTTTTATGCAAATCTGGGGAGGGGCATAAACCAAACTTTCGTATTTGTTGGAACACTTTGGTCCAACTCATTAAGTGCATAGTTTTGATACTGGAGAGGAGCCATTCGTATGAGTTGGGGGATTTTCACCAAAGGTTTTCTGTAATGTTCCCAGACAAAGATAGGTAAGTAGGAGACCATAAAGAATGGTCTTAAGTTATTTCAAAGAGAATGTCAGGGCACTAGAATCTCGGATTTGGAGATGGGGGGAGGGACATACATAGTTTAAAGAACATTTACCATTACAGCATTTTATATACCCCCTCCCCCAAATAGGGCAGAAAAACTTTTTATAATGCAAAAACAGCCAGACAACAATTTTACCTTCTCAGGTGGTTGTGATAGCGGAATATCATTATAATTTTTAATCAGTATTGTGAATAACCTCCTAGGTCTGGCATAGTGGACCCAAAATCTTCATTAGAAGGGAACTTTAAAAAAGTTAAAAAAACCAAAAACATTTTGTTTTAAAGGGATGATTGTTGGTGAGATCTGAAGTTTAACCTTAAATTATGGTACCAGTAATTCAGCTCAATTTTAGAAGTCCTTTTATTATATAGAGTTCTAGGATATTGAGTGAGAATGAACAATATGCTGTAGTTTGGATGGGACTAAACTTGTACAGTGACATTTTCTGAAAGAATTAGTTTGTATTCTGTGGTCCTTAAAAGGTGATAATTTTTTCTTCTTTCAGCTTGCTGAAGCAAAGACTCATTTTGAAGATGTTTAATAAGTCATTTGGAACACCCTTTGGGGGTGGCACTGGTGGCTTTGGCACAACTTCAACATTTGGGCAGAGTAAGTTTTACAAAACAAGGGGAGAAACTTAAGCTATTCTTACTAAGAACAAATCCATTCTGGTGGCTGAAATAAAAAACACAGGAAATAAGTGCTGGTGAGGGTGTGGAGCAAAAGGAACCCTTCCTTGCCCGCTGTTGGTGGAAATGCAAACTGGTGCAGCCACTGTGGAAAATAGTGTGGAGGTTCCTCAGAAAATTAAAAATAGAATCAGCATACAATCTAGTAATTCCGCTACTGGGTATTTACCCAAAGAAAACCAAAATACTAATTCAAAAAGAAATGTGCACCCCTATGTTTATTGCAGCATTATTGGTAAGGTATGGGAACAACCCAAGTGTCCATGAACTGATGAATGGATAAAGATGTGGCATATATACAGTAGAATATTAATCATAAAGACTGAGATTTTTTTTTTTTTTAAGATTTTATTTATTTATTTGACAGATCACAAGTAGGCAAAGAGGCAGGCAGAGAGAGAGCGAGAGGAGGAAACAGGCTCCCCGCTCAGCAGAGAGCCCGATGCAGGGCTCAATCCCAGGACCCTGAGATCATGACCTGAGCCGAAGGCAGAGGCCTTAATCCACTGAGCCACCCAGGTGCCCCAAGACTGAGATCTTAAAATTTGTATCAATGTGGATGGATCTAGAGGGTATAATCCTAAGTGAAATAAGTGAAAGACCTATACTCATATGTGGAATTTAGAAAGAAAACAAATGAACAAAGAAAAAAGATATGAAGAAACAGACTCTTAAATACAGATTCTGAAACTAATGAAACTCTAAAACACTGTAACACTTAATTATACTTGAATAAATTTTTAAAAAGAAAAAAATCATTCTGATAGTTTTAGATAGGAATTTTATTCATACTTTGGTCTTATAACAAATTCTCTTTGATAAATAACTGGATAAGATCTTGTTAGAATTTTATAAGAAATAGAAATAAGTTTGGAGTTTTCATGATTTTTTGATCATTCATAGAAGGTACTTGATATATATATGTTTTATATATATATATATATATATATATTTTTTTTTTTTTTTTTTTAAAGCATGTGCATGAGCCTTGGGGGATGTTGGGGGAGGGGCAGAGAGAGAATCTTTTTTTTTCTTTCTTTCTTTCTTTTCTTTTCTTTTCAAGATTTTATTAGAAGGCACAAGGGGTGGGGTAGGGGCAGAGGAGAGAGGGAAAAGCAGACTCCCCACTGAACAGGGAGTCTGACAAGAGGCTCGATCCCAGGACTCTGAGATCATGACTTGAGCTGAAGCCAGACGCTTAAGGGACTGAGCCACCCAGGGTCCCCTTCTTTGTTTTGTTGTTTTCAAAGAATGTATTTCCTGTCATTGAACTATGGAATTAGAATCTTGGTTGGAACTTGAACATGGGTATTATGAAAAACCTTTCTAGGTCTTTCTCATGCACTCCCCTAAGTAAGGATCATTCATCCCAGAGACTCTGGAATATATAATGCCTAGAGAGAATTTAACACTTTAAGTTTGATGACTTTGCTTTTGTCTGTAGCTCGAGATCATTAGTTACCTTGGCACTCTTTTTTTTTTTTTTAACCCGTTGACATCTATAACTTTATTGAGAAGTCACACCTCTTCACTTTGTTTTTTTCTCCTGGAACAATGAATAAAATGTTTGGCTTAATTTTAACTGTAATTTGTAGTCTGATGGAACTTTGAAAAAATAATTTTCAGATTAGACCAGTTATCCTGTTCAAACACAGGATATTGAGAAATACTAAGATCCTTTCCAGTGGGTCACCTGATTTAGATTTTATTTTGACTCTGGATTTTCCTTTTTCAGACACTGGCTTTGGCACTACTAGTGGAGGAGCATTTGGAACATCTGCATTTGGTTCTAGCAACAATACTGGAGGCCTCTTTGGAAATTCACAGACCAAACCAGGTAGGGATTTTACTTGGAATATGGTTGGTTTATTCTTAGCTGGTATAAGACTTCATTTAGTGGTTCCAGTCCATGTATTTAACTGTTTTTTTCCTCTCCATCTCACCAGGAGGATTATTTGGTACTAATTCATTTAGTCAGCCAGCTACTTCCACAAGCACTGGCTTTGGGTTTGGCACATCAACAGGAACATCAAATAGCTTATTTGGAACTGCAGGTACAGGGACCAGTCTCTTCTCATCCCAGAACAATGCCTTTGCGCAAAATAAACCAACTGGCTTTGGAAGTAAGTAGGACATCATTGGACTTTTGCATCTAATAATTTGATTTGGTTATTGAATGTACTCCCTCTTTTTCTTTTCCCTGTGTTCATTTATCCCCCTTCTCCACCAGGTAGCAAAAACATTGGGGAGAGGAAAACCTCAGAATGTACTGAAAAGTTTAATAGGCTGGAAAGGAGGGGGCTACATTGCTCCAAAATTGAAAATCTAAGAAGCACTAGTATTCAAGGGATATGCAGAGGAAGAGTCTCCTGACATAGAATGACCAGAGAGTGGATGAAAAGCCAGGTCAGAGTAATGTGCTAGGTGTTAAGACAGGAGAAATTCAAGGAGGAATGCACATATTCCTCCATATTGTACTGCAGGGACACCTTCTTCTTGCCTCTGTTTCACATTGGGTATAAGAGACTAAAGCAGGAATAACATACTAGATGTGACATGGTTGCTCTTCCATTCCTCATCCATGGCAGATGTTTTGTTTAAGTAGGCTCATGGAGCCCAGCATGGGGCTTGAACTCACGACCCTGAGATCAAGACCTGAGCTGAAGTCAAGAGTCGGACACTTAACCGACTGAGCTACTCAGATAGCAGATGTTTTTAATTGATTGCTTCAAGTCTAAATGTGGCCTAGGGATAATTCACACAGTACTTTGAGGTAACCACTACTAGTTGAACAGGTGTTCCCTGTGAGTTGATGCATTCCCAGTGCAAAAGTATAGCAGAATGAATGTTAGCCAGCTATCACTGTTTCACAGAGGGAAAGTTGTGGGGTATTGAAATATTTAACCATGACAATGTAAAATGCTGTCTGACTTGCTAATTCAAAAGAGATGTGACTGTTTACTTGAAACCATACATTAGGACATGTTTTTAGAAAAGAAATAGCAGTTTGCCAGTAGGAAATCACAGACACCTCTTAAATTGGTGATTAGGATACAATTTACTATTAAATACTGGCAGATAACGTTATTGCTTACTGACATTTCTGCACCTTATGTATAACTTCTTGAGAAGTAATATCTCTCTTTGAAAAATATATTCCTTAGATAACAGTTAAATTCACTATATGTAATTTTTTGAAATTCAGCTTTTTGGAAAGTAAGGCAATCAGAGAATTTATTCTAAGAAATAATTAACATGCCTACTAATTTTTCCATATAATTTTACTGTGCAAAATTTAATAATAATCTGTTTGGTTACCCTAATAGGATCATTTGTGTGTTTTGAACTTCTTGGTTTTGTTTAGGTGTTTGTATTAATGTATGTAAATAAAGATACAGTGACCCCTGTTGAAGTCTGTTGTGATGTTTTCAGAAAGACAAGTTCATTCCGCATGTAGTCTTACCAAAAAAGGAGAAATGAGATAAAATTTATGATGAAATAGAGTACCATTTCTTTTCATTTGTCTTCCAAATTTACCCAACAAGAACTTTATAGACACTTAGCTGACAAAGGGATTCAGATTTTATTTCACTTCAGAGTTGGAAGCCTAGAATTATGTACGTGTCTGTATGAAACATGTTTGAAGGTACTTGCTAGGGAGATTTGAAAGAGAGAATTTGAGAATGTGAAAGTAATGCTGCTGTGGCACCACAGCCCAGTTTCAAAATATCTTACAGATTCTTAGACTCTAAACTGTTGCCATCTCATTTTTCTTTCTAATTTACAGATTTTGGAACAAGTACCAGCAGTGGGGGACTCTTTGGTACTACAAATACAACCTCTAATCCTTTTGGTAGCACATCTGGCTCCCTCTTTGGGCCAAGTAGTTTTACAGCTGCTCCTACTGGGACCACTATTAAGTTTAATGTAAGTATTTTCTTCTAGTCTTTGTGGAATATATTACTCTTCTATTTGTATATCTCTTTGAAGGATGAAATAAAATTTCTCCGTTTTCCACTTAGCATAGTTTTTAGTCTCACTCTTCCTGAAAGTGTTAAGAACAAAATCTCTAAATATTTATATAGTAGGTATGAAAAGTCATGAAACATTAATCTTGAATATGTGTAATTGAATCATGCTCAACCCAATCAAATTCATATTCACAAGGTTGATTACAATAGGTAGTATGAGCTTGAACTTGTATTTACTGCATTCATAACTTGGCTCTGAATGATCGTCATTCCTTGTATATATAAAGGAATGAGGGGGCAAACTAAAAGAAATTATTGAAAATAGGGCCTCTTTCAAGACAAAATCAGAGAGGGATACAAACCGTAAGAGACTCTTAATCATAGGAAATAAACAGGGTTGCTAGAGGGGTTGGGGGTGGGAGGATGGGGTAACTGGATGATGATCAGTAGGGAGGCACATGATGTAATGAGCTGGGTATTATATAAGACTGATGAATCACTGAACTCTTTCTCTGAAACCAGTAATACACAATGTTAATTAATTGAATTTAAATTTAAAAAATCAGTAGTCTTAAAGAATAGGGCCTCTTAAGGAGCTACAGGGAATAACGCATCAGTATTCCATTTGCCAATGAAAAATGAAACTAGTTGATGAAATGGCAGAATGGGGCAGTAGAGTTTGATGTTTTCTTTGACTATTATGAGAGAATGTGATAGAGGGTTAGAATGGAAGATTTGTTAATGAAAATGTATGGAATACTACTTGATATAAGATACCACTTGATGTGATTGGTTGAGAGATACTTAAGATAGGCCAGAGGGCAATTAGCCCAAAGAAAATCTGGCACAAATAGGTCTTGGCTTAACCTCTTGTTAAAATTTACTCTAGGAAGTGAAGAATTTCTTAGGCAAGGTGGCGAAGTCATATTTTAGAAACTGAACTTTATTTTATCTTTATTTTTAAGATTTTATTTATTTGAGATAGAGGGACAGAGAGAGCACAAGCAGGGTGGATGAGCAGAGAGAGAGTGAGAAGCAGACTCTCCACTGAGCCAGGAGCCCGGAGTGGGGCTCGATCCCAGGACTCACAGATCATGACTTGAGCCAAAGGCAGACGCTTAACCAGTTGAGCCACCCAGCTGCCTCAAAACTGAACTTTAGAATTTAGAAACATACTGAATTTAGAACCCTAAATTTAATATAAAATTAAATATAAATGATAGTGAAAAATACTATGTGTTCTCTCTTAAAAAGTATAATAATTGAGAAAACTGACAATTCGTTTGGAAATCTTTGGTTACATACATCTACAAATAAGTGTACAAATCTTTAGTTAGTTGTAGGGGCAAAGCCACTCTTCCGTATTTCTTAATTGCAACAAGTTATAAAGAAGACACTTCAAAAAATTAAATAAATAAAGCAAACATTTCAGAGCAGAGTAGGAGATAGAACTGAGAAATACAAGTTTAAATGTACATGTTGGGTAAATTGGATAGTTTTTCTTATGCATGTAATCTTAAGTGTATATATATTTTTTAAGATTTTATTTATTAGGGCGCCTGGGTGGCTCAGTTGGTTAAGCGACTGCCTTCAGCTCAGGTCATGATCCTGGGGTCCCGGGATTGAGTCCCGCATCGGGCTCCCAGCTCCACGGGGAGTCTGCTTCTCCCTCTGACCTTCTCTTCGCTCATGCTCTCTCTCACTGTCTCTCTCTCTCTCTCAAATAAATAAAAAATAAAATATTTAAAAAAAAAGATTTTATTAGAGAAAGCATGAGTAGGGGAGAGGGGCAGAGGGAGAGGGAGAAGCAGACTTCCTGCTGAGCAGGGAGCCAATGCAGGGCTCTATCCTAGGACCTTGGGATCATGACCTGAGCCAAAGGTAGATGCCCAACTGACTGAGCCACCCAGGTGCCCGTTATTTATTTTAACAATTTTATTTGAGAGAGCGAGCATGTTTGTACAAATTGGGGGAGAGGCAGAGAGAGAGGGAGAAGCAGACCCTGCTGAGTAGGCAGCCCAGTATGGGGCTCAGCCCCAGGACCCTGAGATCATGACCTGAGCCAAAGGCAGACACTTAACTGACTGAGCCACCCAGCTTCCCCTTAAGTGTATTTTAGTAGATAATTAGATGGCTTGGTTAGGGGCTTAATATCTGTGATAACTATTACTGACATTGATTTATTTAGATAACTTTGACGTAAGGAGGGGGGAGATCAGAAATGCAGTATATTAAGCACCCTTGAAACTATCTCGTTTAGCAGAAGACCTACAGGACTAGTTACTATAGAGTTTAGTGATTGAAGAATTATGTCTGTGATAGTAAGGATTTAGAGTTTGGACTTAAATATTTGCTTCAGACTTTCAAATTTGCCTTTATCTTCCTTTGCAGCCTCCAACTGGTACAGATACTATGGTTAAAGCTGGAGTTAGCACTAACATCAGTACCAAGCACCAGTGTATTACTGCTATGAAAGAATACGAAAGCAAGTCACTAGAGGTCAGTAAAATGCAATACAGAATATCAGCCTAACCTTTTGATTCTATTGGAAAGTAGGTTTTAAAAATGTTTTGATTTTTTTTTTTTTAGGATCAAGTAGTTCACACTGGGTTTCTGTAAAAAACTTAACACACATATTTTTTTTAAAGATTTTATTTATTTATTTAACAGGGAGAGATCACAAGTAGGCAGAGAGGCAGGCAGAATGAGAGGGGGAAGCAGGCGGGGTTCGATCCCAGGACCCTGGGACCTGAGCCAAAGGCAGAGGCTTAACCCACTGAGCCACCCAGGCACCCCACACATATGTTTTTTAAGTAGGCTCTGTGCCCGGTGTGGGGCTTTAACTCATGACCCTGACAGTGAATAAGTCACATGTTTTAAAAAATTTTATTTATGTATTTGAGAGAGCAAGCATGCAAACACAAGTGGGCAGGGAAAGGGGAAGGGCAGGGGGAGAGGGAGAAGCAGACTCCTGGATGAACAGGAAACATGTGGGGCTCAGTTCCATGACACTGAGGTCATGACTTGAGCCAAAGGGAGACGCCTAACCGACTTAGCCACCCAGGTGCCCCCCCAATTATTTTTTTAATTAATGTAGTAATTATACACATCTTGTTTTAGGCAGGGCAATATGCAGCTTGAATATACTGGTATACTTCTACTAAATAGTCTATTGTGATTTTATGCTGCTCACGTTACTTGGGCAGTGTGCGTATACATGGATACACATGTTTTTAATAAACTCATGGAAAGTCATAAGTGTACCATACAGTAAGTTTTCACCAAGTGAATATACCCATGTAACCAGGATCCAAATCAAGTCATAGTGCATTACCAGCTGTCCTGTCCAGTGCATTACCTGATGTCCCCCTATGCTCTGACTCTCTACTATCATGACTGCCCATTTTTTCCTCATTTCATACTTTATATAGATGAAATCTTACATTACATACTTTTAAGTCTGTTTTTCCACTTTGTGGGATTATCCATGGTGTCGCATGAAGTTACTGCTGTGTGATTGTGTGTTATATATTTTGAGTATCAACCCTGATTATAGCTGTTGCTTCCTCTGTATCCCAAATTATACTTCCTTTATTGAAGCGTACAGAAACACCCTGACTTGTGAGGCAAAACTGTTAATGTTAAACTTCATCGCTTCTTTCCCTAATTTTCTGAGACCCCTCACCGTATCCCAGCATCCTTCATCTTTTCAGTTAATTTTTACGTTTGGGGTGGGAGTAGATAAAATTATTACATAGCATTTTACTAAAAGGAAATACTGCTCTTTATTTTTTTTTTAATTTTTTTTTTAAAGATTTTATTTATTTATTGGACAGAGAGAAATCACAAGTAAGCAGAGAGGCAGGCAGAGAGAGAGGAGGAAGCAGGCTCCCTGCTGAGCAGAAAGCCCGATGTGGGGCTCGAACCCAGGACCTGGGATCATGCCCTGAGCCGAAGGCAGCGGCTTAACCCACTGAGCCACCCAGGCGCCCCGAAATACTGCTCTTTATAAAAGAAAATTAAAATTAAGATATGGTTGGTCCTTTGGCCTGTGGTGTTAGTGATTATGGAATGGATCTTAATGTCCACTCTACACTGTTGAAAGTGTTTTTCTGTAATGGTATTATGTTAATGTTCTATAATTTTCTGTTTTTTAGTCATGGTTCCTAAGTGAACATGGAAATTGAATTCTAAATTTAAGTATTTAGTTTCCTAAATAATTTTTTTGGCTGCATGTTAAGAAAGGAAATACGCTTTTGCTTCCTCTAGGAACTTCGTTTAGAGGATTATCAGGCTAACCGGAAAGGCCCGCAGAACCAAGTGGGAGCAGGTACCACAGCTGGCTTGTTTGGGTCTTCTCCAGCCACCTCCAGTGCGACAGGACTCTTCAGCTCCTCTACCACTAATTCAGGCTTTGCATATGGTCAGAACAAAACAGCCTTTGGAACTAGTAAGCACTTGGCACCATATTGAGCCATATTGAGGAGGGACAGACAACTAAAACATAATTGTCATTTTGTGGTAAATGCTGTGGTGAAAAAGAATTCAGGGATGTTGGAGGAATGGAGTATCTGATATGTATGTGGGGATGGAGAGAAATAGAGTTTTGTTTTTTTTTGTTTTTTTTTTTTAATTTTTTTATTTATTTGACAGAGATCACAAGTAGGCAGAGAGGCAGACAGAGAGAGAGGGGGAAGCAGGCTCCCCGCTGAGCAGAGAGCCCGATGCGGGGCTCGATCCCAGGACCCTGAGACCATGACCTGAGCCGAAGGCAGAGGCTTTAACCCACTGAGCCACCCAGGTGCCCCAGAAATAGAGTTTTAAATGAAGATAGTTAAAAAGGGCCTCACTTTGATAAGGTAGCATTTGAACAGTGACCTCTGAAGAAGGCAAAGAATAAAGCTATATAGGTTTTTGGCGAAGAACATTCCAGCCAGGGAAGCTATAAGTCTGAAAACCTTGAGTTTTTTCCCAAAGAGATAAGGACTAAGGGGAAGTATTGAGGGATATAAGGACTATATTTTATAGAATTTTGTGGGCCAGTGTCAAGATCTGAATTTTTATTTGAGTTGGGAAGCCATTAGAGGTTGTAGAAAAAGAAGTCATGTGATTATGAGCGAAGGATCATCTGAAGACTGTTAAGAGTAGATTGTGGTAGCTACATTTATGAGCATAGCATAACCTAGAAACTTGTGGAATCACTACATTGTACACCTGAAACTAATGTAACATAGTGTATCAAACTACAAAAACTCAAGAAAAAGACTGTAAGGGGGCAAGAGTGAAAACAAATCCTTTAGGAAAGCTGTTGCTTTGTTCACATGGGAGATGATGGTGGGTTGGTTAAGGAGATGGAGGTGGTAATAATGTCAGATTTTGGGCCCAGTTTGTATGTAGAACTGATGGAGTTTGCTATAGATTGCTTTGATGTGAAATGTGAAAGAGGGATGTCTAGGATGATGATTAAATTACTTTAATACAAATACTACTCTCGTATAGGTAATATGTATATATGATAAAAAGTTCATGGACACGAAAAAGTCTGTAACCAAAGTTAATCTTCTTTCCCTCCCTTAGTTACCATTTTTCCTCCATAGAAACAAGCTAAAGTTAGACATTTTCATGACCTTTTAGAGAGATTTATACACACCGACAAATACACAGATAAATACATGTTTAAGTGGCATTTAACATTTATTTCAGTACTTGTGTTTTGTGATATAGTTTAGCCATGTATTCATGATTGAGTACAGTGTATCCTATGTGGGAATTAGAGAGAGAAAGCCTCTGTTCTCAAGAAAAACTTAGTTTAGCAGGGTTGAAATACACATACAGATTTTGAGTGTAGTGTGGTGTCTTGTGAAATAGAAAGTTTTGGACTCACAAGAGGAGAAGAGTTGTTGGGGTCAGAATATTATTGTAGGAATTAAAGTCTGAACCAAATCCAGTTTAAGTGAAAAAGGATGGGAAGTGAAATGGTTATCTTCTGGGTAGTGAATGAATGTAGGGTAACTTAGGTATTTAAGAATAATAAGGCTGTTGCAGTAACTGAGTAATGTAAGGTTTGAGGGTTTGGGTTTTTTTTCCCCTCCATTTATTTTTACTTTCCTTTTTTTTTTCTTTTTTTCTGAAAGGTACCACTGGATTTGGAACAAATCCCGGTGGTCTCTTTGGACAACAGAATCAGCAGACCACCAGCCTCTTCAGCAAACCATTTGGCCAGGCCACAACCACTCAGAACACTGGCTTTTCCTTTGGTAATACCAGCACACTAGGACAGCCAAGCACCAACACCATGGTAAGGAACCAGGCCCTTAGTTACCTCCACCTCTTAACATTTACATAGCTAAGTAATGAGACTTCTAATCATGTCAGACTACAAGTTTTTAGTTCTTAAGGGTTGATGGTAAAGAAAAGGGCAAAATGTAAATAATTAAAACCTGTATTCTAGTACAAGCTCTACTCTGAGCAAGTTGCTTATTCTTTCTGAGGATATTTCAGTAGGAGCTGCTTAACATGCTAGAATTGGCCATCCTGAAGGCTACACCTTAGGACATTGGTTCTGTCCACATTCTATAGAGTAAGAGGGGAAAATACTTATAAATCACTGGCTGTCTTTGAGAGTATTCTTTCACCTTGTTAAGTGTGGGGTCACACAAAGATGTGTAATTCATTAAATAAGAGAGCATTAAAACTCAGAGCCATTATTGGATAATTGGTACTTCTGTGCAAAAAAGCAAGAGGAAGGAAGTACTTAGAATCATTGCCAGTTTATTTCTGAGGACTCTTTTAGGAAAGAGTAAAATTAAGATTAATTAGAGGTATGATTTATTGATTTGAATTCTTGGAATTTAACTGGACTTTAAGTTAAAGATACTTTACCTGATTAAAAAATAATTACAAGGACGCCTGGGTGGCTCAGTTGGTTAAGCAGCTGCCTTCGGCTCAGGTCATGATCCCAGCGTCCTGGGATCGAGTCCCACATCGGGCTCCTTGCTCATCAGGGAGCCTGCTTCTCCCTCTGCCTCTGCCTGCCATTCTGTCTGCCTGTGCTTGCTCTCTCTCCC
The DNA here is from genome assembly GCF_902655055.1 of Lutra lutra. Classification (NCBI taxonomy): domain Eukaryota; kingdom Metazoa; phylum Chordata; class Mammalia; order Carnivora; family Mustelidae; genus Lutra; species Lutra lutra. Next base: position 58,166,899 of record NC_062287.1, on the reverse strand, counting down.
TCTCTCTCTCTCTGACAAATAAATAAATAAAATCTTTAAAAAAAAAAAAAAAATTACAGCCAGACCCCAAAATCTTAAAAATACTGGCAGACAAAATTCAGTAACATATTAAAAGGATTATAACTGTGACCATGAGGGATTCATCCCAGAATGTTTGTTCAGCCTAGAAAAATTAATAAACCAAAAAAAAAAGGGATACCTGGGTAGCTCAGGTGGTTAAGGTTCTAACTCTTGATCTGAGCTTCGTTCTTGATCTCAGGGTAATGAGTTCAAGCCCACACTGGGGGAGGAAGGCTGGATGTGGAGCCCACTTAAAAAAAAAAACGGATAAAAGAAACAGAAAAAAACAAAAACCAGTAGGTACAGTAGGTACAGAAAAAGTGTTTTGACCACCCTTTCATGATAAAAACATTCTACAGAGAATAGAAAGGAACCCAGAATAGCCAAAATAATCTTGAGAAAGAAGAAAGCTGGAAGACTCATGTCTCAATTTTAATGTTTACTATAAAGCAATAGTAATCAAGATTGTGGTACTAACAGAAGGCTAGACATACAGATCAGTGGAATAGAGTTGAGAGTCCAGAAATAAACCCTCAAATTTATAGATAATTGATTTGCAACAATAAACCAAAACAGTTCTCGATGGGGAAAGAATAATCTTTTTAACAGATGGTGCTAGGACTATTTATTTGTTTAAGAGAATGTGTGAGTGGGAGGGAATTGAGGAAAGGGAAGGGGAGAAGCAGACTCCATGCTGAGCACAGAGCCCAACATGGAGCTTGATCCTGAGCTGAAATCAAGATTTGGACACTCAGCTGACTGAGCCACACAGGTACCCCTAGGACAATTGATTTTTCAATGCACAAAAATGCAGTTGGAAAAAAGAAAAAGCAGCTGAACCCTTTCTCACCACCATTGTAGCAGCTGTACGCATTAACTCAAAATGGATCAAATACTTAAATAGCTGAAACTATAAATTTTTTTTTTTTAAGATTCTGTTTACTTACTTGACAGCAAAAGAGGAAACCCAAGCAGGGGGAGTAGAAGAGGGAGAAACAGGCTTTCGGAAGAGCAGGGAGCCCAACTTGGGGCTTAATCCCAGGACCCTGGGATCATGACCTGAGCCAAAGGCAGACACTTAATGACGGAGCCACCCAGGCACCCCTGAAACTATAAAATTCTAACAAGAAAAGGAATTAGATAATGGTTTCTTAAAAGTGACACCAAAAGCAAAAGAAAAAAATAGACTGAACTTTATCAAAATTAAAACTTATGGGTCACGGGGCACCTGGGTGGCTCAGTGGGTTAAAGCCTCTGCCTTTGGCTCGGGTCGTGGTCCCAGGGTCCTGGGATCGAGTCCCGCATCTGGCTCTTTGCTCCGCAGGGAGTCTGCTTCCTCCTCTCTCTCTCTGCCTACCTGCGATCTCTCTCTGTCAAATAAATAAATAAAATCTTTAAAAAAAAAAAAAAAACTTATGGGTCAAAGGAATACCATCAAGAAAAAGAACACCCACAGATGATAGAAAATACTTGTAAGTTATATATTTTATGAAGGACTTGGATTTAGAACATGTAAATAACTTTAATGATTCAGTAAGACAATGACCCATTAAAAATGGGCCAAAGACTTGAATAGGTATTTCTTCAAAGAAGATAAAACGAATGGCTAATGAGCACATGAAGAAATACTCAACTCTGGTAGTTATCAGGAATGTGCGAGTCAAAACCACAGTGAGACACTGCTTCCTATCCAGAAAGAAGGCATAAAAATGCTAGACCATAGTATTTTCAAAAATTGGAGAAATTGGAAACCTTATACATTGCTGGTAGGAATGTGAAATAATGCAACCACTTTGGAAAACTGTTTGGTGTTTCCTCAAAATGTTACAGAGTTACCATTTGACTGAGTAATTGTATACCTTGGTATTTCACCAACAGAAATGAAAACACAAAACTTTGTACACAAATGATTATAACATAGCCAGAATGTAGAAACATCTCAATTATCCATTAGTGATGAATGAATTAAAAAAATGTGTATTCATACAGTGGAATATTGTTCAGCCATAAGTGGAATGATAAATGCTACAATGTGGTTGGACCTTCTAAACATGGCAAATTTAAACAAGTTAAGCCTTTCACAAAGGACCACATTTTATAGGATTCCATTCATAACAATATACTCAGAATGGACAAATCCATGGAAACAAAAGGTAGATGAGTGATTGCCTAGGAATAGAGAGTGATTCTTAACTGGCTTGGGTTTTTTTTTTTTTTTTTAGAGTGAGAAAAATGTTCTAAATTTAGAGAGTAGGGATAATTGCTTAAGTCTGAAGGGAAAAAAACCTGAATAATGAACTTTAAGTAGGTAAATTTAATGGTATATGAATTATGTCTCAGTAAAGCTGTTTAAAAAAACACTGTTTGGGACACCTGGTTAAGCATCTGATTCTTGGTTTGGGCTCAGGTACGATCTCAGGTACGTCAGATTGAGCCCCACATCAGACTTTATGCTCAGTGGGGAGTCTGCTTGAGATTGTCTCTCCCTCTCGTCCCCACCTTCCTACCTGCCACGTGGGCCTTTGCTCTTTCTGTCTCTCTCTCTTTCAAATAAATAAATCTTTAAAAAACAAACCAAAAAACCCAACACTTGAATTCTCAATTCAGCAATAATAGTCCATTAGTGCAGTATTTTTGTTGTTGTTGTTGTTGTTGTTAACTAATGCATAAATAAAATACCTTCTTAAACATTGGGTGATTGTGAACTTTGCTTATTTGAAACGAGTGTAGTTTCTCATCTCAAATTAAGAAGACTTGAGATGCCTGGATGGCTTAGTTGGTTAAATATCTACCTTCAGCTCAGGTCATGATCCCAAAGTCCCACATCAGACTCCTTGCTCAGTGGGGAGCCTGTTTCTCCCTTTGCCTGCTGCTCCCCCTGCTTGTACGCTCGCTCTTTCTCTCTCTGACAAATAAATAAATAAAATCTTTTAAAAAAAAAAAAAAAGACTTTAACATTACTCTCCTGCCTCTGTACAAATTGATTATTTCTGCTGTTTGTTTTCAGTTACTTGATTCAAAATCCATTCCCCAGCTCAATATTGATTAGTTCTTTCAGCATAACTCTCTGAAAATGAAGCATTCTGTCATAATGTTTTTTTTTTTTTTTAAGATTTTATTTATTTATTTGACAGAGAGAAATCACAAGTAGGCAGAGAGGCAGGCAGAGAGAGAGGAGGAAGCAGGCTCCCTGCTGAGCAGAGAGCCCAATGTGGGGCTCGATCCCAGGACTCTGGGATCATGACCTGAGCCGAAGGCAGCGGCTTAACCCACTGAGCCACCCAGGCGCCCCATGTCATAATGTTTTGATTTCAGTGTTGCAACCCTGCTGTTTCGTAGAGCACCAGAGTTAGTATAAAGTCTTATTAGCTGCCCAGGACCTTGGAGCTCATCGGGCTTAAATGTAGATATGAATTTCTGGTCCTGTCACTCAGGAGGTATGACATCTTGGGCAAGTTTTTAACTGCCTCAAGGTGGGATTTTCGTTTCATTCTTTTAAATGGCCCTCATAAGAGTTGTTGGGAAGAAAAGATATGCTCTGTGCGTTTAGCATAATATGTATATCAAATAAACTTTTTTTTTTTTTAAGATTTTATTTATTTATTTGACAGAGAGATCACAAGTAGCTGGAGAGGCAGGCAGAGAGAGAGAGAGAGAGAGAGAGGGAAGCAGGCTCCCCACTGAGCAGAGAGCCCCACGCGGGACTCGATCCCAGGACCCTGAGATCATGACCTGAGCCGAAGGCAGCGGCTTAACCCACTGAGCCACCCAGGCGCCCCTCAAATAAACTTTTTAAAAATGGCAACTGTTAGTAATCTAAGACTCTTAAAACAGACTGTTGTGGGATATCTTCTAATGGAGGTTACTTTTTGCAGGGTTTATTTGGAGTAACTCAAGCTTCACAGCCTGGAGGTCTTTTTGGGACAGCTACAAACACCAGCACTGGGACAGCATTTGGAACAGGAACAGGTCTCTTTGGGCAGCCCAACACTGGATTTGGTGCTGTTGGTTCGGTAGGTTTTTACAGTTTACTGTAATTTGAAGATATGTATACATTTGTTAAAGGAATTTCTAAGTATGATTTAACTTTTTTAAGTATTTTTACTGGATACATTATATGACTTGATACTGATATAATTGAAAGGTATTTGGTGCAAAAAAGCGTAACCAGGTAACTTCAGTAGATTAATTTTTAAGTAGTAAGTTCTTTTTTTAAATTTCTTTGGCTCAAATACATTGAGCATTTGGCTCAATGCCTATGTACAGTTTACTTCTGATAACAAAATATCACTCCGGTTAGTTAAATTGAGTCTAAGGTGACATGCTTTCATTCTTAAAATTGGGTAATTTTTAATTCCTATATCTAACTCTTTTTGGGGTGGTAAGTCGGTATGGTAATTTAAGAATGCAATTTTCCAAGTGCTAAAATTGTTAATGGTCTCATGGTTTTCATGAAGTTGGAGACTTAACTTAATTGTGTTCCTTGTTAAGTCATTTAAGTAAAAAACTATTTAGGAGTGTGCTTTACCTAAAAATAATGGTAAAATCTGTATGGCCACTTAATTATATGAGAATCAGTATGAAACAGCCAATCAGTATTATGTACCAATTTAAAAAAGCTTTGAACATGCCATTGTGACTAATTAAAAAAAAGAAAAGAAAAGAAAAATTCCAAAATGTGGTTTTCATGAAAATTGAAATCTGTTATTTCCTAATTTTTCTTTGGGCAGTTAATTGAGATGAGAAATTGAGAAGATTATATAATGCTTCAAAAAGTTGGTTTTTTCCCCAATGATTTTATTTATTTATTTGACACAGAGAGATCATAAGTAGGCAGAGGCAGTCAGAGAGAGAGAGGCGGAAGCAGGCTCCCTGCTGAGCAGAGAGCCTGATGTGGGGCCCAATCCTTGAGACCATGACCCGAGCTGAAGGCAGAGGCTTAACCCACTGAGCCACCCAGGAGCCCCCAAAAAGTTCTTTTTAATAACCACTTTATTGAAATATAATCTATATGCCATACAATTAACCCTTCCAGGGCTTATAATTCAGTGGTTTTAACATACCAACAGATTATAGAACTGTCACCATAGTCATTATTAGAACATACTCATCACCTTAATAAAAGGAAACCTCATACTCATGAGTAGTCACTTTTCATCCCCCCCCCCCCCGCCGCCATTATCTCAGGCCTTTTATCTATTCTGGACATTTTATATAAATGGAATCACATAATATATAATCTTTTGTGACTGATTCCTGTTGCTTAGCATATTAGCATAATGTTTTGAAGGTTCCTCCATATTCTAACATGTTTAAGTTTTTTATCATCACTGTTCCTGCTGGCAGATTGTATACATAATACTTTTCTGTTACCAGATAAAGAAATATTTGATTACTTTGTTGTTTTCTTTGCCCCACTGTAATACTGTGCTGAATGGTTGCCATTAACTTCTCAGGCTAGGAGCATGTTCTATAAAGTTGATCTTGCTCAGATTAGTATACTTCTCTGATAGTCTTTATTCACATTATGCCTATTTTCTCATAAAAGTTATGACATCTTCTCTTGTTTACCTCACAATCCGGTTTATCTGAGGTAGCCTTTTTGCTATTTGGAGTGTATCTTTATATTACTTAAAATTTTCCTGTATTTTGTTCTTTTTAGACCCTGTTTGGGAATAACAAGCTTACTACATTTGGAACCAGCACAACCAGTGCTCCTTCATTTGGTACAACCAGTGGCGGGCTCTTTGGTAACAAACCAACCCTGACTTTAGGAACCAATACAAACACTTCCAATTTTGGTACATATAAAAAGCAGGTTTGGCTCTCTTAAAGTTACACTGACTATACCACACATCATTCTCCTGATTCGTATGATTGGGAATATTTAAAAATTCTCAGGTAAGCTGTGGCTTGATGTGAAGTACCAGAGGGAAAGGTTTAAAATCATGGACTTGGGTTGACATAGTTAGAAGGGATATAAATTGCCTTACCTCATTATTAGTCTCTTAACTTGCTACTTTGGATAAAATGGGCCATTCAACACATTCAGTGGTACCTTGTAGAAAGTTGCTTCTCTAATGGCGATGGATTTTTTCCCAAAATAAGGAAATACATTTTCTTTGAATTACCTCACCAATAGTTGAGAAACCGAAATAAAACACATACGGTTGAAGTAACACATTGTTTTAGGCCAGGTTTCAGACAGGGAGGTAGTGTACAAATGAGATTTGATGATTTTTTTTTAAATGTTTCTTGTTGTCATTTTTGTTTTGATTTTTTTGTTGTTTTTTTGAGATTTTGTAATTTTTTTGATATTGCATGATTCTTACTGAAATCTGAATCTTTCCCTCAAGCTGCAAAAGTATATATATATTTTTATTTTTTTGCTAAAGTATATTTTTGCTTACATATTCATTTTTTTTAAATTTGGGAAATACAAATAACATTGAGTAATAATTAAAAAATAACTGGAAACTATTCAGAGATATGCTGGAAGAATTAAACTTGTTTAATAGAAACATTATATTATTTTAAATGTCCTCTGTAACTGCTTAATTAAGTTCTTAATCAAATTTTAAACAAATTATTAACATAATTGTGTTAAATCAGATAAGGAAACTTCATTTCATGACTGGTACCTGTTAAGGATTTTATGTACCAGGTATATTATTAGGTCCTGGGAGTATTTAGTGTGAGGTGAATGAAAACACACGGTTATTGGAGTGCCTGGCTGGCCTCAGTTAAATAGTTTTACACAGTTCTTCAGTGTTTTTGAATGGTCTTAGAGTGTACTGGAGAAAGAGACTATATTAAGCATCTGTTAGAAGGTGGTATTTTTTTACAGAAATATATATTTGAAGCAAATAGGTACCAGTTCCTACATTTTTGTATTTAATTTGATTGATTTTTTTTTAAGATTTTATTTATTTATTTGACAGACAGAGATCACAGTAGGCAGAGAGGCAGGCAGAGAGAGAGGAGAGAGGAAAAAGCAGGCTCCCTGCTGAGCAGAGAGCCCGATGCAGGGCTCCATCCCAGGACCCTGGGATCATGACCTGAGCTGAAGGCAGAGGCTTTAATTCACTGAGCCACCCAGGCGCCCCAATTTGATTGATTTTTTAAATAAAGATTTTATTGAGCGAGAACAGCAGCAGCAGAGAGAGAAGGAGGCTCCCTACTGAGCACTGATACAGGGCTCTATCCCAGCACTCTAGATCATGACCTGCGCAGGAGGCAGATGCTTAACTGATTGAGCCACTGGGTGCCCCCAATTTGATTTTTAAAAAGATTTATGTGTTTATTTTAGAGAGCACAAGCATGGGGAGGGGGGCTTTTGAGGGAGAGGGAGAATCCCAAGCTGACTCTGCTGAACAACCCAGAGATCATGACCTAAACTAAAAGCAGGAGTTGATGCTTAACTGACTGCACACCCAGGTGCCCGTTTAATTTGATTTCTTTAACCCTTTTTGTTGTGTTGCTCACTCTTAGTAGTGATTATCATTTCAGTTATAATGCTTTTTGATTGTGAAAGAGTGGTTTTGAGGTAGTGGGCTTGGTTAGCATGGGTATCTATTTTGAGTACTTGTTTCTTATTTTATAAAATTAAAATGGGAAAGATACTTAAGGGTTAAAATAGTGTAAATAGTGTTTTTCAGTCTTTTTTCATCACTGTCACTCCTTCTCTGAAAAGCTTTGTAGAGCATTTTTTTCTTAATCATCTTCTCATCCTGTGAGATTTTTAATACCACGTGTTCTGTTTATCTTTTTATGTACTGTGGCCCTTTGAAGGGCCATAAGCCATTGTATAACTATGATTCATTTAGTCCCTCAAGAACCAATTTGCTCTTCCTTTGAAAATGCATGCTTTTTGTAGCATGGTTCATGTTCAGGAAAAAAACCACATTTTTAAAATCTGGGTGCTTATATAGGCAAAAATGATAAAATGGGCTGGGTTTCTGAAATAATACTTGATGTTCTTCCATCGTTGCAGATTTCTGATTTGTTAGGAGATTTTTTTTTGTTTCATAAATCTGTTTATACTCACGTTCAATGATTTAAAAGTAAAAGATTTCATTTTTTAAAAAATATTTTTATTTATTTATTTGACAGAGATCACAAGTAGGCAGAGAGGCAGGCAGAGAGAGAGGAGGAAGCAGGCTCCCTGCGGAGCAGAGAGCCTGATGTGGGGTTCGATCCCAGGACCCCTGGGATCATGACTGAGCCAAAGGCAGAGGCTTCAACCCACTGAGCCACCCAGGCGCCCCGAAAGATTTCATTTTTATCTAATATGCCTGACTAGCTTATGTAATGAATCTTAATTGTCCTAGTTGTTTTTTTCTTTCGTAATCGCCAGTGTTGACCTAGTGCCTGGCATAGAATAATGGGTGCTCACTAAAACTTGACAAAATGAATTAATGAGTGGATAAATGGGTCCCTAAGAATAAGGATTCCCTCTGAGTCAGATGGGGGTTTCATGGTAGCAAGTTGTGTTCTACTCTGGATGAATTAAACATCCCATTACTATCCTTGAGGGATCCTATCTAAGTAAGGCTTTCTTTGATACTCTTGTTTTCTTGGGAAGCTATCAGTTTTGAGTTTGTGGACAGTCTTCTGATTTGAAAATAAGCCACATAACAAATCTGGAAATGGGGTAAGATTATACAAAGATTTAGAGCATCATTGTATTATTGTTAGTCACACTTCCATTATGGGATTCTGTTTCATTTGGCTGGTGATTAATTCACGGAGTTAAAGGTTGGGTTACCTGCTGCTTCAGCAGGTGTCGAGAGATCCTTAAGGCATTCTTTAGAGTCATTAGCTCATTTTCTTAGTAAATAATTATTCCTGGGAAGGATGAATTTAAGATAAAGTGAGTATCAGTTAGTGTCTGAATTTCTGAATGAATGGAGGAGTAGAATTGTTTCGAGAGGAATTATGTCAACACTTGTGAGCAACAGTTTAATAAGGTTGATTCTTTGGGTATTGATAAGATGGTGCTGGGCTGGGGCGCCTGGGTGGCTCAGTGGGTTGAGCTGCTGCCTTCGGCTCGGGTCATGATCCCAGGTCCTGGGTTCAAGCCCCGCATTGGGCTTTCTGCTCAGCAGGGAGCCTGCTTCCTCCTCTCTCTCTGCCTGCCTCTCTGCCTACTTGTGATTTCTCTCTGTCAAATAAATAAATAAAAATCTTAAAAAAAAAAAAAAAAAAGATGGTGCTGCGCAATAAATTTTCTGTGTATTGTGATCACCATAATAGGGACTAGTTAACATCTGTTAGCATACATAGTTATACTTTTTTGTGTGTGTGTGATAACTTTTAGTATTTACTATTTTAGCAACTTTCAAATATGCAAGACAGTATTTAATATGGTCACCGTGCCATATATATTACATCTCCATGACTTACTTATTTTTTTTTTTTAAAGATGTTATTTATTTATTTGACAGAGATCTCAAGTAGGCAGAGAGGCAGGCAGAGAGGGGGGCGGGGTGGTGGGGGAAGCAGGCTCCGCACCTAGCAGAGAGCCGGATTTGGGGCTAGATCCCAGGACCCTGAGATCATGATCTGAGCCAAAGACAGAGGCTTAACCCACTGAGCCACCCAGGCACTCCTCCATGACTTACTTATTTTATTATTATTTTTTTAAATAATTATTATTTTTTTTAAAGATTTTATTTATTTATTTGACAGAGAGAGATCACAAGTAGGCAGAGAGGCAGGCAGAGAGAGAGGAAGGGAAGCAGGCCTCCTGCCGAGCAGCGAGCCCGATGCGGGACTCGATCCCAGGACTCTGGGACCATGACCTGAGCCGAAGTCAGCGGCCCAACCCACTGAGCCACCCAGGCGCCCGACTTACTTATTTTATAACTGGAAGTTTGTACCTTTAGATCCCCTTTCACCCATTTCACCCATCCCCTATCACCTTCTTCTGGCAACCACCAGTCTATTGTCTGTATCTATAAGTTGGTTTTTTGTGTGTGTTTTATGACATTACACATATAAGTGAGATCATGTAGAATATATTTGTCTTTCTCTGTATGGCTTATTTCACTTAGCATAATGCTTTCAAATTCCATCCATGTTGTCACAGATGGCAAGATTTCATTGTCCTTATAGCTGAATAATATTCCATTGTATGTATATGGCACATCTTTATCTGTTTATCCATCAGTGGCTACTTAGGTTATTTCCTGTATTTTGGCTATTGTAAATAATGCTGCAGTGAATATGGGGGTGCATATATCTTCCTGGGTTAGTTTTTTTTTGTTTTCTTTTGGATAAATAGCCAAAAGTAGGATTGCTAGATCATAATGGAATTTATATTTTTTAATTTTTGAGGACTTTGTGTACTGTTTCCCAGAGTGTCTACAGCAGTTTGCATGCTTACCAACAGTGTTCCAAGAGTTCCCTTTTCTCCACATTTTCACCAACACTTATTTTTTGTCTTTTTGATAATAGCCATTCTGAAGGTCGAGGGGATATCTCGTTGTGGTTTTGATTTACATTTTCCTGATGATTAATGATGTTGAGCATCTTTGCGTATGTCTTTTGCCACTTGCGTGTCTTTGTAAAGAGGTCTACTCAGATCCTCTGCCCAATTTTAATTGTGTTTTTGCTGTTGGATTGAGTTCTTAATATATTTGGATATTAACCTCTTATGAGATGTATGATTTGCAAATATTTCCCCCTATTCAGTAGGTTACCTTTTCATTTGTTGATGGTTTCCTTTGCTGTACAGAAGTTTTTTAGTTTGATGTATTCCCAGTTGTTTATTTCTGCTTTTGTCGCCTTTGCTTTTGGTGTCAAATCCAAAAAATTATTGCTAAGACAGGTGTTCAGGAGCTTACCGCCCATGTTTTCTCTTTGGTGGCTTTATACTTTCAGGTCTTACAGTTCAAGTCTTTAATTTTTGTTTATGGTGTAAGATGGTGGTCCAGTTTCATTCTTTTGCTGTCCAGTTTTCCCAGCACCATTAATTGGAGAGATCATCCTTCCCTATTGTATATTCTTGACTTCTTTGTTGTAAATTAATTGACCACTAATTTTCACTTAAAAATTGTTTTGAAATAACAGAGTTGATCAACTTTTGTCAGTAAGAATCGGAGGAAATGTGTGGTATAAACAGTGTAAGTTGGGACTGTTTCCCTTGTGTGGGTTTGAGGTAGTTCACAAGTATCGTATTTTCTGCTGTTTACGGGGCTGGAAGATCCTTTCTGGTTAAATTTTAACTCAAAAGAACAAAGTATCTCCAAGTACATTTTTCCCATTTTTTTTTCTTTAAAAAATACTGTGCTTGAGTAGCAGTATTCCCATTTTGTGGCATGGCTAATAATTAGTGCAGTTGAAGATAATTTTTAATGAATGTATGAATTATTAAATGTAGCAGATTATGTCAGATTCCTTGCATTTTTAAGTGACATTAGAAATATATTTTTGAACTGCTTAAATATTTCAACTTTTTAAATTGATTTCATTGAGATAATTAATCCAAATATTGGCATGACTAAGTGCAACATTCTTAGTTGGTGATAGTGTCCTATCAGAATACTCTCTTTACTCTGCTATCTTTAGTACTTAATCCCCCTCCATGGTACCTTTTAAAAAAGACTTCCAAGTGTTCCATGAACAAGGTTTGCTGGTCAGTGATTGATTTTTATTTCCCCCCTTAATCAAAGAGATTAATGATGGACGCCTGTCTGGCTCAGTAGAGCATGCAGCTCTTTTTCTTTTTTAGAGATTTATCTATTTATTTGAGAGAGAGAGCGAGAGAGCACGTGTTTGCGCACACACGTGCTCTCGAGTGAGTTGGGGAAGGAGCAGAAGGAGAGAATCCTCAAGCGGATTCCTGCCAAGTGTGGAGCCAGTGCAGGCCTGATCCCATAACCCGTGAGATCATGACGTGAGCCAAAACAAAGAGTCAGATGCTCAGCTGACTGAGCCACCCAGGTGCCCCTGGAGTATGCAACTCTTGATCTTGGGGTCTTGATTTCGAGCCCCATGTTGGGTGTAGAGGTTACTTAATGATAAAATCTTTATTTAAAAAAAAATTAATGATACGCTCATGTGCTGTTGAGCTCCAAAAGGAGTGCAGAAACTTCATGGACATATTTGAACACAAGGGAAATAATAGCAAGAATGTAGTTTAGGTGTCTTTTGGTGAAACCTGTGGATTTTCAAGGGGGAATCATAGGATTTTCTTTAGATGTGAAGTCATAGTGAAGGAGGATTATTTGTCTAACTCCCATCATCTGATAATGCAACAATTTAACCCAAGAAAAGTTATTAATAGATTATTTTCTTTTAATACCAACTAGTTGAGTCCTTGAGTGCTCCTATGAGCTAATTGATATGACACCATTTAAGTTCCTCCTGTGTGATCAGCCAGCCACACATTACTGCTGATACCTGTTCAAAACCAAAACTACTGTAGAGATTTTTATAGGTGAATTTCTATTAGCAAGAACCTTAGCTGCTTTAGTTGTCTTTGAATTGTCTTACTTTATTTATATATATATATATATACACACACACACACACACACACATATATGTATATATATACACACACACAAACATACACACCCCCACAAAACACACACACACGTATATATATGTATTTTTTAAGGTTTATTTATTTAAGTAATCTCTACCCATTGTGGGCCTTAAATTCATGACCCTGAGGTCAATAGCTACATCCTCTACTGACTGAACCAGTTAGGCACCCTGACTGTCTTATTTTTAGTGAAAGTTTGAGGAGATGTATTTTTCTTCCATTAATTAGACATGAAAAATAGGTTTGAAGCCCTGAACAAAGGGAATGTGTATGCTCAAGCACAATCACTTTGCTTAAATGGATGTCTGAAACATAAGTAGGAAGATTTGGGGGTATGTTCATAGGCATCAAAATTAAAATTCATTTAAAAAGGTTAAGTTACCTTACCATTTATGAGTTCTAAATATTAATAACTGACAGGATGCAAAGCTTCGAGTCAGACTGCCTTTTTAAAAATTCCCTTGAATAGGAAATTGAGAGTTATGTTAAAAGTACAGCCCACTTATTCTTTTGTCCTTCTAGGTTTTGGCACAAATACCAGTGGGAGTAGTATTTTTGGAAGTAAACCAGGACCTGGGACTCTGGGAACTGGGCTTGGTGCAGGATTTGGAACAGGTAAGGAACTGTACCATGAGATATAGGAAGTGACAGAACTTGGCTTTCTAATTGCTGGGACTTAAGACCTCTGTTTGATCTTATGCCTGAGAATAAAAGGCCTAGATTTGCATTTTTACAATTGGACTTAACAAAACATTCCCAACAGTTTTGCTTTACCAGGTTTCAAAACATTTGGACATTTTACCTTAAAAGTTGTATGCTTCCCTTTCTATAAAATATTTGTCTTCCTTTTTTTTTTTGGTAATTTTTTTTTTTTTTTTTTTCTTAATTTGACAGAGAGAGATCACAAGTAGGCAGAGAGGCAGGCAGAGAGGGGCGGGGGAAGCAGGCTCCCTGCTGACCAAAGAGCCTGATTTGGGGCTCGATCCCAGGACCCTGAGATCATGACCTTAGCTGAAGGCAGAGGCGTAATCCACTGAGCCACCCAGGCGCCCAAGATGTTTGTCTTCTGATAGTCCCAGTCTATCTGGGAGTTTTTAGTATTTAATGTGAGACTTGGCAGTATGATGGCATTATTAACTTTCATTTTCCTCCTGCTGCCTTTGTAACAGGCACGCATTTGAGACTTTGAACTGTTAATCAAGTAAGGCTGATAACTGTAATAGTAAAAGAGAACAGTAAGAGCATTAGTTAAAGTAATTAGCAAATAGGTTTTATAAGGTCTGTGCATACCTGTCGGTTCTTTCCACCTTCATGTAGGGCTATGACACCTTTGTCTCTCTTCCTACTATTGTCAATTATTTTTTAGTGCCTTTGAAGACATTGACCCTTCTGCCTGCCAAACTGTTTTAAGCAATAATAAGAGTAGTATTGGTCATAAAAATGAATAAGTGCCTTAGCATGTACAGTTTCAACGAGGTTTTTTTTTTTTTTAAAGATTTTATTTATTTATTTATTTGACAGACAGAGATCACAAGTAGACAGAGAAGCAGGCAGAGAGAGGAGGATGTAGGCTCCCTACTGAGCAGAGAGCCCGATGTGGGGCTTGATCCCAGGACCCTGGGATCATGACCTGAGCCAAGGGCAGAGGCTTTAACCCACTGAGCCACCCAGGCGCCCCAATCAACGAGGTTTTTAAAGCATGTAATTTTGTTTGTTTCCCAAGTCATCTGACCATGGGTTTGTGGTCATTTAGTTGCAAACCACTTATTTCCATGGTTTCTGTTTCCACTGTCCAGTTATCTGTTGTCTTTGCTTATGTGCTCTGATCATTTATCTGTCATCTCTCTCTTTTTTTAAGATTTTATTTATTCATTTGAGAGACAGAATGAGAGAGGGAGAGCGAGCATGAGAAGAGGGGGGTCAGAGGAAGAAGCAGACAGGGAGCCCCATGCCAGACTCGATCCTGGAACTCTAGGATCATGACCAGAGCTGAAGGCAGTTGCTTAAGTCAACTGAGCCACCCAGGCTACTTCCTTCCATTTTCTTTTCTTTTTTTATTTTTAAGATTTTATTTATTTATTTGACAGAGAGATTACAAGTAGGCAGAGAGGCAGGCAAAGATAGAGGGGGAAGCAGGCTCCCTGCTGAGCAGAGAGCCCAATGCAGGGCTCGATCACAGGACCCTGTGGTCATGACCTGCGCTGAAGGCAGAGGCTCAATGCGCTGAGCCACCCAGGCGCCTCCCCATTTTCTTTTTCAGATAAAAGATATAAGTGCTTTAAAAAAATTTCAACATTACGGAAGTATCATGATAAGTCAGCATATTTCAGTTGTGAAGTAACAGCTATTGAAAGTTTGGCATGTTCTTGTCAGACTCCTTTATGCACATTTTGTACAGTTTTTTTCATTTTATAAATTTTTCAAATGTACATACACATACACAGTTGTATTTGGTGTGTGTTTTATGTATTTTTTAATTTTATTTTTGAGAGAGAGGGCACGAGCAGGGAGAAGGAGCAGAGGCAGAGGGAGAAGCAGGCTCCCCACTGAGCAGGGAGCCTGATGTGGGACCTGATCCCTGGACCCTGGGACCATGACCCTATCCGAAGACAGATTCTTAACTGACTGAGCCACTGAGGCCCCCTTTTTATTATATTCTTAAATAGAAAACCATATCCTACATGAGTGGTTTTTTTAAACCAAAGGCTGAAATACATTAGTTGGATGTGATATTTAAACAGCGCTATAAAGATAGCATTTAAGGACAAAAATATTAGAATGCAAAAATCATTGTACAAAGTATGGTTAAATATCATTTAATTTTTGTTTCAGTTATGTGTGTTATGGGTCTCTGTATTTCATATTGTGTGCTACAGTCAAAAATGTTTCAAACTGAAAGCAACTGCCTTACATGGTATTCTGTATTTCATTTTTTCATTTCCCATGACATTTTGGGCATATATTTTTTTCTTCGGTCGGTATGTATAGATCTAACTTACTCTTTTTTCCTTAAAAATAGCTGTTTAGTATTCCACTGTGTGTATATGTGCATCTGTACACGTGGTACGTAAATGCATACATATACCATAATTCACTTTTCCTTTTAGTAGACATTTGAGTTATTTGATATTATTAGCAATGCAATAATGAAGATCTTTGTTACATAATTTTGTATGTGTTAGTATTACTATGGAATTGATAGTTGGAATTGGGTCAGAAGATACACACATATTGGTCAGTCTTATGGATTTACCTTCCAAAAAGAATGCCAGTATGAATTTTTGCTCTCATTGTATAAAAGCGCTCATTTTTCCCATGCCTTTCCATATCATTGGACTTCTTCATCTTTACATGTATGATAGTGGAAATTGATGTATTCTAATTTGCACTTCACTGATCACTGGTGAAGGATACCCTTATGTATGTTTACTGGCCATTTGAATCTTTTAATTCCCTGTTCATAATGTTTGATCATTGTTTCTTAATCTGTTTTTGAGAGTTCTTTATGTGTTGTGGATGTTAACTCTTTTGGGTTGTACGGTAGAGTTTTATTTGAGCTTTTTAACTTACCCAAATTCTATTACATATATTTTACAAGAAATAAAAATTAAAAAGCTCTAGTTTTTTGTGTAGCATGAACCCTGAACTTAAGCAAAATGTATCATCTGGGGGCGCCTGGGTGGCTCAGTGGGTTAAGCCGCTGCCTTCGGCTCAGGTCATGATCTCGGGGTTCTGGGATCGAGCCCCGCATCGGGCTCTCTGCTCAGCAGGGAGCCTGCTTCCTCCTCTCTCTGCCTGCCTCTCTGCCTGCTTGTGATCTCTCTGTCAAATAAATAAATAAAATCTTAAAAAAAAAAAAATGTATCATCTGACATCAGTGTCCTCTTCTAATCTTGGAGGGAAAATTAGCTTTGATGTGGGCAAGTTACAAGCTTTTTCAAGGGTAGTTTTGACCCTAGACAATTTGTGAACCTTAAACCTAAAACTCGGGTAAGATGCTACTGTAATGTCTTTTAGAGATATTTCCACCAAGCCTTTAAGTTTATCATTTAATTTTATGGTATCATCGGGTACAGGTTTCATTTTTATGTGGTTAAAGTTGTCGTTCTTTCCTTTTGGCTTCTAGGTCTTGCAGTTTATTAGCAGTGCCTTCTCTTATAGTCCAAATTATATAATGTCTTACAACTTTTTTCTAGTGCTATTATCTTCTCTTCCACAATAATGTAATATCTCAACCTTTTCATTTATTTGAGTATATTCAGTTTTCCTTAAATCATTCTACCTCAGAGATAAGAGATAACATTTTTACTATTGTTATATATCCCTCATTCATGCTTTGTTTGTCTAAACTAAAACCTGAATATAATCAGTAAAGAATTTTACACCTCTAACCTTTGCAGCAGGTAGATCATGTAGGGAAATGAGAGTTCTGTGAACCACTTTGCCTATACTGTTAGAATTCTTTGATGATCACCTCTGCTAAAGCAGACTTCAGGCTTTGAGAGCAGTGTGTCTGGAGAGAGTTATATGTAAATACCCACGTTCATGACCTGTACATTTCCTGACATCACAAGCAGAAGAGCACTGTAGCTTTGGGTGATGTCTTTTTGGGGCATTAGCTAAGTGGGTGTTCCTGTGCACCTTTCGTCTTGAGTGATAGAGATTCATATTCCTTTTGTTTTGAGTGATGGAGATTCAGACTCCTACCTCAGTAAAATTTCCTAATAACAAATTTTCCTGTAAAACATTTTATGTTATTCTTTGGTGTGTGATATTTTCCCACCTGATGTGCTCAGACTAAAGAACACTCATTAAATCATGGGAGTGTAAGTTTGTGATTTGACAGTGATATTAACTCTCATTGGCACTATCAATAGTATGGCATTTTCTCGGTAATTACCTGGTAATATTAAGAAATTTTAGTTCTTGGGGCGCCTCGGTGGCTCAGTGGGTTAAAGCTTCAGCCTTCGGCTCTCGTCATGATCTCAGGGTCCTGGAATCGAGTCCCGCATCAGGCTCTCTGCTTGGCGGGGAGCCTGCTTCCTCCTCTCTCTCTCTCTCACTGCCTGCCTCTCTGCCTACTTGTGATCTCTGTTAAATAAATAAATAAAATCGTTTAAAAAAAAAAAAGACATTTTAGTTCTTAATTTTCCATGAAGTAATAAATTTAAAGGTACATCTAGTAAAGTTCATTGTTATACTAAGGTATACACAGAAAAATTACCCAAAGTAAAAGATACCATAAATAAAATTAAATTTTAAAGTTTATTAGAAGATCTCAAAAGGAATATAACCATTTTTGCTTTTCTCTTGAGCATCTTTGGAGTTTCTAGGGCTGCTAGTACTATGGTGCCCTCCATATTTCTGCTTTATGATTCCTACAACTAGTTATAAATATACCACCTTTCATAAATTGACATTAACTTGTGGACTATTAGTAAGTCCCTTTCATTAAGCATAAAAATCCACTTGCATAATAGGAGATAGATCTGGATAAAATACATATTTTTCCATTAATAAATTGGAACAATATGCAGGCAGGTCACTTTATGACACTCTTTTTCCAGGTCACCTGAACCTCCCAATGCCTTTTTTGTTCTTTTTTTGTTTGTTTGTTTGTTTGTTTTTTTAAAGATTTTATTTATTTATTTGACAGAGAGATCACAAGCAGGCAGAGAGGCAGGCAGAGAGAGAGGAGGAAGCAGGCTCCCCGCTGAGCAGAGAGCCCGATGCGGGGCTCGATCCCAGGACCCTGAGATCATGACCCGAGCCGAAGGCAGCGGCTTAACCCACTGAGCCACCCAGGCCCCCCATTTGTTTGTTTTTTAAGATTTTATTTATTTGACAGAGAATCACAAGTAGGCAGAGAGACAGGCAGAGAGAGAGGTGGGGAAGCAGGCTCCCCCCTGAGCAGAGAGCCCGATGCGGGGCTCGATCCCAGACCCTGAGATCATGACCCGAGCCGAAGGCAGAAGCTTAACCCACTGAGTCACCCAGGTGCCCTTTTGAGGGGTTATTGAAATAACAGTGAATTTTAGGCTTTTATGGTTTTTCATCCAGGATTGCTACAAAGGTGAGGGAAATACACACCCATTCAGATGAGAAGTTTTTGTCCATTTTATTTTTTTATGTTTTATCTTTTTAAAAGATTTTCTTTATTTGTCAGAGAAAGTGCACAAGCAGTGGGTTGTGGCAGACAGAGGGAGAAGCAGGCTCCCCACTGAGCAAGGATCCTGGTGCTGGACTTGATCCCAGGCCCCTGGGATTATGACCTGAGCCAAACGCAGATGCTTTAACTGACTGAGCCACCCTGGTGTCCCTGTCTAATTTATATATTGGGGTTTCTTTTAAATTTTTGTTCAGGGGGTAAAGAGCTATTTGTTCCCTGGAAAAATAAAGAATTCTGAAATTTGTGCTGTAAACTATGTCCTTCAAGGAAGTAATTTCAGTTTTTCTTGGAATTTTCAGCAATTTCTAATGGTTTGGAACGTTAAAAGGAGTCTCATTTCCTGGGGCGCCTGGGTGGCTCAGTGGGTTAAGCCGCTGCCTTCGGCTCAGGTCATGATCTCAGTGTCCTGGGATTGAGCCCCGCATCGGGCTCTGCTCAGCAGGGAACCTGCTTCCTCCTCTCTCTCTGCCTGCTTGTGATCTCTCTCTGTCAAATAAATAAATAAAATCTTTAAAAAAAAAAAAAAAAGGAGTCTCATTTCCTGTTCCAAAGCTGGGATTTGGGAGAAATAATCCCTTTGCTTCATTGTTGTTTTCTTGTCAATAATGAGGTTATACAGTTAAGTAATGTTTTGTCCATTCAGTAGTTACCCTCACTAATTTATATTGTATGGAATCTCTGAGTATAGAGTTCCTGTCTTTCCTTTTTTTTTTTTTTTTTTTTTTTTAAAGATTTTATTTATTTATTTGACAGAGAGAGATCACAAGTAGACAGGCAGGCAGAGAGAGAGAGAGAGAGAGAGAGAGAGGGAAGCAGGCTCCCTGCTGAGCAGAGAGCCCGATGCGGGACTCGATCCCAGGACCCTGAGATCATGACCTGAGCCGAAGGCAGGGGCTTAACCCACTGAGCCACCCAGGCGCCCCTCATTTTTTTTTTTTTTTTTTTTAATCATAATCTCTGAGCAGTTTTTTTTTTGTTTTTTTTTTAAGATTTTACTTAGAGTGCAAGCAAGTGGAGAGGGAGAGAGAATCTCAAGCAGGCTGCACACTGAGCAAGCACAGAGCCCAATGGGGGGCTTTATTTCACACCCTGAGACCGTGACCTGAGCTAAAATCAAGAGTCAGAAGCTGGGGCGCCTGGGTGGCTCAGTGGGTTAAAGCCTCTGCCTTCGGCTCGGGTCATGGTCTCGGGATCCTGGGATCGAGCCCCATATCGGGCTCTCTGCTCGGCAGGGAGCCTGCTTCCTCCTCTCTCTCTGCCTGCCTCTCTGCCTACTTGTGACCTCTATCTGTCAAATAAATAAATAAAGTCTTAAAAAAAAAAAAAAAAGTCAGAAGCTTAACTGACTGAGCCACCCTGGTGTCCCTCAATATTTTTGACCTCTTAAGTATTTTGATTTTCATCTCACTTCATTGTTGCTTTAAAGGAACTTTAGATCTTCTTTTTTTTTTTTTTTTTGGAACTTTAGATCTTCTAAATTGCCGGTAACTTTTTCAGCAGGAGGGGATGGAAATTTAAAAAAAAAATTTATGCCAATAATTTATTCTAAACAAATTTACCCCATTTTCACTGCCAACAATAAGATCCATAAGCAAAATTCATTAAGATTTAAAACATAAGTTTCTGCAGTGGGTTTCCCCTTAGTGAAAATAAGTTTTTATTCCATCTGGTCTGATTCATGATGAAACTTGAGTCTGCTTGGTAAGCACATCACAAGGCATTTAGTTTTCTTTCTTTTTTTTTTTCTTACTTACTTAATCTCTGTATTCCAAGTGAGGCTTTAACTCACAACCCCAAGATCAAGAATTGCATGCTCTTCCAACTAAGCCAACCAGGTGCTCCTGTTTAGCTTTTTAGAAAACAAAACGTTTATCTTGGTATAAAGTAGTTTTCATGAGATGGCATATTTGAAAATATTACTTTTCTTGCTCACCGTTCAAAGAAGATGTATCAGGTTTGGTTTTCTATAGTTTAGCCTGTATGTTAGTCAAAAAGATGGCATTGTGATTGGTTCAGCTTCATTTTTTGATTTGCAAATACTGGAATTTAAGGAGACTTGATTATTTTTTTAAATTCTTTCAAACTCTATATTACTGTAGTGTAGCAATTAAGAACCCTAATTGTATTGGCAGATGCACCAAGGTTTGAACCTTGTTTTCACCATTTATTACATTTATGACATTGAGTTGATTACTAAATCCTCAGTTTTCTCATCTGTTAAATGTGGATATTTCCTACTTCGGGCTTATGAAGATTAATTGAGATACTAGCTAATATTTAATGAGTATTAGTATCTACCAGTCCTCTTTTAAATGCTTAATATGTGTTTATTCATTTTAGCCTTAGGATAAATACCTATGTATTACTATCTCATGTTATAGTTGAGGAAACTGAAGCACAGAGAGGTTAAATATTTTGCCTCTGATGTATATAATGTACTCAGCCCAGTGCCTGGCAATAATTAGCATTTACTGTATTACCTCTTGTTGAAATGAGTGGTCATTATGAAGTTTCCAAATGTATTATATTTTTAAGTAACTGACCTCTGGCATAACATTCAAAGGATCTCCTGTGGCACTTTTTCTTTCCTCTTGTCTCCATAGCTCTTGGTGCTGGACAGGCATCTTTGTTTGGGAACAACCAACCTAAGATCGGAGGGCCTCTTGGTACAGGAGCCTTTGGGGCCCCTGGATTTAATACTACGACAGCCACTTTGGGCTTTGGAGCCCCCCAGGCCCCAGTAGGTAAGTGTCAGTCACTTTAGAAAGCTTTACTCCATTTATTTCTTGCTAAAACTTGACTTGGTGACCTGATTTTCCTCCCAGTCCATCCCACCCCTACCAAAGCAGTACACAGAAACACATCACTTAATAGTCATGTGGTGCAGAAGGGCTTGCAATGGATCCTGGCATTTTCTGCTTCCCCACTCCCAGGCCTGGTCCCCTAAAAAGACTGCTTTGTTACTGCCACTTTGTTTCCTGGTTTATAGTTAAGTATCTCTAAATGATTTGCTTATGTTGCTGTGTTGTGCTTTATTTATTAAGTCTTAAGTAAATTTAACTTGTTAATGATAGATGAGAAATAGAGCTCACTTACTACCTACCTGTGTTCTTTATTCACTTCTCCTAATAGAGCTATGTTACTAAATACCTTAGTTTAGTTTTCTCTACTGGAGTGTCTTTTATACTTCATTCATTTGAATACCCTTTTCTAGTTTTTGCCCTCTCTGCCTCCTACCTCTGTTGTTATTATTTTTAACTTAAAATTAACTTTTTAGCTTAAATGTCTTTTTAAAAGAAATTTGTTCTTTGGAGATTAAAAAAAACAAAAACCATTATCACCTGGCATAAATAGAGTGAGTGAATGAGAGAGAGCAAGAGAAAGATGTATGATGAAGTTCATCTCCCATATTGTCATGATCTGTGTACCACATTTGAATAAGCCTTTTGCAAATTTAAGCCATGTCCCTACATACTTCTACTTATTCTGTCAACTGAGTATTTCTTCAGTCCCCTTGATAAGTAAGAGTATTAGTGCCCTTTCTTACCCTTCTTTTTTTTCCTCATTTCTTCTTTTGCCATCTGTATATTTTCATATTGATAACAATGATAATGTATTCTGTCCTATAATTATTACCTTCATCTTTTCTCTGATAAAAGAATAGTTTAAGGGGTGCCTGGGTGGCTCAGTGGGTTGGGCCGCTGCCTTCGGCTCAGGTCATGATCTCAGGGTCCTGGGATCGAGCCCCGCATCG
Source organism: Lutra lutra (assembly GCF_902655055.1). NCBI lineage: Eukaryota > Metazoa > Chordata > Mammalia > Carnivora > Mustelidae > Lutra > Lutra lutra. The sequence goes on along the minus strand of NC_062287.1, from coordinate 58,144,364 downwards.
GGCTCTCTGCTCAGCAGGGAGCCTGCTTCCTCCTCTCTCTCTGCCTGCCTCTCTGCCTGCTTGTGATCTCTCTCTGTCAAATAAATAAATAAAATCTTAAAAAAAAAAAAAAAAGAATAGTTTAAAAGTTGTAAATGTGAACACAGCATATTATCACAACTGTGAAAATATTGCTGCCCAGCCACATAAACACTTTTTTTATATAGCTTTTTTGTTCTCCTGGAATTTGTAATTCTTTTTCCCCCTTGGATTACCTGCTCTTATTACCTTCCTAAATTGGTTCAAATTCTTAAGAATGGTATCAGAATTCTTTTACTTTGGATACGTCATTGCCCCCTGCAGCAGTGTGAACTCTTGATTATTCCGTAGGCCTTCATCATCGCTTCCATTATTCCCTTCAAGTCTACTTAGTGGGAACTGCTCTGTCCTAGGTGTAGGTTTTCCCCTTTTATTTATTTCCTGAATTGTCTGGAATGTGTTTTTAAGTAAAGTGTATGTGAAGGGTAAACTTTGATCACTTATAGGTCTGAAAATACCTTTTTTTGTTCCTCATGCTTTAATGTTAGGGAATTCTAGTGTGAAAATTTATCCCAGAACTTGGACTATATTGCTTGCATTAACCATTATATGATGAGAAGTCTGATGCCTTTCTGATTCTTGAGACTTGTTCAGCTACTACCCCCACAAGCATTTAGGATTTTCCCTTTGTCCTGAAATTTCACTGAATTGCTTATACTCTTTTTTTTTTTTTTTTAAAGATTTATTTATTTATTTATTTAGTGTGGGGAGAGGGGCAGGGGAGAGAGAGATTCTTTTTTCTTTTTTTTTTTTTTTTATTAACATACAATGTATTATTTGTTTCAGGGCTACAGGTCTGTGATTCATCAGTCTTACACAATTTTTTGTGCTCACCATAGCACATACCCTCCCCAGAGTTCATCACCCAGCCACCCCATCCCTCCTACACCCCTCCACTCCAGCAACCCTGTTTTGTTTCCCGAGATTAAGAGTTTCTTATGGCCAACAGACACATGAAAAATTGCTCCACATCAGTTGGCATCAGGGAAAGCGATCCACCTCTCACACCAGTCAGAATGGCTAAAATTAACAAGTCAGGAAACAACAGATGCTGGTGAGGATGCAGAGAAAGGGGAACCCTCCTACACTGTTAGTGGGAATTCCAGAGTGGTGTAGCCTCTCTGGAAAACAGCCTGGAGGTTCCTCAAAAAGTTGAAAATAGAGCTACCCTACGACCCAGCAATTGTACTACTGGGTATTTACCCTAAAGATACAAATGTAGTGATCCAAAGGGGCACGTGCACCCAAATGTTTATAGCACCAGTGTCCACAATAGCCAAAGCATGGAAAGATCCTAGATGTCCATCAACAGATGAATGGATAAAGAAGAGGTGATATATATACACAATGGAATACTATGCAGCCATCAAAAGAAATGAAATCTTGCCATTTGTAACGACGTGCCTGGAACTAGAGAGTATTATGCTGAGCGAAATAAGTCAATCAGAGAAAGACAATTATCATATGATTTCCCTGATAGGAGGAATTTGAGAGGCAAAGTGGGGGGTCTGGGGGGTAGGGAAGGAAAAAATGAAACAAGATCGGATCGGGAGGGAGACAAACCATAAGAGACTCTTAATCTCACAAAACAAACTGAGGGTTGCCCTGGGGGCGGGAGTTATGGAGAGGGTGGTTGGGTTTTGGACATTGGGGAGGGTATGTGCTATGGTGAGTGCTGTGAAATGTGTAAGCCTGATGATTCACAAACCTGTATCCCTGGGGCTAATAATATATGATAATGTTAATTTAAAGAAAGAGTCTCTTATGCTTTGTCAGATTCTTTTTTTTTTTAATAATTTTTTTTAAATTATTATTTTTACTAACATAGTATGTATTATTTGCCCCAGGGGTACAGGTCTGTGAATCGTCAGGCTTACACACTTCATCGCAGTCACCATATCACATACCCTCCCCATGTCAGGAAGATTCTTAAGCAGGCTCTACGCCCAGCCCGGAGCCTGACTTGGGGCTTGATCTCACAACCCTGAGATCATGACCTGAGCCAAGATCAAGAGTCAGACACTTAACCAGCTGAGCAACTCATGTGCACCATTTCTGTCTTAATGCTTGATTTTTAAACTTTGTATTTTTCAGGAGGTTTCTGAATGTCTTGTAAATCATCCTTTTGAATTCTTTTTTTCAACTTAAAAGAATTCTTTCTCATTTCTGAAAGTTCCCTTTCTCAAGCATCCGGTTCTTAGATGCAATTTTTTCTTGAAACTTTGTTAACTGGCGTTAAAAATTTTTTTTAGGATTTTTCTGTGCCTTAAATCTTCAGGATTATTTTTGCTTTGGTCCTACTCTTTAATGCTCTATGATCTTTACCATTCATATTCAAGAATAAAATAATAAAAAGCTTACTGACATTGTATGTATATGAGTAGAGCTTGTTTACCAGTAAGTTTCACTTTAAGGTAAGTAATTCAGGAACCAACTATTATCCACGGGTCCTCTGATTGTTAGAATGCTACATTCTTAGCTCTGGGATGATGCAAGTACTGAAACTAGCTGCCCTTGTTCTTTCCGTGTGTTAACTTGGTTTCATCAGAGGCACACTCTCTGATGTTTGGCTTATCTGTTGAGGATCAGGGATTAAGAGGATGAAGGTATGGGTGTTTTGTGTATGTACTTTGCATTGTTTCATCTCTCCTGCTTTTAGTCTCACTTCATCGAACTTGGTGTCATTGAATCCCTAATCTTTCTGGGATTCTACAGGGCAGGTATGCTCCACCTTGGGCTCTTATACCCTTTGAATGTACTCTAAGCTATACTTTGCTCTATCCTGCTTTGTCACTCCTTTGTCCACTTCTTTCCCCTAGAAATTTGTTACATTTTCTCTTCTGTTCATTTGTTATGTCCCATTCTTTGTCATTGTGGGTTATAGATATATATATTTTTTTGTTTTAAACGTAGATTTTACTTAGGGGCACCTGGGCAGCTCAGTTGGTTAAGCATCTGCCTTTGGCTCAGGTCATGATCCTGGTGTCCTGGGATTGAGCCCTGCATTGGGCTTCTTGCTCTGTGGGGAGCCTGCTTCTCCCTCTCCCTCTGTACTTTCTTACTGTTTGTGCATGCACATGTACTCTCTTTCTCCCCCCCCACTCAAATAAATAAAATCTTCCTTAAAAAAAAAAAAAAAACAGATTTTACTTAGATCTTTGGTGTTGAGGTGAATTAAAAGTCTAACTGATTTGTGTGAACATTAGAATCAACTTTATTGTTAAAAGATATTTTCACTTTTTTTTATATTCCTTAGTTTTAGTTGTTTTCAATAGAAGGATATACCATAAATATTGTAAACTGCCATTTTTAGATGGTAGTGTTTTGAATAGTTTGGGTTTTTAAAATTTTTTTAAAGATTTTTAAAAATATATTTACCCATGAGAGAGAGAGAGGCAGAGGGAGAAAGAAGCAGGTTCCCCCACTGAGCAGGGAGACCGATTTGGGACTCCATCCCAGAACCCTGGGACCATGACCTGAGCCGAAGGCAGAGGCTTCAACACACTGAGCCACCCAGGAGCCCCCGAAGGCAGACACGTCGAACGGACTGAGCCACCCAGGCACCCAGTGTTCGTTCTTTCTTTCTTTCTTTCTTTTTCTCTTTTTAAGATTTTATTTATTTATTTATTTTTAAGATTTTACTTATTTATTTGACAGAGAGAGAGAGCACAAGTAGGCAGAGGCAGCCATAGAGGGAGGAGGAAGCAGGCCCCCTGCTGAGCAGAGAGCCCAATGCGGGGCTCGATCCCAGGACCCTGGGATCATGACCTGAGCTGAAGGCAGAGGCCCAACCCATTGAGCCACCCAGGCGCCCCCAAATTTTATTTATTTATTAGAAAGAGAGAGAGAGAAAGCACAAGCAGGAGGAGTGAGAGGGAGAGAAGCAGGCTCCCCACTGAGCAGGAAGCCCCATGTGGGGCTCAGTCCTAGGACCCTGGGATCATGACCTGACCTGAAGGCAGACGTTTAACTGACTAAGCCACCCAGGCGCCCCACTGGGTTTTTAAACTTTTTTCTAAAGTTTTATTTATTTAAGTAAATTCTATATCCAACTTTGGGGCTTGAACTTACAACCCCAAGATTAGGAGTAGCATTAACTTCTAACTGAGCCAGCCAGGCACCCCCTGAATGATTTTTGATAATTCGTCTTTTCCTAAAGTCAATTAAAAGTTCTTGATATGGGGGCACCTGGGTGGCTCAGTGGGTTGGGCCGCTGCCTTCGGCTCAGGTCAGGATCTCAGAGTCCTGGGGTCGAGCCCCGCATCAGGCTCTCTGCTCAGCAGGGAGCCTGCTTCCTCCTCTCTCTCTGCCTGCTTGTGATCTCTCTGTCAAATTTTAAAAAAAAAAAAATCTTAAAAAAAAAAAAGTTCTTGATATGAGCATTTGATATTACAGTTCCATATGGTACTGTTACCACACATTTAAAAGTAGCTGTATTCCCTTTTAGAATATAATGTATTACTTGTTTCAGGGGTACAGGTCTATGATTCATCAGTCTTACACAGTTCACAGCACTCAACCTTGACATACACCCTCCCCAATGTCCCATCACCCAGCCCCCTCATCCCTCCCACCTCTAACCCCTCCAGCAACCCTTAGTTTGTTTCCTGAGATTAAGATTCTCTTATGGTTTGTCTCCCTCTGGTTTCGTCTTGTTTCATTTTCCCTCCCCCTATGATCCTCTGTCTTGTTTCTCAAATTCCTCATATCAGTGAGATCATATGATAATTATCTTTCTCTGTTAATAGTAGAAACCAAAGAAAAGGAATCATAGGATGTTTGTTCGAAGGTGCTTTAGAGCTAATGTGAATTCTGTCTTAATGTGGGAGTTCCTCAGTTACAGTTTTCCAAGTCAATCTCATCCATTGTTTTATTTAGGTTGTTTAGAAACCAAAACATGACTCCATAGAATTACCATTCAGTGATTCTACTTTTACCTCCCAAGCTAAGCAAACCGGTCTGTTACAGTTTGTTTGCAGTAACCGTATTATCTTTCTCCAGATAAAATATCATCAAGTTTTTCTGTTCTCAGACTTTATTTTTTATACTTTTTCCCGTCCCCTTTAATCATTTGGTCATGATGTGGCTTTTCAGTATATTTTCAAATTATTGTGACCAGAATTGAATATAACACAAACATAAAACATAAATAAAACAACTAGTGCTTATGCTTTTTGCTAACATATCAGCTCTCTTACCTATATTTTAAGTAATACAGTTAACTTAGAGAACATTTCATATTTAAACATAGAAAAATAAGAACATCCTGTTCACACACTTTTCTAATTACGTTTGGATTTGTAAAAGGAGTTCTTACTCTCTTGAGTAAGCCCAGATAGGGTGACCTATTATACTTGTTAATGGTGGGATCAGGTTGTGCAGGTCAGTGTTATTTTTGATGGATAATTGCCTGTCAAGTAACAGACTGACTAGTGAATATTAGAATTCTTATAAAAGCATGCAGGTTTTCTTGAGTCTCCTTGAATAGTCCATATAATAACATTATGCTGTTACTGTGTGGCACTTTGTACCAAAGCTACTTTTTTATATTTTTTTCTCACTGATACTTAAATTGGATTTCAGAACTTTCTGAATACATGATGATTTGCTATATGCTCTTTAAAATGACATCTCTGGGTTACTTAGTCTTTTTTTTTTTTTTAAGATTTTATTTGTCCATCTGAGAGAGGGAGAGAGTGAGAGAAAGCATGAGAGAGGAGGAGATAAGAGGGAGAAGCAGACTCCCTGTGGAGCTGGGAGCCAGATGCAGGACTCTATCCCTGGAGTCTGGGATCCTGACCTGAGCAAAAGGCAGTTGCTTAACCAACTGAGCCACCCAGGTACTCTGGGTTTCACAGTCTTGAGCAAACTTGTACTCTCTCCTTACATATTAGCATACAGTATTTTAGTATTTAATTAATACAGCTGATTTTAAGAAAGCTTAATTTGACTAAGGTAGATTTACCCCTTTTTCGCTAATTTAGCTTTAGCTGTCCGGTGTTTGTTGTTTTTGCTGCTACTGTGTGTTTTTTTCCAAATGTTTTGTTTATGGGACTCCTTCAGTGTAAATTATCTCACTGTATTTTGGCATTAGCCATGTTTTAAACACTTATAAAGGAAGAAAGCATTTTTATCTCTAAAGTGACTTAGGTATGATTTAATTTTTTTTAGTCAGTATTTTTGGAAATATTTTGGAGTTTCTTCAGTCAGGGTATAACACAAATAGTTGCAGGGGTTTTCTTGTTTGTTTTTTACTGTGTGATTATAGATCATCATTCCTTGTCTATTCCCTAAATTCTCTGTGAATAATTACGTGTTTTCACACTTTAAAAGAAAATTAGACTAATTTTCTTTAGTGATATTTTTTCTTTCAATTTTTACTTGAATATAATATGCATATTAAATGTAAATAATAAACTTAACAGCCATTTCCATTTTTTGTTTGCCCCTTTCTTACTTGATAGTCTTAGTGTACTTAATATTTTTTATTCTGGAATTTTTACTTCCTAAATTAAACCAAAGATATTTCCTTTGAATAACTATTTAACCCATCATGTTGATGTAGCTTGATTTTTACAACTGTTAATGTTGGATATAGGTTGTTTCGAAGTTGTAACAATTACAGACAATATTTATTGAATATTTACTAACATTTCTTTGTTTCTAGTTTAATTAAACCCTGGGGTTAAATTTCCATGATTGAAATGAGTAGGTTAAAAAAATACAAAAATAGTATTTGTTTGTGTACGGTCTTTTTGTTTCTTTTAGACAGAGTAAGACAATTTATAATGTTTGTAGAAGTGAAGACTATAATTCTTTTCATATAGCTGTGGCACTGATAGATAATGAGGTAGATATAAAATATTTCTTCAAGGTTGTTTTAAATTTCATTTCATTGATTATTAGTGACAATGAATTTTGTGTGTGTTGTCTCTTATGAAATGCCTCTTCGATTCTTTTACTCATTAGTTTGACTGTTAATTTTCTTCACAGTTTGCTCCTCTGCACTCCACCAATAATGCCATTGAGTGAGTCTGAACGTTTTGAAGACCTCTCCAAAATGATTCTGTGTTCTCTTGCTATAACTGCATTGGATCCCTAGACTGACATCTTGCCTTCTCTTTTCTTTTTTTTTCAAAAAGCTCTGACCGATCCCAATGCTTCTGCTGCCCAGCAAGCTGTTCTCCAACAGCACATCAATAGTTTAACGTACTCACCTTTTGGAGACTCTCCTCTCTTCCGGAATCCCATGTCAGACCCTAAGAAGAAAGAAGAGGTAAATTTAAGGATGCTTTTGTGAAGTTTATTCTCAGATCAAGAGAAACTAAATCTGCAGAATATAATTTCTTACATATAGAATCTAAACAAAGCTAGGTATAAGTAAGTTTTAAAGATACATTATCTATGCTTTTCACTGAGTCAGGAGATACATTATGTTTGCTGTATCTGGAAGGCAGCATGACTAAAACAGTGAAATAAACACTGGACTGGAGGTGAGGGCTGAGACTTTTCAATACCTGAAATAAGGCATGTATTATTATTATTTTTTTAAAGATTTTATTTATTTATTTGACAGAGATCACAAGTAGACAGAGAGGCAGGCCGGGGGCAGGGGAGGGAGCAGACTCCCTGCTGAGCAGAGAGCCCAATGTGGGGCTCGATCCCAGAACTCTGGGATCATGACCTGAGCTGAAGGCAGAGGCTTTAAACCACTGAGCCACCCAGGCACCCAAGGCATGTATTATTATTCCCATTTTATAGTTGAGCAAACCCAGGCTCAGAGAGGCTGATTTTCCTAAAATCAAGATGTTCTTAAATGGCATAGCAAAATCTTTTCTTCTGGTTTCTACACTTAACTTTGTCTTAATTTTTTATGCTCTGAGATGATCTTCTCGCTGTGGTGTGCATTAAAAGTAGGCTTTGGTCTGTTTAATCCTTGTGTTACTTTGTACAATCCAAGGCCTTGAGGGTATCTTTTTTTTTTTTTTTTTTAAGATTTTATTTATTTATTTGAAAGATAGGGATCACAAGTAGGCAGAGAGGCAGGCAGAGAGAGGAGGAAGCAAGCTCCCTGCTGAGCAGAGAGAGTCCGATGTGGGGCTCGATCCCAGGACCCGGGAATCATGACCTGAGCTGAAGGCAGAGGCCTCAACCCACTGAGCCACCCAGGCGCCCCTTGAGGGTATCTTGTTGCCTCCAAATGTGTTTCTTCATTTGTAAAATGGGAATAGTAATACTGTCTAATGTTGAGCATTAAATGAGATAATGCATGCCTGGCTTCTAATAAGTCAGTCTACAGATACTGTTATTCAGTTATTTATGTCATCTCACTTCTTCCTTAACTGGTTCTTGAATTACCTTATAGCTAGTTATAAAGAGAAGTAAGATAGGAATTTAAAGTACTTTTTAACCCTGCTGTATAAATGTAAGTTTTGCTTAGATGAAAATTATTTGTGGGAAGTCATTTAAGTGTCTGACTTTTTTTTTTTTTTTAAGATTTTATTTGACAGAGATCACAGGTAGGCAGAGAGAGAGGAGGAAGCAGGCTCCCTGCTGAGCAGAGAGACCAATTCGGGGCTTGATCCCAGGACTCTGGGATCATGACCTGAGCCGAAGGCAGAGGATTAAACCACTAGCTGCCCAGGCTCCTTAGTGTCTGACTTTTGATCTCACCCTTAGGATCATGAGTTCAAGCCCTGCACTGGGCTCTGTGCTGGACGTGGAGCCTACTTTTAAAAAGAAAAGAAAAGAAAATTATTTGTTATTTGTGCAGCATAATCATAGGCCTAAGTATGTGCTAGTCACTGTGTTTACTGCTGAGGATACAAAACGAAAACAAGAACATCTTCTAAGAGCTTGCTATTTACTTAATGAGAAAGATTGGATCTGTTAATGTGTTTAAATTTACTCAAGCTCAGTATAATAAATACAGTAGTAAAATAGCCCGTCAGCTGATGAATGGATAAACAAAATGTTGTGTGTGTGTATGTATGTGTGTGTGTGTGTATGTATATATATGTATGTACATACACACACACAAGATGAAATATCTTTCAGTCATAAAAAGGAATGAAATACTGATAACATGTTCCGTCTAACATGGATGAACCTTGAAAACATTATGCTATGTGAAAGAAACCCGACACAAGAGGCCACATGATTCCATTTATATAAAATGCCTACTAGGCAAATTTATTGAGACAAAGGGGATTCATGTTTGCCTAGAGTAAGGGGTAGAATTGGGAGGCACAGCATTTCTTGTTGGAGTGAGGGGAATGTTCTGGACTTAGTGGTGATTCTTACACAACTTAGTAGATACACTAAACTCCCCTCAATAGAATATGTTATAGTGGTGAATATCATGTTAAGGGAGAGTGTAGATTTTTGGGTGAGTTTGATAAGGCTTTGCAAAAAAGAGGTAACATTTAACTTTTTTTGAGTATATATGGAGAATTTGGTAGATGTAGGTCAAGACATCCCAAGCAGGGGCACACAATTGTGAGAGATCACAAAAAAGATCTAGGAAGATTCATTGTTGCTGAAGTGTAAACAGTCTGTACTGTAAAGAGAAACATAAACTATGACAAGGTTTTATTATGTTAGACGTTGTTGTTTCAAGTGGTCATATAATCCCATGTATAATGTTAAGAAAAACAAATATATAACATCCTGCAGATGTTGTAAAAACATAATAAAGGTGCCATCAAAATCAACCTGAAGTCTTGTTTTAGTTATGTGTCTCTTCTACAAACTTGTAATTTCCTCAGAAATCAGGGAAAATTATTTCATTATTTTTATTGCCAGTACTTAGTTTTTGACTCATGGCAAATATCAGCATTTACTAAATGCTTAATAAATGTGAGCTAATACTAATTTTTTTTTCCCAGAGTGATTTGGATTGCACAGAAATTGAATATTACTTCATGGGTGCATGTCCTTTTACTTTGAAGCTTAAGATTTTTGGTTTAGTTGAAAAATAAACAGGTATCTAGCTGGGTCAATGGCAGAGATATTTGAACTCTGTTCTAAGAATTTTTAAGGCCAAATAATACATTTAAGTTAAACTGGAGCTTTACTTGCTTTTGTTTTTCAGAGATTGAAACCAACAAATCCAGCAGCCCAGAAGGCTCTCACTACACCTACTCATTATAAACTAACACCCCGCCCTGCCACCAGAGTTCGACCAAAGGCTTTACAAACAACAGGCACAGCCAAGTCACATCTCTTTGATGGGTTAGATGACGATGAGCCATCCTTAGCCAATGGAGCATTCATGCCCAAGTGAGTTTATTTTCAACATAAATTAAATGTAAATATTAATTTAAACTAAGTATAAGATATATATTTATTTTCCTGAAGGCAGTACAAATGTTAAAAGTTTAGGGTTTTGTTTGTTTAAAGATTTATCTGTTTATGTTAGAGAGAGAAAGAGCATGGGCACGCTCGAGTAGGGGAAGGGGCAGGGGGAGAGTCTTCAAGCAAGCTCCACTTAAAACAGAGCCCAAATCCTGGGGGTGGGGGGGGGTGACTTGACCTGGGGCTCTGTCCCATGACCCATGAGATCATGACCTGAGGCAAAATCAAGAGTCAGACATTTAACCAGCTGAGCCACCCGGGCGCCCTTGTTTTTAATTTGAAAAATAGAGAATATCACAAATAATAAAAGTGGCATAATCATTCTCAGGGATGACCATCGTTAACATAAAAATATTTTTATTAATATACTTCTAGTTTTACATATGCAGGTTTTTTGTTTTATTTTGAGATTTTGGTCTTCACATAATTTTGTTTTAAGCAGAAGACACTTTTTTTTTTTTTTTTTTAATACTGTAGCCTGGACTCTTTTTTTTCTTAAGGTTTATTTATTTATTGGAGAGAGAGAGCATGAGCTGGTGTGGGGGCGTGGGGGGTTGTGCAGATGGAGCGGGAAAGAGAGTAATCTTTTGCAGGCAGAGAGAGAGAGAGAGAGGGAAGCAGGCTCTCTGCTCAGCAGGGAGCCCGATGCGGGACACGATCCCAGGACCCTGAGATCATGACCTGAGCCGAAGGCAGCGGCTTAACCCACTGAGCCACCCAGGCGCCCCAAGACACTTTTTTCTTAAAACTTATATTGGCCAAACCAATTAAAAGGAATATATCTACATTTTTAAAAATTTTTTAAGATTTTATTTATTTATTTGACTGAGAGAGAGAGGTTGGGGGGGAGCAGGCTCCCTGCTGAGTAGAGAGCCTATGTGGGGCTCGATCCCAGGACTCTGAGATTATGACCTGAGTCAAAGGCAGAGGCTTAACTCACTGAGCCACCCAGGTGCCCCCATATCTATATATTTTTATATTCCCATACATACAGATATTGAACCAATAGTTATTACATAGGAAAAAGTACATAAAGTATGTAGAAGAGTTGCTGGTAAGTATTTAAATTACATTTAAATTATGCATTAGAGCAAATATCTCCTAGAGTGTTGATATGTATGCAGGGAAAAAAATGAAAAAAAAAATGTGCCAAACTGTTAACAGTGGTTAACATTTGGAGATGCAGTTTCAGAGCATCAGAGTTTCATTTCTGGGTTATTTTGTAGATACATAGCGAGACATATAAACACACAGGCTTTTTTTTTTTTTTTTTTTTTAAGATTTTATCTATTTATTTGACAGACAGAGATCACAAGTAGGCAGAGAGGCAGGCAGAGAGAGAGAGGAGGAAGCAGGCTCCCTGCTGAGCAGAGAGCCCGACGCGAGGCTCGATCCCAGGACCCTGGGATCATGACCTGAGCCGAAGGCAGAGGCTTTAACCCACTGAGCCACCCAGGCGCCCCACACACAGGCTTTTTAACAGCAGGTATTTTCTAATAAGAAAAGTACGGTTTTGTTTTTGTAAGTAGCGGAGAAAAAATGGGAATTCATCATTTGCAGCTCTTATTTGTCGATGTTACTAAGTTAAAAATTATGACTCTGTTATTTCCTTAAAAACATAGTGGGAGAGGGGCGCCTGGGTGGCTCAGTGGGTTAAGCTGCTGCCTTCGGCTCAGGTCATGATCCCAGGTCCTGGGTTCGAGCCCCACATCGGGCTTTCTGCTCAGCAGGGAGCCTGCTTCCTCCTCTCTCTCTGCCTGCCTCTCTGCCTACTTGTGATTTCTCTCTGTCAAATAAATAAATAAAATCTTAAAAAAAAAAAAAAAAACATAGTGGGAGACACCTAGGTGGCTCAGTCATTTAAGCAGCTGACTTGGTTTTGGCTCAGGTCATGATTGCATAGTCATGGGATCGAGCTCTACATCACATTCTGTGCGGAGCCTGTTTTCCTTTACCTCCCACTTATGCTCACTCTCTCTTTCAAATAAAAAATAAAATCATATATATACACACACACACACACGTATGTATATGTATACATATACATACATATATGTGTGTATATGCACACATATACATGTATACATATATATGTATACACATACATGTATATATTTATATATACGTATGTACATACACATTTATATTTAGGGGGCACTGCTTCCGAAAAAATGGAAAAGTCTGATTTTATACATTTCTTAGCACATAATTGGATTATTTTGAAGACAGGGACAGTGTATTATTCATGTTTATGTCCCAGTATTTAGTAATTTCTTTGACACGGAAAGGATTAGGGTGGGAAGATATGCATTTTGCTAATAATACCACTTGTATCCCCTTCCTGGTCCATTTTTTTTTTTTTTAAAGATTTTATTTATTTGACAGAAATCACAAGTAGGCAGAGAGGCAGGCAGAGAGAGAGGAGGAAGCAGGCTCCCTGCTGAGCAGAAAGCCCAATGTGGGGCTCGAACCCAGGACCTGGGATCATGACCTGAGCCGAAGGCAGCGGCTTAACCCACTGAGCCACCCAGGCGCCCCAATTTTTGTTCTTCCTCTCAACGGTCTTTGTTTAATGGATCAGAACTGTAGAGCGTTCATCTCTCCTTCCTTGATTCTTTAATTGGCTTGCAGGAACCTTTTCTAGTTTTCTTCCTACTGTATTGGTGGTTCCTTCTATCTCCTGGTTCCTCTTCTCAGCCTTTTAAAATTGGAATGCCCCTGAGCTTAGTTTTTGGGGTTTTTTGTTTTAAGATTTTATTTATTTATTTGACAGACACAGTGAGAAAGGGAACACAGCAGGGGGAGTTGGAGAGGGAGAAGCAGGCTTCCCGCCGAGCAGGGAGCCCACCTGATGCAGGGCTCAGTCCCAGGACCCCGGAATCATTGACTGAGCCACCCAGGCACCCTGACCCTGAGCTTAGGTTTTTTTTTTGTTTTTTTGTTTTTTTTAATTTTTTAAAAGATTTTATTTATTTATTTGACAGAGAGATCCACAAGTAGGCAGAGAGGCAGACAGAGAGAGAGTGGGAAGCAGGCTCCCTCTGAGCAGTGAGCCTGATATGGGGCTCGATCCCAGGACCCTGGGATCATGACCTGAGCTGAAGGCAGAGGCTTTAATCCACTGAGCCACCCAGGCGCCCAGTGAGCTTAGTTTTGATCACATTTTCTTTATTGTCTCCCAGAGTGATTTAATTTAGTTTCATAGCTTTATATGTCATATATAGTCTGATGATTTCTAACCTTTCGTCTCCACCCGAGACTTCTCTCCCATACTCCAGATTTTTATATCCAGCCCTACCCAGCATCTCCACTTGGGTGTCTAAAAGACATTTATTTCAAAATTAACATGGCCAACACCGAACTCCTCATCTTCTACTTCAAACCTGTTCTATCCATAGTCTTCCTTATCTCAGATAACTGTGTTTCAATCATTCTCATTGTTCAGGCCAAAAACTTTGGAATCATCCTTGACTTCTTTCATATATCCCACATCTGAAGCATCAGCAAATCTTCTTTATTGAACCTTCAAAAATTACCTGGTATCTGACCAATTTACCACTTTCACTGCTACTAACTACCCTGATTCAAGCCATCATCATCTCTTTTCTTTTTCTTTTTTTCCCCAAGATTTACTTTTAATTAATCTCTATACCCAACATAGAGGTTGAACTCACAACCTTGAGATCAAGAGTTTCATGCTCCACCATCAGTTGAGCTAGCCAGGTGCACCTCAAAGCCTTCATCATCTCTTGACTGAATTAAAATATTCTCCTGATCTTTCCAGCTTTACCCTTACCCCTTTGCACTCTTTCCCAAATATAGCTGGCACAGTGATCTGTTTGTGAATTATAAGTCATATGGTGTCACTCTTTTGTCCAAAACCCTGTGGTAGTTCATATTTTACTCAGTAAAAGCCAAATTCCTTACAGTGGAATGTAAGGTGCTGTAAGATCTGATCTTCCATTACCTCTTTGAAGACATCTACTATTCTCTCTGTTGTTTATCCACTCTAATTTTAGTGCTTCTTTGCCACTGTTAGGATAGGAAAGGCATGCTATTGCCTTTCAGTCTTTGTCATACTTGTTCGCTTTGCCTTGAAACACTTCTCCGCATAAATGCATATAGTTAACTCTATATGTTTACATATATATTTGTTTGCTCACATATCCTCTCAACGAAGACTACTCTGACCAGTCTGTTTAAAATTGTATCCATCTTTTCTTTTGTCAGTATTCCTCACATTCTAATCGTCTTTCTTTTCTTTTTTTCTCATACCTTCTCATATATAATTTTTTTTTATATTTGTATTTTTGGTCTGTTTTTCCCTCATGAACATAAGCTCTACATACATAGGTATGTTTGCCCCACATTGGGTGCAGAGATTACTTAAAAATAAATCTTGTGAAAAAAAGAAAAGGAAAAAAATGCATCTTAGGAGGCATAAAAGGAGCTAAATAAGAGTATAGAATCCCAGTTATAGGAGTGAGGGGCTCCCTCCCTATAAGAGATGGGGATCATCTAAGCCAAGGGATAAGATGAGATAGAGATTGTAAAGGTCTTTTCAGTTTATGCTGTCACATTTCCATGACTGAGTTGTTAGAATCTAAAATTTACTCTTAACTGTATTTATCTATCTAAAGGAAATGGCATATGCCCCTGTTCACTTTCTAACCAAGCCTTGGGCTATCACTGTGTATGTAACTCTGTAAACAGTTGCCATATAATACCACAGAGGGTAAAGGATTCATGAAGGACTTTATAAGTATGGCCACCTCTAGAACATTACTATGTTTGCTCTGAAAGATGAATATGGTAGATTGATAGTGTGAGAACTTCATTGCTGTCATGTCTTTTACCTTTTCATACTAGTCAAAGTTACAATAGAACAAGCCTATTACTTATTCTGAATGGTAAATTTGGAAAATATTCTTTAATTCATCTGTTCATTCCTTCATTCAACAAACATGTTTCAAGTAACTACTAAGTGCCAAGTGTGGTAGGTATTGGGAATGCAGCTACGAACGAGATACATTCCTCCATCGCTGAATTCACAGTCTGTGAGAGGAGAGAGATGGTGACAGTAGTCACAAGTGAGACAAGTGACAGAAAGGAGTAGTAGAGATTGCTACTGTAGGGGAGACTAATAGGGAGAATGATGAAGAAAAGCTATTCTGGGGATGTGTTATTTAAACTGAAGCGGGAGGGGCGCCTGGCTGGCTCAGTCGGTCAAGCATGTGACTTTGGATCTCTGGGTTGTGAGTTCAAGCCCTACATTGAGCACAGAGACTACTTTAAAAATAAATAAATAGGGGTGCCTGGGTGTCATTTGGTTAAATAACTGCCTTCATGTCAGGTCATGATCCTGGAGTCCCAGGATCCAGTCCCACATAGGGCTCCCTGCTCGGCGGGGAGTCTGCTTCTCCCTCTGACCACTCCCCTCTCATGCTTACTCTCTATCTCTTTCTCAAATAAATAAATAAGATCTTTAAATAAATGAAGGACTGTAAGGCAAAGGGAATATTCTGCTATGTTTCTTGTTTTAAATATGCCTGTGGTTTTTGTTTTGTTTTGTTTTGTTTTTAAAGATTTTATTTATTGGGGCACCTGGGTGGCTCAGTGGGTTAAAACCTCTACCTTCAGCTCAGGTCATGATCCCAGGGTCCTGGGATTGAGCCTGTCATTGGGCTCTCTGCTAGCAGGGAGCCTGCTTCCTCCCCCCGCCTGCCTCTCTGCCTACTTGTGATCTCTGTCTGTCAAATAAATAAATAAAATCTTAAAAAAAAAAAAGATTTTGTTTATTTATTTGACCCCCAACCCTTGTTCCGGTGCTTACATCCATTGGAGCCACTGTTTTTTATGACTGCCAAGTTGTCCCTCCCATCTCTGGCTGCTGGAGGCCCTTTTAAGTTGCTCCTAAGTTCTTTCTACACAGGCTCTGATAGTGTTTGGTAACTTACTTGTTAGGATTCAATGCAAACTTTTGTCCAGGATTTTTTGCCATTGTGTTCATCACTTAGATTGACCTAACTGTTCCTTTCTTACCTGGTTTTGGTATAAAATTTATGCTGACCTTATAAATAAATTGGGGAGTATTTTCTCTATTTTCTGGAAGAATTCATGCAAGATAGACCTTTTTTGTTTTTTGGGGTTTTTGTTTTGTTTTGTTTTGTTTTTTCCAATAAATGTAGGGTACCAGTAAAGATATGTGGTTCTGAAGTCATATTTGTAGTAAGGCTTGTTCTTGGTTTTGATTTTTTCTTAATTATTAATTTACTAAAAGTTATAGGGCTATTAAACTTATTTATTTATTTTTTATCTTTTTTAAAGATTTTATTTGGCAGAGATCACAAGTAGGCAGAAGCAGGCAGAGAGGGAAGGGGGAAGCAGGCTCCCCGCTGAGCAGAGAGCCCTATGCGGGGCTCAATCCCAGGACCCTGGGATCATGACCTGAGCCGAAGGCAGAGGCTTCAATCCAATGAGCCACCCAGGCACCCCTTAAACTTTTTATTTTTTGTGTTAACTTTTGGCAAGTATTTATTTTTTGTGTTAACTTTTGGCAAGTATTATTCTTACATTGTTGTACTAACCAGAATTTTGAATTTATTGGAATAAAGTTGTTAAAAAGTACCCTTACTGTCTTTTTCATTTCAGTAGACTCATTGGAGTTATTCCCATTTTTTGTTTCTGACAAGGGTTTTGTTTTGTTTTGTTTTGTTTTGTTTTGTTTTGTTTTTCATTTAATTTCATTTTTTATATCTTTAGTGCCTGCCTTTCCCACTCCCCTTTTTTTGGTGTTTAATTTTCTGTCCTTTTTCTAAGTGGATGTGTAGTTCTTTGATTTTCAGCTTTCAGCTTTCCTTCTTTCCAAATATATGCATTTGAAGATATAAATTTTCGGGGCTCCTGGGTGGCTCAGTCATTAAGCATCTGCCTTCAGCTAGCTCCAGTCATGATCCCAGAGTCCTGGGATCGAGCCCCACATCAGGCTCCCTGCTCTGTGGGAAGCCTGCTTCTCCCTCTCCTGCTCCCCCTGCTTCTGTTCCCTCTCTTGCTGTGTCTCTCTCTGTCAAATAAATAAATCTTTAAAAAAATTTTTTTTTTTAAATAAAGATATAAATTTTCCTTCAGTTCAGCTGTATTTGTATTCCCTAAGTTTTGACATGGAGTATTCTTACCATTCAGATAATGATTATATATGCTAATAAAATTCTTTTTTATTTTTTTCATGGCTGGGGACATTGAGCCTTGGGTTATGGAAGAGTGTAAATTCCTAACACAGAGATTTTTAAGTGATCATTTTGTAAATGAGTTCTAGTTTATGTGCAAAAACGTGTTCCAGGTGATTTTGAGTCTTTGGAATTTGTGGCTTGCTTTAATGCTCCAATATATGGCTAGTTGTCATAAATAATCCATGTGCACTTGAAAAGAATATGTGTTTTATAGTTGTTGGGTATGGTGCTCTTGAATTAGACCAAACTTGCTAATCGTTTACGTCCTCTATATTCATACTGATTTTTTCCCTTTTTTTGTTAGTTTGTATATTTTGGTTAGTTTATTTCCTTAAATTCTGTATCATAAAAAATGAACACATTTCTTGTCAAATAAATAAATAAAGTGTTAAAAAAAAAAACCCAGAAACAAAACTTCATTTTTTTTCTTTTCTTTTTTTTTTTTTTTAAAGATTTTATTTCCAGTTATTTATTTGACAGAGAGAGAGGTCACAAGTAGGCAGAGAGGCAGGCAGAGAGAGAGGGAAGCAGGCTCCCTGCTGAACAGAGAGCCCGATGCAGGACTCGATCCCAGGACTCTGAGATCATGACCTGAGCCGAAGGCAGAGGCCTAACCCACTGAGCCACCCAGGTGCCCCAAAACTTCATTTCTTTTTAAGACAGAATAATATTCCATTGTTTGGACAAACCAAAACGACATTTTGTTTGTCCATTCATCTGTTGTTGGACATTTGGGTTATTTTCACCTTTTAGCTATGTGAATAGTGCTGTTATGAACCTTGGTATACAAGTATCTGTTTGCCTGTTTTCAATTATTTTGAGTATGTATCTAGAATTGGAATTGTTTGATCATACGTTAATTCTGTATTTAACCTTTCGGGGAGTTCTCAACTGTTCTCTATAACAGCTCCACTATTTTGCATTCCCAAGAGTACATGTTTCCATGTTCTCCATTTTCTTGTCAGCACTTAGTATTTTCTGTTTTGTTTATAATAGCCATCCTAGTGGGTGTGAAGTGGTATTTCATGCTTAAAATTTACATTTCCTTTATGACTAATAATGTTGAATATCTTACATTTGCATATTGGCCATTTATCTTCTTTGAAGAAATACCTTGTCCCCTTTTGTGTCTTTTTAAAAATTATTTTATGTTATTACATTTTTAAAATTGTTTATGCCAATAATTAGAGCTCAGATGATAATACTGACTTCCAGAGATTTCTTTTTCTTTTTAGGTTTTGTTTATTTTTTTTTGACAGAGAGAGAGAGCATGAGCTGGGGGAAGGGGCGGAGAGACAGGGAGAAGCAGGCTCCCTGCTAAGCAAGAAACTGGATGCAGGACTGGATCCCAGTACCCTGGGATCATGACCTGAGCTGAAGGCAAATCCTTAACTGACTTTGCCACCCAGGTGCCCCTGTAGTTTGTTTTTTTAAAGAGGGAATAGACCACATTAATTAATCCAAGAAGTTTTTAAGTGGAGATTGAATAAGATAAGATCCTCTCTATGGTTCTTCTATTTTAAGCATATATAAGATAGAGGTTCTTGCCTTAAGTAAACCTGCTATATATACCTGTGAAGTTTGAAGATATTTGTGACTATTTGCATCACTGGATGTCAGGGTTTTTTTGCTCCTGTTTCTTGTCATCCTTATAAAGGAATCTTACTCAATCAGCAAATGTCTCTTTCCTGTTGTCTTCAAGGCAGCACTCCAAGTTCTGTGAGGAGACAGTCATGAATCCTGACTTTCAAGAAAGGAAGAAAATGTTTAAAGAGAAGATATTTAGAGAAGTAATTGAAATATAAGATATAGTATGATGGGTTAACTAAGTGTCTGAGTAGAATGCTGAGGATTCAGAGAAGGAGGACTGTTTTCAAGGAGATTTCCCACTTTGTTTTAAGTGCTTCACTTATTCTTTCAAACACCAGAATGTAATATATTTGAGATCTTATATTCTGGTTATGTATTAAACATTGTGAATTAAACTTGTTAGGTCATTTTTAGATATGTAAGAGCTGAACAAGAATGCTCTTTTTGACTAGTTTTTAAGATAATGTTAGTTATGTAATTATGTGTGCCTGAGTTGGTTTTTTTTTTTTCTTTTGGTCTCTTTATAGGAAGAGCATTAAGAAGTTGGTTTTGAAAAACCTTAACAATAGCAATCTCTTCTCACCTGTTAATCGTGACTCGGAAGATCTAGCTTCACCATCTGATTATCCAGAAAATGGGGAGAGGTAAACCGAATTTTGTTTTGGGTTATTTCTAGTAGAGCACCCTGTTCTCATTTTGAAGAGATTCTGAGCTTGGAATTTATTCATTCTAGGTAAATTTATGAAGATTGGTGAATGTGGCATATTATTATAGCATATGAGCACCTGGAAATTAAGTCATGTTTGTGCTTTTTGGGTACTTTAGATCTTAAAATTATAGGAGATCTTCTGATTCAATTTATGTAATTATTTTGATATTCCTGTGTCATTTTGGACAGGGTTCTCATACATTTGACACCCCTGACCCCCCCAACCTTAAAATAAGGGATGTCTTATTTGTGGTAATGACACATAGTCATTGTAACCACTCCAAAAAAATAAAGATAAGTATATAAGTGTATAAAGGAGGAAGTAGAAATATACACAATAATCCTTAATAGTTTGATATATATTCTTACAGTTTAGAAATTTATTTATGTAGATACATTGTAGAGACTAGGCATGAATGATATAATATTTTATAGCCTGCTTATTTCCACTTATTTTATTATAAATGTCTTTCTGTATCAATATGAATGTATCTGCCTCCACTTTTTAAATGACTCTGATAGCCATCTTTGTGAATATTTGATAATTAGTTCCCCATTGGAGGACAATTTAGATTATTTTGGTATTCTTTGTATTCAAAACAATGCTTCAGTGAAAAATTGTATACACATCCTTGTACTCCTGTTTTTTTTTGTTTGTTTCTTTTTCTTTGGATAAAATTCTCATTTGATTTTTCATTAATGAAGCATTTTCTAATACCTTGCTTAGATTAAAAATCTAAACTTTTTAGTTTTTTGTTTGAAATTCACTGCTCTTCTTTGACCTTATGTAGAAGAGTGCCTTTTTCTTTTTTCTTTTTTTTTTAAGATTTTATTTATTTATTTGATAGAGAAAGAGCACAAGTAGGCAGAGCAGCAGGCAGAGAGAGAAGGAGAAGCAGACTCCCCACTGAGCAGGGAGCCCAAACTCGGGGCTTGATCCCAAGACCCTGGGATCGTCACCTGATCCAAAGGCAGACGCTTAACTGACTGAGCCACGGAGGCACCACTCTTTTTCTTTTTCTTTTTTTGACTAAAAATTGGGATGCTCGGAGGTGCCAGGGTGGCTCAGTGGGTTAATAAGCCTCTGCCTTCAGCTCGGGTCATGGTCTCAGGGTCCTGGGATCGAGCCCCGCATCGGGCTCTCTGCTCAGCGGGGAGCCTGCTTCCTCCTCTCTCTCTGCCTGCCTCTCTGCCTACTTATGATCTCTGTCTGTCAAATAAATAAATAAAAATCTATTTTAAAAAATTGGGATGCTCAGGTTTATTCATTCATGAAAATAGCTCAGTTGTAATCTGATCATGAAAATAGATGATGTAATTTGCAGCCATATTTCCTGTGTTAAAATCCCAATTCTAGCTCTCAGAGTTTTTTGAGTTTGGGCAAGTTATTTTATTTTTCTCTGTCAGTCTAAATAACTTTTTAATATGTAGAATTACTCAGTAAAGTTTCAGTGACGGTTGGCTATTATCATTGTTATAAAGGTAGCCCTTTAGATACCATTTGTTTTTTTCTTTTCAGATTCAGTTTCCTGAGCAAACCTGTTGATGAGAACCATCAGCAGGATGGAGATGATGATTCTCTTGTGTCACGTTTTTATACTAATCCTATTGCCAAACCCATTCCTCAAACGCCGGAGACTGCTGGAAATAAACACAACAGTAGTGGCAGTGTGGATGATACCATTGTTGCATTAAACATGCGTGCTGCCTTGAGAAATGGGCTGGAAGGAAGCAGTGAAGAGACCTCTTTTCATGAGGAGTCATTGCAGGATGACCGAGAAGAAATAGAAAATAATACTTACCATATGCATCCGGCAGGTCAGATTCAGATTGCTGCATGGGTAATCTTTTACCAGTCATTTGAGACCTCTTACTTCTCTCAGGTTTTCAATTTAGTGGAAGTCAGCTACCTGAACTTTTAATTAAATGTTTTTATTACATTTTATAGATGTTGACATTTAAACACTTTCACTTAGTTTTGTTTGGTTCTTAATTCACGTACTTCTTTTACCTTTGAAGTAGTTAAAATGCATGTCATTAATTATCCTGGTATAGTTTAGAGATCCCAAATTTTATAGCCAAAGAGACTGTCCTTACACATTCCCTAGCTTTATAAACTCAGATAGATTGTTTACTAGGTTTTTTTTAAAGATACTATTTATTTATTTGACAGCAAAAGAGGGAGAGAGCACAAGTAGGCAGAGCAGCAGGGAGAGGAGAAGCAGGCTTCTCCTCTGGAATCATACTCTCTGTACTCTTTTTAGCTATTTTTTATTTCATCCATGATATATCAACAGTTCATTCTTTTTTATTGCTGAGTGATACTCAGTTATTATATATATGCCACACTTGGTTTAACTATTCTCTGTTAGTGAACATTCAGATTGTTTTACAGTTACTCTTTAAGTGTCTGTGAAATTTTTCTGTATCTGATTATATTCTTGCCTTCATATATATTTTCTGGTCACTTGGTGCCCTGAGGAAACAAGTATATATTTTCACATTAAGAATCCAAGTATATATTTGTGTGTATCTACATGAAATTATTCTGATACTACGTCTGTTTTTCAAATGCCCACTCTAGATTTTTTATTCTTATTTTTCTCACTGACTTTTTGTTTGTCACCTTCCAATTTAAAATTCCCTTCCTGGGGCACCTGGATAACTTACTCGGTTAAGTGTCCAACTTCTGATTTTGAATCCGGTCATGATCTCAGGGTCATGGGATGGAGCCCTGTGTCAGGCTCTGCACTCAGCAGGGAGTCTGCTTGGGATTTTTTTTTTTAAAGATTTTATGTATTCATCTGAGAGAGAGAGAGTGAGAGAGAGCATGAGAAGGGAGAAGGTCAGAGGGAGAAGCAGCCGCCCCGTGGAGCTGGGAGCCCGATGTGGGACTCGATCCCAGGACTCTGGGATCATGACCTGAGCCGAAGGCAGGGCCCCAACCAACTGAGCCACCCAGGCGCCCCTGCTTGGGATTTTGTCTCCACCTTTGCCCCCACCGCCCCACCTCGCAGACATGTGTACGCGCACGCGCTCGCTCGCTCGCTCGCTCTCTCAAATAAATCTTTTTTAAAAAAGTATTGAGTTTAGAGTTGTAGTTCTGCCTCTACGACTGAATCAAGGCAGGTTTTTTCTATGTTGGGTTTTTTTATAGAATAGAAGAAAAGGATTAAGTAAGCCTTTCTCAGAACTCATTTTATGGAATGCCTTTCATAGTGCAGTATGTTAATGGGTACCGTATGAAAAGGTTCTGTGATTAAGTAAGTATGGAAAACACTAGATTAAGACTTGTTTGTTAGACTTAATTATTTTGTAAATTCTCAGAGCCTGTAACTTACTATCATGTTCATTGTTCCCAAACTTAGTTTGACTAGGAACCTTTTTCTAAAAAGCACAGTTTCTCCTAGGAATAGTGTTTCTCAGAAAACCAGTTTGGTGGGCCCTTGGATGGCTCATTTGGTTAAGCGTCTTCCTTTGGCTAGGAGCATGATCTCACGGTCCTGGGATTAGGCCCCATGTCTGGCTCCCTGCTCGGGAGGGAGTCATCTGCTCCCTCTCTCTCTTCCCCCTTCCACCTTGCTCATGTGCTCTCTCTCCAAATAAATAAATAAAATCTTAAGAAGAAATAGTTTGGAAAAATGCTTTAGTCCTATATATTTTCTCTTTATTTAATAATTTAGTTATGGATTATTTCAGATTATTTTAAGAATTATTTTTTTTAAGGGGCGCCTGGGTTGCTCAGCCATTAAGTGTCTGTGGTTGGCTCAGACCATGATCCCAGGGTCCTGGGATTGAGCCCCACATAAGGCTCCCTGCTCAGGAGGAAGCCTGCTTCTCCCTTCACACAATCCCCTTGCTTGGGTTCCCTCTCTTGCTATCTATCTCTTTGTCAAATAAATAAATAAATAAAATCTTTTTAAAAAATTACCCTTTTTAAAAAGGAATAAGTAAAATAAATATTATGAAAATTTCTCTACATAAGGACAATTACAATTAATACTATATTTTCTGTTCCTTTTGTCATAGGCATTGTTCTCACTAAGGTTGGTTACTATACTATTCCATCTATGGATGACCTTGCTAAAATAACCAATGAAAAGGGAGAGTGTATTGTCTCTGACTTCACTATTGGTCGTAAAGGTGAGTGTGAGCTTAGGAGTTTGTAATATTTAAGCCAAGGATCTGCATAATTTTTTTGTAATTAAGTAAAGGAAGGTCCTGATAGCATTTTTTTTTCCTTTTTTCCTTGACCTGCATAGTAGACACTTTGATCGACAACTAACAAAGTAAGACTAGAACCATATAACATTCTTTGGTAACTGTTTGGCTCATTGTAGTTTTCTACAATTAAAGAAAATACTATAATCAGCAAGAAAATACTAAGTAAGAAAATTGAGTAATAGATGAATAATATTTAGATTCAGTTTTGTATTAATAATTTAATACAGATAAAGTTTTCTTGGGGGAAAATCTTATCTTGCTATATTGTATTTTAGAGAGGGCTCTCTGGCATTTTAACTTATTCTGTAAGCTAGGTACTAAGTGAGGGTTTGTGTAGCAGTATTACAGGTACTGGGAAGAGATTTAAGAAAACCGTTTTGAGGATAAGTGCAGTAGAAATGTAGATATTAAACCAGATAACTGGTTTTGATGTCATCTTCTGATATATACTATGAATGAAATAACCCATTGATGGTATTACTGGGTGATTTGATTAATGTTTGGGGTAGCCTGGCTGGCTCAGTTGGTGGAACATGTGACTCTTGATTTTGGGATTGTGAGTTCAAAGTCCCATGTTCAATGTGTAGAGATCACTTAAAAATGAAATCTTTAAAAAAATTTAAAAATGAAATATTGATTAATGTTTAAAGTTGGTTTTCTTTTAAGTATTTAGTCAGTGGAAGTATAAAATAGGTTATTTGCCCTCTGTACAGAATGACTTTTTAACTATTTGCTTTTACTTGTATAGGTTATGGTTCAATCTATTTTGAGGGAGATGTGAATTTGACAAATCTAAATTTGGATGATATTGTGCATATTCGAAGGAAAGAAGTGATTGTCTACTTAGATGATAACCAGAAACCACCTGTGGGTGAAGGGCTAAATAGGTATGGATTTATTTACATATTTAGAAAATAATCTACTAACTCACAAAATTCTTTTCACATTATATACATTTTTCTGCAACTTTTTTTTTTTTTTTTTTTTTTTTTTTTTTACTTACTGTACAGTATGTGATTGTTTCTCTAATTTGAAAGTATAAGTGGTAAATGCTATACTAGGACTTTTTGACTCCTTCTCCCTAATACTATCAGGTCCAACTTTTATTCTCCAAAAATGTATTTTGATAGTAGTTTTTTTTCCTTATGTCTGCTGCAACCATTTTTAATTCTTTCTCTATATTTTAATTTGGGAAACTAGCTTCTGATACCTCTTTGGATAGATGAGGGGGCCATAGTTAAAGTAATTTATGTTCACAACCTACCAAGATTGAATCATGAAGAAATTCAAAATAGCCCTATAGTAAAGAAATTGAATAGTTATTTAAAAAAAAAGTCCTCCCCCAACCAAAAGCCTTTGACCAGATGACTTCAGTGGTAAATTCTACCAGACATTTATAGAATTAATGTCAGTTCTCAAATTCTTTCAAAAGACTGAAAAGGAAGGAATACTTTCTAACTATAAGGCAAGCATTACCTTAATTCCAAAGCTAGAAAAAGAAACTACAAGAAAATAAAAGTATAGACCAATATCCTTGATGAATACTGATGTAAATATCTTTATTTTTTTAATTAATTAATTTATTTGACAGACAGAGATCCCAAGTAGGCAGAGAGGCAGGCAGAGAGGGAGGGGGAAGTAGGCTCCCTGCTGAGCAAAGAGCCCAATGTGGGGCTCGATCCCAGGACCCTGAGATCACGACCTGAGCCGAAGGCAGAGGCTTTAACCCAGTGAACCACCCAGGCGCCCCTGATGTAAATATCTTCAAAATACATTTGACCCTTGAACCACACAGATTTGAATTGTGTGGTCCATATACATGGATTTCTTTATAGTACAATACCTTAGGTGTATTTTCCTTAGACTTTTCTCAACATTTTCCTTTCTTCTAGCTTACTTTATTGCAAATACAATATACAATACATGTAACACAACAATATGGGTTAGTTGACTTAGGTGATCAGTAAGGCTTCCATTCAACAGTAGGCTATTAGTAGTTAAGTTTTGTGGGAGTCCAAGATACACAGATTTTCAATTGCTCTGTGGTTGCTCCCCTAACCCCTGCATTGTTCAGAGGCCAGCTGTATTACCAAAGAGACTTCAGTAGTACATTGAAAGGATTATACACCATGACCAAGGAGTATTTATTCCAGGAACACAAGGATGGTTTAACATACAAAAAGTGATCAGTGTAATACATGACATTAGTAGAATTAAAGAAGAAAATCACAGATCATCTCAACAGATGTAGAAAAAGCATTTGCCAAAATACAACACCTTTTCTAGAGGTAGAAGGAAACTACCTCAGGGGGCCTGGCTGGCTCAGTCAGTGGAGCACAAGACTCTTGATCTTGTGGTTTTAAGTTCTAAGCCACACGTTGGGTGTAGAGATTACTTAAAAAATAATAATAAAATAAAAGGAAGGAGACTACCTCAACTTAATAGAGCCATATTTCCAAAAGAATGTCAGACTCAGTGGTGGAAGAATGAAAGCTTTTCCTCTAAGATCAGGAACAAGACAAGGATGCCCACTTTGCCAGTTTTATTCGACATAATACTAGAAGCCCTAGTCAGAGCAATTAAGCAAGGAAAAGAAATAAAAGGCATCATCCACATTAGAAAGGAATAAGTAAAATATCTCTCTTCAGAAATGAAATGATCTTGTGCAGAAAACCCAAAGATTCCACTAAAAACAGTTACAAATTCAGCAAGGTAGCAGGATATAAAATCAATACACAAAAATTGGTTGAATTTCTGTATGCTAACTATGAGCAGTCTGAAAGGGAAGTTAAGAAAAAAATTCCATTTACAATAGCATCAAAAAGAAAAAATACTTAGGAATAAATTCAACCAGATAGGCAAAAGCTGGAGAAGTGAAGAAAGACAAATAAATGGAAATTTTTCCCATGTTCATGGATTGGAAGACTTTAAATTATTAAAATGTCCATACTACCCAAAGCAATCTACAAATTTAATGTAATCCCTATCAAGACGCCTTCACATTCATTACTTAATGGTTAATCTTATGGTGTTCCTGTTAATCTCATTCTGCAAGCACTTGTTGTTTATCAGTGGCAGTTGCTGTTATTACTAATGTTTTTGTTAAGTACAATAGCACTTTAAGACCTTCATTAAGACTTAGGTCTTATTATCAGACATTAGCACTGAATGTGGTCAAGGCTGTATAGTGTGTTAACTAAAATTTCATTGGAAATAATTGATGATGTGCTCTGGTAGTTGAGAATGAATGAAGTTTGACCCTTGAACCAGATACTGAGCTAGTCAGTTGATGGTGTGGGTAATTCCTTCTTTTTGAGCTTATCTACCCTGGGAGGCAAGATTCAAGTTTATGAAACATCTGCAGAGTAATTCCAAAATAACACAGGTACCTTTATTTGCTGTTTATATAGATATTACTTGGCTTTCTGATCTTAAATATGGAACATTTATACTTTATGTGGTTGTACATTGCAGGAAGGCTGAAGTTACACTGGATGGAGTTTGGCCAACAGATAAAACATCTCGTTGTTTAATAAAGAGCCCAGATCGACTTGCTGATATCAACTATGAGGGTAGATTGGAAGCAGTTTCAAGGAAACAGGGAGCTCAGTTCAAAGAGTATCGTCCTGAAACAGGTTCTTGGGTGTTTAAGGTATGATAGTCACTTATCCTAGTTCTTATAATTTGTGATTAGAGTGACAAAATGTCACTCTAATCACTTAGAAGAGATCACTTAGAAGAAGTCCTCTCTTAAATTCTTTATTTTTTTACAAATTAGGGAACAGGTATAGAGATGCATGATTTGCCCCAGATTACACACCTTTGTTAAACCCCAGAACAGTAAAAAGCTATGAAAAACTTTATGCTCATGATTCACATCCTCTGCCTCATCCTATGAGCATTTACATATACTTGTAAGGAGTGTTTTTTCAATCTGTGGTATCATTAGAAGCATGAGACAGAATTTTTATCTCTTGATATTAACCCTTCCTCAGTTGTCATTCATTTAAAGATTTCAGGGGATGAAAACATTAACATCCTTCCTTCCTTGATAGTTTAACCTACTGGTTTCTTCTCTTCTAAGCCACTTGCGTTATTTAATTGTTGAAGGCCTGACATAAGTCGGTAGTGAACAGCTAAGCAGTATATAGATGTGAAAATAGTAATGGCTCTTCCAGATTTGGTTTCCTTATTAGTAAGTTGTTGTTGTGTACAAGCAACTAGTACATGTACTAAACATCTAAATCTAGGGATAGCAATAAATTACATGTGATAGATGACATTTCATTCTGCCTTAAATATTTTGATAACTCTTTCTTTTTAAAGCTAATTCTGCATGATTTCAAGGGCAAGTATTTTAGAAGCTGTTAGGAATATAAGAGTTAAAATTGATTTTGTTGGATTCTGGGGTGCCTGGCTGGCTCAGTGGTAGAGCATGTAACTGTTGATCTCAGGGTTGTAAATTTGAGGCCCACATTCAGTGTAGAGATTACTTAAAGTCTTTTTTTAAAAAGTTGATTTTGTTGGATTCTCTTTTTCCTTAGGTCTCTCATTTTTCTAAGTATGGCCTTCAGGATTCTGATGAAGAGGAGGAGGAACGGCCATCTAAAACTAGTACAAAGAAGTTGAAGACTGCTCCTTTGCCTCCTGCAGGCCAGGCCACCCCATTCCAGATGGCTCTTAATGGCAAGCCAGCACCTCCACCCCAGGTAGAGACAGGACAGTGAATTTGAATGGAATCCATGATACAGAAGTTGAAGTCATTCAGCTAGTACAAAGCTGTTTATGACCCCTGGAACTTTGAAGAGTACAAACATATTGGCAATCACGTTGAGACAAGTACGAGGGAGGGCATGAGGTGGTCCTGGCATCTTTTTTTAAATTGAGAGATTTAAAGAATTCTCATGCTGTTTGGATCATTCCTTCTACAGAGTGTCATTCTTAAACACCTCCCTCTGTTTCATTTGGACTTGCTGAATTCTCTGCTCAGTGATCAACTTAAGATAGCATTTTGCTTGTGTGGGTTGATACAAAGTAAATCTTACTTTCCTTGACTACCTGATGTGCAGTTTAGTTTAATCTTGTTCTTTACCTCCCTGGTTTTTTAAAAGTTCATTTTGCTTTCTGCAAGGGTTTTTTAACTCCATTTTTCTCAAGTTGTTTGCTTATACTTCAGGTAATGTCTTGATATTTGTATTTTAACAATACATAATATTTCTGAAAATAGATCAGGTTTTAGAATATAAATCAATTATTTGGTGTGGGGGGGAGAGGGGCTGTGTTGTTTATTGCAATTACTTGTGTCATACTCTTTCAGTATTGTTAAGCCAGTATAAAACTTTTGTCCATGTAGGGAGGGGTTTGCAATTTAAATATCAGGTAGTTTCTTTTCCAACTCATAAAGAGTTTTACTTCCTTTGGATGTTGTTTATATTCAATCAAGTTACAAAAATTTTTTTTTCTTTGCTGCCATACTCCCTCAAAGAAGAGAATTTAATACAGAATTTCTTTGTAAAGCATCCTCTACCTCTCAGCTGCTAAAAGCAGGACCTTTGGAATTTTTGTGCTACAATTCTTATGGCTGCTGAAATGTGCAATTTTTATGATTTATTAAATAATTTCTTGGGAGGCATTTTCTGGAGATTGTTGTGTATGTATGTTCATATTTGCGCGTACAAGGTGAGGGAGGGCATGATAAAGGTGGGAAATGGGATATACATTGACTTCTATGTTCATAATCTTTATAGCATAAAACCCCTAAGAAATACCTTCTGAACTAAAGAAATGCTATAAATGGACTTGGTTTTCCATGTTCTTTTTCTTTTTTTTTTTTAATCATATACTTTGTGTAATCCCTTTCTTTCTAGAGTGTTTTTGATCTTACATTCTATGTATTTCTTAGGATAAGAGTCAGATAGCCTTCATTTCTGCTAATAAAATTAATTGTTAGATCCTTAAGATGCAGCTGTGAAAGAACAACTTCATCTGTGGATAGACAGCAAATTTACATAATGTATCTTGACAATCAATGATTTTTTTAGGCTGTTTAGTTTCTAGAATACAAACAATAAGGGATAACCATACATTTCTGTGATAACACTTCAGTAAGTGAGAACTCTTTAAAAAAAAATTTGAGGAGCACCAGAAAATTTCAGAAGAACCAGGTTATAGGAAGAAGAGATGTGGTAAGGATCAAAATGGGCAAAAAGAACATAGTGAGTGGGATCTTTTTCAGATATCTGCTTTGATTTAAAAAGCAGGTAGTCTTTGGCTGGGGAAAGCAGAAATGGGAGAAATGGGTAAGTTGTTTAGATCTTAGACTAATGTATTAGAACAGTAATGAAGGATTCTTCCTTCATATTGCCCCAGTGACCTGAGTGAGATAGAAAATGCTAGTGGTTGCGTAGTTTTAGTTACTAGCACCAAAGACCTACATTTTACTTGGCATGAGGAAAATCCTTGTGCCATCTGAATGAACTGGGAACAGAGGGCGCAGTCTTTTTATTCTGGTGTCAAGATGATTATCTTCACACTGTCACCTGGCTTCCTGAGGAGCTTGATTTCAGGACACAGTGTTCTTCAGTCCAATACAGCATTTTTTTTTTCCTATGCACAATCTCAGGTTCTTGGAGTTGAGAATTGAGGGGTTTTTAGGTCTTAGGAAGATTGGTGTTTTTTTAATGGTCACTTCATCCCATTGCCTTTTATATAATACTCTCATTCCCCTCTTTGTAGTTTGTTCTTAAGATTAAGAGGTAAATCTAAGCAACCAGGAAACATTAACGTAACTAAATCTTTACATAGTAATCTCTTCTATGCCTTTGAAGTTAGAGAAAATGTTGGCAGAAACACCTTTATCACACAGGTCAATCAGGGAATTGCAGAAACATTTTGGTGTTAGAACATTATTTCCAAAATGCTGATCTGAGATCCAGTTTTCAGGTGACTATAACACTACTTTGGTGACCTTTAATTCCATAGATACAACATGGGGCTCAGGCATATTTATATTTTAAATGCCTTCCCCCAGGTGATTGAAATATGCGGACAGGGTTTAGAACCATTTGTTGAAAGACCTCAGATGGCATTCAGGCAGAGAGACCTTACCTATAGCCTTTTTTACCTCCACCTCTTACTGAACTTGGGTTCAGTATCATTGAGGCAGACTAGTTTACTTGCTCACACCTTACTGTTGTTCACTCAGTACATTCAAATGAGTTAGAAATTTTTTTAAAAGAAAAAAGTAATTAGGATTTTTAAAAATTCCATTTTATCTTGTGTATACT
The DNA here is from genome assembly GCF_902655055.1 of Lutra lutra. Lineage (NCBI taxonomy): Eukaryota > Metazoa > Chordata > Mammalia > Carnivora > Mustelidae > Lutra > Lutra lutra. The sequence goes on along the minus strand of NC_062287.1, from coordinate 58,112,892 downwards.
TTTTAAAAGTAAACCGGCAGCTATCTAAATTTATCCAGTAAGTCTCTATATATATGTTAAATATATATTTTATATTTTTATGTAATTAATATATACTACATATATATATATAATGTTTACTACAAATCTTCTTGCTTCAGATATTAATGTTGCAATGTCCTATACTTCCTGTTGTAATATCCCTGAATGTATGTGTAGAAACATACTCACTTACTTGGTGAGTCCTTGAAACCCTGAGATGAACTTTTTCCGGAAAACACAGTAATGTTGACAGGGCTAATTTTCTAGCCAAATGAATGTAGAACATTCTTTGTAGTTAGAAAGCAAATAATTTTGGAAGCAGGCAGCAGTAGTAGTTATACTGGATTAAATTATTTGGGGGGAAGAACACTATAAATACCTGTTTGACCGTGGATTGGTTGCTCACCCTTTATTGAATAAAAGGTGTCATGATTTACTTTACCTGCTTGAATTATTTTATGTACTAGATTAAGGGATGCTTTATTTTTAGGGTATTGGTTGCTTTGTTTGTATGAGGAAGATTCTCGTGAGGTGGAAAATGAAGGTTTCTAAAATCATTGAAGGTTTCATTCCTGAAACCTCACCCTCCATATATCTAAAGAGAGAGTCATTTTTACAGATACTATCTGTGTACTTAGGATTTGTAATGTACTGTGCTGGTTTTAAACATAAATAAGATCTACTTTCAAGAGATTATAGAATATGAAAGGGATATTCTGTTTGGCTGTTTTTCCGAGTATCTGCCTTATTTTTCCATAAATTTCCCAAGGGCTTTTTTTTTTTTTTTTTAAACTTCCTCCATTCCTTCTGAGCCATCTTTCTGTTAATATTATTATTATTAGTCTATTTTTCTTTTCAGGACTGGCTTTGAAGAAGCACCTGATCTCCCAAGATTTCTCTGAAAATAAGTACACAGTCATCTTTTGGGGGAGTTTGCTGCAATTGCTTAGATATACTTAAAATTCACTGATGGGGGTCTTAGGAGCTTAACCAGCTCCTCATAGTTTCATAGTCATTTACTTCCCCCTTATCCACTTATTACATGATACCTCATGGCTTTAAAGTCTGTGTGTGAGGGTTGAGTGAATAAAACCTTGATCCCTAGCACACTTCTTAAAAATAAGGTCTGTGCTTGAGTTGTTTAAGGCAAAATGTGAGGATTTCATCAAAATGTTCTAAGTGAACATCTCTTGCTATTACTTCTTCGTTTGAGTAGTGTAAGTTGAAACCATCTTCCCCCTTTTTCCTTTCCTTTCACACATCCTCCTCACTCCTTGTTCTTTCATATTAATTGCCTTCTCTAGTGTGTGCCAGGCATTACACTAAGCGGTATAATTGGCGAAGAAAATGTTTGATGAATGTTGACTTGAACAATGTGTTTGGTGATAGCTACAGAGAATAGTAGGCCATAATCTGTTTTCAAGCTTTGACAGTGTGATGGGACAAATACATACTGCATATGCAAGAAATCCTATTATATCATGATGAATCATAAAAAACAGGTTTAGACAGGGTGTTATAGGACCCCAACAGAGGGAGCGTATCCTAACTGATAGGTTGACAAAGAGGATATATGGAGCAGTTTAATAACTTTTACTAAAAGTGAATTGGTTAAAAACTAACTTACGAGAGAACTTTTGGAGTTTGAGTGTTCCCATAATTCTTATAATTAAAATGGGAGCATTGTGATCATGGCTACTTACTTTTTTTTTTTTTTCCAGAACTAACATCAAGTTAACCTCTCCAGTAGGTAAAAAATACTATCATTTTTGCCTTTCACCATTATCTAGCCTTCAGTTTTGTTAGAGCAGACCTTGGGGATTCTTAATGTCTTAAGTGACAATTTATTATGTATCCAACAGCTCAATTTTTCTACAGTTAAAATGGAAGGATTATTAATACCTTACTAAATGGTGTCTTTTTGTAAGGATATTTGTTATAGGAATGCAAGGGTGGGACACCTGGGTGGTTCAGCTGTTAAGCATCTGCCCTGGGCTCAGGTCATGATCTCAGGGTCCTGGGATAGACCCCCCACCCCATCGAACCCCCCATCGGGCTCCCTGCTCAGCAGGAAGCCTGCTTCTGCCTCTCACACTCCTTGTGCTTGTTGTGTTCCCTCTCTCGCTGTCTCTCTCTCTATCAAATAAATAAAATCTTCAAAAAAATAAATAAAGGAATGCAAGGGAATAATAGCTAATATACCACTAAAAATAAAGCTGAAAAAGTTACACTAATGGATGTTTCTTTGCCTAAAGTAATCATAAAATTATTTTTAAAACTACCTGTTACATAATAGCATCCATCTAAGGGTCAGCATGAAGTAAGCCATTTAGGAAGATAAACCCCAAACTTTGGAAGATTAATAATCTACAGATGATACCATGATAAGAAAAATAATTAGTAAAACTTCTTGAATTTGAGAATGTTTCGTGAATCGGTTTAGCCATTTGTTAGTTATCATTTTACCAGGTAATATGCAAGTTTAGGACATACTTAATGATTTGTACTGAACCAGTTATTTTACAGTGTGCTTCAGGTTGAGGAGTTATTACCTTTTCAAATCATAAACTGTTAGTCATGGGTATATCTTGAAAACTGCTTAATAAATGTAAATCTAACTCTTGGCACTTGAACATAAAGGAATAATTCCTAGATTAGAGTTGTTCCTGGTTGGCTCAGTCAGTAAAGCCTGCAACTCTTGATCTTAGGGTCGTAAGTTCAAGCCCCATGTTGGGTGTGGAGCTTATTCAAAAAAAAAAATTTGCTTCTGGTATTACTTTGTTTTTCCTTTTTGAGTAATTAGAGTAGACATTCCTCATATCTTACATGATAACTGCACATGTAGGGCCCAGCTAACCTTTAGGATTCAGTCACCCAAAAGATAAATTCCAGGGCCTAAATAGTTAACTGGAAATTTTTTCTAATTGTTTTTTAAAAAATGCAAAATTAATGGAGACTTTGGTATTTGTACTTTTTGGTATTTGTACTTTATTCTTTTTTCCCAATGGCTTCTGGCTACAAGACAGTGTGACGGGGCAGGGTCAACCCTATGTATATCAGAGAATTATATTTGCTAGCTAAATGAGGTAAGGCATAATCTTTGTCTGAAGACCACCATTTGTTCAGTGTAGGGCTTAGGTTTCAGACACCAGACCTTAAGATATTACCAAAGGATGATCTCATGAATCTGTATGTGGACCCCAAGTACATACAGGGGGGGCTTGGGGTAATTATTATGAAATCCTTTTTAGCAAATATGCTACCTCACATTGTCATAGCTATATTATACTCCGAAAACTAGATATGGTCTAAAAGCTCTATGTCTGTGGTGTAATTTAATGCTGCTTCCCTGATCTTTCTGCTATCTACAGAGCCAGAGTCCAGAGGTGGAGCAGTTAGGGAGGGTTGTGGAACTGGACAGTGACATGGTAGATATCACCCAGGAGCCAGTTTTGGATTCCATGTTAGAAGAGAGCGTGCCTGAGGATCAGGAGCCTGTGTCTGCCTCAACACACATTGCATCTTCACTGGGAATTAATCCACATGTCTTACAGGTGAAGTCCTAACCTACCCTTACTACAACAGGAAGCCAAACTAATTTTTATCTCCCTTTCATAACCTCAGGCTCCTTCCTTGGTTATTCACTGAAGAGCTTTGAGTGGTCATTGGAGTGAGGAAAAAACAAGAATTTGGCCTGGGTTTGGGCTTTATTTTTCCATTCTGGGAGGGAAGGGGAAGTCTGTATTGAGATTCTGAAGACCTGGATTCTAACCCTGGTTTTGTAACTATTACTCTGTGACTTTAGGCAAGTCATTTAACATCTGTCAGCACTAATTTTTCTCTACAGAATATACTTCGTTTCCTTTATAGGGTGGTTTTGAGGCTCTAGAAAGTGCTCCATAAAAGTTTTTTTAATAGCCTAGAAGATACAGGTTTCTTTAAACTCTGTCTCAACTTCCCCCTGCCTATGGCTTTGATGTGTTAAAAGTTGAGCCTTTGTCTTACATTTGAAGTTAGTAATTCAGCAAACAAGTGAGCAATTGCTGTGTGCCAGGCTTTGGCGAGACTCTAGAAACAGAGGAGTATTCTGCAATTTCCGCCATCTAGGCACATGCAGTGTAATAGAGTCAGCCACACAAATATTATACTAACTCTGGACACAGCCTCAGGCAAAGCAATTTATTGGTTATTGGAAACTGCATTTTTCTTTTATGGCCTTTGAATTTGGGGGAGCACATTCATTCTATAGGTATTGCCTTTTAGATCATGAAAGCATCATTGCTTGCTGATGAAGAAGATGTAGATATGGTTCTGGATCAACGCTTCAGTCACCTTCCTTCTAAAGCAGATACTTCTCAAGAAATCTGTTCTCCCAGACTCCCCATTTCAGCATCCCACTCATCAAAATCCCGTTCTTTAGGTACTGTAACTAATACTATTTTATGAGAAAGCTGTAAAGTCCTGCTTTTCACCTGTCTTCTTCTAAGCTGAGTCAACTTCTCTATCAAATATCCCCCTAAAGGCATATGGCATAAGAATGGCAGGAGGGGATATACTCTTATAAATATGTTAGGTGAGCCAATTTTTAAAAACCATAATCAGCTTTATTGGTGCAGATGCAGAAGTTATATATGGACAACAAAGCATTTGTGTTTTGTTCAGGTTATATTTTTATTTGCTTATGAATGTGGATTAGATTATAAACTCAGATTTTCTAATTTTTAATCGCACCTTAGAGGAATGAGCAAGTTGTCCTGCACTGTACTCTTTTTGTGCAGTCCTCATGCTATCCTTATTTTATAGCCTTCCAGGGGCAAATGTTGCTTCTTAAAATGCACAAAACCTGTCAGATTTCTACCTTTTCCTAAACCTCCCCAAATTCTTAGGGAAGTAATATTTGATTTTAAAGCTTTTCCTTTTTTCTTCTTGGGGGCTTGTAACTGTGTGGGATTAGGGATAGAGTATTGATGTCAACGAATCTCAAAACGTTTTGAAAGCCAGAGGAAATACCAGGAAAAGATTTATGTTGCCTTAAAAACTAGGTGTTTAGTTTTCAATTCTTTCAAGTGAAAGACTTGAAACTTATTATTATTAACTTCCTTTTTAAAAATATTTCAACTAATAAACCATCAATTAAACATTAACTATAACCTTTTCCATAATGGGTACTACATGAAAATCTCATACTTCAATAACTGACTTGTTTTAAAAGTATTAGGAGAACAGGCGGTAGAAATAAGAACTGTCCTTCTGAAGGGCACAAGATGCCTCAGTGGGTTTTGTTTTATTGAGTCTAGCATTGAGCATTAGAGTGGTGGCAATTTGAATTTTGATCTTACTAAGTTTTTTCTACGGACTATGAAATGGTAACATTTGGCGTGAGCATTGGTGTCAGACTTCCCTGGGCTTAATCTCTCAATCCTGCCACTTAATAGTTTTGTGGATTTGGAATAAACACTTTTCTGAGCCCAGTTTTCCTACCTACGAAATGAGGATGAAAGTGTTGTTCATCTGAAGTTATTAAAAGGTGAAATGAAACCATGTATACGAATGGCTTATACAGAATCACAGATAAGAGCTTAATAATTTCTTTAAAATAGTAGTAGTAGTGTTTGTTATTAATGTTAATGTTGTTGGCATCGTCATCACTAAAATTCTAGCCTTGATTTCCTGGTTGAAAGAGTATTCCACAGACTGACTTGCTGCTTATCATCTGTGTCTGATTTAATTGGTTTGATAAAACTGTAATCTCAACCTCAATGATTTTTGCTGTTTGAGAAGCAAGGGAGACTGTATTTTCTAATAGTCTTTTTTTCCCCCCTATTTCAGTTGGTGGGTTACTACTACAATCAAAGTTTACTAGTGGAACTTTTCTTTCACCAAGTGCCTCTGTACAAGAATGTCGTACTCCCAGAGCAGCATCTTTGATGAATATCCCATCCACATCCCCTTGGTCTGTCCCTCCACCCCTGACCTCTGTGTTTACAGTGCCCAGCCCGGCCCCTGAAGTTCAGTTGAAAACCGTGGGTACACGCAGACAACCAGGCCTAGTCCCTCTTGAAAAGTCTGTCACCTATGGCAAGGGGAAACTCCTGATGGACATGGCTCTATTTATGGGACGCTCATTTCGAGTTGGTTGGGGCCCCAATTGGACTCTTGCTAATAGTGGAGAACAGCTGAGTGGCTCTCCTGAACTAGAAAATCATCAGATTGCCGATTCTATGGAATATGGATTCCTGCCTAATCCAGTTGCTGTTAAATCGTGAGTCACAATTTCCTTATGCTTTTTGAGAAAGACAACCTGGTAGGTAAGAAAAACCTTTTCATTGTTAGGAGACCCAAAGTCAGGTCCCTGCTTTGTGATCTTTCTAGAAATGTTCTTAGTACAACTTTAGATAGCAGAATATCTTTGTATAATTAAAAACTAAAGTGATTAGTAAGATAACCCCATTTGTATCATCAAGATGTGAAGAGTATATAATACTTATTTAATGGTTAAACTTTATTTGGAAATGTAACAGACCCAAAGCTGATGCTACAGCATTCCTTATTTTGTCTTTTTTTTTTTTATCCTTTTTATTACATTTTTTTTTTCCTTTTTTCTCACTTAGATATTTGTGTTTTTTTCATACATAAGGTATAATTCTCAAATAAGCACATTTCCTCTATCTTGGGCCTGGTCAGGTGAATGTATAAACTGTGTATAATCCATGCATAAGTATTTGGAAATATGACATCTGATAGGGGGCTCCTGCCTGGCTCAGTTGGTAGAGCATATGACTCTGGATCTCAGCTTCGTGAGTTCAAGACCCACATTGGGTGTAAACCTTATTTAAAAAAAAGAAAAAATGATGACATCTGATAACTGTGTTATGTTATATATTGCTACATAATCCACATTATTAACATTTATTTATGTTTCCAGTTCTGTATAATTTGTGTATGTGTATATGTATGAGTGTGCGTGTATATATACATGTATGCATGTGTATGTATATGTATCTCATGCAGATATATGTATAGTTTCTGGCAATTATTAGACAGTATGCATACAGTTGTTTTGTGCAAAATATATAACGTTTTCCTGTTTACTCTGTGTAACAAGTTGTGCTGTCTTTATTACAGATTAAATGACTTGATTACCTATTATGCTTAGTTTTTAAAGTTGACGCTGAAGAAATACAAAACAGCAATATCTCTTGAACCTCACCATTAGTAATGTTGATCCTAAACCTAGGTTATGCATGATGTCATATTTTGAAAGTTGTTAATAACAATCTTAAAGTCAGATCAAGGCTGGATTGATTATATACTCATCTTAATTTAGAGTCAGTTCTATAGTGTTTATGAGCTTAGCCTCACAACTTTTGAGACCTTACTAAGTGTAATTTGAGAAATCAGTATTCCACAGTAGCTTTTGGCCCTTGGATTTCATAGTGTCTAGATACATGTAGAAGCCACTCTCCAAGCTGAACTGTATTGATTCCCATGCTTATTATAACCTGGCTGAATACATGGGCCAAATGATTTGTCTACTCATTATATAGCAAATAAGTTCATTATAGTTTGACGTAAAGAAATACAATTTCTGTAAAATCACAGGGAAATGTTTTGCATTCTCTTTGTAATCATAAAAAGAAAGGTTTGTAGGAAAAATCTAGCATCCGTCTTATCTTCATTTTCTGTCTTGTTTATCATTTGGTCTTATAGCCTTACTGAGTCTCCATTCAAAGTTCATTTGGAAAAACTCAGTTTGAGACAAAAGAAGCCAGATGAAGACCTGCAGTTTTATCAGATACCTCTGGAGCTCAAGTTAAAACATAGCACTGTACATGTGGATGAGCTGTGTCCTCTCATTGTCCCTAATCCAGGAGTTGCTGTCATTCATGACTATGCAAATTGGGTTAAGAAAGCATCAGGAGACTTTCTGGAAGCTCAAAGTGAGTATGGACTGTTTCTGTTCTAACCTTTGATGTTACAGGAACTGCCATAGAAGCATGTGTTCATAGGAGGACATATTTCCTTAGGCCAATGTAGTGAGCGGATGCCTGATCTCACGCTTGTCTATAGTTGAGTTGGAATGAGCAAAATCTCAAGGAAGGAGAAATGATAACAGTTTTACAATTATTCTTAAGGCTTTTAACATACAAGTCCTCTTTTATAGGAACTATAGCCAAATTCTTTGGATATTTGAAATTGCATTCCTTCTGCCACACAGAGAACATAAGGAGAAAAAGCCATTCCTTCTTGCTTTTCTAAATCCTACCCATTCTTCCATGTCCAGCTTAAGTACCACTTGGTCCTCCCAACAATTTAATGTTCCTAACTTCCCTTCCTAACCTCTCCCATTACCTTTCTATTACTATTGTGACCATGGTTGTTCTCTAAACGAGTACTTTGGTAAAGGGCTTTTTAAAATTGGGAACTTACTATTTTAAAATCATAGAAAAATCTTAATGTTACCTTTCATAATAGTTCACCATTATTCAAGAATGGTGACTATTTTAAACTCTTCCATACCACACGTTTTGAGAATTGTGTATATTCATTTCTTTGTGTTTGCTTCAGTTGTCTCATTTTCTTTTCAAACATGTGCATCATCTTCCCATGTATACTTGTATTTGGCTTAGTGGTAAACAGTGCTTCTGTTTCGCTTTCCTTCCTGAGGAGCAATATGAATAGTACTAAAGAATGTAGAGTTGGACTCAGATTACTTTGGTTCAAATCCTCGCTCTGCTACATGTTGCCTATAACTTTTGAGCAAGTTACTTAATGCTTTGTACTTCATTTTCCTCATCTGTAAAATGAAGATGGCAACTACTGTATATTTACATTGTGTAGTTTAGAGATGGCTTTCCTCTTAAGTGCTTTGAACAGTGTCATTTAGGCTCACTAAATGTTAGGCTCTGCCTACTACAGGAGAGAAGACTCCCTTACAAGTTTTTAGAGCACTTCATGTTTCTTAAAGCATTTTGTAAACAGAATGTAATCAAGTTGGAGGACTTTTCTCTGTCATTTGAGATTATGTTAGCCATAATGCAGCTAGAAGAATCTATTTAAAGGAGCATAGAGTTACATTTCTTATATAAGTACCAGAGGAACGTGGAATGAACAAGCAGTTATACTCCACACCTCTAGAACTTGTAAGACACAGCAGAGTGAGCTGGAGACAGATTAAGGGCAATCAGCTTAAGTGGTTATTCGGGGTATGTATTAATTTATGTATTTTTATGTCACAATTAGAGTGATGTCCTCTGTGTAGGTACTTTGACTTCATGTCATAGCATTGTTTTCCTATCCTTGTTAGTTGTGAAGCACTGGAGCCTAACATGGACATTATGTGAAGCCTTATGGGGCCACCTGAAGGAGCCTGACAGCCAACTGGATGAGCCTAGTGAATACATTCAGATTCTGGAGCGAAGAAGAACTTTCTCTCGCTGGCTATCCCATACTGCTGCACCTCAAATTGAGGAGGAAGTCTCCTTAACCAGAAAAGACAGGCCTGTGGAGGCTGTCTTCAGCTACCTCACAGGCAAGAGGATCAGTGAGGCTTGCTCTCTGGCCCAGCAGTCAGGTAGGGCATATGGTCCTTCTCTGTATCCTTATCTACATCCTACTCACTAGTGGTTCCTGCCCCTTAATTGTAGATTTGCCTTTGTCTTCTAGCCTGAATTAAGTATAAACTTTCCAGGAAGATTGCTGGTTCCTCCAGAATAGGGACTGTGTTCTCTAGTTTTCTTTTTAGAACCTTAAGCATTAAGTTTGCTTCTACATATGCATTTATAATGAAACTAGAAGATAGAGATAAGCATAAAGCAATAAATGCAATTCACCTAAATCCTTCAGTATTTACTTTATGCATTTCAGTGTACAGCTTGTACTTGGACTGTTTACTCTGTAATATATAAGTATATTAAAATTTTTGTACACAAAGCAACGTATGCCTGTAAACTTTTCAAAGATGGTACCCTGCTACATATATAGAGAGATGGTATTCTTTTCATGATCTCCAATATAGATATTATATTCAAATGCTTCTCTGTATTCTTTTTTCTACAAATGTACCATGTTAGCAAATTCCTTTTTTGACATTTAGGTGTTTTTTCCCTCTCCCTATAATCAATTCTCCGAACCTTTTAAACACAGGTATTTTGTATTAATTCACTTATTTCATTCAAGTAAGTGTAAATTTAATTTCCAGGTTGAGATATCTACTTTTTTTTTTTCCCAAGGATTTCCCATTTTGTATTTGTGCTTTTTTAAATTAGTTTCCCTTCCACTAATGAGAGGCATTTAGCAAGTATTTGATAACTGTCCAGACATAAATCTAGGTAAAAATAAAAGATGGCATAGTTCAGTTTAATCTGTGTATAATAAAATCCCTGATCAAACCTTGTTACTGAAACCTTGTTACAGAAACCAAATAATTAGAGCCATCAACTGGATTTATTTTTGGAGGCCTTGGCCAGTTTGGATTGTAAGGAACAAGCATAGGAAAAGCTAGAATCAAGAACTTTTCTACATGGACAATTGCACCATTCCACCGTCACTACATGTTTAGCTTTTTGTGATCTTCATATATTTTTCTTATACTGGAAATTTATCTTCAGCATTGGCCTTTTATAAAGTTAAAAAGATTATGAATCATTACAGAGAGAAAGTTATGCTCACCAACACATATATGTGTAGCAGAGGAAGATCTCAAGGAGTGTCAGAAGTCAGGTCCTTAGATTTATTTATTCACAAACTCTGCTTTTTCCTTCCCCTGCCCCCCACTTTTTTTTCCTTTTCTTTAAGGTTAAACTTTTGGCAAGGCATTACCTTTCAGCTTATTAAAAACCGTTGATTCACTATCTCCATTTTTAATAATTGATAGAACAACTAAACAATATCAAGAACGTAAAATATTTGGGACACCTGGGTGGCTCAGTTATTGAAGCATCTGCCCTCAGCACAGGTCATGATCCCAGGGTCTTGGAATCGAGTTCCACAGCAGGCTCCTTGCCCAGCAGGGTGTCTGCTTCTCCCTCTGCCTGCTCTGCCTGCCGCTTTCCCTGCTTATGCTCTCTTTCTCTCTCTGATAAATAAATAAAAATCTTAAGAAAAAATTTTTAAAGACAATAAAATACTTGAAAGCTCTCAGTGTTACCTGATATCTACCCAACAGGAAGAAAGACCTCGAGTCAATAATCTAAGCTTCTAGACACTCCCCGGTGGTCTAGTGGTTAGGATTCAGCACTCTCAAAAACCTAAGCTTCTAAACTAGCAAAATAAGAACTAAACCAAATGGTAGAAGAAATAGTAAAGACTAGAACAGAAATCAATGAAAATGACAATGTAAAAAAACAGTAATCAATAACACCGAACATTCGTTCTTTGAAAAGAGTAAGAAAGCTTACAAAACTTTCACTACCCTGAGCATGGGCGGGGGGGCAAAAAAAAAGGAAAGGCACAAATTACCAAAAAATAGGCATGAAAGAACATCTCTACTAACCTTACAGAAAAGGGACTACTATAAAAAATTCTGTCATCAAATTCAGTAACTTTGATAAAGTTGACAAATTCCTAGGAAAATACAAATTACCAAATTGACCCAAGAAAAAGAAAAACTAAATAGATCTATAATGAGTAAAGAGGTTGAATTAGTAACTATAAATCTTCACTCAGAAAAGCCAAGGTCCAGATGTCTTCACTGGTAACCAGCGCGGTTTTATTTATTTATTTATTTATTTATTTATTTATTTATTTATTTATTTATTTTTAAAAGATTTTATTTATTTATATGGCAGACAGAGATAACAAGCAGGCAGAGAGAGAGGAGGAAGCAAGTTCCCCGCTGAGCAGAGAGCCCGATGCGGGGCTCGATCCCAGGACACTGGGATCGTGACCTGGGCTGAAGACAGAGGCTTTAACCCACTGAGTCACCCAGGCGCCCCATCAGCACTGTTTTAAAGAAGTAATACCAATCCTCTACAACTCTTTCAGAAAATAGAGGGAGCAGTTCCCATCTTGTTCTATCATGACATTATTAACCTGATGTCAAAGCAAATGCACAGAAACCTACAGCTAACATCATATTGAAAGACTGAAGATTTCACCCTAAGATTGGGAACACCATTTCTTTCTTTCTTTTTTTTTTAATCGGGGTGGAGGAATGTTTTGTTTTTCGTTTCTTTGACATAGAATGTATGATTTGTTTCAGGGGTACAGGTCTGTGATTCATCAGTCTTATACAATTCGCAGTGCTCACCATAGCACACACCCTCCCCAGTGTCCATCACGCAGCCACCCCATCCCTCCCACCTTTCTCCACTCCAGTAACCCTCAGTTTGTTTCCTGAGATTAAGAGTCTCTTATGGTTTGTCTCCCTCTCTGGTTTCATCTTGTTTCGTTTTTCTCTCTGGGAACACCATTTCCATACAGAATTGTAGTGGATGTTGTAGCCAGTTTAATCAAGAAAGGAAAAGTAGCAAAAGCCATACAGATTAAGAAGGAAGAGGTAAAACTGTCTTTATTCAAAGATGGCATAATTCTGTATGTCGATAGTTCATTCCTGAGGAATCAACAGAAAAGGCAGTGGGACTAAATAAACTAGTTCAGCAAGATCTCAGGATTCAAGATTAATGTACAAAATTCAGTGTGTTTTTACATATTAGCAACAAGCAATCCAAAAATGAAATTAGAAAAACAATGGCATTCACAATAACATTAGAAAGAATAAAATTAAGGAATAAATGTAATAAAAATGAGACTTGTACTGTAACTATGAAACAGTAATGAAATGAAGATCTACGTAAATGAAGAAACACATTTCACATTCATGGCATGTATCTCGGCTTCAGCACTATTATCATTCTTGGCTGGTAATTTTTTGTTGTGGAGGCTGTCCTGGGCATTGCAAGATACTTAGTAGCATAGCATCCCTGCCCTCTGTCCATTAAGAGTCCTTTACCCTCAGTTGTGACAACCAAAAAAAAAACCTCTGGACATTGCCAAATGTTCCTTGGGGAACAAAACCACTCAGATTGAGAACCAGTAATAGATTGGGAACCTCAGTATTGTTAACTGATTTATACATTCAGTGCATTTTCTATCAGAATGCCCACAACAGACATTTTTGCAGAAATTAATAAGTTGATCCTTATTTGGAAATGTAAGAAACCTAACCAGTTTTGGAAAAGAACAAAATCAGGAAACTCAACACTTGTCTGTTTTCAGAACTTCTGTAAAGCTGCAGCAGTCAAGACAATGTGGTACTGGCATAAGAATGAACAGAGAAAAATAGCACAGGATAGAAATGAGACTTCAAATATAAAACCCTTCCACTTATAGTCAGTTGATTTTTGACAAAGATGCCAAGATAATTTAAAGATGGAAAGGATAGTCTTTTCAATAGATAATGCTGAGATAGTTGAATATTCATATGCAGAAGATTAATTCATATTCTTAGCTTGTGCCATACACTAAAATTAACTTGAGGAAGTAACTTAGAATCCTCATCAATGAGAACAGTCTTCTTGAAAAGTCAGGGATTGGCAACAGCCAATTGGTTTGTTAACTGTAATCAAAGCAAAGAGGATCTTTTTTTTTTTTTTGAAGATTTTATTTATTTATTTGACAGAGATCACAAGTAGTCAGAGAGGCAGGCAGAGAGAGAGAAGGAAGCAGGCTCCCTGATGAGCAGAGATCCTAATGCAGGGCTCGATCCCAGGACTCTGGGATCATGACCTGAGCCGAAGGCAGAGGCTTTAACCCACTGAGCCATCCAGGTGCCCCACAAAGAGGATCTTAATGAATATATTGTATCAAGCTCTGAACTCCACCTTCTCTAGTGACAAGGGTAGTTATACATCTTGGCCAATAAATCCTCTCTTTTGGGTTCTCTAGATACACTGAAATAAACTTTTCTTTTTTCCTTTTGGTATCACTCACCTAGAAAACTAGCAGCTCATGATCAATTGGGCTACAACACTTACTGAATGAATCATAATCCAATCATGCTTTGATTACCTGTATACAGAGAGACCATGTGTCCTGCACATTTCCAGATGTGTTCCTGGTGCATGATTTTTTTCCTTTAGGCCTCTCTAATTTATGAAGGAAACTTTTGAGATGAGAGCCTCAGTTCTGGCAGGATGGTATTTTATATAGACATTTAAGCACTGACCCATATACAAAAACAAGAGGAGAAGGACTATCGACTTATAGGAGGTTTGTAGTAAAGGCTGGAACAAAGCATTTTTCTCTTAACTTACAGCTTAGCTGGAAGTTTTCATCAACTGGAATTTCTATTCCCTCACATTCTAGTTAATGAATATCTTTTTATTGCCTCAGCCCTTTGTACTTAAAAATGTTTAGTAATAGAGATGACTAGACCTGTGAGAGTGAGAGAGTCAGGGATTCTCACACACACATTTTGTCTGGGTTTCATTTTGCCATTTCTCAGTGCCATTCTCATTGGGCATGTTTTCAGTTATGTGATCTCAAGTCTTCACTACACACCTTTGAATCAGATAATTCTTTGCTCCATTTTACAGATGAAGTACTTTATCTAGGGTTGCAGAAGTAATAGATCTAACATTGAACTCTGTACACTATATAGTCTTATGTAATTTAGGTTAAACTACTTTGAATTTTTTCTACCCAAGCAGAATGGTAAGTTCTTGGTCAGTGTTTTGGGACTACTGCAGAAAGCAGTAACAGTGTAAAGGTCTTCCTGAGGGCTAGAAGAAATAAGATAATGTCCCCACGTTTTTCCGTAAGTCTGTTAATCTTCGCGATCACCAGAGAACTGTTTCTCTTGTAGGTGATCATCGTCTTGCCCTTCTTTTATCCCAGCTGGTGGGTAGCCAGTCAGTCCGTGAGCTGCTTACTATGCAGCTGGTGGATTGGCAACAGCTCCAAGCTAACTGTTTCATCCAAGATGAGAGACTGCGTATCTTTGCCTTGTTGGCTGGAAAACCGGTACTTTCCTCTTTTCTCATTAACTTGTATATGTTTTCTCATGTAACATATAATATGACATATAACTAAGCAACTTGTTTTTAAATTTCTGTGTAAATATTTTCAAATTACAAAGGTATATCACGTACCTTGTAAAAGAAAACTGGTCATATAGAAATTAAAACATTGAAGTTCACCGTATCCCTTATCCTAGTGGTAAATTACGTAAATAATTTATAGTCTCTTTCCAGACATATAGTAAGTCCATATCAACATATATGTGTGCATATTTACACATGTGTATATTCCAATAAAATCAGTTATACACAGTAGTTCTGTAAATTAACTATATGGATGTTTTTTCATGTCATGTGGCATCACTCTTTTTAATAGCCACTTCTGTTCATTCTGTGGGTGATAAAGCATAATTATTTTAAGCCATTGCTGCCTGTCTGATTGACATAGTGCTGTCACTTTCCAGCAGTGAAGTAGCTGGTCAGAATTTATGCACAACTTAGTTTTATAAGATGGCAACTGCAGGCAGTAAGAAGACCTCTTCTTCAGTTTCTGTGGTTCCTTTCTCTTCTCAAAGCACCGATAGTCTAAATCTGCCCTCTCACCTGCCACCAAGGAAACTGTATTTTATATTTGGATCATTAACACTGCCAGTCTAGTTCATTTAAAATGTTATTTAAATAGGGGCACCTGGCTGGCTCAGTTGGTAGTGCATGCAGCTCTTGACCTTGAAGGTCGGGAGTTTGAGCCCCATGTTGGGGATAGACTACTTTAAAAAAGGAAATAAAATGTTACTTGACTAAGTGAGTAACTTGCAGATCTGGGCAGTAACAAGATAATGTATGACACATAGCTGTGGTGATGATTTTGTCTCCTGCAGGTTTGGCAGCTCACAGAGCACAGGCAAATCAATGTGTGCTCATGTTTGGATTGGAAACGTGCCCTGGCTGTGCATCTGTGGTATTTGCTTCCACCAACAGCCTCCATTTCCAGGGCGCTCAGCATGTATGAAGAAGCATTTCAGGTATTTATGTTCAGTAGAGCCAACCAAGAGTCATGGGGGGAGTTCTGTATTTGCCAGAAAGGTATTGCAGAGAAAAAAACACCAAGTCATACTTCATAATACTTTTCCTAACTGCTTTCTTTGAAAGTACCATAAAATTGAAATGGACCCAGGAAATCTGATGGGAAAGTTTTCTCCTGCCTCTGGACAGGGCTACTTTTAAACTTCTCCAAGTGTCTCCTTCCATTTTATTTAATATGATGTTTCCACAGTTGACTTTCTTAAAGCAGTTTTCCTGCCCCCAAATGAGAGGGTTTTTCTTTTTTCCTAATGCTGTCTTAGTCCTTTGGGAATTCCTTGAGATACAGCCCAACCTCAAGTTTGGTATAGCCCCAAATTAGCAGGCCTGAAAAATCTGCCTTTAAATATCATATGCCTTAACTGTGTTGAGGTTAAAGAATTATTAATGTGGGGCGCCTGGGTGGCTAAGTGGGTTAAGCCTCTGCCTCAGCTCAGGTCATGATCTCAGGGTCCTGGGATTGAGCCCCACATCGGGCTCTCTGCTCGGTGGGAAGCCTGCTTCCCACCCCCCGCCTGACTCTCAGCCTACTTGTGCTCTCTGTCAAGTAAATAAATAAAATCTTAAAAAAACAAAACAAAACAATTATAATGTGAGGGGGTGCCTGCGTGGCTCAGTTGGTTGAGCATCTGACTCTTGGTTACAGCTCAGGTCATGGTCTCAGGGCCGTTGAGATCTAGCCTCGGATCAGACTCTACACTCAACAAGAAGTCTGCTTGAGATTCTCTCTCCCTGTCCCTCTGCTCCCCCTCATGCTCTCCCTCTTTCCCTCTCAAATAAATAAATAAAATCTTTTTTATTTTTATTTTTTTAAGATTTTATTTATTTATTTATTAGAGAGAGAGGGGGAGAGAGCACAAGCAAGTAGAGCAGCAGGCAGAGGGAGAGGGAGAAGCAGGCTCCCCGCTGAGCAGGGAGTCCGATGTGGGGCTCGATCCCAGTACCGTGGATCATTACCTGAGCTGAAGGCAGACACTTAACTGACTGAGCCACCCAGGTGCCCCAAATAAGATCTTTTTTAAAAACGTATTATTAATGTAGGGTTTTTAATTTATTTTTTTTCCTGAGAGAGAGTACAAGAAGTAGGGGGAGGGTCAAAGGGAGAGAGAGAATCCTAAGCAGATTCCACACCTCAGTTCCACAATCCTGAGACCATAACCTGAGCCAAAACCAAGATTCTGGTGCTTAATCAACTGAGCCACCCAAGAGCCACTGTTAATGTTTTTTTTTTTTTTTTTTTTTTAAGATTTTATTTATTTATTTGACAGAGAGAGATCACAAGCAGGCAGAGAGGCAGGCAGAGAGAGAGGAGGAAGCAGGCTCCCTGCTGAGCAGAGAGCCCGACGCGGGGCTCGATCCCAGGACCCTGAGATCCTGACCTGAGCCGAAGGCAGCGGCTTAACCCACTGAGCCACCCAGGCGCCCCCACTGTTAATGTTTTTAAAGCCATCATTTCAGGGCAGCTGGGTGGCTCAGTGGGTTAAAGCCTCTGCCTTCGGCTCAGGTCATGAGCCCAGGGTCCTGGGATTGAGCCCCACTTTGGGCTCTCTGCTCGGCGGGGAGCCTGCTTCCTCTTCTCTCTCTCTGCCATCTGCAGAGAATCAGGAAAGCTGGTGATTCAGAACAAGTCCAGGGGGCTTGGTCAGGTGGTGGGGTGATGGTGTAAATCCTAGTCCAAGTTTAAAGCCTGAGAACTAGGAGCTCTGATGTACAAAAGCAGGAGAAGATGGATGTCTCCGCTCAATCAATGAGAAGAAGTGTAGAGTCTGATCCGAGGCTGGATCTCATGGCCCTGAGACCATGACCGGAGCTGTAACCAAGAGTCAGATGCAGTTCAAATCTGTGTGGTTCAAGGGTCAAATGTATTTTGAAGATATTTACATCAGGGGCGCCTGGGTGGCTCAGTGGGTTAAAGCCTCTGCCTTCGGCTCAGGTCATGATCCCAGGGTCCTGGGATGGAGCCCCACATCGGGCTCTCTTCTCGGCAGGGAGCCTGCTTCCCTCCCTCTCTCTCTGCCTGCCTCTCTGCCTATTTGTGATCTCTGTCAAAAAAAAGCCATCATTTCTTCAGCTCTTTTCCTACTGTCTATAGTTATTATCTTTGATACCATTTGTCAGGAGAAAGAGAACACTAAAGAAACTGAGTATAATAAGAACTGTGACCCCCCCAAAAAAAAGAATTATGACAAGAAAGTATGAGGATTAATGACAGGTATCCAAAGCCTTTGATAGTCCCTTGAAGACAGGTTGGCCATGTCACTGCAAAATAAGGTTCATGCTTATTGAACCATTAGGATGTCATCATTCTTAATACATATGTCTAAGTTAATGATACATGATCACATCTGTTGAAACACACTTGTAGCTGGTGACTGTTTTATCAAATTCTTCCTTTCAGAATTCCTCTGAGGCTGACAGGTATGCCTGTTCCCCTCTTCCTGCATACCTGGAGGGCTCGGGCTGTGTGGTAAAGGAGGAAGAAAACTCACAGAGACCACTTCAAGATGTCTGCTTTCACCTTCTAAAACTCTACAGTGACAGGTAAGTCAGAGCCATGCATGGTAGGGCTTAATTAGCCCTAGGGAGTCCTTTCCTGAGTTTTTTCCCTTAAATGTGAAACCAACTTGCCATAAATTTGTATAAATTAACAAATTATAATTTATAATGGTTAAATGCAGAGAACTTTGGAACTAGGGGTAGAGATCTAAAAAGTGTTTAACTTTAAGAAGATAAAATTTACAAATACTGAAGTGTGCATTTTAATACAATGTAACTCATAATTAACATAGCATTACATTACCCCCCAAAAGTTCCCTCATGCCCCTTTTGCTATCAGTCCCCACCCCCAGACAAGTAACTAACTGACTTTTTGTTACTATAGATTAATTTCGCTCTTCTAGAATTTTACATAATTGGGATCATTCTGTTAAATTTTGTGTCTGGCTGCTTTCATTCACATAATGGTTTTGAGACTTACCCATGTTAATATGTGTATTAGAAGGTTTTTTTAATTGAATAATTTATTCATTTATTGATGGATAGTTTTTCTTGATTTTGGCTGTGATGAATAAAATGCCATGAATATTTTGGATATAAATATATCCAAAAGTGCTTATATCATTTTGCATTCCCACCTAGATCTCTAGGTGTTCCATATTCTCTTCAAAATTTTGTATTGTCAGCTTTTTAAATTTTGCCATTTTAGTGGGCATATAATAGCATCTCATTGTGTGTGTGTGGTGGTGGTGTGGTTTTTTTATCCTAAATATCCTAAATAAACAGTGGTTTATTTATCCTACAGCAGTGTATGAACACATGCCATTATTATAATCAGTAAATTTAAACTATCTTTTTTTTTTTTTTTAAGATTTTATTTATTTATTTGTCAGAGAGAGCGAGGGAGAGAGAGCGAGCACAGGCAGACAGAATGGCAGGCAGAGGCAGAGGGAGAAGCAGGTTCCCCGACGAGCAAGGAGCCCGATGCGGGACTCGATCCCAGGACGCTGGGATCATGACCTGAGCCGAAGGCAGCTGCTTAACCAACTGAGCCACCCAGGCGTCCCAGTAAATTTAAACTATCTTATTGGAACTATTGGACATATCAGAAACAATAAGGAATTTTTTCCAGTCATAACTAATCACTCCTATCTCATTTCCGTTCCTTAAATATTTTAAAGTATTAAGTATGTAACTGTGGTAGAGGATGATACAGTTTTTATTTGTTTTTAAGATTTTCTTTATTAGAGAGCATGAACCAGTGGGGTGGAGGGGCAGAGGAAAAGGGACAAGCATATTCCCTGCTGAGTAGGGAGCTGGATATGGGCCTCAGTCTCAATCGAGTGAACCATCCAGGTGCCCCTAGATAATAATAGTTTTATATTGTGGTAAAATATAAATAACTAAAGTAGTGCTTTAATTTGCATTTCCCTAATGACTAATGATGTTGAGCATTTTTTCATGTGCTTATTTACCATTGTCTCTATATCTCCTTTGCAAAAGTGTTCACATTTTTTTGCCCATTTTTTAATAGAGTTGTCTTGTTGTGTTATAATATTTCTTTATATATTCTGGATATTAGTCCTTTATTTAAATGTGTTTTTGCAGTTATCCTAATGTAAGGGCTTGGTTTTTATTTATTTATTTATTTATTTATTTATTTATTTATTTTTAAAGATTTTTTTTATTCATTTATTTGAGAGAGAGAGATCACAAACAGGCAGAGAGGCAGGCAGAGAGAGAGGAGGAAGCAGGCTCCCTGCTGAGCAGAGAGCCCGATGCGGGGCTCGATCCCAGGACCCTGAGATCATGACCTGAGCCGAAGGCAGCAGCTTAACCCACTGAGCCACCCAGGCGCCCCAGGGCTTGTTTTTTAAATTTTCTTTACTAAGGAAATGAGTGGTTTTACATTTTAAGTTCAGTTGATGTTTTTAAACTATAAAATCAATTTCTTAACTAGTCTGTTGAGATTTTTCTATTTATTCTTGAATCTCTTTTTTTTAATCCTTTTTTTTTAAAGATTTTATTTATTTGACAGACAAAGATCACAAGTAGGCAGAGAGGCAGGCAGAGAGAGAGGAGGAAGCAGGCTCCCCGCTGAGCAGAGAGCCTGATGCGGGGCTCGATCCCAGAACCCTGGGATCATGACCTGAGCCGAAGGCAGAGGCATTAACCTACTGAGCCACCCAGGCGCCACTTTTTAATCCTTTTTTTAAACTATCTATCTATCTATCTATCTATTTATTTATTTATTTATTTATTTATTTATTTATTTTAAAGATTTTATTCATTTATTTGACAGACAGAGATCACACAAGTAGGTAGAGAGGCAGGCAGAGAGAGAGAGAGAGAGGAAAGCAGGCTCCCCACTGAGCAGAGAGCCCGATGCGGGACTCGATCCCAGGACCCTGAGATCATGACCTGAGCCGAAGGCAGCGGCTTAACCCACTGAGCCACCCAGGCGCCCTAATCCTTTTTTTTTTTTAAGATTTTTTTAATTTATTAGAGATCACAAGTAGGCAGAGAGGCAGGCAGAGAGAGAGAGGAGGAAGCAGGCTCCCTGCCAAGCAGAGAGCCCAATGCGGGGCTCTATCCCAGGATCCTAGGATCATGACCTGAACCGAAGGCAAAGGCTTTAACCCACTGAGCCACCCAGCTGCCCCTATTCTTGAATCACTTTCAATCATTTGCTTCTTCTAAGGAATTTGTTTCCCTAAGTTACCCCAAATTTATTGGCATAAAGTTATTCATAACATTTTCTTTATTATCCTTTTTTTTCTTATTATCCTTTTTAAATGTCTGTATGATCTGTAACTATGTCTCTCTCCTTCTTGATATTGGTAATATGTGTCCTTTTTTTTTTCTTTATTGGTCTACCCTCAGCTCGCTTTTGGTTTTATTGTTTATCTCTATTATTTGTCTAGTTCAAAATGGATCAGAAACCTAAATTCCAAACTTAACCCAGAAAACAAACAGAAGAAATCAAACCAGAAGATCTTTGCAACTGTGAGTTAGGCAGAGATGTTTTGACACCAAATAAATAATCTATACAAGAAAAAATCGGTGAACTGGACTTCAAAAAAATGAAAAACTGTTAGGAGAATGAAAAGACAAGCCACAGACTGGGGGAAGATAATTGCAATTCATACATCTGATAAAGATCTTGTATCCAGAACATATAAAGAACTCCTTTAGAAAAAATTTTTTTATTTAAGAGAAAGGGCATGCAAGTGGGTGGGTGGGAGAGGAACAAGCGGACTCTGTGCTAAGTGTGGAGCTTGATGTGGGGCTTGATCTCTCAACCCTGAGATCATGACCTAAGCTGAAATCAGGAGTTGGTTGCTTAAGTGACTGAGCCACCCAGGTGTGCCCAGAACATTTAAAGAACTCTTAAAACTCAATAATAATAACCCAAATTTCGAAATGGGCAAAATATTTAAACATTTGCTTTACTAAAGAAGACCTAGATGTCAAGCACATGAAAAAGTGTCCAGCATCAGGCACCTGGGTGGCTCAGATGGTTAAGCGACTGCCTTTGGCTCGTGTCGTGATCCTGGAGTCCTGGGATCAAGTCCCACGTCAGGCTCCCTACTCAGCAGGGAGTCTGCTTCTTCTGCTGACCTCTCCCCTCTCGTGCTCTCTCTCTCTCATTCTCTCTCTCTCCCCCAAACAAATAAAATCTTTAAAAAAAAAAAAAAACCATTAAAAAAATAAAAGAAAAAGTGTCCAGCATCAATAGACAACAGGGAAACGCAAATTGAAACCATCATGAGATACCACTGTCCACCTATTAGAAGGGCTAGAAATTAAAAAGACCAAGGGCCCCTGGGTGACTCAGTCAGCTAAGCCTCCAACTCTTGATCTCAGCTCAGGTCTTATCTGAGGGTCATGAGTGCAAGCTCTTCCCAGCATGGAACATACTTTAAAAAAAAAAGAAAAATGTCTTGTACCAAGTGGTGTCATAGATGTGGAACAACTTGAATTCTCATACACTGCTGGTGAAAAATATAAAATGGTATTGGCACTTTGGTAAACAGTTTGACAGAATAGAAAGTAAAGCAAGTTAGACATACTGCATGCATATGATCTAGTCATGCCACTCCTAGGTGTTTGCCCAAAAGAATGAAGACTTATATCTGTATACAGGTGTTTGTAACACCTCTGTTTGTAATGGCCCAAAATTGGAAACAAGCCAAATTTTTATCAAAAGGTGAATAGATAAACAAATTGTGGTATATTTATGTAATGGAATACTACTCAGTAAAAAGAGGGAATGGACTGTTGATACACATGATAACATAGTGAATCACAAGATAATTTTACCTGGTTTTGAAAGGACTGAGATTAAAAAAAAAAAGTACCCAGAAACTATACTGTATGATTCCAATCTACCTAAAATTCTGGAAAATACAAACTGATTAATCACAGAAAGCAGATCATTGTTTGCCTGGGAAGGGTGGGTGTAAAGAGGGGCAGGAAGAGGGATTATAGTGGGGCATAAGGAAGCTTTTGGAGGTTTGTTTGTTGTCTTGACCTTGGTGGTAATTTTACAGGTGTGTACATATATTAAAACTTAATGAAAACTGTACACTCATGTTTACTGTATGTTTACTGTATGTCAGCTTATTTAATGTGAAAAAAAGAAGAAAAAGAAAGGAATATCTCAAGGTGCCAGTAATAGAGAAACTGGAGCCAGAGGAGATAGTAAACCTTGTTTTCATGAAAGGTAGAATTGGTATGACTAAATCCTTATATAAAATCCACACTCTGCTATGGTGAGTGCTGTGAAGTGTAAACCTGGCAATTCACAGACCTGTACCTCTGGGGCTAATAATACATTATATGTTAATAAAAAAATTAAAAATGGAAAAAAATCCACAGTCTGTCCCATACAAATAGTCTAGAACTGCATTGTCCACCATAATAGCTCCTATTCACATATGGCTATTTTAATTTAAGTAAACTTTTAATTTAGTTACTCATTCACAGTAGGCCCCATTTCACATGTCTAGTAGCTGCATGTGGCCGGCTGTTGGCTGTCATTGGTCAGAACAGGTTATAGAACATTTCCATCATCCCACAAAGTTCAGTTTGACAACACTGGTCAAGAAAACTTCTGTTCTTTACTTGGGGAAGTATTAGGAAGTTATAAAGTATCTGGGATCTTAGGTCAAAAGGTAAAGTTATTGGATGGTAATCTAAGCCATAAAACATACAGGTGTGAGATCTTACTTTATATTAATCTTACGATGTGGAAATTGCACGCTAAGAACTTTACATATAAACTGGTCCAGGACCATTAAAATCTTTGGGATCCCAGCAACAGAAAGAGAAGTCTGTATAGGGACTCTTTAAAAACTCAGGGCACCTGAATTTCCTTATATAAAGTATAATGCCCATGTAAACAAAATCAGAGGTAGAAATTATAAGCCGTAGAAGGAAGTAACCGTCATGAAGACTAGTTAGCTGTTCAGATAAACAGGATAATTAGCACTCCAACAACTTCATATAATAGAACAGTCTGAAAAATCCTAATATAATTATATGTTTTAAGTGGTTTATCGGGGTGCTTAGGTGGTTCATTCGGTTAACCATCTGAACTTCAGCTCAGGTCATAATCTCAGGATTCTGGAATTGAGGCCATGCTCAGTGGGAGGTCTACTTCTCCCTCCCCATCTCCCCCTCCCCCTATCCCCCTCCCCCACTGATGCACTTTCATGTGCTCCCTCTCAAATAAAAAAAAATTTTTTTAAATAAATGTTAGGGGCGCCTGGGTGGCTCAGTGGGTTAGGCCGCTGCCTTCGGCTCAGGTCATGATCTCAGGGTCCTGGGATCGAGTCCCGCATCGGGCTCTCTGCTCGGCAGGGAGCCTGCTTCCCTCTCTCTCTCTCTCTCTGCCTGCCTCTCTGTCTACCTGTGATCTCTCTCTGTCAAATAAATAAATAAAATCTTTAAAAAAAATAAAAAATAAATGAAGGAATGAAGACTAAGAGTTGTGAAGACTCCATGTACCAGGATGGTAAATATTTAAGTCAGACAAATTGACCAGCATACCTGTCAGATCACACAACCACAGAAGAGGAGGTGCCTTCATTTTTAGAAGGCTCTGTCATCTGGCTGAACCTAGAAGTAGACTGATAGAGCACAGTCTCAGAGGGAGACCATGTGGTCTATAATGCTTCTGTTCTCAGGTGCCTGCCTCTGTTCTAAACCATAGCCAGAACAGTTGACCTATCCAGTACAGATGGTCTGCTGCCTTGATATGATAACTCAGTACATTTTCCTTTGTAGACATTATGATCTCAACCAGCTGCTGGAGCCCCGAAGCATAACAGCCGATCCTTTGGACTATCGCCTAAGCTGGCACTTGTGGGAGGTGCTGCGGGCTCTTAACTATACTCATCTCTCAGAACAGTGTGAGGGTGTGCTACAGACGAGTTATGCTGGCCAACTGGAAAGTGAGGGGCTCTGGGAGTGGGCCATCTTTGTCCTCCTGCACATTGAGAACTCAAGGTGAGTAAGAAGCTCTGAACCCACTATATATTTAGTGCTACAGGGCAGTGCCAACGGTATCGGCCTCCTAGGGTTTAATTCAGTAAGTAAGCATCTAGAATGTTTTTTGGGTCCAGCCTTGTGATAAACTTTAAGAGTTCAGCCCACAACGATCTCTATATTCACGTGAACAAGTTGGAAGTGAGACTGCCTTGAGTTAAGTGCCAAATTACGCTGTCTATCATAAGACCTCTCAGTAGTCTGAGAAGTGAGAAGAGATCTCCATGCACTCTGGCGATCAGGGAAAACCCTAGCCAGGAACAGAAAAAAATGAACAGGAAAAGGAAGGATATGTCCACATGAAGCTACCCCGTTAACTTAGACACAGATTCACTTGAATGTGGTGTGTTTAGGAATTATGCAGAAACAGTTTGCTGAGTTGCCTCAGCAGCTCTGTGGAATGATGTAATGAGTTGGCAGAGAGGGCGCCTGCTTTTTCTGTCTGCTGACTTTCTCCCTCTAGCCTTCCCTTGCCATCCACCCACATCTGCCCCTCAAGTTTGATAGTATTGTATTTACCAGTATATTCTTGCTTAGATGTCTAATGTTTTTGTTCTTTATCTTAAAAGAAGCTTTTCTCCATGGTGTGAATGAGATAAAAGTTGGAGATATTTTCTTTTTTGTTAATGGTAGTAGCATGGTATTACACTAATGACAAAAGCATTTATATAGTACTTCTACACATATTATACTCTGTTGTAAATGCTTTACAACTCAATTGTAAGTAATCAACTCAATTAATGCTAATAATGAACGTATAAGCACTCTTAAAATATCTGTTTAATAGATGTGCAACCTAAGGCACAGAGAGACTTAAGTAGGGTATTTTGCTCAAGGTCACATAGTAAATGGCAGAGTCTTCCAACTCAACACCCTCAGAATCTGTGCTCTTAATCATTATGTTGCACTCTCTGTCATGTTACATAGTGTGGAAAGGAGTTCAGTTTTGTAGTCAGACCTCCCTCAGTTCTAGATCCATCATGTACTCACTTTGACTTGGAGTAAAGCTTACTCACTTTTGATTTTTAGTTAAAGATTCTCTCTCTCTCTCTCTCTTTTTTTCTTTAAAGATCTGTGTTTTATTTATTTATTTCTTTTTAAGATTTTATTTATTTGACAGCGAGAGAGGGAACACAAGCAGGGGGAGCGGGAGAGGGGAGAAGCAGGCTCCCCGCTGAGCAGGGAGCCCGATGCAGGGCTCGATCCCAGGATCCTGGGATCATGACCTGAACCAAAGGTGGCCACTTGACGACTGAGCCACCCAGGCGCCCCAAAGATACTCCTTTTTATCTTTAAAATCATAATATTAATCCCTACCTAGTCAAAGGTGGTTATGGGATTAAAGGAGGGGAGGGAGGGGTGCCTGGCTGGCTCAGTTGGTGGAGTGTGTGACTTGATTTTGGGGTTGTGAGTTCAAGCCCCACATTGGGCATTGAGATTAATTAATAAAAAAAAATTTTAAGGGGTTCATGGGTGTCTTGGTGGGTTAAGCATCTGACTCTTGGTTTCAGCTCAGGTCATGATCACAGGATTGTAAGATCAAGGCCCATGTGGGGCTCTGTGCTCAGCACAGTCTGCTTGAGATTCTCTCCCTCTCCCTCCCCTCCCCGGCCCCTCTCTCAGATTTCTCTTTCTCTCTAAAATAAATAAATAAATAAAATCTTTTTTTTTTTTTTTTTTAAGTTATTTTGTTATTTTTTTTTTTTTTTCAAAGGGAGTAAAAGTATAAAGCATCTAGCACAGCCTTCCCTTTAAGGAATTTCTCCTCTTCTCCTTTATGAGGAAGCAAAATTACTTCATACTTTCCTTTATTTAAACGAATTCATGGGGAATTTCACATGGTAAAATAAGATAACTGGTGATTTAAGAGTAGGCTCTAGGAAAGCAAATCCTATTTCCTGATAAAGGATTTTTTTAAATGAATTTTTAAATTTATTTTGTTTATTTATTTATGTCAACTCTACACTTCAGCATGGGGCTGGAACTCAGGACCCTGAGATGAAGAGTCGCATGCTCTTAATGACCCAGCCAGGCACCCCCGTTAAAGAATTTTAGAAATGAAGCAGTTGAGATTGGGGTTGTCCATGAAAGCCTTGAAAAGGCCCTTAAAAAGGTGTTCAGAAAAGATTCTAAAATGAGGAGACCAGCTTTGATTTGATATTTAAATCTGGACCTTTGTAGGGGGCGCCTAGGTGGCTCAGTCAGTTAAACATCTGTCTTCAGCTCAGGTCATGATCCCAAGGTCCTGGGATGGAGCCCCGTGTCAGGCTCCCTGCTCCTCCCTCTCTTCTTTGCTAATTTCCCTGCTTGTGTTCTCTTGCGAGCACACTCATTCTTGATCTCTCAAATAAATAAATAAAATCTTTAAAAACAAAACAAAACAACAAAAAAAAACAAATCTGGTTCTTTGTGGCACCTGGGTGGCTAAGTTTCCTGAGCATCTGACTCTTGATTTCAGCTCATGTCATGATCTCAGGGTAGTGAGGTTGAACCCTGTATTGCACGCCACGCTGCTTGAGATTCTCTCTCCCTCCCTCTGCCCATTCCCTCCTCCCTCCCCTCCCAGCTTTCTTTCACTCTCTCTGTCTGAAATATATAACATCTTTTAAAAGAAAAAAATAAAAAATAAACAAATAAATGGCTGGTCCATTGATCCAGATAGAAAAGGAAACATTCGATGGGTCCTGGGTGGCCCAGTCTTTAAGAGTCCACCTTTGGCTCAGGTCATGATCCTGGGGTCCTCAGATCAAGCCCCGCATCAGGCTCCCTGCTCAGTGGGAAACCTTCTCCCTCTTCTCTCCTGCATGTGTTCCCTCTCTCACTGTGTCTCTCTTTGTCAAATAAATAAAATCTTTTTTTTTTTTAAGATTTTATTTATTTGTCAGAGCGAGAAAGGGAACACAAGCGGGAGAAGTGGGAGAGGGAGAAGCAGGCTTCCTGCTGAGAACCCTGGGATCTCAGAACCCAGAACCCTGGGATCATGACCTGAGCCAAAGGCAGACGCTTAACAACTGAGCCACCCAGGTGCCCCTAAATAAAATCTTCTTAAAAAGAAAAGAAAAGGTCCTCAAGGGGGCCTTGAGACCAAAAAGATTGAGGGTAACCTAAATCTAGAGGCAGAGAGAAGATGAATTATGAAAGCTGACAGTTTCGAAGGGGAAAAAAAGCAAATAGGGACCTGGAAGAGCCCTTCCCTTTAAAAAGTGCTTCATTTACTTGTACTGACCATATGGGAGAAAAGGAAGAGAGGAGGTTGGAAGTGAACTATGAAGAACTAACTACTCTGTGGAAGATAGGATTCTGCTATCCTGGTCCTTGATCTCCTGTTACCAGGAAGAAAATAAAGATAAGAAAGGGAAAGCCTTTTCTTGGCACGGGACAACATTCCCTCGAGTATTAGTTCTCACTATTTTTTCATTGTGAAAATATAACGTGCTTTGATACTTCCATTTCATTAAACAAATAAATGCTGATCTGGCCTTTTTCCTTTTTTTTTTTTTTTTTTTAAGTATACTTTGAAGTGGTCCACTAAATGTTAAGGCCTACAGTTTGAGAGACTACCTCAGGGGTCATTCTGCCCTGTCTGAGGCACCCTTCTCCATCAGTGAGGATAGGATTTATTCAGCATTGTTTTTCTTCCTACAGCATGCGTGAGAAGGCGGTTCGAGAACTGCTTACCCGGCACTGCCAACTATTAGAGACCCCTGAGTCTTGGGCTAAGGAGACTTTCCTGACCCAAAAGCTTTGTGTGCCTGCTGAGTGGATTAATGAGGCCAAAGCAGTGCGAGCACACATGGAATCTGACAAGCACCTGGAGGCCCTCTATTTATTTAAAGCTGGACACTGGAACCGCTGCCACAAATTCATCATCAAGCACTTAGCTTCTGGTGAGTGCTTCAGATTAGGGCCTGTGTCTCCTGGAATCTCCCCAAATTCTTCCAACCTCTGAACCCCATAATTAGTCAGACGGCATTATGCTAAGTGGAATAAGTCAAGAGAAAGACAAAAATGTATGACCTCACTTGTATGTGGAATCTTTTAAAAAATAAAAATGGCTCAGAGATACAGAGAACAGATTGGTGGTTGCCAGAGGTGTGGGGTGGAGGTTGGCAAAATGAGTGAAGGGAGTCAAAAGGTATAAACTTACAGTTACGAAATAAGTCATGAAGGTGAAATATTCATTATACATACATATGTGTATGTATATGTATTTCCCCTTCCTTCCTCTTTTGGATTTCTGCCATGTCCTCCATGTACTTTGAGAACCATATATTTGTGTAGACAGAGTGCTTAATATTTTGTTTCTTCAGATGCCATCATTAATGAGAACTATGACTACCTGAAGGGGTTCTTGGAAGACCTGGCACCTCCAGAGCGCAGCAGCCTAATCCAGGACTGGGAAACATCTGGGCTTGTTTATTTGGACTATATTCGGATCATTGAGATGCTTCACCAGATACAGCAGGTACCTGAATTCCTTAAACTATTGCTTGGTTTTCCTTTTCCCTGGCCCTTAAAGCCACAGAGACCTCAGAATGTCTGAGCAACCTCATTAGCAGAGATGGAACTGTCAGGGCAGGAGGGATATTTTGATGGGGCTGATTTGCTGTAGCCACTATGACACTGTATCAAAATGTAAAAAAACTTCTTTGTTTTGTGCTTATTACCAAATAGTATGTACAGTAGACATTCCTGAGGTTTGTCCACCTATACTCTGCTCCCCTTGTGCAGCCCTTCTTTGAGTGAAAAGCTCAGGGATGAGAGAGATGGTAAGGTCAGAGATTTGGTGAGGGTAATATTTGTCTCACATGTCATTTGTTATGTTTTTAATATTGCAAGTATTAGACTTTTTTTAAGTCTTTATCAAAATGTATTGGCGTCTGTTTCGGTAGTCATAAGATTGGCCTCTGTTGCTTATAGCACAAAGACCAGACTTTCTCTTTTTTTTTAAAGTTCTTTATTTATTTGACAGAGAACAGAGAAATCACAAGTAGGCAGAGAGAGAGGGAGAAGCAGGCTCCCCACCAAGCAGAGAGCCTGATGCGGGGCTCGATCCCAGGACCCTGGGATCATGACCCGAGCCGAAGGCAGAGGCCCAACCCCCAAAGACCAGACTCTTAACCATAGATTTCAAGCCCGCATAGAGGCTTTTACCTGTCACTCATGCCTTCTGCTAGTGTTACCCCACATTCCAGTTGCCAGCCTGCTCTGCTCTCATCACACTAAATTACTCATGGTGTTTCCAACAAAGCTTGTTGTATTTCACTCCTAACATACACACTCATCCTTTAAGATCAAATTGCTATAAGCTCTATTTTGTTCTCCTTTTCCCATAAGAAATGTTAATTGCACTTTCCTTTTTCACTGCCAAAGCACTTGGTACACTTGTTTACCAACTCTATTATAGTTACTTATCCACATCTGTCTCCAAGTTATCATGAGCTCCTTTTGGGGAGATCTACTTTATTTTAAGATTAAAGGCAATAGAGTATAAAGGGTAAGAATCAAGTTCTGAAGCCAAATGGTTCGGTTCAGTTCATGGTTCCCTCACTCACTAACTATGATATGACCTTAAACAAATAACCTTTATTTGGTATAACCTTTATTTGGTATAAAATAAGGTTATTTTATAACCTTATAACCTTTATTTGCTTAATTTATAAGCAAATAAATTAACCTCTCTTTGTCTCCTCTGAAAAGGAAGGGAGGAACACAGACTACCATAGATATCTGACAGAGTTGTCAAAATGATTAAAGTATACTTAAAGTGTTTTAACAGACTACTTTACATGTATTTAGTGATTAGTAATTGTTATCTGTTATCCTTAAAAAAATCCCTACTAACAGAGTGCCTGGCATGTAATATGCATAATTTATTATTTGCTATACTTTTAGGATAAATTAAGAGTATCACCTCTATTATCACTGAAGAAAAGTCTTTTCTAGTTGAACATTAATACATTTATATAACCTAGTTTTTGAGAACTTACTGTGTCCCAAGCACTGGTGGATTTGGGGGACATTAATTAGTGGTATATGTTTTGCCCTTACCAAAGTAATAATTTTGGTGAGGAAGATTTATATATGGGTAAACCAGCAATTACTATACAATGGTAAGTGTAGGGGTTAATCAAAGAGTGTTGTGGCAGCACATAAACGGAGTACCTAACCCAGTCTGAGGCAGTCAATAAGGCTTTCTAGAAGTGGCAACTAAGCTCCTAAGGATGAAAAAGGGTGGGTGGGAACAGAATGCTTCAGCAGAGAGAAGAGCATAAGTCTAGAGATCAGAAATCGTGGTGCTTCCAGGGTTGTTTTTTTCTTTTCTTTTTTTTAAAGATTGATTATTTATTGGGGTGCCTGGATGGCTCAGTGGGTTAAAGCCTCTGCCTTCAGCCCAGGTCACGTTCCCAGGGTCCTGGGATCGAGCCCCGCATTGGGTTCTCTGCTCAGCGGGGAGCCTGCCTCCTCCTGTCTCTCTCTCTGCCTGCCTCTCTGCCTAATTGTGATCTCTCTCTGTCAAATAAATAAATAAAATCTTTAAAAATTTTTTTTAAAAAGATTATTTATTTATTGAGTGAATGAGTGGGGGAGGTGCAGAGGAGAGAGAATCTCCAGCAGACTCCTTGCTGACATGGGGCTCAGTCCCACAACCCTGAGATCATAACCTGAACGGGAATCAGGAGTCAGCCACCCAACCAACTAAGCCACCCAGGCACCCCTCCAGGGAACTTTTAATAAGGTAGTATTGGAGGGTAGAGTGGAGAGGGGAGTTGTGTGGATGTAGTAAAGTCACAGAATCTCTCACCTGGACTGCTGTAGTAGACACCTAATCGGTCTCCCTGCTTCTGCACTTGTTCCTTTACAGTTTATTTCCATGCAACAGCCAGAGTGATCTTTCTGATACATAAGTCATATTGTCTCACTCTCATCTATATCCTTCCAGTGGCCTCTCATTTCACTTAGGATAAAGTGCTCCTTAGCAACTCAGTTAATAAATCTGCATCAATAATTCTTACCTTTTTTGCTGTGGACCTCCTTGACAGTCTGGTGAAGCCCATGGATGGTTGTCTAATGTGCTTTAATGCATAAAATTTAAATTCATAGGATTACAAAAGAAACCAGCTATGTTAAAATATATTGTCAAACTATTAAGAACTTACAGGAGTAAGTGGTTTAACATCTTAAATTTAACAAGCCCAGCAGTGGATCTCCTAACTACTCTAACTTTGGTGAAGTACTGTATTTAAAAATCACTAACAATTGTAATGTAATATGGAAATAGCTGTGATGTCTGTTGATCACAAAGTCTCCGTTATTTCTTGAAATCTGCATTAATAATTAAATGCTAATGTACAGTAAAAAGTCGGTAAAAAGAAATGTTATTTTTCCCGGTCCAAGTTCATAGAGTGTGAATTCTGAGGACATCCAGTTATGATCCTGTGGTGTATAAAACCTCTCCAGTTTTATCTTTTTCTCTTCTCCTCTTTGAACTCTGCGTTTTAGCTACCTAAACTTCCTTTGCATTCCCATCTTGCAGTTTTAGCTGTTCTCTTTGCCTAGAAAGCTTGTCCCTCTATCCTTATTCAGGTCTCCACAAAGATATGACTTTCTTCAGAAAAGCCTTTCCCGATCCCCCAATCTGAAGTAGCCATCCAGTTTTTCTGCCATATCACCTTGCTTAAATGATCTGCACAGCTTGTGATTCTTCAAGGTTTATCTCTACCTGATCATCTCTTTATTTTTCATGAGTTTCCTGAGAGCAAAGACCTCATTGTATTTACTACCCTTAAAGGTCCAGTTAAAGGCTGATTTCTTGTGGACAAAAAAAAAAAAAAAAAACTTGCAAGAGGCTGGGGCACCTGGGTGGCTCAGTCAGTTGAGCATCTGCCTTTGGCTCAGGTCATGATCCCAAGGTCCTGAGTTGAGCCCCATATCAGGCTCCCTGCTCAGTGGGAAGCCTGATTGTCCCTCTCCTGCTACCCCTGCTTGTGCACATCACCACTCCCCCCCCCACCCCGGTCAAATCAATCAATCAATCAATCTTTTTAAAAAGTACTTGTAGAGGCATTAACTGGTAGAATCTGCAAAGCCCTCCCTAAAGTAGATTCAATGAGAAAGATGCTTTGTGTAAGGGTTGGGTGAGCATTTAGAGAAGGAGGAGGTGATAGGATACTTAGCAAGTAAGGTGGTTTAACTGAAGAGTTTCA
Source organism: Lutra lutra (assembly GCF_902655055.1). Lineage (NCBI taxonomy): Eukaryota > Metazoa > Chordata > Mammalia > Carnivora > Mustelidae > Lutra > Lutra lutra. Next base: position 58,079,576 of record NC_062287.1, on the reverse strand, counting down.
GAGAGGGGGAGCCAACCAAGAGTCATATGTGAGACAAGCAGGGATAAGATGCTGCTGGAAAGTATTCAGAATGTAAGTAAAGAATAAAAATTCAGGTTTCTGGCTGACTCAGAAGAGCATGTGACTGTTGATCTTGGGATTGTGAGTTCAAGCCCATGTTGGGGGTAGAGATTACTTTAATAAATAAATAAACTTTCAGAAAATTTTAAAAATACAGACTTGATTTTTAGAAACATCACTGTGGCTACCATATGGTAGGGAAAAGGATGTAATAGGGATGACACTGAAGATCATGATCAAGCTCTTAAGATTTTTTCAAGTAAGAAGTAATGGTATCCTGAGCTAGGGCAATGGCTCTGGAAAGGAGAATGGAAGATTATTAGGCTAAAGATTTAGGAATCATCAGCATATTGATCATAATTGGAGCCATAGGTGGGGCGCCTGAGTGGCTCAGTAGGTTAAGCATCCAACTCTTGGTTTCAGCTCAGGTTGTGATCTCAGGGTCATGGGATCAAGTCTCAAGTTGGGGTCCACACTCAGCACGGAGTCTGCTTGGGGTTCTCTGCCTTTCACTCTTCCTATCCCTTCCCCTGTTTGCACATGCACTCTCTTTCTTCCTCTCTCAAATTAATTTAAAATAATAATAATTGGGGCCATGGGAGTAGATAGCAACACAAAAGAGAGGAATACAGTGAGAATAGGGCCTGCATTATTTTAAGAAGGGTTGTGAATGTGGAGTTAGGATACCTAAATTCCAGGCTAGTTTGGGCTCTACTTCTTAGTTGCTCTCTACTCTTAACTAATATAATCTCACCGAGTCCAGATTTATCTCGATTTTTGAGACCATATTAAGGCTTGCTAGTTACGGTGGTTTATTAATGCTGATTTCAAGACTTAACCAGTTCAAGGCTTTGTATACCCTGTTACTTCCTCTTGTGAATTATTGCTGAGGTTGTGTTTTGTCCTCAGTGATCAGGCTGGATAGTGGTGACATGACACTGCCACCCAGCCTCCTGGGTTTTTTCCTGTTGTTTCAGAGTTTTGCATAGTCAGTCTGTGGATGGAATCGGGGTGATGGGAGCTCTTCTTGATCTAACTGGTTTCTCTGCTTCTTTGTAGGTGGATTGCTCAGTTTATGAACTTGAGCAGTTACACACCAAAGTGATCTCTCTGTGCAATCGCATACAGCAGATGCAGTGTTACAATGCCAAGGATCTCCTGGCCCAGTCAGGTAAGCCTCCACGCTCTGCCTGCTTCCTGCCTGCTTGCTTCCTGTCTTCATGATTGCTATACCTCTGCCCCGATGCACACCCTTACCAGCCCTCGTCCTTGATGCCTACTTCATTTTTTTCTCTCCAGACATGGCCAAACGTGCAGCCAACCTGCTGCGGGTGGTATGGAGCCTTCAGCGTGCACCTGAAACAACCTCCGACTCGACACCAGACCCTCAGCGAGTTCCTTTGGGCCTCTTGGCTCCCCACGTTGGCCAGCTCCCCATGCCTGAGGACTATGCCTTGGAGGAACTGCGTGGCCTCACACAGTCCTACCTGCGAGAATTGACTGTTGGGAGCCAGTGAACCCCAGGTTCCTCCCACCACACTCAACATGCTTATTCACACTCACCACACAGAGATCCCCTGCATTGAATTGATTGGCACTATTAGCCAATCTTGGTTGGCTATGGAATCCTTCCTCTTTTCCTGCTGCCCCAAGCAGCAACCACCATTTGTTCAGGGCTTTTGTTAATAACTGAACAAAGCATAAGGGCTTTTAGAACCCAAAAAAGGAACCAAGTCTCTTTTTTACCATCTTTAAGAGCATTCCCCCCCCCCTTTTAAAAAAATGGTCAATAAAATACCTTTCGCAGAATATCCCCCAGAGAACCAGGGAATCCTTTCCACTCTCAGCTGTTCTGGATCTTGTGACCCACCATACCAACCTGCTACCCTACTCCTACCTTAGCCCTTTTGTAATAGGACAAATGTTGATCAAAGATTGTCCTTCCTTAACAGATAAACTATCCACAGAAGGAAGGAAAATTTGTCTCTTAAGTGGGCTGATGAGTTAACACTGTTTTAGAGTCAAAAGAGGGTTGGACTGAGTTAGGAAACAGAACAGAGTCTTTCTGACTCATTTAGGGTAGAAGTGAGTGCCTGCCATGAAGGGATGGATCTTTAAGGCTTGTTTGTTCCTGCCTTGAATGTTGCATGAACATCAGACTTATCCTACTACCATGTGCAGGAACTCTTGGTCACAGACTCCATGTCTCTGGGAAGCTCCAAAACTCAATTTGGTCCCTGGTTTTCAGTCATCTTGCTAGGCTTCCTGTCTAGATTTGCCTGAAGAGTTTGAATAAAACATGGCAGGTTGGGTAGTCCACCCTGTCCTTCCTATTCTAGCCCAAAGCATTTCCTACCCATCATCTATAGTTCCAGAACATAAAACCGTTACTGAGGCAGGCAGGGAGCCGGGCTTTACAGGCAAGAGGAGGGCCTTTGCTACACTGCTGTCAGCTATGGGGAGTCCCAGGTAAAGGCCTGTGACAGCTGGAATTAAGAGCTGTCATAAACAACATGGCCACCTCTGGGTCTTTATGCATGAAGATTATGTAAAGGTTTTTATTAAAAAGTATATATATATATAAATAAATGATCTAGATTATTTTCCTCTTTTTCTGAAGCTACTTTCTTAAAAAAAATAAAATGTTTATAGCATTCCTGCTATTGGCTTTCCCTTTGTGTTTTTTTGAGCCTTCTTATTCCAAGGATCTTTACAGTGGCCTTGGTTGATTTGCAGTCTGAAGGGAGATGGCCCATGGGTTAAAGAAAGAACAATCAAAGGGCAAATTTAGGGTGAGGGGGTTGAGATTATTAGTTAATCCTGACTGCTTATATTTTTTTTTAAGGTTTTATCCACTTATTTGAGAGAGAGAGAGGGGTCGAAGAGGGTGAGCAGCAGAAGGAGAGGGAGAAGCAGACTCCCCACTGAGCAGGGAACCCAATGCAGGGCTCGGTTCCAGAACCCTGGGATCATGACCTGAGCTGAAGGCAGACGCTTTATCAACCAAGCCACCCAGGTGCCCCTGACTGCGTATATTTATATAAATACATTTATAAGTATATATTTATGTTTGGCTTCCCAGTGGGGGATATGGGAAAAGTCTCATTGCCCTTAGGAATGTACTTAGGATTCAAAGCTTGGCTTTTCCATCCTGGCAGTTTTTTTGTTTTTTTTAAACTTGAGTCATACTTCACTCTTAATTTCATTTTCCATTGTGTAAAGGGGATGATGATCTTAGATATTTGCTGCTAAACACAGTTGTTTTCCAGAGGGAGCAAATAAGTCTGATGTGTACTATTTGGATTTTTTTTTTCTTTCTGTTAAACTGAAGGTGTGAGCAAATTCCAGTTAGTATTAGGCCATAGACATTGGGACATGGAGGAATTTTTTTTTTTTTAAGATTTTATTTATTTGTCAGAGAGAGCGAGGGAGAGAGAGTGAGCACAGGCAGACAGAATGGCAGGCAGAGGCAGAGGGAGAAGCAGGCTCCCTGACGAGCAAGGAGCCCGATGCGGGACTCGATCCCAGGACGCTGGGATCATGACCTGAGCCGAAGGCAGCTGCTTAACCAACTGAGCCACCCAGGCATCCCAACATGGAGGAATTTGGAGATAAAGCAGGTTGGATCTGGGGCTATAATTTAGACTCCCAAGGACAAGGGTAACTCCTGGGAATCTCTCTCCATTACTGTGAACCTGAGTCAGAGTATTGCTGGGCTTCGGGTAAGGAAGTCCAGTTGTGGTTACCTTATGAGAGGTCTTTTATAGAGAGTGTGCTATAGAAAGCACTTTAGAAGTGCTAAGAATTGTGCATATGGGCAGTATTTCCTTTTATAAGTATTTCATATATATATGTATATATATACATATACATATATGGCTCTAAGTCAAATGTTTATCATAGCTGTGTTACATCAGAGTCAGAGTTACAGTTCAAAGTTAATGATAAAGAAGCTCTTTTATATTTCAAAATTCCATTGAAATAAAAAAAAATTAAGTTTCTCAGAAATATAAAAACAGGACAGCTGACAGAATGGGAGAAGATATTTGCAAACAACATATCAGATAAAGGGCTAGTATCCAAAATCTATAAAGAACTTATCAAACTCAACACCCAAAGAACAAATAATCCAATCAAGAAATGGGCAGAGGACATGAATAGACATATCTGCAAAGACGACATCCAGATGGCCAGCCCACACATTAAAAAGTGCTCCACATCACTCGGCATCAGGGAAATACAAATCAAAAGGGCAATGAGATACCGCCTCACACCAGTCAGAATGGCTAAAATTAACAAGTCAGGAAATGACAGATGCTGGCAAGGATGCAGAGAAATCACAACAGAAATCACACTGTTGGTGAGAATGCAAGCTGGTGCAACCACTCTGGAAGACAGCATGGAGTTCCTCAAAAAGTTGAAAATAGAGCTACCCTACGACCCAGCAATCACATAGTCATCCAAAGGGGCATATGTGCCCAAATGTTTATAGCAGCAATGTCCACAATAGCTAAACTATGGAAACAACCTAGGTGTCCATCAACAGATGAATGGATAAAGAAGACATGGTATACACACACACACACACACACACACACACACACACACACACACACACACAGAGGAATACTATGCAGCCATCAAAAGAAATGAAATCTTGCCTTTTGCAATGACGTGGATGGAACTAGAGGGTATTATGCTGAGGTAAATAAGTCAATCAGAGAAAGACAATTATATGATCTCCCTGATATGAAGAATTTGAGAAGCAATGTGGGAGATTTGGGGGGTAGGGAAGGAAAAAATGAAATAAGTTGGGATTGGGAAGGAGACAAACCATAAGAGACTTTTTTTTTTTAATTTATTTGGCAGACAGAGATCACAAGTAGGCAGAGAGGCAGGCAGAGAGAGAGGAGAAAGCAGGCTCTCCACAGAGCAGGGAGCCCGATGCGGGGCTCGATCCCAGGACCCTGGGACCATGACCCGAGCCGAAGGCAGAGGCTTTAACCCACTGAGCCACCCAGGCGCCCCCCGTAAGAGACTCTTAATCTCACAAACAGGGTTGCTGGGGGAAGGGGGTAGGAGGTGGTGGTTGAGTTACGGACATTGGGGAGGGTATGTGCTATGGTGAGTGCTGTCAAGTGAGTAAACCTGGCGATTCACAGACCTGTACCCCTGGGGCAAATAATACATTATATGTTAATAAAAAATATATAAAATCCTTTTCTCAAAACTCAACAGACTACAACTACATACAACTTCATACAACATCCAAAGTAAGTGTATTTCCTTGGCAGAGTGCTGGAGTAATGCCAAAATCAAAATCAGGAAAAGTTTAGAGATTAAATGTTAGATTACCCAAGCGGAGGCCTCCAGGGTAGCTGCTCTTTTCAGATGTTTTACTCTTTGACCCAGTTGCTACTTTTTATTAACAGAAAATTACTCCAGATTTTTTGTTGTTTTTCAAAGAACCAGCTCTTCAACTTACCAGTTTTACCAGAGTTCTGTATTATAATGTTTGATTTCTAGTTTAAATTTTTTTTTTAGATTATATTTATTTATTTGACAGACTCTGTGAGAGAGGGAACACAAGCAGAGGGAGTGGGAGAGGAGAGAGAAGCAGGCTTCCCCCCAAGCAGGGAGCCTGATGCGGGGCTTGATCCCAGGACGCTGGGATCATGACCGGAGCCGAAGGCAGATGTTTAATGACTGAGCCACTCAGGTGCCCCATAAATGTTCATTTCTTATGTTTTCCTAAGGTTTTTCTTTTTTTTAACCTTTTACTGTAGAAATTTCCACCCAGGCAAAAGTAAAATGATGTAATGAATCCACATTCAACATTTTGACAGTTCTCCAATATTACTTTATCTTTACCTCCATTGTTATTCTACCCACCCCACAATGGTATTTCTAAGGCAGGGCATCATTTCATCAATACCTAAGCATTTCTAACAAGTATTTTTTAATTTTTTCTTAGAGAAGGCATGTGTGAGTGGGGTGGAAGGGCAAAAAGAGCAGGAGAATCTTAAACAGGCTCTACACCCAGCACAGAGCCTGATGCAGGGCTCAATCTGACGACCCTGAGATCAGGACATGAGTTGAAAGCAAGAGTCAGATGCTTAACCGACTGAGCCACCCAGGCGCCCCTCTAACAGGTAAGTTTTTATAAACACAGTCACAGCACCCTTGTCCTACCATCAAAACCAGCAATAATTCCTAGTAACAACTAATACCCTCTGCATTTCTAAATTTCCCCAGTTGTCTCAAACTAAATTTTTATGGTTGAATTGAGATTTGTTTGTTTATTTTTGAGAGAGAGAGAACATGTGTGAGCATGGTGGGGAAGGGCAGAGGGAGAGAGAGAATCTCAAGCAGACTCCCTGCTGAGAGTGGAGCCCAATGCCAGGCTCGAACCAACAACTCTGAGATCGTAACCTGAGCTGAAATCAAGAGTCAGACAATCAACTGAGCCACCCGGGCACCCCATGGTTGAATTGTTTGAATTCGGATCTTAACAGGGTCCACACTTTGCATTTGGTTGATTAGTTTCAAGTATCTTTATTACCAGTGTTCCTTTTCTTTTCTCTCTTTTTAAAAAAATGTCCTTTATTTGTTAAAGTAACTGGGTCATTTGTCCTCTAGGATCAAGAACTAGGAGTTTCTAGGTTTGGCTGGTTGTGCCTCTATTTCCTATATACTGCTTCTTCCTATATACTCCCCTTTACTTCTTAGATACTGCTGGTTAGATCTAGAGGTTTGATTAGATTCAATTTCCTTCTTCCAGCCCCCCGCCGCCACCCTGCACTCCCCACCCTCCTCCTCCCCAGTTAGTAGATGGTGGTGTGTTTTATCATTTTCAGAAGACACACGTTTGGTTCTCCCACTTTTTTTTTTTTTAAGATTTTTCATTTATTTATTTGACAGGGATCACAAGTAGGCAGAGAGGCAAGCAGAGAGAGAAGGGGAAGCAGGCTCCCTGCTGAGCAGAGAGCCTGATGCGGACCCTGATCCCATGACCTGAGTGGAAGGCAGAGGCTTTAACCCACTGAGCCACCCAGGTGCCCCTGGATTTTTCTTTTCAATATAACATTTTCACCCCAAACTACAGTAAGTATGTTATAAGAAATATTTTAGCTTTTTTTTTTTTTCATGTAAACTCCAATTTACACATCAGTCTTTAGTCAGAGACTACACTATGGAAATGAGACAGGGAAACTGAAGGGACCCCAGGAGAGAAAAGGCTGGGTTTTTTCCCTTTGCTACTTTCTTGGCTTCTCTTCTCACTAGGACCTGCACCCCCAGCGCACTTCACTCGGGCCGTTTAATGCAAATAGCCTATGTCCTCCTTGTAAGGGAGAAGAGCTAATGATTCTTTAGCATAAATAACATCTAAGAAGGACCAGATGAGAATGACCAGAGGAAGCTATCATATGTGCATTTGACACCAGGGGAGCCAGACATCTCAACACCAAGACCCCCTGGCTCCAAAGAATAACACCTGGGCCCTCGTCTTTGTTCTAACCAGTTCCTGAATGCCTGAGAGGACATGGACGCTAGACCACCATCCTCACTAAAACCCCCAGGTCCTGAACAAAGATGAAATTCATGTTATTTTCCTCTAAGTCTCCCAGATACTCTGTATCTCTATGTATCTTTAATAAGCTGTTTCACCACGGGCTGGCTCACATTTTATCTTTATCCTGTGTGAAGCCAAGAACCCTCTTGGCTGGTCCTGAGAGACATCCCCACCCCCAACCCCAGCCTACTGGAATCAGAATTTGTTTTTTTCTCTCTTTTTTAAAGATTTTATTTATTTAAGAGAGAGAGCATGCACCACTAAGGAGGAGGGGCAGAGGAAGAGGTAGAAGCAGACTCCTTGATGAACAGGGAGCCCAACACCAACACCAACATGGGACTCAATCCCATGATCTGAGCAGAAGGCAGATGCTTAACCAACGGAGCCACCCAGGTGTTCCAAGAATTTGAACTGTGTGTCATATGTAGATGAATTCCAAATGTGTTGTTTTGCAAATTGAAGCTAAACAGATAAGCATGTTTAACTCTTCAGTCTGTTCTATATGTGCACTACTTCCTTGCTGTTTTGAAGCACTCTTGAAGTTAGCCTTTATTTTGCCCTAGAGGTAGTCGGCAAAACATTTTTTAATTATTTTTTTAAAGATTTTATTTATTTATTTGACAGAGAGAGATCACAAGTAGACAGAGAGGCAGGCAGAGAGAGAGAGGAGGAAGCAGGCTCCCTGCTGAGCAGAGAGCCCGATGCGGGACTCGATCCCAGGACCCTGAGACCATGACCTGAGCCGAAGGCAGCGGCTTAACCCACTGAGCCACCCAAGAGCCCCAAACATTTTTTTTTTTAAGGAAACTCTTGGGGCACCTAGGAATAAAGGAAACTCTACCCCAAATGTGAGGCTCATGACTCAGAGATCAAGAGTTGCATGCTCTAGCAACTGAGCCAGCTACGTGCCCCTGCAAAATATTATTACTTTTTTAAAGATTTTATTTATTTATTTGGCAGAGAGAGAAAGCACAGCAGGGGGTGTAGCAAGTAGAGGGAGAAGGAGAAGCAGGCTCCCTACTCCCCGATGTGGGGCTCTATCCCAGCACCCTAAGATCATGACCTGAGACAAAGGCAGATGCTTAACGAACTGAGCCACCCAGGTGCCCTGCAAAACATTATTTTTAAGTGTAATTTCTTGTACCCCTATAAGACTGAATAATTGCTGCTGAAAATGGTACAGTAAAAAAGAATGTATCTTTCACCCTCACACCCATTTCTCCAAATACCAACCACCCACTCTTAAGTCTTTATTCTTTGGTAGGTATAGTAAACCTGCATTACATTAGTTATGAACCAACAAATTGATTTAAATTCTATATTTTACATTATTATATAGAAAAATTCACTTTTATTTTGGTGTGCATTTCTGTTAATTTCAACACATACAGATTTGTATAACTACTCCACGGTCATAAAATGTTCTGTTATCCAAAAAACTCCCTCTTCCTATCCTTTTGTAGTCATACCCTACTCATTGCTAACTCCTGGCAACTGTTCTCCTTCACCATTGTTTTAAGATTTTATTTACTTGATAGAGAGAGAGCCAGAGAAACCACAAGCAGAGGGAGCAGCAGAGGGAGAGGGAGAAGCAGACTCCATACTGGGCAGGGAGCCCGAGACAGGGCTCTGTCCCAGGCCCCAGGATCATGACCTGAGCCGAAGGTAGACGCTAAACCAACTGAGCCACCCAGGCACCCCGATTGCTTTTCTTTCTTTTTTTTTTTTTTAAGATTTTATTTATTTATTTATTTGACAGAGATCACAAGTAGGCAGAGAGACAGACAGAGAGAGAGAGGAAGGGAAGCAGGCTCCCTGCTGAGCAGAGAGCCCAATGTGGGACTCGATCCCAGGATCATGACCTGAGCCGAAGGCAGAGGCTTTAACCCACTGAGCCACCCAGGCGCCCCACCGATTGTTTTTCTTAATAGAATGAAATATAAATGGATTCATATAATACGTAATCTTTTGTTATTAACTTCTTTCACTTAGTATAATATTTTCAAGGTTCATCCATGTTGTAGCAGGCATCAATACTTCATTCCATTAAAAATAACTTTTTAAAAGATTGTATTTATTTGACAGAGACACAGAGAGAAACACAAACAGGGGGAGTGTGAGGAGAAGCAGGCTTCCCACTGAGCAGGGAGCCTGACGTGGGGCTTGATCCCAGGATCCTGAGATCATGACTTGAGCTGACAGCAGGTGCTTCATGACTGAGCCACCCAGGCACCCCTCCATTTAAAAAAATTTTTTATTAAGACAATTTTTTTAGAGGAGTTTTAAGGTTACAGCAAAATTGAATGGAAGGTACAGAGATTTCCCATATTCCCCTGCCCCTACACATGCATAACCTCCTCTATTATCAACATTTCCCACCAGTATGGTACCAGTTGATGAACCTATGTTGACACTTCTTTATCACCCAAAGTCTACAGGTAGTGAACTTTACATTGTTGATTCTTGGTGTATGGCACATTCTATATGTTTAGACAAATGTATAATGACATATATCCACCGTTATGATATCATACAGGGTAATTTCATTGCCCTAAAAATCCTCTGTGTTCTGCAGATTCATCTCCTTGGCCCCACCTACCACCCCCAGCAACCACTGAACTTTTTACTATCTTCATAGTTTTGTCTTTTCCAGAATTTCATGTAGTTGGAATCAATACAGTATACAGCCCTTTCAGACACTGCTTTCATCATATTGTATTAACATGCTTTTAAATTTCCCCCATGTCTTTTCTTAGCTTAATAGCTCATTTCATCTTAGTATTGAATAGCAAATAGTCCATTGTCTGATGTAGTTTATCTATCCATTCATCAAAGGACACTTTTTTTTTTCCCTTCTGGGTTTATGGGTTTGTGATTTTCCTTTGTTTTTAAATTTTTTGTTTCTTAAAAATTTTACATGGTTTATATTGTTTGGTTTTGAGAAATTCTTGTATATATTCTGCATGCAAGTTCTTTGCTGGCTATGTAATTTGTAAATATTTTCTCACAATCTATAGTTTGTCTTCCTAGTATCTCAATAGTGTCTTTACAGTCTCTGCCTTTTAATGTTTTTAGGCCATTTACATTTACTGTAAATATTGATAAATTTGAATTTAGGGTTAACATTTTATTTTTTTATTTTATTTTTTATTTTTTTAAAGACTTTATTCATTTGACAGAGAGAGATCACAAGTAGATGGAGAGGCAGGCAGAGAGAGAGAGAGAGGGAAGCAGGCTCCCTGCCGAGCAGAGAGCCCGATGCGGGACTGGATCCCAGGACCCTGAGATCATGACCTGAGCCGAAGGCAGTGGCCCAACCCACTGAGCCACCCAGGCGCCCTAGGTTTAACATTTTATTATTCTATTTTTGTTCCCTTGTTTTTGTTCGTCTCTTTCCCCTCTCAGCCGTTATCTCTTTAATGCTGACTCTCCCCATTCTCTGATTTTCTCCTTCTGAAGTTCTGATTAAGTATATATTTAACCTTCACATTTTTCTTCTGCTTCCTAACCTCTTATTTTCTTTCTTTTTATCTTCCTGGTTTGTATTTATAATTTCTTCAACTCTGTCTTTAAATTCATTAGTTATATCTTCAACTGTCTCTGTTCTGTTAATTTTTTTTAAAGATTTTATTTATTTATTTGACAGAGAGAGATCACAAGTAGACAGAGAGGCAGGCAGAGAGAGAGGGAGGGAAGCAGGCTCCCTGCTGAGCAGAGAGCCCGACTCGGGACTCAATCCCAGGACCCTGAGATCATGACCTGAGCAGAAAGCAGCAGCTTAACCCACTGAGCCACTCAGGCGCCCCTGTTCTGTTAATTTTTAAATTATTAATTTCAGTAAATTATGTGGTTGCTTTTTATTTTTTATTATTTTTTAAAGATTTTATTTATTTTATTTTGACAGAGAGAGATCACAAGTAGGCAGAGAGGCAAGCAGAGAGAGAGAGAGAGAGGAGGAAGCAGGCTCCCTGCTGAGCAGAGAGCCCAATGTGGGGCTCAATCCCAGGACCCTGGGATCATGACCCGAGCCGAAGGCAGAGACTTTAACCCACTGAGCCACCTAGGTGCCCCTGTGGTTGCTTTTTAAACCTTAGTGTTCATTTTTTTTTTAAAGATTTATTTATTTATTTGATGGAGAGAGAGAGATCACAAGCAGGCAGAGAGGCAGGCAGAGAGAGAGGGGGGAGAAGCAGGCTCCCTGCTGAGCAGAGAGCCCGACGCAGGGCTCGATCCCAGGACCCTGAGATCATGACCTGAGCCGAAGGCAGAGGCTTAACCCACTGAGCCACCCAGGCGCCCCAGTGTTCATTTTTTTAAATTAACATATAATTTATTGTTTCAGGGGTACAGGTATGTGATTCATCAGTCTTACACAACACACAGTGTTCACTATAACATATACCCTCCCCAGTGTCCATTACCCAGCCACCCCATCCCTCCCACCCCCCTCCACTCCAGCAACCCTCACTTTGTTTCTGAGATTAAAAGTCTCTTATGGTTTGTCTCCCTCTCTGGTTTCCTCTTGTTTCATTTTTTCCTCTCTTCCCCTATGATCCCCTGCTTTGTTTCTCAAATTCTACATATCAGTGAGATCATATGATAATTATGCTTAGCATAATACCCTCTAGTTCCATCCACATCGTTGCAAATGCCAAGATTTCATTTGGATAATATTCCTTTGTGTGTGTGTGTATATATATATATATATATATATATATATATATATATATATATGGTGTTTATCTATTGATGGACATCTGAGCTCTTTCCATAGTTTGGCTCTTGTGGACATTGCTGCTATAAACATTGGGGTGCAGGTGTCTCTTTGGATCACTACCTTTGTATCTTTGGGGTAAATACCCAGTAGTGCAATTGCTGGTCATAGGATAGCTCTATTTTCAACTTTTTGAGGAACCTCCATACTGTCTTCCAGAGTGGCTACACCAGCTTGCATTCCCACCAACAGTATAGGAGGCTTCCTCCTTCTCAAAATCCTCACCAATATCTGTTGTTTCCTGACTAGTTAATTTTTACCTGCTCATTTTTTATAGTTCTCTTATTCTTTAATAAATTTTCAATCCTTTGTATTTAAATCATATTATGCATACATATACTTTGTTTTTAAAATTGGCTGTATAGTTGTAGCATAGAAAGGCATGAACTCTGGGGTACCTGAATGGCTCAGTTGGTTCAGCATCTGCCTTTGGTTCAGGTCATGATGTCAGGGTCCTGGGATGAAGCCCCACATTGGGCTCCCTGCTATGTGGGGAGTCTGCTTCTCCCTCTGTCCCCCGCCCCCAACCCAACTTGTGCTCTCTCTCTCTCAAATAAAATCCTTAAAAATTTTTTTTAGAAAGACATGGACTCCAATTATCAGTATTTAAATCCTGAGTCCATTGGTATATATTATGGAATCTTGAATAAGTTATTCCTGTGCCTAAGTTACCTCATTTATAAAATGGAACAGATAATAGTATTTACTTTATAGGGTGTTGTGAGAATTATGAATTAATGTATGTTACAGTGCTTAGAGCAATACCTAAAATATACTATTCAAATTATTATTAATTAAAATGTTCAATATTTGTGATTGCTCTTGTTTCTGTGGTTGTTTTCTTGTTTCAGCTAATTCTCATTCACGATGGAGTATGATATTTTTGGCAACAGCTTTATTGAGATATAATTCACATACACATACCATACAATTACCCATTTAAAGATTTTATTTTTAAGTAATCTCTACACCCAGTGTGAGGCTCAAACTTACAACACTGAGATCAAGCTCTCATGCTGTACCAACTGAGCCAGCCAGGCACCCCTACCTACAATTACCCATTTAATGTATACAATCACCCTTATTACAAAGCTGGACAAAGACACTACAAGAAAACTACAGACCAGTATCTTGCATGAACATTGATGCATAAATCCTCAACAGAATACCAGCAAATTTAATTCAGCAGCATAGCAAAAGGATTACACACCAGGACCAAGTGGGATTTATTTCTGAAATGCAAGGATGGTTCAACATATGAAAATCAATCAATGTAATATACCACATTAACAGAATGGGGGGGAAGCACATGATCATCTTAATTTATACAGAAAAAGTATTTGACAGAATTCAATATTCTTTCATGATAAAGACACTTAACAAACTAGGAATAGAAGGAAGCTACCTTAACATAATAAAAGCCATATATAGGGGCGCCTGGGTGGCTCAGTCAGTTAAGTGTCCAACTCTTTGTTTCAGCTCAGGTCATGATTTCAGGGTCTTGGAATTGAGCCCTGTGTCAGGCTGTGCACTTGCCAGGGAGTCTGCTTGAGGATTTTCTCTCCTTCTCCCTCTACCCCTCCCACTGCTCCCACTTTCTCTCTCTCTCTCCCCCCCTTTCTCTCAAATAAATCTTTAAAAATAAATAAAAGCCATATATGAAAACCCACAACAGGGACGCCTGGGTGGCTCAGTTGGTTGGACGACTGCCTTCGGCTCAGGTCATGATCCTGGAGTCCTGGGATCGAGTCCCACATCGGGCTCCCAGCTCCATGGGGAGTCTGCTTCTCCCTCTGACCTTCTCCTCGCTCATGCTCTCTCTCACTGTCTCTCTCTCAAATAAATAAATAAAAATCTTTATAAAAAAAAAAGAAGAAAAGAAAACCCACAACAAACATCATACTCAATGGTGAAAGAATGAAAGCTTTTCCTCTAAGATCAGGAAAGAGATAAGGATATCTACTTTCACCACTTAAATTCAACATAATATTGGAAGTTCTAGCCAGAGCGATTAGGAAAAAAAGACAAATAAAAGATATCCGAATGGGAAAGGAAAAAGTAAAAGCTGTTTGCAGATGATATGATCTTATATGTAGAAAACCCTAAAGATTACACCAAACAATGACGACAATAATGACACAGTTCAACAACAACACTGTTAGAACTAATAGATGCATTCAAAGTAGCAGTACACAAAATCAACATTCAAAAATCAGCTGCATTCTATACACTAACAATGAGCAATCCAAAAAGGAAATCCAATTTTCCATTTTCAATAGCATCAAAAAGAATAAAATCATTCGGAATAAACATAACCAGGGAGGCAAAACCATGTACACTGAAAAGTGTAACACTGCTTAAAAGAAATTAAGACACAAATGGAAAGACATCTCACATTCGTGGAATGGAAAACTTAAAATGTCTACTAACCAAAGTGATCTATAGCTGTAATGCAATCCATCTCCAAATCTCAGTGGCTTTTTTTTTCCCCCAGAAATATAAAAATCCAAACTAAAATTCATAAGGAATCTCAAGGGACTCTAATAACCAAAACAGTCCTGTCTAAAAGAACAAAGCTGGAGAACTCACATTTCCTGACTTTAAAACTTAATGCAAGGCTATAGTAATCAAAACAGTGCTGGGGCACCTGGGTGGCTCAGTGGGTTAGGCCCCTGCCTTCAGCTCAGGTCATGATCTCAGGGTCCTGGGATTGAGCCCTGCATCAGGCTCTCTGCTCAGCGGGGAGCCTACTTCCCCCTCTCTCTCTGCCCACCTCTCTGCCTACCTATGATCTCTCTCTCTGTCAAAAAAATGCATAAATCCTTAAAAAAAAAAAAAACCAAACCAGTGTGGTATGGGCATAAAAACAGACATATAGACTAATGGACTAGAACAGAGAGCCCAGGAATAAACCCTCACATATATGGTCAAATGATTTTTGATAAGGGTGCCAAGACCATTCAATGGGAGAAAGGACAGTCTTTTCAACAAATGATGCTAGGAAAACTGGATATCCACATGCAAAGAAATGAACTTGGACCTTTATGTAAACACCATGCACAAAAATTAAAGATGGATCAAAGACTTATTAAATGTAAGAACTGAAACTATAAAACTCTTAGAAGAAAATATAGGGCAAAAACTTTGCAACATTGGATATGGCAATGATTTATTGGATATGAATTCAAAGTGCAGGCAAAAAAATAATATATATAGACAAATTAAGCTTTATAAAATATTTAAAATTTTGTTCACCAAAAAAATAAATCAACTGAGAAAAAAAGCAACCCATAGAATGGAAGAAAACATCTGCAAATTACACACCTCATAAGGGATTGATATGCTGAATACAAAAAGAACTCCTAGAACACAACAACAAAACCCAATTTAATAAATGGACAAAGGACTTGAAAAGACATTTCTCCAAAGAAGACATACAATGGCCAATGAACACATGATACGATGCTTAACCACTAATTAGGGGAATGTAAATCAAATACAGTGAGATATGACTTTGTGCCCATTAGGATGGCTAGTATAAAAACAAAACAAAACAAAATAAAGTAACAGCTGTTGGTGAGGATGTGGAGAAATGGGAACCACTGAACCCTGTTGGTGGGGAAAAAATATTATAGCCACTGTAGAAAGTAGTATGGCGATTACTCAAATTAAAAATAATTTTTAATTTTTTAATTAATTTTTTTAATTAAAAATTTAAAAAATAAAAAATAGAATTACCATATGACCTAGCAATTTCATTTCTGAGTATATAATCCAAAAGAACTGAAAGCAAAGTCTTGAAGAAATATTTCTACTTCCTTACGCAGCAGTATTATTCACACTAGCTAAAATGTGGAAGCAACCTAAGTATTCCTCAGGGAATGAATGGATAAGCAAAATGTAGTATATACTTACAATAAAATATATACAGCCTTAAAATAAGGAAGTTCTGACATGTAAAAAATGAATGAATCTTGAGGATATTACTATGCAAAGTGAAATCAGCTAATCTCAAAAAGACAAATACGTGATTTAGGGGTGCCTGGGTGGCTTAGTAAATTAACATCTGCCTTCAATTCAGGTCATCATCCCAGGGTCCTGGGATTGAGCCCCACGTTGGGCTCGTGGTTCAGCAGGGAGTCTGCTTCTCTCTCAGCCTCTGCCCCTTTCCCCCCTGCTCGTGCTGTTTCCCTCATAAATAAAATCTTTTTTTTTTAAATGATGAATATGTGATTCCACTCACATGAGCTATTAAGTCAAAATCATGGAGAGAGAAAGTGGAATAGTGGTTGCCTGGGGGTAGGGGCTTGTGAATCTAAGGGTGTGCTCCTGAAGATAGAATATTCTAACTAATTCACTGGGATTATAGTATAAATGTTTTTTGTTAACTGCTGTGCATTAGGCAATGTTCTAGGCACTTGCCTTGTGTTATTGCTTGTCTCATTTAATACTTATAACTTCCGAAGTGAGGACTGTTAATCACATTATCCTGTATGAGAAAACAAACCCAGAGAGTTTCAGTATCTTGCACAAGTCAAATTGCTCGTAAGACAGAGCTGAAGGTGACTCTAAAGCCTGTGTTTTTCCTGCTACCCAATGTCACCTACGGTGTTGGGGCATAGAGAGAACACGAAGACTTGGATCGGGATGGCTGTAGGGAGCTGGAGATGAGGATGTGAGCTGCATCTCCAGCTTTGTGGGGCCACCTGGAGCCACAGACTTAGCTAAGGCTCAGTCCCATTCCCCCCAGGAAGGAGAGAGCTTGCTTGGCACAAAGTGCCCAGCCTGGACCGATGTGCTCCATCTCTCAGTGGAGGCAGAGCTGTCAGTCTAAAGGGAGCCTCCAGCTGGGTGGGGGGATAGAGTAACTGGGTGATGGGCATTAAGGAGGGCATGTGATGTGATGAGCACTAGGTGTTATACACAGCTGATGAATCACTACTCTCTACCTCTGCAACTAATGATATACTATATGTTAATTAACTGCATTTAAATTAAAAAATTAAAATAAAGGGAGCCTCAAGAATTCAGCAATGGGGACGTCTGGGTAGCTCAGTCGGTTAAGTTGTCTGCTTTTGGCTCAGGTCATGACCCCAGGGTCCTGAGATCGAGTCCTGCATTGGGCTCCTTGCTCAACAAGGAGCCTACCTCTCCCTCCGGCTTGTGCCACCTCTCTCTCTGAAAAATAAATAAAATCTTAAAAAAGAGAATCCAGCTATGGTGGCAGAGCTAGGAGGACAACACCACCCACGTCTCTGACCCCTCACACCCTTAAGCCCAGTCTTTGCAGATCCTGACCCCAGCATCTCTGCTCTCCAACACCCCAGGCTGCGTTTGAGCTGAGCCTGGGTGCTGCATTATGATTTGAATAATTCAGGTCCCAGTAACCTGAGGTGCCAGCTTCAGTTGCTCTGTTCCCATGGGCACAGGTGTCCCAACCCTGTAAATAAGCTAATGAAAAGGGCGAAGGGGAGGGGCCTGCAGCCCTATGCCTCAGAGGGCTCAGGGCTGGTTAAGAGTCCCTGCCCCTGTCCTGCTGAGAGTGTGCCAGGGTCATCCGGAGTCGAGGTATGGGGGACAGAGAAAGGAAGTTAGGGGGTTGAAATAGAAGGCGAAAGGAAGAGAGAGTGGAAGGAGGAAGACCAAAGTCAAAGAGGCAGAGAGCAAGAAAGAGTTCCAGAGGAAGAGACACAAGGAAATGGAGATAGAGAGGCTGAGTGGGAGGTAAGAGGGGAGGGGGGTGGGGAGAGTAGAGAAAAGGGCAGGGACAGAGGCTAGAAGAGGCAAGGACCGGCGGAGGAGAATGAGCAGATGCCAAGATCAAGTACTAAAACCCAAGGGCAAGTACAAACAGGAGGGTCAGAAAACTAGAAGGGCCACAGGGCTCCTCAGCAGAGATCTCAGTCTTACTTCTGACTTCCAGGTATCGTCCTTGCCAGCACAGCCTGATGCTGCCCTCAGTCGGGTCCCAAGACACACACCCGGGGACCTGCCCTAAGTCTTGCTGTGGCAGGAGCATGGGGCCCAGGAGCCACCACTTCAGCCTCGTCTTCTCTGTCTCCAGCCTGGGCCTTCTGTTTCTGTTCTCACTGTTTCCAGGTGCGACGTGCTGTAAACCAGCCCTGCGTCTCCGGGCCCTGCAGCTGTACCCTTCTTCCCCAGATCTCTGTCCACATCCGATTCTCTTTACTACTGTGCTGGAAACCAGCACTCTATCTGGGTAGCATGGAGGATGGAGGTGCTGAAGAGAAGGACAGGAGACCTGCCTGGCTCCGGTGGGAGCAGTGATGGACAAGCCAGGGGGGTGAGGGTGGGGCAGATTATGAAGGACGTTGAATGCCAGGCAGAGTTTGGACTTTATCCAGCAGGCAATGGGGAGCCATTGAATAGTTTTAAGCAGCTACTGGCTTGGTCAGACTTGAGTGTTGAAAAGCCTGATCTCAGAAATGTGGGGGAGGGTTAAAGAGGCTGCACCAGCAGCAGGAGCCGTGAGGAGGCTGCTGCTGGGTCCACTCAAGCTGCAGGGGCGACCAGACATTCAAAGGATGGCTGATGGTACCTAGGTACGGGCAGGGGTGCAGAGGGAGGCAGCAGAAAGGAAGGATAACTCCCAGATTTCTGGCTGACATCACGGGGGGTTGGGTGCTGTTTGCTGAGAGGGACCACAGAACAAGGAACAGGGTTTCAGAAATGGGGGTAGGAAATTAGTTCCTATTTTGGACCTACAGAGTTTAAGGTGCCAATAGGACATTCAGGAGTGAACTGTTGTGTTTATGGGTCTGGAGCTCAGGAGAAAAATTCGGGCTAAAAAGAAAAGGACAATGACAGGCTTCTGGGGAACAATATGTGAGTCCGGGCCTGAAAACAATGTGTGTCACAGAAGCCTAGGGAGGAGAGTGTTTTCAGGACAGAATGGCCCATTGCATCAGAAGCTTTGAAAAAATCCATAGACGTGCAGCTGGATAAGTGGAAATAGGTTAGAGAGAAAGTAGGGGGTGGTAGCAAAGGGGCTCACAACAGCTGGGTGAGGGGCGGGACTCCTGTCGCCTATTTGGGCCCCTCTGGCATTCGCAGTAGGGTGGGCAGAACCCAGGTCCCTAGGAGGGGAAAGGGTGGGGAAGAAACCTGTCAGCCTTGCTCCAGAAGACAGTATCAATTCACTCCTCGGCCTCCACCTCGCTCTTCCACGGAGGCAGTCCAGGGAGGAGGGACAGAGCAGACCTCAGGAGACAGGTCTGTCTAGACAGCTAGATGGACAGAGCAGACCTCAGGAGGGCCAAGTACGTAGCCATGAGACAGCAGACCAGGTGACAGGGCCCCAGCCATGGGCAGGTGGAGGGTGTGTGAACAGAGGCCCCTGGACAAGGGTCTCAGATGGACAACCCTTCTTCCTGGTCCCCCAGAGTGCTTGGGTGCCGAGGGCAAGCTGGCTCACAAACTCTTCCGTGATCTCTTTGCCAACTACACAAGTGCCCTGAGACCCGTGGCAGACACAGACCAGGCTCTGAATGTGACCCTGGAGGTGACATTGTCCCAGATCATCGACATGGTGTGTTGTGGTGGTAGCGTCAAGGAACTGGCGCGGGGGGAGGGGGGGAGTGAGAGACTGGGATTATTCTCCAAACAATTCTTTTCTATAAATGTTAATATTAACAACAACAATAATAACAGATACTGACTGTTGGGTGCCCACAGTGTGCTCAACATTTTGCACACTTGCATTCCTGCCTGGCAGGGATTATCACCCATGTAACTACTAAGGAAACTGAGGGCTAAAGAAGAAAAGGAACTGCCAAGGTCCCATAGCAAGGTCAGGCCTGGGTAGGAACTGGACTGTGAGTCAGCTGGTTTTGTGGGTGCCCTCCAGAGCTCTGTAGGTGAGTGTGTACACACAGGGAAGGGTGTGCATATAGTGTGTCCACATCTGTGCCCACTCCCTGCCCCCCACTAGGATGAGCGGAACCAGGTGCTGACCCTGTACCTGTGGATCCGACAGGAGTGGACAGATGCCTACCTACGATGGGACCCCGATGCCTACGGTGGCCTTGACGCTATCCGCATCCCCAGCAGTCTCGTGTGGCGACCAGACATCGTACTCTACAACAAGTACTGTCTTCCTGCTCCCCTCCCCTATCATAACTCCTCCCCACTGTTGCCCCAGGCTCTAGGTATCCACTGATTCCCCATCTGCCCCCCCCAAATCTAACCTGAAAGCTTTTCCCCCAGGACCCTCCTAAACTGCCAGGAGCTCACAGCCCCTCCAGGACACCCCCTCTTTAGTCTGTCCCAAGCCAACGCAGGCTGAATGTCTCCTGGGAACCCACTGTGTAGTCCAGGGCCAGTTCCGTGCCCCTCACAGAGAGGGTTCTGGGACACAAGTGCCCCTGACGGCATTCTCCACCCTCTCAGGCCTGCTCCAAGTCTCTCAGGACTCCCCGAGGGCCTACCTAGGGACTTCCTCCAGGGCATATCCCTCTGGAGCCCTCCTTGATGCCACCTAAAGCAGTTCAGTGTTCCCCAGACAACATATAGCTCTGCGTGTTTTCCCCGGGGGCCCTCCAGGAGATTCTCAGATGACACCATGCAGCCGGGCGCCGGCTCTTGCAGATGTGTTTTCACACTGCCCGGGCCTAGATCTGTGTCTCCTTTCGGCCCTGCAGGCGCCACCCCTTCTAAGCCTCCAAAGGCACGCAGGTGCCTCTCTGCCACCCGCTCTGTCCTCTGCGCGGCCCCGCAGGCTCCGCGCGCGCTGCCGCCTCAGGGAGTCCCACCTTGCCTGCCCCGCAGGGCGGACGCGCAGCCACCGGCCTCCGCCAGCACCAACGTGGTCCTGCGGCACGACGGCGCCGTGCGCTGGGACGCGCCGGCCATCACGCGCAGCTCGTGCCGCGTGGACGTGTCGGCCTTCCCGTTCGACGCGCAGCGCTGCGGCCTGACGTTCGGCTCCTGGACGCACGGCGGGCACCAGCTGGACGTGCGTCCACGCGGCACCGCCGCCAGCCTGGCCGACTTCGTGGAGAACGTAGAGTGGCGCGTGCTGGGCATGCCGGCGCGGCGGCGCGTGCTCACCTACGGCTGCTGCTCGGAGCCCTACCCCGACGTGACCTTCACGCTGCTGCTGCGCCGGCGCGCCGCCGCCTACGTGTGCAACCTGCTGCTGCCCTGCGTGCTCATCTCGCTGCTCGCGCCGCTGGCCTTCCACCTGCCGGCGGACTCGGGCGAGAAAGTGTCGCTCGGCGTCACAGTGCTGCTGGCGCTCACCGTCTTCCAGCTGCTCCTGGCCGAGAGCATGCCGCCAGCGGAGAGCGTGCCGCTCATCGGTGAGCCGCGAGGGGGCGGTGCTGAGGGGCAGGGGCGGGAAGAGAGAGTCTCCGCCTCCCAGAGATGGTCTCCGGGCCCAGGCTCGTGGGTCTCCACAGGGCCGGGGCGGGGTAGGGACCGGCCCCCCGCAGCAACCCCAGGTCGGTGCGGGAGGAGGGAGCATCCTGGGAGCGTGCCTCATTCGGAGATGGAGGGGAGAGGAGGGACACCCCACCCCTCACGTGTCCTAGCAGGCAAAATGCGTTGAGTTCTGGTTGTGTGCCAGGCCCTCTCCTAAGCACGTGCCATTTTTTTTTTATTAACTCAGAGAGGCATCACGACACATCTATGAGGTAGGTTCTGTTATCCCAGTTGTGCAAAAGGATCAGTAACTTACCCCCAGATTGTGCTCGTACCATTTGAGAGTGACTGTCACGGTCTGTGGGGGAGTGCAGGGTCCAGCAGTGAGAACAATTAGGGAGCAAGTAGCTTCTGAGAACCCACTTGTAAGAACAGGGGATGAAGAGATCTTGGACCTTACCTCCTTCCTGGTTCCATCCATTGGGACTGGAGGGTCCTGAAAGCCTCAGGGTGGGTGAGCTGGTGCTTGTTTGTGTTGAGGCGGTGGTCAAGCTCAGCCCCCTGAGTTCTTGTTTTGGGCCCCAGATTACTCTCTTTCTTGCAGGGAAGTACTACATGGCCACCATGACCATGGTCACATTCTCCACAGCGCTCACCATCCTTATCATGAACCTGCACTACTGTGGTCCCAGCGCCCGACCAGTGCCAGCCTGGGCTCGGGCCCTCCTGCTGGGACGCCTGGCACGAGGCCTGTGCGTGCGGGAACGAGGGGAGGCCTGTGGGCAGTCTAGACCACCTGAGTCACCCCCCAGTCCCCAGCCTCCTGACGGAGGTGCTCGCCCTCCAGCAGTTCCTTGCCGTGAGCCACAGTGTCTGTGCCGTCAGGAAGCCCTCCTGCGCCACGTATCTACCATTGCTAACACCTTCCACAGCCACAGGGCTGCCCAGCGCCGCCATGAAGACTGGAAACGACTGGCCCGTGTGATGGATCGCTTCTTCTTGGGCATCTTCTTCTCCATGGCCCTGGTCATGAGCCTCCTGGTGCTGGTGCAGGCCCTCTGAGTTCCAGGGGTCTGGTGCAGCCACAGCCCCTCCAGAGAGGGACGGAAAGGCCAGGTGGTGGTTGGCTCTCTGCTAGGCCACCTAGTTTCTCCCCACTGTGCCTAAGAGCTGGTGACACTCTCCCTCCAGGCTGAGCACTGCTGATTTCACAAACCACAGGGAATCGCTTGTCTATATACCCTAAACTTTAAGGGAAGCCATAGCTTGCCACTGCCCTAATTCCTACAGAAGGGGCACTCTAAGAAGGGCCAAGATCGAAACACAGTCCTGGAGGAGCAGAATTGAATTTCGATGCTGCATGTTAGAGTTTTTGGTGGCGAGAGTGCAGGTTACATGAGAAACAGAACGACCATACTTCCTTGTCTTCTCTTCCTTCCTCCGTGGCTGCTATGTTAGGAAGGACTCAGGGAAGGGGATCCAGGATTCATTCTCTCGTTTCCAGAGGAGGCCACATGAGGATTCAGCCCCAAAGCCTCAACTTACAATAAAGTGTGTGCCTCACACCTCTTCATGCTGTTTTACCTTGGGGCCTGTGGCAGTGGAAGGTAGGGGTCCAGGTTTGTGTCTCTAGAGACAGGAGCCTTAGGACAAATAGATCACGGCAGAGATTATGTCTTTGCTGACAAGAATTCAACTGAGTCTTCAGCTGAGACCCTGGCAGTGGACCTGATGCTGTCTCTGCTGTCTGTCCTGCTCTCTGCCCTCTGGAGCTGGAGCCCGTCCACATCATTCCCACACACTGACATTCAGAAAGCTTCAAAGTGACCAAGGTGGGGCAGTGCAGCAGTGAGGCATTCATGAGGGGTTTGTTCCTTTCCGACTGTCACATGTTGTCTGTCTGGCACCACCCCTGTGCTTTAGACCCAGTCCCTGCCCTCAGGAAGCTCCCAGACTGACATGGGAGACAAACACTGACACGTGGTGTAGGGAAGCAGCCAGGGACCCATGGGAGCAAAGAGGCAGGGGCCCTAGCCCAACCAGCTGGGGGAGGTCCGAGAAAGCTTCCTGGAAGAGTGAATGGGAGCTTTCCAGGTGCATATGTGAGCCATTCGAGTAATACCAGCAAATACCGTGGCCAAGTGTTTTCCTCCCCAATCCCTCCTCAAACTAGTTTCATCATCAGTCTCCAAATGAGTAGTTGCCTGCCCTTAGAGACCACTGCCCCCTTTCAATGTCTCACTCTTAAAGCCTTGGGGAAGGCTCAGTCCCCAGATTCCCTTAATTCTCCATCAGCAAACCTGGCAGCTGCCAGAGAAAGTCCCAGAGTTCTCTGCAGAGGGTCACCATGGATCCTGGCTGCTCTTAAAGCACATAGAGGGCCGACATCCCCATGTCGGGCTGAGGCAGCGCGATGGCCAGGAGGGGCTGTTCAGTGTCAGATGGATCATGGCAGGTCTGGACTCTATGGAAAGGTTCCCCTGACAAGGAACCAGACTGGCAGTAGGAGGGACCAGACTGAAGAAGAGGGGCCTTGACCCATGGCTGCAGGAAAAACCGAGGCAGAGAGAGAGGTTTCAGTGCAAAATGAGGTACACAAACACGATAAGAGGAATGAGCAGAGTGGGCTGGAAACACTGACCCCCAAGGTGGAATGAGAGCCAGATATGAAAAGCAAGAATTCAGGGAGGACAGCAGGCAGATGAAAGGACCCCAGGCCCCTTTCCAGATGTCACTAGGAGGTTCTGTGCCCCTGCCTCCTGCCAACACAAACGAGCCATTCTAGGGTGGGATAAGCAAGGGGAAGACATGAGTGAGCTCTAGTGATGCTTATCTTTGCCCCTCTATACAACCCCTGATTACTGGGGGGAATCCTAACCTTGTCCACTGCGTGAGATGACATTACCAGCACTCAAGCTGGTTGGAGGCTGGAGATCTGGATTCTGACCCTGGCTCTGCCACTGACTCATTCTGTCCCCTTGGGCAGGTCCCTTCTATCTCTGGGTCTCCCTTTACTATATAATGAGGGTAATACTGCCTTTTCTTTCCCCTTCCAATAGTTTATTGTACAGTAAGAATAAAATGAGATGGTGTCTGGGGAGAGGTGGTGGTTCAGAGTTTGGCTGTCTGGACCCCAGCCCTGACTAGCTGTGTGTGTAGGGCTGGTTGCCTCTCTGGGGCTTAGTTCCCTCATCTGTAGAACAGGGGCGATGACAGAGCCTACACCACTGGGTCGTGGTGAGGATGCCTGGAACTCTGAGTGGTACTATGTCATGGAGAATGGTGGGAACAAAATGAAGTCTAGGGCTCCTTCCTGTCCACTGTTCATAGAGCCCTGGGGCGGTGGGGGAGGGACCTAAGGGGGAGTAGTGGCTGCAGCCTCCTGGCCTATTTCACTTGGTTCCTTGAAAAGCCCCTTCCCATCTGGAGAAGTGAGGCCCAGGCAGGCCCGGGTACAGAATGTATTCAAGGGAAGGAAAGAGTCACAGCTGAGAGGGACCTGGGGATCATCTAGTCTAATACACATATTATACAGTTAGAAAGACTGAGGCTCAAAGAGGGCTTGATTGGTCACAGAGAGAGTTAGGGCAGAGTCTGGATGAGAGTCCAGGTCTCCAGCACCCAGAGCCTGACCACTACCTTGGAAGGTGGTCTGAGGGAGTCCTGAGGGCAGTGATAGAAACAGTGGGTTTTGCAGCTGAAGGAGAAGGCCCAGGGAGGACTGTGGGTGGACATGGGCATGGGACTCCATGCCCCCAGTGCAGCCCAGATCTCTCCCCATCAGTGGCCTCCTGTGAGGGAGGGGGCAGCCCCAGACTGGGGGGGGGCAGGTATGTAAGCTTGCATAACCACTGCCCCATACATACATGCATGTCCTCTGAGGTAGGTTCACCACCCCCGCAGGGGTCTGCTTGAGAGGGTTTACTTGTTTGGATTAGAAGGGGGTTGTTTTCCTTTGCACAGGGCTGTGCATGCAGGAGAGGAGTGCCACCCCAGGGCAGCCCACTCACCCTTGAGTTGAGCCCTGCAGAAGCTTGAGGCTCTTACCTGAGTTACCAAGAGGGCAGGACCTGGACTTGCACTGCTTGTCTGTAGGGAAGAAACCAAGGTTCAGTAGCTCTCAGGACAGGAAGGAACCCCAGAACCCTCTGGTCCGTCTCTGGCTTATTCTCATGGAAGCTGGTACATTTTCCTCTAATGAGCTTCCTTTTGGTGGGGCCTCCTTTACCTGTGTTTGACTTGACCCATGAGCAGCAGAGCTAGAAGGGAGCCAGCCCTCAAAGCCAGGGTCTCTTCTGGGTGCTCTTCCTGCTTCCCTGGCCTGTAACTTTGCCTCCCTGTGTGACCACCTCTCCCAGCCTGTGTCCCAGCCAGGGAGGCACTAGTTCATGTACTTTTCATGTCTTCCTCACCTTCCATCAGCTCATGCACACCCATGATGCTGTCCCTGGTGGGAACGGAAGCCATACTGGACCTTCTCCCATTTTACATGTGGTCCACAGTTCAGCCAACAACTTGGCTCTAATGATGCAAAGTGGGCCTCACAAGACCCCAGGCATCACTCAGCCAGGACCAGCAGCCCACAGCCCCTTCAGAGATTAGGAACCTGGGCCTGTCCTCATGATTCTACCTCTGGTGGGTCCTGGGGGATCAACAGACTGAGCTGGGACTACGGAACCCAACTGCTGTCTCAGCATCCCGCCTGCACCCCCACCCACAACAGCACAGGGTTTCCATTCAGGTGAACACACATGCTCCTCTCAGAAACTGAGTTTGGGGCTCTTCCTCATACCTGGCAACAGTGGTCTGGGTGTCAGCGCTGTGGCCAGAAATTAATTGCCTTCCAGTTTCCAGCTGGAAGAAAAGCCTGACCAGTTCCATTTGGCCCTCAAATGGCTACCTGCCTCGGTCTGGAAACCCTCTTCAGCCTCCCTGTGGGCAAGTGGCCAGCCCTGGCTTAGGTACCTCCAAGGGCAAGTGGCACACTACCTCAGAAGCTTGTCTTCCCTTAGCTGCACAGGATGGGGGTGGCGCGGAGAGGGACAGGACTGGGTCCCCCTCACTGTTCATTTGATTGTGGTACTTATGTACATGTCCCAGGTGCGGCCTGGCGCGTGCCTGCCTACCTTTGATGTACTCGCAGTTGTAGGTGCTGTGCTTGCCCAGGGCCCTGAGGTAGATGCGGGCGGGGCCCTGGGCCGGTCTGCTGGCGTTGATCACCTGGAAGGTCTCGAAGGGGGGGATCAGCACCTCCTCCTCCCCAGGGAAGAAGGAGTAGCCCTTGATAGGTGCCCCAAGGCAGGTCCAGATGCCAAAGAAGGTGTCCTCCCCAAATTGCTGGGCTGCAACATTCTTTAGGGACGCGGAGGCAAAACCCCCCAGCCTGACGGTTGCCCCGGGCCCCGCCGGCCGGAAGCGCAGGCCGTGCACCCCTCGGAACACTTGGTGGCACTGGGGTGAACGCTGGCCCCTGCCCAGCAGCTGTATGGCTTCGGTCAGCAGGAAATGGAGTGTCTTGAAGGAGAAGTGGTGGAGGTAGTAGGCTCTGGAGCGGCCTGCCTCACGCACGGCGGCATTGAACTGCTTGTGCAGGGGGCTGTTGGCGGTGTAGGCCAGGAGGGCCACCCCATGCTCATCGCGGAAGCCAGGGGGTGGCGGGGGCAACCCAGTAGGGCTCAGGACCCACTCTGGCCCCCAGGCCTGGCGGTCCTGCCATTGGCTGCTTGCCTGCACCCAGCCATCCGCGTACACTTTGTTGGCCTGGAACTCAGTTTGGTTGAGATCTGGGAGAGCTGCTGTCATGGCTGCTGCACAGCCTTCATACTGGTCATCAAAGGAGGCTGGGGCCATGTCCAGGGGCAGTTCTTGAGAGAACAGGTCTCGTCGAGAGATGGGGTGGCTATGGGCCTGGCAGAGAGGGAGCAATAAGGACTGAGAGGATGAGCCTCAGGAGATGGGAGCCCATCATCACATTTCTCCACTGAGAAGAGAAGGACACTGATGGCCCCAAACCCACCTTGAGGGAAAAGGGATTGGGAACAACTAGCTGCCCTCTCTCAGACACCAGGGTCTGAGGCTGTCCCCTCAGGCCGGGCGAGCCCCACTGGAAATATCAGTTGTTCTCTCCTCCCACGACTCCCCACTCCCCACCCCCCCGCCAGAGTTCAGAGGAAGCCCGCAGTGCAGCTCCCAGTGACATGGACACAGTGGGGGATGACCATACCTGCAGCGCTTCCGGGAGGCCCGTGCACACAAGCAGCAGACACAGCATGGCAGGGGTCTGCATGTTGGAGGTAGCCCTGGACAAGTTACTGTCTCTCTTTGGGTCTCAGTTTCTTCATCTAGAAAATGAGAATGTTAATCTGTACAGATGAAAAAACATTAATGGGCACCTAGTCTGTATCACTCGCAGTGGTTGGCATAGAGTCACAACATAGATATGAGGGCTCGGGGCGTCTAGGTGGCTCAGTCGGTTAAGTGTCTGCCTTCAGCTCAGGTCATGCTCACAGGGTCTTGGGATGGAGCCCCTCATCAGGCTCCCTGCTTAGTGGGGAGTCTGCTTCTCCTTCTGCCTCTCACCCCCACTTGTGCTCTCTCGCTATCAAATAAATAAATAATCTTTAAGAAAAGAAAGAAATGAAGGCTCAGGAGAGAAAGAGAGGACCCTTCTTGCTGGCAGGAACATGGGAGACTTCCTGGAGAAGTTGTTATCTGAACAGCGTCTTACAGGGAGAATAGGAGAATAAGCCTTCAATCAGTGGAGACTGGGAGAGGAGTGGGATTTGGGGTGGGAAAGGCATCTAGGGCAGCAGAAATGAGAAGAGCAAAGGTATTGGATGTAAAAAGTGAAGGACATTTTGTCCAGTATGGCAGAGCTTGCAGTGAGGGAGTATTGGCAAGACTGCGGCCAGTCGTGAAAGGTCTTGGCTGCCCCAGTAAGAGGTCTGGGCTTCACCCCATGGGGGATGTGAGACTGAAACACGTCCAGGACAGGCCAGCTGGTGGGGCCATGGAGGTATTCCAGGGACAGGATCCAGCCATCCTCCCCTCCCGAAGTCCTCCTGCGTACTGAGCCCTCCTTCCCTAAGCTCTCAACTGCTTCCTGGGCAGGGACGGGTGTAGACCCCCATGGGGTGAGGGGTCCTGTAGATGGCGAGAGGATGGAGTGGGAAGTGAGGCTCCAAGAAGGCAGAGTCCCAGCAGTTTCTAAATCAGTGCAGCTACTTCTTTGTTTCTTTCGTTATGAAATTAATGCCTGCTCGTAGTGAAAAGAAAAAAGTATGAATGAATCAGAGTCCAAGCTCCAGTCTTCTTTCTCTCTCTGTGTCCTCTCTCACTCCTACGGTGCCTGCTGTTACTGTGATAATAGTGTGCTTTAGGACCATTTTTGGTGCACATGCAAATAATTTAATATTTAAATATGCATACACACATAGCTTTCTGTACACAGGCTGGTTTTGGTTTTTATTGTCTTTTTTTTTTTTTTTTTTTTTTTTTTTTCCAAAAAAAGAGAGAGAGAGCTCAGAGGCTTGAGATAGGGAAGTCTGGCTTCTGATATCAGACTGAGGACATTGAATTGTGTGGCCTAAGATACCGGCAGTGAGGATGAACCCAGAACCACTAGGTATAATTTAATAGACTTGGTGTCTGATGGGACACAGGGGATGTGACAGAGGGAAAAACCAAGAATGACGTGCAGGTTTTCATGCTCTAGGCTGCCAACACAGAGGAGGAGCAGAGTGGACTTTAAAAGCTCATCTTGCCCAGCCCCATCCCAGCACATGATAGGTGCTCAACAAAAAAATGAATGAACCATTAGATTTGGAGGGGAAACAGTGAGTTCAGTTTGGCACATGTGGATTTTTTTTTTTTAAGATTTTATTTATTTATTTGACAGAGAGAAATCACAAGTAGGCAGAGAGGCAGGCAGAGAGAGAGGAGGAAGCAGGCTCCCTGCTGAGCAGAAAGCCTGATGTGGGGCTTGAACCCAGGACCTGGGATCATGACCTGAGCCGAAGGCAGCGGCTTAACCCACTGAGCTACCCAGGCGCCCCAGCACATGTGGATTCTTAAGGGGCAGATGTCCAAAAGATAGAAGAATGGATAATAAGATGAGACATTTGTGTGATGGGTGTATTTAAGTCTGAGAAGACATGAGAACGCCAGAGAAAGAAGAAAAAGAGGACCAAGAAGCAAAGAGAGGGCTGCTTGAAGCCAAAGCACAGGTGGACTGAGACACCTTGGGTTTCTAGAAGCTCTTCACTTGGGTCCCATGAAATACCTTGGTACCCTTGTGATAATTGCTCTTTTTTTTTTTTAAGATTTTATTTATTATTTGACAGAGAGAGACCTAGCGAGAGGGGGAACACAAGCAGGAGAAGTGGGAGGGGAAAAGCAGGCTTCCTGCTGAGCAGGGAACCTGATGCAGGGCTAGATTCCAAGACCCTGGGATCATGACCTGAGCCAAAGGTAGATGCTTAATGACTGAGCCACCCAGCCGCCCTGTGATAATTCCTCTTTAGGCTTCATCTAGCTTGTGATGATTCCTGTAGACTTGCCTTCGGAAGAGTCTCATGTAATATACTGTCCCCCTTTTTCACCCAGTCACCCAAGACGGTCACTTCATCAAACACATTCGAACATTCATCAAACACTAAATTAGTTGCCAGCTAATGCTGATCACAATGTGGATCCAGCCTAGAAGCTCCTTCCCTTTCCCCATCCCTTTCATGGCTCAGTCTACCCCTACCTCTCCCCCTCCCCCGCCCCAGTCTCCACTGTAAGCCCTGCTGACCCACCCTCCACAGAGCAGGTGTTTCTAAAGCCCCACTGGTCAGGT
This sequence comes from Lutra lutra, assembly GCF_902655055.1. Taxonomy (NCBI): domain Eukaryota; kingdom Metazoa; phylum Chordata; class Mammalia; order Carnivora; family Mustelidae; genus Lutra; species Lutra lutra. Next base: position 58,048,949 of record NC_062287.1, on the reverse strand, counting down.
TGCTTACCTGCTTAAAACCCTCTGTGCTAAACCCGACTGGAAGCAATACCTCGGCATACAGAGTAAAAATGCTGAGATGAAAATTATGAGGGAAAAGATGGGAACACATCTAGAAAGGAAAAAAAAAAAAAGGCAACAAAACACAACTTCCCTCCATGCCCTTAGGACAGAGCCCTCCTCATGCTGGCATTTAGGGTGCCCTGTGACCTAGCCCTCCATGACCTCTTCAGCCTTGTGCCCCAGCCCCCTGCTTGGCTTCTACAGAACAGAACAAAGCTGCAGGTGAGGCCCCACTGCTTCCTTCCCTGTGGCTCTGCACACATTGCCATCCTGCTTTCTACTTTTCAAGACTCAGCTCAGGGGTCACCTTCTCCAGGGAGCTCTCCAGCTTCTCTGTGCTCTTCAGTCACCGTGTGCTTTCTCACTCACTGTCCTAATCATACTGTGCTGCCCTGATGTGTCTGTCTCCCCTCCTGGCCTGTGAGTTCCTTGAGGACAGGGACTGGGTATGACCTGTGCCATGTCCCCAGAGTCCAGCCCAAGCCGGGCACAGATGAGGCTTACTGGAATGTTTGCTGAGTCTGCTTTCGGGTTGCAGCTAACAGTGTAGACCACTGCAGAACAGGTAGATTGATGACTTTGGTGAGCAGTGTTGGGGGGAGTGAGGTGGGGCCAGAGCAATGGGGTGGTTATGGGAGGGGAGGAGATGGAGGCGCTGGGTCATCCCTTATATCTTACCCACCCTCTGTTTCTCCTCTCATCCTGCTCAGGTCACAGTTTCTCCTCATTCAGACCCTCACTGAACATTCCCTTCTAGGGATGTGACTCCAAATCCCTTCCCCAGGAACCCCCCAATTTCCCAAAGACTCCAAACCCTCCAGGTATCCTAGAACTCTCCTTCAAAGGTGCTATGGTCTGAATGTTTGTGTCCCCACAAAGTTCATATGTTGAAATCCTAATGCCTCCTGTGATAGCTTTAGAAGGTGGGGCCTTTAGGACATAATTAGTTCATGAGGGCTCTGGGATTACTATTCTCATAAAAGAGACCCCACAGAGTTCCCTAGCCCCTTCCACCATGTGAGGACATCATGAGAATGTGTCAGCTATAAGCCAGAAAGAGGGCCTTCACCTGATCATGCTGGCACTCCGATCTCAGACCTTCAGCCTCCAGAACTATGAGAAATAATTGTCTGTTGTTTATAAGTTACCCAGTCTGTGGTATTTCATAGCAGCCTGAACAGAGTAAGATAAAAGTTGCCCTGAAACTGTTGTTATTGACTCCTAGAACTCCATCATCAATACCCCAAATTTCCCCTTTAAAAAAAGTCTTTCCCTGCTCTGTACCCAGGAGGAGGGTGGTGTGCCCCTTACCTAGGCCTTCTCCAGGGAAGCTGGTGTCGCTCTCCAGTTATGGCCACCAGGTCGGGGAAGGCAGGTTTCTCCTTTATACTGTCAGTCCCCCACCGCTTGTACCCACACAGCTGCTCAGAAATGTGACACTCCCCCATCTATTTCTGGATGTCTCCTGAAGGCTTGGGAACACTAGCCTCTGCCCAGTCTGCCTTGGGCCAGTGCACTCCCATAAAGAAAGGAACCCCTGGGGCTAGAGAGAAGGTGGCCTGAGGCATCGAGGACCCCGGCTGGAACAACCACCTCCACACTGGGTTTAGCCTGTCCTCATTATCTCCTTACTTTGTGTTCCTATTATGTGAGCATGGAGACTCTCTAATGTGCAAGAAGGAATTCCCAGATTCAGGAGGCTGGGTCTGGCCAGCACTGATTTGCTCTGTGATCTTGGAGGATTTCTGCCTCACTCAGGATCCTGGCTCCGTGACAAAATTTGACTGCATCCTTGGGGCCTTCCTTGGAGTTCCACATTTGGGGATGGGAGAAGCACCTCCATGTGGGGAGAGGACAAAACCCTCATCCCAGTGGAGCTGGTACCAGGGCCATGTCTCAGCAGGCCTGGCTGTCCCAGGCGGTATCTTCTGTTCCAACAGCTACAGGTGCTCTGGGCCCTCCAGGATGAGAGGCAGTCAGGATAAACAGTCAAGATGTGGTTTTTCACAGTAATGGTGAACAATAGAAGAATGGATATTCTGATCTAGGTGATCTTTGGGACGGCCCATCTCATTGGAAGAGGACAAGAGTACTTGTCTAGAGGCTGTGTTTCCCTGACAAGTTCTCTGGTTTGGGGGGGATGATATTTTTCCCATCTCCCTCCCCACACTTCTCCAAGCCCAGGCACACAGTGTGTCTTTTTTGGTATATAGGAAGGATTTTTGGAGAAAGCAGGATTCTAGAGGAAGGAAATTCTTTATTTGGCTGGCAGCCTGAGGGAACGGGGCAATGGGAATGGGGCTAAATGAATGAGCCAAACCAGGATGGAGGCCCTGAAGTCAGTCTAACTTTCTGTGCTCACCTCAGCCCCAGCAAGCAGCAGGAAACATCTCTTAAATCCTGACATTTGGGACCCCAACTCCCCTGAGAGAGTAACCCTCCCACCCCCAGGGCTCAAGCTGCCAGAAAGCTGTCTGTCCCCAGAGCTGCTTACTGATTTCTCAGCTGGTCCCTTCTCCCGTTACCTCTGATTGGGTATCCAAAACTCAGACCCAGGTTATTTATAGACAGACCCACAGCAGGGGAGGAGAAAAGCTAGTGTTTATAAACATGGGGTCACCTGGGTCTAAGAGGTCCAGAGAGAGAGGGTCTGTGGAGGGAGAGGGGCTGGCCCCTCAGGGTGTGAGACAGAGAGCTGGTCCAACCCTACTGAATGGAAGGGGGAGGGCGGGTGCCGCTCAGATGCTGGATAACGCGTGCCCCCCATGAGTGGGCCATATGCAAATTGCATGCAAATCAGCGAGTGCACCAGCAGACAGTTCTTGGTGGGCGGGACCCTCGTGGGCCTCCCCGGTCTAGTGGGCTGAGAGCTGGGGCTCCGCCAAGTCGGGGCCCGCCTGAGAGGCCAAGTCTCGCAGGTCCCTCCCCCAAACCCGGTCTCGTTCGCTTGGAGCCAAAGCGGATTCTGGAGAAAGAACTCGCAGTCCTAGGGAAGGACTGCGGCCCCTTCCCGCGCCACTCCGCTTCCCCACCCCTTGTCCGTTGTTGCAGAAGAGAGGTGTCGGGTTACCGCCGCGGGGGCTATAGTTAGCCGCGGGACTTTGTTGATCGGCTAGACTCCCGGGACAGCGCAGCACCCGCCGGGACTTAAGCCCCCCGCCGGCCCGAGCGGTCAGTGTTCCTTCCCGCTGTCGCCCCTGCAACTTCCAGGTGGGTCCCTGGCTCTCCTTCCCCTCCTTTCTGCAGGCGGAGCCAAATTATGGCTCCGCGTTTACTATCGCAAGGGTCCCCGGGCAGAAGACGCTGAGCGTGGGGGCTAGTGGGAATCTGGGGAGCGGAGCCCTGGGGTTGTGCGGGGTACGCAGTGAAATCTAAGACCACGCCCACTCCCTTAGGCCCGCCCTCGGCCCCGCCCACAGCGTCTTGGGCCGGATCCAGGACAGAGACCCTTCACACCCCAGAGGAAGGGACCCCGATCTCTGTCTCCCAGCCCATCGCCAGTGGTGCCCTCTTCATCTGGATCTCGCCCTCCTGAGTCGCCCCCAGGAATGATGCTGGCGGCTCTGCTGCTGGCTCTCAACTACCTCGGCCTCCATTCCCTCTGGCAGGTAACTGGGAGAACCTACTCCTGCCACAAAAGGAACAGGTCAGGGGCAGACCCAAAAGAGGTGGACTGGGGGGCTGACGCCCCCAAAAGCTCTCCCAGATACTCTTCTCTAGGAACCTAGTGCTCTTAATCCTCTTCTTCTCAGGAACCTCCATTCTCATTCTCTCTCCCAGAACCTCCACCTCCACCCACTGGTCCTATGAGGATCTTCCTTCCTTCATATACTGTCTGCCACCACAGGCTCAGCCCAGGCAAAGCCTCCGGCTCCCGGTGTGCTGCCGTCCTGCAGCCCTTCCCAGACCAGGGCTTGACCTCCTCCACCCCAACACCCCAAAGCATGTTTTGGAATATGGGCTTCCAAAGCAGGAGAGGACTCAGGAGTATCAGAGCTGACAGTGTCCTCATGTGGTGGCATGAAGGGGGAAGAGAACCTAAGGATGGGGACCAGGTCAGGTCATTGGACATTGGCTGTGTATTTGTCTATCACCTGCATCCTGATTGTTAGAGCCAGAACAGTGCTTGGAAGTCGTCTAGCCCCACTTCCTACCAGGTGCAGAACTTTGCTAATGACAAAATGGCCCCTTCACGTTGTACAGAAGTGAAGATCTGTATGCCGTCCTCACAATATCCCTGTGAGTTTGGAAGTATCCTCAGTTTATACGTGGAGAACCTGAAACTCAGAAAAGTTAAGAAACTGGCCCAAGATCTCACAGCTGGGATGGGGAAGTCATGATTTGAACCCACATCTGTCTCCCTCCAGTGGCTGTGCTATTTAAGCCCCTGAGCTCTTGCCAAATTGCATACACTAGATATTTGGTCCTAGAAACGAGATACTGTTTCTGGACTGATCTGCCACCATGGCGCCTGTCCAGTGCTCTGAACGTCTCCCCTTTCCTATGTGGCCCCTCTCTTTCCTACATCCACAGGCCCAGGCTGTTCCCATCCTGCCCCTGGGCCTGGCTCCAGACACCTTCGACGATGCGTATGTGGGCTGCGCAGAGGAGATGGAAGAGAAAGCAGCCCCCCTGCTGAAGGAGGAGATGGCCCGCCACGCCCTGCTGCGGGAATCCTGGGAAGCAGCCCGGGAGACCTGGGAGCGCAAGCGCCATCGGCTCACCCTGCCCCCTGGCTTCAGAGCCCAGCACGGAATCGCCATCATGGTCTACACCAACTCATCTAACACCTTGTACTGGGAGCTGAACCAGGCGGTGCGGACAGGCGGCAGCTCCCGGGAGTTCTACATGAGGCACTTTCCCTTCAAGGCCCTGCATTTCTACCTCACCCGGGCCCTGCAGCTGCTGCGGGGCAGTGGGGGCTGCAGCAAGGGACCTGGGGAGGTGGTGTTCCGAGGTGTGGGCACCCTCCACTTTGAACCCAGGAGACTGGGGGACTCTGTCCGCTTGGGCCAGTTTGCTTCCAGCTCCCTGGATGAGGCAGTGGCCCGCAGATTTGGTAATGCCACCTTCTTCTCACTAAGGACTTGCTTTGGGGCCCCGATCCAGGCCTTGTCTGTCTTTCCTGAGGAGCGCGAGGTGCTGATCCCCCCACATGAAGTCTTCTTGGTCACCAGGTTCTCGCAAGATGGAGCCCAGAGCCTGGTGACTCTCTGGAGCTATAATCAGACCTGCAGCCACTTTAACTGCGCCTACCTGGGTGGTGAGCTGTGCATGAGGGAGGCAGGACCGTGGGGTGGGGGGAGTAAGCTGGGACGCCCCTTCTGGACACTTGCTTGGTTAATGGGGGAGTTGAGGGCTGGAAGTCAGCCGGAATTACTGTTCTCTCTGACAGGTTCAGCCAGTTCTTAGAAGGTCTTAGAAGTGTTTTCTGGGTCTATGAAATTCTCGAGTGGTTATGTAATGTTCTCAAAAGGTTCCATCCGCTGCACAGTCTAACTGACCACAAGAACCTGGTTAAGGAGGTTGATAAGCAGAAGAGAATGACAGGGGTGCTGCTTCAGATCTCAGGAGTTCCCTGGGCTTAATGCAGTTGACAGGACACGTCCATGCTGTCCCTCAGTGCTGAGGCCGGGACAGATGGAGGAGCGATAGGGACCAGGCCAGGAGCCATGATGGGTCAGCAATCGGAGGAGATTTTCCAGGGTCCGGAAGGGGAAAGAAACTCAGAAGTCAGTGTTTAGGAGAAGGGAAAGCTAGACTGGGAAGGGGAATGGCCCACACCAGGGCCTGGTGGGAAGGGAAGCTTGGGGAGTGAGGGTCTAGCCACATGGTGGCCTCACTGTGCTCTGTTGCAGGGGAGAAGAGGCGCAGCTGTGTGTCTGCACAAAGTGAGTACCCTTCTGCCCTCTCCCTCAGCTGCTTCAATAACCCCCCACCAACACCCACCCCGGCCCTGCTGACCCCTCACCTTTCTTCTCTCTCCAGCAGGAGGGCAGCCACATTCCACCTCCAAGGGGGACTTCTCTCTGCTTTCCTGGAAGACCCTGCTTTTGGCCCCTGGGGGCTTCCAGCTCTCAGGGGCTGGGCCCTGAAAGCCCAGTGTCTGCCACTTAGGAGTCCTAGGAACTTGTGACCTTCTGACAAAGAAGGGGGCTTCGAATGGCCTCGAAGTGGGAATGTGGTTTCAGACCCAGCCTTAGCCACCATTTCCCCAGGGAAGGGGACTGACCCAGCCATCTCCCCTCCCAAACAGGATGTGGGGGGATCTGAGACCCTGGTAGGGTGGAGGGAGCCCTGCTGTGTGGTAGGGATTCCCAGGGACAAGCAAGGGTGGTACCATGATGGCCACTCAATTAAACAGTAATGCAGTGTGGTGACATCAAATTTCCTGACTGGTTTATTCCATGAGACTAGATCATCTACCCCGCTCTGGCCTTGGCACTCCTAGACATGGTCCCCTGTGCAGACTCCCGCATGTACCACAACTTGCAAACTCAGAAGCTTTAAGCCAGAGACTCCTCACAACCTCCCTGAAGGAAGGAAGGAAGGTGGACAGATGGATTCAATGGCCCATTTGTCAGATGAAGAATAGAAAGCCAAGGAAGGAAGCAACTTGCTCAAGGTCAGAGAGTTAGTATTGAAACCAAGCTCCCTGCCTCCCAGTCCAGAATTCTTTCCACAAAAGATCTGAAGGAACTCAAAGTAGGAGTCTGAGCCCAGGACACCTGGGACCCCAGAGTAAGACATTTCTCTCTGTCCTGCTCCCACAGGAGTCCCTTTTAGGGGCGAGGAGAGGGGAATCTCAAAACCTGAAGAGAGATTCTTACACACTCTGGAGGCATCTGATATCCAGAACAGAAATTTTATTGAGACAAGTAAAGCAGCAGAGTCTTCTGCTAAATGACACCTGCCCTTATCCATCTAGGCGGCTCTACCTAGCAACTGAAGAAAGGACTCTCCCACTGCCTCAGGACCCCCCCTTGACCCCCAAATTTTCCTCCCAGGGCATGTCCCCCTCCGCCTCTGATTCCTGCTCCCTGTGCACTAACACACGAGCTGGGGAGGAAGGGTCAGACTCTCCAGAAGCTGGCATCCTAGCCCCTCCAACATCCTGAAGCCCAGGTTCTGAAGGTACCTGGGTCCCCTCAATCCCTGGCACTGTGAGCTCTGGAGTTTCAGGGATGGGAGGGCCCAGATTCTGGAAGCTGTTACGCACTCGGGTGATGTAGCGACTGAGGATGCTGGCACCTCCAGGTAGCCAGCGTGTCCCTCCCTCTGCCAGGGTCCGCTGCACACCAGCCACCTCACTTTGCAGGCGAGACACAGTCTTGGTCAGCTCCGTCAGTCTGTTGCCCAGGTCTGGGGTGCGGGGGAAGGTGTTGATGGGGAGGTCTCTCGGAAGATGAGCCTGTCCTGAACCACTTCTCCCCTCACAACAGAACCCCAGGGGACATCATGCCTACGGGGCCTGAGGGAGTAGAACTGGAGAAAGTGAGAGACTGGCTCTTGGGTGGGGGGTCAGGAGCAGGCACAGTCTGGGTCAGATGAATCTGAGAGGGACTGAGGTGGTCATGAGTTTAGGCAATGCAAAGGAAAGACTTGCGGGCCAGAGAAGAGATTAGGAGTCACAGGAATGAGAAAGTTTTTAATGGGGAGAGATTTGTGTTTCTGCCCTTGTCAGCCCTATTCCCATCTATCCATCCTCAGGGCCCAGTTTGAATAACACCTCTGCTTTCTCCAATTTCTGGTCCTCTATCCTTCTGCCTTCCCGTGAACCTCTCAAAGCAATAGGTTCTTTATCTCCCTTGGGCTCCCATTGCAATTTGGGTCTCTCCTAACTAAGCATGATCTGCCTGGAAAGATGGTTTCTCTGTCTCACCAACCTGAAAACTTCTCCCGTGTCTCTGCTCTACACAATCCCCCCATCCCTCCAAGACGAGGCTGAAACAAAGGGGATGCGGTGATGAATGTTGATTGAATAAGTGAATTAGTAGTGACTGAGTGAATGAACGAAAGAGTGGAGTGAGTGAGCCTGTGGGTAAGAGAGTCAATGAGTCAACAAAAACACAGGAATGAAGGATTGAAGGAAATGAGTGGAATAAATATCTGAATGGCTCAGAGTCATTGAGTAGGAGGGACACACTACAGGGTGTGAGCCTGGGTGTGTGGTATTTATTCCCATAATGCAATGGGGAAGGCTTAGGGGTGAGCCACTAACCTTTCGCCCGCCCGGGTCTCCTCAAACTCCCGCTGGGCTCTCTCTATGTAGCGTTGTACCAGGGCCTTGATGACTCGGAGGCGATAGGATCCTTGCTCTCCTTCCCCAGGCCCTGCCCCTGCCTGCGGATTGGCCTGGGACGGGAAGACCAGAGGGTGAGAGAGACTCTACCCCTGCTCCCAGCCATTCTATAATCCCTGTGCCCTCCCCCAGATGATAAAGGTTGGAGGCCAAGTCTGCAGACCTTTCTGTCCCTTGAGGCCACATAGCTAGACACTGGTGCAGTCCTGGAAGGCAGAAGGAAGCAGAAGCTGAGCAAAGGCTGAGTGTAAGAGAGCTGGCATAGGGCGGTGGGGGTGGGGGAGGTGCAGAAGCAGGTTGGGGGCAGAGACAAAATTGCTGAGTCGGGCATGGGTGAGTTCTCTCTCCTACCACCAACCCTACCTTGGTTTTCTTGAATTAGTCCAGGTTAACCCTGCCCTTCAAATGCTGGGGAGGGGGAAACTAGGGAATGTGGGGAGGCGTCTGCATGGAAATTATCATGCAAGTTGGAACGATTGGTTTGCGGTTCAGGTATATGCCCCACAACAGTACTAAGAGGGCAAGCAGGACATGTGGATGGGGCAGACAGTGGAGAGGGAACAGAGGTATAGCAAGAAAAGTGCTAGACTGGGAAGATACAGGCCCAAATCCCAGCTCAGTCACTTAACAGCTTGGCGCCCCAGGCAAGTTACTCAATTTGTTTAGGCCCGAGGTCCTCCAAATTTAAGACAGAAATGGTAGTAATGCCTACTTCCTCTGTCAGTACTTCCCTGGCAGATAGTAGGGGCTCTCTAACTGCTTAGGAAATAATTATTTTTATCTAGTTTTATCTTCTAAGTATGTTATAGTTAGCATATTTACTCATAAAAAAAGCAAAGAATTTTCTTAAATATTCTCCGGGGCAAGATGGGGTTGGCGAAGCTGGGGCAGGCAGAGTATGAGAGGGGATGTTAGGCCTTTTACAGCTACAGAGTATATAAAGCATTTTCCTTGTATGAAATAAGGAATGAGAACTTAGGGAGGCCATTTCCTGAGGATGCAGGACAGGTGGGAAGGGATATTGGATCGGATCACCAAAGAAGAGGCTATGGAGGTGGGGGCAGCTGGGAGAGGGCTGGGACTGCAGTGGGGGAGATCCCAGCCGGCTAGTGTGGGGGATCCGGCAGGATGCAGTGGCCCTGCGCATCTAGGATGGACACAGGCCCAGAGAATTGGGTACAATCTTTGGTGTGCCTCATTCCAGGGTGGAGCAGCCCTGACAGATGGTCTGCGAATAGGCACCTGGCAGCCTGGACAGGAGCAGGAAGTGACCAGGGAAAAGAATGATAATTCCAGAATTTGGAGTCAGAGGTTCTTTAGGGTGAAGGAAGTGTCCACACGGGATGGCCGGGAGCCGGGGAGTGCTGGGAACTGGGAACCCAGGCCGTTTACTTTCTTGTAAGCATCCTGTTTTCCCATGCTGAGCCCATGCGGTTTCTCCACTGTGTCTGCCCACCAACCTCCTGTTTGCCCTTCAGGGTTCCGTTCTGCTCTAAAGCGCTTTGGGAAGCTCCCTGGCTCCTGAGTCTGGATCTGGGGCCTGTTCTCTGGGCTCCAGATGTGCCCTGTGCTGCTCTCTGTCACGTGCTTGCTATCATGTGCATTCACCACCAGTTTCCTTCTGCTACGCTAGACTGGCAGCACCTGGAGGGACGACCGTCACACAGATCTTTATTTCCAGTAGAGGTGTTGGTGTTTGTTCAACAAACTGTGGACCAATCAGGGGATCAAGGGACTTCAGAGCTCCAGAGTTGGCCTGTGGCCCCCACAGAGCTGGCCTGGAGTCCCTGGCTTAGAAACATCCTCGGGTAACACATTTTAAAGGAAACAGGAACCCCTATAGACCCGGCCTTAATGCTGGTCTGAAACAGGATGGGGCTCCCAGGGCAAGCCTGGGTCAGGGAACATGTAACAAGAGGTAAGGGAGCCCCTTGGAGGCTCGGCCCCCTCTCTCAGGCCTCTATCATCCATTTAATTTCCCAGTTTGTGGGGTACTTTGCCTTGGTTTCTTAACATTTTTTTTTTTAATGTTCAACTACGTCTTGGCTCAGTTTAGGGCAAAGAGGTTTGTCTGAAGTTTGGACCTTTTTTTTTTTTTTTGATGGCAAAAAGATTGTGTAATAATAGTGATGAAAATATAATACTGAAAAGGATTGCTTGGGGGAGTAGGGTTTTCCTGATCCTCCTGTGGCTCAGCGGGGACTCCAGTGGCTTCTTAAGGCTGCAGGACAGGTCTGAGACAAATAGGTTGCCCATGGCTTGGGAGCAGGGTGGTATGGACTTCTGTTGAAGCTGGGTAACCCGTAGTTGGAAATCTAGGAAACGGTCAGAGCCAGGAACAGGGAAAGGCAGCCAGGTATGAGAGGAGGACATGGGAAATGGCTTTGTGGGGAACATACCAGAAAGACAGACAAGGAGTGTGCTGATAACCAGGTGGTGTAGACAATACAGGTGAAGGCCCAGCCTGAAGAAGACCAATGACAAGCAGAGGAGGTACTCACAAAGGTGGGGATTGGCGGATAGTCTGGCTTCTTGGTTTGGTGGCAGGAGCAGCAACAGCAGATGATGTGGAAAATTCTCCTGAGACATTCAGATGGGCCAGCAAGCAGTCAGTCAAGGGATGGGGTCAAGGCAGCTAGGTGGGGGCTGCTGGATGCTTGGGAGGCAGGGAGTGAGAGTGCTGCGGGCATCACCTGAGAAGGTAGAAGAGGGCCTTGGGGGAGGGCAGGATGTTGAAGGGCACAGGTAGCATCAGGCCTTCTCGGAAGTAGGACAGGTAGAGCTTGGAGCGAGCGAACTTCCACTCCACATCCGCGTCATCCTGGTGCTAGGAGGCAGGGGCTCTGCAAGGCCACTTCGGTACCCAGCCCTCCTGCTCACCCCGTCTGTCTCAAGCTCCCCTGGTTTCCATGCCTCTTCGGCAGTGTACCCACTGCTGTCTTCTCCCCATTCCCATCTGTCACCCACATTCCCCTGCCTGGCTCCCCCTTCCCTCTCTTCCTCCCCACTGTCTTTCATCCTCTGACATCCAATTCCTGCCTATGCTCTCCAGCCACAAACCCTAGCCCATCCATCTTCTCCCTCCCTTCTCATGTTCCCACCTACTTTTCTTTCCACAAGGCACCCTTCCTCCAAACCATGAAGGGGAAAGAGCACCAGACTTGGGTCTGGAGAAACAAATAGCATCCCTAAGATCTTCATTTTAGAGATGAAGAAAATGAGGCCTAGAAAGGAACTCCTGCCCCAAACCACAAAACACGAGAGTAGAGCCCAAGCAGGAACCCAAGTGTCGGGACTTCTTGCCTTCTTTTCCTCTCTGTCCCTGGGTCCCTTCTCCCTGGCCTCAGCTAGCCTCTGCTCACCTCAATCTTCTGGAAGGAGTTGGTAATCATGGCAATGAACATGTTTAGCAGCACAATGACCATGACGATGGTAAAGATGCCATAGAGGGCCCGGCCCATGAATTCAGGCACCAGAAACTGAGGCATGTCGACGACGCTGTGCTCCTCCATGCCGAACATGGTCCAGAACAGAAACTGGAATGTCTCGTTGAAACTGGCACATGGGGCCGAGCAAAGGATAGGATGTGAGGGCAGGAGGAGAGCCTGAGTGCCAGCGAGAAACACTCCTCCTCACCCTCCAGGACCCAGCCAAGGGCGTTCTGCCACCCTGGCCCATACTGACTCTTGTCATTTCTGAGTTTACACTCATTCTTTCAGTAAACCAATATTTACTGAGCATATAGTAGTGCCAAAAGTGCTAAGGATGCAGCCATGAGAGAGTGGGGGCATAAAGACCAGTTAAGAAGCTTGTGGTTAGGGTGCCTGGGTGGCTCAGTTGGCTGGGCGTCTGACTATTGATTTCAGCTTAGGTCATGATATCAGAATCATGGGATCGAGCTTCGTGTAGGGCTCTGTGCTGAGCATGGAGCTTCCTTGGAATTCTCTCTCTCCCACTCTCTCTGCACCACCCCCTCAGGCTTGTGCATGCTGTTTCTTCCTCAGAAAAAAAGAAGGAAGGCAGGAAGGAAAGAAGGAAGGGAAGAAAGGGAAAGGAAGGAAAGAAATTTGTCATGGTCTGGGTGAGAGGTGATGGTATTTGGACCACAGCAGTAGCAACTCCAGTGCCACCTCTTCCAGGAAGCCCTTCTGAACTCCCTTCTCTATCCCCAGTCAAATGTGCACGTCTGCTAGTCACTCAGACCCTACGACACTCTCGCTCTTCTCAAATTTATTTGTGAATCTGTCTTACTCCCTCTACCTCAGCCCCAGTTCAGGCCTCAATTACTGCTGCTGCCTCTGCGGCTGGTCTCTGGCTTCAGTCTCTTGTTATTCCAGCCTCCACATGGCATCCAACGTGTTCTTTCCAACTGCTGATCAGATGTATTGTACTTCTGCTCGTCAAGCCTTAAACGCTCCTAATTGCTCTCAGGCTAGATGCCTCCCATACAACCTCTCTGAGATGGTTAGCAGAAATGTCTTTGGCTTAATTAGGTGTCACCCATGAGTGAACAGCCCAGGAGAGGTGGCCTGTGACACTGTGGAGTGAGTGGTATCACCAGGACCCACGAAGCAGTCTGGGATGGTTTCTTGCTGCCCCTGGTGGTGATATTCATGGTTTAAACTGTGTAAGCTTAGTTCCTTTAAGCTAGCATCCCAAAGGTGGGATGTGAACCATGGTTCTTAGTAAAAGGATTGATCTGAACAAAGCCTCCATTTACGCTGGAACCAATGACAAAGTCTTGACCAATATCCACAGGCCCCAGAGTGGCTCCTTCAGCATCATCAATAAAACCATCCCATAGTTGCACTCAGGAAGAATTTATAATAGCATCATTGCTTGAAAGGCCACTGGGAGCAAACTGGCCAGCCTTAGAAAACCCACGCTTCTCAGAAGGACGTTCATGAGCTTGGTGACCTGGCCCCTCTACCCTCTCCAGCTTCCTCTCTCAGAATTCCCTCCACATGCCAACCGTGGAAGACATCTTGTGATTCTCCAACCATATGTCCCTGCTTTGGTGCTGTTCCCTTTCTGCCCAGGATACCCTGCACCTTCTCTGAACCCCATAATCCTAAGAGATGGAGTCCAGATACTCCCCTCTCTATGAAATCCTTCCTGATTACCTAAGGCAGAAGAAGGAGCTTTCCCCTCTGGGTATCCTCAACATAAGCCTTCCTTCCTCACAGCACTTAGTGCCCTGGATCAAGCTTATTTATGGACACTGGTGATCTTCTTTATGAGACTGAGACTGGTTCACTTCCTCTGTCTCAGCTTCCAGTGCCAGGGACAGGACTTCCTACAAAGAAGGTGTCCGTAAATGGGTGTGAACTCAACAACAATAATGAAAAGCCCACCACAACTGAATAACAAGGTGAATGGAAACAAAATGCGGGCAAATGAATGAATAGACATTGAATGAGTGAATAGGGGCACCTGGGTGGCTCAGTGGGTTAAAGCCTCTGCCTTTGGCTCAGGTCATGATCCCAGTGTCCTGGGATCAAGCCCCGCATCAGGCTGTCTGGTCTGCAGAGAGCCTGCTTCCTCCTCTCTCTCTCTCTCTGCCTGCCTCTCTGCCTACTTGTGATCTCTGTCTGTCAAATAAATAAATAAAATCTTTAAAAAAAAAAGAATGAGTGAATAAACAAATACAAGAATTATTGGCCATATTTGGCAAGAACTAAGTATCAAGAAGAATAATGAGCTGTAATGGATTCTTATATTTAAAAAAAGTCTTTGCCTCTTTAGTGATTTTCAGAAAAGAAGAGAGCACTTCTTTATAGAAGGACGCCATAGATAGAACAGCAGTAGAAGATCACCGGGATTCATGTATGGATGCTAAAGCCACAGAGTCAGAGATCCAAGGGAACAGGTTGGTCACATGATTTCCACATATCCTTTCATTGCTAAATGAGCATCCTTAGCAACTTCACAGTGAAGAGGTTTGCTAGACCAGTAGACCCGACAGTGGGCTACGCTGGCATCTTCTGTCTCCTGATGGGATGCGATGGAAAACCCACATCAGTGCCTAGGTGTGTTCTTGCCAAAATTGCTTAACTCGAATCTTCCCATGAGGAACTAGTCTGATAAATTCCAACTATGGGCCACTCTCTGCGATATACCTTGATCCATACCCTTCAAAAAGGTTCATTTGTTGTGAAAGACAAAGAAAAGGTAGAGGGCGTGTTGCAGATTAAAGGAGACTAAAGAGATAGGACAACAAAATGTAACACATGACCCCAGACTGGATCTCAGATTTTTAAAAAGCTAGAAAGATTTTTGTGGGGGGGAGCGGGGCACCTGGGGAAATTGGAATAAGAACTATACAGTAAATAATAATTTAGGATCAGTATCAAATTATTTGTTTGTTTGTTTCTTTTTTTTTTTTTTTAAGTAAGTTCTACACCCAATGTGGGGTTTGAACTCATGAAGCTGAGAGCAAGAGTCCCATGCTCTATTGAATGAGCCAGCCAGGTACCCCTTGGTATTAAATTTTTTAAGTGTGGGGACATAGGGTTGGCTCGGTCAGTAAAGCAAGGGATTCCTGATCTCAGGTTCAAGCCCCACGTGGGGTGTAGGACCTACTTAAAAAAAAAAAAAAGAAGAAGAAAGAAAAGAAAAAATAGATTAAAAGATTTAAGATTTTATTTATTTGAGAGAGAGCGAGAGCAAGAGCAGGGGAGGGGCAGAGGGAGATGGAGAAGTGGACTCCCCACTGAGCAGGGACCCCCCCCCCACACACACACTCAGGGCTCTATCCCATGACCCTTAGATCATGACCTGAGCCAAAGGCAGATACTGAGGCGACTAAACCACCCAGGTGCCCCAAAATAAATATAAATAAATGTTTTGAGTGTGATCATGGTCTTATGGTTGTGTCTTAGGAGATCTGAAATATTTGGGGAATGTTTGCAACTTTTAAACGTTTCAAGGGAAAAAAAAAGAATAAAGAGAGCAATTGATGGAGCAAAATGTGGCAAAACATCAGTTGCTGGAGCTGGGTACAGGGCGTATGGGTGTCCACTGTGCTTTTACTGGTTCCGCAGGATTGACATTTTTCGAAATGATAAGTTTGGGAAGAAATTGAGTGAGTGAATGAATGAGTTAGCAAACAAATGAATGAGTGTGAATCAGTGAGACAGAGAATTAATTATTGCCTAAACAAGAGATTAATTATAAGAGAATAGAAGAGGAAGGAGAGGAAGGCAGAGGTGATCACTAAGCCCCAGGCGGTTGTGTCCCAACCCCCACCTGCCCATCCTGTCTCTGCCCCAGCGTACTTGCCCAGCCGTTCTGTCTCCTGGTAGGGCACATAGATGTTGTTGAGACCACAGAGAAAGGCGGTCAGGATGATCATGAGGATGAACATGAACCTGACAGGGGATGGGATGGGGGCAGGTCAGAGAAAGTCTCCACCTTGGGAGAAGTCAGGTTCTGGGAAGAGGGATCGGGCGATATCCTCCCAGACTCAGTATCTCTTGACAAGTATTCAATTTGGTGACTACTAAGAATAGAGAAAGTAGGGATGGGAAAGGAGAAGTCATTTAAAATGGTGCCAGGGGCACCTGGGTGGCTCAGTTGGTTGAGGATCTGGCTCTTGATTTTGGCTCAGGTCATGATCTCAGGGTCCTGGGATCAAGCCCCTCGTTAGGCTCTGCACTCAGTGGGGAGTATGCCTAAGGAGACTGTCCCTCTCTTCCTCTCCCTCTGCCTGCCTCCCCGCACCCACACTCTCTCTAAAATAAGTGAATAAATCTTTAAAATAAATAAATAAAATAAAATGGTGCCGAAGCAGGAGCTCTTCCTTTAGAATGAAGGGTACTGAGTTGAAGCAATGAGATCAGGGGATGGGCCAGTCTCCCAGGCAGGGGCTGAGATGCTGAGATGTGGATCGAGGATGAGTGAGTCAGAGTCCTACTGGACAGGATTTACCATCAGCACAGTCAGAGCCACACAGTGTGGGTAGCAGAGGGCTGGGGAATTTCACAGGGAGAGGCCACGGAGTCTATGACAGGGGAGGTTGCTCTGAGCAGGGACAGTACACATCGGATCATGTCGTCAATCATCTTGCCAATGGAAATCTGCAGAGTGCCCAGGGACTCGTGAGCCGGCAGAATGTAGGCCAGGCGGGTGAAGCTGAGCATGCTGGTGACAGCAAACAGCACCTCCGCCAAGAACTGGGGGTCCTCCGTGTGCCACTCACTTCTCTCTGTGCAGGGTGGAGTTCGGGCTGAGGCTGAGAGCCAGGGGAGCGAAGGGGCTGGGGGATTCGGGCAGAACCGGGGGGGGGGGGGGGGGGGGGGGGGGGGGGGGGGGAGGCACTCACCAGCTGTGGTGAAATAGTGGCAGGCAGCCCCACTGGGGGCATCCCGGCAGTGCGTGTGGGCAAGCCCGGCCAGGAGGAGGCGCAGTGCGAAGGCCGCCAGGTACAGAGACAGGATGACCATGTCCAGGAAGTTCCACCAGTCCAGGAAGTAACTGCGTAGGCCCTCAATCCACACCTCCTTGCACTCAAACCACAGGAAACCTGAAGGAGGCGGTAGGGGGAGAGCTACATTATAGTGTGGGGACACCTACCATGGGGGGCAGAGATCTAAAATACCACAGGGACAGAGTTGATAAAACATATAAGCATGCGATCTATGGAAGGACAGAGTGCTCCTCTGTGAAAAAAAAAAAAAAAAAGGCTCCTGGGGTGCCTGGGTGGCTCAGTGGGCTAAGCCTCAGACTTCTGATTTGGGCTCAGGTCATAATCTCAGGGTCATGAGATTGAGCCCCACGACAGGCTCTGCGCTGGGCATGGAGACTGCTTAAAATTCTCTCTCTCCCTCTCCCTCTGCCCTTCCCCACCTCACTCGTGTGCTCTCTTTCAAAAACAGAAACAAACAAATAAATCAAAGCCTTCTGGCTGAGGCAGACTCCCCTGGGGTGCAGCCTGCACTGATGATTCCAGGCAGCTGATAGGCATAAAAAACTAACCCCTGGGAGAGGCTGATACTGGGAGGGAATGATTTAAATCTGTTTCTCCCTGCCTTCCACCAAATAAATACTGGACAAATATTTTGAGAGTATTGATTTGAAGGGGCTCCAAATTATCTGCCTGCTCTGAGTGCCAGATCTGGGGATGGGGTGTCACAGGAGCTGGACCCCATTAGCCAAGTAATCCTGCTGCTTTGTACCCTTCTCTATTCCCTAGATACAAGCGTGTGCTGTTTCCGTCTGCCTAGAAGGGACTGTTTGATATGGCCCAGGTCGAATACTACCTCCTCTTTGAAGCTTTCCCTAAGCAGGTGGGGCGAGATCCCCCTGCGCTCTTCTCTCACAGTGTCCCTCAGATCTCTGTGGTGCCATCAACCACGGGCGCTGTGGGATATCTCTTTCTGGGTCTGTCTCCCCTCACCTCCTCTGAACTTTGAACCGCTTAACATCAGGGACCGTGTATGATTCATCTGCTTGTCCACAGAGCCCAGCTCAAGGTCTAGGAGTCACTATTAAGCCAACATTCATTAAACTCCTATCATGCGCCAGTGGGGTCCGGAGGTGAATAAGACAAATACAGTCCTTGGCCTCCCAGGATGCTAGCAAGGGAGACAGGCAAGTAGCCCAGTGGTGACAGTCCAGTGTGGTAAGTGCTCAGATTGAGGAGCAGGGAAATAGAGAGGCTGTTTTGGGAGTGGTTAGGAACGGATCCTTACCTGTAGGCAGCCGCGGACTGGGCTAGAGTCAAGAGACCAAACCAGGCCCCGACTCGCGCCTCCTGGAAGCCCAAGGGTTAATAACCCCATGAGTGGAAAGTTGAGCGGCGCTTGAGAAAGGGCCTGAGCTATGGATCCTAAGACTCGCCAACATGGTTGCCTGCATGTGCTTATCTGGAATGGGCAAAAGAGGCCTGCTCATTAAACTATCGTGGGATTGTGCTGTCCTTGCACGGGCTATAAACTACACCATTGTAAGATTGTGCTGTGCTTACATAAACTATGTCTTGAGTAGCTTGAGTAGCCTTGAAGTTAGTACATCTGGCGCCAGAGGGTCTGCTATTGGTGCTTGGGAAATAGATAATGGGAAAACTTGAAGGGTTTTCTGTGCATGTTGCAGACTCTTTAGTAATCAGCTAAAAATAGATACTTTCTTATGATTGTTTCTGTTGGCTATATAATGCCTCACAGGCTTGAATAAAATTGGCACTGCTTGGACATCATCCACTGTGTCCCTCCTGTCCCCATCTCTTTACGTCTCCTCTTTGTCTCACCATCCTCTTACCCTCTCGACCCTGGTTGTGTTGTTGCGCTGGCCGCGACACTTACCCTGATTTGGGGGCCAGGGAAAGCTTCCCAAAGGAAGTGACCTTTAGGCTGAGATTGGAAGGAGGGGCAGGGGGAGCGAGCCAGGTGCCAGGGCAGCGGGGGCGGGGGCCAGGGCTGGGAGACCCTCTTGTGAGCCTGGGGTAGGTGTTGCATGGGTAGATGGAACCATATTTAATTGATTGGGGCTTCACTCACAGTAGGGTAGCAGCAAGCCCTTAGTGCATGAAGAAATGCAGAGTTTTGTTTCCTAAGACATTTCTTCCCCCGTGGGCAGGAACAGAATTGGTTTTATCTCCACTTAGCATAGGTCCGTCATGTTTAGTGAATCACTGGATGAGAGACTTCTCCTCTTGGACTGCTATTGTTTTCTTCCCCAGAGTTTCTTGGCCAGATTTCCTTTCGGGCATCATTGACTGGCTTGGTACTGGGTGGAGTAGTGGACTCGGTCTACTGGCAGCCTCGGGGGTTTGCTAACTAAGCTAGAGCTGAATGAGGGGAGGACGGCTGAGGAAATGGCCAACAGCCCAGCCCACTGAGCTGACCAGCCAGAGGCTAAGTAGGTCTCTGGGGATTCTCATAATTGCCTTTGCTGAATTGTTTAAGAATACTTGATTCTGCTCTAGAAGAAAACGGATGGAATGGATGAAACTCAAACACTGAGCATAGATAAGTTATTTGGGTGACGTGTTGAACAAATAAAATGGGTAGAGCACATACAGAGAAAGGGATGGGTGGAATCTGAATATTTGTGATGTGCTGAATGTACACACGGCAGAGGAAGCCCTCAGGAGTCGTTGGCATTGAAGTCAGCTACCCCCTAGTAATACCCATTCTGGTCCTCAGTGTCCTTCGCACAAGGATTGCGAGGCAACTCATTACCGCCCATCAGGATGGTTAGCAAGCGTACCCTGTGGCCAGACACACTCATCCCCACGTCTCTCCCATAGATGAAGCGTTGGGGCCAGCCAAGTTCCAGCTGTCAGAGCCCCTGCTCAGACCACCACTCGGCTCCCCCTAACTACACTGTCCCAAGGATACCATTCAAGGATTTAATAAGCTGTATGATGTAGGCATCTCAGTTTAGCGTGGGAGCCCTTCTGTTCCATGACTTTTAGGACTAGGTCACCTGCTGGTGTACTGGCAGGCTACTGTGACACCAGGGTACCCTCCCACCTGACACTATGGACTCATGTCTTATTTGTGAGAGGACAGGAATGTCCAGAGTGGGGCAAGTATGGCACCCTTGCTCAGGGAGTCTTATCACAGGGCTAGATTCCCTAACTAGAAAAGGTCCCTTGGTGTGGGAGAGCCCAGAGGAGTTTGATTATATGTTCATTTACAAGGAGAGCCCCACCCCCCCACCCCTGCCCAGTGGAGTACTTATTTTGAAGAACAGAAAGGAAGCCCATCAGGGGACTGCTACAAATGAAAGGCCTCACCCATGTACCTGTGATCCAAACCATGTGTAGGGAGGTCTCCCAGACACTCTGGCACTCTGGTACTCAGCTGTGTCTCCATGGCCAGGGACTCGCCTAACAGGAAGAGGAGGAACCACAGGTAGGAGGCAGAGTGCAGCAGGAACTTCAGCACTGGGATCTTCAGTAGGTGGCCCAACTTGGGGGCAAGGAGGGAAAGCATGGCTCGTCTCGGAGGTCTGTCCCATCTCCCTGTTTCCTGGGAGCTTCCAGACTCCTCCTTTCACTCATGCACATATTCAGGTATTTACTGAGCACGTATTACATTTCATATCTATTTCCTTCACAACTGTATGAGTATTAGTCTCCATCAGTACTCCATTAGTACTCCATGAGTACTAGTCTCCATTTTTTTCAACTAGAAACTGAAGATCATAGAGTTGAAGGAACTTCCCCTTGGAGGTCCCACAAGCTCCTTGAGTTCAGGCTCAACCGAGTTAAAACATAAATTCATCAACTTCTATCCCAAACTTGGTCATTTTCCTCCTCCTGTGTCCCCATTTTAGACAAGGGCCACCTCCCCAATTCCTGCCCTGCCCCCTCCCCCACCCCATCCTCATGCTTCTAGTAGAGCAAGCTTTCTCAAACACACAGCTAATGGGATCGCTCCCTTCCTTAAAACCCTACAATGGCTTCCATCACTGCTCATAAGGCTCTGCTAGATCTGGCCCCTGCCTGCTTCCCACCACTTGCTATTTCTACTTACACTTTAGCAACACAAGCATTCTTTCAGTTTCACTCATCCTTGATGTTCTCCCCTAACCGCTCCCACCCCCACCCCAGCCCTTCCAAAATGCTGCTCCCGATCCTCTGGAGAACCACTCTTCCTGTTCCTCACCCAGCTAACCTCACTCACTCTTCGTTAAACCCCCAGGGCTGGGTCTGACACCCGGCTCACAGCAGGGTTTCAAGGAGATACTTGTTGAGATGAAGGAATAAAAACGTCTAGGTCCATAAAGGCTCTCAAAGAATTTGTAGGCTGGGACAGGGGTCTCTTTAGGAGAGCACAGGGTTGTATATAAAGAAAGATCAGGCTTTGGATGCAGAGACCTCAGTTTAAATCCTGACTGTGCTGTTTTGTATGTCCCCTGGACAAAAAGAGCACTTCTGTTCTCCATGCCTCCACTATAAATCAGCGTCAGACCGACTTCCCAGCACCCCTTCAGGGGACTCAGTGGGGACATTAGCAAAGGGCTCAAGAAGTGGCAGTTATCATTAATTTATTCTTGGTACCCGGGACTTGGGCGCCAGCCAGTAGCCAAGGCAGAGGAAGGGCATGGTGAGGAAGATGAGGAAGGCGACAAAGAGCTTCCAGATGGTGGTGCTTCCACGCCAGCCAGCCAGGTTCCCACACCAGATGGAGGACAGGACTTGCTGGCAGATGGGGTGTGCTACAAACTAAGCAGAGACGGCGGCGCGTGAGCAGAGTGGGTGTTTACCAGGAAGGGAAGGAGGGGGAGCCAACTGGGGCCGTAGTCCTTCTTTCCCTGCCACAAAGATTGAGCCCTATTTGTTTTCTTCTCAGGCCAGCCAGCTCAGAAGAGAGGCATCTCCTTTGCTGTGTGACCTTGGGCAGACCCCAGACCCCGCCCCTCTTTGGGCCTTAGTTCTTAGTCTATGAAGGAGAAGCTGAACTCAAAAGATTTTTCTGGACTCTCCGGATCCCACATTCTTTTTTTCTTTCCCTCCTTCCCTCCCTCCCTCTCTTTCTTTCTTTCTTATAATCTCTGTACCTAATATTGGGGCTCAAATTCACAACCCAGAGATCAAGAGTCCAATGCTCTACTGGCTGAGCCAGCCAGGCACCCCCAGATCCCACGTTCTTGAATTTAAGGCAGCAATGGGTAGAACTAGGTTCTCAAGTCCCAGAACCCTCAGGGGTTCCTGTTCTGTTAGAGATGTGGGGCACAAGTCTTGAGGAGGGGAGGTGCAGGGAAAGTAGGGTTTGGTGTCCTGGAGGGCAGGGCCAGGGAAACCATTATGAAGGAAGGTTTTTGGGTAAGCTCCTGGTGGGATTGGATACCTGAGGGAGGGGAGGCTAGAAAGGAGCATGTCTTTAGCTCATGAGGACAGGCAACTAAGGAGGTGGGGAATAATGGAATCACTTGGTATCTAAGCCCTCGGAGATCTAATCTAATCTTGCTGAATAGAGAGATAATGAAGTCTAACAACAGAAGATGACTAGACAAAACTTACTCCACAGGTCAGAGGCAGAGCTGAGTAAAACTCAGATGTCTGGGCTGAAGGTAGGGTCCTGGTGGGTTGTGTGATTTCCAAGGGCTGGGTAGAGGTTAGGGGCTTTAGACTAAAGGTAAGAAGGGAGGGAGGTGAGGAGAACCACAGGGCCAAGGGCCTAGACAGAAGGGTCCTTGGGATCAGAGTCTAGGAAGTCAGGGAGAGGACTTACTTGCGAGGCCCAGGGAGACACCTGGCAGTGGCCAGGCAGGGATGGGGGTGGGGTGGGGGAGGTGGGTAGGGCCCAGCTGACCCGCTTCTGGTTGTAGTTGATGGCCAGTCGAAGCCTCGCCAGGTTGGGGATGCCTTCCTCAAAGGCCTGGCCCAGGCTCTCAGCCTCGGGTTCAGTCTTGTTGTCCTCGTCCTGGTCATTGAGCACCGCAGTGACCTCGCTCTGGTTCTGGCACATACCCAGCAGTTCAAAGCCGTAGTCCTGGCTCAGTGACTCCAGGGCAATGTACTCTGGCTGCAGAGGAACAGGTACACGTGGACCCTGGAGGACCCAGCCCCAGTAAGCCAGCCCCACCCTCCCGACAGTGGGCCTGGGCCTGCTCTGTCCTGCTGTGGGCTGGCACTTCCCCACATCTGGTGTTCCCCTGAGTCATCTGTTCCTTTCTTCGCTGCCACTACAGCCCTCATCCTTGCTATGAGGTGCCTCTTGTGTCAGCTTTGCTTCTCTGGTGCTCCCGCTGCCTCATCACTGAGTCATTACGGCCCCAACCCTCTGCCGCCTTTGCCTGTCCCTTGTACCTCCCCCTTCTAGTCCCTGTTTCCTGTCCTACTTTCCGTCCTGTTCTGCAGGCCTCCCTTGTGTTCATTTTGTTCATTTTTCTGAGCACCCCCCTTACATGAGAAGCTGACCATTTTAGCAGCAGACCTGGGTAGGGCGGTTTTTGCCTCTACTTTACTCATCCTAGCCTTGGTTTGACTCAGGGCCACAATCCCAGGGTGAATCCGGGACAGAATTGCAGGAGGCAAGGCCCGAGCCCAGGACTGTCCCCCAGGTGGTGTCACATGGGGTAAGGGGCTGGAGAGTGGGGATGACAGTCTCTGCTGCCTCCTTCTGTGGGGCTGCTGTGAGCATAGAGGGCAAGTCCTTCGGAAGGACCCCTCTTTTCTACTTGTGAAGTGGGGGCTCTGAGTCCTCCACAGCTCTGATGAAGCCACGCGCTCTCTCCTTGGCTCCGCTGGCATGGACCCCCATCCTGCCTTCGGCCTCTCTTCCAATAGCGTTGTCTGTTTCCCCACCTAATGAATGGTGATCTTGAGAATGGGGACCACGTCTCCCTGGCACATAGGGGATGTCAGTGGGTGGGTGAGGGACGGAATGGCGTAGTGGTGTTCAGGCTCCTGACGAGTCCCTGCCACTGGGCCTCCCCGTTTCCCCTTCATGTTCTCCGTCCTGCGCAGGCCTCTGCACTCATGGCCATGTCTACTTTTTCTACCCAACAGCCTTTGCTTACACTGCACCCCTACTGCAAATATCCTCCTGACCCCTCTTCACTTGTATTTAAACCGCCTGGCTGTGCAGCCAGATTAATTCTGCTTCTTGCAAGGAGTCTGCCCTGAGCACAACAGCTGTAGCCTCCTGACCTCTCTTTTCTGGTTCTTGCAAGCCATATAGCATTCTGCACAGAGGCACGAAGTGAAGCTGGGCATCCTAGGAGTGACCTTCCCTGCTTGGGATTGCAAGCCTGGGGGCTCAGCACACAGTACTCAAACCTCCTGTGGGACCTCGCAGGAGGTTTTCAGAAAGGACGGGTTCCACTGAAGGTCATCTCTGTCTCGCTGCTTTTCTGTGTTCTCCCTCCTCCCTTAGACCCAGGGCATCCCTTGGCTGGGGTTTGTACTGCCCGCATAAAACTAAGTGCCCCTAGAGTGATGGCTCTCTGCCATTAGAATGAGACCCCCCCTTCAGGGTGGGATTCTGTAACTCCCCATCAAAGTGGAGGGTTATGCAGGTCCTGATCTCAGGGTCTTGGGATTGAGCCCCATACGGGCCCCCTGCTCAGTGGGGAATTCTGCTTCTCCCTCTCCCTTGATCTTCCTCCCCGCTTGTGCTCTGTCTCAAATAAATAAAATCTTTTTTAAAACAACAACAACAAAATGGATGGTTACTGAGAACAGAACAAGGCCTCATCATCTTTGTTGTTTTCCATTCCCCAGAACCCCCACCACACCCTGCCCGTGTGAAAGGACAGATATGAGGGACCAAGGGCAGGAAGGAGTATGAGAAGCCGACCTTAAACTCGGGTTCCTTGCGTGCAAGACGTCTGAGCTCCCGGCTGAGCTGGAAGGCAGCCAGCATGGCATCCTCACTGGCCAGCGAGAGGTGGGCCCTGCTGGCCATGCCGCGGTAGGTGTTGATGCGGGACAGGGAGAACTTCAGCAAGTCATAGCGGCGGGCATTGCTGCACTCAAGGGAGGCGCAGGAGACTGGGTGGGGCCGGGCAATGGTGTGGCCCTGCTCCATGAGCAGCTGGGCGATCTCATACAGGTCCTTCTGGCAGGCCAGGGTGAGGGGAGTGACACCAGGAGCAAAGCGCGAGCCATCGATTGATGAGTCAAAGAAGGCCAGTGAAAAGGACCTAGTATCCACTTTGGGGCCCTTCTCCCATTCCAGCCAGGCCAGCAGGCGCCGCACCGCGGCTGGCTGTTTTGTGTCCACTGCCACCAGCAGGACCTTGTGGATCTGCCGGAAGTCAAACTTGACATTGGCCAACAGCACATCAGTGATGGCCTTGTGGCCCAGCTGGATGGCCAGATTGAGAGCTTCCCTCCAGGAGCGGTCCTCAGCCTCCTCCATGTTCCTCAGGGGCCCACCTGGCCCACTGCCTGATGCTTCGACTCCTGACTCCAGCAACTGCTGCACTAGGCCCAGGCGCCCCTCCTGGATGGCGGCCAGGAGTGGAGGTGGGAACCTCAGCTTCTTGTTCACGATCTCCGTTCAGGTGGGCTGTGGCTGGATGAAGGACGGAGAGGGTGGGACCCCTGTGTGGGACCCGCCCATCTCCACGTTGCTTTGGGGCCTCCCTTGCCCTTCCACCTTTCAGCCCTCAGCCTAGACACCATACTATTTTGCTTTTGCCCAAACACATACGAACATGTTGAAGTACACTTAATGTAGTAGATATGCTACATTTCTGAGCACTTCCCAAGTACAGCAACTCACTCATTACATTAACCCTGTGAGGTAGGAGTGATCATGCCCCTTTCAACAGGAGAGGAAACTGAGGTACAGATATGCTAAGCCACTTACATGAGATGGGGACCCAGGCAGTCTGGCTGAGGAGCTGGTGTTCTTAACTCCCCTTGATGCTACTTTGCAACTCAAATAGGAATTATTATTACTAGTTTTGGATTTCTGGAATCTTTACTAATTCAAAACACCCAAAATGTGGAATATAATAATGTAAAAAAAAAAAATCCATTTTTTTCTTTTAAGAAGGAAAAATAACAATGCTACCATCTTTAGCTATGTATTACTCTGAAATCAATTTCTACATCAAATATACATCCTATACTCTGGTATATATGGTTTATCCAATGTAATCATCTTACATAATGACAATATGAATGTTCCCCAAAAGATTACGTCTGTGTAGGGGATAAATTTCATTTCCATATTTTCTAGGAATCAGTCACTTTGGAAACACCCTTTCATACCATAATAATAGTTTCTTGTATAGATTTGTTAAGTTGTTAATAAATACCCCTTTTACTGAAATACTAGTATTTAGAAAATGGGTCTTAGTTGAAAAAAGCATCATTTTCTTTAAAAAAAATTGGCCTAAAACTATACAAATTTATTCTTACAGTTCTAGAGGTTAGAACTCGGAAATCAGTATCATTGGGCTAGAAAGTCAAGGTGTCGGCAGGACAGGGTAGCTCTAAGGGAGAATCCGATTCCAGCTTCTAGAGCTATGTTGCACACATTCCTTCGTTTATGGCCACCTTCTCCATCTTAAACACCAGCAGCACTGAAGATTACAAATGTTTCCTTAGTCACCATTTTATTGTATAGATTCTTAGGTGAGGAAGGGCCAGGTCTGGGTCTGGTCAGGGGCCCCCTTCCTCCCTACAGCTGCCACCCTCCCAGGAACCCAACACAGTGGGCCCGTGTGGGTACCCTGAGAAAGGGTAGGTTAAAGTGGTGGACAGGGCTGCATAGGGAGTCTAACGCCATATCTGCCCAGGACCCAGCTCCCATTTTGTTGACTTCATCTCCCAGCTGCTCATCCCTCTGAGAGTCCCAGAGCCTCTGAAAGACAGGTCCAGACATGTCCATGCAGGAGGGTCTTTGACCTGGGCTTTCCCCTCCCCTCAGCTCTATCCAGGCCTCCTAGCAGATCCTAATGCTCCTCCCCCACCAACCTTCCCTGGCTTTGTCCTCTCCTACTTTCGATGGCACCTGTACCTCAGAGCTGTCTCATCCCTCTCTTGTACCAGGCCTAGCAGTGCCCCCGCCCCCACCACTACTCTTCTCTCTGGGCCTAGGCTTGGGGCTCCAGGGGGCTCTCTTCCACCAATGAGGCAATATCCATCACCTGCATGGCAGCTAGGACGTCCTCTCTGCCCTGTGGCTGTATCAATTATGGCTAGAAATGGGAGCAGGATAAGGGAAAGTGGGAGAGCAGGCCTCTTACCGTGGGGAGGTCCATGGCTGCACCCTCCTATGCTGGTAGGGACGGAAGGACTTAACTCCTGCTCTGTCTGCTCCCCTGACTGTGCCCAGCTTCCTTTTTCCTACCTTCAAGTTCAAAACCCCACCCTGGGCCCTCCCTTTGCCAGGACCAGCTGCTCCCCCTCTGCCCTGTACCCTGGAGACCAGAGGAACTGGTGAGTACCACACAGCAGAAACTTCTGGGAAAGGGGAGAGGACATAGTTGCTCAAGAAAGGTGGGAATAGAACTGAGAATGTCAAAGGTGGAGCAGACCTTAGAGACCCTCTGGTCCAACTGCCTTATTGTACAGATGGGGATTGGGATTTGCCTAAGGTTCCGCAGCCGAGCCTAGACCCATTCCTTAGTCATCAACCCATCTGATGCCTTGAATGGCTCTGCAAGTAGGAGGATGGGGGTTTTCTGTTACTGAGGGTTAATTCTGGGTCCAAGATGAGGAACTTGCTTCAAGTCACACTGTAACACTGTTACCTGATCATACCTAGGGAGGGAACCCACACAGGGTACTGCGAGTTAAGGTCATGGGATGATGGAGGTTAGTCTCATGCTCAAAAATCACTCTTGACTTCCAAATATATCACAAGACTTATCTGCTAGGCAGTGCTTTTATTTCACTCGGTCTCAGTTTTCCTTCCAGGAAAATGGGCACAAGGATGTGCATCACTCACTTGAGAGGAAGGCATTCTGGATTATGTCCCAAAGCCCTAGAGAGATCACCAGTTCTACCTTTTCCAGAGGGGAAAAGGATGGAGCTGTCTTGGGAGAACAGGGTGACATGGTGACAGCAGCCTTGACAACTGGGAGTAGAGAGTAGGCTGGGCCCAGAGGTGCCCTCAAACAGAGTCCCGAGGGAATGAGTGCAAAGAAGGGGAGAGGACAGCTTGCCCTTATCGACTCTTCTCAGCTGTCATGAGCTCCACTCCCCAGTGTTAGTCACAGAGGGCAGGGGGATCAAAACCACAGCACCTCATGGCTCACGTCTGAGGAGTCTCCCCACACATGCTGGCATGTTCTTCTACTTCTCCTGCTGAGAAGTACAACTGGCAGAGAGGGCACTGGACCCAGGAAGCAGGTGGTGAGCTCTCTGGGGAGGATGCCCACAGTGCGGACTGTGACGAAGATGGTGATGAGGAGGGAGAGGCTGGCTGAGGTGGGGAGATCTCTCCACAGGTGGCAGCATGCTGGGGAAGAACCTCAACACTGAAGGAGCCTAAGGGGGAGAGAAGGAGGTTAGCAAAGTCGGGCCAGCTCCCAGGCACGATGCCACCCCAGTGCAGCTGTTTCTGTGGGAAATTTGTTCTGGCTCGATATCCTATACCAGACACTGTCTGGTCATGAATCGGCCAAACATTTATCAAGGGTTTCCTATAGGCCTTACACTGTGCCAGGAGCTGGGGGGCGAAAACCTAGACCTCTCCTTCTGGACTGTAGAGTTCAGGTGTAAAGATAAACTATGGCCACAAGTGATTGTGATACAACACAGAAGTGAGAAGGGCTAAGTGTAAGGCAATCTGAGAACATCGCTGGTCCAGCTGGGAAAGATGAGCCGACAAGATCAGAGAAGACCTGGTAAACAAGAACCATTTGAATAGGGACTTAGAGAATTGGGACACGGGGGAAAGAGGTGGGAAGGAAATGCTAGGCCCTCTCTGTTTCATATTTCCCCTGGGGACAGGGCCCGTGTCCCTTCCTCAGCTCAGTCAGTATAATATAAGCATGTACTCCAAACCGACTTGTATGTAACTGTGGAGAAGACTGGGTTCCAAGTTCGAAGTTCCCTGGCAGTGTTCCCAGGTCTCCTAGTCCCCCTGCAAGTAGTAGTCCCACAATAACCCCCGGGCCCCAGCAGCTCACCTGCACAAATGGGGCACAGGGCAGTATCCTGGACCCCACTGCTTTGGGCCTGGCGTCGGTGGTATTCTCTCTGCCCTGCTTTTGCCATCCCCCGCTGGTTGGGCCGTGAGTTCGAGCTGGATAAAGGCCTGTGAGAAAGAACAGTTAAAGACCAGCTATTAGTAAGAGGCTACAAGGGCTGAAGGAGCCTTGAGTTTGGATGGAAGAGTGTGGACTCTTTTCTTGATGTGGAGACCTGGCTGGAGTCCTGGTTTTCCCACTTGATGCATCCAACCTCAGGGAAGTCATTTAACCTTGCACATCTGAGAACAGAAGTTCTATTATTGCTTTCAGGTTTTTTAAATGATTTTTTATTGAGATATAATGCATATCCAATAAAATTCATCCTATTAAAGTATACTATTCAACAGGTTTAGGATCTTCACAAGGTTGTGTAACTACCGTGACTATCTAATTCCAGAACACTTTTATCACCCCAAAAGGAAATCCTAAACCCATTAGTAGTCACTACCCCCACCTCTCTTCCGCCTCAGATCCTTGAAACCACTAATCTACTTTCTGTCTCTATGGACTGATTGTTGTCACTTAGCTTATTTCAAGATGCATCCATATTGGAGCTTGCATCAGTACTTCATTCTTTTTTCATGGGTGAACAATATTCTATGGTAGGAATAGACCACATCTTGTTTATCTGATCATCAGCTGATGGACACTTGAACTGTTTAGACTTTCAGCGATCATGAATAATGCTGCTATGAGCCTTTGTCTATATGTTTTTGTGTGAACCCCTATTATCAGTTCTTTTTTTTTTTAAGATTTTATTTATTTATTTGAGACAGAGAGAGAGAAGTACAAGTAGGGGAGGGGAAGGGCAGAGGGAGAGGGAGAAGCAAGGCTCCCCGCTGAGCAGGGAGCCTGACTCAAGGCTCAATCCCAGGACCCTGAGATCATGACCTGAGCCAAAGGCAGATGCTGAACCGACCGAGCTACCCAGGCACCCCTGTTATCAGTTTTTGCGGTCCATTCCTAGGAATGGAATTATTGCATCATATGGTAACACTATGTTTAGCTTTTTGATGAACTGCCGGACTGTTTATCAGGGTGATTATAATATTTTATACATAAAATATACATTTTCACCAGCAGTGTATGAGAGTTCCAATTTCTCCACATCTTTGCCAACATTTGTTATTGTCTTTTTTTTTAATTTTAATTTTTTAAAGTAAGATCTACAACCCATATGGGGCTTGAACTCATGACCTAGAGATCAAGAGTTGCATGGTCTACTGACTGAGCCAGCCAGGTGCCCCTGCTATTCTCTTTTTCATTATAGCTATCATACTGGGTGTGATCACTGTGGTTTTGATGTGCTTTTCTCTGATGGCTAATGATATTAAGCATTCTTTTCATGTGCTTATTGGCCATTCCTATATCTTCTTTGGAGAAAAGTCTATTCAGATCTTTTGTTCATTAAAAATTAGGTTTTCTTTTTATTGTTGAGTTGTAAGCATTCTCTATGTAGTCTAGAAACAAGTCCATTATTAAATATGATATGAAAATATTTTCTCACATATTATGTGGGTTCTTTTTATTTTCTTGACAGTGTTCTTTTTTTTTTTTTTTAAGATTTTATTTATTTATTTGACAGAGAGAAATCACAAGTAGGCAGAGAGGCA
The DNA here is from genome assembly GCF_902655055.1 of Lutra lutra. Classification (NCBI taxonomy): domain Eukaryota; kingdom Metazoa; phylum Chordata; class Mammalia; order Carnivora; family Mustelidae; genus Lutra; species Lutra lutra. Next base: position 58,018,364 of record NC_062287.1, on the reverse strand, counting down.
GGCAGAGAGAGAGGAGGAAGCAGGCTCCCTGCTGAGCAGAAAGCCCGATGCGGGGCTTGAACCCAGGACCTGGGATCATGACCTGAGCCGAAGGCAGCGGCTTAACCCACTGAGCCACCCAGGCGCCCCTTGACAGTGTTCTTTGAAACATAAAAAGATTTCAAGTTTAATGAAGTCCATGAGATACAATGTACTTATATTCAGATTCTAATTCACCAAAGAGCTCCCTCCTTATTTAACTGGCAACAAGTGGACAAGGACATCTTTTCTCTATTTACACTTTAGGTCCAGACCCTGAGATCAACATACAGACACAAGGGTGCTCTGACCCAACTAAGACACAAGTTGGGGAAGAATGACAGGTGTAGAAGGGCAATAAGGTTTGGGGAGGTGATCTGGGTCTTTCAGGCTGACCTACTCACCTGCAGGCTTGTACTTTCCGTCTCTTTGTCCTGCCCACATGATTCTCTGAGTTCTGCTCCTCTGGTCTGAGCTCTGTGTTAGAAGTACACATTAAATCTAGCATATTAACAAAAAGGCCTCATATATGATGTTCCTTCCTGTTTTTTTCTTTTAAGACTTTATTTATTTGAGGGAAGGATAGAGAGCATGAGCAGGAGGAAAGGGGCAGAGGAGAGGGAGAAGCAGGCTCCCCACTGAGCAGGGAGCCCAACATGGGGCTCGATCCCAGGACCCTGGGATCATGACCTGAGCTGAAGGCAGGTGCGAAACCAACTGAGCCATCCAGGTGTCCCACGCTTTGCCTTTGAAATACTTATCACAGTATTAGACTTGAAGTTTTAGACTTACTTGTATGGCATGGAGAAGTCTCTCAGTTAAGGTAAGAGCACTGCTATTTTATTTACTGTGGCATCCCTGACACCTAGCATGGAGCCTTGCACATAGAGATGTTCAATAAATATCTATCAAATGAGTGGCAAAAACCCCCAGCAACAACCATTTGTCTAGCCATTCAGAACTTCCAAAACACTTTATATAGGATTTAATATTTTTGAAGGCTCTTTCATAGCTCCAGTGCCCTGACTGGGTGACCCCAAAAGGTTAGTTCCCATTTTCTGTCTCTTAAAATAATAAACTACCTCCATCCTCATGTGGTAGACAGCTTCTGAAATGACTCCTATTGATTCCTCCTCCCACTGAATTTAGGCAGAATCTAACGACTTGCTTTGAATGAACAGAATATGGCAAAAGTGATGGGCTGCCACTCCTGTAATCAGGTTCTAAAAGACTGACTTCTTTCTTTTTACTTTTTTTTTTAAAGCTTATTTATTTTTTAGTAATCTCTATGCCCAACATGAGGCTCAAACTCAAACCCTGAGATTAAGAGTCTTATGCTATTCTGACCAAGACAGCCAGGCGACCCAGACTGACTGACTTCTTGCTAGCACTCTCTCTCTTGCTCTCTAGTTTACGCACTCTGATGAAGCCAGCTTCACTATGAGATGCTCCAGGGAGAGGCTCCCACGGTGAAGAAAGTGAGGGAAGCCTTAGTCCAACAGCCCATGAGGAACTGGTTCCTACTAAGCACCATGGGAATAGCTGGGGAGCAGATAATTTCCAGCGGAGCCTTGCTGTGGCTGTAGCTTTGGGTCAGATCTGGACCCAGAGGATGCTGGTAAGCCAGGTCCAGATTCTTAACTATGAGAAATTGCAAAATCATAAATACTGTTGTAAGCTACCAAATTGTGGGGAAATTTGTTTATGCAACCATAGGTGACCAATGTACCCTATTTCTGCAATGAGACAACATACTTATTATTTCAGTAATTTATTCAGTTCTTTAAAATGACAGATAAATTGTTTCCTTTTAAAAAATTTTCCCAATGAAGCAATGAGTGAAACCAAAGGTTTTCAATGAGAACGCTACGTGTTCTCTCTTTTGTTGTCTAGACCAGGTAAAACCAAGAACCACGGGGCTCAAATCCTGGATTTGCCACTTATTAGCTGTGTGACTCAGAATATTGAAACTTTCTGAACCTCAGATTCTTCTATAAAATGAGTGTAACTGTAACAGTATCTACTTCATAAGTTTGTTACGAACATTAAATAGTTAAGTAATAGGTAAGTAACTATTATAAAATATAAACTATATTTATAAACTATAAATAGTTAAGTAATAGTTAAGTTAGTAAAAGTGCCTTAGCAATGTCTGGTGCAAAGTAGGAGCTCTGACGTGTTTAATCCTTTCTTCCTCTGTGATAAAACAGTGCTATTCCCTTACTTTATTTTCCCCATTAAACTCCATACACCACCACCCTGACCTAACCGTCCTACCAAAGTGATCACAAAACATTAATACTGCAAGAGGCCAATATACTATGTGGTTTAATTCCTTCACTTTGAAGATGAGGGAATTGAGGCCCAAAGAAATAAGGATTTCTGATTTCAAGGCCAATACTATACAATATCTGATTTCTCTTCCGGTAACAACACACTGACAACTGTCTGTTCTCCCACATGACGTCCCATTGGTAAGGCATCCTTGTATAGCAGCGGTGGATTCTGGGAGAAAGGATGGTGCTAGAGAGAGTGAGGACCCAAAGGCAGGTGGTGGGACTCACCTGTGCTGGCTGGCTGACTAGGACCTGGTTCTGAAGGGCTGGTTCTCCTGCTTGCCATGCTTGTGGGGGGGAACCTCCGGGCAGCTGAAAGCACCATTCGGGCTGAACGGCCCAAAGGCCCTGGCTGCAGCTGCTTTAGGATATTCTTAAGCTCTGAAATTTCCTTGGTGCTCCTGCAGGGACACAGATATCACTCGGTTTCATTAGGAACAGAGACCCCATTCTGCTCCCTCAAGTCAGTGGCATCTAATCAAGAAAGCCAGTTTGATATACAGATAGGGTTAGGTCTAGAGGATGTGATCAAGTGGGGAGAAGGCAGGAAGTGAGTGCCTGTGAGTGACTCGGTAGCTTTTCTTTTTTTCAGGAGAAAGAACTGAGAAGTGGACAAGAGACCTCCATTCTGGTAGCTACGTACGTTTGGGGATCTGGGAAGAATGTCCTCCGGATGGAAGGATTAGCCAGCCAGGGGCTGGGACTAGACTCCTGAGCATCAGAGCCCTGAGAAGAAAATGGAGAAGTATGAACTACAGACATTCACCACCAGGGGGCACTGCCACCTAGTACCAGGGATAGTCCCAAACCTGAGGGCTTCGGCTTAACAAGTATGTATATTCGGCATAACTTTATGTGGTACATTTGCTTGTGAGCGCACGCTCTCCCAGCTGCAAGATACGAGATTCAGTAATTTTGTATACTTAGTTTCCCAATGCTAAGGATTTAGTCATAATCCTGAAATATCAAATATATGCTGTCGGGAAAAATGGGGCCATGGGACTGATAATCATGTGCAAACTTTTGAAAGCATACATATATATGCTTTCAAAATATAAATAATATATTATAATATATAATATAATATAAATATATATATATGCAGCTTCAATCTGTGCATATGTAAAATTGATTCCTGTAGGTACAAAATTCAAACCACTTATCTCTATACACCTATGTGAGAGAAACTAAGTATACCCATATGTTTGTCTATATTGAAAGTTCTCTTTTGAACTATTTGGGGACATTCTTATCATTTTTCTTTTCTAAATATTATGTAGTAATATTGTTCAATTTCCAGTATGATTTCTTTTGTGAACTATTTTGTTCACCTGCAACTACAAACCTACCAATTTGGCCACCATTTCTAGCCACTGATAGAAAGATATGTATGTGTATGTATGTATGCGTATATGCGTATATAGATACAAGTATTAGCCTAGCCACTAGCACTAGCCACTATATGTAACTATCCCAGGCATTTCATAAACCTCTCTACTTCAGTGTCTACATGTGATAATCACACAACAGATCATTTCTATATAGATTTGATTTATGTGGTATGTGCCACAGTTTCTATCTTGTCAATATTCAATTTATCTCTGTCAATTCATCTGTACCTATTTCCTTTTTTCCCCCAAATTTCCTTTTTCCCTTGAATTTAAAAGAACTAAAGATTTTTGTCTTTTTTTTTAAATTTTTTTTTTTAAATTTTATTTATTTATTTGTCGGAGAGAGCGAGCACAGGCAGACAGAGTGGCAGGCAGAGGCAGAGGGAGAAGCAGGCTCCCCGCTGAGCAAGGAGCCCGATGCGGGACTCGATCCCAGGACGCTGGGATCATGACCTGAGCCGAAGGCAGCCGCTTAACCAACTGAGCCACCCAGGCGTCCCAAGATTTTTGTCTTTAATTTGCAGCTCAGATACTTCTATCACAGATTCTTTTTAATCTTTTTAAATTAATTAGGTAATTAGTTAATTAGTTTTTAACTAGGCTCCCTGCCTACCATGGAGCCCAATGTGGGTTTAATTCCTATATTCCTAATTCCTATATTATCTCCATGACCTTGAGATCCAGACCTGAGCTGAAATCAAGAGTCCAACGCTTAACTGACTGAGCCACCCAGGTGCCCCTATCACAGATTCTTTTAAAAGTAAACATCTTTTGGGGTGCCTGGGTGGCTCAGTGGGTTAAGCCGCTGCCTTCGGCTCAGGTCATGATCTCAGGGTCCTGGGATCGAGTCCCGCATCGGGCTCTCTGCTCAGCAGGGAGCCTGCTTCCCTCTCTCTCTCTTTGCCTGCCTCTCCGTCTACTTGTGATCTCTCTCTGTCAAATAAATAAATAAAATCTTAAAAAAAAAAAAAAGTAAACATCTTTCTTATAAAGCATGACCTTGGCCTCATTCTCTAAGTACGAGAAGTAGTAATTTTATTCACATTCACAATTCATTTTATTTATTTAAGTAATCACATTTACTGTTTAATATTTTATAAGTGCCATTACAGTCTCATTTTGGACCTAGCAGTAATTTTGAAATAATTTTCCAGGGTTTTTATTTTTTCTTTACCTTGTCTCATAAATTTTACAGTGAATGCTACTCGAAAGCACAACTGGATGGATGTGGAGAGATGGTTTAAGTGAGATTAGGAATTGGGCTCCTAAGCACAGGTTAAGTGGAGTCAGGTGGCGTGAGTTCAAATTCACTCACTCCAAGACTTATTTAGCCACGTAACCTGGGGCATCTCATCAAGTTTCTCTGTGCTTCTGTTTCCTAACTGGAAAACCAGTGCCACGAAAGACCGTATTTCACAGACCTAAAAGCCCTTATGTTTTGTTATCACTATCATACACTATTATATCATACACCATTATTACAACACAGTAGGAAAAAAGCCTATGGAATTTGAGAAATCTTAAATAACAAAACTGAGTGCTACCACTCACGTTTCCATGTGCCAACCCTCTCTTGTGGAAATGTTTCAGGATCCCTTTCCCCGTAATTTCACTGAGGTGTGTGCAGTATGTTTGCATACAATATGTATGCATATATATGTGAGGTGTGTGCAATATGTTTGCTTCTGCTGTAAATGTTCAATGCCTTTCTGACATTATGGCTCGGAGCTGCTGACTCCCTCCTCAATCCCAGCAGGGTCTTAAAGGTGCAGAGTAACGAGATGGCCATATTAGGGAGATATGATTTTTTGCGATAGCCCATAATTAGGGAGACCACATGTCCTGGTTTGCTTGGGATGATACTGCTGTCTTGATAAAATTCACAGCACTCTTTTTTTTTGCATTCCAAGGGACTCTGAGTTTGGATGGTAAATTTTATGGCGTTCCTATCTACAACTTTCCCCTGAATGGTGAGTTATTCAAAAAGCCTACTTTGTTCTACGCTCTTTGGTAGCTGCCAGGAATCAGTGTGGAACAAGACAAACAGGTTCCTAATCTCAAAGAGCTTGAGTTTGATGCGAGACAGGCCAGGCCCTGGGGTTGTATCTCCACTCACTCAGGCCCGGGCACTGCAGAGCTGGAATCAGCAGAGTACTGGAAATGCTTCCAGCAGAGTACTGGAAATGTTTCCACGGGTCTTGCTGCAGATTTTTAACCCTTCCAGGGAAGGAGGAGGAAATCTCAGACCAGGCTTTACTTTGTCTCAGTTCTCTGGGTCTCCCCTGAAGCTGTATGGCAAAAGCATCTCCTCCTTCGTTTTCTCTTCCCAATGTCCAGTCTCTTGTTTTTCTCAGTAACCTCGACAGGAATGACACCTGTGACATTGACTCCAGGGGCTTATTAACTTTTGGCTATGTCAGATGTTTGGAGCTTCTAAAGACACAGTGTGTGCATAGGAAGCGCTATGGTACATGACAGGAGACTTGATTTCTAGTTCCTCCTCTGCTCTGATTCACTGTGTGAATTTAAATATGTAAGTTTCCCTAGCTGAGACGTAGAATGAAGTGCAGAATGGGGCTTGATGATCTCTCTATATTTTTTCACCTCTAGAATTCTCTGACTCTAGCTTTGTGTGATTCTGTCTTTGTACTTGGAGGGAATTATGATGAAGTGTACTGGAAAGGTAAATGAAGACACCAGGGACAAGAAATCAGGAAGAGTCCAAATGGGTTTAGGAGGAAAAAAAATAACTAGAAAACTGGCTGAGAAGAGGGGAGGTACACTGACCAGAGACTTATCCATCTTATCTACCAGTATGTGTGTGCTGTACAGGGAGAAGGCAGGAAAACAGATGAAATCGCAGAGCATGTATCTGAGATTCTAACTGGCTCTTCTGGCAGGTGGATCAGGCAACAACAATGACAGAGAGACAGTAAGTGAGCTCTGGGACTCACTTACTTGCAGGTGCCAGAAGGAAAAGTCTGATGAAAGCCATAGCCCACAGGAGCCTACACCTAAAGTATGAGATTAAGTTTGAATCCAAAAAAAGACTTCATTCTTGCTAAAGAACAAGTGGTCCAATAGCTGTGACACTGCACTGAAGCCTTGCTCCCTTGACTCTCCCACAGGTGAAAGGGGAGGACGGGCATTCACTCTTACCTGTAAGAAAGAGTAGCAAGCCCATTTATATTTTTATTTGAGCATGTGAGTGTCTATCCCTCAATCAAGCACCAGCTTTCTAACCAGAAACTGAAAAAAAAAAAGTGGAAAAATATGAAGTCCTTGTTCCATCATTGTACATACCTGCCTCAGCCTAGAGCTCTCAGGGGCCGAGGGACCTCCCACAGGGTCATCTAAGGAGTCCAGGGAGGAACACACCCGGAGGAAGGCCAGGCCAAAAGACTGCTGACGTGTGAAGGGTTGGGAGCAGGTCAGGCGAAGTCGATCCCATGACTCACCTGAGGCTGGCGCCAGGAAATCATCTCAAGGGAAAAAGAAAGAAAATGAAAGGGACAGGAAATGCATGTACGGAGGGGAGAGAGGACAAGAAGGTCAATACTGGGGACGAGAAGGTCAATACTGGGGAGAGGAAAGAAAAGACGGACCGTAAACTCCAACAACTCCAGTTTATTGGTAAACTCCAACAAAAGGAAGAATGGAGGTCACGAGTAACTGGCCCGTTTGGCCTCGGTGCTCGGGGTCTGGCAGTGCCAAGCAGGCCAGGCAAGGTGTGCTCATGCCCAATGCCTCGCCTTCCCACATTCACCCTTCTCTGTCAGGGTTCCATACTGTGCCCAGTACAAGCACATCCTCATTCTGCACCTCTCCAGGAGAGGTCTCTCAATGTCTCATTTTGACAGGAGGTACTTGCAGAGTTGGGGTCGGAGCTGACCCCTTCCTGGTGCATTGGCTGAGCTGGATCTATCCTTCCTGGACCATGAGATCTCAGCCTCCTCCACAGCACTCTGTGGTCTCCAGACTCACTCCCAGTATGATATACCAGTACCGCAAACCCTTCTCACCTTTAATTCCCAGTGCTGTCTGGTAGTACCTCATCTCCCGCACCTTAGGTACCCCTTATCAGTCTTCCCTCACAACATTACAAACACCTCCATTGTCAATGTGGACAAATCCTCACTAGACTCTAAATCCCCAGAGGCCAGGAATCAGGTCTCATGTTCTTCTGCAGTGCCTAGTGAACACAGATCTGCATTGACTGGAACTCAGGAAACACTGGGCACCGCCTCATTATATCCATCCGATAGCCTTCCATCACTTACATAAACATTATTCTCCACTACCACTTATTCAGTGGTCCATCCTTATTTGCAGGGCACATGTTCTGAGACCCTCAGTGGATGCCTGAAACCACAGATAGTACCAAACCCTGTACACACTGTTTTTTCACTATACCTACATACCTATGATAAAGTTGAATTTATAAATTAGGCACAGGTTAACAACAACTAATAAAATAGAACAATGATAGCAATATACTTTAATAAGTTATGTGAATGTGGTCTCTTTCTCTCTCTCTCAAAATATCTCACTGTACACTTTCCCCTTTTCTTTTGATGCTGTGAGATGATAAAATGCCTACAAGGTGAGAGGAAGTGAGGTGACTGATGTAGCTAGGCACTGTGACAGTTAGGCTACTACTCGCCCTTCTGACACTGCATCAGAAGGAGTATCATGTGCTTCTGGGCCGTGGTTGACTGCCGGTAACTGAAACCGTGGAAAGCGAAACCGTGGATGAGGGGCAGGCAGGGGCGGACAACTGTACTCACACTCATGTACATTTATACAAATAAAAACACTACTCACAAAGAAGAGTTCTACCTCAGGCTCCACCGAATCATGTTATGTGTCATTATAGATCAGCTCATAAATATTCCCAGTTATCACCTATTCTCATCACAGAGAACTCATACACAAACATACCATATAGCTGTTCACTCACTACTCCCCCCATGCCCCACAGATATAACCGAGCTCTTGCACAGGCCCCTCTCGCAAGCCTACCTACCAGCCCAGCTCCATGGCCCTCTATAGTGAGTCATCTAGCTTCACATCACTGGATCTCTTTCTCATAAACTCTCTTGTTCGGTCTCTCTCCCATTTCTGCTTTTGCCTCCCTTACCATTTTTATTTGTCAAGATTTTATGAATTTATTTGAGAGACAGCAAGCGAGCACGAGCAGGGGGAGCAGAGGGAAAGGGAAAAGCAGACTCCTCGCCGAATGTGCAGCCCGCTATGGGGCTCAATCCTAGGACCCTGGGATCATGACCTGAGCCAAAGGTAGACGCTTAACTAACTGAGCCACCCAAGATCTCTCCTTACCATCTTTAAACATGCGGACGCCTGAGCGGTTTTTCCCCTGCTTTAAGTCGGCTAGGGACATTAGCATGGTTGCAGGGAGCAGGGTGACAAAAGGTCTATCCAGGGACCAGGAAGAACGGCCCACATCAATTTGTAGGAAAGCAGAGCCACAGTTACCTGGGGACAAAAGGTTAAGAGAAGAATTTAAAGGTAATGGGAAGATGTTCCCTTGACTGTGTATAAGGAATTGGGTGGGAAAAAGACATTCTTCCCTTCTAGAGCTAGTTGGCCCAGAAAGGTCAAGGAGCACAGAGCCAGCAACTGAAGTGGATGACACCTCAGTCCACAGAAAGACGAGATGAAGGTTCACGGTGGTCCTCCCAGCCAGAAACCTTCCCTGACTCAGTAGACTTGCTGCTTCTCTGTCCTCTGGCTCTGGTAGGCAATGCTAATCTCTGTCTCTACTAACCTCTGCTAAGGAGCCTGACATCTCTCTATCTTGACAGAGCTGAGACCAATGGCCTTTGTCAGTTCTCTACTCCAGAGAACTCTAAGGTCAACCTTCTCAACACATAAATTCCTATGGAGCCTTCCCAGATTGGTGTGCAGAGCTCATCCCCCAGGATGCTCTTGACAATGATATTTAGAGGTGTAGACAGGTTGTATTTGTTGGCACTTATAATTATGTCAGCGTCCTAAGGCTTCACCCAGACTGCTCAGATAAAAGCAGGGCAGGTACGTTGCCTAAATCAGGGAATGCTATCCCCATTTCATTCTATGTGAACAGAACCCTCAGAATTTGCCAACACCATACACCTGTCCCAAGAGCAAGGGCCACATCTCACTTCACACCAGGAAGGGCTTATTCCATGAAAGGTGCTCAGCTAGACCGAACTGGGACACTCCGGTGGAGCATTTGGAGGGCAATGTTACTCCCGTGTCTCTCGCAGAGGTTTCCAGAGCTCTGAGAACTCACTCACCCACATCAATGTAGCCAATGGGCACTGCCCTCTCCAGCTGGAGTTCTACTTTCAGTTGCCCACTCTTGTCCTGAGGACTGCTGAGCCAAGGTCCTCTCGGACTGTCTGGGTTCAGCAAGTTCTCCACAGGATACTTGGGATCCTAGGTCAGAGAGAAAAGGAGAACATCAGGACCTTCACTGAGCCAAAGGCTAAAGAGGATGCCCAAGAGGAGGGATCCCTACATTCCCAAACCTTTCCAGGCATTTTAACATGACAGAAAGATACTAGATAGGAGTTATCATGTGCCAGGGGATTTACAGACCTTTCAACTATCCTTCTACCAAACTACCGCATTTCATCCTCTTAACACTTTAGTTTACTGTTTAGTTTACCTAACATTATTGCTTCTTAATTTGTTAAATGATCAATAAACTGAAGCCTAGGTTCAAACTTACCCAAGGCTACAAGAGCTAAATAACCGACTAACCTCAGAACACCTAGGTCTTTGAATCCAGGGCCCTTAACCACCACACTAGACAATTTTCATTTATAAGGTGCTTTTACAGACATCATTTATGTTCAAAGTAACCCTATGAGAAAAGTAAGGCAAGGATTTTTATTCTAAGTTTACAACTGATGGTTAGAAATCAAGTGATTTGTTCAAAGGCAACAACAGCAGTACCAAGAGAGCCATTCTCAGTTTGAATCCAAAGTTAGGTATTTTTTTTTTTGTGGAAGGGCCCTGAGCAAACTATTTTCTCTCTCTGCATTTAAATTTCTTCATCTATAAGTAAAGGGGAGGGAGACTATAATCATGGTTTTCATTTTGTTTTAGCAATAAAATCCGTCCTCTTAACTGAAATCTTAAACTAAAGTGTGTGTGTGTGTGTGTGTGTGTGTGTGTGTGTGTGTATTTTCAACAAATAAAAACAGAGCTCTGGTTAAAAAACAAGCTGGGGGCCTAGAGACATATATGAACCCCTGCCTTCAATTTCCAGAAGTGGGTGCCTGTAGAGTGCAGTTTGAAAACCTCAGTACTAGGTGGTAAGTAATCACCTCTGGCATTTTAGAAGGCTCAGTGTATGAAGAAAACCATTTAGGCTGACTATGTAGGTAAGAAGGATATGGGTAATTTTTTTTTAAAAGATTTTATTTATTTACTTGACAGAGATCACAAGTAGGCAGAGAGGCAGGTGGGGCAGGGGGGGAGGAAGCAGGCTCCTCGCTGAGCAGAGCCCCATGTGGGGCTCCATCTCAAGACCCCGGGAGCTGAAGGCAAAGGCTTTAACCCACTTAGCCACCCAGGCGCCCCTCCCAAAGACTCTCTTAAGGGTTTTCTGAAATGAGTGGGGATGTTTTCGACTGTCATAATGACCAGAAAGCATCATTGTCATCAGGATCTGGAGCCCATGGATGCTAAATAGCCCACCAGGCAAATGACACTGCTACAGATGCTGACTTACCCACCCAAAGTGCCGAGGTACCTTCTGAGAAAGACTAGGGTAAACAGAAGGGGAGGAATGGGAAGAAAGGATAAATGGATAGAAATGGCAGGAGATGAAAGGGTGGCAAGTCCCTGAGAATCAGCCCTTTGGATCAATCCTGAGCCCGGGCGCCGGCACCTAGATCTAACTGGGATAACTGGGATTTCCTGAAAGTGAACTTTTAGGGAGGAGGCTGAGTTTTTTTTTTTTTTTTTTTTTAAGATTTTATTTATATATCTATTTGTGAGAGAGAGAGAGAAGGTAGAGAGAGCATGCATGCACAAGCAGGGGGAGCAGCAAGCAGAGGCAGAAGCAAGCTCTCCATTGAGCAAGCAGCCTGATGCGGGACTTGATTCCAGGACCCTGGGATCATGACCTGAGCTGATGGCAGACACTTAATTGACTGAGCGAGCCAAGCATCCTGGAGATCACCTTTGATGGTGGAGGTGATAACCTCAGAAATGACCTTGAATGTCCTGGTCTGCTCCCAATGACAGAGTAACTAAACTGCCCTTCTAGGGACCCCAATATAGACTTTGGGCTTATGGTTTTGACAGTTCCCTTCAAACTAAGGATGGACTCCTGAGGTTGCTTTCTTCTACCTTTTTTTTTTTTTTTTTTTTTTTGACAGAGAGATCACTAGCAGGCAGAGAGGCAGGCAGAGAGAGAGGAGGAAGCAGGCTCCCCGAGAGAGCAGAGAGCCCGATGCGGGGCTCGATCCCAGGACTCCGAGATCATGACCTGAGCCGAAGGCAGCGGCTTAACCCACTGAGCCACCCAGGTGCCCCTACCTTTTTTTTTTTTGGTTTATAATTTCAATTAGCAATAATCACACCTCGGATAAACCTCATTGGCTACGATACTGCCACTGTGCAAAGCTTTTTGGTTTATAATTTAAAAAAAAAATTTTTTTAATAATTTCTTTTCGTGTTCCAGAATTCATTGTTTATACACCACAGCCAGTGCTCCATGCAATACATGCCCTCCATAATACCCACCACCAGGCTCACCCATCACCCCAACCCCTCCCCTCCAAAACCCTGTTTGTTTCTCAGAGTCCACAGTCTTTCATGCTTCGTCTCCCCCTCCAATTTCCCCCAACTTACTTCTCCTCTCCATCTCCCCATGTCCTCCTCTTCTTTACCTTTAATTCCTGGGAAACTTCTGTTATGCATCCTGCATTACTCTGGGCAAGGGCTGTGTGTCCTCCTTTGACTTTGGATCCCCAAAGATAGGATATGTCCCTTCTGTTAAACTGGGGGTTTCCTGAAAGTGTAGCCAAGTCTCCTATTTTTGTCACTCCTCTCAGTCATCAAGAAAAACATCATGCCTAATTAACGTACCTGAGAGGAAAATGATACCACGTGACTAATCTTTACAGGAGCCATGGTGTGCCCAGCAGCTGTCCCAAGTCGGAGACGAAATTACTTTCTCCCAAGATTTCTTCTGTCACCACTTTTGGCACTGCCTATTTTTTGGTCCCATCAGCTTCCAGAAGAGAACAAATCCTCATGCTACTACTGAAGAAGAAAACAAAAGAAAAACAAAATTGGCCATGTCTGGATCTCTGGTAATTTTTGCAGCAGTCAGTCAGACTGTTTCTAGTTCCCATGATGGACTTATGGGGGCAGTGGGTGGGGAACCGATCTGGACCAGGGGGTGAGATTCCAACAAACGTGAAATGACTGGCATGCAAGCACCGGGAAACAGAGCGGCAAGTACAAAATATGTTAGCAAGGTAATATTTGGTCTATATGTAGGTGAGCTCCCCAGGGCATGAATTATGCCTTAAATCATTTACCTTTATACCCCTAGAACCTAGCACATAGCAAAAATACAACAAATGTTCAACTATATATCAGGTCTATCAGTTTTTGTCTTCCCTTTAAAATCAATCTTCTTAAATTTGTTTTTCGTTGTCACTCCCTTATTAGGAATATTTAATAGCTTGCCAATGTATTCAAATCTCTTTTTACATGGTATGTACTTAATAAATATGAATGCAGCTTAGCTCCTCAAAGCATCTGTAATGGAGAGCTCTACATTTTCTACTTCATCTGCTCCTATTCCTTTCATCAGAGGATGTGTTTTACCTCTCATTGTTTTATTTAATATTGAAAGTTCATTATGGATATTTGTACTTTGTTGTTTGCCAAAATTTTACGGAACATTTTAAATATATGCAAAAACACATGTTAATATAGTGGACTCTTACCCATCCATCACTTAGCTTCAACAATTCCTTGGCTAGAGGTATTTTAGAGTTGTCTGAATGCCTTTAGGTGGGATCTCTCTCCAAATATTTATACCCTGCCCTTTTTATCCATGTTTGTTACCCATCTGGCTCCTGAGAATGTGTCCATGACCTCTGATAAATTCTTGGTCATAATGTTTGGTCTTCTTATTTCCTTCCCCGGTCCCTCACCCCAACCCCAATTCTCCCCCTCATCCCCATTTCGAGGACATCCTTCATGCCATTGCCTTTGTTTGGAATGCTCTTTCCTTTTTGTACTTGTCAAATCAAATGCATCTTTGATGCTCAAATATCACCTCCACCTCAACCATCTAAGCAATATTTCATCCTCTTGATTCTGTGTTGTAATTATCTGGGTATATATCTTATGTCCCTTGATCAACTGTAAACTCTTGGAGGACAGACTTCATGTCTAATTCATTTCTGTATCCTCAGTGTAAGAGGGAGAAACAGATTAGCAAATGTCTGCTGAATGAATGACCATAAAAACTGAGCTCCAATGAGCCAGCAGTCATGGAGTGCTCACAGTGGGGCAGACTGCTTTGACAGTGGTAACTGTTAGTGAAAGTCATCCAAAGGTCAAGCACTCCTCACAGGTTACATTCAGTATGGTGCCATTAGCTTTAAAGAGAGAAAAAGGTAAGATGAGTCCCAAGTCACCTTTCTAGGCCTTCAGATTAATTAAGAGTTGATTATTCCCACTAAAGGAACTCACTGAACTTCAACAATTTTTCCTACTCTCTGCATACGGGGATACATTGGATATATAAAAATAAATGATATGGTCTCTGTTTTGGAGGAATTCCCAGTATACATTTGTGATTTGATGTGAAAACTCTACCATCTCTCATCATTAACATACAGAGGACCGACTTGGCCAGCCCCAAAATACACCCTAGGCTTGGGGACCCTGAAGCTGTCAATCTTGGATATTTTATTTAGTTAATATTTTGGGGGTGTCTAGTAGGTACCAGGCACTGTACTGGTACTGGATACACAGCGATGAGTAAGATATATACAATCTTTTTCATGAAGATCATGGTTTATCAAATTGCTTGCAGCTCTCCAAGATTAAGTGCTCTCCAACCTCCTTGCACTTGTATATACTGTTGTTCTTTGTTTTTTTTTTGCAATGGCATGCATGTTTACCCTGTTTTCATCCCCACTAAGTAGTGAGTACTTTGAGGATGTGGATTTTTGTCATGTTCATCATCTCTCACACCTCAGGGAGGTGCTGAAACACAGTAGGCATAAAGAGCCATTGAAAAGAATACTTTAGGGGCAGCTGGGTGGCTCAGTGGGTTAAGCCTCTGCCTTCGGCTCAGGTCATGATCTCAGGGTCCTGGGATCGAGCCCCACATCGGGCTTTCTGATCGGCAGGGAGCCTGCTTCCTCCTCTCTCTGCCTGCCTCTCTGCCTACTTGTGATCTGTATCTGCCAAAGAAATAAATAAAATCTTTAAAAAAAAATTGTAGAAAAGAATACTTTATTAAGTCAACATAATTCCATTCAGAATTTCAGCAGAAGTTGCTGGCAAACATGATAAACTCATTAACCAATAAAGGGCCACAAATTCCTACAACAATTCTAAAAAGACAGATCAAGCAGATTACAGAAACAGACTTATATAAATGGGAATTTGCATCCTGTTGACTATAACATAGAACAGAATCATGAAGTAACAAGTGGTGTTCAAAAACTTGGTCCACTTGTGAAGAAAAATAAAAGTAGATCCCTACCTCATAACATATTTAAAAAATTATACTCAAGTGATCAAAGATGGAAACATGAAAAATACCTTAAGGTAACAAAAACAGGGTTAAAATAGAAATGACTGACTGGAAGAAGATATCTGCAACACATAAAAACTTGGATAGTATTCAGAATATATATTTTTAAATATTACAAATCAGTAAGAAAAGGGAAAACAATCCAATAGAAAACTGGAAAGAAGACAGAAATACAATTCACATAAGATTTGAATGACCAAGAATCCCTATTTTAAAAAAGTCCTCATACTTTCTGGTAATAAGGAAATTGCAAGTACTTCTCTTCTAAGACCAGAAAAAATTAAAAAGTCTAAAAATGTAAAGGCTTGGCAATAACATGGGGAAACTGGCCCTCTCATAAACACTTCCAGCCCATCTTAATTCCAACTAGCTACATTCCAAGAATAGCCACATATGTGTGGCCTGTAGTTAACTTATTTGAACAGTGCAGTTCTAGAGGGATTCACATGTGTACAGACACATACAATATTTCTAATAGGAAAAACCATAAAGTTTTAATGTCCATTAATTGAAGAATGGATAAATAGAATGGTAAAATACTATATACATTATATAATAGAATACTACCAAACAGCTAAAAGAAAGGAATTAGATGTAAATATACATAAACATGGACAGTTCTCAAAAAATATAGTGAAAGATTAAGTTACAGAATGATACAGAAAATAGCACTTATTTTCATCAAAAACCAAAATGAAATAATACAATTACATTGTGAATACACAGAATTTTTCTCAATGGACTGGGAGAATACCCAGCTGTGATAATAGTGTCTGAGAAAGATGAAAGAGTAATGGGTCTGAGAGTAGAAGACTCAAGTAAGTTCAACCTTTATCCGTATTATTTTATCTTTTTTAAAAATGAGGATGCAAAGAGATCATGATGTCAGTAGTCAACTTGGGGTGATTGGGTTATAAGGCATTTATTATATTCTCTGTATTGTTTCACATAATGAAAGTAATTCCCCTTTTAAGTAAATAAGATGCCTGTAGATGGTGTAAATATTACCCTGTAACTTCCTGTTGGTCCTAAAATAAAGTTGACAGGCACTGCATTGTGAGTCCACTGGTCATCCTAGCACTATTCTCCCGATAGGTCCAGCTGGGCCGCCCACGGGGCAAATGTGCAGTGGCCATAGGTTTGTATGGTGTTGGGTCCAGATGTACCGATAAGAAGGGGGTGGAAATGAGTTAGGAAGCTTTAAGATGGGGTGCAGCACAGAGAGAATAAGGTGTACGGGCGGGGGTAAAGATAGGGGCTGCGC
Source organism: Lutra lutra (assembly GCF_902655055.1). NCBI lineage: Eukaryota > Metazoa > Chordata > Mammalia > Carnivora > Mustelidae > Lutra > Lutra lutra. Next base: position 58,001,546 of record NC_062287.1, on the reverse strand, counting down.
ACGCACGATGTGTGGTGGGAAAGAGTATAGAGATTGGTAAAGCGACCCTAAGGCGTGAGAGCGCAAACAGCAGATTGGGAGCGGTGGAGGTGCCGCAAGGCTCTTCTCTCAGGTTCAGGAGGCTAAGCCGCACAGCCGCTTCCCCCGCACCTCGGAACGCGCTGTTCTGTACTTTCCTTTACGGCCACCCATTCTCGGCAACTCCCCTCCCCATCAACAACCCCCGCAAAGCCCCTCACCCGGGACAATGGACCTCGAAGAGCCACCGCTGCCTCAGATCTTGGACCACAAACCCATTCTCCCGCCAATCCGGCCCTCTGACCTCCGCCTTCTGACCTGGAGCACGACTCTTACGCCACCTCAAGTCCCGGAATGTGTTCTGTCGCCTCAGGAAGCCGCTGTTTCTGAAAGAGAACTCCCATCGAAGCAAGAAGACATTCGTGCGTAGCTATGTATATTTTATGTCTATTTGTAAATGAATATCTTACGCAAATTTTCACTCACTACAAATCTGTCCAGAGCGCGGAAGTTAAACTTCCGGGTCAGATTCAATACGTTCTGGGATATGTAGTCCTTTGCCTCCACGCTTCACGCCTTGGCGCTCAGAGTGAGGGAGCGTCGCAAAAGTTGACGGTTTAGAGACTCTTCTCTTTCGCTGTTCAAAGGGGAGAATTGGTGAAATATTTGCACTATAAATAATACAGGCCCAATTTCTCATTTCTCAAGAACCTCCTCCACCGAAACTTGGAAGTGCCTGGAAACCGTCCCTCCCTGACCTTTAAAGAGTAGCAGGTAGATGGTCTCTTAGTCCCTCTCAGAGCTCCGCCTGTCTTGATGCCCCGCCCCCCTGCTGGAGCTTGAGCCGCCTATTGGCTAGGATCACTTGAGCGGCGGAAGCAGCTGGCTCGCATGGGGACGAGGGAGGGGGAGAGTTGTGAAGATGGCGGCAGTGGTGGAGGTGGAGGTTGGAGGAGGTGCTGCCGGGGAACGGGAGCTAGATGAGGTAAGAAGAGTTCAGAGTCAAGGAGGAAAGAGGCTTACCCTGAAAACTGAAGGGAGGGGAGGAGAGGTATCGGGAGTAGGGGCCTAGGGGAGGCGGGACCCTGAGAGGGAAGGAGCCAAATGGGGGGCGGGTGCGCGGAGAGGGAAATCAGAGATACCCTGGACTCTGAGAGTCGGAGGCGGACATGGGGGGGGAAGACTTGCAGTAACCTCGAGGGTGGAGATGGAAGATAGGGAAAGAAGCTAGAGAGGATGGGGGCATTAAGATTTGAGGTATTACTTGGGGGTCCTAGGGTAGGACTGAAGGGCTGAGAGGTAGCTTGAGTCGGAGGGGCGTGGACTTCTGTAAGGGAAGGCCGGGCTTTAGCTGTGGGAGAGTCGCGTCTAGGTTTGGCGTGGGGGTTGGGGACGCGGACCGGGGAAGAGTGCTAATCTGCTAGTATTATAGCATTATTTTTTATATAAGAACTATTTTATTTTTCCATACATTCTAGGACTTTGTACCTAGTGTACTTAATAAAGTTTTGGGCACTGAATGGATGAACGAATGATCGCATACCGGAATTCATCCATTCACTCATTTAACATATCATCTTTGTGCTGAGTTCTGGGCTAAGTGCTAGGGACGTAGGGGCCTTCCCATTGACGAGGCCACAGCCTAGTGATGGGAGACACAGGGAAGACTAGTCACTGCATCAAAGGTTTAATGATGGCACTGCAAAGAGGGGACCAATTTAGTTTGGGCTAGGGAAGGGTTCCTAGAGGAACCGAATCTTATGGGGTAAGTGAATTCTCTATTTCTGGCTCCTTCTAAACGTATGAGTTCTTTGAGGATGAGCTCCTTAAGGATGTATGTCCCCTTTACCTGTTTAAGAGGCATTTAACAACGGATGTATTTAATTACCAGTGGTCCTTGAGACACTAGGAGGAAAGACACATTGAGTTTGGAAGAAATGAAGCGATAGCTCTGAGAAGTGAAGAGAAGGTGAGAAAGTAGAGGGAGATGATTTTGAGGCCAAAGGTATATTCAGAACAAGGGGTGCTTATGGCCTTGCACAGGACACAATATAGACAGCACAGAGGGATGGGAGGAAGGAGATTGATTGTCAGGAATGGAACCCAGGGGATCTCTGAGGGATCAGAATCTTAGAGGCTTTGGGGTGGGTGATTGGGGAAGTCTGGGGGAGAGGCTCAGAAAGGGAGTAGAAGTGGACTTGAGAAGTCAAGACTGTTGCTTTGTGGTGGGATGACTTGGATTTGGTTTACCTGATTGGGATCATTAAGGTGGCAGGAGACTGAGTACCCGACAGGTGGTTAGAACCGGGGTAGATTTTTAAGAACCATTTTAGACCCATAGCTCCCAGCCACTAGAGGTGTTTAGATGCCACTTGGTTGGTGACATGGGGTGGTTGTGGAAATGACCTCTGAGGCCCCTTACAGCTTTAAGTTTCTTTGATTACAGTTGGCTGTGATTCAGTGAGATACATTTCAAAGCACCCTGGAAAAAAGGAAATACAGTATTGAAGTTATTACATATAGTTTGTTAGTTATGAGTTCTCCTTTGAGAGAGGCTAATTTCAGTTACATATATCAGGGTTCATTGAGGTAAAGAGCTAAAGAATTAGCAGAGGAGGAAAGAAAATGTAAGAAAAGAACTTCCAAGTTTTGATGTAAGACATTTTTGATTTTTGCTTCTTACCTTTTCTTTCATTATGTTTCAAGAACTTAAGAGCTTCTAGTTGTATAATATGCTTATTATGAGTGTATTATATAGACTTAGAGTGTCATGCCTGGAGGTCAGCTTTATGTGTAACCACTAGCATCCATCCCCGAAACTTCTGTTATTTTTTACTGAGAAAGAATATAATCTGTGGTCTGGAAATTCTTTATGGACTGTTTCTGTTTTTTGTGTGTTTGAGGAGATAACTCTGAGAAGTAGGAACAGCCAGTTAACCCTTCAAGCGCCCTCACCCTAAACAAAGAAAAAAATGAGTCTGGTCTGGCAGACCTTAGTTTATGTAATACTAGAGTCTACCCAGCTGTTTCTTAGCAGCCTTAGCTAGTAAAGAAAAAGGTGAAAGCCATTCTTATAATTTGTAATGATGGAGGTCTACTGTGTATTATACACTGGCAATTCAAAGGTAAGACAGAATCTTTACCAACTTAGTGTAAGGAAGAGATATGTAAATAGCTTTGTAGTGCTAGATAATTGTTATAATGAAAGTGTGTGAAAAATTCAGTGGGGCAAGCACTTGAGTCTGCTAGGGAGAGTCAGTGAAATCTTTGTGATAGAGATGGATTTTGAGCTGAAAAAATAAAGGTTGGGTTTACAAAGAAGTAGTGACTTGCATGTGGCGTCAGAGTTGTCTCCCTGTAGCCCTTTCTGTTTTGTAGAGAGACTCCTGTGGGGCCCAGATAACCGTAATGGATAGCCTAACTAAGCTGCAGTTGGTGCTCTTTGCCGCTTCTTTGGAAAGATTGCACATGCTGTGGTTTTGTTCTTCAGGATATTGTACCTGTGTTTTCCAATATCACATACCTTTAGTATGATAAGTGATCTGGAATAGCAGTCATCAGTTCATTTCTTTCCTCTTTTATCTTTTCATTATATATTTCTCTAGTAATTGAGGTAATTTAGGCTGTGCTAAGTGCTTCTCTTGTGTTGCAGAAGTGTATGGAAAAGAGGGTTTAGGAAATGATCTACTGGTGGAAAAGGTTACTGTTTATTGAGTCCTTACCATAAACCAGCCTGTGTTTAAAGTCCTTTACTTGCATTATCTCATTCATAACTAAGAGCAGCCCTGTGAGTTAGGTGGTATTAACTGCATTTTATACAGGAGGAGAGTAAGACTAAAGAGATTGGAGTAACTTTTGTAGGATTCCACAGATGTGAGCTGGGATGTGTAGATTCAAACTCAGGTCTGCCTGTGCTATCCTGAGCTTATCCCGTACTGTAAGGAGAACCTTGGTTCCATTTCTCTGTTTTTTTATGCTCTTGGGATCTGTAATTTAAAACTGTATGGTCTTAGGATCTCATGTAAAAATTGATACAGTATATTTCGTAAGTGACTGTGATTCCAAAGAGTATTTTGAGTCTCACAGTTGTGACAGTAATTTTATTAGTATTCCCTATTTATGATCAAGAAAGTTGAGGTTCAGAGTATTATGAGAATGCTAAGGATCTTGCAACTACTATGTGGTATCGCTAAGACTTAAACCCAATTTTTTTCTCAGATTCCAAAGTATTTGTTTCCCCTTAGTTTAAAGACCTAAACTGTAGGGCGCCTGGGTGGCTCAGTTGGTTGGGCGACTGCCTTCAGCTCAGATCATGATCCCGGAGTCCCTGCTCGGTGGGGAGTCTGCTTCTCCCTCTGACCCTCCCCCTTCTTGTGCTTTCTCTCTCATTCTCTCTAATAAATAAATAAAATCTTAAAAAAAAAAAAAAAAGACCTAAACTGCAAACTCATCTAAGCAAGTAAACTGCCCCTTTCTTTATGTCCAGAATTTTCATCTCCAAAACATGAAGTAGCCTTTCATTCCTGAGAGGTGTAAAGTAAGGATTAACCAAAGGAATATTAGTTTTTCTACACAGGTTCTTTAATTTACTAATAATTTGACTCTGCTGGACTCATCCCACCCGACCCTCACCCCCATGGGAGGAGTGATTAGCTTAGTGGTATTTAGGGAGATGAGAATGGGTCTAGCCAGCTCAGGCTATGTACTAAATAGGCTGTGATAACTGGTTAGACTCAGTTGTTGCTCTCAACTTGCCAAACCACATGGTGCTGGGGATATTAGTGGGATAACTCATGGTTATGAGATAGGTGGCTCAGAAGCAGACCCACTCCTGGAGCCATGAATTCCTCCTGGAAGGTGTAAATGGCCAACTTCAGAGAGGAACTGGAGGCATCATTTTGGCACCGAGAGCTGGCTTGGGATGTAAGGTAGAAAAAACATGTCAACATCCCATCAGGGCCAGCCGGTCTGCCTGGCCAGTGCCTAGGAATTCTGGATTGTCTACTCCCAGTGCTTGTTCATCTGCCAGAATGATGTGATACGCAGATCAGTGAGTAGTTTCCGGCTCAAGTTCAAAGCAAGTATCCCAGTCTATAACTAACTTGAAGTATTGCTGCCTCAGATGTATAATTTACCTCATCTGAGCCCTATTTTGTTCTTGTTAGAAGAGGAGATTGAACTAGATTGGTGGTTTTTAAACCTTTATTTACCACAATACCTTTTATTCAAGCAAAATCTCACTTTGAAACTTTGGGGTCTGTAAGGGGACTCAGAACCCCTCAAGGTGTCTCAAGACACACTTTGATAATCAGGGAGTTCTCTTTTACTGCCCACTGATTGGATGACCCTACTCTTTGTTCCTTCAGTCCCACCCCCACCCCCCATATTTCCTCTAGCCCATGCCTATCAAGGATTATTTTGTCTGTCTTCCCCACCAGATTCTTAGCTACAAGAGAGAGCAGAGTCCAAACCTGTCTTGCTCATTGTTGTAGTTCCTTCCCTCAGCATGCTGTGTGGCATACAACAGGCTCCTACTAAGTGTTGGGTAATTATTATTTTTGAGTAATAGTAATAATAGCTACCAGTTAGTGAAAGTTTGTGATGTGCCAGCTCCTCTGCTTAGTAGTACGTGTTTTTTTGTTTTTGACTGAATGTTTACAACATCCCTATGAGAATTGAACTATTGGACTAAGTCATGTTTAAAACTCTTTCTGGTTCTAACATACTGTGCACCATTTTCTGGTTATTGCCAGGTCTTTTTTGGTGCTGTCCTGCCTGCCTAGAATGCCTATCCTTTCCCTCTGTTGTGTTTCTAAATCTGCCTGTACTTAAGGTTCTAGCCCAAGGCTGTCCTGACTTCCAGAACTAATCTGATCTACACTGATTTCTTCTTTCCCTGCCTATGATTTATAAACTCATCAACCTTTTTTGAAGCACCTTCTGTGGGCCAGGCACAGTGCTATGCTTAAGGATACCAAGATGGAGAAGGTGTGATAATTGCCTTCATGGAGTTCATGGATTAGCATGAGAAGAGAAAGACTGATAAATAAGTACAAAAACATGTCACAGGTGCTGTGCTAGGCAGTAGATGCGGTGGGTACATCAAGGAGGAAGTGGCAGTTCATGTCTTATCTCCTCTTCCCAGCTTGACTGGTAAACCCCTAACAGGGAGGCTGTAGAAATCCCTTGCTTCCTCAAAGCAGTAATCACTGCTTTGTTTTGTTTTTGTTTTTGTTTTTCCTCCTGTGGGTCTCTCCTATAGACATTTGATAAATGTTCCTTGTTTCCAGGGGTTTTCCTCTCTAGAGATATTTGGCCAAAGCCAAAGTTTTACTGAGGGATTGAGGTATGTGTGACTGACGTTTAATCTGGGATATCTGACCATTTTTCTTTGGGTTATTTTAAGGCATGTAAAATGAGAACTAGCATAGTGTGGTGGGGGGAAAGATAGTAATAAACAATACACCTGGGTTCTAGACTAGGAATAGCCTGTGTGTTTTATCTCAGAGACAGCCAAATGATAGTAGATGCTTGGAAGGCTGTGTTGAGGAGGATTCTGAGACTAGGGCTCAGCAGGTAAGTGCTGAAGTTGAAATAAGATAAGAATACTTAGTCTGTGCCAGGTCCTGTGCTGAGTGTTTTATATGCATTATCTAACTTAATACCAAAACCTTATAGTAGGTACTGTTATGGTTATCTCCATTCTACAGATGCAGAAACTGAGGTATAGAGAATTTAAGTAACTTGCCCAATGTTATACAGCTGGATAAGTGACAGAGCTGGGGTTCAAATCCAAAACAACTCCAGCTCCTGAGCTCTTAACCACTCTGGGCAGTGTGAGTACTGTGTACTTCTATATTGTCCTTCACTGGACATTTCTGTGTAAGTATGTGACTTCATTTACAGAGGTAATTTGACTGGGGTCATGCATTTGTCTATCTCCCATGAGATTCGGTTCTCTTTGAAAGCCCTATCCATCCTCATATAATTGGTGCCTGGCAAAGAATATGATTCAATAAATGCATGAAGATTGAATTCATGAAAGATTTCAACCTCTCTGTGCCTCACTTCTCCATCTGTGAAATGACATGTTTGTACTTAGAGGATGTTTTAGAGATCTCTTGCAGCTTTGCAAGTCCTGGATCCTAGTATTTTACTCTGCCTGTGTTCCCTACAGTTCTTATCAGGTATATACTAATGACTGAATGAATGAATGAATGTATAATTATTGTTAATAATTTGTGGTAATAGGAGCACCTGGGTGGTTCAGTGGGTTAAATAAAGCCTCTGCCTTTGGCTCAGGTCATGATCTCAGGGTCCTGGGATCGAGCCCCACATCGGGCTCTCTGCTCAGCAGGGAGCCTGCTTCCCCCTTCCCTCTCTGCCTGCCTCTCTGCCTACTTGTGATCTCTGTCAAATAAATAAAAAAATCTTAAAAAAATAATTTCTGGTAATAATATTAAGTTGAGAGAAGGAAAAAATGGTGGTAGGGAAGTTGTGGACAAAAAAGGCCTGACTTCAGAATGCAGTCAGAATCTCATACTTTGGCAGATACCCTGTCTGCAGACAGTGTTTCCCATTACAACTCCTGTCTCCAGCTTACTCTTGCTTTTTGCTAGTCACTTTTTGATTAAGCTTATATCTTAATAACTCATCTACTTCCAGAAGGAATTTAAGGTGTCATCTGGTCAATGAAGGGGGATAGGAGAGAGAAGAGGAAAGGATGAAGAGCAATGTTCTAACTCCTTGAATGCAGGGACTGTCTTTCTTTGTACATTCCTCAGTGGTTTACCGAGTGCTTGGCACATCGCAGACAACAGTATATTTATTGCGTAAATGATGGGGTTGCCTGGGTGGCTTCAGTCAGTTAAGCGTCTGACTCTTGATCTCAGGGTAATGAGTTCAGGCCCCATGTTGGGCTCCACACTGGGCTTGGATCCTACTTTAAAAAAAAAAAAAAGGTATCATAAATAAGAATGCTCATAGGTGTGAGTTCTGCTCAGGATGAGGGAAGTATTGACTCAATAGCAAAGGTTAACTGACATACTTAACTGTCTGTTTTTGAAGTAACACAGTATCACCTGATAGCATTTGCTTTTGAACTGCTTATGAAGCATTTTTGTTTGTAATTAATAGTGTATTGCTCCTTACCAGTCAGTCATTGGCAGAGAATCTAAGGACTTGCTCTCTGCCCCATAGTAGTACCCTATATAGATTTCTGTCCACTTTTACCATTTTATATTGTTCATCTCCCTGATTAGGCAGTGAATTCCTGGAGGGGACAATCATATCATTTTTCATCTGTGTTCCGAGCACCTAGTCTCTCACAGTGGCTAGCATAGAGTAGATATTCAGATGTTTATTGAACTTGAATCTTAAATCTAGTCCTTCACTCAAGTCAAACATCCCCAGCAAGTGATCACTCCCAGTCTATATTTAAATCCCTCTAATGATAGGGAGCTTTTTCCCTGTGGTCAGTCTATTCCCTCTTTGAATACCTCCGTTGCAGTTTTCTCCAAATTGGGCTAGAATTCTTATTTTTGTAGCTTCAGCTTTTTAGTACTCATTCCTTTTCCTAGATCCTGCTTCTTTGCCTTGTTGGCCCATGGAAGCACATGCAAGCACAGGCACTGCTAGAGGATGCCTCTGGGATGTGTAGGCTCAAACCTACATGGGGCTGTTTGTCTTGAAAGGTACTCCATGAAAGCCAACCCAAGATAATCCATCTGCCGTCCTGCCTTATCTCCACTTTTTTTCTTTGTGTTTTCCCTTCTTGAAGTCCCTTGTTCTTTTTTGGCTCCTCAGAGGGAAATCTGTAGGTAAACATAAACTCATTAGTTCTCTCTACAGTGCAGCTTTCTCAAGGGAATGCTGAGTTATGGCCATGAGGCTTTTGGCCCTGGGCAACTAGGGAGAAAACAGTGGGGAAAGAAGAAGTGGTGGGGGGGGAACAACACGGGACACAAGACAGAGAGCATAAGCATAAGCCTGCCAAGGTTTGTGTTCCCTCTCTTCTCCTTCCCCAGTAGGGTGTTCTCAATAACTTAATGTATCTGTTACTTAAAAGGACTCCAGGGACATTTTACTCCCCAGTGTCCATAGGATTGAGCCTAGTCTCTTCTTGAGTCTGTCAGTTGGCACCCTGCAGAAACAGTGTTTTTTCTTTTGGTCTAATGATAACAATAGCCAACCTTTTTAGTGCATGCTGTGTACCAGGCACTATAGTAAACATTTTACATAAACATTTCTTTTTTACATAAACATTTCTTTTCTGTTTTAATGCTATTATTATGCTCATTTTCTAGATGAAAAAAACAGAGACACAGCTAAGTAATTTTAATTTATTCAAGATTGCCTAGGTTGTAAGTGGAGGTAGGATTTGAACTTGGCTGTAGGACTCCATGATCTCTATTGCTGGTGTACTCTATAACGGGGAGTCACTATTTTCAAAGTTCACCACATCTTTATTGAGCATTTAAATTATGCCAGATACTCTGTTTGGTCTTGGAAATTCATAAATGGATAATGAGACTATCTCTGCTCCAGAAGAGTTCATGGTCTAGTTGGGGAGGAACTCATCAAGTGAGAATGACAATATAGTATAATGAGTAGTTATATACAAGGTACCACGGGTACATGGATGGAGCGTGTAAGTGTATTTGGGAGAGTCAGAGAAGACTTAAGAGAGGATATGACATTGGGCTGATTCTTAAAGGAGGGGTAAAAGTTTACCATATGAATAGGAGGCCAATTTACACCAAGGTAAGTAAAATCACATATGTGGAAGAATGGAGGCATGGACTCTCTGATCCTGAAATATATTATTCTTTACTACTACAACATTTGTTGATAACCGCTTGCTTCGGGCAAGGTGCTGTGTTAAGCACTTGGGTTGAGAGAAAAGATGCTAGATCATGTTTCTGGCTTTTAAGGAGCTTATGGTTCTGTTAGAAATTAGGACATGTAGGGGCGCCTGGGTGGCTCAGTGGGTTGAGCCGCTGCCTTCGGCTCAGGTCATGATCTCGGAGTCCTGGGATCGAGTCCCGCATCGGGCTCTCTGCTCAGCAGGGAGCCTGCTTCCTCCTGTCTCTCTGCCTGCCTCTCTGCCTGCTTGTGATCTCTCTCTGTCAAATAAATAAATAAAATCTTAAAAAAAAAAAAAAAGAAATTAGGACATGTAGTCCAGTTGGAAAGATATTGACTATAATTATAAAATCTGAGGTCCTAATTACCTTATTAGACAAAACAAAGTACTATTGGGGAAGTAAATCCCTTCTCATTGATTTGGTTAGGGAAGACTTCATGGAGAGGGAGCCCTCTGAGCTGGACCTTAATGGATGGTTTAAATATCACTAGAGAGAGAACATCAGGAATAAAGGCCCCTAAGTAAATGTGAAAAAGAAGGGTGTATTTGGAGATCATCAAGTAGGTGAGGGCTAAGTACTAGATCTAGAAACACACGTTGGGGGCAACATAAGGTTGATTTTGAATGCCCACTGAGGAGTTAAGATGGGTTTATTCATTCCTTCTGTCATCAATTATTGAGTGCTTATATATGCCAAATACTGTGCAGGGGACACAAAGATGAAGACCTGGTTCCTGCTCTCAGGGGCTGATAGTCATGTAGGGGAAGACAGACATGGAAACAAATAATTGTAGTATAGTGTAAGTGGTGTTACACACCATGGTGACCTAAAGAAGGGAGTGATTAACTCTGCTTAGGGGAATCATTAAAGACTTTACAGAGAAGATGCTTGAGTTTGTTCTTAAGAATAAAATTTGAGTTCAATAGATGGAGTCTGTGAGGTAGGAAAGAGCAGTCCAGCAAATTGCAAACATATGCAAAGATTTGCAGGCATTAAACAACATGGAATATTCTGGGAACTGAAAGAATTTCTGTATAACTGAAGTATAGGCTAAATGTAGGGGAATAACGGTGCGTGTTAAGGTTGGAGAAGCGTTTATAACAACATGCTGAGAAGCTTGGGCTTGTAGCTTGTTCAGATCTATGTCTCAGAATGATCAAGTCTGATGGAAATGTAGAGGTTATTTTTGGAGAGATCAGATTGGGGAAAGAAGAAATTAGTTGGGGGTACTTAAGTAGCTAAGAGATAATGAAGATCTGAGCAAAAGTAAAGGCAGTGAAGGTGGAGAAGAGTGAGCAGCTATAAAAATACTAAATAGCAGTGCTTCCACTTATTTTTTTTGTGCTTTCCATTCACCTCCCTAATTCATTCACTCACACATTCATCAAGCATTTATTAAATACGTCGTCTGCATTGTTCATTCAGTCTTTCCTTCTTGAAATACTTGTACCTTCAATATGACAGGCATTTTTCTAGGTCCTGGTAACTCTGCAATGAACAAGACAACCAAGGTCCTTGCTCTTGTGAAGTTTACTTTCTAATGGGGGCATGCAGATAACAAAAAATGTAACTCCAAATGGTGACAAGTCCTCTGAGAAAAGTAGGGTGATGTGATAGGGAACAACTAGGAGAGGTTATGAAAAGCCTATGAGGTGACATTTGAACCAACACCTGAATGAGGAAGACCTAGCAGTTTGAAGATTTGGAAGCAGACATGTGTCAAGTGGAGGGAGAAGTACAAGTCATGGAATGAGGCATGTTTTGGGACCAAAGTGAAAGCCAGTGTGTCTGAATCATTGTCTGAATCAAAGGGAAAAAAGTACCAGTGAGGTCAGGGAGTATGGCAGAGTCAGATCTGTAAGGCCTCATAGATGCTGCTAAACACGTTGAATTTTACTGAGAATACAATGAAAAGATTTTGAATAGTTTGAAAGATGGGAGTGAGGTGAGCTGGTTTGCATCTTTTTTTAAAGATTTATTTAGGGCACCTGAGCAAGCATGAGGGAGGAGCAGAGAGAGGGAGAGGAAGAGAATCCCAAGCAGAACCCCCGGGCTGGATCTTAAGACCCTGAGATACTGACCTGAGCCGAAGGCACTTGACCAGCTGAGACGGGCAGGCTCCCCTGCTGGTTTGCATTTAAAAAAGATCTTTCTGGCTCAGTTGGTTAAGCAGCTGCCTTCGGCTCGGGTCATGATCCCGGCGTCCTGGGATCGAGTCCCGCATCGGGCTCCTTGCTTGGCGGGGAGCCTGCTTCTCCCTCTGCCTCTGCCTGCCACTCTGTCTGCCTGTGCTCACTCTCGCTTCTCTCTCTATGACAAAATAAATAAATAAATAAAATCTAAAAAAAAAAAATAAAAAAATAAAAAAGATCTTTCTGACTGCTTTGAGGAGAATGAATTGTAGACGGATATTCAAGGAGAGCAGTTAGGAGACTTGCAGTAGTTCAGGTGAGAGATAATAGTGTTAGGGGTACGATAGCAGAGATAATGAGGAAAAGTGGATGAATTTAACTTAACATAACTTAGTTATGTTCATAATTATACTATCTTCTAGTTGGTTTGAACCTTTTATCAATATATAATGTCCTTTGTCTCTTGTAAATTTTTTTTTAAAGATTTATTTATTAATTTATTTGACAGAGAGAGAGAGAGATTTAACTTGACTAATTGGCAGCACCATTGTTGACAGTACCAGGTATTGAAACAGGAGGGACCAAGGTAGAAGTTTTTTAGGAGGGGAAAGAGGAAATGTGAAAAATTCTGTTTGGCCATTTTATTTGACATCATCTCCACTATTTGCTCAGGGGAGAATTACTCAGTCTCTGTGTATTTCCAAAGCATGTGCTTTGTGTGTAGTGCTAGGTGTCAAGTATGAGGGGGATGCTGAATGAATAAGGCCCATTCCTTGTCATCAAAGCTATTAACATTAAGTAACATACATCTAACACTGAACATATACAGTGTACCAGATTATAGACTAGTTCTTTGTTTGGTTGGTTTTTTAAGATTTTACTTATTTATTTGAGAGAGACAGTGTACATGCAAGTAGGGGGTGGGGCAGAGGGAGAGAGAGAATCCCAAGCAGACTCTTCACAGAGCACAGAGCCTGACCTGAGGCTTAGTCCCATGACTCTGAGATCAGGACCTGAGCCGAAATCAAGAGTCAGATGCTCAATCACTCAACCAACTGAGCCACCCAGGCACCCCGAGTCTAGTTCTTTGAAACATAAAGGTGAATAAGATTCAGATGATTCTCAGACCCACTTCACATCCAGAAAGATTGCTAAATGGGAGAAAATATTTGCAAATCATATATCTGATGAGGATTTGCATTCAGAATATATAAAGAAATCTTACAACTCAATAAAAGATAAATAACCCAATAAAAATTGGACAAATGATCTGAATTGGCTCTTCTCCCAAGAAAATATAAAAATGGCCATTAAATGCATGAAAAGATGTTAAACATTATTAACGATCAGAGAAATGCAAATAAAAACCACAATGAGATACCACTCACTTCATGCCTACTATGATATTATAATAACAAGCACATAATAACAAGTGTTGTGAAGGAGGTGGAGAAATTGGAACCCTCATGCCCTGGTAGAGGAAATACAACGTGATGTAGTTGCTGTGGGAAATAATTTGGTGGTTTCTCAAAAGGTTAACCATAGAGGTACCAGATGACCCAGTAATTCCACTCCTAAGATACATACTTGAGAAATAAAAACATGTATCCACACAAGAGCTTATATACAGATGTTATAGCAATAATATTCATTATAGCCCCAAAGTAGAAATAACACAAATGTCTATCCACCGGTAAATGGATAAATAAAACCTGTATCTACACAGTGGAATATTATTTGGCAAGAAAAAAAGAGTGAAGTACTGATATATGCTAGAACATGGATGCTCCTTGAAAAAACAGGTTGTGTGAAAGAAGCCAGTCAAAAAAACTGCATTTTGTACGATTTCATTTATATGAAAGGTCCAGAGAAGGCAAATATATAGAGATATAAAGTAGATTTGTGGTTGATTAGGTCTGGGAATGTGAATGGGGAGTTAATAGATGAGCATGAGGTTTGTTTCTAAAGTGATGGAAATGATCTAAAGAAAGATGGTTGCACCACCCTGTAAATATATGAACAGTCATTTAATTGCCCACAAAATAGATGCTATACCTCAAAAAAGCTTTTTTAACTTTTTTTAAGATTTTATTTATTTATTTGACTGAGAGAGAGATCACAAGTAGGCAGAGAGGCAGGCGGCAGCGGGGGTGGTGGTGGTGGTGAGAAGCAGGCTCCTCGCTGAGCAGAGAGCCCAATGTGGGTCTTGATCCCAGGACCCTGAGATCATGACCTGAGCTGAAGGCAGAGGCTTAACCCACTGAGCCACCCAGGCGCCCAACAAAGCTTTAATAAAAAGAAAATATCCTTGACCTCAAGATGCTTAGAGTCAAGTTATGGAAACAGACTCAGAAACAAGTATAAAAACTAATGTGACCTTGGAGATATGTATAAATTGCAAATTTCTGCAGAAGAGAAAGGGAGTCACTCTACTTGAGGACATCTAATAGACTCTAAGCATCTTGAGAGTGAGAGCTGTTATTTATTTATCATTGTATCCCCAGTCTAGAACTTAGCATATGTTCATCTCACAGTTGTTGAATGAGTGTGTGAATGAATAACAGTGGAAAATATCTCATGAAGGAGGTGATATTCGAGCTGCATCTTCAAGAGCAAATAGAGATGAACTAGACAGTGAAGTTGAGGAAAGAATTCTAGGGAGAGAAGATGGCGCCAGCCAAAGTGCTGAGTGATAAAAGGGAAGAGCATGTTAGAATGGTAGGTGGTTCAGGTGGTTCAGTGTGGCTGGAGTATAAGCCATTTGGTGGAGAGTGGTGAGATAAGTAGCTGGTTGGACCAGATTATGAAGTACCTTGTGTGTCATACAAATAAGTTTGGGCTTTAATCCAAAGGTAATAGAAAGGTATCAAAGTCTAAGTAGAGGGCTGATGCGGTCAGTTTTGTATCTGAGAAAGATCACTCTGGCTGCTATTAGGTGTGCATCTGTTCTGGTAAGATTAGATTCAGGGAGATCACCTTGGCGGTCACTGCAGTAGTCTGGGAGAGAGCAAGGGATAAAGTCTAAGGTGTGGCAATGAAAAATTCAAGGGCGATTCCATAGGTGGGAGATGTGACGAGCAGATGAATAGTCCAGAATATAAAGGCTTTAGGAGTCCATAGAAAGGACAGTTTTGCTCTGGAAGGGTTTCTGGAAGAGGTGGCATCTGGAATAGTTCCAATACCATCCTAAAGGAATGGTATAGAGTACATGGGAGGCTGGAGGGCATGTAGGGAAAAGTGAGCAGAGGGCCAGTGGGGAGGAAGCTAGTCTGAGAAGTAGGAATTTCATGGGAAAGGAATTGAAGAACCAAAGAATGGTAGGTGCCCCCAAATTTGATAATTGTTGAATGGGAGAGAAGTCATTAAACTATCCCTTCTACTTTTAATATATTTGAGATTTTTCATTAACAGCTTCCCAACTCAGTTGACCTAGAGGATGAGCTGGCCTTCCCAACTCAGCTGGCCTGGCTTTCTTATGTTGGTAGAGAGGTGGGGGTGATGGGCAGACAGCAGCCACAGCAGTTGTTACCGCCAGCATCTACTTTCACTTCCCTGCTCCAAGTGTGCTGTCTGTATCGGGCCTTACAGTTTGGCCAAACAGATTCAACGTCTGCATGATTCCCAGCTGATTCATGAGGTCTTTTTTTTTTTTTTTTTTTTTTAAAGCGAAGTGATTGCACTTTGATTTATTGGCCTTGAATTGTCGGCAGGGCTGCAGAGTTGAAGAAGAATGTGAATGAGAGGAGAATGGAGAGCTACCAATATGGAGAGCCTGTGAACTTGTGTACTTGTTATCCTAACCACCTAGCGGACCAGAGCATCTGTCCCCACAGGATAGAGGAGGCAGCCAGCCTGGTGTGCTGTATTCCTACCAGGTCTAGGAGATAGCTAATCTCTCCTTTTTCTGGATTTAGGTAGTGTTTTGTTTAAATGTCAATGGTTACCCCTGTCATACTATTTTATCTTTAATAATCTGTTGTGTCCTGTCTCCTCCGCTTCCCTGCCCCTCACCAACTATGAATACTTCAAGGGCAAAGGTTGGGTTTATTTGTCTCTAATTTTTGTGAAAGAATGAAGTCTGTAGCTACATGGTTGATCAGTTTCTAACTTGGAAGGATCCCCTGGGACCTTTGAAATGCCAGTTGGCCCTGGTGGATGGCATTCCAGAGTTGAGGGCCCTTTACAGTTAGCAGGTACTTGAAGCCAGGACAAGAGGCCATCCTCTGACTGATGGATACTCCTGATGCATGCCACGGTAGTCACATAGTAAAGTTTGATAGATTTAATCTGGTAGCATCCTGTTAATTCACACCTTACCACACCGAAGGTATTTTGTTTTTAGTTCTGTGGTAAATAAGGAAACTGTGACAGTTTGGAAAGCCAGAGTATTACAGATGACTCCAAAGCTTTGGAGTTAGACAGATTTGGTGTGAATTATTACAGCATTTTAGTTTTAAATCACCTTGAAAATCACCTAAGCCAACCCCCTCATTTTGTATATGGGGAAATTGAGGCACAGAGGAAGTTCCCTGTTTATTGACACATAGCAATTAAATAGGTATGCTAGATTACTAGCTCTTCTCAACTGCTCTTCTCTTCAACTTCTCTTCTTTTCACTGAGGAGGGTAGTTGTTGCCCTAAACCCATTTCTTGGGGTGAAAAGTGGGAATGAGATAAAACCCAAAGAAATAAGACGTACTACATGGGGTTTTACTGGCTGTCTCACCCAGCATGTTCTCCCGATGTTGGAAACCTTTTGGGGAAATGAGTGTCTACAGTATAGCAATAAAACAGTCTCCCTTTTCACTTTCTTCTCTTACCATGTTTTATTTTCCTTCATAATACTACCAGAATTTATGTCAAATATATAAATATATGTTTATTTACATGTTTATTTTCTGCCTATTCAAAGTTAAGTTTTATAAGAAAATATACTTTGCTTTATGCTTGTCTTGTGATTGAATTAGCAAACATATTTATTGGGTACTTTCAAGATGCCAGGTGCGTGCTCCCCATGCATTTGGTGTTTGCAGGTCAATGATATGTCTGTTTCTTTTTTTGGGGTGTGATCATTCATGAATATATCTAAACCTTGAACACAGAATACATATTACTGAGCACAGAATTTTCTTGAACACAGAATATATATTATTGTCAAGTAATTTTCTGATAACTTTATAGTGCTTATATGATTAGAGTGAGGCTGCTTTTTATTGTGGATTTAGACAGTGAGATGTAGCATGAGCTTAAACCTCATGCTGCTTGATCAGATAGACCCAGGAGAGAAGAGAATCTTAGAAGCAGTAGAGCAAAGTGATTTGGCAGCTGGGGAGAGAACACTTGGTCCATAGCTGTGGGGAGACAGCAAGACCTAGGGCTGACTTATCCATTAGGCACAGTAGGTACAGTCCCAAGGGACCCACAAAAATGTCTTAATTTCCTTTAAGAAGAAAAAAGTGACTAAAGTCCAGCTTGGATTATACATCTTTGTAGCAGTGCAGTCATAAAATACATTTTTGCCTGTCACCCTTGCAAAGTGGCCATGCTAATCTTCTTTGTGCCCCAAGGTGCCCCAAGTTCATACTTTTAAAGCAGCCTAATTATTTTATTTTTTATCTGTCTTCTCAAGGTCAAGAAAAAAGTCTGGTTCACCTTTGCATCCCCTGCCAAGCCCTGGACCTGTGCATTTAGAACAGGAGTACTTAAGTGAGATTTGAGTAAAGGAATAAATGTTATCAAACTTGACAGACAGCTTTGGGGCCTTATTTATTTGTTTGCTTGTTTATGTTCTCACTTGTTTATTGTTTTTTCTGTCAGCAAAGTTTATAGAGCTATGGGAACACTCGAGAAAATGATGTGGAAAACAAGGGTATTGTACCATCTTAGAAAAGAGCCAACGTGAAGAATCAGGTGCAAATGGGGAATGAATGGTCTTCTCAACAAGTGATGCTGAGACAACTAGTTAGCCACATGCAAAAGAATGAAGTCGATCCCTACCTCATACCGTATACAAAAATTAACTCAAAATGGACCAATGGGGGCGCCCGGGTGGCTCAGTGGGTTAAAGCCTCTGCCTTCGGCTCAGGTCATGATCTCAAGGTCCTGGGATCGAGCCCCGCATCGGGCTCTTTGCTCAGCTGGGAGCCTGCTTCCTCCTCTCTCTCTCTCTGCCTGCTTCTCTGCCTACTTGTGATCTCTGTCTGTCAAATAAATAAATAAAAAAAATCTTAAAAAAAAAATTTACAAAAAAAAAAAATGGACCAATGACCTAAATACAATAACTAAAACTATAAAATTTTTAGAAGAAAACATCATCCTAAATCATGATCATTTCTTAGATATGACATCCAAGCACAAGGAATTAAAACAATAAATAAGTTGGACTTACCAACATGAAACCTTTTGTGTTGTAAAGGACACCATCAAGAAAGTAAAAAGAACCCACAGAATGGGAGACAATATTCGCAAGTCATATATCAGATAAGGGAATTTGTATCCAGAATATGTAGGGAACTTTTACAACTCAGCAATAAAAATTAAGTAATTTCATCAAAAAATGTACAGAAATTTCCAATACAGCTTCTAAGAAGCTTGGGACTCACTACTTTGTCCTAACAAGTAAAAAGCTAAACAAACTGATAAATCAGTAATTCTTAGATTTATAAGAGAAGTGAGTTTATAAGGGCATGGAAAATTGGAGAGACCAAAAGTTGAATACAGAGAATCACAACTTACAGGAGCAGACACATCTGTGGGAACCAGTCCTGGAGGAGGAAAACCTGGGCCTTAGATGAATTGCTGGAGACTCCCTTTTGACAACTCTCAGAGTTAAAAGCTCCAAGGGGACTCAGTCATTGAGGTTCCCCCCACCCCCTGCCAATTTTGTGAGTTCTTCCTCCTGGAAATCTATCAGGTTCTTAAACTGAGTATTTTCTTTTTTTTTTTTTTTTAAGATTTATTTATATATTTGTCAGAGAGAGAGAGAGAGCACACAGGTGGAGTGGCAGGCGGAGGCAGAGAGAGAAGCAGGCTCCCCGCTGAGAAAGGAGCCTGATGTGGGACTTGATCCCAGGACCCTGGGATCACGACCCAAGCCAAAGGCAGCTGCTTAACTGACTGAGCCACCCAGGCGTCCCTCTTAAGCTGAGAATTGAGAAAAATCCCCTCATGCTTCTGGCGGGGGGCAAAGGAACTATTTAAAAATACTGCAGAGCATTCTGTTCTTAGCACGGTGGTCTGCCATCAGGAGAAACTAGTTAGCCAGAGCCTGACCCCGGGGAAGGGAAATATCCAACTCTAGCCAGCTCTAGACTTCCATGTAGGAGAAGGGAAATGCCAAACTCCAGCCCACTGAAGCCATCCTTTCCCACCTAAGAAGGGTGAGTGAAGAACTGAGAAGCACTTGTGAAGTCCATATTCCACAGGCATAGGCTCACTAAAAGACTGAAATTCAGTCATTGGACTCTAGTATGTTTCTCCTCCTTCCACACCTTGCTACCACATTACTAAAGGCCTATTTATAGCAGCACCTTTTACTTGGCATATCATGCCGACCTATCAAGAAAAAAATTCTAAGACCTACCAAAAGACAAAAAGCACAGTTTTTTGGATTTTGTTCTTTCAAGTAGGCTCCCTGTCCAGCATGAAGCCCATTGTGGGGCTTGAACTCATGACCCTGGGATCAAGACCTGAGCTGAGATCAAGAGTTGGACACTTGGGGCACCTGGGTGGCTCAGTGGGTTAAGCCGCTGCCTTCGGCTCAGGTCATGATCTCAGGGTCCTGGGATCGAGCCCCACATCGGGCTCTCTGCTCAGCAGGGAGCCTGCTTCCCTCTCTCTCTCTGCCTGCCTCTCCATCTACTTGTGATCTCTCTCTGTCAAATAAATAAATAAAATCTTTAAAAAAAAAAAAAAGAGTTGGACACTTACTGAGTCCACCTAGATGCCCCAGAAGCACAGTTTGAAGAGAAAAACCAAGCATCAGAATTAGAGTCACCTATGACAGGGATGTTGGAATTATTAGATCAGGAATTTAAAACAACTATGATTAATATGGTCATAGCTCTAATGGCTAAAGTAGATAGCAGTATAAGAACAAGAGAGATGGAAATTCTAACACTAGAGATCAGAAACACTAGCAGAAATGAAAAATGTCTTTAATGGGCTTGCCAGTAGACCGGACATGGCTGATGAAAGAATCTCTGAGCTTGAGGGTATCCCAAAAGTAAAGAGAAAAAAAAAACATTAGAGAAAACAGTAAGAACCATGGGACAACTACAAAAGTTGTGATATACATTGCTATAGTGTTAATGTTTGTGTTCCCCCCAAATTCATATGTTGAAATTCATATGGTATTAGCTAGGGGAGCTTTTTGGGAGATGATTAGGTCATAAGGGCAGAGCCCTCATAATTGGGATTTGTGCCCTTATGAAAGAGGCCCCACAGAGCTCCCTAGCCCCTTTTACCATTTGAGAAAATGGCCAAAAGGTGGCCATCTATGAACCCAGAAGCCCTTACCAGACATAAAATCTAGTGCCATCATCCTGGACTTCCCACCCTCCAGAAATGTGAGAAATAAATTGTTGTTTATAAGCCACACCCAATCTTTTGCATTTTGTTAGAGCAGCCCAGACTTAAAACATTCATATCATGGGATACCAGAAGAAAAAGAGAGAAATAAAAGAAATATTTGAAACAATAATGACTGAGAATTGCCCAAATTAATGTCAGACGGCAAACCACAGATCCAGGAAGCTCAAAATACTAAGGGAATAAATGTCAAAACAACAACGAGACAAAAACCTTCCATGCCAAAAAACTACAAAAAACTACACCTAGACATATAATTTTTCAAACTAGAAAATCAAAGATAGAAAATCCTGAAAGAAACGAGAGGAAAACCCACCTTACCTACAGAGGAGCGAAGATAAGAACTACATCCAAGTTTTCCTCAGAAACCACGGAAGCAAGAGCAGGTAGAATGAAATGTTTACAGTGTTGAGAAAAGGGGCCCCTGAGTGACTCAGTTAAGTGTCCGACTCTTGATTTCGCCTCAGGTCATGATCTCAGGTGCATGAAATCGAGTCCCACTTTGGGGTCTGTGCTAGGCACGGGGCTTGCTTAAGATTCTCTCCCTCTGTCCCCACCCCTGCCCCCACTCACACTCTCTTTTCTTTTTTTTTTTTTTTTAAAGATTTTATTTATTTGACAGAGATCACAAGTAGGCTGAGAGCCAGGCAGAGAAAGAAGGGGAAGTAGCTCACCCACTGAGCAGAGAGCCCAATGCGGGCCTCAATCCCAGGATCCTGAGATCAAGACCTGAGCTGAAGGCAGAGGCCTAACCCACTGAGCCACCCAGGCGCCCTCATACTCTCTTTGTTAAAAAAAAAAAAAAGTGTTTAGAAAAACGCCACCAGCCTAGAATTCTTTACCCTTCAAGAGAGAAGGAGAAATAAAGACAAAAAAATGAAAGAATTTGTTCCCAGTAGATCTGACTTGCAAGGAATGTTAAAAGTAGTTTTTTAGAGAGAGGAAAATGATAGAGGTCGGAAACTCAGATCTACGTAAAGGAAGGAAGTATCAGAAAAGAAATAAGTGAAGATATAATAGGAATATTTATTTTACTTATACTTTTTTATGAATGTAAATTTTATATTGTTTTCATGTGTTCATTACTAATATATAGAAATGTATTTTTTGAGTGTGTTTATATTATATTCTACCATGTTGCTGAATTCTCTTATTCTAGTATTTTTTTTCTTTTTGTAGATTCTTTGGGATTTTCTACATAGAACATCAAGTCATCTGCATATAGGGGCAGTTTTCTTTCTTTCCAATTTGTGTGCCTTTTATCTCCTTTTATTGCCTTATGCTAGCTAAAAACTTCAGTGTTGAATAGTAGTGGTGAGGGTAGACATGCTGACATTGTTTCTGATCTTAAAGGAAAAGCATTTTGTCCTTCACCATTGAATATAATGTAAGCTGGAGGATTTTTATAGTGTTCTTTTTTTTTTACTTGTAATTGATCTAGCATATCAGTTTTTTAAGAATAATAATACTGTATTTATGTATGCATACACTGTATGTATGCATTTATGTGTCTATGTATGTGTGTGTGTGTGTGTGTGTAGATATGCTTATGAAAAAGTGAAATGAATGACAGCAATGAAACAAAGGATGGGAGGGAGAAATTACGATTATTTTGTTATAAGTTACTCATATTACCCATGAAGTGGTATAGTATTTGAAAGTGGACTTAAGGGGCGCCTGGGTGGCTCAGTGGGTTAAAGCCTCTGCCTTCGGCTCAGGTCATGATTCCGGGGTCCTGGGATCGAGCCCCATGTTGGGTTCTCTGATCAGCGGGGAGCCTGCATCCTCCTCTCTCTCTCTCTCTCTGCCTGCCTCTCTGCCTACTTGTGATCTCTATCTGTCAAATAAATAAATAAAATCTTAAAAAAAAAGATTTTTTTTTTTTAGTTGTAAATGTATACGCAAACTCTAGGGCATCCATTAAAACAAAATAAAAACAGAAATATAAGTGATAAGCTAAGAAAGAGGAGAAAATATAATTATGTAAAATTCTCAGTTAAAATTGCAAAAGTTTGGGGGTACCTGGGTAGCTATTGGTTGAGCTTCCTACTCTTGATTTCAGCTCAGGTCTCGATCTCAGGGTTGTGAGTTCAAGTCCCATGTTGGGCTCCGTACTAGGCATGGAAGCTACTTAAAAAAAAAAAAGAAAGAAAGAAAAAAAAAAATCACACAAGCTTGGAAAACAAAAACAGGTGTTGTTGAGGATGTGGCGAAATTGGAGCTTTCATGCAGTGCTTGTGGGAATGTAATATGGTGCAGCTGCTGTGAAAAAAATTTGGCTGTTCCTCAAAAGGTTAAGCATAGAATTACCATATGACCCAACAGTTTCACTCCTAGATATATATACTCAAGAGAAATGAAAACATGTCTACACAAAGACTTTAGATAAATGTTCATAAGAGCATTATTTGTAATAGTTAGAAAGTATAAACAACCCAAATGTCCAGTAACAGGTGAGTGGATAGCTGTAATGTGGAGTGTCCATACAGTGCAGTATTATTTGGAAATAAAAAGGAACTACAGTATATGCTACAACCTGATGAACATGGAAAACATTATGCTAAGTGAAAGAAGCCAATCACAAAAGACCATATTGTATGATCCCATTTATATGAAACAGCTAGAATAGGCAATTGTAGATAGAGACAGAAGGTAAATTAGTGGCTTCTTGGGCTGGGGGAGGATGGAGAGGGACTGCTAACTGGTATGTGGTTTCTTTTGGGGCTTGTAAAGTGTTCTAAACTTAGAGGTGGTGGTGGCGGCACAACTCTGAATATACTAAAAAGCACTGAATAGCACTGAATAAAGCACTTTAAATGGGTGAATTTTATGGTATGTAAATTAGATACCAGTGCAGCTGTTAATTAAAAGAATCAGGTGCACGGAAGTGTATGATTGTAGGACAGGTTGTGAATGTGAGTGCTGAGGTGCAGTAGCAGAGCTTCTCAAACTTTAATGGGCATATAGATTAACCAACCTAACTTACTTAGTGTAGATTCTGATTCAGGAGGTCTGGGGTAGAGTCCGAAATTCTCTTGATTCTTAATAAGCCATATATGGCCCATGCTCTGGAAGGCAGTAAAGGATGTTTGTTTCTTCAGTGAAGAGAGTCTGTCTAAAGAGCCTTCAAGCCAGAAGGATCTGGCCAGCATTTTGTTAGAAGGCATAATGTAGTTTGGTGGAAGAGAGGGGCTTAATGGACAAAGTAACCAGCCTGTGTAAAGACTCAGACCACAGAGTATCCAAATTTTGGGGGTTATAAGAGGCCTATTGTTGGGTTACAGGGGTGGATCCCTGAATCTTTTGCACCTGAGGATTTTCTCTCTCTCTCTCTTTTAAAGAACTTATTTATGTGAGAGAGCATGAGAGGGGAGAAGATCCTGCTGAGCAGGGAGCCCAATGTGGGGCTCGATCCTGGGATTCCAGGATCATGACCTGAGCCAAAGGCAGTTGCTTAACCAACTTGAGCCACCCAAGTGCCCCAGCATTTTCTCTTTTTATGAAATTTTCTCTTGCTCTCTGCCTGACATTTTTGATTTAACTTCTTTCAAATCTGGACTTAGGTAGACTGGTACTACCAAGGGCCTTGAGAGCTTCTAGGAGGGGAGTGATTGGTTGGCAAGAAAACATTCTGTGTGTGGGTCTTGGGAGTTGTATGTGAACCCATCAGTCAGTAACCATGCCTGGAGAGCCTCCTTAATTAGCTGCCTGAGCTCTGGACAGGGCATACTCAGACTGACTTACTGCTTGGACCCAGATGAATAAACGCATTAATGAGGGAGCAAATAAATATGTATTTCCAGATGGTAGTGGTTAATTTTAGCTATAGTTTACAGTTTTCCTTATTTTTCCACTTGTGCTAGAAGAACAGTATGGATGTAGTTTAAAGAATCGTTAGGTTCAGGAGGCAAATACTAAAGCCAAATCATGTCTCTTCTCTTTGCATTCATAGTACTCCATGAAGAGCTAAACAGTTCTCTAAGCCCCGCTCTAGTCTCAGCCTTAGTGCTTGCCCTTCTGAGAGGTATTTTCCATGAGGCTCTGAAAGCAGTACTGACCTGTGCCTCGTCAACATTCGGTTCCACAACCTCTCCTGGTACTTTATAAAGTGCTTCCACTCTCCCAGGAGGAAAGACAATGAAATCACTTAGTCACCTTGAATGTTCTTACCCTCCCAGCCCCCCAATGAAGTCAGAAGTCTTATTCTCTATTTTCCAGCCAGAGAGTAAGGTATTGATATTAGCTCACTTGATCACTATCATGGAGAGGCACACCATAGCTGGCCTGGTTCTTTGGATCTTTCTTAGTTTTCCCTTCAGTGGAGTTGTCTTACTTCTTTTTTTAAAGATTTTATTTATGTATTTGAGTAAGAATGAAAGCGAGAGATCACAGAGCTCCAGAGAGGGAGGAGCAGATTTGCTGCTAAGCGGAGAGCCCAATGTGGAGCTCGATCCCAGGACCCTGGAATCATGACCCAAGCTGGAAGCAGTTGCTTAACCATCTTGCTTCTTTGAAGATGTAGTTGTGTTGTTGTTGTTGTTGTTGTTTTTGACATTGAGTTTTTAAACATGATTTTCTGGGTGCCTCCTGGTATCAAATGAATACTTCTTCCCCAGATACTTATTAAATATTTTTCAAATGTTTATTTATACTCGCATTTAAGCATCTCCAGGTGGGATGCTAGTTTGTCAGCATACTTTTACTGTATTGGAGAGAATTCTGTTCATTTTCTTTAGTACTCACTCAGTGCTTAGTATATGCTCAGCTTTGTTCTATTCTCCTTGAGGGACACAAAGCAGTGTATTCTCCTTGGCTCTGTGGGATCTTCCAGGTTTATGGAATGGAAGCAAGGTAGTAGACATAAGCAGGCCAGGACTAGGGTGAAGCAAAGGAGGCACTAGGGTGCAAACTTTAAGGAGGCACTCATTTTCAAGGTCATGCAAATGGAGGGTCAGTACCTGACAATGAGTACCTCCTTAAATTTTGAGCCCTAGGTCCCTTGGTTTACCCCCACCTTCCTTAGTCCTGGTCCTGGCCTTAAGAAGCAGTTACATTGGGGCATTTGTGTGTCTCAGTTGGTTAAGCATCTGCCTTAGGCTCGGGTCATGATCCCAGGGTCCCAGGGTCCCAGGCTCCCTGCTCAGCAGGACACTTGCTTTTTCCTCTCTGCCTGCCCCTCTCCCTGCTTATTCTCTCCCTCTTTCTCTGTGTCAAATAAATAAATTAAATATTAAAAAAAAAAAAAACAGTTACATCACTTGGAAATCACATCTAAGATAACATAAGACTATGAATGACTGGTATGGAACAGTGCTTTTCAGATTTAATGTGCATATGAGTCATCTGGAGACCTTATTAAAAGGAAAATTCCGATTCAAGGGGTCTGGAGTGATGCCTGAGATCTGCATTTCTTTCTCTCTCTCTCTCTCTCTACCTTTCTTTCTTTTAAGATTTTATTTATTTATTTGAGAGAGAATGAGAGCGCAAGAAGGGGGAGGGTCAGAGGGAGATGCAGACTCCCTGTTGAGCAGGGAACCCGATGTGGCACTCCATCCCAGGACTCCAGGATCATGACCTGAGTTGAAGGCAGTCACTTAACCAACTGACCCACCCAAGCGTCCCGAGATTCTGCATTTCTATCAAGCACCTAAACAATGCTGATATGACTCTTTGTGCCACACTCTGAATAAGGAGAAAAATCCATGCTTGAGAAAAGCAGAGGGCCAAAGTCACTAAGCTAGGGGATCAGGGCAGGCTTCTTCAGAGAAGGTGAAATTGCAGCTGGGTTCTCAAAGGACAGCTTGGTTTTGGATGGGATAAAAGGGAAATGTTGCAAGCAGAAGGAAGAATATACTAGAGACAGGAATGAGTCCCATGTGTTTTGAGACATTGAACAGACTGGTTTGGCAAGATGCAAGTCCAAGTTGGAAAAAAGGAAAAGCATTTTTTTTTTAAGATTTTATTTATTTATTTGACAGAGATCACAAGTAGGCAGAGAAGCAGGCAGAGAGAGATAGGAGGAAGCAGACTCTCTGCTGAGCAGAGAGCCCAATGCGGGGCTCGATCCCAGGACCCTGGGATCATGACCTGAGCCGAAGGCAGAGGCTTTAACCCACTGAGCCACCCAGGCGCCCCAAAAAAGGAAAAGAGTTTTGATAGGTAGCATGAAACCTGTACTGGGTTGTTTATTTAGAAATGTGGCCTGGGGCACCTGGATGGCTCAGTTGGTTATGCGTCTGATTCTTGGTTTTGGCTCAGGTCATGATCTCAGGGTCCCACAATCAAGCCTCACATCAGGCTTCTTGCTCACAAGGGAGCCTGCTTGTCTCCCTCTCTCTTTGCCCTTTCCCCTGCTTGCACGCTCTCTCTTTCTCTCTCAAATAAATAAACCTTAAAAAAAAAGAAAGAAATGTGGTCCTTAATTGTCTGCTCAGGTACCACCCAGATGGGCATTTCCATTTCTTATGTTGACTTGTCCTGGGATATTCTGGGACCTCTTTTGTTCTGGGGAAATGAAGACCTGAGTTAGGACACCTGAATATATTCTGTGAGGTATTGTGTGAGGTAGGAAAAGGGAGTAGGTGGGTGACTTGAGATAGCCTTTTTTTTTTTTTTTTAATAACTTAGCTGGAACATGTAAAATTCAGAAAGCCCTCCCTAAATAGTGATGGGAGTAGTGTACACACACATAAAGGATGCCAGGTAAGTATGTGCTGATTTGACTCAGTAGGAGAGTTCTGCCCATTTTACTTCAAACATTCTGTGTAAAGTACCTTTCTGAATTTATCATAGGAACAGTGGGAAATTGGGCCCTGACCATCATAAGTACTAAAGGAATATTTGTTGATTGATTCGTTTGACTAAGGCCTTGTCTCTCTTTACATTGAGAAACATTTTCAGCTCAGGTCAGTGTAAGAATGTATGAATGTAATGTTTTTGACTTATGTACTGACACTTGGTTATGCTTTTGTATGGCTATAAGGAAGTAGAAGTCTTGAGTCCTGAACTCGAAGAATTTAGTATTATTCTTGAGCAGCAGTTTTCAACTGGAGGCAATTTTCATCAATGTCTAAAGACATTGTTGCTTCTGTGGAGATGCTTTTGGCATCTAGAAGGTAGAGGGTCAGGGATGCTGCTAAAACATCCTACAGTGTACAGGGAACTCCCACCTCACCAAAGAATTATCCAGTCCCAAATATCCCTAGTGCCAAGGTTGAGAAACCCTGCTCTAGAGGACAAGACTAACAAATAGAACCAGAACTTTGAAATTGGAAGGTTGTACTGCTCATTAATACCAGAGCAGGGACTAAAGCTTAGTTCTCCCTAGTCTAATGTGCTGCTTGCTACCGTGGGGCCATTTAGAGTCAGACAGCATATGACAGAATATTTTATCTAGCTTCATCTCCCACTAATCCTGATTCATACTTTTTGCTCTAGCCATGCTCATTTATTTGTATGCTAAGTAACTTTATTCCTTCATTTTTATGTTAGCCTGTTTCCCTGGAACATATTTCTCTCATTTCTTCATCTGGATGGTATTTCACATCTCCTCCAGAAGTCTTTGCCAGTCTATAACACTGCAGATTGGATCAGAAGCCTCTTCTTTATTCTTCCATAGCTAGTCCTCAGCATATAATAAAGAAATTTTCTGTATGTATGTGTGACTTCTTGATTAGGCTATGAGCATCTTAGGAGTTGGGTTTATTCTCCGGTCCTCATTGCCTAGCATAGACATGCAGTACACTGTCAGTCATAGACAAGAGATAAAGTAAGTGGTTAGAGAAGGGTGAGATCAGTGGGAAGTAGAGTATTGGGGAAGGCTTCATAAAGATTGTGACACTTGAAGCTCTTCATAATTCCTTGAAGATAATGATGAATGTATGAATACCTTATACTGGGCAGGCACAGTTCTAAGACCGTAATGGATTTTTTGGTGGTGTTTTTCTACAGGTTGATATGTCAGACCTCTCTCCAGAAGAGCAATGGAGGTAAGTGTGATGGTGTGGGCCCCTCAGGCTGGGAATTTTAAATTAGTCCTACTAATTGAGTTGTATATTTACTCTTTTGCTTCCTTGTCTGTGGGGAAGCCATGACTTGACTAGTAGGAGAGGTCATTTGGGATCTTTTCCAGTATTCCTGGGTAGCTCCTTCAGTCCTGGGGAGTGAATAGGTAATTACACCAAACTATTTATATGGGTTTAAATACTACTAGTTCTGCCATTTCCTAGCTATGCTATCTTGGGCGGATTACTTGATTTCTTACTACCTTAGTTTCCCTGATTTGCACAATGAGAGGTTACAACAGTACTTATACCTCATAGAGTTGTGAGGACTAATATATGTGAAATTCTTAGAACAATGCCTGGCATGTGGTAAGCTTCCAGTAAGTGTTACCTGCTTTGCAAATCACTATCATCATTAATATCATCATTATCCACAAAACAGAGCAGAGAGCTCTGGCTGAAATATGGGAATGGTGTCTTCCTGATCTCAACTCTGCTACTAATTTGCTTTGTAACCAGAGTGAGTCAACAGTCAACAAATACCTTATTATCGTGATTGCTCATCAAAGAGTCTTCAGAGTGTTTGCCCTACAACGTAGCTGACCAATGAGCTGAAATCAACCATGTAAACTTTATTAATAGTGCAAAAAACCCCTTTCATTTAGATTATAAAAATAGAGAATGGCAAAGATACCAACTTACGTGACAAACCCAGCAAGATTTTAGAAAACTTCAAGCTTAATATGCACCAGTTGTGTACCTCAGCTATCAAAACATGGAACATGTTCATAGAAATATACTTTCTGCTTTAGGGAGGTGAAATTGTCACTGTGCTTCACTGAGTCCACACTGATTTTGTTGTAATCACTGCATATTAAGAAGATCTTCAGTTAGATAACATCTAGAAGAAGGCAACCAGGCTAATGGTTTTCACATTATGTTATATGAATAGCATTTAAAAGATCTCAAACTGTTAGCCTAAAAAGGCACAGAAAAGTGGTAGTAGAAAGAGGATTTTGTTTGTTTGTTTGTTTTAAGTAAGATCGTATAAATCTTTGAAAGAGTAGCATTGGGAAAAAAGAGTAAATATGTCCTTTGTTGTTCCAGAATATAAAATTAGGTCGTTCATTAGGGAATGAAGCTATAGAAAGATTTTTGTCTTGTTATCAGAGACTTTTTAATAATTGTGATATATTGAGAGGAGTGAGCTCCTTCCCTTAAAGTATTGGAGTTTTATTCCTTTATTAGCACGTATGAGTACCTACAAGGTACCAGACACATGGTTCTCTAATTACTTTAAGAGGCATATGTTCTCAGCCAGTGAAAGTATTCACACAAAGATTGTAAAGACAATGTTTGCATTGGGTGGGAACCTGACCTACAGTTGTTGTTCTCTGGTCTTTTCTCCATATTTCTTTGATTATTTTGTTGTGTTTTTTTTTGTTGTGTACATCCATTCAGTCATATATTGCCTGAGAATAAGAAATTTATCTCTTATCTTTATAACTCCCCACAGTCCTTAGGTTTTGAAAGTGTCCTTTGCCCTTTTAGTTTAGCTTATCCTCTCAACAACCCTATGTGGGAAGCAGCAGAGATACAGACTCTTTGTGACAGATGAAGAAACTGTGATGTAGAGATGTAGATTTTCTTGGCCAAGACCACATGGATGTCTGAACCTAAGTTTCTGACCCCTACCCATACTATTTGTTTGCCAGATTCTCCTATCCTGGATGAGTTGATGGAAGATGAACCCTGAGATGCTGTGGCTGGCCGTTAACATTTGTCTGCCCACTTCCCCCACCAGTTTCCTCTCTAACATTTTATTGTGAAAAATCTCAGAAAAGTTGAAAGAATTACACAGTAAACACCTTTAGGCCTACCACCTAGATTCTACAGTTTTCCCTGTACTTGCTTTATCATTTGTCTGTAATTCATCCCACTGGGTGGTTCTTACATAGTCTGTCATTGCCCTTGGGAACTCTATGAAGATATCATTTGTTGTCCTTTCCCTCTCTCCCTAATACCCCCATCTATGGAGGATTGGCATAAAAGCTCCTGACTATGGGCTGTATTTGTATTTATTTTTCTAACTCCTTCCTCATTTCTCTGTTGGCTGACTCTGACTCTAAGAGGCCAAGGCAATCACTTGTTGCCAGTCCCCTGGACCAGAGAATGCCAGCCTTAGATGAAATAAGAGTTTCCAGTTGTACTCTTCCTTAAGCTCTTGAGGAGGCACACTGTTGGATTAGTATAAAGTTAAAGCAGTCCAGACTTTCAGGCTTTAGCTAGTCTTAAACAGGATCCCTGGTCCTGACAGAGAGAATAGGACAAATAAAGGAAGACTTAAACCCTGGGATTAGTACACATCTGCAGTAGTACTTCTTTATTTGTGTCATAAATATCATTGACTAAGAGTATGAGACTTTATGGCTATCCTTCTCTGTGGGTTACTTTGTCCTTCTAGGGATGGTTGAAGTTGAAATAGGACTGAAATGGGCAGTAATGACAAGATTCTTCTGGGTCCTCTTTTCTATAGGAAAGGTGTCAGCTGTTTCTGTTCTTCAGGGTGGGCAGCAGACAACCCACCTTTAACTCCAGTAGCTGAGCTTCTGAGGTCTGTAGAGCCCTTGTTCTATCCCAAATGCCCATTTTCTAGGGTGTGTTTTTCTAGCCCCTAATTTGTATAATAACCTGCAGTTGCAAAGGCCAGGAATATGTTCTGAGCTATGGACTTGTGGGATATCCCTGGAAAGCACTGTGCTTTTACTAGCACACCTTCCCTGACCTGCCTCGCCTCATCTGTTTGACTTTCAGGGTTGAGCACGCACGCATGCATGCCAAGCACCGTGGCCACGAAGCCATGCACGCTGAAATGGTCCTCATCCTCATCGCTACTTTGGTGGTGGCCCAGCTGCTCCTGGTGCAGTGGAAACAGAGGCACCCCCGCTCCTACAATGTAAGCCACTGCCTCTCAGTTCTTCTTCTGACAGTTCTCAAAAGACCCTCCTAGGTATTCTAGGGTCTAGCCTAACCCAGGCTGCATTTGGCAGGGAATAGACAAAGATAATAGATGTTATGTATGAATGGTGAATAATGTATGGTGGGTGTGCTTTTAAGAGGCAAGTGATTCAGGTGGTAAAAAAAAGAGGTAGAACTTGAGACTACTTTTATGGCCAGAAAAGATAGTTCTTCCCTTTTAAACATTTTGGGACAGATCCATGAAGGCGATACTCATCAGGAACTATTCAAATAGAGGGCAAGGTGATGGCCTTGTTGGGAAGACCAAGCCTTTAAGTGAATCTTACAGGTAGGATTTAGATTAATTAAAAAAAAAGGGTGGGGGGCGCCTGGGTGGCTCAGTGGGTTAAAGCCTCTGCCTTCAGCTCGGGTCATGATTCAGGGTCCTGAGATCGAGCACCACATTGGGCTCTCTGCTCAGTGGGGACCCTTGTTCCTCCTCTCTCTCCCTGCCTGCCTCTCCACCTACTTGTGATCTCTGTCTATCAAATAAATAAATAAAATCTTTAAAAAATAAATACATAAAACATATAGCTAAATGGCAGAAGTAAATCATTCTTTATTGGTAATTACTTTAAATGGCTTAAATGGTTCTAGTAAAAGGCAGAGATTAGCATATTGATTTAAAAAAAAAAAACATGAGAGACTCACTTTAGAAACAAAGACACGGAGAATAAAAGTAAAAAGGTGGAGAAAGATATTCCATGCACATGATAGTCAGAAGAGAGCTGGGGTGGCTATTAAATCTCAGACCAATAGACTTTAAATCAAAAAAATTTACAAGAAGGTGCCTGGGTGGCTCAGTGGGTTAAGCCTCTGCCTTCAGCTAAGGTCATGAACTCAGGGTCCTGGGATCGAGCCCCACATCAGGCTCTCTGCTCGGCAGGGAGCCTGCTTCCCCCTCTCTCTGCCTGCTGCTCTGCCTACTTGTGATCTCTCTCTCTCTCTCTGTCAAATAAATTAATAAATAAATCTTTAAAAAAAAATTTACAAGAGACAAAGGACATTATATATTGATAAAAGGTTCAAACCAACTAGAAGATAGTATAATTATGAACATAACTAAGGAGCCCCAAAATATGTGATGCAAAAATTGACAGAATTGAAGAGGGATAGACAGTTCGACAATAACGGTTGCAGAGTTCAGTACCTGACTTTCACTAAGATAGAGCAACCAGGTAGAATATTAGTAGAGGGAACAGCATTATAAACCAGTTAGCTCTAACAGATACACAGGGCACATGCTACCCAACAACAGCAGAATATATACTCTTCTCAAGTGCACATGGACCGTTCTCCAGGATAGAAAATACGTTAGGTCACAAAACAAGTCTCAGTAAGCTTGAGAAGATTAAAATCATAGATTCAGCCACTCTGGATTAGGACATGACAGGTGTAGTGTACTGGATTTTTTTTTTTTTTTTAAACTATCATCTTACAAGTTTTTAACCTTTACAAGGCTAACAACCCTTTTTTAGCATCAACTTTGGCAAACACCTACGTGGTAATACTTTGCATAGAAAATACAAGTGCATGTATAGTAGTAACAATAGCTAACATTAATTGAATTTTCGCTTAATGCCAGCCAGTGTTCTAAGTACTTCACAACTGTGGGCTCAGCTAATCTTGTAGTAATCCAGTAAGGTAATATTTTCTCCAATTACAACTAAGGAACTGAGACAGAAAGACTAACTAATTTGCTCCAGTGATGAAACTATTATCAACCCAGACAGTTTTACTCCAGGGTTTTTATTCTTCATCCCTAAATGGTTCTTTTTCTCTAGTATATGCTTTTTCAGACCTCTGATAATATGGTCAGACATGCCCAGGGCTGTGTAGCCCACATGATGTGAACTGCTACACTATGTCATTTAATCCTCCTAGTAGCCCATGAGGTAAGTACTGTGAACAGATTGAGGCCCAGAGAATTGAGACATGAAGGGAATACTAATAGAGCCAGGATTTGAACCCAGGTTTTCTGTTTCATATTGCATAATTTCTGTTGTACCATATGTTGCTCCTGGAAAGGGTTTTCCATCAAGGGAACAAGGGATAACCTAGAGCATAGGAGGAAGAGAGGATAATCTTTGACCTTGAGCAGACACAAGTTCCGAACATTACTGGTTTATAGCCAGTTCAAGTGTTGGCATGCACCACAAATAGAAACATCTGTACCTTCAGGACACAATGCACTGAAGGACCACATGACACCAAGAGTTTTTGAGCTGGAGACCATCCAGCAGGCTTAGCCCCCTGAGGTGGGGCTTCATGTCTAGACCCTGGTCATGCTTTGCCCTGTTATCTGAGATAAGTCACTTGTTTGTCAATGTGTGATTATAGCGCGTACTCTATAGAGTGGGAATTACCGAAATGGTTGAGTTGAGCCTGGAAAAATAAGAACACTCATAAGCCAAGAGTAGAATGAGAACACCATTGGCATTTCTGTGCTGGTATTGAGAGATCATCTTAATTATACAAATTTGGCTAATCTGCAAAGATTTTTAAAAACCTCTAAAGGGGGACGCCTGGGTGGCTCAGTTGGTTAAGCAGCTGCCTTCGGCTCAGGTCATGATCCCAGCGTCCTGGGATCGAGTCCCACATCGGGCTCCTTGCTCGGCGGGGAGCCTGCTTCTCCCTCTGCCTCTGCCTACCACTCTGTCTGCCTGTGCTCATGCGCTCGCTCGCTCGCTCTCTCGCTCTCTCTCTCGAACAAATAAATAAAATCTTTAAAAAAAAAAAAAAAACCTCTAAAGGACATGAGGATGCAGGTATGTACTTTAGTAGTTTTCAATAAGTATTCCTCAAAAAACTGGGGAATACTTTCTTCAAATAGTATCTTAAGGAAAAACCCAGTATGGAAAATAATTAAGAGGCCGCTCTGGTTAATACAGGGTTGGATAACCCTGACCTCTCTGCTTCTCAGGATCATATATAGGAGTCATCTTAGTGCTGGAAAACCACTGATAATGTCATTCATTAGTTCCTTAAAAGGAAATATGTTAGTCATTCATTAGTTCCTTATAGTTCCATATAGTTAGTCATTCATTAGTTCCTTAAAAGGAAATATGACTGTGAAGCCAGTTATATAAGGAGCATGCACAATTATCCCATTACTTTACTGCCATACCCCGTAAACATTGGTAAACTTCACTGGTGAGCAAACATGTCGACATTATAAATACCTTGCACTGAGAAACTTAAAGCCATATCTTTAAAAAATTGGGAAAGGAAATCTGTAATGTCTGCTTTATTCTACTCTTACAAAATAATGACCTAGATTATTTTTTTAAACGTTTATTAACTTGTGTACAATGAATTTTTTTTTTTTTAAGATTTTATTTGTTTGACAGAGAGAGAGAGATCACAAGTAGGCAGAGAGGCAGGCAGAGAGAGAGAGGGGAGGAAGCAGGCTCCCTGCTGAGCAGAGAGCCCGATGCGGGGCTCGATCCCAGGACCTGGGATCATGACCTGAGCTGAAGGTAGAGGCCTTAACCCACTGAGCCACCCAGGCGCCCCTACAATGAATATTTTTACTGCTTTAATTAAAACACTAACTTTGGAAGAAGAAAATTTGCCCAAGATGCTTGTACACAATAAGCTGTCCTTTCTTGTCTTGTCCTGTCCTGTTCTTTTTCAAGCTTACCAGAAGTTGAAGCTGTTTGGCTTGTAGGCAGTATGATACAGTGGAGCCAGCCCAGTCTGATTTGATCCGTCAGCTGTCTCACTTCCTAGCTATGTGACTTTATATCTCGAGCCTGTTTTTCTTATCTCTAAGTTGGGGTGATATCTACCTCATGGGTTGTGAAGATGATATAAGATTCTATGGCAAAGTGTTTTGTAAACTCTAAAACTAATGGTAGTGACTGTTGTTGCTCCCACCCCTAAGAGAAAAAGCTCAAGATGTAAAAGTTTTAAGATACTCTGTGGAAGAATAGAATTTTCTTTTTATTGACAGAAATTTCACATAAAAATATTCACTATTCTATGGGGTGCCTGAATGGCGCAGTTGGTTAAGCGACCAACTCTCTCAGGTCCGGTCATGATCTCCAGATCGTGAGATCAAGCCCCACGTCAGCTCCACGATCAGCACAGTTTGTTTCAGATTTTTTCTCTCCCTCTCCCTCTGCCCCTCCCACTCATGCACACACTCTCTCTCTCAAATAAATACATCTTAAAAAAAGAAGAAAAACCTTAAGAATGGATATTCTACCATTTTAAAGTATATAATTCAGTGGCATTTAGCACATCCAGTGCTGTGCAGCCATTACCACTATTTAGCTCTAGAACATTTTCATTACCCCAGAAGGAAACCCCATATCCATTAAGCAGTCACTCCCCATTTCCCCCTCCCACCAGGTCCTGGCAGTAACTAATCTGTTTTCTATATATTTGCCTATTCTGGATATTCATATAAATGAAATTATACAATATGTTGCCTTTTGTCTGGCTTCTTTCACATAGCATGGTGTTTTCAAGGTTCAGTAGTATTGCAGTATCCATACTTAATTCCTTTTTGTGGCTGAATAATACTCTTTTGTATGGATATGCCACATTTTGTTTATCTCTTCATCAGTTGATGGACATTGGGGTTGTTTCTATTTGGTTATTGTGAAAAATGCTGCTGTGAACATTCTTTATAAGCTTTTATTTGAACACCTGTATTCAGTTCTTGGGTATGCCCTGGAGTAGAACTGTTCAACTTTTTTTTTTTTTTTAAGATTTTATTTATTTGACAGAGTTCACAAGTAGGCAGAGAGAGAGGAGGAAGCAGGCTCTCCGCTGAGCAGAGAGCCCAATGCGGGACTCGATCCCAGGACCCTGAGATCATGACCTGAGCTGAAGGCAGAGGCTTAACCCACTGAGCTACCCAGGCGCCCCGAACTGTTCAGCATTTTGAGAACAATTTTCCATAGCAGCTATACCATTTAACATTGCAACCCACAGTGCATTGGTTCCAGTTTCTCCATGTTCTCACCAATACTTGTTCTTTTGTTTCTCTTCTCTTCTGGTCTCTTTTACCTCCCTCCTTCTCTCTCCCTCTCCTCCTCCCTCCCTCCCCTCACTTTCTCTCTTTGTCCCTCTCTCTCCCTCCCTCCTTCTTTCCCTCTCTCTTTCCCTCTCTCCCTCCCTTCCTTCCTTCCTTCCTTCCTTCCTTCTTCCTTCCTTCCTTCCTCCCTCCCTTCCTCTCTCTCTCTGTCTCTCTTTCTCTTCTTTCATATAGTCACCCTAGTGGGCATAAAGTAGTATCTCATTGTGGTTTGGTTTGTGTCTCCCTAATGATTCACGATGTTGAGGATCTTTTGATATGTTTATTGACAAAAAAAAAAAAGATGTGTTTATTGGCTACATGTATATCTTCCACCTCTTTTCCCATTTTTTAACTGCTTTGGTTTTTTCCTTTGTTTTTTCTCATGTGTCTGTGTGTGTGTATTGTAAGAGTTCTTAATATAGTCTGGATACTAGACCATTATTGGAAGTATGATTTATAAATACTTTCTCCCATTCTGTGGGTTGCCTTTTTACCTTCTTCATAGTGTCCTTTGGTTCATAAACATTTTAATGGATCTGTTATTTAATTTGGGTTTTTATTAGAAATTTAGAACACTAATTTGTGAGGGTAAACTCCATTTGTGAGAGAACACAGAGCGGAGGTAGCCTTGAAGCTGAGGAACAGTTTTAATTTTTGGCAGAATTTGCGAGTCCACAGTTTTCTGATCAGCCTTGCACTGCTGTGTAATATCATATTTCTCATTCTCTGTTGAAGATACCACCTTCCTGGTGTCTGGGTTTATGTAGCCTCTTCTTGAAGTAAGCATCAGTGAGACATTATGGGATTTTCACACGCTGATACCAATTTTGGTGTAGATGGTGATGACAGATTTCTAGTGTTTTCTACACAGAGGAACTTGATTGAGGGCTAGAGGTCTGGTTACAAATAAAAAGCCACGGCCTAGAGGCTTAGGGAAAACCACCCTCTTACCTCTGTGGTGCCCAGTGAGGATAATCACTATGCATCCTCTTTCCCATTCTGCAAGATGGGCAGAGAGAGAGGAGGAAGCAGGCTCTTCGCTGAGCAGAGAGCCCAATGCGGGACTCTAAATGGAAAGATATATGCACCCCTATGTTTATTGCAGTATTATTTACAACACCCAAATTATGGAAGCTCAGTTTTCTTACATGCTGACTAAAAGGTTTTTTCTGTGGCTCAACAGCTTTTGAGGTACATCTTTAGTAGGATAATACCTCAGCATTTTGTGAAGGTGAACCACTCCAGTACCACTGTTCTTGGCACCACCAACTGATTTTGTGACAGAAGCAAGAATCTTTTCTTTCTTTTCTTAGCTGTTGAATACTTCCCCTTGTACATGGCCTTTCTGGAATACATAGCTGATAAGGAATAGCTGCCAATTCCTCTGACTAGGAGAGGGTTTTGATTCCAGTGGGGCTTTCCGTTTGGCATTTTAGCCATGAGGTTACCCTTTTTTTTTTTTTTTAAGATTTTATTTATTTGACAGAGAGACACAGCGAGAGAAGGGACTCATGCAGGGGGAGTGGAAGAGAGAGAAGCAGGCTTCTCTGAGCAGGGAGCCTGATGTGGGGCTTGATCCCAGGACCCTGGGATCATGACCCAAGCTGAAGGCAGATGCTCAACGACTGAGCCTCCCACGTGCCCCATGATGTTATTACCCTTCTTAACCTTGCCACCAGCATCATCCTTCTTGGTTTCAGTTTTCTTCTCTTTAGTATCTGGCATCTCAACATTTTTTTTAAAGATTTTGTTTATTTATTTGACAGAGAGGGAGAGAGAGATCACAAGTAGGCAGAGAGAGGGGGAAGCAGGCTCACGGCTGAGCAGAGAGCCCGATGCGGGGCTTGATCCCAGGACCCTGAGATCATGACCTGAGCCAAAAGCAGAGGCTTAACACACTGAGCCACCCAGGCGCCCCTGGCATCTCAACTTTTTTACTCCTCATCTTGCAGAATGGGAAAGAGGATGCATAAACATTTTTAAGTTTGATGTCCAGTTTATCTCTTTTTTCTTTTTTAATGAATATATTTGACGTATAACATTGAGTACTTTTTTTTAGAGATTTTATTTACTCATGAAAGAGAGCAAGCACAAGCAGGGGAGTGACAGAGGGAGAGGGAGAAGCAGGCTCCCTGCAGGGAGCCTGATGCAGGACTCGATCCCAGGACTCATGGATCATGACCTGAGCTGAAGGCAGATGCTTAATGGCTGAGCCACCCAGGCACCCCTGACACTGGGTATATTTAAGATGTACAACATCTTAACTGACACATTTATTTTTTGCAGTATGATTGCCATTATAACAGCATTAAGCTCCTTTGTCACATCACATAATTATCCTTTTTAGTGGTTGAAATAATTAAGGTTTTATCTCTTAGCAAGTCTGTTGATTAGATTGCAGTATTGGTGTCTATATGCATTATACTTTGCATTAGATCTCTATCGTTTATTTACTACTTGTTCCAATTTTGTACTCTTAAACCTATTTTTTCTTTTGTTGCTCATGCTTTTAGTGTTATATCTAAGAATCTGTTGCCAAATCCATACTATTAAGTTTTATCTGTATGTGTTCTTGGAAGGGTTTTATATTTTTAACTCTTACTTATAGGTCTTTGGTCTATTTTGTGTTACTTTTTGTAAATGGTGTGAGGTAAGTGTCTATCTTCATTTTTTTGCATGTGGATTTTGCATGTCTTAGCACCATTTTTGAAGAAACTTCTTTTTCCATTGAATGATTAGTCATTCTTATAAAAAAACAGTTGAACATAGATGTATACATTAATTTTTATACTTTCAGTTCTTTTCCATTAAACTATATGACTATACTTATGTCAGTACCAGACTTTTTTTTTAAATTTTTAAATTTTAATTTCAGTGTAGTTAATGTTACAGTGTTACGTTACTTTCGGGTGTAAAATATAATGATTCAGCAATTCTATACATTACTCAGGCTCATCGCGGTAAGTGTACTATCAATTCCCTTCACCTATTTCACCCATCCCCCCCACCCACCTCCCCTCTGGTAACCATCAGTTTGTTCTCTAAAAAGTCTGTTTTTCGTTTGTCTCTTTTTCTCTTTGTTTGTTTTTTAAAATTATACGTGAAGGAAATCATACAATATTTGTCTTTCTCAGATTGACTTATTTCATTTAGCATTATACTCTCTAGATCCATCCATGTTGTTACAAATGGCAGAATCCCATTTTTTTATGGTTGAGTAATGTTCCTTTGTGTGTATGTATATGTGTGTGTGTATACACCACATCATCTTTATTCATGTATTGATTGGCATGGGCTGCTTCCATAATTTGGGTGTTGTAAATAATACTGCAATAAACATAGGGGTGCATATATATATCTTTCCATTTAGTGTTTTTGTTTTCTTTGGGT
This sequence comes from Lutra lutra, assembly GCF_902655055.1. Taxonomy (NCBI): domain Eukaryota; kingdom Metazoa; phylum Chordata; class Mammalia; order Carnivora; family Mustelidae; genus Lutra; species Lutra lutra. Next base: position 57,961,501 of record NC_062287.1, on the reverse strand, counting down.
AAACACCCAGGAGTGGAATTACTGGATCATACAGTATTTATATTTTTAATTTTTTGAGGAACTTCCATGTTGTTTTCCACAGTAGTTACCCCAGTTTGCCTTCCCACCAATAGTGCACAAGGGTTCTTTTTTCTCTACATCCTCACCAGCACTCATTGTTTCTTGTCCTTTTGATTTTAGACATTCTGACAGGTGTGAAGTCATAGTTCATCATCTTCTCCCATTCAATAGATTGTCTTTTAGTTTTGTTGTTTCTTTCATTGTGCAGAGACTTTTTATTTTAATATAGTCCCAGTAGTTTATGTTTGCTTTTGTTTCTCTTGCCTCAGATCTAGAGGAGACAGATCTAGAAAATGTTTCTGAGGTTGATGTCAGAGAAATTATTGCTTTCTTTTTGGATTTTTATGGTTTTAGGTCTCACATTTAAGATCCTTAATCCATTGTGAGTTTGTTTCAAATTTGTTGAGATGTGTTTTGTGGCCTAATATGTGATCTGTTCTGGAGAATGTTCCATGTCCACTTGAAAAGAATGTGTATTCTGTTATTTTAGGACGGCATGTTCTGAGTATATTTGTTTGATCCATCTGGCCCAATGTGTCATTCAAAGCTACTCTTTCCTTGTTGATTTTCTACTTGGATGATCTATCCATTGATGTAAGTGGAGTGTTAAACTCCCTTACTATTATTATATTACTGTCAATTACTTCCTTTAGGTGTGTTATTAGCTGCTTTATGTATTCGGGTGCTCCTAGTCAGGTACATGAATATTTACAATTGTTATGTTTTCTTGATGGATTGCCTCCTCTATGATTATTAGTGTCCTTAATGATCTCTTGTTACAGTCTTTTTTTTTTTTTTTAGATTTTATTTATTTATTTGACAGAGATCACAAGTAGGCAGAGAGGCAGGCAGAGAGAGAGAGGAAGAAACAGGCCCTCCTCGGAGCAGGGAGCCCGATGCAGGGCTCGATCCCAGGACCCTGGGATCATGACCTGAGCCGAAGGCAGAGGCTTTAATCCACTGAGCCACCCAGGCGCCCCCAGTCTTTGTTTTGTTTTTTGTTTTTTTTTTTTTTTTTTTTTAGAGTTCTTGACCCAGTCTTTGTTTTAAAGTCTACTTTGTCCAATAAAAGTATTGCTACTGTGGCTTTCTTTTCATTTCCATTTGCATGAAAAATGCTTTTCCATCCCCTCACTTTCATTCTGTATGTGTCTTTAAGTCTGAAATGTATCTCTTGTAGCAGCATATAGATGGGTCTTGTTTTTTTACCCGTTTTGTCATCCTGTGTCTTTTGATTGGAGTGTTCAGTCCATTTACATTCAAAGTAATTATTGATAGGGGTGTCTGGCTGGCTCAGTCAAAGGACTGTGTGACTCTTGATCTCAGGGTTGTGAGTTTGAGCCCCTTGTTGGGTGTAGACATTACTTAAATAAAAAATTCTTTAAAATGTCTTAAAAAAAACAAAGTAATTGTTGATAGGTATATACTTATTTCCATTTTGTTACTTGTTTTATGGTGGTTTTTGTATTTCCTCTGTGTTCCCTTCTTCGCTTGCTCTTTCCTTTGTCAGTCTAATAGAGTGAAAATATCTAAGCTATTGACTACTTTTTGAATTAGTGAGGTTGAGCATGTTTTCATGCTTAGTAGTCATTTGGTTTCTTCTATTACTTGTTCATATTGTTGACTAGATTTTGTATTTGCTATTTTAGTTTCCTTGAATTTTTTATTAAAGTATGGTTGATACAGAATGTTGTATTATTTTCAGGTATTCAACATAGTGATTCAACAATTCCATACATTATACAGTGTATAACGATAAGTGTATCATTGTATTTGTATATGCACCATCTGTCACAGTACATTATTATCGTCTTATTAATTGTATTCCCTGCGCTGTACTTTTCAATCTCCTGACTTAGTTACTTTATAACTGAATGTTTGTACCTCTTAATCCCCTACCACTATTTTGTCCATCCTCCAACTCTTTTCCCCGCTGGCAGCTGTTTACTCCTTGTATTTATGAATCTGTTTTTCTCTGTTCATTTGTGTTGGTGGTTTGTTTTTTTTTAAGATTCCACATGTAAGTGAAGTTACATGGTATTTGTCTTCTCTGTCTGACTTATTTCACTTAGCATGATAGGCTCTATCTAGGTCCATCCATGTTGTCACAAATGGCAAGATCTCATTGTTATTTATGGCTGTATAGTATTACACATACATATACCACATCTTCTTTATCCATTCATCTATTACTGGACACTTAGGTTGCTTCTATATTTTAACTATTGTAAATATTGCTGCAAAAAACATAGAGATTGCACATATCTTTCAAAATTAATGGTTTCTTTTGCCGGGGTTGGGGGCGCAGGGCAGGAGGTAACCAGTAGTGGAGTTACTAGATACAATATTTCTATTTTAAATTTTTTGAGAAACTTCCACAATGTTTTCCACAATGGCTATACCAATTTATAGTATACCAGACTTCCCTTTTCTTCAGATCCTCACCAAGGCTTGTTATCTTTTTGATACAATCATTCTGTGTGAGGTCATATCTTACTATAGTTTTGATTTGCATTTCCCTGATGATTAGTGATGTTGAGCAGCTTTTCATGTACTTCTTGGCCATCTCTATATCTTATTTGGAAAAATGTCTATTCAGGTTCTCTGCCCATTTTTAGAATCCTTTCTTTTTTTGAAGATTTATTTATTGATTTTAGAGAGTCAGAGCCTGTGCATGTATATAAGAGTGGGGTGAGGGGCAGAGGGAAGGAGATGGGAGGGGTAGCAGACTTCCCACAGCACAGGGAGCCCGAAGTGGGGCTCAGTCCCAGGACCCTCGAGATAATGACCCAGGCTGAAACCAAGAGTGGGATGCTCACTCTGCTGAGCCACACAGTGCCCCTCCTCTGCCCATTTTTAATCAGATTCTTTCATTATTATTTTTTGGTGTAGGGCTGTATAGATTCTTTATATATCTTGGATATTAACCCCTATATCATTTGAAAATATCTTCTCCCATTCAGTAGGTTGCCCCTTCATTGTTCTGTAAAGGGTAGGATAGGCAAAGTTAACTGATAGCAGAATAGGAGATTAGTAATAATTAAAACTGATGGTAATTGATATTCTAGACTAACAAGCTAGATATGTCCAACTGCTGGCAGGGATCAGAGGCTTTGGGAACTTTTGTCTGTTCTTTGTAGGTATGAAGATGGGGCAGGTATTATCGAGAGCAGCCTGGGAGTATTCAGTCAGATGGAATATATACATATCTTGTGACATATCCTAAAGGGACATGTGAGAAGGTATTGATTTAAATGTTAATTATGGCAGTTAATTGAAGAGTTGGAGGCAGTCTGGGTATTTGTATCTGAATAAATAGTTTAAAATGTGGTGGCTGCATATCAGGACTCTGCATTGCAGTTAAAGCAACACATTAGATTTACCTGTAACAACTTGTGGATCTAAAATGTAAGAAACAGAAAGATATAGTGCCAACTAGTAAATCAAAATACATGCACAAAAAATACAGTTTGTAAGAACAGATACAAACAAAAATATATTAAACACATTAAATGTCTACAGAGTGAAGAATGGGAATAAAAAAGAATCAAAGCAAAATGGCTCCTCGAGAATGTTGTGTAAAGGAGAGACACTGGGATGATTGTCAGGTAGTAGAAACATGAACTGTTTGAGATTAGCTATCAGAACTTTAAAAAAAAATGCTTCGTATGGGCATGCTGAGAAATGATGGAATTAATTGATAAGGCTCTGTTTCTCTCAAACTGAATGAAATTTTCTGTTTTTCCCTCATGCTAGTTGGCAGCCCAGCCTTTCAGTGGGCACACATGAACCCTGAGTGGAAAAACACTAGTTCTGTTCTCCTAGACCAGTCTCTCAATAGGGATACTATTCACATTTTGGGCCAGATGATTCTTTATTTTCATGGGGGACTGTCATGTGCATTGGAGGACGTTTAGCAGCACGCCTGGCTTCTACCTGCTAGATGCCACTAGCATCCCTTTTCCTGATCATGATAGCCAAAAATGTGTCCAGACTTCATCAAATGTCCCCTGGGGAGGAAATCCACCCCTCATGAGAAGCACTGGCAGAGAGCAGCAGGGATGCCGCCAGCCATTAGGCTGATTATGAGCAAGTATACCAGTCCACTGGTTTCACTGTGAAAAGTATCAAACATCTTTTTGTAACTTAGGAGTTCAAGTCCATCCTTCAAGTTAAAAGAACTTCATCTAAATTAACTGCTATTTAGGAGCAAAAGGTCCTGCTGTTTTCTGTATTTAAAGTTCAGGGGGTACCTGGGTGGCTCAGTGGGTTAAAGCCTCTGCCTTCAGCTCAGGTCATGGTCTCAGGGTCCTGGAATTGAGCCCCACACCGGACTCTCTGCTCAGCAGGGAACCTGCTTCCCTCTCTCTCTCTCTCTGCCTGCCTCTCTGCCTACTTGTGATCATTCTCTGTCAAATAAATAAATAAAATATTAAAAAAAAATTCAGGTTACTGTTCTTTTCAGTAATAACAACAGTAGTAATACTACCTTAAGCTGCTTATAGTTGCAATTTGTTGATTTTTAAAAAAATACTTTTCTTGTCTGATATCTCATTGGAACCTCACAGTGGCTTTATATGGTGGTCAGGATGGGGATATAACTCCATTGTTCAGAGTAGTAAACCAAAGTGCAAAACACTGCAGAGACTTGTTGAGAGTACATGACCATTAAATTGGGGAGCTGGACATAAATCCAAAATCTGATTCTTGGTTAAGTGCTCTTCTCATATGAGCACTCAGCCATTTTTTGAGGTTTCTCAAAAGTTCCAGGAAATTGTCAGTTTCTGCCATGGTCATTTCTGTTTTTAACTCCCCTGATATTTCCTTCTTCAGTGACTTTTGACCAGGTCTGTCCTTCTCCGCCCCTTTAGTATCTACATTATATCACTTCCTCCAGCTTTTCCAGGGTTTTATCACAAATTCAGAAGTGAATGGTGCCAGGGAGGCAGGACTTGGGAGACAGAAGATCTGGATTGGAAACCTAGCCTAGGCCCAGCTTGCTTTTTAGCTTCTCTGTCACACAGTTTTCATCATCTGTTCAGAGTCTAATATTACTTGTTTCTTAGCTCCCGCAGGGATTTTAGGGGAAGGAGTAAGTTTGTGCCTGGAAAAGTATCTGTCCTATTTTTAAAGATCTCCAAGGGGAAGCTTTCATCATCTCTGGTACCAAAAACTGTATCTTTTCCAGCTCATATCCCCTGAACTGCTGTTCCCTTGTGGAATGGATGAGTGGCAAAATCTCCTACCTAGAAATCTTTACTATAGATTTTTCTTAGACCAACACATTAAGAGGGTTACTGAAATGTGACTAGAGAATACCGTCTAGGATGGTAAAGGATGGTAACCCACTTTCTATGCAAAAGAAAAACTTTTCTCCCAGACTATAATCAAAACTTCTGTTTGTGTAATGCATACAACAGCCTTCTCTGAGCCTTGTCTGCTCTCTTGGCTCATTTCTCACACCTCCCTCTTTATTTGTACTTCGTCAGAAATACCATGTTCCCTTATCCTGAACACTTGCTCATCATGATGCTTTTGCTTACATCTACTGGGCCATCAGTTCAGAGGTCAAAGGTTGCTTTCTTCAGGAAGCCTTGTGGACTGAAAGCCTCTCCTCCACTTTCTTGGCTACCAGGGCTTACTCCTTTATAGCACTTATCATACTGCATTATAATTGGTTGGTTTTTTTTTTTCTCCTTTTTCTCCTTGGTAGTCTTAAGTTCTTGAGGAGGTTTAGTTTTTTTTTTTTTTTTTTTTTTTAAGATTTTATTTATTTATTTGACAGACAGAGATCACAAGCAGAGAGACAGGCAGAGAGAGAGGAGGAAGCAAGCTCCCTGCTGAGCAGAAAGCCCGATGCGGGGCTCGAACCCAGGACCTGGGATCATGACCTGAGCCGAAGGCAGCGGCTTAACCCACTGAGCCACCCAGGTGCCCCGAGGAGGTTTAGTTTTTTATCTCTGGATTCTGCAGTTCTTAGCAGATGTCCAAGTTCTTATGATGTCCAGTAAGGGCTCAGTAAGTGTTTTTTAAATTATTACTTGGGCTGACTCTTGTCTGGAGAGAAGATGACTTGGGGGAAAAGACAAAATTCTAGGTATTAGAAGAGAGTCATAAGAAACAGGAAGTAAATGTACTGTGTGCCTCTCTGAAAGACCATAGTTGGACCCAGAGGCCTTGTTCTCTCCAGCTCCTAAACTTTTTGCTGTCCACAATTTGGTAAGCAGATCCTTTGTATTTTCAACCAAATTATTCACAAAAATATTGACCAGAGCTGTGAAACATATCCTAAACACCTTCCTTCAGTTGACCTCTGTCCATTTATCAGTATTTTTTTCCAAACTGATTGTTCTGTTAGCTGCGAGTCTCTTACTTTGCTCTACTAGCTGGACGTGGAGTTCTCAGTTCATCCTTTATTTTCCTTTTCAGCCAAGCATGATGGGTGATCACTGCCCCCATAACATAAGGCAATACAGCAGTGGTGAGAACCCTGAAAGACAAAAGTGCCAAGCGTGAGCAGACCAGCAGGGGAGCTGGTGCCCTGGGGAGGATGTGATATGGGACTTCTTTTCTGGTTTTTCATGAATTACAGTTTCTGAGGTGAAAAAAATCTAAAAGACAGTCTATTTAAATACAGTCTAGCTCTTATTGTTAGTGCCTAACATTATCATTTCAGCTGTATAGTCTTGTGGAGAGATAAGGTAGCATGCATCTATTCTTAACTTTCTGGATCAGAGAAGCTGGGATAGTCCCTACGTAAATGTTTGCAGAATGAATCAATGAGCAAGATTCAGGCTAGTCTTCACTTCAGCTTTCTATTTGTAGACTCAGGGAAAGAAAGGCGAATGGCTTGCAGTTTCCCTTTTCAGCTGGCCAAATCCAAGCCCCCTCAGAACCAGCCAGAGTTCTGCCCTTTTTAGGCAGTCTTCCTTGATGGCTCCTGCTCACACTGCTGTCTTTCCTCTGAACTCTCATGTCAGTGCTTAATGCTTCACCGCTTGTACTTGACGGCTGCTCAGTTTATGTATATGTCTCACCATCCCAAATCCTGAGAGTGAAGTTAGGGCCAAAGCTTCCCATTACTTTGTGACAGCATCAGGCACACTTGAGCAAATTACTGAATTTAATGTGGCTGGGTAACATATTGCCAGCAGATGGCACCAGTGTCCCTGACATTGTTCTGAAAATCTTAGGTAACTTTCAGCAATTTACAAATCGCCAAGCTTGCCACTAAAAATGCCTTCCTTAATGAAGAAGCTTCAATTTACTTATTAAGCAGAATGATAATAAATACTGCAGTAGAAATAAAGAAATTAGGGCAAGTTGTAACTTAGCAGTTTTCACGTGGGAAGCTATTCCATTCACTTGCCCCTCTGCTTGGCCCCTGGTCAGGCACTGCTTTCTAGGCCCTGAACAGAATCTGGCTTTTACGCCTGCCTAGTGAAGTGTGTCCAGGTACCTGAAGGTGACCTCAAATCCTTGATTTGTGTTTTAGATCATTTATTTTTTCTGGAAAGGACAAACTAAACTTTATAAAGAAATTGCAATAACCCCACCACATATTTCCCCCTGGAAGTTTTTGTGATTTTTTTTTTAAAGTTGAAGTATAGTTGGCACATGATTTTACATCAGTTTTAGGTGTACAACATATTGACTCAACAGATCTGTATGTTATGCCATGCTTACCACAAGTGTGTGACCATAAAATATTACAGTACCATTTACTATATTCCCCACCACTATATATGGTGTACATTTTATCCCCATGACTTACTCTTTCCATAACTGGTGTTCTCTAACTCCTACTCACTTTCATCCATTTGCCCTTTCCCCTATCACCTTTCCCCGACAGCCTTCAGTTGGTTCTATTTATGGGTCTGTTTCTGCTTTTTGTTTGTATGTTTTATTTTTTTTATTCCACATATAAGTAAAATCATATGGTATTTGTCTTTCTCTGTCTGAATTCACCTAGCATAATACCCTCTAGGTCTATCCATATTGTCACAAATGGCAAGGTTTCCCATTTTTATGGCTGAGTAATATTCCATTGTATGTATAAACCATATCTTCTTTATCCATTCATCTGGGAATGGACACTTGTATTCCTTCCATATCTTGACAACTGTAAATAATGCTGCAGTAAACATAAGGGTGCATATATCTTTTCAAATTAGTGTTTCAGTTCTCTTTGGGTAAATACCTAATAGTGGAATTACTGGTAGTTCTATTTTTAATTTTTTGAGGAACCTCCATACTATGTTTTCCATTGTAGCTGCACCAGTTTACATTCCACCAACAGTGCACAGGGTTCCTTTTTCTTTATATCCTTGCTAACACTTCTCATTTCTCGTGTCTTTGATTTAACCATTCTGACAAGCACGTGATGATATGTCATTGTGGTTTTAACTTGCATTTATGATTAGTGATGTTGAACATCTTTTCATGTATGTCTTCTTTAGAAGTTCATGTCTTCTGCCCATTTTTATTTTTTTTTTAAGATTTTATTTATTTATTTGAGAGAGAGAGAGAGAGCATGAGAGTAGAGAGGTCAGCAGGAGAAGCAGACTCTCCGCTGAGCAAGGAGCCTGATGTGGGACTCGATCCTGGGACTCCAGGATCATGACCCGAGCCAAAGGCAGTTGCTTAACCAACTGAGCCACCCAGGCTCCCCTTTCTGCCCATTTTTAATCAGATTATTTGTTTTTTGCTGTTTGAGTTGTAGAAGTGCTTTATGTATTTTGAATATTAATCTCTTATTGGATATATCATTTGCAAATACTGTCTCCCATTTAGTAGGTTGCCTTTTTATTTTGTTGATAGTTTTATTTGCTCTACGGAAGTTTTTTTTGTTTTTTTTTTGTTTTTTAAGATTTTATTTATTTATTTTAGAGAGAGCAAGCAGGGCCAGGAGCAAAGGGAGGGGGACGGAGTGAGAGTCTCCAGAAGAGACTCTGTGCTGAGTACAGAGCCGGACATGGAGCTTGATCCTAGGACCCTGAGATCATGACCTGAGCTGAAACCAACAGTTGGACACGTAACTGACTGAGCCACCAGGTGCAGCTCTACAGAATCTTTTTATTTTGGTGTAGTCCAAAGAGTTTAATTTTGCTTTTGTTTCTCTTGGCTGAAGAGACCTATCTAGAAAAATGCTGCTAAAGCCAATGTCAAAAAAATTACTACATCGTCTTTTAGGAGTTTTATGTAGGTCTTTAATCCATTTTCGTTAATTTTTTTTTTTTAAGATTTTATTCATTTATTTGACAGACAGAGATCTACTCTGACAGACAGAGTAGGCAGAGAGAGAGGTGGAAGCAGGCTCCCCACTGAGCAGAGAGCCGGATGCGGAGCTCGATCCCAGGACCCTGGGATCATGACCTGAGCCGAAGGCAGAGGCTTTAACCCACTGAGCCACCCAGGCGCCCCATTTTATTTTAATTTTTGTGTATAGTTTCAGTGGTCCAGTTTTATTCTTGTGCATGTAGCTCTCCAGTGTTCCCAGTGCCAATTATTGAAGAGACTGTCTTTGTATATTCTTGCCTCCTTTGTTTTAGATTAATTGCCCATATAAACATGGGTTTATTTCTGAACTCTTTTTTATGTTCTGTTAATTTATGTGTCTACTGTGCTTATTTTGGCAGCACGTATACCAAAGTTGGAATAATTTAGGTGTCTTTTTTTGTGCCAGTACCATACTGTTTTGATTAGTATAGCTTTGTAGTATATCTTGAAACCTGGCATTATGAAGACTCTAGCTTTGCTTTTCTTTCTCAAGATTGCTTTGGCTCTTTGGGGTCTTGGCAGTTCCATACAAATTTTAGTAGTTTTGTGAGAAATGCTGTTGGTGTTTTGGTAGGGATTACATTGAATCTATAGATTGCTTTGGGTGGTATGGACATTTTAATAATATTAATTCTTCCAATCCATGAGCATGAAATATCTTTCCATTTGTGTCATCTGTAGTTTCTTTCATCAGTCTCTTACAGTTTGCAGAGTATTGGTCTTCCACCTCCTCAGTTAAGTTTATTCCTGGGTATCTTACTCTTTTTGGTACAGTTGCAAATGGAATTTTTTCTTATTTTCTCTTTCTGCTACTTCATTTTTAGTGTATAAGAAGTGCAAGAGAGTCCTATAAATTAGTTTTGTATCCTGAAACTTTACTGAATGCATATATTATTTCTAATATATGGTGATATCTTATATCTGAAATCTGAAAACTTTTTGGTGAAATCTTTAGGGTTTTCTATGTATACCAGTATGTCATCTGCAAACAGTAGAAGTTTAACTTCTTCCTTACCAATTTGGATGCCTTCTGTTTCTTTTTCTTGCCTGATTGCTGTGACTAGGACTTCCAGTACTGTGTTGAATAAAAGTGGCAAGAGTGGACATTCTTGTCTTGTTCCTGATCGTAGAGGAAAAACTTTTGGTTTTTCTCCATTGAGTATGATGTTGACTGTGAGTTTTTCTCGTGAAGCCTTTATTATGTTGAGGTATATTTTCTCTACCTCTACTTTGTTGAGTTTGTATCATGAATGGATATTATTTTGTCAAATGCTGTTTCTGCATCTATTGTGATAATTGTATGATTTTTATCCTTCATTTTGTTAATGTGGAATATGATTTCTGAATATTGAATCATCCTTGCATCCCTAGAATAAGTCCCACAGCTCATGATGCATTATCCTTTTAGTGTTTGTTGAATGTGGTTTGCTAATATTTTGTCGAGGGTTTTTGCATTTATGTTTATGCAGGATATTGGCGTGTAGGTATTTTGTTTGTTTGTTTGGGTTTTTGTTTGTTTTCTTGTAGTGTCTTTGTGTGGTTTTATATCACGGTAAGGCTGGCCTCATAGAATGTATTTGGAAGTTTTCCTTCCTTCGTTTTCTTTTCTCCTTTTCTTTCTTTTCTTCTTTTTCAAATAGTTTGAGGAGAATAGGTATTAACTCTTCTTTAAATGGTAGGACTCGGGGCGCCTGGGTGGCTCAGTGGGTTAAAGCCTCTGCCTTCGGCTCAGGTCATGATCCCAGGGTCCTGGGATCGAGCCCCACGTTGGGCTCTCTGCTCAGCCAGGAGCCTGCTTCTTCCTCTCTCTTTCTCTGCCTGCTTCTCTGCCTACTTGTGGTGTCTGTCAAATAAATAAATAAATAACCTTTTAAAAAATAATAATAATAAATGGTAGGACTCCCCTGTGAAGCCATCTGGTCCTGGACTTTTGTTTGTTGGGAGGTTTTTGATTACTGATTAAATTTCATTACTAAGTAATCTGCTTAGATTTTCTGTTTCTGCCAGATTTAGTTTTGAAAGATTACATGTTTCTAGGAATTTATCTAATTGTTCTAGGTTGTCCAATTTTTTGGTATATAATTTTTTGTAGTAATTTCTTATAGTTCTTTGTATTTCCGTGGTATTGGTTGTTAACTTCTTTTTTTGTTTCTAATTTTGTGTCTTCTTTTTCTCATGTGTCTGGCTAAAGGTTTATTGTTTTTTTAATCTTTTTAAGCAATCAACTTTTGGTTTCATTGATCTTTTGTATTTTTCTTTATCTCTATCTCATTATAACCCCGCCACTTTCAATATGTTGATTATTTTGTTTGCCTTTTTGCAGTCTTTGCTCCCTTACTACATTTGACTTTATGCAGTTTTGATCATGTGAGGACCTAATAAGAGCTCTCATTTACTGAATGCTTACTGTGAATTATGCACTCTGCTTTTTTTTTATATAAAAGAGCTATTATATTGACTATTTGCATTATATTTATTACATTATATTAAATGCTTACATTGTTAGGCATTGTTCTGAGAGCTTTCCATGCATTAATTCACTTAATCTATACAATCTTTTGAGAGTAGATACTGTTAATCCTCTTTTACAGTTGGGAAAATTCAGGCTTATCATGGTTAAATGACTTCCCTAAGCTAATACAGTAAATAGTTATATTGGGATTCATACCTAGATCTCATTAATTCTAAAATGTCCAGTCATTTTACTATATCATTCTACTTGGTTTATTCATTCTTTAATGATTTCTATTTAAACTTCTAAAAAAAACATCTAAAGAGGGGTGCCTGGCTGGCTCCATTGGTTTGTGGGTTTGAGCCCCACATTGGGTGTAGAAATTACTTAAAAATAAAATCTTTAGGGGTGCCTGGGTGGCTCAGTTGGTTAAGCATCCACTCTTGATCTCATCTCAGGTCTTGATCTTAGCATCATGAAGTCAAGCCCCATACTAGGCTCTGTGCTGGGCCTGGAGCCTACCTAAAACAAACAAACAAACACAAAAAAACAAAAAAAAATTTTTTTTAAATTTTAAAATCTAAAGATTAATAGAATCATTAAATAAAAGGTTTGGGGGGCACCTGGGTGGCTCAGTGGATTAAGCCTCTGCCTTCGGCTCAGGTCATGGTCTCAGGGTCCTGGGATCAAGCCCCACATGGGGCTCTCTGCTCAGCAGGGAGCCTGCTTCCCCGACCCCTACCTCTTTCTGCCTGCTTCTCTGCCTACCTGTGATCTATCTCTCTCTCTGTCAAATAAATAAATAAAATCTTGATTTAAAAAAATTAAAGGTTTAGGTTTGATTTCTATTTTTCTCCTGCTGCTGGACTGTTAGCTCCTTTTTTTTTTTTTTTAATTTTATTTATTTATTTGACAGAGAGAGAGTGAGAGAGGGAATACAAGCAGGGGAAGTGGGAGAGGGAGAAGCAGGCTTCCTGCTCTGATCCCAGGACCCTGAGATCATGACCTGAATTGAAGGCAGATGCTTAACGACTGAGCCACCCAGGCACCCCTGGACTGTTAGCTCCTTGAGGACAGGGACTAGGGGTCATGTTTATTTCGGCATTCTTTCCATTAAATGCAAAATAAATATTCAGTTTACAAGTGAATGAGCACTGCCTTCGCCCTCCCAGTTACAAGTTGCTTAATAGAACCTTAGCATGTTAGAACTTGAAGGGGCTTGAAAAATCCAGTCAAACCTTTCCCTCAAGGAGGAAGGACCTCTTTAGAGTGGCCCAGTGAGTTGGAAGCACACAGAACTAGAACCTAGGTCTTTTGGGCTTCTAATTGGCTATCTGGTTTGAAAGAATGTAACCCTGTCCCTAAATTCCTCCCTCTTTCCCTTCCTTCCTTCTTCCTTTTCTTTCCTTTTTTGTCTTTCTCTTTCTTTCATGATGTGAGTTGAGTAGCTTTATAGCCTTAAAGTTTTAGGCCTCAGAGTTACAAAGCAAGGGAAGATTTTTTCATTCCTTTTACACTGATGCCTACTCCTGATTATGCCTTTATTCAACCCAGAATAGAATCCAGGTCTTTTGCCTCTCGCTGCACCCAAAGTAAGCAGAGCTACAGCTTGTGCAGAGATAAATTATTTTACTAGATTCTGTCTTAGAACATGCTATTGATTGGAGTGGGGAAAAAGCTAGTAGGGGATAGGCTGGGGTATTTGTTGTTGTTATTGTTTTATTTTGGGTTTTTTTTCTTGTTTGTTTGTTTTTTTGTTTGTTTGTTTTTGTTTTTTTGTTTTTTTGGCAACAGCCAAGTTTTTGGAAAAGCTAGAAGGAGACCAGAAGTTCCTTTTTTTTTTTTTTTTTTTTTTTGTTCCCTCAGAGAAAACAAATATAATCAGACTCTGTAATTTAGTTCTTCTATAGTCTCTGGGCCTGCTAACCATGTGAAGGCTAAAGACCCTGCAGCTCTTCTTTCCACATCTTACCACCATTTATTTACTGCCTCTGAATGTCATGATTCTGGTTGTCTCTTATACCCTAATTTAAAGTATTTTTTAAAAGATTTTTAAAAATTGGGGCACCTGGGTGGCTCAGTGGGTTAAAGCCTCTGCCTTCGGCTCAGGTCATGATCCCAGGGTCCTGGGATCGAGCCCCACATCGGGCTCTCTGCTCAGTGGGGATCCTGCTTCCTCCTCTCTCTTTCTCTGCCTGCTTCTCTGCCTACTTGTGATTTCTGTCTGTCAAATAAATAAATAAATACTCTTAAAAAAAAAAGATTTTTAAAAATTTTATTTATCGAGAGAGTACCTGGGGGAGGGAGAGAGAGAGAGAGAGAATCCCAGGCAGACTCCCCTGCTGAGCACAGAGCCCTACATGGGCCTTGATCACACAGCCCCAAGATCAGGACCTGAGCCGAAATCAAGAGTTGGACACTTTACCAACTGAGCCCTTAGCCTCTTGCTTAAATAATGTGTGGTTTGTTATGATGTCCTTTCCTGGTCTCCTCCCATTATCTCCAGTAATGTTACCTGGAGTGTTATTTGGTTAGCCACATTTGTTAGTACATCCCAGTGCTCCCGCACTTTCATATCGGGATATTTTAGGATATTTCATTTGGAGAGTCACCTGGGGGGTTCCTGAGCAGTAGAACAGGTACTGAGACACAGTGTTCACTAACCATTAGCCAGCACCATTGAGCACACAAATCTGTAAGCTTTAAAGCAAAGTGGGATCTGTTCACCATTCTCCTCTCAGTGTTATTTATTATTTAGTAAATTATTTGTTATTTAGTAAAATAACACTAAAATACTAAGGCCTTTTCTTGCCACAGAGCAGTCTGTTAGAAGCTACAGGAGAGAACTAAATGCTAAAAAGATGCTCTAAGTTGCACTAATCCAGTATGGGAACCACCATTACCATATGGCAGTTGAGCACTTGAAATGTGACTGGTCTCTCTTGAGGTATACCATAAATATAAGATACGCATCAGATTTCAAAGCCTCAGTACAAAAAAAAGTAAAATATTTCATAAATTTTAATATTAAATTAATGTTAGAATGATAATATTTTGGATATATTGGATAAAATAAAATATATTAATTAAATTAATATCATCTGGGGGCACCTGGGTGGCTCAGTCAGTTGAGCATCTGATTCTTGATTTTGGCTCAGGTCATGATCTCGGGGCCATGAGCCTGAGCCCCACATCGGGCTCTGTGCTCAGCATGGAGTCTGCTTCTCCCTCTCCCTCTGCTCCTCCCCGTTTGCTTGATCTCTCTCAAATAAATAAATAAAATCCTTAAAAATAATTAATACCAGCGTTTCTTTTTACTTTTTAAAATGTCGCTACTAGAAAACTTAAAATTACGTATGTGAATCCCATTATATTTTGATTAGGCAGCACTGGTCTAGAAATCCCCAAGTAAATACTTTCTCAAGTTTTCTTCACTATGGAACTTTAGGAAACTAGCCACCATTTTCCTCTCTATAGCTCATTCCCATGCCCAGCCCTTTTTAAATGTTCTTTCATTTCCTTTGATGACATCAGGAAGAAAGTCTCCCATTAGGTATTACTTATTTTTTTTTAATACCTGCTACTCACCTGAGCACAGTGACATCTAGTGAAAGCAAGGTGGTTGATGGAGGGAGTTAAGAGGCATCAGGGAGGAGAGGACTGGTGATCAGTCCAAACTTCTGACTTAGAATCATTTTATATATTTGGAACTCTTCAGCTGACAAGTCTGAGTTCTGAGACCTCTTTACAGCAGAAACGCGCCTCCCTTTTGGGTTCTAGTTCTGCTTTCTTCTCAAGTATCTAAGTTTATTGAAGATCTGTCGTGTGCTAGACCGTTTCCTAGCACATAGGAAACAGATGAATATGGCCTGGTCACTGCTCTCAAGGAGCTTACATTCAGAGAATGAATTTGAATCATGCTCTAGATAAGCAACGATGGTAGAAAAGAAAGTGCTCATTGGAAAGTTATGACTCTTTCTGCCTGGAAAGAAGACCGAAGGTTTCATGTGTCTTGGATGTGATATTATCAGGCAGAAAGGCAGGTGGAAAGGACGTTTTAGCCTGAGGGGAACGACCTAACTAATGGCATGGGGAGTAGTAGAAGGTCAACCTTGAAATAATAGTTTGGGGCACATTGTGGGGCATTTTACTGCCTGTTGAAGGGTGTTGAGTGTTATCCTGTATGCAGGGGACTATTAGAAGGTTATAAGCAGGGGAATGACACATTCAAGACTATGTTAGAGAGGCCATCCCAGTGCTCTTGGGAAGGATATATTGGAGAGGGGGATGATGACTGCAGGGAGATTTAACAAAGAGGTTATTGTAGTGAGCCAGGCAAGGGATAGCAAGGTCTCACATGGAAAGGAAAGAATATATACAACAGATAGGTGAGGGATGAAAGGGAGGTGTCAGGCATGGTCCTAGGTTTCTAAGTTAGATCACAAGGTGGTGCCTCTGTTCAACATTGGAAATCTGGGAGAGGATCAGGCTAAAAAATGGAACACACGACATACCCTGTGGACTTGCGGACGGAGCACAGAGGGAGCTGGCTAGCGCTGAAGTGCTTGTGTTTGTGTTTCAGATGGTGACCCTCTTTCAGATGTGGGTTGTTCCCCTCTATTTCACAGTGAAGCTGCACTGGTGGAGGTTCCTAGTGATCTGGATCTTGTTCTCTGCTGTCACAGCTTTTGTCACCTTCCGAGCCACCAGGAAACCACTAGTACAGACAACCCCAAGGTGAGAGTTTAGGTAGTGGGGAAGACCTAGGTTTCCTGAAGCGAATGGGTTGGAGTGCATGGGTTTGGGGTGGGTTTAGGCTGAAAAAAGTTATAATTTCTGTTTGCTAAGATTATTTAGCATGGACCCCCACCAAAACAAGCTGATTGGGAGAACTACCCCCCCTTCACAGATTAAAAACCCCAAAACATTTCTCTATAGCTTACCTTAGAGTTTATATCAAGGTCTGTTTATGTTAAAAGCAACCAAAATAAGTAAGCAAATTCTGAGGATCATTGTGGTCTCATTTTACATGTTATTTTCTTTTGTGAACCCTTCTCTGATCTCTAAATAAGATTTTCTATTAGAGTCTTTCATAGGCCCTATAGTTTTCCATCATAGAACATAACATAAAATTTTGACTGTCTGTCTCCCCCACTAAACTGTAACTGTGAGATCAGGAACCACATGTATTTTGTTTGTCCCTGTATATCCAGGCCCTACCACAGGGTCTGGCACATAGTAGCCTACTCTTTGAATTTTTGTTGAATGAATGAATCTCAGCAAATTTGCAGTTTTTCAACAAACAATACTTCTTTGGTCATAGAACAACCCCTGCCTGTATTATTTGTATTTTATCCAAATGCATTTCTAGTTTGATCCTCCCAACCAGCTTGTGAGGTCATTTAAGATCTATACTTGACAGAAAGAAAGAGATTTTCTCATTCATTCATTCATTCAACAAGCACCTGCTATGTGTCAGGCCCTGTGCTGAGCGCTGGGGATACAGAGCTGGATAAGACATGGTCCCTGCCCTCAAGGAATGCTCGGTTTAATGGAGGAGATGGACAAGAAAGCAGCTGTTTCAGTGCAGTTGGTAAGTGCTGTGAGAGACGTGTGTACAGGTCCAGGAGAGCCTAGCAGAGGAAGTAGCCAGCCTCAAAGTTGTAACTACCAGAACCAAAGGCTTCCAAGTTGCAAGTTGCTCTTTTTCCCATGCATTTTATTTCTGCTTCACTGTAAGGTTGTACTTTGGCCTTCGGAGTTTCCTTGTACATGGTAAAATTTATCTTCAAGGTGAAGTCGGTGATTTAGAAGTTCCTCCATGATTTAGAAGTAGTTTACATTAAGGGCCATGATAGAAGATAGAGCCTCTGGAGTCAGATACTTGTGGATTATTGGAAACTCTAACCCTGCCAGTTAATTACCTGATCTGTATGGCTTCACTTTTCTGAGCCTTGAACTTTTTACCCCTAGAAATGTGATAATAATTGCTCCCTCATAAAGGGTACTATGAAGAAAAAGTGTAAAAATATACTTTAAGAGTCAGTAACAACCCGGGCGCCTAGGTGGCTCAGTTGTTAAGCATCTGTGTTTGGCTCAAGTCATGATCCAGGGGTCCTGCAATCTAGCCCCACATCAGGCTCCCTGCTCCATGGGAGGCCTGCTTCTCCCCCTCCCACTCCCCCTGCTTGTGTTCCCTCTCTCACTGTGTCTCTCTCTGTCAAATACATAAAATCTTTAAAAAGAAAAAAAAGAGTTAACAACCAATATTAGCTTATAGGTAAAATGACTGAAATTGTGTCTATGACATGGGAGGTTTTTGATGATAATAACTAACATTTGTAGTGCTTTATAATTTCAAAGCACTTTCATAAACATACACTCTTATTCATGTAGCATTTATTGAGCATGTATTATATATACCAGGAAATGGGCTCTGTACAGTCCATTGAGGAAGGTTTCCTCATTTTACAAGTAAGTAAACTTGTCTTAGAGTAGTGATTTGATTTTACCTGGGATTACCCAGCTAATAAAACTCACTTAATCCAGATTCTGCCTAAAATTCTACATCCTTCCCACTGCCTCACTCCTGTCTGATGAGTGCAAACCCTAGGTAATGGAGTTTTGTGTTTCTGAGAGTAGGCATTGCAGAATGTTTGGGGCCTTTCCCTTGCCTGAGAACTTCTCACCACTTGCTTAGGTAGGGACCTAAGCTTCCTCTCTGTGGTCCATCAAGCTTGGTAGTAACTTGGTCTCAGAGCCAGACAGGCTTGAGGTGTTTATTCAGGTGAATTCCTCATTTGCTGTCACCCCAGATAGAGTATTGGTTCTTGATTTCACACTACTTTCACTGACTTATAGAGAGCATTGCTCTTCCTTCAAGAACATTATATGACCCCACCCACCTCACCCCCACCACCATCACACACATCCATTCAAAGGTATTCTCTGAGTGCCTCCTTTCTTATCCCTTCTTCTCCAGAAAGAAAATAATTTCAGAAGCAAATTCATTAGATACCATTTCATAATTGTCCTGTAGATAGGAGCAAAGAAGTATTCAGGTTAACCATTCCCAGTAGGAAAAGCTTGGGTGGCTTGGTTGGCTCAGTCAGAAGAGCGTGCAACTCTTGATCTCGGGTTGGTGAGTTGAAGCCCCACATTGGGTATAATGATTACTTAAATAAATAAGTATTTTTTAAAAGGGGAGGGGGAGCCCATAGCTGATTCTCTTTTTCATCTTCCCTTGAATTCTCTTTCCTGACAAGAACAACTGGACTTCCCACCTGTTCCCATCTGAACATAGATATAGTAACTAGTTTTCACTTCCTTATCCAGCTAATCTGAATTTGAGAGGGCATAGCTGTCTAATGTCAGCTCTGCTTTTTTGTTTGTTTGAAGCTAAAAACTTTTAAGGCTCTCTTTTCTTCCCTCGATCTGAGACCAGGAAAATAGAAAGCACTAGCTCCTCCCTGGTGTGCAGGGGTATTTCTGCAATTAATGGAGTGACTAGGTCTGTAATAGTAGCTGAAGTTGCTTTCTAAGCAAATAACCTAATGTCCCCATTGATATAAGAATAAGAGATTGTGGTAATCCAGAGGCCCCAGGCAAGTTTCCATGTCAGCTATGCTAATTTTTTCTCCTTTTTCCAGGTTGGTTTATAAGTGGTTCCTGTTGATCTATAAAATCAGCTATGCTACTGGCATTGTTGGCTACATGGCTGTCATGTTTACCCTCTTTGGTCTCAATTTATTATTCAAGTAAGTACTCTTTGCTTTTGTTTTTGTTTGTGTTTGGGGAGGAGGGGCTGGTAAGATGTATCTTTCTTTCTGGAGCCAAGTTGTGAATATTAACAAGGGGGCCATGGCACCCAGGATAGGAGACTTGGGCTTTGGAGAATGGGAAGGTGGGCCCTCCAGGATTTATGCTGGCAAAGAGAAAGGAATGTCTCGATATATAGAGTCCCAAATCATTGGTTATGTTTTCCAAGAACCTATATTTTAATGGAAAAGTGTCACAGAAGTAAACATAATAATGATTATAGCCAGTTACCCATAACTCTATCACCCTATCAGAGGTAGGAGTCTCTTTGAAACTGAAAGGAGTAAGTCCTTACTTTATACAATGAGAGGATACCCATGGAATTCTTTCTTCCAGGAGTAGTACAGGCTGAAACCATAAACAGGCCCCACAAATGTTTATAGGAATTTATCAGTATAGAGTCTAACAAGTCCCATCAAAGAAAACCAAGATATTTCCAGGTAGCTTCCTAATCTGTGTGCTTAAAAAAATAAAAATCAAGATTCTGCATTGTAGGGTTCATGAGTTGCTCAGTCAGTTAAGTGTCCGACTCTTGATCTCAGAGTTGTGAGTTCAACATTCTGCATTGTATTAAAGATGATTATTCGGTAATTACAGTTCATTTTTACTTGCATAAGCTATACAAGGAGGAAAACAGAATTGAGAATATTGACCATTTTTATGCTACTAATCAGGTTAATTGATATAAGATCATGATGTCTAGTGGGTTAAATATTACAAGATTGATGAATACACTCAACTTTTTAAGATAAATGAAACTTACAACTTTAAGGAAACATGTACAGTTCCTGGTACAAATTTTTGACAAAGGTTGTTTTCTATAATAAACATTCAAAGACAGAAGGTTGCAATTTATTGGTCCTTAGAATTATTAAAACAAGCCTTCTAATGTACAGGCAAGATCTTTGTCCTTTTTAGTAAGTAGACTTGGACCCCCAGTTTTTTTAAAAGATTTTATTTATTTATTTGAGAGAGAGTGTAAGCATGAGTTGGGGGACAGAGAGAGAGGGAGAAGCAGACTCCCCGCTGATCAGGGAGCCCGATGTGGGGCTTGATCTCAGGACCTCGAGATCATGACCTGAGCCAAAGGCAGACGATTAACCGACAGAGTCACCCAGGCCATTTTTAAAAATCTGTTTATTTATTTGAGAGAGAGACCATAAGCAAGGGGGTGGGGGTAGAGGCAGAAGGAGAGGGAGAGAGAGGAAGACTCCTTAAGCATGCTATGCGCTGAGCATGGAGCCTGATGTAGGGCTCCATCCCAGGACCTTGAGATCATGACTGGAGCCGAAATCAAGAGCTGGCCACTTAACCAGCTGAGCCACCCAGGTGCCCCTGGACCAAAGTTTAACTTTGATGACATGATAAAGAATATGTATAGATACAGCTTAAAATGT
Source organism: Lutra lutra (assembly GCF_902655055.1). Classification (NCBI taxonomy): domain Eukaryota; kingdom Metazoa; phylum Chordata; class Mammalia; order Carnivora; family Mustelidae; genus Lutra; species Lutra lutra. The sequence goes on along the minus strand of NC_062287.1, from coordinate 57,940,495 downwards.
TACGGTAACTGGTATGTATATATTTGTTAAATGACTGATTTTATCTTTTATTTCTAAAGCTGTGGCTGGCAAACTTTTTCTGTGAAGTGCCAAATATTATTTTAGGCTTTGTGGACAAAAGCGAAGTCTAGGATAATATATAGTATAACAAGAGGGGAAACTCTTCCCTTGCCCCACCTTGTTTGATGGATGGGCTCTCTCAGGTGGGAGGCATACTTTGTGCCCACTCGCCATCAGATGAGACATTCTCAGGAGGGGCCTGACAAGTGGTTGTGTGACCACCGGGATCATTTTTACTTTCTGTTCCATTGACAACCCAGATCTTGGTGTGCCTTTACTTTACCCAGCCATTTCAACCTGGGCAGCTGGCTGGAGGTGAGGCAACTTGAGTTGTCGTCTTCCAGAATGAAATTCCACTGTTTGGTGGTGTCCAGTGATTACCAGCAGTGGAGTCTCCAACACGTAGGTGCCAACCAGAGTGGGCCCTAGATAGCTGCAAGGCATGTTGGGCAGTTGGAGGAGGCAGGCACTGGGGACAAAGTGGGAAAGAGGGGTGTAGGCAATACCTTGGCTTGGTCTTTGTAGTTCACAGTGCTAGCCTGTTCAGACAGTGCCAAGAGGCCATATAAAAAACAGGCATAAGATTTGGTCTTATTTTGCCAACACTTGCTTTAGCTGTTAAGTCTTCCAACTTTAGGTGCCTCCTTGTGTGTCCCAGAGTAGTAATCCAAACCAGTTGTGTCTTAGGGCACGCCTTATAGGCCATGCTGCTTTCCTTACAGGATCAAACCAGAAGATGCCATGGACTTTGGCATTTCTCTCCTCTTCTATGGCCTCTACTATGGAGTTCTTGAGCGAGATTTTGCAGAGATGTGTGCAGACTACATGGCGTCTACCATAGGGGTAAGTTCACCTGGGCTTTTAATGCTGTCCACTGCCACCTCCACAGAGGTCAGTGTAGCATCACTGGTTTGATGGAAGAGATAAGCCATCAAAAAATCCTTCAACATATCAGTAGTATGAATGGAGATTTCTTCCTTAAAATTTGGAAAACCAGATCCCAGATATACCCTGGAATTTTTAACTTTAGGGCCATTCTAGGAAAGAACCACTTTATCATTCAGGAAGTTAACATTCAATAGATATTTAATGCCTTGATGTGCCTGGGCACTAGGTTTGTGCTGGAATTACAGAGGGTACATGGTTCTTGCACAGATGGAGTTTATGCCGTAGTGACAGGGATGGGTATGAAAGTAACAAAACACACAAATAAATACAAAATTATAACATTTATAAAAACTATGAAGGAAAGCTCCACAGTGCTGTGAACAAATGCAGTAAGGGCATTTGACCTCTGGGGCCCAGAGATGGCTTCCCTAAAGAGGTGACTGTTGAGATATGTCGGAATTAACTAGATGACGTGGGAAGTGATGTGGGTGGCAGATAGAGCAAAGTGCATGTGTAGATAAGAGTCCTGTAGTGAGAGAAAGGGCGACCATTTGGAGGAACTAAAGCTAGTGCGGTTGTAAGGATGGAAATGTCTGGAGAAGTAAGAGACTAGACTAGAAAAAACCTTGAAAGCCAAGTGAAAGATTGTGGTTTTTATGCTAAAAATCCTGGGAGGCTAAGATAGAAAATGACATCTTCAGATTTGCACTTTAAAAGGATCATTCTGGCTCCTGGGTTGAGAACAGATTAGGGGTCCACAGCTTAGAGTGACCCGTGAAGACTAAGAGTCAGTTGTAGTAGTCTGGGCAAGATGAAAGTAGCTTGGGTTAGGGGAGAGATGGTGTGAAGGGAGAGAGGCAAGCTATTTGAGAAGTATTTTGGTAGGACTTGGGTAGGACTTGAATATAGATTGGTTCTGAAGATAGAAGGAAAGTACGTATCAAAGCTGACAGTGTGTAACTCGAGCCACTCCTTGGCTGGTATACTTTCACTGAGATAGAAAATGCTTTAAGTGGGAGACCAGGAAGAGATTCTTCAGGCTCAAAATGTGGGTAAAGTAACAGCCAGTCTTAAGAAATCCAAGTCAATATTCCTATTTCTTTTTTTCAAAATAGAAATGTGTGTTTGTTGTTTCGCTGCTTATAAAAGTAATGCATGCTCTTTTTAATTAAGTGAACAGCACAGAAGTACCCCTCATCTCAATGTCAGCCCATAGAAACCGCACCCCAAGAAGGAATATTTCCAAGTTTAACGGTCATTTCTCCAGTTCTCTGCTGAAATTCGTGTGTCTCTGTCTGATGCAAGAGCTCTGAAAGGCCTTCAGAAGTTCTTGCAACTTGAGGTTTGGTAGTTCACAGAGAAACCTTAAAAGAATGTCAGGGAAGTAGGTTCTCTTGGGGCAGCCACATAGCAGTCCTGGTCTTTAGGCAGCAGATACCAGTGGAGACCAATTTCAAAGCACAGGAAAGGATTGGTGCTGACTTTGTATGAGGTCCCTTGGGAACTGTTGGTGAGTTCAAGGCAATATTGCAGGTGGTAGGATATTTGCTGGGTGCATTTTTACATCAGTGCTACACAGTCTCATTTGTGCCATGGACTGGTAGGCTTTGGGGAATCCAGGTTAAACAGAATCCTCAACCATCGCCTTTGATGACTTTCATCAAGTACAGTTTTAGACCTAGGACTTAGTTTCCTGGTGTCATGGGACTATTTTTATTTCTTCTGTAATGGATTAAAAGGAAAACAAAGTGTACTGGGTCATTAGATTACTGTTTGAACAACTGTCTTGTGTTTAGGCACATTTCATCGTCTCTTATCTGTTGGTATAGACTTCAGCTTTTCCTTTAACCACTTCACTGCCCAGAAGAGATTTCCAGATACTCAACTTCCTAATTATTATCTTCACTTTCAACAACAACTTTTCCTGAAGTCTTCAAAATAACTCTTGCCAGTATCCTGTCCTTTACCCTCTTGTGATTTCTTTTTCTTCTCATTCTGTTTTTAAGGGCCAATTCTCTGATTTTCCCAGGGTGTTGCCACTTTTATCTCAAAGTTATTATCAGCTGCCAATTTAAGTGTAGCCTTAATCCCCTTAGGTGGGTCAATAATAACCAATATACAGAACCCTCTTCAGTCCAAATGGAACTGAGCTCAGAATCGATCCCCTAGTTAGCTTCTCCTGTAGAAGATGGAATCATTACATTGGCTTCCCAAAAATGGGATTTGAGCTGGACTTCTTTCCATGCTCTTGGGAAGGATTATTGGGTGTTCCATTGATTACAAATGATAGTCCTTATTATGATAATTCCCTAATAATGATAAATTTCAGTATCCTCAAGAGAGCTGCTGGGAGAATGTCTTATTCGAGAGTGCCTCAGACACCAGCTCTTGACCCCTCATATTGTCCTTCCTTCTGTGAGGTCTCAGTAGTTACCTCCAACACCTGATGCTTTTTCTGTAATAGTCTGACCCAAAGATGAATCCACATACCTCTCTATACCCCTTAGTAGCACAGGAACACAAGGATCAAGCAATCACATTGAACTTTATTAAAGGTAAATAGACATGAGTACTTGAATGAAGTTAATCTGACATAGCAGGGTACCTGCTTTCCCAGGCTTTCAGACCCTACCCCATCCAGCTCTCAGCCTACCTCTGTGTAGCAGGTGCCATCTTGGCATGTATCACCTGGAAGCCACATCTAGACAGTCACTGTCCTCCAGATGTTTAGACCTAGAGCCTGTGTTCTGATAAAAAAAAAAAAAAAAAAATAGGCCTTTAACTCAGGCCAGTCTTCTGAATCATGGTGTCTCTACAAAGATCCACCTCTTCCCTAGATAATTGACATTGAGAATGGGTATCCCTTTCATAGGAGCCGCTCTATCCAGTTCCTGTCCCAACAGAATAAGACCTTGCTGATCCCCACTCTTACAGTTTGCTGTTTCCCCAGGGCCCCATTTCTGGGGCAGGAAGCAGGCTGTAGGAACACTGGGATGGCTTGTGACAGTGCTGGATGGGTCAATAGGAGTTCATTAATTCTTTCTTTCCCACAGCAAATGATGCAGAAATATAGTGGCAGCTGTTCTGCGGGGGCTCACGATGCCCACAGGTTAGGTTAGGCTCGGCAGGAATGTGGGGGAAGGGACTCCAACTTGGGATAAAAGGATACACTGTACTGCCTTTACAGTTCTTTATAACCTGAGAATTCCAGGACTCTCCTATTTCTGTCCTAGTCTTTGGTCAAGTGCACTATGGTCTGCCTAGGAGCACCTGGGTCCCTGAGCCATGGCAACCTGAATTTCAAGAACATCCCTGGCCTTGAATCCAGAACCTGATCAGTGGTTTGGGGACGGTAGTTTGAGGGAGCCAAGACACTCCAGCCTTCCACATATTTGTTAGCCATCTCATTCTTTCATTTATTCAAGCAATACTAACTTAGCAACCTTTCACAATGTGCTGGGTATGACCAATGTAGCCTTTTACTAGCTCCACCACTGCTCACTTCCATGTAGCAGCCCTAGTCATTTTTTTTTAATTGTGGTAAACCACATATAAAATTTACCATCTTAACCATTTTTATGTCTGGTTTAGTGGCATTAAATACGTTTACAGTGTTCTGCAACCATCACCACATCCATCCCTAGAACTCTTCATTTTGCAGATTGAAGCTTTGTACCCCTTAAATAATAACTCCACAATCCCTTGCCCCCCAACCCCTGGAAACAACCATTCTGTTTTCTGCCTCTTTAAATTTGACCTGTCTAGGTACCTCATGCGAATGGGCTCATACAATACGTGTCCCTTGTGACCTGCTTATCTCACTCAGCATAATGTCTTCAATGTCCACCCATATTGTAGCAGGTGTCAGAATTTCCTTCTTTTTTCGGACTGAATAATATTCCATTGTATAGCTCAATTTAAAAGGGCTATAAATAGGGGCACCTTGGTGGCTCAGGCAGTTAAATGTCTGACTCTTGATCTTGGCTTGGGTCTTGATCTCGGGGTCATGAGTTCAGGCTCCGTGTTAAGCTCCTCTCTGGGCGTGGAGAATACTTTAAAAAGGAGGGGGTGCTAAATAAATAATCTCTTTGTGCGTGTGTGTCTGTGTGTGTGCGTGCACGTAGCCTGTTAGGAAAAAGGAATCCCATTGTGTGTATATGCCACATTTTTAGTCCCAGGTGTTTTTCATAGTATTTTGTACAATCTGTGATCATAGCTCCGATCCCAGAGAGTTATAGTTGATTTTGGAGCTGTTCCACCTACTAGGTGGGGAAGTAGGTCTGATTCATCTCTTGGTCCCCCTCCAAGAGTGGTTTGACCTACTAAGATCTGTGGTTAATTAATTTCAGGGTTCCTGAAATGAAATGATGAGACTTACAATTGTATTAACACATATTCTTAATTCCTCTTCATTATTCTACACTACTCTGTTTATTCCAAATGACAGCTGTTTTGCCTCACATGGAGAAATTGTAATATGAACTAAAGTAACTCTTCTTGAGTCAAGGGAACCTTGGATGGTGTTTGTTTTTTTCCAGCTGGTCACTGTGAGGTCATAAGCTTGTGACAGCCAGTCATTATAGTTTCCATTCATGTTGGAATGGGGGTAGAAGACAGGATTGCAAAATAAGCCTGTTTTCTGGGGCCCTCCCCTCAGAGAGGGCTGTTGGGCAGACAGGGTAGTGGCACACCGTTTCTGCTCCATTGGGCCATGTGTCCTGCCTCACACTTTTCTTTCTTCTAAGTAAGTTCTTTGCCCATATAACATTAGGACAGGATTAGCTGCCCATTCATCTCTTCTAAAGTAGTGGAAAGAGCTAGGGGGTTAGAGTCAGATGAACCTGGTTTCAAATTCTAACCTGTTTTTAATTAGCTGTGTACTCATGAGCAATTTACTTTACCTCTCTGATCTTGTTTTCTCAGCTGTAATATTACTACCAGACATGAAGTGTTGTAAGGAACAAAGGCATGAGGGAAAGTACTCTACAGAGTAGTCTGGCCCACAGTACTTACTAGAGGATGACGACAGTAGCTAACATTTATCAGGTATACCTTTTGTACAGTACTACTATACTAGAAAGCTACGTATTTTATATCTATGATCACCTGGAGCACAGAGACTCTGTAGGATTTCTTTGTATCTTCATCATACGCAACACACAGAGCAAGACACAGAACAGACAAATCCTAAATCGCGAGCAGATGCCATTTCTCTCTCAGATGCCATCTGTTGTCTGAAGTCATCTCAGACCACTCTGTGACATGGAATCTCATCTACTGTAACCCTGAGAAATAGTATTTTATTCCCTTTTTCATCAAGTTATTTCTGAAATCATCTGCTTGAACTGACTAGGTACCACCTCTCTGACTTCCAGCGAGGCTCTCCCCCTCCTTCTCCTCCTCCTCCTCCTCCTCCTCCTCCTGTGTCCTCACCAGCCAAGAGAGGGGGCCAGCTGGAGGTGCTCCCAGGGCTTTCCTGGCACACACAGTCTGTGATGTGGTGTGGAATGCAACTCCTGTTTACTTCCTAATCTCCTGCTACGTGCAGGCTCCTGTGCTGGGTTTTCTACTCACATATTTGTACCGATCTCTCCTTCCCTTCAGTTACAGTGGAGAAAATATCCTTTCTTCCGTCGCAAGCCAGCCCTGCCTGCACTGTGGATTCCCTAGCCTCTTTCCTTCTCCAGGACCCATTATGCTATTGAACTTCCTTTTTTATCCGTGACTTCCAACCTCTCCCTCTCTGTTGGGCTCTTTGCCTTTTAAGTATTCTTTTTCAAAAACATCAACCTTTCTTTGACCCACTTTCTCCTCTAGCAACTGACCCATTTCCTGTCCTTCACAGCTAAACTTAGAGAAAGCTCCTGTCCCCTTTTGATCACTTTCTGCATACTCCCTAGCCTATTCTAATGTGGCTCAGCTCAAACCCTTCTTCTGAAATGGCTTTTACTCAAGTCACTAGTGACTGTGTCACTAATTCCGACCTCAGCAGTCATCATTGGCTTTTGTGACTCTTCCCTGTCCTGCTTTTCCTTCTGTCTCTTCTGCTAATTCATCCTCCCCTTGAATGTTATTGTTCCTGTGAGTGCAGACCTAAGGCATCTTCTCTACACTTCACCTAGGCATTCCCCTTTTCCTTTTCTACGACTGTCTAGACCTCTAATCCAGAACTTTTCTCAGCACCAGAAGTTTATTTAGTCTTTAGCTGTTTATTTAGAATTACCAGTCTGTCCACTTCTCTAGATTCCTGTTGCCATTAATTAGCCTAGACCATCACCCTGCCCCAGTCTCCAGCATCTCCTGCTTTTGAATTGTCATTGTTCCTTAGCTAAGGTTCCTTTCGGTTTCTCAAGCACACCAGGTTCCTTTCTGCCTCAGGGCCTCTTCCCTCTTCTGCCCTTCTTCTTGCTAACTCCCACTGCCCCTTACCTCTCACCCTCAAATGTCACTCCCTCGAAGAAACCTCCTCATGTGACGTAGGCTTAGTTAGGAACCCCTTTCTTAGCCCTTTACTGTCTTTGAAATAATTCTTATTTTAGCCTTTTTAATAAGTATTTCTTATTTTCTCTAAATATTTATTTATTTATTTATTTTTAAATTGTTTTGTTCTTTTTTTAATTTGACAGAGATCACAAGTAGGCAGAGAGGCAGGCAGAGAGAGAGGAGGAAGCAGGCTCCCCACTGAGCAGAGAGCCCGATGCGGGGCTCGATCCCAGAACCCTGAGATCATGACCTGAGCCGAAGGCAGAGCCTTTAACCCACTGAGCCACCCAGGCGCCCCTAAACATTTATTTTTTTAATGTCATTCTCTTGTAGGTTCCACAAGGAGAGAAGGGTCTCTGCTTTTCCAGCATTATATCCCAAGGACCTAGTCCTGTGCCTGGTACTTTAGTAGGTGCCCAGTATATTTTGATGGAAGGAAGAATTTGGGTGGCTTACTCAGGTTCATCTAGATAGTAAGTGACAGAAGACTGCAGTTAGGTCTGTCTGATCCTGATAAACCATAGGTCCCCCTTGAGCTAAGTCTGTGGAGGGATCCTGCTCTTGAGGTTAAACTGCCTCACTGTATCTTATGCAGCTTAGCCCCAGTGCCTCCTGATGGTCTCCTCGTGTGTGATTTCTATGAGCCCTGGGGGTGCTGGGCCTTCCTGGTTTGACAGCTTACCTGATGGCTTTGTTGAAACACTGTGAGATTTGACTGTGCCTGCCTCTTGCCACATTAGCTTTGCGGGGAGATCTCCAGAAACTAGGAGCCTAACCTTTCCTGGACATCCCTCCTTCTGTCTTCACCCTCATCCAAGTTCCCTTTGATCATGCATCCTTTGCCTCTGTGTCCTGAGGGGGAGAACTTTGGGGTGATTTGAGGTTAAGCTTTTCCTCAGAGTTCTAACTCATCTCCTGAGTCAGAATATTCCTATTTCTTTTGTTGCCAGTGCTGTGGGCCAGAGTGAGTGGCCATGTTTCTGTGCTACACGATTGTACCAGGATTCAGTGCCGAGCTGGACCTAGACCTCTTGGTCTCTTGTCTCTCTGTTTAGTTGATGATGCCTAGAAATTCTAAACTGGAACACCTTTCAGAGCCATACACCTGTCAAGCCCTGGGGAAGTGTTTCTCAGAGCTCCCCCCACAGTACTAATATTCCTGAGATTCTGGCTTTTGAGAGTTGCACAGTTAATGGACTCCCACAGGTTTGGCCCTGCCCCCTGACCTTAGCTTATCCTTTTCCACTGCCTTTTTTACTCTCAGTAAATAAATCGGAACCATTCAAGTAACTGGCTCTCAGTGAGCTAAGTAGCTGATTGTTCTACAGCTAACATTCAGCACATGTTATAGGACACTTTGGAAAGAATTTGGGTAGGAGTCCAGAGGGTCTGGGTTCATGTCACCTCTTATCTCTTTCCTCTTCTGGGCTTTGGTTCGCCCAGCATTAGGGCTGCTCTGGTGTTCCGTGGTAACCACTCAAGCTCACCTTGAGTTGCTTCGGATGGGTTTACAAGAGAGTAAGGTGTGTGTGAAGGCAGGAAGCTCTGTAATGGATTTTTGGGGCACTGTGGCATTTCTGCCTCCCACCCTTGAGGACTCTTGGGATCCAGTAGCAGTTCTGATGACTGAGAGGCTGTTCCTCAGAAGGGCACCTTGGAGTAAGCGAAGCCTCCATGTTGAGTGGAAGTGGCAGGCAGCTAGTGTCACCCTCTCATACTCCCTGTCCCAGCACCTGAGTGCCCTGTCCATTCTCACCCAGCCTCAGGGTTTTGGCTTTTAAAAAGACAGGTGTTTGGAAACAGAAGAAAAAAAGAGAGCAAACTCAAGTTTAAGGAAATAGAAAAAGGCTAGACGCAGTAAATCTACCTAACAGGTCCAGATGAGATTGTAATAACAAATGCAGAAAGCTTTTTCACAATCTATTATAGAGTCTTATAGAATGTTTAAAAGTTCTGGAGATTAGGGCGCCTGGGTGGCTCAGTGGGTTAAAGCCTCTGCCTTCGGCTCAGGTCATGATCTCAGGGTCCTGGGATCGAGGCCCGCATCGGGCTCTCTGCTCAGCAGGGAACCTGCTTCCTCCTCTCTGCCTACTTGTGATCTCTCTCTCTCTCTCTCTGTCAAATTAAAAAAAAAAAGTTCTGGAGATTAGTTGCACAACAGTATGAATATACTAAGCACTAATGAACAATACATTTAGAAGTAGTTAAGATGTATATTCTATATTATGTGTTTTTAACCACAGTTTTTAAGGCAAAGGAAAGAAAAAAAAACAGGTCTTAGAAAGTGTCAACAAATAAATTTCAAGTCTTTTCTTCTTGGGGTAGGGGGAAAATGCTATATAGTTATGTAACAATAAACCACAAGGAAATTGTACAAAACTTGGTATTTCTTTTTGGAGCATGGAATTGATTATTTGTTGTAATTAACTGGTAATAAATAATTTTTAATCTAAAAGTAATATATATTCATTAAAGAAAATTTGAGTGCAGAAAAGTAGGCAAAAGAAAAACATCACCTATGAACCTACTATCAAAACATCCCTGGTGTGAACATTCTGATCTATTTCCTTGTGATCTTTTTCTGTTTATATAGATTTGGGCTTGTCTTTACATATGATACCAGTCATGTTGTGCCTCCAGCTTTGTACCCTACTTTTTGACACTGACTGTTATATCTCCGGCTTCAGTTGCCTCGCTGCCTGTTAAATTCCTTGAGTGTGTACCAAATTTATTTGGGCATTCTCCTTTTCTGGATCAAGCATGATTATTTCCATTTCTTTGCTTGTTTTTATTATTTTATGGGTTTTTCTATTATATAACTTAAAATTCACCCTTTTGACCATTTTTTACAGGTTTTATTTATTTATTTGACAGAGAGAGACCGCAAGAGAGGGAACACAAGCAGGGGGAGTTGGAGAGGGAGAAGCAGGCTTCCTGCTGAGCAGGGAGCCTGACGAGGGGCTTAATCCCAGGACCCTGGGATCACGACCTGAGCCGAAGGCAGACACTTAACGGAGCCACCCATGCACATCTAGCCATTTTTTATTTTTATTTTTTAAAGATTTTATTTATTTATTTGACAGACGGAGATCACAAGTAGGCAGAGAGGCAGGAAGAGAGAGAGCGGGGGAAGCAGGCTCCCCGCTGAGCAGGGAGCCCAATGCGGGCTCAATCCCAGGACCCTGGGATAATAACCTGAGCCAAAGGCAGAGGCTTGAACCCACTGACCCACCCAGGTGCCCCCCCCCCCCCAGCCATTTTTTAAATGTACAGTTCAGTGCATTAGTTGCATTCACAGTGTTGTGCAACTGTCACCACTATTTCTAAGATTTTTCATCACCCCAAGCAGAAGCTCTGTGCCCATGAAACAGTAACTCCCATTCCCTTCCTCCAGCCCCTGGCCACCTCTAACCTACTCCTTATCTCTATGAATTTGTCTATTGTAGGTATTTTATCATATCAAATGGGATCATATAATATTTGTCCTTTGGTGTTGGACATTTCACTTAGCCTACTGTTTCCAAGGTTCATGCATTGTAGCTTGTATCAGAGCTTCATGATTTTTATGACTGAATAATATTCCATTGTGTGGATATACCACGTTTTGTTTTATCTCCTTACCTTTTAATGGACACTTGGGTTGTTTCCACCTTTTGGATGTTGTGAATAATGCTTCTGCGAGTATTGGCTTACAAGTGTGTGTTTTAGTCTTTGTTGTCTTGAGTTGGAGGAATATATGTAAGGATGGACTTGCTGTGTCATATGGTAATTCTGTTTAACTTTTTGGGGGAATTGCTTAACTCTTTACTTCTTTAATTATAAATAGTGCTTAAATGAATATCTGTATACATGAGGCTTTTTTGATATTTTTACTTTAGCTACTTGAAGTGACATTAATGAACAGTTAGAGGGCATGGCAGTTTGAGACGTCATGCCAGATGCTATCCAAAAGGATTGAACCTCTTTTGCTGCTGCCATAAGTGTTTGGGAATGCCCTTGTCCCCAACCCACATTGCATCAGATATCAGACTGTTTTTGAATCTTAGAGAAGAGATGTTGTCCATCTCCATTGAAAGCATAGTCTGGCCAGAGTGACTTATCTGACATGGCTCCTGATCACCAGCCCTGAGTCCTTCTACCTCCTGATCTCCTTGTCCCTGATGCTGACCAGCCCAGGGCTCAGGTTCTGTTAGATCTGACTTCCCAACCCATCTGTGGTCTGTCCCTTTCTCCCCATCTAGCCAGCAAAGATGAGGTCGATTTGGCATATCAAAGATGTTCTGTAAGTGTGGGGCCTCCCCCTCCCTCTTTGCCTCCTCTTCAGAAGACATAGGCCTCTGTGGTATCATCCTACTTGGGCTGATTCTCACACCTTTCCTGTCTTTTCTTCCTGTTGTTCTCTCTCAGTTCTACAGCGAGTCGGGCATGCCTACCAAACACCTCTCGGACAGTGTGTGTGCCGTGTGTGGGCAGCAGATCTTTGTGGATGTCAGTGAAGAGGGCATCATCGAGAACACATACAGGCTGTCTTGCAATCACGTGTATCCTGCCTGGAGCCCCTTGGGCCTCATCTCTCCGGTCACATGCACATTCCGGTCAAGGGGAGGGGGCAGCCATGACCCTGGCATGCTCTCTAGACCTTCCAGTGTGGGAGAGTCACTAGAGGCCAGACATTTGGGTGATGTTCTCTGCCAGGGAAGCTGACACCCTGGAGTGGAAACTGTGGTCTCCTTCCCTCTTTGCCACACCTGGGAGCCACGCTTCTGTAAACAGTTTATAGCCTGGCTGAATCAGGAAGGAGCCCAAAGCTGCACTCGCTGCCCCGAGGTTGGAGCATCCTCTAGCTGGTTCCCTCGGTGTCAGAATCCAGTCCTCCTGAATAACATTTCCAGTATGTATCCTGTGCTTGCTCAGCTCCCGTTCTGTGCCGTGTATTATCTCTGTTTTCCCCCATAAACACCCTGTAAGATGGAGATCATTATCCTCACTTCACGTGTGAGGAGGCAGGGTCAGAGAGAAGGGATGTGCCCAAGATTATACAGCTAAAAAGAGGGGAAGGCAGGATTTGAACTTTACTCCAGAGCTAGTGCTTGGGTGCCTTGACCACGAGCATGGGGCTCGAGTGCCATCCCGGCTGCCCACCATTTCCCTTGACCAGTGGTGCTCAGATTCCACGAGTTCTGCATCCGTGGCTGGTGCATTGTGGGAAAGAAGCAGACATGTCCCTACTGCAAAGAGAAGGTAGACCTCAAGAGGATGTTCAGCAACCCGTATCCTTTGGGAATGGGCAGTGGGAAGAAAGTCCTGGCCAGCGTCACTCTGCATTTGGGTCCTGCCGGGGGCCTTCCTCCTCCCTCCACCCTCTACCCTGGTACATGCCCACTGTTCTATTTGGTTTGTGATCGAGGGAGGTTGGGGGTGGAAAAGGTAGGACTTACAGCTCAGATTCTCATCATAGTTCTAGATCCCTCAAAGGTAAATTGGTAGCAGTAGCAGCCTGTTTACTGTTTGCTTCCTCTGTGCCTGGCACTGGGTTAAGTGCTCTGCCCATATTATCTCATTTCATTCTCTAGCGACTTGATGACATCAGTAATATTATCCTCCATTTAAAAAATGAAATGATTTAGAGGTTGAAAACCTACTCAAGGTTACATAACCAATGAGTGGTGCCTCACCTGTGACCTGTGGGGCTGGAGACCGGCCGTGTGCCTGTGCAGAGCCCGCAGGGTACAAGGCTGGCTGTGGGACTCCCTGTTCTGTCCCCTTTCAGCACGGGACCACTGCTCCTCTGAGCTACTCCTCTGTATCCTGCCGGCCCTCCCTATTCTGCCCTCCCTCACCTTCCTCTTGCTCCTCATCACCTGTCTGTTGGAAGTTGCCCAGCCACTGCTCTGGTCCCCCCTTCACTATCCTTGGGATCCCGCGGCCCAGGTCTCTCCCTGCCTTCTCCTGGCTGCCCTGAGTGGCAGGGTTCCCTATCCCCTGGACACTAGCTAGGCTGGGCAGGGGCCACTGAGTTCCCAGCACATTCCCACAGCCCTCAAACCAGAGGCTCTGGCCTGTCCCTTTAAGGTTCCTTGCTTGGTTCTTCTAGGGTCTAGTTCAAGAACAGTTAAGTAACCCCATGGTGAGGTTGAGGCTTGGGGCTTCCCCACAGTCCCCAGGGACTGGGCCAGGCTGCTCTTTCTGATGCTTTTGGAAAGGTTCCCCCGCAGTGTCATGAGGTTTAATCTGTGCTTTCCCCAGAGCTGGATTCCCAGACTCTCTGTCTTGCCCAGCAATTTAGTTCAAAAGTGAAAGGAAGGGAACTCCTCTCTAGGGCTGCTCAGCCTCAGTAGGGCCTGCCTGGTGTTTGGTGGTACGTGGGGATTCCTTAGAGCCTCTGCCAGGGTTATCCTTGTGACTAGCCTCTTGCTCCCTGTTCCCTTCTGCCTTGGCCTCTAGACTCGGCCCCTTCCTTGACCTACAAAACCTACCATTTGGGACATTACAAGAACCCTTGAGGTTACCTTATCCCACTGCCCACGTCCCTGCAGCCGTTGGCACAGATGAATTTACAGCAGTCTCAGACTGTGTGCTCTCACACCAACAGGCCCATCTTTAAGAAGGTGTTATTGAAAGCTCTCTACACATGCTGGTCTTCGAGAGCTTAGTTTCACTTCACCCTTCCCTTCTCACCTCCTTCCCCCAATCTCTGGGTTCAACCCTTCCTTCTAACATGGAGAGGCTGGTGGGGGCTTCCTCTCTTTGTAGGCAGGCTGATTTCTGTGGAGCAGATGAGAGTGTAGGCAGAACCTCTCACCCAGCCCTGAGCCCAGCCTCAGCAGCTCTGACACATAGCCTCTTTAACGCACTGACAGCTGGGAGAGGCCTCACGTCATGTACGGGCAACTGCTGGATTGGCTTCGATATTTGGTAGCCTGGCAGCCTGTCATCATTGGCCTGGTACAAGGCATCAACTATGTCCTGGGCCTGGAATAGTCAGGAAGAAGAGCATCCGCCTGCTATGGACCTCAGGGCACTCTCCTCCCTGCCCTCCAAGATGACCTGGGTGGGAAAGACTCAAAAGGGGCACTTGGGCCACTCAGTACCCTCTGGCTGTGCCTGGGCTGGGGAGGGAGATGGTGGAGAGCCAGCCAGTGGGGCTGTCAGCAGTGGGGGCTTTTTAAAAGAAAACTATTTTGATGAATATATTTAAAACCTTTTTTATTGTGGAGCATAGGAATTGCCCCCAACTCTTCCAGGCCTTGCCTTCCTTGTTTGAGCAGGGCGGGAGCAGAGCCACATTTTTGATTTAAAGGAGCCTTCTCATCTCTGGCTGAGAGCCTCAGCTGCCCCACCCCTGCCCCCCGCCCTTCCTTCCCTCTGTGGGGCGCCAGCCTGGTTCACTCTGTGTGGGAGAGCCCATGGGCTCTGCCTGGTACCACAGATACACACTGATGGGGGGTGAGGTGTCTTCCTTCCTCCCTTTCTGGGCCCCTCAGTCGGTGTTGTGTCAACTCTGTCTTCCCTTGTCCAGGACCCATAGACTGGTTGATGCAAGTGGAGCCTAGTCCTGACTTTTGCAGGGAGGGATGCCCTGGGATCTCACAGTTCACCGAGGATTTGTCGGGGGAAACCCAAAGCAGCAGCAGTTTGGGTAACATGCCCCCAGCGAAGACCAGAGTCTCTCTGTGTGTAGTTGGGCCACGGGAACTACTGTTGGCAGCAGTGATTGAAGGCCTCTTGTGCAATCTGACCCTTCAGCCCAGAAGTGGTGACACGCACCAAAGGCCACTCTGCCACGTCACTTCCTTCCCGGAAAGCCTGCGTGAGGGTGTGCATGTGCGTCTCTTCGTGTGCGGCAGTAGAACTATGACAGATAGGACTTCTCCCTATCGTCAGACAGTGTTCCCTTGAAGCTGCCAGGGGATTCCCAGCCCAGGGAATATCCCTCTGTCAACTTCCACGTTCACGGGTCCTGCCTGGGCCTGGCCACAGGAGTGGTGGTGGGTATGAAGAGAAGAGGGCAAGATCCAGGCAAGTGTGGGTTCTAAAAAGGTTCCAGGTAGGCCCCAGCTCTGGCCCTAGGAGTTTTGAAGGAAGTGGGAGGGCAAACATGGGCCTTCAGCACTGGGTTCCTCGGGAACGTGGCCCAGCGGGGCCTGCCTTCAAGTGCACCGAGAGCCAAGCAGGATCTTGTCACTCCATTCTGAATAAAGCTCCATGAGCTGGGTTGGAAAGCTGAACATCCATCTTGCTTTATTCTTCCCTGGGGTCCCCGGGAGTGCCTTGCCTTTGCTGCCTTTTGCTGTTTCCATTTGAAAGCTGGATCCTAGGGGTGGTTGGCCCCACCCCTTATCCGTGGGAATGGTGGGATGCCAGACTCCTGTCCCGTGACAGAAGGGCCCTGGAGCAACACTGGGTGACTCTCTCCTTACCACCTGAGGTGAGGTCAGTGCCCTGCCTGCTACCAACACCACTTTTCATGGGCCACCCTGAGCTTCGGCTTCTCTCACCCAGCTGTGGCTTTGCATGGTCCCCACTGCTCTTGTCAGTGGGCCCGTCCTCAGAGTGGAATGGGGACCAGTTGAAGGGTGCAGGGATCGTCCTTTCACTCTTGTCCCCCTATGTGTCAGGCTCATGTGAGAAGCCGAGACCAGGCTGTCCAAGGCTCTCTTTTCATACTTCATCAAGTCTGAGTCCCATGTCCTCCCAACAGCCCAACTCTTGTCTTGGTTCCGCTCTGAGTCCAGTCTCCTCTCCATCCCATCCCCCAATCTCATCCCCAAAGACTGTCTCAGAAGCCCCAAGCAGCCTTGCCTCCTAGCCTAACAGCTGGAGATACTGGCGCTCCCAGGGAGGAGTTTTATGATGGATCCGCCAAACCTAGTTCCATCTCCTGGCTTCCCTGGCTCTGTCCCTGGCATCCCAGGTCCCTGATCACAGAGACCACAAACCTCGGACACTTGGGTCTTACCTTTCGTGCTTGATCTGTGTGTGGCCTGGGTCACCCGTCCTGGTCCTCTCTGCCTCCACAGACACGAGCACGACCCCAATCGTGAGTGCCTCCTCCAGCTTGGCATCCCCGCTGCCTCACACCTCACCCTAGTCCTGACCCTGCCACAGCCCCAGCTCTGCTTGTCCCGTCAGCCACCAGACTGTTCATTTCTGTAGCTCTGTTGCTGGAGCTGGCGCTAGGCTGCTTGCTCCTCCTCTTCCCCGGGAAGTGCCCTCCCCTCCTTTTAGGGCCAGCACTCCAGCTCATGTTCCAAGGCCTCAGCCTGGCTCTGAGAAGTTCCTGCACACAAGGCCAAAGAGTGCTGTCAGCACAGTTCCCGCGGCATGGCCCAAGCGGGGCTGGACACAGCTGGACTGAGTAGAGCTTCAAGAAGCAGGGATTCTGAAGAAGAGGGTTGTTCGGGGCTTCTCGAGAGCCAGGTAGGGAGAAACCTAGTCTTCCTAGTGGACCCAGACCTGTATTTCTGACCAAGAGGCTGGGATGAGAGAAGAGAGAAGGCTTTGTGGGGTGGGGGTGGGGGGTCGGTGGTTGGAGGGAGTAGGAAGCCTGAGAATGACCAGGATGACAGGTTGGTGTGACATTGAGACTGAAATGGTCAAAGTGATTCAACTTAGGGTCCCCAGTGCCTAGAAGAGTTGACCACTTGAATAGCGGTGTGAATGTGAAAGAAAAAACGTGAGGCCTGCTCACATAGACACGTGGTTCTGAAGAGCAAAGGTGGACGCCGAAGCCCTGGGCTGGGATGGAAGAATCCACCTGGGAGAGACTCTTTCATGAGGTTCATCCCATCTGTGCCCCTGGGAGGGTGACATTGAGCAGACATTAAAGACCCAGTCTGATAGAATCGGGAGAGTAGAGGAACCTGGGAGTTAGCAGGATGATTCCCAGCCAGAATGAGTTTCGGCTCCAGAAGAGGTGCAGTGTACAGGCTGGGGTCACGCTTGTGTAACCTCTGTTAGTAACTCAGTGCTTGCTGACAAGCGAAAGTGAAATAGAGGGGAGAGGGGACAGTGCTTTCCCAGAAGGATTTCACTAATTCTGCCCTTCCCAGAACCAGCTCCAGAGAAGAAGGCTTTGCTCTCTCTGCGACGGGGTAAGTCCCTGGCCCCTGTGTGGTTCCGTTTCTCTATCCCTGTAACAAAAGGGTTAGGGCACACTCAGCATAATATTAATGATACTAAGAGCTGGTGTTGGGAGGACTGTCACTGGATGGTCTTCAGCTTTGTTGCCAAGTGCTGAAAGAGCCCCAGCCTGTGCTGGATGCCTGCCATAAGTAAACAGCAGTACCTGGCCGCCCGTTAGAGTTCAGACCAAGGGCGGGCTGTGGAACCCCCAGGAAGGGCAGGCCCATGGAAATGACTAGGATCCAGCCACTGAGAAATTGAGAGAAGTAGTTGACGTTCTCCTCCCCCACCAGCCCCAGAGAGGAAGTTGTTACAGATAAATAGAACCAGGCACGCCAGCTCCTGACACATCCATCAAGACCATGGGACAGAACTGGATACCAGGTGGGACCTGGGGCTGGCCTGGGCGGGCAGGATGAGGTCTGAGAACAGAAGGGAGTGCTGCGGGTGGCCCTGAGCCTTATCCCCAGGGAGTGGCGGGGGTGGGGGTACTCCATTCTGCTGTTGTGTTATGGCTTTCAGCCTCTGTCTGGGTGCTGTGGTTCTGGCTGCACTCCAGTATCTCCCTGCCCTCCATTAGAAAAGGGCCATGATGTGGGTAGAGCCTCAGGACGCCTTCTGCTCCTCCGATGCCCTGGGCCGAGCCAGGAATCTCTGGGCCAGAGTTGCATCCAGGCCGGGATATCGACCATACCTGGCAGTCAGACAGCGGTTGACCTCTGTGACTGTCCTGCCCTTAGATTGCAGCCCTTTGCTGGTCCTGCTTTTGTGTGCCCACATGATCTGTCACCTGGTTGGAGCCACACCTGTACCTCAGGCCACTGCCACTGCCTCAACTGGGGTCACAGAGGACCCCTGCCCCTCCTGGCTCCCAAGAGCTAAGCGGTGCCCAGCATTGGAGGTGACCTGGCCAGAAATGGAAATCCCACTGAGTAAGGAGCAATTTTGATGGGATCCCAAAGAACACAGTAGTCTGGGTTGGGTTGTGGGCACAGAGGGTCCAGGGGTGGGGTTGACTCCTGAGCTGCACCCTACCCCAACCTTCTGTCATGTAGCCCCACCAGCTAGGCCAGCTTGCCAGAGCATTCAGCACGTTCCCTCCCACCCAGCATCAGAGTGTGGGTTTAGGGCCCAGCTCCCAAGGTGCTCCTTATCCAGTGGGATGGAGAGAATTCCACCATAAGGATGGTCAGAGGACTCCTAGAGCCTTGACTGCAGTATGCCCCAAGGCCCAGCCTGCTCCCTCCCCGCCAGCCCCCTTGGTCTCTGGCCACCCACAGAGGAGCAGTGGCCTCCTGCCGCTGCCTCCTTGGCCAGGGCTCCTAGAGTCACCAGAGCTGAGCACTAGAAAAGGTCATCCTGAAGAAACAGGCTCAGAGGGAGTGCTCACCTGAACCAAGGACCTGTCCCCAGATTTCCTCTTGTTCAGCCCTGAGTCTCCCTGTAGACAACCACACTTCCCCATTAGCAGACTTTCCCACCTGCGTGTATTCACAGCAGCACTCCAGGTTCCTGAATTGTGGGGCCTGGGAGGCAGGGCAGCATGACAGAGGGGAGGGTGTGCCCTGTGGAAGAGCTAACAGCCACACGTGTCCCCTAGATGGAACGCTGACCTTGTCCTGTACCGCCTGCAGCCACTCCACCTTCAGCATCCTCTACTGGATGGGCAATGGCTCCTTCATCGAGCACCTCCCAGGTCGGCTACGAGAGGGCAGTACCAGGTGAGGGGTGCAGCAGTGAGGCCAGCAGGAGTGGAGGGGGCTTCTTGTGGTCCTCTCTCATGGCCTTCCGCCCTCTGCTGCAGCAGGGAGTACCAGGGTGCACGCACCCAGCTGCGGCGAGCCTTGGCGTTAGAGGAGCTGAGTCCCACCCTGCTCAACACCAACTTCTCTTGTGTCTTTGCTGATGCTGACCAGACCACCCAGCGTCATGTCATCCTGGCCCAGCTCTGGGTGAGAAACCTGAGGGAAGGTTTCCACGGACAGGAGGAGCAGTTTGGGGAGCAAAGGGTGGGCTCGGCCCAGAGCGGCCTCCTGCTACTGTCCACTGTTCCCCAAGTGGAACTCAGGACTCAGGCAGGGGAGGCATGGCCTAGAGGAAGGTGATCAAGAGATGTCCCCCACCCTTGGGCCTGATCCTTGTCTACCTTCACTTCCCCAGGCTGGGCTGAAGACCGGTCTGCCGTCTACTCAAGAAGCCCCACCCTCCAGCAGGTCACCTCTGCCTCGTCATTGCGACAGGTGAATTCCCAAGCCTGGTTGAGTCATCGCCTCTTCCCTGGGGTCTACACGCTCTTGCAGCTCAGGCCTCCCTCTAACGGACTGTCGCAGGGAAGGGATGGGCTAAATGCTGCTTCTGATCCACAGCTGCATCCTTGTCACACCCGGCAGGGCCCACAGTGGGCGTGCATAAATGATTTTTCACTGGAGGTATGACATCTGCTCTCTCATTTAAGCCGTCCTTCCACTTACAGAACTTGGCTCATCCCAAGAGGGAGTGTGGGAAGAGAGGGACTGTTACTCAGACAAGGCCAGGAGAAAGGATTGGAGAGAAGGTACATAGCTGGGAAAACTTGGCAGGGACAAAGATGTGCTCTAAAGAGCTGAGATTTCCCTTTTCCTGCACAGATCAAGACCGCTCAGCACTTAAGGGAGAAAAATAGACTTTATTTACAAGTAATAACATTTAGAAAAGATCCATCCCTGGCCCTTAAAAACCTTCCCATCACTCCAAATCCCACCCCAGTGTTAAGTCTGGGGAAGGTGGGGGATGAGCTGCAGCTGAAGGCTGCCCCCTCCCAGCCCCCAACCCTGCTGCCGCACCTAGGCGTGGGGCCCATCTGTTCTGGAAAAAAGGATCTTCTGGGCATCCGAGCCCTTGGGTGGATGGGAGCACCTCTGGGTGCACCCACTAGGTCAGTGCCCAGTCCTGGACTTAAAAAGCGCAGGGCCCTAGTTGGGCCCAGCCACCAAGAGCAGCAGGGACCAGGGCCTGCTCCTCCAATGGTCCCTTCTGGATCCAGAGGCTGGGGAGGACTGACTTGGCCCGCGGGCCCAGCCACTCAAAGCCAGCCTCAAGTCTGTTTGTGATGGAGAAGTGACTTTGCTCTAAGAAAACATGAGGAGGCAAGGTAGGGAGAAGACCCAGACTCTCCAGGTCTCCAGGGCCAACTCTGAGGACACATCTGTTCACCTAGCGAAGGCTCCGGTGAAGATCCAGGTACCAGGCCGGGGTGTGGGCAGGCATCACTGTCTCTAGGGGTCTGGCCACTGTTGGCCTGGGAGCTGAGAGAAGGCACTGAAAGGGACAGTAGAAGGAGAAGGACCAGGCGAGGTTGGCATTTGAGGACACAGATGGGGCCTCTCACTGGTCCTGGCCCTTTAGTGCTTTGCCTGGAAGAGAGAAACATAGTCACATGGCTGGGGACATGAGATGCCAGCCTGTACCAGATGGCTCAAGGAGGCCTCTCACTGCTCCCGAAGCCCCCTGACTAGGATCCCTTTCTTGGGAGTGACCCGGACACCTCTACCTTCAGGTTCTCAGTTGCCAGCTATGCCCAAGCAGCCCTGAGTCTCCTCTCCTCCACCAGCAGGTAACCAAGGCAGGGGGCACCCACACTTTGCAACCACCTCCAGCAGCCTAGCTAAGCCCTGGCATGGAAGCCTCCCAAAGGGTGGCCTGGGGGAGTGCCCCACTTCCACCCACTTTCCTAAGAGTCCACCACCCCCTTCCCTGTCAGTGCTTCCACCTTGCCCTTGGCCCGAGGGGTGGCAGTGGCGGCAGCGAGGGCAGCGGCAGTGGCGGCACTGGCCGCAGTGGTAGCGATGCGCGGAGAGCGGCGGGTCCCACTGCGGGTGTTGGGGGAGGTCTTGGACAGAGCTTTCTTTGAGGCTCCCCTCCGCAGCAGGCTGTTCCCAAGCTTCTTGGGCGTGTTAAGGATGCTGAAAGCCATGGACTGGCGGCGGTCAGCCTGTTGGGGAGCGAGGGGCTGTCAAACTGGGCTGCACTCACACTCTGCCACCAAGGCCTCCCCAGGGGCTCCCTCCAGCCCCCTGTACTAACCTGTTTAACAGCCGGAGCAGCGGCTTTCTTCTGGGCCTCCGTAGTGCTCTGTTTGCGCCCTTCATGTCGGTCCCGGGGAGTCATGGGGCGTGGGAAACAGCTGGTGGCCTTCTTAGACTATGGGGAAGAGAAGTTGACATCCAAAGCCAGACATGTGTCTCTGCATCAAGCCCTTGGACAGCAAAGGCTCCCCTTTAGTCCACTTTTCAAATTTGGGGAGCTGGGCTAGACTGGGCAAGCTGCTAGACAGAACAAGAAGTAGCCAGGGTTGCCTACCTCTGGGGTACCGGGACCCTGATGGGGCTCTGAGGAGACCCGTTTGCGCTGCAGCCGGGTGGTGATGCCCGTGGCCTCGGCTATCTGGGCTGGCTGCATGCTGGCTCGGCGCAGGGTCTCCCGGGGGTCACCAGTTTTCATCTCCTCATCTGTGATGGTAGCCAGGCTCAGGGAAGGCTGCATAGTGTGGAAAGAGTGGTCAAAGGGGGCAGAACTGCCCCCAAAACTCCTCACTGGCCTGGTGTGCAGGGCAGCTCAGGCCTTCCGTGGCGGAAGGCCTCCTTGCCGTTGTCTTCCTCTACTCTTGCCCTGCAGGATGGCCACAGGAGGCGGCAGAGCAGACCTCCACACACTCAGGCCTGCCCATAGGTAGTTCACCCCAAACCCTTCTAGGCCAGCTAGTCCGCGGAAGCATAAGGTCACCTTCTGCAGCAGGCCAGAGACCCAGGGCACTAGGGTCAGTGAGTAGTACTGGGGTGGCGTGCCCAGGGAGGAGGAGGGGAGCTGGCCTGGGGCCTGAGCTCACCCTAGACTCCAGGGGGTAGCAGGTCTTCAAGTGAGGGGGGCACACCCGGTTGCGCTGCTGCAGCTCTGCGATGCGGTTCCAGTCGTCCAGCTGCTCGGGCTCATCCTGGCAAGTGCCCATGTAGAAGCTGTTCCTTCCTGTGGAGGGCCAGGAGACAGGAGCAGGTGGGGCTGGGAGGCCAGGAAGAGTGAGGGGAGCAGCAGGGGGTCACCCCTGGTCTTGCTAACCTTCGTATCCACCACTTCTGTCCCCCTCTCCCGTGGACTTGAGGCTTGGGGCCTCAGAGTCCTGTTGTGCTCAGGGCTGCAGATCGCAGGGCGAGGCTCACAGGGCATTTCTACTGTGGGGGCTGGCTCACCGCTCTCCCTCTGGGGAGGTCAAAGGAGATCCTCCGCAGAGGCTGTGACCTTAGAGAAACTGAGGACCAGAGAACTGAGGACCTAGGGGGTCCTGGAGGGTAAGAGCCTTCAGGAAGAATCTAAAAATAGAACACTGGCCCAGCAGAGCTCTTCTGGCACCTCTTGCCCCCTGAGATGGGGTAACAGAGGACCTGAGTTGAGCATCACGATTAGGCTGGGAATCCTAGGCCCCTTGTGTGAATGTTTCCCATTCACCCAGGCTGAGATGAAGAGCAGCCTAAGGGACAGACAAGGCCCTGAGACTACAGGGAAGAGGGGCAGGCAAGGTTCTGGAAGGTAATTAGCCTTGGGGTTTTAGAAGTTTGTCCCTTTCCTGTGCCAGGATCTGCTTCCCGTCTCATCTGTGTTTCAAGCCCCTATGGTCACCTCACCTGGAGGGACCGCACTGGATACACCAGCCTGGGAGCGGCGAGCAGAGCTGCGAGTGGTGGGCCGGTACCCAGGTAGACTGAGCAAAGCCGAGTTGCCATCATCAGGAGAGCCCAGGCGGGCTAGAGACTGGGTAGAAGACGTGGCTCGTGGGCCAGCCTGGGAGGCAGGGGCGGACTGGGTGCTGTAGAAGGATGAATTGGCGCTGTCCGGCTCTTCCACATCTAGCTTCTGGAAAAGAGAATTAATCTGGTGGGGTGGGGCTCTGACAGTCCACAAAGCAGCCTCCTGTTCCCTTCCTAAAATGCCTGTGTTCCCACACTGCTTTGGAGGGATCCTTAGCTGCAGAGCTGTAAGAAATGGGCCTTGTTGCTAAGAATCCTGCATAAAGTGCTGAGGCCATACCCATTTTCTCTTGCCTGTTGACCGTGCTTTGAAGGAAGGCAGGCAGAGTTGTGTATCAGACCAGTTTAGAATCAAGGTGTAAAAAAATAAAGGACTGGCCTACCCATCTCAGCTAGCAAGTGGCAGAGCCAGGGCTGGAATGCTTGGCTTCTGGGCTAGTCAGGCTCATCCCAGGCTCTCCACTGTCCCCTCAACCTGAGCTGGCCATGACCCTACCCATCTTTTAGTTCTCCAGCTTCTTGGTAGCAAAGGGCAACCCACACAAAGGAGGTACCCTTTGCTGCATGAAAGTTACCTCCCCACTCCCCAACCTCCTCAGGATATGGAAACACGGCCAGCCAGAGTTCCCAGCCTGGCAGGCAGCCTTCTGGACGGCCACAACGCATCTCAGCCACCCAGGTGGTGTGCTGGAGGCCCAGGGCTGGGCAGTAACTTCACATTCTCTCCCTTCAGCCTGCACAGGGTCAGTGCTACCCATGGAAAGAAACCCGCCTTAAAACCAACAAGGCATCCAATTCCAGCCCTGCCCTTTTCTACAAAAGAGGCCTTTGTTTCTTGGGATCTTAAGATACAGCTTAATCAGTCTGGCCAGCCTTGGGAGGCTACTGTGAGGACCCGATGGGGAAGATGCCCTTATGAGCAAGGGAACATGACTGGCTTACAGTCCCACTCCCAGCAGCCTGACCTTGGTCATGGTGATATTGATGATTTGCGTGGTACGTCGA
Organism: Lutra lutra; assembly: GCF_902655055.1. NCBI lineage: Eukaryota > Metazoa > Chordata > Mammalia > Carnivora > Mustelidae > Lutra > Lutra lutra. Next base: position 57,916,157 of record NC_062287.1, on the reverse strand, counting down.
CGAGCAGAGCGAGTCTTCCGGCCTGAATCCAGGAAGACGTCCCCCAAGGAGTCCAGGCTGCTCTCCAGTGGGGCCTGACCCCGAGCTGGGATTGGGGTGAAGTAGAGAGACTCCAGGGATTCTACCTTGGGGGGCAGGCGCTGGGAGATGGGGGAGGCTGGCTCTCCAGGGATGCTGGTGCCATCTGGCTGAGTTCGAGGCAGCTTGCTGTAGAAAAGGCATTTTGTTCATCCCTTTGCTCCAAAGTAACCAACTCCTACATTTACTACAAGGGACCAGGTCAAGCACCCCATTTTTTCTCTGATTTTTGAGAAGTACCCAGGAAAGCCCTTAGCCCGCCCGGGCCCTCCCTTTACTCTCCATTCCAGGTGAGCTCATCTACTCCTATGGCTCTCTGAGGTCCTTAACACTGGCAACTCCAGGATTCCACTATCCCAGACATCGCCTCCTGGACACCCAGCTCCACAGTGTTCCTCCTCGATGAGCCACTTCAGGGAACAAGAGTGCCTTCAGCTGGGCACCCCCCAGCCACAATCCTACCCAACAGCTCACCTAACCACACCCCCGTCCGTTCGCATCTCTTTGGCCAGTCTACCTCATCTCCTCTCACCTAGACTTAGTGGCACCTGAGGGGAGGTGCAAGCCTGGTGACAAGCAGAGGTTCAAGCCTACCTCTACCACTGTGGGACCTTGGTCAAATGACTGCCCCTTTATGCCCCAGTCTCATCTGTTAAAGTACATAATCACGGAACCTACCTCAGAGGATTTTGAGGGGTATGCATTAATATTTTCCAGGTGTGTCTGTAGCATCAGCTTCACTGGCTATGAGAAAAGCTTTCTAAGATGCAAACTGGACCACATACTGCTTCATTTCCGACCCTTCTGAGGTCCCTCAATGCCTTTAGGATCAGGTCTAGTGGGGATCGCAGCCAGCCCTCCTCACCTCACTTGTCAGCACAGCCAGGCTCTCAACCTCTGCCCTCTGCTCCCCTCTGTTCAGCAGGCACACACACTTTCGGCTCGTCTGCAGACTCCAAGCAGAAGTGACAGCCTCCAGGCAGCCCCTTCTGACCCCTCATTTCTTATTACTCCTTTGGGGCCCTATGCAAATACGTGCCCTACCACCTGTGCCCGGGTTTCCTTACACTTCCCGACAAATAAGCTCCCAGAGGGCAAAGGGACCACATCTTTATCTCACTAGGCCCAGTGGCCAGGACAACCTGACAGCAGGCACTCAGGGGACAAGAGGGTGGCAGGGTGCCTCCTCACCTGGTGATGGTGAGGGGAGTCCCCTCCTCACAGCTCAAATCCAGGCTGTCCACACTCAAGTCCAGCTGAGGCTTAGCCTGGGGCTCCCGGCTCTTTAAGGCATCAGTTGCCACTTGGAACTTGCCCAGATCTCGAAGCTGCTGGTCAGCGTGGGCAACCTGAGAAGGAGAGGGCCGGGGAGCATGAAGACAAGCCTCAGGCAGGGGCAGCCTGGAGGTGGGGGCGGAGGGTGAAATAGGGGTCCAACAGGAAGAGGGTGATGAGGGAGTCGGTCCAAGCTGATACTGACCTGTGCCTCCAGGCTGCGCACCTGGGCGGTGAGGTGGCGGCAGGTCTGCTCAGCCTCCTTGGTCTTCAGCCCAGCCTGCTGCAGCTCCCGACCCAGCCGTTCCGCTTCAGCCCGCAGCTCTTTGTTTTCCTTCTGCAGCTGCTCCAGACCCCTGAGCTGCTCCTGCAGCTCTTGGTTCTGCTGTTTCTTGGCATCATAGTGGGTCTTGGCTTTTTCCATCTATGTGGGCAGATAGGGCAGGTGGGTGGTGGGGGTGGAGCAGGGACTGGGGGGGGCAGTGGTCCAGGACTGGGGGGCGCCTCACCTGTAGCTTATAGTGCTCAGCTGCCTGCTCCTTCTGGCTCAGCTGGGCCTGCAGCTCATTCAGCTGGGCCTGGAGGCGTTGGGCCTCTTGCTGGATCTCCCCTCCCTGGGCCTGGAAAGCATGACAAACACTGATCAGGGTGGCTGTTCTGTCCACTCCCCCCAAATCACTCACTTGCCCTAGGCTCCTGGGTTCCGTGGGTATTTTCAGACTCCTGTATTCTCGCTCAGGACATGCACAAAATCCTCTTACCCCTGCCCACAACTCCCACCTAATACGGACATACTACACACCCTGTCAAGGTCCACATTCTGCAGGAGCATTCCTTGTCCAGCTAATGTCATTTCTGACAGAGTTCTGACAGCCCTATCTTTGCCTTCTTGGTGACCAGGCACAAACCATCACATTCTCTCTACATGAGTAGTCTCCCCAAGGAGACTCCCTACTCCCCAACAGAGACTGAGCCTCAGGAACACTTGGTTACAGAGCATGGAGCTAGACACTTGGCACATGAGCTCTCTGAGGACCTGTGAACTCTTTTCCACCTCAAAACCACTGTGGGAAGTAACTTCATCCCCATTTCAGAGATGAAGAAACTGAGCTCAGAGATGTAAACATACTGACGAGGATCATAAAGCACAGTAAGATTTGAACCTTGGTCCACCCGACTCCAAGGCCCATGTGGCTCATTTATAATACCGCACTGCCTCCTGACCAGACCACAGACTCCTCGGGAGCAGGGCCCACATCCAGCTCCTGGTCCCTCTGCAATGCCAGTGAGTGCTTAGCTCGCAGCAGACACTGGACTAGCTGGTCCTATCTCGCCTACATCTCCGAGCCCCGGGAAGGCCCCCAAATGGAGAATAAGCATCTGGGTTTTGGTTTTTAAGATTTTATTTATTTTAGAGAGAGACACAGAGAAAGCAAGAGTGAGCACAGGTAAGGAGAGAGGGAGAAGCAGGCTCCTTGCTCAGCGTGATCTGAGCTAAAGGCAATTGCTTAACTGACTGAACCCAGGTAGGTGGCCCAGTATGTTTGTTTTTAAGATTTATTTATGTATTTGAGAAAGTAGAGTGGGAGAAAGTATGAGCGGGAGGGCCAGAAGGAGAAATCTCAAGCAGACTCCACGCTGAGTGTAGAGCCCAACGTGGGACTCAATTTCATGACCCTGAGATCACAACCTGAACTGAAATTAAAAAAGGGAAAATGCACTCCTTGCCTGGTGAATATATAATAGAAATGTTAGAGAACATCTCTGTATACTGCTAAGTCTTGCTGGTATTAATGCAGAATGTATCAGCCATGAGAACGTTGCAGGGGCTTCTGCGCAAGACTGAGATTTTTCTTTTGAATCAATTCTTTTGAGTCAATTTCTGCTACTTCTTTGGATTGTGAGTTTGATATCTCCACTTATTGTGCTCATGTTTTCCCGTGTTAGAACGGAATTATTTCAGTTTACCTCATCAAACCATTGTGAGCAGACTTCTCAGCTAACCATAGTCAAGAGAAATTAAATGACATCTTACCAATGATGCTGGCATATTTACTATTCTATACTCCCTTTCTAGCCAAAACTACTCTTTTAAAAAGCTTAGGAGATATTGGAGAGCTGATCTCAAATTATACTCAGACCCACATCAATAATCATGGGAAGGAGGGAAAGCGAGGTAACGTGATGCCCTACTTCTGATGGAGATCAGACTGTTAGTATCCCAAGAGTGGTCAGTATAGTTTGTGTTGAACTGAAACCAAGAGACGGACACTTAAATCCATCGGTGTCAATCCAGGTACCCCGATAAGCACGTTTATCACACAATTATCATGGAGGGGACCTGAGGGAAACAAAGCTCAGCTCCCACCAACTCCTGTGACCCATCAGAGCTGGGGCGCCTGGGTGGCTCAGTGGGTTAAGCCTCTGCCTTTGGCTCAGGTCATGATCCTGGGGTCCTGGGATCGAGCCCCGCATCGAGCTCTCTGCTCGGCGGGGAGCCTGCTTCCCCCTCAATCTCTGCCTGCCTCTCTGCCTACCTGTGATCTCTGTGAAATAAATAAATAAAATCTTGAAAAAAACAAAAAAAACAAAACAAAACAAAAAACAGCTTTAGTGAGCCCCAAGGCCAGTGGCACCTCTCTACCCCTGGTAAAAGCTGTGAAGCCTGAACTGCAAAAAAAGCAGATATTAAACCAAAGAAGATGACACTGCTGTAAGTATTAAGAATATTAAGTTGCTGGGACTCCTCGGTGGCTGAGTGGGTTAAGAGCCTGCCTTCAGCTCAGGTCATGATCCCAGGGTCCTGGGATCAAGTCACTCTTCGGGCTCCCTGCTCAGCAGGAAGCCTGCTTCTCCCTCCCCTCTGTGGCTCCCCCCTGCTTATGTGCCTCATGCTCTGTCAAATAAATAAAGTCTTTTAAACAAATACTAAGTTGCATTGTAATATAAAGGTTAAGGACACTCCTCAAGGTTAAGCTGTCTAGAGCAGTGCTAGCCAAAGAACTTTCTACAGTGATAGAAATGGTCTGTATCTGCCCTGTCCAATTTGGCAGCCCTAGCTATACCTAGCTACTAAGCAAGGGAAATGAGACTAGCGCGACTGAGAAGCTGAATTTTTCATTAGTTAAACCACGCAGAACTAGGAGCTACTGTAGTGCAGAATGAAGGTCTGAGGGATGGGAGTCATTCTCATCTTCCCTCGAGAGCTCCAAGAAGGGGGCACAAGCAAGGGCTCCGGAGCCACAGGCAGATGGAAAACTGTAAGGTCCTCCTCTGCCCCCATACCCACCACAGCCTGAGGGCTTACAGAGAGCCGTCCCTCCCCCTTCCTCACTCTGAGACTGAGGGAGGATGACCCAACCCCACCATATCCTACCTTCAGCTTCTGTTGCTGCACCTTGCTGGCTTGGTCATGATCAACTAGCTTCTTACTCAGTTCTTCAACCTGGAGCAGGGGAGGAAGAGAAGACAAGACTCAGGAGGCCTTCCCCTGGTTGTCCTGAGAAATCAGGAGCTTTCCCCAGATAAATCCCCAGTGTTCCTGGAAGAAACTGGTCCTTTCTCTGGCCTCCAATTAGGGAACAGCCTGCTGCTTAGGATGGTTGGCAGGACCAGAGTGACGCGACCCAATATGTAGAGGCTGCCAGAGCCATCTGCCCATGCTCGCCTCTGTCCCCAGGCTGCAGAGACAGACCTGCCAGAGCCCTGCAGCCTTGAGATTCAGAACTGAATCTGGGGAGCTGACATCCCATTACCACCCTACTACTGCCACTATTCCCAGCCCCAACCTTCCCAGGTTGGGGACAGGAACAGGGGACTGAGTCTATAATTCTAGTAAATACTGAATACCCAGCACTTCTCCCAAAAACTGCCAAGGGCCACCGATACTCAGACTTCTTCCCAAACTGCAGGGGCTGTCAGGGCTGGAGCTAGCAACATGGCCACTGGGATTAGCACTGGGAAGCAGACTGCCAGACAAGGTGGAGAGGGCGGGCAGCCTTTCTACCCCAAGCCCAGCCCACTCCCACAGGAAAGAGGAGCAGAGGGAGGGAGGGGTCTGGAGGGAGCATAACAGCACGAGCACTGTTGGCTCCTCCAGGCGTTCCAGGGGCTCAAGCGGGAACTGCAAAGAGGCAAGAGCTCCACTGCTGCCTGTTTGCTATTCAGTGACTGTCCCCATCACCTCAGGCTCCCTGGAGGCGGCGATGGAAGGAGAGGAGGGCCCGATTCCTCAGCAGGCCGGAAGTGACTAAAGAGGAAGGGTGGTGGAGAAAGGGTGCCCCCGCTAGGCACCAGCCGACGGCCTCAATGGCCAGGGCAGCGCAGGGAGATCCTTGTGAGGGCCCAGCACCCAGGCCGGGCCACCTCCTGTCTCCCGTGGGGCTTGGCCTTCCTGCTCCCAGACAGCTCTAGTTCACGCTCAGGGTTAAAGCCCCAGAGAATGATAGGCAGGTGTCCCAACTCTCACAACCCTCCCTGACCTGTGGGGGCTGCTTGTGTGAAACAAGGCCACGGTCACTTTGCCACTCCTCTTAGTTTGGCACCCAAGCTGGGAATGGAACTTGGAGATTTGGGAATCCCAAGGAATGCCAGTCACCAGTTCGGACATAGGAAAGATGAAGGGACAGAAGGACGGGGACGCCGACCTGGACTGAGTGGGAAGAGGCCCGAGAGAGGGCCCAGCACACCGAACTCCTGGGCAGCCCGGGCCTGGATTCCATGGCTTGACCCTGCCCTGTTTCACAGTTCACAACAGGAGCGGGCGGAGGCAAGCTGCAGCTTGGGGTCATGCACTGAGACGGGTCACCGCTTAAGCAGCCAGCACTTATCAGGGACCCCAGGCTTTACCTGCTTAGTTTGCGCTCTCTGAAATACCTCTAGCTGCTCCACCTGTGCACGGGGGAGGGGCAATGGAGACAGGGTGAGATGGGGACCTAAAGGCACTAGCCCTGCCACCAGGCTGATCTCACTGAGGCTCTGAGACTTTCCTCCAAGGAACGAGACTTATAGTCATTTTTAAAAAGTGACAATTTGGCTCACTCTAGTCCCCAGAAGTTCCTAGGGTCTCCACTGCGGACATGCCTGCCTAGGACTGTGTGCTTCTAGAACAGACTGATAGACTTCACAACTTCACTCTCCAGGGACAGAGCCTTCAGGGAGGAGGAAACTACTGATACTTTCTTTAGGACAGTAGGGGGCAAAATACTTGAACTCTACCAGCCATCCCGCCAGTGAGGGGAGCCAAGACAGAAGGGAACATCGTCCCTCCTCTCAGGTCTGATCTCTGTGGGAAAGGCTGAGCTGGGCATCTTACCTGGGCAGTGAGTTTCTGCCTCTCATCCTGGAACCGCTGCCTCTCCTCCAGGACCTTGACCTTGGCACCCTCATACTTGGCAGTCATCACCTCCAATTCCCGGGCAGTGTTCTGTGCTTCCCGCTGCATCTCAGCCAGACGGGTCTCCGCGTCGGCTCGCACAGCTGCCAGCTCCTGGCCATACTTCTCCCTGGCCTGGTCCAGCTCCACTTCCAGAAATTGCCGACCCAGGCTGGCACGCTCCCCCAGCCCCCGGTTCTCCTCTGCCAGCAAGCCATGAGCCTTCTTCAGCATGCTCAGCTGCTCCGCATAGCTGGCCTTCTCAGCCCGCAGCTGCTGCGCTGCCCGTTCCTGCTCCGCCACCTTCTGCCGCAGGGGCCCCAGCTCCCCGAGCTCCCGCTGGACCCGCACCAGCTCTGCCCGCAGCCCGCCGGCTGCCTGCTTACTCTGCTCCAGCTCCTCACGATGGCGCTTCTCCGCAGCTGCCTGCTCAGCCTGTAGCTGCTGGCACAGGTGCTTAGCGGGCAGGAGCTCACTCACTAGGGCCTGGGTGCTGGTATGCTCCAGCTGCAGGGCAGAGAGGGCCTGCTCCTTCTGGAAGAACTTCTCCTGCCACGTCTTTAGTTCTTGGCCCAGCTCCTCCGCTCGCTCTGCCTGCGAGGCCAGCTCCTGCCGGAGGCTCTCTGAAGCCACCCTCTGTTTCTCGGCCTCCTCCCGGAGGGTCCGCACCTCCTCCCGCAGAGCAGAGCTGCGTTCGGCGGCCCTGGCGCTGTTGCTGGTGGTCTCTGCCTGGAGCAGGCGCAGCCTCTCCTCCAGCTTCTGGCTCTTCTCTGACTCAGCTACAACCAGCCGCTTCAACTCCTTGCTCTCCCCCTCTTTTTCCAGGACCTGGCGGTTCAGGATGGACACCTCTTCCTCCAGGCTGCTGATGAGGCTGTTTTTCCTCTCAGCCTCCTGCTGGCCCCGGGCCACTTGGGTCTTCCACTCATCCTCAGCCTTGCTATGGTCTTGGGCCTTGGCACGGAGGGCGGCCAGCTCCCTCTGGGCTGTGGCTAAGGTGTCCTGACTGCGCCCCAGCTCCTGGGCCTTCTCCTCTAACCGGCCCTGCAACGCCTCCAGGGCACCGGCCTGCTCTGCACGGGAGGCACGCTCACACTCCAGGCTACGCTCCAGGCCAGAGGCCTTCTCCTGGTGCTCCCGGCACTGCCGCTCCAGCTTACTCACCTCAGCCCTCAGAGCCTCGAGCTCAGGGTCTTTTCGCTCACTCTTTCCAGCAGACTCCGACTGTGCTCCTCCTGACCCAGAAGAGTCTTCTCCACTGGCTGGCCCCAGAGACTGTTGGCGCCCCTCCTCTCTCTTGGCCAGCTGTTCCTTCAGTCGCTGCACAGTTTGCTGAAGCTCCCCCAGCTCTGTTTTCTGGGCTGCCTCCTGCCCACGGAGCTTGGCCAGCTCCTGGTCCTTCCCTTCCTTTTCCATCAGGGCATGAGCCAGGGCTTCCTGCAGGGTCGCAAACTCCACACGCTGCTCATTGAGGGCATTTTGCAGCCGCATCTCCAGCTCTGCCTTGGCAGCCTTCTCCAGGGCAAGATCAGCTTGGGCCCTGCTCCGCTCCTGGGTCAGGCGTGCCACCTCCCTCTCCTGCTGCCCGCGCTCCTCCTGCTGCTGGCCCTGGCTCTCGATCAGTGCAGCCCGCAGCCTCTCCAGTTCACTGCCCATTTGCTCGGCCTCCCGCTCCATGGCCTGCAGTGCCGCCTGCGTGCTGCAGAAGTGGCGTCCCTGCTGCTCTTCCGGCCACTCGGACCCTCTGTCTCCTGGCCTTCGGGGCTCCTTAAGTAGCTCACGGGAAGCTGTTTCCTGCTGCTCTCCTGCCTTGCGTACCAACGCCTCCAGGCGGGCTACCTCCTTGCCAGTGGCAGCCATCTTCTCCTGCAGAACAGAGAGGTCGTCTGCAAGCTTCTGGGCCCTGACCTCCTTCTCCTGGGCCTGCTGGAGGGCTCTGGCCAGGTTGGCACGAAGCTGAGCTACTTCACTCTGCTGCCGGCTGATCTGGAGCTCGCTGTGGGCCTCGATCCCTGCCACCTTCTCCTTAGCTTCCTGTAGTTCCTGGCGGGCCTTCTCGCATTCCTCCTTCAGGGTCATCAGCTGTTCCTGGAACATGGCACCATACTGGGCCTCCTCTTGCTGGCTGTCCTCATACCGCTCACGCCAGGTGGCCACCTCCTTGGCAAGCTGTTCACACTCACCCTCTGCCTCACGCTGGGAGGCTACGGCCTCTGCCAGCTCCCGCCGCAGGGCTTCCATCTCGGCCTGATGGGCTTCCCCCAGCTGCCGTAATCGGGCCTCCAGCCCCTTGCGCCCAGCCCTCTCTTCTTCTAGCTCCTTCCGTTCCTGCTTATGCTGTTCCACCAGACACCGGGTCTCTGCCTCCAGCTTGGAGATGTGACGCTGCTGCTCTTCCAGGGCGTCTGAGGCTCTGCGCTTCTCTTCTTCGAGGCTGCCCTTGCTGATCTTCAAGGACTCTTCAAGAGCCCGGACCTGCTCCTGGAACTGGCCCTTCTCCTGGGCCACCCTTTCTCTCTCGGTTGCTTTCTGCTGCTCAGACCTCAGCTGGGCCTTTAGCTCTGCCACGTGGGCCTGGGCCTCACACTGCTCCTGGCGGGCTGCCTCAACACAGGCATGGAGTTCCTCCACCTTTTGACTCAGCTCTGCCTTCTCCCGCTGGGCCCGAGTCACCGAGGCCTGGGCACTGTCCCGGGCTTCATTAGCGGCCTGAAGTTGCTGTTGCAGGACCTCTAGCTTGGCAGTCTTCTCCTTCTCCAACGCTTCCAGCTGCTGGAGGGCCGAATCCCTCTCCTTTAAAGAAGCCTGCCGCTCTTCAGCGGCAGCAGCCAGTCGCTGGGCATGGTCTCGCCGGGCTGCCTCCTGCTCCTGGGCGGCTTCCTCTAACTGCTGCTCCTTTTGCTTCAGGCTGCTGCTCAGCTGCTCCAACTGCTGGCAAAGGCTCTGGGAAGCCTGTTCTTGCTGCTGGAGGGTCTCTGCTAGCTGGGCCTGCTCCTGTTTGGCCTGCTGCTTCAGGCTGGCCAGTTCTTGATCCTGCTGCTGGAGAGTGGTGTTGAGGGTGGTAAGCTCAGAAGTCAGTGTGGCTACCTGGGCAGACAGCCGGGCCCCCTGAGCCTGAGAGGCCTGCTCCAGCTCTTCCTTCGCCTGGCTGAGGTTGGCCAGGGAGCCCTGCAGCTCAGCAATCAGGCCAGCCAGCTGCTGCTTTTCTTCTTCAAAATGGCCCCGCTCGGCCAGCAGCTTGGCTTCCCGCTGGCCCTGCTCAGCCTCCAGCGCCTCGACCCTGGCTTGGAGCTGGCTGTTGTCTGCAGCAAGAGAGGCTGCCTCTTGCTTCAGGGTTTCCAGCTGATGAGATAAAGAGACAGATGACGATCAGCATGACTCCTCCATCACCAGAGCACCTATGAGAACTAATGAACAGGAATCCAACTGTAGCAAACACAGGTCCACACCAAACACGGGACACGGGTCTTCCCCGCTGCTCCTGTGCATTCCTACCTGCAAGACGTCGCCCAACACTTCGCCCTTCTCCCGGGGTGGGTTCTCCCGAATCTGGGCCAAATGTTCTTCCAGGTGTGAAAGTTTTCCCTGAAGGATTTCATTCTTCTCTTCAAGGCATTTCTGAGAATAAACAAGAGCCTTTATGAACAGAGGTGGAATAAAGTACTAGGTTACCAACAACATATGGAGCCCTATCACCGTTACCAAGATCTCCTTTTGCCCTGACCTTGGGAAAAACTCAGAAACCAAGGACCTGGGATCATGAGGGACCTGATTTTCTAGCCCTAATTTCACAGCTGAATTAAATCATATGACCTGTTAATTTCTTCTTCCAGGCCACTAAGTTTACTTCAAATTTCCTTACTTGAAAAAAAACCTCCTTAATATATACCCTTCCTCAGACAAGTCTTGGCTCCCAGATTATCCAAACACGCAACAGCTTAAAAAAATCCCCGGCCATGCCTGGGTGGCTTAGTCAAGCATCCAACTCTTGATTTCGGCTCAGATCATGATCTCAGAATCCTGAGATTAAGCCCCACATCAGGCTCCCTGCTCAACGGGGATGCTCTCTCTCCCTCTGCCCCTACCCCCTCCTTACTCATGCGGTCTCTAAAATAAGCAAATCTTTTTTTTTTTTTTAAAGATTTTATTTATTTGACAGAGAGCGAGATCACAAGTAGGCAGAGAGGCAGGCAGAGAGAGAGGAAGAAGCAGGCTCCCCGCCAAGCAGAGAGTCTGATGCGGGGCTCGATCTCAGGACCCTGAGATCATGACCTGAGCCGAAGGCAGAGGCTTAACCCACTGAGCCACCCAGGCGCCCCAGTAAATCTTTTTAAAAAATCTTGGGGCACCTGGGCGACTTAGTCATTATGCGTCTGTCTTCAGCTCAGGTCATGATCCCAGGGTCCTGGGATGCAGACCCGCATTGGGCTCCCTGCTCGACAGGAAGCCTGCTTCTCCCTCTCCCACTCCCCCTGCTTTCGTTCTCTCTCTTGCTGTATCTCTATCAAATAAATAAATAAATAAAACCTTAAAAAAAAACTTCCTGAAAAAATATAAACATATAAACTATAAACATAAATACATATAAAATAAATATATATAAATATCACATATACACACAAACATATTTTATTTATATATATATATACTCCCCAGCCTGCCTGGGCCTCAATAGCAGCAGCCATAGCACCTCCCACCCCCATCCCCCACCCCCTCCTCCCACTGTCCACTAAACCAGGCTGGGACTGTGCTGGGTCCTCTCTGAATTCCTAATCCACCAGAGAGATAATGGAGGTAGCTATTACTATCCTTTTGCAGAGCAAGATCTGAAGCTCAGATATTAAGTGCCTTGACCTAGGGCTACAGGATTAATAAGTGACAGAGTTGGGTTCTTTAAAAATAGCAATAAAAAACTAATAGTGGGGGCACCTGGCTTGCTCAGTTAGTGGAGCCTGCAACTCTTGATCTCAGGGCTGTAAGCTTGAGCCCCACACTGGGTGGAGAGATTACTTAAAAAAGTACATATGGGGCGCCTAGGTGGCTCAGTGGGTTAAAGCCTCTGCCTTCGGCTCGGGTCATGGTCCCAGGGTCCCAGGATCGAGCCCCGCATCGGGCTCTTTGCTCTGTAGGGAGCCTGCTTCCCCCCGCCTCTCTCTGCCTGCCTCTCTGCCTGCTTGTGATCTCTGTCAAATAAATAAATAAAACCTTAAAATAAATAAATATATATATATATATATATATATATATATATATATATATATATATTTTTTTTTTTAAGATTTATTTATTTGAGAGAGAGACCACGAGCTAGAGAGGCAGAGTGGAACAAGGGAAAATCTCAAGCAAACTCTGTGCTGAGCAAGGAGCCCAATCCAGGCCTTGATCTCACCACCCTAAGATCATGGACTGAGCTGAAACCAAGAATCAGACACATAACTGACTGTACCACCCAGGTACCCCTAAAAATAAAATCTTAAAAAGATAGTAATGAATTCACTACAAGCCTACTCTGCACCACACAATGTGTTAAGCACTCTGTATACAGTATCTGACAATGGGTCATGAGGCAGTTACTCACTATTCTGCCCACTTTACAGAAAGCATGCTTACAGAGAAAAGAGGTCAAGGAGCTCGTCCAAGTTCCCACACCTTGTTAACAACAAAGACAGGATTCAAAGGTCTACTGGACTGAAGCCCACAATCTTTCCATTATAGCACACTATCAAAGCTTGAAGAGAAGTCAGCTTACTTCCCAAATGCCCCAAGTCTAGAATGGTAAATGGAACCCAGCTGTGAACAGCTGGTCAAGCCAGCAGCCCTGGCTCCCTGAAGCAGAGGGGTTACCTTGTCCTGCACGGCCGTACTGAGCTCCTTCTCGAGATGCGCCTGTTTCTCCACCCACTCTCGAGTGGCCTTGCTGTGCTCTTCTGTCAGGTCATTGAGGGCACCCTGTAGCTGCTGCAAGTGACTGGCAAACTCCCGAAGCTGAGAAAGACAAGCAGGAGTCCCCATCACCCAAGGTCAAAGCCAGTACCACCACTGCTGTGTGCTTTCCAAACTCCAGGGGCTGCAGGTGTCCGACTATCCTACTAACCCACTTCAAACCAATTACAACTAGTCACATCTTTAACTCAAGACTCAAAATTCAGGGCCACAACCCAACCCTGGCAGCAGCCAATTACGGGACAAGGAAAGGGCCAAAGTATGCAGGTCTCTGGAAAGACTGAAGCCCAAGAGAGGTGCCAGGCCATTCTCCTCAACCCCTCCTGAAGAGGCCTCCAGACCATCTCAGCCCCAGCGGACCTCCAGGCCGGGACAGACCCCACCCCCACCCCAACACTCACCTTAAAGGAAAGGTCCCCATTCTCCTCAGAAAGCTGGTTAATTTTGCGATCCATCTGGCTCTTCTCTGTCTTCAGGTCCTGGCACTGCTTCAGAGTTTCATGGAGACGCACAGTGAGGCTGTGAGGGAGGGGAGCAGTTAAAAAAGACGGGTGCAGGGTGGGGCAGGGAGCTGGGAAGAAAGCAGGGAGAATCCTACCTCTCGTTCTTGCCACGGAGCTCCTCTAGCTCCCTGGGCTCCAGTGGACTAGCCGCCTGCTTCTCGTTCAGCAGAGCCAGGCGGTCAATACGCTGCTGCATCACAGCTATCTGCGCGTCTGCCCCGGGGAAGGGGGGTGGGAAAGTCAGCACAGAACTACGGGCATGACAGGAGGAGGGGGAGGCATCCAATCTAAGGGAAAGGAGGAGGACGGCAAGGACAGACCCAGCTTCCAGGAGCTCAGCCTGACTGGCCCAAGGCTGAGCACCAGGCTCCGGGGCCAACAGAACGGACAACATGGAAGAGAGTGGAGCCATGCCTCACACAAGCCCAGCACTTCCCTGGATGAAAATCCCAGATGCTGCTCTAGACGCCTACCCTTCTCAGTGAGCAGCTTGCGGTTCTCAGCCAGCTCCAGCTCCAGTTCATCTCTATTGTTTCTCTCATCTGCAAGCTGCTTCTTTAGCCGTCTCATCTGGAATTGTGGGGTCTGCAGGATGTCGCCCATGGGGGAGGCTGGAGAACCTGAGAGGAAGCTGAAGGAGATGGCCCAGATGCCTCGGTCAGAGCCTGAAAGGTGAGGGCTGAAGGGAAGAGCACCAGGCGGGGATGGGTGAGCAGGGCTCTAGGGCTGTGAGGACTCGCCAGGAGGCGAGTCTGTTTGCACGCCATCTCCCACCTCATGACACAACCTTGAGAAAACTGTTCTCCCTCCTCCAAGGCTTAACTTCTTTGCCAGAAAAAATCTTGCCTCAGCAGAGCTGCACTAAGAGAAGGGACTTCAGCAGAGTCTCCATGGGAGAAAGGAATTCCATTAACAGGGAACAGCCTTTGAGGAAGGCCTTCCACCAAAAATGGATCCCAACCAATTCCCCTAATTAGTTCCGGGGCAGGTGAGAACATCTACAAGGTAGCCCAAGCACGGTCTGATGACATTAACAGGCTGGTGAATGGTGTTAGCCTCCAGAATGAAGGGATATGAGGACTGGATGTTGAGGCCCTATCCCAGGAGAAGAGGTGCAGCACATACTTGTTCCCACTGGAAGAGGCAACCTTTTGTAGCTCTAAGAAGCGAACCTCCCTTTTGGCCTGGTGACTGGGTGGGGACAACTCTTCAGTGATGGTGCTGGAACAGGTAGAAGGGACAGGAGCTAGGGGAAGAAGCAAACCAACCATATAAAGGTTAGAAGGTGAACAGATTTGGATCTTTACACAGTCTGAGGAACTCGCCTTAGTGGAAGTGAATCCACAGACACTCACATGTGAGCTACAGAGGGAGGCCACCAGGTAGAACCTGACCCCCAGTGTCTGGGTTATCCGGAGGTCAGTGGCACTAAGCCCAGTCAAGCAACTGGCTTCTGCTTCCACGGGCCATCAAGTTCTCATGCTTCTCCCTGCAGCCAGCACTGCAGAGACAGCTCAGAACTGCCCTGAGTAAGATCTCCTCTCAGCTCAACAATCTCTCAGGTCAGAGCCACGGGCCTCTTTACTCAACTCCTCCATTCTGAAATCTTGCACTGCCAACACAACCTCCTTCTCAAAACCTCTGCCTCCCCTGGTTCCCAAGACCACTTTCACTTGGCTCTCCTACCCCTAAACACCCATGCCTAGTCTCCCTATCTGCCCTCCCTCCTCCCCGCACGCTCTAAACTCCCAGAGTTCTGAGGCGGCCTGCCTGCTCAGCCCACAGTAGCCACCACACAGACTTGAAAACCCATACCCTGGCCCGGAGCCCTCGCCTACATTCTAGACTCACATTTCCAACATCTCCATTTGAAGGGCTGAGGAGGAACCTGAATATGAGGAACATCAAATTCAGTGGCTGGAAGAGTCCACCTAGAGCCACATCTCAGGTCTGTCCTCACCAGACAGCCTGCCTCGACATAGGAAGACATGCGCAGCTCTTGGTCTTTCCCCCGCACTTCCAGCAACACATTTGGCAGATGAGGTTTCTCTCTGTTCTAGCACTTATTCTCTATCCTCCTTATTGATTTGCGTATCTGCCTTCCCAACTAGAACATGAGCTTCGTGTGGGGAAAAGCCTTTCTTTTAGGTGCTACTCCCAGCTTTTAAGCCTCGGGTAGCAATTGCTTAGAAAACAAAAAACAAAAGAGGTATGTGTGGGGTGATCAAGGACAAGCTGCCAGCAGACATGATTATCGTGTCCTGCTTAGGCACTGCCAGCCCGTGAGAAAGAGCTCCACAGGAACTGGGATGTCAGCGACATGGCCCAGAAATCAACCTATTCCATTACACGCACACTTTTCCTGAGCACAGACTCTGTGCCTGGTACTGGGAGCTGAAACAAACCCCTACTGCATTTCTGAATAATTCAGGATCCTAGCATTTCCCAGCTCAGACAGGAGGGGGTCCTCAGTAGGCCCTACTTACCTTTCTGCAAGAAGTTCTCTAGGTCCTCACTTAGGTTTAGCCCATCCTCATGGTCCAGCACAAACTTGAGAATGACTGCTAACTCAGCCTGGGCCACAGAGAGAGAAAAGGAGCATCACTGAGGTGTCAGAGAGGCCTGAAGAGATGGAGGGCACCAAACTGGCAGTGCCAGCCCCAGGAGTCTGCTGGAGCCCAGTTTTCCTCTCAAAGCCTAAAGCCTCACATTCCAGCTGAGAACATTCTAGCAGAGACATGCTGACCCTGCTTGCTCTAACCTCTTCAGTTCCTCTAAAGATGCACCTGGGTTCAGACAGAGTTCCTATCTGACTTCACTCCTGACCACAAAAAAAATGGGCAAAGAAAGTAGTGCAGTGAGAAAGCTTTTATACATAACTATGTTGCCCTCTTCCAAAGGACCCTCACTGTTATTCTTTGTCTAAGTGAGAACCCGAGAATCCTCCAGGGCTCATTCAAAGCTTATCCACCAGCTCAGCTGTAAAATTTGCCCTTCACTGTCTGAGATCCAAAGTTATAGAGTTGATCTGATTTTTCTGGCCAACCCTGCCATACTTCCTTGTCTCTGCGAATTTCCATTCGCAGAGATAAGGAAGTATGACCAGCCTGTGGAGTGACCAGCCTGGAGTGAAGAAAAGGTTGAAAGAGAAGCCCCCCGTTGCTCCCATGCCACTACAGCTCCAACATCAGAGAAGAGCCATGAACTAAGTAAGTATTATATGGGATGATTCAACATTTTTACCACCCTGCAAAAGGCCACAGCTCTCTGGATACTGTCCCCACAGTCACCTACATTACCCCGTGACATCCCAGCTCCTCCTGCTCTGGGAAATAAAGGGCAGCTGCTTAGGCATAAAGCAGAGCCAACATCAGGACCCTCATGACAGGCAGTTCCTAGAAACCAGGTCAATTCCCTCAATAATGACATAAAGGCTCCAACTCTTCACTTAGGAACCAGCAGAGGAGGGGGAGAAAAGGTAACCACTCTGAGCTAGACCGTCAAGATGGACCAAAACATTCTCTCCCACTAATCCTCCTCATTAGAGGAAAGGAGGAGACAAATGGAGTGACAGATTGTGTAAAAAATACACACTCACATGGGACCACATACATGAGGAGAGAACAATTTCTGTGTATTATCCCATCACAGTATAGTTATGACCACAGTTAAATACATGTATGTAAAAATGGACTTGAAGTATATCCTTTAAAAGTTAACAGTTATCTCTGGGGATGAGATTACTGGAAAATGTTATTTCTTCTTTTGTGCTTTTCAATATTTTCTAGACTTTCTATAATGAATGGCTGGAATTACTACAACATATTTTTTAAAACACCGCAATATGCTGTTTGAAGAAAAGCAATGCAGTGAGGTGAAGCGCAGACTAGGCCCACCAGCTGGGGTGAAGGAGGCATAGGACTTACCTGAATCTTATATTCAAATTGTTCCCAGTCCCGGGGACTTTTGGAGCTCATGGTGGAGTGGTATAAGAGCAGCATGGTCATCTAGAAGCCAAACAGGCGGTACAGTCACTGAGTAGGGTTGTCTCTCTTCTCTGTGCTCCCCTCTCTGAGCTGTTCTGGAGGCTCTTCCAAAGCTCACAGAATTCAGCCCTAGGTCGCTGCCCTTAACTATACCCAGAAACACCTGACTGAGGACACCTGATTGTGCAAAAAGCCTGGTGCACACCTGAAGTCCTGAACTCACGGAACCTAACTATGAAGCTTGGGCTACCCTCTACCAGCCAGCACCCAGGAATAGGAGAGGGAATAAAGGACACTGAGCTAAAAAGACTATGACTGCTGGGGGAGGCCTAGTTCCTGTCAGGTCTTCATTGAGGCCCACTGTAGTAGCCACCCACCACTTCCCCTGGGTTAACAGAAGGCCCAAGAGGTCCCTCTGGTTGCACCCTCTGACCCCCAAACCTGGTATTCCATAGGTACCTTGGCCAATTCCAGCTCTGACCCCTCTATCACCTTCTGCATGGACACCAGGCATTCCGGAGAAGAGGGATGTTTTCGATTTTCTGTAACAACGACAATGTAGAAAATAGGGTGAACTTCCTGGACACTATCCCTGAGATCATCACAACACCTCAGAGTAGAACAAAGTCACTGTTTCTGGTGGGGCTAGGAGATGCAGGGCTCCTTACTCCTATGTCCTCTCTCCTCCAACATACACATTTCCATCTGAAGTTAGTTCTATCCTAGGTCAGTCCAAAGACTACAGAGAAAGTTCAAAAACAAAAACAAACAAAAAAGGCAGGCTAGGAATTCACAACAGCTCTGAATTCCATGCTTGCACTCACCCACCCAACTCATCAACCACAGAGAAGAAGCCCAGAGATCCCAGGTCACTCTAGAGACTTATTCCAAGTAAGGTCACAGAGGAAGCCTGAAGCTGAGTCAGACTAGGAGGGCTAGGGACACCTGGTTCTTATGCTAGTATGCCAGTTATCAACACCTCTGCTTTATCTAAATCGGCTATCACCTTTCCCATAATTCTCTTGAGGGAGAGACTGCTCCCATGTCACAGATGAGGACTCCATGGTCCATGACTGCAAAAGGGAGGGGACTGACAAGCATTGTCCTAGTTTTTCATCTGTTCCTACTACCCATCAACCTTAGGAGCAGTTATCATTCCCTCCATTTCAAGGATAAGGAACCTATGTCCAGAAAAGTCACATAGGCTGTGAGTAGAAGGGCCAAGACCTCAACCTAAATCTGCCTTTTCCCCTGCTCCCCATCCACTGCCTAGGCAATTAATTCAAAGTTATCCAGGGGAAATGTTTCTCTTGCAAGGGAAAGAGGGTAACATGGATCCATCCCTCTCCTCCAACTCCTTGCAGTGGGTGGGGGACAAGAGCCCAAGGTGATGTGTCCCCAAAACTGACCTCTGGCTCTACCTGTATCTCAAAGACAGACTGCGGGGCTGAAGGGACACTCTCCTTCCCTGACATCAGCATCACCACACCCAGGGAAACAGGTATACTCATCCCTGTGGTACAGAATCAGTGGCCTTGAGCCTTTGCTCCTCCAGACACTGGGAGCTGGTTCCCCTGGACTTCCAAAGTCCCAGGAGTTGAGGAAGCAGCTCTTTCTGAGCCAGATAAAGAAGGGTGCTTACTCTGCAAAAAACCGCACACAAATTCCAGTCTCTCTGGCACCGGCTGTTGCAGGATTTGCTGCCCTTCTTCAGTGCCGTGGCTAGAAAAAGAACAAAGATCAGGACCGGAGTACTTAGCAATCCTTCCCTCCTTGCAACTCCATTACATACCACCTTCCCGTTCCTCCAGGCCTGGTCTGCACTGGATCTTGGAGAGAACCAGACCAAATTCTGGAGGCAGGGGAGAAGATACCAAAACACCATTTGGTCAGAAGGAACTGTGTGGTGGGTGAAAAGTGGGAACTTGAGGCGAGTGGTCCTTCTGAAAAAGATGGCACTCTTGTCCACCCTAACTGTAAATATGAAAAAGCTCTGTGGGAAGGGGCCGAGGGGAGAGGACAGCCGCACGGATGAAGGGGAAGCTAGGTTCAACAGTCTGGAATGGCTCCACTGTAAAACGTCAGGAAGCCGGGGGGAACATGGCTAGGGTAAAACAGACAATGGAAAGGGAAAACAGGCCCAAGACTGAAAAGAAGGAACAAATTCCCAAGGCTCCAAAGTACCAGGGAGAAGTTCAACATCAGACTGAAAGCTGAGATGGCTAAAGCCAAGAGATAACAATCTTTTTTTTTTTCTTTAAGATTTTGTTTATGTTTTAGAGAGCAGGAGTGAGGAGTGGGGGATGCAGAGAGAGAGAGAGAGAGAGAGAGTGTCAGTCAGTCTCAAGCTGACTCCCTGCGGAGCACAGATGACCCTGAGATCATGACCTGAGCCCAAATCAAGAGTCACATGCTTAACCAACTGAGCCACCTAGGCACCCGGGCACAACACTCTTCATCAGGTGCTCTTGCTGTGCTAGTCTGTTTAATAGCAACAGCGACAGGCTGAGGGAGCAAGGAGGGAAGGGAGGCAGCAGGGGGAGCTCTCACACAGCTCAGGCCCCTGGCCCAGGGTGCTCAAGCTAACAGCAATTTCAATTTTAGGGGTGAATAGCTCCACTTCAAGTTAGAGTGGACTCTTCTTCTTGGGCCACTACAGCTGGAGATACTGATTAAAGGAGCCTCTTGTTCCTCAATCTCCAGGTTCTATTGATCTCCAGGTTTCAACTTTCTGGAGGGCAGGCCCTAGAACCAGAGAACTTGCCCTGCAAGACATCCTTGCCAAGCAAAAGCAGCATCCAAGCCAAGACCATGAATGTATCTCCCTCCCTCTCTCACGGGATTATAACAGGCTTCTTCCAAGTGCAGCTGGTTTTTTTCTGCTTATTTTCTGGATAGCTGGTTTGTGATTAGTGACTCCTACAGAGCCTTCAGGAGATGTTCATCTCCTCCCAGACTCCTAAAAGAGCCACCTTTCCTCCCCACCCACAACCTGGAACATTGTGACTCCTTGACTCAGAATAGAGCATTAGATAAAAATAAAGAGGATTCTCAGGTTAAATGTTTGGGGAAATAATGGGTTAAACCAAAATGAACATTTTCTAAAGAAGGCAATATAACATGCATTATTTCCCAAACCTATTTGACCACAAAACCTCTTTTTTCCTTACTAAGCCCTGGGATAAATAAAGTTGCACGAAACATGCTTTAAAAATGCTGGACCTCGGGGCGCCTGGGTGGCTCAGTGGGTTAAAGCCTCTGCCTTTGGCTCAGGTCATGATCAGGTCAGGGTCCTGGGATCAGGTCAGGGTCCTGGGATCGAGCCCCAAGTCGGGCTCCCTGCTCAGTGGAGAGCCTGCTTCCTCCTCTCTCTCTGCCTGCCTCTCTGCCTACTTGTGATTTCTGTCTGTCAAATAAATAAATAAAATCTTAAATTTAAAAAAAATGCTGGACCCCGGGCTATCCAGCCCATCATTTAAAACTGAGTTAAAGGGGATACCTGGAGGGCTCAGTCAGTTAAGCGTCTGCCTTCAGCTCAGGTCATGATCCCAGGGTCCTGGGATGGAGCCCCAGCATGGGATCTCTGCTCGGAAAGGAGCCTGCTTCTCCCTCTGCCTGCCACTTCCCCTGCTTATACTGTCTCTCACATGCTCTGTCAAATAAATAAAATCTTCAAAAAATAAATAAACAAATAAATAATAAAACTGAGTTCAAGTCTTATGTCTGGCAGGAAGCCATCCAGAACCACTGCCAGTCATGCCTTCCCACTCCGCAGGAATTCCTACATCCTAAATGATGGATACAATGGCATCATTTACAATGGACCACACCCACCATACGCCCTGAACTCGAGGGTACAGGAGATACTCGGTACATATGGGTTGACTGACAGACGAAGGAGGCTCTGTAATAGGAAGAGCAGAGGTCAAGGTCAGTAACACGAACATCAGGGCTTTAGGTTCTGGCAAAATGACTCCACTAAACTTTGCTATTCAGGCCTCACAGACATCAAAGAGATGGGACAGCTTTTTTGCTTCAGGCTATTCATACACAAAACAGAAAGGGCAACTTGTTAGAAAGGTTATGCCCATGTAAAACCCAGAGAGAACGCTAGGTGGCCAAGGAACAAGTCCTGTTCAATTCCCACAGCTGCTATCTGCAACCAACCCTGCCGCCCTCCGCCGTCCTCCTCGAGAACTAGCATCTGATTTAGGTTAGCAACAGTAGCAGCGTCCGCAATGAAAAAGCCAGAATACATTCACCAAGAACATCTGTTTTCCTGAAGGAAACTGGTCTGCCCTGTCCTGGACCAGAGATGGAGATCCGGGTTAACCTGGAATTTTCAGTAGTCCATCCCCTCCAACACACACATACTTAGACATCCGTGTTCTCTCTCCCTCTCATCTTCCCTCCACCTCCACTCCTAGTTGTCAGAAGACAACTAGGAAATTTGTAACCCTCCCTATGAAAATTTCCTACCAGGTTATAAACCTACAGTGGCTAAACCAAGGACACACATCCCTACCCATGGACATATCTAGTGCTCTTGTCATTAGGCCAAGGAAATTTATCTCAATAGCAAAAGCTCCTTGTTTTTTTGTTTTTTGTTTTTTTCTGGAAAGCAAAGCAAGGTTTATTGATAGTACAAAGCTCCCAAGGAGGGAGGGAATCCAAAAGGGTTGCCCTTTCTTTTAAGATTTTATTTAAGTGATCTCTACCCCTAATGTAGGCTCAAACTCACAACCCCCAAATCAGCAGTCGCGTACTCCACCAACTGAGCCAGCTAGGTGCTCCACCTTGATCCATTAAGTTCAAAAAACAAAAACAAAAGAACAGCTGCACCCTACTGTATGTTACAAGGGCTGGCTCCTCTCAACACCTGGCTGCCCCTCCTTTGAGTGATTCTAAAATTCAGTAGTAGGTTAGATATTGTCAGCCTCATGATGTTACCAGCTACTAGTGTCAACAATCTAGATTTACCACTTCATCAGGGTTTGAAAAATAATTATTTTCAAAAGGAATTGCAAAATGCTGACTTATGGGTGGTACCCAATTCTATCTATGAAGTATCCTTGTAAAAAACAAAAAACAGCAACAAAAAAACCTTAAACTAATCAAGCTTGGCTCTAATCATCAGTTTACAGGCAACAAGGGGATGAGAAGAACAAGCTGAGCAGCACCATGATTATACAACTAATAAAATCCAGAACTAAGACTGGAAGAAAGGAAAATGAAGATAAGGTATGGGGATAGAAATGAGTAAGAAGCAAGACTGGTGGGAGGAGAGGAGCCCCTGATGAAAGCTCTTTCATACCACGACTGAAGATTTTTTATTTCAAACTTCTGGCAAGGAAGAGTCACTGAAGACCAGCAGCTGTGGGGCATCATAATGGGAGCAGGACTGCAGGAAGGAATGCCCTGGGACACGCAAAGATTAGAGAAGAACGAGGTCACAAGGGCCTGGTATCCAGAATGAGGCAGGGGCAGGGATGTGAGAAGTCTTCCAAGGACAAACTGAGAGGATGGTGACTAAGTAGGATCACTGCCAAGCAGAGGGAGGAATTCAAGATGATGCTGAGGAGTACCTGGGTGGCTCAGTGGGTGAAGCCTCTGCCTTTGGCTCAGGTCATGATCTCAGGGTCCTAGGATCAAGCCCTGCATTGGGCTCTCTGCTCAGCAGGGAGCCTGCTTCCCCCTCTCTCTCTGCCTGCTGCCCTGCCTACTTCTGATCTCTTTCTCTCTGTCAAACAAATAAATAAAATCTTAAAAAAAAAAAAAAAAATGCTGAAATGTCCTGCTGGGATAACTGGGAGAGAAAATGGTACTGTCTATACCAAAATAAGAAAACAGTGACTTCTTTTCACTAAGGTAGGTGCTGGTTAGAGCCACAGGGACTTTCAAAACATCTTATAAGACAACCCACCACCAACATACATTTCAAAAAATATATTCAAAACATTAAAAACAAAAACCACTCCAGTGAATCCATCTGTTCCAGGATACTCAGTCCCACTAGACTTTGCTGCAGAAGAGTATCAACTACATTTTCATTCATTTACTTACTCAATAAACATTAACCATTGTACTGTGTTAAGCAAGGTACATAGGACCCCAAGGGGAATCAGACCCAACCCCTACCTTTGACCAACTTAGTTATACCTTTCCCCATGAATAGGTGGCCAAGCTGCTTCACAGAGATTCTGACTCCCTAGCACTGGTTCCTACCTGCTATGTGTGGAACAGAAACACCGTCAACACCTCAGTCTGTCCCTGACCTGGGGGCTCAGAGTCAACTGTGCCTTCCTTTAAAAAGTGAGGGTCCTGGGGCACCTGGGTAGCTCAGTCGTTAAGTGTCTGCATTTGGTTTAGGTCATGATCCCTGGGTCCTGGGATCGAGCCCCACATTAGGCTCCCTGCTCAGCAGGAGGCCTGCTTCTCCCTCTCCCACTCCCCCTGCTTATGTTCCCTCTCTGCCAAATAAATAACTAAATATCTTAAAAAAATAAAGTGAGGGTCCTCTCCACTGTCTCCGCAATCCTTTATATTATAGCTGACCTCTACTTTTGCCCATAGCACAAAGAAGTGAAAAGAAGGTCAGTTTTGCCCTCCATAATTCATTAAAGTTGATGAGAAAGGAAAAAGGATGAACTGTATGAGTCTAGAAAAAGACAACTTCAGGTTATTGCAGGTTATAGTTTGACCCATTTTTGCTTAGTTCCAAACAGGGAAGATATACAAATCCCACTCTCCGCTGATTTCCCAGATAACTGTGCTGTTCAAAGGAACCATACTAAAGACAGAAAACAAAGCTCACTAGAATCCTTGCTACATGACAGCAAGCTGCTTATCAAATGCTAATCGACTTCACAGAGCAAGTTAATGAGGCAGGTGAAAACCCCAAAAATGCTATAATGGTTTAGAAAGGAGCATATCAGGACACCGGGGTGGATCAGTCCATTAAGCCTTAAGCGTCTGCCTTCCTTCCTTCAGGTCAGGATCCCAGGGTCCTGGGATGGAGCCCCACATCCAGCTCCCTGACCAGCAGGGAGTTTGCTTCTCCCTCTCCCTTTGTGTGCTCTCCAGTGCGAGCGGGCTCTCTCTAGTAAATAAATACATAAATCTTTAAAAAACAAAAACAAAACTTATCTGTGCTGTGCTAACAGGTTTGAGATAAGATTTCCAGGTGCTGCTTAATTCTTTCAAGTGCAAGAGCTTCCCCATTTCTTCTTCCTGGCCCTACAGGTTGCCAAGGAGGGCTTGTGAGAGGAGGACAAGCCACAAGAAGAGGGTATGGAAGACTCTCATTGAGACAAGAGGACAGCGAGCTCCAGAGCAGGCTCTTGAAACACCGTGAAAGCAAGGAGACTTGCAGGCTCTCCTGCACAAGCGTGAGGACTCCTGAAGGTGGAAAAAGAGCAAAAGCTCTCCCACAGACAGACACAGCAGCCCAAGAAGGAGGCCCGTGTGCCCTTGTCTCTGGCTCCATGCTGGCAGTCCTGCCCTCTGGTCATAGCTGTTCGCAAGGAAAGGGGATAAATGCAGTGCCCGGCCCAACACCCCAACACATGGCCTCCCCTGAGGGGCTGGCGAGGCACATGGCGCATACTCACATACTGTCGATGATCTTGATGAAGACGCTGCAGTCTTGGAGCTGCAGCACAGCCTCCACAGGGCTCGCCACATGCAGACTGTTCACCTGCAAAACACAGGGCAGAGACTGCTGAAACAGGGGGAGGTGCGGGAAGCAGTGCGCTCGCTCCTCTCCCCAGAAGCCCAGAAGCCGCCAGCTCGCCTAGAGTGCCTGCAGCTGCAGGCCGCAGGCCTCCGGGAGTGTTCACTTCAGCCAAGGAGAGCTGCTGCCCCCACTGGTCCAGTGACAGCCACCTGAATGCCGCTATGAGAGTCCTTCCTCCGGCTTCAAGTAAATGAGAGCTTACATTCTAGGATGTTCCACCACAGGGATACACTTTAAATATAAAATAGGCATAAAATGCTTTTCTGGAAGGATACGTGAGAAACTGTACCACCACTGCCTCAAGGGACAGGAACTTGATGGCTGAAAGTCAGATGTGGGGAAAAAGAAAGGCTTTTTATATTATTGTCCTTTGTAGCTCTTGTATGTTTACATTATAACCCTCTGTAGCCCAAATTATCACCCTACAGCCCTTTCTATCTCTTGAATTTTGAAATATCTAATCAAAACTTACATTAAATGCTACATATGTCTTATACACTCCCACAGATATAAAATCTTGTTACTAATGCATTTAAAAAATTCTTTCCAGACATAAAACTGTGACTGACACAGGGAGAAATGAGGCAATAAGATAATAAAAAAAAATAAATAAAGAGGAAAAGAAGAGCTGGGAACCCCAGGAAAAAACTTGTCAATTCCAATTCAACTGCCTGCTTCTCTTCCTTGCCTTCTGGCTGGCATCCATCTAACTCAGTCTTTACAACTAGGAAATTCACCACCAGTCATCTGCAAATGAGTCAGGTACACAGGTTATTCAACAAGCATATACGGCCAACTTGTACAGAAAAACCTCATAAATTCCAAAACCACCAACTTCAGAAGAAGCCTGGGCTGAACCTCACCTTTGTCAGTACACAGGAAAAAAAGGGTTTGCTAAACCAATCAATCCTGTGTGCAAGACTGAGGAAGGAGGGAACTCAGGCTGCTTGACAAGGTATTTATTTGTAAGAACCTCAGCAGAGTGGTTATGTGCAATGAATAGATTCTACTCTTTAAAATGCGCTCTTTAAAAGATACTGGGCTATGGGGCACCTGGCTGGCTCAGTTGGAAGCACATACTACTCTTAATCTCTGGGTCCTGAGTTTGAGCCCCACACTGGGGGAGAGGGGTGCTTTTCTTTTTAGTAACCCCTCCAAAAAAGAAAGAAAGAAAACATTACTAATAAATAAAAATATATAGATTTATATGGGGCTGGGAGCTCCCAGATTAAAATTTTAGACCTAACGCCTTCACTAACTTGCCAGAACTCTGTTAGCAACTTATTTCTTTCTGTGCCTACTTTCTCACTTGCCAAATGGATGGAATCCCTACATTGTTTACTTTAGAGGACCAGTGTGGGTTCAAATGGGATTATGAACTCAAGAACACATTACAAGATGAAAGTGCTAAACGCAAAGCACTATTATGGTTAATAAAATTAAAATAATGGAAGTAGATGCAGCAAAACTTCTACTTCTCAGTAGTTTAATTAGCTGACTGCACTAGAGAACGAGAGTATTTAAAAAAAAAAAAAAAAAAGGACTCAGCCACAGAAATTATACTATTTATTTGGTTAAATACTTATTTTTTTAAATAATTTTTTAAAGGATTTATTCATTCATTTAAAAGAGAAGGAGAGTACAAGCAGGGAGAGCAGCAGGCAGAGTGGGAGGGAGAAGCAAGCTCTCTGCTGTGCCAGGAGCTGGATGTGGGAATCGATCCCAGGACCCTGGGATCACGACCTGAGCCGAAGGCAGCCGCTTAATGAACTGAGCCAGCCAAGCACCACTAGTTAAATACTTATCCGTGTTTGTGTGTGTGTAGAATTTTATTTATTTATTTGAGAGGGAGCAGGGGGAGGAGCAGAGGGAGAGGGACAAGCAGACTCCCTGCTTGGTGGCAAGCCTGATTCCAGACTCAATCCCAGGACCCTGAGATCATGACTGGGCAGAAATCAGAGTGGGTTAACTGAGCCACCCTAGCACCCCTACATACTTCAATTATTAAAAACAACTTCTAGGGACACCTGGGTGGCTCAGTCAGTTAACTGTCTTGTCTGTCTTCAGTTCAGGTCATGATTCCAGGGTCCTGGGATCGAGGTCCGCATCAGGCTTTTTGCTCAGCAAGGAGCCTGATTCTCCCTCTGCCTGATGCTCCCCCTGCTTGTAGGTGCTCAATCTCTCCCTCTGACAAATAAATAAATCTTAAAAAAAAAAAAAAAAAAAACACACTTCTAGATGGATCTAAATGAAAACAGGTTAAGTGCTTTTTTAAAAAGTGTAGAACATGGGGCGCCTGGGTGGCTCAGTGGGTTAAGCCGCTGCCTTCGGCTCAGGTCATGATCCCAGGTCCTGGGTTCGAGCCCCACATCGGGCTTTCTGCTCAGCAGGGAGCCTGCTCCCTCCTCTCTCTCTCTGCCTGCCTCTCTGCTTACTTGTGATTTCTGTCAAATAAATAAAATCTTAAAAAGTGTAGAACATAAAGTGCAAACTCTCACTGAAGTCTAAAATTTATACCATCTATATATATATATATATAAATACTTGTATATACATAAATATGTATACTTTATACCATCTTTTGAGGGGAATAGCCTAATCTAATTAGTCAGGAAAGGCCAGTGTAAATTTTTGAGGAAGATTCTGAATATTCCAGGCCAAGATCCTTTTCCACCAGCTGAAAATGAAGAGAGCACCAAGACAGTAAGCATCCAAAACCACCTCCTTTTAATACTCCTTGTAATCAAAAGAAAACTTTCAAGGGCTATGAATGCTTGTTCACTAAAAAGACTGAAAAATCACACTAGTTAGTTCATTTAAAGTCACTTAAGATTTCTGGATTCATCTCCTGTCAAGTGACAATCTAGCAATAGTTTCTTTTATGCAGATAAAAATTCATTTTCTTCCTGTGCATTATTTTGCTCTCAAATCAGAAATCACTGGAAAGTGAAGGAAGCGGAGAAACTCTTTCATCTTTTTTTTTTTTTTTTTTTTTTTTTTTTTTTTAAGATTTTTATTTATTTATTTGACAGAGAGAGATCACAACCAGACAGAGAGGCAGGCAGAGAGAGAGAGAGAGGGAAGCAAGCTCCCCGCTGAGCAGAGAGCCCGATGTGGGACTCGATCCCAGGACCCTGAGATCATGACCCGAGCCAAAGGCAGTGGCCCAACCCACTGAGCCACCCAGGCGCCCTCAAGTAAAGTATAAATTAATTTTTATACTATAAAACAAATTATTAAAATTTGGAAAAAAAAAACCACTTATTCTAGTATTTTAATATATGTACTTTAACCATTTTGATATATTTCTTTCCAATCTTTTTTTCCTGTATTTTTCTCTAAACCACAACTAAAATTGTCACGTGTTCTATGCCACTCTTCATAACAAGCATTATTTGACACAGCTACATTATCATAAAATCCACTTTAGCTGCCTAACTTTTGCTTACATTGAAAAGTCCTAAAAAAAAATTCTATGTTACCATATATTAATATTTTAATGCATTGTTCATTTTGACTTTTGAAAAAGTACACAAGTACCCGCTATTTAATAAAACTAGCCCTGTATTGGTTCTTCTCTGTAATGGTAGTACTCACCATAAAAACAAGTTTAGGACCTAAATAAATAAACTGATCAACTTAAAACAGTGTGGCTAAAGGTTCCGCCAGTATTCAGTTAATCCACTGAACTGCAGACAAAGCTCACAGTCTCCCAAACCCAACCAGCCCCTCAGGGATGAGGGGAGGGAAAGGAAGAGACAATATTTTTTCTTCTCTTCTCTTTCTTTCCTTTTCTTTTTTTTGGTAAAAGATGTTATTTGTTTGACAGAGAGAGCCAAAGAGGGAGCACAAGCAGGGGGAGTGGGAGAGGGAGATGCAGGTTCACCACAGAGCAGGAAGCCCGACACGGGGCTCGATCCAGGACTCGATCCCAGGACCCCAGGATCATGACCTGAGCCAAAGGCACAGGCTTAATGACTGAGCCACCCAGGCACCACTAAAATATTCTAAAATTTTTAAGTGGCTTTTTCATTGGCCCTAATCATGCCCCAGCAATATTTGAAGTATCAAGAATTATTATTTATTCAGATACAGTACTAGATGTTTTCTACACACAATATATCTTCATTCTCTTAACAACACCGTGAGGTATTTTTATTTCCATTTTAAAAATAAGGTGCTGAGGGGCGCCTGGGTGGCTCAGTGGGTTAAAGCCTCTGCCTTCGGCTCAGGTCATGATCCCAGGGTCCTGGGATCAAGCCCCGCATCGGGCTCTCTGCTCAGTGGGGAGCCTGCTTCCTCCTCTCTCTCTGCCTCTCTGCCTACTTGTGATCTCTGTCTAATAAATAAATAAACAAAATCTTAAAAAAAAAATTAATTAAAAAAAAATAAATAAATAAAAATAAGGTGCTGAGAAGCTAAGTAACTTGCCCTGGTCACACACCTGGGCCAGATCAGTAATTCTAGATCAGGCTGTCTGACTCCAAGGTACAGGCTTGTCATCACTACACTCTGTATCCTCTTCTACTTCCCTGCAGCTTTATGTTCCCAATGCTTGGTATTACTCTTTCATTTGCCATTGTTCATATTGGACAGAAGATATATGAAAAGACCTAGTGCAATGATTTAAGTAATCAAGAAGGCAAAGGGAGGGGGCGCCTGGTGGCTCAGTCATTAAGCTTCTGCCCTGGGCTCAGGTCATGATCCCAGAGTCCTGGGATGGAGCCTGGCATGGGGCTCCCTGCTCAGCGGGAAGCCTGCTTCTTCCTCCCCCGCTGCCCCTGCTTGTGTTCCCTCTCTCACTGTCTCTCTCTGAATCAAATAAATAAAATCTTTTTTTTTTTAACACTTTTTTTTTTAAAAAGATTTATTTATTTGACAGAGAGAGAGAATGGTCACAAGTAGGCAGAGAGGCAGGCAGAGAGAGAGAGGGAAGCAGGCTCCCTGCCAAACAGAGAGCCAGATTCGGGCCTCGATCCCAGGACTCTGAGACCTGAGCCGAAAGCAGAGGCTTAACCCAGGCGCCCAATAAATAAAATCTTAAAAAAAAAAAAAAGAAGTCAACAGGAGGACAATGGAAGCAGACAGAAACATGGTAAAGAAATTGAGGAGAACCTTGCCCTATGATAAAAGGCCTTTCAAGACCAAAGTCCCGCGTGTCAGTGAAGTTCAGGATAAACGCTTCTAGTCAGAAAAATGCACAGGAAGTGAATGAAGAAGGGTGTCTGTGCCAAGCTACAGCCAACTCTTCCATGACCAAAAGGAAATGAAAACCTCTCCTAAGGGGTGCCTGAGTGGCTCAGTGGGTTAAGCCTCTGCCTTTGGCTCAGGTCATGATCTCAGGGTCCTGGGATTAAGCCCCGCGTAGCATTGGGCTCTCTGCTCAGCGGGGAGCCTGCTTATCCCTCTCTTTCTCTGCCTGCCTCTCTGCCTATGTGTGATCTCTGTCAAATAAGTAAATACAATCTTTTAAAAAAAAAAAACCAAAAAAAAAACAACCACCTCTCCTAAGAGGTATACAGAAGCTTAGCAGGGAGTTCTCTTCTAAGCTACACAAGTGGTGTCATGAATCACTATCAGGAGCAACATTGCCAGAAATAATTAAAGTTAAAAACTAAGGGGAAAGGCAAAGGAAAACTGTATTTCCTTCATCTCCAGATGAGAAGACTTTACATAGCTGTGGCTCCTTAAAAACTCCTCTTCTACCCATGCAAACTTCCTGGAGAAGGTCACACCAAAGAGAAAAAGACTCACCCAAGAGAGGAGTGCAGCTGCCCGGGTGGCATGGAGCGTCATCTTGGTGACACCAAACAGTCACCCCAATGCACCTGGAAACCAAGAGAAGAACAGCAGCTAATTATATCAGATATCCGTGATGAAGGACAAGGTGGGAAATGGTTTAATATACTGGCTCTGAATACGTCAATCTCTTTACACAGCAATTAACCCACCAAGGACATGGGAATTTTTAGAAAGCTCTAACTACACATTAAAATTACTATAGAACTTGGGGCTCCTGGGTGGCTCAGTTGGTTAAGCCACTGCCTTCAGCTCAGGTCATGATCCCAGAGTCCAGGAATCGGGCTTCCCCTGCTCTGCAGGGAGCCTGCTTCTCCCTCTCCCTCTGCCTGTCCCCCCGCTTGTGCGCGCTCTCTCTGTCAAATAAATAAATAAAACCTTAAAAAATAAAATAAAATAAAATTACTATAAAACTTACCATAACAGTAAAGAGCCTGCATTTAATTCATAGTCCACAAGCTCTACACACAGTTTTCTGTTCCACAGAAAATGTAACACTCAGGGCTGTCCTTCAACCCTGTTCTTTGGGACATGGTGCCCTTAAAACATGGAACAAATAAGGTTTCTCAGACAGATCTGGGTCTGAAAGTGATTCCATGTAACCTTGGACAAGTAGCGTACTTCTTTTAGTTCAGTTTCCTCATCTAACAAATGGGATTTGCAAACACCTATCTGGGTTACTATGAGGCTTCAAGACAAAGCAGGTAACACAAATAACACAGTGCCTGACACATCGTACATATACACTAAATGATCACTGATCTTTAACAGAGAGGCTGATTTCTGGCTCTTTCTGCAGGTGCCCAAATTCTGCCTAAAAATAACCAAGACCTTGAGGGAAACTTCTCCAAATTCTGGATTTTTATATCTCCCACAGAAATGTCAAAGATACGGTTCAAATGAGGGACCTGATGACACCAGACCCAATTCTGGCAGAAATCTCATGGGACATTTAATGAAAGATTAGGTACATGTCCTGGTATTCCTATTCCTAATTTCCTTTCCCACTGAGAATCGGCCATCTGCCTGCCAACCTGCCCAGGAGACCACAGACCTGGTGACTAAATATTCCTCAACATCTCCCAGCAGCCCCCCCAACTCCTACCAATCATGGGAGCAATCAGCCCCGCCCCCACCTCCTGTCACAGGTACTTAGTCTGTCACTATTCGATGAAGAACACAAGTGGTTAAGTCACATCACCTGTAATTCTCCCCACATACTAGCATCTCCAAGGTGTGGGTTCTATGGACTGAACATTTGCTAAGCACCTTTTTTTTTTTTTTTTTAAAGATTTTATTTACTTGAGAGAGAGAAAGACTGCATGAGCAGAGGGAGAGGGAGAAGCAGGCTCCCCCGACTTGGGGCTTGAACCCAGGGCCCTAAGATCTCAACCTGAGCCAAAGTCAGACACTTAATAGACTGAGTCACCCAGATGCCCCACATTTGCTAAGCGTCTTCTGTACACAGTGTGTTGGGGATAAGAAAAATATCATTGTTGTCCATAAAGTACTTACTGTCTAGTAGGAGAAAGATATACATAAATCTGATGATAATCCACTCCCCATCATTCTTAGTTCTTCCTACATAAGTATACTGTTTTTTTTTTTTTTAAGATTTTATTTATTTATTTGACTGAGAGAGAGAGAGATCGTAAGTAGGCACAGAGGAAGGCAAAGAGAGAGGGAGAAGCAGGCTCCCTGCTGAGCAAGATCCGGATATGAGGGTCAGGGTTCCATCCCAGGACCCTGAGATCATGACCTGAGCCAAAGGCAGAGGCTTAACCCACTGAGCCACCCAGGCGCACCAAGTGTACTGTCTTTACCAACCAAGCAAAAAGGTTACTTTCTGAGTCCATACAGATGTTCATTCTGCTCTGGAAGCTATATGGGAAATGGGAGACACTTGACATGGTCCCTGCCTCTGAGCTTATACAGCGAGGTAAGTAATGAAATTAAAACATACATGAAGCTTTAAATAATAGAAAATAATTAAATGCTAAATATAACTAAATGCTAATTGTAATTAAGTGCTTCCTGACCCCACAAAACCCAACAAGATTCCACCTGTCATACCAACGTCACAGTCTTGGAAATGAGCCAATTCACCTGGGCTTTGGCAAGAGCAAGGGAAGTGGTTAAGGGAGCTCTCAGGAGGGCAGAGAACCTAAAGGACCTATGTGTTCCTCAGTCTTGGATGATTTTCACCCAGCATGCCCTATCCATCAGCACTGAATGCTTAGGTCCCTGGGGCCAGCCAAAGATGAAGAGAAATGGTCTCAACTATTGCACTGCAATAAGACTTCCAGTTATTGGCCAGCCTAAAGTTAGAGGGATCATGCCTGGCCCTTGTGGTGAAGGCAGCAGTGGAGGCAGCAGTGGCCAAATGATCTACTAGGGCTTCTTTAAAACAAAACAAAACAACAAAGTCTATATGTTAATTGAATTTAAATTTAAAAAAATAATTAAAAAATTAAAAATTAAAAACAAAAAGTCTAAGCTCTTTAGGAACAAGGGAAATGAGGCCCAGATCACCTGTCCCTCATCCCCACTGTTGCCTCTAGACTTGCTATCCTTTTGAAGAGGTCCAAAATTTCAGTCAAAAATTTTACTTATTTCTAACCCAGGGTAAATTTTGCCCCCTCTGAGAGATTCCACAGCTGTGCTGCTAAAAATGACCTGAGGTTTAACCAGCCTCTTCCCTTCATCTCAGAGGCAAAACATACAAACCTTATGTCCTCCCAGAGGGTGGGGAAGCCTGTCTAAAACTAGTTCCACTGCTCAGGAAAACAGTGTCAAGTCCAAATGCCTTTTTCTACGCTTTCCAGGCACAGAAACAGGAGGAATCCAATAACCAACATGAGGAACTCCAGAATGACCTTGTCAGTTCAAAGCCCATAAACCAGCATTTTCCCAGACACAGGACACTGGGCTGGGAGCTGTTAGGCCAACCAGCCATTCACTTCTCAAGTAATGAATGATTGAAGTCGGTGGCAGAGCTAGTCCTCAGACTGGGACTACAGCTTTAAGCAGGCCTTGGCTTGGAACCCAAGGGCTCCCAGCCAAAGCACCATCCTCTCCACCCTCCCCCTGAAATCTGAGGCAAGCCCCACCCAGAAGACTGGTTGATGGTCATGGTGATGGAAAAACAGATCCCCACGATTATAGCTCAGAACCATTTCACAGAAGGATCTGCTGAGATGCACCCCAACTTGATCAGATACCAACCACCCACTCACAACCCCCAGTGAATCAACAAACAAACAAAATTCAGGAATGCAACCCTTCTCAAGACACCTTCAGAGACCACCAGACTGTTTCTTTGAGAAGTGCCCCCAGAATCCCAGAGGCTTCACAGAGCTGATAAGGTGGCTTCTCTTCCCTGAGTTCAAGAAGGAACCAAGACACAGAAGCAGCTGCTTTATAAACCAAAGGACTTGCATCCTCTTCACATTTTCAAAATTGACATAATGTAAATTCCTACATCAGGACCAATTCCCACATTTACAGTAACCCCTCTGTTTCTAGAGAAGATATATCAGGACAAGGAAAGTGACACCTAAGAGACGCACAGCCACATGGCCTGCAGTCTCTCTGGGTATTAAAGAGTTAAAATCTAACCACGGTTTCCTACCAGGGCTGAAGCTAATGCAAACCACCTGCTCAGATGCAAGAAACAGGACCAGAGAGTCGGATAGCTAACCTCTGGGGTCTGTTCTAGAAGTTTCATTTCTAAGGTTAACCAAGTGATAGGCCAAGGGCCAGAGGGTCTGAGTTGTGGAGTGCTGCTCTCCTTACCCCACCCCACCCCACCCCCGAGCCTGGGTGCCAGCTCCTTGTGAGACCATCTCTTAGCCACTTACTACTACCTGCCTGAGTACCAACCCTTCCTCGAGATAACACCAAAGTGACCTTTGGTCCCGAAAGCAACAAAACTGTACTGATCACTCCACTCACTGGCCCCTGCCTCCACTGAACCATCCTCCCACTCTCAGAATTTCTGGGCCCAAAGCCTGCAAAAACTCCCACCTCCAAGTGTCCTTCCCAAGCCCCGCCCCCTCTGTACCCCATGGTTCCAAAGGCTCAGAGCTCAGAAGGGAGCTTATAAAGCTGTAAGGGAGCTGTCCTAGCTGTAAGACCAGGCTCAATGGCAAGATTCACCACTACTTACCCTGACAGCCTGCGTGCCTGTAGCCATAAGAATTCCATGCTCTGTACACCTTTCTAAAAGAGATATCCCACCATCTAAGCGAACCCCACATCCAAAGGGCAAACACCCTGATCTTGAGGGTGTTCCTCCTCCTCTGACTCTGGGAGGGACAAGTCAGGAGACATGAGAAAACAACCACCCAGACCTCACCTGGTAGGTTACCTCAGAGGGGCCCAGCAAAGGCCAAGCTATGTCGCCATAGGCTAACTCATCAAAAAGAACAAAGTAGGAAATATCTTGCTGGTGCATCTCTAGGCTTAGAGGAGGTAAAAGGCTCAAGGACCAGCAGCTCCAACAGAAGCCAGGGAGGAAAAAACATATTTTCCTTTTCAACTCCTGGAGAGTCCTGGATAGCCTGTCTCATCTAAGTCTAAAGGGTTTCTCTGCACTCCTGAGGTCAGGGCAGACCAGCTTGCTGGATGTACTCCCTGGGCCCCCTTTAGGGGGCTTAGTCTGGACTCAAGCCTCCCCCCTTCACCCAGACCAACCCTTCTGTGTAGCCTAGAATTTGGCCCAGAGCCCTGGTGAGGAACAAGAGAAGGGCTTCAAGGGAAACCAAGATTTCCCAGGTTTCTTCAAAAGTGGTTTACTGATACCTGCCCTCCCCCCTCCCCATGCTCTGCAGTGTCCAGATCAGGAGGAGAGGGAAAAAGGGTTGCCTCATGAAGCAGACCTGGGGCCTACAGCCATATACTGCACATATACATATACACCCAAGCATACTCCAGCAGTACATTAGCACCTGACACCACTACTATATTCACACACCCTGGTAGCCACCAGCTGGCAAAATGAACCCTTTTCACTCCCCACCACTGCGTACACACCAGGCCTCAGGAATGGAGAAGCTCGCTTGAGCTGTCTCTACAGCTCAATGTGCAGGCGCACACTTTCCCCCCTCCGAACAAAAACACGCTGACACATACGCGAGGGGGAAAGAAAGCAACCCTTTGCTCTCAAAGGCGCCAACTCCCGGATGTTGGCAAGCTCTGCTCCCAGCGCCTGTTTCTGAGTGTTTACTTGCGCTCCCTCTCCTCTCCCTCCCCTTTAAGGATGGCGCAGGAAAGGGGGGGGGGGAGACTCCACCGCACCCCCTCGTCCATGTTTGAACAAAAACCCAGAGAAAGAGGGAGGGAGAAAAAGTCTCAGTGCAAGGGGGGGGGGCCTTACCAGACTCCTAAAGCCAAACGTATCTACAGGTTTTAATCCGCCATTAGCATTTAAATCTTGAAAGGAGAGGAGGGGGGGCGCTAGTGGAAAGTAACCCCACACACAAAAGAAAAGTTGTTGGTTTTCTTCTCAGCCTGGCAGGAGCGATCTTCCTGGCTGACAGCCAGAAGTGCGTCACAGCCGGGAGTCTGCTTTCTTTAAAGGCACAGCAAGCTTCCGTGGTCTGGGAGCAGGGCGAAAGCAAGAAACTCTCGGCAAGGGGGGAGGGGCGGCAGTCGGGGGCAAGGAGGGAGGGGCGCCCCGGAGGGGAGGGGCTGGGAGGGCTAGGCCCACGAACAAGAGAATAGGACGCATGGGGGGGGGGAGAGGCGCGCGGGAGCCAGCAGACAAAAAATCCTGAACCGCAACAGTGGCAAGAGCCAAGGCAAACTGTGGCATAAAACACAAAACACATCTCACAGTGGCCTGCCTGACAAACCTGGTATCACCCGGACACTCCCCCTTCGCTCTCTTAACACAGCAGTGACAGCCTGTCCACCTCTCTGGCCAGCAACGGACTGCCCTGATGATTAGATCAGCCCCTGCCTGCCGGTGCGCGGGGGGCACCGAGGAAGAGCCGGGAGCTTTGGAGGGTGAGCAGGACACAGGCCCTTTCACGCGGGGCAGCTTCCTGCCGGCTCCAGGGCGGGGCGGCTGTGTCTTTACGCACACACATGCCGCTCACACACAAAGCACCGGCCTCCTTTCGTCGGCGCCGCCTGCCCTGGGACAAGGCCACCCCCCCACCAAGCCCATTCCCTGAGGGAATCTCTCCAGCCCGTACCTTCTGCGTGGCAAGGCCAGGACGCCGCGCTGGGCCTGCTCCTCCCCCTCGGCCACCCAAACAAGCAGCCCAGGCAGACCGTGGCCTTGGAGCGCAGGCCCGCGCTGTCCTGTCCCGGTGGCTGCGTGCTATTGTCGACTGTGGAATGGCCGCCAAAATCCCAGCTGTGCTGCCAGAACCTAATCCCCTGTTCCGCTGAGCATTTGTGGGGAGGGGCTGAGGGGCCAAGGCACGGGACCTAGTACGGCAGGCACTGGCTGGAGCCCCTTCACAGACACAGGCACTGGGACCCATGGGCAGAGCCTACAGGCTCTGCCTCTCCTCCATGGCCGAAAAGAAAAGATGTCGGACTCTTAGAAAACAAAACCACAGCGTTTCCACCCACTGAACAGCGGCTCTCACAAGGACTGGGAGAGAAACCCACCAGTCATCAGGACCGCCCCCCCAACTTTTACTTACACCACCAGTATTTATTAAGCACCTACTATGTGCAAAGCACTGCTTTAGGACATTGAAGGGGATATACAAAGATGAATTAAACACAGCCTCTACACTCAGCTAGCTTATAATTACACAGGAGATAAGAAACGTGCCTTGAAAATTATATTTCAAGACAGTATGTGTTAACTCCCACAAAAGGATATAAAAATTCCAACAAGTTGAGAGTAGGTAAAAAGACTAAGAAAATGAAGTGATATTTGAATGTGGATCTTAAAATATGCAGGTAAAATCTCCCCAGACAGAAGAGTGGGAAAGGGAAAGCAGAGAAGACTGTGGAAGTAGTCTGGAAACAGACTTTTTAAGTTGTGAGATGGGGTCAAAGCTGGAGAATCTTGAACCTGAAACCAAGAAATCAAAGATTTGAATATTTCGTGTGTTTTTAACACCGAGATGTGGTACAATGAGAACTGTACTTTCAGAAATTATTCTGGTACACAAAACGAGACTAACAGTAGGGAGGAAGGTCACAAGGCTGCCACAACATAAGACAGGTAATGAGGACACAAAAGGGGAAAATGAGAGAGAATGGAAAGATGAGGAATGAAACACTCTGGAGACAGAATGAAGACAAGGGAATGGCTGGAAGCAGAGGGAAAAACTATAGGGAGGAAAGTGTAGGGGATGGCTGAACAGGCAGAAAGGCTATATACAGAAGCAGAGAGATGATACAGATCATGTTAGAATAAGAGAGAAAATAATAAATAGCAGCTATTGCTGAATGTGTACTATGTGACATGAACGCCCTGTTCTGCTAACATGTATCAGCTCATTAATCTGAAAAACTTCCTTGGTGAAGCAGGTACTATTACCACTCAGCTCTACAGAAGAGGAAACTGAGCCACAGAGACGAAATAATTTACCCAAGATCACACAGCTAGTGAATGGAAGAACTCTATACCACTTGCTGCTATGTGACCCTGGCAGGTAACATCTGGGCCTCAGTATCCCTATTTGTAAAACAAAAATAAAGATATCTATTTTATAAGGTTATAATTAAGATTAATCTCATAACTATATCTATAAGGTGCCCAACACACTGACTAGCACATAAGGCACAAGATGTTACTTAACAAAGGTTAATTCCTATTCTGGGCATTTTGGCACCTAGTCACCAAGGTATTCCAAGCAGAAGCTGGCTGTTTGTCAAGGAAGCTAGTGGGGGTGCTCCTCCCTGGAGTGGGAGCTTGGATCTTCAGGATGCTTGCCTTCCTTCCATCAGTCTGCCTCTCTGAATTTTACTTTAAGGTCCAGCTCAAATTTCAACTCCTCGGTGGCGCCTGGGTGGCTCAGTGGGTTAAAGCCTCTGCCTTTGGCTCGGGTGATCCCTGGGTCGTGGGATCCCTGGGTCGTGGGATCACGTCCCGCTTTCTGCTCAGCGGGGAGCCTGCTTCCCTTCCTCTCTCTCTGCCTGCCTCTCTGCCTACTTGTGATCTCTGTCAAATTAAAAAAAAAAAAACTTAAAAAATTTCAACTCCTTAAATAGTCCTTAAGAACAGATAAGAGTGGTTATCTAAGGGAGGGGTTAGTCTGTGGGGAGTTTCTACACTATGTTTCTTTTATATTTGAATTTATTCTAAATAAACATGTATTATTACATTGGTAATCAGAAAAATATGTCTACATTCTGCATTCACTACTTGTCCTGCCTTAACTATATGAGCATAGAAATCTTGTCCTCACACCTAGAATGTAAATATCAAGGGCATAAGCAGTTCCATTTCTCTCTCTCTCTCTCTATGATCCCCCATAGTATCTAACACACTAGGGCACCTTGAATCTGTTCCACTGAAATACATCTGGATGGCAGATTTCCAAATTTAACTCTCTGGGCACCAGAGAATGACTGGAGCGAGTGGTGGGTGTCAGACCAAGGCCCACCACTGCAGAGACCCCAATCACCCTGCTTCTTCTCCCAGGCCCTTAGCTTTCCCACAGTATCACTTGCAGTCTGTGGTTAGCAACTGCTATTGGTAGAAAGGAAGGTTCTTTATTCAAAGAAGGACCAGGAAAGCCAAGCCAAAGCAAAAACCAAAGCTTTTCTAGAAAAGCAAAGTGGCAAACATAATTTAATGACTGGCACAACCGACACTCCAAGAAAAGTATGAGGTGAAAATAGGAGGCAGGCCTGTTAAAACTGTCCTGGCTACATCTGACACCTTTTTAAATTTTTTTTTAATTTAAAAAAAAAATTTTTTTTTAGAGATTTTTATTTGAGAGAGATCACAAATAGGCAGAGGGGCAGGCAGAGAGAGAGAGGGGGAAGCAGGCTCCCCGATGAGCAGAGAGCTGGATGCGGGACTCGATCACAGGACCCTGAGATCATGACCTGAGCCCAAGGCAGAGGCTTAACCCACTGAGCCACCCAGGCGCCCCTACATCTGGCACCTTTCATCTGTGAAGCTCCCCAGCACCTGAAAGAGTTGATACTGTGTCTCAAAAGAATATGAGATCCCCACCCCCTTCCTGGGCTCTTAAGTCTCGCAACAGCTCCCAGCTGTGCAGCCTCAAGAGGGCTGAATTCTCCTCTGGAACCTCTCTGCCAAAACTGCCAAGCTTCTGGGCCTGCTCTGCAGGACAGCCAAGGAGCCTGGCCAGTTTCTCCAGCCTCCCCCTCCCCCACCGCAGGCCACTGCTGGCCTCCTGCGGCAGCACCAGAACTACACCCGCCCCCCTCCTCCTCCCAGCCTAGCTAGGCAACAGGCAGACCACACAGTTCCTGCCTGAATCCACAGCCCCTGCTCCATGTCCCCAGAAGACCAGGATAGGTAAAACTATTTTTAAAAGAAAGGAGAGGGACGCCTGGGTGGCTCAGTTGGTTAAGCAGCTGCCTTCGGCTCAGATCATGATCCCAGCGTCTTGGGATCGAGTCCCACATCCAGCTCCTTGCTCAGCGGGGAGCCTGTTTCTCCCTCTGCCTCTGCCTGCCATTCTGTCTGCCTGAGCTCGCTCTCTCTCCCTCTCTCTCTGACAAATAAATAAAATCTTTTAAAAAAAAAAAAAAAGAAAGAAAGAAAGAAAGAAAGGAGAGAAGATGGGGGCGCCTGGGTGGCTCAGTGGGTTAAAGCCTCTGCTTTCGGCTTGGGTCGTGATCCCAGGGTCCTGGGATCGAGCCCCGGCCTCTCTGCTCAGTGGGGAGCCTGCTTCCTCCTCCTCTCTCTCTGCCTGCCTCTCTGCCTACTTGTGATCTCTATCTGTCAAATAAATAAATAAAATCTTAAAAAAAAAAAGGAGAGGAGAAGGAAGGAAAACAATAAGTGACTAACACAAGATTTAGAATAGCACTGAGATAGAGGTTGGATAGAAGCTGGTGATGCCTGTGGAGCACACAGGGTGTTTTCAAAGGGTCTGGTAATATCTCCTGTGCATGGATGTTTGTTTTACTATTTTTGATGAAAATGTAAACGTTATAGCTTTTAACAAGTATTCCCATTAAAAAATGAGTATTGCCATTTTAAAAAGTATAAAGGAAAAACAAAGAGCAATTTCCACAGAGATGGCCCAGGGTAGGGTGCTTTTTTTTTTTTTAATTAAGATTTTACTTATTTATTTGCGAGAGAGAGAGAGAGAGAGAGAGAGAGCATGAGATGCGGGAGGGTCAGAGGAAGAAGCAGATACCCCATTGAGCAAGGAGCCTGATGCAGTACTCCATCCCAGGACTCCGGGATCATGACCTGAGCTGAAGGCAGTGGCTTAACCAACTGAGCCCATTTGTGGGGCAGGGGTGCTTCTAATACAAAGAATTCACCTGGCCGTCAAGGCCCTCCAGGACCTGGCCTCAGTTTGGACCTGGCCTCAGTTTTACCTTTTAGAGTTATTTGTGCCCTTACCCAAACCCTCTACCATGCCAGACTGGTCTTCTCACTGTCTTCTGAAGTCCATCTGAACCTCCTACCTCAGCCTACTAGCCTAGGAGGGAAGCTCTCACTGTAGGGAGCTGTAGGTCCAATGAGAGCCTCTCAGTCCCTATAGGCCTTCTCACTAGGAAAGCTGGCAGGGAAAAAGGCTCTTATCGATCCACTGCCCTATGCAATGCCTTCTAGTCTTTTCTCTGCCACCTGACATCCTAGCATCATTAATATCTACAGACTATCCTTGCTGTTGCTGCTACCATTATAATTAATAGCTAACATTTAATGAGCATTTAGTATGCAGCAGGCACTGTGCTAAACACTTCCCTGCTTTATTTTGCTTAATCTTCCCAATAACCCAATGACACAGTAACAAATACTATGATTATCCCTATTTTACAGAAAAGGAAACTAAGATTAAATAACTTGCCTAAGGCTACACAGCTGGTAAGTGTTAGAGGCAAAATTGCAGTCCAGCTGGACATGGACATCTCATCTAGTCTTCTCAGCTACATACGTTTTATGTATCTTCAAGATGAGAAGATCTGAGTCTCAGGAATTAAGTGACTTAGTCACATAGGTAGTGACTTGTCTATGTGGTCTCTACGTTATTCTCTACTGCTCTTCAACAGCCATCAAATGAATAAATAAAAGCTAGCACATTCTCAATGGCTCAAAGAAACCCCGTACCTCTATACCTCCTCATAAGAATCAACTTTTTTTTTTTTTTTAAGATTTTACCAATTTAGGGCGCCTGGGTGGCTCAGTGGGTTAAGCCGCTGCCTTCGGCTCAGGTCATGATCTCAGGGTCCTGGGATCGAGTCCCGCATCAGGCTCTCTGCTCAGCAGGGAGCCTGCTTCCCCTCTCTCTCTCTCTCTCTCTGCCTGCCTCTCTGTCTACTTGTGATCTCTCTCTGTCAAATAAATAAATAAAATCTTTAAAAAAAAAAAAAAAGATTTTACCAATTTAGGGGCGCCTGCTTCCTCCTCTCTCTCTGCCTGCCTCTCTGCCTACTTGTGATTTCTCTCTGTCAAATAAATAAATAAAATCTTAAAAAAAAAAAAAGATTTTACCAATTTATTTGACAGCAAGAGACAGTGAAAGAGGGAACACAAGCAGGGGGAGTAGGAGAGAGAGAAGGTTATCCATCAAGCAGGGAGGCCCACGCAGGGCTCAATCCCAGGATCCCAGGGATCATGACCTGAGCCAAAGGAAGACACTTAACGACTAAGCCACCCAGAACCCCATGAATCAACTTTTTAATCAAAACAATCAGGGGAAAAAACAAAACAAAACAAAAAAAAAAAATCAGGGGTGTCTGGGTGGCTCAGTGGGTTAAAGCCGCTGCCTTCGGCTCAGGTCATGATCTCAGGGTCCTGGGATCGAGCCCCGCATCAGGCTCTCTGCTTGGCAGGAGCCTGCTCCCCCCTCTCTCTCTCTGCCTGCCTCTCTGCCTACTTGTGATCTCTCTCTCTGTGTCAAATAAAATCTTTAAAAAAGGAAAAAAAAAAACCAGCTCTAATTTAAAAAGCAACCACTAAAGAATTTTTTTTCTGAAGATATAGTAATTTAGAAACATTAAAAAACCAAAACTCCTCTGAAGAGGTAAGCATAGAAGAATTTTCTACTGGAAGGGATGGTGGACATATCTCAAGGGTGAGAAGCCATAAAGAAGGTTGGAGGAAACACTACTGGTTGGAGGGAAGGACTGCTGTTTCAGAACCCTGACCTCAAGTTTATTTACCAGGCCTCATCCTCCCTCTCCAGAGGGTAGTGCTGAGTAATGAGGCAGTGTTGGTAAGCCTGCGGCTTCCTGGGGAGAAAAGCAGAGGGCAAATCAAAACCCAAAGAGGATTCATTATAACATCCAAGAGGCCCTATTCAGTTGTCCCTCAAGAAGGTCTTTCTACAAAACACCTAAGAACCTGTTCACCCTGTTTCATTGTCACAGAGGAGTAAATGGATCTGTCCCTACAGGCAATATATCTAACATGATGTTTGCACACAAATACAGAACAACGATGAGGTAAAAGAAAGGTAAAAGAAACCGAAGAAGGAACAGCTTCAATGTAAAGATTTGCAACTACTCCTAAAGACAGTCACACCAATGGTAAAACGAACAAAAAAATACCCTAGATTTGGTGTTGGGAGCCCCTGGAGGTAAGTTCTGAAGCCATCACCTACTAAATTTATGGCTTTAGGCAAGTCACTTGCCCTAGCTTGGTTCTCAGTAAAAGAAGGGTATTGGTACTGGATAGATTATATCTAAAGCACCTCCAAAAATTTCCCATGGTTCTTTATCCAGGATACCATTCTCAACAATAACAACAACAAAAATCTTTGACATAGAACTAAGCTCCTCAGAATCTGGTCAAAACTTCACCAGTTTAGGGCTCCTCCTTTCCAGGAAAAAGAAAACCAAATCCCTAGAAACAAGCACTTTGTTGTTATCCTACTGGGTCCCATCCCCAAAGCAAGGCACATGTGGATGCTTCATTAATCCTGATGACAGGAGGTGATTCTTGGAAACTCGTAATACTAACTTTGCATGGGGCAAAATGAAAGCTAACTGGAACTATACTCAAGGCATTCACAAGGTTTCATAAACAAAAGCCACAGAGAAGAGTGCAATTTATAATTACATTGGTCTTAAAAGCCTAAATAAATCAAAATTGAAAAAAAAAATGGGAAAAAAAGGCCTAAATAAAAGTAGCTTTCTATACCTGGTCAATAAATCACAGAATCTCAAAGTTGAAAGAGACCTTAATGGTCATCTAGCCACCCACCCCACATTCATGCTGGAACACATGTGACAACTAGGCTGAAGATTTGCTATCTCCTGCCTGAGATGGAAATTTTACAATTTATTTATATGTCCGAGCAAGGTCTGCTGATATGAGACAACTTGTGATTTCAGAACATAAGCTTGAGAGAATAAGGATTCTGCCCAGGATCTGGTTTGTTTTCAAATAGGCTTTAAGTAGCTAAAAAACTCAGATGACACCTCTCTTTCCTCTCCTCCTCTCTCACCCTCCCCATCTCTCCCTCTCCCCCCACCCCCTCTGCTTTATCTTCAGTCTCTACCTCCTACACAGCACTGAATCCCCTGTCTTTCTAGTTCCAAATCTACTTCTCCTATTACACTGTGATGCCTTTAACCTCTGAAAGAAATTAATAAACACAAATATTAATAAGAGTTGGATTTCTAAATAGGATGCTAGGCTGCTTCAAAAACCAAACTTAGGGGGCGCCTGGGTGGCTCAGTGGGTTAAAGCCTCTGCCTTCGGCTCAGGTCATGATCCCAGGGTCCTGCTCAGCAGGGAGCCTGCTTCTCCCTCTCTCTCTACCTGCCTCTCTGCCTACTTGTGATCTGTGTCTGTCAAATAAATAAATAAAATCTTAAAAAAAAACAAACTTAGGGGCACCTGGGTGGCTCAGTGGGTTAAGCTTCTGCCTT
Source organism: Lutra lutra (assembly GCF_902655055.1). Lineage (NCBI taxonomy): Eukaryota > Metazoa > Chordata > Mammalia > Carnivora > Mustelidae > Lutra > Lutra lutra. Next base: position 57,871,457 of record NC_062287.1, on the reverse strand, counting down.
CGGCTCACGTCATGATCTCAGGGTTCTGGGATCGAGCCCCTGCATCGGGCTCTCTGATCAGCAGGGAACCTGCTTCTCCCTCTCTCTCTCTTCCTGCCTCTCTGCCTACTTGTGATCTCTCTCTGTCAAATAAATAAAATCTTAAAAAAAAAAACCACCAAACTTATTAATATATAACTAATAAAATAAATGGGAATGTATCTAATGTGGCTGTGGTTAAAAAACAAACAAACAAACAGACAACAAACCTAACATTTTAACAGACTTCAAGAATTTAAGGACAGCTATTTCTCACATCTCAATTAATCCCTCCTAAAGAACCCAAAGAGGCAAGCATGTTCCTTCCAATTTTACAGACTAGAAGACTAGAAGAAAATGCCTGCTTCAAGGTCAACCTAAAGGATTGCAGAGCCAGAACTCAAATCTTCTAAATCCAGTGCTCTCTCCAGCACACCTCAACTACAACCTATACCTGTCATCAGTATGGTCCTTTATGTGTACAAAGCACTTATACACTTCTTGTTCAAAGGGTTTTTGCTACAACTAACTTGTAGTGTGGGCAAGGCAGATGCCATTTTCTCCATGTTTAAAGATGCTAAGTAACTTTAACAGCACTAGATAAAATAACAGCCCATGTATCTGGTATCATTGAGAAGTATGAAGAGTTCCTCACACAATTTTCCTGAAACTGCAATTTTAGGACCTTTAGGACCTCCCTTCAGGACCAAATCTTTTAAAAAAACCAAAACCCGGGCCCCTGGGTGGCTAAGTTGGGTTGCATGACTGCCTTCGGCTCAGGTCCATTGATCCCGGACTTCCAGGATCGAGTCCGCATCAGGCTCCCAGCTCACTTGGGGAGTCTGCTTCTCCCTCTGACCTTCTCCTCTCTCATGCTCTCTCGTCACTCATCTCTCTCAAATAAATAATAAAATCTTTTTTTTTTTTAGATTTTATTTATTTATTTGACAGAGAGAGATCACAAGTAGATGGAGAGGCAGGCAGAGAGAGAGAGAGGGAAGCAGGATCTCCGCCGAGCAGAGAACCTGATGTGGGACTCGATCCCAGGACCCTGAGATCATAACCTGAGCCGAAGACAGCAGCTTAACCCACTGAGCCACCCAGGCGCCCAATAAATAAAGTCTTTTAAAAAAAAATTTTTTTTTTTTTAAACCAAAACCCTATTTGCAACATAACTCTTCAAAACATATAAAATGGGTTAATCTTAACTTGGAAGTTAATGAATTTAACCAGCGACATTCACCATAAACATGAATAAACACTTGTATATACTGTGTTGGAGACTCAAACCTGACTAGACAGGCTTACAATCCTGTGGAGAAAGAAACATACCTTATTTCACCTTAATACAACGCCAAAGAACACAGACCTGGGCAGTGCTAAAAGGAAGGTAAGAGAACACTGAGCCGTCTAGTGGATACTAACAGTGACTTGTAAGAGGAACACCAGAAAGGCAGTGTCCTGAGCAGGTGAATGGCTTGTGTGTGCCTTTTCAAAAGATGAATCTGGCACAACACCGAGTCCAGAGGCACAACGGAGGTGATGGTGGCAAGTGCCGCGGCAGTAGGACCGAAGAAAAATGGTGTTACTTGAAAGGCATCATTGAGTAGACCCAAAGTTCTTATGAATTGGGGTGTGGGAATATAAAGACCTAGGATTCCTGCCTTGCTGAAAAGACTTCAGACCAGGAACACAGAAGTTACTGTTTTGGAGGACATGTGAAGGTCTGATTACTCAGGATGGATGATTAGGAAAACCTTACCAAGAAAGTAACATTTAAGCTGAGTACTTAATGTGTGAGTGGGAGGAGTAGCAATTCACCAAAGGAAAAGTAAAAAAAGAGCATTCTAGGGACATCTGGTCGGCTCAGTCAGTTAAGCGTCTGCCTTTGGCTCACATCGTGATTCCAGGGTCCGGGGATCAAGTCCCACATGGGGCTCCTTGATCAGCAGGGAGCCTTCTCCCCCCTCTGCCTGCCACTCCCCTTGCTTGTGCTCTCCCTCTCTCTCTGACAAATAAATAACTTTTTTTTTTTTGTTTCCTTAAAGAGAGCATTCCAGACAGAGAGAACAGCATGCACAAAGACAGAGTTCATTACATTTGAGAAATGGCATGCGGTTTTAGGAAGGTGTAGCAGATGATGAGGATAAGTAGTACTAAATTGTAAGGCGCTTACATCATACGAAAGAATTCAGATTTTATCCTGTAGGTGATAGGAAACAATCAAGGTTTCTAAACAGAGGGAGTAAAGGGGAGGAACATAGATCAGATCTATGTTCCAGCCTGTATGACGTACAGGCTAGAATGGTAAGAAACAAGGGGAAGGCGATATACCACAATGGCTAAGAGCATGAGGTCTGCAGTTAGACTGCCTAATTAAAATTCTGGCTCTATACCCTATGGCCCAGCAATTGCACTAGTGGGTGCTTACCCCAAAAGATACAAATGTAGTAATCCAAAGGGGCACCTGCACCCACTGCTTATAGCAGCAATGTCCACAATAGCTAAACTATGGAAAGAGCCTAGATATCCATCGGCAGATGAATGGATAAAGAAGATGTGGTGTATATATACACAATGGAATATTATGCAGCCATCAAAAAATGAAAATCTTGCCATTTGCAATGACGTGGATGGAACTAGAGGATAGGATGCTAAGTGAAATAAGTCAATCAGAGAAAGACAGTTATCATATGATCTCGCTGATACATGGAATTTGAGAAGGTAAAGGATCATCAGGGAAGAAAGGAAAAAATGAAATGGGATGAACCAAAGTGGGAAGACAAACCATAAGAGACTCCTAACCATAGGAAACAAACTGAGGGTTGCTGGAGCGGAGGGTGGTGGGAGGGATGGGAGGTTGCTCTATTTCAGACATATATCCCTACTTGCTTGGAACTTGCAAAATGGCCATTGGGGAGGCTATTGCTATGGTGAATCAAAGACCTGTCCCCCTGAAACAACTAATACATTATATTTTAATAAAAACATAAATAGGGGCACGTGGGTGGCTCAGTGGGTTAAGGCCTCTGCCTTCGGCTTGGGTCATGATCCTTGGTCATGGGATCGAACCCTGCATCGGGCTCCCTGCTTGGTGGGGAGCCTGCTTCTCCCTCTGCCTCTGCCTGCAGCTCTCCCTGCTTGTATTTTCTCTCTCTCTCTCTCTGTCAAATAAATAAATAAATAAAATCTTTAAAAAATAAATTAATAAATGTGATGTAGAGCTAAAAAAATAAAAATAAAAATAAAAATAAAATAAACATAAAATCCTATCTTTATCGCTTACTAGCTATGCAACCTTAAGCAGGTTATTTAACCTGTGTCCCCAGCCTCCCCATCTATAAAATGTTAATAGTAACAGTACTTTCTCAGAGGGTCATTGTAAAGATTTAACAAGACAGTATGTGCAAAGCATTAAGCACCATACCAAGCACAGAGAATAAATGTTAGCTGCTGTTAGAGGCTGAAAGTTCATTAGTAGGTTATATCCACGTGGTTTAGTGTTGTCCATGCTCTTCCTTCTACCCAGAGCTTTCTTTTCTCTACTCCTTCATCTAGTTAATTTTAACCAATCCTTCACATCTCAGCTCAACAAGTGTTACTTCCTCATATAAACTCACCCTAAGCACCTAGTTCCCAGTTCCATACTAGGTCAAGTTCCTACTATGCAGAGCACCAGAGTCTTTTCCTTCACAGCTCTCATAGTTTCTAATTACACCTTTTTGTATTTCTTTAACTTTTCTCCTAGTATCATATGTTCTACGAAATCAGATTGTGTGCTCACCATTGAATTCTTAGAACTTAGCACAATGCCTGACACATAGAACATGCTTGATAAACACTTCTTAAATGAATGAAAAGTTTTAAATTATATTTTAAAAGTAAACCCTCTTCAGGGGGCACCTGGGTGGCTCAGCGGATTGAGCCTCTGACTTCAGCTCAGGTTATGGTCTCAGGGCCCTGGGATGGAGCCCCATGTCAGGCTCTCTGCTCAGCGGGGAGCCTGCTTCCCCCTGTCTCTCTCTGCCTGCCTCTCTGCCTACTTGTGATCTCTGTCAAACAAATGAATAAAATCTTTTTAAAAAATAAATAAAAGTAAACCCTCTTCAGGATCAATCTTCAAATAGAACCCAAGATACAGATAAAAGTAGATGGTTTGAAGTGAAGGATGTTTGGAGCCCTGTCCCCTCCTGCCTCCACCTGATTCTTGAGTCTGTTCTCTAATTCTTTTTTTGTTTATTCTTCTGTTCTGTAATTTTATTAAGCTTTACAGAATGCAGCACGAAACCATTACTTGTTCCAAGCAAGTAGGGATATATGTCTGAAATAGAGCAGTGATTTAAAAAAGAGGAAGCAGGGGCGCCTGGGTGGCTCAGTGGGTTAAGCCACTGCCTTCGGCTCAGGTCATGATCCCAGGGTCCTGGGATCGAGCCCCGCATCGGGCTGTCTGCACAGCAGGGAGCCTGCTTCCCTTCCTCTCTCTCTGCCTGCCTCTCTGCCTACTTGTGATCTCTCTGCCAAATAAATAAATAAAATCTTAAAAAAAAAGAAAAAGAAAAAAGAGGAAGCAATAGTTTGAGAACTACTTATGGCAGGCCCTGATAATCAATTTCAAGTGAAGAATTAGAAAAGGAAAATTCTAGAAATACCTCTAACTTCCTAGCTTGCATGAATAAGTAGATGATCATATGTGCCAAAAACAAACAAGAATGTAAAAATGGGAACTTCATTCATTGAGCACTAGTATCAACCCTATCGGGCAAGTGCTATTAATACCCTCTTTCATAGAAGTTAAGAGATATTGAACAACCTGTCCAAAATCATGAGGCTAACAAGTAGCAGAATTAAGATTCAAACCCAGGTCTAGCTCACTCCAAACTTCATAATCTAAACCATCATGCCATAATGGCAGGTGGTTTGAAAGTCTGGTTTTAGACATGAGGTACCTATTGGACATACAATCAGAAAAACCCATAGCTGGTGCAAAATATGATTTGGGGCTAGAGATACAGATTTGGGTCACTTTTGAAACAGTGTAACTATAATCAGAAGAGGGTCTATGATAGGAACATGCTTGCTTAGTAGGTCTTTAATAAAGAGGTAGCATAGGGGCGCCTGGGTGGCTTAGTGGGTTAAGCCTCTGCCTTCCACTCAGGTCATGATCTCAGGGTTCTGGGATCGAGTCCCGCATCGGGCTCTCTGCTCGGCAGGGAGCCTGCTTCCTCCTCTCTCTCTCTCTCTCTGCTTGCCTCTCTGCCTACTTGTGATCTCTCTCTGTCAAAATAAATAAAATCTTTAAAAAAAATAAATAAAGAGGTAGCATATACATTTGCTATTGAAATTTGTTAATCTTCTGCCAAAGCCTCTGTCTTGCACAGCCCAGGGGACACCCACACTGAGAACTGATGGACGGACTCTGAGTGAAATTCCAAATCTCTGGAGATCCCTTGTAGGACCTTTATTATTATTTCCATTTGGGGAAATTTCAACAGAAAGCCAGTGACCATACCAATGTCAATTTAAAAGGAAGGTGGTTAAGAGAATGAATGTGGGGATCAAACATCATTTTCTCTCCTACGTCAGGTTCACATCATCTCCTGCTAAAAATGCCTAGCATCTGAGTATGGCTTCTTACCACAGACAGTGTTTCCCATCTACAAAGTATTTCACATGATCCTCACAACAGCTCTGCAAGGTAGACACTGTTTTCATTTTATCAAAGAGGAATGAAGTTCAGAAAAGTACTCTGCCTAATGTCACACAACTACAAAACAATAGGACCACAGTGCAACTCTGATCTTCTGGCTCCAAATCTGAAGCTCTTTCCAGCAGATTCACCCCAAGATAACTATAAGCCACCCACCCGCCTAGGAACCAACAGAGTCACCATCCCTACATACATTTTTGTTGTATTTAAAAAGAAAATATGGGCACCTGGTTGGCTCAGTCAGTTGGGTGTCGGCCTTCAGCTCTGGTTGTGATCCTGGGGTCTTGGGATCAAGTCTTGAGTCCTGCATTGGGCTCCCTGCTCAGCAAGGAGCCTGCTTTCCCCTCTCCTCCCCACTCTGTCTCTTTCTCTCAGAGCCTCTTTATCTCTATCTCCTCAGTGCTCTCTGTCACTGTCTCTGTCTCTCTCAAATACATAAATAAAATCTTTATTTAAAAAAAAAAAAGGAGAAAAAAGAAAACAGCAGGGGGATAATGACTGGACAGGGCTAACAGGAAGTTGGTAAATGTTATTTCTTGAAACAGCACTAATGACACAGGTGTATTCACTTTGTGACAAGTCATGAGCTACATTACTTTATGCATTTTTCTGTATGTATGTTTCACTTTAATTAAAAAAGCAAACACTAGGCAAAATTAAGATAGACTAATAAAAATTTGGGAAAGCTGGATGTCTCAGGGCTATATGTATATTTGCTTGACTTCTCAAGCAGCAGGTACATATAGGGCACCTAACAGTTAAGTAAGAATGCACAAAATCCTTGCACGCACAAATAATATATTCACCCACTTATTCACCCTTGCACACACAAATAATAAATATATTCACCCACAAGTCACCCATAATGACTAGGTGATGTGAGTGAATCTGATGGGATCAGGAGCACAGGAAGCCCAGTAAGGCACCAAGATTATAGTAAATGAAAAAAAAAATGGCATCTGAAAAGTGGAACTATCCTATACTATCAGTACAATAGTAAGATATCTCAATTTCAGAGACAAAGATGTGAAAAATGCCAATGACAATTTAAAGATGCCACCAATTATAAACGCCTCCTAATTTCAGAGTGTTAAAACATAAAAACAATGCAAAAAAGCATTTAAAAATAAACAAAATACAATGTTCTAATCTCTAAAGGTAGTTCAACCGTGAGATCATAGATCCTGGAGTGTTAGGGCTAGAAAGGACCTTGGAGAACCTTGTCTCGGGTACAAGCTCTTGATTTAAGAGATGGAGAGAGTGGAGCCCTGTTTAACAGTTGTTAAGTGACCTTATTAAATTAAAGCTCACACCCCAGAAAGTTAAGTACAAAGTTGGTTCTTTGACTCCTGGGATTACTACCCAGATACCTCCCTCTAAACCCGGGAGAAGATTTACATATTAACTCTATTTTTCACTTTCATAATTCTCTGCTTCATTAACTCAATAAAAAACTAAAAGCACCTCTTAAAAATCAATTAAGATGAAAAAACAGAAGACTTCCCCTCTTGCTTGAACAAGTTTATTTCCTTGTTCTCTAAAATCAATGAAGCAATACAAAATTAGATTAAAAAATAAAATTTGTAATCTCTCAGCCCATTTTCATTCCCCGCTGGGCCCTCCCACAAGATATGTTAACAGATTTTTTTCATGCCCCCTACAATGTAACTACAAATGTACTTTTTTTAAAGTTTTTTTTTTAAGATTTTATTTATTTATTTATTTGAGAGAGAGGCAGTGAGAGAGAGCATGAGCGAGGAGAAGGTCAGAGGGAGAAGCAGACTCCCCATGGAGCTGGGAGCCCGATGCGGGACTCGATCTCAGGACTCTGGGATCATGACCTGAGCCGAAAGCAGTCCGTCCAACCATCTGAGCCACCCAGGCGTCCCTACAAATGTATTTTTATATTTAAGGGGATTTTTTATTATTCTCCATTTTTGAAAAACTAGGTTTACAACTTCAACACTGCTCTGCAACTTGTTTTCTCACTTAATAATTTATCATGAATCCCAAGTGTCACTAAATAAAAAATTTTAACACATACTTTAAAAAATCTGAATAACAGTCCACATAAAGAACATAAAATAGTGTGTTCACATATTTTCCTACTGATGGACATGGCTATTTTCAATCTGTTACCATTTCAAACAATGCTGTAATGCATATCCTTATGCATATTTCTTTTTAAATTAAAGAAAAAAATTTCTATACACACACTTTCTAGTCATCCAATGTTTTGATTATTTCCTTTCTTGTCATCATCTCTGCCTTACTTGCTCACAGAATTTTCCTCAGGGCCTGGTGTGATAAAGGAGGGCAAAGCAACTTGGAGAATGTCAAGACAAATGACATGTGATACTCACTGTTGGTAAATTAGAATTGGCCTATCTTGGCTGCCTCTCTCAGCCACCTGAGCATACCACACCCCCACCCCCACCCAATACATGTGCTCCTTGTTCTGGTCTCAGCAGCTGCTTCCCACTCAACTGATGTGGGCAGAGCTGGCTTGTGGAATTAATCCTACTTTGTCACACTCCTAACCCTAGCAAATGCAGATAGGCCCACCAGCTATCCAAACAAGTAGGAAGAAGAATACAGTATCATTAGGAAATATTATAATACAGAAATATATAGAGTAAAATATAAAACTCCCCATTTACCAAACCTTAACCGACATTCACAATGGCAGTCCCCTCCTCAGAGTGACCACTGTTACAACTTTGTTGTAGCTTTTCCTAACGATGCACACACGTACACATGTGTGTATATAGAAAGAGATATGTGTATATGCATGTATGTGTGTGTGTGTGTATACACACACACACACACACGCATGTATGTAAGTAAAGAGACAAAGAGTGTGAGTGTGTTTGGTCTACATACCTGTAATTATATTGTATGATTTGTTTTGCAACTTGCCTTTTTCACTTAAAAATTTCTTTGACATGTTTCTATATTAGATTATAATGGATTCCTCATACTTTAAAAAGCTTTGGGGGGCCTGGGTGGCTCAGTCAGTTAACCATCTGGCTTCAGTTGGAGCCCCACATCAGGGTCTCTGCTCAGCAGGGAGTCTGCTTCTCTCTCTTCTCTGCCCCACCCCTGCTGGTGCACGCTTTCTGTCTCTAACAACAACAACAAAAAGTTTAAAATAAATAAATAAAAGAAAAAGCTTGAGAAAAATGCTATAGTTTTTGAACAGCTAGGCCTTCTCAACAATATTTCCCACTATCCAAAGGTCAACAAACTATGACCTACAGAGGTGAACAGAGTGGACCCTTGAATAACGCAAAGATAAGGGGTGCCAAACTGCTCAACACCCCCACCATCCTATATAGTTGAAAATCCACGCAGAACTTCTGACACCCCAAAAACTTAACCACTAATAGCCACTGTTAACTGGAGGTCTTACAGATAACAAACAACTGATTAACATCTATCATGTAAGTTATCTGTATTAATACTGTAACTAAACAATAAAGCCAAATAAAGTGTTACTAGGAAAATCATAAGAGAAAATACATTTACAGTACTGTATTTAATTTAAAAAAAAAAAAATCCCTGTATAAGTGGACCCATGCAGTTCAAACCCATTTGTTCAAGGGTCAACTGTAGCTGCAACTACACAGCCTACAAAGCCTGAAGTATTTACTACTTGGGTCTAAACAAAACAGCAACTTACACTGAACATCTAAAGAATAGTTTCTTTCTTTCTTTTTAAAGATTTTATTTATTTATTTGACAGACAGAGATCACAAGTAGGCAGAGAGGCAGGCAGAGAGAGAGGGGGAAGCAGGCTCCCCGCGGAGCAGAGAGCCCAATGCGGGGCTCGATCCCAGGACCTTAAGATCATGACCTGAGCCGAAGGCAGAGGCTTAACCCACTGAGCCATCCAGGTGCCCCTAAAGAATAGTTTCTTAATATAGATTGTTGTCCAACTCACAGTGGCTATTTTAGACAGTGAGGCTCATCTTAAACAAAATTTATATGGGGCACACAGTGGCTTGGTCTGTTAAGGATCCAGCTCTTGACTCTGGCTCAAGTCACAATCTCGGAGTCCTGTGTGGGGCTCCACGCTCAGCACAGAGTTTGCCTAAGATTCTCTCTCCCTCTGCCCCTTACCCCTTACATGCACATGCATGCACACTTCATCTCTCTCTCTCTTTCCAATAAATAAATAAATAAATAATAAAAACTATTAGTAAATAAAAATGGTTATCTCAGGATGCCTGGGTGGCTCAGTTGGTTAGGTGCCGGCCTTCAGCTCAGGTCATGATCCCAGGGTCCTCCAACTCCAACTACTACTACCAAATCCAACTACTCAGTGAGGAGCCTGCTTCTCCCTCTGCCTGCCACTCCCTCTGCTTGTGCTCTCTCCCCACTGACAAATAAAATCTAAAAAAATAAAATAAAAATGGTTATGTCAGCAGAATAGCATTAGGATAAAGGGTTAAGTGTAGGGGACTTAGTTATTTTATATATTACTTTTATAAATTTGTATAAAATTATTACAGTACTGTTTAAAATAGAAAAACTGAAAGCACTATAAAAATTCTCTATGATAGACTATTATACAGCCATTATAAGTATTTATAGTTTCAGCAACATTGTTTTTAAAAAGATTTTATTTATTTATTTGACACAGAGAGAGAGAGATAGCGAGAGAGGGAACACAAGCCGGAGGAGTAGGAGAGAGAGAAGTAGGCTTCCCACCAAGCGGGGAGCCCAATGCAGGGCTCAGTCCCAGGAGCCTGGGATCATAACCTGAGCCAAAGGCAGAAACTTAATAACTGAGCTACCCAGGGACCCCAACATTTTAAATTTATATGAATTTATACAATGGTAACTGGGAAGCAGAATACAAAATTATAGGTAATATATGACTTTGGACTATGCAAAATAGAAATACGTATAGGTACAGAACATTGAAAAGAAATACTAAATAAGTGATTTTCTCCAGATGGTGGGGTTATAGATAATTTTAGTTTTCTTCTTTATCCTTTCCTGTATTTTTCCAATTTCCTACAATGAATATATATACTATTTTTCAATCAGATTCAAAAAACATTTTTGGTTTCCAGTGTATAATCAAAAATTCACCCTTTCTGAGAAATATGTATAGGACTACACACAGGATTAGAGGAAAAGATGGGATTGGGAGGGAGACAAACCATAAGTGACTCTTAATCTCACAAAACAAACTGAGGGTTGATGGGGGGAGGGGGTTGGGAGAGGGGGGTGGGGTTATGGATATTGGGGAGGGTATGTGCTATGGTGAGTGCTGTGAAGTGTGTAAACCTGGCGATTCGCAGACCTGTACCCCTGGGGATAAAAATATATGTTTATAAAGCTGTAAAAAAAAAAAAAAAAAAAAAGGATTAGAGGAAAAGTAAGCAACCCACTAGAAAGACTGCACAAGATATATGCCTAAGAAAACCTTCATCTTTGGGGTGTAGAAAAGCTCAGCTGTCCCCCTAAAGGGACTATGCTGACCATTTCCTGCCTTCTTGCTTTTGGAGATGCTTTAGTAAACATTAACTGAGGAATCAAATTATATTGAGATGCCTGACAAACCTTATACGCTAAGGACCCAGGACCACCACCTTCTCAACCCTTAAATCTAAGACCTTACACTTAAAGAAAACAGATCAGGGTGCCTGGTTGGCACCGTCAGTTAAGCATCCAACTCTTAGTTTCGGCTCAGGCCCTGATCTTAGGGTCATGGGATCAAGCCCTGCAAGGAGCCCAAGCTTTGTGCAGAGTCTGCTTAAGATTCTTTCTACCTCTGCCCTTCCCCCCCAGTGTGCACAAGCATGTGCTCTCTCTCAAATAATTTTTTTTTTTTTAAAGAAAGAAACCAGACTAAGACCTAAGTAACATGGATTGGATCATGTTATTCCTCACATCAAAAACATTCAGGGGGGGGGGCGCCTGGGTGGCTCAGTGGGTTAAGCCGCTGCCTTCGGCTCAGGTCATGATCTCGGAGTCCTGGGATCGAGCCCCGCATCGGGCTCTCTACTCTCTCGGGGAGCCTGCTTCCTCCTCTCTCTCTGCCTGCCTCTCTGCCTGCTTGTGATCTCTCTGTCAAATTAAAAAAAAACAAAAAACAAAAAACAAAAAACAACATTCAGGGGGCCAAGCACTTGGGTGGCTCAGTTGGTTAAGCATCTGATTTTTTTTTTTAATTTTTTTTCTTTTTTTATTTGACAGACAGATCACAAGTAGGCAGAGAGGCAGGCAGAGAGAGAGAGGAGGTGGAGGCAGGCTCCCTGCTAAACAGAGAGCCCGATTCGGGACTCAATCCCAGGACCCTGAGATCATGACCTGAGCCGAAGGCAGAGGCTTTAACCACTGAGCCACCCAGGCGTCCCAAGTATCTGATTCTTGATCTCAGCTCAGGTCTTGATGTCAGGGTCATGAGTTCAAGCCTTACATTGGGCTGGACACTGGGCCTGGAGCCTAGTTAAAAAACAAAACAGGGTGGCTCAGTCAGTTGAGCAACTGCGTTCAGCTTGGGTCATGATCCTAGGGTCCTGGAATGGAGCCCCAGATAGGGATTCCTGCTCAGCAGGGAGTCTGGTTCTCCCTGTCCCTCTGCCCCTCCCCCAGCTACTACAGTGCTTTCTCTCTCATAAATAAATCTTTAAAAAAGGGGGGGGCACCTGGGTGGCTCAAGGGGTTAAGCCTCTGCCTTCGGCACAGGTCACAATCTCAGGGTCCTGGAATCGAGCCCCACATTGGGCTCTCTGCACAGCAGGAAGCCTGCTCCCCACCCCCTACTTGTGATCTCTGTCAAATAAATAAATAAAATCTTAAAAAAAAAAAAAATCAGGGTGTGTCTGGCTGGCTCAGTCAGAGGAGCCTATAACTCTTGATCTCTGGGTTGTGAGTTCAAGCATTATGCTGGGTGCAGAAATAACTAAAAAAATATATAAACTTAAAAAAAAATCGGAGGGTTGCCGGGGGGGAGGTGGGTAAGGAGAGGGTGGTTGGGTTATGGACACTGGAGAAGGTATGTGCTATGGTGAGTGCTGTAAAGTGTGTACACCTGGTGATTCACAGACCTGTGCCCCCGGGGCTAATAATACATTATATGTTAATAAAAAAATAAAAATTTATTAATAAATAAATAAAACTCAACAGCTAACTCCATTCAGAATAAAATCCATATCCCTTAACATGACACTTATAGTTAAGATCCAACCATCAAATTTCCTTTCCAGCCTACCTCCAGCTCCTAACTCTAAAATATCTTGTCTCAGGAATACTTCTCCCAAACATGCTCTGTGTATTTGCCCATGCTGTGACCTCCTCCAAAATGTTTTTTCTTTTAAACTTACTGAAGGCTTAAATTTACCTTTTATAACCTGGTTCAAATGCCTTCTCTCTTCAGAAGTTTTTGTTCTCCCATTTTAAAAACAACTGTTCTCTCTTCTTCATGTTCCCAGTATTGCCTGTTCCTCTACACACTTTATTCCATTCCTCTTTGGGTCTATGCTAGCCACAAATATGTTTCACTTGACTATGCTTCTGGAGAGCTGAAACCCCCTCATTCACCTACCAGCTCCATGTTAGCACAATGCTTGCACACAGTAGGTGCTAAATAATGTTGCCTGACTGAATGTCAACTGGCCCTAATGTAATGAATTCTTTCAGTAACGCAGCCAGTGAAGCCAAAGTGTCAATCCCTCTAATTTAAAGTCACCTACCTAGCATGAGTGACCAACAGGAAATGTCACAGGCCTGCCACTTTAAGGGGACTGGCAAACTGACTGTGTTTACACAATCCTAATTAAAACTAAAGGGCACTGAGGGAAAGAAGAGAAATAGGGAGATTAAGAGGTGTGGATTCTACAGGTCACCTCCTCCTCTGTTCGGAGCCCAAATCTCCCAGCCTAGGGCCTAGTGAGCTCACTAAGCAGCCTATTCTCTCCTTGAGGTCACTATAGGATCTAAGTGTCAAAAAGCAACTGATTAGGGCACTTTCTCTCCAGCAACTGGCTTTGCTCTTGGCCATTTAACTTCTAATTGTGGTTACCTGGGGCTTTTTCTAAATGAATCTCATTGCCCCAATCATTAAAAGAATCCCTTTAAAGAAAGACTTGAAATTAACCACAGCAGGGAACAAAGTCTCTAAATCTCCTAAATCACAATATCCACACTGTCCATTTGGATGAAATTCACCCCCAACTTCTTCAAACAAAAGGTCCTACCACCAAATGACTTCTATCAGGACCAGCATGTCCTGTGATTGTTTTTCAGGAGAAAGCTCCCAGTGCCTGCTTCCCATTAAACAGCTACTTCATGTTTGATCACTCAGCTATGACTGCCCGTAGAAAGTAAAATTACTGCAACTTAGGGGCTAAAAAGGAATTTCACTCCTACCCCCCTTATCTAATAGTCAAGCAACTTAAAACAAGTAGATACTTTCTGACCTCAAATCTCCTTACACATACCTATTTTCAGATCTAGAACTCTTAGTACGTAACTTTTTCAATACCAAAATGAGGAAAACAAGGCCTTGAGTAAGAAAGAATTGCAAATGACCATATAGTGACTTAGTGACATAATCTTTTGACCACATTGCCTAATACCTTATTCTACTGACTAGTTATCAACAAGAACACCATTTCCAGGAACAGATTCCGGGGTACACCAATCAGCCTATTTCAAATGCATTCAAGATAGGCTCTCTGCTTTCCCTCTTTCTATCCCCTCTGCCCATTCTCACCCTTTCTCAAACCCAACTGCTGACCAAAAAAAAAAAAAAAAAAGTGACTTGATATATAATTTTTCCCACAAAAAGACGAGCTACCAAACTATCTGGTTCAGCCCCACCATGCAACGGGTGCTGGCATGCTGGTGTGCAGTGGGTGCTACAGCCAGAAGAAACTGTGACTGAGTTTTCTGGAGATGACTGCTAACAACCCCTCATCTACGGTGTCCTACAGCAGCACATTCCAATCCTTTTTGGTCCTCAAATCACATTTGTGATTTGGGAGGACTACGATGAGAAAGGCAAATTTTCTTACGCTATCTAGTCACCATGGCCTAGAAGCAAGCAAAAATGCAGTGAGTATAAAGGAAGTGACACCTTTTTAAACAAACATTTCCAATCTTATTAAATCAAATGAAAACTGTAGTCAAAACAGTCTCTGCAGAAAGTTATTAACTTATTCTAACAATATTACCATCACTCAAAATATTTATAAAACACTCCTTTGGAAACTGCCTTTAAGATCTACGCCACATGAAGACACACACAAAAATTAAGTCTTACTGTTTACATGTCATTCTTCACCAAAAAATGTACTGCCTTGTTTCACTCTTTGGCTCACAGTATCTTTTGGCTGTCTCCTAAACCTGAATCCACTAAGCAAGAGTGATGATTTGCTACTTCTGAGGATATTCAAAAGATTGGCTTAGAAACCAAAAATATTCTGAGCATTGGCAGCCTCACCAGAATAAATACAAAGGCTGAGAACACAATTACTCTCAGGACAAACTTACAAATATTAAGTGTCCTGAAACTACAACTAAGGGGACAAGATATATGCAATATATGTCACATATTAATTGTATTACTTTACAATCACACATTATAAAATCATATATTTTGACCCTGGAAGGAATCTTCCAGATCATATAATCCAAACTTTTCATTTTTACCTATGAGATCACTCAGTGCACTGAGGTTAGGCAATTTGTCTCTGGTAACATAACTGGTTAGCAACAGTCAGGACTAGAAACCCAGTCACCCTAACTTCTAGCATAATCCATAAATATATACTAATCCATACTCCTCCCTCTTCTGTGTTTCTCACTGCTGTCTTTTATTTTATTTATTTATTTATTTTTACTGCTGTCTTTTAAAGTGAAAGGAAATAACTTGGGACACTCAAATACATCACAATGGTTCTGAAACCAGTAGCTGAGAAATGATGGCTTAAGACCAGGATATCTTGGGATGCCTGGGTGGCTCAGTCAGTTAAGCCTCCACCTTCAGCTCAGGTCATGAACCCAGGGTCCTTGGATCCACATCCAAGGATCCACATCCTTGGATCCACATCCCAAGCAAGGAGGGAGCTTGCTTCTCCCTCTGCCTGCTGCTCCCCCTGCTTGTGCTGTTTGTCTCTCTGACAAATGAATAAATAAAAACTTAAAAAAAAAAAAAAAAAAAGACCAGGATAGCTCTCTGTAATCACCCCTATGGGTATGAGCCATTGTTCAGTATGTAGCTCACAAGAGTTCTGGATAATCTACCTCAGAGCAGGGGTCAATGAAAACCTCTGGACACCTCCCTCCACACCCCACAAATACACACATTAAAAATATGTCTGTTGAACCTCTCTTCCTGCCTCCTGCAGTAAGCCATGTGCTTCAAGTAACTGAAAGAACATTACTATGAAGAACATGAATCAGGGAAAAAATAGTAAAGCTTCTGTTCAGGAAAAAGCTGATCTATGAAAAACCAGAGAGGGCAGGAACCATCTTGAACTTACCTCCTCGTAGACAGCTTCCTCAGGCCTGGACAAGAGATCCCTGGCAGTCTGACTTAGAATTAGCATCTAGCCAGGGAAGGGGCAAAGAGACAGGAATGCTTGTTCATTCTCCCATCCCACCCACTGTTGGTCAGCTCAGCCTCATATCATCCTGGGCAGCTCCAGGGTTCTATAGATCAGACAGCAACCGGAAAGGAAGCCACACAGCCTAGGTCAACGGGGTGAGTCAGTCGCAGAGCAGGAAGAGTCAGTGGAGCAGAAATTCTGGCCTCCTGTGGCAAGATTGCCAAATATAAACCACACCACAGCACACCACACCCCCACCCCCACTCCCTCTGGTCAGCACTGGGAAGACTCTGCTCTATTAGGATTCTGGTCTCCAAACCAGAAAAGGTCCTTTCTCGGGAGGCTCCATACCATGCTCATATCCAAGTGTTTCTCCTACTCAAAAACCTTCTATGGCTTTTTTCTGCCTAAAGCATCATACTTAAATTATCTGGCTTAATTTTTTAAATCCTCCATTATATGGCCTTAAGTCATTTATTCAACCTATTTCCCACTATTCCAGTGTATACTCTGAACTTATCAAGCCAGTCTTCCCACTTCTCTCTGCATTAGCCTCTCTCATTTCCATGCCTTCAGTTATCCAGCAGTGGTAAGTTCAAATACCTTCAGGAGTCAGACAGGTAAAAGAAATGGATTCTCCAGTGGAGCATATGGCAAAAGCCCAAGTGTTATCCCCATCTAAAAGCATTCAAATATTTTAATTCAAATATTTATGCAATACTTCACCTTGAGCATTACAATGACCTCTTAGATGGTTATTAATATTCTTTCTAGCTTGCAAGTAAAGAAGCTTTCCCAAGGTTAGGCAGCTGGCAAAAGGCTGGGCATCATCTCTGAATCGAAAGCAAGAGCTCTAAAGTTGAGGATTCCCAATAGTACAAATACCACAGAAGATACAGAGCTCTAAAACTCTGAAAAGGAGGGGTGCCAGGCTGGCTCAGTCAGTTACATGTCTGACTCTTGATTTTGGCTCAAGTCATGATCCCTCGTGAGACTGAATCCCACATCAGGCTCCACCCTCAGCATGGAGTCAGCTTGGAATTCCCTCTCTTCTGCCCCTCCCCCTAACTTGCACGCTCAATATCTTGCTCTCTAAAATAAATCAAATCTTTAAAAAATACATAAATAGGGGCGCCTGGATGGCTCAGTGGGTTAAAGCCCCTATCTTGGGCTCTGGTCATAATCCCAGGGTCCTGGGATCAAGCCCCGTATCGGGCTCTCTGCTCAGCAGGGAGCCTGCTTCTTCCTCTCTCTCTGCCTGCCTCTCTGCCTACTTGCGATCTCTGTCAAATAAATAAATAAAATCTAAAAATTTTTAAAAATTAAAAAATATATAAAAATTAAAAATACATAAATAGGGGCACCTGGGTGGCTCAGAGGCTTAAGCCTCTGCCTTCAGCTCAGGTCATGGTCACAGGGTCCTGGGATCAAGCCCTGCATTGGGCTCTCTGCTCAGCAGGGAGCTTGCTTCCCCCTCTCTCTGCCTGCCTCTCAGCCTACTTGTTATTTCTCTGTGTCAAATAAATAAATAAAATCTTCTAAAAAAATACATAAAAACTCTAAAGAGGAAATTCATTTTCATGATATACAACCTTAATAGTGGGATAGGAAACCCAAATAGCAGCTTATCTAACCATACTCCAATTACCTCAAACTCTATCCACGTTCCTGCCAAAGTCCTTCCTAGTTATTCCAGGTCCTGCTGAGTTCCCTCTTCTCTCAGTTCCTGCTGGGCTTACAGACTACACAATCGTGTGCCAAATTATATATGGTCATGCAAAACTGAATACTGAGTCCATGTGTTAGTCCTAATTCACTAATCACACTACTGCATTAACCTACATAGTTCTAAAAATCTTAACCTGAATCTAATCAGGAGAAAACAATCATACAAATCCAAATTAAGAAATATTCTGGGGGCACCTGGGTGGCTCAGTCGGTTAGGCATCTGGCTCTTGGTTTAGGCTCAGGTCATGATCTCAAAGTTGGGGGATCAAGCCCAACATGGGATCTGCACTCAGCATGGAGTCTGCTTTGGATTCTCTCTCTGTCAAATAAATAAATAAAATCTTTAAAAAAATATATTCTGCAGGAGCCTGGGTGGCTCAGTGGGTTAAGCCTCTCCCTTCGGCTCAGGTCATGATCTCAGGGTCCTGGGATCGAGTCCCGCATCGGGCTCTCTGCTCAACAGGGAGCCTGCTTCCTCCTCTCTCTCTCTCTCTCTCTGCCTGCCTTTCTGCCTACTTGTGATCTCTCTCTGTCAAATAAATAAATAAAATCTTAAAAAAAAAAGAGTTAAAAAAAAATATATATATATATTCTGCAAAAGTATAACCTAAATTCTTCAAGGATGTCAATACTATGATAGAAAAAAAATTTAAGATTAAGAGATTAGAGAACTGTTCAACGGGTATGACAAAATCATGGCAACTAAATGTAAGCACGATCCTTCAATGAAGATTGATTTGAAAAAAGTCTATAAAGGACATCACTGGGAAAATTTGTGAAGTCTGAACAAGCACTATACATTGAATGTACTGAATCAATATTAAATTTCCTAAGTGCTAACTGTATTGTGGAAGACAGTCTTGTTTTTAAGAAACACTGCTGAAATATTTAGAATGAAGTAACATGATGTTCACATGTAACAGTCAAAAGTGTCAGAAAATGAAGGATAGAGACAAATGCAGCAAAGTGTTCACAATTGGTGAATCTAGGTGAACAGTGTATTTTTTATATTTTTCTTATAAAGTATCTATAGGTTTGAACTTATACAAGAGTGTATAAATATTTATTATTCCTATAAAGAATCTGTAGGTTTGAACAGCTGGTGAGGAAGAAATTACTGTATTACACCCTTCTTTGTATACTCAGCTCTTTGAGAGATAAAAGAGGCACTCATTGGGGCGCCTGGGTGGCTCAGTGGGTTAAGCCTCTGCCTTCGGCTCAGGTCATGATCTCAGGGTCCTGGGATCGAGCCCCGCATTGGGCTCTCTGCTCAGCAGGGAGCCTGCATCCTCCTCTCTCTCTGCCTGCCTCTCTGCCTGCTTGTGATCTCTCTCTGTCAAATAAATAAATAAAATCTTTAAAAAATAATTAAAAAAAAAAAAAGAGGCACTCATTACTTATTTGCTCACTACCTAAGGCAACTGAGCTTTGGAGGTCAACAGCCAACCAGAGTCAACTTTGCAATAGTTCATAAGGGGTACAGAGGCAAACTCTAAAGGAACAAGAGTTTTCCCTCAAACTCACACCATCACACCACAGGAAGGATAGAAAAGGAGGTAATAAAAGCTATTATTACCTCATCCTTCACTGAGGCCATCCAGCAGTCAGTGACACTTGACAAAAGCCCACTTACAGGGCAGAATACAGTTACTACCCATACAAAGGACCAAGAGCTAGGGTCACATTGCATCCACCTTGCCACAGGGCACCAAAAACTTGACAGCGTGCAAAACAAGTGTCTCTGGCCAGTCACAGGAAGGCACCCAAGTGGTCAAATAAATACACCTGAAGTCTTTACTCCTCGCCATATAAAACAGTCCTCAGATGCAGTAAGGCAGAAGAAATCTGCAAGGCTGAATCACTGGCATTTCCTGCACTGGCTTCAAAGAAATCAGCCCTTAAATAGGACGGAAAGGGCAGCTGACACAGCTGTCAACAGAGGCCTCAACCCAGGAGCATGCTGTGCAATATGCTCTTTCCCTTCTACAGCCACCAGATCATTTTACTTCTGCCTAGTGGTCCCTTATTAGGGTGACTGACTGCCCAATGGCCAACCCTTAACCTTGACTCTCTCCTCCTCTCACTGACAGCCAAGATATTGCCCTTTCCAGATAGCTCCTCCACTAATTTAGCAGAAAGAATAATCAAGACTATTCCCTCCCAAACTTCCATCAACTGAAGGCCTGTAGTGGTATAACATAGAGCTTGCTTCTCAAACTCTACCATCTTTAGCATTTTTACCAAAGACAGAGTGAAAACATATAAAGCCTGCTTGTCAACTTTGGAATTATAAACTATGAAGGACAGAAAATACAATATTTTTAGATTTGTTCTGGCAAAGATCTCAACACCAAAAGCAACCTTTCGTTACTAAAGCAAGCTCATACCAAACTTTGTAACCAAGCTTTCATTACCAAAAGCAACACAATACAATTTAATGAGATTAAATATAAAGGCTTGCATTCACAGTAAAAGAAATCAGCCAAACTAATACAAGATGGTAGAGACCTGGTACAGCAGTTCATATTTAAAAGGCTGCCTTTGGGGTAGGGGAGGTAGCAGGCTGCCTCTAGTGGGAGGTGGAGGAGAGGCTGTTATGCTCTCAATGAACCATGAATGTAACAGAGCTACAGAAAACACAATGCAGGCTTGGGTTGTGTGACAACTCTGTGCTCCACCTTTTAAAGAGCAAAGTCAGAGTATATGCAGTGAAGAATAACAACAACTGTGGTGAAAGGTCTAAAAGTCATGTTGTAGCAAATGTGAGGGAAGAGCTACAGAAGTTTAGCAGTGAAAACGTGAAAACTTTTCAATATATGCATGCTTGTCATGCACGTGAAGAGAAAAACCTATGCGTTCTCTTGCAAGAAGAAGAAACCAGAACTACTGAGCAGAAATTATAGGAAGATAGATTTGGGTTGGACATGGGGAAAGACTTTCAGCATAATTAAGAAATTAAGAATGGGGGGCACCTGGGTGGCTCAGTGGGTTAAGCCTCTGCTTTCAGCTCAGGTCGTGATCTCAGGGTCCTGGGATGGAGCCCCGCATCCATCGGGCTCTCTGCTCAGCAGGAAGCCTGCTTCCCCCTCTCTGCCTGCTTCTCTGCCTACTCGTGATCTCTCTCTGTCAAAATAAATTTAAAAAAATAAATTTAAAAAAAAGAAATTAAGAATGGGGATTATAAAGACAACTATCATATGATCTCCCTAATATGAGGAAGTGGAGATGCAACGTGGGGGGTTTGGGGGGTAGGAAAAGAATAAATGAAACAAGATGGTATCGGGAGGGAGACAAACCATAAGAGACACTTAATCTCCCAAAACAAACTGAGGGTTGCCAGAGGGAGGGGGGGTAGGGAGAGGGTGGTGGGGTTATGGACACTGGGGAAGGTATGTGCTATGGTGAGTGCTGTGAAGTGTGTAAACCTGGCGATTCACAGACCTGTGCCCCTGGGGCTAATAATACATTATGTGTTAATAAAAAATAAAAAAATTAATAAAAATAAAATAAAATAAAATGAATGGGGGTTATAGAACCCAGAATGCTTGGATCAGAACACCAACTCCACTACTTACAAACTGTATGACTTTGAGATTACTTGACTTATTTGTGGCTCAGTTTATTTGCCTGTTAAAGGAACAGTAATAATGGTAGTATTTACCTTAAAGAACTTTGGGAAGCAGTTCATGCAAGGTGCTTAGAATAGTGCCTGGCTCAGAGTATATACTGAGAAAAAGAAAAAAAAAAAAAAAAAGAACGTAGCTATTGCTGTGACTGTTGATATGACAAATCAGATAACCTGAAAATCCTCCTACTAAATACACCTGGAAATGGTTGGGGAAATACAATAAATGTCCTTTTAGATTATGCCAGTTAAGTTATCGTCTCTCCGCTCCACCTACCCTGTTATACTCTGCTCTGTGACATTGGGGCTTGGACTCTGCCAACCCCATTTCACCTTTGCCAGCTGGCTCACAGTTAGGCTCTGTCAATAGGAGATGCTAAAGGGAAAATGGAAAGCAGGAACTTCCTCCTTCCTACAGCGTGCTGTTTCTTGACAACAGCAGTTGGTTCCTTCCCACATCTTTCTGAACTCCCAGAACCAGCCTCATGGCACCCCTCCGAGGCAACAGCACCAGCTGGGCAGAGCTCAAGCAAACCTGGCTCCTTAGGCCCTTCCCGGGAGCACCTAAGAAACCAGCAGCACCAGGCAACACCCTGTCTGCAGAGAATCAGGGCGTAGTCCTCCAGATCCCTTCAGACTTCTATGCTCTGATAATTCCAACTGTTCCTCCCTTTGTTTCTGTCTTAGATGAGGTAGCTATTTAATGCAGTTACTACATCAAACTCAACTTTAAGATTCCCTTTTGCTTGTTCAGCCCTCCCACAAAGGTTTAAACTAATTCCATTTACTGAGTTCACTCTTAAAATAGCTATGTGTGGTTTCTACTTTCCTGCTTGGATCCTAACTGACACACAGATACACTGACCTCACAAGAAAGTAAGGGAAATTCCAGGAACAGTGTGACCTGACAGCATAGCTGTGCTAGCTGTGTAAAGAATTTATAACCTCCTCATTGTCCAAGAGACAGATTTTGAGCCTACTAAGAACAACTGATATCCTTGTATTAAGGCTGAGGCAGTCAATAAAAAGACCGGGAAAAAAAAAATCTGTCCACAGGGAAATAGGGAAGCTTATCTTGTTCACCTAGTGAAGTAGGACGAAAAACCCTCCTAGGAATTCAAAACCATAGTTGTTTTGTGGCCTAAGCTTGTGGCCTGGAAATCTGTATTACATACATTGGTCCCAGGCTGGGAATAGCCTTGAGTGTCCAACAGAAGCAATAACAAAGTTCTCCAGGAGATACAATGAATGGCCAATAAATATGTGAAAAATGTTCACCATCATCGTTAACAGGAAAATGCAAATTAAAACCACAATGAGATACTACTACACCTCCATGAGAATAGCATATATTAAAAGGCCAACAATACCAAGTTTGGGTAAGAATATGAAGCTGGGGGCTCCTGGGTGGCTCATTCAGTTTAGCATCTGTCTCAGGTCATGATCTCAGGGTGGTGATATCCAGCCCTGTACTTGCTAAATCAGCTTGAGATTTTTCTTCCCCTCTCCCTGCTCAAGCATGATCACGTGCACGCACATGCTCTCTCTCAATAAATATATAAATAAATACAATCTTTAAAAAAAGGGAACATGAAGCAAATGGAGCTCTCACATACTACTAAAATGGTACCATCACTTTGGAAAACTGGCAATTTCTTAAAAAGTTAAATACAACTGCCATACAACCCAGTCATTCCACTCTGAAAAGAAAAAAATATACAAATGCTCAAAGATTTGTACATGATTGCTCATAGCAATTTAATCACAAGAGCTAAAACCTGGAAACAAAAGTCCAACAACAGAGAATAATAAAATTACATGATATAACCATACAACAGAATACTATGTAGCAACAGAAAGCCACAAATTACTGATATATGCTGATATATATGATATATACTGATATAAATGGATAAATCTCATATGTATTATGCTATGTGAAAGAAACTAGGCCCAAGAATATGCACTATATGATTTAACTTACATGAAATTCTAGGAAATGCAAATTAACAATAGTTCCTGAGAGGGGCACCTGGGTGGCTCATTCGTTAAGCACCTGCCTTTGGCTCAGGTCAGGATCCCAGAGTCTCAAGATGGAGTCCCATGTCGGGTTCCCTGCTCAGCGTGGAGTCTGCTTCTTCCTCTCCTTCTGCCCCTCCCCTACTCCTACTCTCTCTCAAATAAAATCTCAAAAAAAAAAAAAAGTTCCTGAGCCAAGGTGAAGGGAAATATGGACTGCAAAGAAACATGCAGAAACTCTGAGGAGTGACAGAGCGGCTCTGTATTTTTTTTTTTTAAGATTTTTATTTATTTATTTGACAGACAGAGATCACAAGTAGCAGAGAGGCAGGCAGAGAGAGAGGTGGAGGCAGGCTCCGCGGCTCTGGTATTTTGATTGTGGCAGCTTTTTATAGGTATATACATCTGTCAAAACACTTTTACTTTAAACATAGCTTATTGTACATAAATTATGCCTAAGCAAAGTTGACTTAAAAGAAAATTGTGATCTGTCAAATAAATAAATAAAATCTTAAAAAAAAAAAGAAAATTGGGAAAAAAGAAAGAAAGAAAATAAACTGCTCTTGGTAGAATTGACCTCGACCCAAGCTACATAGGACTACCACAGACAACGCCCCTTTGAATGTGACCTTACAATCCAAAACTACTACATACGTGTGGAAACTATTCATTATGGGCAAGAGTCAGTTAAAACAAATCCCTATAAACTTCAGAAAAACATGATAGAGACTATAAGTTTATCTAAAATTATTATATGAGTTGAGGGGCGCCTGGGTGGCTCAGTGGGTTAAAGCCTCTGCCTTTGGCTCAGGTCATGATCCCAGGGTCCTGGGATGGAGCCCCACATCAGGCTCTCTGCTCCGCGGGGAGCCTGCTTCCTCCTCTCTCTCTGCCTGCCTCTCTGCCTACTTGTGATCTCTTTCTGTCAAATAAATAATAAAATCTTAAAATAAATAAATAAAATAAAATTATTATATGAGTTGAAAACATGAGATAAAAACAAGATACCATGGAAAACAAAGAAGCATATTTAACGTGAACTAGATAGTACTTCTAAAAATGAAAAGTTAGCTAATGAAGATAAGAACTCAGGGCACCTGGGTGGCTCAGTCAGCTGAGCAACTAACTGGCTCTCAACTCAGGTCTTGATTTCAGGGTCATGAGATTGAGCTCTCATCAAGCTCTGCACTGGGCATGGAGCCTGCTTAAGATTCTCTCTCCCCCTCTCCCTCTGCCCCTCCAGCCCTTAAAACACACACACACACACACAAAGTAAATTAGTTCAAGCTGAAAAGTAAATTAGTAGGCTAGGAGATAGATTTAAAGAAATTACCAGGGGCGCCTGAGTGGCTCAGTGGGTTAAAGCCTCTGCCTTCAGCTCGGGTCATGATCCCACGGTCCTGGGATCGAGCCCCGCATCGGGCTCTCTACTCACCAGGGAGCCTGCTTCCTCCCTTCTCACTTCTGCCTGCCTCTCTGCCTACTTGTGATCTGTCTGTCAAAAAAATAAATAAAATCCTTTAAACAATTAATAAATTACCAGAGGTAACACAGAAGGAGATGGAAATCATGAAAGATAAGAAGAGATGTGGAGGACAGAATAAAAAAGTCCAACATAAGTTAAATATGGGATCTGAGAGAGGTACTATTTAAAAAGGGAATGACTACAATCTTTTTACAAAATTTATGCAAGGTATGAAATCTCGATTGAGGAACCACTATAAGTTCCCAGTAGGATACAATTAATCCACAGCATGTAATGAAACTGCAGAACACAAACAATAAGATCTTTAGAACTACCAGAGAAGGGGCGCCTGGGTGGCTCAGTCATTAAGCCGTCTGCCTTCGGCTCAGGTCATGATCCCAGGGTCCTGGGATGGAGCCCTGCATCAGGCTCCCTGCTCAGAATGAAGCCTACTTCTCCCTCTCCCACTCCCCCCGCTTGTGTTCCCTCTCTCACTGACTCTCTGTCAAATTAAAAACAAAACAAAACAAACAAACAAAAAAACCAACTTTAAAAACTACCAGAGAAAAATGCAGGTTACCTGCAACAAAATGATAGTTAAATTGTGAGCACAGTTCTCAAAAGTAACAACAAAAAGCCAGAATTTCAGTAAAATAACATATTCAAAGTGCTGAGAGAAAATAATTGGAAGCTTAGTACCCAGCTAAACTATCAAGACTGAAGAGAAAAAAAAGATGTTTCCACACAGAGTGTTTAACACTAACTGACCCCTCACTGAAGAAAACATCTGAAGGGTATATTCATCTATTTACACAAAAGGAATAAATGCAAGAAAGAATGGTGAAAAAACAAACAGTAAGCATAGAAGGATAAAATGAAATAATCAATGACAGCACAAAAACATAATACTGTTAGAATACAATAACAATTATTATTACTTAGAATTGTTCAATATTGAAATGAATTGCCTTTGGGAGTGGTCCCATCTTTGGAAGTGCTTATTTTGAGTTCAGACAACACCTTTGATATGTTCAGTATAACAGTGGGTAAGAAGCTGAAATAAATGACCCCCAACATACTTACTGACCATCGGGTGTTATCAATCAGACACAGCTGTCAACATATTCTCCAATCAGCCCTGTTTAGCCACCTGTGGCAGGGCTTTTCACCATCCTAATAGTCCTAGAACTCAACTACTAGTTCAAGGCATTCTTCTCACTCTCATATTCCATAAATAAAAGAGAATATTCTAAATAGAAATGTTTTTATATGAGCTTTCAGGTAAGATCTCCTAGCTTTGGGGAGCATAGCTCTGGCATTAGATTAAGAATCAATCATTAAATTAGTCATCATTTGCTTGAACTTGGGCCAAGAAAAGAGTACTTGGAAGCTTTTACATAGAATTATGTGCTTCTTCCTCTACAAGGAGAAACCATTCAGGAACAGAGAGGGAGGGAACACATATACTCATCCCTGCTGATGGAATGCTACCTTACTTGGTCTGAATGTTCCCTCTGAGTTCCCATATATTCACAGCAGTAAAGATCTTCACACGGTAGCCCTAATTCCCTTATCATCAAGGTTTCTGCCCATCACAGAATAACAGTTTCAAGAACTTTGGAAATATGGGACCAGGAACAGACACTAGAGAGATGGAAACACGGATTAAAGGGAGTAACTATCACAGTTTTAGAAGGCAGTTCCATTCCAGGCAAAAGATAGACTACCGAGGTTCAAAAGCACATTAAATGGAGATGGGCTCCTATTTTCTTTTCAGTCCATGAAAGCTCATTCATTTCAAAGCATACATTAAGAGCCAGGACATGTTTCACTCATACCTGCCTAGGCATCAGGATAGGGGACAAAAGACACTGTCTATCTAGAAGGACAAACATGCACTCTTCCCATACCAGATGAGCAGCACTCCCCTGGGGCGTAGCAAGAGAGGACACCCAGAGGAGGCAGCATGAAGCCAGTTACGCTCTTTCCCACCCACAACCTTCACACAGTAACTTACAGTCATGTATTTGTACACTCCAAGATGCTTCCATGAAACAACTTAACTGATTTGACCCTCAGAACCACCCCCAAAAGTAGGTAAGGCAGGTAAGTTATTGTTAACGTATGCGAAGTGGGGCTCAAAATAAATCAGGTGACCCGTCCAAGAAAACGCGCACCCCTTACCCCCCACTCCTTATTTAACCCAACCATGCACTAGCTATGTAATCCTAACCAAGTAAACATTATAAAATACCTCCGCTTCCCCATCTGTAATAAAGGATAATAGGACAATTAGGAATGTTTAAAAAATGATCCACGTCAAGGGTGTGGTACCAATGCCTGAAACGTAGCGGGTACTACGTTTACTACTAGTATTACTACTGCTATTGTTAACAATAATAGGCGGAGACTTCCCTGGGACCTCTGGGTCACAAGCATTTCACGAACACGCACTAGCCGCCCCCTTCCCTCCCCGCGCCCTGGTCGTAGACAGAATTCCACAGACACGCCCCCAAACAGACCCTCCCCCTAGGCACGCCGGCACCTCCCCCACACCGGACATGCCCCCCTCCTCACAAACCTTACCCCCGATAGATTCTCCCCAGTCAGTGTAGGTTATGAAGGAGGCCTTCCGCTCGCACCCGCCTCTCCAGCACCCCCTTTAGGCCCCGGCATCCCTGCGGGCGCCCGGATTGAACGCCAGCCGCAGGCCCGCGCCGGTTACCTGGCCGCGCGCTCCCGCTCCGCCTCACGCTTCCACAGGATCGGGTTTGTCGCGGGCTCGCGCCAGCGCTGTGAGCGCACAATTAGTTTAAACTATGGCCCCGCCCCCTCGCGCCACCCTCTGATTGGCCCCGGTCGTCAGGAGTCTCACGCAAGGGCACGCTTCGGGACCCGGGAAAAGGAAGTGTGAGGACCACTGGGAAGAGAGAACGGGCGTCACGATTTCCGGACCCGGGCCGGGACTTGAGAGAAAGAAAACTACAAATCCCAGCACGTCCCGCGGCTTTGGAGCCCCGCCCCTAGCGAACTACAGCTCCCGGTAGGCATCGCCGCAGCACTTACGGAGTGTGGACGGGATTCGGTGGTGAGGGTAGTTACCATGGAGTTGGCGCTGAGGTAGTGGGACGCCGAGGCTGGAGGGAAAGCAACTGCGGGTGAGTCGGGCGGGAAAACAAGGAAAGTCGTTCTAGGGAACCATTCGCTCTCTGGAGAGATTAAGGAATTTCCTTTTCGGGGACCTGAGAAACCCCCCGCACACACCCCTTACCCCCTTTCACAATGAAGAAGACACGACATCCATACGGAATGGACCAGGGGAGGGAAGGGGAACGAGATACATACCCACACGGATTTGGGGGCGCTTAAGAACATTTTCTGTCACAAACCTGGGACCCCCTAATACGGATGCCTCAAAACCCTGACAGTGGAAAATCAGAAATACCCTCAGAAATGGGTTGGTTTTTCCTGTGATGATGAACTGAGACGTCTTCAAGACATGGAAGTAGAATTAGAGTAAATCGCACGCCCTAGCACTGGAGATGTATGAGGCTTGACTTGTCTCTTTCCTTACAGTCAGGAAGATCCCAGGGTACAGCCTCCTCCTCAGGGTCAGCAGCATCTGCCCACACACACGCGTTAGGGGTCCTGTCCCTAAATTACTTCTTCTCCCTACACCTCCCCTATGGTCTGCTTCTCCTAGCTCTGTGGTTAGAGTCTGATTCCTTTTTGCAGTCTTCATGACAGATTATATTAGGCAACTTAGCACATTCACATTCAGTCTCTCTTTTGAGTTTTGAGTCAAGGATATTTATCCCCATTTTACAGATTGGAAAACTGAAACCCAAAGAGGAACAGAGACTTGCCCAAGGCCACACACCAAATCGCTTAGGACCATACCCCAATTTGCCAGTTTCCAGCCAAGTCACTAACTTGAGTTTACAGCCTGTTTAGCTTAAGGACTTGTTCCAAGGAGTAAACTGCCCTAGAACAGCAGCTAGGTTGAATCTTGGACTTCCCTGTGGCACCTGGGAATAAAACCTCCCAGAATACACTAGATTATGTGGCCGACTTTTCATGACACTTTGATTTTTGTCCCACCTATAGCCCATAAACAGAAATCCTCTCTAGGCCAGGCCATTCAGACTCCTATCAGATCTTATCTGATTATTCCTCAAAACCTCCTGTGCCATCATACTGCTGCTTACCTGAGAGTAAGTAGAGAGGGAAGAGAGGAAAGAAACAGGCTAACAACAAATGAAATTACAGTTGTTAGTAACTTCAAAAACTGAAAACAAATTTTCATCAACTGGGACTGGTTAAACTTGACTAAATGAAGTGGGATACCCACAAATTCTATTCAATACTCTGCAGTTATTAAAAAAGGGTGAGTCTAGGGGCGCATGGCACATGGGTGCTCAGTGAAGCATCTGCCTTCGACTCAGGTCATGATCTCAGCGACTTGGGATCAAGCCCTGCATCTGGCTCCCTGCTCAGCAGGGAATCTGCTTTTCCCTCTCCCTCTGCCTCCACCCCACCCTCCATTCATGACAGCATGCTCATGCTCTCTCTCTCTCAGATAAATAAATAAATCTTAAAAAAATGTTTTCAGAAAAGGATGAGTCTACAATTTAAAAAGAAAAAGTACATTGTGGGACACCTGGGTGGCTCAGTTGGTTGAGCGGCTGCCTTCGGCTCAGGTCATGATCCCAGCGTCCTGGGATCGAGTCCCGCATCGGGCTCCTTGCTCATCGGGGAGCCTGCTTCTCCCTCTGCCTCTGCCTGCCATTCTGTCTGCCTGTGCTTGCTCTCTCTCCCTCTCTCTCTCTGACAAATAAATAAATAAATAAAATAAAATAAATAAAAAAGTACATTGTTAGCTAACACTACAATGGCAACCATATTTAGTATAAATGTATCATATCATATGTTGTACATCTAAATTTACACGTTATGTCCGTTATCCCAGTTATAAAGTAGAATTTTAAAATACATTTACAAATAGTATATGTTTATTTTAAAATATACACAATTTTGTATATCTCCCTTCTAAGAGGTTATAATTCCAAATATTAACCATGTTTTTGGTCAGATAGAGACTCAGACTTTTAGTTTCTACTTGATGTACTTCTCTATGTTGTTTGATTTTATTTAGCTATCATATTAACTTTTAAAATAAATAAAACCAGTAGAAGATATTTCCAATTTGGGAAGGAAAAATTCCAAAACAAGACAAGTATGCCTCTAAACTTGTCATTCGTCAAGTCAGTCTGGACAGATGAGGAAGGCACTAGGATCTGACTGGGCATGAGGCAGAACAGCAGCTGGGAAAGACTGACTCCAGAAATTCGGGGCGCCTGGGTGGCTCAGTGGGTTAAAGCCTCTGCCTTCGGCTCAGGTCATGATCCCAGGGTCCTGGGATGGAGCCCCACGTCGGGCTCTCTGCTCTGCGGGGAGCCTGCTTCCTCCTCTCTCTCTGCCTGCCTCTCTGCCTACTTGTGATCTCTATCTGTCAAATAAGTGAATAAAATCTTAAAAGAAAGAAAGAAAGAAAAAGAAATGCAACCACTGGGGCACCTGGGTGGCTCAGTCAGTAAAGCATTTGCGTTCGGCTTAGGTCATGATCCCAGGGCCCTGGGATTGAGCCCCACATCGAGCTCCCTGCTCAGTGGAGAGCCTGCTGCTCTGCCTCCTTGTGCTTTCTATCTTTGTCAAATAAATAAGATCTTTAAAAAACAAACAAGCATACAAACAAGGATCTGAAGTGAGCAAAGCAACCTCAAGGTTTTGTCAGTTCTACCCAGCAGCCAGGTATACCATATGACACCTGAAGACACTAATTCATTTCTTTCATTTATCTATTATCCATTTGTTCATCAAGACTTTAGTGAAGACCCACTCTTTGCCAGGCTCAGTACAGAGTAATGGTAGGAAGAGAGAAAAAATTCTGACTTCTGTCCCTGGCCTTGAGCTTACAGGGAAGGAACAGGAGGTAGTTTATAAAGAAATGAGTACAGGGGCACCTGGCTGGCTCAGTCAGTAGAGTGTGTGACTTTCGATCAGAGTCATGAGTTCAAGCCACACAGGGCATAGAGCCTGCTTTAGGAAGGGGGGTTGGTTGCTTAAGTGGCTCAGTTGGTTAAGTATCTGGTTCAGGGGTTGGTTGCCTAAGTAGCTCAGTTGGTCATGTGTCTGACTCTTGATTTCAGTTCAGGTCTTGATCTCGGGGTCATGGCACTGAACCCCACATCAGGTTCCCCACTTAGTGGGGAGTCTGCTTGATATTCTCTCCCTTTGCCCCTCCCCCACTCACATGTGCATGCTCTCAAATAAATAAATCTTTTTTAAAAAGGGAAAAAAGAAATGAGTACAGATAATACAACTTCTTCAGTGTATTAGTACTAGCACCTGCTGCAGGACATATAATGGCTCTCAAGATAGGTTTGTCTCCATTTTACAGATGAGGAAACGGTCTTTGATAAAACTTTATTCAAAGTGCAGTAGGGTATGTATCAATTAGCTATTGCTGTGTAACAAACCATCCAAAAACCATAGTGACTTATGATCTGTATTACTGCTTCCAAGTCTCTAAGTCAGCCATATGTTTCTTCTGGTCTTGACTGGGCTCATTCATGTGTCTGCAGGCACCTGTCACTATCCTGAACTTTGAATTGGTGTAGGCTGGCTATTGGCTAGTCTAGGATGGCCTCAGCTGGGAACACTAACTCTCTGCACATAATTTACCTGCATATGTTTGTCACATCCCTCCAGCAGGGTAGCCATTTTCTCTTGGCACAGGCAAAGAGCAAGAGGGCAAGCCCTCTCTTTAAGCTTTCTGTTTGCTTCATGTTTACTAACATCCACTGGCCAAAGCAAGTCACATGGCTGAGCCCAGCATCAGAGTGGATAGAACTACAGAGTTATAGGGCAAAAAATAGATACCAGGGAGACCAGGAATAGGAATAATCAAGGGAATCAATCTACCACAGAACACGATCAATTTTATCTGGAAAGACAGACGTCATCAAAGAGGGTACACTAGGCTTGAGTATTAAAACAGAATATTCACTAAGTAGGCAGCTGTTTCTTAGAACTGGATGCAGGCTGGTTGCCACAATCAATGGAAACCTAGCAGGCTTTTCTGTGCTCATGACAGACAGGGTTCTCTTATTTGTTATCTTGGCTTCATTCCTTCTGGTCAGGCATAGGGCAGTGGGCACTCCATAAATGTTTGCAGAATTGAATTGAGTTTCTTACTGTGAATGAGGTGTGGACTGAAAAAGCCGAACCTGGGAGCCAATTGTTAGAAAGAGCAGCTTACCATCAACACTAGCAAAACAGAAAGCCTTGTATTTGGCAGTTTCTCATTCATTTCCTCCCACAAGCATTTCTTGAGTGCCTGTTGTAAGCCAGGTTCTGTGTCAGATGATGAATAAGACACAGTGCTAGCTCACAGCCTGGGCTACTATTGAAATGGAGAAGAATAACAACCGTTTCCAACTGGCAAATTTATCTAAACTACTGAGGGCTGCATTTTTAATACTAACTCATCCAGAAAAATACATCAGGAGTTGGTATGACACAAAGTCAGAAGTTCTTAGGAACTGCACTGAGTTAGGTTCTCTGATGGTCAAGGAAACTAATGGTAAAATTCTGTCCTTAAATATTTTAAGCTAAAATCCATGTCCAGTAGTGCAGAACTCTGGGGTCCCAACCCAGGACTTTGAAAAAAGTATCTAGTCTTGCTCAAAGACATCAAAACTGTTGTAGGTGCTCTAATGGAATGGGCTTCTCTGTTTAGGTGAGAACACAAGCCAGGTTCCTCTATTTCCAGAAAAGTCTGTGTTCTTTGTTGTCTGTCTGTATATTTGATACCTAAAAGATGCTAGTCTCCCTAATTAAGTCTGCACCCACCAGGCCAGTCCTGATTTGACAGAGAATTCAACTGTGAAGTGACTCAAGGTGGCACTTCCACAAAGCACAGTTGAGACTGCTGCTTTTTGAGAGGAAGACATTCACTTTCCATTCCTGTACATGTTAAATCACCAAAAATTAGTCAAACTGTATTAAACTTAAGTGGAATTATACACTATCAAGTCCATGGTTTTTAAGAGAAATCATTTTAAGAAAATGTTTGGATCTCACTTTCTGCATACAATCTATTTGCTTCTTTGAATCAAATGGTAAGAACTGCATATCCTAAAGTTTCCTTTTTTACTTTGGCTGCCAGGAATTTCAGAGATAACATAGGCCAGTTCCTAATTCTGTGGTACATCTCTTTGTCTTCCTTTAATCTACCTTCCGATCTTTCTCTTCCATGGTTTCCATTTCCTACATCTGCCCTGTCAGTCTGGTAGCCACTAGTCACCTGCGGCTGTTGTGCACTTGCCAGGTAGCTTCTGTAAAATATCTCCATTGTTAATAGCAATTATATGTTGAGTATTATTTTGGCTATATTGGGTTAAATAAAATATATTAAGCTTTACCTGTTTCTTTTGACTTTTCTTTTTATAGCTACTAGAAAATTTTAAATTACATATGTGAGAAAATTATATATGTGGCTTGCATTTGCAGTGTTCATTATATTTAGTTGCACAGCTCTGTTCTCTAAGAAATCATCCTGTTTTATGAGTGTGTTGTTACGAACTACCTCAAATCATTTTGGAAACCAGGTGAAGTAGTGAGCAAAGGTAACGACAGCAGTGGATGAAGTGAGGAAGGGGAGGTTGACTGGGACATGTCCTTGTGAGTCTATGTGTCTTTTATTTGTACCTGTCACATAGAAAACCCCTTGGTAAAGTGTGTTTTGAGCTTTCTTCTTCCCAGGTGAGTAGTATTCTCACTTCCCCAGCCTCTTGAAAATTTCTCAGCTTTACTTGAGCTAACCAATTGGAAAGGATCTGATAAGACAATTGATAACATTGTGTTCACCCCTCTCATGGGTATTTCCATTTTAACAGAAAACAATCCCTGAACCCAAAGGAATGAATCCCTAATGGTGGAGTTTCAGGCATTGGTGACAGGTGAGTGAGTGAGGTAGACTCCGATTTGATGTGTAGGTGCTTATATACGTAGGAGTACATTTGGCATGTGGATGAAAGTAGGGTCTTTTGATGGAGAAGTGGGGTTGACAGACAAGCTGAGCAGAGAAGGTAGCAAATCCCCAGCTGGGTGGGACTGGCAAAGGGCTGTCAGACACCAGGTCCAATGCAGGCCCTCCGGGGTTTGTTAAGCAATAGAATAGCCCAGTTGATGTCACTGGAGTGTAGGTACCAAGACAGCCTCCATGGTAACTACTGTGGAGTAGCACAAAGGGCCTCAGAGTAGGATTCAGGAGTGTATGATTGCAGTCCACACTGACTCACTGGCTTAACTCTGGGCAAGTGCTTTCACCCTGGGGTCTCAGTTTCTTCGTGTGGAAAGCAGAAATGGGTGTTACAACTATCAATAAGCTCTAAGCGATGTAAAGGTGTTCTGAGAAGTAGGAAGTGCCCTACAAATGCAAGGAATGGTGATTACTATTTTAAAATAGAAATGCAGCCAGGCAAGCCTGGGGTGGTGGAGGGCAGAAAGCAAGGGTGCAGGGCTTTGGGGATACCTGGAAGCCTAAGCCCCTTGTACCTGGAATACCAGTCCTTCTTATCACCCCCAGGCTGAACCCGGACTCCCAGGGCCAGTGCTTACACCTGACAAATGATGGCCTGAGCTATGAACAGACAGGACTATATGAACACTTCGGTGCAAGAGCCCCCTCTTGACTACTCCTTCCGAAGCATCCACGTGATCCAAGGTCAGCCCACAGAGCACAGCACTCCACTCACCATGGCAACAGACTGGGTATGGTCCCTAGAGAGACCAGTCTTTTACTTAAGAGCCTAAAGAGAGTCTTCCTGTGTGCTTGCAGATTTTTTTGACGTTTTTGAGAGGAGTAGGGGGTAAGGAGGTGGCAGGAGTGGAAGGGGTAACTGATCACCTTCAAAAGAATCCCTGCTACAGCAGTAAAGTCGGGTGGAAGAATAGTGGGAAACCAGTTTATCAGCCAATGGTTTTATTCTCCTGTCTTTACCTGAAGAGAGGAAGAAATGAATGAAAACACAGGCAGAATCCTATCTCCTCTGAGGACACAAGCCTATTCTGATCACTGGTAAAACATGCAGGGTCTCATTATTAACAACTGGCATGTTTCCAGTTTAAATATTTATTAGTAAACACCTTATGCTTATCCCAGGCCTACCCAAGCTTATTCCATCATCACCCACAATTATTGCAGCTTCCAGCACTGCCCAAGCTCATTCCCATTTTATTATTGAGTTTCTTTGGAAATAGGTGGCTCGGGGAGGCTCTTAGCAGTATCCTATTCTCAGAGGAAGATGCTTCTTCCCAAGGAAGTTCTGTCCCTGGCTTTTGCTATCTGGCTTTCTGGCTTCTCAGAAATGCACTGTACATCTGCTCTCACAGAACCCATGCTGGCACCCACATATCCTAGACCCAGATCTGGCTTCGGTTTTCTCTCACAGGCAACTGGGAGCTACTTTTAAGCTCAGGAAGAAGGCAAATAGTTATCCAGGAGGTACGAGTCCTGGCTTGAGTTTGGGATACTACTGGGTTTGCACCAGCCACAGTGGTAACTCATATTCTCTCAGGAGCACACACCGACCCACTGTGATCTTTATTTATTGTGCACAGCATCACTTCTGACGTAGTCTGTGATTCACAAGGGTTTTAGCTGTGATGGTCCTATATGAGATAGCTGAGGTGGCAGGTGATGAAGTATGGCTCCTGCCTAACCTGGGCATTCCCAGCTCTGAGTGGGGAAATAGAGCTTTGCACTGCTTTGCACTCTGTGGAACCTTCAAAATGAGGGGAGAAAACATCCACTACAACCACGGGCCATACAGATGTTGGCTCCTTCGTTCAATGGTTAAATATTTACTGAGCATCTACTATTTAGTAAGTACACATGTATACACACCTGCCAGGTTCCTTGCTGTGTCTTGTAAGGAGGAGAACAGGAGAAGCATTTCCAGCCCCCAAAAGGCCAGTCCCCTCAGGTTCCCCGGAGCTTGTGGAAAGAATCTGGGACTACTTGATAGACTACTTGCTAAAGTAATCAGTAGATGGATTATAGATTCTGAAATGCTGGGGACTTTAGACCACATCCAACCCATAGACCTCTGACTTCTCACGAACCTACAGTAGAGAGTCTGCCATGAGATACTTACCAACCCCTTCCATTATGGGGTGAGGGATGATGTGAGGAAGTTATCAAACTAACTCCCACCCTCTAGGGAAACATGGAAAAGTCTTGTGGCAACCCTTCAGAAATAGAAGACAGAATCATGCTTTCCTGGTGTGCCTGGAGCTAGGCACTCCCCAGTTCTTTAGGCACTGATATCTGTGCTCCATTTTCCAGACCTGCCTTGGCCTACTCTGAACTAGGCAGCTTCAACAGATCCTTAAGCAATGCAGTACCCTGGTGGAATCGGAAGGGAACAGAAACCTGTAGCAGTGGGATACCCCATTCCACTCTT
The DNA here is from genome assembly GCF_902655055.1 of Lutra lutra. Lineage (NCBI taxonomy): Eukaryota > Metazoa > Chordata > Mammalia > Carnivora > Mustelidae > Lutra > Lutra lutra. The sequence continues at coordinate 57,834,796 of NC_062287.1, read as the reverse complement.
GATACCGGCAGCCCAGATGGGAGCTTAAGTTTTCGGCAACACAGTCCCACCAGTGGCTACTTCTGAGCTGGAGAGCCGCCCATGCTGAGTGGCATTCCTCAAGCTATTGCCTCATCAGGCTGGATGCTAATCTATATGTGGGTTTATTTTAACCCTTTTATTCAGCTGTGTCGTTTCATTGGGAGTTCTCAGGATATGCTGGGGCCGGGGGCAGGATTAGGAGCTCGTTCGCGAGCTGGAGTACTGTGCTCCAGCGCCCTTCTGCCACCTCCCCCCAACCTCAGGCCGCGACTGTGGCTCCTGCTAACTCCAGCACTAAGGCAGAGAGCCATCTGGTGGATGCTAGCTGACCTGCAGCTGAGGAGGAGAGGAAGTTACTACTGGGTGGAGGTAGAAGGAAGTGTGTCCAGTAAGAGCTCAGGGGAGTGAAAGACAGCCAGCCAGCTTCAGCAAATCCAATACTTTCTTCCCCGGATGCAGCTTTAGACAAGTAATGAGAGACTTGGGGCAAGAGGAAATATATAGTCCCCTCAGCCATAACCAGTATCTGGTTCTGGCTCTGCCACTATGAGTCTGGGCAGGACCCAGCCTTTCTCCGGACCTCATTTGTCAGAAAGGGTGTGGGGATCTACACAGATGGTTTATAACATCCCTGTTTTCCTTATTCTCTCTCCTCGGCAGAACTTTCTGACGGTGTTGTTTACATTACTTGCTTAGATTTCCTTAACCTGTTTACTCTTGAACTCAGTCCAAAGTAGCTTCTGGCCCCAGGCCCTTGTGATTTCATTGTACAGCCTTCACCAGGATCACCAAGGGCTTGAGTTGCCAAAATTACTTTTCAGTCCTTATCTCCTTGAAATTCACTCCTATCAACTATGAACTCCCTGAGCATCTGTAAAAATTATCTTCTTGTGGTTTTGCCTCCCTGTCCTTCCCTCATTACTCATTATTTAATAGACGCCCCCTCCTCCTTGTCCCTCCTCTCTACCCTCACTCTCCGTGTAGAATCCCCTCTATTTCTCTAACTTTTACACCTTCTATACTAATGATTCTCGTCCATCTCTGGAGCTTCAGACCTTCGTACCCAACAGCCTGCTTGGCTTCTTCACCTCTTTGTTACAGAGCCTCAGATACAAACCAAGGCCAAGGCTAAACTCCTTTTCCTTTTTTTTTTTTTTTAACTCCTCACCTTTTCAACCTTAGTTTGTCTTTTTCTAATTCCTTATCAGTCCCCTAAATAAGAAACTGGGCACCGCCCTTGATTATTCTTTACCCTTACATCCAGTCAACTATGAAGTCATGCTGATTCTCTCCCGCTCATCTCTTGCCTGGATGACCGAAAAGAGCCACACTGGTCTTCCAGTCCCACCCACTCCCTTTAATCCATCTCCACACTAAAGCTTCAGAATGATCTTTTTGCAATGAAAGATTTGGATCACCCTTTGCTTTAACCCTCCAATGGCTTCCCATCACCTACAGAATAAAGTCCAAACTACTCTGCCTGGCGTTCAAGCCTCCTTGGCTTTTTGCTCCGTGTCCCACCTTGCACAGTACGTGCATACACGCCCTTTCCCACCTCTGTGCCTCTGCTTGGGTGCCACTCTCACCCTTTCCACCCTTTGCCTGGTTAAGGTCTCCTAATCCACTGAACTCGATCTTAGGTTTCGACTTCCCTGAATTCCCAGACTAGGAGTCCTTCTTTATGATTCTGTCACTATCACATTGCCAATTTGTTTTCATCCTGCCTATATGAGCTCCTCCAAGGCACAAAATCTGCCTCATCCCTACCCTGTTACTCATCCAGAACTTGGCACAGACCATCTCCCACTTTGTTTACCACTATACATCCAGTATCTGGCACATACAGTTGCTTAGCAGTAATGCGAGATAGGGACATCAGAGGGTGTTGTACTGAAGTGAATGCTCTAGGCTCTACCAGTGGATAATTCTAGATTTTGTGCTATAATCATCTTGGTCAAGTCTGACAATTATAGTTCCTAGTTTCCATAAAGTGGGAATGATTTTGCCTCCTATACCCGCAAAAGGGGTGGCATATAGAGGACCCAATGATAGGAGAGACATGAGAGGACCATGGGATGCAAACCAAGAATTTGGGATGGCAAGTCTTTGACCCTTAGTCCAAGTTTACTTGAACTCCTGGGGCCTGTGGGAGTGATACTAGACTCAAGCATGAGGCTATGGTCCTGCCAGCACCCCCAGCTCTAGCACAGGCTGTAAATCCTCCCAGCTCTGTTCCTTCCCACCCCTAAGGCAGAAAAGCAGAGACAATAACCCATGTCTCACTGTCCCCACAGACCTGATGAGCGAGGAGCCACGGACAGGGCTACGACCGTTAAGGCACTCAAAGTCAGGGAAGTCACTGACCCAGTCCCTGTGGCTGAACAACAATGTCCTCAATGACCTCAGAGACTTTAGCCATGTGGTTTCTCTGCTTCTGGAACATCCAGAGAACCTGGCCTGGATTGACCTGTCCTTCAACGACTTGACTTCCATCGACCCTGTGAGTCCCCAGCACTGAGCATCTAGTCAGGGTGGGCCCGACGCCCCCTTGTCCAGCCCCCAGCCTCTCCATCTCCCACATGTCTTTCAGGAAGTAGTGCAGCAGCAGGCTGCTGTCCAAGTACATGGCTGTGGGCTCTGACAGACGTAGGTTCAAATCCTAGGTTTGTCTCTTACTGTGGGACTTTGGGCAAGATACCCCACCTTTCAAAATCTCAGGCTCCCTGTCTGAAAAAATGAGGAGCATGTGCTCCCACAAAACATAAAGGTTTTGTGAGGATTAAATGAGAATTATGAAAGCCAAATGGCATGTAGCAGGCCGCAATAACACAACAGCTTTTGTTATCAGGCACCCACTGTGCCTTGTGCAGAGTTTTTCTGTGGAAGAGGTAGATCAAGTACAGCACTTATTTTCCATGAACTCAGACTCAAGTTTTAAGAAATAAACACATTGACCTTTTCTTGTCCAGGATCCCTACCAGAGGGAAAAAGCAGCTAGAGCATGAGCTGGAAATGATTCCCTGGGTTGTAGATTTTAATTTTGTAATTGCAATTTTGAAAGCTTCTCTTCTGTACCTAGCGAGATGCTATCCCTGTCCCCTGTTTTGAAAGAATCTTAGATCTCCAATGCTAAAAAGGTCTTCAGTGTAGGGGCAATTGAGGCTCGGGGTGGAGCAGGAGTGCCTAGTCACCTGGCAAGTCAGTGGCTGTGCTAGGCTGCAGGTCCATACCTCCTGCCCCTCAGACCACAGTTCTGTGCCAACATGATACCCCTGTATCCATTCAGAGTTAAACAATAAGTAGGTCAGAGTTCTCCAGAATGGCTGCAGGGGGGTGGCAGACTGGAAAGCAAGTTGTTTCCCAGACTCTTCCTTCTTTGCCCACCAGTCAGTCCTGAGCACCAATCCAGGGCCCTGCCCATCCTGGCTTTCGGTTTCCTTCCCCAACAGGTCCTGACAACTTTCTTCAACCTCAGTGTACTCTATCTCCATGGCAACAGCATCCAGCGCCTGGGAGAGGTGAACAAGCTGGCTGTCCTCCCACGGCTCCGGAGCCTGACACTCCACGGGAATCCCATAGAGGAAGAGAAGGGGTATAGGTGAGTGCCCTGACCCCGAAACTGAGCTCCCCTGAGGGCAAGGAGGTGGGGAGAGAAGAAATCCAACACCAGTGTTCTGCCATGCTGGGGCAGAGAAGGGAGTGGAGACCTTTTGGCATGTCTTACTATCCATCAGGGGAGACTCTGTCTCCCCGCAAATTATCCTTTGGTCCCTCCATTCCTTGCAGTTAGGGGAGAGAGCAGCAACTGGTGGAGGGGGAAGGAGGTTCTGGTGGGGGGTTGGCCCCCAGCCCAAGTCTTCCCCACAGGCAATATGTGCTGTGCACCCTGCCCCGTATCACCACATTCGACTTCAGCGGGGTCACCAAAGCAGACCGTGCCACAGCAGAAGTGTGGAAACGCATGAACATCAAGCCCAAGAAGGTCCGGATCAAGCAGAATGCACTCTTGAGGTTCCCAGGGCCCCAGCAGTCCTAAAGGCTGAAGACAGTCAGTTTGGTTTAACAATAAACGATTTGAGCAGTTGAGCAGATGTGAAGCCACCTGTGCCATGTACAAATGTCCTCTGCCTCAGACAGTGGTCAGTAGCTCCGGTCTTACTTTGCCAGTGGAGGGAGGCAGTGGAGGGAAAGGCCTTTTGGCCTGGGATATAGACCTTTTGACCTGGTTTACTGTATGGTCTTGAGAAACTTACCTTATCTCTCTGGGCCCCTTTTTTAAAACTCTTCAATTCAGATAACCTGAGGTTGGAGCTGCTTCACAGAGCACAAGATTCTGTGGGTACACCTCAGAGAAGATGCTAGACCCCCCACTTCAATCAGATCAGAGTAGCCCCACTCTGTTTTACATGCTGGTGCTCTGCTTGAGATTTCTTCAGATAAATAGAATCTTCTGCTTGAAAACAGTGGCTTGCTGGCTCCGTATCAAGTATCCTTGGTCTGCCTTTACCCCTTAACCCTGGGCTTGTTGGTAATTCCACTGCACCTGAAGCAGGGCCCCCAACAGTGACAGATGCCTTGGATTCCAGTTTGTTCAGTTTGGACAGTATTCACTGGAGAAGGAACAAGCAGTCTTATCCAATCTGAGGTTAGCCCAGGCCAAGTTCCAGCTAAGACCTGGGAACTCTGAACCCTTATCTCCTGGATTCCTCTCAATGGCCCTAGAAGATGTGCCCCCCGCCCCATCTCACTGCTCACAGACAAGAAGTACTAGGGTGGTGGGCAGGACAGAGGGGCTGCAACCAGCACACAGATGAATACACTTCCTTTATCGAGGGCGACAAACCAAAACAAAACCCCAAAACCCCAAACATGTAAAAACCCAGGGTGCTAGAAATACAAACTCAATTCATTCAAATTCAAGCTCGTCCAGACCCTGGTCATAAACCCTCATGAGGTGCATGTGAGCACCAAGTCAGGGAGGGGGGAAAGGAGTGAGGCCAAGAGAAAGGGTGGGAAGAGGGCCCCCATAGGCCCCCTAGGGATCACCCTCACAGTGGTACCTCCACCTTCCCATTGACAGTGAAGACCTACTAGGCCCTAACCTTTTGATCCCACCCCATCCCTGGCCAGGGCTTTGAACGCCAGTCCCAAATGGTTCTGCCCTCCTTTGCTCCGTCCTCAAGTGCTGAGGCTTCCGGCCTCACTCTTCTCCTCCTCCACACTCTTCTCTGTGATTAGTAGCAGGTCAGGGTGCTGTGAGAGCCGCAGTAAGGCTGGGGGCCAGGGGAGGCAGGGTGGAGATGGGGTGGAGAGAAGAGAAGAGCTGTCCAAGGATCCCTCTCTTCACGGGATCCCGAACTGTACAACCAGCTCCTCTTTTGCGTCCACTCGGATCTGAGAAAGTGCACTGTAGGCATAAGCAGCTATCCTGGAGACCTGGGACAGAGGGGCCAGGGAAGAGAGGAAGAGAGAGAGGCAGTGAGAAGAGAGATTGGGTGGCGAGAGAGGAGGGGATGGTGGGGGACAGGAAGCCAAAGAGAAAGGCAGGGATGGGACAGACAGCAAAGAACAAAGGGGGGGCAATGAAAATAAGGGTAGAAACAAGAACATACAAAGTACAAGAGGTGAGAGTGAGTTGGGCACTCGAGCTACCAGGCTCCCTAACTCCACTTCCCTACTGCCTCTGAGACAGAGAAGGTGACCCCTCTGCCACAGCCTGGGCCTGGAGGGAAGGGTAGGCAGGGGTGGGCCCAGGGGCGGCTCACCTGCTGCAAGTCAGAGAAGGGGACAGGCTCGCTGGCCAGCACTTGGTGGGGCTGGCTGGTGAGAGATGGCAGCGGCGGCAACTTCTTCCAGTGGGTCAGGCTGCTGCTTAGCACAGCCAAGCGGGTGCTGGCCAAGAGGATGGATGGGAGTAGGCAGTCAGACCAGTCTGCTCTGCCCAGCCCAGCCCAGCCCAGCCCAGCCCAGGCAAGCCTTGTTCCTTCAGGCCAGAGAAGAAGGGTGACGGGCACCTCCGCTCACCACGACTTGCTCCAGGCCCACCTCCCTCAGCCTCCACATCCCTGCGGGCCAAGGGGCAAACAGGGCTGACATGAACATCTGTGTGGTACCAGAGATTTGCTGTCAGTCTCATGCACTGCACCCAAACAAGAAGCCTGGACTGGGGTTCAGGCTCCAAAGCTGGGTAAGGGGTGGAGGGGCAGGGAGGAGCCCAAGTAGCCTGAGTGGGGGCCACCAAAGCTGGCCGGGCCTCACCTGTACTGCCTTGCCCGGTCCATGTACTCATGCTGCTCCATGCCCTGGGAGTCCGCGGCAGACACGTCAATGATGTTGCTTTGGGGAGAGGAGGCAGAGGGAACATGACAGGTGCTTCAAGAGGGACACACAGGATTCACTGCCAAGTGCCGACTCCAGGGCTATCTGACACCAGTATCCCTGCCTGCCCAGTGGAGCAGGGCTGGGCCCAGAGGCACCTCTAGCCACTGACCTTGCCCATCCCCCATGTCCTGGGCCACACAGTTCCTCTATCCCATCCTTTAACATGGATGGTGAAGCTTTGCCCAGGCTTGGGCCTGTGGTGCTCACCTGGCTGTCTTAGCAAGAATGGAGGAGAGCAAGGCCTGCTCATCTGTGCGAGTGGGAGGCAGGCTGTGGTAGTTGGGCTCGGCTCCATTGAGGGCTTTGGTAGGGGGGCTGCTAGGGTCCAGCAGCAGCTTCCGTTCCTCTCGGTCCTAGGAGAGGCCAAAGGGGAGAAGTCGGCCCTGGAGACTTTAGTCTAACACCTGCCTTTCCTGGGCTCTCCTCTCAGCCCACCTCTGACCTTTAATCACCAAGAAATATCCTAAGTGCCTAAGTGTATGAAATGTCAGCTAAGGCTCAGTCCTGCCTGCCCTTGGGAGCTCAGTTGAGTTGGTGGTCTGGGATGAATCAGAGTGGAACCAAGCAGTTCTAGAGGCCCTGAGAAGATGAATAGAGGCACAAAGCATGTATCCAGTAACACCTCTAGAGCTTCAAAGAACATTCTAGTGCCTGATGCAGGTCAGGAGATCCCCCAGACAATTCTATTCCTCGTATAATGTCAGGACAGGAGTCCCAGCCTCTGGGTCACACAGTCCCACTGTGCCCCCTTCTTGAGGGCAGGTCCTTTCTACTCTGAAGTGTTCACTCTCCTCTGATGCTGTCTTCATACACAACTCCCAGAACCAAACTTGATGCACCTGGTGAAGCCAGACCTGACAACGGAGCTGCTCCCTCCCTTACCATGCCAGCACACCTCTAGTAGTGTGGTTCTGCTTTTTCAGTCACCTACGTTGATCATCACACCCCCCAGAACTAACCTTGGGCCAGACCAAGTCTCCCTGGTCCCTCACAATTCTGTGTATATTTCTCTTCATCCTCATCTACTGCAATCTCTCTGAATATGACCCTGCCTTGAGCCCAACCACTGCAAATCCCCGCTGGCTTTGTGTCAGCTACAAATTGGATAAGCAGGGGCTCCTGGGTGGCTCAGTGGGTTGGGCCGCTGCCTTCGGCTCAGGTCATGATCTCGGAGTCCTGGGATCGAGCCCCGCATCGGGCTCTCTGCTCAGCGGGGAGCCTGCTTCCTCCTCTCTCTCTGCCTGCCTCTCTGCCTGCTTGTGATCTGTCAAATTAAAAAAAAAAAAAAAAACCAAATTGGATAAGCAGACCTGCTGGGTATCTATCCAAGCCGTAAAGAGCAAGGGTGCGCAGGACAAAGCCAAGGACAAGGGGCCCATCCTGCCTACTGCTGACTCACCAACTCTCAATGCCAGACCACCAGCGCTCCACACCAGGCCACTTTCAGTTCCTACCACAAACCTTCCCACTGCGGGCTCCTGGCTCTCCTGGCCACAGCGTTCCTTACAGAGGGGCCACTTCCTCCTGCTGGCCTGCCGCACCCTAGACAGGCCCAGCCTTTTCACAGTACTCTTTGTTCTAAAGCCTAGGTTGCCCACGTGTCCCCAGTTTCCAACAACACGAGACAAGAGCTGTGGGATTCTGCCCTATCACCTCCCAACTCCTCAACACAGCCCCTCCTCCTTAAAACACAGGTTAAGGGGGCGCCTGGGTGGCTCAGTGGGTTAAGCCACTGCCTTCGGCTCAGGTCATGATCTCAGGGTCCTGGGATCGAGCCCCACATTGGGCTCTCTGCTCAGCAGGGAGCCTGCTTTCCCCTCTCTCTCTGCCTGCCTCTCTGCCTACTTGTGATCTCTCTGTCACATAAAAAAAAAAATTAAATTAAATTAAAAAAAAAAAAAAAAAAACACAGGTTAAGTGTGAAAGGGCCAGAAAGACAAAATGCTTGCCAGAGATCAAACTATCTCAAAAGAAAGCTGGCTCCCTAATGAACCCTGAGTTTGCTTCCTGTGTGTCATCCTTCCCCCAGCCCTACTTCAGACAGATCTTCCTGCAGGACAGGGCAGTTTTCCCCCCATCAGGGGTCCTTCAAGAACAATGTTTTCCTGAGACCTAGACTCCCAGAAGAAGCCAGGCTACCCTCATCACAGTGGACAAATCACTTCACTTCACCCCCTCACAGAAGGCCAAGTGCAGCATGGAGGGGATTTTCACACCTAAGTTTGTCCCTGAGTCAGTGTCAACCCAGGGGTCAGGATTTCACCATCTACCCTAGCACAGACACATATATGTGGCCTGCCCATGACTACCCACCTGGTCTATGGGCACAGCTCAAAGAGACAGCTTGGCCCAATGGATAAAGCACATGGCTTGGTATCAAGACACCATGGCTACGTCACTACTCAGCTCTGTATCATTGGCTAAACCACTTAGTCTCTCTAAACTACTTCTTGCCATTAAATACACAACCTGTACCTATATGACAAAACATTTCACAAAAATCAAATGAAAGAACCATAAAGGCCTTTGAAAAATGTATCATACATTCTTTATTAAAATAAAGGAGCAGAGATGAGAGTGGGAGAGGGGCCTGTCCAAGAGTTGAGAGAGGGACTCTTAGTGAATGGTATGGCATAGACTTTTGCCACACGAAGCCTTAAATCAGCACAGATCAAGCACCGTTCTGGGGGTTAAAAACAGAAGTGAGAGTCTGTCAAGAAGGTGAAAATCAGGGACACCTGGGTGGCTCAGTGGGTTAAGCCTCTGCCTTTGGCTCGGGTCATGATCCCAGGGTCCTGGAATCGAGCCCCGTGTCGGGCTCTCTGCTCTACAGGGAGCCTGCTTCCAGCTCTCTCTCTGCCTACTTGTGATCTCTGTGTCAAATAAACAAAATCTTAAAAAAAAAAAAAAAAAAGTGAAAATCAGGAGAGCAGCAAACTAGAAGCTTGTATCCTTTCTTAAAAGGCACTACCCCTTCTTGAACCCTTCATTCCTTCCAAAAGTCTGTTTTACTCTTTAGGGCACAATTTCCCACAGTTTTCCCAGTAGGCAGGAATACTGTCTCCTCTAGGAGGCTGGGATAAAGTGAGGGGTAGTGGGCATGAGGTATGCCTAACATAAGGCATAGGAAATAAGAGTATGTGTTCACTGAGTGTTTCGGAAATTAATGAGGCCCAGGTGTCACCCATACTTCTTATACAAATGACATTTTCCTAACCTTAAGTCCTTAACCCAAAATAGGTTCATGTGAGTCACTGGGGAAAGACCTACTTCCCAAATACCAGTAACAAAATCCATTTCTGTGACCATCTTCCCCACCACACTGTGAGCTACTTGCTGAAATCTTTCTTTCTTTTTTTTTTAAAGATTTTTTTTTTTTTAATTTATTTGACAGACATCACAAGTAGGCAGAGAGGCAGGCAGAGAGAGAGAGGAGGAGGAGGCAGGCTCCCTGCTGAGCAGAGAGCCCAACGCGGGACTCGATCCCAGGACCCTGGGATCATGACCCGAGCCGAAGGCAGAGGCTTTAACCACTGAGCCACCCAGGCGCCCCTTGCTGAAATCTTTCTATCCTGTGTCTAGAATGTGTTGAAATGTAGAATCCAAACTTAGAGACAATCAAAAAGGTGAGTGGCCAAAAGCTTGAGACTTCATCCTCAGGAAGGTCTCCCCACTCCTAAAAGGAGATCAAGCAGGCAGGGCAGGTTTAAGGTGGGAAGTGAGAATGCACCAAGAAGAAGAGGGAGAATTTAAAACTGCACAGGTTTCTCAGCCTAGTCCCTTGTGCAAAAGGATCAGATCTACAGTCAAATTCCCAGGACAGGCCCCTCTCTAGCTGAAGGAACCTTCAGGCCCAAAGCAAAAACTGCACTGAGGCAGGCCAAACTGAGCTCCCCATCCTGCCTCCCTAATCCAATCCAGTCAAGGCGGAAACCCACTTTGTAGCTTCCCAAATAACTTCCCACATGCCTCGATGTCTTCACTGTCTCTACCAAATTCTTCGCTGGTCAACTCAAATGCCACCTACTTCCAGAGGCCTTCTCTGACCACAAACCAGCAGTGACCTTACTTCTTCAACCCCAGGGGCTGAGAGCCTATACCAATTCCTGATTCGTGTCAGGACAAATGAACTCTTAGCATCAGCTTACCCATCTCTAGAATGGATTCACAAAGCCCGCTCACACAAGCACAGAAAAAGCACATAAAGCTGGGAAGGCAGTGCTTCCCAGAGACCAAGGTTGAGGAACCTAAAGGCTATAAAGGTTTAAGGGTGGGATAAGATGAAAGGGTGGGGCGAGCGGGAGAGACGGGTTCCTGCACACCCCACTGGGGAGACTGTGGAGAAGCTGGGGCTTTAACAGGGGTAGGAGCCTGGCCAGGTGTCCCCTCTGTAATCTGTCCCCTCCCGGCCTCCGTACTATATGAACCCCGCAGTCCTACTCCCGCTCTTCTGCAGGTTTTCTTCTGGGCCCCACGCCCCAGCCTCTCAACCCTCATTCCCGAGCCTCGCCCGCCGCGGCCGCACCTGGTCCGAGTCCTCGTTCTCGCTGCTGTAGCAGCACCCCATGGCCGGGGTCGGGCCGGGCACTCAGGCCGCGCCGAGGAGGGACGGCGTCCGACGGGAGCCCTTCCGGTCACATGACCCGTGGCTGCATCCAGCAAGCAGCCACCCGCCTCCCTGCCTATCCCTTCCCAGAGTCGCGCCGCTGCCGCCGCAATACTGGCTTCCGGCCTCGCCTCCACCGCGTGATCATCGCCAACCAATAAGGGAGGCTCACCTCCCTTGACAAACGCAAGACACGTGACGCGATGAAAGGGGGGGCGGATCACATGACTTCAGCCCCTGTCCACTCTTGGAGCTCGCGTTTTCTTCCGCCGGCTCTAGAGGTCCTCCTACTATGTGGTGGGGTGACGGCCAGGCTACCTTTCTGAGGCAATGAGTGAACTTATACCAAATGCTATCATGATTTGCTTTCCTAAATGCCATGCGAGGGGCGAGTGGGACTGAGGCCCCATGCTCCTAGAGCACAACAATGTTTGTATACAAACTTTGGACCCAGATGCCCAGCCCGCAGTTGTGAACACCTAAAGAGTATGGCGCCCAACGGAGTTCTCAGCATCTACTGAGGATCGGAGACTTACTGGAAGAAAAGCCCTTATTCCTACGCAAACCGGAGCAGAGCTCAATCCTGGAAGAGAGAGAGCGCCTCACGGGCTTTGCCCTCAAGCATTTCTCGTCGATCTTAATGGCCTTTTTACAGCAATCATAGTAATTTAACACAATGATGTTTTCTTAGAACCATCCCATAGCTTCTCTTGGACGCTGAACACAGGTCCACGTATGTCATTCAAGATCTTGCAGACCCTCTCACCTGCCTTCCATTCCAGCATCTGGATCATGGAGGCTAGTAATGATTGTGGTGGCGGTGCAGGTATGATTGGAGTGAAGCCTCACTAGCCATAAGAAAATATTTGCAGTTCCCTAACTGACCTGGACATTCCATGTGTGCCTGGAACACTGTCTCCCCACCAGGTCTGTCTTCTGTCTTCAACCCTCACTACAAACAGTATTTTCCTGATTGCCATCTTCAATCCCATTATTTGGGAATGTCTAGCTTCCTGTGCTTAATTCCTGTCATGTTGATTCCTTCATTTATCTTATCAAAAATTACTGTCTCGGGGTGCCTGGGTGGCTCATTGGGTCAAAGCCTCTGCTTTCGGTTCACGTCATGAGCCCAGAGTCCTGGGATCCATCCCCACACCCGGCTCTCTGTTCCGCCGGGAGCCTGCTTCCTTCTCTCTCTCTCTGCCTGCCTCTCTGCCTACTTGTGATCTCTGTCAAATAAATAAAAATCTTTAAAAAAAATTACTGTCTCTGATGTGCCACACACCCTTCTGTAGAGATACATAGCAGTTCACAAAACAGCCCAAAGTCCCTGTATCTATGGAGCACTGCATTATGTCTTCTACATTTCTGGATCAGTATCTTCGTTCAAACTTGGAGTTCCTGGAGGAAGGGGGCAAGACCTGACTCCTCTCTGCAACCCACATCCTGGCATTTGCTTAGCAAAAAGCTGAATTTTGAATTGAGTAAATTACAGCCTCCCATCACTTTGGCTCACACCATGCCCCATTGTCCTGATACAAGGAGTTAGAAGAGAGGTCACCAAACCCAGTAGCTCTTATTACCGCTCAGATCAAGACCCTGAAGTTCGGTACAATTTTTTCAGGAGTTGAGAAGGGTAAGAGTCAGCCCCACCTTGTTCCTGCAGCTAGTAACCTGAACTGCAGGTCTCAGGTGGCAGCAGCAATTCTGCATCAATAATTGAAAGCAGGTCCAGCCTGCCTCAGGGTTCTCTGGCCCCAAGGACTCCCCCTCCTTTCCTATGCTCTGATCGTCTCCAAGCAGGAGCCTCCAGCCCAGGTAAGCAGGGCTCTTGAGTGAGGGTTCCCAAGCACATCAGTTCAAACTCACTATCACTCACCTACTCACATCCATTTATACACTCTTACTTTCAATTTCAGTCCCCACCATCACCAGGGGCCTCACAAGGGACTGATCTGGAGGAAAGGGAGGATGGTCCAGGGCAAGCCAAAGGAGAAGGCACTTACCCCTATAGGGGGCCAGCAAGAAGAAGAGGCTTAAGTGAGGGGGGCTGTGTGCTGTGTGTGTTTACACTTGTAAAAGGAATTCTGAGAGAGAACAGAAAAGCTGAATGCAGGGGAGGGGAAACAGGACTGGAGAGGATATAGAATCAAGGACTCCTCCCACCCTCAAAGAAGACCAGATGGAGGGGTGGGAAGAAATCTCATTCTAACACCCTATGGAGTGTTTTGATTGCCTTCTACTAAGGCAGCACATAGGGCCTGAAGGGGTTTCTGACTACAAATCTGTGCTCTTTTGCTCTACATTAATGGGTCAGAGAAGAAAAGGCAGAGGGTGGAGAGGGTAGAGGATATCTCAGAGGAGGTCTGCAAAAGCAGTCCAGAGATGAGGAAATGAGGAGAAACAGGTAGAAGAAGCAAGGTGAAGATAGGACCAAGGGGCAGAAGTGGGAAAAAGTGGCTTGGGCGTGGGTGCAGAACATAGACTAGCATGAAGTCCTTGAAAGTGCATGGGCTTGAAATCAGACCAATTCAGATTCAAATCCCAGTTCTGCTGCGTGACTCTGGACAAAAGTCTCTTTTGAGCTATGGTCTTTAAAATATAGAGATAATACAAATGACAAGCAATGATGCATGTGGGTTTCCTTCCCTGCCTCCCTTCACACCCAGTCCTGGTAGGGACCATGTCCCCCGCCATTGCCCTGGCCTTCCTGCCCCTGGTGGTGACATTGCTGGTGCGGTACCGGCACTACTTCCGACTGCTGGTGCGTATGGTCTTGCTGCGGAGCCTCCGAGATTGCCTTTCAGGGCTGCAGATTGAGGAGCGGGCCTTCAGCTATGTGCTCACCCATGCCCTGCCTGGGGACCCCAGTCACATCCTCACCACCCTGGACCACTGGAGCAGCCACTGCGAGTACCTGGGCCACATGGGGCCTGTCAAAGGTCAGTGTTCCTTAACCATCTGCTCTAGGAAGCACCCCCAAGATGGTAAGGAAGGTCTGGGATCTGCCGCTGCCTCCTGGGTGCCCTGGGCGGGTTCCTAATCCTCTCTGGGGCTCTTTTTTTCCCTCTACAAATGAGGGGGTTAGGCAGTTATTCATTCATCTAGCAAACACTTATTGCCACCCTTTTTTACTAGGCCTGTACTAGGTGCTGGGTGGGAAAAGGAGGCAGAGGCCACATAGATCAATCAGCTACAAATGCTGGCCTCAGAGGAGACGTAATACAAAGGGAATAACCATCACAGTGCATAACCTATAATTTTGTAATTACCTGTCCTAAATATTTCTCCCCACACCGTGAAGTCTCCCACATCCCATTTAGGGTAGCTGCCTGGCTTTGTCTAAGTCCCAGCTTCTGGCACAAGTGCTTTTAGAGTCTGAAGAAATTTTTCAAATTCCAAGGTTAGAAAGATATTCAATGAATATAACTAGGGGGGATGAAACTGGGAAGTTCCAGCAAAGGTTTCGGTTGGTTGTTTCTACTTGAGCCCTCCTGGAGGAAGCAACACTTACACACAGCCTAGAATTGCTTCCAGCTTGGCCAAGCAGATAAACACAGGGGTGGGGAGGGGCAAAACCAGCCACATATACTAACGCAGCAAGATGGAATGAGTCAGCACTGACTTGGCTGATTCTGGCCACAGTGTATGGGAGGGCTTTGATACAGGCTACAGATGGGAAGAACTGGAAAGGTTGGCTAGGATCGGGTCCAAGAAGGTCCTGAATGTCAGGCTGAGGATCTCAAGTTCAATCTCAAAGGCCTTGAGGATCATAGGAACCAAGGAACAAAGGGTCAGATTTGTTTGTTGGAAAGATGCCTGATGGGTGGTATGAAGAAAAGAGTGAAGGAGACAAGCCGGGACGGGGAAGAGGACCAGTGGAGCAGCTGGAACTATAGTCTGAGAAGACCCCAGCTGGTTGGGGGTTGCAGTGAGGCAGGTGGCCATTTGAGATCCCTTTCTGTCAGGGGTCCTACATCCATCTCCCACATTTGCTTTCCCCCAGGTCAGATCCTGATGCGGCTGGTGGAGGAGAGGGCCCCTGCTTCCGTGCTAGAGCTGGGCACCCACTGCGGGTACTCTACATTGCTTATTGCCTGTGCCCTGCCGCCCGGGGGCCACCTTCTCACCGTGGAGTGGGACCCACGCATGGCAGTAGTGGCTGAAAAACTCATCCGCCTGGCTGGCTTCGACGAGCGCACGGTCAGCCCCCACCTCCCAGACCCTTGTCTCTTCTCTCCCATGTCCAGCCTTGCCCGAGCCAGGCCTCTCCAGCGAGGGAATCCCACCTAGGAGAAGGCAGCAGCTCCACATAGGGGACTGTGACCCTGGGTGATTCATGAATTCCTGCCCTTCTGTTCCACGTCATTTGCTCATATTTGCTGCTGGATGACAAAGGAGCAGTTAAGAGGAGGGTCTCTGGAGCCCAGCAAATCAGGGTCCAAAGCTTCAGTCTACCCCTTGTGAGCTTTATGACCTTGGGCAAAGCACTTATTCCCTGAATCTCAGCTTCATCACTGACAGAATGGAAATCACAATACTGATGCTGACCTCTTGGGTTTGTTCTGATGATAGAGGAAATGTGTGAACACTCGTGGGGTCCTAGGCCAGGACCTGGCGTAAAGTAAGCCAGATCGTGCAAGAGTCTGGTGTGGGAGAACAGCCTCTCCCACCCTCACCTCCAGCTCCTTCTCCCCCACAGGTGGAGCTCATTGTGAGTAGCTCAGAGGAGGTTATCCCACGCCTACGAACCCAGTACCTGCTGAACCGGGCAGATATGGTGCTCCTGGCACACCGGCCCCGATGTTACCTGCGAGACCTGCAGCTGCTGGAGGCCCATGCCCTGCTGCCAGCTGGTGCAACTGTGTTGGCTGACCACGTGCTCTTCCCGGGTGCACCTCGCTTCCTGCAGTATGCCAAGAACTGTGGCCGCTACCGCTGCCGCCTCCACCACACTGGCCTCCCAGACTTCCCTGCTATAAAGGACGGCATAGCCCAGCTCACCTATACAGGGCCTAGCTAAGGTCCGGGCCCAGGGGTACTTACTGCTGCCCCTCCACCCCCACCCAAGCAAGGACCGCAGAACATCCCCTCCCCTCCCCGATTGTGGCCTGACACGTGCTGGGCTCAGGGTGGTGGGAGGTTGTCCTCCCACCTGTGGCCTCCCATCCTGTTCCACACTGATTCAGGCATCAAGTTCTGTCAGACTGCTTGGTCCCACTGGCCCCTCTCCTTCCAGAGCAAGTCACAGATTAAGAGGCAAGAGTCTTAAGCTCCCAACCCAACTCTATCACTGATTTTCTGGATGAATCCAAAGGAGTCCCTGTGTTGCTCTGAGATTTAATCTGCTTTCTTAACACCAAGGATGCTGGCTGGAAGAGTTCCAGGGGCCTTCCAGCTCTGGGCCTCAGAAAGCCAGCCCTCCCCAGCCCATGCAGTTCCAGGTGGGGTCAGAGGAAACAGAGAGGCTCTGAAGGAATGTATGAATATAATCTGGGCCAGAGAAAATGGTAATGGAGCCTGGGGCCAGGGCCACCCTGGCCTTCCTTAGCCCTGGACCACATGCTCAAGTAGGCTTGCCTGAAGTCCCCTGTGTGCCCTCTCTCTGAAGTTCAAGAGAAGGTGCTGGATTCCTCCAGGCCCCACCAACAAATAGGGAATAGACACGGGGGTTGGGGGGAATCAGTCCTGTGTCTTTATTAAAGGGAGTTAGAAAGAGACTATACCTGGCAACCAAAGGGTGAAGTACTAGGCAGAAAGGTGGGTTGGGCTCAGGCCCTGGGGAATCCAGGGCAAAGTGATGGCCTGGGAGGGGCCAAGGAGACCAGTTCCTGGCAGCAGCTGAAGAGATACCCAAGGGTGAGCTTTCAGGCACTGGGGAAATCAGCTGGTTTTGCAGGGGATGTAGGGTAAGTTGGGCTGGCCTGGAATTTCCCTGAGGCCACCCTGCCTTGTCTACCTAGATCATCCACTGGTCCTGATCCTGTTCGTTGCCTTCCATGTCCACCTGGAGAGAAGGCTGGTGTGGGTGGGAAGGGGCCTCAGCCACCCGGCCAGCCCCAGTACCAGATCCAGCCCGTCTGGAACCAGAGTCTCTGTACCCCTTGGGCACCAGTTAGGTCAGGGGCAGGGGCCCTTCCCCACACCCCTGCCTACCTCATTGACCTCTCCATCATCAGGCGACTCATTGTAGTCATTCATCTCATCCATGTCCTGCATGTCCTCATCATCCTCTGAGTCCTCTTCACTATCTTCGTCATCATCTTCATCTTCCTCTTCCTCGTCATCATAGTGCTAGTGAGGCAGGGGAGAGCCTATAGGCTCTATAGGGCTGTCTGGACCAGTTCAAGTGCTGCTCCACTTGAAGCCAGTCTCTGGGAACAACGAATGACCCTCCATTCCCCAACCATGCCCCACCCCTTTGAGTCTAGCAAGCAGATGCATGTTCTGCCGGACCTTAGTGCTGGGTCCAATGGCTACTTATTCTACTCCCCTTTAGAGCCTCCACACAGAGCTGAGGACCACAACTGCTCAGGGGTCAGAAGCAGGACCTTCAGAAGTAGAGCAGAGCCTTAGTCCACCTAGGCCCCACACAAGCCCTACCTGCTGGAACCACTCACCTCTGAGGCCGGCTTGCCAATAGGTACCAAGTTGTTGTCTTTCTCTGCGATGCTCTGGAGCTGTGGCCAAAATGGGAGAAGAGCAGGGTCAGGGCCTGAGCAGGAGAGGTCAGGGACATGGGACTAGCCCACTGTGCCCCTGAGATGACCCCTCAAGTGTGGAGAAGCTTCCTTCCAGTTTCCAGAAAGAAATCAATCCCTCTGTCTCTTGTCATCTGCCACTTACTTATAAACTTGATCCAACTACATAAATTCTCTGGGCTGTGGTTTCCTCATAAGATTATGATGGGGATGAAGTGAGAAACTATCATTTTAGAATATCCTATCTACGAGGTCCTCAATAAAGTCAAAATTATGTCCTATGCTTTAGGGAAAAGAGCCTGGGCTCCAGTCTGGCCCAGAAGTCTAATGGGCCCATAGTAAATCGGAGTCCTACAAAGATGTGAAGCTAGCCCTCCAACCTCCCAGCTTGATTATTCCCAACTCAGGGCAAAAAGCTATTCCCTGACTG
Organism: Lutra lutra; assembly: GCF_902655055.1. Classification (NCBI taxonomy): domain Eukaryota; kingdom Metazoa; phylum Chordata; class Mammalia; order Carnivora; family Mustelidae; genus Lutra; species Lutra lutra. The sequence goes on along the minus strand of NC_062287.1, from coordinate 57,816,657 downwards.
AGGCTCCACCACCGTGTTAGGTCCTTACTCACCCAGGCCTGATGCTGTTGTTCTTGCTGCTGTAGCTCTGTCTCCTCCACACAGGGTCGATCCAGGTTAAACCACAGTGTCTCCGTCACACGGGGGAAAAGTGAGGGAAACAAGGTGGACATGGCTCCTAGACTGAGGTAAAGGGCCAGGTGAAATCCAGCTGTCAGGTGTCTTTGGTTGGGGTTTTGATTACAGTTTAATTTGGGGGTGAGGTGGAGAAGAAGGTGGCAAGGAAATAGCTCTTCTTGGTGGGAATTAGATAGACCTGGGTTTGAATCCTGCTCCACCACTTACTAGCTGTTTTGACCTTGGCCAAGTCACTTAACCTCTCTGAGCCTCAGTTTCCTCATCTGTAAAATGGGGAATAACAATTATACTATACTCTCATAGTTATTCTGATAATTAATTCCCTTTATGGAGAAGTAAAGTGTTTAAACTGGTCAAGGCGGGGAAGAGAATGGAACCCAAATGTAGAGCTATGAATCCAGAATGCAGACCAACACTACAAAATTAGACAAAATTAGAACAAGGCTCCACTGACACTATCTTTTCCTCCTCCAAACAGTAAAACCTACTTCTTGCCCCTCTATGATGATCCCTACCATACTTAACCCCTGTCAGAAATTTAGGACACTAATCACCTCTCTCATGAACGACAGCTAAACTGGGGGGGGGGGGGGGGTGTTCCACGTGCAGTATGGTTCAGAAAGGCATGAGTAAATGGATAAGTAAACGGAAGGCTGAATGAACTATCATGTGAGAGAATAAGTCAATTCAGCAAGGATTAAGCAGCTGAGGGGGCTGACCAAAAGGTCCCAGAGAATCTGAATTAAAGTCTTTCACCTCGGGGCGCCAGGGTGGCTCAGTGGGTTAAGCCACTGCCTTCGGCTCAGGTCATGATCTCAGGGTCCTGGGATCGAGCCCCGCATCGGGCTCTCTGCTCAGCTGGGAGCCTGCTTTCCCCTCTCTCTCTCTGCCTGCCTCTCTGCCTACTTGTGATCTCTCTCTCTGTCACATAAAAAAATTTAAAAAAAAATTTAAAAAAAAATGAAATGACTTAAAAAAAAAAAAAAAAAAAAAGTCTTTCACCTCACAGGAAAATTGAGGCCCTGCGACAGGCAACGACGGGCTCTAGACCACGAGTTGGGGCACTGAATTCCCACGGGGAAGAAATCGAGGCCAGGCACTAGAGGAGATGAGCAGGAGAAAAGGACCTACGTCTAGTTCTGCTTTTACCCTAAACTCATTTGACCGACACTGGGCCAGCCGCTGCCCTTCCGTGAATCTCGGCTTCCCGTCCCATGACACCAGCACAACAGCACCCAAGCTCACGTCCCCTAAGTAGGAGAGGCCACTTAGACTGAGGCTCGGAAAGCCCACCCCTCGCCACCAAGCCACCGCCCATTCTTCGCTTATTATGATAATGACTGCGGGGTGGACCAACACGAAGAATGCAGGGGCGGGATTCGAAAAGGCATTTGCCCTTATAGGGTTACCAATCGCGAAAGGAGCGGGGCCTGAATAGGGCCAATTAACTGGAAGAAATGCTGGGTGACAGAAAGTGACACCAATGAGTGACGGATCTTGGGCGACGGGGTGGGGCTTGGCCTCGACGAAGCGCCAATGAGCTGGAGCTCTTTATTGTTAAAAGGAGTCTGAACTGAAGGACCTGAGGAGCCGCGGCAGGGCCACGGATTTTCTCTGGGGGAGGGCGAAGAGAAGCGGCAGGGAGACAGCGGCCGCAGCCTGGCTTCTGTACTTACCACACCAGGAGGCGGTAGCCGGCGGCGACCCGGAAGCACTTCTCTCGGTCTGAGCGGAAGAATCCGCCAGAACCCTAGCAGCACCAGCGCGTGCGCCTTGGCTTTCTTTTGTTTCCCGCTCCCGCCCACCACACCGGATATGACGTTACACACTTCAATCACAATGTTGAGCTTGGAAATTTGCCTACTCTATTGGCCCCTCCTTGAGCCTCCGCCCTTCGGCCTCTCCAGCCTGGACCCTCCCCAAAGGCCCTATTTAACCCCGCCCCTTTGTTCCTGGCCGGATCGGCTTGCCAACCCCTGCGGAAAAATAGCTGGCAGCAACCGGCTTTAGTACTAGGACTATTTGTCCTGCCGCGTCCCAGGAAAATTCGTCTGCTTCTACCCCAAGATCGCTGGGTGATATTACGCCCCTTCCGTCTGTTCCTTCTCAACTTCAGTTTGGGCGCATACACTGAATTATGTATGACTTCTACAGAAATCATTGAGTCCCTGGTATATTCCAGGCTCTGCTAGAAGCTGGGGATAAATCTAGAACGCGGTCCCTGCCCCCATAGACCTCACAGTCCAGCGGAGAAGCCAGACTCTGCAGACCCACCGCGGACTCACTGGTTTCTTAAGATTGCCTGTCCAGTTCTGCGTTCGTTTGAGTGACTGACTAGTCAGCCTCAGGGCACTGCTTTTGGGAAGTAAGCTGCCCTAATACCTTCGTGGTCAGTTTCGTCATCTCTCCCAGTCCTATGCTGATGCTTCTGGTACAGTAACCTCTGACTCAGCCTCCCCTTCAGAGCTCATGCCTTCTTGTAAACCGGCAATCCAGCAATCCCAACCCCCATTAAGCTCCATCACTCACCACCCTCGTCAAGGACTAGCAATCATCCACAATTCCACTCCTGGCCCCACCCAATGTGTGAACTTTAACAAGTCCCTTTTTCTCCCAACCTGGATTCAGTTTCCTCTTCAACTAGTCTCATAAACTGCAGCCTTCCTCCTATCCTGGACTGATGTGAGGATTTGATGAAATTACATGTTTAAGTGGTAGAGTACTGTGTATATTAACATTACGTTTCCAACCAGCTCTAGTTGTTATAAAGTTTTTCTTCTTTTTAAAAATATTTTATTTTTAGGGACGCCTGGGTGGCTCAGTTGGTTAAGCAGCTGCCTTCGGCTGAGGTCATGATCCCAGCGTCCTGGGATCGAGTCCCACATCGGGCTCCTTGCTCAGCAGGGAGCCTGCTTCTCTGCCTGCTTGTGTGCATGCTCTCTCTCACTCTCTCTGACAAATAAATAAATAAGATCTTTTTTTAAAAAAGAGTAAAATTTGCCTCTTGCAAATGTCCACCTTTTTCTTTCTTTCATTCATTCATTCATTCATTCATTCAACAAACACCTACTGAGTGCCTTACTATATATATGACTGTTACTAGTCTAAGTAGTGGGTATACAATAGTGAACAAAACAGACCCCCCAAAAATCTCCATGCAGCTTCCACTCTAATGGGAGAGATAAACAATAAAGAAGATAGATAAACAAAATTTATAGTTTTAAGACTGCAGTAGATACCAAGGAGAAAAAATAAATCTGAGAAGCGGGGAGGGGAGAGGTTTTATTTTACCTAGGGGGGGCCAAGGAAAACCTTACTAGGAATGTGATTTGAGTAAAGGTCTGAAGAAAAAGATTGGGTGGTGGGGCACTATTCTGATATTTAGGGAAGAGCACTTCAGAGAGGGAGCAAATACAAAGGGTCTAGAATGGCTGGAGCTTAGTGTACTGTAGTGAGAGCAGGAGATGAGAACAGAGAGGTAGCCAGAGCCAGACAGCACAGCCTTGCAAGTCATAATGATGACTTTAGCTCTTACTCCATGTTGAGAATCCTGTAAAGAGTTTTGAGCAGAGGATCCACACAATCTGATTTACATTTTAACATAGTTACTCTGGCTGTTTGACAAAGAACAAATTCAGGAGGGAGAGTGGCAGAAGCAGGGAGACCAACTGGTCCTGTTACAATAATCCAGAGAGGGGGGATAGGAAGTGGTTGAATTCTGGGGGCGCCTGGGTGGCTCAATGGGTTAAGCCTCTGCCTTCGCTCAGGTCATGATCTCAGGGTTCTGGGATTGAGCCCCGCATGGGGCTCTCTGCTCAGCGGGGAGCCTGCTTCCCCTCTCTCTCTGTCTGCCTCTATGCCTACTTGTCATCTCTCTCTCTCTGTCAAATAAATAAACAAAATCTTAAAAAAAAAGAAGTTGTTGAATTCTGAATATATTTAAAGGGTAGGGACAAGAGAGCTTGCTGACAGATTGCATGCAGAGTATCAGGAAGAAAGGAACCAACTTTTGGACTGAACAACTGGAAGACCAGTGTTACCATTTCTTGAGATGGGAAAGACAAGGGAGATGTTGTTTTGTGGAGGGAACTATCTGGAGCTCATTTTTGGCTGTGTGGAGTTTGAAATGTTCATTGGAGTACAGATGATGAGAGGGCAGGAGGAGGAAGGGGCAGGAGGTCTGAGGTCAGGGGAGAGATCTAGACTAGAGATATCAATTTGGGAGTTATCAGCACATGGATGGCATTTAAAGCCATGAAACTAGATGAGATCATCAAAGGGTGACTGTAGATGGAAAACAGTTTCTTCAACACTGAGCATTTAAGGAAACTAGGAGAAGCAGCAAATGAGAAGGAACAAACGGGGAAGGCCAAAAATATAAGTAGAAAAGCAGGCAAGCTGGGTGATATCCTGTAAGCCAAGTAAAGCAGGGCTATCAGGAAGGAGGCCTACTCTACTACAGCCTCATTTGTCTCTATTTGTTTCCTCAGCCCACCAGGATTTCTTGAGGGCACAGAATTGAGTGGTTTCTATGTCCCCAGGACTCAGTCTAATGTCTCCCTTCTCCTGGATCCCTTAACTGTTCTTTCTGTGACCTATGAGTCTCTCCTCCTGCTGCTTTTCCTTAAAGACTCCCTACCTCCAATACCATTTGCCTCCCATGCTTCCCGACAGCTCTGGCCTAATGGAAATTCCCCTGTAACCCAGAGTTTCTTAACAAGGTCTTCAGCCTGGTTCAACAAGCCATGGTGACTGGTTAGCTGTGGGGAGGGGAAAAAATGAGAGAAGTGGAAATTTTGTGTGATTCCCTATTTTTGGCTTGGGCAACTTAGTCAATGATGGTGACATTTGTTTTACATTCATTATCCATCATTTAACGTTGCTGAGTGTTTAACTTGCTTTCATTTCAAGGATATTAAAACTAAGACTGAGAGGTTAAGACATTTGCTTCATATTCCTTCATTTATTCCACTGTTGGTCAACATTTACTGAGTGCCAAGCCAATGCCAGACACCATGCTAGGCCCTAGGGACAGAAGCAAAAATAATCCCTGTTCTAGAGAAAAATATAGTCCAGTGAGGACTAAAACAGTTATAGACAATTATAGGAGAGGGTAGTCCCTGTTAAAATTGATGTATGTGGAGAGTATCATGAGAGCACAGAGGAAGGTTAGATGAATGGGTTCTGGAGAAACTGAGTTTAGACTTTTGTTCCAGGGAAGGAAACATTTGAGAGGGCCTTGAGGGATGAGTAGGAGTTTACCTGAGGGACAAGTAGGAGAAGGCGATGTACAAAGGCATTAAGGACATAGGCATTCAAGGACATAGAGTTGAAAGATGATGATGATGTGTTTGGAGAATAGTGAAAATCCTTTCGGGCAGAAGTAGGTATCTGGGGACAGAGAAAGAGAGATGAGAAAGAACGTTAGGGGGACTCAGATGGGAAGGGCTTTGGTGACCCTGAGATGGAGTGGACACGGTGGGAGTTAGGCATCCTGGTCCTTACCTTAGCCCTACTGCTGATTTGCTGGGACCAGGCAGATTTCACTCATCTCCCAGCTTCTGTTTTCTCTAATGTAACATTCCAAACATGTCTCCAGCTCTAATGTGAGTCCCTGGAAGAAGCTCCTCAGACCTACCCCTTTTGTCCTCAGATACTACTTGCTCCTTCATTGTGTATTACAGAAGTCAGCCCTGGGCCAAAAGCAGGAGGTAGGACGGGAATTTCTCAACAGTCAGAAATAAGTCCAGAGCCCATAGGCTGGAGAGGGAAATCCATGGCTCTCCATGCAGAGAATTCTCCAGGATCCAAGAAGGGCAAGAACTGAACAATGCAAATATAATACCTCTTTGCTACTTGTTCTTGAAACGCACTGAGTACATTCCTGCTTTGGAGTCTTTGAGCTTATGGTTTCCTCTGCTTGGAACACATCCCTCCGTCCATGTAAACTGACTTTTCATTTCTTTTCTTTTTTGTAAAGTTGGTGCCTGACTTAAGCTTTGAATACCAAGGCATCCAATCCATAGCTGTCTCTAATAATCCAAGATCCACACCCTTTCCTCTCCACTGAGGCTCCTTTGTTTTGGGGATCTTTGGTGATTTTGATAACTGATCATTTGGGCCACTTGTCTGTTCTTTTCCCTCAGTTTACTTATTTAAGATTTTATTTATTTATTTGAGAGAGCAAGAGCACAAGCAGAGGAAGCAGCAGATGGAAAGGGTAAAGCAGGCTCCCCGAAGAGCAGGGAATTTGAAGTCACAGGGCTCTATCCCAGGACTCCAGGATATGACCTGAGCTAAAGGCAGACACTTAACCAACTGAGCCACTCAGGTGCCCCTCTTCCTTCACTTTAAAACCTCACTCTTTTTTTTTTAAATATTTTATTTATTTAAGACAAAGTCAGAGAGAGAGAGAGAGAGAGAGAAGGAGCAGAAGGAGAGGGACAAGCAGACTCTGTACCAAGCATGAGCGTGACACAGGGCCCCATCTCAGCACCACGAGATCATAAGCAGAGCTGAAATCATGTGTCAGATGTTCAACCAACTCGTCTACTCAGGTGCCCCTAAATTCTCACTGATAAAGACTGAGCCCTCAAAACCCCAGGACCCACACCATGGATTTCAGTAAAAGCAGAACCCCAGGCCCACATGCTTTCTCTACCGGTACCCTCGCTAGGTGGCCCCAGGCCTGCTGTGTAATGTCCAGGTTTAATAAACCTTTCCTTCAAAGTTTCCCAATGGTTACCACTGAAGGGCATCTAAAAAGAAGAACCACCAAAGCCAGTCCGACCTTGACATTGTTAATTGATAGGCTGAGGCTGGCACAAAACAGTTGGCGTGGCTGGTAGCAGAGCATGATGCCGGTGCACTTTCCTGAGGGGAATGCCCTTGTTCACCTGTAACTTGCTGACTAACCACTTCCCTCAGATGGGTAACCCCGTCTGAGAAAGAATGACCACTTGTGGGGTCTCTCATATTGCTCCGTGCTTTTCAATATCGTTCTGTGCTGTGTGGCCTGTGATGTCCAACAGGCCACAGCTGCCATAATAATTGAGTGATCTCCCCAGAGCATCATGATCAAGCCCATATGGTCTAATGAGATGATCAGACTACTAATTATAAAGGCCTTAATTGACCATTAAAGTGTGAAAGGATCATCCACCTCTTGTGGCCTAGGAGAGCTGAGGATGGTAGACTGGATCACAAGGGTGTTGTCACTGTCCAAGGAGAGACTCTGGGGAAAAGACACAAGGAAAAGAGGACAGGAGACCTCCACCTGCCACCACTGAATCAGTGGGTCGTGCCTGGACTACATGTCCTAATCCCGAAGAGTGAAATAGCTTTGCAACCAGAAATCAATGGCACCTCCAGAGGGATCATACAACAGGCACCTGGAGTCTCTGTGATACCACTTCTGATAGACACTGCTGTTGCTCCTCTCCCCATGATCTGATGGGATACTACCAATCCCTGGTGTGATGTTACTAAAAAAAAATTAATGGACAAATATACATGTCCTGAATATCTGGTGCCAGTGCCTCCCAAGAACCCTGAGGAGGTACACCAGCTCCTTGATAAATGCAAAACCCCATGGACACTTCCTGGGTGTTAGTTGACGCCATGCATACCAACATGCCAAGACTCTGGTATTATGCTCAGAGGGTTTAGGGCCTTTTCCCAAAGACACTGTTGTATATCATGCTAGTGGAGGGAGACCCCAATCCAGAAAGGTCTCTTGGGACACGCTGGAAATGAAAACAGCCACCTAGCAAGAGGGTGATGTCATCTAAAATTTTTGGTAATAATATATAAGATGAAGGTAACAGGATACCCTGTTATCATCATCATCAACCCACCAGTATCTCTAAAGACCATAAAATGCATCAACCCACCAGTATCTCTAAAGACCATAAAACCCATAGCTTCCTTAAAGATCCATCCAGGCTATGTGTTTATTTCCACCAAGATCCCACAGATCCTGAACCCCTCAATTTTCCCCTGAATGGGCAGAACTAGAAGCATGCTTCTAGAGGTATTCTGCCACCAAGGGGAAAGCTGACAGGGTTATTAAGGCCTCGAGTAAGGAGGAAGAGGGAAATGGAAAGGCAAAGGTCCCTAGAGCCCCCGATATTCATACCATGACCCTTCCTGTCCTCACTTGGATACTTTCTGCTGGCTCCATGCCCATCCTTCCATCGCAGTGGTCACTGCTAAGCCTCACAGTGACTGGAAAACACTAAGATGAGGCCCATCTCCTGCTGCACAAAATCAGCATGATCCAATGAGTTTATAATTTTCATGACCATAATGACCCAGATGACTCCCTCTTCATCTCCATTCCTGAAGAGGTCCCATTTGAGTCCAGGCAATTATTTTTACAGCGTGCCCCTAGTTATAGGTCAATGCTACTATATTTTATGGGGACCATCAAACCATCCAAAAGGCACTAAAACTCCAAGGAGAAAACTTACATTTCTTTCTCTGTCCCTTGAAGATGTAAAATCTTACCATGTCTTTGAAATGTAAACACCCAAGGAAGTCATTTAAGACTACTCATCAAGGACAAATCTTAAAATCTTAAAATATCTTCACAAACATTAGTAAAAAGCTTTAGCCATTGGAGCAGGCAACCCTTAACATATACCATTTGCCAATTTGGATTCAACTGTTATTTATAAATTAGTTTTATATCAATGTACTTGATTCATGGCTAAAATTTTGGAACAGAAGCTATAGGGTCTTTGTTTGTATATCTCTGCATGTTTATAAGTGTCTATGGATGTATGATATGTACATGTGGTCTTTTTTTTCCTGTCTCTCTACCAAGATGATATTGCCAAAATTAGTAGGTAAAAGACCTCTATTTAATTGGCTTAAAAAGGGCGCCTGGGTGGCTCAGTGGGTTAAGCCGCTGCCTTCGGCTCAGGTCATGATCTCTGGGTCTTGGGATCGAGTCCCCCATCAGGCTCTCTGCTCGGCGGGGAGCCTGCTTCCCTTCCTCTCTCTGCCTGCCTCTCTGCCTACTTGTGATCTCTCTCTGTCAAATAAATAAATAAAATCTTAAAAAAAAATAATTGGCTTAAAAATGAGCACTTTTGAAGTATTCCTAAAACTCAGAAATAAAGAAACCACCCAAATGTTTTTTAAGTTCATGTGATCTGGGATAATTTTGGTAAATAAAAGCTATTTTAAGTTTGGTTTAATTAAAATTGGTATGCCTTCAGAGTTATCAGCATTAAATATAATACAGACATAAAACTTGTATTCTACCTGTATTTATTAGTCAAATCATGTTATCTAATACACATTTTGTCAGGAAGCAAAGTAGCTTAGGAGGATGACTGACTTTATCTAATGTCTTTATGACTTTATGAAGTTTTTTTGGGTAATCTAAAAATAGTTGTTGGGAGCAAGTGCTTTTGTTAGAGGTAAGTGGGAGAAGAGATTTTAGGTGAAGTTTTCGGCAATAATTATGTCTTATAGCATGTCTACTTAAAAATAGTTTCATGGGGCACCTGGCTGGCTCAGTTGGTGGAACATGGGACTCCTGATCTTGGGATTGTGGGTTTGAACCCCATGTTGGGTATAGAGGTTACTTAAAAAAAGTAAAATCTTAAAAATAAAAAGTTTCACAAATCTTTGGTAAATATCACCATTAGAATTTTGCTAACTTAAAAAAAAAAGAATTCTGCTAAGTTATGTTAAATGGTGGGAATTCATTGAATGTCTAGATTATTTCCAAATAAGATGAAATGCTGAAACACTAATTGTTAAACAAGTCTAAGTTTATCTACTTTTGACCTCTCATTACAGGGCACTCAAGATATTGGATCTATTAGTAAAAACGTCTTGTGCCACATTGAAAAATTGTGCTATGGGGAAATGTATGTGACTAGAAACTATTAAATTCATTCATAAATCTGCCAAACTAAAGAACGTTGCTGGGGCACCTCGGTGGCTCAGTGGGTTAAGGCCTTTGCCTTCGGCTCAGGTTGTGATCCTAGGGTCCTGGAATGGAGTCCCTCATCAGGCTCTCTGCTTAGTGGGGAGCCTGCTTCTCCCCTCTTTCTTCCTGCTGCTCTACCTACTTGTGATCTCTGTCAAATAAATAAATAAAATCTTTAAGAAAAAAATAAAGAACGCTGCTGTAATAGTTCACAACTGCTTGCCTTTTAGTTTTCACTAGATATTAAGGTTTCTAAGAAACCTTATCTAAGAATATGATTCTAATTAAGATATGTAATTAAAGTTACTAGAACTAATAAAGGAAAAGACTCTGTATGCAAAGAAAGTAGGATATGTTTTTGGCTAAGAGAAGACTTGAGGTATGAAGATACATTTTTGTTAAGGAAAAAGAAAGTAAATTTTTCCTAACATTAAAAAAAACCCAAAACACCCTGATTATTTCATAATGGGAAAGAGGAAAATAAAGGACAAAAATCAAACTTCCCCAAATCAAATTCTAAATTAAGTTTTTTAAATTTGGAAGTACCTTTGGGATTTTCTAAAGGGCACCTGGAACATCTCAGATTTTTTCTCTCTCTGTTAAAAAAAAGACATTTAGCGAATTGGGCTTATTTAATGTGTTAAAACAGGGGAAGCATTGCCAAGTAAAAAATAATGCTAAACCTCCTTTATGGATATCCTTGTATGGATATGTTAGTAATAAAGGGCTATGGAAATTATATGAAATTCCTAAAAGTCCAATATGTAACATTATCAGTCATAATTCCAGTTACCATCTTAAAATGTTGGGTATCACAGAAACAACCAAATTTCCTTGTCAATTTCATTAAATGGACCTCTCATCAGACTTTTTTTTTAAGGTTTTATTTATTTATTTGACAGACAGATCACAAGTAGGCAGAGAGGCAGGCAGAGAGAGAGGGGGCAGCAGGCTCCCCGCCGAGCAGAGAGCCTGATGCGGGACTCGATCCCAGGACCCTGAGAACAGATCACAAGTAGGCAGAGAGGCAGGCAGAGAGAGAGGGGGCAGCAGGCTCCCCGCCGAGCAGAGAGCCTGATGCGGGACTCGATCCCAGGACCCTGAGATCATGACCTGAGCTGAAGGCAGAGGCTTAACCCACTGAGCCACCCAGGTGCCCTCATCAGACTTTTAACTATGGACATTTTTCAGTCTTTTTTCACTTACTGGGCATTACTGTTTTACTCTGATTATTTTGCAAAAGTAATTCCTCTTCAGGGAGATTCATAGAAAGGACTCTGACTAGTATAGGTGTCTGATAACTTTCAGATTCTACCACTGAACTGGGTAAGAATTTACAAACTCTTATGAAAAGCTGGATTCATAAAAGTCCTAACAAAAGATCAAGATCAAGAATTAATTACATAGGACTGAAAAAATGACAATGATTGTAATTTTTTTGTTCAAAATGTTGCTGGTTCTTTAATCTTTTGTTTTCCAGATTTGAATAATTTTTTTCTCTTAAACTAACCATGACAAAAATTTGGTAAAGTATATCTTCGTGAACAAAGATGAAACAGTTACTTTTTTTTCCTACCTGATCTCTCCAGAATTTGCTAAGTCTCTCTTATTTTCATGGCAATATAGTTATTTGCATAAGTTCAATAAGGGTCTGTCTTCCTTATAACTGGACACAGTTCGGAACAATTGATTATCTTACCAAGGCTTTGTTGGAATGTCATATTTTAGAGAGATATACATAGGCTCAAATATGATACCAGATTTAAGGAACTACATTTGACTTTATGCCAATAAAGCCCCTTGGAAAAATCAGCCTAGCACCTTGCATACAGGGTTTCAGCAGCATTACGAGGTGCATAAGGAAGGTCATTTCTTGGCAGTCCCAGGAACCTCAGGATATTTTGGGGAACCTCAAGAAGAGAGGAACTCACCCAAATCTATAGGTATTAGAGAAATCTTGCTTGGCTTCTTAGCCTCCAGAGGCTTCTAAAAGTTGTCTGAGATTCCTTACGAAAAGTTTCAGCAAAGCAAACATAAAAGAACCTATATGGTCAATCACTGTTCTTTCTGCATTTATGTAAGTCATCAGGCCAAATTTAGTGCAATACTAGATTTATTTTGCAGTCACATCAGTCTCTGATTATTTCTGGTAGAAACAGGTGACTGTAGAGAGAAAAAATATGTTTCAATGGAAAGTTATAGTACACCCTTGTAAATATCAGATTCTAGACCTGCTGTCTTTGAAGTTTTGTTTTCTACTTGTAGGCTGGACTGGACACTGATTCTTATTTCCACCAGTATCTGGCTACAACTCTCCAATCTAATGTTTCCAATCCTTCTCCTACCCTGCTAACTTGGAATCACTGAGAACTAAAACTGCCTTCTTCCTAAAACCATGTAAGCTAAAGTGGGATGACTTGATATAAACTTCAGGGAAATCACTGTAGCAGCCATGTATGGGCAATGTCTAGGCCTGCTGCTGTGTGGTTCACTCAGAAAGATCACCAGCAACATTCAAACTGCAAACCAGGAAAACCTATCAGACTGCCACCGCTCCATGTGAAGATGCTTCAAGCCCAACATTTAGAAATCTCAACTGGCCACCTTCAGAACTCAGAAACTGTGATGATAATCTGCTCCAATCATTAACATTGTTTTATTTTTCCTTGTTGTCCTGGAAATGTCTCTTATTAAATACCCAGTACAAATACTTACACCACATTAGGCCTAACTTGGAGAACCAACCTTCATCACCACCTCCTGAAATAAGAATCCTTGAACTGAACTGACTTATTCTCAAGATTAAGAGACTAGTTTGATGAGATATGGAGAAATCTACCAACTCAGGACAGGTTCAAAGCTTCTTATCCCAGGTCACCCAAGGCATTAAAATATTCTGCAACATTACCCAAATCCTTGAGCAGGTAGCTAAGCCCCTGAGATCACTAACCTGTTTTCATGGCTGGACCTTTCAAGTTTGGGACAATGGCTATGGACTAGGTTTCAGACTATTGCCTGTATAATTATTATAGCATTTGCTACTATAATCCTATGGAGATGTGTGATTTCTGGGTTACCAGGGGCCCTACCCCTGACTTTTAGTTTATTGGCTACCCTGCCAGTTAATCTCCTCACCATTGGCTCTGATACCTGAGCATTGATGTAGGAAGGACATTAGGGTTCGAAGCCCATGTCCAAGAAAGAATTCTTTTTTTTTTCCCTCCCCCTGTTCCCCCAAGAAAGAATTCTTGAGATGTCTTTGGTGCAAAAAGGTGATTTTATTCAAGGATGGGGACAGGACCCCTGGGCAGAAAGAGGTGCACTAGGGTCATGAGGAGTGGCCCATTATATACTTTCAAGTTGGGAGGAGGTTAGGGAAAGTCTAATTCTCTAGGGAATTTTGGAAACAAAGTTTCCACGACCTTGAGAGGGCTAGCTACTGTTGGGAAAACGTCATTTATTACCATCTAATAAAACCTTAGTCATGAGACCCTTCAGATGTATATCGGTGGGCCATATGCTTGGGGGGATGATTGCCAACACGTATTTAGAGATGAAGGAAATTTCCAATGGAATTCTTATATGCTAAAATAGACTTACAGGATCCTGGCCAGGAGGGGGATTGGGCTAGGATTGCCTTTTGCCTTTAGCAAAGTGTTAACATTGAGGTAGTTGAGTCCTCAGAGGAATGTCACTCTGCCTGTTTCAAGGACTTGTCAAAGGGGTGTAGGTAGTAAGGAAATTCAATAATTTTTCTTCTGCCTTTGTTTCCCACATCAGGCATCACAAGGTAGATTATAGTGTAAATCTTGACAGTGGTTGTTCTTTTTTGAAATGCCTGACTTAAGCTTTGATTACGGAGACATCCACTTCAAGTACAGCCATCTCCAATAAACACACTGCCAGCCACATGGACTAGATAAAGAGCAAGGCCACATCCACCCCCAACTGAGGCTCTTTTGTTTTAGAGATCTTGGCTGATTTCCACTGACCATTTGGGTCACTTGGTTTTTTTTTTTTTTTTTTTCCTCTCTTCTCACACTCTTATTCCCACTCTTTTTTTTTTTTTTAAATTTTAAGTAGGCTTTATACCCAACATGGGGCTTGAACTCACAAGCCTGAGATTAAGAGTCACATGCTCTACTGACTGAGCCAGCCAGGCACCCCTGCTCTTATGTTTTAAATTCACCAATAGGGATACCTTGGTGGCTCAGTTGGCTCTTGTACACTAAGGTCTACAAGACAAGTCCTGCATCAGGCTCCTTGCTCAGTGGGGAGTCTGCTTCTCTCTCAGCCTGCCACTCCCCCTGCTTGTGCTTGCTCACTCTATCAAATAAATAAAATCTTTAAAAAATAAAAATAAATTCACCAATAAAGAATAAGACTGTGCTCTCTCTCTCTCTCAAGTAAGTAATAAAAACTTTTAAAACAAACAAACAAACAAATAAATAAAAGGGGTACCTGTGTGGCTCAGTCGGTTAAGCGGTTGCCTTTAGCTCAGGTCATGATCTCAGTGTCCTAGGATAGAGCTCCATGTCAGGCTCCCTGCTCAGCCGGAGTTTGCTTCTCCCACTCCCTCTGTTTCTGTCCTTCTTGATGCTCTCTCTCTCTCAAATAAAATCTTAAAATACATACATACATACATACAAGAGTGAGCCTGCGAAACCCTAAGCCCCCACCCTTGACCCCAATAAAAGCAGAACCCCAGGCCACTGTGCTCTCTCTCCCAGTGCCCTCGCTGTGTAATTTCCAGGTTCTGTAAGTCATAAATCTTTTTATTTTTTCAAAGCTCCCTGAAGGAGATTGCTGAAAGGCATCTTACACTCATAATAAGAACCACAAGAACCAGGGCCAGTCCAAGCGCAACATTGTTTATGGATAGGCTGAGACCAGTACAAAACACCCCTCCATATCCATAGGGATCCTTTCCCTACTTTACTGTGGCCTCTGCCCAAATATCACCTTGTAAACCTTTCCTATATCAAATAGACCCTCCTTAGGGAGCCTGGGTGGTTCAATCAGTAAAGCATCTGCCTTCCGCTCAGGTCATGATCCCTGGTTCCGAGGATCGGAAGAGTCTGCCTCTGTTTGTCCCTCTCCCTGCCTCTCTCTCTGCTTCTCCCCCAAACTTGTGCTCCTGCTCTCTCTCTTTCTCTCTCTCAAATAAATAAATAAAATATTAAAAAAAAAAAAAGCCCCATCACTTCTTGGCCTTTTGGCTAAGATCAAGTGTAAAACAACAACAACAACAACAACAAACAGCCCTTCTCTATTCCCTTACCCTGCTTTATTTCTCCAGAGCACTATCACCATATACCTCCCCATTTTTTTTCTCCCACCTCCCTGGAATGCCAGCTTCATGAGAGCAGGGACTTGGTCTAGTTCCCTGTTGTAGCCTTAGCACCTAGAACAGTCTAGCACATAGCAGGCACTCAGCGGGTCTCACATTGGTATACTGACTGAATCCCTCCTCCACCCTGCTGGTGCAAGCTGCCATCATCCCAGTCTGGGACTCCTGAAGTCTCCCAGACCCACCCGCCCTGCCCACACCCAGTCCCTTCTGCACACAGGAGCCAGGAGATCTTCCAAAACCGCCAATGGAATCAGGTCACTCCCCGGATTAAAACTCTTCAATGATCAAATAATTCGATCGTCCCCTGCAGGGACGAGGAATTCTGTGGAAATAGTTTGTGAATTCTGTAGAATTAAGTGTTATGTGGCTGTATTAAGGTGATAAGCCAAGTCGTTTCTCAGAGCCTGAAAAGGGCCATAGCGACTGTCATGTTAGGAGCAATTAGCGATGGCCACGTCCCCTGGCTTTGTGCTTTACTGGTGCAGACAAGACTGGATGTTAAAATTAGTGGATGACCGTGCGATGAGGAAAAGGGCATTGTGTCAAAGTATCTTCCCACAAAATACTGACTGCTCACAAAGGGAGACCTAGCATATGGCGAGAAACCACCTTACCCAAATGATGGCCAGCAGTAAGACATTTGCAGGGCACCTACCCCGTGATGTGATAAGCTCTGAAAGGGTCATCACTCCTCTGATTTTCTGGCCCAGATATGCTTTGGTTATATAAGATGTCAACATCTGGAAAGCCTGGATGCAAAGAACATGGGAACTCTCTTAACTACTTTTGCAATTTTTCTGTTAAGTCAAAGGTTATGCCAAAATGCACAGTTAAAAAAATCCAACAGACGTAGTGGCTTACTGGCTATCTTATTAAGCTTCAAGACTGTGTGAGTCTGGAATTTGGGCAAGACCCCGCTGGACGATCCTTCTGCTCCACGGGGCAGTGACTACGGTCACTTACTAATGTTCAGCCTATGTCGGGGATGCTCTTGAACACCCAGGATGGTTTTACTCACAGGCTTGGGTCTTCGGCAGGGGTTGCTGGAAGGCTGGCTTCAGCCAAGCCCCCTCTTCTCCGTGTAGTCCGTGGGCTTCTCAATGCCGCTCTAGCGGGACAGTTAGTCCTCTCACATGGTGGCTCATGGGTCTAAGAGACAATATTCCAAGAAATAGGAAGTAGAAGCTGCTAGTCCCTGTCTTGGTCAGTTTTGGCTGCTGTAACAGAATAGCATAGAGACAGGGTGTTTATTTTTTATTTATTTTTAAAAGATTTTATTATTTGACAGAGAGAGACAGCGAGAGAGGGAACACAAACAGGGGACGGGGGTGGGAGAGGGAGAAGCAGGCTTCCCACTGAGCAGGGACCCCGATGCAGGGCTTGATCCCAGGACCTTCGGATCATGACCTGAGCTGAAGGCAGATGTTTAACGACTGAGCCACTCAGGCACCCTAGTCAGAGTGTTTAAACAACAAAAGTTTATTCCTCACAGATCTGAAGACTAAAAGTCCAAAATCAGGGAGTTGGCATGGTGAGTTCTGGGGACGCCCCCCTTCCAGGTTTCAGACTGCCCATTCCTTGCTGTATCCTCACATGGTGGAGAGCAGAGAGGGGAAAATGGCTCTCTCATGACCCTTATGAGGCCACTAACCCCATCTAACCCTAATCACTTCTCAGAGGGCCCCACCTCCTCATATCATCACATGGTGGGGGACAGATTCATAGGAATGTTCAACATAGGAATGGTGGAGAGAGGCAAACATTCAGTTCATCATTGTCCCTTAAGGCCTGGAGCCAGAAACTGGCAAAGCATTGGTTTTACCATATTCTATTGGTCAGAGCAGTCACGGAGCCTGTTCAAGGGGACGTGACATAGTGCTCACTTCTCAACGGTCCCTTCTTTTTTCCCTTCTTTAACCCCCACATGGGAAAGTGCTCCCCCCACCCCCGCCTCCATTGCACAGGATGAGATTAATCATAACCCTTGGTTTTGGGCATGCTCTCAGCATTGCTTCAGGTGTGACTGCCTTTATAGACTTATTTGTGTCTTTGCTTAGCTTTTCTCAAAAAAGCAATGGAAATCCTAGGTTTTTCCTTTTTGCATCATTTATGATTTGTAGACCTGATTCATCACAAAGCTAGGAAGAACTTCTGATGAAAAATCTAAGCTTGTCTCTGGTTGGAATGGGGTAGCATGATCCTCTTATTTCTAAAATATTATATTTCCTTTATTTGCATTATTTGGCAAAACACAGCAGAACTGGAAAAAAGAATTGTACTGTCTAAAAGGATTCTGGGGAGAGAAGCTCTGAAGGCTGGTCTCAAAAGTAAACATAGGATGTGGTTTCTTGGCTAAATTTCCTAGAGGTAAGGCAAGAAAATGAGACCATGTATTTGAAGATAGCAAGACAGAGGAAAAAGCAGCACTTTGCAGTTAAATCAGCTTGGGTTAAATCCTGACTCCTCCACTTTTTAGCTGTTTTGGAACTCACCTAACTCCCAAGGCCTTGGTTTCCTCATCTGTCTGTTGGGAATAATAATGTCAACACTGTAGTGACTTGTGAGAGTTACAAGACATGACAGTGTAAGTAACACATCCATTATTCTAATTGGTATAGTGTGGTTCTCAATATATGACTAGTGTGATTATGTAATTAATGTTGTTCAAGGGTCAACTGTATACAACACAAAGGCACAGACTTTCTCTGGCAGTATACTTAAGGACCTAAGACTACCACTGGCTTGGTGTTCCTATTTCTGCAAATACCTCTATTGTAGCCATAACTAATATATAGCATTATTTTATGAATATCCTTGTTATTGAAATTTACATAATGGTATCAAATCAGTTGCATCATTCTATATCTTATTTCTCCATTCAACATTTTGTATATTTATATTCAAATACATACAAATCTGTATGTTATATTTAAATAAGGTATATAGTCACATGGTTCAAAAAATCGAAACAGCATAGAAAGTTTAGAGAAGAAAGTCTTGGGACACCTGGCTGTCTCAGTTGGAAGAGCATGTGACTCTTGATCTTGGGGTCATGAATTCAAGCCCCAAGTTGGGTATTGAGATTACTGGAAAAAAAAAAAACTTTAAAAAAATTAAAATTAAAAAAATAGAAGAAAGTTGCATCCCTAATCTTGTATCCTCCCAGCAAGGGAGGCTATGTAAAAAAAAATTTGTACCTTTCCAGAATTTTCTTTTAAGATTTTATTTATTTATTTTTGAGAGAGAGACTGCAATTACATGCACAGGGAGCAAGCGGGGGTGGTGTGGTGTCGGGGGTTGCGGTGGGGGGCAGAAGGAAAGAGAGAATCTCAAGCAGACTCCCCACTGAGTCAGAGCCCAATGAGGGGCTCAAACTCACAACCTCCCTCCGAGATCACGACCTGAGCCAAAACCAAGAGTCAGATGCTTAACCAACTGAACCACCCAGGCACCCCTCAGAATTTTCTTATGTGAAGACATACATTCACCCTCCTCCTTGTTTACACAAAAAAATTCTATGGACATGTTTCTGCACCCTTCCTCTTTCACTTAACAATATACTTGAATGTTTTTCCACATTTGTATACCAAGAGCTTTCTCATTCTTTTATATCAGGTTAAATCCCATTGGGTGAACCCTCATTTATTTAACTGGTCTCTCACTGAAAGACAATTGAGTTGTTTCCTAGACAAAGCCTGTTTGCTTTACCCTGGTAGATTTATAAAAGGAGTGGGGTGGAGGAGGGAGACACTGTACTTCCCAGGGGGGCTGAGGGTGAGGCCAGGGCAGGTCTTGAGGGAAAGTGGGGAAGGAGGTGGGAGGAAAGGTGAAGTCTTACCCAGTTCTCCTGGGGTCTGGTTTTTCTGCTGGATTTTCCTCCGCTGCTCCCACCACCCAATGTGCTCCCTCCTCCGAGTGCATCATGATGCGCCTTCCGGCCTTTCCTTTTTTTTTTTTTTTTAAGATTTTATTTATTTATTTGACAGAGATCACAAGTAGAGAGGCAGGCGGAGAGAGGAGGAAGCAGGCTCCCCACTGAGCAGAGAGCCCGACGTGGGGCTCGATCCCAGGACCCTGAGATCATGACCCGAGCCGAAGGCAGCAGCTTAACCCACTGAGCCACTCAGGCGCCCCGCCTTCCGGCCTTTCCATAGCTCCAGGCCCCACTCTGCCAGGGTAACTTCCCAAGACCCCTTTGTGTGGGGGGTGGGGTTGTTGAGGTGTGAGAAACTGGGGTCTGGCTCTCTGGGACTGCACCCTCACTGGCTCTCCACATTGTGCCCCCAATGGCACCCCCCTTACATTCCCATGGCACCCAGTCTAGGACCATGAGCCGTGACTGCAGGGCTCAGTGGCCTTCAGCTGGTCCCGGGTCAGGATCCCCATCTGCCCTACACTGGGTTGGTGGGGGATGGGCTGAGGCTGGGAGGTACTTCTTCTCTCACTCCCTCCCCTCATCAGCAGACCACATTCCGTGGTTCCTGTTGTGCAGATCTGAGAGGGCTTGCAGAACTAGCAGGGCCTTCAAACTGTGGACGAAGTACCACCGGTGAAATCTAGAAGGACACATCCAGGGAGGGGTGGTGGCTCCCACCAAGGTCACAGAGCAAGCTAGTGTTGGAGTGCCCTTGGGATGGGGTGAATGGGTCTTGCCTTCTGGCCCAGACCTCTACACTTGCCTTTGGCGTGGCTTGGGGGCCCTCAGGGATAAGTGGGGTGAGGAGGGAGGAAGATCCAGGCTTGGTAGGGAGACAAGAAACCGCACGGAGAGTCTCGTGGCTGCTGCCTCCCTCTTAGGCTGCATCTACCTCTGATTGTGGCTTTCTGGCAGGAATGGATGGACAGGGCCTGGCCCATGATACAGCTGCTGCTTCTGGCTTTGGTGGCTGCTGCGTGGGGTGCCCAGCCTAGGACTCCACGGGCTGGGACGAACCTGTTCAACATCTGCATGGACGCCAAGCACCATAAGACGAAGCCAGGCCCCGAAGACAAGCTGCATGGCCAGGTGAGGAGGGAGTAGAGTCATGGGTAGGAGAGAGAGGTGACCCTAGAAATGGAAGAAAGCAGAGAAGTGGAAGATCAGCTTTGGGGAGCAATGGAGTCAGGAGGGTGGCCGAAGGGATCCCCAGGGGGACACCAAATCTACTATAGCGGGTAGGTGGATAGTAGTCTCTACCTATACAGGTGAGGAAGTAGGAAACGAGGCCCACAGTGGGCACGGATACAATGTGTGTGTGTGTGTGTGTGTGTGTGTGTGTGTGTGTGTGTGTACATCCATGCGTACACATAGCGTGGGAACTGAGAGGCTAAACATGAGCAGGGGCTAGGACAGAGTTGGGCGGTGCCTTTTCCAGCCTTAACTATGCCCCAGCCCATGGAGCTCAACAACAGGGCTCAGGGGACACAGGTCCTTCAAGGTCACCATGCAGCAAATACAGAGCAACAGTTCAGGTCCTCCACCCCCACTAGGTCCTGAAGAGACAGTGACAAATCAGATAACGATGGGAAGACTTCCCAGGACAGGTGCCATCAGCCTTGGCCTTGGGGAATGAGTAACAGTTTTCCAGGAAGACAAAGCAGGAAAGGGCAGCCTGGCAGAGAACAGCTTGTACCCGGGTGGGAAGGGGATGGCAGAGGCATTGATGAGCTTAGTGTGACCAGAGCCAAGGATGCTGCTGCCCACAGAGAAGGGGAGGCCAGGGGAGCCCCCAAAGCAGCTCGGAACCCAGGGGCTAGAAGTGAAGAGTGGGAAGCCCAGAGCCCCATGACTTCTGAGTCATTTTCTGTTTTTTGTTTGCATTGTGTGTGTGTGCGCGTGCGCACACACACACACACACACACACACACGCCCGCTAAAATAGACGTAATATAAAAGTTGGTATTTTAAGCATTTCTAAATGTTGGGTTTGATGGCCATTCATACTGTTGTCCCCACCACCATCCATCTCCAGAACTTTTTCTCTTCCAAAACTGAAAGATTATTTCATTTTCAGAACTTTTAAAGTTCTAGATGGTGCTTCTAAGACCCCTCGGGAGCACTTCCTCTTTGCAAGAAACGGCATGCAGAATTTTGAGGAGCCTTTGGATTGTAATTCTGAGGCACAGGGGTTGTATGGGGAGTGCTTGTCTGTGTCGAGCCCCTACTAGAGGCCAGCAAGTGCCTGTCAGTATAATCACCCCCTCCTGGAGGCAGGAACTGCTGACACTGATTGGCAGGCCAGGGACGAGGTGCACCGGGGTCCTGCAGAACCCCCAGGAGTTGGGGCATCTGAGGAGGGGCATGTGTGAACTCAGGGAGGCCTGGAAGCATGTTTGATGTCAGCTGTGCTGGGGGTGGGCTAGGCTGTTGGACTGGGGTAGGTTTGGTTCCACCCTCTTGGATTTTCCTTGTTTCTCCTGAGTGCCCAGACCTGTCCCATGCCCCTGTTGCTTGCCCCTGGGTGCTATAGTTCATCGCAGAGATTTTAAACGACTGGCTCGTAATCACTCAGCTCTGGAGTCCCAGCTTGGAATTATTTCTACAGAGAAACCTTCACACTTCCATTGTCTTTCCTGCTTTGAATTATCTTTCTGGGATGGCCTCCCATATGGAGTCAGGTCCATACCGGGGTTCATGTGCAGGCCATTATGCCCTCTGTCCCCCACCACTTTCTGGACCTATGTGGAGTCTCCTAGCTTGAGGGTCCAGACCATAGGAGAGCCAGATCAGTGCCCTTCCTCTCTGCTCTTACCATAGCTTGGGGCCGGGCTCTTCTCCTACCTGCCCTGAGTTAAAATCTTGATCCCACCATTTACCAGGGGTACAGCTTACGTAAACTCTGTAACGGTTGAATGAATGATGTTTTTACTAGAGTGCTGAGGGCATAAAGTGCAAAAGCCTCAGGGACTTTGCACTTGCTGTTTTCTGTGCCTACCATGTTCTGTGTCTTCCCCCTGCCCCTGACTAAATCCATAAACTCCATAAAAGCAGAGATTTTTTTTTAAAAGATTTTACTTATTTGACAGAAAGAAACACAGCGCGAGAGGGAACACAAGCAGACGGAATGGGAGAAGGAGAAGCAGGCCTCCTGCCAAGCAGTTAGCCCGATGCGGGGCTTGAACCCAGGACCATGGGATCATGACCTGAGCTGAAGGCAGACGCTTAAAGACTGAGCCACCTAGGCGTCCCAAGGCATAGATTTGATCTGTTTTGTTCACAGATGTATTCTCAGCCCCCAGCACGATGCGGGATTGATCAAAAGTACTTAGTTAATATTGGCTGGAGGCAAAATGAGTAATATAAATAACGCGAATCACGTGAAATAATTTAGAAGCATGAAAATAATTGCTCCCCAGACAGTGGTTCCCAGGCCTCCCACATCCCCTGTTTTACTCTCTGTTAAAAAACTGTTACAACTGCCTCAACCCCAAGAGCCAGGCATCGTGATGCCCTCCCCAGCAAGTGTTCCTCTGGATGCCCCACCTGGGGCAGAGGAGTCAGAAGATGGAGGAGACCGCTGTGGGGCGGGTGGGCACTTAGTCGGTGTCTTCCCCACACAGTGCACTCCCTGGAAGGAGAAGGCCTGCTGCTCAGTCAGCACCAGCCAGGAGCTGCACAAGGACACCTCCCTCCTGTACAACTTCACCTGGGAGCACTGCGGCAAGATGGAGCCCGCCTGCAAGCGTCACTTTATCCAGGACAACTGTCTCTATGAGTGCTCCCCCAACCTGGGGCCCTGGATCCGGGAGGTATGGGACCCTGCCTCTCCCCACCCCACCCCTGCAGCTGCCATCCAGCTCCATCAGGGCTGTGGCAGGAGATGTCTCATCCCATCTGCATGTCCCATCCGCTGAGCGCTGAGTGAGCCCTCCCTCCTCTCCTCCCACTAGGTGAACCAGAGCTGGCGCAAGGAGCGCTTCCTGCACGTGCCCCTGTGCAAAGAGGACTGCCAGCAATGGTGGGAGGACTGTCGCACCTCCTACACCTGCAAGAGCAACTGGCAGCGGGGCTGGGACTGGACCTCAGGTGAGGGGGGTGGCGGGTGGGGACGGAGATGGGGTTTGAGGATCTGGGGTGGCCAGAAACCAGCTTCGGGCCGGGGGGCTGAATGTCTGTGTCCACCCTCTCTGCCTGCAGGTATTAACAAGTGTCCAGCCGGGACCACCTGCCGCACCTTTGAGACCTACTTTCCCACGCCCGCAGCCCTGTGTGAGGGCCTCTGGAGCAAATCCTACCAGGCCAGCAACTACAGCCGAGGGAGTGGCCGCTGCATCCAGATGTGGTTCAACCCAGCCCAGGGCAACCCCAATGAGGAGGTGGCGAGGTTCTATGCCATGGCCATGAGTGCTGGGGCCCTGATCCGAGGGGTGGAGCCTCTCCTGCTCAGCCTGGCCCTGATGCTGCAGCTCGGGCTCCTGGGCTGAGCCCCTGTCACTGCGGACACCTGCCCATCTCCCTTGTCCGCACCCAGCCTGGGTGACCTGGCCTCGGCCCAGCTCAGCACTCTCAGATGGGGGGACCTCACAATGCCCTAGTTATTGGTTCTTGATCCAAGATGAGTCATATGGGGTTCCTCTGATGGCCTATTTTCATAGATCCGTGTGTATCTTGTGTCTTGTACGTAATTTGGGGATGAGTGGGTTGGAGGGACAGCCTCACTGCTTTATCATTCCTCCTAAGAGGCCCAAGGAGGGACTGGGAATAGCTGGAAGTTCACCAGCAAGTAGGAGGTAGAAGCTGACCCCTTAGTCTGAAGTTCTTCTTCACCAGGCTTCCCTCCATGCCAAGTTCATCAGTCCCACACCACAAGGGGCTAAGGGGATGGGTGGAGAGAAGGTGGGCAGAGATGACAGATAAGTTCTCAGGCTCCTGGTGATAAAGAAAGCCTCTTTCCCTTTCCTTCCCTTACTAGATGTGGACTAGGGTGGAGATACTGGTGGTGGTAGTGGGTAAGGAGGCCCAATGATGAACAACTACATTGCTTCCCTTTTTTAAAGGGATAATTGCTGGGCAGAGGGAGAGGGAGAGAAAATCTCAAGCAGACTCCACACTGAGTACAGAGCCTGATGTGGGGCTCCATCCCAGGACCCTGAGATCATGACCTGAGCAGAAAGCAAGAGTTGGATGCCCACGCGACTGAGCCACCCAGGTGCCCCTGCAGTGGGTAATCTTATGCATGGTAGAATGTTACACATGAATTCCAGAAAAGGCGTTTCTAGGTCAAGAAGTAGATGGAGTTATAATTTTGAGTTACAACTCTACAACTGTATCAGTGTGCCCCCCCCCCAACTAGGGATAAGAGTGCCTGCTTCCTGCTGCCTTGCCAACACAGGATAGAGTCAAACTTCTGATTTCCTACTAAGCTGACTTTTGTTTTGTCAAACTGATAGATACGAAAAGACCATCTTGGTGTGGCTTTCATGCACCATGTGTCTTTTTTTTTTTTTAAGATTTTATTTATTTATTTGACAGACAGAGATCACAAGTAGGCAGAGAGGCAGGCAGAGAGAGAGGGAGGCGGAAGCTCCCTGCTGAGCAGAGCCCAATGTGGGGCTCGATCCCAGGACCCCGGGACCATGACCT
The DNA here is from genome assembly GCF_902655055.1 of Lutra lutra. NCBI lineage: Eukaryota > Metazoa > Chordata > Mammalia > Carnivora > Mustelidae > Lutra > Lutra lutra. The sequence goes on along the minus strand of NC_062287.1, from coordinate 57,791,679 downwards.
GAGCCAAAGGCAGAGGCTTTAACCCACTGAGCCACCCAGGCGCCCCCATGCACCATGTGTCTTATCATGAGAACACAGTTTCTGAGATCTTCCTTATTGATCTACTGAGATTTGGCCCATTCTTTTCCACTGCAGGGCAGTATTCCAGCCTATGTAGTATATCTACTCATCTAACTCAGTCTCCTACTGATGGGTATTTGAAGGAGAAGGGTTCTTTGAGAACCTTGACATTTTTGAAAAGCACAGGCGAATTCCATTATAGAACATCCCTCATTTAGGGTTTATGGGTTTCTTCCTTATTAAATCAAGGTCATACATTTTTGGCATGAATAGCCCCAAGACAACACTGGGTCCTTCTCAGTGCATCATAACAGAAGGCATATGGGGGTGAGCTCACTCACTCCCGAGGGTGAGATTGGGTCTGTCAGGTTTCTCCACTACTTCTTCCCCCTTTGTAATATGTAAGTATGATACAGGCAGATACTTGAGAACTGAAGATATCCTATTCACCACCATATTGGCACCCACAAATTTCGCCATCTGATGGACATTTTTTTTTAAACTTTTTTTTTTTAAGATTTTATTTATTTATTTGTCAGAGAGAGAGAGAGAGAGAGCACAGGCAGACAGAGTGGCAGGCACAGGCAGAGGGAGAAGCAGGCTCCCCACAGAACAAGGAGCCCGATGTGGGACTCGATCCCAGGACGCCGGGATCACGACCTGAGCCGAAGGCAGCTGCTCAACCAACTGAGCCACCCAGGCGTCCCATGATGGACATTTTTAAAAAGTAAAAAAACACCAAAAATGTCTTATGCGGCAACCCCTCGCCAACCCTTTAACCCATGGTATCTGTTGGAGAGACCAGACTTCAATGGCATAGAGACCCCTGCCCTGCCCTCCCCCCACTGACTGACTTAGACTGACCTAGAGCTCATTTCCATCATTCTGTTCCACACCCCATAGGTGAGCTCCATTCACGCTTCTCACACACTTTGTGCCAGCAATTCTCTTTCTGCGTTCCTGGAATGTTCCTTTGTTCTCTGCAGGCTAGCTCCTTGTAGCCACTTAGATTTCAACCTACGATTCCCCGCTAACATGACTTCTGACCACCAACCAAACAAGGTCATCCAGGCACTTTCTTATCACATGGGTCTCCTGCCTTTGTACAGATACCTATCATCTGCTGTGTTTATCATCTGCTCTTCCCCAACAAAACAGACACTCATGAGGAGTCTATGGGAGCCCAGGGAGGTTAGAGAAGGCTTCCAGGGGAGTAATCTCTGCCAAACAGAAAATGGCGGGAGGACCAGCACTCGGCTCAGCAAGGACAAAGGCTTGGTAGGATGGAAGTGGAAGGAGAAGTTTCTAGGAGGCTGAAATAGAAGTTAAGAAGGCAAGGACAGGAACTGAGGCCAGAGGAGAAACACAGTATTTGTGCAATCCTTAGGTTGTTGCCCTGAGGGCCTCTCACAGAGCTTTCCTTTCTCCCTTCGTGGAAGAACCTGGTTTGGAATGGGACTCAGGTCTGAACTGTAGCCTCTCTTGGCTGCCTGGGAACTGCAGTTTCCACAGCTGAGAAAACAGGCGGTGGGCTAGCAGCAGGCAGGAAAAGCTCCAGTTTCACCCACCCTGACTCCACGCAGGCCGGGCCTCCACCTGCCCCAGCCAAACACCCTCCTGTTATCCTTGGTCACAGCACAGCCTACAGATTGGGGGCTACAGGATGCCCATGGCTCACCTGGCTGATAGTAAACTTCCGGTCCAGGCTCAAAGGTGGCCGCTTCACCCTGTTCCTCCCCGCAGGTCACACAGCCCCTGCACTCTCATCCCAGATTCAGAGGAGGGTGACTCCCCACAGAGCAGAACTCCACGCCCATCTCCCCTCCCCTTAGCTGGTGACTTATGAAGCCCTCAGGGCCCAGGTCTTTCTCCTAGTGGAGAGGCCACAAAGCCCAGTTAATGATCAGTCCCCAGGTCAGGGGTGGAGGATGCCAGGTAGGGGCAAGTCCCATCTAGACGAGTTCCCTCCTTCAGGCATTCCTAGATCTCTGGTCATTCTTTTCCAAACAGGAGAAGGTCGCCTGGTCTTATAAAGCCGGGAGAGAGGTCTGAAGGGTCCGAGGGCCCTTCACCTGCTGAGGTTTTCCAAGGCCTTAACCCTCCCTGCTCTTCACAGGATTCAGGTAAGGCTCACTTTGAGGGAGAGGTAAAGCAGGGCTGGGGGTGGGGGTGAGGGTGGGGATGGGGCTCTCCTGGGAGTCCATTTCATTCCATGCCCTTCAGGGCTCAGCTGCTTTCCCAGCAAGCCCATTCACCTCCTGTCCCAAGTGGCCTTTCCCATGGTACCGAGGCCCCATTTTCCTTAAACTTCTATTGCTGTCCCTAGGCCGATGGCTGCCACATCTGTATCCAACCTGTACCCCTCCCGGGGGCTTTTGCCTCTATGATCACTTCTCCCTGGGTCGCACACAGGCACTGCGACAAAATGGAGCTCGGCTTCTTCTTGCCCAAATCTGCTCCTCTCCTTTTCCCTTTCCCCAGCAGTGGTACCATCATGGTAAAAGGAAGACTTCGGTCCTTGGGTGGGGTGGCCACGGTGGGAAGGGCCTACAGGAGACCTGACTCTCAGATGCCGGAATAGGGACACCTGTGTGGTTGGGTACAGGGGCAAAGAGAGGGGGGCCGCAGCCTAGGAGCAACTGAGGCTCTGGGCTGCTGAATGTCTGATTTTGCCGCTGGCGACACCTGGGACTGATGAGGTTGGAGGAGTTGGCGGATCTCTACTTTGGGGACTAGGTAGCTCTTTAGTCTCTACAGCTGGCTGGGAGCTTGGAAGCTTGCACTCCAGCCCTTGCCCTACAATTGATTCTGTCCTTATTTTCTGGATCTCATTCTCATCTATATAAGAAGGACAGGGGTTAGAAGTGGACCAGATTATTTTAAAGGATCCCAGCATCTCAGGCTGCAAGGTTTTATCAGCCCTAAGTTTGGGGGAGAAAATGGGGTAAGTGGGACTTGGGGACTGGCCTTAGGCCTGCACTAAGAATCCACGCTCTCCCACCCACCCACCCACCTCCCATGGAGGCCTGGCTAGTGCCTGATGTAGGAAAGATGTTAGGGTTCAAAGCCAACGGCCAAGAATGAATTCTTGAGATATCTTTGGTGCAAAGGTGATTTTATTCAAGTACGGGGATAGGACCTGTGGGCAGAAAGAGCTGTCATGAGGAGTGGCCCACTATATACTTTCAAGTTGGGAGGGGGTTAGAGATAGCATAAGTCTCTAAGGAATTTTGGAGGCAAGTTTTCCAGGATGTTGAGGGGGCTCGCTATTGTTGGGAAAAGGTCATTTATTACCACCTAATAAAACCTTATTCGTGAGACCCTTCAGATGTATATCGGTGGGCCATAAGCTTGGGGGATGATTGTCAACATGTATCTTGGTGAGGGTTAGAGATAAAGGAAATTTCTAAAGGAATATTTATATGCTAAAGTAGACTTACAGGATCCTGGAGGGATGGCGGGGGATGGGGGTGTGTGTAGGGGGGCTAGGAGTGCCTTTTGCCCTTAGCAAAGTATTAACATGGAGACAGTTGAATCCCTACAGGAATGTCACTTTGCCTGTTTCAGGGACTTATCAATGGGGTGCAGGTAGTAAGGAAATTAAATATTTTATTTTATTTTATTTATTTATTTGACAGAGAGAGAGAGAGATCACAAGTAGGCAGAGAGGCAGGCACAGGGAGAGGGGGAAGCAGGTTGCCTGCTGAGCAGAGAGCCCGATGCAGGGCTCGATCCCAGGACCCTGAGATCATGACCCGAGCTGAAGGCAGAGGCTTAACCCACTGAGCCACCCAGGCGCACCCCGGAAATTAAATAATTTTTCTTCTGCCTTTGTTTCCCACATCAGTGCCCACAATAATTAGCGTGCAATAATTAACTGGTGAGTGGCCTTCGCCCGATCCCAGGCCCCCCTCCTGGGCCACATTCCCCGCTGCCTGCCCTACTGCCGGTCTCCTAGGCCACTAAACCTCGGCTGTGCTCCAGAGTAGGGCAAGGGGGACTGCGGAGCCGAGCAGAAGCCTGAGCGGAACCAGGAACACTTCCTCTCCCAGGTACGCCACTCCCCACCCCTTCAGTAGAGGCAACACACCCCACAGAGCTCCCAGCAGGTGTTAAAGAATTTGCCAAAGAGGGAGGATCTATTTTTGCCTAAATCCCAGAGAATTCAAAGGTGGAGGCTGAGGGCCCAGAGCAGAGCAGGGGCCTGCCCAAGGTTAAAACGTAAGTTAGTGTCCACCACCGAACTAGAACTGATGGGCTCCTGCCTCTTAGCACACTGCCCTTCATAGCGTGCTTCAAGTTTGGGGCCCTGGCGTGGGGTGGGGGGTAATGTGTTCAGGGTGATGAGGGCGATGGTGGCTATTGGGGGAAGGGGAGAGAGTTGCATCGAGGTCTGAAGTGGGGACTAGGAATGTGGGAAGTGGCTTACAGAGTGACGGAGGCTCCATGGAGAAGAGGGCTCTGGTTCTAGAAAACAACCAGAGCAAGCAGAACCGCTGACTGACCAGGTGGGGCCCAAGGAGCCCGGGGCAGGGCTTTCTGAGTCTCCACCCCAGGCCCTCCTGGGAACCTGGGCACAGGGAAGATGCAGGGGACAAAGCTGAAGGAGCTCTGGACTCCAGGGGCCTGAATCAGACTTGGGTGGTCCCTGCTCCATGAGGTGGGCACACCCCTCAACCTGGGCCAACAATTGCACAATCCATGCCCAGCAGACTGTCATTTAGTGGGGGTTTCTCCCCTACATTTAATCCTCAGAGGAGGACGCTAAACCCAAGAAAATATGAGTTCTTTTGTCCCACGGTAAAGCAGGAGGTGCCGTGTTAGGGCTGAGATCACCGACAGGCTGATCTGGCCTCCTGTGCTCTAAATTAGCTGCTAGTCTGTGTTTCTCCAAAGAATCACTTGGTTCTCCAGAGAGTACAGATTTGTCCTGCGCCCTCGCAGGTCAGTGAGTGATTGGGTCATGAGAAGAGTGATTGGGTCCTGGAACAAGTGAATTAGCCGGGGAGAGAATGAATGAACACTGGAATAAACAGAGTAGCAGAATCTTGGAAGGTGGGAAGGTGAGGGGCGAGTTGGGGAGTGAGGCAGGAGTTCAGTTCCAGGTTCCCCAGCCCTGTGGGGCAGTCAGCCTGGAGGCGGCCTGCTCAGGCCCCCTCCAGGAGGCCCAGGAAGAAGCCCAAGTTCTCCAGGACACGGGGCGCTGTGGAGACGAGGCACCTTTGAGCAGAGGGGCGCATATGCTTTTGGGAACTGTGGGAAACAAATGCCAAATTTTAGGAGAGCCCAGGTACCAGGTGCCTGGTGACTGGTGGGTGAGGGAACAGTCAGTCGCCTCCCAAGGTTCAGGGTCTGAGCTCAGAGGGCTGAGGTGCTGTGAAGGTGGAAGGGAGGCCAGCTCTGTGGCCAGGGGTTGGGAACCTACCAAGGCCTGGAGGCTGTCCAGCTGGCTGCCCACACCTGCCGCCAGCCCTCCAGTGCCCTGTGACAATGACCCATGTCACAGGACCTCTGGGAGAAACCAGATGATGAGGCTGGGGGTTGGTTGTTTCTGTTTTTGTTTTTTAGAGAGGGAGAGAGGGAGGGAAGGGACAGAGGGAGGGGAAGAGAGAGAATCACAAGCAGGCTCCACTCCACAGAGCCCAACGTGGGCCTCCATCTCATGTCCCTGAGATCACAACCTGAGCCGAAATCAGAGTCAGACGTTTAAAGGACTGAGCCTCCCAGGAGCCCCTTGTTTGTTCGTTTCTAAACACAGATCTGCTGCTTATCTGGAGTTCCAAAACTAAGATTATTGTCAAGGTTTGCACAAAGTGATTTGGTGTCAAAATCTGACCTAAAAATCAATGTGAGGTTATTAGAGTTTTAATGTAACCCACCAGTGTAATGATTTTACCACGGAATGTGTGCTTGATTGTTGAGTGCATGTAAATCATATTACCTTTTACCAAATCCTAAATATTTTAAGTTCTGAAACATTTGCCTCCAAAGATTTCAAGCAAGGGACTGTGGACCTATGGCAATCTCTTGGCTGTTTCTGCATTTTGCCCAGACCCATCTCTTAGTTTTATCACTTGACTCCTTCTACCTGGAGAAGTCAGTAACTTGTGTGACCCCAGCAAGGACTGTCCCGGGGTGGTATCTGAGTCCATTCCTCCCTGAGGCTGGGAAGACTAAGGGGTAGGGGTGGGGCCGAATGGCCCCAGGTTTCATGGAGACTCCATCTACCTGGGGCTGTTTCCACCCACCGGGAGGCCCCACCTCTACCTTTCTTGGTGCCACTGACCACAGCTCTTCCTTCAGGGACTGACATGGCCCAGCGGGTAACAACACAGCTGTTGCTCCTTCTGGTGGGGGTGGCCGCAGTATGGGCGGCCCGGTCCAGGACTGAGCTTCTCAATGTCTGTATGGACGCCAAGCACCACAAGGAAAAGCCAAGCCCGGAGGACGAGCTGCATAAGCAGGTAGGCCGAGGGCCAGTCTGGGGTGGGGAGGAGCTGATTCAGAAAGAAGAAGAGGAGAATAGAGCTTCTGAGCGCTTCCATGGTAGAGGCAGGAAGACCACCTGAGAGGCCTTGAGAGTCTGTACTTTGGTGGGCAACCATCTGTTTACCACATGCTCTGTGCCCCATGTTGTCTGTATGATGCCAACAGCTCAGTGTCTTGGCTGTTGTATTTCCATGTCACACAAACCCGGATTCTCTAGAGAGGAGCCTGGGAAATAACCCTGGAGAGACGCAGCCCAGTGGCTGATGTTGATTTCAGATTTTGGACTGGAACTGACCCCTCTAAGAGTCTTGAGAGGAGGAAGTACCCAGAGCACACAGTGGCTTCTTTCCTGCCAGCCTCTTGCAGCTCGAGAAAAGTGGATTTCTCATAGGCACGTGGCTGGGTGTGAGGTGCCTTGATTCACACACCTAGCAAACATTTCCCCTGGGGCTCTTGACCTTTTTGGTGGACCTGAGGTCTCCTTTCTATGGCAATTGTTTTACCACAACCCCTTTCATATCCTGAACCTGTCTACATGTTAAGAAAAATCCATACGATGCCATAACTGTAAAGAAAACACAAAAAGGAAGCTGCTTGCAAAATGCATTCCAGTATGTCGGCATTCATTCTGTCCTCATTAGGAGACAGTGACCACGTTGCTTTGAATCACTAAGTCTACAGGTGAGCGATGGTGTAACTTGGATACTTGCAGCAGCCTTGACTTTAACTTCTTCAGCCTATATATATATATATATTTTTAAGATTTTATTCATTTATTTGACAGAGAGAGATCACAAGTAGGCAGAGAGGCAGAGAGAGAGAGAGAGAGAGGGAAGCAGGCCCCCCACTGAGCAGACAGCCCCATGCGGGACTCTATCCCAGGACCCCAGGATCACGACCCCGAGCTGAAGGCAGAGGCCCAACCCACCGAGCCACCCAGGCGCCCTATTGTTTTTAAAGTGCACATTTTAGGGGCGTTTGGGTGGCTCAGTCGGTTGAGGCTCTGATTCTTGATTTCAGCTCAGGTCATGATGTTGGAGTCATGGATCCAGCCCTGCGTCAGGCTCCCCTCTGAGTGGGATTCTCTCTCTCCTCCTCTCTCCTCCCCCTACCTGGCCTCCACAACCCCTTTCATGCATGTGTGTGTGCATGTTCCCACTCTAAAAATAAATAAAGTGCATGTTTTAATATTTTGCTTTTATACTGAATTCTAAGCTATGGGTTTCCATTCATTCAGTGTTTTGAGTAATTAGATCTGTTCTGTAATTAGATCTGTTCTGAGGTTCCAATCTATTTGACTTGCTTCCTCAGCTTCAGGTCTTCTGTGACCTTCTCTGTGAGGCATCTCTGACCCTTCTACAAAAGTGCAATTCCCCATCCCTCTCTCCTGCTTAATCTCTTTCCAAAGCAGGTATCCCGTGAGAAGTGTTCATTGTCACGTCTCTGCTCTCTGGGTTCGAGGAAGTAGGAGCTCAATAAAGGTTTGAATTAGTGAATTTCGTAATGCCTGCACTGCTCCCAAAGAGGGTCCTCTCGTGGCAAGCATTGCCCTGGAAGGCTGACTGCTTTGGGGGATCAAAGACTAAAAGGGGCAAGGCTGCACGTGGGAATATTGTGGCCGTGCTGGGCATGGGAGTTAGTGCCTGTATCTTCCCCACCCAGTGCAGCCCCTGGAAGAAGAATTCCTGCTGCTCCACCAACACCAGCCAGGAAGCCCATAAGGATATTTCCTACCTGTACAGATTCAACTGGAACCACTGCGGACATATGACACCTGCCTGCAAGCGCCACTTCATCCAGGACACCTGCCTGTATGAGTGCTCCCCTAACCTGGGGCCCTGGATCCAGGAGGTATGAGTGTCCTCCCTGGACCCCCATATTTACAGAGGGACTGAGCAGCTGAGAATTGTGAACCTGAGCCCCTTTTCACTACCGACTTCTCCCAGGTGAACCAGAGCTGGCGCAAGGAGCGCATCCTTGATGTGCCCCTGTGCAAAGAGGACTGCCAGCAATGGTGGGAGGACTGTCGCACCTCCTACACCTGCAAGAGCAACTGGCACCAGGGCTGGGACTGGACCTCAGGTGAGGGTCTGGGGGGTGGGCAGGGAGGGAGAGATATGGGGGTGGAGGTATGGAGGGTAGGGCTGGCATAGGAATGTTTGGGGCTGTGGGCTTGGTGGAAGCGAAGCTAGTTCTGGGCCCAGTGGCTGAAGGTCTCCCTCCCGTCTTCCCTACAGGCTATAACCGGTGCCCAGCAGGAGCTGCCTGCCTTCCCTTCCATTTCCACTTCCCCACACCTGCTGCTCTGTGCAGTGAAATCTGGACTCATTCCTACCAGGCCAGCAACTACAGCCGAGGGAGTGGCCGCTGCATCCAGATGTGGTTTGACCCAGCCCAGGGCAACCCCAATGAGGAGGTGGCGAGGTTCTATGCCATGGCCATGAGTGCTGGGGCCCTGCCCCGAGGGGTGGAGCCTCTTCTGCTCAGCCTGGCCCTGATGCTGCAGCTCGGGCTCCTGGGTTTAGCTCCTTTTACTCTCTGATACCTGCACAGCCCTGCCCTGTTGAGCCCCAAAGCTCCTAGCCATTCACCTCCTATTCCTCGGCCAGGGATAGGGCTCTGACCGACAGTTTGAATAAACCAGACACCCACCAGGTATTACATGAATTATTTGGGTATGAGTGGGAATGTGACTTTTGCTTCCCAGTTCCCATTGATTGAAGCCAGTAAGACTTGGTCAGTTCCCAGTTCTGATACGTACTATGAGCTTTTTAGATGTTGAACTGTTTTTGTAACCTAGGACATATTCATAGCTCTCAATTGCATTTTGTGTGTGTGTGTGTGTGTGTGTGTGTGTGTGTGTTAAGATTTTATTTATTTATTTATTTATTTGAGAGAGAGAGAGAGAGAGAGAGGGAGAGTGTGTAAGCCGGAGGGAGAGGGAGAGAGAATTTGAAGCAGACTATGTGCTGAGCACAGGGCCTGAGGTGGGGCCTAATCTCAGGACCCTGAGATCATACCCTGAGCCAAACCCAAGAGTTGGACGCTTAACTGACCGAGCCACCCAGGTGCTCCTCAATTTCATTTTTTACTACAGCTTTAATCTAGAACCAGGCCCAGAGTTTTGGCATTTGAATTGGACCCAAGTCTACTGGGGTTGACTGTTCTGCCCAATGCTCAGCTCTCTGATAGAAGAGAGGGAACTTGTGGATCCCTCTGGTTCCTGACAGACTGCTCAGGGTGGTTGCCTGGGCAGAGGTGAAGAAGGCCAGCAAGAGCCGTTTCTCATGGAATGGCTACCACCCACAAAGCACTATCTGCCAGGCACTGTCCTAAATGCTTTATATGTATCCCTATAGGGCACAGATTCTATTGTCTACATTGTCTACATTGTACACATGTGGAAACAGCCACATAAGTTAAGAAACTTGGCTAAGACAGCCCCTTCATAAAAGCTGGGATTCCATCCCAGGCAATCTGGCTCTTGAGAGTGGGTGCCCAGTGGAGTGGGTAAATACACATCTCTTGAAGGGATCATGGACCTCATGGTTGGCCAGAGAACCTGGACTTGAGCCGGTCTGGCAGAGTCAGGAATAGAACCCAAACCTAGACTTCTAGAGCCCATTACAAACCAACAATCTAACAGATTTTTAGGCAGTGTTTTCACATTAAGTGTAGTTTGTAGCAGTTATTAGAAGCTAGGTTATGTTACAGTAGCATACCAGATATTTCCAGGACAGCTAAAGTTTCTTACACATGCTGTAGTGCTTACACCGGGCATGCCACTCAGGGACTGAGGCTGTGGGAGGCTCATCTCGTTGCACACTTCCATGAGACAGGAATAGGAACGCTGATGAATTCCATACGGGCTTTTAAAAGTTCCACCCAACACTAATCCTGATGGCCAAATCAAGTCATGACCACGACTAACTTCAAGGAGGCCAGGAAAATTCAACGCTCATAAGTTCTTGAAAGGAGAGGGCAATTAGAATGCTTCACAGAAGACCTAATCACCACTACAAAGACCCTGTTACGTTATTGTCAGTTTATATTTCTGGCATGGTTGTGGTTACAGATTTAATTTTTCAGGTAGATTCAGGTAAGAAAGGGAACCAGCCCTTTGAACCTCTGTAAAGAGGTGAAAAGTGGAGCAGTCCACTGGGCACTGTCCCAGGTAGTCTTGCAAACAAGGCTGACTGATGTATATTCCATGTTCTACAGAACTAGCGATACGATTTACAAATGTGACCTGCTTACAGATGTGTTACAATTAATGATACTTAAAATTAGTATCACCTTGGGCCTGGGTGGCTCAGTTGGTTGAGTGCTCAACTCTCAGTTTTGGCTGTGGTCATGAGAATGAGCCTCACATCAGGTTCCTGGCTCAGCCCAGCATCTGCTTGAAATTTTCTCCCTCTCCCTCCACTTCTGCCCCTGCCCCTGCTCTCTCGCTTTCAAATAAATAAATAAAATCTTGTCTTAAAAAAATTACTATCAACTCAAGCCTAAGTAATACCTAATTAAAGACCTATTGTGTTGTTTCTGAACTGTTTATGAGAATACTAGCCTGAGTCCCACTTTCTGGAGTTGGTCATCCTCAAATTCTGAGGAGTCATTAGCTTGCAGAAAGTATTAATAATTTTCCATATTAAGAACTCCTCAGCAGTAGTACTGGTATAAGGACAGACATAGAGATTAATGGATCAGAACTGCGTCCAGAAATAAGTCCCTATATTTATAGTTAATTGATTTTTTGACAAAGGGGGCAAAGGCAATTCACTGGGGGAAAGAATAGTCTGTACAACCAATGTGCTGGGACAACTGATTATCCACACACGAAAAGATGAACTTAGACCTTCACCTCACAGAAAATTAAAAGGATCATGGACCTCAATATAACAGCTAAAACAATAAAATTTCTAGAAGAAAACAGAATACCTTCCAGACCTTGTGTTAGGTAAAGATTTCTTAGATTATTCTACCTATTATACAGATGGACTGTGTTCTGTTGGACCAAAAACAGTCTATCACTGAGAAAAATGGGTAAGTTGGATGGCATCAAAATTCAAAACTTGTGCACTTCAAAATATACCATTAAGAAAATTCAAACACGGGCGCCTGGGTGGCTCAGTGGGTTGGGCCTCTGCCTTCGGCTTGGGTCATGATCTCGGGGTCCTGGGATCGAGGCCCACGTCAGGCTCTCTGCTTGGCAGGGAGTCTGCTTCCCCTGCCCCGCCCCACCTGCCTCTCTGCCTACTTGTGATCTCTGTCTCTCAAATAAATAAAATCTTTTAAAAAAATATTCAAACACAAGTTACAGACTGGAGGAAATATCTGGAAAACACATACCTGATCAAGGATTTGTATCCATAATATAAAAAGAATGCTTACAACTCAATAAGTAAGAAAACAACTCAAAGAGTGGGCAAAAGAAATGAACTGACATTTAATCAAAGAAGTTACACAAATGGCTAATAAGAATGTGAAAAGATGCTTAACACCGTTAGTCATTAGGAGAATGCAAATTAAAACCACAATAAGATAACCATTTCTCACCCAGTAGAATGCCTTTAGTAAATAAGGTAGGCAATAACAAATGTTGGTGAGGCTGTTGGGAAATTGGAACCCTGATACACTGCTGACAGAAATGTAAAATGGTACCGCTCTTTGGAAAACTGGCAGTTGCAAGAAAAAGCTAAATGTATAACTGCGTTACAACCCAGCAATTCCACTTCTAAGCATCTACTCAAGAGAAATGAAAATGTACATCCACATAGAGACTTGCATGTAAATGTTCACAGACGCAGTGTTCAGAACAGCTCAAGATCTGATATAACCTGACATGTCAATCAACTGGGGAATGGAGAGACAAAATGTGTTGTATCCATACAGTGGAGTATTAGTCAGCAAGAAAAAGTAACAAACACTGAAATAAGCTAATGTTCTGGATGAGCCTTAAAAACACCATACTAAGTAAAAGTCTATTTTTATGAAAATTCCAGGAAAGGCAGATTTATATAGATAGAGTAGATTAGTGGTTGCCTGGGGCTGGCTTGGGGAACCAAGATTAATTATAATTAGGCATGAGGGGGCATGGAAATGTTCTGAGCTCATTTATGGTGAGGTTGTACCACCTGGCAAGATATTTTTTAAAGATTTTATTTGTTATATGACAGACAGCACAAGCAGGGGGAGCAGGAGCGGGAGAAGCAGGCTCCCTGCTAAGCTGGGAGCCTAATGTGGGGCTTGATCCCAGGACCCGAGGACCATGACCTGAGCTGAAGGCAGACACAAACCGACTGAGCTACCCAGGTACCCCTCACTTGGCAAAACATTTGTAAACTTTAAATGGGTAAATCTTATGATATGTACAATGAGTATGAATGAATGATTACAAGTATGATGCTCTTCCTTGCAATGGTAGCACACGGAGAATCTCATTGACTCTAAATTTCTGTGGAGTATGTTCATGAGGGGACATATTCTAAGGAATTCAGTATCTGGCTCCATAAAAATCTATCATCTGAACCAAACTCTCTCCCATCATAAATTCTGAGAGATTAGTTGGAACAATGTAGCAATCAAGGAGGGAGCATGTGCTTGGTGGGATATGGACAATACCAGATGTATTGTAGAGACGTTTAGGAGAGTGGCCCATTGGCCACGGATTTTTTTAGAGAGAGTGTTTATTCCAGTTGGAACAAGTATGGTTTACTAAATTGAGGGTTAGAAACCAGAGCCAGGAGAAAGAAAAAGGGCTACATCATATGACTACTCAAAAAAAGATCATGAAACTCATTACCAAAAATACCCTCATAATAACCACAACCATGTCTCCATCAACTTCACTAACTCCTTTAAAATTATTCCTATTAACCTGTTTGTGGGTTACCATCTCCCACCATAGAAGTCTCTCATTTTAGGGCTGGAATGTTTCTGGAAATCTCAAGTCTCAGAGCTCTGATAGGTTGAATCACCCAAGAGTTAGCTATGGTGGTGATGTCAGATCCATGAGTCTGTTCTCCTATCAATTATGGCAGGATTTTAGCAAAATAGGAGAGAATAGGAACTCCTTGTTGACCAGACCAAATGGTCTAGAAGCCTATTAATGTCCAATATCAGAGTGAAAGAGAGAGTGTCACTGAGGTGTAATGCAACAGGGCACAGACCCGACGACTGGTGACTACTGTGTCTCATAAGGTCTCAGTTGATGTTTACTCTATTTACATACTTTATTTTTTTAAAAGATTTTATTTATTTATTTGACAGAGAGAGATTACAAGCAGTTAGAGAGGCAGGTGGTGGGGGGGGTGTGAGGAAGCAGGCTCCCCACTGAGCAGAGAATCCAATGTGGGGCTCCATCCCAGGACCCTAGGATCATGACCCAAGCCAAAAGCAGAGGCTTTAAGCCACTGAGCCACCCAGGAGCCCCAACATACTTTATTTTTAAAAAATATTTTACTTTGTTTATTTGAGACAGAAAGAGAGAGAGAACACGAGCAGGGAGAGGGGCAGAGAGAGAAGCAGACACTCTTCTGAGCAGGCAGCCTGATGTGGGGCTCAATACTGGAACCCTGGGATCTTTACCTGAGCCAAAAGGCAGATGCTTAACTGACTGAGCCACCCAGGTGCCCCTGATGGTTACTTTAAAGAGGACATATTATTAGAACCTGGGGAAGGAGAGCTAGTCTTCCCAATCCACTTATTTTTGGTAATTCCATTCGTCCTCTCTCATCACCTTGAGCTCTGGGTGATATGGACAGTGGATATATTTAGAAATCATGAAGGACTTACAGTCTATTTTGTAAGATGTGCACCAAAATTACTGTCAATAATAAAAAGTTATTTTTTTTAAGATTTTTTTTTTTTTTTGAGAGAGAGGGCACGGGGATTGGGGTAGAGCGAGAGGGAGACAGAGTCTCAAACAGACTCGTGATAAGCACAGAGCCAGACTCGGGGCTCCATCTCAAGGACCCTGAGATCATGACCTGAGCCAAAATCAAGAGTTGGACACTTAACCAACTGAGTCACCCAGGCACCCCTAAAAAACTATTTTATACTAAGCCATAAAATTATCTTAGAAATATATTTGTTAACAGTGCTCACACGAGCCATGGCCTGTGAAGATGAGTATGCTTTTACCCATCTGGGAAGGTTTGTAACCATGGAACTTTCAGTCACAACGCTTTACCCTGTATGAAAGTCATCTAGAGGGACGCCTGGGTCTCAATTAAGCATCTGCCGTCGACTCAGGTCATGATCTTGGGGTCTTGGGATTGAGCCCTGCATGGGGCTCCCTGCTCAGTGGGAGCCTCTTTCTCCCTTTCCCTCTGCCCCTCACCCCATTCATGCTCTCTCCCTCTCTCTCTGACAAATAAATAAATAAAATCATTTTTTTAAAAAGTCCTCTAGAAAGGATGAGCTCCTCTCTTTGCTTTGACATCTTTTTCTGCATTATGGATGCCATGAACAGGGCATTCTTTCTAACACCGATATGCTAATTTTTAAAAACATGGAGCATACCCACTATACCCAGTTATTTTTAGCATTGCTAGTCTACTTCTCCACTTATGAGAGCCACGCAGTGAGAGAGCAAGGTTTTTGTGTATTCTCACAGCTGTCTGGGAAGTGCCAAGATGATTTTGGTGTAAAAGATGCCTCAATAGGGCACCTGGGTGGCTCAGTGGAGTAAGCCTCTGTCTTCGGCTCAGGTCATGATCCCAGGATCCTGGGATCAAGCCCTGCATTGGGCTCCCTGCTCTGTGGGAAGCCTGCTTCTCCCTCTCCCACTCTCCCTGCTTGTGTTCCCTTTCTCACTGTGTCTGTCAAATAAATAAATAAAATCTTAAAACAAAACAAAAAAAAAGGAAGTCCGGAAACCAAAGCTTTCAACACTCAAAGGAGAATTTGTTCAAGAAAAATGGTCAAGTGCCAGTGGGAACAGTGAGTTTGGTGGCATTGGACCCGCTTTTCCCCCATCTTCCACTCTCCAATTCTGCAGCAGCTTCTCAAAGCGGCAGCCTCACACCTACAGTAGCTTTGCAAACCTGGTGGCCTAGTGGCCACTAGAGGGGGCAGCATAGGTGTGTAACTCCCAAACAGCCCTCTCTCTAGAGAACTTTCCCTCTCTGGTCTGTCTGGAAGCTCCCCTTAAGGGTCCCATGCATAGAGCTAGTCTTTATTTGACCTGATTCAGAGCTCACATAGTGAGAAACTCTATTTGTCTGAACACTTTACAGCAAATTATTTGACATCCCAGCTGCTTGAGGCAGGAACACCAGCTGAGGCAAACGGGGCTGGCTAAACCACTTCAAAGGAAGAGGGGGGAATGAACTGTCAACAGAAGACTATGAAAATCTCTGACGTTACCTGGGGCTCTAGAAATCCACATGTGTTTACAGAACTGTGAGTACATTCAGTAAATACCTGAGAAGTTTCCAATACCTCAACTCTGGTGACCTGGAGGTCTTGCCCAAGCAGGAAGTGAGGGTTAAGGCAGAGTAAACTGCCAGAACACTGAAGGCTTGCCTGAACCCTTGGCAAAAAGCAGGAGACCATGAAGCAAACCAGACAGAAACTTTGGTGACCGCATATGACAAAGAAAATAAGACTTGACAGAATTAGTCCATGAAAGTCGATAAACAAATAAGCAGCAAGAAGCCATGGTTGGAGAGATCGGATTGCCAGAGTTGCCACATTATATTATTTAAAATACCCAGTTTTGGGGGCACTTGGGTGGTTCAGTTGGTAGAGCATCCAATTCTTGATTTCAGCTCAGGTTATGATCGCAGGGTCCTGGGACTGAGTCTCATGTTGGGCTCCATGCTCAGCAGGGAGTCTGCTTGGGGATTCTCTCTCTCCCTTTCCCTCCACCCTTTCCCCCACTCATGCTCCCACTCTCTCTCTCCCTAAACAACAAAAATAAATAAATCTCTTTTTAAAAGATTTTATTTATTTATGAGAGAGAGAGAGGGCAAGGGGAGAAACAGATGGAGAAGGACAAGCAGACTCCATGCTGAGCATGGAGCCCGATGTAGGGCTTGACCTCAAGACCCTGAGATCATGAGCTGAGCCAAAATCAAGATTCAGACGGTTAACTGACTGAGCTATTCAGGCACCACAACAAATAAATCTTTAAAAAAATACCCAGTTTTGTGGGCACCTGGCTGTTCCAGTCAGTGGGGCATGCAACTCTTTTTTTTTTTTTTAATAAAGTTTTATTTATTTATTTATTTATTTAAAGATTTTTTTGGTTTGTTTTTTATTTTTATTTATTTATTTATTGGTCAGAGAGAGAGAGAGAGAGAGGGAGAACACAAGCAGACAGAGCAGCAGGCAGAAGCAGAGAGAGAAGCAGGCTCCCTGCTGAGCAAGGAGCCCGATGTGGGGCTCGATCCCAGGACCCTGGGATCATGACCTGAGCTGAAGGCAGAGGCTTTAACCCACTGAGCCACCCAGGCGCCCCGGGGCATGCAACTCTTGATCTTGGGGTTGTGAGTTTGAGCCCCACAATAGGTGTAGAGACTACTTAAAAATAAAATCTTTTTAAAAATTACCCAGTTTTCAACAAAAAATATGAGACATGCAAAGAAACAGGAAAGTGTGAGCCATACACGGGGGAAAATAGCAGTCAATAAATTAGCCCCTGAGCAAGCCCAGATGTTGAACTTATTAGACAAAGACTTTAAATCAGCTCTTATAAATAAGAACTAGGGGCAGCTGGCTGGCTCAGTCAGTAGAGCATACAACTCTTGATCTTGGGGTCATCAAGAATTAGAGGAAACTATGTCTAAAGAATTCAAGGAAATATGAAAATGATGTCTCACCATATAAAGAATACCAATAAAGAAATAAAAATTATTTTCAAAATGATATAGAAATCAGGGTTAGAGGAGCACCTGGGTGGCTCAGTAGGTTAAGCATCTGACTCAATTTCAGCTCAGGTCATGATGTCAGGGTCCTGGGATGTTGGGCTCTGCACTTAGTGGGGAGTCTGCTTGAGGATTCTTTCTCTCCTTCTCCCTCCGCCTCTCCCCCCAACTCTCTCTCTCTCTCTCTCTCAAATGAATAATATTTTTTAAAAAAAGAAATCAGGGATAGCACAGTACAATAAACTGAAATGAAAAATTTATGAGAACCTGCTCAACTTGATAAAGATTATCTACCACGAAACCTAGAGCTAACATACTTAATGGTGAAAAACTCAAAGCTTTCCCACTAAGATCAGGTACAAGGCAAAGATGTCTCCTCTCACCACTTCTCAATATTGTACTGAAAGTTATAAGTAATGCATCAGGACAAGAAAAGGAAATAAAAGATACAGATTGGGAAGGAAGAAATCAAAGTGTCAAAAAAAAAAGAAATAAAAGTGTCTTTGTTCATAGATGACATGTTAGTCTATACAGAAAATCTGAAGAAATGACAAAAAAAAAATTCCTGGCACTAGTAAGTGATTATAGCAAGGCTGAAGGATAAAAAGCAAATATATGGAAATCAACTGCCTTCCTACATACTAGCAATGAAAAAGTGGAATTTGAAATTAAAAATATAGAGCATTTATAATAGCATCCATAAAAATGAAATACTTATGTATAAGTCTAACAAACTAAAAAATGCTATGTATAACATCTATGTGAGGATAACTACAAAATTGATAAACGAAACCAAGGAACTAAATAAATAGAGAGATATTCCATGTTTATGGATAGGAAGCCTCAATATAGTCAAGGTGTCAGGTTGTTCCAAATTTGACCTATAGACCCAATGCCATCCCAATCAAAACCCCAGAAAGTTATTTGGTAGATACTGACAAAATTGTTCTCAAGTTTATATGGAAAGGCAAAAGATCCAGAATAACCAACACAAAATTGAGTTAGATGATGATAATACCTGATTTCAAGACTTACCACAAAGCTACAGTAATCAGGACAAAGTGGTATTGGCAAAAGAATAAACAAATTGGGGGGTTCTGGGTGGCTCAGTGGGTTAAGCCTCTGCCGTTGGCTCAGGTCATGATCTCAGGGTCCTGGGATTGAGCCCAACGTCGGGCTCTGCTCAGTGAGGAGCCTACTTCCCCTCCCCTCTCTGCCTGCCACTCTGCCTGTTTGTGATCTCTCTCTCTGTCAAATAAATAATTAAAAAAATCTTAAAAAAAAAAGAGAATAAACAAATTGATCAATGGAACAGAAAAGAGTTCACACATATTCTCACAAAACTATAGTCGACTGATATTTGGCAAAGAGGCAGTGGCAATAGGTTGGAGCAGAGTCTTTTCAACCAATGTAGCTGGAACAAGTGGCCATCACCCACAAAATGATAAATCTACACACACTTCACACTTTTTGTGAAGGCACAAAAAAGTAACTTAAAGTGGATCACAGACTTGAATAGATCACAGATGCAAAACTATAAAACTCCTAGAAGATAATGTAGAAGAAAATCTAGGTGATCTTGGGTTTGGTGATGACTTTTAAGATATAAAACCAAGCAAGATCCATGAAAGAAAGAACTGACAAGCTAGTCTTAATTAAAATTACACCTTTCAGCTCCGTAAAAGATATTACGAGAATGAAAAAACAAGCCACATACTGGGACAAAATATTTGCAAAAGACATATCCATAAAGGACTGTTTTCTAAAATATAGAAAGAACTCCTAAAACTCAACAGTAAGAAAATAAACAAACTGATTTAAAAATAAGCCAAAGACCTTAATTAGCAGACACATCAGCAAAGAGGACATGAAGACGGCAAATGAACACATGCAAAGATGCTCTACATCATACATCATCAGGGTAATGCAAATTAAAACAACAATGAGATACCACTATGCACCTGTTAGAATGGCCAGAATCTGGAACACTGACAACAGCAAAGGCTGGTGAGGGTGTGGAGCAGCAAGAACTCTCATTTATTGCTGGTGGAAATGCAAAATGATACAGCAATTTTGAAAGACTATTTGGTGGTTTCTTAACAAAACTGAACATATTCTCACCATACAATCTGATATTTCCCCAAAGGAGTTGAAAACTTATGTCCACATAAAAAATCTATACATGGGGGTGCACCTGGGTGGCTCAGTGGGTTAAAGCCTCTGCCTTCGGCTCAGGTCATGATCCCAGGGTCCTGGGATCGAGCCCCACATCAGGTTCTTTGCTCAGCAGGAAGCCTGCTTCCCCCTCTCTCTCTCTGCCTGCCTCTCTGCTGACTTGTGATCTCTGTCAAATAAATAAATAAATTAAATATTTTTAAAAAATCTATAAATGGATATTTATAGCAGCTTTACTCATAATTGCCAAATGTTGAAGCAACCAAGATGTCCTTTAGTAAGTGAATGGATAAATGAGCTGTGGTACATTGAGACTATGGAATATTATTTAGCACTAAAAATAAATGACCCATTAAACCATAAAAAGAGATGGAGGAAATTTTTTTTAAAAGATTTTATTTATTGACTTGAGAGAGAGAGCATGAGCTGGAGAGTGAGGGAGAGAGAATCTGAAGCAGACTCTGTGCTCTTGACAGAATTAGTCCATGTCCAATGTCACAACCATGAAATCAAGACCTGAGGCAAAACCAAGAATTGGCTACAAAAGCAATTGAGCCACCCAGGTGCCCCAAGAGATTGAGGAAACTTAAATGCATGTTATTAAGTGAAAAAAGCCAACATGGGAAGACTATATACTTATATGAGTCCTGGTATAGGAATTTCTGGAAAAGATAAAAACTATGGAGACATTATAAAGATAAGTGGTTCCTGGGGGCTGGGGAAAAGGAGGGATAAATATGCACAGCAGAGAGTATCTTTTTTTTTTTTAAGATTTTTTAAATTAAATTTAATTTAATTTTATTTTATTTTTTAAGATTTTATTTATTTATTTGACAGAGAGAAATCACAAGCAGGCAGAGAGGCAGGCAGAGAGAGAGGAGGAAGCAGGCTCCCCGCTGAGCAGAAAGCCCGATGCGGGGCTTGAACCCAGGACCTGGGATCACGACCTGAGCCGAAGGCAGCGGCTTAACCCACTGAGCCACCCAGGCGCCCCAATTTTATTTTTTAAAGATAGAGATCACAAGTAGGCAGAGAGGCAGGCAGAGAGAGAGAGAGGAGGAAGCAGGTTCCCTGGCGAGCAGAGAGCCCAATGCAGGACCCTGGGACTATGACCCGAGTCAAAGGCAGAGGCTTTAACCCACTGAGCCACCCAGATGCCCCAAAAGATTTTAATTTTTTAAAAAAATAATTTCTATGCTCAACATGGGTCTCAAACTTAAAACCGTGAGGTCAAGAGTCCCAAGCTCTACTGACTGAGTCAACCAGGTACCCCAGAGCAGGGGGTGTTTTTAGGGTAATGAAAATACTCTATGTGACAATAACATGTGTCATACATTTGTCCAAACCCAAAGAATGTGCAACAAAGAGTGAGCTGTAATGTAAACTATGGACTTCAGGTGATTAAGTTGTGTCAGCTTAGGTTTATCAATTGTAACAAATGTACTACTCTGGTTTGGGGTGTTATAATGGAGGAAGCCATGCATGTTTGGGGGCAGGGGGTACATGGGAAATCCCTATACCTTCCCCTCAACTTTTTGGGAACTATAAGCGGCTTTTTAAAGAAAAAAATAAAGTCTGAATTTGAACATTTTTTACTAGAGGTGCTCAGCAGCAGATCTGAAGTGACAGAAGAAAGAATCTACAAACTTGAAAGTAGAAATTGTCCATTCTTAAGAACAAACAATAAAGGGGCATCTGGCTGGCTCAGGTAGTGGAACATGAGACTCAATCTCAGGGTTGTGAGTTTGAGACTCACACTGGGTACAGAGATTACTTAAGAAAACAGAATCTTGGGGCGCCTGGGTGACTCAGTTGGTTGAAGCCTCTGCCTTAGGCTGGGTCATGATCCCAGGGTCCTGGGATCAAGCCCCGCATCGGGCTTTTTGCTCAGCAGGGAGCCTGCTTCCCTCTCTCTCTCTGCCTGCCTCTCTGCCTGCTTGTGATCTCTGTCTGTCAAATAAATAAATAAAATCTTAAAAAAAAAAAAGAAAGAAAACAGAATCTCAAAAAAAAAAAAAAAAAGAACAAAGAACAAACTTAAGGAAGAAAAATGAAGGGAAACACAGGGACCTGTAGGAATACCTTTAAGCATATGAAAATATTAACAATGAGCATCCTAGAAGGAGCAGAGAGAGGATAAAAGCATAAATAATATTTGGATAAATTGAGGCCAAAAACTTGATTTCAAGGACAAATTTCATACTAAAAATTAATCTACACATCTAAGTTTCAATGACCTCCAAGTAAGAGAAACTCAAAAGAATTCACACTTAGGATGCCTTTGTAGTTCAGTTGTTTAAGCATCTGCCTTTGGCTCAGGTCCTGGGACTGAGTCCCACATCAGGTCCTCCCTCAGCAGGGAGTCTGCTTCTCCCTCTCCCTCTGCTGCTTCCCCTGCTTGTGCTCTCCTCTCACTCCCATTCTCTCAAATGAATAATGAATAAATAAAATCTTTTTAAAAATTCACACTTAAACACATTAGAGTCAACTATTGAAATATGAACAGAAAATCTTGAAAGCAGTAATAGAAAAATGACTCATCATTTACAAAGGATCCTCAGTAAGATCAATTGTTAATGTCTCATTAGAAAAACTATGAAGTCCAGGGATGCCTGGGTGGCTCAGTTGGTTGGGCGTCTGCCTTCAGCTTGGGTCATGATCAAGTCCCAATGTAGGGCTACTTGCTCGGTGAGGAGCCTGCTTCTCCCCCCCCCCCCTACTGTCTGCTGCTCCCCCTGCTTGTGCTCTCTCTCTGATAAATGGATAGATAAAATCTTTAAAGAAAGAAAGAAAGGAAGGAAGGAAGGAAGGATGCCTACGAAGTCCAAAAGGAATTTGGATGACATATTCTAAGTAATGAAAGAAAAAGACTGTCAACCCAGAATTTTGTAACCAAAAATCTATTCTTCAAATTGAAGGAGAAATTAAGACATATACCCAAATAAAGCAAAGCTGAGAGAATCTGTCACTAGCAAACTTTTCCTAAAAGAAATACTAAAGGTTGTCCTTCAGGTCGAAATGAAAAGAACATCAGGCAGTAACTTGAATCCACATGAAGAAATAAAGAGCACGAGTAAAGGTTACTACATACAGAAATATAAAATATGGTATAAATGTTTTTATGTTGTAATTCTTTTCTTATCCTATTTAAGGGGAAAAGACAGCTTCATGAAATATTAACTATAAAATAGTATTGATATGTTTATAATGTCTAAAGATGAAATTTGTATAACAATAATACAAAGTACAAAGGAGTAGGGGAAGGAATGAAGCTATATTGGAGTAAGGTTTGAACACTATTGAAACTCAGTATTAATCTGAACTAATTATTATAAATTATGATTTAATTATAACGCCAGAGCAACTATTTTTTTTAAGATTTTATTTGTGTATTTGACAGGCAGAGATCACAAGTAGGTAGAGAGGCAGGTAGAGAGAGAGAGGGGGAAGCAGGCTCCCCACTGAGTAGAGAGCCCGATGCAGGGCTCAATCCCAGGACCCCAAGATGATGACCAGAGATCACAAGTAGGTAGAGAGGCAGGCGGGGGGTGGGGGGAAGCAGGCTCCTTGCTGAGCAGAAAGCCTGATGCAGGGCTCAATCCCAGGACCCTAAGATCATGACCTGAGCCGAAGGCAGAGGCTTAACCCATTGAGCCACCCAGGTGCCCCATGCCAGAGCAACTATTCAGAAAAAATTATAAAAATATAGTAAAAGAAACAACAAAGGAATTAAAATGGCACACTTGAAAATATCTATTAAACACAAAAGAAGAAAGTGACGGAGAAATAGAGGAACTAAAAAACAAAAAATACATATATGGGGCAGCTGGGTGGCTCAGTCAGTAGAGCATGTGACTCTTGATCTAGGGGTTGTAAGTTCAAGTCTAATGTTGGGTATAGATTACTTAAAAATAAAATCTTTAAAAAAATATATAAAACAAAATTGCAGCTGTAAAACTTACATCATTAGTAATTACATTATATATAAATGGACTGAATTCCCCAATAAAATACAGAGATTGGCAGATAAAAAATCATTGCCCAACTATACACTCTCTACATGACTCAAAAAGGATAGAAAAATATATATCATGCAAAAAATGAGTAAAGGATAGCTGGAGTGACTATAATGATATCAGATGGGGTGTCTGGGTGCCTCAGTTGTTTAAGCGACTGCCTTCAGCTCAGGTCATAATCCTGGAGTCCCAGAATCGAGTCCCCCTGTGGGCTCCCTGCTCTCTCTCCCTCTCTCAAATAAATAATCTTAAACAAAAGTTTATAATGTTCTCAGACAAAGAGAATTTAAGACAAAAATTGTTAAGAGGCAAAAATAGGCATTTTGTAATTATAAAAGGTTAATCCATCAGGAACACATAACAATTATAAACATAAATGTACCTAATAACATAATCCCAAAATACATGAAGTAAAAACTAACAGAGTAGGATAGATAAATACATAGTTCAAAAATAGTAGTTGAGAGGGCTATGTGGCTGGCTCAGTCAGTAGAGCATATAACTCTCGATCTTGCAAAGGATCATGAGTTTGAGCCCCATGGACAAAGAGATTACTTAAAAAAACAAACAAACCAGCAGTTAGAAATTTCAATAAACCCTACCAATCATGAATAGAATAACTAGGCAGAAGATCAACAGGGAAGTGGACTTGGACAACACTAGCAACCCTGTTAGATCTAGCAGAGATCTATAGAACATGCCAGCAAACAACAGAGAATATACATTCTTCTTTTTCATTTTTTTAAAGATTAAAAAAAAATTATTTATTTGTTAGAGAGAGAGTGAACACAGGCAGACAGAGTGGTAGGCAGAGGCAGAGAGAGAAGCAGGCTCCCTGCCAAGCAAGGAGCCCGATGTGGGACTTGATCCCAGGACGCTGGGATCATGACCTGAGCCAAAAGAAGCTGCTTAACCAACTGAGCCACCCAGGCATCCCAAGAATATACATTCTTCTTAAGTGCATATGGGATATCCAATGTTAGGCCATAAAAAAGGCACCAATACATTTAAAAGAAGTGAAATACAAAGTATATTTTCTGACCACAAGGGAATGAAATTAAAAATTAATAAAAGAAAGTATTAGAAAGTTCACAAATAATGTATAAATTAAACACACTCCTAAATAATGAATGAAATATTAGAAAATTAGAAGAGATATTAGAAAATATGATGAATGAAGTGAAAATGAAAATAGTAAAATTTATGGATGCAACTAAGCACTGTTTTGAAGGAAATTTAGAGCTATTAAGGGCTGTATCAAAAAGGAAGAAAGATTTTAAATGAATAACCTACCTACTTCCTTAAAAAACAAAAAAGAGCAAAATAAAACCAAAATGAACAAAAGGGAGTTAATAATTAAGAGGAAAACAAAATAAATGGAATAGAGGAGGGGTGCCTGGGTGGCTCAGTTGGTTGAGCATCTACCTTCTACTCAGATCATGATCCAAGGGTCCTAGAATCAAGCCCCAGGTCAGGCTCCCTGCTCAGCGGGAAGCCTGCTTCTCCCTCTCCCCCTGCTTCTGTTCCCTCTGTCACTCTCTTTCTGTCAGATAAATAAATAAAAATCTTTTAAAAATTTTTTAAAAATGGAATAGAGGATAGAAAAACAATAGAGAAAATCCATGAAACCAAAAGTCGGTTCTTTGGCTTTATTTATTTATTTAAAAGTAGGCTCTACACCCAACATGGGGTTTGAACTCACGATCCCAAGATCAAGAGTCGCATGCTCCACTGACTGAGCCAGCCAGGCACCCCCCAAAGTTAGTTCTTTGAGAAGATCAACAAAACTGATAAACTATTATCTAGATTGATCAAGAAAAAAAGAGAGAAGAATCAAATTACTAATATCAGCAATAAAAGAGGAGACAACACTATTGCCCTTACATAAATAAAAGGCATTGTAAGAGAATAACCTGAACAATTGCATGCCAATAAATTAGATGTCATAAATGAAATGGCCAAATTCCTAGAAAGACACAAACTGCCAAAGATGACTTAAGAAGAAGTAAAAAATCTATACCTGTAACAAGCAAAAAGATTGAATTCATAATTTTGAAACTTCCCACAAACAAAAGTTCAAGCTCCCACTACCTCAGTGGTGCATTCTACCAACAGTTTAAAGAATAATTAATACCATTTTGTCACAAACTCTCTCAAAAAAGAAGAGGAAACACTTTCAACTCATTTTATGAGATCAATATTCCTCTGATACAAAATACATACAAAGACATCACAGGAAAACTACAGACCAATATCCCTTATGGATAAAGAAGTAAATCTTCTCAACAAAATATTAGCAAACTGAATCCAGCCACATATAAAAAGGATTATACATCATGACCAAGTGGGATTAATCCCAGAGTGTAAGTTGGTTTAAAATCCAAATATCAATTGATTTGAAATATCATATTACTAAAATAGAGGACAAAACCCACATGATTGCCTCAGCTGAAACATCATTTGACAAAATCGAAAATCCTTTTATAATTCAAAACAAAACCAAACCGAACATGGAACAAGCTAGGGATAGAAGTGAATTGCCACAACCTGATAAAGGTATGAAAAGCTCACAGATAACATTATAGTCAATGCCAAAAGTCTTTTCCATTAATGCCAATAATAAGCAAGTATGTCCATGCTTATCATTGTCTATTCAACTTTGTACAAAAGTTGTAGCTGGGGGCGCCTGGCTGAGTCAGTCAGTGGAGCTAGCAACTCTTGATCTCAGGGTGTTGAGTTCAAACCCCACTTTGGGTGCAGAGATTACTT
Organism: Lutra lutra; assembly: GCF_902655055.1. NCBI lineage: Eukaryota > Metazoa > Chordata > Mammalia > Carnivora > Mustelidae > Lutra > Lutra lutra. Next base: position 57,765,299 of record NC_062287.1, on the reverse strand, counting down.
TAAAAAAAAGTTGTAGCTAAGACTATTAGTCCATAAAAAATGGGCCGCCTGGGTGGCTCAGTAGGTTGGGCCTCTGCCTTCCACTGGGGTCATGATCTCAGGGTCCTGGGACTGAGCCCCACATCAGGCTCTCTGCTCAGAGCAGAGCCTGCTTCCGCCCTGCCCACCCCCCCGCCCTGCCTCTCTGCCTACTTGTGATCTCTGTCAAATAAATAAATAAAATCTTTTAAAAAAAATCAGTTGTTTTTCTATATACTAGCAGCGAACAATAGAAAAATGAATTTAAGAATATAACTATTCACAATAACATAAAATAGAATAAAAGACATAGAAGTGAATTTAACAAAGTAAAAGACTTGTCTACTGAAAACTATAGAACATTGTTGAAAGAACTTTTTTTTTTAAAGATTTTATTTATTTATTTGACAGAGAGACAAACACAGCGAGAGAGGGAACACAAGCAGGGGGAGAGGCAGGCAGAGGGAGAAGCAGGCTTCCCACTGAGCAGGGAGCCTCATGTGGTGCTCGAACCCAGGACCCTAGGATCATGACCTGAGCCGAAGGCAGATGCTTAATGACGAGCCACCCAGGTGCCCCTGTTGAAAGGAATTTAAGACCTAAATAAATGGAAAGATATCCCATGTTCATCATCAGGAGACTTAATACTGTTAAGAGGTTATTACTCCCAAAACTGATCTACAGATTCAACTCAATTCTTATCTAAATCCCTACTGGCTTTTTTGGAGAAATTGACAATCTGATCCTAAAATCCATATGGACACGCAAGAGACCTATAACAGCCAAAACAATCGTGAAAAAAAAAATTAGAAGACTCACACTTTTTGGTTTCAAAACATACTACAAAGTGACAATGATCAAGACAGTGTGATAGTAGCATAAAGGTAGATATGTGGGTCAATGAAATAGAACTGAGAGTTCAGATTTTTGACAAATTGAATTGTGCCAAGACAATTCAATGGGGGAAAGAATAGTCTTTACAATATACAGTGCTGGCATACAACAGGATATTCACATGCAAAAAAATAAAGTTGGACCCTTGTTTTATACCTTATATAAAAATTAACTCACAATGGATCAAAGACCTAAATGTAGGAGCTGAAACTATAGAATTTCTTTAAAAAACAGGGGAAGAGTTTCATGGCATTGTATGAGGCAATGATTTCTTGGATATGACAGCCAAACCAAGGCAACAAAAGGAAAAAATTTGATAAACTGGACTGCATCAAAATGGAAACTGGGCACCCAAGGACAGTTAAGAGAGTGAAAAGGCAGCTTACAGAATGGGAGAAAAGATTTGCAACTTACACATCTGATAAGGGGTTAATCCAGAAAATAGAACTAGAGAGCTTCCATAACAATAGAAAGATGTGTAATACAAAAAATGGGCAAACAACTTGGGTAGACGTTTCTCCCAAGAAGGTGTACAAATGATCAAAGCCTACGAACAGATACTCAACATCACTCATCATCAGGGAAATGCAAATCAAAACCACAATGAGATATCACCTCACACCCACTAGGATGGCTTTTATTAAGACACAAAAAGTCAACAGGAAATAACAAGTGTTGGTGGGGATGTGGAGAAATCGGAACCCTTGTACACTATTGGTGGGAATGTAAAACTGTACAATTGTTATGGCAAATTTTATGGCAGTTCCTCAACAATGGAATTACCATGTGATCCCACTATCCCACATCTGAATATATACTCAAAAGAATTAAAAGCAGGGTCCTCGAAAGATAATTGTACACCAGCCATCACAATAGCCTTCTTCACAATAGCCAAGAGGTGGAAGCAACCCAGAATTGATCAGTGGGTGAATGGATAAACAAAATGTAGCAGATACATACAAGGAAGTATTATTCAGTTATTAAGAAGAAATGAAATTCTGACACAGGGATGAACCTTGAGGACATTATGCAAAGTGAAATAAGCCAGTGACAAGAAGACAAATACTGTGTGATTCCCACTTACATGAAATAGCCAGGGTAGTCCATTCATAGAGACAGAAAGTTGAATGATGGTTGCCAGGGACTAGGGAGAGGAGGAAATGGGGTGTTTTTGCTTAATGAGAATGAGGTTTCCGTTTTACAAGATGCAAAGGTGTTCTGGAGATCGGTTGTACAACATAAATACCCTTAACATTACTGAATCATACCCTTAAAAAGAATTAAGATGGTGAGTTTTATATAACATGTTTTTCCACAATTTTTTAAAAGGCTATAAAAAATGCTTAATTATGTTTACAGAAATGCTAGGTGGTGAGCTATTATATTACATCATTTATCAGATCTGAGACAATTTTTCTCTGTTAAACTGGACTTTGGTACTTCAACCTCTAACCGTGTTTATCTCGTTACTCAAAAATTAATCCAATAGCTATCATTTAAGCCTACTCGTGTTGTGCCAGGCTTTTTCATATGTAATTCTCAACAATCCTCTGGTGAGCAAATTAAGGCTCCAAAAGTCTCACTGATATTTCCCAAGGTTGTATGAGGGATGGAGCTGTCCCTGGAACCCATGGCCTAACCCTAAAGCCTGGGTTCTTCCCTACTGTGCCTCATGCCCCTCAAGCTAGTTTCATCCTAACAACTATTTGGGGTACCTCAAAAATTCAGATCCCACTTAGAGATGAGCTTCCCTAAGTTTTGATGAATGTTGAGTGTGTGAATCCTATAACGAATAAATTAACAAAGAGATGAATGAAAACAGGAGTGAATACACTGACTGGCTGATGGAGCCTTGCATGGGTGGGGCCTGGAAGAAAGGGAAGGAAGAACATTTGAGAGCGGAAAGGGGAAGTACATTCCTTGGTGATCACAGCTCTTAGAGTCAGTGTATCCTGGCTGAGGTCAGAGACCACTAGGGAAAGTCCAGGGACCTGGAGCCATCGCCAGCCTGAAAAGAGGTCAGTCAAGACACAGCTGTGTGGGCTCCCAGAAGCAAAGGAGGCTCAGGCAAGATGCCCTAAGGAGGAAAGGGAGACAAGGACACTGGGCGGTGCGGGGGTGGGGTGACAGGGTGGGGGCGGTGTAGTGTCTGAGTGGCTCGGTGGGTTAAGCATCTGCATTTGGCTCAGGTCATGATTCCAGGGTGAAGAGATGGAGTTCTGTGTTGTTTCATTTCCCTGCTCAGCCAGGAGCCTGCTTCTCTCCCTCCCTCTGCCTCCCACATATCGCCCTCCCCACCCCGCCCTGCCCGCTCATGCTCTTTTGCAGTGTTCTCTCTCTCCTAAATAAATAAAATCTTAAAAAGACAAAAAGAAAGATCCCTTGGGCTCCTGTGGGGAAGGTGCCTTTAGGGGAAGAAATGGGAGGAGGGAAGACCTGACCCCAAGCCAAGGGAAGTGAATTCCAGAAATGTTTTTGGAAGGACGCTTGGCCAGGGCTTTGTGTGGATGTGGGATGGTGAGAGAGAGGAAGCAGTCTCTGTTGTCAACCCAAAGGAACAGATCTTTAACAGATGGGAGTGGGGGGCTGAGGGTCAGTCAGGAAAAGAGAAGTGGGCGGCACTTGTGCTGGGTGACTTCCAGGACTCTAAGCACTTGTCTAGTTGGCTGCTCCAACATGGGGTACTTTTATTTTAATCAATTAACTAATTAATTCATTAATTAATTTTGGGGTGAGGGGGGAGAGAGAGAGACACGGGAGATGGGGTGTGTGGAAGAGCAAAGGGAGAGGGTGAGAATTTGAAGCAGGCTCCATGAGATCATGACCTAAGCTGAAATCAAGAGTTAGATGCTTAACCGACTGCGTTACCTAGGTGCCCCCATGGAGTATTTTATATTGTCCCTCAGGTCCACGGATCTCTGCACTTGTTTTCTGAGGGGTAAGGTAGGAATCTGGTGCATTAGCCTAGAGATTGCCGAGGAGACCAGTGTTATTATGGAGTGGAGGAAGGAAATGGCTTTCAAAGAACAGGGAAAGAAAAAGTATGAGGAAGTAAAAATTAGAAACCCCCAATCTTTCCATATCTGTGTTATTTGACCAAATAGCACCCCATGTGCTACCATCCGTGACTTCAGTGCTGATTGGGAGGACTCAGCAGAGCTGGGGCACTGCCTTCCCCAGGCTAGTGGATTTCTGAGCTGGCTGGTGTGGGGACCCAGGTGATCCAGGGTATGCTGGAGAGCACACGCTTGCTGGACGTGGCATGAGAGCATTCTGTGTCCCTGGCCCTTTTCAGGGGAGCAGGGCACGGGTCTGAACTATTTAATTACTTTTCTTAAGTAAAGTTGAGAGAAGGGTGGGCACAAAGACATCGCCTCCAACTGAGGAAGACTCTCCCAGGGCCGATCCACTAATCCCAGATCCTCATCGAGCCCCAATCCTGGGATGAGGGAGCCCCTTTGCCAACCTTCTCTACTTCAGCTTCAGGGAGCCTCAGGACCCCAGCCTGAAGGAAGAGGGTCTGACCCCATCCTTCACTGTGGAGATAGGGAGACTGACATGGGGGCCACGGGGGACCTTACACGAGGGTCTCTCCCCTCGGGCGTGGGCCTCCCCAACCAAAGCTGTGTCTGCAGGGACAGAAAGACATGGTCTGGAGACTGATTCCACTTCTGCTGCTGTTAGCCTGGACAGCGTCCATGTGCAGTGCCCGGGCCAGGATGGACCTGCTCAACGTCTGCATGGACGCCAAGCACCACAAGGCAAAGCCAGGCCCTGAGGACAAGCTGCATGGCCAGGTGAGGAGGGAGTGTGGCTCCAGTTGGGGAGGGGACTGGTTCTAACAGGGAAGACTAAGTCAGGGGGTGAGGAGGAAGGTCAACTGGCAGATGCCCCCGCAACTTGGGTTATTGCTGTCTGGAAAGATGATGGTAAGGTGATGGTAAGATGTTAGGGGTGGCCTCCTTGGAGAATACCATGTCAGCAAGATACGATATAATCATTTGTCGAGCACTTACCCGGTGTCGTGTTGACTGCCCATGATTTCATACCCTCAGTGGTCCTTTGATGTAGGAGATAATGTTCTCCCCCACATAACATAAATGAGGAAAATGAGGAACCAGAGAAGCACAAGGACACACAGAGCACTCAGACATAAGCAGCCCTTGTGGTGGTGTAGGGACAGGTTTGGAGTGTGAGGGATTTTAGCGAGGATGGTTCTTCCTACCTTCCCTATATGCCAGTCCACGGAGTGTCAAGGGTGGAGAAGATGGTCTCTTCTGGCTGTGATACAGGCAACAGGTGCTGTACGTTCACTCATTCTGTAAAAATGAATGCCGTTCAGTTGTAACTCTATTGAGACTCCATGTCTCCTTTTTATGATAAAAACTCTTTATTTTTTAAATGATTTTATTTATTTATTTACCAGAGAGAGTAAGAGAGAGCACAAGCAGGGGGAGCGGCATGCAGAGGGAGAAGCAGGTCCCCTCACTGCTTAGCAGGGACCCCATGCGGGACTTGATCCTGGGACCCTGGGATCATGACTTGAGCAAAGGCAGACACTTAACCAACTAAGCCACTCTGGCACCCCAATAAATACTCTTTAGACTATTTTTCTATCCTGGAATAAAATTCAAAGCCAATAGAACCTATCTGCACATTTAAGTTAAAAAAATATCAACATGACTCTCTATCTGTACTACAAAGGAGAAGCACAGGGGTGCCTGGGTGGCTCACTGGGTTAAAGCCTCTGCCTTCGGCTCAGGTCATGATTCCAGTGTCCTGGAATCGAGCCCATCATCAGGCTCTCTGCTCAGCAGGGAACCTGCTTCCCTTCCTCTCTCTCTGACTACCTCTCTGCCTACTTGTGATCTCTGTCTGTGAAATAAATAAATAAAATCTTAAAAAAACAAAAACAAAGGAGAAGCACAAAGAAAGTAACTTATAATAAAATAAAGTATATTTCAGTATGTCAATTCCTGGGCATGACTCCATCAGAAAATCACTGTCAAACAGCATATTTGCTTCTCATCACCAAATCACTATGAATGGGGCAGCTACAGATGAAGATCGATACAGGTGCCTTCTGCTGGCAACTTAAATGCTATAGGGTACTCTAAGCTGTGTTGACATTGATGACATAATTTTCTAAGACAGTGAATAACTCTGGTAAAACAAAACACAGAGCATGGCCCTCCTTTTCACAATATTTGCAGTCCTGAAAAAGCTGGTCTGTATTAAAAACTTGCTCGGATATGGTGGGTCCATATGTAAGATGGAGTTTGGTTTAGATTTAGGAAATCATAGAGAGGTCTTTCATTGACATTTTTCAGCAAATATTTTTTATGGGGTTGCCACATTTCTGGCACCGGCCTCACCGCTGGGGACAGAGACCTTAACACTTGCTGAGAAGAAAGTTACTCAACACAAATTACTACATAGGTCGTGTCCTTCTTCCTTTGCTCAAAATGTCACCCTCCAAAAAAAAAAAAAAAAGTCATTCTCTGGTGAGACTTACACACAATCACCTTATTTAAAATTTCAAGTTATCCCATACCCCAATTTCCCAATCCCTGCTGTAATCTTCTCCATATAATTGATCAGATCCTGACGCCATATTTTTTCTCTTTTAGTTTCTTACTGTCTGTCCCCACTGATCAAGATGTAAGTTCCATGAACATATATTTCTGTCTGTTTTGTTCTCTGTCATATTCTCAGCATCTAGAATAGTGACTGGAATAGAAATAGGTACTCAGTAATTATTTTTTAACGAATATGTCAAAGAACTTTCTATGAAATGTGAAGGGCTACATCAATGATGGCTATTGTCCCCCAACATGGGGTTTCTCTCCGGCTCCCATGACCCCTGATCAGCCCTATTGTGACTGAATCTCCCCCAGGATGAGAGTTCCGGAGGTCAAGGACAAAAGGGTCCTCACAGTAAACTTTTCTAAGACAACCCACCTGAGGCAGGAGAGCAAGAACCAAATGGGAAGAGGCTGGAGGTGGCAGAAGGTTTTGTGTGTGTGGGGGGGGGTGGGCACTTAGTCGGTGTCTTCCCCATACAGTGCACTCCCTGGAAGGAGAAGGCCTGCTGCTCAGTCAGCACCAGCCAGGAGCTGCACAAGGACACCTCCCTCCTGTACAACTTCACCTGGGAGCACTGTGGCAAGATGGAGCCCGCCTGCAAGCGTCACTTTATCCAGGACAACTGTCTCTATGAGTGCTCCCCCAACCTGGGGCCCTGGATCCGGGAGGTATGGGACCCTGCCTCTCCCCACCCCACCCCTGCAGCTGCCATCCAGCTCCATCAGGGCTGTGGCAGGAGATGTCTCATCCCCAGCTGAGCGCTGAGTGAGCCCTCCCTCCTCTCCTCCCACTAGGTGAACCAGAGCTGGCGCAAGGAGCGCTTCCTGCACGTGCCCCTGTGCAAAGAGGACTGCCAGCAATGGTGGGAGGACTGTCGCACCTCCTACACCTGCAAGAGCAACTGGCAGCGGGGCTGGGACTGGACCTCAGGTGAGGGGGGTGGCGGGTGGGGACGGAGATGGGGTTTGAGGATCTGGGGTGGCCAGAAACCAGCTTCAGGCCCAGGGGTTGAATGTCTGCGTCCACCCTCTCTGCCTGCAGGTATTAACAAGTGTCCAGCCGGGACTACCTGCCGCACCTTTGAGACCTACTTTCCCACGCCCGCAGCCCTGTGTGAGGGCCTCTGGAGTCACTCCTACCAGGCCAGCAACTACAGCCGAGGGAGTGGCCGCTGCATCCAGATGTGGTTCAACCCGGCCCAGGGCAACCCCAATGAGGAGGTGGCGAGGTTCTATGCCATGGCCATGAGTGCTGGGGCCCTGCCCCGAGGGGTGGAGCCTCTCCTGCTCAGCCTGGCTCTGATGCTGCAGCTTGGGCTCCTGGGCTGAGTCTAGCCCTACCCAGACATCATGTCTGCATGTCCTGAGTTTCGATGACCAAGGTGGGCTCACAAAAGAAGGAACCCTAAGTGTGCTTCCATCCATTATCTATCCTTCAGTCATCCCATTCCTGCTCCATGGTGGGCCTTGGGGTTTGTCTGGCAGTCAGCTCAAATAAAAAGACTGACACATCCGTGTCAGATGAATTATTTTTGTTCGAGTGGGTAGATGACAGATTCCACAGTTTCTGGATTCCTTCAGATCAGAGAAATGAGACTTGGGTGTGAATCCCAGCTCTGCTACTGACTATGCCAAAGTGAAGCAGTTGCCTGTCTAGGCTAACGCTTAGTTTCCTCCTCAACAAAATGGGGATACCCGTCCTTTCCCTCTGGGTTGTGAAACACAAAGAAGCCGTTGCCTGGAGAGCACGTGACAGCATGTGAGCACAGTGTCTCACTTCAGTAGCCCTCGGGGACTCTGTTGTAGCCACAAACAAGAGCTGGGTCCAGGACTTTGTTACTTATATTGGTCCCCAAATAGCCCCCTTTTTCCCAGGCCCTGTCTGCCTGGCTCTGTGCTCAGTTCTGCAATGGGAAAGCTGGGGATGGGAGTCCAGGCTCTGGATTCCCAGTGGGGGTGAAAAAAGTTCACCCATGATGTGGACTGAAGGGACAGAGTTGAGGCTTGGACCCTCAGAGGAGGAAGACAGAAGACGGTCTGGGAGGTTCCTGGAAGAGGAAATGCTCAAGAGCCTTCAATTGGTTTAGCTTGGATGGAGAAAGGTTGGAAACTCTCAGGGGCATCCTAGGGGCAGGAGCCTGGCCTCTCCTCTGGCAACTTTGTCCCCTCCAGGGATTGCCAGATATGCCTATCCTGTCTTTGCCCAGCTCCCAGGAACTGGGCCTGAGTTGATCTCTAGGTCTCCCTCTTGCCCTTTTCCCCTGGGGAAGTTTTGTCTCTACACTCCCCTCACAGTTATCCTCAGAGAGGCACAGGGCAGTGTCTGAGAACACCAGGCAGCCCTAGAACCCTGGAGTGAAGACTCCTAATCCAGGCCCTCCCCTGCCCGTCGCAGGAAGGTGCGCCTTTCATGGCGTTCACCTTCCCCCATATCTAGAGCTGAGTGACCGGGAAGTCGGGCCGTTTGTGCAGGATGGTTTACGGAGTTCCTGGAGGGGTCTGGAGACACTGGGATGTACGGGGCTGTCTGTTAGCTACTATATTTACCTAGTCTGGAAGGCCCCCACAGACCCCATTCTGTGTCCCAGGCTTTGTCCCAGCTGGGTTAAGCCAACGCATATTTGAAATAGAGGAAGGAGCTTGTCGGGACTGACCCAGACACAGGTTCACTCGAGCAAAGTGAAAGTTCTCTCCCAGGTTAAAGAGGATCTGCTGACCGCGGCCGCAGAGCTGGCCGCGCCGGGAGCCGGGCTGGAAGCCTGCGCCTTTAAGGAGCCAAGGCGCGGAGGGGCGGGGCAGGAAGCGGACTCCCGGGAGACGCTGCCACCGGCTAGGTCTTTTTTGGGGGGAAGGGGCGGGCCAGACCCTCTGTGGGTCCGCCCCCTTTCCGGCGACCGGGTACCCCTCCCACCCTGGGCGCCCGGGGGCGTCCGAGCGTACAGGCTCTGGGGAGCTCCCGGGTCGGCGTCCCGCCCACAAAGGCTCAAGTTTGTCGTCTTGGAGGGAGTAGCTTGGGCGGGGGCGGGTGCTAATAATACCCGTTCGTTCTGGCGCCGCGCTTTACAGTTTACACAGCTGTCACCTTCGATACTCCTTAATTAATAATAAAAATAGCCGCTGTTCTGGAGGTTTACTGGATGCCAGGCCCTGTGCCGAGAGCTTTACAAGCACGGTCCCATTAAGTCGGCCCTCATAACATTGCTCTCACTTTGCAGAGCGGGAAGACGAGGCGCGGAGGGGTGCCGTGACTTGCCCGAGGTCACTCGGCGGGTCAGCGGCCCCGGGATCAAGACGGGGGGCCGGGGAAGGCGAAGCGCGGGTGCTACCCTCGGCTCCGCCGAGAGCCGCGGGGGCGGAGCGGCGGGCGGGGCGGAAGGCGAGGGGGGGTGCGGCGGCAGAGGATGGCCATCTTAAGTGGCCGCTGAGAGTCAAGGGCCGCTTCCCCCGGGAAGGGGGCATCGGAGCGGCCCAGGAGGTGGGGGTCTGCGCGCGGGCGGCTGCGGCTCTGGGGAGAAGTCAGGAGCCCAGGGGTTTGAGGGAACTTTCTTCTAGAAGGGCAGTGGCGGAGGGGGGCGCCTGATCTCGGACTGCTGAACCCCTTAAGGCCCGGGCCTGCGGGTATGGGGGATGGTGCCAGGGAACTTGGCCGGGAGGGGGGAGGGCTCTGCCCCGGTTGCGAGGGGCTGCCAGGGACAGTGCGTGGGGATTCGGGATCACTGGACCTTGTCTGAGGGTTTGTGGGAGATCAGGTTTCTATGGAGGGGATTTTCCCCCGCGGGATTTGTCAGGGGCTGGACCCAGTGGAGTCTGGGGGTTCGGGTCTAAGAGGGGCCTGGGTTTCGTGGGAGTTGAGAGTCTGGGCCGGCCGGATAATGAGGATAGGGAAGAGGTTCTTCTTGGATCCCTCGCGGGTTTTGAGATTCGACCCGACTCCCTGAGGCTGCAAGGGAGGTGAATGGAAAAGATCTGGGGTGGAATTAGACGTTTATGGGAATTGGGGATCATATCGTTGAGATTGTTGGAGGGGGCTAACTCTCTGGACTGGGGCCCGGGGTCCCAAAAATGTCCAGGAGAAGGCGGGGGGGGGGGAACTTGACCTTCGTTGGGGGGGGGTGACGACTGGATCTCCTAGAGGTGATGATGGCGGGGCAGGATCATAGTGGGTTTGGGGGTTCCCGCGTCCGGCGGGAAGGCGGAGCCCATCATCCCCACTGGGAAGAGAGTGGGGGTAGGGACGGTGGGGCCGTGGGCCGAGCGGAGGGGGAGGGGGCCGGCCGCCCGGCTCTGCGCTGCGCTCCTGCCCCTCCCCCGCCGCCTCTGAACAAACTTTTCTTTCTCTTCAAGTTGAGGCCGGCGCTGCAGGCGGCAGCGGCGGCGGCGGTGCAGCGAAAGAGGCGGCCTGCGCGCCGGACCGCGGAGCCCCCGACCCCCGGCCTGGTCCGGTCCGTGGATTCTCAGGCTCTGGCCCCGGGCCCGGCCCCAGCCTCGGCCCCGAGCTTCCCGGGGCGGATGGCGCGGGGCGGTGGGCGCCGGCGGCGCTGAGCCCTGCGCGCGCTATGGCCTCGGCATGCGGGGCGCCGGGCCCGGGGGGTGCGGGGCCGGGGGGCGCGCTGGGCAGCCCGGCCCCCGCCTGGTACCACCGCGACCTGAGCCGCGCTGCCGCCGAGGAGCTGCTGGCCCGGGCAGGCCGCGATGGCAGCTTCCTGGTCCGAGACAGCGAGAGCGTGGCGGGAGCCTTCGCGCTCTGCGTCCTGTGAGTGGGGCTGGGGCTCCCGGCGGGAGGGGGCGCGGCCCCAGGTTCCTTGCCTGTGTGCGGAGGGCCTGGGACAGTGGGATGCCAGCGCCCCCAACAGTGGGGGCTTTGGCTTTAAGCCGGGGCTGAGGAAGGATGCCGGGGCACTTCCTTCCTGCTGTGTGTCTGCGGATACTTTCTGGGGCGTGGAGGGCTGGGTATGTGGGGTCCCGCTAGCCAGGGTGGCTGTAATGGGGGAAAATCTGAGGAGTTCCTGGCAGACCCTCTCAGGCACCCTTCACGAAGAAGGGGCGGGAGGGGTGAGGATGTGTGGATGTGCATTCCAGGGTTGTGTGTAGTTCTGTTTATACAGGGATTGGGTGTCTGAGTAGTAGGCATTAGAGTTTGCAGGGCCAGAAAAACCAATGGGTGTGTGAGGATGCCCAACAGCTTCCTTAGGGGTCCTTTCTATGCCCCCAAGACTGAGGTTGGGACTGGGGAGTAGATGCCTGGGGCTGTGGAGGCAGAGTGGTGCTGAGAAGGGGTGGGGGGAGGGAGGCTATATAGGGCCATGCCATTATTTCATAAGTCAATGAGCATGGGCATGTGCCCTGGTCCTGGGTATCCTGGCCACCTTGGCCCTGAGCTATGAGTGCTGGTTGTGGGGCTAGACTTGGCAGCTCTCTGACTGAGTCTGGTCCTGTGCCTGTACCCATCAGTGGTTCTGGATGAGTTTGGTGGGTTTAGAGTCCTCTCCCTGAGCTGTCTCCTGTGCCCCATTGTCTGATACTATGTGGACTCCTGCGGGCCTTAGGCTCTGATTACATTCCCCCTGAGCCCTCTGAACCCTCCTAAATCCCTTTATGTCCTTTATGCTTCTGTTCTCTTCACTTCTTTGTGGGTGTATTGGTCTAGGTCAGTAGTTCTCATTCGGGGTTGATTTTACCCATCAGGAACATTGGGCAGTGTTTGGAGACATTTTTGGCTGTCACACTGGGGTAGTGCTGCTGGCATCAAGTAGGTGAAAGCCAGTAGCGATGCTTCGCAGCATCTCGCAGTGCATGGGACAGGCCCTCACAGAACAATGCAGACCAGAATGTGAGGACTGCTGGGGTCGAGAAGCTTGAAGAGGAATGGGTCCCCTGAGTCTCAGCTTGTGCCCCAAGTCTGACATACAGGAGAGACTACCAAAGGACTATATCCTAGAGTCACAGCCCCCTCAGGGCATACCCCCGATGGGGCGGGGGAGGCAGGTGCTGGGTCAGCTGTTGAGTAGGAGGGGGACAGCTGGGCCTGTGTCTGGGGAGGAACATTATTGTCCCAGGAGGGAAGAGTCCTGGCTCCACTGCCAGGGGAGGAGATGGGTGGAGTGAGGGTCTTTTTGTGTTGGGGGCTTCAGCTTTGCCAGCTGACTTTGGCTACTCCTTGAATCTCAAGAGCCCGGGGATGGGTGTGGGGCGGGGGGAGTCAGAATTGGGATAAAAACCTGGGGGAAGGTGATAAGAAACATATTTGCTTACCTGTGTACATATCCACACGTCCATGGGAGGCATTTCAGGACACACTCCTGCTCTCACAGGCACTGGCCTCTGCCAGTGGCTTTAAGCAGCTCTGCCTTTTACTTACTCTGTGACAGTAGTCAAATTGCTTTTCCTTTCTGAGCCTATTTCCTCTTCTGGAGAGTGGGGAGGGCACGAATATCTGTATCAAAAGGGAGGATTAAGTGAGATCACATCTGTAGGATGTCCTACAGGCATGGCTCAGTTAATGGGATGTTATTATTCTTATAAATACAGTCCATAAAGCAGTACCCACACAGACACCTGCAGAGAATGGGGGCCCGTCAGCATCCATGAGAGCTCCGGGAGGGGACTTACTTGAGTGGAGGGGATGGACTGTGGCCAAGGTGTAGGGTCCCTTCAAATGGATATTTGGTCCACTCTGGTGCCCAGCACACACATGGGCCCCGGGGGACACCCTTGAGCAAGCTGACCTGATGTATGGCTGCAGACAGAGTCTTCCATTCCCCACTGAGTGTGGCCCACGCTGCCCAGGCCTGGCAGCTGTCACCTGCTCAGCTGTTGCTGCCATCTGTCAGCACCCCTCTTGCCCCTCCTCAGTTTGGGGCTCTTAGAGGCCTGGGTCTCCCATAGGGGGCCCCCTTGGGGCACCCCAGTTTCCTGGCATCTGGGGCTGCAGGGAGAAAGCTGGGATACCCGCATACTTCCTAGCCAAAAGGCCCCCGCCATCCTCAGCTCCAGCAGAGCCAGACACCAGCGTAAACACAGACAGCAGGCACACACGTGTGTGAGCACATCTCCTGTGTGTGCAAACAGAGGTGAACCAGGCTTCTGAGGACTCATACTCTGGCGGGGGGCCAGAGCTGGTACCACAGCCCAGAGGGGCTGTTTAGACAGTTGTGGAGGCCACAAAGGAGCTGCCTGTTGCTTCCCGGGCCCTGTGGTGGGTGTGGAGCCTATGTAGGTCTGGGTGGCGGAGTGGCTGGAGGTGGCATGGAGAGGGGAGTGGAGGGGGGAGGCTGGTCATTCCTGCTCTTGTTGGCAACCCTAGCAGGATAGATGTGGACTGGCCTCCTCATTAACCCTGTGCAGTCTGAGCAAAGGGTTTTAGGAAGACCAAGCTGAGGGACCTGAGGGCCGAGCCCGGTACCCAGAGGAAGGCATGCCTTGGGTCTCAGACCCCACCCAGGGGGGCGACAGATTCTGACCCTTGCTTTGTCATCAGGTATCAGAAGCACGTGCATACATATCGGATTCTACCTGATGGAGAAGACTTCCTGGCCGTGCAGGTAGGAGCCTGGACGCTGATCCCGACCTTGATTCCCTCTTGTGACTTGGGATCAGCTGGCTGACCCTTCTTCCACTCTTGCTGGTTCTCAGACCTCGCAGGGTGTGCCCGTGCGCCGTTTCCAGACCCTCGGTGAGCTCATCGGCCTGTACGCCCAGCCCAATCAGGGCCTCGTGTGTGCCCTGCTGCTGCCTGTGGAGAGGGAGCGAGAACCAGACCCACCTGACGACCGTGATGTTTCAGGTGCTGCCCGCTTTGCTGTGTGCAGATGCCTTCTCTGCCCCTTCCCCGGACACCACCTGCTGTTTCCCCTCCTGTCTTCTCAATCTGTGTCCCCTGAAGTCCCCTGCTCCTAACCATGATGCCAGGGCCCTTTACCCCACTTTCCAGGGAAGTATCTGAGAGCCGCAGCATCCCCCCATACTTCCCTAAGGAAGGGAGGCCCACTGACTCCTGTCCACAGATGGCGAGGATGAGAAGCCCCCACTGCCCCCGCGTTCTGGCTCCACCAGTATGTCTGCCTCTGTGGGGCCTGGCAGCCCACCAGCAGCCCTTGAGACTCCCACAACTGCAGCTGCTGAGAGGTAAGACCACAGCCTCCTACATGGAGCAGGACTCCCCTTTCTCCTCTGAGAGTGGTGTCCTCATCAAAGGGGGAGAGACCTAAGCCCCCACTCCACCCCTGGGGATCTTCAGCCCATCTCAGCCCGAGGCAGACACCCTGATCCACGGGGCTCGGATCACTACCAGCACCATCTCCTCCGGGGATCAGGCTGGAGTAGTGGGATGCGGTCAGCAGGTTCTTCACTGACTTCTTAACCCCTCCCTGAAGTGCTCCCAATGGGCTGAGCACTGTTTCGCATGAGTACCTGAAGGGTAGCTACGGACTGGACCTGGAGGCTGTGCGAGGCGGAGCCAGCAACCTGCCCCACCTTACCCGCACCCTTGCCACCTCCTGCCGGAGGCTGCACAGGTACCCCTCCCCACAACAAGCACACGGCCTTTCCTCTGACTTGTCCTCCCCTGCCCCCTGGTTGCACAAATGTCTTGACCTCTAATCTGTGGCCCTGAACAGGGATCCAGCTGTTGTTTCCTGACTTTTCCTCACCCGAACCCTTGTATCCTCATGGTGGAGGCTGGAGCAACACACTCAGCCCCCTTTCCCCGTACTTGGTTGGGGTGGCGACTTCTGACTAGTTGTCTCCCTTAGTGAGGTGGACAAGGTCCTGTCGGGCCTGGAGATCCTGTCCAAGGTGTTTGACCAGCAGAGCTCTCCCATGGTGACCCGCCTTTTGCAGCAGCAGGTGGGAGTACGGGGAGGCCTGTGAGGAAGGGCTTCACATCTCGGTCTGGGCGGGGGACCTCCTGCTTGCTGGCCTCATGTACAAGCCTCATTCTTTCTCTGTGCAGAACCCGCCGCAGACTGGGGAGCAAGAACTCGAGAGCCTGGTGCTGAAGCTGTCAGTGTTAAAGGACTTCCTGTCAGGCATCCAGAAGAAGGTAGCCTGACTCCTGACCTCTGACCTGACCTACCAGTCCCTGAGTGTGTGTACTGGCCTAATTGATCTCAGCCCTGAATCTGTGGTTTCGCACTGATCCCATCTGCTATTTCCCTCATGGCCCCTGCTCTCCGCATGTCTCCTGACCTTGGCTGCCCTTCCCTGCTCCAGGCCCTGAAGGCCCTGCAGGACATGAGCTCCACGGCCCCGCCAGCTCCACTGCAGCCATCCATACGTAAGGCCAAGACCATCCCTGTGCAGGCCTTCGAGGTACAGAGGGGTATCGGGAGGGGCCTCGTGGGGCACAGGGCTGTTGGAGGTGAAGGGGGCGTCCCCTCTCCAAGGTCTTTTCAGCAGCCCCCCACCTCATGACCTGCAGGTGAAGCTGGACGTGACCCTGGGCGACCTGACCAAGATCGGGAAGTCGCAGAAGTTCACGCTGAGCGTGGATGTGGAGGGCGGGCGGCTAGTGCTGCTGCGGAGACAGCGGGACTCGCAGGAGGACTGGACCACCTTCACACATGACCGCAGTGAGCCAGGGCCTGACCTGGGGTGGTGGGTGGGGCAGCCTCCCAGCTTCCGTGCCCGGTTCAGTGAGACCGTCCTCCGTTCCCTAGTCCGCCAGCTCATTAAGTCCCAGCGCGTCCAGAACAAGCTGGGTGTCGTGTTTGAGAAGGAGAAAGATCGGACACAGCGCAAGGACTTCATCTTTGTCAGTGCCCGGGTGAGCAGCAAGCTGGGCAAGGCCCCAGGGGCTGCAGGGGTCCCTGGGGGGTGGGAAGAGAAGAGACATGTGATGTAGGTGGGTCACCCCTCCTGGCAGGGGTGGTGGTGGGGGGCGTCTGACAGGGCAGAGAGCATCTGAGAGAGAGAATGGGTGGCCTGAGGGTGGAGTCAAAGGTCCATTCAGTGAATGTTGATTGAGCACCTGTGATCGGCTTGAGTGGTGGGCCAGACAGGCATGACCCTCCCCTCGTGGGACCTGCCACCTACCAGGGACCTCTCCTCACTGGCTGTTGTCCCCCCAGAAGCGGGAGGCCTTCTGCCAGCTACTACAGCTCATGAAGAACAAACACTCCAAGCAAGATGAGCCTGACATGATCTCTGTCTTCATCGGCACCTGGAACATGGGTCAGGCCCGGGTTGGGGCTGGGGGGTGAGGGAGAGGACCAGCCCCAGGGCAGAGGCCTGATCCCCCCCACCCCCCGCTATCACCTCCAGGAAGCGTGCCACCTCCAAAGAATGTGACGTCTTGGTTCACATCGAAGGGTCTGGGGAAGACCCTGGATGAGGTCACAGTGACCATACCCCATGACATCTATGTCTTTGGGACCCAGGAAAACTCGGTGGGCGACCGCGAGTGGCTGGACCTGCTACGCGGGGGCCTCAAGGAGCTCACAGATCTGGATTACCGCCCGGTGAGGGGGGTCATCTTGTCCAGTCCCTCCTTAGGCCCCCCCAGACCATCCTGTTTGACCTATGGGCAACCCTGGGGAGCACTATTTGACTGGCTTTCCCTCTGGTCCCCGGGCAAATCCTTTAGGAGATCTAACAAGTCCTTCATGCTATGGGAACATGCTGTTTCTCTCTGGCCCCTCAGGGAAAAAGGGTAGCAGACCTTTCTGTCCTGTGACTAACAGTACAGTCTATAGTACAGGCAGGGGTGGTGGGGGAGTGTGAACAGTGCCCCCGCCTAGGGCAGGGGTGACTCTGAACTCTCTACCCAGATTGCTATGCAGTCACTGTGGAACATCAAGGTAGCTGTTCTGGTCAAGCCAGAGCACGAAAACCGAATCAGCCATGTCAGTACGTCCAGCGTGAAGACTGGCATTGCCAACACCCTGGGTGAGTAGGGTAGGCAGGGTCTCTCTGTCCACACCTCCTGCTGTGATCTCCAGGGGCTGTGTTCACACATGCGGAGACTCGGGCTGTCCACATGGACTGCGTGTGCCCTGTGTGGCCCCCTGGGGATGGGGGTTGCATTCAGAGGCCTACCTGCCTCATAGCCTGGGGGGGCAGGGAAAGTGGGAGTGGGAGGATTCTCCCACCACCCCTTCGAGGCGCAGAGGGGAGAGTTGGGAGCTTTCCAAAGGTGACGCAGGCCTTCCTCTCTTGCTTGCCCTGACAGGAAACAAGGGAGCTGTGGGAGTCTCCTTCATGTTCAATGGCACCTCATTTGGCTTTGTGAATTGCCACCTCACCTCGGGAAATGAGAAAACCGCCCGGTGAGGGGGAGCCTTTCCAAGTCTTTACCCTAACTCCCTATTCCTGAGCCCTCTCCCCTCTCCCATATCCCAGTCCATTACCCTCCTACATCCTTGTCCCCAGAGACCGCCTTCTCCCTTGTCCCGACTTGACTCCTCTACTTCTATCTTATTCCCAGCTCTTTCCTCTGTCCCCAGGGACCCTGATCCACACCCCATCCTTGACGCCAGAGACTTCTGACCTTGTCTCTGGCTCCTGACCCTGCCCCCACTCCCCCATAGGCGGAACCAGAACTACCTGGACATCCTGCGGCTGCTTTCGCTGGGCGACCGGCAGCTCAGTGCCTTTGACATCTCTCTGCGTTTCACTCACCTCTTCTGGTTTGGGGACCTCAACTACCGCCTGGACATGGATATCCAGGTGCGAACGGGGCTGCTCGGTGGCTGGGACAGAAGCTGAGCTGCGGGCCAGTGGGGCTTCCACCTCTGGCTCTGGTTTGGGCTCAAGAGGGAGTAGCCGCCCTTATGTCTTCACCGCAGGAGATCCTGAACTACATTAGCAGGAGAGAGTTTGAGCCCCTGCTCAGGGTGGACCAGCTTAACTTGGAACGTGAGAAGCACAAGGTCTTCCTTCGATTCAGTGAGTGTGGGCCCAGCAGGTCTCCAGGGCTGGGACCTTTATGATACCCCTGGGTCTGCAGGGCCCTGACCCCCACTTGTTCCCCGCCTTCCCTAGGTGAGGAAGAGATCTCCTTCCCACCCACCTACCGCTATGAGCGGGGC
The DNA here is from genome assembly GCF_902655055.1 of Lutra lutra. Taxonomy (NCBI): domain Eukaryota; kingdom Metazoa; phylum Chordata; class Mammalia; order Carnivora; family Mustelidae; genus Lutra; species Lutra lutra. The sequence goes on along the minus strand of NC_062287.1, from coordinate 57,746,776 downwards.
TCCCGGGACACGTATGCCTGGCATAAGCAGAAGCCAACTGGGGTGAGCGGAGGGAATGGGCAGCGGGTCCCTTGGGAGAGTCCTCTGGGCTGCATCGAATCAAGAGTGCATGTCTGGTCGAGGTCTGGGCAGTTACTACTCCAGCTTCAGTGGCCCCTCTAAGGCCTTGGGGGTGGGTGATACTGGGTGTTGTGAGGACCCTGGAAGGGAGGCAGGTACCAGGGCCTGGGGTGGTGGGAGTGCTGGGCCTTACCAGCATTCAGCTCTGTGGCAGGGCTCATGACAAGCAGCCCTGGCTGTTGGCCCTGACCATGCTGACATCCCCTGCCCCAGGTCCGGACCAATGTGCCTTCGTGGTGTGACCGGATTCTCTGGAAGTCCTACCCTGAGACCCACATCATCTGCAATTCCTACGGTCAGAGTCTCCGGGGCAGGGTGATGGGCAGTCCTGGGTGGTCACAGTCCTGATTTTGCCCTAGCTTTGGGAAGTGGTAGCAGAGAGTAAAGAGCTTGCCCCTGAGCTCCCATTCCTATCCCAGGTTGCACTGATGACATCGTCACCAGTGACCACTCCCCCGTGTTTGGGACATTTGAGGTTGGAGTTACCTCTCAGTTCATCTCCAAGAAAGGTGACTGTTCTGGATGTGCTTGTGGTGGGGGGGAAGGGGGGCTCAGGGGGTGGCCTGGGGATGTGCCGAGGTTTGACTGTATCTGCGTGTGTATGTTTGGGTGTGTACACATATGTGCAAGACTGTTTCTGAGTAAGTACTGTGTGAGACTGTGTGTATGCCTGGGGCACCATGAAAGGTGTGTGCCTGTGAATGTGTGTATATCTGGGAATATAAGCACACACACATACTGGTATTTGGTTGGAGCCAAGTGTGTACCCCTGAGTGTGCCTGGTAGTGTGGGGGGTTGTTGGCCGGCAATCCCTGCAGGCATTCTGGTCCCCCAACCCCCTTGTTAGATGGTCTCTCATCCTTGGGTTGTCTGTTTGCCTGGTCCAGGGCCTGGACTTTGGGGTCTCTGCATTGGTTGCTTGGGATTGGGGAGGTCCCTCCTGGATGTCCCTCCTCCCCTGCCAGGGCCCCTGATTTCCTGTTCCAGGGCTCAGTGTCTGTCCTGTTCCTCCTGCCACCCTCTCAGCCCTCCTGACTGCCTGCCTCCCTTTGGCCCTCAGGGCTCTCAAAGACTTCGGACCAGGCCTACATTGAGTTTGAGAGCATCGAGGCCATTGTGAAGACAGCTAGCCGCACCAAGTTCTTCATTGAGTTCTACTCCACCTGCCTGGAGGGTCAGAGGCAGGCCCAGGGCCGGGTGTGGCCAGGAGGGATGGGGAGCCCAAGGTGCCCAGAGTGGTCAGCCCCCTGGATAGGGGAAAGGAAGCCAGGTGGTGGCACTCAGTTGGGTACCCCCCACCCTCTCCCCAGAGTACAAGAAGAGCTTCGAGAATGATGCCCAGAGCAGTGACAACATCAACTTCCTCAAGGTGCAGTGGTCTTCACGCCAGCTGCCCACGGTGAGGCTTTTGGCAGGGCCTGAGCCTACAAGTGAGGGCACGGGGAGAGGTGGGCCGACTGCATATGATTCATGCGTGTGCAAGTGTGTGTGTGTGTGTGTGTGTGTGTGTGTGTGGTGGGGCTGGGCATGAGAAAGAGTGAAGGCCTTTGCTTTATTGGGCCGGGGCGGGTGGGACCAAGTTGCAGGTTCATTCATCCATTCATAAATACTTTTTGAGCCTTTGCTAAATGTCAGGTTCTCTCTTGGCCATTGAGGATGTAGAAAATGAATGACAATGGCTGTTAACTGTTATGAGAGGCCCATGCGGGGCCATGTCTTCTCTATTAAGGATTTGGGATCTTAAGTGAGAGTAAGCATGGACCAGTCTGAGGGTAGGGGTGAGTGGTGTCAGGAAAAGGAGGGGGTGGTTGAGGCTTTGTTCCTCACTGGGCCTCTCTGCTCCCCAGCTCAAGCCAATTCTGGCTGATATTGAGTACCTGCAGGACCAGCACCTCTTGCTCACGGTCAAGTCCATGGATGGCTACGAATCCTATGGTGAGGGTGGGGAGGGGTGCCAAGGGACACAGAAAGCCAAGCAGAGCTCCAGGAAGGTTTGGCAATCTGCTGGTCTGCCCCAATCTTCCCTTCAGGGGAGTGTGTGGTGGCACTCAAGTCCATGATTGGCAGCACAGCCCAGCAGTTCCTGACCTTCCTGTCCCACCGCGGCGAGGAGACAGGCAACATCCGTGGTTCCATGAAGGTGCGGGTGCCCACAGAGCGCCTGGGCACCCGTGAGCGACTCTACGGTGGGGTCCCCATTGGGAGGGATATGGGGCATAAGATGGGGTGGGCACGTCTAGGAGGGGTGGACCAGGGGTGTGGGCAGGACTTGTTAGAACCCCTGGAATATCTGGAAGTTATGCAGTCATGGCTAGAGGTGGGCCTGCACTGAGAGTAGCTGGAAGCGGCCTACAGTCCAGGATGCCAGGTCCCCTCTGAGTCTTCTTTCTCTTCCTCCCCCAGAGTGGATCAGCATTGATAAGGATGAGGCAGGAGCAAAGAGCAAAGTCCCTTCTGTGTCTCGAGGCAGCCAGGATCCCAGGTGAGCTGGGACTGTGCTGGGTGTCCCTTGAAGGGGTGCCTGGGGGCTTTGGGTCAGCCTCAACCTTATCTCACCCTTGTACACCCCTGGCAGGTCAGGGAACCGCAAGCCAGCCCCTGCAGAGGCCTCCTGCCCACTTTCCAAGTTATTTGAAGAACCAGAGAAACCCCCACCAACTGGGAGGCCCCCAGCCCCACCTCGAGCTGCCCCCCGGGAGGAGCCCTTGACCTCCAGGTGAGAGAAGGAACCTGTTACCCCCCACTTCATCTGTTGCTATGCTTGGCTTTCAGGGCCAGGCTGGGGACCATTTGCTGCCTGAGTGATCTGATGGCCCTACACTTATAGCCACTGTGGCCAGCCAGGCCTCCCTGAGGTGTGGCTCTCTGAGCCCATGGGAGCACAGTCATTCTTTCCTCCCGATTCTGCCTTAAAAAATAGAATTAGAAGGTGTTTTCTGCAACAGTTCCCTCCACATAAACAGATGTAGCTTAAACTTTCTGTTTGGCCTCAGCATGGGTTTTCCTTTGGTGCATTCTATGGAACGCTCTCCTACAAGGTGCCCCATTGGAAATGCGTTTGTGGTCAAATGAGTTTGGGAAATGGTTCTGGCTGGATTCTTTTCTTAGACAGTACCAGTGCACATTAGTATTCGCAAAAGCTCTGAGCATGTGGACAGGAAGGAAACCCTTTTTCAACTCTGTTGAATATAGTTTCCCAAACTTAATGGGCCAGGAAACTTCTTTTCCACACAGTAACTATTAATACCCTGGGGAACTAGCATTCTGTGGATCATACTTGGGGAAAGTGAGGCTTACTTTCCAATTATATCCGAGTATCGCTTGAACTTCAATAAAAGCTCCTAGCTGCGGTTCAGTGCTTTTTCACTCACCTTCACCTGCTACCAGTCACCTTGGTTTTATCTTCAGGCTTGAGTAAAACGGACCTGAATCCCTGGGTGAGACTCCTTAGTAGATTGGCCTCAGGTGCCTCCAGAGGCTTTCAAGATCTGGCTGGTCATTTGCATTAAAGTATTTATTGCCCTGCCTCCCACACCTGTTTTCCCTGATTTTAAACTCACGTTTCACGAAGTCAGGAAAGATCTGAGAATCTTAGCAAGTCAGGCAAGGAAGTTCAGGGATTATCTATTCAACGATCATGTCTCCTGGATTTTAGAGGTGAAGACACCAGGGGCCAGCAGGGGAAAGTGATGTGTTCAAGGTCACACGCAGTTCTAAGAACCGGGGGCCCACAGTCCTGACTCCCAGTCCAGTTCTCTCTCCGCGGCACACATTGCCTTCACTTTGGTATCTGGGTCCTGACTTCATTATCCTGCTCCCAAACCCAGGTTGAAGGCAGAGGGGGCTCCAGAACCGGAAGGGGTGGCAGCCCCCCCACCCAAGAACAGCTTCAATAACCCTGCCTACTACGTCCTTGAAGGGGTCCCCCACCAGCTGCTGCCCCCGGAGCCACCCTCGCCTGCCAGGGCCCCTGTCTCACCGGCCACCAAGAACAAAGTGGCCATCACAGTGCCTGCTCCACAGCTTGGGCGCCACCGGCCCCCCCGTGTGGGAGAGGGGAGCTCATCAGATGAGGAGTCTGGGGGCACACTGCCCCCTCCAGACTTTCCACCCCCACCACTGCCAGACTCAGCCATCTTCCTGCCCCCCAGCCTGGATCCTCTGCCAGGGCCAGTGGTCCGGGGCCGCAGTGGGGGTGAGGCCCGTGGCCCACCACCTCCCAAGGCCCATCCAAGACCCCCACTGCCCCCAGGCCCCTCACCTACCAGCACTTTCCTGGGGGAGGTAGCCAGTGGGGACGATCGCTCCTGCTCCGTGCTGCAGATGGCCAAGACGCTGAGCGAGGTGGACTATGCTCCTGCTGGGCCTGGCCGCTCAGTCCTTCTGCCAGGCCCCCTGGAGCTGCAGCCACCCCGGGGACTGCCCTCGGACTATGGCCGGCCTCTCAGCTTCCCTCCACCTCGCATCCGAGAGAGCATCCAGGAGGACCTGGCGGAGGAGGTGTGTGGACTAGGGGTGGCTGTCTGTGTGTACCTGAGGTTTGTGCTTGCCCATGGACAGCGGTGTCCTTTTACTTCACCATTCAGCACCATTCAGTGGTGTCCCTTCTGCCCTCAGCTGGGGGGACACATGAATGAATCAGCCCCAGTCCTTGGCTCTTCCCCTGAAGCATGTAGTAGAATGTGGCTGTCTGCGGGGCTTCTCTGCGTGGGCACCCTCGGTGCTCCCCGTGACATGTCTTATTCCCTCAGGCTCCGTGCCCGCAGGGCGGGCGGGCCGGCGGACTGGGTGAGGCAGGCATGGGCGCCTGGCTGCGGGCCATCGGTTTGGAGCGTTATGAAGAGGGCCTGGTGCACAATGGCTGGGACGACCTGGAGTTTCTCAGGTGGGGCGGGGCTGGAGGTGGATGGGGTGGGGCTGGCCCCGGGGCGGAGCTACGGGCCCTCTAGAGCACTTCGCCCATCTCCGAGCTTCTCTTACCCCTACAGCGACATCACCGAGGAGGACCTGGAGGAGGCTGGGGTGCAGGACCCGGCTCACAAGCGCCTCCTTTTGGACACCCTGCAGCTCAGCAAGTGATAGCAGTGGCACTGCGAGGCTGCGAACTCGGCACCCCTACCCCTCCACTAAGGCCAGCCACAGCCCTGAAGTTGAAAAGTTAGGAGGGGTGGGGCAGTACCTCTCTGCCTATTTATTGGGGATCTGCGTTCCCCACTGCCCAATCATTTGGAATGCCCTAATTAGGACATTCTGCCCTTCACCTGCCCCAGGTCTCCAGAGGTCAGTCACCCTGATTACCAAGGACTTGGGTTATTCGGGTGCTGACTTCCCTTTCTGGATTCCTTCTCCCAGTCCCAGGGGTGCCCGTTACAGTCCATTTGAGTATGCCTGGGCCCTCACTTTCACCGCTGTTTCTGCTGCCCTCCACCTGGCCTGAACCACAGGGGGAGGAGCTCAGCCAGGACCTCTCCCAACCCCCACTCTGGGGGTGTCTGTCCGGAAATGAAGGAATAGCCCAAGGACCGGGCTGGGGTTTATTTAAGCTTTTCTGTGTGGGTTTTGGGAGGGCGGGCACTGTAATATTATTGGGGCTGTTTGGGGGTGGGGAGAAGAATCTGGGCCATAAAGTGCTAGTTTGCTTAGTTCTCACTGTCTCCTGGTCTATACCACCTTAAGTTGTGGATGTGGGGCTACAGTGGGTTCCTTGCTGGTTGCAAGAGGGTTGGACTCCTGTAGGCAGCCTATCCCCATCCTGGGTACTCAGAAGGGTTGCCAGCATGATGTCTTCAATAAATTAAGTTTTATTTGGATTGAGCCAAACTCACCTCAATAAATTACAAGTTTTTCAAAGGAAAAGAACAACAACAACCCAAAAAAGGGGGTGGGGGAGGAAACCCCTCTGTCCCGATGTCCGGCAGCCAGCCCCCCTGCTCTAAACAGGCCTACCTCTGCACCAGACCGGTTGGGAATGGGAGGGGATGAATTGGCAGTGGGACCCTTCTGGCAGCTTATTATCCCAACCACGACCAGTGCGGGTGGACCCGATCAGTGCGGGTGGACCAGAGGGCTGGGGCAGCAGGCTGGTCGCTAAGGTGAGAAATGACCCAGCAGGCTGCAGAACCAGGGGAGGGAGCCAGGCTGTTACTCTACTTGAGGACCCTCGGGTTCCAGCACAGTTATTTGATCCCGTTTCCAAAGAAAGCCAAGCTGGAAGGGGTAGGGGTGGGGGAATCCCAGTGAAAAACACCCTGTTCTGCTGGGTGGGGAAGGTGAGGAGGAGAGGCCCTGACTTGGTCTCCAGAGCTGGGGAGGGCACACACCTAGGGGTCAGACACGGTAGGGGGTGGGGACAGCCGGGCACTTCCAGGCGGGCGCTCAAATGGGGAGGGACTCTGTCAGGTCCTGGAGGGGCAGGGGCTCTCTCCGGGGCAGGCCCGGAGCCTCCAGAGTCCGGCGGCTAGAAGAGATTGGTCTTCAGGGCCGGGCCAGGCTTCCGGTGGAAGGAGGACAGAACCCCGGAGAAGGGCCCGGGCCCGGGTTCCGTCGGCTGCCAGGCCTTAAGCAGCTCCGCCGCGCCTGCGCCCGGCCCCCCGCCCCCGCCGCCCGCCACGCCGGCCCACAATGGACCCTTGAGCGGCTGCGGCCCGGGGCCAGGGCCGGGCCCGGAGCCCAGGGCAGCAGGCAGCGGGCTGGGGCTCAGACGCGGGCTGGCCAGGCCGGGGGCGGGCGGCGGCGGCAGCGACGCGGTGCTGTCGGGCGTGGGGCTGCACGTGGACTCTTTGGAGTCGTCGTCCTCGGACGAACAGCGCGCCTCGCCCTTTTTGGCGCCCGCCGTGCCCGCCGCACCCTTGGCGCTGGCCGCACGCTCCTGTTTGCGGAACTTGGCCCGGCGGTTCTGGAACCAGACCTGCGGGCACAGGGGCCGGTCAGGCCGAGGCCGCAAGACGCGGGTGAACCCTCAGTCCGGAAGGGGCCGGATCAGGATTATTACCAGCGAGCGTCGGCCCCTCGGCCCTCCACCACTTGGCTCGTGGCCCCCCTTGCCTCTCCGCTCATCTCCTCTCCTCCACCTGCCTCTTCCTCCAGGTCTTCCCCTTGGGATCTGCTTACCCGCGCACCCGCACCCCGCTGCTTCCAGTGTTCTTGGGTCTCCTGGAGGGGACTCTGCCTTTGCTCCCTCATCACTCAAAGCCCTGCCCCCAATTCCTTCCTTCCAGGAGTTTGCGCCAGGAGTGTCCCACAGCGGTGGAGAACGGGTTTTGGGGACCAGGGGAAATCTTTTGTTCAGGGTCTCCAGTAAAGGCGACCAGCTGAACATCTGTACTTGGATTTGTAAGACAGACAACAGAGTCCACCTGGGCGGGTCCTCCTGAGACGGGAGCCTGCCCAGAGCCCTGGGTTTCCTGATTCAGAGATTTCACAGCTGCAGAGCTGGGGAGGGGACATGGCGGCACTCACTGGCTTTCCCGGATTCATCTGCCTCGCTTGGCACAGAGGCCGCCTGGGGCTCCCACTCTACTACCCACTGGGCCTCTTTCCACCTTCCCAAGCCTCCCTCTACATGCCTGGCCCTACTAAGGAGACCCATGGGAAATCATGGGGCTGAAGAACTCAGTTTTCCTCCAAGGTCTCCCGAGGACCTCAGGTCTGCCAAGTCTTGGCCCCATCCCCTCCCCCAGCTGTCCATCCTCTCCTGCCCAACCACCTCCAGACTGCACGCTGGCCCCTGGTCCCAGGTCTCCGCCTCCAAGCTGCACCTGCCTGCCACCTGAGCGAGGCCCCTCTCTCCAGTGGCCCCCAAGTGTCAGGCACTAGCCTCCCACCTTCCTCCACGCGCACACTCCCACACACACGCAAACACGCACCTGCACGCGAGCCTCAGTGAGGTCGATCTTGAGCGCCAGCTCCTCGCGCGTGTAAATGTCGGGGTAGTGAGTCTCTGCGAAGACGCGCTCCAGCTCCTTGAGCTGCGCGCTGGTGAACGTGGTGCGGATGCGCCGCTGCTTGCGCTTCTCGTGCAGGCCCGACGGCTCCGGGAAGAACTTGTAGGGCACTAGGGGTGTGTGCAGGAGGGGGTAGCAACGAGGGTGGGGGCGTGAGGGCCCGAGCTCAGTCCGCAGTGTCCTGCCCTGAGATCGCTCGCGGTCTCCCGCCCCTGAGCCGGCCCCTGGGCTTCCTCCCCTCAGTCCCCGCTTCCTCCCCTCAGTCCCTAATTTGAGCATCTTCCCTATTGCTCAGTGGAGCCGGCAGGAGTGAAGGGGGACAGGGCGCAGGTAGACATGGGGCCCAAGAGCAGCAGCAAGGGAATCAGGATCTGATCCTCAGGTCAAGACTGCTCACCGGTCCTCAGTCCTCGCCGTGTATCCTCACTCCCTCCAGTCCACCTGCTCCTCTGACTTCCCCTTTGGTGTGCTTCTACCTTGGTCAGTCTGCCCACTTGGTTTCAGGTCCTGGTCTGTCCACCCTAGCCTTGGTTGCCAGGTCTCATCAGCATCCTGAGTCTTCCCTGTAACCAGCTGTGGACGGAGGCTGGGCGACTGAAACTGCCTGGCCTGGGCCCACTGTAAGCCCTGCCTCGTACTTTCTGTCATGTAGGGACTTGGCCCCCTCTACCCTGCCATCTCTCTCCCCCAGGCCTCATTTCCTCCATTCTTCTGGAGAACTTCTTCCATTCATCCCATTCTTCTTCATGTGTCCTCTCCTCTTCCTTTTCTTTCTCCATCCACATCTCTCTTCAGCTTTCCCCTTTCAGACCATTCTTTCCTTTGTGCCCGTTGAAAAGGGTCCTTATTTTTCCCCCACCCAGGTTCCTTCACCTTCTCTTTGCCCTTCTTCTTCCTCCCAGGCACCTCTCTCTGTGAAGCAACTCCCCCACAGCCAGCCCCACCACTCTCCCTCATTCTCTTCCCATACTTGTTCTCTTTTACCCCATTCAAGTCCCCCTGCCCCACAGACCGTGTTTCTGACAGTATCTCCTCATCCCTGTCACCAACCCCTGCTTAGGTCTCCATATTCTTCAGGAGTCCCCAGTATTCTTCATCTTTGTCCTACAACCCTAGTTCTCTATCTCCCCCCAATCCTTGTCTCCAACACTCCATTCCTAGCCCCATCTTCCTCATCTCTGTTGCTAATCTTCTTTGGTCCCCATCTCCCATATTTCCTGTCCCCATCACCTAGTTCTTGTCTCCATCTCCCCAACCCTGGGTCCCCATTTCTCCCAGGGTCCCCAATCTTCCCATCTTTGCTCACACCTATCTCCCCATCTCAGAACTCCATCTCTGGGGGGCCCATATCCTCATTTCCTCACCCTATCTCCCCAATCCACATCCTCATCTGGCCAAGAGTACCCAATCTCCCCATCCTTGTTCCAGTTTTTGGCTCCATCTTGCTGGTTCTCATTTCTCTAAATCCAGGTCCTTATCTCACCATCCCTTCCTACCCCCTCAGGCCCCAATATTCTGTTTGGGTCCCAGTGGTCTTCCCAGGAAGGAAGGAGATAAGGAGATTGGGTGGGGCAGCTGGGACTCTAACCGGAGAGATGGGGATGATTGAGAGGGTCCATGAGTTTGAGGGTTCAGATTGGGACTTGGATCGAGAGGCTTGGAGATGTTGGGAGCTCATTCTGGGTTCTGCAGGACTCTAGCTGGGAGAGTCTCCAGGGGGAAAGGGAGAATTAAAGTGGCTTAGTGACCTGGACACTCTTTTCTTCCAGCAAGGGAGGGTTTTTCATTGGTGCAAGAGGGTCTGAGCACAGGCAGGATGGGTCCAAAACCGGGCAGGAGGGGCTTGATGGTGCTGGGGCTCTAGGAAGGCTTCCATCTGGGCAGCTTAGCTGCTGCAGGAGCCCTTGCTGGGGGTCAGACATGAAGTGGGGTGGGGATAAGGATGGGGATCTGATTGGACTGAGCCAGGGGCATCTTCCAGGGATATGGGATGGAGAGGTTTGGTGGTCAGTCTTTGCAGGTGGGGAGGGGAGGACCTGGTGAGGGGCCTGGGGCTGGGCCAGGGATCTATTTCCCTGACCCTAAGAGCACAAGAAGGGGAAGGATGAGAGGGTGGGGCTCAACTCTGCCTACAGGAAGCCCGTCTTACAAGGAGGCTGAGGATCCCGCGGGTGTTGGAGGGCAAGGATGGTGGCGGCTGTGGGGGAGAGTCGCTATCACTTGCCAAATAGGGCAGGGGCTGTGGTTTCCGCAGGATTTGGAGGGAGGGTTGGGCCGGGTCTGGGCTCACCTGCCGAGTAAGGCGCGGGCTGGTGGTCGCGTAGAGCGCCGAGCGCGCAGTTGGAGGAGCCGAGCGCGGGGCAGGGCGGACCAGCCGCGGGGAAGGCGGGTCGCAGGGGGCTGTATTGGAAGCCGCCGGGCTGGCTGCAGGCGCCGAAGTCGCCGTAGGCGGACGCCTCCATGGCCGCCACGCACGAGTCGTACGAATTGAGGTAGGAGTAGTCCATCGGCCCGGGGGTCGAGGTCGGGGGCCGGGCCGGGCCGGGTCGGGTCGGGGTCGGGGTCCCCGGCCGGATGGGGGTCGGGATGAGGGTTCGAGCGCCTAGCGCCGAGGACCCGAGGCCGGCTCTGAGCGCCTGCGAGTCCGCCCGCCCCGTCGCGGCCGCCCTTCGCCCGGGTGCAAAGCAAGTGCAGCCCGGCCGGGCCCGCGCGCCTTTTAACGCTCAGGACCCCGCGGAGGAGGCGGGGCGGGCAAGCTCTGCGGGGCGGGGCCTGGGCGGCCCAGGCCCCACCCCCAGCTACCCCAGACCCCCACTCCAAAGGGTCCCCGCCACCCTCCTTGGGCTCCCGAGGTGCGGGGCGGGGCAGTGTTGGGCCCCATGCCTAGAGTCCCCATCCCGCCCCAATCCCGACCAGACCTTCGCTCTGTAAGCGCACAGGGCAAGGCTGGAGGGTCCCAACCGCTTCCCTCGGCCTCCCCACCTGCGGCCCCGCAGAAGGGAGGGGAGACAGGCCTGGCGGCGCTCCGGTGAAGAAGTTAATTCAATTCGTCCTGATAACCGAGTTATTCTGATCCAGCCCCTCGGCCCCGCCCCCAGCGAGGTCCCATCCCGCCGGGGACCACGGAGGCGGTTCAGGAGGGGGATGGAGACACGGACAAGGAAGAAACGGAGCCTGGGATGGGGACGCGGATGAAGCGAGGACACAGGGAGAGAAAGGGACAGAAACAGTGGTGGAGAAAGAGACAAGAGAGATACAGGTCACAGATGAAGACAAGGACGAGACATGGAGGAGAGAGAGATTGGAGACAGGGGCAAGTGGGTCCACAGGGACAGAGATGGAGACAAAGCTGAAGTGCGTGCAAGAGAAAAACAGGGATGGAGATGGGGACAAGGCAGAGACAGAGGAAACAAGGATAAGAGAGAGACAGAGCAGGGAATGGAGAAAGAGAGTGAGGCAGGCGAAGAGACGGAGAAGGCCCCGGGGTGAGACAGGGATGGAAACAAGGATTGAGATCGAAACAAGGATTGAGATGGAGATCAGGAGAGAGGTGAGACAAAACAGGGCAGGAACAGGGAGACACATACACGGACACATACACATACACGGAGGCGGTCTCAGAGTGACAAGGACAGGAACAGACGGAGGAAGAACAGAGCTGAGAGAAAAAGCCTTCGGAGAGCTGAGCCCCACAGTGGGAGTGCCCAGGGGGCTGTAGGATTGTGGTGGAGACCAGGCCGGGCTGCCGAGGGGGAGGGTCTCTGCAGCCCAGATCCTTCTATCCTGACTGGGCCACACAACGCTGCCCACACCTTCAGGGCCCAGCCTGCCTCTCCCCTCCCCCAGTTCCCCAGCTCTGTCTCCCGGCCCACCATCCCCCAGTGTGACCCCTTTCTTTGGTCCCCAGCACCCTTGGCACAGAGTGTGTGTATGTGATGAATGTCAGGATCAGGAGATAGGAAGGAACCAAGTGACCTCCACACTCTCTTTCAGCCTCCCCACCCCAGCACCTCTCTTTTTCTTCACCAGGAAAACTACCTAGCCTCAATCTGGACCTGGCCACAGACCTCAGCAGATTCAGCCTCTGGCCTTCACATGGTGAGAAAACCAACACAGGATCCTTTCTAGAACAGAAAAGAGAAGTTTCTGCCCTTGCAGTTCACCTGAGGTAGATTGGACAGCTCTCCCATCCAGTCCCCAGCCTCCTCCACCCAAATCTTGGTAGGTCCTACAGATGAGAGAGTGAAGACCCAGAAGCCAGGGGAGGGTGGCCCCTTACTACCAAAGCCTCTGCAGGATGAGAGAAGGTCTCTGGAAATACCTTTCCCCAATTCCCCACTATAGGGAACACACCCACCCTCAGGTCATCCACTTCAAGGGCCACTAGCTCTTTTCTTCACACAAGGATCACCTATCCCCATCTTCTGTAACTATTCCATGCCAGGGGGGTTCTTTGAAGTGTTTTTTCTTATTACTTTTTAGGTATAGACTTCTAAAACTGGCAGCAAAACTGCTTCAATTCTCCCCACAGGTGTGTGAAGTGTACCTCTCGCCTTTGACACATTGTCTGCAGGGAGCCCAAAAAGGGATCTCAGAATCGAGAAATCAGAAGTGCTCTCCTCAGAACTGTTATGGCTCTCCATTGCCCTCAGGATCAAATCCCAGCCCTCATTCTGGTCACAATGTCCTCTTGTGCCAGTGCTCTGGCCTGCCTCCCCCTCCCCCTCACTGTGGCTTTCTTTGAAGCCCTCACACACTGATTGGTCTTGTAGTCCTGTCCTTTCTGGCTGGAATGTTCATTCCACTCCCCACCCCACCCCACTGCCCTCTACCTCCCTCAAACCCCCAAACCTGGATGACTCTTGTTTACCCATTTGGTCTCAACATGGACTTTATTGCTTCCTGGAAGCCTTCCCTTATGCCCCTAGACTCTGTTGAGGGTCCCATAATAGCTCCCTCTCTTCTGGTGACCTATGTCATCGATATTTGCAAAAAAGTGCAAGGTTTCAGGACAGACCTGTTACTTCCCAGCCCCACCACAGTGTCTAGTCCTTCCTTCTGCACACCACAGGTCTTCCCACATTTGCTTGTTGAGTTAATGAAAGCTAAGCTGTGTGCTGGGGAATACCTGCCCTTGTTTCTGGGGATGGAATCCTCATCCTCTCATTCCTATTCTCCACTCTCTGGAAAGGGATCATCCTCCCATCTTCATTCCCTCATTCCCCAGGGATAGGAAACTTCCTTCCTCTGAGCCAACCTTCTGGGTGAAAGAAAGTCCTCCCTCATCTGAGGAATTTGCTGGGGGCCTTATCCCTTCTCCAGTGATAAAACTGAAGGAAAGGAGCAAATGAAGCTTGTAGTCAGGGCCAAGCAAAGATATGAGGGGAGGCAAAGAGGCCCTGGTTCCAGCTGTCTCTGAGACCATGATCCATCCCTCTTATTTCCTTGGTTTGGTCATTAAACCAATAAATTCCCCTGTCTGTCTAAACTACTTAAGTTTGGGCTTCTGACTCTTGCAACCAAAAGTTCTGACCAATATAATCTATGAATGCTTGACACAGTTGCAGGTAGTCTAATTATGGTAGTGGTGATTAGAAATGTTGCTTTAACATGCATGTTACAGGGTTAGCAGGGCAGGAACTGACCTTCCCATGGCTCAGGGTTGTGGAGCTGGAGGTTCCTTTCTCTGAAGGCAGCCATTTGCATCTGCTGATTGGCATAGAAACAGACACCGCCCAGAAAAATGCTTTGAACCCCGTCCACTACTGGGTTCAGGTCTTTCAGATGGTGGAAGTGGGGGGACTTTGGGGGGCAGGCTGCAGTGTGTGTGTGAATGAATGTGTGTGTGTGTGTTTAGTGTGTGTGTGTATGAGAGAGAGATCGGGGCAGGAAAGGGGGCTCCCTGAGAACTCACCATAAAAGAAGAAGGAAACAGGGAGAGTGGGCTACACTTTGCAAGGACCTCACACTCAAGAGGCCAGTGGTTGAGACCTGATGTGGGGAGCTCATCCTAACTGAAACTCCCTCCCACAAATGCGTGCACTTCTGGGGGAACAAAAGACTCTCTAGCGCAAAACACTGTCCAGCAATCTTGCTGTGACATGTCTGTGTTGAACATGATGTCTTCACTTCCACAAGGGATGACAGATTCTGGATCCTGGTTGCTGGGTTTCAACTCTGCCACATACAGGCTTATGACAGAGTAAGTCGTTCAGCCTCTCTCTACCTCAGTTTTCTCACCTTAAACTGGTTTATTTTAATGATTAGATGAATTAAAGTACATAAGTGTTTGAGTAGTACCTGGCACATAGTATACTAGCATTAAATAAATGTTTTTTTTAATATAACCGCTGGTGCACCACCACCATCACACCCACATACCCCCTTCTCCATCTCACCAGCTGACTGAGCCCTGTGTGACTCACAGACCCAGACCACACTCTGATCAGGCTTCTCTGATTTGTTACACCTGATACCTGGATAAAGACTCTGGACATAGACTCCTATCTTTGCACCACACCACCCACCTCTACCCTCAAGATTTCAGAGGCTGTCAGGGCCTAGCAGAATTACCCAGCCTGACCTCTTAATTTTTGCAGAGGAAGAGGCTGAGGCCCAAGGAGTGGTCCTGTAGAAAGAGTTAAACTAAAAACAGTGGAAGTGTGTCAAAGCGAGAGGATTCCCAGCCCTCCCCAGCCCCCCAGAGGGAGCAGCATACCAAAAGGAACCTGAGGAGGGTATTTTCCCTTCTGCTCTGACACTAGCTTACTCTGAGCCTAGATGGTGGAATTGCCATGAGGATGGGTGAGGAAGGACCCATGTTTTGGAGAACTTTTTCTGCCTGTGGTCACTTGGAGAATGGTAGCCTGGGAATTCCAAGTACCACCACCTTATTCCCACTTCTACAAGTACTCTCTGACCTTAGCCTCCCCTCAGAACTCTGAGCAAGGCTTACCTAGGCTCAGTAAGTGGCCACCATGCTAATTTATTAAGCCAGTGCCCTCCTTGTCAGCCCTTCTCTGGTATGGGGAAGTGGCAGGAGCAGTGGCTACTCCTTACCATGGAAATTCATCTTCTCACCCTCTGAAGCGATATCCTCGTGTCATATATTACATAACCATGACTGAATGCCAACTGTGATCAGACATTCATGTCTAACTTCTTTATTTTTTTTAAAGATTTTATTTTTTTAATTTATTTGTCAGAGAGAAGAGCACAAGCAGGCAGAGTGGCAGGCAGGGGCAGAGAGAGAAGCAAGTTCCCTGCTGAGCAAGGAGCCCAATGTGGGACTCTATCCCAGGACCCTGGGATCATGACCTGAGCCAAAGGCAGACGCTTAACTGACTGAGCCACCCAGGCATCCCCATGTCTAACTTCTAATAAGGAAGGGACTTTATCTATCAGTAGAAAGTTAATGCATTGTCAGGTCCTGCTTGAGGACTTTTGAACTCCCCTCCACCCTATTTATCTACCAATTCCACAAGCATCCTTCTCCCAAATCCCTCTTCTTTCCTGCCCTGTCTCTGTGCTCCAGAGAGAATTAGAGGCAAACACTTCAACTGTATATCCTCCCAACTTGTCTATCAGAACTAATCTCTTGTTCATCTCTCTGTTATGGGGACAACCCTTTTGACCATTTTTTGCTTTTCTTCCCACCAGTACCTTGGGCTACCCAGTGTACTACCAATTTCTATTTTTGTTTTTAGCTTTTAGCATTAGGCCTTTCCAGGTACCCAAATGCTCAACCATCAAGGATCTCTGAAGAATGAAGGAGGATCTTAATCCAGTTCTAGAAATATTTTTTGAGTGTCTGATCTATGGTAGAACTTCATGAGGCACTAGACACATGGTAATAAATTAATTCTACATGCTTTCTTTAATAATCTCTTAGTCTGGGATGCCTTTGGCTCAAGCAATGATCCCAGGGTCCTGGGATTGAGTCCCACATCTGGCTCCTTGCTCAAGCGGGGAGCCTACTTCTCCCTCTGCCAGCTCTGCCTGCTACTCCCCCCTGCATGTGCTCTCTCTCTCTGATAAATACATAAATAAAATCTTTATAAAACAAAAACAAAGACAAAAGAATCTCCTAGTCGGAGGGGCACATGGATACTTGTCTATGGGGGAAGCAATCCCTGGAATGTTTCAGTTGTCTGGACAAGAGAATGACACTTAGATGGTGAGGTGAGTTGACTCTTCTTTTAAAAAGGGAAGAAGAAAGGGGCATCTGGATGGCTCAGTGGGTTAAGCCTCTGCCTTCAGCTCAGGTCATGATCTCAGGGTCCTGGGATGGAGCCCCTCGTCAGGCTCTCTGCTCAGTAGGGAGCCTGCTTCCCCTCTCTCTCAGCCTGCTGCTCTGCCTACTTGTGATCTCTCTCTCTCTCTCTGTCAAATAAATAAATAAAATCTTTTTAAAAAGGAGGGTGGAGAAGGAAAAAAAGCTTGATCCTAACAACCATGGCATACATTGACAAACTTATCCAAGTTTTTGTGTGTGGAAAGGGACCTGCCTAAGGGCTGCCATAGTGGATATCTGTGGTGTGGTCAGCCCAGCACAACTCTTCTCTTGGGAACAGTCTCCTCCATCCACATGGCTACTCAGGGAATCATTGCTCTTACATATTCCTACCCTCAGCCATAATTGGTCCAGGTGTAGGTACTTGTCCAAAGATGGGTCAACAAACCCTTCCTCATCATTACTTCTTCTTCTTCTTTTTTTTTTTTTTTTTTTTAAGATTTTACTTATTTAGGACGCCTGGGTGGCTCAGCGGGTTAAAGCCTCTGCCTTCGGCTCAGGTCATGATCCCAGGGTCCTGGAATCGAGTCCTGCATCGGGCTCTCTGCTCAGCGGGGATCCTGCTTCCTCCTCTCTCTGCCTGCTTCTCTGCCTTCTCGTGATCTCTGTCTGTCAAATAAATAAATAATATCTTAAAAAAAAGATTTTACTTATTTATTTGACAGAGGGAGAGAATGGGAGAGGGAGAAACAAGACTCCCGCTGAGCAGAAGCCCAATGCGGGGCTTGATCCCAGTGTCCTGGGATCGTGACCTGAGCCCAATGCAGACACTTAATGACTGAGCCATCCAGGCGCCCTTCATCATTACTTCCTAACTGGGAAATGAATCATTCTCTTTTGAATGGTTAAAGCTATAAATATAAATCTTAGGAAATGTTTGTAGCCATTGGTCTGCAGTGAATAAAGAATAAAATAAAAAGCTGAAGCAAAAGAGTCTCATGTTAGAATTTAGGAGCCTAGTTCCAGTGATTCCTAAGACATCCTTACTCTTTTTGCAAATTAGTTGTTCAGTCCTTCAATGGATTTTTTTTTTATTCAATACATTCTTCTTTGTGTTTAATTTGGTTCAAATTGGATTTCTGCCACTTCCAAATAAAGATATTCAAATAAAAAATTGGTATAAGGTATGGAATGATGCAAAGAGCAGTTCTTAAAATACGGAACTGGCCCTGTTGATGTAGGATGGGATGCAGTGAGGCTGTCTCAATCCTGAGCCTGGAAATGATATCATCTTGTTAGGTGATAATAAAGTAGCTGGAAAAACTATTGCATGTGTCTCTTAGAACTTGATGTCAATTTTTCCCCTTGCCCTGTGATTGCAACATCATACGGTTAAGTAGAAAAATGTAAAATATTGGTGGATACTGTCTACATTTGCCACCTCAGGAAGGTGCATCAAGAGGGAACAGGTAGATGAGGGACAGCATAACAATTTGTAACTCTGGTAAAGAAACATCTGCCTGTGGCCAGCATTGGAGGCTGCAGCAAGAGGATAATCATGTGCTTGGCAGGTTGTCTGTAGTCAAGTTTTCTGCCACCCCCTAAAGTGAATGTATTGATTAGGAAACAGTGAATGTTGTGTAGCTCAAATGGAGATATTTGGGAAGATCCAGAGAAATTAGGAAAGTGTGATTCTCCCAGTCCTTCTTGGCACTCTTGGCACTCTGTCCTGACAGCAGGAAAGAGTTGAAATTCATTATTCTTTTTTTGGCATCTGGCATCTGAAACCACTTTCTAAGTTAGGGGAATTCCCATATAACAGATGCCAGACACTTGCTTTCTAAACTTCCCTTACAACCAAGATGCAGACATTTGACCTAGACTCAGCCAATCATGTACACTCATCACAGACTAAACTAAGGAATCTGTAGTAGTGAGGACTCATGGACCATAATAATTCTCTACAGGGGCAAAATTTTGCAGCAAGATCTAGTTCTAGGACAGCAGGCCCCTACAGAGCCTGTTGTTGGCAGCAGTGAGGGTTCAGTGCCAACCACATCAGCTATGCAAGGGGCAGAGGAGGCAAGGCTGTCTTCATGGAGAAAACAATGCAGCTTAATTTAGGGCAGTATTTCTAGTTCTGTGGCTCTATATTTGGTTTTCCAGTCATTCCAGTAATTCTCTGAGATATCTAATATCTTTTATAAATGTAATACCTAATTAATGTATTTTTTTGTTTAAATAAGATGGAGTTAGTTTCTGTTGCTTGTAACTAATGACCCTAATATAGAAATTGGTATTAGATTGGCTGAGGGTATCAGACTATCAGAACTGTTGGAATTTTGGAATCATTGTGATGCCTGGTCGGGACCAAAGGCAGTAAAAAGTCGGAGACGGAGTATTATTGAATGGCAAAACAGTTCATCAACTTATTACCAGTGGGCACCTGGAATTAAGTAGCCATAAAAAGCATAGACTTGGGAGACTGTCAGGGATTGGTATAAAGGGAATGAGGAATTCAAGGATTGTGAGGAGTTGTGGAAAGCTTAGAGAGAGAATGAAAGAGGGTAAAAATCAAACTCAACCTTTGCTCCTGTGTGAGAGTTAGAGATGGTTTAGGAGAGGGACATGCTAGGATTCGAATCATGATTAAAGGATTTGGATGGCTAAGAGCAGCCTAAGCTCTCTATAAGTTAGGGCTAGGTTGGGTGCACATAAGGGAAAATCTAAAATAACAACAACGTAAGCAAAATAATTGATTATTTCTTCTTCACTTAAGGTAAGTCTATAAGTAAGGAATCCAGTGCTTGTATAGCTGCTCCATGGGCATGAAGGATGAAGGACTCACATTCTTTCCTTTTTTTTTTTTTTTTAAATTTCCTAGAGTGTGGTTTCTTTTTTTTTTTTTTTTAAGATTTTATTTATTTGTCAGAGAGAGAGGAGAGCGAGCGAGCACAGGCAGACAGAATGGCAGGCAGAGGCAGAGGGAGAAGCAGGCTCCCCACCAAGCAAGGAGCCCGATGTGGGACTCGATCCCAGAACGCTGGGATCATGACCTGAGCCGAAGGCAGCTGCTTAACCAACTGAGCCACCCAGGCGTCCCTAGAGTGTGGTTTCTAACTTAGGTTCTTATGTCCTAGATAGCTGCTGGAGATCCAGCCATCACATCCATGTTCTAGGCAGCAAGAATGAGGAAAAAGGAAAAGAAAAAGTGCATCTCTCAGTGAGACATCTCCCTATAAGGAACCTTCTGGAAGTTCCATACAACACTTCCACTTACTTCTTTGCCTGAGCTTAGTCATTTAGTCACATCAAACTTAATGGGGGACTAGGAGGGCAAGATTTTAACTGAACACATTAGTAGCCCTCTGTCCCTAGTAGAGTCTTTGTTGCTGAGGAGAGAATGGATATTAGGCAGTTGTATTGTTTCCACTGCTACATAACAAACTACCCCCAAATTTATTAGCTTAAAACAACACACGTTTATTATCTCATAATATCTGTGGATCATGAATCTAGATGTGACTTAGCTGAACATTCTGTTTCAGGGCTTCTCATAAGGTTGCAGTCAAGAGGTCAAATCTTCAGTCTCAAATGAAGCCTTGACCAGGGAAAGATTGCTTTCAAGCTCACTCACATGGTTGTTACCAGGACTCAGTTCCTCCAAAGCTGCTGGACTGAAGGGGTCGGTCCTTACCAGATGTTGGCCAGAGGTTGCCCTCTGTTCCTTGCTATATGGACCTCTCCAAAAAGGAAAGCACATAAGAAGAGCTAGACAAAATGCCAGCAAGAGAGAAGTCAGTCTTACATAAACTAACCTTGGAAATGACATCACTTTTGCCATATTCTATTCCTTAGAAGAAGTTATTAGGTCCTGCCCACACTCAGGGAGAGGGGATTATACAAACATGAGAATCAGAAGACAAGGATCACTGAGAGCCATGTCAGAAGCTATCTAACCCAGCAGGCAACTAATGATCTCTGTCACAATCCCAACCTCCCAGTAAAAGTAGCCAGCTACTACAGGAATCCCTTCCTGTCTAATGGGATAGCTTTTCTCTTGTTTGAAGACCATGTAAAGATGTCCCCCTGGGAATCATCTGGTAAGAGGAAACCAAGTTTCCTTATGCCCCATCACACTGACTTCACTATCTCCATACTTACGACCAGAATCAGACCCCAACATGCCTAATGGTCAAATAGGAAGTCAAATTCACAAGAAGTTCTTCCCACTAAAAGAATTAAGAGATTTTTCAAGTTATATCAATAAAATCTGGCAAATACATGTGGGAATGGATTTTGAGGGTGCTGGACCAGGGAGGAGGAAGACTTAATTTTTTAAGATTTAATTTAATTTAACTTAAAATTAGGCTGAATAGATCTATATAAGTGCACATACCAGAGAGCCTGGATCCCATGAGTTAGTTCTAATATCTGGGAACACTTTTTTTTTTTTTAAGATTTTATTTATTTGAGACACAGAGAGAGCATGAGTGGGGTGAAGTGCAGAGGGAGAAGGAGAGGGAGAATCAAACTCCTCTCTGAGCAGAAAGCCCAATTCAGGGCTCAATCCCAGGACCTGGGATTATGACCTGAGCCAAAGGCAGATGCTTAACGGACAGAGCCACCCAAGTGTCCCATAACTGGGAGTTCTAGTTGCCCATTTTTTTTTAAAGACAAGCATTTTTTTTCCTAGAGTTTATTATAACATCTTAGTATATTCACTTTACCTTTTATCCACCCAGCTATCCATTCTTCTATCCATCTCTCAATCTGTTTTATTTTTTGATAGATTCACAGTAAGTTGCAGACATCCATACACTTGGTTCCTAACACTTCCATGTATCATTAAGTACAGAAAAATATTATTTGTTAATTTTTCAGGTAAAAATTTCATATAGCAAAATGCATAAATCTTAATTGCACCCACCCACCATGCAATGAGTTTGACACACACACACACTTGTGTAACCCAACCCCTTACCATCACCCCAGAAAGTTTTTTCATGCCTCTTCCCAATCAATCCCAACTCCCACTCCCTCACGGGGAGTAACCACTCGTCTGATTCTTTTTCCACTACAGATTTATGTTGTCCGTTCTTTAACTCCTTTGAGTATTTTGTGAAAGCCTTCTTTTACTCTAAAGCAAAAATTTTTTGAGATTCACTTATGTTGTGTGTATCAAGAATTTATTACTTTTTTTTAAATTGGTGAGTAGTATTTCATTGAATGAATATACTTGTGTAGGCAGAATTCTAAGATGTCTCCCAAAATTCCTACCTCTTGGTGTACATGCCCTATGTAATTCCCAGTACTATAAATATGATGAGATAGCACTTCCATAGTTAGGTTATATCATACGACACTATTGACTATTAAAAAGGGGAATTATCTGGGTGGATCGGACCTAATGACATTGAACCCTTTATATTTGGATTGAGAGTTCAGAAGACAGTGAAGTCAGAGAGATTTGAAGCATCACTCAACAGGAGGAAGATTCTTTATAGCCAAATGGTGGGGCCACATGGCAAAGAATGTGGGTGACCTCTAGGAGCTGAGTGACTTCCAGCTGACAGCCAGTAAGAGGACAGGACCTCAGTCCTACAACTACAAGGAATTGAATTCTGCTAGGAATCTGAATAAGCTCGGGAGTGGAGTTTTCCTCAGAGCCTCCAAAAAAAAAAAAAAAATGCAACCTGGCTGACATCCTGAGATCCTGAGCAGATGAGAACTGTGCCCTACTCTGAACTGTGAGCTAACGAGCCAATTGTAAGCTACAAAATTGTGAGCTAATGAATGAATGGTGTTTTAAGCTGCTAAGTTTTGGGTTACTTGCCACACAGTAATGTAAAACTAATTTAATATGCAGTTTGTTTAGCCATTTTCTTTTGATAGACATATGGACTATTTCTAGTTTTGTTTTAGTACAAGTAGTGCTGCTATGAATATCCATATGCAAATCTTTTTTTGTGTGTGTGGATATATGTTCTCATTTTTCTTTTTTTTAAACATAAATATTTATTTATTTGACAGAGATTACAAGTAGGCAGAGAGGCAGGCAGAGAGAGAGGGGGAAGCAGGCTCCCTGCCGAGCAGAGAGCCCCATGCGGGGCTTGATCCCAGGACCCTGGGATCATGACCTGAGCCAAAGGCAGAGGCTTTAACCCACTGAGCCACCCAGGTGCCCTGTGGAATTGTTGGGTCATAGAGGAGATGTATATTCAGTTTTTTAAGACACTGCCAGAATTTTTTCTGAAGTTGTTGTGCCATTTTACACTCCCACTAATATGAATGTGAATTCCGGTTGCTCCACATTCTCTTTAATGTCTATTAATTAATGTCTATTGTCTTTTAAATTTTATCCGCTCTTGTGTGTGTATAGTGGATCTAATTGCTTTTTACCAGCTGATTGACTGAAACCTGGATTCACTGATTAAGTTAAATGAAGAATCCTTTGGTATAATGTAGCAGAAAGAATCCAAACACTTATGGAGATGGGCATGTTGGTTTATAAAACTTTCCTTCTAAGAAGGTGTAATTCATTCAAAATCATCTTCATTCCTTGAGAGGGTCCAGATGACATTCTCTTCACTAAGCCATTGAGAAACATATTTATGAGAGAGTAATGACATCTTTGGAAAGTGTGTAGTAACTGGTTTCTGTAGGCCAGGGATGTTGGGGGAAGACATTGCAGATGGGACTAAAGAATGTGGGCATTTCATTAAGATCCTAACTGATTCATAAAACCAAGAATCCTCTGGAATGGGGAACAGAAGGCCAACTTAAGGCAAGATAAATAGTTATGGTCTCTCACCCAATTTCCAGGCCTGGGTTGGTTCCTTGGATGAAGTGAAGTTAGATATACTTAAGGAAGATGTATAAATATCTGTCTATATATTCCTAATAGGCTTCCCCAATAGGACTATAGTCATGTTCCAGGATAACTGTTATGTTTGAATTGTGTCCTCCAAAAAGATATGTTGGAACCCTTTCCTCAGGTACCTGTGCTATAGGTGATCTTATTTGGAAATGGGTTCCTTGTAGATGTAACCAAGCTAAGATGAGGCCATATGGGATTAGTGTGTGTCCTAATCCAATGACTGATATCCTAATAAAAAGACATTTGGACATAGAGACAAACAGCAAGAACACAAGTGAGGATGGAGGCAGAGGTTGGAGTGAAACACTACAAGCCAGGGAATGCCAAGGATTACTGGTAACCACTAGAGGCTAGGAGAGAGGCATGGAACAGATTCTCTCTCAGATCCTCCAGAAGCAACCAACTTTGCCAACACCTTTACTTTGGACTTTTGTCTTCCAGAACCATGAGAGAATACATTTCTGTTGTTTTAAGTCACCCAGTCTTTGGTACTTGTTATGGCAGCCCTAGAAAACAAAGAGAATAACTATGCCCTTGAGAATTGCTGACTCTGGCTTAATGCTAATTGCAGCTGTAGTTGGCACAGTGATCCACCACTCACAGTGGAGGCTTATGGAATCAAGTGCAAAACTAACTTTTGAGGGGCGCCTGGGTGGCTCAGTGGGTTAAAGCCTCTGCCTTCGGCTCTGGTCCTGATCCCAGGGACCTGGGATTGAGCCCCACATTGGGCTCTCTGCTCCGCGGGGAGCCTGCTTCCCTTCCTCTCTCTGCCTGCTTCTCTGCCTACTTGTGATCTCTGTCTGTCAAGTAGATAAATAAAAATCTAAAACAAACAAACAAAAAACGAACTTTTGATTCTAATCTACCTCTCTGCCAGTCCTGTTCTGAAGCCCATTTTTAAACCCATGATTTTTCTAGTTACATAGTGTATAGCTAGTCATATTCAGCAAGATGAGGCAGAATAGGTCTCTCCAATCCATGGACTATGACTGTTATGGTTGAAAGGGGTAAGTAGAAGCCCTACAGCCTCCTTCCTATCAAAATTATAAACAAAAACCAATACGGCATTGTTGGGGGAAATGTAAGATGAGGGGACCCATCAAAGACCTCGAAATTCAGAGGTGGCGATTGGTATTATTTACCCTCTCAACTCACCTATCCAGCTCGCGCAGAAATCAGAAGGTGCTTGGAGAATGGCAGTGGATTATTGAAGGTTAAGACAGCTGAGGACTCCAATTGTTCTGTGTTCCAGATATGGTTTCTTTATTAGAGCAAAACAACAGAGCCTCTGCCACATGTAATAAAGTTATTAACTTGCAAATGTTTTTTTTTCTCAATTTCAATGAGCGAAGAAAACCAAAGGCAGTTTTGTTTAATCTGGCAAGGGCAGAAATATACCTTCATCATTTTGCTTCATGACCATGTTAACTCTCGGCCTTTGTGCCACAATTTAGTCCACAGGGACTTTGATCATCTTAGCATCACATAAGGCATCACAAAAGTACACTCTAATTATGACAGAATGCTCGTAAAACCTAAGTAGCAGGAAGTATCAGGTACTCCAGATGTCTTAGTGAGTTGGTGTTTTCAGTTTTATTTTTAAAATAAATTAATTTTTAATTTTTAATTTTATTTATTTTTTAAAATATTTTATTTATTTGAGAGAGAGAGAGCATGAGCAGGGTGAGGGGCAGAGGGAGAAGCAGGCTCTCTGCTGAGCAGGGACCCCAATGTGGGGGTCAATCCGGGGACTCAGGGATCATGACCTAAGCCGAAGGCAGACGCTTAACAACTGAGATACCCAGGCGCCCCATTAATTATTTTTTAGAAGATTTTATTTGTTTATTTGAGAGAGAGAGAGAGAGTGAACAAGAGAGAGAACATGAGCAGGGGCGGAGGAGTCTGCTGAGCAAGGAGTCCGACACTGGGCCAGGACCCTGAGATCATGACCTGAGCCAAAGGCAGATGCTTAACCAACGGAACCACCTATGCGCCCCAGTGTTCTTGGTTTTAGTCATTCTAGGACATGCGTAGTGGTATCTCATTGTTGTTTTAGTTTACAATTCCCCATTCACCACATGAAAAATATTTGTTTTTGTTAAGACACTGAGATTTTGAGGTTTTCCTTTATTACATAGAAAAAAACTAAGTGCCTTCCGCCTTCCTGTGCAAATATGGACTGGTTGTTGCTCAGCAGAGCTATTGTCTTGTGATGTTCCTTTGCGTACTTGTTAGACTACATACACCATTTACTGACTTCTGTGACCTCCTTTTTCTTGGTTTAATGGAACATACATATCCCTAAGTAGCTTCCTGAGAATGGGGGCATAAAAGACACATTTCTTGAGACCCCCTCATGTTGCCTGGGCCAACACATTTCATTAATAATTCGGCCAGGTATGGATTTCCAGGTTGAAAATAATTTTCTATCAGAATTTGAAAGCATCTCACCATTGTCTTTCAGCTTTCTACATTGTTTTTGAGGGATGTAATTATAATTCCCTATTCTTTATATGTGGCTTATTTATTTTTTCTTTGGAAGCTTTCAGAATCTTTATGTTCTAAGAATTCTGGGATATTTCATGATGATATGCCTGGGTGGGAATCTGTTTTCAACCACTGGGTATTTGTGGGCCCTTTCAGTCTGAAAACTCAAGTCCTTTAGTGATGGAAAAAAATTTTTAACAGGAAAAATTTTTTAAAATGCTATTTATCTGATAATATATTCTTTCATTTAATCTCTTCTTTCTTTTTGGAACTCCTATTAGGTGGATGGTAGGCACTCTTAATTGCTTTTTCTAATTTTATTTGTCCCCTCACATTTCCATATCTTTTTGTTCTAACTCTTTGAGATTTTCTTGTTTATCTTCCAATTATTTATGGATTAAAAAATTAGTTAACATATCTCAAAATTCTGAAAGTTATCTCTGTTCCATTATTTTTACCTTTAAAAAAAGAATCTTATTTCTGTTTCATGGTTATTTTCTCTTTTTTTTTTTCTCTCTTGATTTTTTTTTCTTCTCTAGATTTTTGGGTGAGTTTTCTTCTGTTGTTTTCTGTATTGTTTCTGCTTCCTTCTAGTTTTGTTCTTGATTATATTTTTGGCTTTTGTGCTCAAGCTTTCCTTACATGCCTGGTGACTCTTATTTCCTTTCATATTTAGGAGTGAGGTCTTTAAAAGTTGGTTGGGGGCTCTCTCTGTGCGTCCAGAGCTTGTGAAATGTGGTTTCACTGCATAGTGATTGGGTTAAGGACTCAGGGTTTTTTGTTTTTTTTTTTTTTAAATGCAAAATGTTGCTTCTACAGTTCTTTTCTCCAGGGTCATTTAGTATCTCTAGAGACAAATCTTTCAAGGTTCTGCCCAAGAAGGAAATGTGCTTGGCTGCTATTGCTCTTGAAGCTTCATGGCAGAAGCGGCTGGGGTGTGTTTTGGGCAAAGCTCTTATTCCTCACTGTTTGCTGTTTGTGGTGGTCCTGACCCTGAAGGCTCTCTGGTTGGCTTCTTTACATGCTAACACTTCAGTCTCCTGTATCTTCAGGAAAGGGGTAATTGGCTGACTGGGATGGAAGAGACCTAGAAGTCTTACTGCATTTTAAAAATAAGTTATATTTATAGTTCTGAGCTTTTTTGCCTTCTGTGGTAGGAACTTGATTCTTTTCTTCTCCTTCCTCATTTCCTTCCTTCCTTCTTTCCTTCCTTCCTTTCTTTTTCTTTCTTTTTTTTGCCATCGACTCTGTGGCTATTGTGTTTTCTTAGTTCTGCTATTCATTTTTCTCAGTTCTGGTTTCTCTATTTAGTTTTCATTTGTAATAGAGTACAGGCATGGATTAAGAGAAAGAAGTTTATAATTTCACTAACTTGAAATAAAAATACATATATTAGGCCAGATGATTCAATAAAGTAAAAAATTGAAAGTAAAATATAAAAATGTCTTCCTCATTTCTTTCCCGAGTCCTCTCAAAACATTGTGAATGTTTTGATTTCTCCTAGAAATTTAAAAAAAAACGTGTGTGTGTGTGTGTGTGTGTGTGTGTGTGTGTGTGTGTGTGAAATTGTACATATACAAAGGGGATAAAACCAGATAGTATATGGAGATTTTTTCCCCAAAATATTCCTGGAGATATTTCACTATTGGCACATGCAGATTCATTTTGTTTTTTATAATTTATTGTGACAGCCACACTGGTTTTGAAACAATATTTCTAGAGCCTTATACAAACTATAAAGGATGTTTTGTAAACAACAATTTCAGGGTAATTAATACTTGTCTATTAATTTATCAGGTATGTATAATTGTATTTTTTTTACGTTTATTTACATAAGTAATCTCTACACATGCTCCCCTGACTAAGCAGCCAGGAGCCCCTGTATACTTGTATTTTAATACATCAACCTTTCTTAAAGTGATCCCACCTGGTGACAACAGATTACTACATATATAGTTACAAGGGTTTCAGGTGAAATGTTCAGTGAGGCAGAGAGCAAAATTATTGGGAATCTTTTGGTTGCAAGAAACAGAAATTCCACCTGAAAGGAATCTCCAGCTAAAGGGAAAAGGAGTGGGTTTCAGGGATACTCTGTAGTCTTATAGGACCTAAAAACAGGTGGGCTTCATGGAAAACTGGGACCAGAGACCCAGACACCATCACAACTATCTCTGATCTTTAGTTCTGCTCTTCTCTGCAGTCTGTTCTTTACTCTAAGCAAATTCATTTCTTCAACTATTCTGGTCCTCAGAATAAATAACTTGTCAATGGACAGTTTCAGAGTTGTACATCTTAGGTAGTCTATTCTGGTTTTAAAATTTCTGGGGGAGAGAGGAATCTGATTGGTCCAGCTTGGGTCACATTAGGTTCCTACCTTAGGACAAGTAAAATGTATCCAGATGTACCCAGAGAGCAACGGATGGCAGTGAATGGACCAATATGACAGCAACCTTGAAAAACATTTGGATTGGGGCACCTGGGTGGCTCAGAGGGTTGAGCCTCTGCTTTCAGCTTGGGTCATGATCCCGGGGTCCTGGGTTTGAGCCCCGCATCGGGCTCTCTGCTCAGCCGGGAGCCTGCTTCCCGCCCCCCTGCCTGCCTGCTTGTGATCTCTCTCTCTGTCAAATAGATAAAATCTTAAAAAAAAAAAAATTTGGATGGTACGAAGGGTAAGGGAGAGTGTTGCTATCAGAAGGGAATGCTGAGTTGCCCAGGGGTCTGCCATTACTGAATCTTCTAATTCTTTGATGGAAACTTCCTGGAAGTGTAAGATTTTTTTTTCTTTTTTTTAAAGATCTCACTTATATGACAGAGAGAAAGATAGTGAGAGAAGGAACACAAGCAGCAGGAATGGGAAAGGGAGAGGGAGAAGCAGTCTTTCCACTGAGCAGAAGCCCGATGTGGGGCTTGATCCCAGGACCCTGGGATCCTAACCTGAGCCAAAGGCAGGTGACTGAGCCACCAGGCACACCAAGATTTTTTTTTTAATGATTTATTTTGTGAGAGAGGCAGAGAGCAAGTGTGTATGATTAGGGGGAGAAGCAGAGGGAGAGAGAGAATCTCAAGCAGACTCCTCGATGAGCATGGAGCCTAACACATAGGGCTCAATCTTAAAACCCCTGACTCCATGACTGGAGCTGAAATCAAGAGTCAGAGTCTTTTTTTTTTTTTTTTAAGATTTTATTTATTTATTTGACAGAGAGACAGCGAGAGAGGGAACACAAGCAGGGGGAATGGGAGAGGGAGAAGCAGGCTTCCCATTGAGCAGGGAGCCCGATGAGGGGGGTTCAATCCTAGGACCCTGGGATCATGACTCCAGCCGAAGGCAAATGCTTAATGACTGAGCCACCCAGGTATGCCAAGATTCGGATTCTTAACCAACTGAGCCACCCAGGTCCCCTGGATTTTAAAAAAGATTTTATTTATTTAGAGGAACTCTACACCTAACATAGGGCCACCAACTGAGCCCGCCAGGTGCCCCTAGAGGGGGTAAGATTTCAGTGATGCCATCGTTTGAAGAAAATACAAGCCCTTGGTGAAGGTTCCAAAGATTTCCTAGGTCACAGAGAAGACCCTACCAAAAGATGTCTTTATCAGTTTGGAGCCCACCAACACACCCTTTTCTGGGCCTCCAAAGCTCTGTGATCCTTTCAAGTAGAAAGCAGTAGGCATTATTGTTAAAACAAGGCCTGATTTAGAGTCTTCATTTTAACGATTTATGGAGATCTACACTTCTTTATGTAGATCAAAGTTTCTCTTTGATATCATATTTCATATTCCTGAAAAACTTCCTTTAAGATTTCTTATAATGCAGGTGTGATGGTAATAAATTCTCTCAGCTTTTATTTGAAAAAGTGTTTCACTTTCAATTTTGAAATATGTTCACTGGGTATGGAATGCTGAGTTTACAGTTTCTTCTTTCAGCACTTTAAAGATGCTACTCTTTAAAGATGCCCCACTCAAGTTACTGGCAACCGCTGATTTTTTTTTTACCATCTCTATAGCTTTGCCTTTTCCAGAATGTCATATAGTTGGGATCATACAGTATGTAGCCTTTTTGCACTGGCCTCTTTCACTAGTAACATGAATTTATGGTTTCTCCATGTCTTTTTGAGGCTTGATAATTCATTTCTTTTTAGCACTGAATTATATTCCATTATATAGATGCAGCATAGCTTGTTTGTCCAATTGCCTACTGAAGAATATCTTCTGGCTTGCAAAGTTTCTGGTGAGAAGTGTGCTTTGTTCCTCCATATAATGTGTCTTTTTTCCTTGGCTGCTTTCAAGATCTTCTCTTTACTTTAGTTTTTGGAATTTTGAATATATGATGTGTCCAGGCACGTGTAGTGGTTGAAAAAAATGTATACAAATTCTTTGATGCTTTAAAAAATGGAGTTTAATTCTCTTTAAGCTTGAGATGGACTTAGAGACTTCCTGCTCTCCAGGTATTTTATTTATTATTTTTAAAAAAGATTTATTTATGGGGGTACCTGGGTGGCTCAGTCAGTTAAACATCTGCCTTTGACTCAGGTCATGATCCTGGGGTCCTGGGATTGAGCCCTCCATCAGACTCCCTGTTCAGTGGGGAGCCTGATTCTCTCTCTCTCTCCTTCTGCTGCTCCCCCTGCTGGTGCTCTCTCTCTAAATAAATAAACTCTTTTAAAAAATAAAAGATTGATTTATTTGAGGGAGAGCAAGTGGGGGAAGGGCAGAGGGAGAGGGACTGAATTCCATGGAGACTCCCCACTGAGTGTGGAGTCCAATGCAGGGCTCAGTCTCACCAACCTGAGATCATGACCGGAGCTGAAATCAAGAGTCAGATGCTTTAACTGACTGAGCCATTCCATGGGTTTTGACAAATGTCTAATGACATGCACTCAACATTATCTATATACAAAACAGTTTCATTGTCTTAAAAACCTCTGTGCTCCACTTCTCTGCCCCACTCAAGTTACTGGCAACCACTGATGTTTTTTACCATCTCTATAGCTTTGCCTTTTCCAGAATGTCATATAGTTGGGATCATACAGTATGTAGCCTTTTTGCACTGGCTTCTTTCACTAGTAACATGAATTTATGGTTTCCCCATGTCTTTTTGAGGCTTGATAACTCATTTCTTTTTAGCACTGAATTATATTCCATTATAGATGCAGCATAGCTTGCTTGTCCAATTGCCTACTAAAGAATATCTTGGTTAGGGATGCCTGGATGGTGCAGTTGGTTAAGCCTCTGACTTTTAGTTTTGGCTCAGATCATGATCTCGGGCCTGTATGATTGAGCCATGTATTGGGTTCCATGCTCAGCATGGAGTCAGCCTGGATTCTCTCTCTCTCTGCCCCACCCCACACACTGTGTGCACACTCTCTCTCAAAAATAAATAAATCTTAAAAAAGGATATCATGTTTTTTTTTTCAAGTTTTGGCAATTATAAATAAAGCTGCTATAAATTTTATGTGTAGGTTTTTGTGTGGATTGAAGTTTTTAGCACATGTGGGTAAATACCCAAGAAGCATGACTGCAGGATCCCATGGTAAAAGTATGTTCAGTTTTGCAAGAAACAAACTGTTCCAAAGTGGCTGTACCATTTTGCATTCTTACCAGCAATAAATGAGAGGTCCTTTTGCTCCACATCCTCACCAGTGTTGGTGCTGTCAGTGTTATGGATTTCAGCTTTTCTAATGTGCTTGTAGTGGTATCTCATTATTGTTTTAATATGCAATTCGTTAATGATGTGTGATGTTGAACATCTTTTCACATGCTTATTTGCCCTCCATGTGTCTTTTTTAGAGAGGTGTCTGCTCAGATCTTTGCCCATTTTGTAATCTGGTTGTTCATTTTCTTACTGTTGAGTTTTAAGAGTTCTTTGTATGTTTTGGACACCAGTCTTTAATCAGATTATGTAATATGCACATATTTTCTCCCAGTCTGTGGTTTGTCCTCTCATTCTCTTGACATTTAACTTTTGTGTTTTTTAAATGTTATTTTCTAAAGAATTTTTCTTTAAATTGAGGTATAATTTTTTGATATTAAAAAACTAAGGGGTACCTAGGTGACTGGGTTGAATGTCTGATTCTTGATTTTTTAAAAAAATATTTTATTTATTTATTTGACAGAGAGAGAAAGATCACAAGTAGGCAGAGAGGCAGGCAGAGAGAGGGGGAAGCAGGCTCCCCACTGAGCAGAAAGCCCGATGCAGGGCTTGATCCCAGGACCCTGAGATCACAACCTGGGCCAAAGGCAGAGGCCTCACCCACTGAGCCACCCAGGCACCCCTGATTCTTGATTTTGGCTCAGGTCATGATCTCACAGTTGTGACATCGAGCCCTACATTGGGCTCTATGCTCAGCGCAGAGTCTGCTTGAGTCTCTCTCATTCTCCCTCTGCCCCTCCCCCTGCTAGTGTGTTCTCTCTCAAATAAATAAAATTTTAAAAAAGAAAAAACTTAAGATAACCTACGTCATAAAATCCATCCTCTAAAGCGTAAATTCACTGGTTTGCACAAAGTTGTGCAACCATCACCATTATGCAATTACAAAAAATTTTCATCATTCTAAAGAGAATCCTATGATCAGTCATTCCCATTCCATTCTCTCTCCTTGACAACCACTAACCTGCTTTGTCTCTACAGATTTATCTACCTGACATTTTCATGTAAATGAAATCAGAATATGTATGTACAGAAATGTAATGGATTTTATTTATTTGACACAGAGAGAGATAGCAAGAGAGGGAACACAAGCAGGGGGAGTGGGAGAGGGAGAGCAGACTCCCCACTGAGCAGGGAGCCTGATGTGGGACTCGATCCCAGGTTGCTGAGATCATGACCTGATTCAAAGGCAGACGCTTAATGACTGAACCACCCAGGCGCCCCTCCATTACATTTTCTTAAAAATATCTTTTAATAAAAAAAAATACCTTTTAATAAAGAGAGAGAGAAAACATGAACAGGGGAGGGCCAGAGAGACAAGCAGACTCCTCAATGAGCACAGGACTTTACCTGGGTCTCAACATGGGGCTCTACCCCAGGACCCCGAGATCATGACCTGAACTGAAGTCAGATGCTTATCCAACTGAGCCACCCAGGCATCCTTGGATTCCATCACATTTAACACGTTTTCAAGGTTCACCTCCATGTTGTCACACAAATCAGTACTTCATTCTTCTTTTGCTGAATATTCCATTGTACAGATATACCATTTCTTATCTATTAATCAGTTTGATGGTCATTTGGTTTCCACTTCTTTGCTTTTTAACATTCAAGTAACCAGTTTTTGTGTGGGTGTGTTTTATGTCTCTTAGGTATATATTCGGGAATGTAATTGCTGGGACTATAGAAACTCTATTTAATCTTTCGAGGGATTGCTAGACTTACAAAGTGGTTGCATAATTTTCCATTCCCAATTCTTCACATCTTCATCAACACTTGTTACTATGTTTGATTATAGCCATTCTGGTGGATGTGTAATGGTTTCTCATGCAGTTTTGATTTGCATTTTTCCCTGATGGTTAAATGATGTTTTGCTTATTGCCCATTTGTACATCCTCTTCAGAGAAATGTCTATTCAGACCCTTTTCCCATTTTACAATTAGGTTGTCTTATTGTTGAGTTGTAAAAGTTCTTTCCTTACTCTTTATACTAGACTGGCCAGAGAAGAATGAGCGTTTAGAAGGAAGTACAGTTACTGTTGATAAAATTTAGGATGTGACCATGACATAGGTGACTGAAGTGGGTGAGGGCAGAAAAAGACCATTAAATATAAGGAAAGCAGGGTGTTAGATAAGTCATTCATGGGAAGTTAAAGCCACCAAGAATGATGGACTTGTTTTTCCATAGGTTCCTTTGTGAAAAGTTGATTACGGGACTATCCTTACAGAACAGTTTTGTTTGCTTCACTGGCCCAGGACCAGTTTTTTGTCAGTTTTTCATTGTGACATCCCAGAAACATTTGGGTATTGTGAATTTGGACCACAATTGCCCAGACAGCAAATGTTATTACTTTCTCTGTAGGTGATTCTTTCTCCTTGCATATCCCTGAGTTACAGTAGATTTTATTTCTGTACTGATTACCAGATCAATGAGTAGTGTTTTTCTAGTTTTTATTTCACAAGGAAGTGGTCCTTTGAGACTCCTGTCTTTGTTGAAGCCCTAGCACTCGGCTATTAGGCCTGTATCTTGGTCCCAAGTCTGTACAAAAACTCCTTAACTTCCACTTCATACATCTTTGACTTTTGGGTTCCCATTCATTTCTGCACCCTGGGATCTCCCATTTTTAGTTTCAAACCCAGTTGAAAAAGTTGAACTTTTTGTTGTTGTTACATATTATTTCCATGTTTGAGGTTGGGAAGGGGGTTTGCCTGGAACTACTCCATCTGTTACATATTGGTTAGAAGTCACCCCAAAACAAAGAATCTTTTGAAAACACAAATATGGTCACTTCATTCTCTTAGAATGGCATTCAAGGTACTATGAAAGCAGGAAACTTGCCTTTCTAGTTTCATTTTCCACCGCTTTCTTCTCTTCTCCACACCCAGACAGTCACAGATGACAACTCTTCTCTTTCCTTTCTCTTAGGGTGTGTGTTGATGGGAGTGAAACTGACTTATCCTCTAGTTTGTATACTATTTAAGTAGTTACTGACAGTAATAGTAGCTTGTATCTCCTAAGAGCCTAGATCCAGAAAACAGTAACTCCATGTAGTTTCACCTCTGGACACTGTAGTGTGACATGAGTTTAGTTAACTTTAATAAATTAAAAATGCTGTTGAGTCTGTTTAGGTTTGCTCTGAATTATATATTGAGTCATCCATTCCAAGAACTTGGTATGTCTTTCCATTTGCCAGATCTTATTTTATATCCTTCAATAGGATTTTAAGTTTATTCTTAAGTATTTTATAATTTTGAATAGATTTTATATAATTTACTTTTAAATAGGTAACATACTAATATGGTTCAAAATTCAATTTAAAAGTATGAAAATGAATATAGTGAATCTTCCTTTTCCATTGCTATCCCCTTTCTCTCCCCAATCCTTTTTCAGAGGTATTTTTTTGTATATATGAACAAATACATTTACTTATTTGTTGCAGCTGTGAATGAAATGCTTTTCCTTTGTTACTGTTTTCTAATTGACAGTTGCTAGAGTAGAAAAAAGCTATTCATTTTTATACATTTATTTTCTATTCACACGCTTACCAAATTTCCTTATTAATACTACGTTTTAGTATATTCTCTTGGATTTCTTAAATACACAGTCATATTTCATCAAAAAAGATACATTATTTTCCAGTATTTATATCAATTATTTAGTTTTCTTACCTCATTGCTTTCAGCTGAATTTTCAAAGCATGGTTGAATCCTGTCTTATTTCAGACTTTAATAAAAATAGCTTTAGTATTTACTATTAGGAATGTCTGCTACTGGGGTGCCTGGGTGGCTCAGTCAGTTAAGCATCTGCCCGCCTTTGGTTTAGGTCATGGTTCTAGGGTCCTGGGATAGAGCCCCACGTGGGGCTTTCTACTCAGCAGGTAAAAAAGAAATGTTTGCTATTATTTTTTTGATAAATAATCTTTTTCTTTTACTTAGAGCTTTATTGTATTTTATTTTAAATAAAATAATTTTTTTAAAGCAATCTCTTTGCCCAGTCTGGGCTCAAACTCATGACCTTGAGATCAAGAGTTATATGCTCTAGCCACTGAGGCAGCCAGGTACCCCTAGAGCTTTATTTTTATCAAATCATGGTTACAACTGAAACATCTTATCCAATGCTTTTTTTTTTTAGCATATACTGATAGAAAATGTTTTCTTTCCTTCAGTTTAGAAAATTTTATTTTGAAGTATTTTTAGACTTAGACAAAAGTTGGAAAAACAATATAAAGAATTCCTGTATACCCTTACTCAGATTTCCCAAATGTTAATACTTATTTTTACCACTGTGTGTGTGTGTGTCCGTGTGTATACATATATGGGCCTATGCATCTGTGTTATAAAGTTTCCAAGCTGTTAAGCAGCTCCCTTCGGCTCAGGTCATGATCCCAGAGTCCTGGGATGGAGTCCCATACTGGGCTCCCTGCTCAGCAGGGAACCTGGTTCTCCCTCTGCCTGCTGTTCCCCCTGCTTGTGCTTGCCCGTGCTCTCTCTGACAAATAAATAAATGAAATCTTAAAAAAAAGTTTCTAGATGCATTTG
Organism: Lutra lutra; assembly: GCF_902655055.1. Classification (NCBI taxonomy): domain Eukaryota; kingdom Metazoa; phylum Chordata; class Mammalia; order Carnivora; family Mustelidae; genus Lutra; species Lutra lutra. The sequence goes on along the minus strand of NC_062287.1, from coordinate 57,710,928 downwards.
CAAATTCCCTTTACCTTTAACCTCTAAATACTTCAATGTATATTTTATAAAAACAAGGACATTCTCTTAATCATATATTATCAAAATAAGAAAATTAACATTAATATTAATCTTAATATTATAGACATTTAAATAATTTTCAAAAAAAAATTTTTTTTAAAGTAAGCTCTACACCCAGTGAGGGTCTTCAACCTAAGATCAAGAGTCACATGCTTGGGGCACCTGGGTGGCTCAGTCAGTAAGCATCTGCCTTCAGCTCAGGTCATGATCCTAGGGTTCTGGGATTGAGCCCTGCGTCGGACTCCCTGCCCAGTGGGAGGTCTGCTTCTCTCTCTCCCATTCCCCCTGCTTGTGTTCCCTCTCTCCCTGTCTCTCTGTCAAATCAATCAATCAATCAATCAATCTTCAAAAAAAAAAAAATGTCATATGCTCTACCAACTGAGCCAGCCAGGTGCCCCTCTTCAATTTCTTGATGTAGTGTATTATATTAATAAATTTCCTGATACTGAGGCTTGTATCACTGAAATAAACCTAATGTGATCACAGTGTATAATTCAACTTTATTTTATTTGATAATTCTTATCTACAGTCATAGGTGAGATAGGCTAGGACTATCAGGTTTGAGTATTAATCTTACGCTGGTCTTTAAAATTCAACTGAACATCTTTCCATCTTATCCCAAGGTCTGAAGCAGCTTATACAATAATTAAAAATTATAACTCATCTATTTGTTGGGCTGGATATGACAGCTACAAGTAGTGTTCACCTTGTGACCATTCAGTGGAACTGTATACATGTGATTTGCATATTTTTCCATGTATATTTCAATAAAAGTAGTTTAAGTAAAACAACATGATTTTTCAGGGGCACTTGGGTGGCTCGGTTGGTTAAGCCTCTGCCTTCGGCTCAGGTCACGATCCCAGGGTCCTGGGATCGAGTCCTGCATCGGGCTCCCTGCGTTGCGCAGGGCCTGCTTCTCCCTCTCTGCCTGCCGCTCCCCCTGCTTGTGCTTTCTCTGTCAAATAAATAAAATCTTTAGAAAAAAAAAAAAAGAACAACATGATTTTTCAGAAGGATAAACGTTTAATCAGCTTTCCAATTTCTTCTTTGGTAATTAATTGGTCTACTCAAAGTATGTTTTAGGAGTCTGCTGGAAAATTACCTATTTGCTCGGTTTCCAAATTTGTTGCCATAGAATTCTCCTGAAATTATTTAAAGAATTTCCATATCTATGTGATTTCTCATTCCTAATCTTGTACTTTTCCCCCTCTTTTCTACTTATCAGGCTGAGGCTTATGGCTTAGATGTGTTTTTTTCCCCTAAATCTTTTTGGTTTTTTTGGATGGGGGAGCAGCAAGGGGAGAGGGACAGAGAAGAATCTTAAGCAGGCTCCGTGCCCAGCAGGGAGCTCAACATGGGGCTCAATCTCACAACACTGAGATCAAGACCTGAACCAAAATCAAGAGTGGGATGCTTAACCAACTGAACCACCCAGGTGCCCCTTCCCTAAATTTCTAAAACAATCACTATGCATCTCTGAGTTTTTCTTTTTGAATAACAAAGGTGTTACATTTTTCATTTTCAAGCCCTGTCTCACGCATTCTAGGATACTCAATACAGGTTCTGGGTCTTTGCCCTGTTTGCTCGGGGTCCAATCCCGGCAGATCCTACTGGCTGGCCACAAGAACATGACGAATAAATGCGTGCTCAGTGAATAAATGATACTGTCCTGTCCTGGGACTCACTGTGAAGATCTGCGCTCGCTGCAGGGCCCACCCAACCATCCGAATACCTGGAACATCTGTCATTGTGTCACATCCTGTGAACAGGACAGTGAGCTGGACAATTGAGTGTCTGCCCTCTGGGTGCTTACCGTGCTTTCTAGTGACAAAGACAGACAGAGAACAGGTAATACAAGGGAGCTGAATTTTGCCCAGTATGTTATGGAGGCTAAAGCTAGGGGCCAACATCACTTAGGAGGTGAAGTTGAGAATCTGTAGAAGTGATACTTAAGTTCCTCAAAATCTGAGGGTTTTCCCTATCTCCTACTCTCCTCTCTGGAAGGTGGCCATTGGGTTTTCTAATACAAAAGTTATCTAGTCTTGAGTTATATGCCAGGTGCTCCTAGCCACAGCTGACTGAACGAAAGACTGACAACCAGGCATGAGAACTTTATCTAATAGGAATGTTCCATATATGATGGTCACTGACTGATTGCATTAGAACCTTTAAGGAAAATCTGAACACCAAACAGAGTGAAAGGAGAAGAAAAGGAGATGGCAGCAGAAGAGAAAAAGAACATTGAGGTATAACAACAGCAGTCACAAATCCTATGATATTGGATTGGAACTGTAGGTATTAGTGAGAACTCATGATTTTTAATAACATACACACAGCTACAACAATTAATTCAGATGTGTGTGTTAACATGAATACACCTATTTCCTAGCTCTGTATGCCGAAAGGGCCTAGAAGTAATGACACTCCAGTAGTAATGAATACACCTAGTGTCCATTCTTGAGTGCAAGGAACACAGGAGCTATCTGGGAAAACAGCTGATGCAGGGCTGGAACAGGAAAAATATGAGTGAGCTTGGAACATCTTGTGGTGCTAGAGAGAAAGAAGGGCTAAAAAATGATGGGGGCAATGCCAAAACAATTGCCAGTATGAGCAACAAATAAATTTGTTGCCAGTATGAGCAACAAATAAACTACTGAAGTATGAGATTATAACCCACAGAATAAGACAAATATCCATTAGTTTATACTGATATAAATAAATTGTTGAAATAAATATATGGGAGAAAAGAGGGAGCTCTTGCCTATAGCAGAATACCAATTAATAAGTACAGATGGAATAAGTAAACAGAAAGTCATCATTAGGCCAATACAACATTAATTCTTGTAAGCAAAAACCACTGATGGATGCTAAAATTAGCAGGCAAAAGTTTAAGGATAAGTAAGGTATTTACACAGCTTCAAAGTATCTCCTCACAAGATTCTTATTAATTTCAAAGGGGGAATTAGGTATTTTACAGTAGAGAAACCTGACCCACACCACCACAGTCACGTGATCCAAGTTAATACCACCCCCTGCTAGAAGGCACTAGAAGGGCACATCATCACTTCTGGGGTAGCTCTGCCAAAACGGCAGACCCTCAATCTAATCATGTGAAAACAGAGGACAAACCCAAATTGAGGAACATCTTATAAAATAACTGGTCTGGATATTTCGGAAGTGTCAAGGTCATGAAAGGCAAAGAAAGATGTAGGAACTACCAAGGGCTGAAGGAGACAAAGGAAACATGACAACAAAATATAACACGGGATCCTGGATTGGACCCTGGACCAGATGAAGGACACCAGTGGGAAAAATGGCAAAATCTGAATGCCTACCAATTAGTTAGTACAGTGTCAATGTTAATTTCCTGCTTTTAATAATTATACTATAGTTTTGTAAGATGTTAGTATTAGGAGAAATGAGGTGAAGGATATATGAAAACGACTATTTTTGCAACTTTTCGTAAGTCTAAAATGATTTCAAAACAAGTAGGAGTGGTGGTAGTAGTAATAGTAAAAAGAAAAGCAGTCACTGAGGTAGGGAGCAGCAGACAGCTCTTTGACATACTGGACGGTGATTGCTGGAGCATCTGCTGGAGCCCATGTCTTGACTTCTGACTGCCTCGTACCCACCACATGGTCATGGCATTCTTCCATCACCAAAGGGACTTTAATTCCTGTCGCTATTTTCTGCTTCCTGAAAGAGAGTAGCTAACACCAAAGGAGGGATCCAAAATGGTCCTGCAGGTGATGGGGTGGTCGTCAATGATGGCTAGTATCGATGGTGCCCAGAGATGCACCAGGCCTCGCTGTGTCCTAAGCCAGGGTTGACACGTGCCTGGTTTATGGTATGCCCTTGGGGGATGGTGGGTGTGCAGACCCTCTGCTTAGTGACTAACATGCAGACTGCACGGGGGAGTTTTTTTTATTTATTCCAGGCTAACTCAGCTGGGACAGCAGTATAGACAGAGCTGATGCAGACTCCTTGGCCACCTAGGCACAGCCTGATTTCATTATCACTCTTCCTACAGTTCCCCGATGTCTGTGTTGGTCTCCTGAAGGAGGCCCCATAGAGCTGAGCTTGCTTGGTCATTTGGTACTGTTGTCCATCCCGGAGCAGAGCAGGGTAGTGACCCATTCAGCCTTCCTCCTAGAGGTGCCTTACACTGGCTTGGTTCCAAAGCTGGAGAAACATGGTCTGGCCTGACACCAGAATGTGCAATGAGTGGGAACAGCTACCATAAGGCAGTGGAGCAGGGAAGAGTTCTATGGGTCCCTTCTCCTTGGAATTCTTGGGTATGGCAAAGAGGTAGCTACAGTCTACACTGCACAATCTCTGCCTGGGCCTCTGCACTCTTTTCCCACAATCTGTGCAGACATTCTGGGCACTCAGTTGCATGAAGGCCAGCAGAGGGTGGCAGGTCACAGCCTGGTACCCGTCTTTTCCCAGGCAGATTTGTTCTTAGCTGCCAAACTTCTGAGCTTTCTGTGACCATGATAAAGTTCCAGAGACTATAGGCCATGGGGATCATGCTGAAGGATAAAGATAAGGGGCCTCCTCCTCCTCCCTGCCTTGAAGGGGGTGGGGAAGCAGCTCCTCTCTTGGAGACCTGTTAGCAAGTTTTTGGGCCCATAACAAAGGGTCCAAGGGAGGGCAAAATCCCTATCTTTGACTTTGAGGTTGAGGAGGGGTCTACTGGGGGTAAACAGGCATCAGGCTGGGTGGAGAGGAGGGGAAGATAGGTCAGTTGCCATGCCACAGCCGAGGGGCCTTTATTGGATATTGAGGGCACGTAAAGGCAGGTAGGTAGAAGCTAGAGATTATGGCACACCTTCTCAGGGTGTAGTGGTGCCCGAATGTCCAGTTTGCGGGTCTTGCTGTCCTTGTCAATGATCTCTAGCCGCAGCTTGGGTGGGCGCTTCTCAGCCTGGGGGGAGGGCAGCTCGGGGCTCTTGAGCAGCTGTTTGTCTGAGTCCTCCACAGTGATGCGCAGAGTGCAGCCCCCCGGCAGCAGGTCCTGCTCATAGGCAGCTGCCAGCTGGTTCACCACACGGCGCTCGACCTGTAGGTGATGGGCAAAGGGGTCAGCACTGCTAATGCCTGTGGCCTGTAGCCCAGGGATTAGCCCAGTCAGAAACCTGAGCTTCAGCTTCCCCCTCTGCAAAGTGGGTTTAACAACATACAGCTTGCAGGACTAGGCTAAGAACTCAACAATGCCAGTTTCTGAAGTTCCCAACTTGTTCCTCATTCCTGGCTTATCCTCTAGGACTGGGGTTTTACTTGACCATCTTCTGGTTTGGGTTCTGAAGGGGCATCTGCTCTGGGTACGGGGCTATTCCAGGCTGGGAGCCCAGGGTGGGGCGGAGGCATCGGGGAGGGAGGTATGGAGGTGCCTTACTTCTCTCAGGCTCCTGTGCTTACCTCATGCTTGATGGACCGGGCACCATAGTGCACATTGTAGCCATCAACCAACACATCTGCCACCTCGCGGTCCCAGAGCAGCGTGATGTTGTGCCTTTGCTTGGCCTGAGATAGGTCAGATAAGAACATGCCTGCATGTGGCCCAATGCTTTCCATCTCTCACCACTCTGGCCTGAGGCCTGGGACTGTGAGTGACTGTATCCCCCAGGGCCACTGGCCCACACCAATGTGCTCCATGCCTCTAGGGGGGTTGCTTCCAACCCAGTGTTCCCTGATTTTCAATGGGCAGATGACCCAAGCCCACCCATGGGCAGTTCCTGCTCTTACTCTCTTGGCCCAGAAGTTCAGTTCCTTGTTGACAAGTTGGATGAGCTCCGAGTGGCAGAAGGGGAGGAAGTAGACAATCTCGTTGATTCTTCCCAGAAACTCATCCCTCCGGAAGTGAGCCTGTAGGGCCAGGTTAGGGTAGGTGAGCTCTGTGACCCAGAAGGGGTAAAGGGAATTACTGGACCCTGGTGGGGAAGACTAAAGATGGCTAAGGGGATCTTCCCACTGGAGACTCTAGTAGGAAGGACAAAGACCTCTTACTTTCAGGATAGGGCGTATCACATTCTCCTTGAAGTTCTTTGAGATGGTTATCTTGTCATTAATCTGGACATCCCCTGTGGAAAAAGAATCATAAACTGCCTACTCTCCAGATTTAGGGAGCTCTTGCTCCCATTCATAAAAAGAGCTCTGGTCCTGCCCCTGATGGTCTGTGTGATCCTGATCAGGGTCTCAGGCTCTTTAGGCCTCAGCCTGGTCTCCACTTGAAAGAGAGGATTGGACTGGGCACTTCTTGAGGCCCCTCCAGTTCTATGTGCTACAAATACAAAGCATGGGGTTCCTTAGTGTCGGAGTTGTGTGAGGGAGGGAAGGAGGGGGACAAGAGTCAGGACCAAGACTTGAGTTCTGACTTGGAAGAAGGGTTGGAAGGTTCATTTGCAAATAGAAAGGTGACAGATGTGGCCTCCTTGCCCCTAGGAGATGTGCTCGTGGTCTGGGCACTTGCCCACTTGCCCAGACGGCTCAGGCTGTGTGCCATACCAAGGTTTTCTGCGATACGGTTACGGCTCATCTCCAAAGCTTCCTGTCTCAGCTGCAGTGCATGCTGTGCGATCTCGTCGCTGGCCACATTGGAAGTCATGATGAAGATGGCGTCCTTGCAGTCGATGGTCTTCCCTTTTCCATCTGTCAGCCGGCCCTGGGAAAGAACAGTGACTGCACAGTCAGGAAGTGCTAAGCTTGGGCACCTCTTCTGGGAGGTCTCTCCAGAACCCCCAGCTACTCACTCCTGCTGGTTCTCACTGTCCTGGGCTGCAACCATTCCACCTGCTGATAGTGTCTCCAATCAAGACTGAAGCTCTCTTTGTCATCCATCAGGGCCCCTGATTTATCTCTGGCACCCCAAAAGTTAGCTCGATTAAACATGCATCCATGCAATACACTTTTTTAGAGGCCCAATCTGGGCCAGACTCTATGTTGGGCACTGGGGCCTCACTGAACCTTTGACATGCTTCTTGTTAAAAAAAAAAAAAAAGAAAAAAGACACTCAAGAAGCCAGCAATGACAATTCAGTGAGTTAAGTATTATAAGGGGTCACTGTAGGAGCTCAGAGGAGGGTATTTTATGTGGCCATTGTGAAGACTAATATGGTCATGTTGGTGAAAAATCCTTGGTTAGCCAAGCTGTGCAAATGTTCTGAACTGTTATTAGACAGCAGACATGTAATATACTACCTATTTGTTGGTATTTGTTGTATCAAAATGAACGAGACGAATGAAACAGGTATAATCTCTGCAACTTAAAGCCATCCTTTGGCTTGGCAGAGAGGGACAGAAAATAAGGCTCCTCCTTTAACCAATGTGGGAAGAGGCCTTGGAATCTTTAGCTCTTTCTAGAAAGGACACAGATCAAAGAAACCATCTGTACTGGAGACAGATGCACTGAGGAAAGAGAAGAGACAGAATGACAGAAGTATAGCTATCTGGGGCCACAGAGTTCAAGGGCAAGAAGCTCCCACCGACTCAGCAAACAATGCTGTATCACTGTACCACAGTACTTTACAGTTATTTATGACGCAAGCAGTGGTCAGGGCCTCGGTGAGTGGAACCTCCAGGGGAATAACAGTGGACACCGGTGGGGCACTTCTTGCACCACAGGTGCTGTGCTTTGTGTTCTCTGTGCCCCACTGCACTCTCCCACCAAGCATAGGACCTGACAGGCCAGAGAACATGGCCCTGGGGACACGTCACTGACCCCAACCTGTCGGCTCCTGCCTGCCCCGGGCTCAGGTGGTAGCTAGTCCTCCAAGCATTTCCCTTTCCCTGGTGGTATGGACCTCACTCAGGCTCAGTCCTTGCTTCTAAAGCCAAAGCAATGGCAGACCAGCCCTGGCCCTCAGAAGCAAAGAAGGAAGGATGTGCATTAACTCAGTACCTACTCCACACTGGGCATGGTACCTGCTTTTTAGCCTTGCTTTATACTGGCCCTTGGCATAGGCTTCTTAGATTTATTTGTTCAATTTGAGAGAGTGCAAGTGGATGTTCTTGAGCTTTTGCCACTGGCTTCCCTGATCATGAGTAACAGAGCAACAGAATCCACCGAGGGCAATTCTAGTTCTAGGGACCCAGTCGCGGTATGTGTGTGTGCGTGTGTGTTTGTATGTCTGTGTGATGTGTCCAAATGTATGCATAGGGCACTTGGCAGAGCTCATCCCCGAGGACGGAGTACACACACTGCTATACTGGCCAGAACAGTAACCAGTGGCAATTTCATCCCAGGATCAAAGTCCTGCTTTTTTTTTTAACTGGGACGGGGATGGGTCTCAGGTGGGTGAGGGTAGCAGACATGGTGTATGACAACCCAAAGCATGACTTTCACAGTGCTCGTGTCTTCTCCTCCTCCTCAGAGACCTTGGCAATAAGGACTGCCAAAGAGTCCTCTCCAAAAAGGGAGCTGTCACTGTCCCATCCCAGCAATGACTGTATGTGAATGCTACCCCAGGGTTATAGGGGCTGTTTTCCCACTGCTTCTGTCCTTGAGGGAGGAGCAGAAGCAGACTCTGCAGGGGCAGTGTCCTCCTGAGACTTCTGCCCTGCATGGCAGGCTCTGGGGTCATTAGTTCCACTTGGTGTTTTGCTGAGAGCATCAGGGCTCCTGACCAGACTTGGGAGAACTGAGCTGGGTGGGAATGGGGGGCTTCCTTCACACCCCCAGACTGGAGCAGGAGCCCTTACAACTCCCAGCACTTGCCACTTATCCTAGTACAGCACGTATGAAGGTGGGGTGAAGTGCTTTTTGCTGTTAGTCTTCCCAACTCTTTCATGAACATTGAGGCAGAGACTGTGTATTGTGTGTCCCGTCCACCCCACACTGAACCACATTCCCTCTTTGACTTTCCTGATAGGTCACAAGACTCTGTTATTAGCCGTCCCTTCTTCTCTGCATACCATATACCCCCTAGCTGAGAGAGCTCATCCTTTCCTAGGGCTTCTCTTACTCTACCTGTGCTGACATTCCTCAATCTCTGATTCCAGTTCAGATCTGTCCTATGCTCTAGACTTCTCCAACTGATGACCCGCCTCTTGGACACCTCCACCTGGTCGTCCCTCAGGTATCTCATTTTTAGCAATTTCAAACCTCAACTCCTCATCTTCCTCGCTGATCTGCTGCTTGTCCTCATGGGTTCCCTGCCTCAGCTGGCGGCAGCAGCAGCTGTCCAGCCACCCAGGCCAAAGTCCTATAGCTGACCACCCCTGGCTCCTCTCTCCCCCCTCACATTCAATCCCTGAGTCCTGCACAGTCAGCCTTCTGGGAGTTCTGGCCAGCCCACTGCCCTGCTTCAGAGCAGGCACCCCACATCTAGCCTGGATGCTTCACCAGCCTCCTCGCTGCTCCCCCTCTTCTACAGTCCATTCTATCATGGTTGCCAACAGGATCTTTATAAAGTGAGAATGTGGCCATGTTTCGTTCTTACTTAAAGCTTTTAAAGGCTCCTTTCAATCTAAAACCCACATTCCTTCGCCTGGGACCATAATTGGTCCCTGCCAACCTTACCCACTCACCTCTACTGTCCTGCTCTCACTTTCATTTTGTGGTCTAGTGGTGCTGAGCAGCTAGAGTTCCCTGGACAGGCTAGGATGCCTTGTGCCCCTGTGCTTCTGCATAATAGGTGTCCACTGTCAGCCCTTCTCCACTGTTCACCTAGAACCTTAGTTATCCTGGAAGGTATGCTGAATTACTGTTGAATCAAGTTAAATTAAATTAAGCAGAGCATTTCCCTTGACTCTGTGGGCTCTGGGAGTGGCTGGAGTGAGTAAGACAAGATCCCTGTCTACAAGAAGCCTATAAGCATAAATCTAAGTAATCTTGAATGGCAGCTTTGGTCAATGGAACCAAGGGCATAAACTTCAGAGATGGTAGTAGGCTGCCAGAGGCCGCAAGAAGGAATCATTATCAACTCCCAGAAAGCAGTCAGTGGAGTGACAGCAGGGGAGGGTTACAGGGCTTACATATGGAGGTGGTAACAACTTGGAGGTAGCACTTGTTGTATCTCAGTCAGTAGCTGCCTCCCCTCTTCTGGGCCAAGAAGGCTATCAGAGGTAACTCTACAGAGATGTAAGAAGCTGCAGTGCCCATGCCCTCTGAGCTGGGCCCTCCCTTCCCGTGAAGGCTTCCCTGCAGATCTGCCTCTCTCTTCTGGCCCTGCCTGCATGGTAGTTATTACTGAAGCTGCAGGCTCTGAACTGGACTACCTGGGCTCCCATCCTGGACTCCCTCTTCCCAGCTGCATGCCCATAGGCCAATCACTTCTCTCACTTTACTTCAGTAATTACAGAGGCAGGAATAATAACCACCTTCATAGGGATGGTGGGAGGACTCGATGAATTGATATAAGTAAATGTTTTAGAACAGTGCTTGGCACATAAAGTAAAAAATATCTACTATTATTATGTCTCCTTTCCAACCATCTACTATGCAGGGAGCTCCCAGAGACCAGGACTGGGCCTGGTCCATAGCTGTGTACTTGAATCTCATCAAGAGAATGGAACAAGGTGGGAGGTCTCAGAGCACAGGTATGAGTAACTGAATATGTAACCTTGGAAGGGCCGGCCTTCATTCCTCAGTGGCAGGTCTGGGGACAGGGTAGACTTGGGGAGCTAGGAAGATAGCAGTAAAACTGGGGCAGGGGCAAGGATGCTGGGCCAGGTGGGGAAGGTGATGGGCAGCTGTGAGTATATCTGGATCTGGGTCTTCCTGGCTTGGCACCTGGTATGCTATTTGGTCCAGAAGTCCCTTCCTGCTCTTTGAGTACACTTGCAACATGGGAAGCAAAACACCTTCCTGTTGTCCCCGGGCTGTAGGGGCCTAAGTGGAAAGGCAGGCTGGACTCCCTCTGGACACGTGTTGGCTAATATAGAAGAGAAGCCTCATTCCCAGTTCCACAGGGCCCCTAAAGGAGGTCAACCCTGCCTATGTTCATAAGTCTCTCTTCTCTGCTTGAGGTAAGGAGTGGTACAGAGAGGGAGAACTGGGACTCCAGAATCAAACGTAACTGTGGCCCAAACATGGTTCCTCTGCACAGTAGCTCCATGCCATAGGCAAGACATTTATAACCTCTCTGAACCTCAGTTTCTTCTGTAAAAAGAGTTTCTACTCTGCCTGCTGTTATGATGGTTAGCAATAACATCTTTAGCCTAGTACACAGAATGCACTGAAAGAGAAGAGAGTTTTTCTCATTCAGGGCTCACCCCACCAGGAGGCGGCGGTCTAGTTTGTGACAAGCCTGAAAAGGGCCTGTGGCAAGAAAAGGGCTCCATGAGCCAGAAAGTTCTTGGAGATTATCTTGGATTCAGCCTGTTTGTCATATGAGACCCCTGATGCGTAGAGATGGAGTCGAGTTGAAACTAAAAATTCAGGTCTGTCCTGGCACCTCCGCTCTGTGTCTCTCTAGAAGGCAGCCTGGGTAGCCACAGAATTTCAATTCTTGGGTAGTGCTGGTTTGTCCTAAAGTGCCCGGCATGGGCCCTGATCCAGAAAGGGGGCAAAGCCACATCTGCTAGGTGACTGAATGTACACATGTGGAAGCAGCAAGTGAAGGAAGGGTCAGACAGGCCTCTGGGTCCTTGATTCTTATTGTTCATAAGTCCCCATGCCCCGAGATGTCCCCGACTCCATCCCAGCCCAAAGTGACTTTCACCTCATCAAATAGCTGCAGCATGATGGTGAGCACGTCTGGATGGGCCTTGTCCACCTCGTCGAAGAGCACCACAGCATTGGGACACTGCCTCAGCTTCTTGGTCAGCTGGCCGCCCTCCTCGTGGCCAATGTAGCCTGGTGGGGACCCAATAAACTTGGCCACCTGGAGGAAGGAAGGAAACATACTGGAAAGGTCTTTCTATACCTTTAGTTTCTGATATGGACATGCACATGAAAATGGCTTCATTCATTTTTAACACTGCCTATCTCAACAAGGACAGTTGGACTTTCTTCTGGGGTGGTAGGAATCCTGCCACAATGGAAGAGTCTACAGATCTTCTCTAGGTTTCTTTTTTAGAGCAAGTCCTATGCAAATCAGATCGGTGACCCTCTTGCACATGTATGCCCCTGAAGGATGAATCCCAAGGCTGCTGGAGTTATCTCAGGTCCAAATGACAAGTCCCAACAAAATACCCACGCAGAGTGATGTTGACTCACAGGCTCTCCATACCATACTTCAGTGAGGACTCTTACTTACCTCATGCCGCTCTTGGAACTCAGACATGTCCAGCCTGATGAAGCCCTGTGTGGAAACAAGCAGGAGTCCATTTGGAGGCAGGAAGGTAGAGGAAGAGGGTTAAGGAGGAGAACATCTCAAATATCCCCTAGGCTTTCAGACCGCACTAATGCAAGATCTTCTATCCTATTCTATTTTTTTGGCTCCTTGCCTCCTTTTCTGTCCACTCCTCTCCCACATGATTCCCTCATTCCCTACCTTAATAAACCCAAGTCATGTCCCGGCTTTTCTAAATCTGGCTCAAGATGTCTCTTTTTAGGCTTCTACTGGTCTGATTACCACATCAGCCACCCCATATTTCCCGAGGGCATCCTGTGTGTGCTGAAGCTACAGCAGCGAACAAGTCTTGGTCTACGTCCTTGAGAAGAAGCCGTCAAGTGGGGCAGGTAGACATGGGCAGAGTCAGCTTCAGTCTGTGTGGGCCATGCGGAGAAGGAAGGGTGCTGCAAGCACCCAGCCAGCTCCATGGTGCCCTCAACTTTGCAGCTTTTGTGGGCACATGCCTCTTTGTTTTAAATTACTTCTCTTTTGTGCTAAGAAATCTTTTTTTTTTTTTTAAAGATTTTATTTATTTATTTGACAGAGAGAAATCACAAGTAAGCAGAGAGGCAGGCAGAGAGAGAGGAGGAAGCAGGCTCCCCGCTGAGCAGAAAGCCCGATGTGGGGCTCGAACCCAGGACCTGGGATCATGACCTGAGCTGAAGGCAGCGGCTTAACCCACTGAGCCACCCAGGCGCCCCATGTGCTAAGAAATCTTTTAATTTATTTACATTTCTTCATTTCACTTAAAAACTATACATAAGGCAGCTTGTAGCCCATCCCTCTCCACCACCGGGCCTAGGAGTGATCTGCTGGGAACTGGCCCTCTGGGGTGAGGTTCAACCATGATTAGACCCAGGGAAAGGGTATGTGTGTGTGTATGTGGTGGGAAGTTTGCGAGTTAATGCAGGCAGAGTGTTCACTCTTTTTCATGATGAATTTAGGGACTTATAGGTACATGTGCCCTGTCCCTCCACCCAAACCAGGGTTCCCCAGGCTCCTCTCCCACTGGCACACGTTTCCACCTCAGAAAGTGCACTCACTGAATACCCTTTGTCCCACAGCTGGGGATGACAGGGCACCAAGACCCTAGAGGGAGGTAGCTATCTATGTCTGAAATCTAGGCCACATTCTAGCATGCTGCTGGTCAGAACTGTAGTTTTTCTCACATCCTGTCACTCTGTACCCACAGTACAGGGCAGCAGAAGTGCTCTGGCAGGGACATGGCTTCCAGTCCTAGGTTGGCCACTGTCTTTGTGGCGCTGGGCATGCTGCCTCTTCTTTTGGAGCTGTAGTTCCTTTCTGTGGAACACAGGCTCTTGTTTCCTCTACCTGATTTGCTGAGTAACTCTGAACAAGTTTCCGGGCTTGATTTGCTTGCCTGGAATATTTTTGGTTTCACATGATCTTAGCTTAGGGTTATCTAGAAGTGAAGCAACAATTATGATAGTAATATCCAATATGTACCGATCGCTTACTATGTGCTAACGGTGTTTAGCTGTTTACATGGTCTCATTTAACATTCATAATAATCCAGTGAGATAGGTGCCATAATTGAACCCATTTTACAGATGAGAAAACAGATGGGAACACAGATCCCAGCCAACTCCGGAACAGTTGAGAGTTGGTATTTGAAGCCAGGCAGGGGCCTCAGACCCTTGTCACAGTACCATGCTAACTGCCATCTTCCAGGCACTACTATCCTACCTCAGGAGAAGACCACAGAGCGCCTAAGCACTAAGGTGCTTTTGCAAGGATTATTAACCCTAATAACGGAAGCTAACAAAATTGCTCAAATTTGGGACAAAGAGCAGAGGCTAATGAGTGAGAAAAAATAAGCCAAAGATCTGAAAAAGGAATTATACAAATGTCCAAACAAAAACCTTGTGAGGCAGCCAGGTCTAGAGGCATTTGTGACTTTTTACAAATGAGGCCACTAAGGATCAGAAAGCCAGAACTTAAAACCAAGTTGAGTCCCCAGCTAGTGTACATGTCACTGAGCCGGCCCTACTGCCCAGGTCCTCTCCAGCTCCTGTGACATGGCCCTTCCTGTATATCTTTCCTTGGGTCCTGCTGGCATCAGATACAGTCCAGGACTCTCAGGTTTTGAAGGCAGGTTTCATGCCTGCCTGTTAAATGGCCAGAAAATGCCTGTGCTAAACACAGACTCTGAATGGAGTTGGTACAAGAGGAGTTTTATAGAGGCACCACCTAGGATTTAAATATTAAATACACAGACGGTTGTACTGGGTTTCTCATGCCTCACATCTCCCTATTTGACACAGGAACAGACTGACAAGTTTACAATCTAGCTGCCTACTACAGCTAGGAACAATGGCACTGAAAGGAGAGTTGAGAGACTTGGATTCTGATTTTATCTCTCCCCCTTGCAACTGACCCTGGATGGGCCCCTACATGCTATAGGGTCTGGGTCTTCCCATCTGAAAAGTGGCTCTAATTCAGCATCTATGTTATCTTCCTCATGGGGTTGAACAAGAGGTCGATGGGGTGGTACCGTGGAAAATATGAGGTGATGAATAAACATGAGATCAGGGCTCAGGCACTGATTAGTGTGCTAGAGCCTGAGGTCACTGTGACAATATCTCGCTGTGGGGAGGGGTCAAGCAACCTGCCTAAGGCTAGCAGAAAGAAGAACTGGAGCCTGTGCTGAGGCATGGGCAGCTCCAGGGCCTTGAGTGCCCAGCCCACTGCCTCTGAGGGGTGATGGTATACTGTAGGACACCATCCCCATGCTTTCAGGAGCCCCTGCCCTAGTGTCAGTCAGCCCCTCATTCAGATGCACCGACTGAAAACGACCTGCATCATCAGTCTCTTAACACGCCCATCTCCTTTCTACACCAGCAAGTCAGCCAATGCTTCCCTTCTTCCACTGTGTATGAAGACATATTAAGACAGCTTGGATAAGGAGATTATAATTTGTAATTAAATATTAACCTTTCTGACAGTATTAAAATTAAACCACTCAGAATTCCTCATCCCTAATCAGGTGGTTCCTGCCCGTAACTGTATCTTCCCTAATAGTCCTGCTAGTTTATGGCTCTTTCCAGAGTGCTAATTGTTTCAATCGCTGCCAACCTGATGAATTGTCTTAAAAATGCTATTTCAGTTGCAGCATGCTAATATGCTGTCCTTGCTTACTGCCTGTCAGGAAGGTCTGCTCTGGGCTTGGTTGAGGCAGAGCACAGCTATGGGCAGAGCCAGGGAGGCCTCGGAGCCTTTAGCCAGTTATTAGGCAGAAGGGGGCCGGGGATGTTGCCATGGCTGCCAGGCCCTCAGGGAGGAGGCAAAGGGGCAGTGAGGCCGGAAGCAGGACGGAAGGTGGCTAGGACTCTGCTGTTAGTGCAATTTTGGCTGACAGCAGCCTGAGTAATTTCTCAATGCCTCAGCTGGGGAGGCCTTCCACAGAAATTAGGCAAGGGCATCTGGGGTCACGGGCAACCTCAGGTGGTAAGCAGGGGTACCTTAGCTTCCACAGCAGAAGGCTGGTGGAAGAATGTCTGGCTTTAGTTGAAATGTTTCTGCAATCTCCAAGGATGGCTCTGACATCTCTCTCTGCAGGAAAACATTTCCATTCAGCCTAGAAAGTCAAACTAAAAAGGCCTTGAGGGCCCGAGTCTGAATAAATAGAGGGATAGTCTTCTCTTTCGGCGAGGTCCAAAAAGGCTCTGAAGTCATGGGGAAAAGGGTCTATGACCACCCCACAGCTTAGGGCCAAAGAAATGTTTAAAAGCTCATATACAATGGAGAGAAGCAATAGGGTTATCTTCTCATTCCAACTTGTTTTCTTCTATAGGGCCCAAGACTCTCTCTAGCATGGCCTTGATGTACTAGATAGTAATAATATCTTTCTAAACCTGTTTCCCTCTCTAGCCTGAGTTCCTCAGGGCAAGGAGTATGTCCTAAATGCTGAGTTATCAGGATCTATACAATACCTGGCCAGAGCAGATGCCTGAAAATGCATGGATGAATCTCACTGGGTTCTCCTAAATGCCCTAGCAGTCAGGCAGGGCAATGATTATTTTTACTGTTTCACAGATGAATAAACTGAGATACAAGGAGGTTGGATAACTTGCCCAAATTCCTGGAACAACCGGTGGCCAAGTTGGGGTCAGACTGAGGCCTGCTTTCTGGGCCAGGGTCCATCTTTTTGATTCACATTGCCAGATTCAGGGAGCCTAGAATTTTGGGGGCTAGCAGTAGTGGTGAGGTCTCCATGGCCTGCACATCAGACCGACATCCCAGCCCTTACCTTTTTGGCATCTTTGTGCATATATTTGGCTGTCTGCTTGGCCAGCTCTGTCTTTCCTAATAAGAAGGAAGGGAGAGGTGTTGGGTTAGGACTAAATGACTTATCTTCTGGAATGAAAGAATACTAGAAATGGATGGACATTGGAAATAATGTTTTACGGATGGGCTCATGGAGGGTTGGTGACTCTCCCAGTCACTGGAGGGAGAATTAAAGGTGGAGCTGGAATCAGAATCAAAGTATACACTGCATCTTGATTTTTCTGTGGATAGAGATTGAGACTATTTTTCTACAGCAGCATCCTAAGAATGGAAGGTGGACTTTTATAATCTAGAGCCAATTTGTCCTTTGAAGCCCAGTGCAAACCTTGCCTCTGACAGGAGCATTCTGATTCCTGGTCACTCCACTGAATCTCTTTAGACACTTACAGTCTTGCCATTCAGCCAGGCTCCAGAGCCAAAGGCCAAACTGAGGCTGGGGGGCAGTGGTGGGTGGGGGGAGGATAAAGACTACTTCTCCTTGGCCTCATAGCCTTTCTTTGTAACATAAAGAAGAAATGACAATACCAAGTGGTGACTCTGAAGGGCCTTTTGGTATGATGGCCAAACCTTCGGAACTCATTGCCTAGCAAAGGAAATCAAGTTCTACAGTATCATGGTGAGGTGGTGGTGACCTAATCTGGGGGAGTGCTAGGTCCTTGAAGATGCTAAGAGGGAATGAAGAGACAACAAATGCATGAAAACTTGCCATCAGGACAATGATGGGAGGAGGTGGTACAGGTTGGGGGGCTCTGTGAGGGTGGAGAGTGAAGATGTGAGAATACCTCAGATTATCCAGCCCAAGTGGCCAGAAAAATACCCAACCCATTTGACTAAAACCAATTTTGCGATGCACCCCACACTGTGTTGGCCACATCAAGGGCTTTCTTTAGCTTCCTAGAAGGTTATGCCCCAAGCTGTACTAAATAAGGTTGGTGTGCTGGGCAGTGGTGGTGGTTTAACTGTTCCCAAAGGGCAGCGTTGGGGATGCAGAGTGGCCAGACCAGGGCTATCAGACCCCAAAGGGCCAGGTGACTTAGGCCCTACAACACAGCTTCGAGTGAGAGGGACATAATTCCAGCTGTTCCTAACCTAATGTGACAGATGATCCTCTTGCTGGCTCTGTAATTTGGAGGTGGTGTTTTCAGAGCTGGAGTTGTACAGAAGTGGATTGTGTGACTCTGAGCCATAGCAGCTAGGGTTCCCCCAGCTCTCCTCCCCCACTTTCCAATCTGCTCTCAGTTACCTATTCCAGATGATCCCAAAAAGAGGAAGACCAGAGGGTGTTCTTCGTCGTACCAGCCATTCTCCTTCCTCCGGATCGCTAGGGCCAAACACACAAGATTGGGGGGGGGGCAGGGAGAGAGGCAGATAAATCAATGACACAAAAGGCAGGATAATTATCACTAAGTATACAATATGTTTTACTGCTCTGCGCCCACTCAAAGTCCTCACTACCATTAGTGCTGCCTAATCTGATTAGCTGGCAAGGCCCCTAGAGACACCTAATCAGGTTAGCATGGATTTGGAAAGCTGCCCAGAGCAGATTTCGGATAAAGTTTTCCAGGATGAGCACTCAGCGTTGCCAGGGAAACTGAAAGGCGGGTGGACGGTGAATGGAGGGGTAGGGGGCTGGTGAAGGAGAATTCGAGAGGAACTTTAGCTCTTAGATGGCTGGTTACCCATCTACTCACCACTCTTGAGAGACTGAGCGGGCCTCCTATGCAAATGGAAGAGACAGAAGCCCATGGCAGGCCCTGAGGGATCCGGGGTGTGAGCTCTGGACTCGTTCCCATTTGGGGAAACCAAGATCTAGTCTGCTGTCTGAAAGTATAGCCAAATGTACTTTCTGGAATCCAGTCAAGGGTAGTGTAGAGCTCAGGGCACAGACGGGTGAGCCACTCGGTTAACACTGCCATTAACCATGGCCTCCAGTGAGGAGCAGTGGCTGGGGAGTGAGACAGACATGTACTAGGTTCCCTAAGAGTTCAGCTCTGCTCGAGACAGACCTGACCGCTCCTCTTTAGGAGGAAGTATATAACCAAGGGCTGTGCATTCAAGGTGAGGAAATTAAGTGCCTAGCGACAGAGTGGGAGAATCGGGCTCAGAGGCATCACTCAAGTGGAAGAGCAGGGGGAGGAATGAGGCAGAACCACTAGAAGAAAAACCATTTATTGAACATGCTATCTGCTGCACACAACTGGAAAAACTGTCAACATTTATTACTCAAGACCCACACAAACACCCTGAGAGCAAAAGTCTTATTTTCAATTCTAGTCTACTAAACAGGAAACTGAGGCAAGAGATAAAGAGACTTGCCCCAGTCATACAACTAGTAGATTACTAGTTGAGAGTAGAATCTCTTCTCTCTCTAAACATTTCTTCTTTTTGCTCATATAGGGTTGCTTTAAACATGAATGGGAACATGGCAGTCAGAGGCAGGAAGGGGATAGAGCATTGTGTAATGTCAGGCTGGTCTGGTTCTCAAGTGTCAGGGGGAGATTAACAAAGGGATATATGCCAGAAGACAAGACCTGGAAAACAAGTCAACTGAGAAAGAGCTGATGGTCTTGGGGGCAAGTACTGGCCAGTCCTGAGGTACAAAGATCATAATGCTATACTGTGTGCTACGATCTATATGGCTGGGTTCCAGAGAAGTAGCTGCGGAGGTCAGGAAAGGCTTTCTGGAAGAAGTGGGACTGATAAGGGATTGTGGAGGCTGGGAAGGATCTGGAGGGCCAAAAGTGGCCAGCATGACACAACTGGGGAGACAGGAATGAACATGAGTAATTGTGGGTGGGGTCAGATTACGGTCTCAAATACCTGCCTTTGTGGCCTCTCTTACCTCAAACTCATATGCTGCTACCTGAAGATCTTTCCAGTTCTGGCCTCAGCAGAAACAGATGGAAGTGTAACCTCTTGGGAGACGTCCCCCGAGAATCCTGAGAGGGCCTTAAGAAAACACTCAAGTCCAGCCTCTCCCTTGGGCAAGGTTCCAGATCATCTCTACACTGGCTGACCCAGTCCTATGGAAGGCTTGGCTCTCAGAGGAACCCACCAGCTTCACAGGTACCTGAAGGCTGGGGATGATGAGGGGTAGTCCATCCCTGGCTGAGATGGGAGTCCCCAGTGCCCCCTGAGAGAAACAAGACCTTGTGCATGGCGTTTTTGGGGAGGCAGAGATATAAATGGCAAAGGCTAGACTTCTGTGGACACGATGTGTAGGTGTGTGTTGAGGGAGGGGTGAGAGAGGGGCATCTGAAAGGAGTCATATTCTTCCAAAAGTTGGGTGAACTGAGAATGTAGGTTGGAAAGAAGCTGAGCATGAACTGAGTTCAGGCTTCATGGGGTATCTGGGGGAGGCAGAAGTGGCCAGGCATCACCCAGAGAGGTGGCCTGGGGGAAGTGTATTTCCCCAGGTGTCATGTACCTGAGGTTCTGATCTTGATCTCTCTTTCAGAAAAGCTTCCCAGCTACTGTGAGCTACATACTGCTGGGCTACGCAGTTCAAAAACACCATGGAGAAGGAGGAATTGGATTATGCCTGCGGCCATCTTTCCCCCTTCTTTTCTAATAATGCACCTGGGAGAGAGCCCTTTATAATGCCAGGCAGACTCCACTGCACAGCTGTCCCTGGCCAATTCTGCCAGACCCGGGGCACGAGTCTGGGGTGGGTTTGATCTGGCCCCCTGTGAAACAGGCGAAATGCCAACCATTAAACAATTATAACTCTGGATATTTCTAATAATATCTGAAGAGAAAAACGACCAAGCAGATGGAGTCCGACAGAATGAAAAATGGAAGCAGCTAGGAAAGACTGAGGAAGGCGGGCCCCCAGGGTGTGTGGCTGGCAGGGTGGCTGATGACCATGGCTGGGAGCCCTGAGGGTTCTGTCAGGCTGGGGCAGAGACTCTGAAGGGCTGCTGGAGACGTGGCCATAGGTGCCGATGTTCTTACCGTGGACCAGCAAATGCAACAACTTCTTCTGCTAGTACTTTTCAGTCTATCAAAAACTTCCATAGACATAACTTCATTTGAGCCTCATTATGAATCTACAAAGCAGGCAGGGCAGGGAATTTTATCCCCCACTTTTATTAAGTTTACTTTTTAGTAATCTCAACACCCAACGTAGGGCTCGAACTCACGATGCTGAGATCAAGAGCTGTGTGCTCTTCCGATTGAGCCAGCCAGGTGTTCCTTGATTCCCTTCTTATAGATGAGGAAATATGTGCAGAGAAGTTAGATAACCTGCTCAGGGTTATACAGGTAAATAAATGAAGGCCCTGGGCTTTACCCACAACTCTGGCTAACTCTCGAGCCTGAACTCATGCTTCAGGAGTTTAAAGAAAGGAGTCAGCCTTCCTGGCCACAGCACCTCCTCATACCCTAGCCTCAGCCAGAAAACTTGTCTTTCTGTAGCCTTTCTGTCTAGCTCATTCAGCCTTTGATACATGGCCTCAGGAGCCCCTGTCCTCCAACTGTTTCCTGACCACAACTTTCTGGGTTCAAGATGGTACCAGGGTTCCCTGAGCAGGCAGCTCAGCCCCTTCCTTGGCCCGTCCCATCTCTGCAAGCTTGCACAGGCCTGGCTGCCTCTCCACAGACTGGGTCAGCACCAGTGCCTCCTTTCTGTGTTCTTTCCCTTAGGAGAATGCCTTCTCCTGGCTGTGCCTACCACTACTGGACCATCTTCAAACTCACAGGCAGCGAACTTCTTGATTAACTCCACGACCCCACCTCTACTCCATTAACTCCCGGGATCTGGGAGTTGAGCATCTGCTCAGTAGGTTGAGCATCTGCCTTTAGCTTGGGTCTTGATCTCAGGGTCTTGGGATGGAACCCCAATGTCAGATTCCCTGCTCAGTGGGGGTCTGTCCCTCCCCCTGGCTTGTGCTCTCTCTCTCTCAAATTGAATGAATAAAATCTTAAAATAAAAATAAAAACAAAACCTCCTGGGGTCTTTATTCTCTGGCCCACGTCACCTACAGGGTGTTACAGTAGACAGAGTAGGAGTTACAGGATCGAGTGTAGAGTCCTAGCTCTGCCACCTTCCAGCTGAGTGGCTTTGAATAAAATACGGATTCCTGTAGAGCCTTGGTTTCTTCAGTTTTAAAATAGGAATAGTCAGATACACGCCAAGCCCCACACATGTAGATGAAATGAGTCCAGGGTTATAAGGGCACTCTGCACAAGCAGGATAATCAGAAAAGTACAAACCACAGTAGTCCCAGTAGCAGTGGCAGCTGTAGTGGTATGGGACAGATATCTCTTTCATCCTCGTGCTAGTCCTGAGCAGTAGGTACTAGCTCCATTTTACATAGAAGACTGGGGCTCAGTGACGGGCAGTGCAAGGGGTTTCATCCACCTGTGCCTTTGTGTCCTCGAGGAGGGTGTGCCCAGGTGTGCCCATAGTGTGTAGTCTATGGCAGCAGGCGCTAGGAGCTCCATTTCCTGAGGAACTCTTGGGACCAGCCCAGAGGTGGTTTAATGCTCGATGATTGAATCAATTAATTGTTGGTTTTTCTGGGATCACAAGGAGGAAACAACAAATACTTCGATTTCCATATTACAGAGAAGAAAAGTGAGACCTGGATCTGAGTCTCTCTCTCTCTCTTTTTTTTTTTTTTAAGATTTTATTTATTTGACAGAGATCACAAGTAGGCAGGGAGGCAGGCAGAGAGAGAGAGGAGGAAGCAGGCTCCCTGCTGAGCAGAGAGCCCGATGTGGGGCTCGATCCCAGGACCCTGGAACCATGACCTGAGCTGAAGGCAGAGGCTTTAACCCACTGAGCCACCCAGGCGCCCCTGGATGAGTCTCTTAATGCTTCCAGTGGTCACTATGACCCATGGTGAAGAAGGCTTCCTCTCTCTTCTTAACCCCTCTCTAGGGAGCCTTCTCCATCTGAGCCAGGTGCTGTGCTAATGTAAGGTCTGTGCCATTTAAGTGAGCGCTGTTGTGCAAACTGTGGCTTCCAAATGGGATGGGAGCCCCGGGAGAGGTGTGGGAAGAGCCATTCGTGTCCGACTGACATACGTGCCAGGACGATGAGGGGGCACTGCCAGGCAGTGTGGGCATGATGGGACATTCCAGACAGAAAGACCCGCCATGTGCAAAACCAAAGCAAGAGGAGACACGCCTCCTCCTTCTCCCATCCAGGCCATTACCTCCATCCAGCTCCAGGTTCTGAGGCTATCTGTGTGGGCTGACTCCTTCTTGAGAAGTTCTAGTGATCTAGTGTGGGAGGTGTTTTTTAACCTAACCTGGAACATGTCTGTACCATGCTTATGGCACCTCAGGGGAACCAGTCCTTCAGAGGAATTCTTGTGGATGAGTCACCTGAACATCTTTAGCAATCTCCTGTCTATAGCTTGTAGGTTCGGGGAGCACAGCTCAAGAAGTGCTTGCTGGCAAAATGGGTACGGACTGGAGCCTCAGGTTGGGAGGATGAGAGAAGAGTTCTCTTCTTAGTCTCTAAGGATTAGTGCTCCTGAAGGCTTACTATTGCTACTGAGTGGTTAACATGATTAACATAAAAAATGCAAATAGCTTTTGCTGAACAACCCCCACCCCAGGTGTGTGTGTGTGTGTGTGTGTGTGCGCGTGCACTTCGTAGGAATCATTGGAAGGAAGACTGCCACCCTTCCAGAAAGAGGCTGGGATGAGAATCTGTCGAAGAGAGGCTGAATGTCAAGATGGGCTCAGGCTTCATTCACTTGAGTTCAGCAATTTTTTACAGACCTGTGTGCCTAACCCCAGGGAAATGCTGAAAGAAGGTAGTTCCTGACCTTTGGAGAGAGACATTCAAAAAGATGTCCTGTGGTAGGTACAGTGATAAAAGGTGTCCACGGGAAGCCCCAAGAACGGGCCCTGTGTCCTGGAGGAGGGCTAAGAAAGGCTTTCTGGAAAAGGCCTGGGTCCTGAGTTTCTCGACAGGCCAGGGAAGCACCATGGTGGTCTGGACAATGAGAATATCTGAAGTGGTACGAGGTGGAATGGGACTGCACGCAGTTTTCTAAATTAATCACAACCACGTCATGACTCAGGAATGACCTGGACTTATTTCTCAGCTCAGAAATCGGACTCTAAGGGGGTTGGTCCAGAAAGGTGCAGGGCTTGGGCAATTAAACAGTTTTAGACGGTCAAAAAGGGAAGCAAAGCACAAGATAGCCCACTGTGTGCCACATGGCTGATGCTGAGATTCTGAATTCAGGCTAGAGCCGGGTACGAAGATCAGTTGTGATGGCAGAGCTTTTCTCAGGGAATTCATGGGCTTCAGAGTCAAGTGGGAGCAGGTGCAATGGGTGTTGGTGATAAGCCCCTGGTTGGAGGGAGCGTCAGGGAAGCTTCCAGGTGGGCAGGCTAACCCAAAGTAGGACTGGGGAATGGCCTATCCACAAGGGTCAAAGGTCAAGTAGTGTGCGTGTTGTTGTTAACTATTTCAATACACTCGTGTTCCTAGTATGCTTGTGAGCTACTAAAGGGCAGGTTTACAGCTGCTCCTCTTTCCTCAGAGCAAAGAGATGGACAAGGGGCCCAACCAAATTACTTCAGTGAACTACACTACACATCTATTTCAAGCAGAGTGTTGGAAAAACTGGAAAAACAAAATGATTAGGTCATGGTCTCTGCTCTTGGGAGTCTACAATCTATTGCTCCTGAACTGAGTTAGGTTAAGTAAAAACCAGCTAGAGTGTGGGAGATGGGCAGGGCAGGGGTGCAGTTGGGAAAGGACCAGAAAAAATGGAATTCCAAGCAGAGGGCAGCAGGGTAGCATCAAACACAAGCAAGTCAACACAGCATGTCCACAGTGGGAGCCGCCAGGTGTACAGTCGCTCAGGGAAGGGGGATGGGGTGGCAGCAACAGGGGTGGGCCTTGTATACTGGGCCATGGCAGCAAGAGCCACTCAAAGATTTTGAACAGGGCAATTTTCATATTTTACAAAGCTCACTCCAGTTGGGGAGGAGGTGTGATTACAGGGGAAGGAAAGGAGGCAGGGAGACCAGGGAGGAGGCCACTACATGGTTCAAATGGGAGATTCTGAGGTCCTGAGCAAGGGCAGTGGTATTAGAAAAGGAGGGGAGAGGCCAAGTTTGAGACCCATTTAAGAGGCAGAATGCTAGGACCTAATATGTGATGGGCTATAAGGGGTGAGGGAGAGGGAGAAGCTAAGGAATTGTCTATGTTTTTATTCAGGAGACCAGTGAATGGCAATGCCTTTACTGAGACAGAGGAGAGGTGGGCCCATTGGAGAAGGGGGTGGAGTCTAGCCCTGCATGTGCTAATGAGACAGCTAGTTGCTTTTCTGAGGAGAATGGTGGGCACAGAGGCTCTGAGCTCCCAGGAGGTTGGCCCAATGGGCTAGGCATCCTCCCCCTCCCATGCCTAAGAGTAACTGTGGATTCTGGAAGGACTGACTCACTTTCAGTGCCAAGGCTCTGGCCTGTGGTATGTAGGCTAGGCTTGCTTTGGCTCCAGTGACCCTAGAAGACCAGAGAGGCCATGGAGGCCTAAGCTAAGGGGTTGGTACTTTATCTCCTCCATTTGTAAGGCGGTAACTGCGCGCCAGCCTTGCTAGAAGCCCTGCAGCTGGGGATCACACTGATAAATTCACTGTATTACTTTGCACAAATCAATATCCCAGCACTTACCAGGGGTTGATGTGACCGAAATTGGTTTCAGCCAATTCGTGTGGGTAATAAATGGCCATTTATCAAATCAATTCATTCTGCGGCACTTCTCTGGCTGCCCATCCTCATGGTACCCCTGGGGTGCCAGGTTCCACCCAGCCAGTCCCTAGCACATAGCTGATGCTGCCTAGAGGATCTAGAGAGACCTGGCCTACCCCTGTGGATCCGCCTCTCTCTCCTGCACCTGCTTTAGTCTGGAGACCTTGGGCCACTGGCTGCTGCTTGCCCACCACAGATTCTGACCCAGAGAGTACCTCATGCTTCACCTGGTAAGGGAATATTACCTGATCACCATCAGTGTGATCACCAGCCACAGGCCTCTCAGTTGGTGGGCATACAGTTACTACCATACAAATGGAGGAGAGATGCCAACCCCACAGCTCAGACCTGTTTGTCTTTTCTAGGGTCACTGAGAGAGCAGGGTCAACCTACCTAATACAGGACAAGGCGTAGGGCCTTCCTGATCTGAGGCAGAGTTTGGGTAACAAAATGGAGCTCTGGGTAGAGGGAAGCTCTCAGGGCAGACATTCCGACAGCCCCTCGGAGGTGGGCAGCTGGATCATTTACTCCTGCTCTGGGCCAATGACAAAGACAAGATGGGTGGTACTTCAGAGGTCAGTGTAAGATCAGAGGAAGAGGCCAGCCTGGGGCTGGGACTATGGATCAGTCCTGGCGTGAAGGAAACAACTGTGGGCCTGATCTAAAGAACATGCCCAACCCTGGATGATAAACATCCTGAGGACAGAAACTAGAAAGAGCACGTGCTATATTGTGAGACAGTCATGTACTTGGTTCCCCAGCTAACAGCTGGGGAAACTGACGCTCAGAGAGGCCGAGTGAGTAGCCCGAGTTGCATGGCTGATAAGTGGCAGAGCTGCTATTGGACCCAGTTTGGTCTAATGCTCTCCATTCAACGTCTTCCTCTCCTCTCCCTCCAACTTCTGGGAGCTTTACATCTCATGGGCTTGAGGAGCCAGGGAGAGGCAGGAGGTCACAGACACAGCCTGCTGGTAAAGGACCGTGTAAGAAGCAGAGGGAAGACATTACGATGGCAGTGGCCGTGCTGGCCCCTGTGGACAGGAAACTCCAACAGGAGATGCTTTCTGAGCTCTCTGCCCAGGTAATCTCTCTCCCATGAGCAACTCCTCTCTTCAAACCCCCAAGGGCTCCCAGGGTCTCTTCTCCCTCCACCTCAGCCACAGCCTTGGCAAAGAAGTAGGGGGTTGCCATCTGCCAGGTGGAGGCTGAGAGTGGATGTATCCAGACACAAAAGGGCAGCCTGGTGTGGTTTGGGTAGTGTACTGGGGCCTGTGTGTTCAGAAAAGCTTTCTCAGCTCCTATGTGTGGCTGCAGACAGCCTTCTGACCTCTAGCTGGTGAGGCAGCTCTAGTCCGTGGGCTCCTTTTATCTGCTGCTCAGGTCAGGCCCCTGATGAAGGGTTCATGACCACTGCATGAGTCTCACTGATGTTTGAGGAGGATGGAGATCAGGCTGGGCTTGCTGTGTCGCAGGGGTGGCTGCCTTCATTTTTCAATTACTACTCTAATTGGTGTCCTAGGGCTGAAATGCCGCTCCAGAATGTCCCAGAGGAGCACCACAGTACAGTCTGATGTCTTCTTTTATCAGTGAGCCTCTATTAGGTGCTGTCTTTGGCAGTACCGGACCGCATCTGGTGGAACCAAATACTTGGAGAGAAGGGGTAAGCAACACAAATGGTACCAAGACACTGTAGGGCAGAAGTTTTTTTTTTTTTTTTTAAGATTTTACTTATTTATTTGACAGACAGAAATCACAAGTAGGCAGAAAGGCAGGCACAGAGAGAGGGGGAGGCAGGCTCTCTGCCAAGCAGAGAGCCCCATGCGGGGCTCGATCCCAGAACCCTGGGATCTTGACCTGAGCCGCAGGCAGAGGCTTTAACCCACTGAGCCACCCAGGCACCCCAGGGCAGAAGTTTTTAAACTTGAGCTGAGCATCAGAATCACCTGTTATAGGTGTTATAACAGGGCCTGTTATAACACAGACTGCTGGGCTCTACCCCACAGTTTCTGATTCCACAGGTCTGGATGAGACCTGACATCTGTAATTCCAATGAGGTCCCAGAGGACACTAATGTTGCTGAGACCATTTATTTGAGAAACAATGCCTTGGGGATATCTTGTTTAAGCTGGACACAGGTTACTCTGCCCTTGCCTCATTTGAGGTCACCTTTAGAAAGTCATGCACCTGAGTCACAGACTAGAGGTGAGGCCACCACCTTGAGCAGCACCCTAGTTTTATATTCTTTCTAATGGGGTCTGCATGGGCAGGAAGAAAATTAGAGTAGGGGTTATACCAGAGAGCAATCTGGCTCCTAGTATGGGACATAAGAGCTTCTAGGGTTGAGAAGAAGGCACTTACGACTTTTTCAGGGTGTTTTTCCTAAAGTCAAGCCAGCTGCTGACAAACTATACTGAGGAGAGGCAGAATTCCAGGCTGGGAGACAAAAGACAGAAGTTCTAGTTCTGGCTGAGTTGCAACATTACAAGTGATGGATAAGCTCCTGTTCTCTGGGTCTCAGTCTGCCCACCTGAAAAGTGGGGGTTGGGGACAGTGGACCAGATGAAGATCAGAGTTAGAGCACAAGAAAGCAGCCTTGAGCAATTATTATAAGTGCTCTATATCTCAGCTTCCTCCTCTGCAATGTGGGGATTTGGGGCACCTGGGTGGATCAGCTGGTCTGCCTGGCTCAGATCATAATCTCAGAGTCTTGGGCTCGAGCCCCGTGTTGGGCTCCTGCTCAGTGGGGAGTCTGCTTCTCCCTCTCCCTCTGCCCCCAACTCATGCTCTCTCTTCTAAATAAATAAGTAAATAAATAAATAACTTAAAACAAAAGCGGGGGGGGGGGGGTTTAATGGTACCAACCTCATGGGGTTGCTGTAAGGATTAAATGAAAATGTATGTGCCAAGCTTAACCCAATGCCTGGCACACAGGAAGTACAATGAATGTTAAGTTGTAACAGCCCCCTCCGCATGGTATGGTGACAGCATACACCTCACTGCAGCAGACCACGAGCCACCCACCCTTTTGTGGTGCTGGCTGGCCCCCTGCTACTCACCAGCACCCACTGTGGCGATGGCACTCTCCTGGCCAATGATGTGCTCCTTCAGCCGCTGCTCCAGGGGAAAGCGGCGCCGCTCCTCAGCCTCACGCTTCCGTTGCTTCTCCTGATACTGTGGGGAGAAAGGGAAGCTGGCTCAGGGGTGCCAGGCCTGGCAGATCGTTTCATTCCACACTATAACCCAGGGGCAAAGAACACAGGTCTGGGGCTCCAGGGGTCCGGATGCACACACAGGCTCCTGGCCACTGGAGGCTGCCCCAGTCCTTCTCACTGTCCCCTTATCCAAGTCCTCACCTCAGGTGGCCACGGCTCAAGAGTCCTGGCTCACCCTGCTAATAAAATAAAGTACTGCAAGTAGATTAACCCTTGACTCTGGAGTCTGACAAAAGGCCTGGGTTTGAATCCCAGCTTTATCACTTACAAGATGTGCTAATTATCTGGAGCAAGTTACTGCCCCTCAGTTTTCTCAATTGTAAACTAGGGATTAAATATGATGATATGCACAATGAGCCGGCATGCGGTGTAAATGCTTAACGGAGGTTCTTTCCTTTCACTTACCCTCTTGAAAATCGTTTTGGTTTTTACTCTCTCTCTCTCTCTCTCTCTCTTTAAACATTAAATTCTATGCCCAATGTGGGGCTGGAACTCATGACCCCAAGATCAAGAGTCACACACTCTGCCGACTAAGCCAGCCAGGTGCCCCCAAAATCTTTTTGGCTTTTAAACCAGAGCTATGAACACCCTCCACTTCAATGATATTGGATTTCAATTAAACACAATTAGTTGGCAATTGCCATGTGTCTGGCCCTGTGCATGCCATGATGGAAATGGTAGGTTGGGGAGAAGGAGGAAGACTGGGACCTAGGGGGCTCTAGCTGCTGCTGAGTGTCTGGTGTGTGTCTCGCCCTTGGCTTGTTGGTCCACTTTAGAAAAGGCAGAAAGAAGGAGGCCTGGGCATGATCACACTATAAGGGAAGAGAGGAGAGCCAGGTCTGCCCTCAGGGAGCTCTAAGTTGGACAGGAAGGTGAGGCGGGGCTTGTACACAAATACTTCTTAGGAAGGATCAGCCATTTTCCTCCAAAGTATGCATGCCTATTTCTAGCTTGTACCTATCACTAAAAAACAAACAAACAAACAAACAAAAAAACAAATAAAAACCTCCCACTATTGAAAACAAATTTGCTGGGGCACCTAAGTGGCTCAGTCAATTAAGTGTTTGACTCTTGACTTCAGCTCAGGTCTAATCTCAAAGTCCTGAGTTCAAGCCTCACACTGGACTCCATGTTAGTGTGGAGCTTGCTTAAAAACAAAAACCAAGTTTGTTCCATGTTTGTGCATCTGTCCTCTAAATTGATTATGAGTTGCCTGAGGGCAGGCACTGTCTTCTACTCACTGCTCAAGTCCTGGCACAGTAAAAGGCAGCTGGTGAGTGTCTGCAAAATAAATTTGGTGACAGATAAGAAGAGGAGAGAATTAACAGCTAACCTGGGTGGCACAGGAGTCCAGAGAAGGGAAAGATACGCACAGCCTGGAACACTGTGGGGAGGCTTCTGGGTGACTGGAGGCTTGAAGAAGTTGGACTACTGGGTTAGGCTGGAGACACGGGACTGTCTGGAGGCCAGGCAGGGTGCGTAGGTATGCAGGTCAGATCAGAAAGTGCTCATGGAACCAGGCAGATGGGGGAAGGAAGCAGGCCTTGGAATGGGACAGAAAGATCTGGATCTTCAAGAGGCTCCTTTCCCCTAAGACCCGTAACACTGACAGCTTTCTAGAAAGAGAGCTGCCAAGGTAAGGCCCTGTCACAAAAGTTGTGGCTGCAGATTGCTCTTGCAGGCAGAGTGGATGAAAAATACCTGCTGCTTGGGCAGTGTTTTCCTGTTACGGTAGTGACCTTGACAGAAGTTAAAAAAAATAAATAGCAAACAATCCAATTTTGGTTGGTGCTATCAGTCTGTAACTGAAAGCTCCCATCAGTCCTGGGTTTCATATGGAGCAATAATTCGGCGCCAATCCCAGTGGAGCGACGCTTGCCGGTTGGAATCCGGAGTGTCACTGCGCAGCTCCCTCAGGCACCACATACATCACCTGGCTCTGACGACTCTGCCATATATCTGCCTCCTCCTCCTCCCTGCCCACCCAGCCCCTCTCAGCACTTGGGTCCACTGGGCTGGGAGGCTCTGATGGAGAGACGCACACACACTGCCTGGTCCCGCACTGGCTAGCGGCCGGGCTGGCTTGGAGGCAGGCAGGCCATGAAATCAGCTTGAAGCAATGGAAGCTGACTGCCGAGGGCTTGCTGGGTCTGCTTCCTTACCTGCCCTCAGGATGGTCTCAGAGTCTTCCTGCCTCTGGGCCTTTGCTCATACTGCTCCCTCACCACAGAAGTCTCCTCTGTTCCCATCAACCTCTAAGTGCCCTGGTGATCTCAACTTGAATACCACATTGTCTAAATAGCCTGGCGTAAGGCTTCATGCCTGGCACCTCCAGAGTACATGTTTAACTGCCTGTTTGTTCCTCCCTACTCAGCCATGAGATCCTCGGTGACAACGGCCACGTCTTACTCAGCTCCATGGCTCTCTCACATAGCACAGGGCCTGGCTCCCAGAAGGCATCAGTGTGCGCTGCCAACTGAATGAGGTTAAGTCCCAGCTGTGGAACAGCTTGCTGAGCCAGGCGCTGCACTTCACGTACAGTGTCTCCTTCAGTCCTCACAGCTGTCCCTATCGGAAGCTTGGCTCCTCTTTTGGCTCACAGCGGGGCATGTTGTATGGGAGAAATAGGAGGCTTTGCTCCGGAGAGACCGGAATTCAAACCTCACCTCTTCACTCACTGGCAAGCTGACCTTGGGGAAGTTAACTGGCCTCCCGGAATTTTCGTTTCATCATGTCTAAAACGGAGACAGTAACTCACACCACCTTGCAGGGTCCTGGTGGGATGCTGGTGAGGATTGGGTGAGATAATCTACACAAAGAACGTGGCAGAGACTCTGGCACAGAGCAAATGTACAGACAGGAGTGTTGGTGGAGGGACACAAGTGCAGAGCACAGTAGCTGGCCCTGGACAGGCTTCTGGTAAATGTTACTTCTCTTCTCCTTCACTGCATGTTGGTAACTACCTAACCCAGTGCTTTTTTGGGGGATGAGGTGGGGGCATTGGAACCCTTTTAACTAACTTATGCTGTATGGGCTCCACAGATGAAGAACTGCTCTGGCTCAATTAGAATCTAGGAGCCTAGTCCACTTAGAGCCCCCATTGCCCCAGAAATGGCTCCTTCCTCAAGAAGCCTAGGTCTGAGGGTACCATCTCCATACAAACTGGGTTCTGGGGATACCTCAACTGTGCAAGGCAGCTCATCTATGCCTGTCAGTTTTCCTTACTGTGGTAGAGAATTCTGCCTCTGGGTGCTTTCCATGCATTCATCTGTAGGGCCTCTTAGAACATATCTTTTTCCTTTGTCACAGGCAAACATGACTTCTAGCCACTCTGTTGGTTTGGGTGTAGATATTGTAGTCTCCCTAAGTCTTCTCCAGGGAAACATTTTTATCTTTTATAACTCTTCGGTGTCATGATTTTAGGTGGTTTTAATATTCTTGTTATTTTCTTGGCCAAGGAGAAATGGTCCTTGACTTCTATGGGGGTGAATACGGGGGAAAGGTTATACCGTGATCTGGCTGGTTTCTTTTGTTTTTTCTTTTTCCTTTTTTTCTTTTCTAAGATTTTATTTATTTATTTGAGAGAGAGAGAGAAGTGTCATGAGCAGGGGGCAAGGGTGGAGGGAAAAGCAGACTCTCTGTTGAGCAGGGAGCCCAATTCAGGACTTGATCCCAAGACCCTGGGATCATGACCTGAGCTCAAGGCAGACACTTAACTGACTGAGTCACCTAGGTGCCCTCTTTTCTTTCTTTTTTTTTTTTTAAATTTAAAGATTTATTTTCTTATTCTAGGTGGGGATGGGGAGCGCATGAGCAGGGAGAGGGGCAGAGGGAGAGGGGAAGCAGACTCCCTGCTGAGCATGGAGCATGAACCAGCCCCATCCTGAGGCCTCGAGATCCTGACCTGAGCTGAAATCAAGAGTTGGATGCCCAACAAACTACCCAGGCATCCCTACCTTGTTTCTTAGGAGGTTTCTAGATGGTCCTGGGAAAGATCCAACCTGTGGCCTAAATCTAGGCACATCCTGATTCTTTCCAACCTGGAACCCTAAATATCTATTAAGAAAACTTCTGAACATGGATCAGACTTTTTGATTAAAAATGAATAGGATGCTGGAATTAAGCCAGGTTAAAGTTTCCTGCTTTATGGTCTTTTCCTAGTGCCCAGCACAGAGTCTGTATTTTAAAAAAATGTGTTGAGGAGCGCCTGGGTGGCTCAGTGGGTTAAGCCTCTGCCTTCAGCTCAGGTCATGATCTCAGGGTCCTGGGATCGAGCCCCACATCTAGCTCTCTGCTCAGCAGGGAGCTTGCTTCCCCCTCTCTTTCTACCTGCCTCTCTGCCTACTTGTGATCTCTGTCAAATAAATAAATAAAAATCTTTACCAAAAAAACGTGTTGAATGAACCTCTTCTTAAGGCATTAGCTAGGAGCCCTGGCTTGTGAAAAATTAGCTTGTGAAAAACCAGCTAGTGGAAGAACCAAGGAAAGGAAAATACTTGGTGTATATATATTCTATGTGGGAGAGGAGAGAAAGATGGGAGAAGGCACTTGGTAAGGGTTCCATAAATGTAGGCTACTACTGTTCCTGGCTTTTTGAGGAAGCCTACAGAGACTAAGTCAAGGCCCTATTTTGACAGGGTTCCAAGGAGAAAAAGATAGGGCAGGTGACTCAGCCTGTAGAAGCAGAGGGTACTGGGCTGAGAAGCACTCGGAAGAAGCCACCCAGGAGAGCAGGAGTGGGGGAGTGAGCATCTTAATAAAAGCCACATGCAATTAGCTTCAGAAGCCCTCACCTGGAGCTGGCAGCAACCAGCTCCCCATGCTGCATCTTGGCTGGATAATCATGGCCACTGGTTTCCATCATTCTTGATTTAATATGGCACCCCTCCTGGCTGTGAGTGCATTTACAGGAAAGGGCTGGGAGGCTGGGGTGAAGCCTAGCTAGGCTCTCTCAGAGGTGGGTGGCTGGGATGAGTGGTTCTTTGGGGAGGGTTAGAGAGGGAAGGGGTATGTCAGGCAATCCTATTATTGAGTATTCCTCAGGGAACAGGACTGACAATGAACCTGGCCGTGTGTTCACCAAAAGGGCAGCTGAGGCAGTGGTGGGAGTGGTGAGTAGGCAGAATGAGACCCTGGGTAGGAATGTGGTAGGAATGGAGGAGGGAAGAGAAGAAAGGCCAAGCTACAATTTGCCTCTCATGGGAGGTCAGGGCCACAGAGCCTACTGGCTGCTCTCAGATACACTCAGATATGCCCCATCCTCCTGACTCTAACCTCAACTCACATCACCAGGCTTCTGTCATGCACTGAAGCTAGAATGACAGAGAGGACTGGGTAGGAAAATCACCAAAGGGACAGGGAGCAATAGATGAGACTGGGGTCAGGGGATGATGGGAAGAAACACTGAGTGGGGGGGATGATGGTAAGAGCAGCCCAGGAGGTCCAATAAAGAAGCCTGTGGGATGAGAGTGGCATCCAAGGGACTTGAAAATCTCCTGAACTAGCTCATAAAGCACACATCCCTGGAGAGGAAGTCAGGAACAGGGCAGGTGTCAGTTCTATCACACTTGGTGACTGTTATGTTGGCACCCCAGATTCCATTCTCCTCTCCTCTCTTGCAGTCCCATCCTCCTTGCTACCAGAGTGATTTTTTTTTTTTTTAAAGATTTTATTTATTTATTTATTTGACAGAGAGAGAGAGAGAGAGAGAGAGAGAGGAGAGAACAAGCAGGTAGAGAGGCAGGCAGAGGCAGAGAGAGAAGCAGGCTCCCCACTGAGCAAGGAGCCCGATGTGGGGCTCGATCCCAGGACTCTGAGATCATGACCTGAGCCGAAGGCAGCGGCCCAACCCACTGAGCCACCCAGGCGCCCCAGAGTGATGTTTTAATATGTAAATCAGATCATGTCACTATGCAAATAGCCAGGCTGATCCAAAGACTGGTGAGAGAAGGTTAAGAGGGGGCAAGGACTGGCTCAAGTGAGAAAATGAGTTTTGTTCTCAGTGGCATGGGATGTTTATAATCCTACAACTGGTGACATTAACTTTGATCACTTGGTTAAGGTGGTCTGTGCCAGGTTTCTCCACTATCCTTTCCCAGTTTGTAATTAATAAGTATCCTGAGGGATGAAGAACTGAGTCTATGTAAATAATCCTCTTACTCCTCAAACTCCCATTCACTAGTTTTAGCATCACTGCGGAGTCTCACCTGATGGGGACCAGCTGTTCTAATCCCCATGGCCCTAAGAAGTTCGGAGTATCTCCTCTGTACAGAGATGAGGTAAATTAAAACACAGTTCCTCTAGTAGCAAGTAACAGAGACAGAATGCTAACCCTTGCGGTCTGGCTTCAGAACTTTGTACTTGCCACCTTGCAGGTAAGAAAAGACCTGTTCCCTGCCTCAGGGAATTTAGGGTCTGTTTAGGGAGATCAGAGTTAAAACACAAATCTCCTATTCCTACTTTTAGCATGGGGCTACCTAATGATTTTGCTAAAAATAAACACCAGAAATGCATAACCTGAATTTAATCATAAGGAAACATTAGACAAATCCAAATTGAGGGACATTTTACAAAATAACCTGCTTGTACTCATTAAATGTCAAGGTCATGAAAGACAAGAAAAAACTGAGGAACCATTCTAGATTAAAGGAGACTACTAAAGAGACATGAAACTAAATCCAACTTGGGATCCAGAATTCTCTTTCCTTGTAAAGATAATCATTGGGACAACTGGTGAAATGTGAATAACATCTACAAATTAGTTAATATCAATATTAATGTTCTGCTTCTGACAACTGTATCAAGGTAAGAAAATGTCCTTGTTTTTTTTACGAAACACAACTATTTAGGGGTAGAGGAGCATCATGTGTATAACTTACTTTTAAATAGTTCAGAAAAAATTATGCATATCTCTATAATATTTATATACATCATAAAGCAAAATGAAAAATGTTAACAGGTAATGTGGGTGAAGGGTTTACAGAATTCACTGCACTATTTGTGAAATTATGTAAAAATAAAATATATCAAGATAATTCTTCTCCTTGGGGGATGGGTAGTGACTGGAAGAAGTATAAGGTGGGTTTCTGAGTGAATGGTGTATTTCTTGATCAGATGTATTTAGTTTGTGAAAATTCAGTGAGCTCTATACTTGTGATATGTACATC
This sequence comes from Lutra lutra, assembly GCF_902655055.1. Classification (NCBI taxonomy): domain Eukaryota; kingdom Metazoa; phylum Chordata; class Mammalia; order Carnivora; family Mustelidae; genus Lutra; species Lutra lutra. The sequence goes on along the minus strand of NC_062287.1, from coordinate 57,675,181 downwards.
TTATAAGAGTACATGTCAACAAAAAGTTTTCAAAAAGTTAAAAACAAAAGAGAGAGCAAAAGCTTGTCCCCATAAAGCACCTAAGTCTGTGTCTGGCCGACAGTAAGCCTACAGTGAAGGTCAGATGGTATCGCCACCCCTGCAGCGCCAAACACAGGGCTAGGTGTGCTCATGTTGGCACCTGAGACGCGGCAGGGAGCAGGCTGGGCAAAATGGGGAAGAGGCATCACTTCACCCTAAGACAGGAGTAAGAGAACCCCCTTATCCTCCTGTGTACCTTACCCCTTCTCTCCTAGAGGGCTTTCCACAGCTCTGATGGAGGCACCCAGCCTTATAGCCCAGAATGCAGGCCCAGGGGAGCACTGCATCCCCAGCTACCCCTGAAGCAAATGAAAAAATGTAGATATAGGAAATGTGCTTGTGATTCTGTCACTGGGATATGCAAATAAAATATATATGATAGGCCTATCTGCCTAATATTCCTGCCAATTCATTCTCTGGGTGTGATTAAAATGAGCAATAAATTCCTCGTGAGTCTCGGTGGAATGAGGATCTGGGAGTGGAGATGCAGGCTGGCACCAGCACGTCCCCCTCAGCTGAATATTCATCATGGAATAGCTCCCCATATTTTTGTTTTATCTGCCATCATGTGCACAGAGATATATTTCTACCTCTCTCTTTCATCTCTTAGTTAAAACATGAAAATGGTCTAAGCTCTAAGTATTAAACTCTCCATGTAGTAAAATCCTTCAAACTGAGATCACAAGCTACCTTCTCTATGAAGCCTGCCCTGCTCATTCTTCCTGGACATGATCCATGCTTTCTTGGAGACCCCACAAACTCTCTGCAGGCCCCTTCTAATGTACAAATCAGTCTGTGGGTATCAGAGATAAGATAGCCTGCCTCTCCCCCATACTCCTTTTCTAGACGGCCAGCTCAGAGGACAGGGGCTAGGCTTCATCTACCTCTGAATCTTCTCAGGAGGCCCAAGGAAGCTTCTGCACAGAGAATGCTGAGAAACTGAGCAACCTGGCAGTAAGGAGAAAATCATTCAGGCCACTTAAGGTGACAGAGATTCTTAGATAAGTGACACATTTTTAAAAGGCAGAATGAAATTAAACATTAGGCTTATGGATAACTGGGAAATGGGAAAATTATCAAGAAATAATACTTTTAAAAAATATTTTATTTATTTATTTGACAGAGAGAGAGGTCACAAATATGCAGAGAGGCAGGCAGAGAGAGAGGGGGAAGCAGGTTCCCCGCTGAGCAGAGAGCCCAATGCAGGGCTTGATCCCAGGACCCTGAGAAGATGACCTGAGCCAAAGGCAGAGGCTTAACCCACTGAGCCATCCAGGCACCCCGAGAAATAGTATAAAGTTGAGCACCTGGCTGGCTCAGTTGGAAGAGTGTGCAACTCTTGAGTTCAAGCCCCCACACTGAGTGTAGAGATTACTAAAAAAAAGTAACTAAAAAGAAAGAAAGGAAGGAAGGAAGAAAGAAAGAAGGAAGGAAGGAAGGAAGGAAGGAAGGAAGGAAGGAAGGAAGGAAGAAAGAAAATTAGGTGGAAACCCCTCCCCCCATGGAACTAGGATCATAATTCACTTTCAGGGTCAAGGAGGAAATATGAATGTCTGATAGGCCGGCACATAATATAATAGGGAGTTGAGCCGCCTATGCCTGGAGAATCTATATTCCCAAACCCTAAGGGGTCACATTTTTTATAAATTCTTGGTTTAGCAAAATAAAATATGGCTGCCATTTGAGACTCCTGTATATACAGTAGGCTATTAACCAGGTTAAAAAAAGAGGTCATTTATATATAGCTAGATAAGGTCCAGAATAGGCAAATATAATGTCATAAAAGGAAATCCTCTCATTCATATCCAATAGCTATTTATAACGACTTTCTGTAAGTCATCTGCTTTCTTTCTCTCAACTTCAGTTTTCCCATCTGTAAAATGGAGGTAGTAAGAGCTGCTTCAAGGATTTGTTATAGGATTAGAAAAAATACAGGAGAGCACCTGGCACAGTACCTATTATTCACTCGGGCACTAGCCTTGTACTAACATGACCAACATTAAGCCACTTCTAAGGCAGTCAAATTTAGTTAAGGGTCCCTCAGCAGCCCTAACCCCTCCACCTATGCCGGCACTAAGAGGCCTGCTCTGTGTCATACCACTGAACACACCACGGACTCTCTTGGCCAAGTCCAGGGACAACCCATGATGACGGAAAGAGCCTGAGAGGGATGACAGGAGTGCAGTCCCTGAGGTTATCTGAAACATTTTCAGGGATTTCCTTAAGACACCTGAGGAAACTGACCTGGCCTCTAGGGCTGCTCCTAGGGGTGGAAAATCTGAACAGAGAGGAAGAAGTGCTTGCTCTCTAGGAACTTTCACTCTTGCTGGTCCCAAGCACTCCTCAGGATGTGCTGTGAAAACCCATCTCCCTTCCTACCCTTCCAGCCCTTCTCTGGAGGGAACTACTGCAAGACAGTTACTCAGGATTCCAGGGAGACAAACTGTATGTCTCATGCTGGTTGCCAGATATTTCCAATTCTCCCCCTTCTGGGCACATGGGAGGGTTACTCTTCTTGGCATCTTGTGATTGTGTGGGAACAAAGCATTATCTGTCCAGTGAGTTGTGAGTGGAAGTAGAGGGTCGATTTCTAGACTAAGTATTTAACTACAGATGCAAGACCCTCCAGAGCATTCCTTTCCCTCTGGCCAGCGACATGCAACATCCCAGATTGTGGCTGTAATGCCAGTCTGGTCTCTGAGGGCCTATGACGAACACAGGCCCCACCACTGACCCATCATGGACAGGCTGCATGAAGCCAAAAATAAATCTTCATTATTCTACACCACTGAAATTCTGGGTTGTTACAACATAATCTAGTTTATTCTGATGAATACATAGGTAATTATATACTGAATGGAATCTTAGAAACCATTTTGTGCAATGTCTTCATTTCACAGAGGTAAACTGAGCTTCAGTGAAGGGAAATGCTAGGCCCACGTCACCAAGTCAGTGAGTGGTAGAGTTGGGATCACAAGCCATGTCTTCTTATCTGTCTCAGTCCGGTGACCTAAGTGCTCTTACTCAAGACACAGAGAATATTTGCCACCAGGTGGGACTTGTCACACTAAATCATCTCAAGGCATTTCAGCCACTGTGCCAAAAGAGACTCCACAATGATGGAAAGAACACATGACTGAGAGTCAGAAATCAAGTCTTCTGCTCTTTCATGAAGATGGCACTGAAAGCAAAGAAGGAAGCCCCTGTCCCTCCCAAAGACAAAACCAAAGCCAAAGCCAAAGCCGAAGCTTTTAAGTCCAAGAAAGCAGTGCTGAAAGGTGTCCACAGTCACAAAGAAAAGAAGATCTGCATGTCATCTATATTCCCACCGCCCAAGACAATGGGTCTCTGAAGGCTGTCCAAATATCCTCCAAAGAGCACCCCCAGGAGAAACAAACTTGACCACTGTGCCATCATTAAGATCCCCCTGACTATCGAGTTAGCCATGAAGAAAACAGAAGACAATAACACAATTGTGTTCACTGTGGATGTCAAGGCCACCAAACACCAGGTCAAATAGGCTGTGAAGAAGCTCTAGTACATGATGTGGCCAAGGTCAACACCCTGATCAGGCCCAATGGAGAAAAAAAGGCGTATGTTCAACTGGCTCTTGAGTATGATGCTTTGGATGTTGCCAACAAAACTGGGATCATCTAAACCGAGTCCAGCTGCTAAATCTAAATTTTTCACCATAAAAAGAAAAAACAAACAAACTAAGGCTTTCAGTTCTAGTCCCACCATTGAACCTACTACATGACCTTGCATTCAAGTCTATTAGTTTCTGTTTTGACACCAATGCACTCTGGGACCAAAGGCAAGCCATGTCACACCCCAGGCCCCCCGTTTCCCCCAGAAGTAAAATGAGTCCATTGATTTAGGCTTCAGGTATTTAAAACATGTGCCTCACAGAAGAATGTCTATAGAGGCTGCCCAAGAGAGAGGGCTAGGCCAGGTAGGTGTGGCTCTGATCCACCTCTCCTTCAACCAGAACAGCTTTATTTTCCTCTGACTTATTTGCTTAGGCTTCAGTAAGATTTCCCACCACTGGACTTAATGATTTCTGAGGCCCCTGGCAACTCCGAGATTTGTAATTCTAGTTCTTGGATTTTGCCCAGTAGTTTCTGAGTGATGATAGCTTGGTGGCTGGAAGAGCAGAAGGCAACCAGCATTTAGGGAGTTCAAAAGTTTGGTTGAGAAGAGCAAATTATGATAGCAATTTTTTTGGCCCAGACTGTCCCAGGCTCTCTGGAGTATGTGTGGAGTATGTCTGGATATGTGGGACTACTACTATTCCAGAGAATGGTTCTGGAAAGAGTGATGATGGGAAAGGATTGCCTGCTGAGGTTATAGAATATGTGAGGCTGAGGTAATAGGACTTGGGCTAAAGATTTTGTCTAACTATCCCTGGTCCTATGAAAAGGAGCTAGAAGGCCCATTACCTCAAAAACTGAATCTGAAGATTAGTCCTCAGAAGTCAGAAGTGACTCAGGCCTCTGCCTGGTCATGACAGGGGCAGCTACTTATTCTTGATGAAATTGGGGGCTGGATTTGTATTTAAACAGACAATAATCCCTAAGGAGAAGTGGCTTGGTATGGAGCCAGACATAATTTAATGAGTGAAAGATTAAATGCAGCAGGGAGTGCCCAGAGGCCTTCTCCTTTTTCTGAGACTTACCTTCACCTCAGAAGTCCTCAGAAGCTTCATCACCTCCCCTTCTCGGGCATAATCCAAGGGTGTGTGTCCCATTTCATTCCTCTGCAGAGGGTTGGCTCCTGGCAGGAAGAGAAGTAGTCAAAGGCTCTATGAGTGATCACAGTGAGGCCTCAGCCTTCTCTCAGAGGTAACCTAGGCCCTGACTTCAGAGAAGGAATTTCCTTCGAAGTAGGGAGCAACAAACCCTAAGAAATTGTAGAATGGTGAGAAAAACATGTCAAGGTACTCTGAGAGGACAGTCCTTAGTTCTCTCTAACACCGAGGTCAGGGTATCAGGGTTCATACACATATAGGCACTCATGCGCAGAAACATATTACCCATACTACCATGTACACAAAGATGTGTTATATGTACACATAGGTGTGTCGTACACAAATACACACACAGTTACCCTCCCAAATACACACAGCTGAACATGCTAAAATACCAAACACATAGATTAATATATCCTACCACCAATGCATCAGTCATTAAAATGCCCGTATGATTAAGGTCATTTGCATATAGATGAATATTCATTAATAAAATCATATAAAAGGGGTTCCTTTCTAAAGCACAGAATATAAAAAAAAAAAGTAAAACAGCCCCCTTTTTTCCTGCTCTCTGCTCCTCTCTCTCTCTCTCTCTCCTTTAATGCCCTTTTACCTTGGTATTTCCGGTCTACCAGAGTTAGTAGAGTCCTCTGGAAGGGAGTAGGCATCACCAGGAAGCTGGTTATGGCAGCCTCGAGGTTTGATGCCCTTACCAATGCCTAACTGTTGGTGAATGTGTGCGTGTAGGCAGGCATTTCTTCCAATCATTAGTTCCTGTGATTTGAGGACAAAGAATTTGAAGTATGATAAAAAGAAGGGGCTTGCCCAGGCCATCTATCTACCTTCTTTCTCTTTTAAACAGGGAACTGATGAGCCTGTTTAAACTGGGACTACTTGGTGCAATGTCTTGGAAGATATGGAGGAAGGGGTCCCCTGACCTCCACATTGCTAGAATCTCCTTCCCAGGGCCAGGTCTGAACACCTCACTCTCCTCTTCAAAAACTGTCCGTACCATTCAGTTTGGCAAACCTTCAATGTGTGGGGCTTGAGACACAGAAGAATCAGATCTGGCCTGGCCCCCAAAGCACTTCTCTCAAACCACAGAAAGCTGTGCCTTGAACAGAGAAGATGCTCAAGAACTATGTATTAAATGGAACATTCCTTGATCTTCTTTCTTGCTAAGGAAGTACTATCTAGAAGTAAAGAAGGGTTAAGACTCCACCCCTGTCATCAGGATATAGTGAGCTGGTTGGGAGCACTGTACATGCAGGCAAATGCACATCAGCATACGGCCTGGCTCAAGGTGGGTGTCTAGCTACGGTTTGCTGATGGACTACAAAACCCAGCATTTCTCAGTCCTACGCTGTGGAAACATCTGTTCCAGGATATAAAACTATTCCTACTGAAGTTCTCTACTTCTTAAAGGTCTATAAATTTTCAACAACTGTAAGCATTTATTAAGCATTTACATACGGCTGTCTGCCTGGACTACAGAGGAACAGGTGTGGGAGGAAGAGGGGGTGGGGCAGAGAGCAAGAAGTATGATCCAGGCCAAGGACACTTATCAATGAGAAAAACTAATACTTTTATACATAATCCTATTTTCTAACAGCAATTTGAAATATTTATGTTCTTTTTTATTGAGGTATAATTCACATACCATAAAATTCAACCTTTTCAAGTATAAAATTCACTGGTTCTAAATATACTTACAGGGTTGTACAATTACTCTAGATACATACAACTGATTATACATAAATAGCACTGATTCTAGATCATTTTCATAATCTTGACAAGAAACCCCATAACCATTATCAGACACCCTCTATTCCCCCTAAACCCAACAACCGTTAGCCTACTTTCTGTTTCCACAGATCTGTCTATACTTGACATTTCATATAAAAGGAAACATACAATATATGGCCTTTCCTGTCTCGCTTCTTTCAGTCAGCATGTTCTCAAGGGTCATTGATGTTGTAGTAGCTGTCATTCATGCTGCAACATGAAAGCAGGAAAGCAGCATTCCTTTTCATGGATGCGTAAAGCTCCTTTCTGTGGATAGGCCACATTTTGCTTAGCTATGCATCAGTGGATGGACGTTTGGGTTGTTTCTCCCTTAGGCTATTGTGAACAATGCTGCTATGAACATATGCGTACAAGTCTTTGCATCTCTCTTGGCTATAAATCTAGGAGTGGTGGTCACGGGGGCTGCGGGTATTTGCTGAGCACTAACTATGTGCTGGACACTGAGCTCTGCACTGAGCTCTGTACACTGAATCACTTAACCCTTGCAACCACTGCTGAGAGGGAGAAATTAAAATCCCCATGCCACAGACATGAGAACTGGGGCCCAGAAAAGTGAACCAACTAGCCCAGGGTCACAAAGCTAATTATTTGCTTGGACCAGGAGTCCAACTCATTGCCAGGCTTTCTCAACTCCAATTCTCCACACTCCCACAGGGCGGCTCTGACACAGCCCTGCTGAAATACCCTTCCCTGGCTTTTCACCGCTTACAGGACCAAGTGGTACCTCCCTGTAAGGAGGGTGTCTGTGCTCTTCCTAACTAGTAGCCAAGTCCTTAGGGGCTCCATTGGAGCCTCCTTCTTTCAGTTCTATTAGTGGTGACTGGGGGCTTTGTATTTGCAGGGCTCTGGATGCAGGATGATGGGAGACTGGCAAAGCCAGGGAATAGTCTTCTCTTTTGTTATTTCCTGACCACTCTGAAGCAAGTGATACCTTGGCCATTCTCCTTTGATTGCTATAAAACCATTTTTTTTTTTTTTTCAGATTTTCCTCACACCCCTGTGGCTATCTCTTGTGCAGACTCCTCTTCCTGTCTTTAAGATTAGATGCTACCTACAGTGTGCATGAAGGCACAATCCCAGCTTTCCAGAAGCTAATGGGGATGAGAGATGACCAAACAACCACAACTCAGGCTGAATGTCAGTGTGCGCTGAAGGAAAGATAGACAGTACTGGGGGAGGGGGGCGGAAAGGAATGGAGTACTAAGGGGCTTGTTCACCTAGTCTGGCCTTACTAGCCCAACCCAGCATCCCTCTGGTGCTCAACACTGAGGGGTCCACAAGGCTGAGGGCCACTGGCAGATGGCATCTTCCCCTCCCCAGAAGTTCCTAGGTCATGGCTAGGGCCAAAAGGGAGCTACAATTCAGCAGGGGAAAGGCCTCCATTTTAGGTAGCCTTGAGGGGAACTCAGTCACTAGATATGGGCTGGAGTAAAAGGGGAATCTATAAGGAGAGACCTATAGAAGGGAAAGACAAGAGGAGTGAAGAGAAGAAGAGAAATGAAAGAGAAGGGGAGGGAGGCAAGGAAGGAAAAGTGGGAGAGGAAGACAGTGGGAGAAAGAACAGAGGATGAGATTAGTTGCGTCAAACAAGTGTTGTCAGTGATCTATATTTGCTTACAGAATGAAAAATGTGTGCCATAAACACTGGCCACTGAGTAATTTCTAGTAGGAGTCGTGTCACTTCTCATAAACCATAGGATGGGGACAGGTAGGACATCTCTGCACCTGGGCCAGTGAGCACAGGGACGGCTTTTAAAATAGTACTGGGCCAATCTCTAGCTTAGGAGGCTCTGAGTCAGTCCCCACCCAGCCACTCCTGAGGGGGGAAACCAGCCGGTTTCTCCAAGGTTCTGGAGCCTCAGGGCAGCACTTCTCTGCTCCCACTTTAGGAAGGCTGAAGTGGGGGCACCATGGAAAATGTCCATCTAATATTAGTCCCCCAACCCCCCACACCCTTGCTCTGACTTGACTAATTGCTGTAATAATTGATAGAACCTGACTTTTACAACTGATCGATTTCACCTCCACGACCAACGGCCACAAACCATTATACTCCAATAAATAACCACACTGGGTGTCACCCGTCTGCCCTCTCCGGGGGCATCAGGATGGCCCGTGCCCTGCCCTGACCTCCCCTTGTCTCCTACCCAGGGCCCCTCCGGGCCGAGCAGCTGGTCTAGAGGGTCAGGCCTCTGGGAGCAAGTGAGAGGGCCGAATGGAGGTGGGGAGTGCTAATCGCAGGCCATCCGTCACCTCCCACTGGCTGTCTGGGGCTGGGGCCAACACCTGGAGCACCCCAGGCAGTATAGAGCAGGACCCCTCCTCTCCTTTCCCTGCTCCAGATTAGTGTGTCCCAGCTTATAATATTTGATAAATAGCAGAATGGCTTCCTGGCAGCACTGCTGCGGCTGTGCCTGCCCGCTACAGCTGTGGAAGGTCACTCATTGGGGAAATATGTTTCTGTCAGTGGTATTGAAAAAAGTTTAGTGGAGTGACAGGCCTCAATTTTTCAAATTTTATTAACTCCATCCTCTTAACCATTTGTCTTGAATTCCTTCAGATTCTGGGGGATCTGTCAATAGGGCTTGGGTCAGCAAAGTAAGGTGTGTGTGTGTCGGGGTGGTATGGGCTGGTCCTGGCTGGTACCAGTGCTGGCTTGGGTCTTATCATGTAAAGCAGTAGAAATGGTGTTGGTAGGACAGAAGTCTGGCCAACTGGGACCCAGGGAACCCCCTGCTCTTCTCTGGCATAGTGCCTGTCTTTGGTTTGACACAATCATAGATTTTCTGAGTGGAAAAACACCTTAATGGTGAACTCTTCCAAGTCCCTAAGAAAAGATTCCCCTTCACTATATCAGAAACAGGTGGTCTCACCCTGGCTTGCCTGACTATGCCCAGAACCTAGCCCTGAGCTCATGGTTCTAAGGGGTTCCCCAACTAAACCGAGGACAGAACTCAGTTTCATATGAGCTCCAACTTCTCCCTCCAAACCCACTCCCACCTTGGTCTTCCAGCAAACACTTGTTCATATTTAAAGACTTGGTTCAGGCTTCTCCAAGAAACCTTCCTGGTTTCCCTCCCATCCCAGGTTCGGTATCACCATTTGTGTTCCCACGGGCCCTTCTGCTTCTACCTTACTGATCATTCTGCATGGAAACAGTCTGTCACTGAGAGCTCTTTGAAGTCAGGGATCATGTCTGATCCACTGCTGTATCCTTGCTACGAAGCACAGGGCCTGGCACAGAACAGGTTTCACTAAGATTAACCAAATGAATGGATTTCTTTCCAGGGACTATCTTCTGAGGTCACACAAAACATGGCGGCTCTTCCGGCCTCAGAAGAGCCCTCTGACAGCAAGTGTATGACTGTCACTGACTCCTGAAGGCCAAATCTCCTAGCCTCTTTCCTGGTCCCAAGACATCTCTCTGGAAAATTAGGTCAGGTCAGGCCCAACACCCTCCAGGCTCTGTGAGGGGAAGTGGGGAGGAAGAGGTAGGACAGATTGGCTCACTTGCCCTTCCTTGGGAAAGGGCTGAAATTAGGGTGGGGGAGGGGGCTTGTTACTCCCTCTACCCCTGTCACTACTTGTTCTGGCCCTCTGCCTGCTTCTGTGAATATCAACGAAGATAATGTTAGTATAAGAAGGCTTTAAAAAAACACAACAGTGTACAAATGTGTTAAGCCGTATTATTACCACATTGACATGCTCATACACTCCCCACTGACCCCCGCCCCTGCGGTTCTATCAGCCATTTTGGCCTTCTAGTGATCCAGGTCTACCACCAATGAGTTTCCCTGACTAACCCCTTCCCCTGCATGTAGCTGGCTCCCAGCTCTCTAAAAGAGCAAGAGGCAGGGTGGTGGTGGGAGGGTGAGTGGCGGAGCTTGCATGGGTGGAGGCTACCACTTCCCTGCTGTGTGATCCAGGACACTTTCTTCACTTCTCTGGTGGTAACAACTGCTCCCTTGCCTACCTCTAGGGGTTTTGTTTGGACCAAGTAAAACAAAAAGCCTGAAAATGATTGGGGGGAAAAAGACGGTACAATGTTCTTTGTAATAATGTTTATATTCACTCTTCCTTCCATTTTTACTGCTAGCTCCTTTACCATCTTCATCTTGATTTTCACTATTTCAACAGTTTGTTTACCCCCAATTAGAGGTTTTCTGTTGAATATAAGGGAAAATTCCCCTATAATCAGAGATGTTTGTCAGTGTGGAAGGATCTGCTCTTTCTGGATGTGAGTTCCCCACCAAGGAAGCATTCCTAGAAAGACAGAATGACCACATCAGAGAAACCACAAGTCTTCCCTGTCTCCACCCTGTTGTTTGGGCCACTCTTCACACCTGGAACCTTGTTCCTTATTTCCCTGACTACCCCTTCTTCAAGGTCCCTCCCTCTGGGAAGCCTCTACCACCCTCCAGCTCTCGGTGCTCTCTTGTCTGTCCATGGGATCCTGTTTTCTTTCCAATACCCTCCCTTTCCTGGGGGCCCATCCCCATTTAGTCCTCACAGTTAGTATGCCTGTAGCCCCTCAGGTCAGAGAGAGAAGAGATCTGTCCAGAATGCTGTCAGAAGGCTGAATGGAACCAGGAAGAGCCCCAGTTCCCTGACACCTTGTCCTGATCTATTTCCATAAATCACACCAGTAAGCACTCTCAAGATACATACACACACATACCTGTGCACCTCTAGATCCGCCTCCCTTGTGACCAACAAGCTTTAACAGCACTCACTACATGCCATACCCTGTGCTGACTCCTTCCATGTATTTCATTCTTAACAATTTGAAGAAAGCAGAAGAGGTATTATTTTCCCCATTTTCCAGGTGATTTAATGGAGTCTGGCAGAAGAGCAAGATGAAAAGAGGTAAGCTAACATTGGTTGGGTATAAGGCCTTTGTACATAGTGTCTGAATTATTCACCATACAAAGACTCAGGGAAAACAGGCTCAGAGAGCTGAAATAATTTGCCCATGGTCACTCAGCAGACAAACAGTAGAGCTGGAATTTAAAGCACAGATTTATTACACTATTCTTTCTTCTGTACGCAATTTTACATAATCAGTTTTTTTGTTGTTGTTTTTTAAAGAAGCCAGGTCTGCTTTTCCACCACATAGTGCTATCTTCCAAAGACCTGACGACTCAAAACCAGAAAAAAAAAAATCTCTCTTCTTCCTTTCCAGTGTGCTGACATGCTCCAAAACCAAGATACAGGAGATTTCTAGAGGTAGGTTTGAGATCAACAGCTTTGTAGGGTACAAGATGGGGTTTCCTTTTCTTTTCATTTAGGGCTTCCCCAACTGGGGACCAGGTGAATAGTGACCCACATTAACTGACATCCTAGAAGATCATCTGCAACTCCTAACTCTCCAACAGACACAGTCAGTTGAGACCCCTTGCCTGCAGAGAGGGGGATATCTAAAGTTCATGGAACAGAGAGCTACTGCCTCATGACCAGACCCAGCCATTCTTTTAAAACCCACTGAGAACTGACACTAGGCCAAGTGCTGGGTACACAGTAGGGTCAGACTGGTTCTTGCCTTTGGGCAGAACCCAGGCTGATGGGAGACAGACAGGAAGGGAAACAGTGACAATGCAGTGTGGTGAGGGCGGACAAGGGGATGAGGATGACAACTCCCCTCCCCCCACTACAAGAGAGCTACATACTGTGTAGCTGGAGAGACAGGAAAGCACAGCACCAGCTGGGGAAGAGCAGAGGTGTTACACTGAGTCAGCACTAAGGAAAAAAACACTGGAGAAGTCTGGAGAAGGGAAGGTTGGAGCCTTCCAGTCCAGGGCTCTTTCCATCTGCCCACAATCCTAGGCCCCACCCCCAGACTTTCAATTCCACGTGACCAGAAGGACTAGATCACACAGAGGTGTCACTATTCTCTTCAGTGGTGGCAAACTCCCCTTTGCCCACCACTCAGACCCTCTATTCTGTGAAGCCCAGCTCCATTTCCCCTGGCTAGAAACCTTCCCAGACCACTCTAGCCTACGTGCACCACTTCCTCCTTTGAACCCTTAAAATACCTAACTGATCACATACTTTTTATACACATACGTCTCATCTCCAGAATCAGATGTATCACTAAAGGGATGCCCTGTGACTGCCTAGAAAAGGAAATGGTGATGATTTCCAGGCAATGAGGATGGGGTCACAGAAACCCAAGTCATGCCAGACTAACCTCAGTTCCTTTCTTCATCGGGATTATCTGTGCTCAATAGATGCAGTCAGGGCAAATGTGGACTTCATCAGACATTTGATGGGGTATCTCAGGATAACCTGAGGACATGATGGAGAATTGTGGGCTGGGTGCCAGTACAGTATGGAAGGTTAGTAGTGACTGGTGGACTAACCAGACCCAAGGGGAATGATCATAGATGACCTGGAAGGAAGTTCTGAGTGGCAGCAAATAGGGCTGGTCCTGTTTAGTATGTATATCACAGTATGATATACATGTTTAGATAGTATATCTGTTTAGATAGTATATCACAGGATGGTCTGTTCATCAAACCTGTAGGCATCAGATTAAGGTGAGAAGAGCCAGATACACCTGGTGGAAGGCTGACATTAAGAGCTGAAACAAATGAGATGAAAAGTAATGGAAATAAATGGGAAGTCACGGGTTTTAGAAGAGACACAAAGTAGAGATGGTTTGGGAAGTGTGATCAAAATAGGAAAGGGTTGGGTGCCTGGCTGGCTCAACTGGAAGAGCCCGTGACTCTTGATCTCTGGGTTGTGAGTTCAAGCCTTAGGATGGGTGTAGAAATTACTAAAAAAAATTAAGTAAAATACTTTTAAAAAAGTAGAAAAAGGTTGGGAAGCCACATGAGAATAATGGGTTAAGGAACTGGAGGTGCAGGCTGGAGAAAAGATAGCTCAGAAGAATATGCCTGCATCTTCAGGTATTGGAAGGGCCAGCAGTGGAACAAGAATTAGATTCATTCTACATAAGCCCCGCAGTAAAGTTAAGACCCTTGGAAGCAGATTCTGGTTGAATATAAGAAATTTCTAACCATCATCCAAAGATAGATTCTGAGAAGCCTCAGGAACGAATGAGTTCCCCAGCACTAGAAATGTTCAAGCACTGAGTGGATGACTATCTGGTAGATCTACTACTTATACCTCAGCTTATGGAGTTTTTTTCCCCAAGACTAATTGTTAATTTGTGTTTGTTCATTCAGAGATACTTTTTGAGAATCTTTTATGTGTCTGGCATCAAGCTAAGTGCTAGGAATTCAAAGGTGAATAAGAAAACACTGTCCCAGGGTGCCTGGGTGGCTCAGTGGCTTAAGCCTCTGCCTTCAGCTTCAGGCCATGATCTCAGGGGCCTGGGATTGAGCCCTGCATCAGGTTCTCTGCTCCACAGGGAGCCTGCTTCCCCCTCTCTCTTTGCCTGCCTCTCTGCCTCATTGTGACTACCCACCACCGTCAAATAAATAAATAAATAAAATCTTCAAAAAAAAAAAAAAAAAGAAAACACTGTCCCAGCTCTAGAGTTCCTGGTCCTGCTGGAGAAGATGGATAAGTATATTTCAAGAATATCTTGTGCCTCGATTATAGGCCTCAGCACAGAGAAGGTTGGCTTCAGCTTAGATTAAACCAAAGAGATCCTGTAGAAATTGCAAACACATATTTGATTATTAAAGGCCATAGCTTAATCAAGCCAAATCACTTGCTTAAACCAACTACTCGCTGTGGGAACAGAAGTGTACACTGAAAACACAATTCATGAATTCTGTACATGATATTTTGCTCTTAGAGCCTGAGATCTGATCTTTGGCGGGGACCTGTTTATGTACCTACAGATTGTCTTACAAGTGGCTGTGATGTCAGGGTGAAGTGATTTAGCCAGCAGGGCTACCCAACTCTCCATTTCTTACCCACCCTATGGGGACTGCTTCAGCACAGACATAAACATGCTCTTGCCGTTACCTTATTGCACTCGTCACATGGGGAGGCTAGAAGGCTTGATTCAGGGATATGATTGGATTTTAAATCCCAGTCTCACAGGATTTTAATTACTGGTCTGGGGCAGCAGGGATAGGCGCTGGCTGCCTTTGGATGGAGGAGGTCGATACGCCACTCCACAACATATTGAGCCACAATGCCTGCAGACTCTATTGCTCTATTTAATCATCTTTTGCAAAATTTACAGTGGAACAGGAGGGATCAATACAGAATTTATCACATTCTCTTGTAAATATGAGCCAGGAAAGAGTTCCAGGCAGTTTGTTACTGAGTGGGAGGGAACATGTCTGTGTACAGCTGGGTATTAGGAGAGGAGACAAAATCCATACTTCTTGGCATAAGCTACAAATGCTCAGCCAGTCCCCCTTTAAGCCTGAAAGCAAGTTCAATGGGAAGAACATGGAATCATTCATTCATTCGACCAACCAACATTCCAGAGCACCTATTTTATGCCAGACCCTGTAGAGGCTCTGGGGATATAGACTGGTAATTCTGCTCATGAGATCATAAGCAGAGATAGACCACAATGGCTGTGCTACTTGCTAGTGAGTGGTGGAACTTGGCCAAGTTACTTAATGGTGCCATTGTTTATATATATGGAATATTTAGATAATAAGAGTATCAAATTCACAGTTATTTTAATTATTAAGAGAGGAAAAAAAGCCATAGTATAGAGCTTAGTACACAGTAAGGACTCAATAAATGATAGCTATTGCTACTTTTAGTACAATTACCATTATTAGGCATTCCTTCCTACAATGCATCTCACCAATGGTCTATTGCAGAGATCGCATACTGAACGCGAAGCCCCCCACCCCGTCTCTTTCGCAGACAAAAGGGAGAGAAAATTCTAAGACAGACATGCTTGATGAAAAGTGAGAGTGAAGTCATCAGACTTATTTACAATACTTTCTTGTTTGGTGACTAGTAATTGATGCTTCCAGTCACCAAATAATGAATATGGGGGAGTCTGTGGAAGGTTGGGTTTAGATACACTGAATATGAGAGTCTACAGAATATTAAGCATCAGCAGAGGTATTGGAGACATGAAAATGCTTAGCCTGTTGTCAGGCAAATATGTAGGCTAGTCTGGTTAGAAAAGAGGTGGTACAATAGCATGGAAATAAGTGTTCAAACATAATTCATATATAGAGTTAGGTGGGAAATAGGGTTTGCCTTATTCCTGCCAAGGATTTCTGGTCAATGCAACTTAAGGTAGGGGTTTTCTAGATGAGAGATGTTTCTGAATAGCATGCGGCATAAGTACTAGGAGTACAGGGATCCTCAGCTCATTTTCATTTTGGGCAAGTTTCCTGGAGTTGTGGACTCTCAGGAGACCAGCCACTTCCCTCTCCCCCCACAATCCAGCACAGACTACCCTCAGAAGTGGCATCAGGTTCTGTGCCCAGAAAGCAGCTGGGAGCAACTGTCATGGAAGTGAATGACTTGGGATAAAGCAGAGTTCAAAGTGCACATAATAAGAGCCTGGGTCCCTGGGCTTCTGCATTCCCCCCACCCCCGCCCACAAATGACAGCTGAGACCAAGGCAGCCAAGCCTGGGGTCTGGGCTGAATTTAGCAGTCAACAATTATACTGTTGACGTCTCGGGCAGAGCCACAGTCTCTGCAGAAGACAGCAGCTTTTGTTCATGCACTAAAAACACATCATCTTCAAACATGCTAATCGCATGTCTGCTTCTGTCTAACAACATTGAAGGCAGGCTGAGGAGAGGGCACACAATGCCCACACATCTGGCTAATTCAGTTATGAGGCCAATCAATCTTGATGGGTTGTCTATAAAACATCAACCACCCCAAAGGACTGACCTGACCAGATGTTTAAGCTTCTGATGACCAATCCCAGCCTAATGTCCACAACAGAGAAGAAGGTTTACCAAGAGATGGCTTACACTGCCACTTACATGTTTATTCCCAAAGCTAAGTAAAGCCTTCTGCTTGCATGAGAGCAATTGGTACATTAAAGTGGTGGTTGAGCCAGGCTTACTGCAACGAAGCCCAGGTGACCCGTGAACAACACAGATTTGAGCTGTGCAGGTCACTTACAATGGATTTATTTTGATAAATAGTACTATACATCTATTTTCTCCTCCTTATGATTTTTTAAATGACACCTTTGCTCTAGCTCACATTATTGCAAGAATATGGTATATAATACCTATAATATACAAAATGTATGTTAATCAACCATTTATATATTGGTCAGACTTTCTGATCTACAGCAGACTATTAAACATTGAATCTTGGGGAGTCAAAAGTTACAAGCAGATTTTTGCCTGCATAGCGCCCCTAACCACTGCATTGTTCAAGGGCCAACTGTATACTAAAATATACAAACTTTTGCTCTGACCTTCAGGAAAGCAGGAGGCCTTCTTTACAGGCAGCTTCAAGAACACTTGCAAAACAGAAACCAATGAAATATTTTTGCTAACTACACTCCTAGTAGGGAGAGAATCAGGAGTGTGGAGGTGGGTATCTTTATGATATTAAATGCTACAGGCTCCAGTCCTGGGTGCAGGAACCATTCATCTGCTGATGTCTGCTTTTCAATCCCCCATCAAGGCTGAAGGAATTACTCATCTCCCTCATAAAATTGTGGCTTTAAAAAAAAAACAAACTAGAAGCAACAAGGACTCTCTCAGTTTATGCTCCTTCCTTTCTGGCCAACTCTGGTCACTAGGCAACAGGCACCAAATAAAAGTGGAAGGGCAGTAGTGGGGAAGCTTAGGAGGAAGGAGAGGGCAGGGAATAGACTGCAGGCTACACCAAAAGGGTCATTTTTGACTCAGAGCTTCTAACTGGTGCTAATGATTCCATTACCCTCAAAGGATTTTTCTCTAATTAATTCTAAGGACTTTACCAAGTTTGTCTCATTGAGGCTGCATGACAACCAAGGATGGACTTGGAACAAAGAACTTTTCAGAAGTGGTGTGAGAGAATCACACATTTAAGTGAGGTCTTGTGACAGTCTGTGGCTAGAATAGTAGCTGGCACACAGGAGGAGCTTAATAAATATTACTAACTGAGTAATTATGCTTCAGTTATGATGTAGTTGGGCTATGTTCCTTCAATTTCTATTGTTAGGCAAGAACTCTATAGCCCGTCCTGGAAATACTGGTAGACGAAATCAAAGAGATCAGGAGAGTCTTTCTCTCAGTCTGAACAAGCGGGAATGAAGCAGTGTTGGAAGGCAGAGGTATGGACCTCATTAGCATACCCAACCAACTCTTTCTTCTTCATCATGGCTACAGTAGTCAGTGCTGCTGACCAATCCTTCCTCCCTTTCGATTCTTTTCCACTTGATTTTCATGATACCTAACACCCATAACTTTATCTCCTATGCAGGTTCCTGTTCATTCTTCTGTCTCAGGTTATGGGTAACATCCAAGGCTGAGTCCTCAGCTCATGATCCTTTCTCTGTATGTACTCTCCTTTAAGAAACTGTTCCAGTTGGCACAGTTTAAACTACTCCAGTGGTTTGCAATCCTGGCTGTGTATCAAAATTATATGGGAAGTATTAAAAACATATCAGTCCAAGGTGGGAGAAAATATTTGCAATATAGATCACAGATAAAAGGCTGCATCCTTAACATACAAAGAAATTTCAAAAATCAAGAAAAAGAAAAAGACCGAAAGTCCTATAGAAAAACAGGCAAAAGACAAGAAAAGACAATTCACAGGAGATACAAAATGGCTCTTAACTTTAATCATAACAGGAGAATCAAACTAAAACTATGCTAAGATACTATCTCTCACCTACCAGATTGGCAAAAATCTAAAAGCTTGACAATACACTCTGTTGGGAGAGGTGAGAAAAAAAGGCACTTTCATGTAACATTGTTAGTGGGAATGCAAAATGGTACAACTTCTGTGGAGGAGAAATTCACAATATCTAACTAAAGGACATATACATCTACCCCTTGACCCAGCAATACCACTTCTAGGACTTAACTATAAAGACACACCTCCAACAATCCCAAATATACGCGTAAGAGGTTATTCACTGTAGCATTATTGGTAACTAAAAGAATACTGGAAAACTCAATGTCTAAGCATAGGAAATACAATAAAAACATACAGTGGAATACTATGCAGCTATAAAAAAGAACGAGGAAGACCTCTGTGAACTGCTATCGTGTGATTGCCAGGAAATATGGTTATGTAAAAAAAGCAGACTGCAGAAGAGCATATATCATGTGCTACCTCTTGTGTAGGAAAAAAGGGTAAATTTAAAAATACATATAATTTACTTATACAAAGAAACATGGGGTCAGGGTTACTGAGGGGAGCAGAAAAAGGGTAGAAAGGGATACAGGAGAGAGTTTTACTTTTCTGAATATATCTTTCTATATAGTTCAAACAACAAAATTAAAACAAAAACAGGTAAGGTAGAAAAGCCTGAAAACTAGAAGTGAATTGAAAAATTAACCCAACTGTATTTCAAATGATTAACACTCACAATGAAGGGGAAAAAATACCACCCAAGTAACTTTTGAAGCTAGCATTTGACTCTATACTCTTAGCCTTGGATGGAGTAGGCATGAGAACTGCAAACAAACCCTGATCTGAACTCCATTTAGTAGGTCTGTTTTCTAGAGTAGAACAGGTGAGCCAAGGATGAAGCCTTCTTAGATGTATTACAGGAGTACGAAAATGAGCAAATGTATCCAGTGCTGTTTGGAGCCAGCATTCTCCCTACAGAAGAAGGGGCATATAAAGCAGAAATGTGTGAGGACAAAGAAGAACCTGGTGGGAATGGACTGGAATGGGAGGTAGTGGTATTCAGGATTTCAAAAATATGTACATGCAATATGCATATGTGTATAAATATGTATATGCACATACATGTATGCACATGTGTATATAACCATATATATTTCCTGGTCCTCTCAACAGAAGGGGTAATAAGCAAACGTGGTACTCAGGTTTCAGCATATAATACAATTGCTCATTAAAAAGTCTTAGGGCCGGGCGCCTGGGAGGCTCAGTGTTTAAGCCTCTGCCTTCCGCTCGGGTCACGGTCTCAGGGTCCTGGGATCAAGCCCCACATTGGGCTCTCTGCTCAGTGGGGAGCCTGCTTCCCCCTCTCTCTCTGCCTCTCTGCCTGCTTGTGATCTCTCTCTCTGTGACAAAAAAAAAAAAAAAAAAAAAAAAGTCTTAGGGCTTCTGAGAGAAATGGCTGATTCCAGGGCAGCAGCAAGGTGGACGGACACAAGAGGGGAACATCCTGTTCTGCCAGGAAATATGGAAATGCTAAAAAATAAAAATAAAAATAAATAAATAAATTGGGGTATGCCACACTGGCCAAATCTGAGACAGTTTTAGCATTTTAGCACAACGTAACAAAGAACAGTAATGAGTAACAGAACAATTAAAGCAATAGTAGCCATGAGCACATTTTCACAACAGATAAATAAATGTGGAAGAAAGGACTCTTGTTTACCACAGGATGACAGATGCTGAGTGGTCAATGTGGAGTGAGTGCTGGAGTTGGGAAAGTTGTAAAATACTCATTTTGCAACCACTGCATAAAAGACTGGTTCAGGAAGGAATCATCAATGGAAAAAAAAAAAAATCATCAATGGAAGCTAAGTCCAGAGGGAAATTTTGATGAGGAGCAGGATAGCTGCATAGTCTTAAAACTGTCTCCCCACAGACTGTTATTAATTTTAAGGGAAAAAGTAATAAAGAGGGACACCTAGGTGCCTCAGTGGGTTAAATGTCTGCCTTCAGCTCAGGTCATGATTCCAGGGTCCTAGCACTAAGTCCCGTATCGGGTTCCTTGCTCAGCGGGGAGACTGCTTCTTCCTCTGCCTGCCACTCCCCCTGCTTGTGCTTACATGTACGCACCCCCCGCCTCTGACAAATAAATAAATAAAATCTTTTAAAAAAAGAAGTCATAAAAATACAGTGGAGAAACCACTTGGGTTTGTGATGGGGTGGGAGTAAGACCGTTAACTGAAAACTTTTGAATTTGTACTGTGTACTAGTATTAACTATTCAAAACAGGAAGAAAAATAAAACATAAAATATCTCTGAAAGTCTAGTAGGCAGAATAATGCCCCCCCAATGATATCCACATTCTAATCCTTAGAACCTGTGATTGTGCTAAATCACCTGGCAAAGGGGAATTAAGGTTGTAGATAGAATTAAGGTTGCTAATCAGCTGACTCTGAGAAGGCAAGATTACCCTGGATTATTCAGGTGGGCACAATGTAATCGTAAGGGTCCTTAAAAGTGAAAAAGGGAGGCAGAAGACTCAATGTCAGAATGAAAAAGGAGAAAGACCAACTGACCACTGCAGCTTGAAGACAGAAAGGGACTATGAGACAAGGAATGTGGGCAGGCTCTAGAAACTAGAAAAGGCAAGAAAACAGATTTTCTCTGGGTCTCCAAAAAGTAATGTACTCCTGACACCTTGCTCTTAGTCCACTGAGATCCATTCTAGACTCATTTCCAGAATTTTAAGATAATAAACTTGAGTTGTTCTAAGCCACTAAGTTTTTGCTAATTTGTTCACAGCAGCAATAGGAAGGAAACGTAAGAAAAGTTACAATGGTTGCTTCTGAGGAGGACGACCAGAGACGTGGAAGGGAGACTTCTTTTTCACTAATATATTCTGGTACTGCTTAAAATTTTTACCTTGTACATTTTTTAAAGTAAAAATCACTGTTGGGGCACCTGGGTGGTTCAGTCGGTTGAGTGTCTGACTCTTGGTTCCAGCTCGGGTCATGATCTCAGGGTGCTAAGCCCCGAGTTTGTCAGGTTCTGTGTTCAGCAGAAGTCTGCTTCCCCCTCTCCTTCTCCCTCTGCTCCTCCCTCCACCCTCAAGCGCGCGTGCTTGCACTCTCTAAAATACACTTAAAAAAAAAATAAAATTTTGAAAGTAAAAACCACTAGTCACCAAACAAACGACAGTCACCTCAGGAGCTCTATTGATTTCAAAGTGGAGTTTAAGTCCTCTGCTCATCCCCAAGGTTCTTCACACTCCCTACCCATAATCCAGCAGGGGGCCCGCTTCTTCCTCCTCTCTAACATGCAAATCTTATTTCTGTTACTGTCGCACCTGAAAAGCTTTCCTCCTTCCCTCTACTTGTTTGAACTCTACCTGTCCTATGGAACAACCTCCAGTCCCCCTCCTCCACGAAGCTTCTACAACACCAACAATGATCTTCCCCTCCTCATTCATTACATGCGTTTATTCTGCCCTTGGTGTAAGTTTATTTCAGTCCTGAACTGTCCTGCACTGTTCTCAGTGTGCTTTGTTTATGAGCCTTTGCACCAACCTAGGGTGCAGCCTGAAAGAAGGACCTGCCTCTTTCTCTTTTTTATTTCCTGTAACGTCCAGTGCCCATTATAAATACATTTATTCAACAAATGTTTACTGAGTACCCGTCATGCGCTAAGGATACTGCAGGATGCTGGGAATATAAACACTGCAGATCCAGACCCTCTACCTTCAGGAAACACATTAATATAACAAAGGAGAGATCTAGTGATCAAATAACTGTATGACTACATGTTGTGGTAAGTTTAAGAAAGAAATTATTCAGGATGCTTTAAGAGCATAGGTTCAGAGGAACCTAGAAAAGGGATACCGGCGGTCAGCTGCAGGAAAATATTTAATAGTTGCTGAATTAAGTATTAGATTAATTTTCAGATTTGCAATTAGATAAATCAGAAGGCATTCATGAAAGTCACAAAATATGAAAACAGAAGGAAGCTTTGAGATTGAAATCCAGTAATCTAGTTTTAGATCATTAGAGGCTCAGTGAGGCGGAGGGTCTCCTCAAGGTTGCACAGCAAGGCTGAATTAGTGCCAGATCACCTAAACCTGACTTAGCATTCCAACCAAACAGCATTCATTACTTCAAAGGGAGTTTCTGAAGGATTCCTGAAGTGGCAAGCTCCTTCTTGCCACTTTCATTTAGAAATGAAAGAATTCATTTCTAAAACCATGTTTGGGAAGGAGTCTATGGTATAAGCCTATAGAGAGCATCTCTGCCATGCTCCTTCTGGGACACTGCCAGGCCTCTGTGTAGAGGAAGAGAAAGCATGAATGCTAGAAGCACAACTCCTTTTGGGTAGGGAAACTTGGTCCTGGGCAAATCCCCAGTCTGACTCTAGAATGGGAACTTTGCTACTATTCTGCAGCCCTTGACCTTCAGATTGACATCCCTTCTTAAAGCTGCAGTGCTGCCCTTTTTCTGTGCATTCTGTCCACAAGCACATTCACTGAAGGAGCAAGACTGGGCCAGCAAAGGGCAGATGGCCTTGCTTCAGGAAATCTGAATTCTACTCAGCTCTGTTTCCAGGCCCAGTGCAGGTGGAGGAGAACACTGGACAGAGAACAGACCTGCCCCAGCTAAGGCTGACCTCTCCTTCACCCAGGGGAGAGTTGGCCTCCAGCTGCCTCTGTTGTCGGTGATGAGGTCATGCCGGATACCAGCCAGGCTCATCCAAGGACTGCTTGGAGCCGATTACAGTCTTGATGAAATGAGGGTGCCTGGATGGCAGGCGGCTCTGAAGAGCTTGGGCTCTGGTGGCCAGGCGCTCATCTGTAACTCAACCATGCAGTGACTCCTCTACATCCACAGGATCTGGGATACAGAAATATCTTTCCCTGAGGGTTAGCAAGGACAGTTCTTTACTCTGCACTGGGTGAGGGGCTGACTAGGCCAAGGACAGAGGAAGGACTCGGTCACTGAGGGCCCCTGTTGACCTTCACTTACCATGTGGACTGAAATGTTACCACCACAGAACCCCTCCATTCCCACATGCCCCTGACGAGAGTACTGGGTCCTTCTGGATGATTCTCCATAGGACTTTCTCAGGTTAAGTGATGAACTGAGATCTACATTTCAGGTCTCAAAACATTTACTCAGGGAAGGCTTCTCTCGATTCAGACCAGATCAGGTCCCTGTTAGGCTCTCATAGGACCCTCTATTCTTCCTTAATAATACTTATCTCAGTGACAATTAGCTAATAATTCTGTAATTATTTGCCTAATGTCTATATTCTGCCAGAGTCTAAGCTTCACAAGGATAGGGAGATGCCATAAATGTTGTTAAAGTAATAAAAGGAAATAAGCGAAAAGACGAGTTTTACAACAAAAACAAAATTTTACAGATAAGTTTTGAATAGTACTCTTTTAAAAATATTTTATTTATTTATTTGACAGAGAGAGACACAGTGAGAGAGGGAACACAGCAGAGGGAGTGGGAGAGGGAGAAGCAGGCCCTCCGAGGGCAGGGAGCCCAATGCGGGGCTTGATTCCAGGACCCTGGGATCATGACCTGAGCGGATGGCAGACACTTAACAACTGAGCCACCCAGGTGCCCTTGAATAGTACTCTTTAAAAGAAAACTTTCATATACAACAGAGGAGCTCCTCTTAACTACCACCTTAGCTATGAGGCCTATTGGGTCCCCCTGGCTTTCTGGCCTGCAACCACTCACGCACACAAGCCAATCAGTTCTCGTTCTTTGTTTTTTTTAAATTACAGAGAGAGAGAAAAAGAGCAGGAGCATTTGCGGGTAGGGGTGAGGTGGGCGGTGGGGTGGGGGGTAGGGGGGTAGAGCAGGGAGCCCAACGCAGGCTTGATCCCAGGACTCTGGGATCATGACCTGAGCTGAAGGCAGACGCTTAACCAACTGAGCCAGCCGGGCACCCCCAATCATTCCTGATTTTGAGTGGCATGGAGGATTTTCTATCTTTCTAATAGCTCTACTGAGATATAACTTATATACTATAAAGCTCACCCATTAAAATATACATTTAATGCTTTTTTAGTATATTTACAGAGTTGTACAACCATTATCATAATCTAATTTTAAAATATTTTTACCAGCTTTGTGCAGTGGCAGTATCGTAGCCAATGAGGTTTATCCGAGGTGCAATTATTGCTAATTGAAAATATTTTTAGGGGCGCCTGGGTGGCTCAGTGGATTAAGCTGCCTTCTGCTCAGGTCGTGATCTCGGGGTCCTGGGATCGAGCCCTGCGTCGGGCTCTCGGCTCGGCGGGGAGCCTGCTTCCTCCTCTCTCTCTGCCTGCCTCTCTGCCTGCTTGTGATCTCTCTCTGTCAACTAAATAAATAAAAAATCTTAAAAAAAAAAAAAAAAAAAAGAAAATATTTTTACCAGGCCCCAAAGAAACCTTGTACCCATAAACAGTCACTCCCCATCCCTCCCACAGACACTTATTGGCATGCAGGGTTTTTAGCTCCATATCCAAACAACATGAGGAACCTTCTTCTAATGATCTGACATGATCTCTTCATCATACAGATGAAAAAAAGTGATGGCAGAGATTCCACAAGTCCTACAGAGGTGAGACGGTGGCAAGGTGGGTGCCTGCATCATAATGGCAGTGCTCTGATCTCTCTGCTACATAGTCTGACTGTGTGTCCCAAATAGCCCAATGGACTTCAAGCTACTTGAGGGCAGAGGCTATATTCTGCTCATCTGTCTTCCCTTCTTGTCCAGGCGTACCATCAGGGCAGTGATGTCTCAGGTGTGGTCCATGTACTGGCACAGGTCTGTGAGCCCTGATACCAGTTCTTGATGAGGAAAGTACAGTGGATTGTCTGGAAACTTTTATAGTAACTTAGGATAATTTTATATCTGTTGAACCTAATGACAAATTCAAGCCTCTATTTTGTATGCCTTTTTAAAATATAATTTTTCCGGTAATTTATTTTTATTGTTTTTTACAAAAGTATTGGTTCATGACAGATTGCCAATTCATACAACAACAAAAAGAAACAGAGCTTTCATAGATTGTTTGAGCAAAGTGCTCAAACTTAAAGCAACCCATTCTCCTGTTCCCCTTTTCCCCCTCAGTTTCCTTATATCTCTTGCACTTGCTCTTCCCGTGCTCACATCTGAAATGTAGGTTCTTTCAGTTGTGTCCTTGGGTATCTTTAGCTCTACAGCTCTCCATGGGCAACTCACAGACTTCCACTGCCCCCAAGAAACCAATAACTCTGAAATTTTCATGCCCAACTTAGCAGTCTTTTCTTCTTGAGCCTCAGACCCATTTATCCAACTGTCCACTACACACCTCTCTGAGAGTGTCCCCCAGGTTCCTTGATTGGTCAATAGCTATTTATTAATCACCTACCATAAGCCAACTATGAGTGGTTTTTTTTTTCCCTAGGAGATATGAATATAGCAGCAAAATAAAGAGACATGGCTTACATTTTAGTGGGGAAAAGAGGGATGATGAACCAATAAACATGATCATTTTAGGGACTGATAAATGGCAGAAAGAAGGAAAACGGGATAATATGAGAGAAAGTGACTGGGGGAACTATTTTACTAGAGTGCTCAGGGAAGGCCTCTCTGAGGAGGGGGACATGTGAGTTGAGACCTGAATGCCCAAGGGGGAAATGATCCCAATAACTGGGAGAGGTAGGTACAGAGGCCCTGCCAAGGGAAGGAGTTCAGTGCACCTGAGGGGTAAGAGTAGGCCAGTATGTAACTGGAGAACTGTGAACAAGGGTGGGGAGTGGCTAGGGATGAGGTCACATAGGCAGGCAGGGTCTGGGTTCTTTGGGGCCTTACAGGCTCTGGTAAGGAGTTTAGATTTCATTTTGGTGTGGGTGATACCAGTGGAAGGTTTTAAGTAGAACAATGACAAGACTGATTGACTAAGATTTATTTTTTTTTAAATTTTATTTATTTATTTGACAGAGAGTGAGAGAGAGCACATTTGACAGAGATCACAAGTAGGCCAAGAGGCAGGCAGAGAGAGAGGAAGGGAAGCAGGCTCCCCGCTGAGCAGAGAGCCCAATGTGGGGCTCAATCCCAGGACCCTGGGATCATGACCTGGGCTGAAGGCAGAGGCTTTAACCCACTGAGCCACCCAGGTGCCCCAGATTTATGTTTTAAAAAGATCTCCTTGGCTATAATTTGGAGGATGGATCTGAGAAGACAAAAATGGAAATGTGGGACTAGCCAAGAAGCTGTGCTGGTCATCACCTTGGGACTAGAGCTGCACTAACGGAAATGGGAAAGTAGGAATGGGTTCAAGATGTGCTTTAGAAGTACAACCGACAGGACTTACTGAAGGACTCGACAGGGAATGTAAGGAAAAAAGAGAATTCAAGGATGATGCCAGGATTTGGGGCCTGAAAACTATGTAGATGATGATATCATTTATTGAGATGTGGAAGACCTGGCAGATGCCAATTTGGGGAGAAAAGCAGATGCATGCATATTTTGGCCAAGTTGACACTGAGATGGAGGGAAAAACAGGAGCTGGGGGAGTGGATTAAGTGAATAGGGATCATTCTTTTTCAGGACTTTTGCCATGAAGGGATGGACAGAAATGAGGTGGCAGTTGCACGGAGATATACGGCTCAGGAAATTTTTAGTTAGCTTTCTTGTTTAAGATGGGTGATTGTAGAGCATATTTTTATGCTGACTGGAATCAGCCAGCAGAGAGGGTAACAAAGATAATGCAGGAGAGATAAGGGATAACTGGAAGGGCAAAGTCCTTGAGAAGCAGAGGAAACAGGAGCCTGAGCTCAAATGCAGGTTTGAGGTCTTAGGAACTGCAGAGGAAGGAGGGTGGCATTCAAGTACAGATGGCGGTAGGCCAATGGAAGCAGTGGGAAGATGAGGTAGTTCCCTTCTGACTACAATATATTTTCTGTAGGAAGCGTGAGGTGGGGTCATTGGCTTGGTAGCTGGAGGAGAGGACTGGAGGTCTGAGGAAAATGAAGGTATAAAAAGGCTCTAGAATAGCTGGTGACTGTATCACAAGTACGGTGGGGTGGATGACAGTGAGATTTACGGTTGTAAATGCGGAAGTGAGTCCACTTAGCATGGTTGTGTGATTTTTTTCTCCAGCAATATTCAGTTCTCCTGATGCAGACATGAAGTAAAAAGAAACTGGGTTTAACCAGGGTTAGTCAGTGTTTCATCAGATGAGTGCAAAGAAGGGAAAAAGTAGCAAGGGAATCATCAGAACACTGGGCCATGGAATCTAAAAAGTAGGAAAGGAGGAAATGTTCAAATAGCACTGGTCATACCCCTGTACCTCCAATCCTATATTTCCTATCTCTGCCCAAGTACATGCCATCTACTCAGTCATCCAACCCAGAACCTGGACCTCACCCTGACTCCTTCTCTCTCATGGTCTGATCCTATGGATTCTACTCCTGACTCTAACTGGGATCAGTCTTCTCTCCCTTCCCACTGCAACTGCCTTGGCTTAGGCCTCACCTAAACAATTGCAAAGCTTTTAAATGAAATATTTCCCCTTTCTCCAACCATGCCCCTTCCTATCCATGTTTTTCATTTTCTTAACCTTTGTTTTAAGTATAACATATACAGAAAAGTACAAAGAATACAGATGGGCATAGCTCAAAGAATTCTCATCAAGGTAGATACAGCTGCACAACCAGGATCTAGATAAAGAAATAGACTATTACTCATCCCAGAAGCCCCTTGGTGTCTTCTCCCAGTCACTACCTGCCTACTTGAGGGTAACCACTACGCTGACTTCTTACAGCACTGGTTAGTTTTGTCTATTCTGAACTCTGTATGTAAATGTAGTCATACAGTAAGTACTCTTTCATGTCTGGCTTATGTCCAGAATGCTAGGTTTGTGAGAGTCATTCATGTCATTCATTCAATTGATTATTCCACTGTGTGAACATTCCATAATTTATTTACCCATTCAATTACTGATAAACATTTTTGAAACTCCTAAACCATTTTTCACATTAATATAAATCCAATCTTTCCCTCCCCTAAATTTTAATCCTTTCCCCCTGGAAGATAAAGTCCAATTTCCTGAGCAGGGCTTGGTAGAGGCCTCCATTATTGGCTCCTGCTTTCCATTCTTGCCATCTGAGCCTTGCATCCATACCCTATAAACCCAGTTCTTCTGAACCACCTGCAATGTACTGAATGCATTGAAGTATGCTGCTTTATACTCCATGCCTCTGGAGATGCTGGTCCCTCTGCCTTTCTCCCTCATCCGCCTGGTAAACTTGTATTCATCCTGTAAGACTTAGTGCAGACACAATCCCCTACACCATGCTTTCCCTGCTCTCCCCTGGGACTGAAAGGTCTTTTCTCTATGATCCCTCAGCAACTCCTATACATCTCCATTAATATACCTGATTGCAATTCTTTGTTAAAATGTCTGATTTCCTCTCTGAACTATGAGTTCCTTAAGGGCAAAGACCATGTCTGGATCGTCTTTATTTCCCAGGTGCCTAGGGTAGGACCTATGACAGGAGAGGTACTCAGTAAGTGTTTGAAAAATGAACGAAAAGACTTGCCTAGGGGTTATATAGGATGCTAGAGCTGGAAGGGGTCCACGGGATCAGCTACTCTAACTTCCCTATTTTACTGAGAAGAAAGGATTTGCCTACAGAAGAAGAAAGGACTTGCCTAAAGGAGAAAGGATTTCCTGGTAGCAGGGCCAGAACAGCTGATCTTCAGCCCAGTGCTCATTCCCCTTCTTGCACGGCTGGCAAGAATCAGAGGGTGAAGTTTCCAAAGGACAGCCCGAGGCAAAGCCAACTCCCTCAGCATCTGGCAGTCCAGCCAGATGGACAGACAGTGCAGTGGAACAATGAAAGGAACTTTAAGTTTCCAGCCCCCAAACAAACTAACAGGCTGTTCAAGGGAAGATGTCAGCAATGGGAAGGCTTTTAGCCTTAGGCAGAGGAATCTGCCTCATTTGATGAGGAATCTGACTTATTTGATGACGGCTGGTTAACACTGAGGACTCAGTCATGTCCTTGGGAGAGAAGGGCAAGGAAGAGCCAAGAAATTAAGTAGAAGGAAAGTGGCTAAGGGAAGCCCTGGGGAAAGTGCTGTTAGGTTTCACAAAGGCCAAGTGTTTTGGAGGTGATAAGCACTGAAAAGGCAGTGGTACTATAACTACAAAGATAGTTGTAAATAGGTGGCTTGTGTGTAGAGCTCTAAGACACCAGATACAATCTGACAGAAGATCGAGTGGGCCAGGAAACAAGGGTGCCACATCTCCAAATGGAAAATCTACAGTGGCCTTAGAAATTTATCAGTGCACCCCATCACGTACAAAACTGTGTGCAGAGCACCGTGACAAAGGAGGCAGGGGCAAATCAGACACTGTTTTCACCCTCAATCTACCTCAGTCTAGTAGCGGGAATTGGACCCAAATCCCAGGGAGCAGGGAAGAGTTCAGAGGGAAGTGGCACTGAAGATGTGGACTGACTGGCAGAAAAACCTGCATGAGTAAAGGCATCAAGGTAGGAACTCTGGGGCGACATTACTGTATAGCTGGATATTGGGGTAGCAGTGGGAAAAAAGTTAGGTGAGGGTCAGACTAGAATGTCTCCAAAATCAGGTTAAAAAGTTAGGATGAGTAGGATTCTTTTTATATTGTGTATATATATATGTGTGTGTGCATGTGTGTATGTATATATGTATTTATTTTAGACTTTTATTTTAAGTAATCTCTACACCCAACACGAGGCTCCAACCCCAAGATCAAGAGTCGCATGCTCTACATACTGAGCCAGCCAGGAGCCCCTATTTTGTATTTATTTTTTTAACAAGTAAGCACTGAGTGTTTTTGAAGTTAATAACAACAAGTATTATCCATAAAGTGCCTCCCCTGTAGAACCTACACATGCCCTACTCCTGACATGAGAGAGTAGGTGGCACACTCCCATTTCCAGATGAGGAAAGAGAACCTCAGAGCAGTCTGTAGTTGGCCCAAGACCACAGGCTATTTGGTGGCAGGGCTGGCATTCAGATCCTGACTCCACAGTTCATGCTCTTGCCTTGCAGCTTTCCTCAACTGGGCTTCTTTCTCCTCTGAACCACACACAGGAAACTATCTGAGTAATGATTTTTTCAATTCTCCCAAGAATGGTGCAGAACTTGTACCATTTTAGATGCCTGGGAGAGGAGTTATTCCATGTGTACATGGCTGCCTTACAGCATTAGGGCTCAATGCTCCAGAGGAACCCTGGTTGAGAAAGGCTGCCAAGATTGGAGGTATGTCTCAGGAAGATGGATCTGGCAGAGAGATCACATCCCTGGAGGAAACAGCTGCGAAAGCCCCTGAGGAGCCCTACAAATACAGGTAGACAGCGCTAGGGGCTTAAGAGAGGCAACTCCCCACCTTCCCTGATTACTCCTCTTCCTAGTCATCCTGTCTCCCCTACCTCCCTCCAACCTTCTCTTGTACTTGGCAGTCAAGTGCTGAGGCAGAGCTTTTTAGTTCATTAGCCAACAACACAGGCAGAAGCAGCACAGTCACAGAATGAGAACCACAAAGACATCCACTTCTGTGTGGAGCTCAGAAGTAGAAAACTGGTCCTTGTGAATTCAGAACTCAGAACCCAAACACATAAAACTGAGGCAAACTCCCATTATCCTTCCCTTTTTTTTTTTTAATTGTGTTATGTTAGTCACCATACAGGACATCAGTTTTTGATGTAGTGTTCCATGATTCACTGTTTGCATATAACACCCAGTGCTCCATGCAATCCATGTCCTCCTTAATACCCATCACCGGGCTCACTCATTCCCCCATTCTCCCCCACTTGTAAAACTCTCAGTTTTCTTCCCAGAGTCCATAGTCTCTCATGGTTCATCTCCCATTCCCTTTTCTCCCCCTTCATTTTTCCCTGCCTTCTCCTAAAGTCCTCCATGCTATTCTTTATGCCTCCCATTACTCTTCCTAATAAGGTTTAAGCGTGCACACACACACACACACGCATGCGTGCGCGCGCGCGCGCGCGCACACACACACACACACACACACACACACACACACCCTGCCCCCTAGGCCCAGGCTTTCTATAACTGACTCCACATCTTTACTCACTAGGGTATTTCCTCCTTTATGTTCCCAGAGCCCCTGTCCAGTCCCCCACCAGAAACCCACCCAGCTCTCACTGCCTGTTTCCATATCTATCTCCTCTACCAGTCTGAGAATCTCTCAGGGTCAGGGTCAATTTGCCTGATCATCTTAGGATGCCCTGAAGTCCACGGGTTCAGAAATCACAACTACCTAGCCCACAGTGACAATGCAGAACTAAAGTAAACCCAAGACTCCCAAGCTTGTGTTCTTTCCACTATGTTACAGGACCTCCTAAAGATGAAGAAATGACCTGTGCTAAGCACCCAGCCTAACAATGCAAGAGCTCAGAGGTGGTGCTGTGAGGCTGGACCAGAGCACCAAGAGAAGCTTCCTGAGAGAGGGATCTAAATGAGAAGAGAGGGAACACGATGGATGTTTTAGGCAGGATGGAGAAGTTGTGGCTTAAAGAGAATGAAGTCTTTATGCAGGAGCATAGGTTTTACATAAGGAGGAAATAGGAGGCTTATACCTGTCAGGAGGAGAGCTTGACATCTTTATACAATCATGGTGCACTTACCACATATCTAGGCATATACAGGCATTATCACTAGTCCCCATGTTACCCCTGTGATACTTCCCAGGTGTTATCTGACAGACAAGAAAACTGAGGCCTAGAGAGTTAAGGCAACATATCCAAGGCAAAACAGCTAGTAGGTGGGGGAGGTAGGATTTAAACCCAGGTTGGCCTGACTTTGAGGTCCGCAGTGTCCTTTCTATTACTCCATGCTGCCTCTGAAAGGATCAGAGAACTGCCCACGTTAATAGACTGATGCAGCTGCCTGGACTCCTCCCAGCTCTCATATGGGGTAACTAAAGCCCTGTGGACACTCAGCAATTTCAAAGACAAGGGTTCTGTGTGGACCTCGTGAGCACAGGCTGCTCCTATGCCTAGGCCTGCCTTGGATCTCCCAGAAAGTGTCCTTCTAGAGTTGCTGCAGCAAAGCCAGTGGCAAATATAGGCTGAGAAAGCTCATCGGGCAGGAAGGCAGGCCCTTCTGCCTTCCCTGAAACCCTCAGGAGGAGGTCAGCTGAGGTCACAAGACCTTGGAAATGTGACTGGAAATAGCCCCTAGGACAAGAGAGCAGGATCTTGCCTCTCGGTTGGTTGGTCACACACACAGGCAGACCAAGAGAGGTCAAGGGGGGTGGGGGGGATAGAAGTTGGCAGGCCTGCAGGCCCTGAGTGACGGCCACTTGTTCAGGTCGGGAAAGGAGAAATAAGTGGGTTAATAGTTTTGGCCCTTGAGGCTGGGAGATTAAGGCAGGGGGTGTAAATAGATGCTGGGTAAAAAGGCAGGTGGGCGAACTGTAAAGTTGGGGGCTAAGGGCATCTGTTCCAAGCCAACAGGCAGGAACCATGCCCCTGGAATGGCTCAAAGGACCAGCCTTGGCCTGGGGGGGTGAGGGTGGGGGATGGTTCATAAAAGGCCTGTGCATCTTCATTTCAAAGGTGTTCGATCTGGAAGGCTGGGTGAGGGTCTCTCTTTAGAGTGAATTCCCTGTTTGGAGGCTGACGAGAAGCAGGGAATGTAAACCACTGGACAATGGCTGGGAGTACTGACTGATTTTAAGGCTCAGCAGAAACAAGCCCTATGGCGAATGCTCCAATTCTTAGCTGCAAATGTCTTGCCTGAAGTCTTTCCAAAGGATAAAGTCAGCAGCACCTTGCTTGGAGACAAGTTTTCTAAGTCTCTGTTTCTGAAAGCAGTGAGCTCTTGCTCTGAAAGCATCAGTCACCCCAGGCACTGTCACCACATCCATGAGAAGTCCTACACCTCATAGTGTTCATGCCCCAGAGCCAGCCACACTCTGCTGCTCTGGGGCAGATCGCCTAGGCTGGGGGTATGGGTCAGGCCTAAGTTCTAAGCCAGTGTGGCTGTGGCTGACAAAAAGTGGCAGGACTTGGGGATTACTGAGAAACCCCTCCAGCCCAATCACATGACAAGGACTAGAACATTATCTGGGAATGTTAGGCTGTGAAGGAAAGGCTCTGGGACTGAAAGAACTTCTTTGAATATTGGATTTTGAAAAAGTGATTAGGCTGCAGAGGACAGTTGGCAGAAATTACAGAGAAGAAAATCACAGTGTATTTAAAAAAGATGTTTTAACCAGTTAGAGAAGAATTAAAATGGAATGGACTCCTGGGGAAGAAACACGGTTCCTTCAGTCATTGCTAGGGTCCAAGGAAATGCCGGCCTGCCAGCTGTTGAAGGTTCCTGTCAGGGTTACTCAGAGGACTTCTGAGGCGGCTTCCGGCTCCCAGGCTCTATGAAGAATGACCACCAACAAGGAGGCCCTCAGTATCCAGGCCCAAGAGAAGGTCCCTAGGCCCTCAAGAAGTGGCAGCAAGGGCATAAAGAGATAGTCATGTGCCATACTCACTCAGAGGCCTGGGCATGACACACCTAGGTAAGATGCTTCTCTCCCTACCCCAAGGAGAGGCCAGAAAGGGATAAGGGGAAGTGGGAGGGAAGGTGAGAGCTTGAGAAGTATCTGACAGGGTGGCAGATAACTCTGTACCAGACCAACATAGGATGAGCCCAGCCCAAACTGGGGGATGGCACATACTGTCCCTCCAATTAAACCAACACTCTCCAAAGGGAGGGTATTCAATCAGTGAAAGATTTATTGACTGCTTACTTTATGCCAAGTACTATACTAGGTGCTGGGGACAAATCAGTGGCCTTTAGGGAGTGGGTCAAGTTAAGGAGAAGGCTACTGAACACATGAAAATAATTCCAGATTGTGACAAGAGTGATGATGGGAAAGAATAGCGTGCCATGATCCAGAGTAATGAAAGGGGCCTAATTTAGACTGTGGTTGGGGCATGGGATCAAGGAGAATGTCTTTGAGACCTGCACTGGTAGAGCATTGAAGGGCTTCCCTCCTTGTTCCACTAGCCCTGCTCTGGAGGTCACAGGGGAGAAAAGAGGACACTTCTGGAGAGAAGCACAATCAAAAAAACTCAGAGCAACTCAGAGCATATGCAGACAGGCAGCATGGTGTGGTGTGTGACACACACACAGCCAAAGAACACATTCCAGCCACACGAAGGCAAATCACACATCTCAGAGCCACTCTCATGAGGTGGAGCCACCCTCTGGGCATTTCCCGCTTTGCGAGGGGAACAGAGCTCTGCAGAAGCATGGATTTTCCAGAGTGGAGAGGTTGCCAAATACTCTTTCTCTGACAACCCCCAACTGCATTCCCCCATGCGCTCACCTCCATCAAGCAGCTCCTTGACAGTGCGGTAGTCATCAGCAAGGACAGCGTAGTGCAGGGCTGTGCAGCCCTTGAAGCTGGCACGGTTGTTCAGTCGGTTGTTGAAGTCATCCTCTCGGGTTACCAGGACTGGGGGGACAGCAACACAAACCCTCCCATTAGCAACAAATGCCAGGAGTCACCAATATCACCTTGGTGTTTTCTTTCCCTCCCTCAATCATCTACACGGCTTACTAAACATATAATGCACCTACTATGTGCTGGGCCATCGGTGAGGGGTGAGAGGAGGTACAACAAGGCCAGTTAGTTCACAAATGTTTACTGACATCTGTTATGTGTTAGGATTCATTTGGAGACACAGAAATGAATCAGATATGGTCCCTGACTCAATCTGATGAAGAAAGCGACAAAAAGAGATATGTAAAGTGCTATCTGAGATAAATGCTATGTTAGAGTTATAACAGGGTGATACAGAAGGCAGAGGGGAGCTTAGTTCAGTTTGGGCATGAAGAGAGCATCCCAAAAGATGAGAGTCTTGAAGGGGGAAGAGAAGTTATCCAGGTGAAGAAAGGAGGCTGGGGGTTCGCTAGGGGATGGTAAGCAGGCGAGAGAAAAAGGCGTTCCTAGCCGAACAATAACATACCTCTCTATTTTGAGGATGTTTATAAACTAGTGAGTATTTAGTACTATTTTGTAAAGAACTTTTTTAATTTTTAAAAGTTATTACACATTTGAAATCACAAAATAGTACAAAGTAGAAAAGGTATCAACAGCTCAGCAACTCAGGAAACTACATTTAATATTGTTATATGTCTCTCTCTCTCCTTAAATATATATACATACTAGCATGTATGTATATCCTACACACAATCCTACAAAGCACATATATATCTCTTATGCATACCTGTTCTTTAAAATTAGAGCTTACTATATTGCAATTTTGTATTTTTTTTTAAAAGATTTTATTTATTTATTTGACACAGAGAGAGAGAGATCACAAGTAGGCAGAGAGGCAGGCGGGTGGGGGGCCGGGGGCGGGGAAGCAGGCTCCCTGCTGAGCAGAGAGCCTGATGCAGGGCTCCATACCAGGACCGTGGGATCATGACCTGAGCCAAAGGCAGAGGCTTAACCCACTGAGCCACCCAGGTGCCCCAATTTTGTATTTTTTTAACCTTTAATAATCTGCTGTGGACATTTTTTTTTTTTTTGAAGGTAAGAAGAACAAGCATTTCATCCAGAATCCTTGCAACTGTCCTCAGACAGTGGTGCTATAATTCTACTTACAGACAGGAACTAAGGGTTATAGAAGAGTTTTTGATTCAAGGGTGCAAAGCTAGTCAGTGGCAGAAATGCAGGTTTGTCTGACTCAAGAATATATGACTTTAGGCAATCTCTATACTGTCTCCCTTTTGCAGAGCCATTGGAGAGTGAGTTCAAGATGTAAGGAGGAGGCCATGAATGTAGCAAGCGTCTGCTGGTCCTCCCAGAGACTGGTTGATAAAGGAAAGACAGACACCAAATGGTTAGTAGAGAGTAACTGTAGGTGAGATGATTTTCTAAAGGCTATGTGAGACCTGAGCATGTTTATAGTATTAGGGAAAGATTCTAAAAGGAAGGGGATAAGTACAAAGAGAAAGACTTTCATTGATTGATGACCTCAAGGCTATGGAAGAAAAGAGGGGTTCAAATGCACAGGTGGTTGTACTTGCTCTTGAATCTCAGTTTTCTCAACTGAAAAAATATGGACAATAAGCCCACCACTTAAAAAGAGTTGTATTAAGGAAGGCATGTGATCTGATGAGCACTGGGTATTGTTATATGCAACTAACAAATTATTGAATGCTACAGCTGAAGCTAATGATGTACTCTATATGTTGGCTAATTGAATTTAAGTAAAAAAATAGAGTTATATAGGGGACGCCTGGGTGGCTCAGTTGGTTAAGCTGCTGCCTTCGGCTCAGGTCCTGATCCCAGCGTCCTGGGATCGAGTCCCACATCGGGCTCCTTGTTCTGTGGGGAGCTTGCTTCTCCCTCTGCCTCTGCCTGCCACTCTGTCTGCCTGTGCTCTCTCTCTCTCTCTGACAAATAAATAAATAAAATCTTAAAAAAAAATAGAGTTATATAGATTAAATGGGGGAAAAAAAGAGAATAAGCATTTCATGTGGTCAAAGGACCAAAACCTCCCAGTTCACTCTAGTGCTAATATTCATGACTCTCCAATTTAATACAGAAGAACCTAAAACTAGTTCCATCAATTTTATAGGACCGCTGGGCTGGGTGACCACATATGTTCCAGTTCACCCTGGATGGGTCTGGTTTATGCCTACTACCCTGGACAGTCCCAGTTTGGACAATAAATTGGATGGTTACCCTACCTCTGGGGCCCTGCCTTGGAGATGAGAACCCATAGAACAATATTTATCCTGCATAGATAGGGTCTCTTTCTGCCTCATGTAGAAATTATTGAAATTATTGTCTTCCCTCCTGAGCTGAGTTTGTTGAGGGCAAAATTTGGGTCCTATGTACCTGTACTCCCCTCCCCCTAGCCCATGGCACAGAGTTTGAAAAGGCAAAAGATTTCTCTTACCTCCCACTGGATAAAGGGTATAATTTAGTCAAGAGGTAACCTTGCCTAGGTAGTTAAAAGTTCCATACTATTTCTTTCTTTTTTTTTTTTAAGATTTTATTTATTCATTTTATAGAGAAAGAGCACAAGCAGGGGGAGCAACAGGGAGAGGGAGAGGGAGAAGCAGGCTCAGGCAGCCTGATGCGGGGCTCGATCTCAGGACCCTGGGATTATGACCTGAGCCTAAAGCAGACACTTAACTGACTGAGGCACCCAGGCGCCCCCACACCATACCAGTTCTAAATCACTCTTTTCTAAGTGACAATGGAATGAAGTCTATGCATTTCCCCTCCTGAGAAACTGGACTTCCTATTTAAAAGTTCCCCAAACAAGAAGACTGTAACATCTCTTCCTAATACTAACAGATGTCACCTAATGACCTATTTCTACTCTATGCCTGGCATGGTCACTCCACACAATCTATTTAATTCTTCTAACCACCTGATATAGTAGCTATTATAATTCCCATTGTACAGATGAGGAAATTGAGGTACAGAGGTCACCTAGTGAGTGAGTGGTTGAGTGAGGATTAGAACCCAGATCTAATCCGAATGCTTTTTGTTTACATCATATCATGTTGTCACTCTAATTTTGCAAATGAGGGAATCAGAGCCCAGAGCCCAGATATTCTGGTCTCAGTCTTGGTTCCTACTCCCTCTTCTTTCTCTGCTCAAATGAAGGTACAACACAGTCTTGGTGGAACTTGCCTTTATAGAGATTGGCCTGAACTTTGTAGCTAGCCTCTGGATAAGCTAGCTTAGGTGGAAGCATTTCAAGTGTTTAGCCAAAATGAAGTTGGTGGAATGTGTACCTGCAGAACAGACACTGCTGTAGTTTAGCCACACAAACGTAGATCAGCTCTTCTCTACCACACAGAGGCTCTCCAGACTGAGTACCTCCTCCAAACCCTGAGTGTTATCTGACCTCTCCCAAGCAGGAAAAACAGGAAGAAGCTCTGAGTAGCAAATATATAAGCCCCATGTACATCTGCATTTCTGCAGTACAAGGGCTCTTCAGGACCTAACTCAGAGATTACTAACTCTTAGTCACAAACAGTCTTATCAAATCATGGTAAGTGATCTTATTTCCAGCCCACTGCAGATTAGGAGAAACAAACAAGGCTGGCGAGGAGGCTTCAGAATCCAGCAAATTGATTATAATCAAGTCCTGGCTAGGCAGGAAGGGAAAAGAACAGCACCACAAAAAGCTGAAAGAGGAAGTCAAGAATACAGCACCCCAAAAGCCCCTAAGGGCACCACTGAACTCCACATAGGACATTAACTGCTGGATATAATGATGCACCTGAGGAAAAGTGATAGTTGGCTCACGAAAGCAGGAAGGATATAATCCATTTTACAAAGAAAACACATCATTCATTCAACAAACAACATTTACTGAGCATCACTGCATAGTGATAGCTTCTGGAGACATACTAATGAAGAAGACAGGGTTCTTGACTTTAAGAAGTTAACAGTCTAATGCAACAATCAGGAACAAATTATAAGACTGTTTCGTAAACATAATGACAGAGCTGTACACTGGGTGCTTCCCATAAAAAGCACATGAACTTAAGGAATACGGCTGGATTTACTCGGTTCAGGGACAAATGTCAGCAGAGTGCCAGCGTCATAGCCCAGCTAATAAGGAATGTATCTGAAGAGGATTCCTGCTCACCTCTAGGTCTCATCTCTCACTATTCCCTTCCTCATGTGCTTTCTAGCCTCTGAGGTTTTGCAAATACTATTCCACTGCCTGGAACATTTTCCCCTCTCCCATGCCTTTGGTTGACTAACTCTAATTCACTTTAGGCCCTCTGGTTAGAAGTCCCTTCCTGCAGTGATTCTCCCTCAGTCTGAGGCAGCTGTTCCTCCCAAGAGCTCCCCTAGCACCTTAGACATCTCCCAATTACTGTATTGACTCTATTCTGCTGCAATCATCTGTTTACTTGACTATGTTCCCTACCAGACCAACTGAGGGCGGAAAGTGTGACTGTCTTTAGAGTTGTATCCCCAGTGTCCAGTAGGTGTCTAGACATAAATATGAGCTTCATAAATACTTGTTGAATTAGCTAATAGATACATAATACATAAATAAGTTCCTAGGATTACCTGTTTTAGAGTGTGGCTGTTATGTAAGTGACCTCAGGAGCCAGACCCTGGTGTTTGGATCCCAGTTCTGAATTTACTCACTGTGTAATCTTGGGTAAATCACCTAACCTCTCTATGCCAAGTTTCTTTATCGGTAAATGGAGATAACAGTAGCCTCTCATGGGATGTTGTAAGGATTAGA
This sequence comes from Lutra lutra, assembly GCF_902655055.1. NCBI lineage: Eukaryota > Metazoa > Chordata > Mammalia > Carnivora > Mustelidae > Lutra > Lutra lutra. The sequence continues at coordinate 57,635,540 of NC_062287.1, read as the reverse complement.
CAAGACACTGTGAGTAAAGGGGCTTGGAACAGTGCCTGGCATACAATACCTCTCAGTAAACGTCAGCTATTACCCTTCCTGTCTGGTCTTGTGCTTCCAAAAGTACATTCTCTCTGTGAAAAGTGGCTGCATTTGGGGAATCCTGCATATACTTTTCTTTCTGAAAGGCACAGTGCTGAGTAAGAACCAGCTGTTTAATTTGGTGTTAGTCAGCAGTTTCCTGTTTGGCAGCCTCTTTCTACCTTATCCTTGTTAAAATCCTGCAGTATTAGTGTTCCCCAGAACATTCTTTGGGACTAAGTGGTGCATTACAATCACCTGTAAAAGAGCATTTTGCTTTCCTTATTTATTTTAGATTAACCCTGTGATGTAGAAGTTATTGTCATGTTACAGATGAGAGAACTGAAGTTGAGAAAGGTACTGTAATCAGTTAGCATGGGAGCTACGACCTAGTCAAGGTCAGCTAGGCCCATTCGGTGCTCTTAGCAATAAGCTCTTTTCCTCACATCACCCAGTTTGAGAAGCCTGTCCCATAAGATCTTGCTGAAGCCCCCAGATCATTCGAGATCATCCTATTCTTTATCCAAAAAAAGTAGCTAAAGGAGGAAAGGAGGTGTGGGGAGAGGTGTAGCATGCACCATCACCCACTCTCACTGAGGAAAAGGAAATAAATCCATGGAAGCTAAAATGACTCACCCAAGACTGGTTCACCAGCTGTCTACCAAGGTGGTCTTTTGAGGCCCTGTGTTTACGGCTGATCCTCAGCCAGTGAACTGACCCCTTCCCAACTAAACCATTTACCAGCCTGTCTCCAGCACAGGGTAAGATGAGCTCAGGTTCCTGTTTCTCCTCTAAGCCAGCCATTCACGTCTCTCTGCCCCTCTGACCACAGGGAGAAGGCCAACACATTGCACTGTCATCCTCCTGCTCCCACCTCTGCCTTTCGACGTTGCAAAGTCTATGCCTTGGGTGCTGTCGCAAACACATGTGCCCCATGTGCTCTCTGCAGGATTCCCTTGGACTCAGCAGGGCCAAGGAGTCAGCAGAGGTGAAAGTAGTCCCTGAAGCCTGTCACACAGCCCTGGCCACTTGCCAGCACTGGTGAAACTGCAAAAAAAAAAGTGACTGTCTTCCCCAGTGAGAAAGACTGATTTAAGGTAAAGGGGTCTTACAGTCCTGAATCTAAGCTCTGCCACTTACTAAGTTCTTCTATCTGTAAAATGGGTATGATAAGAAATAATTTGAGCAATACTAAATATTTAAATATTATGAGAATCAAATCTGATAATAGGGTTTTTTTTTTTGATAAGAGGTATTTTTTAAACATCACCACATTTACTAATGCTGCTCTCTCTCTTGGGTTAAGCACTGGAGGCACGGACATGAGTCAGACATGGCACTTTCCACATATGCAAAGTCTATTGGGGGAGACTTTGAAAAAAGGTATAGGAGGCAAGATGGGTGGTCTCTGGGTAACAAAAGCTTTATTACTGCTGCCTTATGCAGAAGAAAGACAACCCTAATTACGAGTGCCACTCCCAGGAACTTGTGCCATCTAATGTCACGGAGGGTCCAGCAGCGCCTTTGCCTTTAAAGATGTGAGCATGTCCCCATGAGAGAGAACCTCTACAACTACTCTGACAAGGGCGAGAACAGCCCCTTCCATCTGTGCAGCATCAGTGCGATTGTTTCCTCACCCTGTGACAACTTAGGACAGATACCATTCTCTCTGTTCAACAGATTAGAAGACAGAGGTAAAAAGGCTGGATGGCCTGCCCAACCTGCACTGCTAATTGGTAGTGGAGAGAACCAGATCCAGAGCCTGCCTGGCTCATGCTTCTATGCTTCTCCATGCCCAGCTTCTGTCAGTGCCTGTAGGCTCAAGCCTCACATAAACCAGGGTTGGCTGACCTTGCTTGAAGCTCAGGATCTGGGTTAAATTTTTATCAAGAGTCTTAGGGAAGAAGCCTCTGGGCTCTTTGCTTCCTCCAGGCTATTCTGTATCTACTACCTCTTTAAATCCTCACTACCTGAGACAGCCTCCTCCTGCCAGCACGGATGGGACCACCGCCACCTCAGCCTCTATGAGCGCTGTCAGCTCTGCCTCTTGTGTTTGTCTTTGGGCAGAGGATGGAGCGAGAGGGAGACTCCCTGTGAGGAGTCACATGAGACCAATCCCAGGGAAGACAAGGCCCTTCATTTCCTTCCACAGCCTGGAAACCCCTCTTTCCTTTTCAAATCCTACCTGTTCTTTAAAGCCCTGTCCAAGGCTCCTCTTCCAGGAAGTCCTTTCCTCCCAGCTCTGCCCTGGATGCCTGCTGTGTTGATTATGTGTACCCATTTACCAGTTAATTCTCTACTAACAACATCTCTTATAATAGTTTCTTGCATTAAAATTTCCCTCTGACTCCCCAATTAGATCCTAGGCTCTTCGTGGATGACAGTAACTAGTTCATAACATTTTCTGTATGTATTTCATACAGTATCACGTATTTTACACAGCTTCAGCGATGAACATACAAGAACCTTTATCCACCCGCCTGCTTATGAACATACCACCACTGAGCAGCTCAGAACAGCAGGTGCTATGAGAGTCACACATTCACACAGTCTGATGGCAGCAGAGACGGGGCACACACATTACCTCAAGACATAAACTGTCTTGAGGATGAGGGGGATCTTGCTGGGTCGAGAGGGGAAGAAGGACATTCTAGGAAAGAAAGTGGTGTTTGCAAAGGCCAGGGGTAAAGACTGCACCACCTGTCCATTCAAGAAACTGAGTCTCTCAGTGAGCGTAGGATGCTGTGATCAGAGAGGAGGTTGCCCATGGAGGCAGAGGGCCGACTCTCAGAGGGGTCTGGATTCTATTCTGAAAGCTATGGGCACACAATAGTTTTTTGTTAAGGAATTAAGCAACATGGTGAACAGCAAAAACAACAGATCAGGAGATGAGAGACCTGGACTAAAAAATAACTCATTCAACTACCTTGGAATGCATTTCAAGCCCTCTGTGCCCCAGACTCCCTATTTTTCAAGTTGAAGAGTTTTTCTACACCAATGGTTCTCAGACTTTAGTGGGAACAAAATCACCTGGGTAACTTGTAAAAACTGTTGATTCCTGGGCCCCCATCTCAGCAATGTTCAGTAGGCAGTGCCTGGGAATGTACCAGAATGCACCAAACTAGATGGTCTCTGAGTGTCCTTCCTCTAATGTTCTTGTGCTGAAAACAAGAAAGATGCAAGGCTAATTAAACCATCCCACCTCCACCTGCCTTGTCTTGCTCCCAGGAAGCCAAGGATGTCTGGGCATCAGAACACTCTTCCCAAGCCTCATGTTTAGAGGCTTAGAGCAAAGCCCCTAAGACACTAAGCCTTGGGATGAGACCTCCAATATCTCACTTAAACATCCTTCTGCCCCACAGAATCCCAGTTAGAATTCGGTCCTTTTTCACCATATACTCAAGGTCTATCTCCTCATTCATCCACCAACCATTAATTAAGTACTTTCCATGGGCTGGGCCATGGCCTCAAGAGCTTGTAAATGCTGCAAATAATGCTGAAAAAAATCTATCTTTCATAAAATATCTCTGGCAGGAAAGAGTTCAGAATTTTGAGTTGGAGAGAACCAAATTCTAATCCTGATGACTCTGGAAAATTACTTCAGGCCTCAAATTCATCATTGGTAAAATGGAAACATTAATATCTATGAACTGATTTGCTGTGAAAATCAAAGATGATGTGGTATAGTCAGGGGCACAGGAAATGGCCAGCCCCCTAGGAAATGGCCATTTTTCCAGTCCTGGAGCTGTAATACATCCATATCCCTCTGTTTGAGTTTCAGAGGCTTTTCCTACCTAATCCTAGTTAATGTCTCCAAATAGACTTTCAACTCCTCTCTTCCTGCTGTCAAACCCCCATAAGAGGACCCTGGTGATCCTACCATGAGTCCTCAGGGGGCAGCACTGTGATTTAGAAAGAAAAGAGGTCGGAGTCAATCAGACTGGGGAGCAAAAGTCACTGTGCAACACTGATCAAAACACTTAACATCTCCGAGAATCTGTTTCCTCATCTGCAAAACAGATATCACCTATCTTGCAAGACTCAATGGCAAACCCAATTAAAAAACAGACCAGGCTGGGGCACCTGGGTGGCTCAGTGGGTTAAAGCCTCTGCCTTTGGCTCAGGTCATGATCCCAGGGTCCTGGGATCGAGCTCCGCATCAGGCTCTCTGCTTGGCAGGGAGCCTGCTTCCTCCTCTCTCTCTCTACCTACTTCTGATCTCTGTCTGTCAAATAAATAAATAACATCTTTAAAAAAATATAGACCAGGGATCTGAGTAGATAGATGTACAAATGGCCAAAAGGCACATGAAAAGATGGTCAACATCATTAGCCATCAGGGAAACACAAATTTAAACCAGAGCAAGAAACGACTTCATAACCACCACGATGGCCAAAGTAAAAAAGACAGGCAATAGAAAGAGCTGGTTAAGGATGCAGAAAAACTGGACCCCTTATACATGGCTAGTGGGAATGTAAAATAATGGTGCAGAAATAATGTTTTCTTTGGAAAACAGTCTAGCAGTTCCTCAAAAGGTTAACAGAGAGTTATCCTATGGCCAAACAATTCCACTGCTAGGTATAAAGTCAAGAAAACTGAAATCATTATATTCACACAAAAACTTGTACACAAACATTCACAGCAGTATTATTCATAATAGCCAAATGTAGAAACAACTCAAATATCCCTCAACTGATGGAGACGTGAAATTTGGTAGATCCATTAATGAACTATTATTCAGCTATGAAAAAGGAATGAAGTACTAGTATGTGTTACAACATGAATGAACCTTGAAAACATGCTAAGTGAAAGCAGTCAGTCCAAAAGATCATCTATTGTATGACTCCATTTATATGAAATGCCCAGAATATGCAAATTTAAAGAAACAAAGATCAGTGGCTGTCTAAAGTTAGGGGGAGTTGAGAGGAAATGGGGAATGGGGTTTCTTTACGGAGTGATAAAAATGTTCTAAAATTGACTGTGGTGATGGATGCACAACCCTTGTGAATACACTATAAACCAGTGACATACACTTTTTAAAAAACAGATTTATTTATTTGAGAAAGAGAGCACACGTGTGCATGCACACATGAGTATGAGTGGAGGGAGGGGCAGACAGAGAGAATCAAGCAAACTCCCAGCTGAGCATGGAGCCAGACACAGGGCTCGACCTCAGGATCCTGAGATCACGACCTGAGCCAAAATCAAGAGTCAGACACTCAAGTAACTGAGCCACCCAGGCCCAACACTTTAAATGACTGAACTATACAGTATGTGAATTAAATCTCAACAAAGCTATTATACTAAAAAAATGTACATGAGGTGAGCACACTACCTGGCATGCAGTAGGTACTCAATAATGGTAAAACATTTATTATTGTGCCCTTTCCTCTTCCCGAGGCGACACTCGCACTCTGGCCAGGATCTGCTCACACTAGCCTAGAGACTATGTCAGGCTCATTGCAGGGAGCCCATTTCATCCTCAGTAGAAGGTAACAGGGGAGTCTTGATGCCTAATATCCTAGGGCTAAGAGTCTTTCTCCAATACTCAGATTAATAAGTATATAACTCTTGAAGAAGTAAGAAAATAACAGCCTCCATTTATTGAGCACTTACTACATGCCAGGTTCTGTGCTAGGAGCTTTACAACTGTTTTCCTCCCAAGAATCATACTAGGTTATTATTTTTATTGTTATTATTATTCCTACTTAATTAATGAAGAAACCATGACCTACAGAAGTATGTAGCTTGTTTCAGGTCACTGATACTCAATGACCGAGCTGCTCGATTTAACTCCAAGGACTGTACTCATTTCTCTATGTGATTACATGACTTCATTATTCCTTTTCTTTATCTACAAGTTACCCATTCTTTATAACTCGAGCAGTTTGATTTCCACTGATCTCCCTTTCCTCTATGCATTCAAGTAATATCTAGTTAACATCAAATTAGTTAACATTCTCTTAAGTCTTATGGGTTTGCAGATTGCCTCATGTGTATGTTCCTGAACATGGCAGGTGCTCAATAAATACTTCTTAGTGAGTAGATGGTAAGCTTGTCTCCCCAAGAAGAAGATGGGTTCCTGAAGGATAGATCCTGTGTCTTAGATATCTTTTATCCTTCCTACAGGGAAGGCACTCATGGCCATCTAGGCTGGCCTATGGAGCGAAGACAAGACCCCACTTGCAGATGGTTCTCACAGACACCACGTTCTTTGCCCACGGACTGGAAAATTTCTCCTTAAGAACAGAACTCTGTTTATCTCTTTATTACCTTCTAGTAGGAGCTCAGAAAAGGTTTGAAGAATTAAAGGGAAGACTGGGTCAGCACTTACTCTAATGAAGTCACATAAAGGGCAGGCTTCCCCTAAGGACCCCAAACTCATCTTCTCTCATCCCCATGAAAGGGAGGGGGAGAGTGGGAACGTTGGAGCTTTAAGAAGACACATTGTTGACCCTGCCTGTGATGCTAGACAGTGTGGCATCCTTTCTGGCCCAGGACCCTCCCCCAACCCCTTTTTAGAAAATATTTTATTTTAGGTAATCTCTACACCTAAAGTGGGGCTCAAACTACAACCCTGAGATCAAGAGTTGCATGCTCTACCAACTGAGCCAGGCAGGTGCCCCTTCATGGACCATAGACTCAGGTGGAGGTTTCCACAGCCCACGTGTCACCTTCACATCATCAAATTCAAAGTGTGGGACAACCTCTTAAGAATGTGTTACTCTGCTGTCTGTAGACCCAGCAACACTGTTTGATTCTCCCCTTCTTCCCATCTCTTCTAACTCTCACAGCAGTTAACATGTCATAGCTATTTAGAGTTCCTCTGAGGTGACCTATTGTTACTCTGAGCTTAACTTCTCCCCACTGCCCCTGCTGTGCCCCTGTCCCAACCAAAACACCCCATCTTTCAGCGCCAGGGGTCCTCAGGTAGGGCTGGCGACAAGAGGAGCCTGCCCTCTCTGCCTTTCAGCCAGTTATGCTTCCTGGTTAGCCAAACTCAGTCCCTCTGTACTCCCCATCTCTACACCTGCTTGCCTCTCCTCTGCCTTTTCTTCAAAATGTTAAAAACTTGCAATAAAAAACAAATACAAAATGCTGTAATTAATAGCCAATTCCAAGCCAACCCAGCATCTCTACTAATAAACCTCAACACTTGCAAAAAGAACAATAAATTCTGCCTCTCTCTGTTCTGAGGTGGTCTCTTTTATATCCAGCCCGTGTGTGTGTATGTATGTGGGTAAGTGTGTCTACATATATATTTATTTTCCTTTATTTCCCATCCAGGGAGGGGCAGAATAATGAACTGCGTGCGTCAGGGAAGATGAATCTGAGATACTAGGGAGCAGTGCAGTAAAAAGATTAAAGTGTTATTATTGTTGTTTTTTTTTTTCCCCCATGGTCCATTGTGACAGCTCGACCGTCATCTGTAAAAAATGTCTCAGCGAGAGATAATCATCGGAAACTCAATAAAGCGTCAGGGGGAGCCTCAGCCCCCATCAATCACTGGGTGCCTGGAAAATTTCAGCCCTCTGTCTCCCTTCCTGCTATCCATATAAATGTCTCTAATATATTTTGTGTGGTGTGTGGGACCCATCCCTGATTTGGAACTTTTGATGAAAAAATATTTATACACAAAATATGTAAATCAGTTAAAAATCACAGGACTAATTCTTCGCCACCTCATCCTACTTTTCTTTATTTTTATAAATGTATCAAATTTATTCTTTTTAATAAAACATGTCAACTAGTCTATCTTCTTCTCCTAGTCAAACATATATAAATATATGTATAGGCATAGAAGGCTAAAAGGAGAGAAACAATTAACCTAACTGGCTGATACACTTCACCTTGAAGTTGGTTAACAGGCATGATGGATTGACAGTGCACTGTCCATCTTGGTGACTACAGCAGCTGGCACTGCTGAGAAATGAGACATAGAACCACTGGCCCTGGAGGTGCAACAAGGCTGTGACAATGATGAGGAAGACGCAGGGACATTAAGAGTAATAACTTGCCCCAACAACTTTTGGCCTGGCAGATTCCCAAGGCTTCTAAGACTCTGGGCAAGCAGAGGTTCTGGTACATACAGGGTGCCACGGTTGCTGGGTTCTGCATACGAGCAGAGGATAGCTCTGCTGGCATTTGGCTGCATCTCCCTGCCTCAGTTTCCTTGAGTGCCTGCATCACAGGGTGCTGTGGCACACCGTTATCAGTCCATGTTACCCGCTGCTGCAGTGGTCTTATCATCGCCTTTCTGTACCACCTTCCCTGCTTCTCCACCCTGGAAAGGATCTGTTCCTGCGATGCCCTCTCCTCTAGAACCTTCAGAGCCCCTCTCTGTCTAAAGGACAAAGTCCCAGCATCTTGATCTGGCCCCAGTGCACGAACTCAGCATCTTTACTGTTCACTACTTCTCAAAATAAATCTGCTCTGTAGAAGCTTCATCTGAACAAGTTCACTTTGCAGCCTGACACACATTTCTCTGTTTCCCAGTGTTTAGGATATAACACACCCCTTTATGCCCAACTGTACCCACTTTCAGGCCTTCCATAAAACTTTTTACTCTGGGGCTCAGATACCATTTTATTTCCTTGACTGCTTCAACCAGAGATTCTCTTCTCTGAGCTCTTGATAGTCCTCTGTTATCTGTACCTCTGACTGAACACTTGTCAATTTTACTGTCTTGGTCAAGTCTTCAATCTTTGTTATTACTACTAATGACTTTTCTTGCTAGTACCTTACACATTTGCATGATGCCTTATATTTTCTCAAGTGTTTTCATAAATACTTCAATCTGATCTTTGTAATAAGCCAATGGTGTAGGAAATATTCTTCCCTACAGATGAGAAAATCAAGTCTCAGAGAAATAAAGAGAAATGCCCAAAGTCACACTGTTCAGTAATGGCTAAGCCACTCCTTAGACTCTTAATAATGTTTGGCTCTCTACAGACAACAGTTTGCTACCCCTGAAAAGCATTTGGAAGGCTATGTTGAAGAGTCTGGGTAAAATTCCATGAGAGTACAGAAAACCAGAAATTTACATTAGTGGGATTCCTTCTATGTTCTAGGTTTTAGGTTAGGGACAAATATGCTATCTCTAACTCTTCTGATAACCTTTATTTATTTATTTATTTTTATTATTATGTTCAGTTAGTTCCAGGAAACAAACTGGTAACCTTTATTTTATAAATAAGGAGACAGGACCCCTGAAAGGTGCAGAAAATTGCTGAAGGTGTTATAGCTATTATGTGTCCTGTAATACCCATAATACAGTGGCATAAGCACTCAGCCTCGCTAGGAGTGAAGTTTAAAGTGGCAAAATAAGGTCTCTTCCACGGAGAAGGCCCAGATGAGTTTTTAAAAAGCAGTTCAAGCCCAAAGCCAGAACTAACATCTGTGGTCTAGATCATGCTACTCAAAGAATGCAGAGCTGTGAGAAATGCAAAATCTCAGTTCCCACCCCAGAGTCACTGAATCAGAATCTCTGGGGGGAGGGCCCAGGACTCCGTGTTTTAACAAGCTCTCTAGGTGATTCTTATGTCATTGGGTGCATAATTACTTCCACTTAAATTTATGCTCTCTGAGGGCATACATTTTCTCTGCTGTCCCTAGGTAGGGCTGGGCACACGGTGGGTGCTGGGTGGTTAACTTCTACTGAAGAGATGAACCAGGATGAGACCACTCCCTGGCATGTCCTGGGGAAGGGGAGAAATATTAGAGAGCTGTTGCATTACCGCCAGTGGGGACTCCTAGCCATCTCCTGAACTCCAGGGCACTTGTCCACTGGTTTGTGATGCGCCAGCTTGCACCGTCCTGTCCCCCATCTGAAGACACAGAGATGGGGAGGTCAGCTACAGCAGGCCAGAACCTGCAGCCCATGGAGCTGTGGGCAGGGGACCACCCAGACTGTTGGGGTTGGCCTTGGGAGGTAGAGCCTGGCAAGTCAGACCCTCTAGCCCCAAAAGGGTCCTACGCCAACCCAGCTTCTACACGACTCATCTTTATTCAGCCACCATTTGGAGCTGAGAAGAGAAGCTGATTTATATCCTGTTCTGACCATGTTTCTGCCGTGTTTTATTGTTTTAATTGTATATATAAGAGGCGCTCAGAGTGCTCGCTTGCATTTCTGACAGCCTGAGACACCCAATGTTTATAACAGTTACTTACAAGCACCCTGCGGCATCTCTGTCTGGATGACTTGTTTACTGTTACCATTAATTTACTGTCTCCTCCACCTGAGGACTGGGACCCACCGCCCATCTGCCAGCCACAAGTGGAACTCTCCTGTAATGGGCATGGATGGGGATCAAGGCACTGAATGGAATGTGGTCAATATCAGGGAGTGAGTTGGTAGAGAAGCAGCAGTGATCTCCATGCTCCCCTCTCCACATATGTCCCCTCTATGTGCCTTTGCTCAAGCTGTATTCCCTGCTTAGAACAGCTTTTCTTTTCTCACTTTCTTTCTGCCCTCCAAAGCTCAGCTCAAATCCCACTTATAAGTACATCACTTGCTCTGATGGTGAGCCTAGAGCTTCTGGACCTTAGAAATCACATGGCTGATAGGGACCTTAGAAGCCATATTACCCAAAGACCCAGGGCAAGAATCCCCTGTACAGAATCCCTGATGGGCAGACAGCCAGTCTCTGTCAATGCCCCTGGAGTAATGAGTTGCTCAGTACCTCCAAGGCAGCTTTACACGGAGTCAAACCCACCTCAGTAGAAAAGTTCTTCATCAAATATCATCCTTCACATGATGCTTTACTTATCTCTAGTCATCCTAACAACCATGAAAGATGGGTATTGTTATCCCTATGTTACAGAGGAGAAAACGGAAATTCTAGAACCTTAACTACTGGCTCAAAAACACATAGCTAGTAAGTTACAGAACTTAGACAAATAGAGCTTAGATAACTGCCTAGCACTAAAGCCTGACCTCTCTCCAGGACACCATTTACCTCTGAAGATGCCACTCTTAATGATGAAGAGAATGGACGGAACAAGTCAGGCCAACCCGGTTTCTATGCTGGGCACTCCCGCATCATTTGCACTAGCAGACCTGCCCTCTGCCCAGAAACACCCACCTTGACAAGGGTGGGGAATATTGTAATATGCCCAGCTCATATTGCCAGAACGACAAAGAGCAGTCTTCTTGCTAAGGAGCAATGGCCATATATAAAACAGAAGAGTTTTGCTAGGAATGGGGCAACCGATGACAAAGTCTCAAAAAGGAGGTTGCAGAAGTTTCTTTCCTTTCTAGACTGTGCCTGTTCTAAGCAGGTAAAACAGAGAGAACCTCTCTGAAAGAAAACAAGGCAACTTCTCCAATGCTTTTGGCACCCCTGTTTGGATCCTCTTTCTTCTTCACACCTTAGATGCTGTACCCTGAGTGAGGAGATTGTCCCCTCACCTCTTACCTTCACTCTTTTCCTTGGACAATTTTAGTCACATCCACTGTAGTCACTACCAAGCAAACGCTGGTGACTCCTAGATCCCTATCTCCTGCCAGACTTCTCCTTTGAACTCCAGACCCACACATCCAACCGTTCACCCAAATCAGAAATCGCGATGTCACCACAGATGCCTCCTTTTCCATCAATTCCCACATTCAGCTAAGAATTCAACCTCTTAATATTTTTTTTTAACATCTACTTTCTCCATTTCCAAAGATCACTTTTAGGAATCCCCAGAAATTTTAAGTGCATTTTGGGGGAGAGGAGCATAGCTTCTCATCCAATTCTCAAAGGAGGCCATCATCCCCTAAAGGTCAAGAGCCACTGCTAATCTCTCTCCTCCAATTTCATCCCTCACCCCATGCAAATGATTCATCTAAAATGCAAATGTAAACCAAGCATCTCCTTGCTTAAAATCCTTCAAGGACCTTTGGAAAACAGTGTGAGCACCCTAGAACTGTCCTACAATGTCCTTCTCATGCAGAACCCTGCTTCCCTCTCTAGTCTCGCTTCTTGCTATTCTCAATACTGAGGCAGATGAGTCCACTTGCTGTCACCCACCCATCCCATGTCTCTAAATGTGTTGTCCCTTCTACCCGGAAGATCCATACCTCTTAGTCTGCCCGGCAATCTCCCACTCTTCCTTAAGACCCTATTCAAAGTCATTCACACTATGCCCCTTCCCAGACAGCAGTCTGCCCTCAGGTAGAGCTTATCATTGCCTATGCCAGTGCTATCTCCATTCTTTGTACATCTACCTTTGCATTATCACTCTGTACTGTGATGCCTTGTTCATAGGTCTGTCTTTTCACTTGACTGGGAACACTGTTGAGGGCCTAGACCATGTATATTCATTTCTACATTCCCAGCATCTGGCAGTGTGCCTGACACTCAGTAAATGCATGCTGAATTATAAAGAAATAAAACTAATAAGCAATTACAACTGTAGAGCACTTTACAACTCACACATCATATGCTTTATCTCTTGATTTCACAATACTGATAAGGTAGAAAAGGGATGTATTACTAGGGTTTAGAGGTCCTGCCAAGGTCACGAACGACAACTTACCACTTCCTTTCAGTACTTAGCACAGTACAAAGGGCCACAGAAATATCTACTAGAAATTTAGTAAATTTGATGGACCTGGCACGGACTCTGCTGCAATAGTGAAGGACTGTCCAACTAAGCCTGTGACTTTCCTTTGAATTTGCCTAGACACACTCTGGGCAAAAGGCTAGCACTCTTGCTCTTTTCTACTCTCCTCGCACATCCTGTAAGTCAGGTAACCTCCTGTGAGAAAGTCTGTCCCATCCAAAGGAAACAGAATCACAAGGTTCTTTTGTTCCAGTCTACCTCACCAATGAGAATGACCCAGAAATAGATACAGTAGGTAACAGATACAGGTTGAATGGATAAAAGAACGAGGTATCTTTAAAGAAAAGAAAGGAAGGAAAAAAGGAAGAAAGAAAGATTGATCAATCGATCGATCTGGTTAAGAAGGAGCTAAAGGCTTAGTAAGGAGAGAAGAGAGCCCTGGGATGATTCTAAAGAATTGTTACTTTTCAGGGCCTAGAGCATATGAAGTTGGGAGGGCAGAGAAAATCCAAACTGATAATGCCAGGGAAAATTAGATAAGCTGCCGGAAACTGTGGCAGGCAGTGCAGTCTGGAATTTAACAAAACAAAAACAAAAAACCCTTAGAACAACAACAACAACAAAAAGATGCAGAGACAGGCATATCCTGCAAGCCAAAGAAGAGTGAGTTCATCAATGATTCTGATAAAATTCTAGAATGTGTTTTTTTTTTTTAATGGTTCTTAAATCCTTAGGTAATTACTGGGTATCAGTATGGGCTTGCTAAGGACAAGACAAGACCATGTCAGAATAACTTAGTGTCTTTTGGTGAAAGGGTTATTGGGCAAAAAAAATTACAACAAATGCTAAACACATTTTTATTTTAGCAAGAAATCTAAGAAAATCTCTTAAAATTCTGTGGACAACATGAGAAATGAAGGATAGAAAAAAATGAAGTTTGGTGGACACAGTTGTGAATGTTGAGTAATGCTTCAAAATTGTCATGATTACATGCTCCAAGGCTCCGTATTGAATTGAGTCCTTATAAACATTTAAACCAAAGACTACATCTGAAGGTCCTCAGTCTCATAAACCAAAGATTAACACATAAAGCACATGATGGCAGGGATCTTGCCTGTCTAACTCACCAATGCCTAGAACAGTGTCTGCTAGGTAGGAATGTCATCAGTAAATATACGAATCCACAGAAAGCTTACTCACTAAATTCGTAGATCATACAAAATAAGAAGAGATACTTAATATTTTCATCTTATTTCATAAGGAATATAATAGCCTTTTCCAATATTTTTGTTGTCTATCTACCCACCTATCTAGAATATAGGCTAGCTAGTGTAAGAGTTAAAATAAAGTTAAGAGGAGGCTGACAGAAAAGAAGGAAACAAAAAGGAAGGAAAGAAGGAAGAAAGAAAAAAGAAAATACCTACAACAGGGTCAGCAAATATAGCCTATGGGCCAAATCTAGCCTGCTGCCTGTTTTTGCAAATTAAAGTTTTACTGGTTCATACCCACGTACATGTGTTGTGTGTCTATAGCTGCATCGGCTCTACAGCGGCCAAGCTGAGCACTCACAATTCAGACCAGGTGGCCCACCAAGCTTAAAAGCCACTAAGCAGCTTTTTCCAGAAAAAATTTGCTGACTACTGATCTAGAATGTTGAATATGAGCATCAATCTGGAGAGAACAAAGATATAAAACTTAGGTGCAGGGGGTAGGAACTGGTGTGACAGCAAAGGTTGGCGTCCATGGCTTCACAGCTCTGGGATTCTATGAAATAAAAAATAGTGTCTGAGCCCTGCTGGGATCCTGAGAGCAGAGGATAAGGCACTCAAATAATCCCTTCCCTTCCACCTGGCTCTGCCCCCTCAGAAAACACTCCTCTTTGCTTTTTGGTGAGAGCACCTGGACACAAGACCAAGCGGAGGACAGTAATGCTGTGTTCGAGTGAGGAGAGAACAGCCAAGAGGAGTATCCACACAGGGCAAGTTTCACTCATGAAATTCTCCTCTGAAACATAAAGTGAACATAATTCCTCCAGCTCAGTGGGGAATCCAAGGAAGCATAGGTCATGGCTGCACGTGGAGCTGTCAGCTGAGGAGGAAAGGAAAGACATAGGGCAGATGAAAGTTCAAATAACCATATAAAAGGCCAAGATTTAGAGAACATTCAAAAGAGCAGCTGAGGGCAGGTTGCAATTATTGCCAAGGACAGGAAAGGCTTCGTGGAGGATCCAGCCATAGAAGTGGAGCTTGACAGAAGGAGCAGGTTTAGAGAAGTAGAGAGGTAGGGAGAGGGCAACTCCACACTTCCCCGGGGCAGCAACGCTCTGACACTCTTGACACCGCCTTCGTGCTGCTGATCTGAGAAACCTCACTGGGGCAGCAATGACAGCTTTGCCCTGGGCTACCACAGCTAAGTCAGTCTGGCAGCCTCACTGACCGCTCTGAAGACCAAGCGCACTGCTCGCCTCACCGAACTTCCCTTAAGTCAGTGTTCTGACCCTTAGGCAGTTGGCATGACTGTCTGTCCTCTGGGCATCACTGCCAACCCTAGAGCAGTACTTCTCAGCTACCCTATTGATGGAAACAGGGATATCTCAGCATCTGTGAGTGACACAGGATAATGGACAGGCAGGAGGGGTCAGTATGAATCAGCAAAAGCTCAAAAGTAAAATAAATATTCATTGCTGTTTATAGCCAAAGCAACCTATCCTCTTCTACACCTCACTTCTGAAGAACTACTCACCAGAAGAAGTAACAAAGACTGATTGCCTGAGTATGCTCTGACAGACACGTGACTGAATCCTGATACAGGTGCCCACTGCCTCTTTCTTCTGAAGTCCAAACAACCCACATTAACACACTCAAGAGGCACAGATGCCACCCCATTTTATAAGCATAAACATCAAGGCACAGAGAAGGTCCACTTTTTGTCCTGGATCATAATGGTAAATCGAGGGGCCGGTCCCAGAGATAGGATTGCATTCTGCATATAGAAGGGGGAAAAAGCAGTATTTAGAGTGGTATTGAGGGACCTCTGAGGCAGAGGAAACCAGTGAGGCTGATTTCTAGTTCTGGGACAGGGATGGGATAGGTTAAGTCTGCAGGAAGTCGAAGAGGAACAAAGCCACATTCCATGCAGTTGCCTTAATTATTTTATGGAAACCTGCTCCAATATCCACTCACCTGAAACTGTGGGGTGAAGTGCTATCAGGAGAACACCAAGTGAAAGGTATCCCCCACTCCCTGCTCTGGTCATGAAGTCAGGCCTCTATCTTATTCCCCAAGACTCCAGAAGGGACATAAATGATAGAGCCAGAAAGGACTGTGAAGGGCATGTGTTCTAAGCTTTCTGCTTTATCCATGAGTTCCCAGAGGATGAGGGACTGCTGGGAGAGCGGGCACAGAGCAAGGCTGCCTAGAAGCCAAAGGGAGGAGAGGGCTCAGAACAGCAGGGGATTCTGTGCTTACCTTCCAAAGAATGGATTCCCTGCTCCTTGGCAGTCTTATAAACACTGCTAAAATCATCCCCAAGGTTTGGGTCAGCACCAGCAGCAAGCAGGATCTGCACCACACTGGAAGAAATCAGAAAGACAGAAAGTGTCAAACGCTGGAAAGGCAAAGGAAGTAGAGACTCAGATTCTGAAGCACGTTTGGGGATTGGAGCTGCTTCTGCTCATGTGAGTGGTACAGGGGAAAGAAAGTAAACTCTGCCAGTGTAAAAGACAGGGAAAGCTCTGAAACTGACTAGCCGAGTGACTCTGGTCAAGTTATTTAACACCTCTTTAAGGCTAGGTTTCCACAACCACAAAATACAAAGTACTCATTCAACAATTACTTATTAAATGCTTACAACAGTGTTGTAGTCACTGTTCTAGTGCAAGGGTCTGCATCCTCATGGAACTTATGGTCTGGGAATATCAAGAATAAGCAAGAAATTATAGCAATGTGTGGTAAAAGCTATGATGGAGGAAGTACTGGGGCGGCTGGGTGGCTCGGTCGGTTAAGCATCTGCCTTCAGCTCAGGTCATGATCCCAGGGTCCTGGGATGGAGCCCCGCATCAGGCTCCCTGCTCAGTGGGGAGCCTCCTTCTCCCTCTCCCTGCCACTCCCCCTGCTTGTACACACATGCTCTGTCAAATAAATAAATCAATCCTTAAAGAGAAGAAGAAGAACAACAACCATGTACAGTTGGAAACCAAGGGAGGAGATCAGGAAAGGCCTCCCAGAGGATGTGGTATTTAAGGACCCTAAGACTTGAAAGGATGCATAGCCAGATCTGGGTGGTGAAGTGGGAGGACTCAATGCATTCACAAATCCTGGAGGCAAAAGGGCACAGAGCTTCACCTGAAGAAAGTAGCATTGGAGCTGAGAGTGTAAGGGTAAGAACTGTGGGAGAGAAGGTAGGCCACTGAAGGGCTTAAAGGGGAAGTGACTTGACAACATATGCTTTTCCTCCCCACTTCAAAATATACAGACTTAGAAAAATGCATACTACATTGCAATATTAAATTAAAGAATGAAAGTCTTCCCTTATATCCATCTCCTCAATCTAAATTCCAAGAGTAACCACTATTTATAGTTTGGTGTATTTCCTGCCAAAGCTTTGCCATTCGAACAATCACTCCAGTGGCTGTGAGAATGGATCAAAGGGAGTGGGACCAGAGGTAGAAGCCTCTACAGACTTGTTATAAGGTTAAATTAGGTAAATTTACAGAGCACTAAGCCTAGTGTGCTTGACCCAGGAAGGGCTACATATATATGTTCACTTCCCTTCTATTGTGGCATGTTTCTGCTAATGCTTTTTCTCCTTAAGTAGAAAAAAAAGAAAAAAAAAAAAGCTCTATTCACCATAAAAAATTCAGAAACTATAAGTAATTAAAAAGAAAATGTTTTTAGAATATATAAACAACCTTCCAGTTTTTTCAATGTATGTATGTATATTTTTATTTACAAAAATAAGACCATACATAAATTCTCTCAAAACACACACAAACATACACACCTCCACTTTTTTTTTTTTATTTGACAGAGAGATAGAGAGATAGCACAAGTAAGCAGAGTGGCAGGCTGTGGGAGAGAGAGAAGCAGGCTCTCTGCTGAACAGGGAGCCCGATGTGGGGCTCGATCCCAGGGCCTTGCAATGATAACCTGAGCCAAAGGCAGCCGCTTAACCAACTGAGCCACCCAGGCACCCCACATTTCCACTTTTTAATAAAGATTTTATTTATGAGAAAGAGCACTTGAATGCAAACATGTGAATGGGGAAAGGGGCAAAGGGTGAGGAAGAGGGAAAGTGAGAGAATCTTAAGCAGACTCCACACTGAGCACAATGCAGGGCTGGATCTCACAACCCTGAGATCAAGACCTGAGCCAAAACCAAGAGTCAGATGCTTAACTGAATGAACCACCCAGGAGCCCCAACATTTCAATGTTTTAAGTATTTGTCTACCACGCTGTTTTCAATAGCTGCACAGTGCTCTACTATAATATACTTCATTTAACCAATCTCCTATTCTAAAACATTAGATTATTTTAAATATTTCAATAACACAGTCTGATTATTTCCTTTGGCTAAATTCCTAGGAGATGAAGTTCTAGATAAAAAGTGTAAGGTTTTTGTGTTTTGTTTTTAAGCTTTTTAAATTTATTTGAAAGAAAGAGAATGAGCTAAGGGGAGGAGCAGGGGGAGAGGGAGAAGCAGACTCCTTGCTAAACAGAAAGTTAGATGAGATCATGATCTGAGCCAAAGGCAGATACTTAACCAACTGAGCCACCCAGGCACCCTAAAAGCATAAGCCTTTTTAAGTGTTTTGATAAATATTGAACTGAATTTCATAAAGAGTGTACCATTTTTTTTTTTTTTTTACTAGCAAAGGAAGAAGGATGAGAGTAACTCGTGCTTTCCTTTCACCAAAATAGGGTATTTATTTTTCTTTATCACGTATCAATCTGGTAAGCAGAAATGGAATCACACTGCCATCTCCACTTGCACTTCTTGGATTACTAATGAGATTGGACTTAAAAATATATATATTTAGTAGTCAGTTGTGTTTCTTTTTTCATGAATCACGATGGTTGACTATTTTCATAATGTCCTTTGACCATTTTTCTCTTAGCATGTTAATCTTTTGCTTACTGGCCTTCAAAACTGTTAATGCTTTTGAGGGTGTAATGGTGAGCATTTCTAAAAATTACTCTATCATAACTATTAAAAAGTCAAATTGTAGGGATGCCTGGGTGGCTCAATCGGTTAAGCATCTGCCTTCAGCTCAGGTCATGATCCCAGGTTCCTGGGATCGAGTCCCACATTAGGCTCCTTGCTCAGCAGGGCGCCTGCTTCCCTCTCTTCTTGCCTTTCCCTGTGCTTGTATTCTCTGTCTCTCTCTGACAAATAAATAGATAAAATCTTTAAATAAGTCAAATTATAGTTTTAGCTTATCTCTTTGTTAGTTTTTCAATATCTGTAAGCAGCAGTGTTGATAGTTTTCCCTGTGCCAACTGGCTTGAATTTCATTCAAATAGGCATAGAACCTGGTTCAATTATTTGCCGCATGGATGGATGAATTTTTAAAATGATTTCTTAAATTTATTAATGAGAGACACAGAGAGAGAGAGGAAGAGGGAAAAGCAGGCTCCCGGTGAGCAGGGAGCCCAATGTGGGACTTGATCCCAGGACCCTGGGACCATGACCGGAGCTGAAAGCAGATGCTCAACCATCCGAGCCAGCCAGGTGTCCTGGATGGATGAATTTTAATAACTCCCATGTACACAGACACACAGTCCTCACAGGTAAGTCAGAAAACCAAAATCCACCTCCCAAGTAGCTGAGGTTCTCCTACAACTGATCTAACATGGTCAGGCTGAGTCTCAGGTGTCTATCACCTTACCTAAAAGGATCTTAAGAATTACCTTTAATAGGGAGGAAGACAAACCATAAGAGACTCTTAATTTCATGAAACAAACTGAGGGTTGCTGTGGGGTGAGGGGGAGGGATAGGGTGGCTGGGTGATGGACATTGGGGAGGGTATGTGCTATATAGTGAGTGCTGTGAAATGTGTAAGCCTGATGATTCACAGACCTGCAATCCTGGGGCAAATAATACATTATATGTTGAAAAAAAAAAAAAAAGAATTACCTTTCATAGGTAATCTATCCAGTATATCGATTACAATCCTAAGAAGAAATGAGAAGGCTCTCTAAGCAGTTAAAATCCATGTCTAAAACTCAGATATTGAATTCGCAGCAGAGTCTGTCAGGTTCTCACTTGGAGGTGTATTTGCTCTTCGTTTACACATAATTGGGATAAAACTGGCATTGGTCTTCCTTGTTTCCCCAGAAGATGAAAAGCCAAGAGGGTACAAAAAGACTTATAGACATGCAAACCAACACAGAAGGCAGTGAGAAAAGAATATCTGCTAGAGAGATAGTACGGTATAGAGGTTAAGAACATTGGCTTTAAAATCTGGGACAATCTGAGCATCAACATGAATGACAATAATGGATTATAATCCATTGAGTAAAAAAAGATTTTGTAATTCCATACTGAAAATAAGTATGTTAATGGGATGAAAAGAAAGTTCTTTCTTATTAAAGAATGACAACTAATAAATGTAGAAGGTATAATGAAACTAGAACATCATTTGCAATCTCATAATTATAACGGATGATAAGAGCATCTGGCTCACATGGCTGTGTGAATACACATAAAGTGCTTAAAACACACCTGACATATAGTAAGTGCTCAACAAACGCTGGTTATTATTTTTACTAAGTCCTTGACCTGTGGTTGGGCTGTGGGGAAGTCAGAGAAATGTGAACTGAGACATTTAAATTGGAAAGACAGCATATTTTATAACTAAACGGAGAGATCTGGATTCATATCAAAGCTCTATCATTCACTGTCTGTGATCCAGGACAAGTTACCATACCTCGGACGCCCATTCCCTTACCAGGAAAATGGAGATAATAACGCCCCCCACCACAGGTTATAAGTATGTAAAACTCAGTAGTACATGACACATAGAAGGAGTCCACAAATATGAGTTCTCTTCCCTTTGTCCATATAATTTTTTTTAAAGATTTTATTTATTTATTTGACAGACAGAGATCACAAGTAGGCAGAGAAGCAGGCAGAGAGAGAGGAGGAAACAGGTTCCCTGCCGAGCAGAGAGCCCGATGCGGGGCTCGATCCCAGGACCCTGGGATCATGACCTGAGCCGAAGGCAGAGGCTTTAACCCACTGAGCCACCCAGGCGCCCCCCTTTGTCCATATAGTCTTAATGATAATAACATGATTCTGGGTTGAAGCAGGCACCAGATGTATACCTGATCATGCCCCCACCTCCACCCCAGGACTCATGGTGGCACAGCCCTGTGTTAAGAAGGCAGCACTTCTTTCTATATTCTGCATAAGGTGGCTTGTTTTAAAATCCAAGTGAGAAAGGTTTGTCGACCTAAACTCAAAGGGACATAATTTGGTTAATCCTCAGCTGCTGTGTCCAATCACCATTCAATCACAACCCCTCCCATGGCAGGCTGTCCCTCCAGGCAGCTAGTGTCACTAACTGTGCTACCTGGGCCTCTTCAGGTTCGTGAATATTGATTCCATCTGTCCAATTTGCAGGCTGCAAGACGTGTCCAAGCAACCAAGTATGCTACCCTTGGCCCTGGAGGGCAGATGGTGGTCTGACAGGATGGAGAGAAGACAGTGACTAGGCTCAGCCCTCAGACTGCTAACCCAATCAAAGGGAATGGGCAATTCACTTCACAAACTTGGAGGCCAAAGAGGGTAAGCAACCAAGCTAGTGACTCATTCTGTAACCTCAGAGAAGATTCCCTTCATTTTTAATAAAACTCAAAGGCAGGAGCCCCAATGCGGGGGTATAGCTAGGACTAAAGGAACTGTGGCTGCTTAGTGGCCAAGAGTAGCACCAAACACCTTGCCAAATGGCTAGGAGGCTTTCTGTCCAACAGCCTTTACTTACTTACAATGCATCTAATCCAGACCTCCAGGGGGATAAGGCCCTTCTTGGGGAAGCCAGACCAGATCAGGCTAGAGGGCTACATGACTCTGGTTAGCTAGCTTTGATGACCAACAGAAATACAGCGGGGCAAAAACAGGGTAGGCGGCTAGCCAGGTTAGAGAAAGCTAAGGCAAAGCTGGTAAGAACGGGCTTAGCAGTCGGCCATGCCCAGCAAGTGTCAAGAAGTTCAGAGTAAAACAGAACCAACGGCCAGAGACCGGGCAGCATAGATATGAGGCAGAGTCAAAAGCCAGGTCAGATGTTAAGGACTAGAAGCTAAAGAAGAACAGTAGGTTAACAAACCAAGTAGGTAGCCAGAAACCAAGGAATATACAGGTATCAGAAGTCAAGGAAAGGCAAAAGCAGAAACCGGGAGCAGCACTGAGACTTCGGAATGAAGTGATTTCTTTCTCTTTGATGCCTTTTACTGAAGCAGAAACAAATTCCCAGGTTCAGAAATGTATTTGGGAGAAGGTGACTTACATGGGGAGATGGTAAGTAGGCCTGCCGTCTGGCTAACACAGGGAGTACAAGGTCAGAAGTAAAAAGAGAATCTGACGGCACAAATGGAAGCAGATGTCGCTATTCGAGGTAATCTATCAAAGGACAACTGCAACCTCCCCTCTGTTCTGATGCTGGCATACTGGCTGTTGATCTTGAGTAGGTCTGGGTTTAGGTATTACTGCCTTAAACTTGGGTAGCTGGTACCATACAGGCTGTGGTGTATGGGCTAGGCCTTTATGGTTTTAATAGCTGGATTAAAGGGGACAGAGTATATCACTCCATGAACTTTTGTTTTTCTACAACAGGAAACATTTCTACTCAAAGGATCTATGCTGACTACTCAACAGGTTCCCTCTGGGCAAAGACTTAAGAATACCAGCAATTCTCTGAGCTACCTCAGGATTTGATCTCTGATGGTCTGTGGAAAGAAAACCAATGCCATTATTAGCCTCAAAGACTAGAGATAATCTCCAGACTCTACTGCCCTAATTTGGAGATTCAGAGGCTATGTACAGCCCAAGAGGATGGGGGTTTGTCTTTTAATGACTTGTCTCTAGCAGCACTACTTGCCTTCCCGGATGCCAGTCAGAATCTGTTCTGTTTCTATCTCTGCCCAAGTGAGCTGACTCACTGAAGAGACTGGGCCTTGTGAACACTGAAGGTGAAGGATGTGAGAGTGACCTCTGATCCTAGGCTGAGAACTGTTTTATTCTCTGTCTTGTTTCTACTACCTGTTAGTACAAGTATCTATTTTCTTAAGGGTACAGAGTGTGGCTAAGTACAAGGAAGACAGTAGTCTAATAAGAGCTAACATTTGTGTATACTTCCCCCATGCCACATGCTGTTTTAAACATTTCATATATACTAACACATTTAATCTTTGCAACAACCCAATGAAGCAGCTTAAGCATTAAGAAAACTGAGGCCCTGGGGCGCCTGGGTGGCTCAGTGGGTTGGGCCGCTGCCTTCGGCTCAGGTCATGATCTCAGAGTCCTGGGATCGAGTCCCGCATCGGGCTCTCTGCTCAGCAGGGAGCCTGCTTCCTCCTGTCTCTCTGCCTGCCTCTCTGCCTGCTTGTGATCTCTCTCTGTCAAATAAATAAATAAAATCTTTAAAAAAAAAAAAAGAAAAAAAAAAAAAAAAAAAAAAGAAAACTGAGGCCCTGAGGAGTTAAGTAACTTGCCTAAGGTATTATTCAGCTGTAAAGTACTGAGGTGGGATTCAAACCAGGGCAGTGTGGCTACAAAGTCTATGTCCTCATCCCTCTGCTATACTGCCCCTCCTTTCCCTATACTGACTCTGAGGCAGCTAACAAACCATGGGAGCCATGCCTCAAGTCAGGTTTTAGCAGCAAGGCTAGGATAAGAAAGCCCAACAGAGGAAGAAACTAACAAAAAAGATTACTATTAAGTATATGAAGAGATCTTCAAGCTCATCTGTTATTAGAAAAAAGCCAATTAAAACAATGAGATATCACTTTAAATTCCACAAATTGGCAAAAGTTAGAAAGCTGAAAAATGCCACATGTTGGGAGAGGACACGGGATTCTGGGACCATCTGACAGACTGGTGCGGCCACTCGAGAAGGCGATCTTGTAATACTTTATCAAATTAAAGTACCTTACCCTATGACCCGGCACTTCTGAATATATACCTCCCACAGCAATTCTTTCTCAGATCCATAGAGGGCAACATGAGAGACGTTCATCCCAGCATTCTGTGACAGTGGGGAGTTGCAGACAATCAAGTGTCCCCCACTGGGAACGAGTAAGTTAAACGTGGTAGAGACACACTATGAAATATGATACAGCAGTTAGAATCAACAGACTGGATATACATGCAACAACACTGACATGATTTTTCAAAAAGGGCTGATTCCCTACCCCCTTCTATTAATCATAGCTGAACCTGACCATTTGTTCCAAAAGTTTATTCCTTCAGGACGTCTTTCAACTGCAGAACTTCTAATTCCTATGATGATCTTGGGGATTATCTCTAGTGGATCTTGGGGACTGAAGGATTATGGACCCAGCAAAAACAATGAATTCTCTGAAGTACACCAAAGGCCATCAAACGTGCCACTCCTTCTGCTGGGAATGTTTCCTGCTGCTTCAACTGGTTAGTGCCCATCACTTTCAGGGCTCTTCAGGAACTAGGTCACCAACTTGACTGAGTCTTCTCTGACCCCCAGCCTGGGTCCATGTCTTTCCTATTTGTCTACCCACAATGCAGTACTTACCCCCATGGGTAAGTGACCCTCATCATGTTGTACCATGATTGCCTTTTTACTTTTATTTGCCTTCTCTGCTAGACTATGAGGGAAGGGCCATATCTTGACCTTCATTCCCAGCTCCTTGCCCAGTGCCTAAGCCAAAGTAGTCAGTAGATGCTTTCTGAATGAGTGCATGAATAAATGAAGGAAGAATAAATAAAATCATTATTTTATTTGGTGGGAAATGGAGAAGAATGGTAGTTGCGACTCTATCAGCCCTGCCCAAACATCTCCCACCTGAGGATGCAAACTAGGTCACGGGCAGTTTAGCAGTGGAAAACCTTCACCTTCCTCTCCTGAGTACCAGGCCTTTCCTGCCTTCCAGCAGGCTGTTTCTAGACAAAGCTGAGGAAATAAATAGGAGGGTGGTCCCAAAGTGGCAGCTCCTGAGACTCATGGAACTCCCTTTGGAGCCACAGCCCCCATGAGGCGCATTTTAATTTGCTGATCAGGTTGTAATTAGATTAGAGGTGGGAGCATATGTAGGAAGGTTGGCTCACACTGACCTTGATGAGCTCCTGCTTTCAGGACAGTGGGGTGTCACAATGCATGGGAGGACAGTTACATCGATCGATGCTAAGGCTTTCTGCTCTCAGTGGCCGGAGGGGCTTGGGGTTGCCACATTGTTTAAGAAAAAGCGAGGAAATCTGTGGTGTGGGCCGAGGCCTATGCTGGGCCAGGCGCGTGTCAAAGACGGCTGGCGAGCAGCTGG
This sequence comes from Lutra lutra, assembly GCF_902655055.1. Lineage (NCBI taxonomy): Eukaryota > Metazoa > Chordata > Mammalia > Carnivora > Mustelidae > Lutra > Lutra lutra. The sequence goes on along the minus strand of NC_062287.1, from coordinate 57,610,422 downwards.
AGCTGATGAAGCAAGAAGGGCAGTGATCCCAGCTCCAGGTCGTCCCCACACAATGTTGAGCTTCAGGAGAAGCTCCTCCAACTCCTCCTCCCCTTTACCCCCCACATCCAAAGCACAGGGTCACTGTGATGAGTGTCAAGGGTCCCAAGGAGAAGACAAAGAGTTGACCTATTCTCAATCCAGTGCACACCTCGATGAAGGGAAGAAGCAAAGAGGTCACAGTTCAGGAGGTCTGCTGGAAAGTCAAATGAGCTGTGGCTCATTCAGTCCACTGGCTGGTCTATGCGCTGGTCAGGAAAGCAGGGTGGCCTGACCAAAGGCAGCGGCATGTGTTAAATCTAAAGGTCCTGTGGCATGGGGGCATGAACCCTGAGTGGAGAGGGTGGGGAGAACAGTTTTCTTTTTAAAGCCAGCTTCCTTAGGAAAAAAACTAAGATTTGGTAGGAGGCAAAGAATCTGTGTAGAAAATGTGCCACAATTTTCTCAAAAGAGGATAATAATCTTTTGTTTTCTTCCCTCAAAAGGTACAGATCAGTAATCATAACATTACAGCCATACTTCACATTCACTGTTCCAGGTCCATATAACCACTTACAATGAGGTACTAGTCCCATTTTATAAATGAATAAACTGAGGCCCAGCAAGGTAACATGAGCTGCCCAAGTATACACATGAATTAAATTAAGAATAGGAACCAAGATTAAAATCCAGGTCTGTGTGGGGCCAAACCTGGTACACATTTCCCTAAACCACACTGGTTCTCACTCATCCAACCATCCATCCGTTAGTCTGTCTTACTATCCCATAATTACTGAGCCTCTATTATGTACCAGGGATAGTGACATTTTCAGATGGTAAGGTAAAGCAGGTCATAGCAGCTAGCTGGGTTAAGAGGGAGTCTTCTGGGGCGCCTGGGTGGCTCAGTTGGTTGGGCGGCTGCTTTCGGCTTGGGTCATGATCCCAGGGTCCTGGGATCAAGCCAAGCATTGGGTTCCCTGTTTGGTAGAGAGCCTGCTTCTCCCCTTCCCTGCTGCTCTGCCTGCTTGTGCACATGCGCTCTCCCTTTCTGTCAAATAAATAAATAAATAAATAAATAAATAAATAAATAAATAGGGAGTCTCCTTCAGATGGACAAGGGTCAAAATCAACGGTGGGCCCAGACAACATGAGATCACATGTACTCGCTCTCGCTCTCTCTCTCTGTCAAGTAAGTAAATAAATAAATAGGGAGTCTCCTTCAGATGGACAAGGGTCAAAATCAATGGTGGGCCCAGACAACGAGAGATCATTTGGGTCAAGGCCCAAAGAAGACATGGCACATTAAGGAGAGGGCCATGGAACCAAGATCACCCATCACAGGGTTTCCCAGACAACCTGGATCTCACATTCTCAGCTTAGTTCTCAATATAATTCCCTATCTTCCATGTCTTTCAATCTGTGCTCTAGAATACATGGTTGCTGAACCTATAGGCCAAAGTGGTCAAGCCCTGGTTGTTAGGGATTTCATTACAACATGGGCCTGGACTAGGTTCTCTCTAGGCAAATGCTCTATAAGAGCATGCTGGGGCTGGTATATTCCTTAGACTCTGGATGAAAATAACAAGAAAACAAAAAATATTAGTAACACCAGCAGATACCTATTAAGTACCTAACTACACACTAGGCATCCCACTGAACGGTTTTATGTGCATTTTAATCTTTGCAATCTCCCTATGCTGAGGTAGGGGCTATTATTATTTGCATTCTGCAGGTAAGGAACCAGAGCTAGTAAGAGGTATAGGAAGGTTTTAAAGTTAGGCAATCTCCTTCCAGAGCCCTTGTTCCTTACCACTATGTCACACACAACTAGACTACATGCTCCCCCAAAGAGGGACTGTGCCCTGACCATCTGTTCCTCACACATAAGGCCCACTATAGGCCAGTAAATATTTGTTGAATCAATTCACTTCTGGGGCCTTAACACTGCACTTGCTGATGCACACACTGAGTTTTGGTCAGCTTCTGGGCTTTATTCACTACTACTGCTAAGTTGGGTCTTCCTCACCCTGGATTTTATAGTTGGCTTTTGGTTTTAGTTGTAGACTTAAAAACTCATCCCTATTAATTTTTTCACCACAGATTTAACCCATTGTTCGAGCCCACTGAGTTCTTTTCTCAGTATCTCCAATTCTTTCACCCAACATATTATCTCTGTCTTTAAGCCTCATTTTTAAAAAAAATTTATTTATTTATTTGACAGAGAGAGAGATCACAAGTAGGCAGAGAGGCAGGCAGAGAGAGAAGGGGAAGCAAGCTCCCTGCAGAGCAGACAGCCCAATGTGGGGCTCAATCCCAGGACCCTGAGACCATGACCTGAGCCAAAGGCAGAGGCTTAACCCACTGAGGCACCCAGGTGTCCCTCTTTAAGCTTCATTTAATCTGCAGTTGGGTTGGCATTTATCCATGGTCTCAATGGAATCAGTGACGTAATGACTGAATAGGACAGGGCCCCGTGGCTCACCACTGAGTTTGCTCTCTGGTCTCCAGTCATATATACACAACATATGAAACAGGCCGTTCACCATCTGACTGAACTATTCTCCACATCATACTTTATTCATATGGGTATCATGAGAAACAAATACCCTGCTGAAACCCAGACACACCTACTATATTACCATATACTCCTGATCCACTAGCCTGCAGCCCTATTAAATAAACAGTTCACCTCTTTCCATCATCTTGGGTCTATGGAGGCCTGCTAGGAATAGGACTTCTAAAACGACAAATACGTCTGGAAGGCTGTGGTCCAAGGCCAGTTTTGCTGGCTGTAAGTGAGGTCTCTGGAACCAGAGGGAGCACAAAGCTCTTCTTAAAATTGAAGCTGTTTATGCCCGAGATGAAACTGAATTCTATTTAGGTAAGGGATGTGCTTAGGTGTACAAAGTAAAGAACAACACAGTGACTCCTGGTGGCAAACTGAACAAAACCACAGTAATCTAGGGAAAAGTAACTAGTGTTCATGCCAGATTCTGAAGGAACCTGCTAAAGCCACTGGCCACAGAATCCATGTGATGCTGTACCTCTCAAGTATTTATAAAGGTGTAGACTTGTTCTCTTATAAAAATAAATACATAATAAATAAGCAAGCAAGCAAGCAGCTCATGGCACAACATGGGTCTGATGTCTTTAAAAAGAGGTATGGGAGTGAACCAAATCGCAGTCCCTAGAAGAGGAACATCCTTCCCCAAGTAGCTGACTTGGATGAGCAGTGGATGCTCCCCTGATCCCAAATGATACTCTCTGTGAAAGCACCAAACACAGAACCCCAGGACGAGATACAGTGTTGGGAGAAGGGGGGTTACCCTGAGATTGTTATGTTAGTCAAATGAGCTGGCACTGCTTTCCAGGGAGCACTGTCTTGGGTTGCCTGAGGTCAAGGCATGCATCTGCCAAACTAGAATCGGTGCATGCTGGAATTGGAATATCATTACTACGAAACAGGATTATCTTGAGCAACGATTCCAAATGGGATTAGAAATGACTGTTACTCAGACATAATCGGCCACAGCAGCAGTGGGAGAAACATCAAGCCTGGCACACTTTTCTGGGGGCATGATGCTGGCATTCCGGGCACCTTGCCAGCACCCTCACCCACCCTTCCTTGCTGGGAAATACTGGGCACTGTCCAGCACTGGGCATGTGGCCACCTGGGACAAGAGCCAGTCCCACATCAAAGTGCCCTGCTCTGGGGTCTCATGTTCTAGGCCCAGCTTCTTAGATGAAAAGGGGTGTAAAAAAAGTCTCCAAATCCCTTCTGCTTCTGAGCCACCTAAAGGTGTTGGTGAGAGACAAATAATACCCCACATTCGAAGACAGGTTTACCTGCAGACTGTTAACTAATTTCCTCTTGGAGTGACCCATAGTGGTAATAATAATTAAGCATCACCACCACTACTACTATTCTATTAACTAAAGTACCCAAACCTTATCAAGTGCTTACTGTACAGCAGGCCATTAATCTAAACAATACAATATTTACATATTTAAGCCTCAAAATAGCCTTTTAGGGTAGATTTGCTCATTAGCCCCATTTTATGGTTGAAGAAACAATCACAGATAAGTGAAAGAACCTGCCAAGGTACATAACTAGTAAGAGGAAGAAGAGGAGTTGAACCCATGTAATCTGCTCTAGAACCTACAGATGTATCGATGCTAGACTACCACAGACTGAGAGGATTGTGACCAATGTTGGATAAGGCCTTTCCGTCACACTCTCTCATCTCTAGACTGCCAGCTCCTCCAACTGGATCTGGCACATTCTTGCTTTCTCACCTTTGTGAACTGATGTTCACACCACTCCTTTGGTACTGATGATATTCCAGAAATGCTGTCCCTCTATTCTCTACCTCTACCAATCAAAATCCTGTCCCATCTTTCAACGTCCACCTCGTGTGAAAGGCCTCCTTTCATTATTTCATCTCTACACGGCATGATCTCTGCCTGTCACTCGAGGTGATCTTCTCTAGGACACTGACCACATTCTGTCTCATTCTACAGGTTAAAAAAAAGGGGGGGGGGGACTTGTTTATCCCTTTACTGCTGTCAGCTTTTTTTTTTTTTTAAGATTTTCTTTTCTTTTCTTTTTTTTTTTTTTTAGTTTAAGTAATCTCTACACCCAACGTGGGGCTCAAAGTTGCAATCCCAAAGTCAAGAGTTATATGCCCTACCAACTGAGCCAGCCAAGTACTCCCTGACTATCAGCTTTTTGAGACAAAGAGTGCTCTGTTTTTAGACTTCTCAAAAATCCAGCATATCTTGACACCAGTGGGTCATCAAGAAACCTTGACTGAGCTGATTTGACTCTCGTCCTGGTACCTCTAAGTCCATCCCATGGCCTTGCTCCCCACCCCTTCCCTCTACAGGCAGTATATCCAGTGGAAAGAATGAGAATTTGTGGTTCAAAGAGATCTGGCTTCAAATCCTATCTCCCTCTTTCACTTATTAGACAACCATGGGCATATCTGAACTTCATTTTTCCTAGCTGTAAAACAGGGATAATGAGGGGCGCCTGGGTGGCTCAGTGGGTTAAAGCCTCTGCCTTCAACTCAGGTCATGATCCCAGGGTCCTGGGATCAAGCCCCACATCGGGCTCTCTGCTCAGCAGGGACCCTGCTTCCCTCTCTCTCTCTCTCTGCCTGCCTCTCTGCCTACTTGTGATCTCTGTCTGTCAAATAAATAAATAAAATCTTAAAAAAACAAACAGGGATAATGATCCTTCCCTATTAGGATTGCAGGGAGGATCAGAGCCAACACTGGAAGTGATTGACATGGGCCTGGCACACAGAAGCCCCCAGTCACAACCATAGCCATGATACCAATATAGACAGAGGATGGGCCAGTGCAAAGCCCAGCCTCTTTGGGCCAAAGGAAGCACCCCTCTGCAACAAGCAGCCAGGCCAAGAACAAGCTGGGGACCCTAGGAAGAGGCTGTAGGCCTTTAAGTCAGGGTAGAGTTCTATGTGGTTAGGTCCCTTAAGGACCTGCACTGAAGCACGGGTGCAGGGGTGCTGTACTTGCTCTGCCTCCAGCCAGCCAGCAAGGAAGGAGAGCCTTGCAGGGAAGCTGCCCCAGGCCCAGCTGCAAGAGCAGTATCACTGTAAGAACACCTATGCAGCTGCTGGCCCACAAAGAAAGGCCTGCACAGCCTCTTCTGCAGGACAGAAGTCTGGTTGAGGCTGCTGGTTTATCAAACACAGGGTTTAATGCCCACCCACCCATCCCCGTAGTAAGGTGGAGGGAAAATAAGCAAATGCTAAAAATAAATGAGTGCTACGAGAGGAAATTAAATGGTCTTCAGCCAAGGATGGCGGCATTTTAAAATTAACAAAGCCCAGGTACCACATCCAGGAAGGCCTTGGCAAATGCGTGTTAGCCGCTCATTAGATCAGCTCTTCAGGGACCCCAGCCAAGCAGGGAAGGCAGTGCCGGGAAGCAGTCCTTCCGATGCTGATGAAATGCACTCCAGGAGAAAAGGCAGAGGAGGGAGGGAGGCTCTTGTGGGGAATTTCAAACAGTTTTGTTGAAGCTCTGCCTCATGGCCTCACCTTCTCTGAGGCAGGGGCTTCCAAAGCAACCAGCAAACCCAAGTGGACTCAAATCCAAATCTCCCCCCACCACTCCACTCTTTCAGGATCTGTAGCTCCTGAAGCACCACAACAGCCACACTGTTTAGGTGGTCTCCCTGCATGGCAATGCAGGGACAAGGAGTCGGAGGATGATGTGGGATGGGAGGCAACCTCTCAGTCCTGTACCCTTTTTCCTTAATATTAAGGATCGTACAATATGCTGCGAATTTATAAAAGCTCACTGTGTATCACTTGTAAGTGAATTTATCATTATTCGTCAGTAATTATGTTTCATGACATCACATATCATGAGATATCACAAATCTTTATTCTCTACCAACCGAGTATACAGTACTCTAATATGAAATACCATCAACCAGAGGAAGTCTAAACATTCCAGCTGACGATGAACCATACAAATTCATTTTGACACTACAAATGTGAATTTTTAGTATGCCATAGGTGACAATTAATAATGAAAATGAGACACGGATGATAGCTTTTTAAAAAGTTTTTTTTTTTTTAAGTAAATTTACTGAGGTATCATTTACTCATAGTAAAATTCATCCTTTTAAGACGTACAATTTGATGAGTTTTCATTGTATATCACCACCACAGTCAAGACTTTGAATATTTTCATCCCTCTGAAAGTTCCTCTGGGCCCTTCCTCCTACTCCTAAATCCTAGCAGCCACTAAACTAAGCTGATTTCTGTCCCTACAGTACTGCCTTTTCCAGACTGTCATATAAATGGAGTTATACCATAGGTAGTTTTTTGTGACTGGCTTTAGCTTAGCATAAGGCTTTTAAGCTAGGTAGCTCAGTAAGTTAAGTGTACAACTCTTGCTTTCAGCTTAGGTCATGATCTCAAGGTTGTGAGATTGAGCCCTGTGTTGGGCTTTGCACTGAGCGTGGAGCCTGCTTATGATTCTCTCTCTCCCCCTCTCCCCCAGTCACGTGCATGCACTCTCTCTTTAAAAAAAAAAAAAAAAATTTTCATCCCTTTTGCCGCATGTGTGAATGGTTTGGTTTGTTTTTAAAGATTTTATATTTATGTAACAGAAAGAGAGAGCACAAGCAGGGGGAACAGCAGGCAGAGGGAGAGGGAGAAGCAAGCTTCCCTGGAGCAGGGAGCCTGATGTGGAGCTTGATCCCAGGACCCTGAGATCATGACCTGAGTGAAGGCAGTCGCTTAACCAAGTGAGCCACCCAGACGCCTCTGAATAGTTTTTTTTTTAATTGCTGGGTAGTGGTCCACTGTATGGATGTACCACAATTTGACTATTTACCAGCTGAGGCATATTTGGGTGATTTCCAGTTTTTGGTGATTATGAACAAAGCTACTATAAATGTCTGCATACAGGTCTTTTTGAAGATGTATGTTGTTATGTCTCATGGACAAAGTTAATACAGGAGCTAGTATTGCTGGGTTGCATGGTAAATATATGTTTTACCTTCATGAGAAACTGCCAAAATGTTTTCCAAAGTGGCCACAGCATAATGCATTCCTAATTAGCAACGATGGCAATTGTTCTGCAACCCTGTCAGCACTTGGTATTGTCAGATTTTCTAAATTTTAGCCATTCTAAATAACTAATGCTGAGTTATCTTTTCACATGCTTATCTGCCATCCATCTCTTCTCTGGTTAATGTCTGCTCAAATTTTTGCCCATTTTTTAAGAACTGGGTTGTCTTTTTACTGTTGATTTATAAGAGTTCTTTATATCTTCCAGATAACATTCCTTTATCAGATGTCTGTTTTGAGTTTCTTTTTTGAATTAAAAATTATAAGGATCTAAATCATACAATTTTTCTGCCAAACCGCTATCCCCTGCATATACACACTGATGAAGGGAACAGGACAGACTTCAACCTTCAGTTTACAAATACCTTAGTGCCACTGGATGGACAGTCAAGCAATAGCTGATACCTGTTAAAACTCACGAGGCTATTTTTACCTCCGCTATAAGCACCCAACCAGCATTAGACTTTAAGGAAAGCTACATCTGGAGAAATGGCTGTCTTATAAACAGCTTTTGGCCCCCCAGGCTCTGGGCTCCCAAAAGCCCTGTTCTGGTCCACCAGGCTCCTGGAATGGTCAACAGTCGTCACACTCCATTGCTGGCCATTGTCCACTGGGAAAGGTAGGAGGCTCCCAATCCATCCTTCAGTAAAAGAGCAAACAGAGGGGCCTGTGGCTGCTTGGACATCAAAGTTGAGCAAACAGGCCTGGCAGGCCCTGCCTCTCCGCCTACACATCCTGCAAATGCCATGTGAAGGAGCCTCCCTGAGGGGGTCATGACTTTCAGCTTGTCATAGCACACATCAAAGTTTGCACCACACACGAACTGGGTACATGGGTTCGAATCAAGTCGCCTAAGAGCGGATACTCAGCCATTGTGTCCAGTTTTAATCCTGTGTTTTCCCAAGTAATTAAGCCTTCTTGCTTATGAACTTGTGACTAAGCAAAGCATCACTGAGAGGTTGTAACATCAAAGTGCCTTCCACCGTCTGTCCGTGTTTGGTAAAATTGGATTTCTTTCCCTTCTTTAAGAAAACTAATTGAATTTAGCTGCAGGCTGGGTATATTTGCACGAGCTGGTGAAGGCTATGCTAAGTCACAGTGATCATCCTGGGACCCTGTGGCTCAGCCTTTAGCTGGGTGGGGTTAAAGTACAACACAGAATGAGGCCTCCAGACTCCAGCAAAACAAGTGCCTGTGGCATGAGGCTTATGGAGGCCTCACTATGGAAAGGGGTCAGCCCCCAGCAACTGCCCCTGAAGTCACTACTACACCCAAGCTGTTACTAGGGCTGGCAAAAGGATCATCCTAGTAGAATGTTGGTAAATCTTTGGCAGAATGGCTACTGAAGATAATGGTCATCACATTACTCAAGTCCTTGATGTTGGCAGTCCAAGGAAGCTTCTTTTTTTTTTTTTTTTAAAGATTTTATTTATTTATTTGACAGACAGAGATCACAAGCAGGCAGAGCGAGGAGAAAGCAGGCTTCCCCCGGAGCAGAGAGCCCGATGTGGGGCTCGATCCCAGGACCCGGGGATCATGACCTGAGCTGAAGGCAGAGGCTTTAACCCACTGAGCCACCCAGGCGCCTCCCAAGGAAGCTTCTTAAGGCAAAGGTTGTGCTGCTTATTATCTGAATCCCCTCAGAGCCTAGCACATCAGCACCAGACACAGTATAGTTTTAAAAAATGTCTGCTGGATACATAAAATGATAATACATAGGGGTGTGAGAACAGAGTTTTTTTTCCCTGAAGAACCAGATCCTCTGTATCCCTATTTTTGTCCTACTCATTAGGAAGCTTCAATCTAAAGTGAAAATTCCACTAATTACCTGACTTACAGTGAGTATAGCATGGTCCCATTTATGTGAAATCACACACACACACACACACACTGCTTAATTTCTAGATAGAGGGAATTCAGTTGACTGTTACTTTCTTCTCTATATTATTTTTACAAAAACAATAAAGCTATTTTCAGAAAAGAAAATCTCTGGTTCAATCCTGATACAATTATCTTTCCTTTTACCAATATGATTTCTGATCCTGATCCAGTTTTAACTCTCCTGTGTACATTTATATTTGTATTTTAATTTGAGTCACTGCAAGCCCTTTTTGGAAATAAAAGGAGAGAATAAATTATAAATTAAGTTCCCATACACACTTTTAAAATTTTGTTCTACAGTACTGTATTTTTTAAAAAATTAAATAAAATAGTACTGTCTTTACTATTCAAAATTAAGTTAAAAAATACATATATAAATAACAGTTCACAAGATGTCTGTCTCCTTAAGGATAGAGATTATTGTGCTATATCCCTCAGGACATAGGCATGAAGCAGGCACTCACTAAAGGCAGTTGAGGGTGAAATGACTGGATCCTCTTAAGACCTCTTCCTTGAGGCTGTAGGCTGACATCTAACAGAGGTGAAGGTTCTCTGCTTTCAGCCTTGAAGTAAGGGGTGCTATACCCCTCTATCCCCCCTTCATCCAAGTCCAACTGAAATGGTGGCATTTCGGGCCTGGCCGATATGATTCCAGAAGGTCTTGGTAACTGATGAAATGAGGATCAGTACACTTCTAATAAGGAGAAACTTATTGGCAGACTGTACCGGTATGGACATGATCATTTTTTAAGACCATTCCCGTGGCACCTTTACAATGAGGCCTACTTACCCTGACCAAGGTACTCCTGGCATTCCTTTTTATCAGGTTCTATTTTTCCTCTTTCTATAGCATTTCTTACCTTCCAATACGGTATATATTTTATTTATGTATTCTGCTATCATTTACTATCTGTTCCTATCTAGGGACCACCACCAGTATAGACATAAGGTCTATGAGGGTAGGCATCTTTGTCTGTCAAGAATAGTGCCTGGAAAACAGTAGGTCCCCCCAAAATATTGTGATATGAATAAAATAAACTAAAAGGTATGCCACTTTTAATAAAAACCACTGGAAGGAAGAGGAGGACACAAAATGCATGTTTAAAACACCAATAATTGGGGCGCCTGGGTGGCTCAGTCAGCTGAGCAACTGCCTTCAGCTCGGGTCATGATCCTGGGGTCCTGGGATCGAGCCCGGCATCAGGCTCCCTGTCTGGTGGGAAGCCTGCTTCTCTCTCTCCCTCTGCTGCTCCCCCTGTTTGTGCTCTCTCTCAACCAAAAAATAAAATCTTTAAAAAAAAAAACAAAAACCACCAATAATTAGTCCTAAGAACCCAAACAAGTAAATACCAGCCAACACTCTCACTTTGCTCAACAAGCATCACTGAATTGCTAATGGCACTGGATAAAGACAGGGCAATCAGTTAAGGTAACAAGTCATTAGAATTAGAGAAAAGTGTCCCCAGAGCACATCTACCAGCTATCTGCACACTGACTGACAATACTCTTTAAGTATAGTGTTATTTCCTCATCTGTCTCAGTGGTGGAAATACTACACCTAGAAGGGCCACACACTCCCTTCCCTTTCCTCTGCCACCTGCTTGCTATCTCTTGTGGATGGAGACCCCCCCCCCCCAAAGCTGGAAAAGAAAACTGGTGGGTGGGGTGGAGGTGGTGGTAGGTGGAGTGAGTATCAGTGGCAGAATAAAAGCACGCTTGTGTGTAGACAGGACTAATGTGGACAGAAGAGAATAACAACTCGACATTGTAACAGGTGACACATACACTACCTCACTGGGCTCTCACAAAAATAGAGCGGGAATCCACCCTGCTGCCAGAGTGAGTCCCCTCACACCTTCTGCTCTGATAATATCCTGTCCACATGGCTCTGACATCATGGGTCATGCTAGACTCTGTGTCTCTACCTGCCTTTCCTTTCCATATTGGACCCTGAGTTCCCAAGGTCTCTGATTCTCCAGTGATTAGCACAGAGTCTGGCTCAGAGTAGATATTTACCAAATGCTTGTGAAAATAACTGATTTCAGGTGGAGAAAGAGGGGGCCCACAGAATTCTGAAATTCAACTAAGGGTCAGAACCAGGACGGGATTCCAAGCCTCTCAACTGCAAAGCCTATTTACACCAAGTTTCCTTTCAAGTGCTTGGAGCTTATGAGGCAAATAAGGAAATGGAATGCTGAGAACAGGTTCAGGACAGAGGAACAGAGAAGAAAGTCCTATCTCCAATACAGCTAAGTCTCTCAGCCTGTCTAAGGCAGTGCCACCTCTATATTAAAAAGTCCCTGTTTCATCGGTTTCGACATTTATGATCCTTCCAAAGGAGGCCAGTAGTGGCAGACAAAAGCCTTAATGATCAGCTTAAAGGAAAAATTAAAACTGGGCACTTCAAACTATCAATTTCCATGACTGCTACTAAACTGCCCAGTCTGCTTTCTTTGAAAGCATTTCTTTTTGCTCTTATTTAATCAACTCTTTTGCATAACTACTGCTAAAAACTGGGAAGGAGAAGTAGGATCCTGGATCTGGCAGTGGGAGGCAGCAGTGAGGTAAAGTAAAACACAAATTTTGCAGGCAGCCAGACCAAATTCTAATTCTTGTCTGTGTGACCTCAGACAAATCATCTTACCTTACTGGGGTTCAATTCTCTCAGCAGCAAAATGAGAATTCTGGCAAATTGTGGCAGTTGTGAGAACTGGATATAACACTCTATACATAGGGGACTATTTCAACCTTTACAAAATAGCTTCTCAGAGGGAATGGGGAAGTGCGCAGGAAAAGAGCAGGGCTTCTAATGGGAGGGAGGGGGTACCCCCTTCCCTATCAGAATCTCCAAAGAAATAGCCCAGTGGAGCCCTCACTGGGGACAGTGACTAGATTCCTCCACATGGACAGATGGTAGATAATGAAAACATGAACAGAACTCACATGTGTACCTTCTACCACTTAACACAGGCTTGCAAACATTTCATGGCTTCAATAATGCAAACAACTCACCTAAGGTCACAAAGCAAATGAAAGATGAAGCCAGGATCCAAGGCTATCTCTGCCTTTTCCCCATCTCCTATACTTTCATTACACCAGGTGTAGACCTGACCTTCAGCTCAGTCCATCACCCTGACTCTGGGGAAGACAGCAAGGAGACAAGCAAGGGTGGGTAAGGGTTTTGGAATGTGGTCTGCAAGGATCAGGCTAAGGGAGCCCTGTGTGGAAGAAGATTTCTCACCTGTCGTTTCGGCTGATGGCTGCCACCATGAGTGCCGTCCAGCCGAGTCTGTGCCTTGCATTAACATCTGCACCTTCCGACAAGAGCCTAGAAAGAGACAGAGGAATATTTTTAGTAAATGGCTTATCGTGGAAGTAGGAGTGAAAGAAGTGAAATCGTCAAAAAACAGGGAGGCTGGGTGAATCTGGAAATAGTCACAGTACTAAGTACCCACCCCAGTTCCTATGGCTTGAATGAGTCTGACCCCCTGCTGTTATCTTCTCAGCCTTCTGAGGAAATAATGTGCCTTCCCTTCTTTAACAACCTGACACTCCCACTCCCTTGGTCCAGAATGCTCTTTCCCTGATTCTTCGCCCGTTCAAATCCTACTAGCACGCTATGGGGTTCAATCCTGCTTGAGAACTCCCTCCTGTGAAGGCTTCCTTGGCTCATCCAGTCCACAGATCTCTTTTCCATCCTTAGAATTTCCCTATGTTCAGCACTGAATGCCCAATGACACTGGTTATCTAGGTAGTTCCCAGTTTACAAAAGGATCACATCCTCAGGTTTCTCTATATGGTGGCTGTTTGGAAACTGAAAATCTTGAACCCAAGGACAGATAGGAAGAGTATTAGAAATGCTGGATTAGGTTTCTAGGAAAGTCCACATGAGCCTATTTGATTCTCTAGGTCAGTGCCTAGCACATGGTAGGAATTCAAGCATTGCTCGATAAACTAACAAAAACAAGGCTTTAAATATATCACTAAAATCCTAAATTCTGGGTTCTGGGAACAGAGGGCCCTACAATGTGGGGGTGAACATAGAGAAGGGGAATAAACAGAACCAACTCTTACTGAACATCTACTGTAAGCAGGAAGTGCCTTCAGAACTTGACACACATGCTCTCAGTCTTCACACAAGCTTAAGGAATTGATGTTAACCTCTTTTCATGGATGAGGTGACAGGCTCAGTGAGGTGAAATGTCTCGCTGAAGGTCACAAAGCCAGCTAAGGGGCAATCAGTGATTGAAGTTCGGGTAGATAATGCCTCTATAGCCAGAATCCCTGTTATCTCACCGCCCTTCCCCCAGACTCAGCTTCGCTCCATGGATCGTGGAAGACAAGAGACTCAACTGACTTTAGCCAGTCATGGTATGTGCTTGGTCCTGTGCTAGATTCTGGGTGGAGATGAGAAGACAGGGGGTCTGCCCTAAGGAGCAAATGATTTAGCTGGAGTCGGGAAGGGTGAATGGGGGGAGACTAAGAATAGTAGGAAATCAAAGCCTGAGGGTGTAGTTTCCCACCAGAAGTGCCACAGGAGGCCAGGAGAGTGCAAGACCAAAAGCCAAGAGCGATTCACCAACAATGCAGGATCTGCTTATGAGGAATAGTGGAGGGTGTTTGGGGAACTGGGAGGCCACTGACTCTTCAGTGGGTTCCAAATGAAAGGCACCAGCAGAAAGTCTGGAGGCGGGGTTGAGTCCTAGCTCCATTCTTGTGTCACAATGTGCAGTAACTGCTCATCTGGACCAAGCCAAATAAAAGCTCGGTGTGGGATGAAGCAAGCAGGTGATGAAGGCCTGGGAGGAAGAGCCAGAGCATGTAGGATTCACCTGGCCTGTGCTGACGCAGGGAGGGAACAGGCACTGTCAGAGTGCAGGGAGAGACTGGCCAGCAAGCCATAAGCATGCATGGGAGGAGCTCTGTGAATGGGGGAGCGCAGGGTCCAGGCGCACACCCAGGGAACCTAACCCAGGCTCAGTGAGCCAGAAGTCCTCCCTGAGGAGGTCATGCCAGAGAGCTAGCCAGTCAAATGGGGTCGAGGGAGGGGAAGGAGTATATCAGGCAGAAGTAAAGCCTCTCGCCCAGAGAAGAAGGCAGCATGACTGGGCCCAAAATGTGAGGGAGGGTTGTCAAGAGAGGTCGTCAGGACACCCTCATCTCTCCCCTCTAATTTGGAGGATTTCTTCTAGTGAAACTCCTAGGCTCCTTTGCCACACGCAGTTATGCTTCTTTTTGCAGAAACAACTTTTTTTCTTTTTTTAAGATTTTATTTATTTATTTGACAGAGACACAATGAGAGAGGGAACATGTGTAGGGGAAGTGGGAGAGGGAGAAGCAGGCTTCCTGCCAAGCAGGGAGCCTGATGCAGGGCTCGATCCCAGGACCCTGGGATCATGACCCAAGCCAAAGGCAGACGCTAAATGACTGAGCCACCCAGACGCCCCCAGAAACAATTTTCTATGCACAAGAATATTAAAGTGACTAAGAGCCCTATGAGACCAAAAAAAAAAACAAAAAACAAAAAACAAAAAAAAAAACCCACAAAAACCCTCTTTTTGTACAAAACCTCCTTAATTTACAAAACCTTCCCTGGTTTAGCAGGGGCTGTGCAAAGCGCATGGGTCGGAAAGCTTAGAGCCTGGAGTTCTGATCCTGTGATTCGGATCAGATGGCCTCATTTCTCTGGTCCTCAGTCCAGGAGGCTAGAAAATGAGGACCAGCTAAGGCAAAACAAAGAGGTTTCTGAAGGAAAAGACACGAAGTGTGCCTTGAAGAACAAGCAAGAACAATTTAGAGGCAAGGGAGGAAGTGCATGCCGGTCCAGACGAAAGTAACAAGACAGAAGCAGGGAAGCAACGGGAAGGCAGATTCAGAGATATAGATGGATTCAGGCAGATCCATCCAGGTGACAGCTCACAGCAGAGAAACAGGCAGCTGCCAAGGTATGCAGGGCCTACAACAGGACCTCTAAAGCCAAGCTACCAAGGTGGTGGGCATAAATCTTTTTGAGCCACAGGCTTTAAACTGATGACTCTCTCCAGAAAAGTTCATAGGAACACACATACCCATAAAAGAATTTTTCCTTTTTTATTTTCCTTCCTTCCTTCCTCCTTTCTTTTTACAATGTCCACAAGTTCACAGCTCTTTAAGAAATCAGTAACAGGGGCGCCTGGGTGGCTCAGTGGGTTAAGCCGCTGCCTTCGGCTCAGGTCATGATCTCAGGGTCCTGGGATCGAGTCCCGCATCGGGCTCTCTGCTCGACAGGGAGCCTGCTTCTCTCTCTCTCTCTCTCTCTGCCTGCCTGCCTCTCTGTCTACTTGTGATTTCTCTCTGTCAAATAAATAATAAATAAAATCTTAAAAAAAAAAAAAAAGAAATCAGTAACAGATCTTAGGTTAAAAACCCAGTCTAAAGGGTTGACAAATGCCTGGCACACATGCTACTCTCCTGCACTCCTGCACTGAAGTCAGAATCATGACTCCCTCCTGGCAGCTCTGTCCTGTGGAGCCTTTGAAAAAGCCTCAGAATTCTCCTCAACACTCGTTTGAATCAGCCATCATTAATCAACTAAAGCTGGCAACAGAGAAGAAACCTCTTCAGCGTTCCTTAGACTCTCACCACAGGCAGAGGGGTTGTCACCGAAGGTTTTGGGCAAAAGAAATTATAAAATTAACCTGATAGCTTAAGCAAGCTGAGTCTGAAAGGGAAGAAAGTAGAAAGCGGGGACAAGAAGACAGTTTGGGGGCTGCTGTAATAGGAGACCAAAGGAGATGAGCCAGAGAAGGGAAATGAGAAAGCAGGACACAGCCAGGAGAAACTCAGTGCAGTAAGAATCCCTCCTGTCTCCAGTGGGTCAGGGACCCATGTTCCCCTGCCTGGATCCTGAGAGTTCTGGAAGCAGCTCTGCTCTGGAAGCAGGACGGAAGAAGGGGTGGAGATGTCCCTTGAGGGCCAAGTATAGTGTAATGAAAAGGATGAATAAAGGATTTTGGAATAAACTAGACCTGGATTTAAATTCTCGTCCAGCTAGATAATCCTGGGAAAATCAATTCTCTGAGTCTCAGTTTTCTTACCTATCAAATAGGGACACTAATCTCTACTTTGCTGGGATCCCAGCCCAGTACCTGGAGTATAGACGAAGTTCAGTACAGGGTGACTTCTGCCTGACAGCTTACCCTACTTCCCCCCTGCCTCGATGGACCAACATGTTCTAGTCTGAAGCTGGCAGCAGCAGGTTGGCCAATACCCAGGGATTCTGAGACAGGGTCACACAGGATGACCTGGATAATTCAGCCAGCCTGGCTCCAGGCACTCCTCTATTCATCTATTCAACAAACGTGTGTACACACCTACTTTGTGCCCAGCTGCATGCTAGCTCCTGAGGAGGACACAAGACAGAGGTTCTTGCTTTCCAGAACCTGAACCAAGCAGGGTTTTTTCTTTTTATACACATATACACATATGCATTTCTGTTTATTACCTCTTTTCACAAGAAATTGCATTTTAAGATAAACTCATACTGCTAGGTATACAATAATTCAATTTTTAGGAATTGCTATATAGTTCTCCATGGCACATCCACCAGATTTTTCCCTCTCTGCTGATACCCACTCAGCAAGCCTCCATGTCCCAGCCACCAAAAGTGAGCTCAAAGAATGTCTTACATGTGCCCTCTTGGACGGGTTTCTCTGGGGCGTGCATTTGCAGTGGGATCCCTGGGTTTCAGTTACTTGGTTTGATGCCACTGTGCCAGGGTCCTCTCCGGGACAGCTGCTCCATCTACCTTCCCGCCAGCAGGACAGGGATGTTCCTGTGTACTGCTCTTCCTACCAACACTGGGCAGTTGCCAGCTTCCTACTGACTGCAAGCCCCATAGGTCTAAAGGAATCTCACGTTATTGTCTTAACTTGTGGCTCTGATTAGCAACAATTTTGAGCTACTTGTTACACGCCGATTAGCACTTTGGGATTTTCCTTTTCCATACAATGCAGGATATTCTTTTAACAGGAGGACTGCTGGGGAAAAGGGCTTCTCCAAACTTGCGATCCTGCCAATGACCAGAGCTGAAGGAGCACAGAACAGGCAGGCACCCGGGGCTCTAGTCAGGGCTGCCGCCGCCTCCTCTAACACACTGGGAAAGGTATCTCATCCTGAGCTTCAGCCTCCCCATGGGTCCACACAGGCTTCAAGAGGGGGCACAGAAACCTGAGGGAAAGGGTACCACCAACCTGAAGCATCACTTCTAGGAGGCAAATCTCAGTGCTCTTCGGCGACACTGCAGGGTTGAGCCCTGCCCAGCATCCTGACTGAGCGTCCTTCTTTGCAGCCTCCTGGGCCTCCGGTGTAATGGAAAAAGCAATGACCCTGGAGTCCAAGGGCTGGGGTTCAGATTATGGCTCTGTCGCTTACTAGCTGGGACGTGGGGGATATTAATCTCTACTGTGCAAGGTGTTGTAAGGATTAAAAGTGACACCACACAGTAGCACTCCATAGAGTGGCGGCACTTGTCAAATCAAGGGAGGAGGGAGGACCAGAACCAACACGACAAAGCACCACAAGCAAAGCCAACTACAACTTTGCCTCCTTCAGAGCTGGGTGGGGCCCCTCCCCCACCTCCCTTCCGTACAGAGCAGCCCTCAAAGTCAGCATTTCACACACACAGGTCTCCTCCATTTCATTTTGTTGTTTTGCAAGTGAATGCCCAGTGGGCAGTCATTTCAAAGTAGTGGCCAGCTGGGCTTGCGGGTGGCTGCCTGCTGAGAGTGGCTGAAAGGGCCTCTGAGGCCTGAGAAAGCCACCCCTGCTCTCCCCTGTGATTTTCACCAACAGACAAAATGCGGCAAGTGAATTAATCTCTTTTAAAAAGAGCAATGCTTGTGACAGAGCATGGTGTCTCCAAAAAGGTTAGGATTCCATCATCTCTGAGATGATGAGTGGAATGCTTAATGCGGGTTGCCACTCAGGGCAGAGCAGCCTGTGTCCGGGGGCTGGGCACTGCAGGCCTTTCTGGGCTCCCTGCAGACTTGTGGAAGACCCTTCCCTAATGAACTAGGTCTTCTGCCTGGCAGGGCAGTAGTGGGTGACACTCACTGGGGGTGGTCCAGGGCAGTGGACAAGGAGAAAGTCACACTAGCAATCAGGAGTAGAAGCCCAGCTCTTGCACAGATCTCAGGCAGTAGTGGGGGCCAGGGGAAGAAGCAGGATGGATTTGGTCCACATGCAGGCTCCGGCACTTACTGGGTGGGCACGAATGGATGAATGAATGACCTAGCCTCTCTGAACTTCACTTGGTCCCTTCATCTGAGTGACAGCTCATGCTCTCTGAGCCTGTTTCCACATCTGTTAAAAAGGGAGAGGACCCCAGCAGCCCTACCCTATAGGTCACATGGGAGTACCATGAAGAAACAATGAGACAAAATATAGAAAAATGCTACCCATGCAATAAAGGACTGGACAAACAGAAGAGCCTGTGCTATTATTATTTCCAGTTAGTACCTACCCCATTTTAAGGAAGGAATAGTAAAGGAGGATATATGTGAAAGGTGTACACAGAACTTGGACCATATGTGCTCAAAATTTGCTGTGGATTGATAAATAAACAGTCTCAAATCCCCAGGCAAGGGCAGTGGTAGAATAAGGGTACCCTAGCCCAAGACCTGAGATTTCCATAGGAGACTAACACATCACGCCGGGGGGGGGGGGGGGGGGGGGGGGGGGGACGGGGGACGGGGGACGGGACGGACAAAGCTGCTGTGATCAGGGATCCAGGAGGGTTCAGAAGGCTGGGGACCAAACACAAAACAATTAATGGAAAAGAGCATGAGAGTGTCAAACTTTCCCTTCCTGCTGTGAGTGCTTCTGCATTCTTTTAAATTTTATTTATTTATTTATTTGTAGCAGTGAATATACTATTGCTTTTTTAAGCAAAACTTTCTTAGGGGGAAAAAACCTTCCCCTTTCTTTCTGCAAGAAGCCTGTGCTAACCTGTATCAACACTTAGCAGTTTCCTTGTGTCCCCCACCCACCCAGTGAGTGTGGCCCTCCAGACTCCTCACTCCCTGCCCTGGCACCACCGCCACACGTGGGCTGAATGAGTACATGTCTACAGCACATCCCTACACACTCACCAATACCTCAGTCTTATGTTGGAAGTTACCTGTTCTGTACTGGTGGGCCTGTCTTTTTCAAAGAACTTGGGCTCCTGTGTATATGTGGGAAAGTGTGGGTGTAGCTTCTCAGGCTTGGGGCTGGGAACACTTAAGATGCAGGCCTGGAGCTGGAGGCCATGGATTCTAGTCACAGATCTCTCGGTAACTAGCTGTGTGATCCAGATCTGTCTCTCTGCGCCTCCCCTTTCTCTATGGTAAAATAACAGAACAAATGATTTCTTAAGTCCCTCCCAGTCCTGAAATCTCGGAATTCTAAATACATATAACATCAAAATTTGAGAAGTGGATTCCTAACAGATACAGGCATTAGCAAGACTTCCAAAGAAAAGACAAGTCCCCCAGCTGCTGTCTGTAGGAGGGAGAGTCCCAGAAAGGGATATGGGCAGTTTTGAGTTATTCTGGCTAACCAGCTCTTCCACTCAGGGGAGGGAGGTACCACTTGATTTTTCTTCCTCTTTCTTTATGACCAATCAATACAAAGCGGCCACTGAACTTCAATCGTGCATTGTTCCAACTGATTTCCGGATCCTTTGCATTAACTGGCTCTCAGCTGCAGCTGGGGAGGGGGCTGCAGGGTAGGGAGCCCTGGCCCACCTGCATCAGAGGCCTGGAAGCAGTGAGCCATGCAGACTCAATCATGATCACTATCTGGGCAACAGGGCTCTGGCTGGAGCCTCGCAGAAGGTCCTGTTTACAGTAATAACAGCACCAGGCCAGGCTGTCTGAGCAGAAGCAAGGCGCCTGGGGCTAGAATCCACACGCGCAGCCTCCATCTGCGCCTTATCTACCCAGTCAACCAGGGCTGAGAGGGGCAGGGCAAGGGAGGAAGGAGGCTGCTCTCAGAGCCCAGCTCGGGCCAGCGGACTTCAGGCAGGCTCCTAGTGCTCTAACCCCACAAACACAAGGCCTCTCTGGCATCTTCTGCATTTGCTACTTGAACTAAGCATTCTCCTTCAAGGCCCCTCTTGGGACCCATCCTCTAGGAAGCTCCAGAGGTGCTGCTCTTACTAGGGAGATGGCCCACTCCAGCAATGCCATACCAGAACTGCTCCAAAGGGAAGCTGATGAGCAGTGAGGGAGGAGAAAGGCATTTATGCAGCCTGCAAGCTTCATAACTAGTTATTTCCTATCATATTTTAATTCCTAGATGTAAAGAATGATCTGAAAAGATCAATCAGTCCAGTTCTTTATTCTATATACATACAAACATGGAGGTTCACAAAGCATCAGCCTTCAACTACACTAATTTGGATATGAGCCTGTATCTTTCTCTTCCAGGCTGTGTGACTGTGGCAGGTTATGTTGACCTCTCTGAACCTCAGTCACCTAACCTTATCAGCCTATCAGACCTACCTAACAAGGGTGCTGAGCTTGACCAAAAGAGATAGCATATGTCAAGCACTTATATTTTCCAAAAGTTAACTGTCATTACCACAAGTGTTCAACTTGTTCATAAGTATACAGCAGAGGAGCTGTATCAGACCCTCACTGAATATTGCTGGATTGAACAGAATGAAGTCCAATGCTGGGTGACCATTCTTCGTCCCATCTCTCATAGTTTCTAGCAGGAACTTGACACACATAAAAGTGCAGAGATTATTTTTTTAAACTTTATTTTAAAATGATGTCAAGCGTACAGTGCAGTTATAAAAATAGCACAAAAAACCTCAGCCTCTGTCCTTCATTCAGATTCTTGTTACATTTGCCTCTTGTGCTTAACCACTCCTTTTCTCTATTTTTTCCTGGACCATGTGAGAGTTAGTTTCAAACATTATGACCCTTTACTCCTAAATACTTCAGCACATATTTCCTAGGATGAGGCTAATCTCTTACATAACCACTAACCAACAATGATCAAATTTGGGACACTTAACATTGATAAAATATTTTTATCTAATATTCAAATTTCGCCAACTATCCCAATAATATCCTTTATAGCAATTTTCCCTGTAAAACAGATATAAGCCAGGATCAATGTTATAATCAGACATTGCATGTGTCTTCAGTTTCCTTTCACCTAGAATAGTTGCTCAGGCTTTCTTTGATTTCCATAATTCTAACACTGCTGTAGAGTAAGGCTAGTTTGTTTGTAGAATGTCCTTCAGTTTGGATAACGATTTTTTGAGGAACCTATCTTCTATTATTCACCCACTCATTCCACAAACTTTTCATGAGACTGTAGTTATTATAGGATTCTGAGCAGGATAAGTTCCAGTGTCTTTGCCTTCAAGGCACTCACTGTTCAGCTCCACACCTGACAAACAGCTAAAATATAAGGGAGGACCCTGGAGAAGGTACCATGCAAGTGTAGGTCAGAGCAACAGAACCACAGGGACAACTTTCTGGAGGCAGAGGCATGAGTTGTGCCAGAAAGCACAGGCAGAAACCCAATTCCCTTAATGACCTCCTACAGTCCTCCTGAGGAAATCTCTGTTTCCCCAAGCAGTGTATCCCAGGGCTGGAATGCAATAAAACATGAAAAGCAAAAATACAAGGCTATAAAGGGGAGGGAGAGGCCCAGGGCACCCTTGTCTGGGTACCACTGCCCAGGGCTATATGCTCTGTCCCCAGCTGCCCTGGCAACTTGGTGACAAGAAGGAAAGCCCTGTCTAGGCAGCTGAAGTGTGGGGAAGGGCCATGGGCGCCACCTACTGGCACCACAGCAGGACTCTAGGCTGCTACGGAGGGCAGCTGGGCATCTGGCTGGGTTTCCAGAAAGCTTCTCATGTGTGCTATGGCAGTGAGACACAGAAGTGGCTCAGACTTCCCAAACAGGGTTGGCACTTGAACCACCATTGCCAAGGTCCAGAACCACATTAGCTTTTCAGTTAAAGACAACTATGCAAAATACCTGGCCTCCTAGGGGCGCCTGGGTGGCTCAGTGGGTTAAAAGCCTCTGCCTTCGGCTCAGGTCATGATCCCAGAGTCCTGGGATCGAGCCCCGCATCGGGCTCTCTGCTCAGCAGGGAGCCTGCTTCCCTCTCTCTCTCTGCCTGCCTCTCTGCCTACTTGTGATCTCTGTCAAATAAATAAAATAAAAAATCTTTAAAAAAAAAAAAAAGGTGACTGGCCAGTAAGTGGCAGCTTGGGACTGGGACCCATGCTCTCTCTGCTGAACCACACTGTCTTCAGGGCACATATCCCATTTTTTCATCTTTCTTTCCCACATTTAAGCTGGGGCCAGCACACCACAGGAATCTGATGGGACTAATCAATAACAAAAAATGATAAAAAAGGAAGAGACTTAAGTAGAAAGGAAGGATCTGAGGGATGAAGATACTCTGATTAGTTCTGCTTTCTAGACCCTTCTCTCCTAGAAGAAATCCTCTTCTCCTAGACTCAAGATGAGACAGGCCAATCCATCCCTCTTCTTCCTCATGGTAGTCTCTGCACTAGCTCCACAACTTTTATACTCAAACACCAATACGATGCATTAAAGTGCTCTTGCCTTTAGGTTAAAACAAACTTGGCAAACAAAACCAATCAAAAGGTTGTAGAAGCACAGGAAGGCCTGGTTCTCAGCAGACTGGGCTGACTGCAAGCTTAACAGAATCTAGGAGTGCCATGC
Source organism: Lutra lutra (assembly GCF_902655055.1). Taxonomy (NCBI): domain Eukaryota; kingdom Metazoa; phylum Chordata; class Mammalia; order Carnivora; family Mustelidae; genus Lutra; species Lutra lutra. The sequence goes on along the minus strand of NC_062287.1, from coordinate 57,587,170 downwards.
AGCTGCCAAAAAACCTAGTGCAAATTCAGGCCATATTAATAGAAGCGTAAAATATGTAACAAAGGGGATGACTGCCCTGCTCCTCACAACTGTGGTCATGCCACAATTCAGAAATGGCACCAAAATCTGGGGGCCATTTCATTAGGAAATGATAGGATGGGGAGAAGACTTGAAAGCACAGTTTAGGGAACCAAGGCTTATTTAGCTTGGGGTTCTGTCTCCTAATATTTAAATGTCTGAAACAGGAAAAGGAAGCTGTGTAGTCGTAGAGGACAGAGCAGGGGCTAACAGGGGCAGCTGCAGAGGAAGCTAATGCATAATGACAGCCCACTACATGTCAAGTGCAAGGCCAGCACTTTTACACATACCACTTCAGAAAGCACTATAAGATAAAATGTTTTTCTAATTACAAAGTGCCATTGCTTACATTACTCCAAATGTCCAGAAAGTCTTGTATCCAAATACGACCTATCTCTAGGCCCAGAATAAACACCACCTTGTCTATGAAGCCTTAACTTGTCTTACGTACTAATTATAATTCTCTTACCAGACTGCAAGTTCTTGAAAGGCAAAGGTCATCATGATACATGTTTATGCTCCTCCTCAATGCCAAATAGGGCATAAGGCTTATAATGGACGTTAAGAATAAATGCCAAGAAAAAAAAGAATAAATAAATGCCAAAGAATATATACAAATGGCCAGTAAGTACATGAAAAGATGCCCGGTGGATGGATCATTAGCCATCAGGGAAATGCAAATCAAAACTACAGTGGGATATCACTTCACACATACTAGGATAGTGATAATAAAAAAGACAGATAATAACAAGTATTGACAAAGACTGGAGAAATCATGGGACGCCTAGGTGGCTCAATTGGTTGGACGACTGCCTTCGGCTCAGGTCATGATCCCGGAGTCCCAGGATCGAGTCCCACATCGGGCTCCCAGCTCCACGGGGAGTCTGCTTCTCTCTCTGACCTTCTCCTTGCTCACGCTCTCTCTCACTGTCTCTCTCTCAAATAAATAAATAAAATCTTTAAAAAAAAAAAAAAAGACTGGAGAAATCAGAATGCTCATTTATTGCTGGTAAGAATGTAAAATGGTACAGCCACTTCGGAAAACAGTCTGGTAGCTCCTTAAAATGTTAAACATAGAGTTACCATATGACCCAGCAGTTCCATTCCTAGAAATCTTCCCAATAGATATGAAAACAAACATTCACATAAAAATTTATACATGAATGTTCAGAGCAAAACTACTCACATTAGTCAAAAAGTAAAAACATAAACGTCCATAAAAAAAAAAAAACATAAATGTCCATCAACTGATGAAAGGATAAATAAAATGTGATATATCTATACATGGAATATTATTCAGCCATAAAAAGGAACGAAGTACTGATATGTGCTACAACATGGATGAATCAAGAAAACATAAGGCTAAGTGAAAGAGGCCAGCCACAAAAGACCACACGGTCTGATTTCATTTATATGAAATGTCCAGATAGGCAAATCCATGGAGACAGAATGTAGATTAGTAGTTTCCAAGGTCTGGTGGGAAGGTAGAACAGGGATTGACTGCTAATGAGACTAGGGTCTTTTTTGGGATGAGGGATTGATGAAAATGTTCTAGAATGAGAAAGTGGTGATTGTTACATAATTTTGTAAATGTACCAAAAAACACTACTCTTTAGGGGCGCCTGGGTGGCTCAGTGGGTTAAGCCGCTGCCTTCGGCTCAGGTCATGATCTCAGGGTCCTGGGATCGAGTCCTGCATCGGGCTCTCTGCTCAGCAGGGAGCCTGCTTCCCTCTCTCTCTCTCTCTCTGCCTGCCTCTCTGTCTACTTGTGATCTCTCTCTGTCAAATAAATAAATAAAATCTTAAAAAAAACAAAAAACAAAAAAAAACCACTACTCTTTAAAGGGGTGAATTTTATGGTATATGAATTATATCTCAAAAAAAAATAAGAAAAAGAAAAGAATGAATGAATGAATGGTTATTCAATCAGAGTCTGCTTATTCTTCAGGAGGCAGAGAGGGCTTCATACTTAGAGAAGTTCAACTGAGGGCTGGATGTTTCCCAGCAAAAACCTTTTTTGGTGGTGGTGGGGTGGGGGGTTGGTAAGAAAAGCTAAACAGGGACCTGAATACTGAAGAGTAAGTGAGGCCAGAGACCAAAGTGCCTTGGATCCTGTCTACCCATGCAGGGGCTCTAACTAAGTGTCACCTGCCCTGGAAAGGATCCTGGCCTGCCTGCTGGACTATGAACCCCTGGGAATTCAGAGGCCTCCCCCAATTGTTTGTGCTTTACACCCTGTCCCTGCTCACTATCCAACTGTAAAAGCTGGTCAAACACACAGACTTCATGGGAGGCCTTGATGCTATCCCCCCAAACAAAAGGGCATTGAGATGGAAGCCTCGGCTCAACCTCAGAGAGGATTCTTAGGCAGCCTTCCTGGGCCTCCCATCCACATGAATGGAGGGCCCGGAGCCCAGCCAGCCTGCCCAGCTGCTGTACCCTCCTGCTGGGCAGCCTCTGGAGAATGAACAGGGTTTCATTCGACCCATCAATCAGCCAGTCGGACTCTATCTGTACTATGTGCCTTGGAGTGCCCAGCCAGCCTTGTGTGGAGCCAGGAGAAGGTGCCATCCACCTTGCTGTGAGAGCACAGCCTAGGTGAGGAGACATGGGCATGAGAGGCAAGGAGGCTAAAACCCTACGTGATACTGTATGGTACAGACTTTAAGGCCATGGGAATGTGATATGAAAGCTCACCGCGGGCTAGAACAAGTAGTGAACTGCACTGAGAAAAGCACACGCTTTGGGTCTCAGCTTAAATCTCAGCTCCACTATTTATTAGCTGTGAGGTAGTGCGAAATTTAAGCCTCAAGTTTTCTCATCTGGAAAATGGATATAACACCATCTGTTCTGCAATACTGTAGCAAGAAAGAAAAACAATACATATACAGTATCTAGTACTCTGCCTCAGACAGAGTGGATATTTAATAAACGACAGCTATTATTACCAGTGAGGGAGAGCTTTCTAGAAGAGGAAGGGGTTGAGGTGGGCGATGAAGCACGAATTAGAGATCCTAGAGAGAAGGACTGGTGGAGCTGAAAGCACCACAAAGGCTTCCAGGTAGGAGGAGTAAGCTGCATGTTTGGGACAGTGAGAAGCCATGTCTGACTGGAATGGGGTTCTCGGGATGGAGGGCAAGGCCAGACTTGCCTGGTGGGAGTGCAGGGCAGTGAGGGGTAGGGGGAAGGGTGTCGGTAAAGAGCAGAGGGAAGGACAGAAAATTCTTCGGGAACCTTGTAGATTCCCAAAAAGGCAGACACAAGTGGTTCTCCCTCTAGCTAAAAAGCACTTCCTGAACAGAAAAAGGGACCCTGGAAGAGTGCTGAGGAAACTGTGACCACAGCAAGCCTCTCTCTGCCTCAGGCTCCTCATCTGTACAATGAAGCGGTATGCCACTTCCAAGTGGACGACTTTGGAAATTACTCAAGTAATCCTCATTCCTGTTTCATCATCTGTGAAATGGGGCTATTATTAGTTGCACAGTTGTGAGGATTTAGTGATTAGAGACTCATATAATACCTGCCTCAAAAAAGGTATTCAATAAACATCAGCTACTATCAGTAATATTTAACAGTATTATTAAAGTATTATTTTGTAATATTTTATAGTACAAACCAATATATATAAAAATTATATGCACAAAAAATTATGCTATTAAAAAGTAATATCCCATAAAAAGTAAATAAAATTCTCAATATATGTTAAGTTCTTAAAAAAAAAAAAAAGGAGTAAAACTAAGCATGATAGCCTGTGTAGTTTTTTGCCCCACTTACTATTTATTTACCTTGGCTTTGTTAGTCTGAAAGGTTTCTGAATGCTCACACTAAAAGCTTAAGAAACATGTACAGGGCAACAACTGAATATTCAGAAAATTCTATCCATTACCTTACTTACCGGGCAGTGTAATTAACAATACTTAGTAACAAAACTTACTATATACAGAGCATTCAGTATGTGCTAGGCATAGCACTAAGCAGCTTCTCTCATTTAATTTTCTCATTTACTACTTACAGCAAAGGTGTGAGGTAGGTCAATCATTATCTCACTTTGCAGAGGAAGACTCTAAGGCCAGAAGAGGTTAGGCACCTTTCCCAAGGCCACAGAGCTGACAAATGACACAGTTGGAATTCAACCCTTTTCTCAGACTCACAGCTGGGAATCATATCTTGCTTTCTCAGACTCCAAAGTCCTTACCACTGGGATTCCTGCCAGTGATATGAGAGCCTCTGACAGACCCACTGACTGAGTCAGAGGGGAGAACCACTTATTGCCTTAGGAGTCTGGACCTGGGACTTCTGATCAAAAGGAGGAAAGGGAAGGAACTAAGAGTAAAAGAGCCTCAAAAGTCAAGTGATATTAAAAAAAAAAAAAAAAAAAGTGAGTTTTTCTGAGAAAGCTTTCAAACAGGGCAGGGACATAGCAGGAACTGTGAGGCAAGAGGCAAAAGTGAATATCGTAAGCCCAGCGACATATTTAGCTTGACTACTTTCAGTGTTCTTAGATTTCTCTCCCTCAGTTTCCAGGAAAATCCCTTGGGAAAAAGCCAACTGGTTCTAGCCATGCTGATAGGATTTGTGTTATGGTCATGAATGAGCTGGGATTTTCAAGAAGCAGCACTCAGGCCACAGCAATAATGCTGGGGAGACAGAGGCTGACAGCCCCTGCTGTGGGACCCTGGGGCACTGCAGTTTTGGGACCTATCCTGCCTCAGTGGCTGGATCAGTGCCAAAGAAGATCCTGGCACACACAGGCTGGTAACAGACTGGCTCCTTATGTTTCTCAGCCATCAGAAAGGTTGTCGATCACGTCAACCCAACTACCCCACTGGCACCACCAATCGGTTACCATTGCTGTTAGAATAAAGACAAAGCTCCTCACTTTGTCCTCTAACACTTACTCTAGCAGCCCCCACCCACTCCCCCGGCTGCAGGTCCCTGCCCTTTTTAGTCCATCACACTTGTCATCACTCCTCCTTCCACTGGGTCTTTGCAAATGAAAGTTCCTTCTGCCAGGAAAGCTCTTCTGCCCTTCTTCACCTAGGTTAACTCCTCACTAGAGTTCAAGCTTCCTCTGGGAAGCTTTCCTTCACTAGAAGAAATTCACTAGGGGCTCTAGGATTCTCTTTACCCTCCCTTGCAGCACCTGTCACAGCTGTAATTTTTCTTTCTCTCTCTCTCTCTTTCTGTAATTTTATATTTGCACAATCAACATCTGAGCAGGCTTTAAGCTCTGTGTTAAGTATTTTTGGCTTACCACCAATCCATCAGGGCCTAGCCAAGTGTTAGCACATAGCAGACACTATTTGTTGAATGAATAAAGGAGGTAATTCCCCATTTTTATATTATTTTTTTCAAAAGGAGGTCAGTTCTCTGCTTATAGGTTTATTATAACTGCAATTAATTATTAACATTTGCCTAACTCTTTACCATTTACAAAACACCTATGCGATATTCAATAAGTGCTTTTATTTTTCATTAAGCACTTGTTAACCAGCACATGAATGGTGATGAACAATTGCAATGCTCTGCCATCTATATAACTCACAGTTAAGGGACCAAGGCCACACAGACAAGAAGCAGTAGGGAAACACTAAAGGCTCCACCCCAGGGTTGGGCTCCCTTTCAGGGACATCTCTCCTCCCCACATGCCACCCCCAGAGGCCTTAGCTTTTCTCTGCTTCTGCGCCTGGCCAACCACCTGACTCTGCTGGGCTTCTGTGCAGCTGACTGTCTGCTTCCACAAATCACCTAACTATGAAGTTCAGAAAAAGCTGCCAATCTAGTCTTCCCCAACTACCTTCTATCACCAGGGAGCAAGTAAGCAGAGACCCAGTCACACACCTCTGCAGAACTGCTCACCTGGTGCTTCAGCATGTGATCTGGGCCTTTCCAAAGGGACTTGGTTTTCTCTGCAGAGCTCAACACTGGGAACTGTATTTCAAAGTTCTTGTGGGGCCCCCATTAACATGATTTGGAGACTAACATTAATATGATTTGGAAACTAAGACTCAAAGAGGGAAGTTCTGTGACTTATTACGGGTCCCAGAGCCAGTCTGAAGTGGAACCCAGATCTGCTCATTCTAAAAATCTTGTATTCTTTCTGTAATATTCCACTGCCCTCTGACATCCCAGTATTCAAAAAGTCCATGGGTGTTACACCCCAGCACTCAAAAACCAGTGTGATGATCTTAAGGAACTCTCATAAGCATCAAATTAGAAGTGTGATGCCAGTTAGGCCTTGACCTTTGGTCTAGAATAAAACTTGTTTCAATCAACTGTAAACCACAAGGACACTTAAATATTTACTGGTTCAGAGAGCTGGATGTTTGGTTGCTCTGATGCCATCATTAATATCTTCCCATCCAGCCCAAATGATACAACAATCAATAAACAGACAGCCTCTCTGAGGACCTGAGACAGCCAAATGTATTTACCAGCCAGGGTTTTTGTTAATTAGATAAAATCCCTGGATCAATGTGCAGAACATTTACCTATGCTGTAGCTGAGCACATTCTGGACACCTTAGTCCTGGCATAGGGACAGCAAGTGCCTCAAGCCCCAAGCTGGGGCATCCAGGGACAAGAACCAAACCAAGCAATCGATGTAAAGCTAGAACAAATGTGTTTAACTTTCAACAAAATCTAACTCTTTCTTCTTTCCTGAACTGTAAACCAAATCAGACTTTTTTCCAAAGGCATCTAATAAACAAGTCTGAGCTGGTATTAATTCCTTGATTTTCTAAAACCATGAAACCAGAAATCAAAATGAGATAACAAAATCTCTAGGGGCGCCTGGATGGCTTAGTCAGTTAAGCATCTGCCTTCGGCTCAGGTCATGATCCCAGGGTCTTGGGATGGAGCCCCTCCGCAGGGAGCCTATTCCTTCCTCTCCCTCTGCCTGCCATTCCCCCTGCTTCTGTGCTAGCGCGCAGGCGTGCTCTCTCTCTCTAATAAATACATAAATAAATCTTTTTTAAAAATCTCTAAAGTGATCATTGAGATTTTTTTTTTTTTTTGGAGAGGCAACATGGTATATGTATATGCGGGAAGAGTCAGAATGACGCACACATTCAACTGCCTAGTTGAAATCTTCACCTGAGTATCTCACTAGCATGTCAACTTTAGCATGTTTAAAACTGAGTTCATAATCTTTTCCTACCAACCCAGTAGCACTTTCATCTGAGCAAACAGCATCTACACAGCTGAAATTCATTCTTAATACCTTCTTCTCCCTAATCAGTGATATCCAATTCTATTCATTCATTCAACATTCATTTATTAGTACATATGACATATCAGGCACTGTTAGTGCTCTAACCACCACCCAGTCCTGTCTAGCTTACTTCCTCCATCTCTGCTGACATCTTAGTCCAAGTCATCATCTGCCATCAATCTCTTCTAGACTATTCCAGTCGCTTTCAACCAGTCTTCCTGCATCCACCATGGCTCTCTATCCAATCTATTCTCCATGGAGCAACTAGGGAGATCTTTTACAATTACAGATCTAGATCATGTCACCAGGTCTTTCTCTCGTTTGTGCGTGCGCGCTCTCTCTTTCTCTCTCACACACACAAGTGTACAGGGTTAAAATTCTTTAGTGGTTGCCCAGTGATCTTAGTAAAAATAAAAATCATCACCATGGCCTACAACCCAGTGTGGTATGGTCCTTGCTTAACTCTCCAGCTTCAGTTTATGTCACTGTGCCCTTGCGCTCTAGAGTCCAGTCAGATTGGCCTTTTCTCAATTCTTGATGTCTTCACATCTGTTCTTGACTTAGGGCCTTCCACCCTACTGCCCCCTCCAACCAAATGTAATTCCGCCTTTGTCTTCATCCTTCAGAGCTCACTTCAATCTCATGTACTCCAATGCTTTCCCTTACTGATATATACCCTCTCCTCCACTCCTCCTAGATCCAAGGTCAGATTCCCAAGTGCCTTGTCCTTCCCTTTTTAAACAAGTTTGAAGATATAATTAACATACCATGTAATCCACCCATTAAAAGTGTACAACTCTATCATTTTTAGTATATTCAGAGCTGTACAATCTCACTACTAACTCCAGAGCAGTTTCATCATCCCCAAAAGAAATTCCGGACCCATTAGCAGCCAATCCCTATTTCCTCCCAACACCAACCTCTCCAGTCCTTGGCAATAACTAACTAATTTATTTTCTGTCCCTATGGATTTGTCCATTCTGGACACTATATGAATTGAATCATACAGTATGTGACAATCTTTTGTCTGACTTCCAGTTAGCGTAATGCTTTCAAGGTTCACTGACGTTGTAGGACACAGCAGTACTTCATTGTTTTGCACTGATGCATAATATTCTACTCTGTAGCTCTGTCGTATTTTTGTTTATCCATTCAACCACTTATGGACTTTGGGGTTGTTTTCCTCTTTGGGGTATTAGGCATAAAAATGCTATGAACATTCATGTTCATGTCTTCATTTCTCTGGGTTATGTACCTAGGAGAAGACTTGCTGGGTCATAAAGTACCTCTATGTTTAACATACTGAGGAAATGCCAACCCTTTTCCAAAGTAGTTCTACCATTTCACATACCCAGCGGCAATACGGGAGGGTTCCAATTTCTCCACATCCGACAAACAGTTGCTATTGTCTTTCTGCTTACAACTATCCTAATAAGTGTGAAGTGGTATCTCATTGTGGTTTTGATTAGCATTTCCCTAATGACTAATGACGTTAAGCATCTTTATGTGTGGGTATTGAGAACCATGTGTGCTCATTTGAGTATCTTTTTTAGAGAAATATCTATTCAGATTCTTTGTTCTTTTTTAAAAGATTTTACTTATTAACAGAGAGAGAGAGAGAGAGATAGCACACAAGCAGGGGGAAGAGCAGGCAGAGCAGGCAGAGGGAGAAGCAGGCTCCCGGCAGAGCGAGAAGCCCGATACGGGACTCGATCCCAGGACCCCAGGATCATGACCTGAGCTGAAGGTAGCCACTTAACTGACTGAGCAACCCAGGCATTCTTTCTTTGTCCATTTTTAAATTCAGTTATCTTTTTATTGATGAGTCAAAGAGTTCTTCATATATTCTGGGTACAAATCTCTTATCAGAGATATGATTTGCAAATATGTTCTCCTATTCCGTGGGAGTCTTCTTCACTTTCCTGAAGGTGTCCTTTGAACACAGTTTTCAATTTTGATGAAGTCCAATTTATCTTTTTCTGTCTTCTTGTGCTTTTATGCTATATCTAAGATGGCTTTGCCCTAACCCAAGGTCACAAAGATTTACGTGTTTTAAGAGTTTTATAGTTTTAGCTCTTACCTTTAGGCCTATGATCCATTTTGAGATAATTTTGGTGTATGGGTGAGGTAGGGCTCTAACTGCATTTTTTTGTATGCGGATATCCAGTTGTCCCAGCACCATTTGTTGAAAAGACAAACTGCACTTCATTTTTAAGTACAAAATTTTGTCTGTATAATTAGTCACTGGCTCCCAGTTAGACCGTTAAATACCAAGAGGGCAGGGTCTGTGTTAATCCTGTTCACCACTGCATTTCCAGCATTCAGCCCAATGCCTAGCTCCTAATAAGCACTCACAAACCTTGGTCAAGTGATGTATTATGTCTGTTATTAAGAAATACTCTACAAATCTATGGGTTATAGGTATTATCTCCATGTTACCTAAGCTCATAGAAGTTAGGCAACATGTGTCTTGTTTTGTTGGGTCTCAATTTTGACTCATGTGCCCCATCCTCCCCTAGGAAGGGAGTTAGTGAGCTCCTCCAGGAGCTTCTCCTTCCTCATGCTGTTGCCACCAACACAAATTTAGCTCAGGGTTAGGCACAGAAGACAGGCTGGACAGATGATGACTGAGAGACAAATGGACAATGCCCTCCATGGCCAGGTCCCTCCCTCTCTCCGGTTCCTCCTGACCTCAAACTGTGATCAAGCAACACCAAACAATATATAATTCCCCCTTCCCACCATACACCCTAGGCTGTCTCTTGCCTCCATGCTACCACTCAGGTGGCCCCATTTGCCTGGAATACCTGGCCCTTCTATATCCTAAGCCCTAGAGATATTTAAAGCCATTTCCTCTAGGATGCTTTCTCTGGTCTCACAGGTTGGTTAGGGGCATCTTCTGGGCTCCTGTCTCACAGCACTGATCATACTATGTTGCCACAGTCTCCCCCAGTCTCCTGCATTAAGGGCAAGAATCATGCCTGGTCAGGTATCCCCTGTGCCAAGCATAGGACCTGGCATATGCTCAGTACATTCTGTCAAATGATCAAATAATTCTGGAAAGGGCAGGCAGTCTGAGGTTCAAGACTGATATCACAGGCCTCCTTCATTAGACAATGTTCAGGCTGATGAACAACAGAGTTATGCACTCAGCAGAGAGGTCCAACTCCCTGCTGGGAGAAGGAAAATGGGTAGGGGTGTTATCTTTCACTCAAGTTTGTTCTGAAGGAAATGTGATATCCATTGGGAGAATAGGAGGCCTCACTTTTCCCAGCCCTGAGAGCTCCTCACATGGCTCAGCCCAAGCCTGGACAGATGTGTCTTCAGTCTGCCCTATGCCCTAGGTTTCGGGTGAGTGGTTCCTGCATCCAGAAGCCAGGCCTGGGTACGGGCTGAGCCCAGGAGTCAGGCCACCTGCTCATGATGCTGACAGGTGGGACAGGGGCCCAGGACAGGGCTTCCACTCCTGAGGAGTCAGAGCTAAACACACTAACAAGGTTTAAGTGCCTTGGAGGAGGAGGGAAATGGTTGCCACACAGGGAGAAAGGAGAAGAAAAGAAGGGAAGAGGAAGGCACCCAGCTTTCTTCTAATATAGCCAATGGAAGTATGGAAATAAGACTCTGGACTGCCTGCTTCAAGTTTACTGAAAAATTAGTAAAAAAGCAACTTTCCCCAAGTTCTGTCGTGCTGGGGGACAGAGTATGAAATGTGGGGAAACATACCTGTCCCTGCCCTGAGGAGGCATACAATCCAGTGGTTTAAGGTGAAGTCTAGCTCACAACCTTCTTAATATCAAAAACAGAATGTGACCAGTGGCAGATCCTTCCCTGCCCCTCTAGCTAGGAAGGCTCACACCACACACAGTCAGCAAGCACCACATAAAGCAGGTCAACAGTGCCCCCACATCAGGGTGACTGTCCAGAGCTGCTGGCTTAATCATCTCATAAGGTTGTCTGTAAGGATTGCTGATTTGGGGAGCAGTGAACCTTGCTACTTTTCCTGTTCATGGACTAAGTGCCTCCTCAGTCCTGACAGTGAGCCCTAGTTCTCTCACCCAACCTCCAGCTTCTCTCCTAGACAAGGATCATTCTACTGTCGCAGACTGGCCTGGCCCTTTTCAGATGACTTTCATACCCTCCCAGACCAGAAGGGAGATGAGGCAAAGGAAGGGGAGATCACCATGGGAGAAGTCCAAGAAGGCTTCATAAGGGCTGTAGCACTTGAGCTCAGTCTGGAAGGATTTAACCAGAGGGTAATGAGTGCAGAGTACAGAAAGGTGGTTTGTGTAGAGGGATCATATCCAAGACCTAGGAACTTCAGATTCCAGAGTGTCCTTAAAAAGGAGGATGAAGCCCTTCCCCTTTAATCAGAAGAACCTCAGGCGGCTGCTGCCCTTCACTATCCAGAGCCTTCCTAAGGCTCTAGGGCTAAGGAAGATTGGGGGACACCAAGGCAGACACACAGAGCTCAAAGCCTCAGAGAGGGCAATAGGAAAAGAACGGTAAAGGACAGTATTATTCACCAGATCTAAGTTTTATTCCAAAAACTGATGTCATAAACAATACTGATTATACACTTGATGACCTAACCATGTATAAACTATGTTTAAGTAGTTTTTAAAAATTGAGAATGGGACTCTATCCTGCTATATAGGAAGGTCTCTGGGGAGGAACTAAAGGCAGGATACACAAGAAGAAGCTAAGAGCAGCATGAAGCGCCCATGCAGAGTCTAGGGCATAGAAAAGCTGAACAAAGACCGGCTGTAGGAATTCAACAGAACTTTCTTCTAGCAAGGGTGGTCAGGCTCTCCCCACCTCCACCTCTAGACCTATCTCTGGTAGCAGGAAAAACTGTAATTGATAGGTTACAGGTCTGCTTCCTTGAGACCAGAGCCTGGGTCACCCCCATCTCCAGTGCCCTCCAGCAGAGGACTATGCATTCATTCATAAGCAGGAACTGTTTTGGGTGAGGAAGAGGGAGGAATGTCCTAATTCAGGCCTTTATCTTCTAGAATTTGTCTTATTGAAACAGCCTCTCCCCACTTGTTTATCCTTTACCCTTGTGAATGATCCTAATTAGGTCATTCACCTGCTCAAAGACCTTCCATGTCTCCCCACTGCTTACAGGATAAGAATACAAGACTCCTTACCAGGGACATTCCAAGCCTTGCACATTGGCTTCTCTCAGACCACCTGCCCTCTTGCCCCACACCCTGCAACACTGCACAAGTACCACCTCAGCAGCACCAACATGACCCTGTGCCCAGCAGCCAGCCAGCATCTCCCATTCCCTGCCTTTGCTCAGTTTGTTCCAACTTTTTGCTTCGGAGTAGGGGGGTTTGGGGGGGGGCACAGGAGGTAAGAAGAGTAGGGGTAAGACTGGTGTGCTAAAATTCAGGCTGTGTGCCTTGCTCATTTCTGACTCCCTTACAAGGGGTGAAGGGAGACTGAGTCATCATGACCAAAAGAGATGACACGACTGGAGGCAGGAGAAAAGCAGCTAGAGACTGAAGATATGCATGAAAGGCTCTTACAAATGCTATCCACACAGCAAGAAGGAATGTTCTGCATCACACGGATCAGATATTCAATCACTTTCTGCATTCTTTTGACAAGTGTTTAATTGCTATCAGAAAAACGTGTATTTCAAAGAGCTAAAATAATCAACACTCAAGGGCTTAATGGACTAGGGTAAACTCAGCCTCCCCTGGGTGACAGCAAAGTGATTCGAGGCATTGTTGCTTTACCAATACACCGTCTAAACTTTGCCAGAGGAAAGCAGCAGCCTGGCAGTCCTCTGCAGGAGGGCTGACCAATCACTGACAGGTGATTTGAGGGTCAGCAAAGGCCTGAGAGGAGGGGGCAGAGCCAGTTTTGCCCCCTCACGCCCTTGTACTGCAGCAGAAGGAAGCGCGGCTCAGCTGTTTCTGGGGAAATGAAGACGCCACGCACAGCTGGCAGTTATGAATGGCTCTTATAACAACAAGCTGACATCTGTGCTTGGTTTTTAAGATGCATCATTGCATGTTTATTAAACTATTGCTCCATCATATTTATTTGGCTACGAAACAACTCCCAGCCCATACTTCCAAAAGTAGTTTATTAAAAACTAAGCCTTGAACATTAATACTCAAAAGCACCCTTGAGAATCAATAATAATGCTGCAGATAAAATGAAAGGGAATCAAAGCAGTAAGTCTTAGTGGGGGTTGCAGATGACTTTCAACACTTTCTTGTATGTTCAGGCAGCTGGAGCCAGGAGGAGCACCAAGAGTGTGGCACTGGATGCAGGGGTAGCCACCCCAAACACAGGACTTCCTGTCTAAAATGTGGACATGGTAGCAGAGAAAGGGGGCATCCTGTGACCACCTCGCTTTATACAAAGGGCTAAGAAAGGCCAAGATGAGGCCCAGTGCAGGCCACTAGTTTCACCAAGAATAAAACCTCTGCCCCTAACCAACAGCCCCACACTGATGCTCTGCGCTGGTTCTGGTCTGAGCATCTATCCTGGACACAGACTGCCCAGCCCCGGCACCAGGCTGAGCCCCATCCTGAGTCCTGTCCCCTGCCCAAGAACAAACTTCAGATCTAATCTGCCAGTGGTCCTAAGGGGTCCAGCTGAGCCAGGCAGGCTGGAAGAACGCAGTCAGCCCCCAAGCAGGAGCCCAGCATGTGCACCCCAGCCCTTCAGAAAGACCTTTCTAACCCCAGAAGACCTGGCAGAAAGGCTTCTTCCAGCTCCCTGACAAATCCCCAAACCTTTCCACGGGTGCCCACCTGTACCCCATCCAGCAACAAACAATAACACATGGGGCCAGTTCCACAAACATATAAGAACAAATTGGAAGATTCAGTAAAGAACCCACAGGATGATGGGGTGCCTGGGTAGCTCAGTGGGTTAAAGCCTCTCCCTTTGGCTCAGGTCATGATCCCAGTGTCCTGGGATCGACCCCCGCATCAGGCTCTCTGCTCAGCAGGGAGCCTGCTTCCCCCTCTCTCTCTGCCTGCCTTTCTGCCTACTTGTGATCTGTCTGTCAAATAAATAAATAAAATCTTTAAAAAAAAAAAAAAAAAAAAAGAACCCACAGGATGTGGAAGGGATTCTAAATCATGCCCTGCTAAAAATAAGACAGGGGGAGGATCCAGCGATGTTTGGGGCCAAGAACAAAGGAGATACAGGGCTGACTCCCTACTTTAAAAAATCTAAGGGTTGACCTAAGCCAAGAGAGTCCAGGTGATTGTGACTATAGGGAAGTTACAGGGATCCCTTCCCAGATGAGTGTGAGGATATTCTCCAAGGCAGTACTAAGGACTGAGGAAGGCGTTTGCCCAGCTCAGGCCCTCTTGTGGGGGACAGCAAGTCCTGGGGATCAACACTCACCTGCTGACTTCTTGGACATTGTTGGCACGAGCAGCTTCCATCAGGGCTGCATCTGAAAAGAAAGGGGACACTGGTCAGACCCCTGGCCAGGACCTACCCTCAGAGCTAGCTGCATGGAGGCCCCATTAAAACAATGAAATGGAAGCACTTTGGAAACAAGAGCTTTGGGGTGCCTGGGTGGTGCAGTTAATAGACTCTTGGTTTCGGCTAGAGTCATGATTTCAGGGTCCTGAGATCAAGCCCCACATTAGACTCCAGGCTGAGCACAGAGTCTGCTTGGGTTTTTCTCTCCCTCTCCCTTTCCCTCCCTAAAATAAAGAAAGAAAGAAAAAAAGGGAAAAAAATGGCTTTAACAAGGGAAATGATGCCAAGATATATAAAGAGAAAGCCAATCATCCCCTACCTACGTGGTAGCCACTGTAAACCCGTCTTCCACATCCATTAGAGCCCAAACCCGTAACTTTTTTTTTTTTAAAGATTTTATTTATCCATTTGACGGAGAGATCACAAGTAGGCAGAGAGGCAGGTAGAGGGGGAGGGGGAAGCAGGCTCCCTACTGGGCAGAGCCTGATGGGGGCCTCAATCCCAGGACCCTCAGATCATGACCTGAGCCCAAGGCAGAGGCCTCAACCCACTGAGCCACCCTGGTGCCCTCAAACCATAACTCTTATAGTACAGGTGATCCAGGTAAAGTGCTAGCAGCTATGCATGGCCTATGCAACCTGATACGTGAACCCCTTCACTCTTCATTAGCTAGAAAGCTCGGACTAGTATGTTTCATGTGGCTGTCATTGTTATTAATCATCCCCCTACCTTGTCCCACTGTCTCCCCCAACTCTGATTTCTCAGGCTAGTTTTGAATCTCATGTCACAAGTCACCAACCCAGCACAGAGGAACAGGCAAGGGTGTGAGCCTCTCAGTTAAGAGCCCTGACCAGGAGCCAAGAGGCCCAACTGTCTGACCCTGGCTCCCGGGACTGTGGCAGCCCCTTTCCTCTCAACTCCAGCTTCCATGACTATAAAGTAGATGCAATAATCCTTGTCCTGGCAAAACTAACAAGGATGCCAAGGAGGTGAAATGATGGTTGCAAAGTTTCCCAACTCCTCGGTGCCAAGCTCAGCAAAGGGAGACCCAAAAGAGAGGGTTGCAATTCCTTAGATCAGAAAAGCAATGCTAAGCCTGGCCTCCCCTGAGCAGCCTGCAGGCTGTTGGCACCACCTTGTGGCCATAAGGAAAAACTGCATGACTCGAAAACTAGCAGAGGGAAGATTTTTTCAGTCATGGGAGCCCTGTGTGCCTAGCAGGGTTCTGAACACTGGAGAGACTCATACCGAGCCCCGCCTCAGGGATTTCTCAGTCCAGCCAGAGACTCACCCAGCAAAACATGAGAGGAGGCATTGCAGTAAGGTAGAAAGAGCAGAATATGGAGACAGACCCGGGCTCCCACCCCAATTCTGCCACTGACTTGCTGTATGCCCTGGCCAACTCAACTAACCTCCTAAGCCTCACTTTCCTTATCTGCAGAGCAAGGATAAGAGAGCCATCTTGTCATGCATATGCAAAGCAGATCTGTGGTTCAAACATTAGTATCTCCACCTCACGTGCCAGCCTAGACTCCAGAGTCAGAGGTCTTTCCTGGTTATCTTCCCCCATGGCTCTCTAAGCACACATCCAGGGATACTCAGGCAGCCCTCAGTTGGAAGGGGAACAAAGCTTCCTCACAGATCACTGTATCCACTCCTCCCTCACTCTGAAGAAAGAAGTGGCTTCTGCAAAGTCACAGGGGGAATGAAAAGGAGCTTGAGAATCAGGGCCTCCTGGCTCCTACAGGGTACAGTTTCTACCTCACTGTATGGAGGGCCTGAGCTTAAAACTCGAAATCAGGGTACAGCATAGCTAGCGAAGTCTGAAGGGTTGGAAGTGAACATGGCTTTTCGTCATTACTTTAGAAAGTAGACAAAGTCCAGACTGGAGCCCCCAGGAACCTCTAAGGCAAGACCCTGTACACCTCCCCCAATACATCTAAGCATACTAGCATCGGACATTCCCGCTCATGAACTTGCCATGGCATGGCTCTCCGCTACCTACAGGACAAATTCCAAACCCTCCAAAACCCCTCCTGACATCCAGGCCCCACTCCATCTGCTCTCACCTCATTCCAAAGATCCCCTGTCCTCCAACAAGGCCGGCTACCCTTCGAGCCCCTGCAAACACCATGCTGACCTATGACTCCCATATCCATGAAGCCTTTGCATGCAATACAATCCAACTCAAGACACATTTATGGAGTACCTACTAAGTTCCAGATGCTATGGTGGGCAAACAATGTGAAAGTATTAGGGAAAGGAACTTGTATCAACCTGAAAAAAAAAGATAAGCTACATTCCTTGCTCTCATGGAGCTCACAATGTCACTCTCCCTTTCATCTCTTGCCTCATCCTACAGAACTCAAGTTCAAATTCCCACCCTCCAGAGGTCTCCTATCTTCCAGGAATGCTTTCCTGACCCTGCTGGCCCTCCAATCACCCAACAAAACATTGTCAGACCACTCACCAGACCCATAGGCCCAACTGCCTGCACTGTCTCCTTAAATGACTCTGTGCTGTTGGGAGTTCCACACCTCCCAAAATTGGGCTCACAGAAGGTTTTCAAAAAATGTCCAAAGTTATAGAATTACCGTATGTCTAAGTCAGAAGAGCCCTTAGAGTCTCTATTTCAACATCCTCATTTTGTAGATGACGAAACAGGGCCAGTGAGGATGAGAAGCAAGAATCCAAAGTCACAATGGGACTTAGAGGTAGAACCAGAGCAAGATCCCAAAGGTGCTTACTCCCAGTTCAGGACCCTTCCTTTACAGCTGGCCACATCCTGCTCGATAACCTTAGTTCAAGATAGTCCCCACTCTTGCTCCCAAGTCTCAGAGCTTGGGATGCATGAAACCTATGAACACCATGCTTCCTGCCTCCCCCCTGAGGAACTACTGAGAGCCTGCGTGGTTGGACTCATGTAAGCCAGAAGTCTGGCTGCCTGCTCTCCCAGTTCCTGCTCAACTCCTTGCACCCAGGTGAGATGCCAACCTGGGTCAGCCAGCCTCCATGGTTGCTTTGGGTCTCTAAGGATCCAACTTCTTTGTTTTTCTTCTCCTGCCAACTGCATGGCTGGGCAAGATCACCTCACACCTGAGACCAGGGACAACAAAATCCCTAGGAGGATCTGCTGAATTCAAGACTCAAAATAACAGCACTGTAAGAGTACTGAGAAATCATTCTTTCCTGTATAAGGGGGGAACCTGAAACCAGAGAGGAGCAAGGGGTGAGCAGTGGCAAAGGTGGCACTGAAACCAAGTCTGTACTCCTTTCTTGGGCCACCTTTCTCTGGAAAACTTTTCCTAAGCTATCTAATAGTTGCCGTTAGAACACACAGCAGTTTCTTGGGAGACCACTTAAGAGAGGAATTCGACCAGGCAGAATATTAGTGCATAAAAGGCCCACACTCCAATTTTAGAATGTCTCAATGTTTCCATTGTACAGATGGACAAAGTAATGCCCAAACGAGGGAGCTGACCTATGATAGGAAGTTATCCAACTCAGAGGCACTGAGCCCTCCAGTTCACCAGCCTGCCCCAATAACCAGACGATGTCTGAGTCCCTACAGGCCTGAAGCTCTGCTGACCTAAATCTATAAGCAACTCCCGCCCTCCAGAGAAACGGAGTCGGGTCACTCCTCCCACCTCTATCTTCCTCGAACCCAGACTGCCCCGATAATCACCCTTGTTAGACGGGTTCTTGCTGTAACAGTGAACCACGAACGCCGTGGCCAGGGCCCACATGCTCAGTCCGGTCCTGCTGGGGACCCCGTTCCAGCTGTCCTGTCCCGGGAGTGTTTCTTCTGGGCTAGGAAGGCGTCCCGATGTTGCGGCTACGAGGCACGAGGTCTCGGTGAGTCCTCCCTGGCGCCCCCAGGTGGCTGCCCCTTCATGGGGGAGGAAGACTGCCGATGTTCCAGGGCGCCCCCCGACGGCCGCCCTCAACCATTGCGGCTCCCCGCGGCCCGCGGTGGTCACACTCGGGCTGGAGGCACTTCCATGACTCCGGAGCGATGAGGACCTAAGCAGCTGGAAGAGGAGCCGCGGCGCCGGCGCTGTTCTCCTCAACACCAGGGACCCCAGCATCGTGACAGCTGCTTCGAATACCCCCTGGTGCCGGCCCCCGTGCTGGCCGCGTCCAACATGGCTGCCGCGGCGCGTTCGAAGACGCCGCGAACGCGGTGGAATACCGCACTACTTCACGGGAGTGGTAGTCCATAGCCTTAGACTTTTCCGTAGCTGGAGAACAAATAAACTACATTTCCCAGAAAGCTGTGGAACTTGCGTCACAATGACTGCCGACTCAGAGGAGCCTAGTGCGTGTTGGGAAGTGGAGTTTGACTGAGGGGGCGTGGTAAGAGGGGAAATGCCTGGGTAGAACGTGGAGATTAGAATTAAGGTTCGATTCCCAGAGCCTCCTGCCAAATTTAGTCAAAATACACGATGCAGGCGGACGCCTGGGTGGCTCAGTTTGGTTACGCCACTCCTTTCAGCTGGGGTCGTGATCCTGGAGTCCCAGAATCCAGTCTGGAATTGGGCTCCCTGCTCAGCGGGGAGTCTGCCTCTCCCTTTGACCCACCCCTCTCTCGGGCTCTCTCTCTCTCTCAAATAAATAAAAATCATTAAAAATTTTTTTAAAAATGCGACACAGGTTCTGACTACTGCAAGTTAAACAGAGATCTGCAGTAGAAAACTTTTATGAAATGTATGCTTATTTCTTTTAGCCTGTGTCTCTTTTTAGCCTGCGACAGCTTTTCAAAAAAGAAGTCTAGGGGAACCAGTACACCTGTAATAACAATTCTCTTTATATTCTTACATAGACTTCCTTTCGGTTGAAGAGCTAACTCCCAGTCTTGTTTTCTCACTTGTGTTATTTTCGAAGGGTTTTCACGTGGGTTGTCGCATCGTATCTCATGACAGCTGCATGGGGAAGCTGGGCAAGAAATGTTATTCCTGTCTACAGGAAAGGGAATTTCAGCTCAGAGGTGGAAAAAATTGCTAATCAATCAATAAAAAAAGCTCAGGTCTTCTAACTCGGAGCTCAGTACCGGCACCCCCATTTCTTCCTTTCTTTCCCAGACAGTCCACAAGCAAAGGAAGAAGCTATTTTATGCCAGTCCCATCTCTTACTTCTGCCCTTCCTTCTCTCCTCAAACTTCATGTCATCAGAGCCTTCTCTGACGATTTTATTTAAAATAGCAATTCTCTTTCCCACATGCTTCCTATCCTGCCTAGTTTTTCTTCACAGTTCTTACCAGGCGATATACTGAAAATTAATTGTTTATTTTCTTGCTCCAATAGAACATGAGCCCCACAAAATAGGGACTTTGTTTTTTCTCTCTTACATTACTAGCACTCAGAACAATGTCTAGAACAAAAAGAGCTGCTAAATAAATATTTCTTTGGTAAAAGGATTACTCCTGCTTTATTATCGTGGGGAAATGAATATAAACTTTGGAGTGCAGGCAGACCTTGATTTCAATTTTGACTCTTGAATTTACTAGATGTATGACCTTGGACAAACTTCCTTATCCTTACCCTTTCTCATTGTTAATTTCCTCATTATTATCAAAAATAATACTACATACCTTCAAGAGGATTGCTTGTATTGAATGAGGTAATATGGAGACCACCACCGTCCCTGGCTCACATTAGGTCTTCCAGAAATGGCAGCCAGCAGTGTTTTCCCTGCTCTAGGGGTGTATTGGATTCCCTACTCTAAACTTCTTATTAAGTTTTTATTTAAATTCCAGTTAGTTAACATACAGTATAATATTAGTTTCAGATGTACAATACAGTGATTTAGCACTTCACGCAACACCAGCACTCATCTCAGCAAGTGCCCTTCTTAATCCACATCACCTGTCTCACCCATCCGCCACCCACCTATCTCCCCTCTGGGAACCATCATTTGTTCTCTACAGTTAAGAGTCTGTTCTTGGTTTGCTTCCCTCTCTCTTTTTTTTGCCCTTTGTTCCTTTGTTTTCTTAAATTCCACATACTAGTGAAATCAGATGGAAATCATATAGAAAAGATAGATATTTTTGACTCTACAAAAAAATAATTCTGATACTGAAATATATACAGTGAAAAATATACACAGTGAGAAAATGACAATATGGGAAAAAAGATATTTGCACCACAGTGATGAAAGGGCTAAGTAATATAGAAAACTCCTAATAATAATAATAATAAGCAAAAGGCCTACCACACAAGAGACAAATGGACAAGGGCAAGGCCTTTGCTAGCTTATACTGAGCCTTTGTGCAAAGTAAAGAACGGGTGTCCCTGAGGATGAATTAGAAAAAGAGGCCTGCACAGTGCGAGTGATTAGGTGTGCAGGGCGCTGCCAGATTCCACATTCTGCTTCCATGAAATACGTATCCAAACTTAGCCTCAAACAAAGGACTTGACCAAAGAGCTCATGAGAAAAAAAATACAAGTTGTATTTAAACATATGAAAATATGCTCAACTACGCCCATGATAAATGTACAATGGGGTGCCTGGGTGGCTCAGTGGGTTAAGCCTCTGCCTTCCTCTATCAGGCTCTCTGCTCAGCAGGGAGCCTGCTTCCCCTTCTCTCTCTCTGCCCGCCTCTCTGCTTACTTGTGATCTCTGTCTGTCAAAAAAATAAATAAAATCTTTTTTAAAAATGTACAAATGAAAGCTTTATTGATCCATATCTTACACCATAAACAAAAACAATCTCAAAATGGATTATAGATCTAAATGTAAATCCTAAACTCTAAAACTTCTAGAAGAAAACATGAAGAATATCTTTCTGAAATTCAGCGAGGCAAAGATTTCTTAGATACAATACCAGAACCATGAGCCATTAAAAAAAAAAAAAAAAAGATAAAATCTGACTTTGTCAAAATTAAGAACTTTGGCTCCTCAAAAGCCACTTTGTTAAGAAAATGAATAGAAGGGTGTCTGGGTGGCTCAGTCGGTTAAGTGGCTGACTCTGGATTTCAGCTCAGGTCATGGTCTGAGGGGTCCAGGATCTAGTGTCATCAGTTTCCATGTTCAGTAGGGGTCTGCTTTAGGATTCTCTATCCCTCTGCCCCTCCCTTTGCTTGTACTCTCTTTCTCTAAAATAAGCAAATCTTAAAAAGAGATAAAGAATGAACAGAGAAACCACAAAGGGGGGAAAATATTTGCAAATTATATATTTAATAAAAGACTTGTATCAGAATATAAAAAGGATTCACAAAACTCAATACAGTAATAAGAACATGATTTGATTTTTTAAATGAGGGTCCACCTGGGTAGCTCAGTCATTAAGCGTCTCCCTTTGGCTCAGGTCATGATCCCAGGGTCTTGGGATCAGTCCTGAGTCAGGCTCCCTGCTTAATGGGGAGTCAGCTTCTCCCTCTTCCTTTGCAGCTCCCCCTGCTTGTGCACTTGCTCTGTCAAATAAATAAATAAAATCTTAGAAAGAAAGAAAGAAAAAAGACTGCATGCTGTATTATCCCATTTATATAAGATTCCAGAAAATAAAATCTAATTTATAGTAACACAAAGTAAACCAGTGGTTGTGTGGGGATGGGTGGGAAGGGAGGTACGGGGTGGGGGGGGAGGCAATTACAAAAGGATACAAAGAAACCTTTGGGAATGATGGTTATGTTCATTATATTGATTGTGGTGATGGTTCACAAGGACACAAATGTCAAAATTGATCAAATTTATACTTTAAACCTGTACAGTTTATTGCATGTCAATTTCACTTCAACAAAGTATTTTCAAAAACAGTAAGATAACTGCGTGGTTCAGTCGGTTAAGTGTCTGACTCTTGATTTTGGCTTAGGTCGTGATCTCCAGGTGGTGGGATCGAGCTCCACACTCAGAGCACTGAGACTGCCTAAGGACTCTCTCTCTACATCGCCCCCACCCCCAGCGCTCTCACTCATACCCTCTCTAATAAGTAAATAAATAAAGCAAAAATTACAAAATAAAGTAAAAACTATAACATAAGGGGTGCCTGACTGGTTCAGTGAGTGGAGTGTGCAACTCTTGATCTCAGGGTTATGAGTTCGAGCCCCATGTTGGGTATAGAGATTACTTAAAATTAAAAAAAAAAAAAAAACTATAAAATACGGTTTACCTATCAGATTGGCAAACATACATTTTTAAATATATTTTAAGCATATATATTAAGTATACCTCTATACTTAATTATATTAAATATATAACATCTGTGGCAAGTTTATAAAGAAAAAGACACATTTTTGGTAGGAATGTAAATGGGTACAACCTCAACAAAGGGCTAGCTGCCTGACAATATCAAACATTGGAATTTTATTTATTTATTTTTTTAAGATTTTATTTATTTGACAGAGAGAGAGAGAGATCACAAGTAGGCAGAGGGGCAGGCAGAGAGAGAGGGAAGCAGGCTCCCTGCTGAGCAGAGAGCCCGATGTGGGGCTCGATCCCAGGACCCTGAGATCATGACCTGAGCCGAAGGCAGAGGCTTTAACCCACTGAGCCACCCAGGCGCCCCCAAACATCGGAATTTTAAAATATAGATAGACTTGTCATAGGTAAAATGAGGAAAGTTTTGGGCTATTTGTAATAGCAAGAAGCAGGAGAAATACCCCCAAACATTTCTCATTGGAAACAGGCTGAATATCCTTCAATAGGAACTGGATTAAATGCATTAAGTTAAATCTAAACTATGGAATATTATTTTTTTAATGGAGTAAAGCCTGTCGCTTTTAATATGGAACACTCTGAGGTGTTTTAAGTAGAAAAAAAATCAAGGCACTGAACAGTTATATACAGCCATTAGTGTTATTTAAAAACTTGATATATACATTTATGTGCTTAAATACTTAGGATATCTATGGAAGGGTAATAAAAACAGTTGCCCTTAGGGTGGGCGAAATGGAGCTGGGGGATAAGGGAGAGAAATAGAGCGGAAGGAGGGCTTACTTTCCATTGTACACGCTTTTGAATTTTGTACCATGTGCGTATACTGCCTAGTCAATTAAATCAACCAATCAACTAATTGCTCTTATTTCTATATCAATATTCACTTTAAATTAACTTCCAGCATCAGCAGTGGGAGTACGTTTAGTTTCAGACTGCTGCATTATTTCTCATGTGGAAACACTGACATCTTGTGGACTTTTAAGACAGTGCATGAAATATCATGAAAATCAGGAAGAATTTTTACCATTCCGCTCCCCTCCTGTACCTTCCTCCCAACACGTATTTGTTGATGCCTACCCTGTGCATTTGTCCAAGCCGTTAAAGCAGACATAGTTTCAGTAATATCGAACCTCATTTATAGTACATCTGTGAAGTGCCAGATCCTGAAACCATAGTCCCAGTCCAAGGCTCGGAGCCTCGAACGGCAGGCAGTCCACTGACATCACAGCAGAGGGGTAAGTGCTGCAGCTGAGACAATTCAGGTTTCCCTGGGAGCCCACAGCAGGCTGAGAGGCCAGGGAAGGCTTCCTAAAGGCAGAGACATCTGAGCTGAGTTCTGCAGGAAAAGCCACAGTTGACAAGATAAAAGGGAATATAGTAGCTGGCTGGCGGGGCACTCGGAGAAGGGGTAACTGCAAAGGGAACACTCTGGAAATTCACAGAGGCTGAAGCACAGACTAGGAGAGTCTAAGAGGTGGACAAATGAGGCTTCATTTAATAACCAGAGAGGTTAAAGCAACTCACTAGGTTCTCTCTCAGCAAGTATGTGCTACACCAAGAATTTACACCCAGAACTAAATGACTCTACTTCTTTTCCTCTTTTCCACCATCAAGATTTTGCTCTGTGAGCCTTTCCTGAGCACCATGCCTCATGCTCTGCTCCTCCCTTCCTTCCTCCCTCCCTTGCTCAGTCCCTCCCTCTTTTCCGTCCCTCCCTTCCTGCTTCCCTTCCTTCCTTCCATAATGCTTGTTTCTGCAGCCTGGCTACTAGAGAGGAGAAAGGAAGGCTTTGGGGATCATAAAGTGATCATTCAGGTCTCAGAAGAACTCTCCACTCTGGTTTTTGTTGATTTTGTTGATAAAGTTAATAGAAGAGAAGGACTGGGCATCAGAGCCACTCTCTGTCTTCCTTGAGAGCTGGTGGAATGACCACCACCCTTTCTCCAAGCTCAAGGGGGCTCTGATCTTTCTGACTGACAAGCATAATGCAAACCCCTTCTCATTTATCTGACATTATTCGATACATAACTTAACTAGAAAGTTGACAGAAGAACAGAATCTTAAAAAGGCAAAGGAACAGATGAAATTCTAGGGCACATATTTTTCATAGTAAGAAAGGTGAACTCTGACCACACATCTGCTTGGCGGCCCCTTGCCCCAATCTCCTATTTGTCTTGTTCGGGTGATGGACAAGCTCCTTTATCTTCTGTCACACAATGGCTTCTTTGGAAGCAGAAGCTGAAGATGGAGTTTGGGTACCAGATGGTTTCTGTGATGTGATATGAAAAACAAGACAACAGGCCCACCCAAAACAAAGTTGTCTATGCTAAGCCCACATCACCAAACTGAGATTTAACTTAATTACACTTTTGTCTTCCCCAGAAATAGAGTCTTAAGCCAGCCAATCCGGAAATCGCCCGAGGAATCTGCCAGATGTACCTCTGCCATCCCCTATGGAAAGTAACCTCGCAGTAACCAACCTGTTTTCTTGCCTAGTGTCACTTCCTGCTCCCTTCTGCTTCTAAAAGTCTCCCATTTTGTACAGTTTCTCAGAGCTCCTTTTGACATGCTAGATTGGATGCTGCCTGGTGCATGACTTGTTGCATAAGCCAACGAAATCTTAAAAACTTAGTCTGAATTTTGCTATTTGCTGTTTCACAGGATCCACATTTGTAAAGATGGGGTGAGGGAGGTGGGAGGAAGGAGCTGGGTTAGGCAGAGGAAGAAACTGAACTGCTCTCCAGACCTGCCCAAGTCTTGGCCAACCTGGAGTTACTCTGGAATATTGCCTGTCAGTATCTCGTGTGTGGCTGGAACGGCTCAGTCAGTCATGGGGAAGGGCTGCTTAGGCAGATCCTGAAAGAGGGGACAGCTACATCTGCCTCCTGGCTATGTTCTCTGCATCTGGGCAGCAAGTCCTTCCTTGAAGGGGGACCTGATATCTCCATGACTACCAACACGCATAACATGATTCATTCACGTATGGGTCATTCAGTGCACACCAGCTGCCATGCTGACTGCTGGAGGGCAGGAGGGGATAAGGGATGGAGCAGAAGTGAATCCTGTCCTGAGTTTAGTGGAGGAATTAGATACTTACGGAGCAGGATGGGAGATCCAGAGAGCAGTGAGAGCGTCTAGAAAAGCACCACTGCCCTAGCTGGGGTGACCTCTGCTAGGGGTCCTTCTCAGTCGACCTTTCCAAAACGTCTACATCCTGCTCTCTCACCACACTGATGCCATTTGTGTCCTCCTATTCTGTTCACTGAAACCGCTCTTCGTGAGAATACCTTCCCATCCATCTCTCTCCCCAGCAGCAGTGTAATCTTCGTATCTGAGTGTCGTGGTGGTTTTATTGGATTCTATTACCTCCTTGAGTCAGAAGGCATGATGTGGGTTCTCTCTCTTGAACTAGCTGTAAAGAGCCAGAGGTGTAAGGGGGCAGATGGAGAGGGATTTGGGGGCAGGAAAGAAGGAACCTGGGTAAGAGAGGTCTTGGGGCCCTGAAGAACAAGCTGCATTTGGGAAGACAGATTTTACAATACTACACTGCCTCGTTCTCCAGAGCTCCAAGACCCCTCTTACCTGTCTTCCCACTTCTCTGCTCCAAATTCTCTCTCCATCTGCCCTCTTACACCTCTGGCTCCTTACATCTGGTTGCAGCTAGTGGGATTGTAGCTAGTTTCGGTCATCCTTATATTTTAAATCTCTTACAGGGGATGCAGCCAGCTCCCATCTTTAACAGAATGGATTTAACGTGGAATACAAGGGGGTCTCAGTGGTGCAAGGAGTAACTGGATCAGAGCCCACGGCGTCCTGTGTCACATCACTTAGCTTACCTCTGATGTTAGCCACTACTGTGACTGACAGTTCTTAGAGATTGCAAATTCATCTAGTGCTGACAGCCTCCCCCCTCAAGCGGGAGTCTGTTTGCATCATGCCAGGATCCAGGGGCAAGTTAAGATTTGCTTTTCAGATGGAGGACAGCCAGCAGAAAAAGGGTATAGTTTTATTTCAATCCCCTAAGGGTCTGCACCGTGATTATCTTATGGGGGTTTTGGCAGAAGGTCTCCCTTTTGGTACATTTCCCACACCGCTGGGTCTGCCGGGTCTCGAGATCCAAGCAGCAGGGCAGCTTGAACCGCTTCCGCCTGCTGCTGAGCCTTTTCTGGCCCCAGGGCCCACTCAGAGCTGGCGATCTTGTGGATTACTTGGTAAACGGGTTGGCGTAACACGCTTCAATGTAGTACCTATGTTGCCTCCAAGATCCAAGCAGGTTATCACCAAGCTCTGTGCCTCTCTAGTGAGGGTGGTCAAGTCAAGATGAAACAACCTGCCTCTCGTTTAATAGCTGTATCTCAACATGCCTCAGGCAACTGGACCCCAGAAACTTCATCCACAGGTCAGGTCCCTGAAATTCCACAGAGTTGATCTCCTGTCCTCTGGAATGCCCATGTTCTACCAAAGTCTTCGGAGTGCTTACTACTTCCGGCTCAGCAGCTCCTAGTAGCATAGTATCATCAATGTAATGGGCCAGCGTGATGATCTGTGGCTTATCAAGATGATCAAGGCCTCCTCTGGCTAGATTATTCCAGAAAGCCAGAGGTGGACATAGCCATGAGAAAAAATAGTGACATAATACAGCCCTCATGCCACATGGAGCCAGATTGCTTTGGGGCTGAAAAGAGCTCTCTAGATTTGCTTCAGTAAAGATACCACGTCTGGGTTGCAACTGTAATTGGATTCACTAGCTGATTATGTTCATAATAATCCACAGTCACTCTCCAGAACCCGTCTAGCTTTCGTATCTGCCTAAAGGACAAATTAGATGGGGTTGGGGTGGGAATAGCTACTCTGTATCTTTCAAGCCTGGTTGGTGGCAGTAATCCTTTCAATTTCCTTGGGAATGTGTTACTAGAATGATGACAGGAAGGAAGGTGATTTTGTCTCCTCAATAGCAGGCTACATAGGTCTGGGCAACTACAAGGTGAAGCAGGATTGTCCCTGAACACCATTATTTCCAATGACCCACTTGTAGAATTCACATTTCCTGTTGCCTTATCTTAGGTCCTGACAGATTCCTATTCCTGTGCGCGCGTGCACGTGTGTGTGTGCGTGTGCTTCTACCAGGTAACTGGAGGCTGTGACCATGGTTTGCTCACTCGGAGCTCCTCATGCCAATAAACCAGCAGACAAAGAAAGACGTTTCTATCGTGGCAGGGGTTGTCGACATAGATTCACATGAATAGCATGGGTTGTCATTTTATAATGGATAAAGGAGAATGTCTGCAATTCAGGGGATTCACTGGGGCAAGTCTGGCTGTTTCTCTGCCCAGTGATTACTCTGAATGGGTAATTGCCACAATTGCCTGGCAAGAGCAAGGTTACCGGGCAAGTAACCCAGACCAGCCAAAGTGTTGGCTGAGAGTGAGGGAAACCTAGAATAGTTGTTAGAGCAGAAGGAGGATGAATATCAATTATGGCCCCGGGACCACAGCTATAGCAAAGGGATTTAACTTGGTCTTACAGTCCCTTTTTAAAGAGTTGCAACTGGCCATAAGCTTGAAGAATTGGATTTACACTGTTCTCTTGGGGAAAAAGTGACAACATCATTTTTCCTCAAAGAAGCTCCAGATATAAACGGGTAAGAACAGACCTAAGTGGCATAACAGATGGGTGGTACAAGATCCAGATTATTTCATCCCAGAGGTGCTCAGCCTGACCTGCCCAGTGCTCTCCCCAGGATCTAAGCCACTTGCCATATTTTCTGACCATACTGGCCCCAGGGATGCCTGATTTCATTCCACTGGTCATAGCCCTGACCACCGTATCTCCCAGCTCTGCCTGCCTCAGGCTCCCCTTGGGGTTCAGAACCAGGGGTCAGCACGACTTCTGTCCCATCCACTGCCATGGGAGTCACAGCAGCTCCCACACTGACCCAACTGGACCCTTGGGTGCTCTGGCTTCCTCACTGACTTCCCAGAGTGGTCAAATACACAACCTGGAGATTGCAAGGAATTATTGTCCCATGGGGAGGATTTTGGCCCATGAGGGAAGGCACCCACAGATAAATGGCTTCCTTTTCCTCCGCCGATAGATTGTTTTTAGTTGCTGTGGTTCCATATGGCTTCTCTGGAAGGTTCCTGTAAGCAACCCTGTTTGGCATGCTTGTAAAGATGGACTACCTCAGTATAGCACCACCTTGTAGGTGTTCTCTTGACTTCTCTACCTGATATTCCTTTTTCCTTGCTCTTGCGTCTTTCCAAGAAAAGAATCAACACATGTTTTGCCTCAAATCGGCTCTGTGTTCTAGAAAATCTGGGTTAGGAAAGAGGTGTAGTCAGAGAATGGAATATCTAAAATTGAAATTGTGGTGAGACTGAAGTCCTTGTAAGGATAAGGTCTAGAATACAACCATGGAAGAGCATGGCTTAGACAGAGTGGAAGGCAAGTTCACGGAGAAGAGAATATTGAGGGAACTTGAGTCCAGGGCACTGGAATCATCATCAATGTGGATGTGGAAATCCCCAAGAATGGTGTTGGAGTGTTGGAGAGAATGATCCAGGGGCTAAAATCTTCTAAGCATGGGGAGGAGGGCAGAGATGCCCGCAGACAGAAGGGTTGTGGACAGTCTAGTCTCTTCATATTGTGGCAGAAAGGGCATTTGGGATTGGCAATGAGGAACAGGGAGAACATGTAACTCACCTCCTGGCCCAGGGATACAAGGGCCAGAGGCCCGCAAGCAACTACCTTTAGAGGGGATTTCAAAGAAAGCAGGATCTTCAGACCAAAATTATGTTGCAGAGCAAGAAGACAAAGAGAACATTCATAAAAGAGGGCAAGGATGCAGAATAGTCTGCTGCTGAATGAACTTGAGCTCCAAGGGCACAGTGAGAATTTTCAGGAGATGAGTTATGGCAGGTGGGGTCAGGGAAGGTGATGTACAGGCCACTCAGGGATGGGACTGGGGGAATGAGGATGACTTGGAGGCTGCATGCCCAGGGAAAGGGGACTGGTGAGAGCCATCCTGATGAGCCCAAGGCAGAGAGTGCTAGAGGAGCTGGGGAGGAAGGAGAGCAGCTCCTGTGAACTGTATGCATCTCTGGCCCCTGCTGCAGGAAATGGGCAGCACCACAGGCATGGGGGATGGGTCCCGCTCTGAAAGCTAGAGTTCCTCCCCTGGGACTTCTGTGGGTGGGGAGGCCTCTAGGAGAACACAGTGTCCTCCCTCCCTGGCTGAATGGGCCTCCTAGCCCGCTGCCTGTCACAGTGAGCTAGGCACTGGCTGCAAGGGATCACAAGGGCTGACTGGGCCCACTGGTCTGTTTTCTGTCCTGTTCTGCATTCCGACAAGGGACTGATTCCCTTTGCTGGTGTTTGCTGGATGCCTGCCTATTCCTAAAACACCTTCGTATCCTTTTCACTCCTTCCCCTAGTTTACATAATTCTTTAATCTTTATCGTCTTATGAAAAAGAGTCTATTTTTATTTCTTGACATTTCTCTCATAACCTACCATTCTTTTCCTGTAACTGACTCTTTCTCTCACCTTAACTGACTTTGTACATTTTGAGGGTGCTTAGCCTGACAAGGCCAGCCCAAACTGTTTCTCATGTGCTCAGCAATGCACAAACTTCCCTCCTCTTTCCAGCCAACTCTTCGGAAGGACTTGGTGACCCATAGGCAATAATCTGAATTTACAGACGGTGCATTAGAATTCCCTTAACCTTGCTACTTCCTTTCTGCTGATGCAGATTTCCTCTCTGCTCAACAAGGTCTCATCCAGTATTTCCCTACCTTTCACTTACACTTTTCCATCTTCCATAGCACTTCCCTCATCTTCTACAAAATCTGTCCCTCCCCCTACAAACACCCTCCTTCCACGTATAGCTATTTCCCCGGTTTACCTTGTATCTTTTCAGGATTTCTTTCCTGCTCAAACCTACTCCTATCATTTATATTCTGGAGTCTGACCAAAATACCACTGCATGACTCGAATAGTTTGGGATGGTCAATATAAAATTTAAAATAAGTAATTTTGTCAACGACTTGCCCATTATTACCACCTTTTAGCTCCTTTTGTGAAAGCTTCCACTATTTAGGATTTTGGGGAACTCAACAGTTTTTTTAACAGACTTACCAGCTCGGACTCACCGGGGTCAGTGGTTCCCTCCCTGGGGTTCATTCATGTAGTCACGTGCTCTTCTCACTGAACCTGCCAGGTGCCCCTCACAGCTCTGTTTTTAAGCTGGTCTGCCCAAGTTATCTCTAAACACATCCTTGTTTTCTTGAATAAATGACAGGATGCCACAGGCTGTTTGAAATGCCTCCTACTTCAAGAGATGGAAACACTTTCTTTCCCAAAATCTTAGCCTTTCTTCCAGGAGAAAAGTATTTGAGTCAAAATCTAGCTAGTGCCCCTCATCAGCCAGAGGAAGCCTTCTTGATGCTGGAGTATTCTCAGGCCACTTTATTGCCACAGCAAGAGTCTCCTTTTCCTTTTGGCTTTTTACCCCTCTACTTTTTAAGGAGTTTTGAGTATATCATGTCTCCAAGTTACCTTAACCAAAGTTCTTGTTACTTTTCTCAATTTTTTTTTTTTTGAGAAATACAGAGTGAGCTGGGGGAGGGAGAGGAGAAAGAGAGAGGGGGAGAGAGAGAATCTCAAGCAGACCCCCACTGAGCGTGGAGCGAGATGCAAGGCTTGATCTCACCACCCTGAGATTGTGACATGAGCCGAAATCAAGAGTCAGATGCTTAACCAACTGAGCCATCCAGGTGCCCCCGTTGTTAGTTTTCTCTAAAGTGAGATGTTATCAACTTCCCCCCTTCTTTCCAGCTGAAAATTTTTCTACTTCCCACCAACATTGATGTACAAAATTGTCAAAGCAACCACAGGAGTTAGTTACGGCTCTGTCCCACCTTTTTTCTGAGTCTCCACCCCATGCTCTTTAACCCTCAGCTCAAGAATCCCTGGGCTCCAAAGTGTGCATGTCCCTACTACCAGACTCATAAGCATCATCACATCCCATCATCCAATACCCCTTCCTAGAGTAACTTTCCCAGCCAGAGAGGAATACACACTTCACAAAGGTGCACGGAGACACAGACCAAAGGTTTCCCAAGGCTTCCCAAGGCTTCCCAAGGCTCCACTTCAACTTCTCTAGTTTATGCCTTCTGAGTCTTACAATTTAAATCTATTTTCTTCCCCTGTATATTTTGCTTTTTCTTTGGTGTTTTTGGTCATTGGTAGTTTTAGAACTGATCTCCATTTCCTTATAGATCCTAGAATACATATCTATTACAAACCTTTCCAATCCTCCCAAGGTGCTTATAGCATCATTTTTGGTTCCTGTATTTATGGCATTTGTAACTTCAAATGCTAACTTTTATCTTTATGTCTTGTTTCATCATCTATAGACCATATCTCTTGACCCCAACTCTTATAGAAATAATGTCTATGTTCCTCATTTACCTTTGCTTCTACCTTCCATCTGTTTCTATCATCTGTACTCTCATTTTTGTATTTTTAAAAGTATTTATATTCTTGGAATGCCTGGGTGGCTCAGCTGGTTAATCATCTGCCTTTGGCACAGGCCATGATCCAGGGTCCTGGGATCAAGTCCCGCATTGAGGACTTGCTCAGTGGGGAGCCTGCTTCTCCCTCTGCCTCTGCCCCTCCCCCTGCTTCTGCTCTCTCTCTCTCTCTGTCTCTCTCTCTCTCTGTTTCTGACAAATACATAAAATCTTTTTAAAAAGTATGTATATTCTCTCCTGTTGCCATAAAGCATTCTGTTCAAAAAGTTGAAAATCAATAAGCAAATGTATAAAGTCTATATCAGGTAAGAATATTTCTGTTTTATTCAGAAAGAAACTTGACCCAGATTCATTATGTAAAAAGTGAGTTTATGGACTCACTTAAAAGTCCCAGAATGGGGTTGGCTATGGGTGTGGCCTGAAGCAGGAACTCATAAAATATCATCAGGTCATAAGTCTTCTCCATCTTTTGGCTCTGCTTCCCGCTGTGTGTCAGTTTCCTCAGAGAGGCTCTCTCTGTCCTGTGATTTTCATACGGCAGCCAGCAACTTCGAAGACTACATCAGTCCAGATTTACAACCAGCAGGAAAGTGAAAATCTTTGTCTCAACATTTCTAGCTACCATCCTAAGTTTCCCTGTGACTGGACATCTTAGGGAACGTGCTGCTTTTTTTTTTTTTTTAAGAACTTATTTATTTTAGAGAGAGAGAGAGAAAGCAGGAGAGTAGAGTGAGGGGCAGAGAGAGAAGCAGACTGCCCGCTGAGTAGGGAGCCCAAGATGGGACTCTATCCCAGGACTCTGGGATCATGACTTGAGCAGAAGGCAGAGGCCTAACCGACTGAGCCACCCAGGTGCCCCTATGTACTGCCTTTTAACCAATATTGTCACTAGTGAGTGCTTAATATTATTTGGGTTTAGCCTGGCTTATATGGTCCCTTCTTAGATTTGAAGGCAGAGCCCTACTCAGACCAAATGGCTGATTGGAGAAGGACCCTGAGCTAGTTAGGAGATAAATATCATGTAATTCTTTATTGATTTGTAGTTTTCCTTCCTCTCCTCCAGGCAACAGCTTTCCTCAGTCCCAAAGCCTATGACCCTTCCCCTCACGAATATAAACTCTTATAAACAGAAGTCTGGGGGAGGGAGTTTCAGGCCACCCAACCCCAAATTATGAGTAAGCTTTGCTGGAACAGCCAGCTCCTGAGAACCTCTGAAGAAGGACCCTGAGGAGAGAATTATAGGATAGTTTTACCAGGGAAGGATTTTGAAGCAATTTTTTTTTAAGAGAGGGAAGAAAATAGTTTTCTAGAAATAAACATGGTTTTCATCACCTCCTTGAGTGTCTCCAGATTTTCAAGCACAGCAAATCTCTTGAATCCATATTTTCTGTAGCTTCAGCTTCCTGGATCCCCCATGCTCCCGCTCCAGCCTGTCACGGCTACAGGGCTCCCACCCTTGGGCTCCTTTCATGACCCTCCTGGCTTGAGTCGCAAGTCTGCCTCTTTGTGGGCTTACTGCCTGGTCTTATTTGAGTTTATCCTCAGGAACTTTCTCACTGGGAGATGTTGGGAGATGAAAGGTCCTTTTTTCTTATTTGTCTGAAAATGTTCCTAGTCTATCCTTACACTTGACAGAAAATTTGTCAGGATATAAAATTAAAAGACCAAAAATATTTTCCATCAGAACTCTAAAGGCACTATTCTGTTGTCTTCGAGTACCTAGGATTACAGGTGAGCAGGCCCATGTGAGCTTAATTTTCAAGTCTAATTTGGAAGTCACCTCTAATTTTCATCCATCTTTGAAATCTTTTAGAATCTTCCCTTTATTCATGGAGTTTTAAAATTTCACAGTTATTTATCAAAATGTGAGTCTTTTTTTCACTCAGGTGCTTGGACTTTGGTGGATCCTTTTTATCTGGTGACTTGTGTCTTCAGCTCAGGTCAATTCTCCTCTTAGCTCTTTCATGCTTGTCCACCCTCTTTTATCCATTTAGACTTTCTATTACTTTAATGTTGTAAGTCTTTTTTCTCATATTTCTGTCTTTATCTTACAATTCTTCATTGACTTGCTTATCAACTATATATTTAATTCCCAAGCTCATTCTTGCTTCCTGGTTTCATAGCTGCTGCTGCTTGTTTTGTTTTGGTTACTCTCTTTCACCTTGTAAGCTTTCAAATATCTGGTAATACTAATTTATTTTTTTTAAGATTTTATTTATTTATTTGACAGAGATCACAAGTAGGCAGAGAGGCAGGCTGAGAGAGAGGGAGGAAAGCAGGCTCCCCGCTGAGCAGAGAGCCCGATATGGGGCTTGATCCCAGGACCCTGAGATCATGACCCGAGCCGAAGGCAGAGGCTTAACCCACTGAGCCACCCAGGTGCCCCCTAATTTATTTTTTTAACATATTATTTATTTATCTGACAGAGAGAGAGAGAGAGCACAAGCAGGGGGAGGAGCAGAGGGACAAGCCGGCTTCCCACCAAGCATGGAGCCCAATATGACAGTCGATCCCAGGACCTGGGGATCATGACCTGAGCTTAACCGACTGAGCCACCTGGGCACCCTGATACTAATTTATTTTTAGGAAAGAGCCACAAAGACCTGACTGGGACTCTGAATATGTGCTGGGCTTCTTTACTGGAGAGCTTGACTCCAGGCTGATCCATTCATTGGCTGGCCAGAGGGCAGAATTGGAAATACATATTCTCAACAGCTGCTTGAGAAACTGATGCCTGCCTGCTGGGGTTTCTGGGTGAGGATAGGGTGGGAGAGGGTGTAAGAAGGGTACAATGTTCTATCTCTAGAATTTCAATTATATTTCCCAGCTTTCACGGCCAAGTCTTCTTTCTTTCTGTGGCCATTCTTGGTGTTTCCAGGTCTCCTGGTTCTCCTGGGGCCTGATTCTACCCAACTCTGTCTCCCACCTTTCTAACACGGTGCAGGCTGCCGTTTCCTTGCACCTTGCATCACTAAGAACTACGGCTCCGTCTGCTTCCTTTCTCTTAGAAATGCGTTGACATTTCTGTTTCACTGATATCCCCCGCTCTTGTTTTTGCTTTGCTGTGCCTTTATATCTTTCTTCAGTCATATAATGGGTTTTCAGGTGGGAAAAGACAAACTTGTGTTTTCCCTCTTGAATCAGAAGTTAATAGATGATTGGGTATGAGCACTAAAAGCAAAAAACCAAACAACAACAACAAAATGAATCCAACATTCAGTACTGCCTGTCTCCTTGGAAGGAAACCGCAGACATGCTCCCCTTCAAGACAGAAAAGGCTCCCTGTGGACAAGCCGTAATGGCTACTCTGGGCATGGCTCAGCTCTGTGGGTCTCTGTCTTCCCTGTTGTGGGGCAAACCATAGGGAATGAGATGAAAGGAACTTCCTGATGGGATGGATGCGTCATCAATCACACTGGCCCGAGAATGTGATGGGGGTCTGATATCTTATGGGACCCTCTCTGTACCATTCCATGGCTACCCTTCCGTTCCACTCCCACCACTCCTCAACAGTCCAGCTGAATCTGCCTCTCACTGGGCTTTTTTTCCCCAAAGATTTCCCAGCAGAAAAGGTGCATGTGTCATTAATTACCTTTATTTTTCTTAAGATTTAGTTATGATCTAATACTCATTTACCTCCATGATTTAATTTCACATAGGGACTTAAGTTTAATAAACTGTTACATACTTCTGACTGTATCATGTTGGACCAATACAAAATAGCTCTGGATTCCTGATACATTCTGAGCCAAGATGTCCTTGTTATTTATATTCTGGACATTGCCTCTAGGTTAAGGAAGAGGAAAACTATCTGAAGATAAGATTGTCACATAAATAGACAAAACTGGCTTCATCTTTTAAAATGCAAACCCTCAAGTTTGGATGACCACAAACATAACCTTATAAAATATTCTTACCCTCGCAAAGTGGATATTTGCCACAGAGAGTGCCGTCTATCTACCACATTATCTGTCACATTGTGGGTGCTTGATAGATGTTTGCTGGGTCAATGAGTATTGGGCCAGAACTGTTTAAGTACCTTTTGATTGGGTCAGGATCCATTCTAGAGACCAGAACGGCACTCATTACGTAGGTAGCATTAGCTACAGTAAGCTGTGGGGAGACAGGCACTGAAGAGGCTGAAGATTAAGGGAAACTTGTAGTTGAATGTTTGGAAAAGGGGAAGGAGCAATCATTAGCGTTTAACACTTTTCAGTTCCAGCTGAAGCAGATTCTGGTTCTGAATTCATTTAAAAGGTACAGGATGTTTAGAGAACATTATTTTTAACAGTGGAAAACCAGAAACAGAATGAATGTCTGACACTAAAAGAACACAGTTACTGGATAGAATAATAATGTTGTCTTTTTAAAAATAGGCTATATTTTTTAGAACAGTTTTAGAGTTTCAGAAGAATCGAGAAGATAGTATAAGGAGTTCCCACATACCCCACATCCAGTTTCCCATATGATTGCGATCTTACAGCAGTGTGGTCTATTTGTTACAATTAGTGAATCGATATGGATACCTTACCATTAACCAAAGTCCATGCTTTATTTAGATTTCCTTAGGCTTTTGCCTGATGTCTTCCTTCTGTTCCCAAATCCCATCCACAATACATCATGTTTAGTTGTCGTGTTTCTTTAGCCTTCCTTCGACTGTAACAGCAGCTATGATGTAGGGTTTTAAATTGATGAATTTACCAAAAAAAATATGTGAATGCATTTACATAAGGGAATAGATACCAAAAAGAAACACAAGGAAACAAAAATACTGGGTTGAGGGATCAAGGTCATGGTCGAAATGTACATATTCATATTATTTTCTTTTTAAAATCAAGTTCTAGTTAACGTCGGTTCAATTATAAATTCTCAACTCCTCACCTTTACCTCTCCCCACCACATTTTTACAGTTTTTGACTCACAGGTAAATAGCCTACAGATGTCAGCTTCAGTCGGCTGATGGGGACACACGAACAGGTCCCCGAGTCTCCCTTGAGGTTCGACTGGATGCCCTGAACTGTGAGCAGAATGACATTTCTTCTGAAATCTTCATCTCTTCCTCCCCGCATCACTTTGAGACTGAGATAAAGTATGTATTTGGAAATTAGGAAAGCTTCTCAATTTCTGAGGCTAGATGTCTAATTCTTTAATACGTTGAAAGGACAGATTCCTTACTCCAGTTAGGGAATAAACACCATGTGGAGTTTTTTTCTCTATTTTTCTTTTTTCTCTCCCCCAGGCACCTTCCTTTTCCTCTTTCTTCAGCAACAAAGCACTACTCCCTGCCATGTAGAACTAACTCATGCACCTCATATGTCCAGACTCTGCTTACACTCTGCTGGGAGACCGCCACGCAGAAGTGCAGAAAAGATGCAGAGTATTGAGAAGAGTGGAGCAGACTTTTTGGAACTTAAAGCGCTTTGAAACCATTTTGCAGAAGTGGAGGATCTTGGGGGAACAGAGTGGTCAGAAACTCACCAGCTTCTTTCCTCTTCTTCCTGGGAACACAACTGGAGTCCACTGTCCGGCCTCCCACCCAGGTGGGCGTGGTCCCAGGCCTGAGTTCAAGCCGCAGAACTGAGGCAGAAGTGGTGTATGCCACCTGAAGGCCTGGCCTGTAAATATAAGGTCTTCTCAAGTGAGGAATGTTGGTGAAACAGAAATGATCATGTTCACCCAGCCAACCCTGTAGCTGCTCAGCATACACACCTGTCTTCTCAAAGACAGACAATCCCGAACGCCCCATGAACATAATCCACAGACTGCCTCAAAATCACTAGTCACATGCAGCTTCTGCCTCCAGCTCCGAGGCCAGGATCTCTGGCTACAACCTGTATTGGGTCTGGATACTGTTTCTCACAATCCATCATCTCTTGAGTGAAGTGATGAAGGCTCCCCGCTTCCACCCAGCGGTGTTGAAAATTTCAAGTCTGTCACTAGCAACACTTCATTTCTGTATTATCAGGCCTCTCGGGTGACAGAAATCCAAGGTGTTTGGCAAAGTGAGATGAACCTGAAGCCAAAAGAGAATTAACTTGGTCTCTGCAGGATGTGGCATCTATAGCATTTAGATTCAGCATCTGTGGGGCAGTGACAGTGGGCTGAGATTGGAGGACGGGAGAAGGCTGATTCTGGAGAGAAATGGAGAGGCCTTGCACCTGCAGAATTTACACGGACAGCTTTCAAATCCTGCAAACTGCCCCCCCGCCCCCATCTGCCCACTCTTCCCTCTTGGGTTCTCTGAAACATGTTTGTATTTTTATAATAATTAATCCTCCCTTTCTGCCTCACAATTCTTTTTTGGCTTAATTAATTTGGAATTGGTTCTCAGAGCTTGTCACTAAAGAATCCTCATGAACACGATGAAGCAATGTTTAGAAAAGCCAAAGGAAGGAGGCATCCACTAATGATGGGTAGGTTTTATTTACTTCTTCCCCTCAAAAGAGTGGTTTCCAAACCAAGACATTGTAAATTCTTTTTTGTTTTTAAGATTTTATTTATTTATTTGACATACAGAGAACACAAGTAGGGAGAGAGGCAGGTAGAGAGGGGTAAGCAGGCTCCCTGCCGAGCAGAGTCCGATATGGGACTCAATATCAGGACCCTGAGACCATGGCTTGAGCGAAGGCAGAGGCTTAATCCTCTGAGCCATCCAGGCGCCCCAGACATTGCAAATTCTTTAATGAGTCCCGGTTTTCTTTTCTATGAGGGTATGATAATCACCTTTTAGAAATTCCCCTGTGGAGATTTACGGGGGAGTAATATCTTTAATTAATTGAACTTTCATTAAGTTTAGAGATCCCTGCTAGAAAGAAAATCTTTGCTAACCCCTGAACCAGGGTTCTAGGTTTAAAATCCTCACCATCATTCACTCATAACCTCTTCGTTCTTGCCTCAAAGGGCTGTGCTTCTGGAATATTACCTTGGTAGAAGATATAGAATGTCTATCGACAGGGTGACATCTGGACACTAAGAAACAAATGAGGAAGCAACCGCAATAGTGAAAGAGAAAAATTTCCCCCCAAATCATGGCAAAGTAAGTAAAAGAGGGAATGGGTTCGGGAGATGCGCAGATGGGATTTAACAACTGAGTAGGTGTGAGATACAAAGGAGAGGTCTGAGTCAATGAGAACCCAAGGCTCCATCTGCAGCATTTCCATTGTGTTCGTTTAATTAAAATTGCATTCCATTACCTTTTACCCTTCATATTGGCAAAAATTAGAAAGCTAATTAATGCTAAACGGTGTTGGGGATAAAGGAATATAGAGACTCAGATATTCTGCCACTGGCAGAACAGGCTGGTGCAGTCTTTCTGGATCCCAATCTGGCAGTACTAAGTGAAACTAAGATGTGCCTATATCCAAGGGATGTTCTCACACATGTCAAAAGGGGAGATGTACAAGGGTGTTCATTGCGAGCGTTTTCTTTAAGTAGTGAGTTGGAGGCAATCGACTTACCTGTCACTTGGTGGGTCGAATAGGTAAAATGTGGGGGAAGCACCCAATGCAGCATTCTGCATCAACTAGAAGCAACAAACTAGCTTTATCTCAGCACCACAGCTAGATCTCAGAGCCACAGTACTTGATAAAAAAGAGTGAGTGAGGGGCACCTGGGTGGCTCAGTGGGTTAAGCCTCTGCCTTAGGCTCAGGTCATGATCTCAGGGTCCTGGGATCGAGCCCTGCATCGGGCTCTCTGTTTAGCAGGGAGCCTGATTCCCTCTCTCTCTCTCTGCCTGCCTCTCTGTCTACTTGTGATCTCTCTGTCTGTCAAATAAATAAATAAAATCGTAAAAAAAAAAAAAAAAAAGAGTGAGTGAGCCAGCACCTGGCTGGCTCAGTCAGGGGAGCATACAACTCTTGATCTTGTGGTTGTGAGTTTGAGCCCCATGTTGGGTGTAGAGATTACTTAAAAGCAAAATCTTAAAAAAAAATAGTAAGCTATAGCCTTTTACATAAATTGGCTATTTACATGAATTAAAAAATGTACCTAACATAATGCATTTTGTAAGAAACATAATAAATAAGAGGATGCACATCACACGTATTAGAGTATTGCCTATTTTGAGAAAAGAATGGGAGGAATGAGAATAAAAGAATAAATCAGTAAATGAAAGAGAGAAGCTTCAAGCAGACCAGTAAGGACAGAGTGCCACGAACTAAGGAGCATTACGGACTCAACCCTCTGACGTGAGGTAAGAAGAGACTTCCACGAAGGAGGTAAATATCCCACAAATATCACTAACATTTGAGGAACTCCTCGAGCGGCACTCCTCCTTGGAAGGTATGCTTTGACCCAAAGAAGCACATGTGGAAGAAAGGCAGGCAGAGAAGCCTTGCATATCAAGATGTGGTTTGACCATGTGAATGGCCATGAGCTCGGGTGAGGAGCACCTTAACAGTTACTAGGTCGAGACAGAGAAGAAAGGCAGAAAGCATGGTGGGAACAGGACCCAAATTTCATGGCTGAATAAAGGGAATGGACAACATGTTTCCAAAACAGGCATACTTGTTAGCAGAGCCAATTTACACTGAGAAGGACTGGGGG
Organism: Lutra lutra; assembly: GCF_902655055.1. Taxonomy (NCBI): domain Eukaryota; kingdom Metazoa; phylum Chordata; class Mammalia; order Carnivora; family Mustelidae; genus Lutra; species Lutra lutra. The sequence goes on along the minus strand of NC_062287.1, from coordinate 57,546,185 downwards.
TTAAGGAGAGACAGCAAAAAGCAAGATACGAGTAATCAAGGGGACCAAAAAAATAACCATCATATGCATGCTGAAAGTGAAAGTATGTATTTCCTCAGGATTATAAAGGGTCAACCTTGAAAAGGAATCAGGTCCCTGGCAGCTCTGAATTGGAGACTCTCTGGGATCTATGAATAAGAAGATGGAGTCTGGAGGAAACGAAGTCCTCTTACGGAAATGAGAATTTAGGGGAAGGGGAAGGAAAGAATTGAGGACAGGGGGTGGAGGGTGGTGATAGTGGGAGGGGGGTGTGGGAGTTGAAGACCCAAATTCTATACTTGGCAAGAAGTATTCCAAGGAAGGAAGTAGAATTCTTTTAAAAACTCTAAAATTTAACCATATCCCATAATTTCCCTCCAAATGCTGAAGCGGCCCTGCTGGTTACCTGAACCTCAGATGGCCCCTTGTCAAACTGGTGGGACCCAGATCCTCAGGACAGTGGTTAAGTATATTCTATTTCCCCACCTTTCTCTCATCCTCTAATACAAGGTTTCCTGTGTCAACCACCTCTTTACTCCTTTAGTCAGATCTTTATTAGAAATGAAAACTGCGGGGCGCCTGGGTGGCTCAGTGGGTTAAGCCGCTGCCTTCGGCTCAGGTCATGATCTCAGGGTCCTGGGATCGAGTCCCGCATCGGGCTCTCTGCTCAGCAGGGAGCCTGCTTCCTCCTCTCTCTCTCTGCTTGCCTCTCTGTCTACTTGTGATCTCTCCCTGTCAAATAAATAAATAAAATCTTAAAAAAAAAAAAGAAATGAAAACTGCAGTCAGGACATTACAATAAATGCTCTCAGCGAGGGGGTAATTTATAGAGGAAGTCATGGTTCTTGGACTTCCCATGTCTACTTAGGCTCTGATGGAACATTCTGATACACCTCTAATGATTAAGTTGTACTGAGTCCAGCATGACGGGTATGGATCTGAAACTGCACTTGAGACTTCAAGATGAGAAAATAATTGAGAACAGGAATCTATTTCACTTGTCTTTGTAAGTCCCTGAGCCTATTCGGGCATTTAGCACATATAAAGTACCAAGGCAGTGACTGAAGTATCAGGGAGAATTGAGCCAGAATGCTTAACTGCCTCACACCTAAGTCAGGATGCACCCTGCCTGGATTAGGGCTAAAAATACAAGTGGCGTGAAGTTGGTTGTGAAGAGGGGCTACAAAAACTCAAAACCAGGAAAATTTTGCCAGTCTCAGAATGGGGACGATGGTCAACGATTTACTAACTTCTATATGGCTATAGATACATATAAATAAGATGTTTACAGAAAATTACTTAGGATAGTGAAAAACCAGAAACAAGTTTGAAGAGGTACTGGAATGTTCCAGAGAAATTAAAAAGAAAGCACTGACATTAAAATAGTTTGTGACAGAGTGAAGGGATTTTAGGTGAAATTTGACTTATTTTTATAATGTTGCAAATCGTCATTTTAAAGTTTAAATTGTCACTTTAAAGTTTCTTTTAAAAAGTTTAAAAGAAAAGGAATTCATTGAACTTTTCACCTTGTACCTAGTCAGTGAACAGATACTCACTTGAAAAAAGAACATGGGAACCCACATTCAGGACTGCTACTCATTTACCCCATGCTTGGAACAGTGGGTAGAATATTTCCCTCTCAATTTTTTACCTCATCTCTCTTACATCATTTTGAAGAGAAATAAAATGGGTATTTGGCATATTGAGTTTAGACGGGGATCTCATTCCATTGCCTTGGAAGTTAGGTGGAGAATATTTTGTAGGCCTCCAGGGAGAAGTATCTAGGGACAGTTGGAACATAGACAATATATTAATTTCAGTTTCCTGTTTTCCGCTGTCTTCTCCCAGTTGGTTCTGGACCACCTACATTCTCCTTTTATCACAAAACACACCAGTTAATGCAAATAGATGTTTGAGGAGTTGCTGCCAAGTTCACACACTCAATATCTGATCAAGCTCCATCAGACATCTGTAGTGCATGTAAGTTCTGGATGGCTCTAGAGGAAAGGAGTGATCAAAGTAAACAGGACTGCCACTGTCCTGTTGTCCAGTTTGTGCACTGCCTAAAGATGCCTGGTTGAGTATGTGAGCCAGCACAGTCCCTACTTCACCCCCCAAGCTGTGCGCACTTAATTCTAGGAGCCACTTCAGAAGGGGTGCCATTTTCTTCTTACAGAGATGTTGTCCACGTTCCAAAACTCCAGCCCCCAAGGGCCATGTCTGCTCAGAGGAGGCACTCTTGTCTAACTTGTCCACAGAGAAGGAGCTTTCTTCCATTCATTCAAGGCACACACTCTTAGCAGACATCTTGAGAGTGGGTTAGGGCTACTCAGAGAAATCCTGGGAGGATTTCGAGACAATTCTGAAAGAAAAAAAGATGACTTTTTTTTTTTTTTAAGAGAAAAACTGGCAGGGCCCAGACTTATTTCAAGCAGGAGGATATACTGCAGACACTCTCGGTGTCCTGCCTGCATCCCCCTCAGACTGCCATCTCTGCATGCGATGCATTTCTGTACCTGAAGGCTGTCCCAGAACTCTGGAAAGCTGTCTTGTTCACCCAGACTCATTCTGGAAGGACTGGGGAATTAACACTCCCAAGATCAGCCATCAGCCAATGACTGATGAGACTTGGTGTAAAATACCCCAAATTCTCTATGTCTGTAGTGAGGTAACCCTGAGGTATGCTTTGCACCCTTTTCCATAATTTTCCTGTGGCCCTGTGGCAGCTGGCTCAGTAACATACCCCTTTTCTGGTGGCCTCCTTTCCCTGTGTCCCTTCCCTAACTGTCCTGCAGGTGGCGCCTGTACCTCCCAAATAAACTACTTGCACAGGACTCTCCCCGTCAGCTTCTGAGGGCCTCTCCGCTGAGGTAGTGACGGCCTTGCAGGTTCAAACAGACTGGTCTGGGGCTGAGAGTGAGTACATGAGTGAGGCCGGAGGCCCTTTGCTTAAGGACTTAAGAGACCAGATTGAGACTTTACACTTGATTTAGGAGACCATTCATGTATTGGGAGAAATAGGAGTATTTTTCTTACAATTTATTATTTTCACATTTGATGTGTTAATTCCTAGATTTCTATCAATCTTGCATTTTGCAGTGAATTCTGGCTATTCAAATCTTGCCTGAAGTCAAAGACTGCAGCCTTCCTATCTATTAGTTGTGTGTTAAAAGAAACTCTAGGGAGAAGTCTTATTACGGTATCAGACAGAAATGAAATTCAGAGCCATGAAGCCATTCTCAAGAGTCTGTTAGAGAAAGATGGAGGCTAAGGCTAGTCACAAGACTACAGGTTATAAGACTACCCATGAGAGGATTTTTATTTGTAGCCATCCTAGTCAATATTTTATAGCCTTTTAAAGAAGTGACTTAAGGTTATCTGAAGTCTCTTTAAAAACAGTGAGACTTCAAAAATTTAATATTATTTCCTATGTTAGGAAAACTTGAGTCTCAAAGTATTGCATAATAATTGGTTGTCATGGGAAACCACATGATTATAACTGATGTCTGTAACTCCTAAAGGTATATAAATAACCTAAATCCCTTTGTTCTGCAGAAGAGTCTCAAAATTCTATATCTGAATCTTCTCACTTAAGCCCAGAAAAAAAATTAATAAAGTCAGTGACTCTGGCAGATTCTGTCCTAAGACAATGCATTTGAGAAATTTAAATTAGAAAGTTGGCAAATCTATTACATCCTCTCTGCCTTGCAGGCTTAGAAACCTGGATTAATCTTTCTTAGAGGTATTTCCCCCATGCCAGCCAAGTTCAGCAACCTGGTATCATCTTATGTGTGTGGACTCCTATCAACCAATCTAGAGAATGCCACGCTAAAAAAAAAAAAAAAAAAAAAAAAAAACAAAAAAAAAACACTAGCTTGTTAATTTACCCCGGAATTCTTTCTGCAGAGGGGACTAGAGAGTCACATTCTCTGCTTAGAGCATTTTTGCCCTGCAAGGCAGTCTACTCAAGGAGTCAAATTATCATCAAAAGTTTGTTTGGGGGGGGTGCCTGGGTGGCTCAGTTGGTTAAGCATCTGCCTTTGGCTTTGATCATGATTACAGGGTCCCCACACCAGGTTCCCTGCTCAGCGGGGAATATGCTTCTCCTTCTCCCTCTGCCTGCCCCTCCCCCTGCTTGTGCTCTGTCAAGTAAATAAATAAAATCTTTGTTAAAAGAAGTTTGGTGTGGGGCGCCTGGGTGGCTCAGTGGGTTAAGCCTCTGCCTTTGGCTCAAGTCATGATCCCAGGGTGCTGAGATCGAGCCCCACATCGGGCTCTCTGCTCAGCAGGGAGCCTGCTTCCTCCTCTCTCTCTGCCTGCCTCTCTGCCTACTTGTGATCTCTCTCTCTCAAATAAATAAATAAAATCTTAAAAAAAAAAAAAAAGAACTAGAGACACAAAAAAGTGAAGCTCTGCTGGCCTGGGTACACACTTCTTTTTTTTTTTTTTTTAAAGATTATTTATGTATTTGATAGAGAGAGACAGTATGAGAGGGAACACAAGCATGAAGAGTGGGAGAGGGGGAAGCGGGCTTCCCACCAAGCAGGGAGCCCAATGCAGGCCTCCATCCCAGGCAACTGGGACCATGACCTGAGCTGAAGGCAGATGCTTAATGACTGAGCCACCCAGGCGCCCCTGGGTACACACTTCTGAGAGTGATTTTCTATATTTCTACTCTGACTCATTATGTGCTGTTTTTAAAGCATTAACTCTTCTGGGCCACTCTTATTTCTATATTTAAGGGAAAGAGAAGGTACCTCCATATAACCATGAAAGATTTGATAGTCAGAAAGAAATGGGAGGTTTTCTACAAGGAGTGATCAACATGAGCCAAAAGTGTCCTGTCCAACAGGATTTTTGCTGGGTTTAAAAAAAAAAAGAAATCTCAATTTACCCTCTGTTATTTTGAAAGTTCTAAAAGTGGTTAGCCTTATGTAGGTCAGAATAAGTAGGGATGGTAGCTTTAAATCTGGAAAAGCTGGAAAGCGTGTATAGAAGTGCACTGATTCTAAGTGCATCAGACCAAGGAAGTGAAATGTGAATTTGAATAGGCATAAAGTTGCAGATTACAAATGTGGATGTAGGCTATAATATTCAATTTGAGTACACATAAGTGGCTTTAACAGCTTGCTTTGTTCATTTATTGAAGCCTGGATGCACTGGTGGCCTAGAGTCCACGAGGTTAAGGTGTCAAAGGCCCAAAAAGCACAGGGAGATGGGAATCTTGGTGTGTACCTAAGTGTGGAATCTCCTTGGCCATCCTCAACAGAAACCCTAGCAATTTCCTGAGGCTGCCCCCTCACCACAGTATAAGCTATGCACAGGTGATAGAAGCACCCTGAAAAGCAATGCCAAAGACAGTAGCGGGAGACACCACCTCATAACTAGAGTTGCTGATTTCCGTGGGAACAGAATTCTGGATTGGCAGAGGCCAGGTGGTAGCTCTTAACTTCAGGGTGAGGTTGGGGGAATTGCCACAATCAGCTGCAGGGACAGAAAGACCCTTAGAGTGTTTTGTCTTTCGGAGACCTGTGATGGCCGCTAACGGATCAAGGGGTTCTCAGGAATGAACAGATGGGCCCTCCGCTAAGGCGTGGTTTTAGCTGTGTATTTGGAAAACAGAAACCTGACTTAAGTTGTCAAGGTGGGAATATACTGACTTATATCCAATTATCAAACCAAGCCAGATCACAGGCCTAGAGCCCCTCAATTAAGGGGAAAGCTGGGTCCCTTTAAGGAAGGACCCAGCAATGTGACTGTATTATAAACTTTCCTCCAAGCCTCCCTGAGAAAGACCTACATCCAGTTATTAAAATGACTGCACTGGGAGGGAAAAACCTGTCCGGAGCTAGTAGTACTGTTTTAGTTGATGTTGCTCACTGGGAGGAAAAATACCACCCTGGTTAGATTGAGGGTGTGTGTGTGTGTGTGTGTGTGTACACATATATATGTACATGTACATATGCCAAATATGTACATATGCCATATATGTACATATGTACACATGCCATATATGTACATGTACACACACAAACTAGAATAAAGTAGACATACTTGGTAATTGGTATGTCTTGGTAATTGGTAATTGGCTGAATCCCTCCATCGGTTACCTGAACCTTTCCTTTATTGTCTCTTATTCAATCCATCCCTATGGCCTCGTGACAGGGACGGACTGGACAGGAGATATGTAGATGGTCTTCCTGCAATGGGCATAGAGTATGAAGGCAATCATGTCCCACAAAAATGCCCAACAGGAGGCATGCACTATAGTTCAGTCACTCAGTAATAGTCATGTGGACAAGATGACTGATCATGCAGATGTCAGTTTGTCTCTTACCCTATCTGTCTCACTGACTGCCCAAGGGATCAGGTACAAAGTGGCATAGTGGTGAAAGAACAACATAAATTCCCCCCATCAGAGTTACTTTGGCTACCACCACTGGTGAGTGTTAATAGCAGAAGCCAACAACGGTGCCCAATATAGCACCATTCCCTGGAGAGACCAACCAGCCAACTGACATTACATTTATTTCATAGAAACCTTTCCTTCACTGAGGACTAAAAAGTGTCCTCATGGGAGCAGATATATTTCCAGATTTTCTTTCCATGCTCCCAATGCTTTCACCAGAATCATCAAAGACCTACAAAGAATATCTTATGAAATAACCACCATGACATCCCCATACAACATCATTTCTGACCAAGAAACTATTTTTATAGTGAAAGGTATGCAGCAATGGGCTCATACCATGCAATTTATTGGTTTTGGATATACGTTATTACCCAGAAACAAATGGCCTTAAAGAAGAATGGAATGACCTTCCCGAAGACTCAGTTATGGTGGCAATAGGAAGAGAGCACCCTTTCAAGTTGGGGAGCTATCCTCCAGGAGCAGCACATGTTTGAAACCAGCAATCAATGTTTGATGTTGTTTCATCAACAACTGGGACACATATGTATAGGAAGAAAGAGGGTGGAGGTAGGAATGATCCCTCTCATGAGTATATTTAATAATCCAGTTAAAGAATATCTGCTTCTTGTTCTCACAGTCTTGGTGTTGGCAGGTTTATAAGTCTTAATTCCTAAGCAAGACGACACTTCCAACAAGGAATATAGTCATGGTTTCACACAATTAGAAGCTGAGACTGCTCAACTGACATTTTGGTCTCCTTGTGACACTGAGCCAACAGGCAGACATGGGTTTTCTATTGTCTGGGATAGCTATTCCTAATTGTTAAGGGGTGAGTGAGTTACTGGGTGTTTCAGGACATCATAGTCTAAGGAAGTACTATGGAGAAATTCTAATTTTGAGTTATCTCTGATATACCAATTATTTTTTTTAAAGATTTATTTGAGGGGCGCCTGGGTGGCTCAGTGGATTAAGCCACTGCCTTCGGCTCAGGTCATGATCTCAGGGTCCTGGGATCAAGTCCCACATCAGGCTCTCTGCTCAGCAGGGACCCTGCTTCCCTTCCTCTCTCTCTGCCCGCCTCTCTGCCTACTTGTGATCTCTCTCTGTCAAATAAATAAATAAAATCTTAAAAAGAAAAAAAAGATTTATTTGAGAGCAAGCTAGCATGAGTGGGAGGGGCACAGGGAGAGGTAGAGAGAATTTGAAGCAGACTCCATGCTGAGTGCAGAGCCCCAACACAGGGCTTGATCTCATCACCCGAGATCATGACCTGATCCTAAACCAAGGGTTGGATGCTTAACTGACTGCACCACCCAGCCGCCCCCCACCCCAATTATTTTATTTTAAATCAACAATCAGGGACACGTGGTCTAACATGAAATGCATAGAGGTGGGAATTCCCTCTTAAACTTTGATCTGGGGAAAGCCTATGAAAGACCAATCTAGCCTACAGATAAAAACAGAAAACTCAATCTTTTGAAGTCACATAGGAAAGATAGCAGAGGTGGAAAAGCCCAGTTTATGATCACTGACTGAAATGACATAGTCTTCTGACACAAAAGCAGTTCAGAAAGAGAGAGCAGGGACAACTCAAAGACCACAAAGAGGCCTACCATGAATACTCAGTCCTGGTCTGACAAGGCTCCTCCACCATTCCCAGGCTCTGTGGGGCTCCAGATTCATCCAGGATGTGTCCGGTCACGGTGGAAAATCTGACCACAGATTCAAAGATAGTAGAAAGATTGTGTTATTAAATACAAGTTCCATGCAAGGAGAAATGGAAAACATCAGAATGAAGCAGCTCCTTGACTTGCCTTGCTAGAGGTATGTGGCTTCTATCTTCCAAGCAGAAAATAAAAGGTAAAGGATTTTCTTTAGATGCACTAAATCATGAGGCCAATTGCACTAAGCAAATGATCATACCCTTGAGATCTTCCATGGAACTTCCTTAAGACTGAAAGTGTCCAGGACTCAGGTGTAAATTCAAGCCTAGAGTTCTGCATCCTGGGCTGGAAGTTGTCATTCGCACAAAAGTGCGTTTAATGCTGACTCCTCATTCTCGCAGTCTTATACTTCTTTGTAGTCCTTGTTCAACTTGTAGGTAATATGAGTGTTAGCAACAGTTCACCTTTTGATCCCAGCTTGGTGCTGAATAATACGGGTAATGTTTTCCAGTCCTGGGCCCACATCCTCCAAACAACTACTCTCCCTTCATACTTTATGGGACAAGATGGCCCCCAGAGTGGAGGCATAGACTAGGGTCTGTCAGAGATTGTAGATCTTAAATAGGGAGAAGTTTTTATTTTATTCATTTTTAAAAAGATTTTATTTATTTATTTGACAGAGAGAGTATGAGAGAACACAAGCAGGGAAGCAGCAGAGGGAGAGGGAGAAGCCCAATGTGCAGTTGGATCCCAGGAGCTTGGGATCATGACCTGAGCCAAAGGCAGATGCTAAACAGACCGAGCCAGCCAGGTGCCCCGTGAAGAAGTTTTTAATGATAAAGCTAAATAAAAGCCATGCAATTTAATTCTCCATAGAGAAGTTAATATGGATTTGTTACACATGTTGCATCCATGAGCTCTATGGTAAGAATGCATTAAATTTCATGCTTAAGCAAGAGGTCCATGGTATGGGCTCTGTATGGACACGGTTGACAAGACGGTTGATGACTGGTATGTAGGCTGTACTGACGAAATGGACAAAAGTCCCTCCAGCTGTTACAAGAACTAGAAGCAAATGAAAATTTTAAAACCAAAAGTAAGGGGCCTCTGGCTGGCTCAGTTGGTAGAGCATGTGACTCTTGATCTCAGGGTTGGGAGTCCAAGCTCCATGTAGGGTGTAGAGATTACTTAAAAATAAAATCTTAAAAAAATAATAAAATAAAACCAAAAGTAAAAGGGCAGAGGGGAAAATGAAAGAGAAAAAAAACAAAACAAAAACACCCAAAACCAGAATAAGCAACACAGCATTCTCCCCAGAGCAGCCCTAGTGACCTACACTGGGCACATCACAACAGAATTTAGCAGCTGTAAAATTCCATCAAAATTCACAGAACTTTCAGTTCAAAGCACTGCATTCATTATTATTTGACAGGAGCTCTTCAGCTTTTCAATCTAGGGGAAAATGTTCAGTTACAGAGGTTCTACCACTAAGTTTCAAGTTTCATTACAGTGGAAGAGGAAATCTGCACTTTGGGCAATTTACCTTACATCTTGTTCTCAACCAATAGCTACTCATCCACCTTATTTTAGTGGAGAGGACTTCTTTGACATCAGAACCTTCTTAGGAATTTCTATTAAAGAATATGTTTTTTTTAATCCATGTGAAGGTGAAGTGCTGGTTCCAGATTATGAGGTATTCTAAAAATGTCAACATTAAAAGAAGAAAAATGGGAATAATATTAAATCTTAACTTTGGGCAATTTTTCTAAAATGACAATAATTTCAGGGGCACCTGCCTGGCTCAGTGAGAAGAGAGTGTGACTCTTGATCCCGGGGCTGGGAGTTCAAGCCCTATGTTGAGTATGGAGATTATTTAAAAATAAAAATCTTTAAAAATAAAAATAAAGGGGCACCCTGGGTGGCCCAGTGGGTTAAGCCTCTGCCTTTGGCTCAGGTCATGATCTCAGGATCCTGGGATGGAGCCCCGCATTAGGCTCTCTGCTGGATGGGGAGCCTGCTTCCCCCTCCCCCTCTGCCTGCCTCTCTGCCTGCTTGTGACCTCTCTCTGTCAAATAAATAAATAAAATCTTTAAAAGAATAAATAAAAATAAAAATAACTAAGTAAATAAATAACAATTTCAGCTGCTTCTCTGGTAGCTTGGGTGAGTCTGGGATGGTGTTCTAGGTGGGAGCTGTGAGGCCATCATGAAAGAGAAAAGGGCGGTGCTCTGCTACAAGAAACCACCAGGACAGAGAACCACAGGGCCTCCAACCAGCTGCTGAAGACTATGAGGTTCCTAAAAAGACAGGGTTGATATCCTGGAATAGAAAGCATCTCAGAGTTTCTGGTCTAGCCAAGCTCCTAGCCCCCCACCTGTGCAGAAAGCTCAGACATCTGCTAAGCACCAGGGAACACAAGTCATGGAAAATACCAGAATGTGTGGCCATGGAAAGAGTCGGGGGTGGGGGTGTCAGGAGATGTGTTTCCAGGCAGACTGGTGGGGCGGCAGCAGGAATCTTGGCCAATATCCAGGTGCCTGGACTGAGAGGGTGGCTGTGATAACGAGGAAGGTCAGGGGACTGTTGTTCTCTGTTGTAGCAGGAAGAGAGTGAAAGCTGGTGGACTGAGGGGTCAGAAAAAAAGATGGTGGACCCTGAGATTTCCAGTGTGGAGAGTATACAGATGCTGAGCAGGTTGGAGGGCATTTCCTAGAAGTGGCTGACTAGATTGAAGAGTAGGTGAATGGTGTTAGAGCTGACGAGATAAAAAATCTGAAAGGTTTCACGTGAGTGGGCTGCCCAGCAGACCACATACACAGGATGATACCTGGAGTAACGAAGGTTAGAGGTGGTTAAACCAGAGGACACAAACCTCAGTGACAGCCAGTCCATAATGGCTGGAAATAGCAATGCAGAGCAGAAAGAAGGGTTTCCCTCTCCAGCTCTGTGAGAGAAGTGCCACCAGAGGCAGCCTCTCCTCTACCTGACTCTTCCCAAGGTAGCCTGGCTCTCAGGTTTCTGTGCATTTCTACCCATTGTTCCTTCTGGCCTGAAGTCTCTGACTTCATGTCCTATTTCACCCAATCTAAGACACTATTCATTCAGTACAGTAATTATCTTCCGAGACCTCCTCCCTCAAATATCATCTCCAATGTTAAGGCTTCCTCAGTACTTTCAGGCAAAATTAAACTTCATACCATGCTTCAGCCCCAGGTTTGGGGTCAGATGACCTCAATGGTAATTCAGGCTCAACCACTACCAGTTCTGTGATTTGGGGTGAGTTTCCTGAGTAATCTGTCTCAAATGCCTCGTTTGTAAAATGAGGATACAAATAATAAATAGGTCAGGAGTATTTCTGTGAGAATCAAAGGAGCAAAGTCCATAATTTGCTGCCTAAAGCATATAGACATTGCTCAATAAATACCATCTTTTCCTCCCTGGAGAATTTTGAATGCATCTTTGGCCGTACACCCACCATCTCATTGATAATCATTTGTTTATAGTCTGGTGATCTCTTTAATGCCAGAGCCCTTGCCTCCCTGTTCCATCTGTTGAGGTCTGGTTTGACTCAAGGCTCTAGCATGTATTGCTGAAGTAAGGTTAATAAGATGACAGGGTCCAGCCAGCAGTGGATCTGTGCCACAGAGGGACTGAGTATCCAGCAAGTTTCAACCAAATCATGTTCCGAAAGGGTGCTAGAAACAAGAGAAATGTTTGGGGTTGAGATGGGATCACAGAGAGTGATTACCAGGAAACTCTGAGCTTTTACACAGAGGGATTTTGAATTTGGATCAAGCCTAATGAAAACCGGACAGGCAGGTAAACAGTCCAGCCGGGGGAAGCTGCAGCCTGCCATCTTGGGTCCAGTGATGGGTTTCCATTCTGATTCAGGCAGGCTGAGAACCCCAGGAGAGGAAGCAAGATCCCACCAAGAGTCAGAACTCCAGTTAACATGGGTTACTGGAAAAGGAATATATACATTGCTGTGAAAGATGAACTTCCATGAGGTCCAGACCCAGAAACATATTCCTGAGGGGAGAAAGACAAGCATGAAGGAATGCCCATGGTGGCCAAGGACCTTCAAGCCCCAGGTAGGAAAGGTCTTTCTTATCAAAGACCCTTAGCTTGGAGCATAGGAGCCTGGGAAGTGACGATGGGAGGGAGGGTCCCATTAGACCTGAGAGCCCAGTCAACAACTTTAGGCAACCTTAAATTCAGAGAAGGAAAGGAACTGTTCTCACAGTCTGGCATTCCTGAGGCTTCAGGAATCCCTGAAAGGCAAGAGGAGTCCTGTCAGCAAGGACAGGGAGCCCTGAGTGCCTACTTTTTTGGTTTTTTGACCCTAGGGTGGAAGCTGAAAAGTTCGAGGGGCCCCTATCTTGAGAAACCCCACAGAGAAACCTTTCCTTCTCCTCCTCCCATCTGCAGGAATGAAAGAAAGCCCTGCGTTCATCTTGCTAATGTCTACCCTCCTTATCCTGCCGCTTCTCCCTGCTGAGCTAGAGAACCCTCCCCTGCCTGGCACCTGGCTCAGCCTGGGGTTTGTAAAGAGGGGTGTGGGAGGGAGGTAAAGGGGTAGGGAGCTGACCGGCCGGTGGGCCAGCATCAGGAAAGGGAAGGGTGGTAACACAGGATTATTTCTGTGGCCTGCATTAATGCTCACATCCCCCAAGACATCTAACGAATCTCCCGGTTCTAACTGCAAAACTGACTGCAAAATTGTTTTCACGTTTACCACCTAAGTCCCTAGTCTCTTGACACTTCACTATAACTACAAAGCAGTATTTTTGGGTACTGTCAGCAGTAACAGTCTTAAAAATGCAATTTAATTGTGATGAATTTTATTATCTAAAGAAATAAACCATTTATAATCACACCTTGCTTTTCTGCAACCAGTGATTTCTACAGGTTGTATGATTTGTTCAAGAAATTCTCTCCAGGCATCAGATTTGATGCCTGCAATTTAGAAGTTCAGAAGGTTCATGACTTGTACTTCCCACAGATATCCCTGAAGCCCTGATTGATTGAGCCAAAATATTAGAGCGGTCTTAGATAAATCCCTCTCCCTACACTATCCCACCAGAAATCCAAGCAGTTACCCAGCCCTGTCCATTAACTTTAATAATAGCTCCCAAATCTAGTGCTTTGTTCTCACTCTGATTATTGCCATGAAAATGGACTTGCACATTCTGATGTGCAGACAGCCAGGATGCCTAGGCCCAGAGTCTGGCGCCTCCTTGTGAAGGGCGGGTTTGGCTACGAGGCACAGAACTCAATTCACTCTTCATTCCCCACTTTCCATGCCGGAAGACTTTACACTGCCCTCTGTCTACCCACTAGCAAGACATATGACAAAGAAGTAAGTAAAACCATATGGTAAAATGGTAGAAAAATAGACAAAAAGATCATGGGAGAGAACAGAGTCAAGAAGAAGTCCCACGAATGCACGGGCACTCTAGATATGGGAGGGGAGGCCACAAGTTGGGGAAAAGGATGACTCAGTGAATGGTGGGGGGACAACTGGCTTTGAAAACAAAAAACCAGAAAACAAAAAACTGAATTTGATTCCTGCATAGCACCATACACAAAAACAATCTCAAATCTCAAATCACACTTAGCCGCCTAAATGTGAAACATAAACCTCTAAGACTATTACAAAAAATATGGGAGAATATATTTATTTAACCCCACAGCAGGAAGTTCTTTCTTACCAAAAAAATAAAACAGGCCGAGAGTTTATTTCTTGCTCATACCTAATTCAGGCCACAATGGGGCACTGCTCCTCATCACTCAGGGAAGCAGGATGCTAAGGCCCCATCACAGAACATGCTCTCAGGTGACCGTGATCATGACCATGGCAGGAAAAGGGAGCACACTAAGTGGCCGGCTGTGACCCTACAGCTCAGTCCTTCCGGTCGGGTTCACACAGCCAGTGAAGCCACACACCACATCTAACTTCAAAAAGGGCCTTATAAGGTGCCCAGAGAAGAAAATACTAATTGGGGAAATATTTCTTAAATAAGACCAACACACACACACACACACACACACACACACACACACACACACACAAGTAAATTGTAGTAATAACAATAAGCTACAAGGTACTGCGTGCTTACTGAAAGTCTGGTATGCACTGTTCTAAGCACTGTCTGTGTTTCCTCATTTTGGCCCTCAGGGTAACCCTTGAGGGAAATTCTGCCATTTTCCAATTTTATAATTGAGGCACTGAGGTTATGTAAATGGCTGTCAATGAGAAAAGAGAATATATCAGACAAGGGGGGGTGGTAGTTAACAGTTAGAAGGGGCTATGTTAATTAACTCTGTATATATTCTTGAAGCAAGCCCTTTGTTGACTATAATGTGTTGCAAATATTACCCATGCTGTGGCTTACTTTTCCACGCTCTTAATGGTATTTTTTAGAATAGAAAAAGAGGGGTGCCTGGGATGGTCAGTTGGTTAAGTGTCTGCCTTTGGCTCATGAGCCCAGGGTCCTGGGATGGAGCCCCACATCCTCCCTGCTCAGCGGAGAGTCTGCTTCTCCCTCTCCCTCCGTCCCTCCCCACTACTTGTGTGCACATGCTCTCTCTCAAATAAAATCTTTAAAAAGATAAAAAAGAAATCATTTTAATGTAGTTCAATTTATTCAGTCTTTTATGATTGGAGTTTATCGTGTCTAGTTTAAGAAAATTTTCTCTACCCCAAGATCAAGAATTTTTCCAATGTTATTGTAGGGACCAAGGCCAGGCTGTCCCAAAATGTACCAGTTTGGTACAGTGATTATTATTATTATTTAAGACTTATTTATTTTAGAGAGAGAGCACAAGGGGAGGGCCAAAGCGGGAGAGAGAGAGAGAAGCTCAAGCAGATTGCACTGACCCTGGAGCCAGATGTGGGGCTTGATCTCACCACCCTGAGATCATGACCTGAGCTGAATTCAAGAGTCAGATGCATAACCGACTGAGCCACCCAGGTGGAGTGGCTCATAGAGATTATTTTAAATAAAAGTTACTTAAGAAAGAGCTGATACAAAGACACTCCGACCCTCCTCTGTGTCCCTAAAAGCAGGAACTAATCTCCCATAGGAAAGATACCTTCTCTGTACAAAATAAAAATACATCCTTATCACCAGAGGAAGGAACTTGAAAGCCCAGACAGCTGTAGAAGCAAACCAAATGACTTTTTCCAATCTACAACTTCAGTCCAAATTCCACTTAGAACTCCTTATTAATTCATGCTTCCAAACATCTGTTTTCTTTATCCTGTCACTTCCTCACAAATTTATTGTGTCTTCATCTAAAAAGTATAAAAACTGCCTGCCTCATTTCCTTAGGTCTCAATTATAAATAAAATGAATACTGGTTTTTCTTTGTCCAGTTAATGTCTCAGGTAAGTTTAGTTCTTTGTCCAGCTGGAAGACCCTGAAAGAGAAGAATTTTTCCTTCCTTCCTTTATCTTCTAGGAGGCTTGTTATTTTGTCACATACAGATCAGCAACCCACTTGAAATTGATTCTGGAGTAAGGCGGAAGGAGTCAGATTTCATCGTTTTCCACATAGACATCCAAATTAGGTCAGGGTTGGAGTAGAAAAGGAGCCTGCTGCTCTGTGCTAACCTTAAAAATAAAGATGCCGGGGCACCTGGGTGGCTCAGTGGGTTAAGCCTCTGTCTTCGGCTAAGGTCATGATCTCAGGGTCCTGGGATCGAGCCCCTCGTTGGGCTCTCTGCTCAGCAGGGAGCCTGCTTCCTCCTCTCTCTCTCTCTACCTGCTTCTCTGCCTACTTGTGATCTCTGTCAAATAAATAAATAAAATCTTTTTTTAAAATAAATAAATAAAGATGCCAGTTATGTGGCAAGCAAAAATGGGTTTATTCAGGACTAGCAGAGAACTGCAAGCAGGGACAAGCAAACTATGGCAAAACCATAGGAAAGTCTGCAGAACAAAGGAGAGGAACACTGTGTGAACCAGTCTAATGCCATCATGGACAACTCTGCCTCGGTGACCACACTGTGACCCAAGCCCTAAGTAAAGCAACCCCCTCCACACACACACACACACACACACACACACACACACACACACGTTTCTTTTTGTTTGTTTAATTCAGCCACACCCTTAAGCTCACTTTTAGGGCTTAAGGTCCTTGATCTGCTCTGGAGATATGCCTATGGCACAACTATTCTCAAACATTTCCTCCTGAGTGGTACTAGCACATACTTCCCAATCTCTAAAGCTGTAAAAGCGTGTATTACCGGAAATAGGGCTGCACAGATCTACACGTCTTGCCACCGTGCAAGACACACTTCTGTCCACGATAAGTCCCTTTAATAAACTATTTCCTGTTAAGCTGGACCTGTAGGCCTTTTCCTTCAGCATTTTGACCTCAAAGGTCATTTTGGGTATAGCCCGACTATTATAAACCAAAATTCCATTGGTGAAAACTAGGAGTCTGAAGTCTGGTGGCTCTTCATTGGCTGAGTTGTGACCGTCTCTCATTGGCTGCATCGTAGTAGGGGAGGAGGAACACTTTCCTGCTCTTGCTGGAAGTTAAGTAAAGAATCCACCTGTTGGGTCTGTAATTGACAAGGAGGGCTAGGGCTTTGGAGTTCCCTCTGCTGCATCTCAGTTTCCTTCTAAACTATGTTTCTTTTCAGGCAAGGAATTTTCTGGAAGCAGTCATACCCTCCCTGGATCCTGAGTGACAAGGCATTGGTCCCTGTGTTTAAGAGAAAAACAGAGGTCATAGCAAGAAAGCGTTAAATGGGTGGGGTCCATTTACTTACAGTGAACACAGGATCTAAGACTGAAAGCCTCAGCGCCTGTCAGCCATCTGGGTACTTAGCAAGGCTTGGTAAGGTCGTCTCCAAAGAAGATCCAGTGACATCTTCCTTTGAGAAACTTTATATGATCTCAGTCAGCAGCTTTGCCATTACTGCGCAGAGGTCAGCTGGTATGTTGTGCTTGGAATAGGCTACTTAGATACGCATCATTAGTGCTTTAAAATAATCGACCCAACATCGTCTGGCCCACAAATGCTCTGGCCTTGGGAGAGTAACCAGAAATTGTACAGGTCTCCTACCAATGATGGATTGTGTGCAAAGAGTCCTGGTTTTCACCTTGCAGTACATGCTCATAAGAGATATGGAAAGGCCATGTGGCTACTAGAATCCAGTTTTTGCTTAAACCCTGACCAGTTTTATCTATTTTAGAATCCTGTTTTGAAGTTTCATCACTTTCCCTGACTCTAGATACTGTGAGCCATAAAGGCATTCATGAATCAATAGGCTTTGCATCTATTTATAGGCAAGGGTAATCCAAGCTTAAAAATAAACCTTTAGAGGGGGACCTGGATGGCTCAGTGGATTAAGCATCCAACTCTTGATTTCAGCTCAGGTCATGATCTCAGGGTGGAGAGACTGGGTTCAACCCCCTGTTGGACTCTGCACTGGGTGTGGAGCCTGCTTAAGATTCTCTCTCCCCAGGGTGCCTGGGTGCTCAGTGGGTTGGGCTTTGGCTCAGGTCTTGATCCCCGGGTCCTGGGATCAAGCCCTGAATCGGGCTCCCTGTTCAGTGGGGAGTCTGTTTCTCTCTCTCTCCCTCTGTCCTTCTCCCTGTTTGTATGCTCTCTTTCTCACTCTCTCAAATAAACAGATAAATTTAAAAAAAAAATATCTTCCTCTCCCTGTGCCCCTGCCCTCCTCAAAAAAAAAAAAAAAAAAGAAAGAAAGAAAGGAAAAGAAAGAAAACCTTAGAACTCTTTCACCAACAGACATAGTATTGTTGGTTCCATGGTCAAAGGAATGAGACTGATACAAAGCAAAAGTCAAACAAAGCTTTATTTCGCACCAAGCATCGAGAATCAAACTGACCAGTCAGGGCCATCTCTTACAAAGAGGGGACCCTTCCCTGCCTCACAGACTAGCTTTTTAGAGCAAAGGCCATGTGGTTGAGCCTGGCTACACACAGGTGGCCAATGAGATTACAATTTACCTTAGCCTAACTAACACCTTGGTCAGAACTGACGCCCAAAAGTTGGGGCCCACTCTCCCTGGTAGCTAGGGAGACAGTATACACACTCCACTGACTGGATGTCTCCACCTGGCCTGAGCTGCCCTTGTATTTGGGCTTTGCAAGTAAGTTCCTCTGGGAGGGGCAGGGTCAATCTAAGTTTCAATCTAAGTTTACTGCATAAACAACAAAATGGCTCCCTGTGGCTAAGTAGGCCCTTACACTATCAATTCTTGTGTTTGGGCTTGCTTTAAAAGTGCATAAATTTACTAAAATCTATACACATGTGGTCAACACTGCACTTGAATGAAAGCAACTGGAATAAAATGTATTTTCAAATACATATATTTATATATATATAAGGTTGAGTCATTCTTGTCTTGACAGGTTTTCCCACACTGCAGTCTTAAAATGCACATAGTTCTTCCAATACTATTGACAGATTCGGAAAACGGGTGCATCCCAAACATGCTAAGTGTTCCTGGAATCCCCTTTGTTTGTGGATGCTATACCCTGGGTGATGTGTACAAAGAGAAGACACTCGGTGCTGCCAGTCAGCGGTTCAGGGAACACTGTAGAAGGCTGGGGCAGAACGACACCGTGGTCAGTCTCCATAGGCGATGAACTGTGGGGCCTTAGAGAAAGGCAACGTCTGAAAGAGAAGCTGGAAGATGTCAGTCGATTACAAATGAGAACGAATGTGCCTGAGAACAGGAATGGCTATCAGAGGAACAGTATTTTATGATCACTGTAGAAGAAGGTAACAAAAGCAAGGTTCCTATATGAGTGAGGGCCTGTTGGGTTTTTTCCACAGTTGCCAACAGTCATGAAGTCCTCAAAAGCATGGTGAGAACTGGTACAAATGCCAACAGACTCCTGAGAAGTGAGAGTACAGGTGCAGGGAGGTTACAAGAGAAGAAAAGAAAGAAGAAATTTTTCTACCTTGTGTTGAGAGCTGACTGCATAATCCACAACCATCTTTTCTCTCAGCAATCAGTCACTCTTCATGGAGGGTTTTATAACCATTAACTTTAATATGCCTTGGTATGTGTGCATCTCTATTACAGGGAACACCTTCCCTGTACCACTTCACACTCTCCCAGCCTTGCTTACAGCTCCCAGCCCCATCTGCAGCCACCGGTTCCTTGGTTCCTCACTGACTCCTGCTGTCACACCCCTCCTCAGGGGCGCACTGCCTCTCCCTTGCTGCCTTTCGGCTTCTCTGATGCAGACGCACGGAATGCCTGGGAGAACCCACTTTGCGTTCATACCTATGCAACTCAGCAGTGTGGGCTGGTCAGAATTCCGGGGGGCAACTCTCAACCAGTGGAGGACCTAAACCAGACAATAAAAATGTCTCCTTTTCGTCCCCCTAGCTACATGATTCTGAGACTCATTTCATAAAGCTCCTCAGAAGGCCCCAGCAGGGTGAAGGCTCAGCTGCCCACTCTATTATGCATCCTTATATTGGCTTTGCTCCTTTCCTTTCTACCCTCTAGGTCCTTCTGTTCTAGGATCACTTCCTAAATAAGCCTCCTGAATGTGTAGGCAAGGCAAAAAAATCTTTTTCTTCTACCCTCTTACAGTCAGTGAGTGAGGCATGTGAATCAAACCAAAAGCAGACAGATTCATGAGGGAAAAAACCAGAGTATACTTATTTATGCACGTAACACACACACACACACACAGCACATACACACAATGTGTTATTCAACCATGAGTAACTCAAACAGGTGGTTAGAATTTGGGGCTTATGTACCTAACTTAGTATATGAAGATGAAAAAGAGAAAGGACACTTATGGGAAAACAAATGACTTTTTGGAAAGATAAATGAGACTTTGGAGAATAGATGAGAGATACGATAGTCTCATGACAATGTCTGTTTGGGTGCGGTGCCAATTTCTAGTCTCCGAGATTATACAGAGAGTTGTTCCCAAGACGGGATTTATGACAATTGAGTTCTTCTGGGAGGCTCTGCTTTTAGGCAGATAAGGGATTCCAGGAACTCAAATGCCTTCAGTTCAGAATAATTCCTATGTGAAAGTGGTATGTTTTGGGGTGGTGTACCCTGATCCTCTACAAATGTAAATCCATCTCTCAGGTTAAACAGATAAGAACATATAATCATATTAAACAATATGCATAAGTGACAACATCTATTTTTTAATCATAACAAATATTAGCAATCATATTACAAAGCAACGTTTACAATACATTGATTAATTTGTCTTCTTAATTTGAATATTTCAAAGACCAAATGTATTTATACATAGAAAATAATCCACAGGTTATAAATCCACCTGGGGATTATAACCACGTGCTTTATTTTCTCTCTGGATTTTAACTTCTTTACAAATCTCCAGATGAACAATGGTAACGTATTAATCTAGCTTAATATTTTATCACCTGTGATTCAAAATCATTTATAGGTTTTAGAAAATATGCTAAGTTAACATTAATCAATCTTGCGGATTATAAACATTTGTAAGGGAAATACGGTAACAAAACATACACTTAAGTGAAAACGGTAGATTTACATAATTTGTCATATTGGGTAAATATTATGTAAGTTCCAGTAGTACAAGAAACAATTTATAAAATACCGGTTATTTTTTTTAAGTTTTATTTATTTAAGTAATTCCTACACCTCAAAAGATCAAGAGATGTACACTCCTCCAACTGAGCCAGCCAGCTGTCCCTAAAATACTAGTTCTTTAAAAGTATTAAATTTCACTGAATACTTGTGTTTACACTTATATTCTCTTAAATATCAGTGTAAGTAATAATAATCAGGAAATTTGAACTTTCCACTTAATTCGACTTTTGGGGGGAAATTAAAAAATTAAGTTCCAAGTCTTACAGGACTACTACATTTGCATTTTCATTTCCTACAGTAGTAAAATCAAGAAGACCTATATCATCTTTTAGCTAAAATTCACAACATCATTTATTTTATCAAAGGGTTTACCTTGACTGAGAATATTAAAGGCACATACATTAGCATTTAATTTCCTTGCATTTATTTATTTTTTCCATTTTATACCTGTTTATTTGAGAGCTTTGCCTATAAAACTCCTCCTTGATAAAGGCACATTGTTGCAATAAACCTCGGAGACAAATAAGACAGAACTGATAAAGAATGTACATCTGATAAAGAATGTACACAGGCAAGATTAGATGGCTGTTGCATTCTTCTTTTCTTTTTCCTCCCCCAATTCCAAATCACAAACAGCAGCTGATTTCAAAAGCCTCATCTGCTCCACCCAGCCCTGCTCTGGCCGTGAGGGCTTCTGTTACACTTGTTTAAGATTAATTCTGAAACTGAGAAGGATTTTACAAAATGCACATTCATATCCAGAACACGTTCTTCCTCCTTAACACAAGGATTCTCAGGGACCTGCACAGATCAAGAGTCAGTGATTTAGGATTCTGGCGAAATTCTTGGTCAAACAAAACCAACATTCAGAAGACACTCCCCAAGGGTGAGGTAAGAGTTGTGGGAACTGAATCAGTAGTTGGTCCACACCACTGAGCTGGGCAGGAAGGTCCTTCTGTCCTTGGAAGACATACCCCTGGCCTCTGCTGCAGGGAAAGCTGGACTAATTCAAACACCAGATACTGACTCAGCAGAAAGCAACATTTTCCTCTTAGAATTCAAATTGAGTTGTTTCAGATATTTCCTTAGAAAGTCATACAATGAGAAACATTCAGGAGATACACTGGCTAAGGTGTCCGTATGCAGGAGAAGGTGGAAGACTTCCCAACCACAGGGCCCCTTTGTGCACAGGTTAGAAAATGCTCAGGTGTTTGAATCGGGGGAGGGAGAGCTCCAGCTGTCGCCCAGAGAGCTACAGGGATTGATGCTTACTAGCACTGAATCGGCCACCAGGGGGTGTGGTGTGCACGTTAACCCAGGCGTTTCCCAGAGCCCAAAGCGTCACAAGTCTTTTGGGGTGGATCTGGAACTCTCAGGCAGGCCAATAGCTTGTTTCCCTTGACTTGGGAAAGACGTGGGTCATCAACATAAAGTAAGAGGCAAAACACCCTTGAAGGGCCCAAAATTAAGACGCTGAAGAGCAGTGTTAGTGATGGCTGTACCCATTGTCATTGACTGGTAAGAGTCTCCAGACAATTGAATTAGGGACAAATTACTTTAGGAAAAGGGAACTCTGGAGAGAAAAGGGGGAGCTTGAGGGTTTCCCAACTGGAGACTCCAAATGAAGACTAACCTGAGTTTGTCTTCGGGAAAATAGAAGCTGGGTGGTAGTACCCTGTGCAAGAACAGCGAAAGGAAGTCCCGTAATTCACAGACCTTGGGAGGAAGCACCTGGGCCGTGCTTGCACGCAGGCCACTTGGCAGAGAAGATCAAGGGCTTCCTTATATTATTTTCAATTAGCAATAATCGCGCCTCGGATAAACCTCATTGGCTACGATA
Source organism: Lutra lutra (assembly GCF_902655055.1). Lineage (NCBI taxonomy): Eukaryota > Metazoa > Chordata > Mammalia > Carnivora > Mustelidae > Lutra > Lutra lutra. Next base: position 57,523,645 of record NC_062287.1, on the reverse strand, counting down.
CTGCCACTGCGCAAAGCTCCTTATATTTATTTTATAGAGTAACGGAATTCTCTGAACCTTGATTGGAAGTCTTAGTACTGAAGGGTTTCTTAAAATCTTTGCGAGTGCTAATTTTTGGCCTGGTGTGAATTTGCATATCATTGGGCCTGATCTGCATATTTATTTTGTAACTCAGCAGGGACCATGAAGCTATTAAACCAAAGTTAGATTTTCCCGTTTCATATTTGAAGAAAGGGCTTAGATTTGAAAACAACAATAGTGTTTAAATCTGTATTTGTTTATTTTGTAGGTTATTTATACATATTTTGTTTCATCCTTCTAAGAATGTAAAATTTACCTTTTACCCAAAGGTTTTAATACTCAACTGAGTAGTTTCATTTTTTTTCCACTGGAAGTCATTTTTTTCTAAGTGAAAAAACTGTTAAAAGATTCATCCTTTTGAAGATAATTTCTTTAATCTATTTAAATGTATTAACATAAATTACAGAGTGCAATTTACAGCTCAAGTCTTCTTGTAAACACGGTGTTCTGCGATTTGGAAGGTTTTCTTTTATTTTTCTCTCAGCCTGGGGGGCTTTTCACAAAAGGCTAGCACATTTAAAGTATTGGAAGTATGGCTTGATTTCTTAATTTTTCCCCCTGGGAGACTCTAAATCCCTTTATCTGGGATTTATATAAGTGCTCACTGATCTCTTGAAACCGACACAAATAAGAAATTCACTGAGGTTGAGAGACATTACAAAAGTATTTTCTGCAAAATATTTTCTACAGAGCAGGCCTAATTAATTCAAAAGTCTTTTTGATATCAAACTCATTTCATGTCACCCGTAGTGTATCCAGACCAATCTTCCAGAGATCAGCAAACTGAAATATCTATTGGGCTTTCAGCCCCTTGGATCCCCCACTCCTGATCCTTATTAACTTCATACCAATTCAAACGCAATTCAGCTGGGCTTTAACATGGGGTAGAAAATCTCAAACAACTGAAGAAATTTTCAAATTATTAGGCAAACTAGGGAAACTTGGGTGGCTCAGCCAGTTGAGCGTCAGACTATTCTTTTCAGCTGGAATGGTGATCTGGGGTCCTGACCTCCGGATAGTGGGACTGAGCCCTGCCTGGGGCTGCACTTTCAGTGAGGTGTCTACTAGAGATCCTCTCTCGCTGCCCCTCCCTTCCGAATGAATGAATGAATGAATCTTTTTAAAAAAATTATTAGGTAATCTAAAGATTAAGCAGTAACATCCCCCCCCACCAAGGAGAAGAAACCATGCATACATTGATTAAAACAGCGGCCCTGAGTTTCCCTGAACCATCATACACATATTTATCCTCTAGGGGGCGGTAGTTCCCCGTTTCTGGGGAAAAACAACCCTCTCAGGGCCAGAGTTTTGCAGCTCTGAGCCTCTAGGGAAAATTCACTTAGCTAGGCCATAATTTGAACAGAAAGAAAACACTCCAGCTTCGAATCAGATAAAATTCTAACCCAGAAACTAGAAACATTCATTCCAGGAGACAGAAGCACAAGAGCTCTTCCATCTGCTCTGACTGCAGTGCAGGCAGGCTCGTAAATAAGGCTCTACCTATATTGTCTGGATTCATACCCATGAACATCTGGCAAAAGGCACAAGACAATAATCCACAACAACAGGAAACAGAAACCGCAGTTTTTCACTTCCCAGTGCTATATAGATGTTCTTAGCCTGTCGCAACTTGATGTCCTTGTTAGAAACAGATCTCAGAGACAGGCAGGTACCCCCAACAAGACCCGAATGGATTGTCATTGCCTGGCTTCCCTCTGTAAACAGCCTGGGACAGAGACTTACCTGGAAGGGCTACAGCCACGGTGCAGGTATGAGAAACCAGTAGGCTGACTAGTCATCCCTGTTTGTTGGGGACGGAGGCGGTCCGCAAGCTGTGAGACTTTCAGAGCTAAAATTGGGGAAACAAGTTCGTCATTACAGGAACTGGAGAGCTAGCTCCAGGGAAGGAGGGAAATCCAGTACAAGGCTGAGCTGATGCATTCGTTGGCTCTCATAGGACTGAACGGGGTGCATCTCAGAATTAGGGAGCATTTATCCGTGGGTTCTCATCCCCTAGTAGACAAGCATTGCCCCTTGGGGTGTTCACTTGTCCCGCGTCCAGGGCTCACACATGAATTAATACTTGTGAGTTCCCACAGGCATTTCTCACTGTGGCTTCAGAGAAGCCGTGGGCAGAAAGTGAGAGAAACACGATGCAGCTGACGGCCATCAGCTGAGGTGTGGGGTCACGCCTCCACAGATCCGGTTGGGACAGCAATGGCGGGGGTCAAAACTGGACTGACAAGGTGTGAGGTGGGGCAAGAAGTGACCACTCCATGAAGGTGAAAAAGCTTCCCTTTGGTTGGCTCCTATTTGAGCCCGACCTGGAGTCGCAAGTCTCTGTCCTTAGCTTCGTATCAGTTTATCAATTTTAATGATATATTTTTTAAAAACCTCTCAAATTCTTTGTCTAAATAAGTAATTTTGTCGGGTGCCTGGGTGGCTCAGTGGGTTAAAGCCTCTGCCTTCGGCTCAGGTCATGATCCCGGGGTTCTGGGACCAAGCCCCACATCGGGCTCTCTGCTTGACAGGGAGCCTGCCTCCACCTCTCTCTCTCTACCTGCCTCTCTGCCTACTTGTGATCTCTGTCTGTCAAATAAGTAAATAAAATCTTAAAAAAAAAAAAAAGGTAATTCTGGGGGCACCTGGGTGGCTCAGTCAGTTGGGCGACCAACTCTTGGTTTTGGCTCAGCTCATAGTCTTAGGGTCGTGGGATCCAGCCCTGTGTTGGGCTCTGTGCTCAGCCAGCCTCCACTCCTCTCTCCCTCCCCCATCCCCTGTCCTGTGCACCTGTGTGAGCATGCGCACTCTCTCAAATAAATAAAATCTTTAAAATAAATAAGTACAGGGGCGCCTGGGTGGCTCAGTGGGTTAAAGCCTCTGCCTTCAGCTCAGGTCATGATCCCAGGGTCTTGGGATCGAGCCCCACATCAGGCTTTCTGCTCAGCAGGGAGCCTGCTTCCCCTTCCCTCTCTGCCTATCTGCCTCAAAAAAAAACCAAAAAATAAAAATAAAATAAATAAGTACAGAGTGGTTTTATTTTCCCTCATGTATATTGAGGAAGGTGCCATGCCAAGGATCCTGTCTTGGCAAAAAAAAAAAAAAAAAAAAAGAGAGAGAGAGAGAAAGAAAATTCACAGGTATTTGTACCTCCCCAAAAAGCTGAGGGAATTCAAGTGTCATCACCCATCTAAAACATTATTAAGACAACTGTATTAAGAAGCTAGGGCTGGTATATCGAATTAAGAATATGCAGACTCTGCTGTAAGGCACCCACACGGTCAAGAGCATGGGGCTCCCTCAGTATCAAGCTCCCACTTTGGGGAAATGAAACCCACATGGTTTTTGCTCCAAGGTGCAGTTTCAATACACCCCACAAGGGACCGTCCTCTGTCCCAGGTCAGGAGGCAGTGGGGGAGAGCAGAGTAGCAAGCACCTATTGCCTACAAGGTGGCTGGGGCAGAGGTCACTTTTTGTGGGCTTACCTCTGCATGATTATTTTAGAAGGTGGTCTGGGAAAAGTAAAGCAGGAACTTACGGTGGGAATTCTAAACTTCAGTCCTTATTTAAATGTCCAGACTTGGGGCACCTGGGTGGCTCAGTCGGTTAAGCACCTGCCTTCTGCTCAGGTTATGATCCCAGGACCCAGGATAGAGCCCTGAATCCAGCTCCCTGCTTGACAGGGGTCTGCTTCTCCCTCTCCCTCTGCCTGCTGCTCCCTGCTGCTTGTGTTTTTTCTCTGGCTGTCTCAAATAAATAAATAAAATCTTAAAAATAAACAAATGTCCAGACCTGAGTGTGAATAAGGTTATCATATGCTAAAATACCTAGGCAACAATTCAGAAAAAACAAAAGTTGCTTTTTTCATCAACAAACAATCAAAATTATAGACTTTAGAGGTTAAGCCACACTGTCACAAGACATAGCAACTATCTCTGAAGCCCAGATGTCTTGCAAAATTTTTTGGAAATCGTATTTGCCAGGATGAGTTATATATGTGTGTGTGTGTGTGTGTGTGTGTGTGTGTGTGTGTATAATTTTCATAGTTCTTTTAAATTCTTTATTATAGAAAATTCTCAGAATCTCCTTGTACTATCAACAACCATCCGATTTTAGCTGTTCTTTTTCCATGTCCCTCTGTTAAGGACACATGAAGTGGCTAGCCACAGAAAAACTAATTATGTGATCCTAAACAAATAAAAGCACTATTTGTCTCGGGAAACATAAAGTCTAGAGATAGTCAGTCCAAGCTATAAAATTAAACGATGTCTTCAAAAAATTGAGCTCCTTCTATTGCTTTGGTCTTCCATCTTTAGAATGTGGTGGCAGGAGGACTGCTAAGCCTCCAGAAATCACATCCTTGTTGCAGGAAAGAAGAATGAGGAAGAGTGAAAAGGACCCAAGGATATGCCAACTGCCTCAGGGTTCCTTTAGAAACCTTTCCCAGAAGCTCCCAGAAGTTACTTATATAAGTAATTTTTACTTACATGCCTTTGGCTGGTATGGGTCACATGGTCTCTACTTGCTACGAGAGAGTGTGGGAGGTAAGCAATTTGAGCTGGGTACACAGCCACCCTGAATTAGATCAGGGTCCTGTTAGTCAGGAGAGGCCTCAGCCATTTTGCCAATGATTTTCTCTTCGCTTCCAATGCCTTCCCTTCCTTGACCACCCAGGTTATTCCTTTTTTTTTTTTTTAAACAAATATTTACTTAATACTCTCATCCTGCTAGTCCCATGGCCAGGTCCTGGGGTTCTGAAGAGAATTAAAATGTAGTGTTTGATCTTGAAAAGGTCCTACTTTAATCTGTAGCAGGAAGCCAATACACAATATCTAAACTTAGCAAATGCAGAGTCACACAAACACATTATTTAAAGATACAGAAGCTACACCTCAAAGATAGAAAACGAGAAATGCTTCAAAGGGGTCGCCTCTAGAGACCAGACTGGACGGAAAGGTGCAGAGCTGGAGATGGTTGATACGATTATAAGCTCTTGTGTATTGTTTGCCCTCCTTTTTTTTTTTTTTTTTGAATTGCATGCCTACATAAATTTGATAAAACAAATAATTCTGAAAAATAATACTGCAGTAAGCATCCTTGTGCATAAAGAATGGTTGCCATTTTGGGTTATGTTTGCATGGTGTATTCTTAGAATTTCTGAGTTAAAGGTCAAAGATACAAATTTGTTTCCAGAAAGTACGCAGGGGTGCTGAAGAGTTTAAACAGAGTAATATGTGTAGGCTACCAAGCACATAGCAGGCCCTCAGTACACATCAGTTAGGAACAAGTAAATCACCCAATGTTTTGTCTGGGTTCCAACTCCTTCCCAACAGCTGCCACACAGAAGAAGTGCAGCTCACTTGATGAGCTTCCTCTGGGTCTTTTGCTAATACAAATACTGCTGCAGTGAGCAGTCTTGTGCCAACGTCAATTCAGGTTTTTGCCAGTGTATATTTGGGATAGTTTCCTAGAAATGGGTAAACCCATATGTCATTTTGCTAGATGTTGCCATGTTCCCTGTACAGAGGTCATACCATTTTGCACCCTCCCCAGGAATGTGTGAGTGCGCCTTTCTCTCGAAGCCTCCCAAAAGAAACTGTTGTCCAACTGTGGGATTTATATTCATCTGCTGGGTGAGAAATGATCTCTCAGTGTAGTTTGAATTTGCATATCTAACTGATGCTTGTCATTTCCCCCTGCCACTGCCCATCCTAAATTTCGCTCGACCTCCGCTAGCCCTTCAGCTGGTCTAGCTGCTGGCCAAGGGGATGACCTAGACCTTTGTCCCTGAGGGCTCTGAGCCCTTGGTGGCCTTGGCTTTATCAGACCACGGATGTTTCAGTCACCCACGCAGTGCTACTGCTGGGCACAGAAGCAATAAGAGGCACCCTAGGGAATGCCCTGAGCTCCGGACATGCTCCTTTCTGCCCCACTCAGTGTCTGCAACGCTGCCTTTTTATGAAAATGGCAAATCCTTTTGGCCTTCTGAACCATGGGCACAGAATCCAAGAGTGACCAGGTGGCGGTTGTAGCTTCAGGTTCAAGGGAACTTTCCAGTGTCCCTTGGTGGAAGAGCCCCTCCCTGGAAACCGGGACTTCTTTCCAGTGTAGCCTAAAGTTGTAAGAACACAAAGCCCAACGTCTGCAAGTAGGTCACCGGAAATGGTGGTAGGAGGGGCCACTCCTCCTTTTACCCTTTAGCTCCCCGACCTCTGACCTCTGTATTCCCGCTAATGGGGACAGAGTACCAGAGTACCGCATACCAGCCCTCAGTTCAATACAGGTTGCATACCTTCCGGGACAGTCCCTGCAATCCTTCAAGGGGGCATCCCTAGGCTAGCGGCCTCACTCAGCCTTCCAGGTGACTCAGGGTGTCAGGGGACCAGTGAGTAGTATGGGACTGTGCCCCTTGTCCGGTCTTCATCATAAAATATGGCCATTAGGCTAAGGCAGGGCAAGGCAGAGTGCTTTGTTGGGAAATCAGGGACGCTGTCACTCTGAATTGGTGGCAGAGGCCCTGTAGGCTGGGAAGGCAAACCCACACCCCAGAGCCAGTTTAAGTTCCTCTAAGAAAGAATTAACTCCCCTTCCAGGTAGAAGGAGCATGGTATAACCCGCTTGCTTGAGTGCTAGGGATGGAGCAGCGCTGGAGAACATTGGTGGCAAGTTAGATAATCAGATAATCAACAGAGGCGTAGCTAGATAGGCGTTGGTGGGTGTGAGCCCCTGCTGCTGGGCCTCTGCACAGCCCCCATCCCTGCCCCTGTGACTCCCCCATTTATGGGTCCCAGCCCCAGCACTGGGCTTGCTAAGGATAGCGGCTGGCTGCCATGGGCCAGAGGAATCATCCTGTCCACGGGGCTGTTGCATGCTTCCTCAGAGGTGGGTGCTTCCTAGTGAACATAGATTTGAGACGCAAATGTCTTCACATCCCTGCCTCCCCCACCCCATAGGTCGTCCACGTGCTTCTCCCGTGTCTTCTGATGATGCTTCTTCCTGGCTCCTGACCAGCCAGCCAGTGATTTACCACTGCTCAGAAGTATGTGTCTTCATCTTTGCCAAATCTTACCCCCATAACACTTATGGCTGAAAGCACTGCTTGGAGCTCTGCCCACTAGGAGGGTTTGCCTTCTATACTACCTTCTAGGGCCACCACTGCTTGGGGCTACAGTGTGGCAACAGTCCATTTTTGGCTCACGTCAACTTACAGGCGGGCCACCCCCTATATGTGGACCACGCCTGGATGTTTCCTTTCTCCATGGTCGGGTCACAGAGAAGCCCCCATGAGGCCATGGGCTTGAGTGCAGGAGAGACAGCACTGCAACAGATTTCTGACATGGGGCTCTGAGCCACCTGCTCTTATGACTCATTTGTGTCTTACAGACCTCCTCAGGCCTGAATGTACTCTTTCCATCAGTCAGTGGATTGCTACTGTGCCCGTCTCCTTGCTCTATGACTGGATGGAATACCAGCTCATGATAGCTCCTGTCTCCTAATTACGTAGTGCACTTCTGAGTGCACCATGTTCAGCCTCTACCAGGGGCCTGTAGTCCATCAGGAGCTGCTTCTCAAATATATACAGTCTTCTGATGCAGAAGGCACGGCCCAGCAAGAGGGTCCACTCCATGCATCTCCTATGGGGCTCACTAGAGACCCAACCCGCATCCTATTTCCATGGACAGCTCCAGTGCTATAGCCGAGGGGCAGAGCTATTTGTACTGTGACCTTGTCCCAATGCACAGCCCTCTCTTCCTCAGGGCCTCACTTGAAATTGTTAGATTTCCGACCACCCGATAAATGGATTGGGGTACTATCCTCAACATGGCATCTACTGCCTCTAGATTCCAAAGGATCCATCAAACATGTATATCTCACTTGGCAATAAGGCGTATAAGATGTAATAATTTGTTCTTTGCCTCAAAAGGGATGTCTCAGACCTAGACCCCCTAAATCCTTCACCTATGTAGCAGACTAATGAATCTTGTAGGTTTTTTTCTCACACACCCTGGCACAAATGTGTCTTATTCGGACATTCAGAGTAACCCCACATTCCTGTTTACCAGGTCCAATGAGCATGACCTCACCAATATGGTGGACCAGAGTAATGGTCTGCAGAAAGTCAAGGTAACCAAGGTCTTTGTGGCAGACCTTGTTTGACAGAGAAGGAGAGTTATAGTCTTGGGGGCAAGACTATAAATGAGTACTATTGCTCATTTATTTGTGAACAGCTTTTGGTTCTCTTTGCTAATGGGGATTGGAAAGAATACCCTGACAGAATTAACAGCAAGGGCCAGAGATCGTGCTCATCTAGCCCAGTAAAGATGCTACATCCAGCATAAGAGCTGCATTCCAGGTCATCACATGATCCAACATGAGCCAAATGGTTTTTGCAGACACTAATACAGGTAGATTAAATGGGGGCGGATACAATGGGAACCACCACCCTATATCTTTTTAGTCTTTAAGGGGGAAAATATCTGAGCCCAAACAAACTGCCAACCTACAGATTCAGGGGCTAAATGTTCTAGTGTTCAGCTACTAAATTTTGGGTATGGTTGTCATGTAGCCAAAGTTCCATTGGATATGCAGGCAGGGAATATAGAAGAGAGATTTGAACAGAGCCTATAAATTTAAGAGTCATAAAACCGTAACTGAAGTGGATGAGGCTGTCTTGAAATTCTTGGGGCGGGGTGCCTGGGTGGCTCAATGGGTTAAAACTTCTGCCTTTGGCTCAGGTCGTGATCCCAAGGTCCTGGGATGGAGCCCTGCATCAGGCTCTCTGCTCAGTGGGGAGCCTGCTTCTCCCCCTCTCTCTGCCTCCCTCTGCCAGATCTCTGTCTGTCAAATAAATAAATAAAATCTTAAAAAAAAAAATTCATGGGCCATAGGAACAGCTTGAAGCCCCCAAAGTCAACATTACCAAACTGAGTTCAGTGATTCCTGTCTCAGAAAATGGCACCACCCTCTACCGAAGCACCCATGCTGGAGACCTGAGCCTCTAGCAGCAGACATCATGCCTTTTTCATGATCTGGCCCTGCCAGCCTCATCTCTCTCCATCAGGCATCCCACACACCAGCAAAACAGAACTTTGGGATGCTCATCATTTACACTGTGCTCTCTTCCCACCACTGTCCCCCTGGCCCTGCACTTTCTGGCATCTGGAACACCACCCACCCGTGGCCCCTTCTTCATAGCCTTAGCCACCATTGCAACTCCATGTGTCACTTCCTCCGGGCAGCCTTCCCTGACTGCCCCCAAGCAGAGTTAGATGCTCCTTTTCTCGTATCTTTCTATGCACAAGCCATAGCACACATTATGGAGATGACGGCTCTATCTCTGCCAGCCTAGCACGTCCTCTCCACCTGACTGTGTGGCTCTGGAAGGCATGGACCATGCCTTTTATGTCTGTAGGCATCCGTGTTTATGTATACGCAAGAACGTAGAGTGTCTCCCCAGGAACAAATAAATCTAAACAGGGTCCTGCTTGGGCTGGGGACATTTCAGAATGGCCCGCTGGAGTGAATGACAAGGCTGATTACCTTTATTCCCTCTTCCTTCTCTAGCATTTACAGCAATAACTGTTGGTGGGCTCATGCAACACCCACTTGCAAATCACTTTTCCTTTGTCCCCTTAACTACAGAATCTGAAAAACCTAGCTGTTTTCTCAGGCTCTTTTATTGAGTGTGGCCAATAAAATGAAGCAGAAGTCTGCTAGAGGCCTCTGGGAAAGCTTCTGCTTTTCTGAGCAAAAGGACACTTGGGCTAGCCTTTCTCCCTTTCTCCCATCTTCCTGCCTGGAATTTAGATGTGAAGCCTGAAACTTCACCTTGTACTGTGAGGCGACAAGCCAGCACGCTCAAGGGGGCCGAGCAGAAAGTCTGAGTCTGCTGGCATCTTGGGAGCACTGCCCCAGCCTGCCTCCAGCCTGCCTCCAGCCCTCTCCTGTGTGAGATAATTAAGTGACCTGATTGTTTAAGATGCTGCTTGTCAGGTGTTCTGTCACGGAGCGGAAAGCACTCCTAACTGAGACAGAATACACAGAGCGGCAGCACTAATGGCCAGAAGAGTGCCCGGGGTCAAGGTCATGCTGGAACTGGTTTTAAAAGTAAACCTACCAATTAACAAACACACGTGGTTGCTTTTTGTTTTTTGTTCTTTTCAGCTCTGGGTGCTGTGGAGGAGACTTAGAAACAGATGTAGCCTCTGTTCTTGAAGGGTTCACAGTCAAGTGAGAGGACGTCTGATGAAATGCCACGCTGGATAGCATGCAGTTAAGAGCTGGATTTTATCAAGCTCAGAGGAGGGGAAGCCTGGTGAAGGGGAAGTGGCTCAGACAGGGAAGGCTTCCTGCAGGTGGAGGGGCTTGAACACGGCCTCAGCCGAGGAATGGGATCTGCTGGCTCGTCATTAGCCCATCCGTGATCTCTGCCTCCGAGGTGAGCTAAAGGAGATGCCTGTTGGCAAGCCCCCAGCGCACCACAGAGGCTCATTAAGTCTTTTTTTTTTTTTAAGATTTTATTTATTTATTTGAGAGAGAAACAGTGAGAGAGAGCATGAGCGAGGAGAAGGTCAGAGAGAGAAGCGGACTCCCCGCGGAGCCGGGAGCCCGACGTGGGACTCGATCCTGGGACTCCAGGATCATGACCTGGAGGCTCATTAAGTCTTAATGCCCTTCTGGTTTAAAAAGATGCTTCTCTCTCTCTCATGCATTTATTCAACATGTATTTATTGAGCCTTTGCTATAGATGGGGAACTGCTCCAGGCACTGTGGATACAACGGTGGGCAGAACACACATGGAGTCTGACCTCATAGAGCTTCAGGTCCAATGAGGGACACAGACAGCAAACAAAAGAACAGCTTGGGACTGGAGGGACAGGAGTAAAAACTCAGGCCTGGGCTGCTTCTTACCTTCCTTTAGGCCTCCGCCTGCCCGGATGGGTTCTACATCCAGCATCTGGTTTCCATTGCCCAAGCCACTCATTAGACAGCCCTGCTTGCTGGAGTACGGAGAAAACTGACCCAGAGCACACCTCCTGTGGGTGCTGTGTGTGGCCTCTGGGCCCAGGCCACCCCTGTGTTGCTGCAACCTATGAGCCTGTCATTCCTCTCTGCCCACCCAGGCTTATGGCCCCATACTGCCACCCCCACCTCCCTTCCCGAGTCACACGTACAGTGCGTGCCACAGCAGAACTCCATACCCCTCAGTCTTCCTGCCGCTTGGTGCCCTCGCCCCATCCCCAGCTGCCTCACTCTGGCCACACCTCTCTGCAGGGGGGTGGGGGAGACCCCGATCCCTGATCCTGAAGAGCCCCTCACTTCCCCCTCTCCCAAGAAGCCCTCCTCCTTGCCCAGAGACAAGTGATGACACAGCTGATCATCTCAAACTAGGATACTCTGAAGAGGGGAAGGGGGCACTACTGTAATCATATCCAACCGCAAGCAAACCGAGGCTCCTACCCAGAGCCCCTCGCTTTGGTCTCATTCTCCAGATAGCCTCTTTTTTTTTTTTTTTAAAGATTTTATTTATTTATTTGACAGACAGAGAACACAAGTAGGCAGAGAGAGGTGGGGAAGCAGGCTCCCCGCTGAGCAGAGACACCCCCCACCCCATGCGGGGCTCCATCCCAGGACCCTGAGATCATGACCTGAGCTGAAGGCAAAGGTTTTAACCCACTGAGCCACCAGGCACCCCTCCAGACAGTCTCTGCGTCTGTTACTTCACCATTTCCCAAACTTGTGTTCTGTGGAACACCTGGGGGACATCAATGGGGCTTCACGAAAACAAAAAGAAATGAAAAACTCCACATTGAAATGATTTTGAGAAAACACCGAGTGAATCCAAGATAAACAGATTTCCTTCCTGCAGGACTTCCCAAAATTAATACGTGGCAGTAAGCATACAGCACGTCATGTCCCCCAAACCCATTTGATGATGGAATCCTTGCGCAGAGAGCACCCCATGGAAGAAATATACTTGGAGAAACACTGTCCTAGGCAAATGTAGCGGTTTGCAGAACTTACACTTCTCTCTGTCCTAGAGTTTAGTATTAAGATATCAACACCACAATGGAGATGGTTTTAGACCCAGCTCTGCCCCTTTTCAGCCGGGTGCCATTTTGCCTCAGTATGCTTCAGGCTGCAGGGGATAGATATTAGTGGGTATTGTAGTTTGTTTCTGTCCTAGCAAGGACCCTGAGCTAAGTGCTTATAGGCCAGTCAGTGGTCCTCAAGGACCCAGGTGCTTTCCACTTTTCTACCCCACCATCTTCAACTTGCTGTTTATCTCCTCTCGTGGTCATAGGATGGCACTAGCAGCTCCAAACACAGTAGAGAGAAACAAAGCCTTCCAGCAAAGAAGGACATGTCCTCCCATATGTAGATCTTTACCACTTATTCTTAGCGAAGAAAAAGTTTTCCAGATGCCCCCCATCCCCACAGAAGTTGTCTCCTCAGGTCTCACTGGCCATTGGGGTGACCAGCCATTCTAGTCTTCCTGGAAATGACAGATTTCCAGGCACTCAGCACTACTAGAACTAAAACAGGGACATTTCTGGGCAACTTCGAAGTTCCTAACCGGGTAAGAATGGACCACATGACTGCTAAATCAATCTTTGGGTGGGGGAATGGAATTACCATGATTAGTTTAGACTAATCAGGATTTATGCCCTGAGGCAAGAGAGGGGGCCAGCTTTCCTGAATATGGAATAATGAACACCCAAACCAATCCTGCTTTCTCACAGTGAGGAAGAGGGGAAATGCCATTGGGTAGGCAATCTGCACAGCTGCCTTATCTGTAAAATGAGATACTATGATCATTCTGTCCTCAGGAGGCTGGGGTAGAGATTAGATAAAATGACGTAGGACCAGGCCTCACAGAAAGAACGAACAATAGCATCGTTATATTAAGCACTTACTCTGTGCAAAGCACTGTGCTAAAGGCACTGGGTTGTGTTGTCCCTAGAGCCACAGAACATTCTAGGGGACAGGAATGTAAATCCCATTCTACAGATGTTCTTGAGGCCCCAGAGGTTAAGTTATTTGCCCAAGGTCACACAGCTAGGATGCTGTAGAGCCAGGTTTCAAAACCAAGTCTGTCACACCCTGATGCCCACCTTCATCTCGCTAGCCTACTGACTTGCAGAGTTGTGCATTGAATGCTAATTTCCTTCCCTTCCATCTCCAGCACTTGGCACAGGGCTCAGCATATAGCAAGCATTTATTCAATATTTTTTTTTAATGAGTGGGTGGTAACAGCTGATATTCCTGCAACCATAGGGTTTACAAAGAACTTTTCCTGAATTGAGGGTTTTCTCCTCCAAATCTGGTCCTCTTCCAGGGCGCCTTCTCCCAGCAAATGGCACCAACATCTATCTAGTTGCACAAACCAAGAGACTAAGAGTCGTCACCAACGTCCTTTCTCCCTCCCAGACATCACCTCCAATCCATCGGTCAGGCTATCTCTCCAGTCCATGCACCTCTCTCCATCCTCCATGACCTGGGCCCACGTTACTGTCACATGCTCACTTGAGCTGCTGAGGGAGCTCTCTACCTGCGCAGGCACCCAGCTGCTTCCCAAGCCTGTGCTGCGCCAGAGTACGTGTCTCGGTTTCTGACCCGGTCACCCACCTACTGCAAACCCTTGATATTCATTCTTTTTTGAATAAAGCTTAAACTCCTAACACAGCCCGACTCTCTTGCCTTATCTTCCAAGCTCCCTCTCATAGTCCACAGTCTCCCAGCCACCCCCTCCGTTGACCTTCCTTAAGACCCTCCTTCTTGTGCTGCCTCCTGCCTTAGGTTCTTCGTTCCCTCTGCTCCTCTGCTGTTTCCTCTGCTCTTACTCACCTCAGGCCTTAGCCTGGGTTGCTCTCCTTCTGCTAAGACCCTCTGACCACCATGATCAGGTCAAATCCACCTGTCAGAGACTCCTAAAGCATCTCCTTTTTCTTAATGGCCCCATTGGCACAACTGCCATTTTACATTTGCTTGTGAGTATGCCTTTTTTTTTTTAAGATTTTATTATTTGACAGAAAGAGACACAGCAAGAGAGGGAATACAAGCAGGGGGAATGGGAGAGGGAGAAGTAGGCTTCCTGCTGAGCAGGGAGCCCGATGTGGGGCTCCATCCCAGTATCCTGGGATCATGACCTGAGCCAAAGGCAGAGGCTTTAACCCACTGAGCCACCCAGGTGCCCCCTCCCTTTTTTTTTTTTTTTAAAGTAAATCCCCATAGGGGGCCTGAACTCACAACCCGGGGATCAGGAGTTGCATGCTCTATGGATTGAGCCAGTCAGGCACCCCTGCCTACGAGTCTATTAAATAATGTCTATCGCTCAGTTAGCCTGAGTTTGGTGTCTGGGTTTTTTTTTTTTTAAGACTTATTTGTTTGTTTGTTTGTTTAGAGAGCAAGCCAGCACAAGCACAGGAAGGGGCAGAGGTAGCAGGAGAACCTCAAGCAGACTCCACCCTGAGCACGGAGCCCCACTCGGGTCTCAATCTCAGAGTCTGAAGAGTCGGACATTTAACAGACAGCGCCATCCCGGCATGCCCGGCATCTGGTTCTGTTGCCTTTCCGATGCCCAGTTGGAGACAGCACATAGTATGTTTTCAATAAGCGTGTGTTTCTCTATGAACTAGTTAATGAATCAATTAATGTTGCACTAGGTAACCCTGAGCTCCGGGCAGGCCCCTGCCTTAGTGCCTCTGTTACCCCCCACCCCCAGCAGCTAGCACAAGGCTGGGCTGGGCAAGTTTGTCAGGAACCACTCTGAGGGATGGTGACCACATGGTTGACAGAGATGGGAGTGCTTGTCAGAAACAAGGGAGTGAGGAAAGCAGGACAGGAAAGGGGAATAGTCGAACATGGATTGGGTCTAAGACCCTAGTCTCCATCTGGTGGGAGAAGGAAATACGGAGCATCGATTAACGACTGCACTGAGGAATTGTTTCATCTCAGGGCAAGGAAGCCAGATGTTTGTGTGTGCCTCCCAGATCGTCTTCAGTGACTGGACTGTCCTACCAAGCGGACTCAAGACACCAAAGTCTTCCGGTGTCAGCTGTGGCCCCTCCCTCCAATCCACCTGTGCCCTGTGCCCTGAGGC
The DNA here is from genome assembly GCF_902655055.1 of Lutra lutra. Lineage (NCBI taxonomy): Eukaryota > Metazoa > Chordata > Mammalia > Carnivora > Mustelidae > Lutra > Lutra lutra. Next base: position 57,508,461 of record NC_062287.1, on the reverse strand, counting down.
ACTGTTTCCTGGCCATACCCCCTGTGGTGGTCTCCTTGGGCTGAGATGAAAAATCTCTGCAGTGAGTGGCTTCAAATGACAGAAATGTGTTGTCTCACAGTTCTGGAGCCTAGAAGTCCTAAATGAGTGCTGGCAGGCCATGCTGTCTGAAGGACCTAGAGGGAGACCTTTCCTCGACTTCCTCACAGATTCCAGTGGTGGGGGTACTCCTTGGTGTCGCTTGACTTATGCTGGCATCATCCCATCCCTGCCTCCATCATCAAATGACCTTTCTGTGTGTCTCTGTGTCCACATTTCCTTCTTATAATGACCTCAACTGAATCACATCTGCAAAGACCCTATTTCCAGAGAAGGTCACATTCACAGGAATCAGGGATTAGGACTTGAACATACCTTTTGGGGAGGGACACATTCAATACACTAACCCAGAATGATGCTGTGGTGACCTCTTCCAAACTCTTTTGAACCTGCCCTTTCTGTCTCTAAGGCGAAAGCCCTCTTCCCGGGAGCTCTCTTCCCACCCCTCAGCCTTTGCCAAAGATGAAGTTACCTCCTCATTCCCATCAACACACCCCATGAAATCCTGTAATTCACACCACTGGAAGCTTTAACAAAGGACAAAAGCTTTCATGTCTCTTCTCATTTAATCCTTGCCACGGCCTTGAGAAGGCTTATTATTATCCCCACTGTACAGAGGAGGACACTGAGACTCAGGGAAGGTTAAGTACTTACACAAAGTCACACAACAAGGAATGGCAGGACAGGATTTGACCTAGTCTGCCACATGGCAGATGCCATGCCCTTAACCACCTTGCCCAACCCATTCCCTCAGTGGGATACCCACCAGCTGCCAAGAGGGGCCACAGAAACCCATCTAGCAACTTAGAAGAGTGTCATGAAAAAACTGCTAAGAGAATAAGAGAGAACACAAAACTGGGGCCCTGTGTTTGGTCCTTAGGAGGACCCAGGAATAAGGAGTCACAGATCGTATTAAGAGATGAAAATAGATGCTGAGGGAATTGGGAGGGATATTTCCTTAGGGAGGAATTTTCCATTGGTGACATTTTAGAATTTATTTGATGAGGGTATAGTATAAATGCAATGACTATTCTCTGTCCTTTTACATGCCCCACTAATGGTGAATATCACTTTGCATCCTGGAGCCGGCCCTTGTTCTGGAAGCCAGTTGGTTTCGAATGATATTCAGCGCTGGCCACGCAAGCATGACTCCGCTGTGAACATGATTTCCTCTGAAGGGACGCCTGACTGCTCGTCACGCAAGCATGGTTTTACTGAGCAAACTATTTTCCTCAGTTGAATGAGCTAACTCTTGCACATCATGACCAAGATACTCCTCAAGATACGCAGGCCAACCCCAGATCCCACAATGGGTGCCGCCACTCGGATTGGATTTACAATGACTCACATTTCATTTAAGCAGTCAGTACATTTTTGCTGAGTGCTGCTCTGTTGTAGGCTCTGTGCTGGGTACTAAGGATCTAGAAATAAGCCAGACCGGATCTCTCCCTTCAAGGAGCTCATGTTTTATTGGGGGAGACAGGCAATTACAACCAATAGGATTTGGGCTTTTGAGAGAACTCTATCAGCTGAGGCTCCAAGCTGTACATAGCATAACCTACATAGGGTTAAGTAGAGGGAGAAGAGAATCAGGTTCAGTGCTACACAGCTGAAGGTCAGGGCCAGCCAAAATGCCCAACTGGTTTTCAAAGGGAAACATCACCACGCAGCCACCTGTCACTTGGCACCTATGTGAAGAGTTGCTGTTTAGAAAGCCCTCCGTGGGTGTCTCTTCACAGCTGCTTTTCAGGGGAATCTATCTACCCACAGGTAGTCATCAATGTCCAGTATGAACTTCCACCTCTGTGTCTTGGCAAGGACATCTCCTTCTTCCTCTTTTCTTCTTCTTCTCCTTCTCCTTCCCCTCCTCCTCCTCCTTCTTCCTTCTCATACATTAGGTGTCTACTGCATACCATGGGAGAGGACCAAGCTGAGAATATACAATCCTCAAGGCAGCTCTGGCCCTCATCCTGTGAACCAACTGACTAGAAGAGGTGGGACCACATACGGTACAGGTCAAGGGACAGAGACATTGGGGGCTGTGATGCCAGTGACAGCTGGGTGGCAGGGGCTCCCTGCAGGTGGGAAGCCAGGGTGAAAGCGAGGAAGACCCAAAGGAGAGGAAGAGCAGGCCCAGGTATAGGTCTTCAGGCAGCTGTGGGCCAAACAGCATCTGGGGCATTTGGGGGAAATGCACGTGGTCAAGACCAAATTCGGAGGGTGGGTTGTATTCCAGGTAGCCACCACCGGAGGCTTGGAGCAGAAGAACAATATGGTCAGTGGCCTCTGGCCACCACATGGGGAACTGGCTGGTGGCGTGGCGGCCTCTGTGGGGGTCGGGAAGACGACGTGGTCTTTCCCTTGTCTGGCTTCCCATGTCTCACCTCCTGACAGCCCAGCATGCCAATGCCATGTTGCTCAGAGACCTCTGGATATCTTCCTGGTAGAACCCAGGTCCTACATGAAACCCAAGCTGGTGTGGAATACGGGAAAGGTTTTCTAGCCTCTATACCACAGGAAGGCAATCTAGAAGAGATCAGGCAATTGGATGCTTGTATCTGGGATTCAGGAAAGATACATGAACAAGTGAGCTGGGCAGGGTCACGGGTTTTGCCTGGGTGCAAAGATTGGTGAGGACAGTGACTCAGACCAGGTAAAAAGATTATTTCCACTTTGATTCGCCACTGAAATTCACCACTGAAACAGCAAATGAGCTGACAGAGATAGAGGTTCAGTGTGATGCACTGATGCCTCCCTAACTTGTCATACAGGTGTGCTCAAAGCCTAATGGTCAAAGCCAAGAGGGAGAAATCCACCAGGGAGGGGGAGCCCTGGCTGCCTGCTGGCTACCCTTTATTTCACTGAGCTTGAACTCAACACTCAGGGATCTACTTACTGTCACATAGGGAATTCCAAAATCCTATTCTGATAAGGAGCAGTTCTAAACCATGAAATACTGAAGTGTTATGGATTAATTACAATGTAAGTGTTGATGAGAAGCAAACTTAAGCCAGAGAGACAGAGACAAAATAGCTTTTCCTTCTCACCAGCCATGAGGCAGAGGGTAGAAAGACTTTTTTCCAGGTAGAGATATCTGGTCAGGGACAGATCCTTGGTTATAGATCAGGAGCTAAGGACGGAGACTGCCACTGGTGACCCTCTCCTCCCCTGAGGGGGGGTGTGAGTGTGAGCCCCAAGGATAAGAATCTAGTGGTCAATATAAATATAAAATAATTTCTCCCATATCAGCATTACTATTTTTCTCTTGTTATCACAGGATTTCAGCAAAATTTTGTAGAATACTTTCTTAGCATGCTTTGGGAATTAACGGAAATGTACTTATCCGTAGCTGATGAAGACTGGATTGAGGGGAGGGAAAATCACCATGGATTCAAGATGCATTATGAATCTCAAACAGGAGAAATACAGAGAAAACCACACATAAGCACATTGTGATAAAACTGCTGAAAACCAAAAACAAAGAGAAAATCTTAGCAGCCAGAGAAAAAAATCCATTAGGGGACTTTCAAAGGAATAAGAACAAGACTGCTGGCTGACTTCTCATCAGAACCAATGACACTCAAAAGAGAATCGAATGTGATCTCCAAAGTGCTTGGAGGAAAAACTTCCCAGCCTATACTTCAACAGCGGCAACAACACGCCTGCGTGGCTCAGTGGGTTGAAGCCTCTGCCTTTGGCTCACGTCATGATCCCAGGGTTCTGGGATTGAGCCCCCGCATCGTATCGGGCTCTCTGCTCAGCGGGGAGCCTGCCTCCCTCCACTCTCTCTGCCTGCCTCTCTGCCTACTTGTGATCTCTGTCTGTCGAATAAATAAATAAAATCTTAAAAAAAAAAAAAGAATGAAGGAGAAACAGATATTTGCAAACTAGTCCAACCCAGAAGGATTCAGTAGCAGCAGACCTGCACAAAAGGAAACACTAAAAGAGTGTTTTTAGGTAGGAAGGAATGGCTCTGGATGGAAGCCTGAAGATACAGGTCCACAGTAGAATAGAGAAATAGATATTCATACAACAGATTATTCAAAATATACACATACACAAGAACACCCCTGGGAACATTGCTCCTAACAGCCAACATATTAATATCCAAAAGGCTGTCAACATTCATACTTGGAGTACTATTCTTCAATCAAAGTTAGTAAAATAGATTCACACTCCCATCCAAGGCAGAGTAATAAAGGCTAGATTTACCCGCCTCCTTGAAATAACAATATCATGGACAAAATATATGAAATAAAGGTTTTCAAAGGGCCGGGTACCAGACAAGGAATGGGATAATAAGAGAAAGGAAAATTGTGGTAACCTCTACAATTGCCCAACTTATAGCCTTGAGAGAGTCTCCAGGTCACAGTGCAGTAGGGAAGGGGATCCTCAGGGAAGCCTGGAAATTTCCCTGAGTTGAGAGGATGGAGTTGGGAGTCTGAAGAGATCCAGTTGGCTAGCCTCTACAGGGCAGAGTACCAGAGATGAAAGAGCTGCACAGAGAGAGAATTCTGGAGATTTTCAGAGGGTCTCTCTGAAGCGTTCAGCTGAGTCGTGATCAGCGCATACGCCCCGGAGCCCTTACTTGCCTCTTTTGAGAGCTCTTTTGAGCTCTCTTGGCTCTCTTGGCTCTTTTGAGCCCCTACGGCATACTCAACTCTTGAGTAGGGACGTGGAAAGCCTGAGCCAAGGCAGATCTTTTCCTGCCCTCGAGAGGCTCCTGGTCTGTGGGAGGAAAGCAAGGACATGCACCTGACCAGCACACACAGCCTGGAGAGTCTGAGCTGAGAGCCAGATGGATGTTCAGAGGCAGATGTGGAGAGAAAAGGGCACCTACTGCTCTAACCAGCCTCCCTCTTCCATGACCCCAGCACTAGGCAGATGCAGGAGCACTGGGATGTGGGAGAAACAAACCCGCTCACCAGGGCCGGGTCTGCAGAGGGGCAAGGCTGATGTGAGTTCTGAAGTTAGTGACTCAGGGAAGCAAAGACTGCCCTCCCTGGAAGAGGGGCAAGAACCTCTGGCCAGGGAATGGCAGCCGGTACTCAGCTCCGCTCTGCCTCTGTATTTTGTATGATCTTGGAGGTCCCTGTCCTTCTGAGGCTTGATTCCCTCATCTGACCCTGGGGATGCTCTATAAGCAATTTTTGCTCTGATGGAGGTTGCTGCCCGCTGAGCTTCTGGGCCTCAGTTTCCCTTGTCACTAAAGGGGACAGTAATTCCCACCCGTCTTTGGAAGAGTCTCCCAATTAAGAGGTTGTTCTTTTCCTTCAGCCACTGCCCAAAGGGGGTAAAGAAGCACCAGGACTTTGTGCAGATGTGAGAGGATGGGCAGTGGTGGACTTTCCAAGGCAACATGAGGCGAGACAAGTGCTTTCCTCCAACCCAGCTTCTCACTTTAATCTCTCCCCAACTCATCCAGAATTGTTAGTTCCCAGAATTCCACGTTCCTTGCCCAGTTCTGTGGTTTCTGCAGGGATGACTGAGGAATGGAGAATGGCTGCCATCTTGCCAGGAAAGGCAACACCTCCCATTTTCACACCTGACCCCCCAGTCTTCAAACGGCATGTGTGCTCTGCTTCCTGTACAGACCCAGGCTAGTTAGCTCTCAGAGAACAATGTGGCCATGGCGTCTGTGTGCAGACTGCATTCACACACAACTCCTTAGAAGTAGAGTGGCTTCCTTCCCAGCACACCCTCCTGTCTCCTGATGGCCTCCAGAGGGGCCTCATCATCCCAGTTTGTGGACAGGAAACTGAGACCCCAAGGAAGAATCCGAGGCTTTTCTCTCACCAGGAGAGAAAAGAAAGTCCTGTAGGGACTGGGTGTGTGGGGACAATTCTTGCTTTGTGTTTCAGGAGAGAGAACCCAGCAGTGCAAATTTCAGTCAGATAGAGGCCTCTCCTGACATTCTAAATCCTCCCCAAACAAGCCATGTGGCCTTCTCCTCCCCGCTCCTCTCACTCCCCTGTCAACCCACTTTCTCTTCTCTTCTCACACACCATCCAGAGTCTAGCTTGGACGCGTGGTTGCTCTGCAGCTGTGGAGCCCAGCTCCTGCTCAGAGCAGGCCTCTAACCCCTTCACCTCCCTGCTCGAGGCCCTTCCATGACACTACAGCTGAGGCTAAGAAAATAGCGTCTCCCTGCCATTCTCCTGCCCCTACCCTGTCCAGCCACCTCGTAGCATCTGTGGTTGGCTTGCACTCCCCACCTCCAGCCCCCCCGCCCTCATCTCAAGGAGGCAGCCCTTGGGGGCTGAGCAGTGAGAAAAGGCTGAGGCCCTGCGCACAGACCCTACACCTTCCCACCACCCAGCCTAATGTCCTGGTGTATCTGCAGTGCCCTCACCTCCTGTCCCAATCCTCCCACCCAGATATCAAGACCCCTGAGCCCAGCCTCCTCCCGAGGATCCTGCACGTTCCAGCTAGCTCCTGTCCTGACTCTCCAGCTTCATCAGCACAGGACCAGGCCCCACAGTGCTGTTTCCTAGTTATTTTATGCCCAGAGGAGGGGTTCCACCCATGCCGGATCTCAAGGCTGGTCCTGTCTCCCCAGGGATCCTTCCGTAGAAGTCCACTCAGCAGGCAGACATACCCCAGACACAGGGTCTCACTCGGGTAAGACGGCGGACCTCAGTCCTGTTCAAAGAGAAGCTTTGAACTTCAGGCCCTCAAGAAACATTTCCCATTTTCCCTATGGAGTCTGCACAGCGTACGCCGTGTAGACTGTAAAGTCAGCTCAAGAGTGTGCCAGTAGAATGAGCGTGTGAGTCTCTGTGTCTGTCTGCGTCAGAAAGAGACAGAGAGAGAACACGCATCTCTCTGTGAGTATGAAAGGAGAGTATGTGAGTGGATGGGAGTGAGGTTGGCCGCCCCACCCCCGCTCCGCCCCGCCCCGCCCCGCCCCCTGTCTTGGACCTGAGGAGGTGAGGCAAGGGTTGAGTGCCATCTAGTGGCCAGGAGCTGCACTACAGACCACCCACACCTTCACCTCTTCCCGGTCTCACCCCTCCAGCCTCTGCAACACAGAAGCAAAACTGATCCCAGATCCTTCTCTTGGGTTCCAACCCCACTTGCTCACCACCCCTACCTTCCACCACAGTCCTGCAGAGACAGTGACTCTGACCTACTGACTCTGACCTACTGAATCTCCTTTCCCTATCCCAGAGAAAGAGCCATTGGAGGGGAAGTCAGGCAGGCGAATCTCACATCTCAAGCTTGGCAGATTAGTTAACCTCCCTGAACCTCAAGCTGCTTGGCTGCAGAATGAGATAATGGTATCTACTCCCCAGAATCATAGTAAGGTTTTATGTAAAATGAAACCATTAAGTTGGGAGGGCTGAACAGCTACAAGAAGCCACGGGGCCCAGCCTAGCGTTCTCAGATCCGCCGAGAGCTGCCGGGTGAGAGCCTCTCAGAGACTCCTCCTCCCAGCCGGCTTCCGGTTTCTCCTGACGCCCCTCCCCCAGCCGCCCCAAACAGCTGCCCCGCCCATCTTCCCTCGAGCTCACTTCCTGCCGGGGGCGCCACACCCGGTGGTCGTTGCGGGTGAGAGAGGCCCCGAGCCGCACCCGGAGTGGTTCATGGGGCCGCGTGGACCCACCTTCCAGGCCACCTCCCAGGCTTCCCTTGGCCCTCACCTCCACCCAATTGGTCACCAGGTTCTGCCAATCCTACAGGTCTTAAACTCCTTCCTCCCTCCCACGGCCAGCCCAGGGCACCGAGAATCAGCTCTAGAGGGATCCCTGCCTCATCTCCTTTTTCTGCTTCCCAGCAGGATCTTCCTAAAATGCAGGTCCAGGGGCACCTGGGTGGCTCAGTGGGTTAAAGCCTCTGCCTTTGGCTCAGGTCATGATCCCGGGGTCCTGGGATCGAGCCCCACATTGGCTCTCTGCTTGACCTGGAGCCTGCTTCCCTTCCTCTCTCTCTGCCTGTCTCTCTGCCTACTTGTGATCTCTGTCAAATAAATAAATAAAATCTTTTAAAAAATAAAAAAATAAAATGCAGTTCCAAGTCACTCCTCTACTGCGAACTTTCCCTGGCTTCCCCACTGCCCCTGAGGTAAAACCAAACTTCCCAGGCTAGCATTCAAGGCCCTTCCTGATCTTCCCTTTGTCTCTTCATTCCTTGTGTGCCTTCATATGAGCAGTCCCTTCTACCAAAGCACCTGTCCCCTTGCGCCCACAGGAAAACAATACCTGCTCATCTTCCAGACCTCCCTGCCTTTCCTCCGGGTTGTGATCCTGCCCGGGGCCCCATGGTCAAGAGTCCCATAGGGCTGTCATGTCCTGTGACCATATCTCCCTGGGCAGGCTGTTAGACCTTCCAGAGTAGTGACAAGGACAGTTAGCTCTGGGCCTCAGCAAAGGCATGAAGAAATATTTGTGAGCTGTTCGCTCAACTGGGTGGCGAGGAAGGATCTGTCACAGCATGGGGTTCAAATGGGATTAGATGTCCTCAAGGGAGGGTTGAGCTGGGGACAGACAACAGATGCAGGGACGGGGAGCGAGATCCCTGCAGTGTGCATACAGGCTGTGCTTGGTAGAAGAGGGACACACATTCAGGGTTGGGGGGAGGGGAGGGGAATCACAGGCAGAGAAGCACCTGTGCCAACACACACTGATGCCGGGGTCAGCTGCACATTGTTAGAACAGCCAGCCCCTATCAGCAGGGGGCCTGCTGGGCACTGACCTGCCCCTCTACCTGGGGGTCCACTGGTCAGCCTGGGTCCTGTGCTGAGAGAAGACAGGGACAGACTGGGAGAGCTCAAAGTGGGGGCTGGGCAGGGAAGGGGACTGGACCCAAGCTCCTAAGGGAAAGCTAGGTGCCTGCAAACCATCCAGCCCAGAAGAGCAGGTACCAAACCATGAGAAATAGGCTCTGTGGTCCCAAAGGCTGAAACCCGGAGCACCGCCAGTGGTCACAGGATGGCCCTAACCATCTCCTCCCAGCCCTCCTTTCCTCCCTGTCCTAGGAAAGGAAATCCCAGTGTTGAGCACTGAACGTATCAAGCTTTACTGATCTGGACGAGATGAACAGGAGAGGAAATGGGGAGGAAAGGGGGTGTAGGCAAGAGAGGGCAGGGTGTAGACATTTTACCCATCTAAGCCTGCTGCTGTTCCAGTCTGGGCTCTGCCTCTCTCCCTGCAGACGGAAACATGCTCACAACCAGAAAAGCAGGGAAGCAAATTCACAGACACAACTCAGGCTGTATTGGTGTAGAGTCAGACTCAGGGGCACTTTCTCGGCAGGACTAATGGGGACACAGTTGGGGAAGGCCCAGAGGGGTTTCAGAGGTCTAGGCTCTGGCTGGGTGGGCACTCATGACCAGTAGGTCAGCAGACAGAGGGTTTAGGACAAGCTCTAGGCAGCCTGCTTCAGCCTAGTTCTTTTTTCCCAGGTGGCCAGCTTCAGCCCAATTCTTTCTTCCCAGCTCACAGTCTCTGCCAGCCAGCATGTCCCTCATTGCTCCATGCCCAGGCCTCCTCATCCACCGTCTGCCTCATACCGTAAGCCCCATGGTCCGGTAGAGAACTGGTCCAGGGTGTACCCAAACAGGTCTGTGACTCTCCTAGAAGAGGAGCTACGCACGAGCGGTGGGGGCTCTGGTAGCCGAGGAGTTCTAAAGAGCTTTAGTTGGCCCCAATTCTGTCTCCCCCATCCCCGTGCACAGTATCTGGAAATAGCCCCATGGGACAGGGTTGGTAGAAAGAAATAGATTTATTTTCATGTACAAAGCGGTCAGCCCACGGGACCATATACAACAGTTGCACAGAATCCTAGAAAAACGCATCTCTCTAAAGGCAACTCAGAATAGGTAAGGCAGGTGGCCCCCCTCCCCCCACCCCACAACACATACAGAACAACACAGAGAAGGGAGAAGCCAGCAGCCGGGCTGACCCAAGAGGCCCGGCCCTATGGGGTTCTCCCAAGCCCCAGGGCACGGGTATATATGGCCTTGAAGAAGATAGGAGCCCTGCTAGGGCTGAGGCAGCCCTCTCTGGCTGCAGGGAGGGGTAAGGGACTTAGGCTAAGAGGGGGGACACTCAGGGGCCCCCTGAGGGACTCAGGGTCGGCTCTCTGCCCTAGGGTTGCAGGGACATTCCACGGCTTCTCCTGGGACTCCACAGAGCCAAGGGGACTTTGATCTAAAAGGGGTCTTAGAAAATGGATTGTCTCACTCTCCTGTCTCACCCACACAAGGGAAGTCACTTGCCCAGGGTCACATAGTCAGGAGGAAGCATTATTGACTCAACTGGCACCTGTCTTCCAGCCCCAGGCACCTTCCTGCCCATCATTCCCATCCTGCTTTCTTCCTGAGCCGCCTCTGCCCAGAGCCCTGAGCTGGCCCTCTGGCAGCTTCTGTGTGGGGCCCGGGCAGCTCCCCAGTTCCCAATGCTCACCACAATTATAGTGGCGATCCTTAGAGTCACCTTCAGCCTCGTGGCTATTTCTAGCCATCCAGCAGAATTAATGACCGTTTCTAAGACCCACTCCCTGCTCACTGAGATGTCCCACTTCCTAGTTGCAGGAGAACCCTGAAAGAGGGAAGAGGGCCAGATCAGGTGATGCAGGAATGGGGCCCAGGAGAAACCATCCAGGCTGCCTCAGAAGGACTTGCCAAGATGTGGTCAGGGCCGCAGAGCGGGTCCCGCTGCTTCTCAGTACCCCCTGTGCTCTCAGAGGGCAAATGTAAAGTCTTGGTGAGGCTGGAAGTCTTGCTTCCATTATACAGACAAGAAAGCTGAGGCCCAGGAAGGTCGGTGCTTGCCCAGGGTCGCACGGTTAAGTCCTGGATTAGAACCTAGGACCTGTGGCTCTGGTCCCAGGACACGGGGGCCAAGCCAGTGCAGGGCTGTTAAGAGGAGGCCTGGGCAAGGAAGGGTCCCGGGGCAGGGCTCATTCAGCATCAAGGCTGCAGCAGCCGTTGACAGGGGCCCTGGTGCCATCCAGGTCAGGCACCTCATACTCCTCGTCCAGGAAGTCCAGCGAGTTGTTGCTCGGGAGGCCGCGGATGGTGAACTTGTGAGACACCTTGGTCCAGTGCTCACGGTTAGAGGCCACGCGCTCGTACAGCTCTGCTGCCTTGGGGAACAGGTCCTGCAGCAGCCTGGGGGTGCAAGGGCGCAGGGGCAGGGCAGAAGTCAGACTGTGAGTAGCAAGGGCAATGCGGGCTATCCCGCAGGTGGAACTTGCACCTGAGTGTGAGGCCTGGGACGGGACGCTCAAGGAGAGCATGAAGTGAAGGCCTCATGTAAGGCCCAGAAAAGGATGGCTGGGCCCAGAGGCCACCCGGTGCATCAGCTGGAGCTCAGAAGCCCAGTCCCTGGGTCTGCCGCAGCCAGCCCCATCCCCTAGGCAGCCGCCCCACCCCCCCTTCGCCCCCGAACTCTCTCACTTGTAGATGGGCATTGCGATGTGCTCCATGAAGCTGATCTGCAGCTCAGGGATATAGGCCTTCTCCCGGTCCATCATCTCCATCGGCCTGTTGCCCATGGCCTTCTCCTGTAGGCAGCAAGTTGTCAGGCCTGGCTCCTTCTCCCTCAGTCAGGCACCAGGAAGAAACTAACCCAGCCCTTCCCAGTCCCAGGCCTGGGACCCTCCCCGCAACATGGACACCCAGGGTTATGCCCCACATACCAAGTCTCCCTGGGAGAAGAACTCTTTGTAGATCAGCTCCTGAAAGGCCAGCACTCTCGTCACACTCTGTGCATGGGCTCTGTCTACGTGAGCTCCTCTATAGCTCATTCCCAAGATGGCAAACTGAGGCAGCCCTCAGCCCCACCTCAGGCCCAGTTTGGCAGGGGGACAGCCCCAGATGGGATCAAGTGGCTGCATTCTGGCCCCCCTTCCACCAGCCACTGACTTGCTGTGTGACACCCAGTGAGTCCATGCCCCTCTCTGAATCTCCCCATCTGTCGCCCTGAACGGATCTAGGTTTCTGTCTCCCCAAAACTGAGCCAGACTGAGCTTGGCCCAGAGAGGGTGTCTGGGCCACAGGAGCCACACAGAACTGGGCAGGCAGCTTCTCAGGGAGGGGCAGCACTTACAGCAATCTTCCTGGTCGTCTTCCAGCCCTTGGTCTGGTCAGAGAGGTCACAGGAGGTCATAAGGAGGCAGAGGAGGAGGCTGTGGTGCTGCTTGTTGGTCCGGTCATAACCTACTGTTGGGGAGAGGATGGGGTCAAGGACCCAGGCCCCTCTGTCTGAGGGCAAGACCCCAGGGCCCCACCCTCCATGCATGGCTCAGGAAATCCAGCACCCTGGATGGGAGCCAAAGGGCTGGGTGCTGGATCTGCCTGGGTCTGGTGCCTCGATGCTGGGCACGGGGGCAGGGGGTATCTAAACCCCTGGAGCTGCTCTGCAGGCACATCACCCTCTTGGTGGTCCTTCCCCAACCCCAAGGTCCGGGGTTAACAACAGGCACCTTCAGCCATCTTCTGGAGGTCTTTGAAGATGCGAAGGTGATGGGCCAGGTCGGTGGCCAAGATGATGTCCCGCATCAGGTCCAGCATACGCTGATAGTCCTGGGCCGGGGTGGGGGGAATGTCAAGGCCTCCTGCCAGACACCCCCACCCACTCCCTCGGCTCCTTCCCCTGACCCCATTACCTTCCGGGAGAAGTGGTCGAAGATGTTGCAACCATGGGTGTTGAGGATGGCGATGGCCTGAGCGAAGTGGTGTCTCTGGGGAGCAGGGAGAGGAAAGATGGGGCCCCAGTGGGGACTGGGGGCACTGTTTACCGCTGACCCCAAGAGAGGTAGCAGGCCCAGTACAGCTCCAGCCCCCCAAGGTGAGCACAGCAGGCAGACGCAGGGAGTCTGGGGACCTGGTTCCCATTTTGGGCTCTGTTGCAGGCCTCTGTGTGACCCTGGGCAAGTCCCTGCAGGCCCTGAGCCTCAGGTCCCTCAGCTGTCACATGGAGGGACACAACCAGGCAAACTCTGAGAGCCTCTCAAACTGGAGTGATTCTTAAATGATCCCTCAGAGTCCTAGACACTAATTCATGCAGCAAACATTTGTTTGCTGACAAAGAAAGGCAGTGATGAGGAGAGGGCAAGGCCCCTGTCTCTAGATGCTGATGGGCTGTCACTCGGAGGAGCAGCAGGCTTAGCCCAGGGCACAGCGGGCAAAAGCAGGGCTGCCAGGTGGCCTCCTGGGAGGGAGTGAGCCCCTTGTCTCCCAGGGGCATGCAAGCAGGGGCAGTCTCCAGAGGGGTGTTGTGGGTGGGGGGGCAGTGTGGGGCAAGGTGACCTTGAAAATTTGACTTCTACTGTGTGCCAAGCCCTGTGCCAAGGGCAGAGAATTCAGAGATGTCTCAGATTTTGTCCCTGCCCCGAGGAGCGTCCATCTGGGGGGTGGACAGACCCAATTCAAACAACTTAAAGCAAAACTGGGAGTGACGGGCGCAGAGCCATCCTAGGCCTGGTGGGGAGCGGGATGCACAGGGCATTCCCAGACACACAAAGAGAAACATGCTAAATACAAGTCCTCCCTGTGCAAACCTGGGCTCGGGCAGAATCCGAAGGCTGACTCACACCCCCATCCACACCGGCACCTCTCCACACCCATCCAGCCAAAGGAACCAGACATGCCCTGGGCGCGGGGGTGGTGACAGTCCACAGGGCCTGTCTGGAGAGCAGGACTTGGGAATAGGAGCAGCTGGGTCACAGTCTAACTACTTAAGTCACCAACCTTAAGAGGATCATGGGTACAGGGATATTAGGTAGAACGGTGGTACCTCCATGACAGAGCCCTCGGAGCTGTAGAGCGCAGCCAGCACAGATTTCTGGAAGAACCCCGGAAATCTCCATCACTCTTCACATCCAGATGTAAGTGCCTGCCACATTAGGCTAGGCATTGCCCTGTCCTCCCCGCCCCTTACAACTCTCCTATCTTAGAGCCCTTGCAAAGCCTCAAGGAGCCTCCTCCCAGCTCTAAACCAGCTCCTGGTCTCAGCAGCTCCCACCTCCCCTCAGGATGCAGGGCTGAGACTCCCAGACACCCCCAGGAGGGTACCCCCATGGGGAGGGCAGAGTCTCACCGAGGCCACCTGGAAGGAGTTGTTTGTGCCTCTGTGGTCCAGGTCATGACACATGCAGGAAATAAACAAGGCGAAGATCTCGATGTCCCTGGTTGGGAGGCAGCAGGGAGAGGGAGATCAGCCCCCTCCCACACAGCCAGAGGAAGAATGGCTGCATGAGTTGTCTGGGAGCCACCAGAGGAGCTCGGGACGCCTGGGTCCCCTTCCTGGAAAGCAGCCCTGATTTGGAGTTTCATAGGCTCATTGTTCCAGGTGTATGTGACTCTGAGCAAGTCCCACCTGGAAAACAGGACTATGCAACCTTCGTCACGACACCCTTAGGAGGATCCCAGGAGGTGGTGCATGTTGGGGGCCTGCTACAATGGGAAGGGGACTCCAGTGGCAGCCAGACATTGGTGCGGAGGAGAGGTTGGCGCAGCCACTCACTCGAGGTAGTTGGAGAGCTCCAGATTCTTGTAGAGCAGGTAGCAGAAGTGGGAGACAGAAAAGGCGTGCATCCAGTTGTGGTAGGGGGGATCCCGGTAGCCCTTCTTCACCATCAGACAGAACCTGGGGGGAGGAGAGAGAGCAGCAGAGGGGCCTCAGGCTCTCCTTCTCCAGGAAGCCCTTCAGGGTCTGCCTTGCCCCATTCCTTTCCTTTACTCATGGTCCCAGGGGCTAGGAATTGCCCCACTCCGACACACCGGGCCACTCCCAGTCATCCTCAGAGACCCCTTCCCAGAGTGCTGGGGCAATGGATATGAGAGTAGAGGACAGAGTGGGACAAAGCCCGGGGCTCCCCGCCCGTAGAGGGGAAAGCTGGGGTGCGCACCGGGCCAGAGTCGGGCAGTCGATTTTGTAGTTGTTGATGAAATTCATGTCCTGCAGCATGCTTAGAATGGCCTGGAGAGAGCAAAAGGGGGGGGACCAGAAGGACTGTGAGTTTTGAAATGACTCTCCTGCCTTGGGCCTTCTTGAAGCCTACAGAACTTTGGAATCTCAGAGCTTTAGATCTAAACCAGAGAACCATTAAAATAACAACAACAACAACAAAAACCCCCGAAAACCAAAAACCAAAAACCCAGAGAACCACGAAATGGTAGAGCCAAGCATTCTCAGAGCCATGAGCTTTCAGAAATGGGATCTAAGAATTCTTGTAACCAAGTTCACACAAAATCTTAGAAAACCAGGGAGGGCCTGCTAACCCTGAGACCACATGCCCTGGACATTGATGGTTCTGGAGCAGCCTTCGGTGGTCATCCAGTCCAGCCCCTGAGCCCTGGGAAGGCCCCGTGGTCCATGCTGGCAGACCACATGCCCACTCCATCTCCAAGGGAGGCTCTCTAGTCTTTGGTGATGACTGTCTTGCCAGGAAGCTCCTGTCCACGTCTAACTTAAATCTCTGGCTGACATCCTCCACCTCTTAACAGTCATATGGGGAAGGGCCAGCTCACCATGGAAGTGTCATCCTCGGGCAGAGAGCGAGGGGTGTAGGTGAAATTGGCAAAGTTGGAGTCAATGGCAGCCACAGGCTGGATTCCGTCATGGAGGAGTTTGGTGTATTCATCATCGGAGACCTAGAGGGGACCAACCAGAGTGTTAGAGGATGGCCTCCACCTCCACCCAGTGTCCTCATCCTCAAAATCCCATAGTGGGGGGGACCCCCCCACCCAAAATGCACCCTCACTAGGCAAGAGATCCCCGTTGTCCAGCCCACCCACTGTGCCTCCTTGCCCGTGAGAACCCCCATCTGTAACAGCCTATCCTCAGCAAAGACAGGGAACACCCCTTCACGATACCCCCCAAATAACGCCAGCCTTTCACAGACACTAACTTGAGGGTTCCTTCCTTCAGGGGGAATGTCCCAGAGTCTAACCTCAGTCCTTCCAACCACAGCTTTGACCCTACCCACAAAGTCTGGGACCCTTTGATTTGGACACAGGTGAGAGGAAAATGACCACCACACACTTTGAACTAAAGCCTGGGACCGTTTTTCTGAAACTGAGTCCGGGAATGAGATAGGCTATCAGCAGACTGTGGGGGACTGTAGGACCACAGTACCTAGGGGAGCTGGCGGAGGGCCCTGAGTGAGCTTCCTAGCCTTCAGTGATTTTTAAGGTGGGAGTTCTCCCCAGATGTGGGGAACATCAGGCTGAACCAAGTTGCTCCCTGGGCTGGGTCCTGCTGCCAGCCTTGGGGCTAAACCATAACCTGCTTGAAAGAAGATGCCGTGAAGGAAAGCAGGAGAACAGGAGGCTTGCCATTGCTCTGGGTCTATTCTTATCTTTAAGAGAGGGCAATCAGAAAACCCAGGCTGGTCCTGGGCCCCTGAGGAACTGGGAGGCAGGGAAGAAACAGGTGGGTTGCAGGAAACCCTGGGATCCTGAGAAGAAGGACAGACTCCGTGTAGGCCTCACCTTCATGTGGTACATCATCATCTCGTTGGCTAGGTGGCTGCGATACTGGGCCTCATTCACTTTCTTGTATAGGAGGGACTGGGGGAGAGAGGGAAAGATGGGGCTCAAGCAAAGGGGCTATGAAATCTTAGAATGCCCAGGACAGGGACAAAGGGATCAGACAGAACCCCCTTCCTGTCCCATGCTGACCCTAGTCCAAGCCTTCAAGCTCCAGCCCAGAGTAGGGAGCACCCTCCGACTCCCCCACCAAACCTCCCTCCCCTTGCTCCTCCTCCCCAGGTCTTCTTGGCATTTGATCTGGCACTTTGCACCCCCTCCTGAGCCTGTCCCAGTCTTCAGTCACGGAGTCTGAGTCCCAAAGCAGGGAAAGAGAAGCAAGGAAGTGGGAGAGCCTCAGGAACCTAGTGGTTGGCTTCTCTGAGCCAGAACTGCCAATTCTGGACAATGAGACCCAACGTTTCCCAAAAAGAAGCTAACCAGGGGCTTGGGTTGAGGTTGCTTTGGGAAGGGATGGGCAATAATGACAACTGGAGTCTTCCCTGATCCTAGAAGGCTAACAGGACAAGATAGTATATAGTAATAGTATACTGATTTTCAGATGGGAAACAGGCCAGAGGTGACCAGCGGGCACTGTAGGCTGTACAGTGACCCAGAGCAGAACTCCGAGTCACAGACCCGTGCTCTGGACAAAGTCAATGAGGAGAGGATAACAGAAGGTCCTCCACTGGCTCTAGGCCCTGTCCCCACTCACATGGGCTATGCTGATGCCACAGTAGATGGAGAAAGCAGTCGCCAAGTCCTCATCGAACTTGCTGAACCATGGTCCGTTAATCTTGTTCACCAGCTCGGCCACACCGATGACCTCTGAGGACCAGAGAGGGGCTAGCACCAGCCGGTGGGTGTGTCCGGTGGCGTCTGCCTTCCCAGGGTGTCCTCAAGGGACTTCCGGGCCTGGGTAACTGCAAGGCCTTTCTGCTGTAGGACTCTAGGAAGGTGGGGAAGGGTCGCCAACCCTCCGCTCGGCTCCGCCCCATCCTGCCCAGGCCCCGCCCCGCCCGGCTTCCCGGAGCCGCCCGGAGCTCGCACCCTGGTTCTCGTTCTTGATGGGGAAGCAGAGGATGTTGCGCGTGCGGAAGCCCGTGCTGTCGTCCACGCCGCGGTAGAAAAGCGGGTGCGCGTACGCGTCTGGGATGTTCAGGATCTGGCCGGTGGTTGCCACGTGGCCCGCAATGCCCTGGTCAGCCGGGATGCGGATCTCGTAGCTCTGCCGGGGGGCGGTAACCGAGTAGGGAGGAAGTCAGCGGCCCGCCAGGGAGCCGACCGTGGACTGTCCCTTCTGTTCCCTCGCCGCCCTGCGGACTCCTGGCTCCCAGAACTACGGCCACACCCGCCCTCCGCGCGGCCGCGCCTCACCTCGTCATCCACCACACCCCCGTCGAACACCTTGGCCACCAGCTCATTCTGGTCCAGCAGGAACACGGAGCAGCTGTGGGGAGATAGCCTCAGTCCACAGCGCCCTGACACCCCTCTCTGACCACCCACCCTCCACACACTTCTCACGACTTAGGGCAAAGCCCAGATTTCTGAAGCCTGGAAGGAGTGCTCCGTTACGAGACCCTCTGGAGAGTTGGCTGACTCCAGACATAAATGCATCCCAATGATTTTTTTTCCCTCCTTGTAGCGGCTACTGTGTGCCAGGCACTGTGTTAGGAGCTGGGGATCCGTGGGCAGCAAAGGGACCCCCCCCCTCCACTGTCATTGGACGTTACTAGTAAGGGACACAAGCATGAAATAAAGGATCATACAAAACATGGCAGGGTCCCACAAGGAGGCAGTTGGGGGGAGGGGAGAGGGAAAAGGAAAAAGGGGATGAGGCCTGAGGACTGGGGCCTCTGCTTCCCCACCCTGAGGTAGATTCGCTTACATCTCAGCATTGCTGAGGTTTCTGGCCTCTGTGATGATCTCCTGGAGCAGGACAGAGACATCATCTGTGGGTGGGAGAAGCGTGGACGGCAGTGATGAGACCAGGCTAGAGTGCCAAGAACAAGCCTTCTCACCTTTCCTCCCCAAAACGCCTACCCCCACTCCCACCCCACAGCTGGGCATGGAGGAGGACAGTTCACTCACCCAGGTGAGTGAATAGGTTCTTTGCTACTTGGAGAAGAGCCTGGAATAGAGAGAATGAAGATCGTAGGGGTTGGCGTTGCAGAGGGGTCCCCCTCTCCAGCCCCCTGCCTCCAATGTTTCCTGAGTCTTCTCATTCCTCCTCTCGGGCTCTCTGGTCATGCCGGGGACTGGCAGAGTCTAATTATATCATCTGGCTACCAACTGAAGGAGTGGGAAGTACAGCCCCAGTGAAGGAGCACAGTAATCTGGAGTCTCAGGCTCTCCCTCACATCGGGCTAACGCTGCCCAGATGTTGCTGTAGTACCCAAGTTGAACACTAGAGGACGATCGCACATAGAGCCTGCAGCCAGCAGCGGGCTGGCCTGAGGAGCCACTGACCCACCTCCCTCTTTAAGAAGCCTCCAGGGCACTAGGTAGCTAACCTTCCTGCCATCAGTCCAGAAAGACAGGGGCTTTTCCCTATGAGTGATGCTCTGGGGCTGAGAGCTGGGTGACTTCATCTCCACGAGAGGCTCATAGTAGGTGACTCACCTGGCACTCACACTTGAGCTTTTGCTCCTTCTGGAAGGCCAGGGTGCTGGTGAGCACAGTGCTCGTGTAGTGGAAGCAGTGCTGGATCACACGCTCATCCTGGTCTGTGAACCTGGGACAGGGGGGCAGGGGTCACCAGAAAGGCAGTGGACAGCGGTCTTCGGTCTTCCCTCCCTGTTTCTCCTTGCTTCCATTTCCCCAGGAAGTCCACTCAGAGATGCATGAGCTAAACATCACTCCCCTCTACCCGGGCTGCTCGCGGCATAGGCAGCTGAGGCCAGCTTCCCCCTCAGACTGGGGGCTTTCTGAGGGGAAGGCTCTAATCTCCCTCAGACCAAAATGTGTTTTCCTCCTCAAACTATTGTTTCTTGAAGCCAGAGCTATGTCCCCTTCCACTGACTTTGGATTTATCCAAACTGAAGTTGGGTTCCCCCCTCAGACTAGACACTTGCTTGGGCCAGAGCTGGGTATTCTCCTGCTCTTCCCCAGAGGCCACCAGCCTCAGGGAGGGGCAGTGGTCCCACCCTGTCTCGTCCAGCTTCTGTCACTGTCCTACTCTTCCAACTCTGCAGGCTGTGATTTGGTGCCACCATAAATTCTAACGTGGCTGTGAGGAGGAGCCCATCTCTCTCAGAGCTAGCTCCCATTTGGCAAGATGGCCCCTGGTCCTGCTGAGGTCATTCAATCTGGCCACCGAGTGACAGGGAGTTCTGTGGGGCTGGATGGACCAAGCTAGGGAGGATCTGCGCTGGAGACATGGGTTAGCCTCTCCAAGTGGGGGCCTTAGGAATGAGGGGGAGAAGCATGCCTCTAAGATCTTGACCTCTCAGCCCCCAGATTTCCCTGCCTAAGCTTCTCCCCATTTTATGGCCGGTCTCGGTGCTCCTTTGCCAGGGTATCCCCCACTCCTGCTGGCTGCCTCATGCTTTGGGTCTAGATCCCTGTCCCCACCATCCGGTATCCTCTCCCCACCTTCCCTAGTACAGCATGTGAGTTCCCTCAGTCTGGTCCCGCTCACCTCTGTCCCCATATCTATGGGTGTCTCTCATACTAAGCCTTACTGAGATCCTCATCATTCTGAGAAAACCTCAGGCTCTTTCACACCTTCACGCTTTTCCCCACACTGTTCGCTCTGCCTAGAATACCTTTCCCACCCTCCTCCCTCTCCGCCCTGAAAATAAACTTCAAATCTTGAAGGCAGGGACCATGACTGTGTCACCCAGTGCAGAACTGGTGCCAGAGAGATAAATGGGAGGTGTCTGCTAAGTGCTTTAACTGTATTCTATGTCTGCCCTGGCCACCAGCCCCCTCACACTCCCAGCTCAAGGGACTCTGGGGTCCCTGTTCTTTGGGCTCCAGGCAGCTTGTCTGCCATCCCTGCTCTGAGCGGAATCCCACCTTGTCTCATACACTCATTCAGCACTCACTCCCTGAAATGTGTGGGACCCAGAGATGCCTACAGAGCTGTCACCAAGCCCCATCTCATTTCCCTTCTGATGCCACCTCTCCTCCAGGTCTAAGGACGTCTCAGAGCCCAGTCCCCCAGCCAGCAGCCAGAGGTCACAGCCCCTGCTGAACCCCCTCTCTCTGTACTCCCCTCCCGAGGGACCTTTCTGAGGCCACCTGAGCAGTCCAGGGCTGGACACAGTAGATGCCCGATGTGTGCTTGCTAAACAATGTAAATGCTCCCACCAGTAGGACGCCAAGCACGGATGACACAGATCCCACATCCTTCCTGCCTCAGCGGGTTCCGCTTCAGCCCCATCTTCACTTCCCCAGGCCTAGCTCCCCTGCCTGCAGAGCTCTGCGCTGGCAGGTCCTGCTCCTCAGGCCTACAACTCCCAGATCTCTGCCTCACCCTTGCAGACACCATGCCCAGGCTTTCTGACATCTCAGTCATCCCAACATCCCCAGTGTCCACTCTCTGCAGGACCTACAGCCCAGACTGCTTGCTGGAGCCCCAGGGGCCAAGCATTTTGTCAGTATGTCCGTATCCTGGAATCAGGACTCACCCCCCACCCGCCTGCTCTTCCCTCCTTGTGCGACTCAGGCACAGTCTGAGAGAGCAGTGGACCACATGTGGCAGCACTCACATACGGAGCCTGTGCCCAGGACAGACACAGCTCCCTGGTCACGGCACCATTTCCCACTCAGTTAACCTCCATGCTCAGCCCACTCCTGCAGGCAGCTCTTACCAAGTAATGAGCTGGAGTAGGACATGAAATCTATTTACAATTCCACTTCTAGACCCCAAATCTGACCTCAGTTCTTGAGAATAGCTTCCTAAGCCTCTTTTCCTGACTCTGCCCTTCCCACCACTGTTTTTCTAGGATTCTTAGAGCTGCCCTGTCAGTGTCTCTACAGCTTATCCCAACCCCCCATCTCTTCCCTTTAGCCCCTGTCCACAGTGTCAGTGGTGCACTCTGGGTCCCAGAGAGTTCACCTATCCCAGAGCTCACCACCCTCCATCAGGGCAGTTTCCAGCAGAAGTGCCAAAAGAGGGTGAAGGCAAGTGGGGGAAAGGCCAGTTCTCTCTAAGAGTAGATAATCCAAACTAGAGGAAGTGGGCAAAAGAAGGGGAACTGACTTGGACCTCAACATGATTTTATTTTTATTTTTTTAAGGTTTTATTTATTTATTTGACAGAGAGAAAGACAGAGAGAGAGATAGAGCACAAACAAGCAGGGGGAGCACCAGGCAGAGGGAGAAGGAGAAATAGGTTCCCTACTGAACAGGGAGCCCAATGTGGGGCTCGATCCCAGGGTCCTGGGATCATGACCTGAGCTGAAGGCAGATGCTTAATGGACTGACCGACCCAGGTACCCCTCAACATGATTTTAAATAAGCCAAAATGGGTGATGGAGAGTCACCAATGACCTGTGTCTCAGCCAGAAGAAGCTGCAGCACCTTCAGAATCTCCTAGGCTCCTGCACCAACAAACCTTTTGGCCCACCACTGCTGGGACGGTGTCCCCTGCCTGGAGCCTTTCCCTCACTGTGGCCCTAGCAGAGCCCTGCCCAGCCTCTCAGCTCCACCTCCCGATCCATGTCACCCAACCAAGACTCACAGGTCTCCTCCAAGCTTGTTGAAGGCGCAGGCCAAGGCCACTACCTGGTCGGTGGCCCGGCTGATGACAGGGACGCAGAGCATGGCCTGCAGCTCACAGCCCAACATGCTCTGCAGCTGTTGCACATCCTCCTGCAAAGGGGAGGGGTGTCAGGGTGGGGATGGAGGGAGGGAATGTGCTTCTTCCCAATCCCACCACCACACTCTGCAACAGGCAATTCTAAGGGGCTCCTGAGGAATGGGAAGCACTAAACATGGGGGTGGCTTGGAAGAAAGTCCCTGGGGCTTGTCTCCCCCGTTCACAAGCTGCCTTCTCCCAGAGACCCTGTCCCTTTCCCTCCTCCCCCAGTCCGGCCAGTCCATGGCTTACAGAAGTGAGATCTTTCAGCTGGATAGACTTCTTATCTTCCACCACATGGCCCAGGCGCCCTGTCGTCAGCTGAGGAGTGAGAAGAGGCTGAGTCAGGGCTCGGCTCTCTCCAAGGTCAGGTGACCTCAGACTCAACACCCCTCCCAAATCTGTAAGTTCCAGCAACTTCTTCAGTAAATACAAACAGTGGATAGAGTCAATACTGGAGAGTTGGGGTGGAAGGTGGGGTGGAAATTCTGCTCTTGACCAGAATCCCCTTCGGAAGACATTAGGGTTTTCCCTAATTAGAAGAGAGAAAAGCAAACTCCACAGAGAGTGGAACTCAACAGATTCTAAGAGCCAAATCCAGAAATATTCCAACAGAAGTGAACTGGTCCCAAGTAAGCCTTTCTATAGATTGTAAGAGGTCTCTCCTAATGGATCCTGTTCATGACAGATTGTGATCTCTCATAACATTTCTAAATAGATCCTAAGATCCAGATAATTCCAGCAGATTCCAAGAGATTCTAGCAGAGATCCCCGTCTCTCTGGCCAGCTCCCTGGAGCCCCTCACTGGCCCTAACTCCTCCCACAGACTCCCAACACTGAGGATGGATGGGGGACTCACCGGAAAGCTGGTTTCCTCCTGTAGCACTTTATCTCCAATGACCTGAGGGGCAAAGTGGCGGCACCGGTTAAAGGGTGGGCAAGACTGTTCCCCTCGGAGACCCGGGTCCCCCGCCCCCTCTCCAATCCACAGTGGACCTGGGCCCTCACCTTACAGGAAAGCTGGAGATTGTCCTCGGACACCAGCAGGAGGCAGCAGCGAGATGCCTGGGTTTCCTGCTGCAGCTGAGAGGCAGGGACCAAGGGAGCCGCTGACCGCGGATCTGGGGCCACCCCCACTCCCCACCCTCTCGCCTCTCCGAGGCTCCTCAGGTAGGAGAAGGGGAGGGCGGGGCGCCGGAATCTGATTGAGAAGGGCCCTAGGTCCCTGGAGGACCACCGGGGACGGGGGAGAAGCACGTGCACTCACGTATTGGAGGACTTTGAGCTGCAGGGAAGAGGCGTCGAGGTCGTAGAGTTCCCCTGCAGTGGGGAAGCGCGGAGCAGAGGGAAGACTCATCGACTCCCCCAGGGGTGCTCCACCTGCCGGCCCGGCCCGTAGACCTCCCTTGCACTTGCCACTCGGGTCCCCCCATCCCGGGCGCACCACACTCCGTAGGCCCGTCCCTTCCAGGTTAGATCCCGTCGGGCCCCGGGGCCCCGCCCCCGCCAGGTCCTCACCGCACAGCTGTAGGATCTTCCGGTCCTGGTCTGTGTACGCGACGCCGCCCTTCTGGTCTGCCGCCGCCGCCGCCGCCGCCGCCGCCGCCGGGGGGTTCTGGACCGCTTCGGAGGCCGCGCTGAGCCCGCGCTGCTGCAAGGCCTGCACCCTTCGCAGGGCCACCAGGGTCTGGGACAAGCCGAGTGGTCAGCGAGTCACTCGCCCCACCTGTACGACGCTCGCCGCCGCCTGGAGACCTTCGCCTTTGCTCCGTCGTCCTGCGGTGCTTGTTGCTCCCAACCCCAGTCCCAAACAATTCAGCCCTTAGTGCTCTACCCACCCGTGGGCTCCCAGTGCCCCAGGAGCATCCTTCAGTCCTTGAACAGCTAGGGACAGGGTTTTTCCCCCTGGCTGGCCTCCAGGCTCTTACTAGACCGGGCGGGGTCAGATTTCTCCGTTTCTCTGGCACTCAGGGAGTTGGAAGGCCTTGTTAAAGTCACAAACTCCTGAAGTCTCAGGATCATTAAGTACATAGTCCTTCCTAAGTATTGACAAGGTATCTGACTTGCCTTATCTCATTGAACCATAAGCAAGTCCGTGCTATCTTTATCCTCATTTTCAGATGTGAAACTGAGGCCCAGAGAGGGTTAAGTGACTTGCTCAAGGTCACATGGCCCAAAGATGGTGGACAGGAACCCAGGTCTGTCCAGATCATCTTCCTACCAGTTGTGGTGAGGTCTTCAGCAGCCCCCATCTTACCCGGCCCTACCCCCACTCACATGCTTCTCCACCGCCTGCAGGCTCCACTCTTCACTGTCGCTCAGCTGGCCACAGTGCACCTGAAGGAATATGAGAGGGGGACCACCTGTGACCTCCCCTAGGCTCCTGTCCCATGCCCAGCACACACCTGTCACCACCAACACATCCACACCCCAGTCTGTGGGCCTCAATGATAAGCCTATCCTTCTGACCAAGCAGATGGCTCCAAGAAAATCCCCTCCTCCAGGAAGCCTTCTAGGGCTAATCCAAAGAAAGATCTCTGCCTTTTCAGACACTGTCCCATTAACAGCACAACCCAGGTGTCCAGTGAGGGAAAGAGGGGGTGACCTTGGACCCCTTTCCATCTCCCAGCCCATGGAGCCCCTTAGGCGCTGATTATGGAATCAGTGGTATTAGCCTCAGCCCCCAGCTCTATACTTTCCGAGTTGAGGCTTGAGCTGCCCTTGAGTCTGCAGTAAGGGAAGAGTTTCAACATTTATGATGCATTTGCCGAGCCTAAAGAACTTGGGAGGAAGGTTGGGAGAATGGATGATGGAGTGTAAGTGCTTGCCTTACACGTGTGGGATTCTCACCAGCCTGGAAGGCAAGCTTCCATCCTGCACATGAACCAAGGCCCAGAAAGGTTGTATTGCCTTGCCCATGGTCACACAGCAGAAAGTGGCAGAGTCTGGGAGAGCACCAATCACTCCCTCCCCTTGTCTGCCCATACCTTCCCCTCTCAGGATCCACCCTCAGCCCTTCCACCCCCCATCATCTATCATCCAACTTCCCCGTGTCAAATCATGAGGAATACCCTTAGCGCAGCTTCTATACTTTGTGAACACTCTTCCCTGACCCCTGCATGGGCTCTTGGTAAGAAAAATGGGGGGGGGGGTGGCAGTCTGGGAGCCCACAGCAGGTCCTGCCAGCTCCCCACCTGCGTCACCAGCTTCCTGTGCCTACTCAGAGCTGCTTGCCACCTGCAGGGCTCTCCACAGTCACTGCACTGGGGTCCCTCCTTAATCCTCCCTCCCCACGCAGCAGCCCCCATCCGCCTCTGCTCTAGGTCCCCTGCCTGGAGCAGATGGAGAGGAGGAGCCCAACAGGTTCTCAGAAAGCTCACAGTCTGGCTGGGGTGGGATGGAGTGGGGGATGCAATTGGTGGGGTGCAGAACCTCAGACCTGAAGAAGTAGGAGAGGGCAGATGGTATCAGTGGGAACCTCAGGGTTGTGGGGGCTCCGAGGGGAAGGGCATTAGGGAGGCTTCAAGAACTGGCACTGAAGTATGGGGAGGACAGGTGGAACCTGAAGAGAGGGGACACTGCAGCCAGGGGTGTCCTGGCAGGGCTGGCTAAGAGGTGGCATGGGGATGGGAGGACCAGGGCAGGGGTAGGATCCACGGTGCCACAGGGGGAAGAGCCTTGAGTGCAAGGCAAAGGAATTGGACTTTAGCTTCACTGTACTGGGGATCCATGGCAGACTCTAGCATCTGTGGACCAGAGATGGTTGTTGAAGGTTAAGTTCTGGACGAAGTGCCACCATCTAGGACTCCCGCAGGACAGGGAGTTGAAAGAGGCTGGGAGCATAGTTGATTTGTGTATGGCTTACATAAACATGTCAGTATTTTACTGTTAGTAGATGGGGGAGGCTATCCTTCTTATTCCTTCCACCTGGACCCGTCTCTCAGGAAAAGGGAAGATTGGGACCCCTCCAGGACTATGCGACAACCAGTTCCTGGGTTGACAACACAGCCTGGTGCCAACACAGAGCTGGGAGACCGAAGGAGAGCTTCAGAAGGCTGGAGACAGGGACGTTCTCCTGTACCCCTTGGACTCCTCCCACCCCCCAGCCCAGCGCAGCCTCCTGGGCTGCCTCAGCCCATCCCCACCCAGCCTATGCATGAGCCCACACACATTCTCCTGAAAAGCCTCAGCACCTGCCCCTACGCTCACTTTTCCATGGAGATGCTCAGGCATGTGGGCACACGTGGAGTGGAGTCCCAGACTCAAAGGCATCCAC
The DNA here is from genome assembly GCF_902655055.1 of Lutra lutra. Classification (NCBI taxonomy): domain Eukaryota; kingdom Metazoa; phylum Chordata; class Mammalia; order Carnivora; family Mustelidae; genus Lutra; species Lutra lutra. The sequence goes on along the minus strand of NC_062287.1, from coordinate 57,481,824 downwards.
ATATCCACACCCATAGCATACACACCATCCATATGGGCACATTCAGACCCGTACACAGGACACCTGGGTTCACATAGCCAAGAGCCATGCACACACTCCTGCTCCCCCATAGGCAAACATACAATCACCAGCACTCACGCATGCCTTTTTGCTCACCCACAGGAACACACAATTGCAGCCTACTCTTGCTAAAAAGGGAGTGTGTCTGGGGCACCGTGGGAACACTCAGTTGTGGGCACTGGGGCTGCAGAGAGGGTTGAGAGCCCAGCACAGCCCTCAAACCCCTCACCCTCACCAAGTTCAGTGTGGCTAGTCGCATGAACACGTCGTCCTCATGTAAGGAGCCGGTGTGGCTGCCAGAGCGGGAAGGAAGCCTGGGCACAAATCATGCATCCGATGCCAGAGACCAAGGGCCACCCTCTCCTGGGACTTCTCATCCCAGAACTAAAGAACAGAGCTAAGGACTCTTTGCACACGAAGAATCTGCCATTCAGGCACCTTGAGCTGCAGACGCCCAGCACTCAGCCACACAGCCCTGCACCTGGCCGGCACAGTCCTCAGACAGCCCTCCACCCACAGTATCTCCATCAGGCACCAATATTCCTTGCAGGGCTCCCTGTTTCCTTGCCAGCATTTGCCATCATTTGCAATTCTATCCCTGTTTGGCTCACTTGTTTGATGTCTGTCTCCCGATACCTCCAGGCTGTATGACCTGAGAAGCCAGGGGTCAGTCACTGCTCCGTTGGCAACACGAAGCACACCATCCCTGGCAATGCCCGAGAAATGGGTCTCCAACTGATAGATGGGCGGGAGGATGGATGGACAGATGGAAGGATGGATAAATGGACACCAAGAGCAGAGAGTCTGAGAAAGGAGTGGGGCTTGTTGAGGACAGAGCTGATGAATCAGCCCTCCCCAAATCTCTGCCCTGTGGCATCCCCTTTACCCTTCGGCCCTTTGCCGTCAGGATCTGGTTGTAGCTAGGAGGTCGGGGGCAGCCTGGGCCGCCTCTAGAAGCATGTGAGATCCAGGGGGACACAGGACCCAGCAGATGTGTATGCACTGGGGAGAGGGGTGTCCTGGGGAATTGCACTTCTACCTGAGGCACAGGCTTGGAGGAGAGGCAGACTGAATAATTTAAGTACTTTTCAAGAGCTCTTAAAGAAAAAAAAAAAAAAAAAGAGCTTCCCGGGGCCTTTGAGGAGGTGGGAAGCTAGTTGTCGGGAACCTCTCCTGGCAACCAGAGCCCCAGGTGACATCTTGCTCAGCACCGTGCACCCCAAGTCTCAGCCTCACCAGGATCACTCTTCTCCCAACCATCCTTCTCCCCACCCTGCCTTGGCTCATGCTGTTTACTCCTAGAATATCCTTTCCCCTCTTCTCTGCCTGTCAACCTCCTACCTAGGCCCCAAAGCCCCACTCAAATGCTGCCTCCACTATGAGGCACCCCTCGGTGCTCCAGCCTCTGCCACCAGAGCACCTGCCAGCAGCATTTATTTCATTTGGCCAGTGGTCACCTGAGGCTGTGCCTGCCTTCCCCCAGATGGAGCTTCTAGAAGGCGCAAATGGGTCTCACTCCGCTCTCTGCCCCAGCACGCAGCCTGGATGCCCAGAGCAGGGTTTTCTAGGGTGTACTGAATGTGAGTAAGGCTGGCCGCCTCCCCTTCCGCAGCCCACAACACACATATACACACAGGCCTTTCTTCCCGCAGGTGAAGGCAGAAACCTGGACTCCGGGTCCAACCTGAGCCAAGCTGAGCTGCGGTCATGGCAGCCATTCTCCTGCCAGCAAGATGAACAAACTCCGAACGTCCTCCTCTTGCTGGAATGGCTTCCCTTCTGACCCAGCCCTCACTAGACGGCCACAGGAAATCCTTCTCGGGAACCTGGCACCTCCAGACTCTTCTCCCTCAACAGAGGTGGGCCACTGAGTTACCCCCTCCCACCGCCCACCTCTGCACATTGCCCCCAGCCCTGGGCCTCTTCCAAGCCACCCGCTCTGGCACAGATTGGGACCAAAAGAGGGAGGGAAGCCGCGCTGAGAAAGAACTCTGTGCCAACAGCAGATCCGTCCCCTGCGGGAACAGAAGCTGGGGGTGGGGGAGCAGCTTGCGGGAGAAACCGAGGGGCCCACGGCTCCCTCAGGCAGATGGGGTGCCGAGGAGACCAAGCCAAGCACTCCTTCCTTCCTCTCCTCTTCCCCCTCTCCCCGCGGCCGGCCCCCACTCCCACTGCCCTCCCCCGCCAGCAGCTCCGGAAAGGTCAGGCGCCTCAGAAACCTTTAATTCCGTTTTAATGAGCTCGGGAGGAGTCCCACGGGCGCACGAGGACCCCCGCTTCATCTGTCCGCGCCCCCAGGTCTGAGCCTTATTGAGGTTGTGGCTGCCTCGGTGAAGCAGACCCCCCAATAATGGCCATTGGGGGGCGCCAACCCTCGGTTCCTAGGACAGGATGATTTGATTTAAGGGAGAAGAGCCTGAAAGAGTGGCTGAACCAGCCCCACTAGGCTCAGCCAAGCTCGGCTGGTGGAGCAGAAAGCTGGTGAGCTCCGCCAGGGGGCAGCAGAGCGCTGGGGGAGCCTGGGCCCGGGTTCCCTGCCTGACTGCCCACGATCCCACTACCCCCGGCTGCCCCCGCACACACCCCCGCCCCGCCAAGCAGCGCATACCCCCTTTGCCGTTGAAGCCCCTTCCCCTCCATCACCCCCTCTAGGAAGCCCACCCATCGTCGCCAGCATCAGCAGTGGGGCTGGATGCTTTCCCAGGCAGACCTTCCCAGTGGGACCCCCTCTGCTCCTGAGCTCCCGCCACGGGAATCTGGCCGGCCTTCCCAAACTGGCTCTTTTTGTCGGCAACATGTCCATCCCCCCTTCCTCAGTGTCTGTCAGGCCTTCTGTGGACAGAGCCCCCTGCCCCTAACCCAGCAGGGAGGATGCCAAAGGTCAGGGTTGCACAGATAGCTCCAATCAGGCTGAGAAGTACAAGAGAGGCTTGTACATATCTCTGAATGTTGCTGACAGGGCCGATGATTTCGTCCTGCCCATTCAAGGTAAGGTGAAGAGCTGGGGTGTGGGAAAAACCCAGACTCCTCCCAGATCCCCATTTCCCCCACTCCAGTCCAGCTTGCTGCTCTTCACACACACACACACACACACACACACACACACACACACACACCCAGAAAGGCTCCATCCCCTGTTTGTCCCTTGTTCCTCTCTCCCCCAATCCCACCCCACACTGTTCTTACCAAGATGACGGCTGCCACAGCCCCAGCCTCCTTGTCCACGAGCGGCATGACCAGCACTGAGGGGGAGAGGGCAATGAGGTGGTCCTGCGGGGCCAATGAGGCTCAGAGATACAGAGCCAAGCCCCAGGGAGGGAGACAAAGACACAGACAGAGAGGCTGGCACAGAGACACAGAGACACCCAGAGAGACAGGGGGTCCTGAGGCGGCAACAGAACAACCACAGCAATGTCCCCTGCATGGAAGGAAGCCCCCTCACTTCAAAACTCTTCTGTGAGCCCCACCCCCCAGCAACCCTGAGAGGGCAGGAAGCAGGTAAGGCTGAGCACCCCTATTTTACAGATTGGGAAACTGAGGTCCAGAAAGGGGAAGTGACTTGCCCAAGATCACACAGCAAGTCAGGTCTCCTGACTCCCAGTCTTGTGCACTTTCCACATCGAGACAGAGGACAGAGACCTAGAGAGACTGAGACACGAGGCAGAGAGACATGGCGGACAGGGGGCGTGGAGAGGAAGAGAAAGAGAAACAGAGATAGTGACAGAGAGAGCATGACAACAATGCAGCCCATCTAGCAATAGACACAAGCACAAGATCACTGCGGCCACTGGCCACTGAGCCCTAGTATGTGGCAGGCCCTTAACATGCGTTATCTCATTTGCTCCTCCTCAAAACACCCCCTCAAGGCAGGTTCTCTCATCCCCATTTTACATATCAGGAAATTGAGGCTCAGAGAGGTTAGTAGCACAACAGAGAGAGAATTAGATGGAGGAACTGCTAGGAGACACAGAGCAAGAGAAAGGAGACAGAGATGAAGACAGGGCTAGAAGACAGACGTGATCTGGGGAGCAGGGCCACAGTCCCTCCCTGCCCCTGCCCAGGTCCCAGCCCTTACCCTGGGTGTCAGGAGCCAGTGGAGCCATCAGCCTGGCCAACGGCTTCCCGGGCAGGTCTGTGGGGCCCAGTCCGCTGCAGCCCAGCCGCTTCCGGGAGACCACAGCCTCTCTGAAAAGGATACCCTCCCAGCTCTCAGTCCCCGGATCAAAAAGGAGCAGATCCCGACCTGAGGGCACACAGTCGGCTCGACCCTGCACATCTGCAAGGATCTAGACAATCTGACCTGCTGTAGGGTGGATGCAAGGAAGACACAAATAAAAGAGATGGAACACTGACCTGCCATGTAGAGGGGCAGGCAGCCACAGTCTGGCCTCTGGTGCCCCTTGCTGGAACCCTGGGGCCCAGCGCAGGTCCCCCAGAGCAAGTCAAGCAAGGGCTCAGAAATCCTGCTGTGGCTACTACTTGACCTTGGGCAAGTGATCTACCTCTCTGAGCCTTCCAGGGAGAAAGAGTATGGAGGAAAGTAGAATCCTAACCATCTCTACCCTCAGAAAGCCCTTCTATACACCTGAAACTAGTGTAACACTGTGTGTCAATGATACTGCAATTAAAAGAAAAAAGAAAAAGAAAACATTCTAGAGCAACTTGTGGTGCTAAGCCCAGGAGGACTCCAGGGACAGCTGTCATGACTAAATTTTATCCTACATTCCCCATGTGCCATGCACAGTCCAGGCAACGCGTCTGGTTTAACTTGGAATTCCCAGAAATCCCATGAATTCAATATTATCATCATTTCCATTTTCAGGTGGAGGTTGAGAACATATCCAAGGTCCCGGGGCTAATAAGTGGTAGAGTCGGGATATGAACCCAGGCACTTGGCACCAGAGCCCATACTCCTAACTAATGTGCTCGAACCTTCCTAAAGACCTGAGGTGGGTGAGCTTCCAACGGGATTGGCATGAATGGGCGTAGCTGTGATGGAGGGGTGGGGAGGGGAGGTCGTTTAGGAAGAATGAGCTTCTATCTGCCCTCGCCACACATACTACCCTTCCCCTGGCCTCTAGCTCTTCCTGCTTAATTAAGTGCCTGATTTTTTACCAACTGTCCCTCCACGATGATTAAATGTCCTGGGTTCCTCATCCCTCATGCTGCCTCCACTTAATTGTGTTTGTAGGAACTGCCTGACCTGAAGAGAAGAGAAGCCTGGGGGGCTGGGACACCAGTGTGGGCATCCAGGGTCACTAAGGGGAGCCAAGCAAAGGCCAGATGAGGATAAGAGAGGCGGGGTGGCCTCCAAGTCTCCCCATCAGGTCGAGGCCTCTAGAGAAATCAAAGGCAAAGAGGTTGCACCTCTTGGTAAAGGTCATGCAGCATTCTGAGCTGGATCCATTCACTCCTGGCCTCTTGATTCAGGATCTACAAGAACCAGTGGTGTCTCCTACCTACTAGCCCTCATACCCTGGAAAATGAGGCTCCTGGAGAGCTAGTCTCCGGCTCTGCTCTGTCCAGCTGGGAATAGGGAATGGGAATCTAGGGCGGCAGGAGGGCAATGTAGCCACGTTTCCTGATGACTCAATTGCTGAAGACTGGGGCTTCCTGGAGGCAGGGGCTTGCCTCCATGACCCTCAGCCAAACCCCCTCTTACTGAGCTCACCCAGCCACTTGGCCTCCTGCAGTCTGGTTATTGGGCAACCACAAGATGGCGCTGGTCCTTATGTTGCTGGTCTGTAAACCAAGGGGCTACATCCCCCTGACCCCTCACTCCCCCTTTCCCAACCTCCCAACCCCCTGCCCAGACAGACCAGAAGCTGCCTTTGCCTGGTGCCCCACTCCCCCACCCCGGGAGCCTGACAAAAGAGTCTATCCTCCGCCTTTCTTCTGCACAAAACTCCCTCTTCTGTGCTCATGGCCTCCTGACTCCAGGTCCCACTCTCATGAGCTCCAGACCCCTGATACCCAACAGCCTCCTGGAAGCCTGTCCTGGATGTCCCTGATGTCATCAAAGGCACCCAGTCCCAATCTGAACTTGTTCTCTCCACCACATAAAGAGGCACAACCACCCACCGGGTCCCTTGTAAGCTTGTCCACAAACTGTCCCAGCTACCTCCCTCTTCCTCACCTCCCCCATCCAGTGAGTGAATCACCTTCCATGCATCTCACAACTGTCCTACATGGCGTTAGTGTCAGAGAAGGCTTCCTGGAGGAGGCGATGCTGGGTTGGGTCCTAAAGAACATGCAGAGGTTTTCAAGGCAGACAGGAAGGGAGGTGCCAGCAGAGGGACCCGCATGTGTCGAGGCTCAGAGGAGGGAAATAACGTTTGTCTGCTCGATGGCCCAACTGCAAGGAGTTTAGTGTGGCTGGACAGCAGGGAGCAAGGCTGGACAGGGTCCCGAGGAGCTGGGCATGATCCTGAGGGCAGTGGGAGCCCCAGGATGGACTTGAGTAGGGGAAGGTGAAGGTCATGTTTGCTTTCAGCCTGATCAGTTTAACTATTGGGTAAAACTCTCACTGGACAGGGAGAATCTGAGAGACTGGAAATGTCCTGGCAGTGAGGGCATCTAGTCTCAGTGGTCCAGAGGAGGACCAGTGAAAGAGGACAGCAGAAGAGAGGCGGGGCTGGGGCAGATCAACCTTGACTGAGCCCAGATCTCTCACGGAGCACTGGGGCCTCTGAGGAGCCTAAACCCAGAGGAGTCCCCTCACCTTGGCACATTGCTCTGCAATCTGTCCTCCCCAGCCTGGCCACATCCCACAGTACCAGGCAGGTCTATGCTGGGCCATGCTCACCCCAGCCCACACCCATGCAAACCCTTCCTGGAACTGCTGTCCCCCTAGAGGTTTTAAAGATACCCATGGACTAGAAGGCAAAGGGAAATGCCCAGGCTGAGTCTCCTCAAACCAGATGGGGGGTGAGGGCTTTGTCTATATTCACACCCCAGTGGTTCCTCCCTCACCTTAGGGCCCCCTCCCCCACCCTGCCTCCTCTCCCCTGCTGACTCCTCTGTCCTCCTACCCAGCTGCCAGGCTGATGGTGAGGGGTGAGGGGACTCCACGCCCGGGGGCCAGCTGTCCAGGTTGAAGGCTAATGACTCAGGTCTGGTGCCTGGGTGGTCATGGCTGCCCCAGTTACGATAAAGACAGATGGGCACAGAGTGGGGAGAGGAACGGGCGTGGACTTTATGACAGTTCCATCCCTTTAACAATTATTTGTTTAGTGGCAAGAGTAGAGAAAAAAGCTCTCTGTTGGGAGGGTCAATGGCCTGGAAAGAGCTGAGTGCCCAGGCCCCCTCCCACTCCTCTGAGCCCCGTCTTTGGTGAGGCCCCATCCCCTTTACTGAGCACCCCACCCCACCTCCCACCTCCCAGGGCCTCAACCTCACTCTGAATTTTCATCTCTCTTGGAGATAAATTATGATTCAATCCAGGACTTGGATCCTCTCTTCTCCCTCTCCCAGAATGTGAGACTCCAGAGACAGGGACAGACTATTCCATGTGTCCCTTGACACAAATCAGAGGAACACAGATTCTGCAGTGAAAGAGGACCAGGTCAGCTCTGAGGAAGAAATTTCTCAAGACTGGGCCCTGGGACCCCCAAATGGTAGCAGAGGGAGACAAGCAGCTGGGCTCTTGTGGGCGGGGGTGTCCCCGAGGCAGCTGAAAAGCCCCAGACTTTGCTGCAACCAGCAGCGGGTAATGAGAGGCTTGAAGATGGCAGGAGACACAATAAGAGGAGGAAGGCGGCAGGGCTGGGGACTGAAATAGGCTGGGAGATTGAAGGGGCACCAACATGAAGGCAACGAAGAGTTCCCGGAAGGCCCTTCTGCAGGCATTCTTCCAGGAGGCCCTCCCTTACAGCCCCTAGAATTCAGAGCTGGACCAGCCCTCGAACACTGCAGTCTTCCATCTTGCTGTCCCCCAGGAGCCGCCAGAGGCCCAGAGCAATTACTGGCCTAGGGTGGTGGTGGTGGGGTCTCAGCCACACCCTCCGGGATCCCAGGTCTCCTGGATGCACAGCCCACGGTTCTTCTTGTGGAAAGACCTATCCCTGAGGGAGGCCACCACGGCCGGAACACCTTTTTTGGAAACTGGAGCTTCCTCAGGGATGGGGGCAATATGGAGCAGGCCTCCTAGAGCGCCTCCTGCTGGCCAGGAGAAATCAGGGAAGTGTGGCTGGTTGAGATGGAGCCGCCCCGGGAAGGACTTCGCTCAGGAGAGGAGGGACTGAGGCAGCATGAGGGGGTAGGGAACCCAAACCACATTGTGGGGATGAAACTGGGGACCTGTGAGCCCACGGTGGAGGACAGTGGCATAAGGAGTCTCCCCATTCCCCCTGGACTATCTCCCCTGTTGTCCTCACACCACACTGAGCCTGTCCTCTTTCTCCCCGGGACTTATCTGTCTTTTTTTTTTTTAAAGATTTTATTTATTCATTTGACAGAGAGAGATCACAAGTAGGCAGAGAGGCAGGCAGAGAGAGAGGAAGAAGCAGGCTTCTGAGCAGAGAGCCCGATGCGGGGCTCGATCCCAGGACCCTGAGATCATGACCTGAGCCCAAGGCAGCGGCTTAACCCGCTGAGCCACCCAGGTGCCCCCTTATCTGTCTTTATGACCCACCTCTATTCACATCTGCTGCTGTTTCCCAGCCCTGCCAGCCCTCCAGGGTTTCCTGGAGTGGTGCCCCCTCCACTGGGCACAGCCAGAGCCTCGGGCCCCACCTTTGGATGAAGCAGCTGTCCAGTCTCCCACTGGGGCCAGAATCACAGGGGTCACCACTGGAAGGACCCTGTACCCAGCCTCACCCATTTTATAGAAAAAAAGACTGAAGTTGGAAGGGAAGTAAACATTTTCTCAAGGTCACCCTGATGAGTAAATTGGGGCTCGGGGTGGAGGGCAATCAGCAACCACTGAGCTCAGACTTGTGCCAGGCACTGGGAGGAGCACTGGGCATCCAGGATCTCGTCTCTTCAAAAGACAGCTGCTACTGTTATCTCTTCTAGGGAGAAGAAAACAGGCTTGGAAGTGGGCACAGGGAGTTAGGGAGGGGGCCGGGCTAGACTCCAGGCCCATCTGACTCCCATTTCGGTGCTCTTCCCTCTTCCACATACCTAGCTAGGTCTTAGCCCTGGCCTTGGAGGTGGACTCAGTGCCAGATGTGGGGTTGGGGGTGTGACAAAGCACAGATTTCAGGAGAGAAGACTGATGTAAACCTTCACCCCTAATCCTTGCTGACCTGAATGAGTTTTGAACTCTGTGTCCCCTGGGATGTGGGCTGCCTCACTCCCCTGGCCCCTTGCTAGCTTCTTCCTGGGATTTCTGAGCCCAGTCTCACAGCAGGCACTCACCTCCCCATCTCCACTGAACTCTGGGCTAATTGCATTGTAATACTCACTTTTAATTGCCTTCCACTACCACTCTCCCCTCTCCACCGTGGCCCCCTTATCTTTTCCAAAAGCTTTACTGAATCTGAAGGTAGTGGGTGGTGGTTGGGGGATCCGGAGAGGTGCAGAAGATCTGAGAGCTCTCCAAGATGCCTGGACCGCAGACCCCCACCCCACCCCTCCTCATAGCAGAAAGCCTCTGGGGAGCATTCTTGGGCTCAGAAGGGAGGGCAGACCCAGCAGGATGCTCCCTTCCTGCCTTCTGGGCCCTTGGTCCTGCATCCCTCTCCCAGGAAGGCCTTCCCTGGCCACTAGAAGGAACCCTGCTGGGTGAAGCAAGATCATATATAAAGCAGAGTTCTTAGTAGTAGGGCTGCTGGCTCCGAGAAGGAAAGGGGATATTATAAGCATTCTTCTTCCATAAGATTCCGAAGACCTGCCAGTCCTCTCCTGCCATCTTACAGATGGGACAGTAGAAATCAGAGAGTGGCCTGGCATAGTCATTGAGGGAAGAAGCTGTCAGGAGATGGTGAAGAGGAGAGGGTCACCTGCCACCCATCCCCTAGAGGAACAAAATGAGAGAACAGGATGTGAGAAGGCTCTGGCTTGTTGGAGAGGCCCCAGCCTCTCCAAGGGGGAAGGGCTGGAGAGAGAGGCCAGCGTCCTGGAATCCAGGGTCCCAGGTGTCAGGAGGGGCCTCAAGACCACCAGCATCCCCAGGACCAGGATCTCCAGCAGCCCCAAACGGCAATTCTTTCCATGACCTCCGTGAAATGACGTCTTGCCATGTGTCTTGCTGGCTTCGGCTACCACTTGAAAAAGCCATATTCCTGGAGGCCTTGGCCTGTTGGAAAAGCCCTCCCCCCCAGGGAGTAGAGTGCTGCCTTCTAGTAACACCCCACTGGTGCCCACTCAGCCCTCAGCTTACGACCTCGTGCCCCCTGGGCCCACAATGGCCTTGCGGTACTGAGAAGGCAGTGACCATGTCCTCTGTGGCCTGACCTCCTCTGGACCAGCACTCCTGCCTGTCAACACTGTCTCATCTGACGAGCTCCACTTCCCCTGACTGTCCCCTGAATGGCCAGGAGCCAGGAGACTGTGTCCCAGTCCTGGCTCTATCACACACCAGGTACGTGGCCTGGGACACATCTCGTGGTGGAAGATAAGGAGGCTGAATTCAATTTAGGCTCAGGAGTATCAGGGGACCAGAGCACACCAGGCGTCCCACCCGTGTGCCTAAGGTCAGGGATTCCAACATTCCATCCTGACAAAAACAAAACCAGATGCTTAGCATTTCTAATAGAAGCCTTTTAAGGGCTTCACTTGTGTTAAACTTATTTGATCCTTGCAACAACCCTAGGAGATAAGTAACTATCATTATTGGCAGTTACAAACAAGAACCCTGAGGCCCAGAGAGGTTGAGTACCTTGCCCTAGGTTATACAGCTAGTAAAAGGGAAGTGGGATTTGAACCCAGGCACTGGGGTTCAGCGGGACACCTGTCTCTGATCTCCCTGCTTGTGGACACCTGGTTGATACCATGTGCTCCCACAGGTCCCAGCATTCTGGGATTTGGTGAGAACCTCCCAGGCAGTTCTCAGAGCCTGCTGGGGGTCTTCTAATGATAAACTCTAGCCCCGACCTTCTGAGAAGCTGTAGCAATTCCAAGGAGCTCTCTAGGTTTCTAGAAGAAAAACTACCACTGGGTACTTTCCTGTGCTGTCCACTACCGCGACACAACAGAGAAAAGACATTGCTTCTCTCCTCTATGGGGAGTCAGTGACCCAGCCAAGGAACCCCAGCTGGCAGGGAAGCTGAGGTCAAGAGCAGATGGGGAAAGTCAAACCAGACGACTTTGGCAGGTGCCCCAGGCCTGAGATCCTTGACTGTAGGAGAGTCAGCAGGGTACAGAATGGCTCACCGGACTTTCCCCTCCTGGGGCAGCTCATGACGAGGGTCTTCACACACCAGCCGGGACTCCCCATCCAGCAGGTAGGTGTAGACAGTCTCCTAGGACAGAAGGCACTCATGAGATCCTACAGACAGCCCTCCCAGCTGCCCTGTCCCAGGGCTGATGCAGATCTGGGTGACAAGGTCACCGATCCTCTGGCAGTGGGCTCAAGCATCTGTTTGGTTTCACTCCCCAGGTGAGGTCTAACTTGAAGCCAGGGTGGAAGAGCTCCTGTAAGCACCCTTTCCTCCTGGAGGGGTTCTGGGCAGGCAGTGGCCCATGACCCTGCTGGCCTTCCTTGTCTATCACCCCAAATCCAAAGTGCTGGGGAGAGAATCTAAAGGGCCAAAGGTGCAGACAAATCCCACCCACCCCCCACCCCGAGAGATTTCCCTGCTGTGACTCCAGTCTCAGCGAACCATAACAGAGTGGTCAACAGAGTGGTCCATCCAGGGCTGTATGGCAGGAGGGGCTCAGAATGCCCTGGAAGCTTCCCCCTCGACCTCAGACCTCAGAGACACAAACAATTCTACGAGAAACCACACACTGTGACTCAAGCCAGAAGGACTTCCTAGAAGAGGTGACCTTAAACTGTAACTGCTGGGAAAATTAGACGCATTTGGGGAATGGGTGAGGCATAGAAGAATGGCTTCTGGGCCTGGGCCGAGTCGTAGATACGTGGTGTAAAGAGCACAGAGTATTTATAGAACTGGCACTGGAGGTAGGGGGCACAGGAGGTGGCCTTGGGGTCAGCAGGGCCTAGAAACAGAGCTGGGGGGAGGCTGCTGTGAGCCCTGAGAGATAGGAGCAGGTGCGTCTTTTGGAATGATGGTTCCCTAGAGTGAGATCAAAGCTCTATTCGAAGCTTGTCAAGTCTTCAGCTTGTCAATGTGCCTTCCCCAAGGGCCCAGAGCCGTCTTGGCCTCAGTTCCACGCCATGTCTTGGCAGAAGCTGTTGCCCTCAGTGACCCATGGGTGAAAAGCCACATCCCCTCCAAGCAGGACTGGCTACCCGAGGGTTCCACACCCAACTCAGCACAGCCTCAGCGAGCGTCCCAAGGCCCTGCACTCTGGGTGCAGAGGGAGACACAGAGGCCAGGGCTGCCCAGCGGATGCCCTGGCCCAGCTTGGGGCCCCTGCATGCCGAGCTAAGTGTCTTGAAGGACACTGTTTTCTTGGGAGGGGAAGGTAGTGCTCTCCTCTCTGCCGATGCTATCAGAGAGGGCTTCTGGAGGAGGTGACACTGGCGCTGGGTGTTGAAGGCCACCGGCAGTAAGTGTGGCAGTAAGTGTGAAATCCAGTCGAAGCCATTGCCCTTCCGCCACTGTGAGAGTCCACAGTCTTGCCAGCCACTCTGGTTTTGGCTGCCCTCACCCTCCAAGCCCTAGGAGTTGTTCCAGTCCTACTTCCAGAGAACCTGAGCCAGTTCATCGGTGGTGTGGGCTGGGGATGATAGGGCCCGGATGAGTGTGAGGGGCAGGCACTGGCCAGGCCTGGAGGCCCCCTGTCCTCCAGGGGAAGGGTCCGGGCAGGGAGCTCAGGGATGGAGAAACCAGTGCGAGGGAGGCCTCTTCTCATCTGTATCCTGCCTCTGTCTGCTCCTCTAGTCGTTGCAGCAGCCTGGGAGGGGCCTGAGGGATCGGGCCCAAAGAGGTTAGGAGACACCCCAGCCCCAGCACCCAGGGTCACATGGAGAGCCTGGCCCTGACAGAGAGAGAGAGGTGGCTACCCTGGGGGTGGGGAGGCAGGGAGGACAGATCTTCCTTGCTTCCGGATGTCCCTCTGCCTCCCACCCCCTCACTCCCAGCCCTCTGGGTTAAAATTAGCTGAGTTTATTGGAGAGAAGGAGGGAACCATCGCAGACACATCAGCACCATCTGCATTCGGGGCTGCCTGCCACAATGGGTGCTGATGAGAGGGCCAGGTGCAGTGGCTCTCCTCCGAGGGGGAGTATGGAAACCCCTCCCCCAGTGCCCCCCTCCCCACCACTCCGTGGGGAGCAGAGACGCCTTCACGTCCCTCCCTTCTCTGGGAGCAGAGCAGGATTCCCAACTCCCCCGACTCCCTGGGGGCCCAGTCAGACCCTTTCCATCTCCCCACCCCCTCCATTCCCTGGGAGCAGAGCAGATGCTCTCCTCTCCCCTCCCTTCTTAGGGGGCAGACACTCTCATCTCCTCACCCTTCCCTAAGGGCAGAGTGGACCCTTCCCATCAACCCTCCCCCGACTCCCTGGGGGCAAACCAGACCCTCTAATTCTCTGGGGGCAGAGAAGACCTCCCATCTCCCCCCATTCCCTGTGGGTAGACCTCTCATCTACCTCTCATCTACCCCTCCCCGGGGGCAGATCACACTTCCCATGTCCCCACCCCTCTAGCGGGGGTGGGGGGGGTGGGTGGCGGGGAGAAGGGATGCCTCCAGGAGAGGGGGTGTGCTGAGACCCTTCCTGCAGTTAAACCACAGCTCCCCAAAGTCGGGGTCCCTTAGCTCATACAGGTCTCTTGGACGAGCTAAGGTAGACATGTCCCACTGTCCCAGGAACCTAATGGCCTGGACCACAGCTGACTTCTAAGCTCCCAGATCTGGGGATACAATTAATCCAGTGCGAGCATCTGTGCTGGCACAACACCAAGCACCCTGCCTGTGGAGACCTAACCAGTCACCTTCTCCTTACCCCTCCCAGGGCAGCCTCCATGGCCACAGAGGGGCCCAGGATAGCCTTGCAGATGCTGACCTGCTAGCCTCCCCACCCCTCCTTTCCACATGTTTCTCCATCCCAGGCCAGATGTTGCCTCAGTCCTATCCTTCTCTGGGAGGATTTATTTGGGGCGCCAACACACCACCCACTTCCTACCAATTTCACGCTCAATAAAACTCACTCATCAGCCCTCCTCCTGGGCTCTGAACTTCTAGAAGGTTTGAGAAGCCAGAGCTGAGGAGAGAGAATGAGGATGCTTAGGAGCCAAGCCCCATTTGTCCCTGTCATGCTGTGTGACCTTGGGTGAGTCACCCCCCGTCCCTGGGCCTCAGGAGGTTCATTAATCAAGCAGATTCAGATATGGTGGACTTGCAAGGGTGGGGGTGGAGAGTGTGGCGGGGTGAGGGGTGTCACATTTTGGTAGAGGCTGCCCTTGGCTGGGTCTAAAGTAGGGAAGAGGAGATTCCAGGCTCTGGGGACCCAGTTGAGGTGTCTCCTCCTCCAGGAAGACTTCCATGCTCCTTCGGCAGTTTCAGACCGTGCCCCCTCATGAGGAACACAGTCCCCTCGGCAAGGCACTCTGGGCCCAGACAACCAAGTGGGCCGGGTGAGCATGGGCCTAAGCAGCTGCTCTCCATCTACCCTCAGTCTACAACCATCTGTGGTGTTGGGATAGGTCAGAGAGAAGTCTAAAGGTTTCTAGAGGTCATCTTGTCTAGCCTCCTATCTCTGGGCAGGACACTTCACCTCACACAGACTCATTCAACAAAGCTGTGCCTCTCACTCTAGAAACTCCTGGACTTGGCATCAAGGAAGTTCTCCTGCACGTCTACCCCCAACTTCTTCTGCTACATATTCCAAAGCCCAGCTGACTCCACTGTGTTCTCGATATTATCCCAGGGGAATCCTTTCCATTATTCGAGACACGATCTTCCCAATTTTAAGCTCTAAGTTCCTGTCTGCCCCCCACATTTCAGAATTCCTATGCAAGTTCATTCTCTGGTACTTAGCTTCAGACCTTCTCTTTCAGGACACTCTCTCGGAACACTTACTCAAAACCTTCACTTCCCTACAAGAGGCCCTGGGTACAGGGCCCCTGCTTCTTCCTTCCTTCTCAAATTTATGTGAGGTACAGCAAGGAGCTGGGCAAAGGTTTGGGGGGTGGGGGGAAAATGTGGGCCAAGGCACCTACCACTTTGGGGAGCACAGCTGAGAGGGCCTCCTTGACAGCCCGCCGGAAGCCCGCTATGTGGATGACAGAGCCCAGGCTCAGCAAAGCATCCTGGAAGAGAGGAAAGGGCAGTGAGGGCTTTTTCCAGGCAGGCCAGGGCAGCCCCAATGGCCCAGACAGCTAGGAGCACAAACTCCCCGCTTAAACCAGAGCCCAAGGCTCTCAGACACTTGAATCCCAGGATCTTAAAATCTCAGAATTCAACAAGTCTTAAGGTCCTAGTGCATCCAGGTCCACTCTTCTTAGTAACGGGGGAAAGAGGCTCAGAGAAAGGTCAGGGGCTTAGCAAAGTACTCATAGTACACTAAAAGTTCAAGTCTAGATTCACCCCCAGGCCTCTTGTCCTTTAGCCAAGGACAATTCTAGCATAGAAAGGAAAGCATAACCTTCCATATTAAAACAAAGCAAAATAAGCAAACCAAAAACCCTCCAATCTGAATCCTGGTTTGGGAGAAGCAACAGTCCAAGCGATGAACCCACAGGTGGGAGAAACCACAGTTGGGCCAGCCCCTGGCAGGATAGAGGAGGAAGGAGAAGCCAGCCTTGACAGCCTCACAGCCTTCCATTCCCAGGAACAGTCCTGTCCTTGGAGAGCCGGAACAGAGACAAAAAAGGTCCATGCTTCTCACTCTACTAACTTGGCTGAGCCGCAGGGATCAAAAAGAAAGGTAATGGAACAGGGGATCCAGGGCCAAGGCAGGCTCATGACTCACACCATCCACTCAGCCATGCCCTCCCCCTAGCCCTTGAAGTTCTTTTCTGTGGATGGCCGGGTCTGTGTTCAAAAAGCTAAATTAGTAACCATAGGAGGAAGGAGACATGGCTTGGCCCCCATTCATATAAAAATGTTACAAGGTTGAGGGTCTTAGTGAACCACAAGCTCCGCATGAACCCATAGTGTATGTGTGGCCGGTAGTAATTAAAATGCTGGAACTGCAGGCCATATTAATAAAGATCTGTTAACCCGAATAGGGAAGATGACCATTCCCCCACTTCTGCAGGTGGATTAGATTAGCTCCAGTGCACTTCATCTCAAGAAAGGACAAGATGAGACTCATTCACAGGTGACCCATGTAGGAGGGAACCAGAAACCAAGGCCTGCATGTGGCTGAGACTGGAGGACCTGAGGGTGCTCAGCCTACTGCAGAGCAGACCCATGGGTCTCCGTCTTTGATTCCAATCTCTCAGGCTCTCCCGAGCAGCAGGACAGGACTCTATGGCCCCAGGGACAGGCTGGAGACCCACAGGTCTGAAGGAGGCTGGCCTCAGCCCAGTGGGATGAAGGATCTTTTTCTAGGCAGAGGCCACCAGGAGAGAGGGAGGAGGTGAGCTGCCTGTCCCTAAGCGTGGGCAAGAATTGACTCAGGGCTCATTTTTCAGAGGCCACTGAGAGGAGTCCTGTGCTGGGGTCCAGGCTTCAGCTACAGCATTTGGCCGCGTGTCTTCTTGGCTTCAGTCTTCCCCCTCATCCCTGTTGCCACCGAGTCCTGGGTTCCCAGGAGTGAGCAGCTGCAGTGGACTTTCTCCCCGAATGCGCACTTCCCACTGCTCTCCCCACACCCCAGCCTCCCACCAGCCCCTCCTGCTGCTCAGGGACGAAGACACATTTTGGTCACGGAAATAGATCTCTGCCCTTGGACATCAGAAGCTGCTGGTTCCGAACATCAGAATCCCCCCCCCCCCCACTGGATTAATTGTCCTTTAACCCTTAGGCATTCCCAATCACACTTCACACGTGCTCAGCACCCTACACCAGACCACACAGCCACAGACCTTTACTTCTCCACAGAAGCGCCCAGCACACCCAAGCCCACCCACCAGGCACACACAGAGGTTCACGCAGGGGCAGCCATTTCCTTCTGGCTTTGAGACACAGCAAGAGAGGGAACACAAGCAGGAGGGGTGGGAGAAAGAGAAGCAGGCCTCCCACTGAGCAGGGAGCCCAATGCAGGGCTTGATCCCAGGACCCCAGGATCACGACCTGAGCCAAAGGCAGACACTAAAAGACTGAGCCACCCAGGTGCCCCTCTGTGACTTTTCAGACTTAAGTGCAGGACGAAGGTGGGAACAGGGGGACTGTGGCCTTTTGAGGTCAATTCTGCAGACTAAAAGTGGGGAGAAAGAACTCATGTCCCAAAATTAAGTCTGCCAACCCAGGGTCCTCAGGCTGCAGCTCCCAGGTCGGGGCCTCCTCAGAAGGTGGTGCTGGTTTTGGCCTGTTCCTGCCTGGAGGCAGGGCTGGGGGGGTAGACAAGCAGACCCCTGGGGCTCTTGGCCTCTGGTGCAGTCTGATGTGTGTAGCTGTGGAAGTTGAAGAAGAGCAGCCAAGGTGATGGAGTGAGCTCTGGTGCGGGGCCGGGGCGGGGGGTGGGGAGGCTTGGGACAGCTTAGTCTCCTCATTTGACAGATGAGGAGACCGAAATCCAAAGAGAAGCAATGTCCCATTTATGGTCAGCCAACGAGTCAGGCAGAGCTGGTTCGCAGCCCAGGTCTCCGCCTCTCCAGCCCCTGTTTTGCCTCCAGCTTGGAGCCTGGCCCCCAGCTCCCTCCCCAGGGCCTTACAGAGGAGAGTCTGTCCTTTGTTCTAATTGGTGGGCTCCTCTACCTGCCCTTTACTTGGATTGGGGGCTGCCCCGGCCTGTCCTTTACTGGAATTGGTGGGTGCCTGTCTGTCCTTTCTTCAGATTGGTCAGCTTTCTGTGACTTTTCAGACTAAGGGCAGGATAAAGGTAGGGACAGAGGGACAGGAAAGGAAACTTGAGGAGAGTGCAGGCGGTGGCAGAAAGGGGCTTCACAGCCTTGGCCAGAGCTAGCTAGAAGCAGACATGGCCAATGAAGCCTGAGACTCCCTGCCCGGCATTCTTCTGTCCATCTCTCTTCTGGCCTGGCCCTGCCCCGCCTGCCCCAGGAGTAGGGGCGTGGGGTGCAGGAACAGCCACTGGGAAGACCGTTCTCATACCTGGCTCTCAGGGGCCTTCAAGCCCTGAATCTTCCCCAGATCTCAAAGCAACTTCACCTCCACCACATCAGCTCAGGAAAGGAAATGGCTCTGATCCCAAAGCCCAGGAAAATTGGTGGGAGCAGCTGAGAACGCACATGCCTCTGTCCAACATACATGCCACACCCTCACACAAACGTGGCCGCACACAGAAACACAACCCTATGTACAACTCACACATATGCAAATACTTAGACATGAGTGCACGCGCGCACACACACACATGCGCGTGCGCGCAGCGGCCCAGGCTCAGAGTGGGGTGAAGGAGGTCACATTTCCTGCCCTCTCAGTTTTTTTGGAACAAACCTCAGTATAAATATCAACATAACCACCAGGCAATTTCCCAGACCCCAGGGGAGAATGTGTGGTGTGTAGAAAAGAGCAGCAAGGGGCGCCTGGGTGGATCAGTGGGTTAAAGCCTCTGCCTTCAGCTCAGGTCACGATCTCAGGGTCCTGGAATCGAGCCCCTCATCTGGCTTTCTGCTCAGCGGGGAGCCTGCTTCCCCCTCTCTCTCTCTGCCTGCCTCTCAGCCTACTTGTGATCTCTGTCTGATATCTGTCTAATAAATAAATAAAATCTTAAAAAATATATATTAAAAAAGTAAAAATTAAATTAAAAAAAGAAAGAAAAGAGCGGCAATTTCCAGGACTATCCCAGACTGATGACAGAAACTGTGACCTTAATAGGCCCCTTTCCTCTTCTGGGTCTCAGTTTGCTCATTAGTAAAAACGGGTCCTTCCAGCTCTGCAACAGATAGTTGTAGAGTTTTGTGGTTGAATTCAGTGCGAATGACTAGCTGGCTGGTGACTTCCTGCTTTCGCTGCTCCCTACCCACAGCTCCGTAGTTGGAGAGAGGGCCAGGCAGCACCGAAGACACTGCCGCCCCCCTGCCCCTCAACACTGGGCTTTCACTCCAGGTACCAAGAAAGGGGAGTCTGTTAGGAGTCAGGGCTCCTCTGGGGCCAGTCCTATAGCTAGATCAGCATTTCTGCACTTGTTGAGGTAGGAGGGGACGGTCTAGACTAAATTACTTCTCACTCCTTCCTAATGCCTAGGATCATATGAAGCCAGAGACCTTGGCCTTAGTTCTTCTGCTGTTTCCTGTGCAGGGACTAATGCAGGGACCATCTTGAAGGTCAGGGTCACTGTCACAAGCTGCCCTCCTATCTTATCTTCATGAGTCTCTGTGTCTTTTCCCACCTCTTTAAACCCTCCTATTGCTCTCCCCACTGCCTGGGACCTCGAGCCCACCCCTCCCTTTCTGGAAGGAAGCCTCACCATACCTCTTGTGGCCTAGAAGAAGGTAATAACATCAAACCCAATGGTCAAGTCCCTCCCAAGACTCAAGCTGTATTATAGGGACTGGCCATACAGACTGAGTTATCCAGCTCTACTTGGGCCAGGTCTCCTGTGTGGCCTGGGGGTCTCTCTGTGGGCCTTGGTATCCCCTTCTCTGAAGCATGGGCATCCTTCAAGATCTTCAGGGTGTTGGAGCCCCTCTCTGCCTCTTCCCTTCCCTCCAGTCTGTGTGTCTCTCTTAGGCCCTGTCTCTTCCAACCTCTCTAAATGGATCTCTCTTCTCTCCATGCCTCCCATCTCTGTCACAGGCTGCTCTCCTGTCATGTCTCTATGAGTTTCAAAGTCATTTCCCACCCCAAATCCTCTCTCCTCTCACTGATTTCTCTCCTGCACACTCTAGCCCCCACCTACTCCTACCTCTCCTGTCCACTCCTCCCCTAAACCTCCAGGCAGTCCCCTTGAGAACTTGGGGAGAAGGCACCTGACCCAAGATGGGTACCCACAGAATGGGGGAAACCCAGGAGGACAGCCATGGTTGGGAGAAATTGGGGGTGCCAGGGCAGATGCCATCTACACTCTTTTGCTTCCCACCCCCTGTTTTGGTGATCAATATACAGTCTCTTATCTTCCTGGAGAATGGGGGCCCTTCTAGGGCAAAGGAGAACTTATCCATTTCTGTGCCCAGGACTAACAGGGTGAGCTGCTGTGTCAGGGTGACTAACAGAACTCCCCTAAAAGAAGCCTCCTGAGGGCTCAGAGCATGGAAGCCCCCCTTTTGGTGGGTCCTCAGACCCTGGCCTGAACTCCCATACTCCAACCTTACTCTGTGACTTCTTCGCACAGCCCTCACAGCATGGCCCAGCCCTATAGAGAGTCAAGTGTCAACAAAGAAGAACAAGAGGCAGGCCCTCCTCCCTCCCCGACTCCCACCCATGCCTGTCGCCTGCTCACCTGCTCGAGGAGCTGGCTCTAAAAGACATTCACGCCTTAGATACTCCGAGAAGAGCTACCTGTGAGCTCTAGATCTTGCACTCCCAGACCTCCCCCTCAACAAGGCTGAGCTGAACCAGCAGCAAGAGAATAGAGGTGTGGTGATCCCTGGGAGACTTGATCTGAAGGAACAGGCAGGATGGAGCCCCAGGCCACAGGTGCAGTAACGCAAACGTCAGTCAGAGCCTGGCTTGAGTGGGCTGTCAGGCTTGGGGGAAGTGTTCTCAAATACCTACCGCGTTGGGGGGGTGGTGGTGGCGGGGCACCGGGGGCTCTCAACCATCTGTGCCCACCAGCGTCCCCTGGAGGGTTGGCTACCATACAGTTTGCTAGCCTCACCCCCAAGTTTCTGGTACAGTACATCCGGGATGAGGCCAAGAATTGCCATTTCCAACAGATTCAGAGCTGCTGCTGCTGCTGCTGCTGCTGCTGCTGCTGTTGCTGGCCCAGGGCCCACACTCTGAGACCCAGGGGCAAACACCGCCTCCAATCCTCCTGCGAACCTGGGACCATTGTTTTGTTTTGCGTTACTGCTGAATAGTCGACATACACTATTACATTAGTTTCAGGTTACAACACTGCGATTCGGCAATTATACACCTTACAAAATGCTCATCTCGGTAAGTGTAGTTACCATCTGTCACCTTACTACCTTGGGACAATATTATGGGAGGTGCCTGCTTTGATCCTCCCGTTTGATAGGTGGGGAGAGGAAGGGGCGGGGCCTTGCTCAGGTGAGACCCGCCCAGTCCTCCCAGGGCAGCGTGAGGGGCTCCCACCTCTTCCGCCTACTAAGAGGGACTCCTCGCCGAGGGTCCTGAAGGAGGGGAGAAGCGGGGCTGCTGGGAGGAGAGAGTGAAGTGGGACAGAGGGGAGACATGGACAAGGGACACCTGGAGCTCAGGAGCCCAGTCCTCAAGGAAAGTCCTGACCTTTGCGGTCCTCCTCCGCCCTGCGCCTCTCTGGTCTCCGTCCTCTCCTTCTGCTATTATTTCCCCTCCCCCTCCCCGACCTCTCCTCCTCCCTCCTCCCGCCTTTCGCAGACTCCGGCTTCAGTTGTTACTCCAACAGGGCCGCGTCTCCAGCCTCTGAGCCACACTGGAGACACGTGCACTGTAGAATACACCTGAGCCCAGTCCTGGCGCCCGCCCCCCGCCGCCCCGTGGGTGCCTCACTTCCGGGATGGGCTTGGCCCCCGCATTGTGGGCTCTTCCCTTCCAGTATGGCTAACCAGATCCTCCCGGGCCCCTCACCCTTTCTAAGTCAGACTCCGGTTCTACTCCAGATCCTGCCTCCTCCAACACGCCCTCCAATTGTTCCAGGACCCCGTGGATCCCTCAGGAGCTATGTTTGGGGATGGATGAAGGATGGGAGGAAGGACAGATTTGGGGAGAGAAGGTAGGCTTGTGTGAACAATTAGCTTTCTGGGCTCCTGACTCCCTGGAACCTCTCAATCCCTAGCACAGGGTCTGGGGTCAGGAACAGAGAGGATAAAGGGACAGCCAGAGTGGGCAGAGGGAGGGAGAGAGAGATGAATGTGTGGAGGGCAAGACTGCCCTGGGAGGCAGACATCAGACCAAGGGGGCCAGGACAGGCTCCTGGCTTCCCCACCTTCAACTGCCTAATTCACAGGACAGGGTAAGTAGTGACCTCTATCCTCATGACCCACATTCTCCTGGATGCCACAGCCTTCTTCCAGAGCCCATCACCAGCGTCCCCCTCATCACAGCTGTCCCAGTCATTCTGATCACCTGGTGCCTCTCCATCCTCTACTCAGGGCACAGCGAGGTTGTCACAAGGAAGCAGATGTAACTCGCTGAGAGTCAGTCATGCCATAAGACAGAAGTCTGGGAAGGAGGAAGGGGTGAGCTCCCTATCCCCAAGGATGTGATAAGAAGAATAGGGGCAATGAGGTAAGGCCTTGGTGAACTTGGCCTCCAGCTCTGGGTTCCTTGACCCTAAATGTCTTCAAACCTTCCTCAGCCTTGCCCCTCACATGGTCTTCATAATGGGTTCAGAGCTGGACAAAGCCCATCCAGGAGTCTCTGAAAGGCAGACATAGTGGCCTGAGCAGAAGAGGATGGAGAGGTGTGACCCGTTGGGCCAATGTCAAGAAAAGTCTCTCTCAGGAAATAATGACCAAAGGAATGGCTGGATACACGAACGAACAAACCAATGAATGAGTGACCAACCTCCCTTCTCTGGGTCTCCCTCCATGAACTTTCCCATGCAGATCTGACCCTGACACTCACTGTCCTGTGCTCCCCCCAACCAGGGCATGGCATGCCAGATACATTGCCACTAGTTCCAATCTGGTTTTCCCATCAGACTGGGAGTTTTTAGAGGCCAGAGGTTGTGTCCTGTTCCTCCCCAGTCCCCAGCTTCATCCAGCCCATCACAGGTGTCAGCAGATATTTGCTGAGCTATAAAATAATCAGTTGGACTTCTTAGTGCCGAGAGGCTTTGGGCTGTGAGGGGTACATTCCATCACCAAGGAGATGGATGGACCCCATAACCTCTGGAGGCTCCCAAGCCACAAAGACAGCTGAGAGCTCTCAACATTTCCCAGGTCTCTCACAGTGACTGTACTAGAGAAGGAGCCTGAGGAATGAGGGTGCCTTCTGCTGAGAGCTTTTGGAAGCCTTTCCAGGGCAACTTCATGGGCCAGAGGGTCCTTCAATGCTTTAGGATCATCTCCCAGAACAGAAGGGGCCAGGGACAACATGTCAGGATGGAGGGGCTCTTCCCTGAGAGGAGCACTATCACTATCAGCTTCTTTCATGACTGATGTCACCTCTTCCACGCAGCCTTCCTGGATGGGTCATCTGTCTTCCTCCCAGACCTCCTGAGAATTCCTGCAGGACCAGTGTCTAGAGGGCCCTAGGTCTCAGGGAGCCTAATCCCCAGCTTGATGGGGGTAGCTTAAGGCCAGGAGAGGTAGGAAAGGACTTGCCCAGGGCCTCACCTGGAGTCAGGAGGCCCATGGTCCAGCTCAGAGCCCTTCAAGACACACTAGGCTCCCTCCCTTCTGAGCACTGTTTATTTTTGGAGTCCCTCCCATTCCCTGTTTTGGCCAGGAGATGGGCTGAGCCCCTCTCAGGTGTGGGGTGGGGCTGGGTGTCTTCCTCTAGGCCAGGGGCAAGGCTTCTCGTCTCTCTTTCTGTGCCAGACACCATGCCCAGAGTGGGAGGTGAATACTGGATGGCACCAGCCTGGCCTAGGGTTAGTGTGGGCCTCCAGAGGGCAGGGAAGAAGGGCTGAGCTGAGGGGTGCTGATGGAGGTGGAGGGAGGGTGAGCCCGGTAGAGCATTCCCTCCTGGGACAAGTCAGAGAGCACAGAGCAGCTGCTACAGTCATCGAGGCCTGCCTTGGGGCTCTCCCTGACTCTGTCCTAAGCTCTTGCCCTGCCTCTCAGCCTCCCCAGGCTCTCTGTGTTTGTCCCTCTTACTGTCTGTCTGTTCTCTGGTATGTGTTTCTCCCACAGTCTCACTGCTGGTCCCATGACTGTATTTGGCTCAATCTTCAGGGCCTGGCTCTTCCCAGCTGTTCCCCAGATCCCAAGGCAGGGGGGTGGGGGGAGAAGAGGGGGCAGATGAGGGTATGAGAAAGAGACTGGGACAGAGACAAGTTCAGAGGCAACAGGATAGACACAAGACGAGGAGGGGACCCTGGGGACAGGGAGGCTGGGCTGGCCAGGCGTTATAAAGCCTCCCCAGCCACCAAGGGGGAGACACTGAAGACAAAGTCAGAGATGGAGGGAAAACTAGGGTCAGCCCTTTCCTTCTGCACTGGCTCCTGGCCGCCCCCCTTCCTTCTCCCTGCCCCTGTAGGAATGTGTGAGCACTTTCATTGTTCCCCAAAACAGTCCTCCTTTATTGGGGGTTAGAGTGAGGAATCTGGGCTGGGTTCATCTCAGGCATGCCCCTGCCTCTGGGCTCCCATCTACTCTGTGGGGCCTCTCTGAGCTACCCCAACCTTTACCTGCAGTGCTTTGTTAAAACTGTAATCCTTGGGCGCCTGGGAGGCTCAGTGGGTTAAGCCTCTGCCTTTGGCTCAGGTCATGATCTCAGGGTCCTGGGATGGAGTCCTGCATCGGGCTCTCTGCTTGGCAGGGAGCCTGCTTCCTCCTCCTCTCTCTCTCTCTCTCTGCCTACTTGTGATCTCTGTGTGTCAAATAAATAAAAAAATCTTTAAAAAACAAAAACAAAAACAAAAAAAACTGTAATCCTTCTTTGAATAAGACTGCCATGGCTTCTGGGCACAGTAGGCTCTGAGCTCCCAGGCCTGTTGGGAGCTCTCTGTCAAGGGCTCAGCTTCTCACAACGGGGTCACTGCCTATTCCTACTAGCTCTCATGCTCTAGCTTCTACCCAACTCTCCCAGCCTCACTCCCCGCACCCTTAACATTCCTCCACCTCCAGGCCTCTCCTCCCATTCTTGTCCTTCTAGGTCCTGTCCTGGTCTGCTCAGCTCTGCCTGGCCCTGTCCTCTAGCACTCACTACTCTCATCCCCACAGCCCTGCCCTGCTCCCCTCAGCAGCTCAACAAGGGCTGGGCCCCAGCAGATCCAGGCTCTGAGGTAGAGGGCTTCTCCAAGGAAGGGGCGGTGGGTGAGAAACACGGCAGGCTCTGGGACCCCGCGCCGGGCCCTGAAGCCTGGACCCTACTGGCCCCCTCTATCTCCTGTATCCCGCTTTTGTTTCTCTTCTGCACCTTAAGCTTGGGATGTCTCTCTCTCAATTTCAGTCTCCATGGGGAGGGCAGTCTAGTCTCATCTTCTCCCTGCCTCCGTTTCTTGGATGGGGAACCTGAGCCCCAGAGAGGGGAAGTGATGGGGGCCTACAAGCTTATGGAAAGCTGGCCAAAGGCCACAGGTCTCAGTCACTGCAAAATCTTGCGAGGCCCCCGTCAGTGGGGCTCCAGAGGGAGCAGCCAGCCCTTACACAACCCAACACCCCACCTGCCCTGCCCGGGGCGGGCATTCTGGCATCCAAAGTTATTTGCCTTTGGAGGGCCCAGGAAGCCAGAGAACAAACATCCGGAGTCTCTGGAACTTCTACCTTCTCTCCCATCCCAAGGATCCGGGAGCCACCAAGCGGGTACACCAGCGTGCGTGTGCGCACACACACACACACTCACGCTCACACACACACATACATACACAGTCCAGGGCCGGGTAACACGTGAGCCCAGAAGATCTCTTGGGACTATGAATCTGAGCAAGTCCCTTGGAGCCCCCAAACCTGGGTAAGGAGATGATGAGTCCCACCCCCAGCTTTATATTAATTTTGTCTTGGAAATGAAAATCTCTTTTGTGTGACTTCTCTGATTGCAAAATTCTGGACACACTCATCAGAACTGATACACTCATCAACACGGATCTTTTTGCTCACTTTATGGGCAGCTCCCACTTCGCTGGTGCCCTAAGCACGAGTGTGGCCTGCCCATGAGCCATCTGGATCACGTGTCTCTGCAGGCCGCCACACGGACTACAGTAGACTACACCCCGTGGGCTGCTAGAAGAGTGGGTGAAAACCCACGGATCCGTGATTCAGTGAGAGAGTGTGTGCGAGTGTGAATATATATGAGTGTCCCTATATCCACATCTGCGCCTGAGCAATCTGCGTGTGTAGGGGACCTGTGCCTCCACCTGTGTGTCCTGAAGGTGGGCTGCTTTTGTCTCTGAATGAGTGTATGGCTGAGAGTCTTGGTGTCTTACATGTGGGGAGTCTGATTCTCGGCCTCTCGTGCACCCTGCTCCCCTCTTCAACCACCCGTGCCAGACCAGGGCTATATCCCTACCTTGCCACATGTCCCCTGTGTGGCAGTGGACAAATTTTTAACCTTCCTGGGCTCTGTTTCACCATCTGTAAAACAGTGCCTTCTCCTCGAGCTGCTGGGAGGACTACCCTTGCACCATAAATGTCCTGCCCCAGAGGGCTCCCAGCTGGGGGCAGGGCCACTTCCGTGTGAGTTAGGAGAGGGGTGACCCCAGCTCTCTGGCCACTGCCGCCCTGAGGGACATGGACTGGTGGGGGAAGGCAGGCTGGATGTTGGCAGTGCCCTACTTCTGTGGGAGCCCCTGTGCCGGGTCTCAGGTGAGGTTAGAGGCCGTGGCCCAGCCAGTGAGCCCAAAAGAGCAGCTCCCTTTCCTCAGCCCCACTTCAGGTGTGCAGCATGGGACTAAAGGCTGTCTGACTCTGGACTGGGGTGGCCAGGTTCCAGACGAGGCTCTGAGGACATCCACCCCTCCCCTTCCCCTGGGGCCCTGTTCCCTTGATCCACCCTCCTTCTCCAAAGCCCCAAAGAAGGCCTTAACAGTAGTCATGGGCGGGGTGGGCTCACTATGCTGGCACTTGGAGACGAGCTAGGCTGACCTGATGCTCAGAGACACGCCCCCACCCAGCCCAACTCCCATTATCAGAGAGGGAAACCGAGACATGGAGAGGGCCAGGGACCCTCCTAAAACCTCTGTAGAGGCCGTTGGGGAAACCCCAGCTTTGTACTCTGTTGGCTGCTGAATGGAGTCCAAGGGAGTACGCGGGGGTCCTGAGAGACAGGTACAGCTACACCTGTGCCCCCAGCTGTGGGTGTGGAACTTCCAACCCAGCCCTACCCTCCCCACCTGGGCCAGATCCCCTACTGGTGTGATTAACCAGATTATAGGGTTTTTTCTGAGCAAATTGCATCGGCCTAATTGAACGAGGCTGCTGGAGCCTGGGTGGGAGGCTGACAGGGGTGAGGATGGGGGGAGCTGGGGAGAGGGTGGGTTGGGAGCAAGTCGTGGGGGCAGGTCAAGCAGGGGACAGAAGGAACAAGAGAGGTGGAGAGGAAGGCTGTGGGCACAGGAGGACAAGACATCACTCATTCAGCACACCCTTTCTGCACACCTGCAATGCTCCCGTCACACTAGCCTCCTGGGCACTGGGAGGAGTGCTGCTCCCCTAGAGACTGCCGAGCCACTGCTCAGTGCCAGGTACCTCGTTCCCTTAAAAGCACTCTTTCGTGTCATCCCCCAACAGCTACATTTTATTCTTAAGGGGATTGAGGCTCAAGACATGGAATGACTTTCTAGATGTCAGAACCAGATAGCACTGTCAGACACTACAGCCCTTGCTCTTAGCTGGTCCAGGCTCATTCTGCCAAGGTGTTACCATCCTGCTTCCAGAAGGCCTTCCTGGGGGTTCAAAGAAAGGAGGAGGCCTCACACCGACTCACACTTGGCCTGGACCCCACTTCTGTCCATGTCGGGCATTCCTCCTTATCTCTGCTCTGGTGGCCAGCACCTGAGGCTGGGGCCAATCCCACATGGATCGCACGCCCCCACACAGCCCATGGCACACCCACGGCCCCTCTCACTCCAAGTGTCTGGGTCTGTGTCGCACTCATCACCCCTGGATGACACACAGACAGGATCGCTGTCACTTTCGCGTGGCATGACTCACATACTCAGTGACTCACAGCCATTTCATGGTTTTCACAGTGTTATACATCACTGAGTGTCACGGGGCCACACACAATGGTACTATCCCTGTGCCCTCATTCAGGGTGGCTCATCCCCAGTGTCATACATCATGTCTCCAGTGCTCCACAATGTCACCCTCATGTAGTGTCATGTGCACACTTCCAAGCTGGATGTGAGTTGCACCATCACATTTCAGCATCACCCAGGACCTTCTGACATTGAAAAAAAAATCCACCTTTGGTGAAATGACATCGTATCTGAGATTTGCTTTAAAATACAAAGCAACTGAGAAAAGATATCTGCAA
The DNA here is from genome assembly GCF_902655055.1 of Lutra lutra. Taxonomy (NCBI): domain Eukaryota; kingdom Metazoa; phylum Chordata; class Mammalia; order Carnivora; family Mustelidae; genus Lutra; species Lutra lutra. The sequence continues at coordinate 57,453,435 of NC_062287.1, read as the reverse complement.
ATCGTACATCTGATTAGGGGTTAGTATCCAGAATATATAAAGAAGTCCTACAACTCAACCACAAAATAAACAAACTGATTTAAAAATGGGCAAAGAACTCGAATAGGCATTTCTTTAAAGAAGATATACAAATTGGTCAACAAGCCCATGGAAAAATGCTCAACATCATGCATCATTAGGGAAATGCAAATCAAAGCACAATGAGATATCACCTTTCCCCAGTCTTCCATCCATTACGATGGCCATGGAGGAAGGAAGGAAGGAAGGAAGGAAGGAAGGAAGGAAGGAAGAAAGGAAGGAAGGAAGGAAGGAAAGGAGGGAGGGAGAGAAAGAGAGAAAGAAGGAGATGGTGGGGAAAGGGAAGGGAAGGAAAGAGGGAGAGAGGAAAGAAGTGTTGGCAAGGAGGTGGAGAAATTGAAACTCTGGTACACTGTTGGTGGTCATGTAAAATGGCACAGCTGCTGTGGAAAACAGTATGGTGGGTCTTCAAAAATTAAAAATAGGGCGCCTGGGTGGCTCAATTGGTTAAGTGTCTGACTCTTGGTTTTGGCTCAGATCATGATCTCAGGGTCATGAGATCGAGCCCCATACTGGCTCTACACTCAGTATGGAGTCTGCTTGGGATTCTCTCTCCCTCTTCCTCTGCCCCTCCCACTCATGCATGTTCTCTTTCTCTCTCCCAAAATAAATAAATAAATATTTTTAAAAAATAAAATAAAAATAAAATTACCTATGATCCAATAATTCCACTTCCGGGTATATTTCTAAAAGAATCGAAAGCAGAATCTTAAAGAGATGCTTGTACCCCTACATTTATGGCAGCATTATTCACAACAGCCAAAAGGTGGAAGGAGCCCAAGTGTCCATCAATGGATGAACGGATAAACAACATGCGGTCTATACGAACAATAGGATAGTATTGAGCCTCTGAAAGGAAGGAAATTATGACACAGCTGCAGCATGGCAGGACCTGGAGGACATGCTGCTGAGTGAAATAAGGTAGTCACAAAAGACAAAAACTGTATGGTTCCAGATATCTGAGGTGCCTAGTAGCCAAATTCCTAGACAGAAAGTGGAACCGTGGTTGCCAGAGCTTGAGGGCACAGGGAGCTGTTTGAAGGATATAAGTCTCAGTTTAGCAAAATAAAAAAGTTCTGGAGAATGTGAACGTATTTAACATTACTGAACTATACACTTCAAAATGGTTAAGATGGGAAATTTTAGGTTACGTATATTTTACCACAACTAAAAACTAAAAAATAAAGTACTTCAGGAAAGAAAAATGAAAAAAAAAAAGTGGGGGGGGGGGGGACTTGGGTAGGGTAGAGAGGGATAGATGAACTAAATGTGCCCAAATCTTGGTAACTATTAGATTTGGGTGAGGGGTATAAGGCAAGTTTTTACTCTCTCTACTGTTATATGTATTTCAAATATTCTATAATTTAAAAATTTTACTCTCCTTTGACCTCACACCTCCTCCAGTGACCACGCCCCTTCTCCACATCCCTTGGGGCCAAAGGTCTCCAAAGTGTTGACTGTGCTCTGTCTTCACTCCCCACTCAGCACCCACCCAGGCCAGCTGGCTTCAGGCCCCACCCCATCACTGATGTGGTTCCTGTTGGGCTAATGCTGGGCCCAGTCCAGCACGGTCTCCCCTGTCCACCTTCCCTGACGCACAGCCACCTCCCTCCCTCTCGGCTCTCTCCTCTCCTGTGGCTCCACCCTTCAGTATCCCCTATCTCCCCTGTCACTCCTCCCCTGTCTCTGGGCTGCTCCTCCTCACCTCCCAGGCCTCTAGATGATGGAGTCTGGGCACCTGCGGCTGGGGCTTGGTCCTCAGCCCTCACCCCTACTCTCACCGTGCTCTTGCCCTAGGTCATCCCAGCCACACTTGCCACCTCCCAAAGATATCCCCAGTTTGACCTCTGCTGCTGAAGGTGAAGGGACACCTTCACCTGGATGTCTGACTTCTGTCCAAAAACAGATCTCTCCAATTCTGCCTCCTTGCCCTCTCTCAACTCCCTAACCCTGGCCTCCCCCCAGTCCTCACCCATCTCAGTAACGTCTCCACCGTCCATCACTTGGCGCTCAAGCCAGAAACCTGGAAGCCATCCTCTGCTTCTCCCTCTGGCTCATCGTCTCATTCATTAGCATGTTCTGTCATTTCAACCTCCCACATATCTCCAAAGTTCATCCATTTCTCTCAACTCTTCTGCTGTCCCCTGAGCCCTGGCACCACCATCTCCTGCCAGGGTGGCTGCCGTGGCCTCCAACTTGTCTACCCACCTCCTCTGTGCCCCTCCAACTCGCCCACCCCCCCGAACAACTCAGCAGCCAGAGCACTCTCCAAATCATGCATCAGACCGTGTCACTTCCCTGCCTGGACCCACTGGGGGGGTCTTCCTTGGACGGCATCATACACAGTGTCGTGTGATTATACATCGTCATCAGCCATGACACACAGCATCACACGTCCAGCATCGGGCTCAGAGTGTCCTGCGGCCTCATGCACAGGGTTTCACACTTGGCATCACTCCATGTCACACCCTTGGCAACGCACTCAGCGTTGCTGGATCTCATACGCTTGGGGCACACACTTGGTTTCACAACCCAGTGTCAGACGGCTGAGCCCCAAGGACCACACCTGTTATCACACCATATCACCCATCTGTGTTTACATATTCGCTCCTCATGGTGACACACCCTCAGTGTCGCATACCTGGTATCATTCAGCATCACACAGTCCATGTCACACGGGATCACAGTGTCACGGACTTGGTGGCACATCCCCGGTCTCATAGTCTCTGAGTGGCACCACACATTCGGTATCACTCGGTGTCACACACTCGGTGTCACGCTCTGACTCACTCACTCCCCACACGGTATCCCATGACAGAGGACGCACACTGGATAACACACAGCATCACATACTCGGTAGAACACCCACTGCCCCCCAGTCCATGTCTTGGTTCCCCCCCACCCCCACCCCACTGGGCACAATCACCAGAGCTGCTGCCCCATGTCAAGGCTGTTTCCTGTTGTTGTGTTCAGAGTCCTTAACCTGCTTGTTCCTTCAAGGATTTCCTGTTGTCAGGGCCCCAGTCAGGCCTGGCCCAGCCTGGGATACTGGCCCCAAAGCCCAAGAGCCAGCCAGCGGGAAACCTGGGCCCTCTGCGCCCACCCCACCCCATTCTTGTAGGACCCGTGGAATTTTCCCTCACTCACTCAACCTGGATTCCCCATGGGCCTAGGCTTGTGGTGGTTCTACTAAAAGGTGGCCTCTGGGCCCTGTTTCACTCCCAGGGTGCCCAGGAAGAGGACGCTTGGGCAGTCTAAAGAGGCTGTCTACCTCCCAAAATTTTGGGAGAAGACCTTAACTGGTCTATGGGGTTCAGTCTGAAGCTGCTGAGAGGCCGAGGAGAAGGACAGAAGGTAGAAGGGGAGGACAAGGGGTTAAGGGGTTAGAGAATTAGGGAAGCCTTCCCAGAGGAAGCCAGCTGAGAGCTAGCAAATACGAGGGCAAAGAAGAAAAGGCAACCCGGGTGGGAGCCCCAGAAAGGAGCAAATGCTTGCAGGTAGAAACTGGGAAGCAGCAGCATGCCTGGGGATAAAGACAAGAACATGGGAGACAAGTAGGTTGTGTTGTAGGATTTGGAGAAAACGGGTTTCTCTCCTACCCTTCCCCCTCCCCCCATTCCAGCCTTCAGATTCTGGCTCCAAGAGGAGCCTGGGGCACTCCCTCCCTGGCCCCGACTTCAGGCCACATAGACTGCCCCTCATGGGCGGCTGCCAAGCCCCCTCACCTCCTGCCCCAGGCCAGCCTGCAGGAAGGACACAGGGAGGCCAGCACACGCTCCCCACACGGCCTGAGATAAATATTTCCCAGGAAACGGAACTTGTTCTCTCAGTGTTTACAGCCAAGGACCAGGCCTGGGGAGGGGAGGGGGGGGTCAGGCGGGGGCCGCCTGAGGAACCTTGTCCTGGGGCTCACAGCATCGACCCCAACACTGCCTCAGATCCGCTATGCACCTCTGACCAGTCTTTGCCTCTCTCTGAGCCTCCATTCCAAGCCCTCACAGGGGCTGGACCTCCCCCTGGGTTTGTTCTGCCCAATGCCTGGCCCAGTCTGAGCTTGGGTCTTTTCTGGGTGTGAGTCCCTCGTATTTGACACCTCCTCCTTTAGACTAGGCTTCTCTGATTGTAGGACCTATGTTCACCCATCTCCGTTGGGTCCTTGTTTGGTCAGGGGTGAGGACAGATGAACAGACCGACAGACAAAGAGATAGACTGGGAGGCAGCTGAGATCACCTTCCTGGCCCCAAGTCCCTGCACAGCCCGAGCCCCTGCAGCCCAACAATTGGGCACAGCCGGATGGCAGGGACTCCAGACCCCGAGAGATGCCAGATGCTGTGGCCAACCTGCCGGTGGCAGCTCCTCTGGGGCCATGGGGCATCACTGAGGCCGCTTAATCCTGATGTGCAGAAGCCAGGAGGGGGCTGGCACCCCTGCCAGTTATGAGCACTCACTCAAGAATCTTAAACACAGGCCGGGAAGTGCTGCCTCCTGGAAAGCAGCCCTCCCAGCCTCATCCCCACGCTCCCACGTCCATTTCCTGGGCTCCACAGACATGCTGGTCCTTCTCTCACGGAGACTTAGGGCATCCCATCCACGTGCCCTTGTACACCCTGCTCTTATCACTTGCAAAGACCTTCTTAGCCCCCATGGCAATCTTGCCTTATAGGACCACCCCAACTCCTGCCTGTCCCTATCCCCCCATCACTATGCCACCATGCTGGACCCATTTATTCACCATGGGTGGCCTTGGCCTCACCCCAGACTGTGGGATCAAGTGGACCCAGGGTCAGAGATCCAGGGGCTTCTCAGCACCAAGACAGCCTCCTGCAGCCTCCTCTGGGAGGTTCCAGCTCCTCTCTCTGCTTGTTCCCAGTCCTGGGCTGGGCCTAGTTGTCCTCATGTGGTACTCACAGAAGCTGACCACATGGACCTCTCTGACTACCCAGCTGACTTCTGGCCTCAGTTCATGGCCTTGACCCTCCCCATCCTTCAAATTTCCAAGGTCACCTCCTCCAGGAAGTCTCTAAGACTGCCCCCAATCCAGCAAGTGCCCCTTTCTTGGAACTCCTCCAACCTTCACACAGCCATTCTCATTTAAACAAGAAACTTCACTGAGCACCTACTATGAACCAAGCCTGTGCCAGCTCTCATGGGGGCCCAGGAGAGACACAGGAGACTCAGCCTTGGTTCCTATCCCCCATGTGTTTATAACTATGTGACAAAAGATATATAACCACACGGGCAACAAGTCACCCAACTGTAAGCTCAGGGAAGCTTGGGGGCTGTGAGTGCCCAGAAAAGAGCAGAGACTGATTTGACCTGAGTGGAGGGAGCAATCTGAGAGGACTCTGCATTGGAGGTGACATCTAATCTGAGGCTTAAGAAGGGAGTAGGTAGAGAAAGAAGGGAAGGGCGTTCCAGAGAAAGGCGTCGGTGCAAGCAAAGGCAGGGAGGCCAGGAAGAATGGGTACCCTGGGGAGGAAGCACTGCCATATCTGGGAGCAACGGGCAGATGTGAGGGGGCCCAACAGGCAGGGCTGGCAATGCCAAGGCCTGTGGTCTCTCCTTATCCTGCAGGCAGCAAGTGAGGAGCCAGTGCTGGGCAGGACATTAGTGTGCTAAGTGTGGATACCTGTGCCATCGTCTGTGTCGCCTCTCCCTCAGCCCCTGCCCTAGCTAGTGCCTCTGAGAGCCAGCAGAGAGGGCACGGACCCAGCGTGCTCAGTTCATTACTCAAACTGCCTCCCCCTGACCCCACAGAGAGCAATGGGCCTGGCCCTGAAGTAGGGTTCCAGGCTGAGCCTGAAGAACCCTCCTCCCAGCTGGCCAGTGGGTACAGGGGCCAGGGAGCCGTCCCAAGAGGGGTGCTGAGCAGATGCCTGCCCCAGGGATGGGCACTGGCAGCCCTGCTCCCCCAGCTGTCACACTGCCAGCACCAGGAGGACGCGCCGTGCCCCCAGAAGCTCCGTGAGCCCTTGCCCAGCCCCGTGCTGCACCCCCGTCAGCCCAGGCCTGGCTCCAAGGAGCTCACCCTTGCGGGAAGCAGGGAGGGAGACCAACTCCCTCCCTGGGCCAGGCGCCTCACACATACTTTGTAACTTGTCCCAACGGCTCTGCTGTGATTATGGCCAATAGCAGTGATTAGGTCCGCTAATGCTGGATCTTCTTCTCCCCTTTGACTGGTGAAGAAACTGAGGCTCAGGCTGGTTAAGGAACTGGCCCAAGGTCGGACACCGAGAAAGTGGTGGAATTAGGACTTGAACTCATGCCCACCTGACCCCAGCCCCTGCTCTCTCCAGTCCTGCCCTTTCTGTATTGGGGAGCACTCAGCACTCTCTCCCAGCAGAGCTTATCCTCACAGCCTAAAACCTTCCCCCTCTGAGGGAGGAAGCAGGAGGTCCAGACAAAGGAAATGTGGAGAGAGAACAGAAGCAAAGGGATCTAATGGGCATGATCCCCGGAGGCCTCCTGGTGGGACTTGGTGGGCCGAACCTGAGCTGGCAGGTACCTGGGCAAAGAGGCAGGGCCCAGAGGTATACACAAGGAGCTCAAGGCCTGGCTCCTTCCCTTGGGGCCTAGTTCCCAGCACCAAGGAGGGTCTCCACTTCTCCAGAGCCCTCTCCCCTCATGGCTTCCTGGGAAGATGACAAATACAGGCTTTCCTGGCAGGTGGCCGTGGCTGCTGAGATGCTGCAGGCTCCCAGGAACACCATCTGTCCCGGCTTGGGGGAGGGCGGGGGGAGCCTCTGCCCCGTGGGGAATGCCATGACCATAAATAAATTAATAATGACTTTCTAGCGCCACCCGCTCCAACCCCCACCCCCGCCCCGCACCCAGCTCCCAGCTGCAGGGACATTCTCAGGACTTGGCCCCGTGTCCCGGCTGAACTCCTCATGCACCAGGCCCCATGTGGGCGCCTTCTTTCCCATCTCATTGGAGGGCAGCAAGAGAGCGAGGGCTGGGCACGAGACACGTGTGGGCTCCATACTCTGATCCGCCCTGTGTGCTCACTGTGTGACCCCACTGTGTCTCCACTTCCCTGGCCATAAAAGGAGAATAATAGCAGTCCCTGCTTCCCAGGGAGGTTGTGAGGGTTAAACAAGGAAGTGTGTCTAAAGCTTCTGGCCCAGAGGAGTCTCCTCCTTTCTCTCAGCCAGGCCAGGGCCCAAGAGTAGGCTCAGGCTGATCCTGGTGGTTGGTGCAATTTGACACACAACCCTCTTCTGTGTCAGTCTTCCCAGTCCCCAGCCCACCCTGTTGCTGCTGCTCAAGGCCCCTCTGAGCACTGCCGATGCCCATGAGGCACCCCAAAGTCATGGTCAGGGCTGCAGAGGGCATCCCTCATCTCAAAGGATATGCACTCCCTGAGCCCTCACCAGGCAACCTTTGGAGGGCAGTGGGAGACTCAGGAATGCAAAAGGCACAGTCCCCAGGCTAAGGAGCTCACAGTTCAGAGAGGAGACCTGTAGAGAAGCATAACAGAGAAACCAGGGTACTAATGACACAGACATCAGAATGTTCCATCTGACTGCCAGGACAGGAGAGCTCAGAGGAGGGAGCAAGAGGGACAGGGAGGGCTTCCCGGAGGAGGGGAGGCTAGAGCTGAGCCCAGAAAGATATGGGAAGCTAAGGAAGAAGAGAGCGGCAGGAGTGGTTCTGGGGAGGCAGGATGGATAAAGAGGGGACTGTGGCCTGGCTGGGGCTGCAGAGGGAGCAGGAGGATGGGAAGCATGGATTTTAGAAAAGGGACAAGTTCAGGTTTGCATGTTAGGAAGAGCTTTCTGGCAGCTGCATGGAGAGAGTGGGGTGACTGAAAGCAGCCAGCCGGTGAGCCATCCAGGGGGATTGGGACAGTGGGCAGGGATGGAGAAGAGGAGAGGAATTCAGAAAACACTTAGGGCAGAGAATCAATGAATTGTTGGGTGAGGGTGGGGAGGCCTAGAAAGGGGTTTGAAATAGTTCTCTTCATCTCTCCTCAGCGGGAGAGAGGCCCAGGCAGGAATAGGGCAGGGAAGGTGATCTTGGTGCAGGGAGTCCCTAGGCTGGAGGGGGCGGGGCTGGGATTCAGCTCCAGCCTCCCAGTCCTCCTAGGGGTGGGGACAATGCTCAGGCTGACCCCCAGCCTGTGCCCCCACCCCTCCAAGCCCACCCAGTTCTCCCTCTCCTGAGCTCTCACCTCCAGTCCGCTGGCAATACTCCCTGGGGGCACTGGCTCCTGGGCAAGGAGGTCCCGGCTGGCTGTAGAGACAAGAAGGCCAGGAGCTGAGGCCTGCCAGGCCTTCTTCCCTTCTCCCCAGCCTGCCCAAGGGCCCTCCCCCCGCCCCCTGCCACCACCAAGCCCTCAGCAGGCCCAGGGGCTCCTGTTGCCCGCGGGGGGCCTCCTCAGGGAATCTTCTCAGGGAGCCTTGCCTGATTTTGCCCTGCTTTCTCCCCCCACCCCCATATCACTCCCTACTTCAGGTGGGTACATCTGACTGGTGTATTCTCTGCCCTTTACTCTGAGAACAGAGCTGAGCTCCTTCTTTCAGCTGGGGCCTCCTCAGGAGGGGAAACAACCACATTGTTACTCCTTCTGAGACCCCCTCCATGTCCACTTCTCTCCAGGGAACTTCACCACCCCTCTGTAAGCCTCGGTTTCCCCATCTGTAAAATGGGGTTTGCAATGTCTAGTTCACACTCTCACTGGGCTGGGCTCCCTGCTAGGGCAGTGGTCATGATGATATGTGTGAGCCCCCAGCCCCTTCCTAGCACCCAGTCTTCTGGGCTCCTGCTGCCCCCACCCACAATCCGGGGGCCACAGTTCCTCAAAGGCTGGCTGCCACCCCAAGGAGCCTCTCACTCATTCTCCAGGAGCCTACGGCCCAGGTGGCATGGAGAAAGCCCAGCCTCTCCAAGGCGCTGCCCAGGGGCTGGCTGCCCCTCCCCACCCCCACCCCCACCCCATAAGTACACCCAGCCATCGGACAGGCACAGGCGGAGGGATATTCTGAGCCTGGCTTCGTTCCAGTCAGCTGCTGGCCGCCATGCCAGCCTGGCGCGGGCGCAGGGGCTGATTTGATTTGGCAGCTTTGGAAGCGTGTGGTGGGGACGGGGAGGGGGAGAGGGATGAGACACCCATCCCTGCGAGGAAATAAACAGCCTTGGGCACTCAGCGAACTGTGGGGAGGGCAGAGTCTGGCATGGGGGTGGGGGGAGGTTCTGCATTCCCTGCCTCGTGCCCCCCTCTTCTCACCCAGGCCCTGGACACCTGCCCATGACTGCTGGAATCTGTGGCTCTCCTTGGGTCACCATAGGGGTGACAGTAGCTGCACCTGGTGTGCGGAGGCTTGCGGTGTGGCTGTGGCAGGGTGTCTGGGTGACCCGGGTCCTGTGGGCTCTCCCTGCTCAGCCAGGGTCTATAGCCCAGCCTGAGTGCCACCTAGGAAGCTTGGGTCTGTGTGTGGGGCTGTGGTCTAGATGTAGCCATCCCCCAGGGTGACTGTGGCCGCATGGCTGGGCTTTGATGGGGGACTAATGGCAGCCCAGGGTGTGACCAGGTCACCCACGTGCCTGAGTCTACTGTAGGGCCTGGTATGCCTTGGTCCCGGCCTGTTCCTTCCCTCTGTGCGATGACCTTGCTCACCCAGCCATGTCCGGCAGAGGAAATGACGAGGGCCGAGCTAAATACCTAACCCCAAGCCCATCCCTTTGTCCACAGGCCTCAGCCTTCCTTTCCACCCAGGTCTCCAGTGGTCCACCCACTGTGCTGCCCCGGGCCAGCCCCTCCTCCTCTGACAGGAGGCAGTGCTAGCTGTGATTCTCCAAACACCTCTGGCCTCCCTACCGCTCTCTGGAGAAGCCCCTTCCTGTGCTCTTTGGCTCCCCATCACCAGCTTCCAGCATGGGAAGGTAGGCATTCACAGTTCCTCCGTAATCCCACCCTGCCTCAGTGTTTGCCACCCTCCTGCCCACCCCACAGGCGGGCCAGTCCGGCTCACCCACCCTGGGGTTCTGCAGCACCCATCACAAAGCTGCTGGGCTGCTGGGGACCTGGGCTCCACAGCCTCCACTTAAGAGAACTGCTGAGTGCGGTCAGGACTCTGACCCTCTGACCTCTACACTGAGAGGTCAAGGCCAGGACCCTTGTGGTCCCACAAGCCAGGGCTGTGCCCCAGACACCAGCCAGGAGGTTAGGGGAGGGTGGAGCTGCTTTGGGGAAGACATAATGTCTCATCTGTCACCGCCTCCCCATTGTCCCACTGTCCTCTGGGGACCTCAGGGCTCTCCCCACCCCAGCCACAGGAAGCCGAGCCCCTCCTAGAGACAGAAGGAAGGGACACTCAAGGAAGGGCTTTAGGGCTAGGAGAAGACTCACCCATGATCTGCCTGTCACAGGGGAGAAACCTAGAATTACAGAACCCAGTTGTCACAAAGAGGCTAGTGAGAGGGAGACAGTCTGCAGAGAAGGCCTGGAGGGCTTCTGAGCGGAGGTGTGTGGTGCCTCACGAGAAGAGAACACCAGGTTCCAGGACAGTCTCCTAACTATGAGACGCAGGTTTCCACCTGGTCTGTGTCCCAAGGGCAGGGTCTGCCCAAGGTAGGTGTCAGCTAGGCAGCTGGCACAGTGGCAGACAAGAGAGTAATCTGGGCCAAGAAAAGGGAGGACAGCTCAGGGCTAAAGAGAGAAGCTGCCAGCTGATCATAACCTCAGGACTCATCGTAGCTGCCTGACACAGAGGCCAGTGTGCTTCTGTGATATGGGCCCAGCCACAGTCTGCTGTGCCCATGTGGCAGGACCTTCCCCACTCTGAGCTACTTTCCTCATCTGGAGAATGAAAGCATGGGATCTGATGATCTCCTGGGGCTCATCCAAGCCTAACAATCTTTGGAAAGAGATTGACACATTCAGCCAGCCAGATGGAGAGACTTGCGGGGTGAAAGAGAGGCTGAGTGAAGGGACAGGAGAACCAGGAGGCTCCTTGTGGATCGGGCAGCTGGGGACCCTATCCTCAGACCAAGACAAGAGGTGGTGGACAATGGACACTTGGGGATAGCAGGGAGCCACTGTCATCACCTTACTTGCCTTCTGGCCTGTGGGAGGAGAAAGATGGAGGAGTGACAGATAAGGGCTCTGCCCCTTAACAGGTGTCCTGCCTTAGCTCCTGTTCCCGAGATGTTCCAGGGGAAAGGCAGAAGCTGCAGACAAAGGGGAGCACCCAGCATGGGGAGTCGGGAAGCTGGGGTTCAGACCCTGCTGTGCTGTGTGAGCTGGGCCAGCTCCTGACCTCCCTCACCTGATCTGATCACCAGGCTGAGACTCAGGCAGCTGGTCCCAGGCTTCTGAGGAACCCAGCTGGAATGAGCTCTCCAGAGGCCAAAGATCCTTCTCTCCTGCCTCCAGGGCTCCCCACCCCCACCAACCCTGGTGTAAGTGCCGAGAGACACGTGCGTAACCCGAGCAAGCCGGTGGGCAAATGGCCTGGCCTCCTGCCGGCTGGGCCCTGGGCCTGGGTCCCAGGGGAGCACCCACTGGTCATCCATTCTCCAGGCCCCCTGGCCTGGGACCTCCCTTCCTCAAGCCCTTCCCACAGCCACCTCCAGAGCAGAAGAAGGGTCCTCCCTCCAGAGTTGCCAGTGGGTCCCTGGCCAGCGCCCACCCGCCTCCTCTGGCTGCCCTGGCCTCTGCCCTACTCGGAGGCCCTTTGTGCTCGGGGCCCTCACAAACAGGGGTTCGTGCATTTCCACGTCCGTGTCCAGGAAGTGTTCATGTCCTGTTTTCCCCCTCAGGCCGGGGCTGGCCAGGCAGGGGGGGGTAGGCGGTGAGCAGGCCTCTTTCCTCTGCTGTCTGTGGACACTTCTGCCCAGAGACTTTAGGGGCTGGGAGGAAAGGGCACTCCTCTCCCTGCCATGGTCTGAAATAGCTGAAGAACGGAGGCAGGGGGATGAAGGAAATGACCCCTTCTCTTGCAAGCTTAGGGAGCAGCAGCTCTCACACGTGCACAGATGTGGCTTCTGTTGTGGTGGGAGAATCCCCCCTGGTCCTGTCACCCATCACCCATGCCCCAGGCGGAGAAGGTCTCCTTCCCCCAGCACCTCAGGCTGGGCCCCTCCTCCCCTCCCCCACTCCCCAGGGGCGGGGCCACCCTCCATCCCGAGCTCTCTCCATTGCTTCTCGTTATGTTTTTAATAACCTAACGTCAACATTAACGAGGCAGGTGGCTGCAGCTCTTCCCAGCAGCCCCATTTAGAATCATTGAATCATCAAATCATCAAATCCTAGAATCCTGGATTCACAGAATGCCCGCCTATCCGGCTCCTGGAGTCTCAGCAACTTCAGTCCCAGAATGTCGGAATCACACAACCACGCTTCCACACAGCTCGGCTGGAAGCTAAGCACCAGGGAAGGCTAGAAACCCACAGAGCGCCAATGCCGGGTCCTTAGAGTCATGCACACCCAGAGCCAGAGCTCATGCACGCCTTGGTGGAAAAGGCCCCTACTTCCTCCTTTCCCAGGTGAGAAAATGCAGCCCAGAAAATGGTGCAAGACGAGCAGAGTGTGAGCCAAGCAATGCCCACCCCAAGACTGCAAGATGGGACCATAACATCGGGGGGTTCCCGAAACGGCGTCACATTTACAGTAGGACACCGTGTTCATGCTGGAGTGGCGCTGCTCTTTCATTTTTGCTCCCTTCCCCTCATGCCCCCTCACAGCTCTCCCCAAGTCTCCCTGTGCCCCCACCCCACCCCACTGGGCACTGTAGCCGATACCCCATCTCCTGGCACCCTTCCCTCCTCCATGGCCCCTCAATAAACACAACCACAGATGGGAGATTTCAAGGGCCAACTCCCTGGTGGGGGTGCAGACAGGAAAAGCAAAATGCCTGTCACCTGAAGCCACCAGAAAGAGGGCGGGCTCCATGCAGGCGGGACCCTGAACTCAAGTCTGGAAGGTCCTGGAGCCGCTGTGGGGATCAGTCACACCTGAGGCAGCGGCTTCCGGGAAGTTGTGTCCAAAGTGGAGGGAAGTGACTGAGGCTTACACTTGATACTAGAATCATCGGTTAGGTTTAGCATTTTCATAAATTTACATTTTAACTCGTTTTGGAATGTACTCACACATTTTGGATTTGAATTTTATTAAATATTACGTTTCACAGATTGTTTTAATTTTTGAATTCTGAACACTCTTTGCCCAGGGCAGTTCCTGAGTCTCCACGCCGCAGGAGAGGGCACAGGAGCCGGGAGCAGGGTCCAGTTCTCCTGGTCTCTTCTTAGCCTCAAAGCTCCTGACCTGGGACACCCTTCCTGAGACCTTTCAGACCTTAGAGGGCCCTGACACAGGCCCAGGCATCTGCCCTCATGCCCTGTCTTCTCTCGAGAGCTGGCCTAGACACCCTGGGCAGCGTTTCCTCTCTTTCTCTCTGTACCTCCACAGCCGAGTGGCTCCCTCTTCCACCCTCAAGGGTCTGTCTCCTCCCCTCCATCCTCTGCCTCTTCCTGCCCCAGCCTCATTGCTCTTCTCTGGACCATACTGTGCCAGCCTCACCACTTAGGTGTGCTCTCCACCCTGTGACCCAGAGGCTTTCCTAACAAGCAGATCTGAGCAGTCCCTGCCCTGCTTTCAACTCTCCCCGCTAGTGCCCAGTTCCTTCTGGAAAAAAGTCCAAATCTCTTCACTTATAAGTCCTGCACAATTTGTCCCTGCCGACCTCACCAGTCTCGTCCCCAGCTACACACACACACACACACACACACACACACACACACACACACCACCCTGGGCTTCAGAGCCCGGGCAGTCCAGGATCCACAGAACTGTAGAAACATACTTCTCTCCCTCTGTCACCAACAAGCTGTCACATTTGCCATTCACTCTTTCTCTCTGTCCAGAACTTTCTCCTAGCTCATCCCTTAGCTCTCAGATTAGATATGTTTCCTCCTGGAAACTCCCCAGCTTGCCCTCCCTCCCACTCTGGGCTGAATCAGAGGTCAGTGCTCTGTCCCATCATGACCCCCCAGTCTCTCCAGCATTGCCCTCCCCACACTGCCTACCACATCGGTCTTTGGGCCCCTGCCTCCACCACATTATCTGCCCACTGTCAGCCCTGGTACCTAGGTCCACTGAGGGGCCATAGGACAGATGCACTATGGCTCAGACGTGGGCCTGTGTGTGACAGAGCCTTAAAGCCCACCTTGTGCTCATCTTTACCTCCTGTCTCTGTGGGGCATGTAGTAGGTACTCACTGAATGTCCACCTGTGAAGGCCTGGCAGTACATAGTGTGTGGCCTGGATAGGCAGGCTGGGATGCTCAGAGTAAGTCAGAGTCCCCAGGTTGGGCTGGGGACTTCTGGAGGAGGCATCTGGGAGAATCCTCCAAATGTCAGTCTTAAGATAACAATTGAGGACAGGTCATAGGAAGTCCCCAGCCCAGACACAGGACCAGCAGAGTGGGAACAAAGTCTGCAGGAGGGAGAGTTGATGGTCAGGGCCCAGGACAGGGCGACTGGCGGGCCTAGCAGTGCATTCAGAAAAGCCCTCCAAGAGAAGGACTGCTTCTGGCTGGTCTGAGGCGGGGAAAAAGGTAGAGCTGAATCAAGTTGGAGAAAGGGTAAGCCAGAGACATGGAAGAGAAAGCTCTGTCTCTTCTTGTCCATGGACCTGGAAAGGAAAAAGCTGCCCAGGGGCTGGGCAGGAGGAGCAGGGAAAGCTGGGGCAGCATGGAGATACATGCATGTTGACCCCAGGGGCAGGGTGGGTGTGGAGGGTGGAAGCTGGCCGGGAGCATGTCCCCAGCTGTGGCTGGGAAACGTTTCCTGTCTCCTGGCCAGGGGGGTCATTAATAATCGTTTACACGCCACAGGCAGCACGGAGGCCAGCCAGGGAGCAGCATGGTGCGGGGCTGGAGCCCAGCCCAGTGACCAGTGGAGCTGTGTTCTGGGAAATACAGAATTGCTGTGTCCTGTCACCTTACTGTGAAACCTGGGCACGTCCCACAACCCGTCTGGTGTCTGGTAACACTGGTGAAAGGAGGGTCTAAAGAAGAGACTTGTCTGGAGTCCCCTCCCTGCTCCGGGCCTCGGTTTCTCTAGATGGCAGATGGGCTGCCAGCCCGACAGGGGGTGATGACCATCTGATGATTGATGTGGCCATCTGGACTCTGTCGAGCCCAGCTCAGGACGTGCGGGATGGGTAGACCCGGCCCAGTCTCCGAAGAGCTTGTGTTCTGATTGGGGGCCAGAGCCTACAACCATGGGGTGCACGCCTGGAGCCTCCCAGAACCACGTGCAAACGTCCGGCTGGGGAAACAGACTGGAGGGTTGTGCGCCCAGGGCCTAGGGGGCTGACAGTGTGGCTGGGCTGGCAAGATGGGCTTTCTCCAGCATGGGAAGTGGGAGCCCCAGGAAACCTATTTGGCCCCTGCTGTGTCAAACTGGGCCTGCCTGGTGCATAGCAGGTGCACAGTAAATGCTGTAGTCAAGCGAACGAGTTCTTCTGTTAAATGAGACCCCTGTGAAAGGAGCCTGGGATCTGGAAAGAGCCGCCTAACAAATGATGGTGACAATGACAGTCATTTTGGCTGAACACAAGGGGGGTGGGAAGAGGTGATGTGAAAGCTTGAGAAGGCTGGAGGCCCAGGGATGGCCCTCCAAAGCCAGACAGGACTGCTTGGGAAGGATCAACTGCCCTCAAGATCCTTTTCTCCTGTTGACCCAGAATCTTCCTCAGCCCCAGGCCACACTTCTCTGCTTACTCAACACCCCCTTCCAGGCCCAGCTTAAGCCCACTCACAGCAGGGAACCTTTTGGAAGGTGATACTGAGGTGGTGCCCCAATCCCCTCTGCTGATGACTCTGGTAGTCTGGGTCTTCCAACTGTCAGGAGGCCTGGCCTTTCTTCTTCCCAAATACCTGTCAGCAGGCCACTTGCTAAGTCTTCTCCATCGCTTTCTCTGGAGGGTTTGACCTGGGTCCTCCTACTGACTGGCATCTCCCCTATCAGACTAGAGGGTCCCCAAAGTGTAACCAGACTTCCTTTTTCAGATAAGGGTCTCTGTGAGGACAGATGTGAGGTCAACAAGAGGAGATATATTAAGGCCTTCCTGGTTGACTCCCAGCCCAGGGACACTCCCTGAGGGCCACACGGAGAAGAGAAAAGGACAGGCTGGTATGCAGAAGGGAGCTCCTGGATGCTTGGCACCCCAGAGATGATGTGAGCCAGAAAGGCTACTGTGCCTCCCATTGGACGAAGACCTCACAGTTGGCAAATTCACCCAGTGCCATGCCCAGTCCAAGCTGCTTTTGAGCCAAGGAGGCAACCCTTGGGATACAACCCAGGCCCCACGGCTTGGGCCTGAACCACTGTGGCACATTGTGAGGGGGTAGTAAACACAGTGAGCCTACAACACGTGTATCCTTTCTCCGCCCTCCTCCAAAGCCCAGCCCAAAACATAACACAGACCCAAAGGAAAAGAACAAAGCTTCCCAGACCACGACATCACCCGCCGCCTGCCTGTCCAGCGCCTGCTCCACCGGAAACCCAAGACAAAGGCCTTGGTCAACGTGAAGAGGATGAAGGGCAAAGGGTAGAGGCAGCTTAGCTTGGGGTGGGCCATGACAGAACGTCACTGGGGATCTCTGGGGACCTAATTGGGAGGGAAGCAAGGACAGGATGGCAGCCAAGTCCTCCCTGCACACACACATCATTCCACAAACATTTATGGGACACCTGCTGGATTCCATACAGCCCAAACATTACATACCTCATTCCTCACCCCCACACACCTTGAGCACACACTTCTTGCCCCCTGACGCATACTCCACAGCTCTCAACACTGCCTATCCCTCCACACACACACCACTAGCTCACCAACACCCTTCACACACCCCTCACCACACACCGCACATAAACTCACAGAGAGAAAAGATCACATAATCCACATGTCACACTGAAAAGTCACACAGCTCACACACCCACACTTCACACCACACACTCAAGCTCCCACCACGCGCCTCACACACCCCACACTCACCTCCCCAACCACAGACACACACACATCCAATTAAATTCAACACACACACTATCTAAACATGGAGACACACCCTGCATAGATGACGTGCACACCTAGTGTCACACATTTGTGGACACATGCAGACCTGTGGCAGAGACAAGCCTGCCGGCACATCGCCTCCTGCTGCCCACGTGCACATGGACACACGGATACACACACACACACACACACACACACACACACACACACACTTAGCCGACCAGCCCCTGGCCTTAGACCCCTCGGTCCTAGCTGCTGCACCCTTCCCTACCCAGAGGGGCACACACGGCCATCACACAGACACATGACACTCAAACACCAGCCCCTGGGTCCAAATACATTTCCCAAGCAAGCCCAGGGTGTACCACAGTGACTCTGAGCCACCTAGGCTGCGAACACACTCGGGCCCACACACAGCTCCCCCACCCCCACTCCCCTCCACCAAGATGCCCATCGAATCCCTCCATCAGGCCCCCACAGTGGCTTTTCCTGGCTACACACAACAGCCGAGAACATACGCAACCACCCACAAAACCCCCCCATGCAGGCTCACCCTACAACTCCACCCCATGGAGACAGACACACCGCATACACACATGTTCCCTGGACACACAACACTCGTGCATACAGCGTCCACTCCACACTCACAACACAGCCCTCCTAGCTGCACACGACAGGCAATGCCATACACACCATCTTCACACACACCAGAAACCCCCATGAGTCCCCCCTAAATTATCGCATTGGTGATGCCACACACAATACTTCATGACACATCACATATGATCACACACGAGGCACACCCAACACATGAAACGTGGCCCATCCTACACAAACACACATACACCCCAGACTCACCCAGCCCCTGAAACCTCCCATCACAGGTCACTGGCTCCAGATTGCAGTCTACTCCCCCACCGTTCCTCCATCCCAAGCCCCTACCTGCCCCCAATCAAGACCAGGACGGTGGGGATGGGGGGTTATAAGTTATGAACCCCAGGACTCCACACATAGTCCCCACCTACCTTAGATCTCTGGGCACCGCCCAAGGGCTGTACTCTCCATGTTTAGTCCCTTCGACCAGCGCCCACACCATGCCATGCCTGACAACATGGGGCAGGCAGAGGTCCTGGGGACACTGGCCCCATACTCTGAGTCTACCCATTCCTCACCCCAAAGCAGAGGCAGATATATGGGGAAGGGATGATCACAGGGTGAGACCCTAGAACAAAGATAGAGACCTAGAGAAATGGAGGGGGTGGGGTGATGGACAGACTGAGAGAGATGAATATGGGCAAAAGGGACCAAAAGAGAGAAACAGAGGGGTAGAGAGAGAAAATGCCCAGAAAGACTCAGAGTAGGCAGAGGAGAAACCAGAGAGTAAAGTGTGACCACCACACCAGAGAGAAACAAGAGGAGAGGGTGAGACCCCTAAAAGACTAGAGGACCTCTTACAAAGGAGGGAGGAAGGGTAGGAAAGCAGGAACCAGGTGGAAGGGGGTCCTGCAGAGAAAGACAAGCAGTGATAGAAAGAGGTGTTTGGACCCTGGGGTAGAGTCCCAGGTGAGGACTGAAGACCAGATGTTTGAGTGGGAATCTGAGTGGGGGGCACAGATGAGGCTGTGGAATAGAGGTGCAGGGGCTTGGGGTGAGGCTCCAGCTCTGACAGAGGTCTTGGTTGAGAGCTGGGGGTTCAGGTGTTCTGGGTGTACCTGGAGTCCGATATATATATCAGACTCCAGGTATATATATCTATACATTTATATAGACATATAGATGTATAGATATGTATGTATGTATGTATGTATGTATGTATGTATGTATGTATGGTAGGTGTTCTGGGGTTTGGGCAGGGTCATACACTCATCTGGAAGGCGGGGGGTTCCAGGTTTGAACAGAGATCTCCGTGGGGACTGGGGTCCTACTCTGGACTGGGAGTTCAGCGCTTGGAGTGGAGTCCCAGATCCAAAAGGGGTTCAGAGTCTGGGGTGAGGTCTGGACTGTGATCTGGAGATTCAAGGGCTCCGGGTATGGGCTGCAGTCCCAGCACAGGAGTGGAATTCAGAGCTAGGGGAGGGGGCCCCACTTTGAGGAGGGTTCTGGGGCAGAGTGGACTACGGAGCTGGTGCCCGCACGCCCCTTGGAAGACTCGGCCGAGCGCTCGCCCGACACCCCGTCCTCCTCGTGCCCAGGGTTGGGGGCCCCCCTACCTGCAGGCTGTCGGCGCATGGCTGCGGCGGCGGCGGCGGCGGCGGCTCGTCCGGCTTGAGGAAGACCTGCTGGCCCCGCCTGAGGAATTGGACAACAGCGATGAGGATGTGGTGCAGCACCAGGACCATGCTCGCAGCCGCCCGCCCGCCCGCCGGCCCGGCCGCTGAGCTCGGTCAGCGCGTCGGCGACAGCTCCGCCGGGTCCGCGCGAGGGTCCGCCCCGGCCCCGCCCCGGCCCGCCCACTCCCCGCCCCTCGACCGCGCGGCCCCGCCTACCCTCCGGCCACCGCGCGCTGCACCTCTCGGCTCGTCCGACCTGCGGACCGCCCCCCAGGGCCCCCCTCACCGCCTGGCTCTCACCTCCCTTTTCTCTCCGCTCTCAAGACTCTTCCAGCTTGTCCGCTATTAGGATCCCCTACCAGGTAGCCAGCTCTCAGTTTCCGCTCGCTCCTCAGGCCTCTCGCCCCTCCTATCGCTACCTTGCCTCTCGGAGCCCCTCTCTAGTCCGATCACGTCCTCTCCCCCCACTTAGAAAGTCCTGGGGCCCGGCCAGAGCCCCAAGCCAGAGACCAGCGCAGTGACAGGAGGGGCAGAAGGCGGAGGGTAGAGGGGGAAGGGGCCGCTGACCCGATGCAGGGAGCCCCGGGCCGGCTCCTCTTCAAGTCGGGGAGAATTATAGAGGTCGCCCGGCGACGGACAGGCCTGGGGCAGTAGCCAATCTGTGAGGGGGACACGTGCGCACAGACACACGAGCGCACACAGGGACAGGCGCACCATCTCGAGAACAGGGTAGCGGCCCCGGACCCCCTGCACTGGGCAGAAAGGTCTGCGTAGGCGTCCCCGGAAGCCAGAGAGGGTGCGGGCGCCGGGGCCACACAGTCCACAGTTCGCCGGTGGGACCCGCGCGTCCGGAGCGCAGTTCTCCGCAGAGCGGCCTCTGTGCTCTGGCGCCTGCTGTAGCCGCGACGCTTCTGCGCCCTCTGCTGTCCTACCGCGGCAGCGCGGCCCTGCCCTGTTTGCCATCTGCCTGGCAAGGAAGGTGGGGGGGGGGCAGGCGGAGGGAGAAGGGGTCACCTGGGCTAGCTCCCTGCTGGACCCACCCAATTCCTAGCCTCCGCTTGCTGTGAAATCGGCTGGGGTGGTAGAACGTGTCTGGACTGGAGGGTGTGCTTTGGATCACACCTGGCCTTTGTCAGCGACTTGAAGCATGACCTTGGTCAGATTCCCTCCCCTTTCTGGGCCTCAGTTTTCCCATCTCTTTCACAAGACTGCCAGGATAATCAACCCCGATAAAGGTGGGAAGGCCGCCAGAGTCCCCTGACAGCGCTTGCTGTGGTCTGACCGGAATCCTTCCCACTGCACTGCAGGCCCCTTCTCGGCAACAACCCCCTTCCCCACTTGGAAGGTGACTCAGTGAGCCCCCAGCCTCCCCACCTCGTGGGGCTGATTCATCTGGGGCCTTTCTCCCTGAGGAGTGATTTCCTCCACGTTGAGTCACTGAGCCCGGTCCTGGACACAGTCCAGGCCCCTGACACAGGCTGGACGTTGCCCTTTCCGTCCCATCAGCCCAGGGGGGGGGCCCTCCAAGCTGGGATTTCTCCTACCTCTGTTTGTGAGGCCCAGCTCTGAACATGCTTCTTCCTCTGCTCAGACACCTTTAAAGATTCCCTACTACAAACACCAGAAAGCCCAAATCTTCAGTCTGACATAGCAGACCCTCTGTAATTTAGCCCTGACTTATCTTTTCAGCTTTGAACCTCTTGCCGCCATTCCTTAAACTTATACTTCCTCCTGTACTCAATGGGTGACTGACTCATCCTCTAGACCCTTGCCCATGCCACCCTACCCCTGATGCCCTCCAGATCTTGTCAGCCTGCTTACCATCCAGGGACCAGAGGTCCACATCCTCCAGGAGGCCTTCCCTTGATGCTACCTTAGTCCTCTGGGTCCCCCTTCTTGTGTCGTTCCTGGGAGCCATGTCTAGGAACATGGGGAGGAGTACAAAGCTTATCTGTCACTAAGTGATCCAGGCCAAGTCAATGTATTTTACTTTATCTTCAGATTGGGGCAATGTGGCCCACTTTTTAATACCCTAGAAATCGGCATGGGCTAAGGTGATGTAAAGGTTCTGGCCCAGATAAAGGCCTCCTTTCCTTTCTTGGCCTCAGTTTCCTGCTCTGGAAAGGGGGTGACCAATGTAAAGACTATGCAGAAGGACTGAGTCTGAGCCCAGTGTATAAAATGCTTGGCAAACCCTGAGCACCTGTTAGTCCTGGGCTTTAACAGCCTGGCTGGAACACAGGCACCAAGGGGCTGTTACAGCCACAGGACAGAGCTATTCATCAGGGGAAGCCATGTCAGACCCCACTGTCAAGTGCCGACCCTGGCCAACCCAGCACAGCCACTATCCCTTGGCCTCTCAGCTCTAGGCAGGACCTCCCAGCACTCACCTCCTAATAGGTTATTTCTTAAATCTTACTTGGCCATCTTATACTTCAGCTCAGTGGCTGGGGCCCCGGGTACATGCTCTGTGTCTCCCTCAGTCAGATTCACTCTGCATCAATCCTTCAGACTCAAGCATTCCTCCAAGGGTTTGCATCCTAACTCTGCCACAGACTTGTGGGATTCTGAGCAGGCCACTGAACCTCTCTGGACCTCATTTTACCCATCTGTGAAATGTTAATACACTAGATTTAATAAACAAACTTCCTTCTTTTGATACTTGGCAGGATACAGAGGCTTTTTCGAAAACATCCCGCCATGTAATCCTTGAAAATCTCCATCCAGCCAGCTCCCAGGAGAGGAAGCCCAGGCTCCTTGAGATGGCAGAGTGGCAGGCCATGCCCAAGCCCTCATTGCCAGGAAGTGACTCTTCCTCCAAGGCTAGAACTCCTTCATTCCCCCCATGGATCCCTGACTGCCAGCTCTTCATTCTGTGATTCTGTGTTGGGTTCTCACACTGGCTCATGCCTGCGACTCCCCCACCTCAGGTACTTTTAAACGTTCCTAGGTGATTCTAATTTGCCGCCAGATCTGAGAACAGAATGCTGAATGAGATACATACTGTTCCTGGCTCACCTCAGTCCCATGAAATCGAGGGATGGGCTGACCCCTATGGCCTGAGTGTTTATATCTGGAGCTGGGGGACTGTGTGTCCAAGGGGCTTTAACATTTATTTCCAATACTTACTATGAGCCTCCCAGTTCAGTGCCTCAGGAACAATACAAGGTCAGATCTGTTATTAGCCACATTTTACAGATACAGACTCTGAGGCACAGAGAGACCAAGTAACTTGTCCATAGTCACACAGTTAGTAAGTAATGGAGCCAAAATTCAAACCCGGCCCATCTGGCTCCAATCTGTGCCCTAAATTCATGCTCCACATCTTGAAGAAAAGGATGTGAGAAAAACAGATTTTCCCACCTTTCCTTTTGCCCCCAACAATGCAGTGACTGAGGGTTCTATGCTCCCAGTCCCTGAACCCTCTGCCCATCTCAGTCACAAGGAAGCCCGGCCCCAGGAATGCCTGCCCCAGCCCTTATAGACCCTTCTTTTCATTGCCCCACCTTATGGGCCACTCTAACTGCCCCGTGGCCCAGCTACTGAGTATTTTTAGGAAAAAGTGACTTAGGCCACAGCTTGTCAACCTGGGTGCCAGGCCCCCCAGACCTCAGGCCCTGTCCAGAAACCAGGTCTTTGTTGTTCCTGATGATATTGACACTGCTGTGGGCCACCGTGTTCACAAAACACTTCCTTACCTGGGCCAGGAGAGTGGACTTTCCTGCTGGCCATCCCTCCAGCTGACCCCCAATGGACCCCCAATCTGCTCTCACCCCCCATGCCCACATGTCCTACTTCCACGAGCCTGTCTGGTGTCTGACATGCCTCCCTCCTGTGGCTGCTAACTGTGGTCAGACTCCTGGAAGCCCAGGTTCAAATCTGAAGGAAGCCTGCCCGGACATACTGGGGGACTTCAGGCAAGGTCTGGCTCTCAGACAGTTCAGAAAAGTGAGCCTGGTTCTCACTGAGGGCTCAGGCAGCTCAGGTGGAGGGAGGCAGCATCCAGGTAGGCCTAGTTGGGCACAGAGCAGCTTTCTTGGGCAGACAGGCCTGCCTGGGCATGCCAGACCCAAGGACCGTGAACAAGGTCCAGATCCCAGTGTGGCAGGCTCCTCAGGAGACAGTGTGCATGACTCAGTCTTTCCGTGACTTGGGTGTGGAGCCCCGAGGGACTCTACCATCCTAGGCGCCCTGCAAAGGGACAATCCAAGAAGTGCCTGGAGGAGGTGACATCCCTGCAGGTTCTGTGTCCATCTATAGCCTATCCTGCATGCTTCAGCCCTGGCGAGAGCATGGGTATAAGCCGCCCTTAGGTACCTGTGTGTATGTGTGCAGGTGTGTAAGGCCTAACACCCAGGCCTGTGAGCATGGTGTGGGTGAAGGCAGGAGAGAGTATAACTACAGGTTTGTCAGTTTATTTTTTTGTGAGGCTGTGTGATGCTTCCATGGTATAGCTGAGTGTGTGTGTGTGTGTACGTGTGTGTCTATGGAACGTGCGTATATGTATGTGTGTGCACACAGGTCTATGTGTGCAGGTGCAAGTGTGTACGTACACACGTAGGCATATGTGGACAGTTGTAGGTGTGCACGAGAGTCCACATATCAAAAACATGCATTTACGTGTGAATATGTGTGCAAGTGTGTGAGTATGCATGTATTCAAATTCACACCTAACAAGAGGCACTGCCAAGGCCACCAGCCCAGGTCAGCTCTGTGTGTCCCTTGGCTATGGCCCCAGATGTAGGGGTAGCCCTCACAGAAAAAGGATCCGGCCACAGGGAGGTGCTGGGAAAATACGGATTTTGGCTCTGGATGAAAAGGTCCTGCTCCCAGAGCCCTGGGAGCAGCTGAGTGGGGAAGAGCACAGGCCGAGTAAACTCAAGCCCAGAGGAATCTGGGGATGGGGAGGAGTCAGCCGAAGTCTCATCCATTTCCATGTTATTTGTATACACATTTGTCTGCAGCAGATGGCCAGGTCCATGACCCTAGAGAGTTAAGGGAACCCACAGGATTCTGGCCCAGACTAGCCTAGGGCCTGTAGTCTCACATCTGGGCTGAGGTTCACGGGACTCAGGCCTTTGCACATGTTAGGACTTAGTATCTTCTCCTTATCATCTGCAAACCCCAAGATCCTTCTACCACCACACAAGGCCTCCCTGGGACACCATAATCACACACACACTCACCATCTTCCCACAGATACACATATACTCCTACCGCACACACACGCACACACACACACTCTCTCTCTCTTTCCTATACCTACACACATGCTCACATGACTCTTACACACAGAGGCATAGGTGGGCATGTCTGCCCCAGGGCTTCCTTCAGGGACCACTGTGCCTCCTTCTCAAGGCCCATACCTGCTGGAGTAGTCTTTTCTGCAGCCTCATCCACACTCAATGGCTCCTAATTGCCTGCTGGACAAAGCTGGAGCCCTTCAAGGTCCTTAACCCCACCACCGAACAGACTTCCTTGCAGGCCACACCTATGCTGCCTTCTGGCCACACTCCTCACAGCTTCCAGATCCACCAACCAGCACTTGCCATCTCCCTGTGCTTTGCCAGGTGTTCAGCCTTCCCACTGTGCTGTCCCCTCCAGGGAATGGGACTCTTTCTTTTTCGTTCATCGCTGTGACCCCAGCACCTAGAACAAGGCTCAACCCAGAGGAACTGCTCAAAAAGAAATCTGTGACTTCGTAAATCAGTGGTAGAATCTTCCTTCCAGCCTGGTCTGCTCCCTTACATAAGATTTGCCCAACCGTATCTGTTTCCCTGTGTGCCTCCCCAGTTGGACCTGTTGCCCCTCCACGAAGAGATGGGTCTGATTCAGGTCCACGTGTACATGTCCAGCTCAGGGCGGAGCATAGAGTAAGAACGCAGGGTGGATGTGGGGGCAGAGCCCAAGGTGTTGTGGCCCCCTCAACAGGCACAAGGATGTCTGGAAGATTGGGCCATCTGGGCCAATCACACAAAGCCTACATGTCCCAGGGAAGAGGCCTCCCCACAGCCTTCCTCCATCTGAGCCCCTTTCTAAAGTCACCCTGACTGGTGATCTAGGCTCTGCTCGCACACTCCCAGGGACAGGAAGCTCACTTTCTTAGCAGCCAACTCCTTCCTCTGTGCGGTGGCTCTGCCTGGTGCTGACTCCTCCCACAGCACCATCCTGTTAAACCCTGATCATCCTGAGCCACGATTCCCATGGAAACCAGGAAGGAAGATGAGCGAAAGGAGAGGCAGATCCCAGCTTTCCCAGCAGCTCTCCCAATCTTTCCAGCTTTGGGAAGAGATAGGAAAAGGAGCTCTTGGCTCTCAGCCTACACCAGGGAAAGACAAATGGGTTTAAGGTGCTCAGACTCCCCTAACCTCAACCACCATCCTCTAGAGCCTGGGGTGGTGCGGAGACAGCGCAGAGCTAAGAAACTCCTCCGCAACCTCCACTGAGCCCCACCCCCTCACTGAGCCCCACCCCCTCACTGAGCTCCACCCCTGAGTCCCGCCCCTCACTGAGCCCCACGTCTTCACTGAACCCCGCCCCCTCACCAGGACCCACCCCCTCACTGAACTCCCATCCTCCTCACTGAAACTGCACCCCTTCATTAAGCTCCACCCCCCTCACTGAGCCCCCACCCTCATCCCCCACACCCCTACTCACACCCGTCTCCCTCACTGGAGCCTCCTTCCTTCCAGTCTTCGGGACCATGAAGAATGTTCTGACTCCAGCCCTAGGAGTGCCATGTGGAAACGCTTCCTCCTGAGCCCTGACTCAAAGGCTGGGTAGATAGAGGAGGGCAGGCTGGTCCCGGGCCAAGGGTGGCTGCCCAGACTCCCATCCAGCCCCGCCTGGACAGCTGCAGCCCACCATCTTCCTCTGCCGGCTCTTCCTGGGCTGGCCCTGCTCCAAAGGGATCTCAGGCTGCCCTCGGTCACTGACCCCAGCAACCGCCCCAACACACATCTGGGTTGCCCAGAGCTAAGCCCATGAGAGATACCAAGGCACAAAAAAGTCTAAGCAACAGGGACTCAAGGCCCTGTGCTCTGAAAACTCCCTGCCAGTGCAGAAGCAATCATAGAGGGAGGCTCCTGTCTGTGGCTTTGAGGTTCCAAGAACACCCAGAGCTTTGTGTTCTAAGAAAATCAAGCCTCTATCATAAGTCCCTTTATTTCAAGAGTCTGTGCTTCTTAGATTCTATGCATGCAAGAGCCTGGAGTCCTGAGAGTGCAGGGGGTGGAGCTTAATGAAGGGGTGCAGGTTCAGTGAGGAGGATGGGAGTTCAGGACCCCGTTATTCTAACTGTCTGACAAGCTAGAACTCGGCTACGGTCTCCATGACCCTCAGAGCCTGCTGGTCTGGGGGCTTTAGTCTCTGTGAATACCAGGTAAGAGAGAGGGGCCCCAGAGAACCCCTGCACACTCGAGGTGCATTCCTCTGCCCTCTTGCTAACACGGCTGTCCATCGCTCTCCTCTCTGCTAATTAAATCTCAGGCAACTTTAAAGGAGAAGGGAAGGACTGCCATCAGGGACTACCTTCTAAGTGCTGGCACACCTGGTTGATTCTCTCATTTAATCGTTATGATATTATTAGCCTGACTTGACAGTTGATAAAACTGAGGTCCTGGGGCATGAGGTCATTTGTGTAAAGTCACAGAGCTAGAAATAGTAGAACAGTAATCCAAACTGGGCCCTGTGGCAGACCATGCCTCCTGGTAGCAGGCTGACTTGGGAGAAGAGCCCAAGGGGCCTCCTCCTGTGCTCCCTCCTTGGCCCAGGGCCCTGATGGGGCAGCTTCTCTTGCCCCAGCCACCCCAAGCACCAGTGGCAGAGACTGTGGCTCCCTCTTCTCTCTCCTCCTGTAGCTGGAGGCAGCCTAGAGCCGGCCACACTTCCCGTCCTGATTGATCGAAGGCGCTCGATCCGCAAAGACTTGCAAAGACTCTGTGGTGGGACCAGGAGATGTGGCGTTTTGTTTCTAAGCAGCCGTCGCTATGGAAGCCAGGTGCTGCCAGCCCACGGCCTAGCAACAAGGCCCTGGCGCAGGGCGGGGCGGGAGGGCATTGTCGGGGGCTTCCAAGGCAGCCAGTGAGCAAGGGTGTGTGGGCTACTCCGTGCTCCAGGCTGGAGGGCTGGACCTGCTGCCCTCGCTGGGCACGCAATGAGGGGACGGAGGCAAAGGACCTGGCAGGCTCTAAAGGACAGAAACCCAGAAATAAGAGCAGAGGGAGACTTGCAGAGACAAAGGGAGTCCAGAGACAGAGAAAGGCAGAGACATCATCAGAAAGAGGAAGACACAGGAAGGTGGTAGAAGACAAGAGCTGGTCAGAGTCGTGGAGACCAATTATTTAGACGATTGGCAAGGAAGGACTGACTCCCAGAAGGGCCCGCCTCCAGAGAGGGTGTGTCAGAGAGCAGGAGGAAGCCGCAGGGGATGACAGAGACGGATGGAGGAGTGACAGGAGGAGATAAGCCTGAGGCAGGAGGCAATAGAGTTAGATAATAAAGGAAAGAGGACTCAGAATGGAGGGGCAGGCGGGGCAGCAGAGACTCGGGAGGCACAGCAGAGGACTGCAGGGGCAGGCCTATGGCAGTAGGGACAACAAGGGCACCAAAGTCACAGGCGCCCTGAGCTGGCCCCACCTCATGGGTCTGCCTGTAGGTGGACACCAGCCTTGTACCACCAGCCCTTCACCCAGCCTCTCCCCAGAACACAGAATCATCTAGGCCCTCAAAAAGAGGCTGGTCAGAGGTCGCGTGTCTCTCTGACCCCCCAGGGACAGGTCTTGCCCAAGGTCAGACAGTGCGGCACTCTCTGAAATGGCAGAAATGCAGGCGTCGGGAATCCCAGTCCAGGGCTCCTCCCACCCCTCACCTGAGTCAGACCACTCCCTGTGGTTTCCCATGAACATTCGGCCACTATAGAGAGGCACGTGTGTTCCCCTACCAGAGTGAAGAAGATGACAGAAGCTAAGATGGGACCCCCTTTACTTCCCTCTTCCTCAACAACCCTGTGTCAGGACACAAGGGACCCAAGGATGGAGCAGACAGCATCTGGTGGAGAGATAGCCCACACCTGTCCCTGTCAGGGGTGTGACTAGGAAAGGCAAACTCTGGGGAATCCCGAGTGGCCCGGCTCCTTGGGAACAGGGAATCGGCAGGCACTTAACAGGCAACATCTCATTTGATCTTCACCGTAAGCTGTTTTAGATGAGAAGACTGAGGACCCCCAAAGGAGAGTGATTCACCCTAACTAACTACTACCAGCCAGCAGGTGCCTGAATCAGGACCTGAACCCAGGTCTCTGGGGGCCAGTGCCAGTTAAAGTGACTGACGGAAGCCTGTCTGCCAGGGGCCTACTCAGGGGCCCTTCCCAGAGGGAGCAGGGGACGGTCTCCAGCCCTGCTCTGGCCACCATTCCTCCCAGTGCCGGATGCCCTCCCCCCATGTCAGAATGGGGGCTAGGCTAGCCTCCTGTCAGGGATCAGGTACTAATCCCCGCCTCCACCCCGCAATGCTAATTGTTCCAGGAATTGTTAACGCTGTCAGCTGCACCTGACAGCCGCTCTGGGAGCTCATGTGCCTCCAGAGGCCCCCCAACCCCCCATCAGTACCAGCCTTGCTCTCTTCACACTCCTGAGGGAGGATCAAGACGCAGTCTAATTAAGCACCTACTATGTGCTCCCCGGTGGTGTGAAGCACTTCACACTCATTATCTCCTTAAATAGTCTCCTAGGGCTCTGAGGGCTTGCCCCCACCTCCTGCCACTCTCAACCCTGGCCTTTCTGCTCACCCTCCCCACACCTCCCAGCACCTACCCCAGAAGCAGCTTCTGGAGCAGCGGAGCTCCAGAACCATGGGTGCACACAGGTGCCTGGGAACTGTCAGTTTGATTCTCAGCAGCAGGGCTGACTATGGGGGGGGGGGTGGGGAGAGGGAAAACAGGGAGGCGTAGGACAACAGCAGGAAGGGGAGAGAAAGGGAGAAGGGAGAGCGCATGGAGCTGGGGGCACAAGGGCAGCAGGCCACCGCTCACCTGCCACACTCCGAATACATGGGCCTGCCTGCCGGGCCTGGGCTGCAGCCAGATCATCAACCCGAGGTGCCACGCTCCCTTGAGCCCCAGTTCCTGGAAGGTGGAGCTGCAGGCATTATTGATTGGCTGCCCCCAAGCCTCCTCTTCTGGATGCCTGGAGGCTGCCTCCTCCATGCAGCCCTCCAGCTGAATGGTGTCACTGCCAGGGTGATTCTGGGGGCAGCCTGGGGGCAATGAGCAGAGACTCCTTATCTCTTCCTCAGCCCAGTGCTCTCCCTACTCCTCTGGAAGCTGGTCGGGGTAGATGAGTGGCACAAGGGCCAGCATGGAGGCTTATGTTCGTACATGGATGTGTGTGCATGCGTGCCTGTGTTTGTGTGCGCATGTGTGCACACATAAGTAAGTCAGTATAGCAAAGGAGTTGCTAATAATAAGATGTAAGCCATACAACTTGGGTTCAAATCCCAGCTCCTCCATTTCCTGGCCATGTGCACCTGTGAAAGTCACTTAACCTCTCTGAGCTTCAGTTTCCTTATCTCTATAGTGTAGTTAGCAGTAGTACCCAACTAACATCATAAATGAGAATACACGTGCAGAACTCTGGCACAGTGTTTGGCATGTGGTATTTTTTGATACATGAAAGTTTTTTTATTTTATTACTGTCACTGTGAGCATGTGTGCATGTATGCATTGTAGGTATCCTTGGGAGGAGGGATTTCTGGTACTCCAGCAAAGGGGTGTAGGCTGCTTCCTAACCCTTGACTCCCCTAGAGTAGGGGCTGCAGCCATACTCCCAGCCCAACCTCAGAGAAGGGGGAATAACTGCACTGCTCCTCTTTCCCTCCCACCGCCTGCAAAAATACCCAACCTGTGCTGGGTAAAGCTGTAGGGGGGAGATGGATGGCTTGGCGGCCACCAGGCAGAACTGGTGATTAGAAGGCTAACAGCCCAGCATCCGGAAAGGAATGGGAGGGAGGCTGAGCTGTGGGACCATCCATCAAAGCTGGCAGGCCTAGCAGTGCTGCAGAGTGGGGTGGAAGAGAGGCAAGGGGACAGCTGCGAGGTGGAGGAGTGTAGACAGGCAGGGCCAGGCAGCCAGACCCAGCTCAGCTCTGACCTATTCAGTAACCCTGAGTGAGTCACTGTTGCCCTGAAACTTCAGTGTTTTCATCAGGACAACGGGGCTAAATGTCTCTCTCTGCCCCGATAAGTTCCAGCTTCAGCAGACCCAATATCAGGCCCCCGGGCCAGGAAGAGCCTGGGGAGAGTGTGAGGGCCTCAGAGATGCCCTTATCTCCTGGGGGTGCCCCATGCAGACAAAGATCTCTGAGAGTGCAAATTAAAGAATGCAGCACAGTGCTTGGGCCTGACAGCCCAAGTTTCTGACCCTAATCAATTTCTGACCGTGATCTCTTGCTGACCTCAGCCAAGCCTCTGGCTTCCCAGGCCCTTCCTTGGATGCCCTACCCAACTACCACCAACACACAAGAGGCAGGGAGGGCCATAGCACAGCTCTTGCCGATGCAAATTTCATTCAAACTAAGGGTGAATTCATCCATGGGCCCTCCTCACCTTTTGGAGATAGTGGTTACCTGAAAAAATCCTGGCCAGCAAGTCTGAGGCAAGAGGTCCTAGCTGAGTTCTACTGGGATCCTGGCAGAGCCCAGAGCCTTGGTTGGCTTTAGTGACCTCAGAAAGCTTGAGCAAGTCACTTTCTCTCTCTGTGCCTCAGGTTTCCCATTTCCAGAATCAAACACTCAACAACAACAATTCTTCAGGGGCTCCTCTTTCCCTATGGGACACACTGCAAACTCTTCATTGTAACCACAGCCCCTGAGTCCTTCCCCAGGCTCCAGTCCTCCTCTGCTCCCTGCTACACCTCCTACAAGTAGGCTGCTCTGGATTTCTGTCAACTCCCCATCCCTCTTTATGTTTCACTTCTGGACTCATGGTTCACCTCTTCACCCCTGATCCTCTGTCTCTCCATTGGAAAATCTCACTCAACAGGACCAGAAGTATCACTCCCTCTGCAAAGCTGTTTGCATAGCCTCTGGCAGAGCTAAGGCAGCCGTCTTTGCAGAGCCAGCAGTGGCTTCCACACACCTTCTCTGAAGCCCAGGCCAGGATGTGTCTATGTCCCCATCTCACTCTGGGTTCTTAAGGGTGAGGGCTGGGCTGGGCCTGATTCCCAGAATAGGGGGAAGAGTTGTGGGAAGCTCAGGGACTTGCACAGGGATGAGGCTTAAAGAAAATGGAAGGAAAGGAGGAGGAAGGGAGGGAGGAATGAAAAGAAAAAGAAAGCAGGGAGGAAGAGAAAAAGCTATCCCCAAGGTTCCTTTGGATCTAGCAATCTGAAGGAATGCTAGGCTACTCCAGATGGAGCCCCCATACCCTGGTCCTTGCTCCATCTCCAGCTGCCTCCCCCCTACTTCCCGCTTTGGGCCCCAGTCCCCGTCAAACACACCAGTACAAAAGCCCAGAGCCAAAGGGGTCTCTGGCCTCTGCCACTGCACCCTGACTGGAGGCTAAGAACATGCCTGGTCGTCATAGTGATGGTGCAAAGCTGTCATCACTAATTCATCGCTGGAGCCCTGGGAGGCCAGCGAGGTGTGAAGAGAGCTAGAGCTAGAACTAATCAGAGCCACCACTAGGGGCAGGAGTCTTGTGGTTGTGGGCCAGTGAGAGGAGCAGAGATTAAACTCCATCACCCCAATCCTGCTGTGTCCTTCCCTCAGCCTTCCAAAGCCCTGATAGGAAGGAGGAGCACAGACCTTCCCTCAGTCTGTCCTGTGCACCTACTGTATGTCTAGCTCAGTCCAGTCTCAGAGCTGGGTCTAGCAAAGGCTGGAATAGGAAGCCCTGCACCTCAGAGCCTCTGAGCAGTTATCCAGGTCCTGCTGTCTCCAGTAAGGCAGGGGGGTGTCCCTCCTCAAGTCACAGGGGCTGAGAAGAGGTGGAGGGAAGCAGAAAGAAATGAGCCCATATGCTGTGCCCTTTCCAAGCAGACAAATGTGCCAGGCATTCCTAAAAAGTAACTCATTCAATCCACCTAGAAAACCTATAGAGTCAAAATTATTACTTTGTTTTACAGATGCCTGAATATCCTCTCTGCCTTAATCTTCCCAGCCAATCCCATTCCCCTCCTCCAGGAAGCTTTTCAGAATGCTCCATCCCGCGCTCATCCTCCCTCCCTGGAGTGAGGGTCCTGATCTCTCCAGTCTGACTGGACTGCGGCTCCTCCTTTTCTCACCTGTAGCTGTGGAGGGTAAACTAGGCGGGCCCTTCCATCCCGGCTGCACCGCAGGCGACCAGGAGACCACGCCCATTATTAGGAGGGCGGAGCTGTCCGTGGTTCTGACCTCTCCCCGGCCTGCCTCTAGGAGTCGCTTTTTTTTTCTGTCCTAAATCGTCTCTTCCTCAGCTTGGGGGAGAAAGGCCAGTCTCCACCTGCGAGACACCTCTGCCCTCCTCTCATTTAGGTCCATCATCCACAAACCTTGAAACAAGGAACCCATTTGGAGTAGGAGAATGAGAATAAAACTAATATGTATTCACTCAACAAGCATTTATTGGACACTACTATGTGTGACCCTGTGAATAGAGCTTGCGATAAAATAGTGAACAAAACAGGCTTACTTCCTGTCTTTTTGGAGATTTTTGTCTTGTTAAGTCAGCACTGGACTTTGCTTAACGCACATTCACCCACGTGGTCCACAATATGTGGAAAGGTGGATATTGGGACGCCTGGGTGGCTCAGTTGGTTAAGCAGCTGCCTTCGGCTCAGGTCATGATCCCAGAGTCCTGGGATCGAGTCCCGCATCAGGCTCCTTGCTCAGCAGGGAGCCTGCTTCTCCTTCTGCCTCTGCCTGCCACTCTATCTGCCTGTGCTCACTCTCCCTCTCTCTTTCTCTCTGACAAATAAATAAATAAAATCTTTAAAGAAAAAAAAAAGAAAAAAAGGTGGATATTGTTATGCCCATTTGACAGTGAAGGAAACTGAAGCGTGGGATAACAAAGGAACCTGCCCAAGGCCACGCAGTTAGGCAGGCGGGTCACAGACCTAGTCCCTGCCCTCAGAGAGTTCATAATCTAGTTTACCTGTCCCAGTTCTCCAACAAGTATCTCTGGCAAGTGTTCCTTAAGTCTGATCTGAATTCTTCCTGCCACTGCTCTGACTTGGCCTCTCTTTGCTGAGACCTCTGTGGGGTGGAGGATCAGCTTTCATCTCCTTGCAGACACCTGGGGTGCTTCCATGAGCTCCCAGCCCTTTCTCCACCCCCACCTTGCACAGAGGCCTCCCCTTCCCCCCAGGAGGGAGTGAGGTGTGTGCTCTAAAAATACCTTAATCCCTCCCTGCTCTTGCTCTAATTAAGCTGAGTGAGTCACTACTTTAAGTAATTTATTGCTAGTTACATAATTGCTTTAATATTTGGTTCCAGAACTGGGGAACAAAAGTGCCCCCTTCTTTTCAGGGAGTTGCTAATTCTCAGAGGGGTTTATAGCCCCTGGAAGGGGGAGATAGGGAGAGATGTGGAGTCATCTTGGCCAGGTCCCTGCTCCAGTCTGGACCCACAAACAGTCATTCCCATCAGGGCCACAGGGCTCACCTGATCCAAGGAGGGACAGGTTTGTGAGAACACCAACTCTCTACTCCCTGTCACCCACTCTTTGGATTTCTGAGGCCACCACTTCCAACTGACCCCTCTCAGACCCAGAGTGTACCCTTAGGAAACTGTGGCCTGTGCATCCCATCCTCTCCCTGGCCTCATTACCTCTGCCAGGAGGTACAAAGGCCACAGGAACAAAGGCCCAGAAAGGGTGAGCATTTCCTTGGCATCACCCAGCATGTTAGAAGCACCTCCAGTCTATATGTCCAGGTTTTCAGCTCAAGTAAAAACCCAGCACCTCTCACAGCCCTGTAAAAAGCCACCCCCCCCCCACCCAAGGGGGATTAACTGCAAAGGGCACAGGGAAGTTTGAGGCAATAATACTCTTGTCTTGATTGGAATGGCAGTTATATGACTGTATATTGCATTTACTAAAACTCATTGAATCACAAACCTTAAATTGGTGATTTTACTGTATATAAGTTATACTTCAATAAAATAGATGTAAAATTTTAAATTAAAAAAAAAAGAAGTTACACCCTCACTTTCTGATCCCCCCATTGGGTAACAGCTGTATGGAATCAGTGGCCCTGCAGATACTAAGGAGGGGAAGTGCAAAGACCCAGCCATGGAGGGCACACAGTAGGTACTCACACACATGTTTGTTTCACTCAGTTCCAATTAGCAAGGACTCACTAGGCACCTCCTGGGTGCACTTGCACATCCTTGATCTCATTAGCTCTCCCTCAGCTCTCACAGAGCCCGGAGCGGGAGCCTAACTGCATGCCAAGTACACCACACACTTGTCTCATTTAATCCTTGCAGCAGCCCCAATGAGATGGGCTCTATTAGTGTCCCCCTTTCACAGATGAGGGAACAAAGGTGGCAGAACTTACACATGTCCTGCTGCCAGGAAGTAGAAGGGCTGAGATTTGAACCAGGAGACAGTTCCCAAGACTTATGCTCATAACCACTCCACTCTATGCCTCCCTTTACCAAACTAAGTGGCCTGGGTTAGGAGACTGTGTCTGGAGGCTGTGCCTCTGACCCTAGGAGTTGAATCATGAAGTTTTCCCCAGGCTTAGAAGTACAGGCAGGATACACCCAAGCGAAGAAAGCAGGTGAGCATGTGTGAGCTCAGAGAGGTGGCAAGAGGCAGGACTGGCTTTGGGAAGGAGGGAACTGGATTGGGCAGCAAGCCTAGAAGAAACGCAAAAGAAATCAGGTAGAGTCGGGAAAAAAAAAATGAGGCAAAGAACATCTGGCTATGCCAGCCTGTGCATTAAATGCTTACTCAGGCCCCAAGCAGTCAGAACTCCTCATTGTTATTCCTGACTCTGTCCCCCTCCATCCCAAATTTGTCTCTGCTTGGTTTCTCAGCCCCAATGGCCTACTCACAACCACAGCCACCACCTCACCGGGCACAGGCAAAAGTTTCATCCCAAAACTTGTCAAAGTCTGGTTGGAAAATAGTCAGTGATGCCTTGGAGCAGGGGAGAGCTCCAAGGTTCGGAGTATATAAGGGATGCCAGGACATAAAGAACGATAGGAATTAACCCTGAGGAGGAAGGAGGCATCCAGGAAGAATGTTCCAGGCAAAGGGAACAGCATGTGCAATAACCCAGAGGTGAGAATGCTTCACAGGTGAGGAACCAGAGGTAGCTTTGTCTGGCCACCTGATGGGCAGCCCGTGTTTATGCTAAGTGTGAGTGTTTCTGTGTGCCGAATGCGTGTCTGTGTTGCATGTGTGGACACCTGGGTTATGTGCACAGGTGTTACACTTCATCCCATTAGTAGGTCAGTTTTTTAGATTTACCCTGTCTCTGTTTCTCAGTGTATATTGATGTCTGTGTTATGTGCGTGTTTGTGGTGGGTCTCTCTATGTCTTTGTACTAGGGTCTGCTTCTCTGTATGTGGGCTTCTGTGTCTGCTGAGTTTTTTTCTTGTTTATTTCTGTTTGTCTCTCCATGCCTGGAGCTGTATGTCTGTGGCCTGGACACTTGGTCCCTTGGCTCAGGAAGCTAGACCCAGGAGAAGCCAGGGGCAGGAGGGTACTAGAGTTGGAGTCCAGCTGCATACAACAGCACCTAACGATTGTCAAGCACTTAGTTGGGGGGCGGGGGATGCCTGCACCAGAGATGCCAGTTAACACTGATAGGAGTCAGCGACCTGAGGCCCAGCGGAGGCTGAAAGTGGGTCCCCACTGGCACGGAGGCACACGGATGAGCTGGCTGGGCCAAAGCCCATGACTGCCCCCCAGCACCAGGAGGGAACCATTTCACTGACTCATCTCCCGAGGAAGCCAAGGCCCAGGCTCTGGATAGAAAAAGGGTTGAGATCAAACTCCAGGATGAAGGTCTTAAAAGGGAGGACTTTTATTAGACTTGGCAGTGGACAAGTCGTAAATGTTATCAAGAGATGAGGTGGCAGGGACAGAGCTTTGCTCTTGGTGGCTACAGTTTGAGGGGGTGGCTTATGGGTGTCAGGGATGGGTACTCAAGTGTGGAAGCCACATGTAGGATGAGGGAGGAAGGGGTGCTTCTGGAGGACAGTCTGGAGTTGCCACCCATCTCTGCCTTGGAGGGAGGACACTGAAGAACTCGGGATATGCTTAGATGGGTGAGCTGGGGGGTGGGGATTGTCAGTCCTCCTGTGACCTGTCTACAAGGCTCACCTGTCCTCAGCCACCTCCAGTGCAGCCATCTTGCCTCTTACCTGCATCTCCATACCAGCCTCCTCCCTGGCCCCTTTCATTCACCCTTCACTTGGGGCTTTCAAAACCCAAAGCTAACCATGACCCTGATTCCACCCTCCCTGGCTTCCCTGGGTGAACTGGGCTTCCACAACTGTCCCTTCCCCCAGCCCAGCAGCCTGGGCCCTGCCACCATGACTTTCTGCTGTTGTGTTGGCTTTTTGTTTAGAATTAACTTCCTCTCCTCCTTCACATGTAAAACTCCCATTCATTTTTCAGGGCTAAGACCCAGCATCACCTCCTTGGGGAAGTCTCCTGATCAGCGGTCCCAGCGTGGGCTTTCCTCCTTCCCTGGGCTCACCCCTTAATGTCCACTGCCTTCCTCTAACAAAGGGGAGGACAAGGGCTGTCCAGCCCATCTCCACGGCCAGGGTGCCAAGCACAGGGCAGGGGAGGCAACGGCATCATTGAGGAGGGGTGGGATCCATGAGCATGTGGTTCTGTGGGGGCCCAGGACACCAAACCCTGCGAATGACATTCTTTAGCAGCCCCAGTGCTACTCAGGTAGGGGGCAGGGTGTTGGTGGCAGAGGAAGCTCCAGACTCCTAGCAGCCCACAAGGCACCTGTGAAGACACGCAGAAAGAACTCTGGTACCTGGATCCCACCAAGCTTCAGAGAACATGACAAAATCCATGTGCAGAAGCAGGGCCTGGCTTCTGGCTCCATCTGAGACCAACCAGCTGTGTGACCTTGGGCAAGTTGGCACCCTCTCTGGACTTTGGGTTCCCACCAACCATTTGTCCCTCCAGACCTCTATTCTTTGTCTCCTTTGACAGGCTCTGGGGGGCATACCTTTATTCCGGCTCTGGCTCTCAGATCTACAGCACTCTCCTTGTCCCTTGGGCCTCATGGATGCTAGTCCCAAGTACCTCGACATTCCCTCTTTTCTCCCTTCATCCTGCCCCATCTCCACAATGGTTGCTTCATTAAAGTGCCTTCAATTAGACCATTTTAGTGTGTCATCTGATTCCCCACTACAAAACAGTGCAAACTCCTTGAGGGATTATTGAGGTGATTAAACAAGGTAATTTGGAAAATAGAAAGGGCAATCTGTGATCATTAGTTCTCTCCTTCTAGCCCCCAAACTGCACCCCACTTGGAGTTTTAAGATAACTCTGAATTCTCTGCCATGGGAAAGATGCGGTACCAGGCTGCCTGCTTCTCTGCTCTCTACCCAATCCCTGCTCAGCCCACAGCACCAGGAAGCCTCTGCCCCCACCCCACCCAGAGCCCAGTTCTGAGCCTCACATGGGCCTCTAACCTGAGAGTCCCCCCACAGTTCAGCCCAAAGGAAGGTAGCTGCCTGTCTGCTCCCTCCCTGCCAGGGCTGCCAGCAAGGCCATTGCCTCCTACCCATCGTATCCCCAGCTCCACTGGTGTCTTTGAATCCAGCCCCCTCCCACTAATCTTAAAATTCCAAGAAGACAGTGTCTCTCCAGTTTCCCAGGGAAGGGGATCTTCCTGCTTGCAGTTTCCCACTGCCCAGGCCACCAGGAAAAGCACTGTGGGGCTCAAACTTCCCCGTGCTCACTGGGCCAAGCTATGTCCTTCTCGGGCCCCTCCATGGCAGCTATAGCTTAAAGGGATTTCAAAGAGTTTGTAAACCAACTTCTCTGCTAGGACAGGATTTTCATCTACAGTCTCCCTAACCAGGCTGCCCAGCCCCCCTGTTCACACCTCCCTGCACCAGGGACTGGAAGCTCATCCCTTCCCCTTAGGGGAGTCCCTTCCCCATGGGACTGCCCCATCCCCCCCTCATTGAGCTAAGCTGTTTCCAGGACTCCCCTACTATCCCAGCACTGATTCAGTACTAAGACACCAAGAAAGGATTATAGGGAAAGCCTTGAATGTCAGAACAGTAAAAACCTAAAAAAGCATCTGATGCAAAGATGAGACCCCCTCCCCGAGGTCCCACTCCCCTGCCGGACTCCTCTCTACAGAATCACCGTGCTCCAGGAATGACAGACTTCACAAGTGCCCGGGAGGAGTCTCACAGCAGGCAGAGGCTCTGGTACAAACTTCAAAGGCAGCATCTGAGGCCTCAGAGGAGTGGAAAGGCCCAGGTGCAGGAGGTGTCCTCATGCCACGGAACTGAATCCCTACTCTGAGCTCCCCATCTGCTCCAGAGGCTGGATGGAAAGAGGCCTTCTAGGCCAGACACACCCTTCTCTGGGCTGCGAGCCTTGCCATCTCACCCTGAATCCTGCTATGTGATGCTGAGTCAATCATTAGCCCTCTCTGGGTTTCAGAATTTGTATCTCTAGAAAAGGACTGGGCTGGGAGCCCCCGAAGCTCTGCTAGAGGAGTGCCAGTACGGCCTGTCCCCCATCTCCATGGCATGATCCCGGACCTGAGCCTGAACACAAAGATGCTACGTTCCTTTAGGGCCTATACTGACGAGGAGGGTGTCCCAGAGTCTTCCAAGGGAAGCCCAGCCCTACACGTGACAGCCACCCCCCAGCCCAAGTCCACACGTACCCTGTCTCTACCTTCAGGCAGATGGGACTCAGGAGAGAAAATGTTGAGTATCCACATCTTGGGCGTGGCTTTGCTGGGTTCACACACACACTCGTACGTCCCTGCCTTTACGCCGAAACACAGACACACGTATGCACGGAGACGCACACCCACAGGCAGTTTTATTAGAACATGAGTGCATAACACTGTACACAGAGGAGCACACACTCACATACACATTACCATTTACCAATAACCAGGCAGGAAAATGGGTACTCACATATTCACACATATTAATATGTCCACACTTTTATACAAACACTGACCCCCACACCCTTACACTCTCAGACCCATAAATACACATGCACAATGGGAAGCTCACATTCAGGTTCACACACACACAGAAACACAAACCAACCAGTCTTAGCCCTCATCTCAGGATCAAGCAAATCACAATCTAGTAGAAACCCAGATTCCAAATGCAATTGTCATCCTATATCCAATTCCAAATCTAAACTTGTCCCAGAACTGTGAGGAAGTAAAATATCTTGTCCTCTGACTTATCCCCTTCCATGTGTCTGTGCCTGCCATGTCGGGTCTGGTGTCTCCTCAGCCCTCTTTCCTCCCTATGCCAGGTCAGCAGTGCCCTCTCACCCTGGGCCCAGTGGGAGTGGAGAACAATGGGCTACCCTTCCTCCACCCCTCATCTCTACTACTTGTCCAGCCTCCCTCCCTCTGGCCCTTCAGACAGGAGGAGAACCCAGGCTGCAACTGACTGTGCACAACAGCAACCCCTGCTGGAGACAGGTGGCATTACAGCACAGCTCTATGGTGTAGTTCTCACTCCCCAGGATGGGGTGGAGGGTACAGGGTAGAGGAAGAAGGAAAAAGAGGAAGAGGAGGAGGAGGAAGAAACTGGGAAGAAGTGTGGCGGAGGAAGAGGAGCAAAGTGCTGGGAGCACCACAGGTGAACTTCAGAAGTCTCAGTTTGTGTTGTTTCTCCAATCCTAACCATTCAGCCCAGGCAAGATCAATCTTCCCAAAGTCCAGCTCTAATCAGTCCCTGCCCCTGCTCCAAACTCTTGGGAAGAGCCTGGTGGGCCATGGTAAGCAGTCCAAATTCTCAGCCTGGAATTGGTTGTCTGGGGTCTGCCTAATCCACTTCTTAACCTCCTATCCCTAGGAGCTCAGGCTTTGCCTTCTGTCCCTTGAGTCAGGTCTTCGTTCCTCTGTTGAGATTTCTAATTGTCTGTGTCTTGCCTGTCCTTCAGTGCCTGACCTTTGCTATCTGGAACAATCCATGGAAAGAGCAGAAACTTTGGGAGCGGGCAGACATGTGCTCCAAGCCTGACTTCACCAGACACTGGCTGAATACCTTTGGGCAAGTTATTTCCCCTCTTGGATCCTCTGTTTCTTCATCCAGAAAACAGCAGTCTCTTGGGTTTGTGGTAAGGATTAAATGAGATCATAGATGTGAAAACAGTGCTCTGGAAGCTGTAAACTTCTGTGTGAATGTGTGAAGAGTCCTAATTATGGCTTAATCCCTTTATCCCTACCCCCACCTGCATGGCCCAACACACAGCAGGCTGAGGGGTCCTGAGGGAGGGACTGACAATGCTCCACTTTTGGGCCCTGCATCCCCCAGCCCCCTCCAGGGCCTGTCCCCAGCCCGCCTCAGCAGCACAGTATGCATTTGGACGCCAGGTGGCTGGACTAAGTATACTTACTGCGAACTCATGCCAGACTACAACTCCCAGAATGACTCACAGCCTGCTATGGGTGTAGCCGCTGGCTTAACCCCTTCCTCATAGAGCCCTTTTCCCCATTGCCTCCTCTGAGGGTTAGACCCTGACCAGCCAGGGCAGCCGAGGGAGGTGGTCTCATGTCTCTGAAGGCCCTCGGCCCTCCCACGGAGCATCCACACTTCTCAGCATTCCCACCTCCATGGC
This sequence comes from Lutra lutra, assembly GCF_902655055.1. NCBI lineage: Eukaryota > Metazoa > Chordata > Mammalia > Carnivora > Mustelidae > Lutra > Lutra lutra. The sequence goes on along the minus strand of NC_062287.1, from coordinate 57,412,268 downwards.
TCCATTTCAGACATCCTTGTGTCTCCCACACGATGACAGCTTCTGGGCTCTTAGATCTGGTCTCTCCCCCTCCAGGCCCCCACTGAATCTTTCTAAAAGTGTGGGTGAGGGTGGGTGGTTTATAATGGCAACAGCTAACCTTTATGAGCACCCGCCGCATGCCTGCCACGAAGCTCCCCACTTCCAGATTCTTCAGTCATTCAGCCAGGAAAGTACTAATATTCCCAGTCCACTATTCACACAGAGTTCAGAGAAGTTAATTAAGTAGCTTGCCCACACAGCTGCCCAGTAATGGTGCCGATATTTGACCCTCCACCTGTCACCACCTTTTCTACTCTATTCTCCAAGCCTCCTCTGGCTTTGGAGCTGGGTAGCCATCGAAAAAGTGAGAACCCAGAAACCTCAGGGTCTGCATATTTCATAGCAACCACACTGTTGGGACGTCCTCCCAGATGTCTGACTTAAATCCCTTCTGCTGCACCAAGCCCCAGCTGCCTCCTGTTTTTCAGGGAGGGCAGTGAGAAGGGTGACTTCAGGGAATTCGAGAAGTGGGTCACGTCACTGGGGACCTGGCCTTTCCCAGGGAGCGGGCAGCTGAACAATGGGAGATAAATGTGTTGAAAACATCCGTTACTAAATATATCGACTTCCCGAGAGGATGGGGGTGCTGACAGGGAGCCTGTGGCCCCTAACCTAGAGGCCACAACCTTGTGGCTCAGACAAGCTGGGGCATTCAGAGCAGCAGATGAGGGTGTTCAGGCTGTCCCAGGGGCCGGGGGCTGGGGGCCCAGAGGGTGGGAGTCAAGCATGGAAGGGGGTGATGTCTCATCCTCCCAGACAAAGCTGCCAAGCCTAAGCTGGCTTATTTGCATATCACTTTGCATTCATTTGCATGCCACTTTCTGGAAGGGGCTCACTTTCAAGTGCTGCCTCTCCCCCATTTTCAGGGGCTCTGCTCACTGAGCATTTCATTCTCAAGCAAGGAGTCCCTCGGCAGGTCGCTGGGAGAGACCAAGAAGTTGCAAATTCCCAACGATGCCTACATGTCAAAGCTGCTGGGGGTACCCTGGCTATAGAAGAAAGTGCTTGCTATAGTCTAACCTCAATTCTCATTTCTCTCCTCCTTCATCTCTGCACAGGCCCTCCCATACCCCTGCACTTCATGCTTAGGCCGCTCTGACCTCCTTCAGTGCTCACATAAGCAAAACCATGCTTGCTCTCCCCTCAAGACCTTTGCACGTGGTGTTTGCTCTTCCTGGAGCTGTCAATTCTGCCTGAAGAAGTGACTCTTCCTTCTAAGGGCAGCCCCAACCACCCCTCCCCTGAAAGACCTTCCCTAGACACTGGCAGAGGTAGGGGGAACCATGGGCCTTCCTCCATGTGGCCATTGCTGTGTCCAGCGCCCTGCAGAGTTGGCCTGTTTGGATGGGCAGCATCCCAGGACACACCTGCTAAATGAATGAGTGAATCCTCACCTCCCTCCCCTGTCTCTCTCAGCCCCTGCCATCCCCCTTTCCCTGGATGACTTCACTCACCTGCAGGAGGGACAGAGCTGGAGAGGGCCTCGGTCCCTTACACCCCCTCCTGTTCCAGAAGACTTCACCCTCATGCCCACAGCCCACTCTCCCAAAGCCAGGAGGTTCCACACCCCTCTGTGCTGGTAGGAAGTTCTTTCTGTTGTCTATCCTCACTCCCTTTTTTATCTATGCCTACTTCTTTATCATTATTTTTGGAGAGGGGTCAGGGACTGCCCCATTTCAGTTTTACCATCTGTAGTGGGATAAAGGCTGCTTTTCTCTCCCTACTCTCTGCCCAGGATGTGTTCATACCACTCCTGAACCATTATGCTCTGGCCTGGACCTACTTGGGAGGAAGGACAGTGACCAAGGATGGAGAAGGGACACAAAGCCAAGCAGCCAGGCCATGGAGAGGAGCCCAGGATAGATATAACCACTCCAAGAGAAGGGCTGCTCAAGAGGGAAGGGATGAGCATCCTGTCCCACGGGGTATGTAAGCAGGGCTGGGTAGATCTGTGGGCAAGTTGCAAAGAAGAGTAAACCAACTACGAGAAGGCCCAGATGCTCTATATGTCCTCTCCCGCTGGGAGGCTGGACAGAGCCTAGATGCCCAGCCCTGTGCTGGGAAGCACAGGGAGAAGGCTCCTGCCTCAGAGAAACTCCTTGGTGGGTTGGGTGAGGACCACGCACCCAGGGGGCATCACAGAGGAAAGCAGAGTCTGGGCTACAATCTTGATACGTACTGTCGGGGAGACTGCAGGGTGGGTCATGGGGTCAGAGGGAGGGAGAACCAAGGAGGGCTTTCTAGGGGAGCCTTCCTATTCAAAAGCTTTTCCTTAGCAACTTGGTCCTATGAAAAGAAGTCCAAACCCCTTAGCCTGGCATCTGAGACTCTACCGAATCTGGCCCCTCCTGTCTTCCCTTCTTCTCCACTCCCTTCTTGCTCCCACCAACCCAAACTCTTTCTGTCCCTTGGTCACATAGCAAGTTCTCACACTGACCCACCTTTACATGCTGTTCCCTCTGCTCTTTCCCACATGGGCTATTCCTATCCATCCTTCAACACACAGCTCAAGTGTCTCCTCTTCTGAAGCCCTGGCTTGGGGGGTTGGGCCCCACAGTTCCTGGGGCTCCCTCTGCACAGCACCATTCACACCACAAGGCTGTAGGTTTCCAGTCTTGCCTCCCTCATCAGACCAGGAGTCCCTGAGAGCAGGGTCTGGGGCTGTGTCCATTCTGTGTCCCTAGTGACCAGCCCAGTGGGCAGCAAGCAGGCATTGGACAGTTGCTGTTGAGGGAATAAATGAATGGGTAAACACAACGCAAGAATGGGAGAATGCTGAGTGGGTAGGTTGTATAGGCCCAAGCCCGGGGAGTGTAGGCCTGACTTGACAGCAGCCTGGCTCAGGGTGAGACTCCCAGGCCATTAAGACAGAAGGCGGGTACTGCTGGGAGCTCTGCCTCCCCTACTTGGCTAGATCCCAGCCAAGCCATCAGCAGTCCCTGGGGACGGGAGGCTAGAGTGGGAAGCAGCAAGAGTGGCAGGAGCTGCTTGGTGGGCAGGGGCAACTGGGGGGTGCAGGGAACATAAAGGCGATTAACTCTCACCGAGCTGAACCAGCTCAGGCAACCAACAGGTCCCCTACAGAGCCTGAGGAAGGAGACCGAGGTTCGCGTCTGCTGAGGAGCTTCAGCCCTGGCCTTGCAGCCAGAGGAGGTGGACAAATCCACAGCCTCAGTTCTGGGTGGGAAGAGGCAACTCCATGATTTCCAACCCTTGGCACCCTGACTAGAAACCCGCTGGGGATCTCTTCTGTTCCCTTGTTGGCCTGAGCTTTCCAGGGGCTTTTCCCTCCAAAACCCTGACCCTCTGAGGTCCTGGCACCACCCCTCCCACCTGAGCCCAAGCCCAAGCCCAAGCCTCCTTGACATTTCCCTTCCCACCTTCTTTCCCAGGCCCTCCAACTTCTTCCTTTGGAAAGGCCCTGGTCACCTGCCCCTTGGTCCACCTGGTCCCAGACCTCCTAGATGCCCACACCTGCCTGGCCTCCACCCTGGTCTCCCTGCCCCTTCGCTCTCTTCCAGTTCCACTGTGACAGTGCCACTGAGGCAGCTTTCTCAACCCCAAACCTGATTCTGTCCCTCCACCACACGGAGCCTTGCCGGGCTCCCCAGGACCCTCAGGGTAAAGCCCAAGAGGTCTGGAGTTCCCAGTCCTACAGGATGAGGCTGCTGCCTCCCCCTTTAGCCTCCTCACAGCTCCAGGCACATGGCCCATTCCCCCCCCCCCCAGGGCCTTTGCTTATGGCGCTCCCACTCCACCCCCACCTGTTAGCTTGATCCTGATCTTTATGCTTAATTATTCTCAAGCTATTTTATGTCTAGGAAGCTTAGGAGACCCCAGAGGGCAGAACCATTATTGCCTGTTTCTTTCCTGCCTCTCCTCTCAGGGTGTAGTATGAATTGTCCTGGGCTCACAGGGGTGGTCACACATTCAGCCACCCCCGCCCTGCCTCAGTGGGCCAAAGTGTCCCAGCTGTGTCTTCAACCACCAGGGGAAGGCAATAGCCACCCACGCCCAGGGGGATGAACACACACACACACACACACACACACACACACCAGCCACACAAGCACCAATATCCACTCACACACACCAGCATCATGCTCACACACCCACACTCGAACACTCAGGTTAACAGACATCCACGTCTACACACACACACACACACACACACACAGCGCAATGCTAGTATTCACGTGTGGGCAAATAAGCACACACACATGAACGTACTGGAATCAAACAATGCACTCGGTATGGGGGTCACTCTGCACATCTTAACATGCCTGCGAACACACCAACTCTCACATACACACACCTGTGCTGACAGGCAGCGCAACCTGCACCCACACGTGCACAGATGAACTCGCACGGTCACACCGCATGGCTCACGCATCCGGACAGGTTGCTGCCCATCCCACCACCCAGGACTCCACAGGCCCCTCCGCACCCCACGTGTCCCCTTGCCCCTCACAGAAGTATGCACACACATACCTTCATGTGCAGGCAGAGGCCTGCCCCCCTGAGGACTTGGGGAACACATGTCACTTGTCACCCACCTTGGCAGCCCTCAGATGGTGGAGGGCCACCTCCACAGAACCACCCCCCCACCTGCACAACTAAACCTGCCCCCGACCCACACCCCCGCCAGCATGTGGAGGACCACGAAGCTGGTGCACGAGGCCTCATTCAACTAGCCCCATGGCTCTCTCCAGGATGGATGTTTTGGGGGTAAAGTTGCCTAAACTGGTGGCTGTGAATCCCAATCCCATGAAAGGCAATTGCCCCAGACCCTGTTCTGTGCCAGCGCCACTCTTATTCATATTCATGTTTGTTTTCTCCCTCTCTCATTCTCTCTCTCACACACACACACACACACACACACACACACACACACACACACGTGGTCCTAGACATCTCATCCTTCTCCAGGGTTCCGAATCAGTTTAATCTCGGTGCCCCCCACCCCCCGCCCCTGTCCCCGCCCCAGAGCTCCTTGGAACTCCCTGCAGACCTCCCCCACCCCCAGCCCCTGGAAGGATAATTCAGGTTCATTACTAACCCCTCCCCCAGCCCCTTCTATGGGACCCCAGCCCCATCGCCTCCTAGGTTGATGCCAGACACCCCCAGCCCTGTGCAGAGGCCCCCCAGGTTATAGTCCAGCAACCAGGCTCCCAGGAGCAGGGTTGATCCCCGATCCTTCCACGTGGCTCAGCCCCACGCCAACCCCAGCTCTTCACAGGCACTCCCAGGACCCTTGTCCCTGGTGCATCTTGCAGCCGCTTACCCAAACCCCAGCCCCTCGATAGTACTCACGGCTCAGCCGGTCGCGCTGCCGGGTACTGCTGGCTCCTGCAGAGGATGGAGTGGCCGCATGCCTGCCCCATCGCTCCTCATCGTCTGCCTCCCCAGCCAGACTAAGGTGGCACCTCACCCTGTCCACCCTGCCCGGGGTGCCAGGCAGGGTGCCTGGCCCAGTAGGCACGGGGACCAAGAGCGGTAGCCTGTCCCCAACTCAGCCTGGACTTGATACCCCGACCCAGTGCTGCTGCTGCCCCAGTTGCTCCCACCTCTCCTGCTGCCACTGCCTCTGCCGCTAGGCTGGCTCTGGGAGGAGGTTGGAGCAGGTCTGATAATGCAGAAGGGGGAGGGAGGAGGGAGGAGGAAGAGAGAGGCCCAGACAGAGAGGCTGAGAGGGAGGGAGGGGTAGAGAGAGACTCTGGCTGGGAGAGGAAAAGAAAGATTCACACACAGAGGAACAGACAGAGACAGAGAGAAACAGACAGGAAGGAAATGCGTGAAGGAGAGAAGAGCAGGATCAGAGCCTCAAAGAGATCAAGACGGAAATATAAAGAGATCAGAGAGGCATAGGGAAAACACATACAGATGAACAAAGATAGAAAAGAAAAAAAAAGTAAAGATGGGAGACAGCGAGCGAGAGAGAAGCAGAGAGAGGAGCCTAGAGAGGTAGGAGGATGAAGATTTGCACTGTGCATGGACTAAAATGGGAGCTAGGGGTGAGGGACAGATGAGTGGGACCCAGACCCTGCACTACCCCATTCTGGAGGCCCTCAGGGTCAGGGGACACTTCTGAGCCCTCCTCAAGTATGGAAGGGCCCCGCTCCAGGCAAAACCAGCTACTCTGGGCTCCCTTACTGAGTCTGTATCATGGTCCTGGGGTGTGTCCCCAGCATGGAGCTGGGTACACAGGGGGTTCTGGGGACTTTTGCTAAGGTCGTTTGGACTCAAAGCCTTGTCACAGAGTCCACTTTTGGTGGCTCTGCTTAGTCAGAACACTGTGGGACCTGATGCTGAAGCATGCACTTTTTTTTTTTTTTTAGACTTTATTTTTAAGTAATCTCTACAGCCAATATGGGGCTTGAACTCACCTCCACTAACTTCTTCATTCATTCACAAACACCTACCATTGGCCAACTTCATTAAATAGGACTCAGACTGTTCCTTGCCTTGGAGAAGCACCAAGTCAAGGTGTGTGTGTTGGGGGGGGGTGGTTATGACTGGTAGTGTGACAGAAGCACAGTGTCTGTCATGCCCAAAGAGGACCCTAGACTCAGTCTAGGATTTGTGAACATTTCTGTAAGAGAGGATACCAGGTGGGTCTTTAAAGGACCCCAGGAGAAGGGGATGTACTCACCAGTAACCTCACTTCTCTGACCAGTGGGGGCAATACCCCTGGCCCCACACGCCAGGATCCAGGCTGCAAAGCCCATGAGACTGAGTGAAAACATAGCCCCTGTTAATGGGCACAGGGGGAGGGCACACAACATTGGTGGGATGGACAGGAATGACCTGGCTTGTGCATGAGGCCTGTCCAGGCTGACAGAAGTTGGTCTTCTCATGGCTGAGCAAGTGTCAGGAAAGAAAATGGGAGGGAGCTTTTGCTTCCCACTGTGGTCCCCGAAGGTAAAATTTCAGACCTCTGAAAGCTCTGGCCGAACTGTTTTCTCAGCCTGACCTATACCTGGGACCTCGCTGCCCCATGCCTTCCAGCTGGGAAGGCATTTTTCAGGCCCAAAAAGTCCAGGCCCTGGACCATGTCCAGACTCAGCCTCTCACCATTCCCCTTCACGGCCCGAGGAGCCCAGCAGTCAGAAGCTGAGTCAGAGGGGTTCAAAGCAGGGCACCTCCAGGGCACAGGGGAAGCAGGTGCACTAAGGCCTCACCTACCACCCGGCCTCCTCTCTGCCCTCCCACTCTGGAAACGGCAGTGGAGGCCTCATCTTCAGAAATTTCCTGGGAATATACTCAAGCAAGTCAGGGAGGAGGGAAGGTCTCCCCCCATCCCACTGCCACACCAGACTCTGCAGCTGCCCCAGAAGTAAGGAGTCTGCAGAAACGAAGCTCAAGAGCCAGAACTCCTGGGTCCTAGGGTACTCCCGGGTTAGAGGTAGGCAGGCGGAAGTTCAGATCCCTGCTCTGCCACGTGCCCTGGGCAACTTATTTAACCTCTCTGAACTTCTATTTAGTTTTCTCATCTGAAAGGAGAGGTCACAATTTCCAAGCTCAAAGAACTGTGAGGCTTTGGAAATGTCTGCCAAGTTCCCAGTGGAGAACCTTCTTCCTCCCCTCCCGTCCCCTTAAGAGGTTGAGTTGATCAGGCTGTGAGAGTAATGGCCTTAAATGTTGGGGCAGGAGCTGCTGTAGGGCAGTGCCGGGATGGGGGAGGCCTCTGAAAGGGGAGAGGGCCCGAGGTTTCCGGCCTGCTCTCGGCTCCTCCGGTTGCTTGCGGCCTGGGAGGCGGGGCCCGCAGGAACCCTAGGCCCGGAGCGCTCACGGCGAAGCCCCGCCCCGCCGCAGGCCCCGGCCGCTCTCCCGGGTGCTGATCCGGGCGTGCCGCGCTCACAGGCCTAGGCCGTCGTTGTGCCGCCTGTCGGCAGACCCCGGTTATGGCTAGTTGGCAGAACCGGCGGGAGGTGAGAGGAAGCCGGGAGGGGGTGGCTGTCCCAAGCGACGCGAGGGTGCAGCCTCTGGGATCCAGCCTCCGCCCTGCGCCCACTGCCTCTCGAGGACTGCAGGCTCCAGCTAACTCCTCATTGCCCAAGAACGCGGCTTATTCCCAGCGCCCTCTCCCGCCTCCTTCCTGCTTGGCTGTTTCCCTCCCACCTTCCAGACGGCCCCTCCTCTGTCTCTCTCGCTGCCTCATCCTGTCTTTGCCCCCTCAACATGGGTGCTCCTCACAGGAGCACCAGGCCCTCTTTCTCCTCTTCCTCCACCCTGGCCTCAGGGAGTTCGGGGCCTTCCCCCAGTGCACCATCTCCGAGTGCTCCCGTGCAGGCCAGCCCTCTCCCCAGGGCTCCAAACCTCCAGTACAGATTGCCTCTTGGACATCTGTGGGAACATCCCAGAGGCCCTCACACTCAAATATTCAACATCCCACATATCTTTTGTCCCTAACAAAGGCATCAGCAAACTTCTAATCCTGTCTGGAAACTTCAAAGTCATTTTGCCCCTTTCTTCTCCTGCACTTCCTGTGTAAATCTGTCACCTTCCTCTCCCTCTGTAATCCTCTCTTCTGTCCACTGCTTCCATCCCTCCAGGCCCAGCTTACTTCCCCCTTCTCTGGTCTTTCTCCAGCCCCTCCAGAGCCCTCAACCCCACTATTCCACTCTACCCTGCCCCTGGTACTATCTAGCTCGTCATATAACTCTTCCTTGAAAGACTTGCATGGCTCCTCAGTCCCTTCAGGATAAGGGCCAAGCTTGTCAGCCTGGTATTTGAAGTCTCTCGGGTTTGCTCTGACTGACCTCTCCATTCTCTGCTCCACACGGATGAGGGTCTAGTCCCTAAGCGCACATCAGTCCTTTTTTCCTCCTTGACTTGGTACCCTCTGGTTCCCAGGCTCACTTCCCCCTCTTCTTGCTTTTCTCTGCCCATCCCAAATCCTGGCCTAACCTTCTTGGATCAGTTCACACACTCCCTGCCCTCACCCACAGGGGACAGGGTAGACAGGAGGAACCACTGGGTTCTGGGCTGAGCAGCCTTTGGCTGCCTCCCTCTTCCCTGTCATCTGTCTTACCGTTCCACACCCCCTGCTCAGGGTCACCTCATTTCTTCTACTGGATCACACTTCTCTCAAGGACAGGCCAAAGTCCTCTTCACCTCAGCCCCAGTCCGTAGCCTTGGGGCAGCCTCACCAGGTCCGAGTAAGAAATGTTGAGCAAAGTAAGGAGCAAACACCGGTGAGTGCAGAAGTGAGACAGTGCTTGAGAGCTCGGCACAGGACCACACCAGAGCAAGGTCTCAAGAACAGGCTGTAGGTGGATTGGGCGGGGGGGGCCCTGATTGCCCCACTCTGTGGGAACCACTGCCCCACCCACCCACCCAAGGGCAGACTGAGTCCATGGAGTATCCCTTGGCCTTCCCAGGGGAAGGCTGGTAATTGGCAGAACATGGATTTCATGGAGGCTCAGCCTGAAAACTCCTGGGTGACTCCCTCTGGCTGGGAGCCAGGATGGGCCCGGATCTGAGTCTTGGCAACTGAAGCCCAGGGGTGAGGGGGAGGGAGTGGGGAACTCGGCTCCATCTCACAGTGCTTCTCTGCCTCCCACTCAGCCAGGAGGATGCCACCTGTGGCTTCAAGGACAATGGCTGAAGGAGCACCAAGTCCTCACCAAGGGCCTGGCATACTTCCCTGTGTTCCCACACGAAGGACAGACCCCATCACGCCACAGGTGACAAGGCCCTTGTTGACAAAGGAATAAAAAGCCATGCCAGGCTCCAGAACAGCTCTAAGCTGTATGGCTTCTTCAACACCTCGGTAAGGTGGCTCTGGGGACCCAGAACTGAGGGTTGAGGCACTGTGTGGGCCTGCTTCAGGTCCAGGATCAGTCTGAGCTGCCCCATGAAAGAAGGGGTGACCTCACATGGGGGTAGTAAGCTCCCCACTCCTGCTGGGCGGGGGAATGAAGTGGTGGAGCAGATGGCCAATTCAAGAAGGGGAGAGGCAGTCAAAATTCAGCCCCTCAGCCCAGAACCCAGTAATGCTTCCTGTCTCCACTGCCCTGTGGATTTGGTGGGAGGCAGGGGGTGCTGAACTGGCCCACTGAGGATGGAGAGATTTGGGATGGACAAAGAAAAGGAAGAGAGGGAAGTTAGCCTGAGATGGGGCTAGACCAGATGCTTAGAAGGGCCTTCTGCCTAAGGTCAAGGTCATCTCCTTGGATGTCTGTCTGGAATATGGACCAGACAGCACAAGATGCCAGAGCCAGTGGAATCCAGCCCCTTATGGTGCAGCGGGGAAAACAGGCAAGAGGGCAGAAACATGCCCAGCTCACACAGTGAACGGAGGGCAGGCCAAGACCTAGGACCAGGGACTTGTGGCCACTGCCCCACTCCACTACCTCCTCCTCCACACCTCTTCTGCTGGGGCACACCGCTAGGAAAGAAGGCTATGGATATAGCTCCTGACCCTGGGGAGGTATCCCCAGGAATGTGGCATTTCAGCAGGATAGGTCTGAACAGACGTGGCTTCCGTGGCTTCATACTCTGGGGAAGGTTTCGCCTACCCTGGGGTTCTGGCCCCAGCTTCCTCACCTCCACCACCCTCCAGTGAGGCAATTCTCCTTCCAGGAGGCCCTGAGCTACCCACTCAGCCCCAATCTACCTCTTCCCCCTTAACTCCCCGCACCTGAGCGGGGGCGGGAGGGGGTGTGACTCAGTGGGATAAAGGCAGCTGCTATATTTGAATGATTATATAAGCCAGGAGGGAGGCAAGGTCGGTAGACAAGCTGAGGCTGGGCCCGGGAAGCAAGGTCTCCTCCATCACACAGTGCCTGCCTGGGCTTGGACAGGACTCCACGAGGACCTGGGAGGTGTGAGCTTGCATTGCTGGACTGTGAGGGGTGTACTCCCTACGGCTAACCACAATAGAAAGGCTCTGATCCCTCTCCACCTTCTTAGAAAAATAACCCTGTGGCTTCTAGAAACCTTATGGCCAAACTTAGACTAAGCCCCAGATCCTCCCCTTGAACTCTTCCCAGAAGGAAAGACAGAATGGAAAACATGGTTTGTCACTGACTCAGAAAGAGTGCTTGCTGGGAGGGGGGCACCGGGCCTGAGGCTTTGCTCACCTGCACCTTCTGGGAGGGACCTGTGTTCCTTCTCAGCCACGCCACTTACTAGTCACCTGACACTGTCAAGTCCATGCCTTGGTTTCTTCACCTATAAAATGAGAATATCTTCCTCATGGGGTGGGTTTGTTGTAAGGATCAAATGAGAAAACACAAGCAAAGCCTTAGCCCTGGTGGTGGTGGGGGGCTTCACTGTGGCTTTTCAGTATTACCATCTGCGTCACTGTCATTGTCAACACTAAGGACTGGCTGGAGCCCGCCCAGATTGGAATGACGCCTGTGCCCCAGTGACCAGTGACCCGGGTGGAAGGTGGGAACCCAGAGGAGAGAACTGATTCTGAGAGTCAGGAGCCAGACTTGCTGTGTTCCCCTAAGCAAGCTCCTGCCCTCTCTGGTCCTCAATTAGTAAATGAGCCCTCAATGAAAGACCCCCGAGGCCCTCAGCTCTGGAGCTCTTGTTTGCAAGAGAATCCACCCTCCCCCCAAACTGGGGATTCGTGACTTGCGGCGTTGGAAGCTGCAGTGCTTCAGGGTGGGGGTATCCTGGGCTGGTATGAGCTGGGGGTGGGCGCCAGCACAAGGCCCATCTCCTCAGAGCTGCTTGGCAGCTCCTAGAAGGCCATGGGGGGGCCCTAGGAGGAGGAAGGCTGTGCCCACCCAAGCTGTGTTACCATGACGCTGGTCTCCATGGTGCCAGGCACACAGGAGGAGGGGCTGACGTGACAGGATCTGGAGGCTCAGGCCCTTGGGTCCCCTAGGCCTGTCCCTCGGTCCCCATAAGCCCCATGAGGTCCCCAACCTAAGGCCCCCAGGAGGGAGGGCAGGAAGGAAGCACAGTTTCTACCTCAGGGGGTCGAAAGAGTGCTAAGATGACTCGGAATGACTGAGGCGCAGGGGGAGAGAGACAGGAGCAGAGAAGTGGCAGAGAGGGAAGGACTGAGGAGCTACAGAAACAGACGGAGAGAAAAGCGGGTGGTGGGGAAGACGGGTTGGGGGGGAGGAGGACGCTGTAGTCAGGGAGTGGGCTGTGCCTCCCAGGCTGACAAGCGGTGGGAGGGCTGTCCAGCCCATCTCTTTGGTCTCAGTGTCTTGAGGTGGTTGGTGGTGGGAGGACAGAGTGGAGGAGGAGGAGCAGGGTGGGGGCAATTTTCCTAGAGAGCTTTGTTGTGGGGGCGTTCAGACACGTGCCATGTATGCGTGTGTGCGTGTGTGTGTTGGAAGTGCAGGCTGAGGTGTGCAGGCACGTGTGTACAGGGCATGTGTGCGCCCGTGCCACTGTGTCTCCAGGGTGATAAATACAGCAGGAGGAGCTGGAACCAGGGCAAAGAAAGTGCGGAAATTTCCACAAGCTGAGAGTGGTGTGGGAGAGGGGACATGCCAGAACTGGACCAGCTCGGGCTGACTGGGGAACCCTGCCCTGGTAGCTCCTCCCCGGGCCAGGCCCTAGCTGGGGTCAAGTGACTGGACACAGGCACACATACTCTTAAGTGCGCACAGTATGGAAGAGCAATCCAGAAGAGCTTCCTGAAGGAAGTGTCCTATTGGAGGAGAGGTTGGGAGGTTCATGCCAGCTGTACTTATGTGTATATGTGCGACAGACAGACATTCCCCAGCAATTAGGGCCTGGATCACACGTTGGTCACAGAGCTAGCTAAAGAAACAGGAATTGTTTCTGGTGGGGGAAGACCCCAAGGAGCCCATTTGACTAGGATGTGGTTACATTTAAGAGGCAAGAAGGGCAAAACCCCAGCACCAGAGGCATGGGGAAGAGGCCCCCAGGGCACTAAGCCGCACCACAACGGGCTGTTCATTGCAGGGTCACAACACCTTGCCCTTGCATCATGCTGTTCCGTCTTCTTAAGACACCTTTCCCCCTTAACTCCATCTGTAGAAATCTGCTCATCTTTGTAGCCTCACCTCCTCTGTGGAGTTTTTCCTGATCAATACCCCTCCTGGAAGTGCTCCCCCGCACCGGCATTTACTTATGTGCTCCCCCTCAGTGTCCAGTAAAGCTCTGTATACAGTAGGTGTTCAAGAAGGGCTTGTTGAAGTAAAAGATACGAGGCCTGGAGAAGACTCTGGATGCCAGGTCTCCCTAGACATGTGCGGGAAGGGGATTACCAAGGGATAGTGTGAGTTACTTCACACATATTAGCTCATTTAATCCTCCCATTAGTAGGTACTATTAATACCTCCAAAGTAGATGTGAACAGTGAGGATCAGAGACCTCAGGAACTCAGCCACGGTTCCAGAGCTTATACATGGGAGCGTGGGCATCTGCCCAACGGGTGTCCAACACCCATGTTTTTTCCCAGTGAGCTGTGGGCAGTGGGGGAGCCACCAGAGCACGGGGCCCGGTGAGAAAGTCTCCACTCCAGGCCTCCCTCCAATCCCTTGGATCTGGGGGAAGGAGAAGGCAGGGCCCATCTTCCCCTCCCCTGTCCTATGGATTTCTTGCAGAGCCTGGGGGTCTCCCGAGGCCCTCCAAGGCTGCAGAACACTTTGCAGGGTGGGCGGGTCGAGCAAGAAGGAGGTAGCAGAGAGAAAGAGTGAGACAGACAGATATCCCACCCCATTGCCCAGCCCTTTCCCTCTTCCCTCCTCCCTCTCCATCCATAATGCTCTCCACCCAGACTGACTTGCCACAGCCTTCTCTCCCAGGGCTCACTGTGGTCAGGCCCAGACTTGGGTCACCGGGTCCTTCTCTCCAAACACCTCAACCCGCCCTCACCCTGGCTTCACCCCTTCCTACCACGTATACTGGCAAGGCTTCCAGTTTTCAGGGCCAGCTTGGGGGTACCTCCTCCTCCAGAAAGCCCCCTCTTCTCCTAGAGCTGCTTCCCACCCCTCAATAGGTTTAGTTCTGGGATCTTGACACATCCTACCCCTCCCCCACAACCCCAACCTTAAATGTGAATATAAACCACTCAGGGTTCCAAGAGGCCCCATTTCTTGGAATCCCTGTGACCAAGACCAGCAGAGTCTCCTGCCCAAAACCACCCATCACGCTGTTGTCATTGCCGTAATTCATTACAGTTGAGACCTGAGGCTCCTGTTGGGATGTTGTCCCTGATCCCAAGGGAAAGCACTTTAAGTTATTATTAACTCCTGACAGTTCAGATCCCCTCTCCCAGGGGACATATGGGACCACTTATAAGAGGAGAGAGAAGAATTTAAATCAGGAGGGATACAGAAGAGGGAGACTCCCTCCCCCTGAAAGAGTGACTATAGAAACGGACCTCAGGTTTGATTCAGGAAAGCTATGTGACCTTGCACAAGTCACTTCCCTTTCTCTGAGCCTCCCTTCTCTGAGCTTCCTCCAGGAGGAGACAGTGCAGAGAGCAAGGTGCTGACCCACAGTGGGTACTTGGAAAAGCGCTACTCTCTCCTTCTGGCTCCTAGATTCTCGGAGTCCAAAGCACTTGGTGTTGCCTTCCAGAACATCACTAGTCTTGGAGTCAAAGGCAGGGCCAGGTCCCACCTCACACTCCAACAGAACACCACCTGGGCCTGGACAGCCACACTGGGGTCTCCAGAACCTGCTCAGGGACGGTAATGTTGAGCTATCCATGGCTGCCCCCTGGTGGCCCAACTGAGTCACTGCAGCCAGTTCCTGACCCTGGGCAGCAAGGCTGGCAGCCTAGCATTGGGGCATTTCCAGTCTTACCCACCAGACTCTCTCTAGGCCTCAGAACTAGCTGGTCAATCCAAGGTGAGATCCAGGGAAGAATTCCAGCCCCTGAGCACTTGGACGACAATCTTGTCCTAGCTGCAGGCAGAATGGTCGGACTTTCAATCTGTCAGCCTGGCCCGGAGCAGCCCACCTAGGGGAGGATAAGAGTGGGACTCGAGGGGCTTAGCCCCAGCCTGTGAAACTGGCCAGGAGACCTATTCCAGTCTGATATCCACTCCCCCTCCTCAAGAGCCTGGAACACAGAACCTGGAGGAGCTTTCAGCTCCCCAACACCCCATTCCTACACTGGCCTTCCCCAGAGTGGGAACATATGAATCAGAGGTCAGGTGACCCATCTCCACCCCCTTTGCCCAGCCCCCACTGGCTGAGGCTAAGGTTGGGAGGTCAGCCTGTCTGCTGGGCCCCTGGAGAGAGGGCGGTAATGAGGCTCTAAGCAGAGGCAGGAATGTGGTGTCTGGCACCTTCCCAGGGAGTCCCAAATAGGTCTCTTCTGAACAGCTCATTATCTCCCCCACTTGCCAGGGCCTTGTCTTCCTGGAGGAGGCAACCAGGGAGTGCCCAGTGAGGGCAGCCTCCAGGGGTAAGGCAGGGCCCATCTCTGGAGGGCCATGCATAGGGACACCTGAGGCTCTTCTTCCTAATTTAATAAAGCTCCTGTGACTCTGTGACCTTGTGTCTCAGAGGGGCTGGTGGGGGGCTGCCCTGAGTCACTCCCGGGCTACACCCAGGCCCCGGCCCAGACTCTAGACTGCAGCCAGGAAAGGGGCTTGCTCCAGCTGGGGTCTGTCCTGGCCAGGGTCAGGATAGGCCTTCCCAGCCCGGCTGCACAGGCGTGCAATGGGGATGGCATGGAGCTGGGCCTGGGGCAGGAGGGAGGGGCTAAACAGCTCAGGGCCCCAGGTTCCCCCAGCTTCAGGGCACGAGGCACTCACCTTTGGGCCTCCTGAACTCCTGGCCCTTCCTACACCAGAGCACCTGAAACCCCCAGCCAATCACAGGCCTCAGCAATATAGGATAAAATATACAGATATATTTATATTATCAAAAGGCCCCCAAAGTGGGGAAGGGGCACCAGGAAGCCTGGGCCCTCCCAGTCAGGCTAGACTGGAGGGAGCTCCTGAAGTCCCCCAGGCCTGGCTCTAGGCTACAGAGAAACATACCCAAGAGCTCCCTCCCCATCCCAGCTCAGTGTTCCTTTAGAGCATCCACCGCCGTTTGCTGCTCTGGAGTCTGGGACAAGGGGGTGGGCACCCTTCCAGCGGGGCCCCAGGGCCTTGGGCCTCTGCAAGGATGGTGGTCCTCCAGATCTCCTGACTGATGCCCATCCCATCTCCCCAACCCCTCAAACTCAGTGTGGGTGACCCTGGTTGGGGAGCAGGCCAAGCCAGGGGCGCTGAGCACCTGGACAGAGCCCATGAGAGGTTCCTCCTCAGGCAGACCCTGATGCCCTCCGCTTCCTGGCCAGGGAACCCCATGCTGCAGTCAGGATGCGGGGTGTGGGGGTGAGGCTTCCTCATGCACTCCCCGCTGGCTCACACTGGGCACGCAGGGCACGAGGGTGTCTGAACAGGAAGGCTTCGTGGCAGCAGAGTCCCAGAGGCAGGGGCTGGCTCTTGCACGCTCAGACGTTGCGGAGGAGCTGTGGGAAGCCACAGAAGGCCAGATTCCATAAGCACGCTGGGAGGGTTCACAGGGCCGGTGGCCTGCTTAAGCTTTTGCAGCTACTTGGGAATGCCAGCCTGGGAGTACTCAGGTCAGCTGGGTCCCCCAGGGCCATGCAAAGAGGGGGCTCCTGTGAACTACACCAACCGAAAGAGCCTGTCAGGACGCGGAGGAGGACGGGGGGTGTCTGGCAATCAGGACAAGTAGAGAGGGGACTCAGGCGGAAGGCACACCCCAGCCAGGCCCCAGCCCTCTGCCCACAGGGACAGAAAGCCACTCACGGAGAGGGGGTCCGCAGCGAAGGCAGCCACGCTCCGGCGCATCTCGTTCTCGCTGCCACGCAGGGGGATCAAGGACACGCTGCCCAACCGGACCTCAGGCGCTGCCCGGGACACACGGGAGGGCTCCGAGGGCCACACCAGGCCGTCGTGCTGGGGAGGAGGTGAGAGGAGGGCACTTGGCTCCCGATCCACCCACCATTCCCAGAAATGCCTCCAGCTCTGAGCTGAGGGGACACCCTCAGCTTTGATCCCAGTCAGTATGAGAAGCAGCAGTTAGAGGAGAACATGACTGTATCCCTGGCAAAACGCAGCCAGTGATGTTGCTCAACAACTCCCACCTCCAGGTCCACAAACTGCTCCAAGAATACGGTACCCAGAAATCAGTTCTAAAGGAAACACAAGTGCGCCTCCTTCCATTGGGAGCCAAGACTATGGAATCCACCTGTTTTCCCTTTAGGCTTGACTACCAGGAAGCTCAGGGCCCTGGTACAGTTCTGTCTTCCTTTTCCCCCAGACAACTCTGAGCTCTCGTTTAAAATCTATGGCTTGAGTCCAACCCCCTCCCGCCACCCCATCCAACCCCTTCCTGGCCTGTTCCCACCTGGCCCAATGTGGCGACCACCTGACTCCCTCAGTCTGTCCTCCCCTGCAGGCCGCATCCAGAACGAGCCCTCTCAGACAAACCTGCACACCACTTTCTCACTTCAAACTCTCCCTTCAAACTGCTGACGAGGTTGAATTCGGCTTCCTGGGAATGGCCTTCAAGGCTCTGAGATCTGGCTCCTGACTCCCTCCCTTTCCAGTGTCGGCTTCTGGCACTCCTGGCCTCTCTCTTTGCGCCCCACCATGCAGGCTGTAGTTCTCTTGCCATGCCTTTCCATCAGCTGTTCCTCTGCCTGGAAACCCCCCCACACCCCCACCGCCTTTGCTGGGTGAAGGTTCTGTCACCCTCCAGCTCAGCTCCCATGACGCCCCCTCCCTGCTGCCTTCCCCACCCACCCGCCACCTTCCCTAGCTAGCAGGCTCCCTGGGCTTTTTTCTCTGTCTCCACACACTGACCACACCAGGCTATTTAACAGGCCACTTCGAGGTCTGTTCCTTTGCACCTGCAGAGACCCGAGGAAAGGGGCTGCACCCTTGGTCTCTAGCACGCCTGGCTTGGGGATGGACCAGAGGGGCCTCTAGGAAGGGCTTACTGAGTGAATGAACAAACCAATGAGTTCAAAGCAACTCAAAATCTACTTGAAGCAATTGGTGGCCTCTAAAGCAAAGGAACAAACAGACCCATCCCCCAGAAGGATGCCTCCCAGGACCCCCTCCACCTGGTACCTGCACGAAGAGGAAGGTGGCAAACCACTCCCGGAGTTCCATCTGCGTCTCACAGCAGAGGTACCTGCAGGGTAGGGCACAGATCTGGACACTGCCAAGTGCCTGTCTCCCCAGCCCACGGCCTCCAGGCAGGGCACAGAAGTGGACAGTGGGGGAACCCCACAAGAGGGGACACATAAACATTTCTCCACAGCCTGGGGTCTGAGGCTAGGGCCCTCACTCACCACTGCTGCTTCTCATGCTTCTCAGTCTCGTGCACCACCGTAAAGCCCCAGCTGCAACAAAGGGCCAGATGGAGTCGCATGGCCACCCACAGAGGCCTCCCAGCCCAGGTGCCCAGGACAGAGCCCAGATGCCTGGGGCAGAGCCGGGGGCAGACATCAGGGCCTTCTTGCAAGCACGGCACATTCTGGCCACTGCCTCTTCCTCTCAGCCTGCACCCACCCCCACCCCACCCCCAGGCCTGCCCTAGTCCCTGAGAGATAACCAGGCACAACCCGCAGATGAGAGGAGAAAGTCAGGAAACTAGGTCAGGTGACCACAATTCATAACAATAATAGCGGCTAGGCATCACTTTCCATCTCAAAAACATACACCACCCTCTGAAACAGGTGTACCATTATTCTCTGCGTTCTACAGATGTGCAAAGTGAGGCCCAGAAAGGTCCCAGAGGCAGTCGGTGAGGATTTCAATCCAGGCCAGTGGCATGCAAACACGAGCAAGCATAAGAGTCCCCACGACGTCTTGTTACCATGGACTGGTGGCCCCACCCCCAGGACCCATGACTCAGCAGGTCTCGGCTGTTTGCATTTCCAGGTGACAGTTGCCACCGCTGGTCTGGGAGACCACACCCTCAACACTACAGTACCAACCCCTGTCACGTTCAAAGCCTCCGCTGTGCTGCACCCCTGACCATGGGTCCTGAGCTCTCACAAGCCCCAGCCCCAGCTCACCAGGTCGGGGGTCGCAGTTTCTTCTTCACTCCCAGGTAGACTTTGAGACTCCTGACAGGCCACTCCTTCTCAGGCCGGTGACTCTGGGGTGAGGGAAGGCAGAGGGAGGGCACTCAAGTCAGCTGGGGCAGGAACTGCAGGGACCTCCCCCCTCCCTTTCCCCAGCCCCCTTTGCATCCCAGCACAGAGAACCTCCTCCAGGAAGCTTTCCAGACAAAGCCCTTCCTGTTCACCATCCAGCCCAGCTGAGCCCCCCAGGCCTCTCTCCCTGCAGCAGCATCAGACAGTCAACCCTCAGTCCCTGAGGTGGCTATTCCAGCAGGACACAGAGCAGTGATCCTCAGGCCCTCCCTGCTGCCCCAGCAAACCGGAGAACTGACCCGCAGCACCATTGCTGAACTGTGGAGGGAGAAGCCTGCACGTCATCCTCTGGCACCAAACTGAATGAGCGTGTAGGACCTGAGAGCCTTGGCTGGCTGCTCGTCTGTCTCTGGTTATTTATTCCTCACCCCTCTCCACCCCACGGAGGCTCCAGGGTTGACCGTGTGAACAGAAGACTTGTGGGGTCAGTAGCTACTAGCTCTTTGGTTCCACCAGGGGAAGGCTAATGACTCATGCTGAAGCAGGACGGCTGCTTGGTAGACCAAAGGAAGAACTTTCCAGTGGTCTAGGTCAGGAAGCAAGAGACCGATGTACTGGGGAGGGTCAGTGGCTCACAGACAAGTTCGCCTCTGGCCCCCCTCTGCATATGGGTCTGGGCTTGGAAGTAGCAGGCTGGCTCTGAGGCAGGGGTACAGGGACAGTGACCCCCAAGGAAGAGGCGGATTGGGGGTGAAGCTCATGAACCTTCCTCTTGCTTCGGGGGCCACCTGCTCGAAGCCCTGCCCCACCAGGCACCCCAGGCACCAGCCGGGAGCCAGGGTGGATGGTAGGGGAGGGGGACTCACTTACAACCAAAACTGGGGGTCAAAGACTGAGCCACCTCCACCCTGCTCCCACCATTGCTCCCGGCCACCCCCAGGCATGGTTCCTCTGCAGGAACAAAAAGGGGGAATAGAGGTTGGCTGGGGACTGGCAGACTCCCTGTGAGGCTGCATAAAGGATGAGCAGAGACCTGGGTGCTGTCTCAGGGGATATAGCTTAAGAGGACTTACTGGCCCTATTGCCCTGCTTTCACCCTGATCCTCCCTGAGAACCAAGGCCCTGATGGGGGAACCCTATGTCTCCTACACATGGCACCCGACCTGACAATGGCCATGTGCCCAAGACGGCCTCGAGCAAACTGGGCTGCAGGCAGGAGAACATGGGGCAGCAGGATGGGAAATCAGGCTGCAGACATTAGGCAAACACGGTGTGGGTAGACACAAGGAGGAAAACCTCCACGCAGGCAGGGAAAAAGAAGGAAGGCAGGGAAGAAGCCAGGCCCAGAGCACTGAAGACATCAGACGGCAGGTTGGAAGGAGCCAGGTGATGGGGATGAAAAGACTTGAGACAGAGGTTGTGAAAGAAATGGGTCTGTGGGCAGGGAAAACAGCAGGCTCCGGGCAGGACAGGGGAAAGGATGTGTGGAAAACTAGGTTGCAATATGGAAGGCAGCAGGCTGAGAGAATGGAAAGCAGGCTGAGGGCCTGGAAGAAGTTGAGCTGTGGGTGCCAGGGAAAGAGAACCAGAAGCAAGGGGTAGAGGGAGTTGACAGGGGAAGGAACAGGCTCATGGGTGTGACACAGGAACAGGGATGGTTCCAGTCAGGGTGTGGGGAGAACTGTGGGAATCAAGGAATTCAAACCAGGCTATGGCTCCCTGAGGATTCGAAAAAACTGTTCTCAGACTCCACTTCCTCAGGCTCTGGTCTGTGCGGTGTATGCATGGCACGTGTGGCTGAGACAGGGAGGGAGAGGGGGACATCAGTCAATGTGGGGCTTGGTTTCCAATCAAACAGCTGTTTCCAGCATCTCTGAGGTATGAGGTCACTAGAAGAGAATACAGTTCGCCCCTTGATGCTCAAAGAGCTCTGGAGAAACCAAGATTTTCTAGAATGTGACTTTTCCCCAAATGCCTCCAGGTCTTTAACAACGGAAGATGCCTGGGCCGAGGCTTGGGTGTTTGCATATCCTGAATTGCCGGGTGTTGTCCCAATTTCAAATATTCTGTCTGTTGTTCCATAAACCAGCAAATACCAGAATTACCAACACCTAGGTAGCCAAACCACACCCTCCTGGGATTCCTATCAGGGCGCAGGGGCTGGCTGCCATTGGGCGAGCACCATTTGGCCCAGCACTGATCAGCCCAGCTACTGAGGCCTTGATTCCTGTACTTCAAGGACCAAAGAACTGAACTCTGATGCTAAAAATCTGGGTCTGAATCCCAGGCTACCATCTAGAGATTGCCTTAGGCAAGTCACTTGAAGCCTGTTTTCTCCCCTGTGAAATGGGGATGATATTCCTCCTTGTAGGACAATAGTGAGATTAGGTACGGGGAGGGCTGGGCACCAAATGTCGCTCAATAAACATTACCATTTTTTCCTTTTTCTAGTTCTCCTGCCTTTTCCCCTCTGTGCTAAGGGATCAGCAGCTGCTTTTCCAGGTGCCTCAGCCATCCTCCTTCCCCTCTGCCCACAATGATGGTCTTATTCTGCTCCAAGGGGCTCGTATAAAGAGGGGGTCAAGGAAATAATATCCCGGAACCAAGGGAGACTGAGTGGAGGGGTGAAAAGACCCAGAAGTAAGTAATCATAGAAGGAGGCAAAGGAGAAGAGAGGAAGCATTCCCCACAAGGGTCTGTAGGAGCCCAGATTCATTAATAGAGGTGGAGCGTGCAGAGAGAGGGAGGTGATGGTCCTAGTCTGCCTGCTTTGCTTCCTCCATGGCAGCTAGGCCTGTCCAGTGTCCTCAGACGAGGCAAGGGGCAGGAAGTGCTGGAATCACTGCTAGGGCAGCGGTAGGAGCTCAGGCTAGAACCCTGGGCTTGGAAACACATTTCTGCTGCCCACCCCTGTGGAACAGCTATGCTCTGTGGCTCCTGAGGCATAGCTGGGACCCACAGGGTCATCACAGGAGGCAGGTTTTCAGTTGAACTCAGTAAGGGCCTTCTCCCAGGTGGAACTATCCCCTAAAGACAGGGAAGTCCCGAGGGATGGATACAGTCCCCTCTCCCACAGAGTGTGCACATAAGGGCTGGCCAGCAGCCAGGGAGGATGAGCAGGGGCTCCTACCAAGGGAGGATTATACCACAAGCCTGTGGAGTCCCACCCCAGCACTTAAGAATCAGGGCAGTAGCATGGACATCCTGACAGCCTTGAAACTCTCTCCAGGGTTGGAAAGAGGAGGACCCCAGGGGTGGCGGGAGATGAGGGCTGGGGCTCTAATTCAAACCTAGGGGCCTCCATTACTGGCCCCACAGAT
Source organism: Lutra lutra (assembly GCF_902655055.1). Classification (NCBI taxonomy): domain Eukaryota; kingdom Metazoa; phylum Chordata; class Mammalia; order Carnivora; family Mustelidae; genus Lutra; species Lutra lutra. The sequence continues at coordinate 57,389,780 of NC_062287.1, read as the reverse complement.
CCTACACAGAGTCCTCTGGAAAACTGTAAAGCATCACACTGATGGGCGTTCTACCTTGGGGAAAGGACTCTGGGGCAGGGTTGGAGGTGAAGGGCAGGAGTCAGGGTGGGAGCCAGTGCTGACTGGTAGGGGGTTGGGGAACCATGCCTGGAAATGGCCAAGAGCTCTGACTAGGTCCCCAGGCTCTCCCCAGGCTCACTTGGCCCCCAGGCGGTGTAAGGAAGCTGCAGCTGACTCATAGCTACTCACGGTCTCAGGGGCCCCGCTCCATGGCCTCTGGCTCTGTTTGATAGAGGATCAGGGTTATGGAAGAAGGAGGTCCAGGCCCAGAGCCAGGACAGTGTGTGTAGTGGTACATGGTGGGCTGTGGCAGGGACGTACAGAAGATGTTGGGGGCAGGGTGCCAAGGTCTGGGAGGATACCTGGCATGTGGACAGAGTGGGCACGGAGGAGGGACAGCCTGTGAAGTGGCGAGGACTGCAGGGGCCACAAGTGGGGGCTGTCACCATAGGGCACATCCTTGCGGGTGCTGTGACAAGGCCCAGGCACAGGCGAGATGGAAGGAGCCTGATGGGATGGCATCCAGGTGCCACAGGGCACAGAAGAGTGGGCCCGAGAGTCTCCGGCTCTCCCTCATCACTAGCCATCCTAGAGTCCCGCCACGGGGATGCTCCCGCTGGTAGACACCAGCAGATGTTTGTGAATGGGTGTGTGAGCACACGTGGGCGCCAGTGCTCGCTGCACAGCCAGACCCACTGGGGCCACTTACCCGGATCTCCTTGTAGAGCCGGAGGCAGCTGCTGTTGAGGATGAAGTACCGATCGTGGAAGCCCCCCGAAGGCAGGCCCAGGCCCAGGAGGCTCCGGTCCTCGCGGAACTTCATCATGCCGTGCTTGGTGTCACCCACGTGGCTGGCTGGGGGAAGACTGGAGTGGCCATGGGCTGCCCTGACCCCCAACCATGGACATGGACACCCAGGGGAGGGTCCCAGGATGAAGGAAGCCACTCCAGCCTACCCCAGCTGCCAATGAGCCCGCGGGCCACCCTCTGCCTGAGCGGCTCTGCCCGGCACCACCAGCTCCCGTCCAGGCTCCAGATGAAGGGGAGCCCCCGCCTGCCCAGTGCTACGGGCACCGGCCCCCCAGAGGCACCACCACCTACCCAGGTAGAGCAGCATGGCTTCCATGGACTGGTGCTTCTTCACCACCAGGTAGCTGTCTGTGCCCAGTCCATGCAAGATGGGCAGCACCTTCTCCGCAAAGTGCAGGGGGCGCTCTGCGGGGAGGGCACACCAGCTGTTACTGAGTAACGGGCCTCACAGCGCCGAGGCCTGGTGCACACACGTACCACCTACATGGCCACAGGCTCCGTCCACGCCCAACACCTACCAGCACCACCACACCCCAGAGCTTGAGGCTCCACACATCTGGCTGCGACCAAAGCCGACCCAACCCACGCATCCAAATCCAAGCCAGCGATCTTTCCTGTGTGTCCCCATCAAGGAAAACACCACCCACCAAACCACTCAAGCCAGAAACAAAGCCTCCCCATCTTCCCTCCATATGTTGAATCTCTTTGCTTCTGTCCATCACTATTGACACACTGGCCCATGTAACCATTTGTCCTTGGACTAACCGTGGCCTTCCATGTGGTCCCTAGCATATGTCTCCTTCCCCGCCCCCACCTCTCCCTACCCAACAACAAGGAACAACCTCTCCCTACCCAACAATAAGGAACAACCTCTCCAAACTCCCATCGCTAACCCTTCAGTGGCCTTGCATTGTGGTCAGGCCCAGTGGCTGCTTCTGAGTCTATCTCCCACCCGACCCTGTGACACAAGCCCTTCACTGCCACCTCAGGCTCCTCGAAAGGGTGACATCCATGGCTACCACAGGGCCTTTGCCTGTGCCATTCCCACTGCCAGGAGGCACTTTTCTCCCCCTTTAGCATGTAACTCCTACTCTTTTTCACCTCCTAGCACAGGGACTTAAAGCCAGAGAGCCTGTTGTGAACTCCAGCGGTGCTTTGGCCCTTTCCTGCAAAGCGGTCCTCACAGCCTCAGTTGTATGGTTGTCGCGGTGATCATGGCATTGCTGTCCATTCCAGACCATACTAACCCTTGTGAGGTGAGGGACTGTGTCTGGCCCCCCAGCCTGGTGGGTGACACTCAACAAATCACAGGAAAACAAATGAACAGATACACGCTCATCCACCATCCTTCTGGGCACCTGGGTGGCTCAGACCTTAAGTGTCTGCCTTCGGCTCAGTCGTGATCCCAGGGTCCTGGGATTGAGCCCTGCATCGGGCTCCCAGCTCACCAGGAAGCTGCTTCTCCCTCCCCCACTCCCCCTGCTTCTGTTCCCTCTCTTTGTCAAATAAATAAATGTTTAAAAACAAACCACCCTTCACCCTAAAATGCCCTTATCACCTCCTTCACCACCATGGCTCCCTCACACCACCACCTCCAGCAGCCTCAGGAATACCACCACACCCAACCCTGCCCCATCCCTCCTACACTCATCACCACCTCCTACTCCCTTCATCACCAATGCCATTATCAAATTCAGCATCCCCACCCTTGCAAGCAACATTACTCTGACACCAAGAAGGCATGGTCATAGCTGATGCCACCTACCTCCTTCACGGTCCTTCCCATCAGCCACATCACAGCCATCCCCTCAATCCCTGCCAGCACACTATCACCACCGTCACTGAGATGACAGTGTGACAGCAACACCTGTCATCCAAAACTCCCTTGACCACCACTGTTGCCACAATGTGGGGCAGGGAAGACAGACTGGGGACGCCGCCCAGACAGGTACGGGCCATGCCACACTCCGCGCCAATCCTGGGAGACACCCACCTGCCTCCTCCCTCTCATTGACCTCGAAGCAGGTCCAGTAGTCCCTCTCCCTGATGCCCACGTTCCTGCGGTCCAGGATCTCCAGGGTGAGCTCCTCAGCCGTCATGGATGCCGGGATCTGCGGTGGCCGAGGAGAGAAAGGTCAGCCCACCCTGCCCCTGCCCCTGCTTTGCCACAACCTCATTGTGTGATCCAGGGGCTGAGCCCAGCCCTCTGGTCCTCTGGAGTCCTGGGATGCTGGGGAAGTGTCTCTGAGTGGGCCTGAGGAGCTGGGTGGGGACGAGGCAGTGGGATAGGCTCAGGCACCAGCCACATACAGGTTTCAAACTAGGGCTCCCCCTTGGGATGGAGGCTCTGGTCCCCTGGTCTCCTGAGGCTATGCCTGGCCCAGCCTGACTCTTTGGAACCCTTGGTGGCTAGGTCCCAAGCCCCCACCTTGACATGCTGTTCTGTGTCCGCCTTCTTCTCCTCCAGGTACACTGTGCAGATGAAGTCACCGGCATGCTGTGAGGAGACAGGGCTCAGATAGAGGTCTAGGCAGTGGGTACAGGCAGCTGTCCTAAGCCCCCACCCCCAGGCCCTATCTTTCACCTGGGTCCCACTGGCAGTGCCAGCCACACGCATCTTCACGATGGCAGTGATCTCCTCCCTCTGCTTCCTCAGTTCCTCCTCATCTACCTGGAGGTGGGGGGAGACACAGAGACAGATGACCGCTGCCACCCGAGAGGCTCGTCCCCACCCTCCATTGCCCGCTGGCCAGAGACGCACACTGAACACCACCACATAGTGGCCTATGAGGTCTTCCACCACTCGGCCAGCCTTGTAGTCCTGCCCGTCAGTCTGGAAGAGCGTGGGCCCAAAAACAATAGCCAAGTTGTGTGTGTTCATCTGGTTTGTGTCTGAGAAGCACTGGACGCTGGACAGGGGAAGACAGAAGGCTTGAGTGAAAAGTCCAGCCCAGAACTTCCCCACTTTCCCCTCCCAGTTCCAAGCAGGTCCATGACCAGCTCCTGGAGTCAGGCCAGGGAAGGTCCTGGTCAGAGTATACTGCTAGTTAGGGAAATAGGAATGGTCTTTCTGGCCACGTCTTGGGTCCTGGGGAGGAACAGAGCTGGGAAGCTGGGAGACCTGGCCAAGGTCCCCTGGGTCCTAGCTGAAACCTCCTCTATTCCTCCACCCTGCAGATCCTCCCCCCGCCCCGCTGCCCTGTGCAGGAGGTTGGGAGACAAAGTGTCCAAGATCAGGGCACATCAAAAGTCAACATTCACTTCCCAGACCTACCTAGTTCTGAGGAGAGAGCAGTTGGCCAGGTTGGAAGAAGAATCTTTTCCACCCCATCCCCTAGAGCCATATAATAGTAACAGTTCCTCACCAGTACAGGTGGCTGATAAGGGCCTTCACTGTGGCACGGTTGACTGGAGGCAGGCGTGCCAAGAGCTCTCGATACCTAGAGATCTTCTCCTCCTCATCCTCAATCTCTGGGTGGGGAGAGAGATATCAGGTCAAGAAGTCCTCGTCCCCCCCACCAAGGCCATCTCCCCTGTCCCACCCCTCTGGCTGCTCTGCCTCTAATCCTTGGGGACAGCATTTCCTGGTTCTGTTTAGAGTGACAATGGAAGGAGAAGCAAAGGAAGGGAGGGGAACTGGAGCTTGTCCCCTGGGGCATGCCTCGTGCAAGTGTCCAACCCCGTGGATGGGGAGTGGAAGGGAAGGAATCCTGGGACAGCAGTGGCCAAGCCAGCAGCACCAGCCGGAGTCTCAGGCTGGACAAGGCCTGTGGGGCCCACCTGAAGTGTCCAGCCAGGCCAGGCGCTGGGCGCGAGTGAAGAGCCCATCGGGCAGGTCTCGAAGGAAGCGCTTGAGTGCGGAGGATACATCATCCACGTGCTGCTCCCCCTCCTTGAGGCGCACAGACCTAGCGTCCTGCCGCAGGCTCTCCAGCAGCCGCTGGGTCTTTGACGTCTGCCCACACTTGCGGTAGATGCCCTCCGACGTCAGGCCTGGAGAAGGGTGGGACTGAGCCAGGGGCGGAGCCTCACAGCTGCTGTCAGAGGCCTCCTGGGAAGGTGGGGCTTGGCCTAGAGGGGGCGATGGGAGGGAGTCTCCCTGGGTGGGGCGGGGCCTGTTCCAAATGGGCAGGGCTCACCACACTGGGTGATGTAGTCCACACAGCGATACACAATCACAGGGATATCCGAGTCTCCGAGCTGCTGCTCTGACAGCGTGTCCCCGGAGCTGGCCGCTGCTTTCTGGATGGCCCCCAGCCAGCCTGTGAAGTCCAGCCGTCGCTCCCCCTGGATATACAGCGTCCTGGGTGGGGAGGGGGAGTCGGTCACTTGGGGGCTTACCCCTGCCCAACCCCTCCCAAGTCTCTCAGACTGCCACAGGCTTCTGAGAGGGAGCTTCTGCCCCAGGAGTCCAGGGCTCACCTCCTTCGCTCCACCAGCACCAGCACCTGGTTCTCGCTGTCCCCTTGGATGGCTGTGGAGGGGCCAGTCAAGGTGAGGCCCTGTTCATGGTCCCCAACCGACTCCCTCCAGAGGCTCTCTGGGTACACACATCCCTGGGACCCACCCCCCAATACACGGAGTTGCTGAGATATACCCCAAGGGCAGGAGAGGACCTAGGAGGGCAGGCTGGCTCCTTCTGGCCAGGCCAGGGTAGAGTTCAGACTTCCAGGAAGGGGCTAGGGGCCTGGGAGCCCAGGATAGGGTGCCCTGGAATTTAGGGGCCCAGGGCTGGGTCCACGCACAAAGCTCCTGCAGTTTCCGAAGTTGTAGCGGCTCCTCACAGGGCCCCTCTGGGAAGACAGCTCGGAGCTCAGAGCCAGTGAGGGAGAACCAGCCCTCCTGGGCCCGCTGTAGGCTCAGGCCAGCTTTGTAGGGTAGGCGCCCAAGCCGTTCAAAATCCCGGGCCAGCAGATCTTCAGCCAGGGGAGGTATGAATGCCTGGTGGGGAGGCCAGGAGAAAGGGGAGGTAGCCGAGGAGGCTGCATCAGCCCACAGCACTGCCTGTCTGGGACCCCCCAGCTCTCTGGCTTGTGGGCATGTACCGTTCCCCCCCAGCTGCCTCCTCTCTCTTCCCCAGGGCAGAACGCAGCACTGTTCAGGAACTCAGGTATCAGACCCCACTTCGTACCCACTCTGATGTGTCCTCCCCCAGACAACGTTCCCAGATACCTTCAGGGATACCCTCCTCTCCCCTGTTGCAGCTCTGATTACAGTATTGTCACTGTCTGGGCCCCACCAGCAAAGGAACCACTGAAGGGCCAGGACCAAGACTGGTTCAGCTGGGTCCCCAGGGCTCAGAGGGCTGACCATCAGGAGGGTCACAGAAGACTGATCAAGGAACAAGTAAGTAAGAGTCACAGGCCCTCATAGCATAGGGGGACCCCATGGGGCACCTGGCTCTGGTCCCCAGGGGTGAGCAGCCTTCTGCCTCCTTCTTCCAGAACAAGGAGCTCACTCCTTCTGGAGTCAGTACTGTCCATTCTAAGATGGCTCTGTTACTGATTATTAAACATGTACTGAGCGGGGCACCTGGGTGGCGCAGTGGGTTAAAGCCTCTGCCTTTGGCTCAGGTCATGATCTCAGGGTCCTGGGATCGAGCCCCACATCAGGTTCTCTGCTCAGTGGGGAGCCTGCTTCCTCCTCTCTCTCTCTGCCTGCCTCTCTGCTTACTTGTGATCTCTCTGTCAAATAAATAAATAAAATCTTAAAAAAAAAAAATGTACTGAGCACCTACAGAGTGCAAGGCCCACAAGCCCTTCTTCCACAGGTCTCCTGACCTCTCTCCCCGCTAGGTGACTATAGATTGTCAGGCCCTTGGCCCAAGAAGCCTGCCCTATGTCTGCTCCCTGCATTCATGAGGTAGGGGAGCTGGGGTACATGGAAACAGCCAGGAAGTCCTACCCTGGGCCGTCAGACTCCCCACACCTGCCCACTAACCCAGGCCCACCTTAGCAATGCACTTGACCCACTCACGAGCCAGCTCTGCACTCTCCAGCCCAAACAGGTATAGCCGCTCTCCCTCTGTGTACACCTCGAAGGTGTGCTCAAAGCTGTAGATACACAAGACAGGATTCAGGCCCAGCCAAGACCCACTGGCCCTGCCTCCACCCCCTGTCCACTGACTTCTCCTTGGCCCCCGGAAGAAGTGGTGCGAAAGCCCTAGACTGCGGCCTTAGGAGACCCAGCTCTAGTCCCAGGTTGCTGCTGCATGACCCTGGGAAGGTTCTGGCCCTCTCTCGGCCCATTTCCATTTCCTCAATTGTGGGGTGGGGGGGTGTTGGACCTTATGGCAATAACTGTGATTCTGTGATTCTGCCCCAGGGGTGCTCACCCGTGGGTGTCAGGAGGGGGTACTGCCAGGCACACAATCTCGCTGGCCCGAATCTCACCGTTGGGGGTCACTGCCCGCTCATTCTCAAAGTAGCTCAAGACCCCGTCGCTAAGGACACACCAGCGTCGGCTGAACTCTGGAGAGAAGTTGGGCAGGGAGCCATGAGGGAGCCTCCCTCCTTCCCCTGAAAACCACCTCTGTATCCTCCCTGGGCTCCCACTCCCACCTGACCCATGTTCTCTTCATTCTAACTCACAAGCTTCCCCCAGTTCCATCCTCCTCCCTGCAGCCTGCCACCCCAGCCCAGCTCACACCTCTCCCCTGGACTACTGCAGTAACTTATTCACAGGTTTCTAGCCTCACTTCACCTAAGATTCAAAAGCGAGGTAAAACCAGACTCCATCCTTCCTCTGCTCAAAACCTTTCCATGCCCCCCTCTCCTTATCCTATACCGCTTAGGCTGGCATTCAAAGCCTTACTGGGTCTGCCTCCACTTACCTCTCCAGCCACCTCTCTGACTACTCTTGGGCACCCCACCTCCCCACTTTTGTTCACCTTGTTCCCTCCACCCACACCTTCCATCCCTCAAGTCCAGCCCGTATGCCGTAGGAAGCTTCCATGGCTACCCCGCGCTCTCACCCTCCCCTGCCAGTGGTACACATTGCTCTATACTCTGTCTCCTCCTATAATGGCTCTGAGGAAACTGACAAGAGCCCAGAAAGGAAAAGAAATGGGAATCTGGACCAGGAAAGGCAGGAGAAAGAACACAATGTCAAAGCCATGCAAGCTCACAGAGTTCACAGCTTTGAGCTTCACATTGTCTCAGAGCTTCCTGGCACCCAGGGCAAAAAGGATGACTCAGGCAGTTACATAAATGACATTATCAGGCAAAAGGAGGTAGACTAGGGGCAGTGCCTGGGGGGCAGTGAGGTGGTAAACAGCACAGAGCGCCAAAGAAATCTCTTTGGGTGCTAGTAAGCTTCACAGAGGGGTGCTGAGGGGTACAGAGAGTGATGATCTCAACAATCTTCTCAAAGCAGACACTGTCTCTTGTCCTGTCTGCAAGGATATGACCTCTGTCCTCTAACAGCAGGGTGTCCCAGAGCCTTCCCCCCAGGCTGGGCCCCTCGAGGAGCACGAACCCTGCCTCCATTACCCTTCGTCCTGCAATGTCTGCCAAGTGCCCACCACGCTAGGAGCTGTTCTCAGTGCTGGGGCTACAGCGGGGGCAAGGGAAGCTAATATTCCAGTGGCGCACAGAGAAACACTAGACACATCTATAAACAGACAAATTAATGTTAGCTAAGTGCTGTGAAATTAGGGTAAAAGAAGGGTAAATAGGGCATGCTATTTTGGATAAAATGGTCATGGATGAAGTCTCTAAGGAGTAACATTTAAACAGAGACCGGACTGAAGCGAGGGACTGGTCACGCAGATATTCTGCAGAAAAGCCCTTTAGGCGGGGGCAGAGCAAATGCAGAGGCCCTGGCGGAAGTGAATATACGCGGCTGAGAAAGAGCAAAGAGGCTGGTAATGCTGCAGCACAGTAAGTGAGGGGGGAGGGGTCACAGGTCATGGGGTGGGAGGGCTGACATGCAGGTCCTTGAGGGATGTAGGAAGGACTGAAGGTCGCACTGAGTTGGGGAGCAAATGGAAGGCAGAGATGATAAAGGGATGGGCTCTAAACTTAGCTCTGTCTGGCTGCAAATGCCAGCTGCCCAGCACCCAGCAGGTGCTCAATAATGGCTTTTTTAGCCTAAAGGAACTCTAGCAGTGACTTGCTCTGCAGTACCAGGCCCTGCTCCCACCCCACTGGCCTGTTTAGGAAGCATCTACTGTGTCCCAGGGACATCATCTCAGAAGCCCTCTTAGGGTGACTCTGCCAGAGTATACTTGGCACCTTCATGGGCCTACCAGCCCAGCTTGCCCTGGCTGCTCTGGCCCCGCCACCATGCCAGAAGGCCCTGGCAGCAACGGGGTCTGGCCTGGCACCCACCTTCCCGGGCACGGCGGTCCTGCAGCAGCTTGCCGGCCGAAGCGGTCTTGAAGAGAAAGCCACTGTGGCTCACAGTTGGCAAGACAACTGAGTAGTGCTTTTCCAGGGGCTTCACTGAATCCAGCCGAGGTACCTCTTTAGGAAAGGTTTTGGGGGTAGGGGGAGGAATGGCTGCTCGTGCTCGCCATCCCAGGTACCCCCCTCACCCCCACCTGGGTTGAGCATCCAAGCTTACATTCAAGTCACCAGCCCCCTGTCATCCTTAGGCTCTCAGTGCCACATCCTGGGCTCTGCCCAAGTCATCCTCCACCTCTCCCCACTTGTGCAAATTCCACGGCTCAGCTCCAGTACCTCCCCTGCCAGGAAGCCCTCCTGACTCCCCAACCTAGCCCACCCCGTTCTCTCTGCTGAGGCACAGAGTAAGCACGCTAGAATGAGGGGTCTTAGGCAAACTCACTAACAATCCCCAGAAGGAGGTTTGTCCCACACAGTGCAAAGCCTAGGGAAGCAGCCCGGTTCCAGCCCTCCTCCCAGCAGTCCCAAAGCCCAAGCCAGCTGGGTGGTCTCCTGTGTCTCTCTGGCCACCTGGGCTTGCTCCAGCCCAGCACGCCCCACCCACCCGTGGCCTTGAGCCGAGCTCTGGCCGCCGAGCTCTACCCTCAGTCCTAGGATATGGCCCCAGAGGCCAGCCCTGAGCCATGACCAGCAGGGCTTATCCCCACCATCCCCTCCTCACCCAGCTGGAGAGTGACAGCCAAATGGGACCCAACTCCAGCCTGTGACAGAGCCCCACCCAGACAAAGCAGCAGACAGGGCTGCCATCATGGGTCACCCGCACACGGAGAAATGCAATCCCCACACAGCGACTCAGACACTCTGTGGCTGCACAAACCCCAAAGCCCTCAACGCCCCCAGGGATAAGGAAACCCAGATCCACAGTGGCTCAGAGAGGCACAGACACTTGGAGCACAGATGCTACCCTGAAGGCCCGCACTGCAGGTCAGGGAGGGACCCACAAGTCCTGAACGAGAGACGTAGGGACAGACACAAAAAGACACACAGGAAGGAGAAGCCAGATGCACCAATGAACACTGACACGGCAACCCAAAGCACACACTGCTGTCCCGGGGCCCTTCACGGAGCTGCACTCACGGCTCAAGCAGCGTGTGTATTGGGGGCCTCAAAGCACCCCCATCACAGGGCCAGGCCATGGCAGCAGGGAGGCCCATCCCTCAAGGTAGACCGTCCCACTCGTCACTCACCCGTGGTCCGGTTGTTCCGAAGGAATTCCATCTGCAGTATCTGGCCGGCCTGCTCAGCAAGAGCCAGGGGCGTGGGAGCCTCAGGGTCCCCTGAGAAGCAGTTGACCCCGGCCCCACAACCCAGGAGAGCCTGGGTCTCAGCCAGGTCTGTGGTAGTGACTGCAGCACACAGAGCCTGGGAGGAGGGAGAAGCGGGGAGGGGAGGGTCAGCCTAAGCTGGAGTGGGGAGCCAGTGGGCATGGGGAGCTGCGGGGAGGAGAGGAAGGAAGAAGAAGGAGTCACCCAAGTCTGGAGGCCTAGCCTCAGGTTCAAAGAGAAGAGCCAGGAAGGAGGACAGAGAGAGAGGAGAGGGGGAGGATGAGAAGGGCCAAGGGCATAGGAGGGTGGGTAGGGGCCGTTCCGCAGAGGCTGGGGGTCCCGGTGGCACAGGGCTCACCCCTACTAGAAGCCTCTGGGACCCAATCAGCTGCCAAGCCTGTTCTCTAGAGGATCTCACGCTCCTTCTGCCTTGTGGAAGGGCAGAGGGGGGTGCTTTGTAGCTCATTCCTCCCACATTTGAATTCCTCACTGCCTGCCCAGCCCTCCCGACCAATGGGAATCCCTGCCCCTCCTAGCTGGCGGGCTAGACTGGGCTGGGCTGGGGGCTGGACGCCTGGGTTCCTGGGAGGTGGAGGCCTGGCTCCCACTGGGCATCCAGCCGGCCTGAGCCTGCCTGGGTGGGGCCGCTTGGGGGGAGGGGGTGAAGGCCAATCAGAGGTCACAAGTGGCATCCCCCTGCCTCAGAGCCGGCTGCCTCCCACTCAGGCTGAGCCAGACCAGGGCCCAGGGCTTGGCTCCCAGCCTGTCAGGGCCTGAGGCCCGTGTGGGGCCTCAGCTTGAGTGGGGTGTGGATGGGGGTGGGTCAGAGCAGCCAGCTGTTTTTCATGAGCCTGACAGGAAATAGCATCCCCATCAAGTTCACTCCTTTTGGCAGGATTCACAGGAGCAGGACGGTTCAGGAGACAGAGGAATCAGGAGGGGAGGGAGGCAGACAGATGCTGGGGATGTGGACTTGGCCCAAGGGTCAGGCCTGACTCCTCCTTGATTTGCCACAACTCTCCCTTGGCTTAGGCAGGGCCCTTCCACCCTATGGGCCTCAGTTTCCCCATACGCCAAGTCATCATCACTGTGAGCTGATGGAAGAGATGAGCTGCGAAAGAGAGAGCAATAGAGGGGGGTAGAAAAAAAAGTGGGTGGTCTCCAGGGGTCCCAGAGGCCCAGTGCCCTGACCTTGTCCAGTTCTTCCTGGTTGCCGAAGAGCGGGTGGTAGCGGCGGTACTTGCCCTCACGGTATTTGGCCTCCAGGTGGCGCCGCCGGGCACCAGGGCTGCTGTTGGGCTGCAGAGCCTCACTGGGGGGCACGTTGGCTGCCCAGAAGCGGTTTCCCGCACCATTGCCCAGCTGTAAGAAGAGCTGTGGGTGGGGGCAAGAGGTCAGACGGGCAGCCTATGGCCCGGCCTGAGTGTCTGGTAAAATCTTTGAGGTTGTCAGGAGAGGGGATGGGCGAGCCAGGCCACCCACCCACTTTCCCATCAGGGAAGCTGAGGGGCAGCCTGGCCAGTCAATGGCTATGGGCCCAAACCCAGCTCCTCAGCTCAGTGACAGGATGAGAGGCAGACAGTCCGACAGCGGGATGCCCCAAGCCTGGTGCCTGGCTGGGGCCCTTGCTATTTCCCCCACCCAGTCCCACATCTGGAACTCTGCATTCCTGAGGCTATCACAGCCTGGGTGAGGGTGGGGGATGGGGTAGCTAACCTGTCCGCCATGGGGTAAGGATTGTGGAAACCTCTCCTGTCCTTGACATTCCTTTCTGGGCTCAGGGGAGGAGGGACAGGCACACCTGCTGGGGGCGCAGATGCAGGGAGCCAGTCATCGGGAGCCTAGTTTATTAGTCCTTGCCCTCTGCTGACCATTTGTCCCACAGCCATTTCCTGGGCCCCCCATCCTGCTTCTGTGTCAGGTCCTGTGTGGGACGCTGGGTCACAGAAGAGAATAAAGCAGAAACAGACCCTGCCACCACTGACTCACTCAGCGACTGTGGGCAAGCCATCTTCTCTCCCTGCGCCTCAGTGTCCTCATCTATAAACTGGGGATTCAAAGCCTAACCCACAGGGGTTGATGTGACAGCCAAACCGCACTGGGGCCTGCAGCTGGACGGGGTGACAGAGAGGCCCTGCGTGGTCAGCCTCCAGTTGTTCTCTGTAACAACTGCACGCCTCCGTGTGCGAACCCCACGGAGACAGGCACATATGCACATTAAGTGTACCCCCAGATGGGATGCCTGGGTGGCTCAGTTGGTTAAGCGGCTGCCTTCGGCTCAGGTCATGATCCCAGCGTCCTGGGATTGAGTCCACATCGGGCTCCTTGCTCGGGGGGGGAGCCTGCTTCTCCCTCTGCCTCTGCCTAGCACTCTGTCTGCCTGTGCTCGTGCTCTCTCGCTCTCTAACAAATAAATAAAATCTTTAAGAAAAAAAAAAAAGTGTACCCCCAGACATCCGTACATGCATGCAGAATTAAAGAGTTCAGGCTCTGCACAACAGTTTCTGTTGCATATGCCTTTTTTATTTTTCTAACCACCCCTTTAAAACTGTAAAAACATTCTTACCTCATGGGCCAGTTTGCTGACTCTGCCAAAAATCGCCTTTTCCAAAATCCCCACCCACTAGATGATCCCAAAACTGTCTGCTAGCTTCAGGGGGCCAAGGTCTATGAGGGGGGACAGGGTGGAGACCCAGGCAGTGGCGGAGTGGAGCGGACCCCAAGTGCAGGTGGCAAGCAAGGCCTCCCCACCTCGATGAGTGTTTCCGTCCACACCTTCCTGTCCATCTTCAGGCTCCGCACCTTGGAGACGCCAGCGCCCAGGCCTCGGTGCTCCCCTGCAGACAGAGGGCCCTCACCTTCACAAGAGCACTTACCTTCCTGCCCTTCCTGCCTCCCCGTGAGCCCAGGCAGGAGCAGACAGTGGGGGGCAGTTTCCAGTGCTAGCCACACACACCCCTGCTCCAGGCACCAGGGAGCTGAAGTCATGGGCATCCTGCAGCAGTAAACATCCCCCGCCACAACCAGGCCACTTTGCACAGCCCAGCCACAGTAGTCTTTTTGATCTTTTTTTTTTTTTTTTTTTTTAAGTAAACTCTATGCCCAACATGGTGCTTGAACTCATGACCCCCAACCCCGACCCCCACTCTGAGATCAGAGTCACATACCAACTGAGCCAGCCAGGTGCCCCCAGTGTGATCTCCTTAAAATGCAAATACCCTTTTTCCAAATCCCTTCTTTAGACTCCTCAATGGCACCCCAGAATTAGATCTAAACGTCTCCTGCACTCTCATCTCAGAATTCCCCCCCCATTCCAATCCTGATCAGCCATACTCTCTCCTCCCTCTTCTAATCAGCTGACCTATTCCTGCCTCAGGGCCTTTGCACTCACAGCTCTTTCTTCCCCCATCTCCCCAGGGCTGGCTTCCTCCTCACATTCAGGTCTCAGCTGATAGATCATCTCCTCAGAGAGGGCTTCCTGACAAACACATTCTGTGCCTAGCACTTTATTATCTGATACTTCTATTGGTTCATATGTGTATTTTCTGCCTCTCCCCACTAGAATGTAAGCTGCCAGAGGGCAGGAACCTTGACTGTCTCCTTTAGGGTGTAGCCTCTGTATGTGCTTAGAACAAAGTCTGGCACCAGTGAGCACTCAGGACATCTCTGTGGAATGAGAGGGCAGGGTGAGCTTTGGCTGGAGGGAATGTAGCCTTCCTCAGCTACAGGTCCCAGGAAGGAGCCCTGTCGGAGGGAGGAAGCTGGGGCACTAGGAGCGCCAAGCACCATCTTGTTCTGGCTTCAGCCTCACCCCCCCACCCCCTGCAGTCTCCTAGGGAGCACCTCACCCATACCAGTCATCCGCACCCCTCCACGAGTGGACACCTTTCTAAATCAAGCCATTTCTTTCCTGCATGCAGACCTCCCAGCCCCAGGCCTCCTGGATGTTTGCCCTCGCTCAGCGCCTTCCCCAGAACTATCACCTGCCCCAGATCCCCATCTCAAGCTTCCCAAAGCTGCTCCCTGGGCACAGCAGCTCCCCTGAGGACCAAACCCCAACACCTCACAGTGTCCAGCACAGCACAGACCCCCAGTAACTGCCGGGCAGAGAGATGAATGCATCTCGGGCCCCAGCGTGTCTTCCTCACCCTCCTCATTGGATCTGTCACAGGGACTCTGACACCACAGATCCTGTACGTCTCTCGAATCTTTTCCACTGCTTCCCCAGACCAGGCCTCGGCCTGTTCCTCTCTCTCAAGGAGCCGTCAACAGCCTCCCCACTGGTCTCTAGTCTCACCCCTCCAACTCAGGTCCCACCCGCCACGGAGTCTGAGGCCCGGATCTGACCGCAGCCCTCCCACCCTGGCCCCCCATCTCCTCCCATGGCCTCCCATTGCACGCAGATCCCTGCCAGCCCCTCCTGTCTCATTCCCCTCCACTCCTCTGATGTGATGGGGGTGGGGAGGGGTGCTGGACCCCAACCAGCCTGGGCTCAGTTGGGCAAGACTCACTTGCCAGGCCATGCGCTATACACCATTTCCCCTCCCCGTGCCTCAGTGTCCTACCCATGGCATGTGCAGCTGAACCCCTGCATTGCGCTCTCCAGACTGCAAGCTAATCATGGTGGGAGAGGCCTGGTGCACAGACGCAGCTTCACGGACAAGGATCGGACTAGCGTCTTGGCTCCGGCCGCTCCAGCCAGACAGGCCGCCGGCCACACCAACACACCAGCCCTGTCGTGCCTCAGCCTGGCATGCCAGCCCCACACACCTGCACAGCGTTTGCAGATGACGATGCAGAGGTTGATGGAGGCCCAGTCGGGCTGGGCAGCCCCGCAGTCGGCGCAGAACCTGTTGGGGGCCACGGCCCAGATGCGCTCAGCCACCTCCGAGGTAGACAGGGCCTCAGCGATGGCTCCCTGCATGGCCTCCAGCCACTGTTCCTTCTCTAGCTCCGATTCAGCCGAGAAGCTGGGGACACAGGAGTGGGGGGTGGGGGGGCAGCGTGAAGAGGGGCAGCATGAAGAGGTGCAGCGTGACGTGGACGGAGCAAGGAGCTGAGCCCTCACAACCGGAAGAGGGAGGTACCCTGGGTCTGTGAGGAAGGTGGGTGTGGACAGAGGCAAGGGTACCATGAACCTAGGAGACATGTGGGGGCTGGGGGATCCCAGAGCAGGTGCTACCCGCCCCCCCCCCCCCAGGAAATAGAAAAGACTCCTGGGAAGAAATGATGCCTGAGCTAAGCCTTGACAGATGATGTGGAAAACCATCCTCTCCCATTCCAGAAAGGGAGCAGCATGGCACACGGGGCATTCCGGGACCCACGAACAAGACAGGCAAACTGGCAGAGAGGAGGCTGGCAGACATACAGGGACAAGCCTGGGCCAGGCAGAGGAGGTCAAAGTGCACCCAGAGGACAAGACAGAAGCAGTGGAGGGTTTCAGTGGGACAGGGGAAAGGGTAAAGAGACGTCTTCCTCTGGTTCTTTCCCTGCTGCCACTATCCCACCCATGTGTGTATTCAAGATACGGCTACCCCTATAAGCCTCTACCATGGCCAGAAAAGGCATCACTGCTAGAGATGTGACAGGCGCTAACGTGGCCTGACCAGAGGCGCTGAAGACTGTGCTCATCCATGAAGGCCTCACACGTGGAGTCTGCAGGCTGCCGAGCCTTAGCCAAGCACTCCGCCTATCTTCGTGTTTACATCCGACGGTCTTCCCCTGCATATGTCAGGCTGATGGAGGCCCTTGGTGATGAACACCGAATCAGCCTAACTAAGGCTGATGATCACAAGACACTCGGTGAATAGGCGGGCCTCTCTAAAACCGACAGGCAAGGAAAACACTGGAAGGTGGCTGGTCCCTATTGTGTGGTCGTTAAGGAGGAGGCAAAGACTCTCAGGCCAACATGTCATCCAACATTACTTCAAAGGCAGAAATAAACAAATAAAAACTTGGCTTTCAACAAAAAGAAAAGAGAAGACCCCACTGGCAGTCACAGACAGGCAGCTGATGCATGAGGCGGAGCCACCGCTGGGCCAGAGGTCCCCTGGCCTGGGACAAAATGGGGATGGACAGAAGGGAGGGGCCAGACAGACGTGAGAGAGCCAGGGTGGTGAGGCAGGGGTGGTGACAGGCACGCACGGGACTGAATGGGAGAGGCAGGCATCCCCGTGGGTGGAGACAGGGGCCTGGGAGGTCCAGGGAGTCGAGGCAGAAGTCACAGGGGGAAAGACATCCACAAAACTGTTGGACATGCAGGTCTGGAGCTCAGGAGAAAGTCCCTGTGGAAGACAGAGAGCTAAGCTAAGGGCAAAGGACATGACAGCGGAGGTGGGATGGCGCTAGTATTTACAAAGACAGCCGCAGTCTTACTCCCAGAGGAAGAAACCAAGGCACAGAAAGGTCAAGTGATTTGCCCAGGTCACACAGTGACTCGGTGGTAGACCTGGGATGTTATGGACTGAACTGTGTCCCCCAGTGTGACTGCATCTGGAGACAGGGCTTTTAGGGAAGTAATTAAGGTTAGATGATGTCATAGGAGTAGGGTTCGAATGTAACAAGACTGGTTTCTTTATAAAAAGAGGAAGGGACAGCAGATAGCGCACTCTCTCTACCTGCACACAGAGGAAAAGCCGTGTGAGGACATAGTGAGGAGGTGGCCATCTGCAAGCCAGGAAGAGGGGCCTCACTGGAAACTAACCCTGATGGCTCCTTGACCTTGGACTTCCAGCCTCTAGAGCTGTGAGAAAATAAACTTCTGTTGTTGAAGTCCCACCCCCACCCCATCTGTGCTCCTCTGTCATGCACCACAGCCAAGCTGACTGATACATACTGTGACCTCAGGCATGGGCCAGCCCCTCAGGACCGCCTGGGAGTGAGTGAGGGGAAGCGGACGGTGATGGTCAGATGGGGGGTGGGGTAAAAGTGAGATTTCTTAGAAGGGAGGGGTCAGAGCAGGTTAGTGAGTGGGCAGGAAGGACCAGGAGGGTGGGCAAGGCTGGGAAGGGGAGAAACCCATTCTAGAAGAAGGGGCAGGTTTCCACATAAGCAAGAAGATCCTGGCAGGGAGGGAGGATACAGGTAAGTGAGAGGAGGCGGGCTTACCTGAAGATGCGGTAGGGGGTGGTGAGGTCGAAGCTGCGCCGGTCTGCTTCCTTCACGTTGCCTACACTCATGTCAATGAAGGTGATGCCGATGCCCAGGTGGTACTCCTGGCAGGTGGGGGCAAGAGGGGTGAGGGCAAGGCCTGGGGGCAGGGCCTAAGGCCCAGGGAGGGATAGAGACTAAAGGGAGGTAGTACCTTAGGGACTAGAAAGCACCTTGGAAGGAGATGAAGAGGGCTTAGGAATCTGGACATTGGTAAATGGACCCAGGCTCAGGGGCCATGCAGTGATAGGGAGCGGGAACAGAAGGCAGGGCATGGATGGGAAGATAATCCTCAGGGACCAGGCAGGGGACAGGGTCAGAGCTAGAAGCAGGAAGGGTAGCCAGCACAGGGCTGAGCTTAGTCAGGGGAAGGAAGAAACGGAAGGGGCAGGGCTGGGGGACTGGGTGGGCAGGAGGCAGATCCGGGGGACTGGGTGGGCAGGGGGCAGGGCCGGAGGACCGGGTGGGCAGGGGGCAGGGGACAGGTTTAACAAACTGGCTGACCCCTTCGCACCTCCAGATTCTTATATAGCTGCACTTTGTCCCCAACCACGGCCACATACAGTTTATTCTTGAAACCACGTAGTTCCAGGCTACCAGCACGGTCAGGCAGCTCTGAGCCTCGAACACCCAAAGGGTAAGTGCTAGAGAGCCGGGCCCGGGCACCCTGCTCGGCCACTGCCTGCTGCAGGGCCTGCAGCCACTCCTTCCGCTCCGCTGAGGGCACAGGGGAAAGAGTGAGTGTGAGCTCAGTCTGGCAGGCAGCCACCTAAGGGCTCCCCATTCCAGGCTCCTCAGGCAACACCTCTGCCAGCAAGCCCACCCAGATTGGCCCACCTACCTCTGACTATCTCTGAGTTTTCTGACTGGACAAGCTACACTGGGGAAGCCACTTTGCCTACCTGAGCCCATTCCCTGTAAATGGAAATCTACGGTTCTGAGGCCTCAGTGGGTATCTCAAGCACAGAGCCAGTCCGAGAGTGCCCCCTGCTCTCCCCTACCTCGTAGAGGACTGACTCCACTCTGGGTTTGATGTGGGGGGAGCAGAGGTGCCCTGGTTCTCCCCCACGCCCCCACTTAGCAGGCCAAACAGCCAGCATTCTCCCTCCCCGCTCCTCACCATCACTCTCTGCCCGGAAGGTGAAGGTCCGGTTGTTTGTGATCACTTCAAACTTCTGGTCCCCGATGGCAGCCACGCGGGAGATGCAGGCCACAGAGATAAAGCGCTTAGAGTAGGCATCCTGAGGAGGAGAAGGAAGCTGTCCTGTAGGGGGTGGGGCACCCGGAGGCCTAGCCCCTCCTTGGCTCCCTCAACCTCAGCCGAGAGCAGGCTAACTAGAACCCCATCTCCCACAGGTGGCCAGGGACAGCCCCTGCGCTGACCCTGACCACAGCCCACAGCTGGCCGAGTGGCCAGAAGACACGGCTCCAGGAGTCAGACTGGAGCTCTGGTGAGGACTCATCTTGGGTGGGGGCCTCCACCTGCATCCAAGGTCAAGGGTCGGCCTAGGGCCAGGCTGGAGCAGGGGTCCCATCAGGGATCAACAGGGGCCTCACCTTGTTACTGTCAAAGTACCGCAGGTGATCGGCGTCCAGTCTCACCCACCGTTTCTGATAGATGTAAGATCTGGAGAAACACAGGCAGAGGGACAAGAGCAAAGGGTTGCAGATTAGAGGATAGGCTCTAAGATTATCCCAGCCCCCTATGGCAGCAAAATACAAAGTCAGCACAAAAGCCAGGCTCAAGGGAAGAAGGAACCCAAATGGTCAATGAGAAGATGGACTTTACCTACAGCAAAAATGACTGAAGTCAGACTCAAAGTACGACTTCCCAATTTTAAGGGTACTAAAACACAAGTCTGGTGGGGATGACTGACTGTTACAGTCTGCCTGGAGAGAGACCTCTTCAAATAACCTAGCCCCTCTGGTTTTCAGATCTGGCATACCAGTATCCTAGAGCACTCCCATCTTCACACAGAGAACCAGCAGGACCTAACAGGCATCACTCACCCCTGTGGCGGGTTCTTGTCCAGCCAGCCGGCCTTGATGACCGGTGTGATGGGGGCGGGGCCCCCAGGATGCCCGTCCATGGGGTGTGGTGGGAGCTCGGGGATCAGGAGGCTGCTGCGCAGGGATGAGCTCAGGCTGCTGGTGTGCCATCCACCACTGGGGAAAGAGGAGAGGGAATGAGGGAGCCTAGGATGGGGGCTTCCCTGGGGGGAGGGGCCGAAGAGGTGGAGGAGCCAGGCTGTGCTTGGGAACGGAGGGTGGCTGGGTGGGACAACAACTGGGGAAGAGGGGACACTTACTTGGGGATGCCCTCATAGGCATGGTCATCCTCATCTTCATCTCCTTGGTCGTCGTCCTCAGACAGTTCTTCCCCCTCGCTCAGCAGACTGGCCACACGCACAGCCCGTGGGATGTGGCTCACTGGGAGCTCCTCCTGGCACCCCCCACGCCAGACCCACTCAGCATCATGCTTCCCTTCGAGCCCCAGATCACACCCACCCAGGGAGACCCCCCGAAGTCCACTCCATCAGGGACCCACACAACTCCGCACTTCCCCTGCTGTTTCCACACCCTCTCCAGGGACTCAGCCAGACAGCATCAAAGACAGAAGATGAAGGGATAGTGAAAAATACTTAGGGATGGAGAGTTAAGACACCCATGGGGCCCAGGAACACAGAAAGTGAAAGAGATCAAGGGAGACTCTCCAAGGAAGAAGTGCTCAGTATCCCGGGGGAGAGAGGAGGCCACACACAACCGTCCAGATGTGGCTGAAGACTGGAACTGAGGCTACCAGCAAGCGCCCTCAGACCCCTGGCCCAGGGCTCAGGTGCTGTGCTCCATCCCCAAGCCCCTCGTGGCAAGACCACAAGGGGGAAGGAAGCTCTCCCTGGAAACTGAGGCACTTTCTCTCTCCAGTGGTCCCCAGGGTCTGCAAGGCAGCTGGGCAGCCCACCCTCCCCTCTGACAGACAGCCCAAACCCTAATCACCACCTGCCCCACCTTCTTGGTCATCAGGCTGGCTGGGGCCCCTGGGCCCTCCTCTGGAACCTCATCGTAGTCAGAGTCATCTGAGGAGAGAGGGGTGGGGGCGGGAGGAGACTCAGAAGGAGGAGCCTACCCTCCTCTCCTGGGCACCCTGGCCTGGCTTCACATAAGCCACCCTTGGCTGGAAAGACACCCCCACTCCAGCCTGGCTTTCAAAAACAGGCACAGGGGACATAAAATGCTATTTATACTCTCAGGGCCTCGTAGGACAGTACTAGGGGGGTGGCCAAAGGAGAGGCCAGACTATCACAAGGAGGTCTGAATAGGTGGTAAACTTGTGGGTCAGAGGCAAGGGCTGTCTAAAAAGAGGCTGAAAAAGAAACAAGAAACAAGAATCAAGAGAAATGGACAATCAAAGGAAAAGCAAACCATTGACAACCAAGGAAAATACTCCTAGACTTTCAACCACGAGCCACTCAGAAAGTCTGCCACATACACTTAACAGTCAGTAGGTCAAGACAGGTGGGTGCTGGGGGCGCCTGGGTGGCTCAGTGGGTTAAGCCTCTGCCTTAGGCTCAGGTCATGATCTCAGGGTCCTGAGATCAAGCCCCACATCGGGCTCTCTGCTCAAGCAGGGAGCCTGCTTCCTCCTCTCTCTCTGCCTGCCTCTCTGCCAACTTGTGATCTCTCTCTGTCAAATAAATAAATAAAATCTTAAAAAAAAAAAAAAAAAAAGATAGGTGGGTGCTGGCTCCACTGTGAGGGTAAAGAGAATGAGGCTCACTTGTCTGGGGCCACACTGTGTGAGTGGCAGAACCTGACAGAAAGTTCGATCCTTGCACCCTTGCCGATTCTTGAGGAGCCCTGATTCCAGGCTACGCACTGGGAGCCCCATGCCTGGCTATGGCACTCACCGAACTCTGGGGGCAGGCGAAGAGGCTTCGGGGGGATCTCCGGGGGACTGGGAGGTGGAGACGGGGGCTGTGGAGGCCCCCGGGGGAAGGTGGCCGGGGGCTCCTCAGGCTCTGGTTGGGGAGGGGATGACAGCGGCGGTGATAGTAGATCCTCTTCTTTGGAGGGAAGGCTGGGAAGAGAACAAAAACCAGGCCCGGGGGTTAGCTCCAGGCGGCTCAGTCACCGGGCTGGCTCACTACACAGAGCCAGGACCCAAACCCCCTGAGCCTTGTCTCCCCACCACCCCTCTCACCTGAGCTACAGCAAAGCGCATTCATTCCACAGACTCAGACAGGAACCCCCCTCCCCTCACACCAGGCCCCTGAATCTCCGAGCTCCTCGAGCTTAAAGGAAGCAGGCCCCTTCTTTGGCCATGAGCTGTCCCTGCACTGCTCTGGCAGGGTCACCTGTCCCCAGAGCTCTAGCTTTCAGCCGCATGTACCCATAGGGTCTCCAGAGCAGAATGGGCTGGGGGGTGGTGTGCATCCCAGGCTGGGAAGTCAGGGAAGATTGGAGGAGGGGACACCTGACTGAGCTTTTAAGGATAAGAAAGCATTTGGTGGTGAGTGGATGGGTCAGGTTCAAAATGGGCATGCAGGCCAAGGGCACAGACCAGAGCCTTAAAAACCAAGTCCTAAGGCCCTGAGCTGTGGGGCTCTGGCTCAAGACCACCTTCTCTCTTGCCCCAGACATGCATGTTCACCATGGTGCCCTCAGACACCTTAAACTCACCTGATCCCACCATGCCCCTCTATTTTTTTAAATTCCAGTACAATTACCATACAGCATTATAGTTTCAGGTATACAATACGATGATTCGCCAACTCTACACGTTTCTCAGTGCTCATCACAGTAAGTGTACCCCCTTTCCCCTTCGCCTATACCCCCTACCACCCCGCCATGCTTCTCCCCTCTGGCAACTACCACTTTGTTCTCCGTATGTAAGCCCTGGTTTTTTGCTTCTTTTTTTTGTTATTTGCTTTGTTTCTTAAACTCCACATATGAGTGAAAGCATATTGTATTTGTCTTTTTCTAACTTATTTCACTTAGCATCACAGCCTCTAGGTCCATCCACGTCGTTGTACATGGCATGATCTCATTCTTTTTTATGGCTGAGTAATATCCCATTGCAAACACACCACACACACACACACACACACACACACACACACACTACATCTTCTCTATTCATCTATCGAGGGACACAGAGGTCGCTTCCATATTTTGGCTATTGTAAACAATTTTACAATAACCATAGGTCTGCATCTACCCTTTTTTTTTTTTTTTTTTGCATCTACTTTTTTGAATTGGTGTTTTCATTTCCTTTGGGTAAATACTCAGAGGTGGAATTACTGGATTATATGGTAGTTTTTTTTTTTTTTTTTTTTTTGAGGAACCTCCCTTCTGTTTTCCACAGTGGCTGCACCAGTTTGCTTTCTCATCACCAGTGCATGAGGGTTCCTTCTTCTACACGTCCTTGCTAACACTTCCTGCCCACCCCGCTTCTCTTGCATACCAGCCCCTCATCTCTGCTATCACCACCCTTCTCCAACTCCAGGGCCGGGTACAGGGCCCCTTGGGCTCCACAGCCACAATGCTCTGTGTATCTGTCTCTGCAGAGATCACACTGCTCCCTACAGGCTGAGTGTCTCCTGGCTTTGACATCGAATACGAGTTTGACCCCTGCCTCAGTCCTCGATCCTGTGTGTCCAAGGGAAAGCACTCAGCATCTCTGAGACTGTTTCCTCTTCTGTAGAGCGGGGACTATGTCAATGATCTGACAGGGTGTTTGGAGAATTAACCAAGACGAGGCATGCTGTGCGCCCACACAGCTGGAACAGGACACCTAAGCCCCAGAAGCCTGGCCCCACCCACTGTCTCAGCCGGCATCTGGCAGGGGCCAAGGAGGAACATCAGAGTGGGTGAGCAACTTGTCTCACTGGTTATTTCCAGCCTGGTTATTGCCGCAGCGTTGCTGGCAGTGATCGGCAATGCACGTCTATCGCAAAAGCAAGCAAGGGCTGGGCGATGATCATGATGCCAGGCCTTTGTTCCTGTTGTTGTCTCCTCCAGGAACCCCTTCCTCCTGGGCTCTGACTAGAGAACATCCTGTTGTCCTTTAAATCCAAACTTAAGTTCTGCTTCCCTGCAAGTCTTTCCTGAGCCTTCTCTCACACTCCCCCAGACCCTGCCCATCTTCCCCTCTGTTACAAGGGGATTGATACGACCAATCACTCCAAATCACATGTATTAAAGTAGCTCTGTCCACTGTACCCGGCGTCCTGCCAGCAGCTGAGCCAGGACCTGAACCCCGACTCCACCAGAGAACCACACTCCTAGCACACATGCCTGTTTCCCTATTACCCTGTCCTCTAATCATCTCTTCTCCGTGTGTGCAGAAAGAGTCCGACCTGCACTGATCTTTCTCATACTCCCCCAGAAACCCGCAGCAGCTGGTGTGTCAGCCGTGCTCCTTGGAGACACCGCCTTGGACAAGAGTGGCCTGAGTGAGGCAGTGTACCTAGACCAGAAACTGCAGGTGGGCTCTCCACCTGGGGGAGAAGCTGGAGCTTTGGGCTTCCCTGAGGGGGCTGGCATGTCACTGGCTACATCCCATGCAGGAACCTGAAACCACACCTGTGGGGTCGTTAGAGGACATACAGGACCCTTGAGTCAAGATTTTTAAGGGTGGCTCTCACACCTATCTGTCGGGAGTGTCAGTTCCCTACCTCTGTGCGCTCTCCTGGGCGGCCACAGAGAATAGCTCCCGGATGGCAGTGTGAACAGGGGCACTGACTGCGACCGGGACCCCTCAGCAGAGGAAGAGCGGCCACGACCCTGGTGGCCAGCCCTTCCCTCCCTAAGCGTGTCTGGGGGAATTTGATGCCAGGTGGGTCTATGGTATTCTTGAGAGCCTTCACGTTTAGCTGGACCTAAAAAGACCCCCAGGTGGGCACCACACCATATGTCTCCCCTCCTTGACCCTGAGTCTCTCTAGGCCAGGGACAGCCTCAGACTTGATTCTTTACCACCACAGCCCAGCACAGGAAGTGGCCAAGTCAGCAACAAGAGCATGCTGAGTGGGCGGCTAAGCAGGCAGACGACCGGGTGGACAGATGACAGAACAAATAAATGGCTGAATGGATGGGTGGGGGGTGGACAGAAGGGTAGGTGGATAGGTTGGCCATCACGGTCGAGAGAAAAGTGAATGAAAGGGGGAAGAAAGACCTAGAGACTAAGTAAGTACTCACAGGTCCAAGGGTGTGACCCCAGCTGGTCAGCTGCAATGTCCAGAATTATCTATCACACACAGCCTCCCGGACCCCAAGCAGGAGGGGCCCCTGGGGGCCTGGCCTATGATCAGCTGGGAGCAGAAGTCCAGGCTCAAGGCCAGTGCCAGTCAGACTGACCCACAGGAGGTGGGGACAGGCTCCGCCCCTTCAATGCCGAGCAGCAGAGCATCCTCAGAGCTGAAGAAGCAACGGGCCCCCCATCACTGTCCTGACTATCTGCGAGGGGTCTGCCCATCTGAGGCCTATCTCCCTGGCCCGTAGGTTCCCTGAGGCAGGTGCCACACCCACCATCTTCCCTACTGCATGCCCAGCACTCAGGGATGAATAAATAAATGAAGACATAGATTAATTAATTCCTCTTAGTATTGTGTATGTGTATATATTCCCAGTTGTCTTCCAAGCACTTTACATGGCTTCATTCATTTACTCCACACAAGGGCTCTATAAGGTATGGCTGACTGTTATCCCCACTTTATAGATGAGAAAACTGAGGCACACAGACACAAAGTAATTTGTCCTGGATCCCACAGCTGGGATTTGTACCCTAGTACCACAGCTGGCAAACTCCACCACAGGGTCGAATGAGGCCACGGTCAGGATGTGAGAGCTTCTCTGAGGCCTGCCTCCTTACACTGGCCACCCAGCTCAGGATGTGGGCAGCTCCCGAGTTGCCATCCAAGAGAGCACGCGACCACAGCTCTGATGGCTGTTGTGACCATGGCAAGAAGGGAAAAGGGAACAGTGCAAACAGCTCCTCCTCCAGCATGGTTTTTGCAGGCAAACGGCTATGTGCCAAGCAAGTGGAAGCAAGAGGAGGGGACCCCCCCCCCCACCCCAATGGACCTCTAGGCCTCTCTCTAGCCACTTCTTCCAGAAATCTTCCTGGCTGACCCCCGCCTGCCTACCACAGGGGACAGGGCCATGCTGAGTCAGGGCCAGGCCAGGAAAGGAGAAGTGGTATCCGGAAGGCACAGTATAGTGGGAAAACCCCAGAGGAAGGGACAGTGCCTGCAGAGCGCTCCCACCCCAATTGGGGTCCTGGCCACTCAGTGCCAGCAACCCTAAGGGCTACCTCAGTTCCAATCTGTACCTGAGGCCCAGCTGGGCCACTTCCCATTGACCTCTGGCCCATTAGGCCAGAAGATTGGCCACAACCAGCGGCCCCCCCAAACCTTGGCCTACGTAGCTTGCATCACCACCCTCTCCCTACCATCTTGGCCCATGGAAAGCCCACATGTACCCAAGAACCCAGCTCAATGAGCCTGTCCTCAGCGGGCCTCCCTGTCCACCTCCGCCCCTGCTAGCTCCCCTGTTCCTTCAGACTCTTTCTCTTCTGTCCAAGTGACATGCAGACATATCTGCTCCCCCTACTATGCCTGAAGCCAGCCTGGGCCACTCCCGGACAGGGGCAGAGGCTGATTCGCCGTGGCATTGGGACCACAGCCTGAGAAGGTTCATTTTACTGAACTGGGGCAAATACACACAGCCAACCTTCAACGTGAAGGCTTGGGGATATGTGAGGGTCCCAAGTCAGAATGGGGAAGAATAGAGTGACCATACAATTAACTGTATATTAAAAAAAAAATGTATAAACCAGAACAGCTGACAGTCTATACTGTCAGTAACTATGTCAGAGCAACAGGTAAAACAGGGCCCGTCCTGGTGAAATGAGATGTGTGGTCAGTCTCGCTAAGAGACCGAGCTTTGGAGCCTGGCAGAGCTGGCTCAACCCACTCAAATCCCAGCTTGACTCTAGTCGGTCTTTGACCTTACAAAGCAGACTGCTTTACTTCTGAGCCTCGTTTTCCTGTCTGATCTACTTCCAGGCTTACTGACAATTCAGTAAGGAAAGCCATCCCCACAGTTCATCAGCACAACTTTTCCACCCTGGCTGCGATGGAGGAGGCTGGGCCAAGAACCTGCTTCACAGCCTCCTCCCACATGGCGGTCCCCGGCTCTCCCTTCCGAGCTTTCTGTCTATATCAACCTCTGGCCAAAGGAGCCAGGCTTCACCATAAGGACAGATGGGCCAACAGAGCAGGGCAGTCTGAATATCTCGGGCTGGCCTTGAACTCATCCCTTCCTTATATTCCAGCCATGCCTGCCTGAGCTGTACCCCATAAATGTGTATTTCCAGGCATTTGCGTATGTGACTCCCCCCATTTGTCCTTTCCCTGTCCACACTGTACATCCTTCCCCTTCATTTTGTGCCTCCTCTCAGGCTTTAGGCTATGCTGGGACCTCCTTGGGGCTCCTCCAGCCTCCACACTTGTGATCATTCAGGATGGCTGTCTGTCAATGTTTGCTTCACTGCACTGACCTCAGAGGACCAAGGACCCAGGACTACACCCTGTCTTGGATTCAGGACCTTCCCCCAAAAGTGTCACACAGGCCTTGGAGGGATCCAGCCGAATCTTAATCCCTGGGCTCTCACCATCGGGGCCGAGAGGCGGGATGAGGCCCAATGATCTGACCACCTCTGTCTCCTACCCTGACCTCCCCTTCCCATGGGGGCAAACCTTCCCAGCTGTCCACTTCCTCATTTATGCTCTAGCTACACAGGGCTCAGGCCTCACTCCTGTGCTTCTTGCTTCCTCCATGGCTGCCCCTGTCCTTCCTTCTCCATCATGAGACCCAAAGGTCAACCCCTCCAGCACTCTCCTGCTTCTGTTCTGTTAGTTGTGCCCAGGTCACAACATGGAAAGCCCTTCCTGGGCTTCCCCTTGCTTAGATGTACTCAGCCCTTGCGTATGCTGTGAGCCCCCCAAGCCGATCTCTTGCCAGGCCATGACATCAGCCAACACAGAGGGGGACTTGGACAGTGCATGTTGTGACTGAATGGCCAGCACCCCACTCACATCCTGATCACTGGAGAAGGGCAGTGGCTACCCTCCACAGAGCTGCGCCCCATTAACCTGGCATCCACCCTCACAACCGAGGCTCGCTCAGCTCTTAGCACTTCTCCCTGGAATGACAGCTACCATTTACTAAGCACCCACTATGTGCTAAGCACTCTTCCTGGAGGCCTTTTCATTTAATCCTTACAATGATCTAGATCTAGATCATCCACTCCATTGTGCTCAGGACATGCCTCTAGGAACTCAACTGCTCCTTCTGCTGAGCTCACACAGCCTGTTGGGCTCTTCATGGCAGGTGTGCCCCCAGGCCTACACTGAGCTTTCCACAGTCAAGCCGTGCTGTCGTGGGCAGGAGGAGGCAGAGGCCCAGCTCGCCCATGGCGGCTCTTCATGCTTCCCGGCTTTGGCCCTGTGCTGGTGCCTGAGGATTCTGGGGCAATGAAGGTCATCCCTGAGGGAGCCCATGACCATATGGACCCTGTCCCCCGCATCCTGAGTACCCAGCTCAGGGCTGTTCTGGCAGGAGGAGAAAGTACAGGTAGGTGTCTGCTGAGCCCTGTGGAAAGATGAGCCAAGGGCACAGGGCAGGATGGGATGCACAGGCAGGACCTAGTGAGAGGTATCTCTACATCCCCAGGGACCCAAGCACAGAGTTGTTGAGCTCATGAGGGGTCCACACCAACTGTGGGGAGGGATGGCGAGCCCAACCTCCCAACATCATAGGGACCCACCCCTCTATTGGCCCTGGGGAAGTCGGGGAGGAACCAAACCAACTAAGTGCCAGCCCTCGGTAGGTCTCCCTATTACCCTGGACTCAGTGCGAGGGCAAACGGGTTCAGGTAAGAGCTGCTTAGAGCCACAACACCCTTGTACTGGACAGCGAGAAAAGCCAGAATGAGATCAGCACTAGATCCCTGAAGGGCAGACACCCACACAGGCCACAGAGACAGTCCCTCAGGCACCATGGGCTCCCGGTGGGCCCAGGAGACAGATCTAGGGGAAGATGGAGGCCTGAAAAGCCCAGGGCTGAGGGACGGAAAAAAAGAAGGGGAAAAAAGGAAAGGGCAGGAGAAAAACAAGATGTGGAGAAAGTGAAAGAGGAGAGAAAATTCTGAGAACAAAAAATGGAGGGGCAGAGGGAGTACCACAGAAAACCCTGCCCAGAGGGGACAGAAAGACCCTCAGAAAGGAGCCTCCCTCCCCGTGCTCTGCTGATAGCCCAGCCCAAAGCTGCCCCTCGCTCACCCTCAGATGTCCACCAGGTCCTGGGCCGGAGGACTTGCACAGCTCCGCTCGACAGTGCTATGTGCCTGACCAGGCAGCCTGTCTGAGCAGGGCTGGTCTGGCAGACAGCCAGGCCTCTGTTCCCCGGGTGTGTCGGAGATTGTGTCGGGGTCCAGGTACCACTCTGTGTGGCTGTGATCACTTGTCTGAGTGTGTGTTTCTGTGTAAAAGTGAATCTGTCCAAGAGTGAGTGTGAGAGTGTGTGTGTGTGTGTGTGTGTGTGTGTACATCCAGCTCTGGCTCCCCTTGGTTTCCTGCTCTCCACCTCCCCCACCCCCTGCCGCCCTGGCCAATACACACACTTCCTGAAAACACTGAGAAAGAGAAAAGTCACCCAGAATCCCCTGGGGCAGACACTTCCTCCCCGCCCCCAGCCTGCCCCCCCACACCCCAAGTTGGAATGGGACAAGCCACCCCACTGCTGTCTAGCAGGGCCTTACAGAGTAGATCCTCAGGAAGCCCTAGCTTTGGCTGGCCCCTCTCCACCCCCACAGGAGGCCCAGAGAGGCTGGGAAAGAGGCTCTTTGAAGGGAGCAAGTTCTGCCCCAGCAACAAGTGATAAGCCTTCAGGAAGACCAGGGATTGGCTGGGCTGCAGGGCAGGCAGGAGCACAGGTGGGAGGCCGTGCAGTGTGATCCCAGCTGGCAGCTGCCCACTCTGGGCAAATACTCCCTCTTTGGAGGTATCTCTAGGCATCTGGGGAGATATCAGAGGAGGAAACTGAGGCCCAGCACCATCTGAGAGGGGCTCTGTGGAGGGACCCTGGAACCCTGGATCTGAGAAGACCCCTCTACCACTCAGGGAAATAGGCTCAGAGGGTTCATATCTATGATACCTGGAGCTGAGTAGACTGGGCCCCAGGCCAGGAGGGAGGGTCTGAACACTGGCTTCTACTCTGCTGGGCTGTGTGACTCTGGGCAAGTTTCTCCACATCTCTGGACTCGTCAACAAGTTTCCTATCCCAGGCTTTTAATAATGGTGGGGGGTACAGAGCCTTGGAGGGGTAAAGTAGGGTCGTTCCGGGCCAGGCAGCTTGTGAGCCTTGTTGTGAGAGTCCTGACCCAGCTGGGGCAGGGAGGGGGCAAGCTGTCCCTGCTCATTGGCTGCCTGCCTCCTTAAAGGCCTCTGCCGCCTTCCTGAGATGTCTAGGGTGATACAGGTCGCCTGGTGGGAAGGGATATGGGGTGGTGAGCTTGGGCCCTTAACCCTATCGTCTAATGTCCAGCGTGGGCTGAGGGCACTCTTGGTGCTGAGTCCACGTGGGTGGCAACCATGCCAGCACTAGGCAGCACGGAGACTCAGTCAGTCTTAATCTATTTGTGCACACAACAAATACTTCCAGAGGGTGCGTTAGGCACCCGGCACAGTTGCCGGTATTGGTGATACAGCAGTAAACAGAACCCACCAGAATCCAGGCCCTCATGGAGCCGACACTAGTGGGCTGAGCAGCATGTGGATACATACTGGCTCACGCCCAGGAGGAAACAAATAACACATGTGCCAATTCACTACCCACAGCACATGCACGCATAAACGGACTCACACCATTGGAGGTCCCAGCACACCAGCACACATGGGCCCGTGGAGGTGTGCACACGGGCCCTGAGAAATTCATATGTGCACACACCACCGAGAGCAAGTAACCACTGAAACCACCTAAGTCCCCACTCCTGCGGACATACGGGGACCACATACGGCCTCCCTGAAAACTGGTGCAGAAGGGTAAATACACAGACATACTACAACCTTCACAGCTTATACAAACATACACACTTAGGGGTGCCCACTTACATGTTGGCTAGGCATGCCCTCCCATGTCCAGCCAGTACACACATGCACGCACAGTAGATAACCCCAGGTCCCACTGGGGAAGCTGGTGATGGGCTGGAGGCTGGCAGAAGTACTCACTCGGTGACCCCATGAACTGGCATAAGAGGTCCTAAGATTCAGAGAGTGAGACTCCTGTCACTCAAGGGTGCAAGCAAGGACCCAAAGGCCACATCAGGAAGAAGGGACTTCTACAAAGGGGACAGAAGCAGGCCGGGCTGAATCGCCTTCTGCCGTGCCCCATGGTGCCTGTGGTCCAGAGGAAGGGGCTGTGAGGGAGAGCGGTCAGGCTCCAGCCCAGCCTCCAGCCCTTACACATACATGAAGCTCCATCTGCAGCGAGTTTTTCTGCCACTGGGCTTTGAAGATTTTGTATGCCCTGGAAGGCAGGGTGCTTAGACATGGAGATGTCCACTGTTCCAAATGTCAAAGACCCCAGGACAAGGAAGCCAGGCTTGGCAGCTCACCTCCCATCACACTCTGTCTGAAGAAATAGCCCCAAATTGTGAAGGATAATTATCTACAAATTCTCTCAGCATGGAATGAATTTTGGGTCCTCTAGCTACAAGGGGCCAGACTCCTGAGCATGGAGGCCTGGCTTCCCCCACAGGTCAGCTAAGTGACTAAGTTCAGAATGAAGCTCTGAAGAGTGGGGGCTGGTACTCTGGGGCATAGACAGGACCCTTGCTCTACCCAACAAGTCTCCTGTCCGCAGATGTTGGTACCAGGAGGGCCATGGATGGCCAAGGAGGATACCCAATAGAGAAACAGGCCCAGAGGGGCCACTGCGCATCAGTCACACAGCTAGCTGGGCCTGCCCCGGGTATTCTGCCTCTGATACAGGAATCCAGGCCTCCACTTCCTCAATGGGAGGTTTGCCTCCTGAGCTTCTAATGGACAGGGTCCTGCCTCCTGTCCTTGTTCACCTATTCCTATCCCTAGAGACAGATGGACAAACAGACACACAAACCTATGCTCTCTCTCTCAGCCCCCTCCATGATGATGGAATGAAAGGAAACAGAAATGGAGAGGGATGCTTGGGTGGCTCAATTGTTAAGCTTCTGCCTCCTGCTCAGGTCGTGATCCCGGGGTCCTGAGATCAAGCCCTAGGTCAGGCCCTCTGCTGGGGGTGGGGGGAGCCTGATTTTCCCTTTCCCTCCGCCCCTCCCCCACCCCGCTCATGCCCCCGTTCTCCCCCACCTCATGCTCTCTCAAGCACGCTTTCTCTCTCAAATAAATAAAATCGTTAAAAATAAAATTAAATTTAAAAAGAAACGGCTCATGCATGTATAAGAATGGCCACTAGAGGGCATAAGGGCTCCAGAAAACTCCAATCTACACAGTGCGCCAAGCTCCTAGGGGTATACCTAGTACCATCCCTAGTTGTGTAAACCCAGGAAAGCCAAAAACCCTTTTCGTGCTTCCAGCAATCAAACCTCAAAACACCACAGCCCTGGCTTGGCCTTCAAGGCCCCCTTACTATCAGAGCCCTTTTCTGGGTGGGGAAAACCTCCCGGACACTCCCATAGGAGTGTCCAACCTTATTAGCACAGCCCGAGTGGGGGCCTCTCCTGAGAGCCTGGGACCTGTCACTTGTCACCCAGCCGCCTCCTCCAACAGCCTCACCAGCCCCTAGTCACCTTTTTAGTATTCAGCTTTTATCCGATTGTTCTGCTTGAAACCTTCCTGGCTTCCCACTGGCCTTCACAGAATGTCCCACCAGGGCCAGCCACAAGCCTCACCCCCACTCACCCAGCAGTTTAGCTCCAGTCTGCTCAGAGTGCACCCGCTGACAGTGCCTCCCACCTCCGAGCTTTACACAGGCCGTTCCCTCCACTGAGGGAGCCTTCCTTCCCCAGGGCCGAAGGCCACAAATGTCCCCTCCGCTTTCTAGGATCCTTGACCGAGGCGCCTCCCACCACGAGGGCACCCACTCACCTCACTAGCAGGCGCGGGGGCCCCGTGCGGGGGGGCACGGGTGGAACACTTAACTCTGCCAAGTGGCGCTTGGCAGGCAGCGGGGGCAGCGCAGGGTCCGGGGCTGCTGCAGGTGGGGCGGAGAAGCAGGCAGGCGGCAGGCAGCTCCTCCGGGGCGGGATGGGGGGGGCAGCGGGCAGCCCCTCCTCCTCTCCAGCCACGGGCTCTGGCTCCACGGGCACTGGCGCAGCAGGAGGGGCGGCCGGCGCGGGTGGTGAGCGGAAGACATGTCGCTTCATGGGCACAGGCCGTGGGCTGGGGCGGGGTGCAGGGGTGGGGGGCGTGTGGGCGCGCAGCAGGCCGGCCAGGATGCGGCGGCGGTGACCAGGGAGCAGCATGCCCATGTCCAGCAGGCGGGCATCACTGAGGCCTTGGCACTCCGTGGCCCACACCAGTCCGTGCTGCTCGAAGAGCCCGGCGTACTGCTCCAGGTGCAGCGCCCTCAGCCACTCAGCCACAGACAGCGCTACATCCCGGGCCTCCGCCATGGTTCCTGCTAGCAGAGGCCAGCCAGTGGGGCCCTGTCCAGACCTGCAACAGAAAGACAGGCACAGGTGAGAGGCAAAGCTGCCCAGCCCTAGTTTCCTGATTAGCAACCCTCTGTGGCTCTCCCATGCCATGGGGTCAAGCTCTGACCTTAAGCTTTCTCCCTGGTGCCCCCTGTGCCAGGCAAGGCCAGATACTGCCAGGTCCCTGAACACACAGGCTTTTCTCTCTGCCTGAAACCTGCCACCCCCACCCCTGCAGCCTCCTAGCATCCAGCTCACATCTCCTGCAGGAAGCCCTCCAGAACCTCCAGAGTTGGTACCACCCCTAAGCCCCATCCACAGCCACGGCCACTGCCGCAAGGCTGGCCAGTGGCTGTGTCTACTGCCCTCTGCAGGACCTGGGCAAGGGCCCAGTTCCTTCTGAGGCACCAGTTCCCCGCTGATGGCCAGGCCCAGGGGTTTAGCGAGTATGCGAGTATGCGTGGGGTTGCTAGTCTCCCTGCAGGCCCCGTGTAGGGGTTGAGCTTCATCCCCTCTCCACGCCCCTGGAGGAAGCAGAATGCTCCAGGAATTAAGTGAAGCCAGCATCACCCAGCCTCTGGGGTCCCGGCCCTGTGAATGAGTCACCCCTCCCACCGCCAAAGGGGTTAATGTATAGGTAAGGCCATCCCCTCATTTGTTCATTGGAGAGAGCCTCACACTGGGCGATAGGGACTCAGGTCCCACCCCTGCACTCCAGAACTCCTGGCCTGGCAAGAGACAGATGACACAGAGAGAAGGAGATTAGTAAATCAAAACAGCAATTCACCAGATCATCTCCACAGATATCAAAGAAGCAAATGACAAAGCACAACGTCCAGTGTACTTAACAAAAATCTTACTAAAATAGAAATATATTGATACTTCCTTAAACTAAAAATCAGCATCTTGCTTCATGGGAAAACAATGGAAAAAATTTCCATTAAAGTCAGACATGAAACAAGGATATCCATTTCGTGAGTGATTATTATTAATCATGGGATTAAAAATTTAAGAATATAGCAAGTGAGCTGGATTCAAAGCTAAGAGAACAGAATGAATATTTATAGTCAATAACCAGGTAGAAACCAGGAGGAAGAGCCTCATTTACAACAGCATTATAAAACCTAAAACACTAAGAAGAAACATAAAAAGAATTGCGCGAGATCTGAGATCTGTAGGAAGAGGCAAAAAGAAGAGACCTAGACAAATGGAAAGACACGGTATGCTCCTGGGTAGAAGGCATCATGAAGATAGTAATTCTCAGTTAATTTTTAAATATGCACAATTCTATTAAATACACACATAATACTGGAAAAGGGGGGAGGGGACCTAGACAAGCAAATCTGAAAATTCATGTGGAAAAGTAAACAAGCAGAAAGAGCCAGGAAAATTCTAGAGCAGGGGGTGGGGGGAAAGAAGGGTAAAGGGTGGGAACGAGCCTCACCACATATTAAAACATATAAAGCCATAGTAATTAAAATAGTACATGTTACCAGCACCTGAACAGATGAATCAAACAAAACAGAAAGTTCAAAAATAGATCTAAATACATAAAATCATTTAGTGTCCAACAAAAGTAACATCTTCAAACTAGTGGAGAAAAGAGGCATTATTAAATTGTTGGGACAGCTGCAGAACAATCTGGAAACAAAGTTAGGCTCCCTACCTCACACCTTACACCAGGATAAATCACAGGCAGATCAACGATTTCATTATAAAAAAATAAAACCATGAAAGGATTTAAAATATCTTCTGAGGGACACCTGGGTGGCTCAGTTGATTAAGCAGCTGCCTTCGGCTCAGGTCATGATTCCAGCGTCCTGGGATCGAGTCCCGCATCGGGCTCCTTGCTCAGCAGGAGCCTGCTTCTCCCTCTGCCTCTGCCTGCCATTCTGTCTGCCTGTGCTTGCTCTCTCTCCCTCTCTCTCTGACAAATAAATAAAATCTTTAAAAAAAAAAAAAAAGGGGGCGCCTGGGTGGCTCAGCGGGTTAAGCCGCTGCCTTCGGCTCGGGTCATGATCTCAGGGTCCTGGGATCGAGCCCCGCATCGGGCTCTCTGCTCAGAAGCCTGCTTCTTCCTCTCTCTCTGCCTGCCTCTCTGCCTACTTGTGATCTCTCTCTGTCAAATGAATAAATAAAATCTTAAAAAAATATATATATATATCTTCTGAGAGAGGCAAAAGCCTTTTGGAAATGATGCAAACCCAGTTAGGTAAAGAGTAAAATATTCCACTATATAAAAAACAAACATTCCTGCATAATAAAAATGCACCATAAACAAAGTCAAGAGATAAACGACAAGTCAGGACATATGCCTCTCATATCCCAGACATAGGACCGACCAATTTTCCTAAAAACTGAAAAGCACCTAGAAATAAGAAATAGGTGGAGGAAAATGAAAATGTAACTGGTTCTCAAGCATATGAAAACTAACTTAACCTCCTCACACTGTGAGGTGACCCGGTGAGGCATTCCCCCACCAGCTAGTGGGAGTGCCTCTGGGAAGGGCAATTAAAGCCACAATAGCTATGAAAACCCCAAGTCCTTTCGCCCTTTGATCCAGCCACCCCCTAGGCACTTACTTATCCTGCAGTCTTCCAAGGTGACTGGCACCAGTGATGTGTACAATAACAAAAGATTGGAAATAACCAAAATACCCACCAAACTAAATTATTGTGTAGTCATACGGTAAAATACTTAGCAGCCTTAAAAAAATGAGGAAACTCAGGGTGCTTGGGTGGCTCAGTGGGTTAAGTGTCTGAGTCCTGGTCTCGGCTCAGGTCATGATCTCAGAGTCCTGAGATGGAGCCCTGTGTCGGGCTCTGTACTGGGTGTGGAGTCCTGCTTGAGATTCTCTCCCCCTCTCCCTTTGCCCCTCCTCCACCTCCCTCTTGTAAAAAGAAAAATAAAAAATATCAGAATACCTTTATCCTTTTATAATATACACAAATATCAAATCATTATGTTGTACACCTAAAAATACAATGCTTTATGTCCATAATATCTCAGTTTAAAAAAAAAACTTAATTGGAAAAACAAAAAAATATCTTCCTTTTGTAAAAATTTCCAAAACCACATGCACACAGTGTCTAGGCCCCTCCCCGGGCCTTGGAGGCTCCATCAGCTTTCTTGGAAACCCACCTCTGGTGGGAGGGAAACTTTTCACTTTACGTCTTTATCAATGACCTACATTTTGAACATTTTGAACAGTTCTTCAAAAAGGCTGCTGAGGGGCCAAAAGGAAGACACAAACAGAAATACGCTGGATGTTCTAGAATAAACCAGCTCTCCACATTATGAAAACATCAGTTCTTCCCAGGTTAAGCTATAACCAGCACAAAACACAATCCTCCCAAAATTACCATTAGGCAGATTCTAAAGCTCATATAAAATGATAGTAAGGATTTGTTAGGTGGAAAAATAAGATGCAAAGTAGTGTTTTGTTATGTAAACATCTAGGTTAAATTAAAAATGTACATATATGTCCTTCTGTATATACATATACATATACATAAGAATGACCCCAGATGGGTATACAAGAAATTGCCTGCCTTGGGGGAGAAGAACCAGCAGGTGTGAGGACAAGGAGGGAGGGTTACCTCTCACTGTATGTTTCCTTACCTCCAACTTTTCTACCACTTTCCAAAAAATAAGTACAATTTAAAAGAGAATATGATCAACAATGCCCACCCACCTGCTGGTCCCTGCCCTATCCACCCCTTCAAAGCCCTTCTGAGGCTCTCTAGCCTCACCCTCTTCCTGCCTCTTTGCCTATTTTCAAAATGAAAACTGGGACCTCAGCTCTGGCCTCCATGAAGCCTCTTGCACATCAAAGTTGGGGCTTAGCCAAACACACCCAACCCAGCTCCCCGCCCCCTGCCTAACTCACCTGCTGGGCTGCCCAGGACACTGGGGATCCTTCCAGGGGCAGCAGCTACTCTGAATGGCTCCTCATCTTGGTCCACGGTGGAATCTGCAAGGAAGGAACGGGGGAGAAAAGTCCATGAACCAATTTGAGCCGCTGGATGCTGGGAGGAGGAGGAAGGAAGAAGGAAAGGAAGAGGAAGAGGAAGGAAGAAGGGAAAGGAAAAAGGGAAGTTAGAAGAGAGGGAAGGAAGCAAGAGATGGGGTAGATGGTAAGGG
Source organism: Lutra lutra (assembly GCF_902655055.1). Taxonomy (NCBI): domain Eukaryota; kingdom Metazoa; phylum Chordata; class Mammalia; order Carnivora; family Mustelidae; genus Lutra; species Lutra lutra. The sequence continues at coordinate 57,352,252 of NC_062287.1, read as the reverse complement.
GAAGAAGGAAGGGATCAGGGAGTCTAATGGAAGTGGCGGGGGGGCGGGGCATGAAGGTTAAGCCAGAGGAAGGCCTTCACATGGGAGGGAAGAGGCGGACAGGTAATGGCTGCACAGGTGGCGAAGAGGAGTCAGGACCTCCCAAGCTCTGGCCTCACTGGACCGGTGTGTGGTCCCCAGGCTGGGCTGTGCAGAGGCCAGGCTGCGGTGGGAACTGCCGGGTCTGCCTGCAGGGAGGACTGGGCAGGGGCAGATGCAGTCCCACTACAAAGCTCAGCCTGTCAGTGAGAGGTGGGGAGCAGGGGGCGGGGGGGGGGGGGGGGGCGGGGAAACATGACACTCTCAGCGGGGGCTAGAAGCCTCGGGGTAGGGTGAGGGCAGAGGGGGCAACTGAGGCACAGGTGTGAGACCCGAGGCCCTGCTCCTAAACATGCATGGGGGGCCAAAGGAAGCTATTTCCAGGCAAGAGGAAAAGGAAGTGGCCATCCCCGACAGCAGGCCCCCAGCAAGCTCAGGTGGCCTGGGCTCCGAGTGAGGAGGGTGGGGAGTCGATGGGCACCATGGGCCACAGCACGTTTCCTGCCACAGGGTGGGGTCAGGGTGCACCTGTGACCATCTGAATTTACTAGCTAGGTATTTATCTAAGTAGACTCTACAGCTACTTCTTAGGATGGAGCTAAAGTAGATATATGCTTCAAAAGTATTTTTTTTGAAGATTTTATTAATTTATCTGAGAGAGAGAAAGAGCGCATAAGCAGGTGGAAGGGCAGAGTGAGAGGGAGAAGCAGACTCCCTGCTGAGCAGGTAGCCCAGCTCGGGGCTCAATCCCAGGACCCTGGAATCATGACCTGAGCTGAAGGCAGACACTTAACGACTGAACCACCCAGGCGCCCCTTCAAAGCATTTTAAAAATAAACTTCAGGTAATTAGTACCTCAGAAAGAATTGGCAAAGAATGGCAGTGCTACTCAAATGACAATTTTTTTTTTTAAATAAAAGACAACCTAACCTAAATAGTCATTATACACCAGGTATCTAAGCAGTTTTTATTAACTTCCTGAATCCTCACAGCAACCCTATGAGGTACACAGCTCATAGTATAAGATGAAGAAACTGAGGCACAGATAAGTTAAGTAATTTGCCCAAAGTCACACAGCTAGGAAGGGGCAGCTTGAATATAGTCTTAGATCTGCTCTAATACAGTAACCAGCTGGAGCCCCACAAGGCCACGAGCCCTGAAGACATCACCACATAAAGAGGTGTGCTGTATAATGTACACACTGGAATTTGAAGATTTAGTACAAAAACCAAGAAGAAAAAACATCTCTATTGTTTCTATTTATTATATGATGAAAGTATACTATTTAGGATATTTAGATTAAATACATTAAAATTAATTTCAAAAAATTTTAAATTGCTCTTGTGGCTCACAATGCATTTCTCCTGGACGGTCTAACTCTGGATTCTTTTTTTTTTTTTTTTAAGATTTATTTATTTATTTGAGAGAGAGAGAGAGCGAGTACAAGCAGGAGAGACAGAGGGAGAGGGAGAGAATCTGGAGCAGACTTGGTGCCGAAACCAAGGGTCAAACGCTCACCAGACGATGCCACCAGATGCTCCCAACTCTGCATTCTTGGCCACTCTGCTTCCTGCCTCTCTAAAGTGATCATGAACACCAAGAGAGCGCCTGTTCCACCTTGGGTCCCATTCTAAAGACTCAACGTGGACGACTGATGTCCCCAACCATGCTACTGGAATGACCAGAGCTGGGAAACAGGAAACCACTTCCAACCCTGAGAATGGGTCAGACTCCTCCGGGGCCTCCCTCAAGTTCCTATTCCTGTACTAAAGACTTCAGACCGAGGTCAGACTCAGGGACCCACCCTGACACCCCTCTACGACACCTCATTCAAGGTTCTAGAAGCACAAACCCGACCTCAGAGACCTGGACTGGCTCTCCAGGAAGCTCAGGCTAGAGGGAGTCAGACACCATCCAGCCAATGAAAATAGCCCAAAGGGCCCTCACCAGGCTGAGGGTCAGGGAAGGCATCCTGGAGGAGGAAGCTCCTTGAAAAGAGAAGTTTGGAGCAGTGCCCAGCTGGGCCCTACTAGAGTCTGAGGCCAAGAAGGAATTGGCAATACTAAACCCCTTTATTTAAAATTTTGGTATCTTACCTTAGATTTTTCTCATTTATTTTGATTTAAAAAAAAAACACAACTTAAAAATATTATCTTGAATACTGAGCTTTTTGGCCATCCCCGCCCCTTACACTTGGTGCCCAGGGCAAGTGGCACACTCACTGTACCCTAATCCTGGCCCTGGTTTGGAGGTGTATGCCCTCCAGCTACTGTGTGACACATCCCTGAGTCTCCACCTCCAGGGGAGCAGGGACCTGGCAGAGGGGAGTGTAGTCCTATTGTGACAGCAAGGCCACAAAATGGGGGGTTCCCCTCCTCCTCTACCCCAAGGGCCCAGCTCAAGCCTCAACACCCCACCACTCCACTCTGCCCCGCTTCTCCAGTCTCCCTCCAGCTCCCCTCTGCTGTGCCAATTAAGATCCCACTCCAGCTCAAAACCGCTAAGTCCAGCCCCTCGTCATAGTCATTTGACCTGCTCCAGCAGCGACATTTACAAATGAAGAAACAGCACCCGCAGAGAGGAAGTGACTTGACGTAACCCAAGCCCTAACCCAAGCCCCAGCCAGGCCGGGCTGGCCCAAGACTCCCTCCATGTTGCTTTTTGTACCAGGCAGCAGCTGAGCATAGGGGACCCCCAAAAATGTCTGCTGACAATGAGTAAATGAGCCACAGCCCCTCAACTTCAGGTGCTGACTCCAGACTGCCTTCTCCAGCAAGTCCTCCCTCACCACCCGCCTTGGGCTCCTAAACCTGGGAAGCTGAGCCCTGCAGCCGGCCGCTGCTCCTGATCTGCCTCTAGTTGTTCCATTCCTGGAGATCCACCTCCACCTAACCCCCACCTGGCCTGGGGTATCCTGAGGGTCTGCACCCCTTCTGATTCCCTTTGTTCTCCACAATGGAGTCCAGGGCCTGGCTGGCCCAGAGGCATTCAGTCCAGAGGTAGTCATCCAGAATCATTAATCCTTGCCAGCCGGTCCTTCTTTTAGTCTGACCTGAGTCTTTCTTGCTGGCGGCCAACCTTTCACCTTCTGTCCTCTGACGACCATTTCGACCCCCATCACAGTTTAAATCTCATTGCCCCTTCTCTGTTCCAGCCCAGCATCCCTTGCGCCATACCTACCCGTCCAGCAGGAAGGCAGCCCAGGGGGCAGGCACACTCCCACTTCCTCCGTTTCCTAAGTGCCTACTGCATGCCCAGCCCTTGCCAAATCTCCACCCTTATCTCACTTGTCCTCAGAACAACCCCAAGGCCTGAGATCCTTGCCCCATCTCAGGGAAGCTGTGTGGGGTGGAAATTTGCCCAGGTCACTTGCTGGAGTCAACAGGACCTTCCGAGAACGTGACCTCCTCTGTCTAGTCCAGCTGGAGAGGCTTCCAGAGGGACTCCTGGGCTGGGCTTTGAAGAAGTAGGAGGTTGCGTTTCCGGCCCAAGGGAACCGAGTGTGCAAGGCTAAGGGATAGGAAAGGACCTGGCAGTCAGAGACAGGGTGATTTCAGTGGGGCAGGGACGGGGGAGGTGAGAGGATGGTAGTGACACCCCGACAGGTCTGGGGACTCCCACAGGGGTGGGAGCCTCCTTTGCATTCTGATATGCATGGTGAGTTAGGCCTGAGTCAGGGCAGCCTTGAAGGTCCCAACTCCTTCCACATTGGGCTCTGAGGTCCCCTCAGCCCAGACCCTGCCCCCGCCCCCCCTTCCCAGGATGGCATCTTCAGGCTGCCTCTGCACAGAGCTACACTCTGGGTTCAAGGGAAGGCCCAGTGATGGGGGGGGGGGGGGGTAGAGAGGCAGAGGAAGGCAGGCCCAGGCTCCACACTCCCTCTGTCCTTCCCTGCGCATCCTCCCCTCCCCCTCCCCCTGCTGCCCCAGGCAGGCCAGTCAGGGACCCTAGCATCCAGACCTCAGGAAACCCCTCAGAATGTCCCACACAGGAACCAAGAACAGTACTCATGCAGCCTCGGCCAGGTCTACAAACCACAACCTAGCCGTACCACAACTTACACCTCACACAGCCCTGAAGGACACACACCTCGCACACCACTCGGCAGCCGCACAGATGATCTGCCCCTCCACTGCACACACATCCTTCAGCCCCCACACTCCCTACCAACCACCCGACTACATACAACTGCCCTCCTGCCCCACGATGCCCGGTATCCCCCAACCGCTCCCTTCTGCTCAGTCACCAGGTGATACCTGTGGGCAGGGCCGCATCGCATCTGCCACCCTCCTGGGACTCTGCTAACCAGGCAGCTAACCAGGCCAGGGGCCTTGGAGACACTTCCCTCAGATATGAGGAACTAGGTGGGGGCGGGGTTCCCGGTGCAGAGGGTGCAGAAGTGGCCCCCGCCTGCGGCCGCAGCTATTTCCCTCCAGCCCTGCGAAGCAAGGCAGCAGGTGTGGCCCTCAGCCAGGCAGCTGACTGATCCCTGGGCCAAGAAGCCCACTTCCTATCTCTCAGGGATGGAGGGCCACTGCATAATGCACCCAAAGAGTTATACTGGAATCACCCGCCTCGCCGCCGCTCCGAATCTCTGCCTGTCACTTGCCCAGGCACCAGGCTTCTTACCCTATCCCATCCATGGTGTGAGCCGCGTCTGGGGTCCTCTGGGGTCTCAGGAGTGACTGAGGCAGATGAGGAGCAACACTCAGGACAGTGAGGACTGGGTCGGGGCCCCAGCGTCTGGGTGCATGAAGAGTGGCCTCACCGGTGAGTCCCTGGGGCTCCAGGTCAAAGCCCGTTCCACCCCAGGAGGCAAGGCAAGTCTGGGCTCCAGTCCTGGCTCTGTCACTTCTGGCCTGAAGTGCTGGGCGAGTCTTGTCACTTTATGAACCTCAGTTTCCCCCTCCATAAAGCAGAGCTGTCATCCAGATGACTATGACACGTCACCATATATGTACCAGAGACCACACTCATTTGTCATCCACTCCCTCCTCTGCTGCAAAGACAGACACTTCCTGTTCCTTAGGCCCAAGGACTTGGCTGTTCCTGACCAGCGGAGCCCTTGGTGTTGGCCTTGTTGCCAGGCTCTAGTCTGGACCCTGCAGCACCCTGGAGCTCTCCGTTACCCTCGCTCCCGGTGACTCTCACACCCTGCCTCCAGCCACATCCCCCTGCAGGGCTCTAGACTGGATATCCCACTGCCCCCTGGACTTCTGTCTGTGTGGCCCCGGGCACTGCACATGCCCACCCACCATGCACTCTCCAGGGAAAGCAAGGCTACCCTCCGACCTAGGTGGGGCCTTTGAGCAAATCAGAAAAAAATGCCTCTTCCTTCAGGAGCCCCACAGCAGGACCTGCAGCTCAGCAAAGAGGACAGGCTAGGTTTCAGTACCCCTCTCCCAGCTCTCACCTCACCCCTCCCAACCAGATACCCTGGGACAGGGCACAACAGGCACATTGCACACAGTGGATCTGGTGAGAGGCAGGACATTTAAACAGCCTCCTTGGGGCAGCTGGCTCAGCATCACCCCAAAAAATATAAAACCAGTTTTATTCGTGCCTGTGGTGCATTAAAGACTAGGGGACAGCAGACATCGCTGAGCTCAATTTCAGGCTTAGCCTTAACTCCCGCCCCAATCTTGAAAGACTATCACTTTTAAAACCTTCATGTCTGTACTGTTTAAAGTTTTCATAGTTGTGTATCGCTTTTATAATTAGAAGGCAAAAAAGATAAAAGTATCTTAAGTCTGTTAGAATTGAGTTTGTCCCAACTTGTTCTTCAAAACCATTATTAAAAAGTACCTTCATGAGTTTAAATGTAACATGAGTAGACGACTAAGAAAACAGTTACAAACGAAGCTGATTTCCTGGGCCATCTGTACTGGAGAATGAAAAACTGAGACCCCCAAACTCACGTCCTCCCTCCACCATGACCTTATCCTCCGGAAAGTCTAAGACACCACCTAGCAGATAAGATCCCCCTTACCAGGACGTGAGGGCCAGTGGCAGAGTGCAGCCCAAGGACTTTCAAATGGGAAATGGACTGAGGGCCATTAGTAAACATGAGACTTCAGAGTCCCGTGGTTTGTCCTCTAGACAGCACCTGACCCCATCCTAGCCCTGTCACCCATATTCCCCCAAACCTCATCAAGGGGCCCCCTCATGCCCAAGCCCCACCCCGGAGAGGGTCAGCTGGGAAGGAAGGTATGGAATCAAGTGTGATTATCTGGAGTGACTCACTTGCAAATTAACGAAACTGAAAGTTAAATGATTTGAGGTTTAGGCCTTGGCAAAAAGTCTGTGACATTCGAATCCCCCTTGGCCGACCATGTACTCTCACCCCCAAACAGATCGGTCAGGACCATTCTGGGCCACTCCCTCCCATTTCCCCTAGGCCTCCTCATTACCTAGTTTTGACACATACCTCCCTCTCCATCCCCACTGCGCCCATCCTCCCCAGGCCTCTCCTGCAGGCCTGTATCTCTGGGCCCTCCTCCCTGCTTCCAGCCCTTGCACCACCTTCAGCCAACACACCCCTGCAGCCTACCCTGTAACCTGCCCCCACCCCCTAAGGCAGAGCTCCTCACCTAACCCCGACTCCACAGCCCTGACCCACACCCACCTTCCCCATGCCCCAGCCCTTCACTGTTCAGGCGCAGCACGTGACACCTGGGACACTCCCAGCAGGAGCACACAGGGCTCGGTCTGGTTCCCTGACCTCAGGCATAGATCATCTCGTCCTCAGCTGGGGACTTCCCAGGCAGGGCTGGGCCAGAGGTGCCACAGGGTGACTCCAGCAAGATCCTCCTGTGTCCACTGCTCCCTATGGCAGGAGGTGGTGGGGACAGCGGGGCCTCTTAACACTATAAATGAGGCAGAAACAGAAAGAAACAGGGCTGACCACATAGTGGGTGGGAGTACATGGGGCTGGCAATGGGCTTCCAGGCAGCCGGAGTGGACAGAACCAGTCACACGATGGGACCCTCAGAAGGGTTGAGGGCTAGTTTTGGCCCTGGTCTGGGAGAGGGACAGAAAGCCACCTGACTCCATCCTCTCTGAGCTGCCCCCAAACCTGATGTGCCTACCTACCCGGGAGGAGATACTTGGCTCACCTGCACCCTAGAACTAGCAGCCTAGGAGGGCAGGGACCTGAGCCTCCCTCTCCCTAGGTGGCCCCTGGAATGGAGAAGCCCGAAGATAAGCAGACCACTTGCTGCTAACACCCAAAAGGGGGAAGCTACCTGTGTTGATGGGGTAGAGGTGATTAACTCTTTTTTTTTTTTTAAGATTTTATTTATTTATTTGACAGACAGAGATTACAAGTAGGCAGAGAGGCAGGCAGAGAGAGGAGGAAGCAGGCTCCCTGCTGAGCAGAGAGCCCGATGTGGGGCTTGATCCCAGGACTCTGAGATCATGACCTGAGCCAAAGGCAGAGGTTTTAACCCACTGAGCCACCCAGGCGCCCCGGGGTAGAGGTGATTAGACTGGCAGGGTGGGCGCTGGCAAGGAGACAGAGACCGGGTACCAGCCACACAGTCTCTGGCCTCCAGTGTGATGTGTGACCTCAGCCTTCCCAGCTACAGAGTCAGACAGAAGATGGGAAGACTCCATGACTCGGCCTCCCCTCTCCAACTCACGGAGAACATTCTCACCCACTTACCCTGGCCTGGCCATCCCTGCCTAAAATAACAAAGGTGGTGATTATGGAAGGTTCTCCATCTGCCAGGCACTGTGCTAAACACAGTGTGGGGACTGCTTTATATCACCCTCATGACAATCTAGAAAGTGAGTGGTTTTAGCCCACCTTATGGATGAGAAAGAAACTAAGCCTCAGAAAGGTTAAGTACCCTGCCTAAAATAACACAGGAGCCAGCATCTGAGCCAGCATCTGGGCCCCTCTTTCTATTCCATCTCCTCGGAGGGGACAGTGCAGAGACAGGCAGAGAGCAGGGAGGACAAAGGAGGTCGGGTGGGCAAGAGAGAGGGAGCATGAGCACAGGCTGAGAAGGGCCTTGAAGGCCAATGCTAAGACATCTGCCCTTACTGTCCAGACAGCAGGGCACTTCCAGGATGGATCACAGGGTGGGGGGCTGGCAGGTGCACAGGAGTGCCGGCTGATAGGAGACTGGGAATTCATAAAATTTCTGAGTCTCTGTTTCACCATCTGCACAATAGGGATTATGAGAGCTCTACCATGCACACTTGTGAGAAATAAATGCACACCTTCAAAACACAGCCCAAATCTGACCAGCTCTCACTCCCCAGTGACTTTCCACCTCCCTCAGTAAACACCACAGCCACACAGGTCTACAGGCTGTGTGTAGTCCATCCCCACTGCCTCTGTCTCCTCGCTGTTATTCCAACCCACTCTGTGTGTGCTAACCTCAGAGCTGGGCCCTGGAGCTCCTCTGCCTGGAATGCTCACCCAGACATCTGATGACTCACTCCCAAGCTCTTCCAGGCACTTTCTCAAATACGAGGCCTTCCTTCCCTGAACGCTCTGCCTAAAAATGTGCCCCCTGAGTCCCTGACCCTGTGTCATCTTTCAGCTTTATCACTGGGGGGTTACAGACCTGGATGCCTGTACCACTGCTGGGGCACTGGACTACTGCATTACACATTTATTTGTTCATTGTCCGTCTCCTTAACCAGAGGACAGGGGCGCTGTCTCTTTCACAGCCCTATCCCCAGTGGCTAGAAGTGTCTGGTCCCTGGAGGGATGGAGGAATGGACGTCCACAAAGGCCTGGCTCACCTCAGTCAGGAGCCTGGGACAGGGGCCTGCGACCTGGGTAAGGAGAGGGATGGTTGGGTGAGGTGGGTGTCAAGGTTCACAGTGGAGTTCTAGGAGTCAAAGATTCAACTCTGAGGTTCCTTGGCCCCCTCTGTGGTTGGGCTTCCCCCTTCTCTCCACCTGAAGCTGCCCCAGCCACTTCCTGCTGTGCTGGCCTGATAAACATTGCTCAGGGAGCCCTCACCCGCAGAGAGGAAGTGCTGACTCTCAGACAATACCCCCCAACACTGCTGACCACCGGGCAACTGTTCCCCAGAGCAGGTCAGAACCTCCTCGGACTTCCAGGAGTCTCTGAGGCCAGCCCCACCCCCTCTGCCCTGTCTACCCCTTCCATGACTTTCTGTGTCATCTGGTGGGGTTCAAAAGGCCTCCACCCCTGGCTCCTGCCACTTACTCCTCTCCCACCTCGTTCCCTCCACTCGCACTGCCTGACACTTGACCTCCAGGTCTTTGCTATATTATACCGTTCCTTCTGCCTAGAACATCACTCTACCTTGCTCTTCAAGGCAGAGCTTCAAGTTCACTTGAAGTTCAAGTGTCAACTTCAAGAGTCACCTACTCCAGGAAGCAGTCTCTGACTCCCGTGGCCACAGCCCTGATCATGCAGGGATGTCATTATCTGTGACTGTCTCACCACAGACTTGGCTGGGCGCTCCTTGAAAGCAGGACCAGAGTCTGATTCCCCTGCATCCAGCCTGAGGCTGGCAGGCAGGCAGTGAGTATCTGCTGAATGAATGAACATCTCCTAGTTTTGTACTTGGAAATTAGTTCCCAGGCAAGTGATGACTTGCCTGAGGTCATACTGCAATCAGTGGCCACAGTGTGGCTCGAACCTGGCCTCCAGCCTCCTCCATCAGGCACCTCCGTTTCCCTAGTGCCCACCAGGTATAGCTGTAGTCTCCTGCCTGCCAAACCGCAGGCCTGCCTTCCCCTGGCGCTCCACACCCACCAACCATCCACTCCTCAGGCACGGGGGGACCACCTTACCCAGCCCTCCCCTCCTTCAGAGAGGAAAGTGAACCCCAAAGAGGTGCAAGAAACTAAACTAACCAGGGCCCCAGGACAAGTCAGGGCCAGGCCCCAGGTGCCCCAGACTGGACCCCCTTCCACTAGCCTGTTCCTTGGAAGAAGTGAGAGGGTCCGATCCCTCAGGGAACCTCAGAGATACCGCAGCAATGCCCCGACTACCGGGCTAGGCAGGCCCCTCACTGAGAAATGTGGGTTCTGGGTTTTCAGGTCACTGGCGGTAGAGGCAAATGAGTGTCCTGGTTCATGTCCTGAAACAGAAACTGGAACAGAACTGCGAACAGCTAGATGCTCCCTGGGCTCAGCATGCCCATCTTCAGAGCTGAGGAGACAGAAGGGGGAGGAAGAGCCCCAGTCTGAGGGGAGAGGTAGGCCTTTAACTGGGGCTCTGGCACCCAAAGCTGTCCTACTGTCATCTGGCAAAGCCTCATCCCCAGCCCTGCTCTCCGGGGTCCCTTTTCCCCCACCAGACTACAGTTGGTTTTGGGAACAAACTCTGGCATTTTGGCTGCAGATCCCCAGTGGGCTGCCTGGGGATCCACTCAGATGGATAAAAGCCTTCTCCAGCTCGCACATCTAGGAGGGCAATGCCCAGCACCTCCTACCCCAGTCCACCAGGATGCTGAACGCTGACCACACCTGCACAAAGGCGCAATCACCAGGTCCTCTGAGGATGCGTCTGGGCCCCATGGCACACCGGGCACCTGCATGGTGCCTGCACAGAGGCATGCGTGGCAGGAAGGAGATGGGAAGCACAAACCAGGAAGGAACACACCAGCCAAGAAGTTTCCAAGGAGGAAGGCACTTCTCTCAGAAGAGGGAACAGGCCTCCTCCCCAAAAGGTGGCTCCCGTTCTCATGCCCACGGCCTGTGAGGGCAACTGCTATGCCCACAGGCTCAGAGGGGGCACCAGCAGGACCAGGTGCAGGTGGCAGCACCGCAAAATATTCAAAGGCCCTGAGCCAAAGGCCCAGCCTCCCTGCCCCCCAAGGAGGGGCAGTGCCTCCTTGAGGGATCCCAGGCTTAGGTCTCCATCCACCAGTCTGTCTCGGCCCTTGAGCTTGGCTCTGACCCTCCAAGACGGGTCCTGGGCCTGCTGAGCTACATTCCATGTTGGTCCTAGGAGGACCTGGCTCACCCATCAGCATGACCCAGACCTTGCTCTCAGACCCAGCCAGCCATCAGCCCTCCCTGGACCCTCCCTCAACCCCATCCTGGTATGCAGCAGGACAGCCCCACTGCCAGAAAATGAAGAGGTTGCCTGGCCTCTGCCTGTTCCCACCCCATTCCCCACCAAGATGGCTATCTCTTCTGCTACCGCCTAGTCTCCCTTCCAGGGTCTGGTTCTCAGATTTTCTTTTTCTTTCTTTCTTTCTAAGATTTTATTTATTTATTTGACAGAGAGAGAGAGGCACAGTGAGAAAGGGAACACAAACAGGGGGAGTGGGAGAGGGAGAAGCAGGCTTCCCGCTGAGCGGGGAGCCCAATGCAGGTCTCGATCCCAGGACCCTGAGATCATGACCTGAGCTGAAGGCAGATGCTTAACAACTGAGCCAGCCAGGCGCCACATGGTTCTCAGATTTATTGAAAGGCGAGAGCTGGGTGCTCTTGCTGGGGATGGTGGGTGTGGAGAGCACACAGAGCCTGGAGGCCGGTTGCACCACTGAACCCCAGAAGTAACCCTGAGAAGCTCCAGGCCTTGTCTGTCTGGCACCAGCCAGCCAAGGTGGGGCACAGGACTCGGTCTCACTCAGAGGCCACCCAGTGCCATTCAAGGCTTTCCAGGCTCTTGGAACCCAGAATTTTGGAAATTCAGAAGCCAGGAAACACCAGCACATAAAACCCTGGAATCCTTGAATCCCCAATGCCTAGGATCTGTGACTCAGAATCCTCCAATCGTAGCTGCTCTGTGTGGGGAGAGGATGGATGGGAAGAGAGAGGAATGGAGAAGGCCCCCTACCCCACCTTACCTGCTCTGTTTGATTCGTTCCTGTCCTGATCTGTCCACACCTAGGGACTGGTGTGGAAGCTGTTGCTTCCTGGTCTCTTTGTGAAGATCAGGGGGAGCTGAGTTCAGGGCCCCGGCCTGGCATTATGGTGGAAAGGAGGGGAGGGGAGAAGAGAAGGCCAGGAGCAAGGCAGTGCCCTCTGGGGCAGTAGGGAAGGAAGCAAAGGAGACCCAGGCATTTGGGGTAGCAAGATGAAGTGGGCAGCTCCCCCATCCTGGGGGCTGTCCCACTCCACTACTGGCCCAGCCAGAAGGAAGCAGCGCCAGGCCAGACTTCCCCACGTGCAACTTCTAGGTCTTTCCCCTGGGAATGGAGACAGAGGAGTGGCCATGAGAGGTCCCAGTGCTCCTCTCTCTCCCCCTTGCCCTCACAACAATGAAGATAATAAGGAGGAGGATTTTGCCACATTCCTCCCTGCTGTGGTCAGGGGACGGTGGCCTCTCTGACGCCTGAGTCCTCCTCTGGACCCCTCTGGCACTAAGCACACTCTTGACCACAGCTGGTCCCTGCTTCTTGGCCTCATGGCTCTGATACCATGTTCCCCAGGTTTGTTCACTCGGCCACTGACATCTGGCTGTTCCAATTCCCAGGCACCGTAACAGAACTAGGTTTGGTCAAGGAGAAAGACCTGGGCCCTGTGACAAGGCACGCAGGCCGCATCTGAGGCAGGTCAGGGCTTCAGAGGCCCAGGATGCCCTGACCGGGCCCCAGGCATGCAGGCCTCAGAACTTCTGCCCGGGTATCCCTTCCAGCTCTCCCTTTCCTGGGCTGAGAGACCACAAGCAAGTACCTTAGCTTCCACTGACCTCAACCTCCTCATCAGCAAAACAGGGCCTGGGAGAGCTGTCATATTCAACAAAGCCCAGAGAGGACAGGACAGAACAGGGGGAGCAAGCAGACCTCCAAGAGGTGCTTGTCTGAGGGCCGGGACCCTGGGGGGCTCAGAAATTGATAGCAGTTGGCCCCGTCTACAAGCAGGATGCCTGGGCAGGCCTGCCATCCCCACAGTGGGCTGCCAGCAATGTTACATGACCATGTGGCCCTCCACACCCTGCCTGCCACCCAGATCAGCAGTTCCCAGAGTAGAGCAGGGTTTGGATCTCCTCCCATTACGGTGTCTCCCAGCGCTCAGAGTTCTCACCACGGAGGGGGAGACATTCAGACTCCCGGCTCCTCCCTGTAATGGGTGATTGTAGGCAAATCACTTCACCTCTCTGGGCCTGTCTCCTCATCTGTAAAATGGGAATGGTACCTACCCCAAGAGACTTGCTGAGGATTAAATCAGTCAAAAAAAAAAAAAAAATGCTTCCACAGTGCCACTATTATTACTACCATTCAATAATAATGCTGTTACTGAACTGGTCACTTAAGCCCACATCCCCTCCCAGCCACTCGGATTGCCCTAACAGTCTGGAGCAGATGTCCTGAGTACAGGACAGATCTTTTCCCTTCTCAACTATGTTCCAAAGGCTGAGACAGAGGAAAAACTCCACTGTTCCCCCAGCCCCTGGTCATCCCTGACACCTGAGGTCATTGGCCTCCTTGGGCTGTCCTCCCCGGGGCCCTCATCAGAATGTACAGGTCTGGGGGCCTGATGGGGGCGGGGGTTGAGGGGACAAGATGTCCTCTCTGATCAGGGCTGGGGGGCCTGGTGTTGAGTTAGAGGCAGGGCCTGAGCTCCATGGGCAATGTACTTGTAGGGGACCTCTGAGGGTCCCTCGTGCCTTCCTGCTGTTCAGATCCTTGGAGCAGCCCCATTAGCACAAAACCCCTTCCTGAAATATGAAACACCCCTCTGTGCAGGACTACAAAGGGGGCCAAGGCCAGCCAGACTAAGACCAGAGGAGGGGGTGAGAGGGCCCACCCAAGGGACTGGTTTCTACTCCTCAGGGAAGGCGGGGTCTGTTCAGCTGGGGTCACACTCTGCTCAAGGCCGCCTTGGCCACCACCCAAGAGAAAGCCCCTCACTGAGCAGATCCTAGACTGAGCTCAAGGGGTAAGGTCAAGCTGGGGGAGGGGAAATCAGGCCAAACCAGGCAAAGGAAACTCCTGCCTGACCCTGCCTCTACCACTCAGTGGCTGTCTGGGGAGGACGAAAGTGGTTAGCATACATAATAGTGCCTTCAGTGCTATGTGCCTCTTTACTGACATCTTTCTCACAGATGTGATTCCTCAGCTTTCTGAAGCTGCCCCCCCCCCATATTACTGGGCAGTGATCCCCGTCTCATGGAATGGTATGAAGTTAAATCAAGTGCAAATGTACAGCATCAGGAACATGATAGGTGCTCAAATCAAACAGAACTCCCTCCCTTTCCCTCTTCTTTCCCCAAGAGGGCCCAGACTAGGGGTCGGATCTGTCCTGACCCTCACCCACCAGGGCTCACTGTCTGATCCTGGTCTGATCTCTGGTCCTTGGCCTCAGTCTCCCCATCTATGAAAAAAAGCTTCTGGGCCAAGTAGTATCTGAGTGTCCATGACCCTATCTATTCCAGTCTCCTTCCCACCTCCATTCCCTCCTTCCTTCTCCATTTCCAACTCATGTCCTACTGCATCCCTCCTCCTGCAACAGAACCTTTGGAAGCCTAAAGTTGGGTGGAGGAGACAGCTGGTGAGCAGCAGGTATGAGCCCTCAAGCAACCCAAGGCCCACCCCAGGCTCCCAAGGGTTAAGATCCAGAGTGAAGGGCGGGAGGGAGGGGTGCATGGCAGGGTCAGCGCTGGACAGGCGGGCCTAGAGCCCAGGGCCAGCCTCCCCTTCCCCCACCCTGGGAACAGAGGCTACTTGTTTGGGCATCAGCTGGCTGGCTTTGAGCTTGGCTAAAGGAAGAGTGGGGTGGGGAGGGGAGAGGGCCCCAGAGAATAGAGGGGACTCCCTTCTCTTTAGCCGATGCCCTAGTCTTAGTACTAGGCTAGTCCACCACCAGCCCCTAGGACTCTCAGAAGCCCCTTACCTCTCTGAACTGACTCCTTCCCTCCAGTTTGTCTCTTTCCTTCATTCAAACTAATTTCAGAGAACAAGATTTACTCTCAGGCCCAATTCTTGCCCCAGCGGTCTCTCTGTAGAGCATGAGACCAGGGCTTATCACCCCATCCTGCAGATGGGGAAATGGGGGCTCTAAGAAGTTTGGGAATTGAAGAGCCACATAATGTTTGATTGCTGTGCAGGGACTACCCCAAGCCCCAATCATCCCCAGGGCTCTGCAGGCCCTTCCACACAGAGCTCCAAGGAGACCCTTCCCAAGCTGTGACACTAGGAAGGATTGAAAGGTGAGGAAGGAAGAGGCAATAAGCAACCCACCTGTGAAGTCCCAAAGGACACAGATTTTTGGATGGGGAGAAAATTCTGGAGAGGGAGGGTGGGGAAGACAAACAACCTGCACAAAGGACCGAGGTTTCAGGTACAGAAAAGCATGACTGGAGCCTAAGAGGTGGTGGGGGTGCAGCTGGGCTGATGAAGCCTGGGGGCAGTCTGGGCCCCAGGTGACCTCTGCCCACTTCCACCTCACTAGCTGTCAGGACTGTGCCTGGAATGACCGCCTTGTGCCCGACTCTTGGGAGGAAGTGGTGAATGAGAAGGCAAGGTCCCCCAGGCCAGGGTCTAGGCAATCCCCAACCAGCCATGGGACACATGGGGATGAGTTCTCGCTGCATCCTGCCCCAGCTACCCCTTCCAGCCATACCCATCTCCTTTCCATTCCACAAATAGACCACGAAAGTTCCTGCCTTTGCACAAACTGTGCTCTCCTCTGGGGGGTCCTTATCCTTGTTAATTGCCACTTCACTGCCAAGGCCTATTCCAGTCATCTCCTCCTCCCTGGGCCTCCAAAAGTCCCAGTCCCTGATTCTATCTCGGTACCTGTCTGCACTTGTCTTCCAGATTCTGCTGGGATCTTTCTACCCTATAATGAGCTTGCTGGGAGGTCTTCCCCTAACCTGGGCACTCTCCGCTCTCCAAAGACAGATATCCTGGGTGCCTCAGTTTGGACCTTGGTGCTCAGTACAGTTAAATCCTACCTGAGTACCTCCACAAATCTGTACCACCCTGCAGCAACTTCCCCCCAACCCCCGCCCCTTCCCTGCGACCAAGCCTGGGGATCAAGGAAAGCTCCCAGGAGAAGAGCTTTGGATGAGGGAAATGCATATGCCAGACCGTACTGCGATCGCTCCTGATCAGAGTTCCCCAACACCAAAAATCACACTTGGAGATCTTAGACCAAACACCCACCCCATGCCCCCTAGGCTGCACTCCAAGCCTGCTCTCTCCAGCGCCAATAACCCACTCCCGGCTTGACCCCATTCAGTGAACACACACCTCCTCTATCCAGCAATTGGGCCAGGTAGGAGCTCTTGGGAGGCCATGCCCCCATTTACTGATGGTGAATTGAGGCACAGAGACCGGAAGTCGTCTGCTCAAGGTCACTGGAGCCCCAGGTCCAGGGCATAGGGTCATAGGAAAGTGCCAAGCGGTAAGGGTCTCGGCGGTCAAGGAGGTGGGAGCCTTCATTTCACAGATAAGAACAGCAAAGCGCCAAAGGGCGGGCTGGCTTCGGCTCCTGGGAACGTTCAAGCTAAAGGACTAATAACTGGAAGCCCCCTGACCCGCCGGTTCGCCCTCCTCCGGACCGACTCTGGCCCGACCGAGCACCCTCAGTTGGTGACCCTCAGCCCCATCACCACACAGGAGAGCAGACCACTGCCGCGAGAGAAACGCCCGCGGAAGTAGGCGCGGGGCGCACAACCGGCGCGCGGCCTCGGCGTTCCCTTCTGCGAAATGGGGAAACTCCGGTCAACACCTGGTAAAGGGGCAGCGGACGGGGAAGTCCCAGCAGCCGCACTTACTTGTTCTGAGCGAAGACTCCACGCGGGGACCCGGGGAGTCAGGGTCCCGGCGCCACCACTGACTCACGCCTCTGTAGTGAACTCGCGGCCGCAGTCCGGCGCGCCCACTCCGCCGGGTGCTTCCGCCTGCCCCACGTGACGCCCAGGGGTGGAGAGGGGGAGGGCGGGGAAGGGGCAGGGATCCGCCCCCTGCTCCTCCCAGCCTAGTCGCAGTCTTTGAGCCCGCGGGCCTGGCCCGCGTAGCGAACAGGTCTGTGGGTGCGTCTTCCCCGCCCTTCTCGTTGTTTGCCTGTCCGTCTCTGTCTCTTGAAGACCTCCAGGGCGCCTGGGTGGCTCAGTGGGTTAAAGCCTCTGCCTTCGGCTCAGGTCATGATCTCAGGGTCCTGGGATAGAGCCCAGCATCCGGCTCTCTGCTCAGCATGGAGCCTGCTTCCCCCTCTCTCTCTGCCTGACGCTCTGCCTACTTGTGATTTCTGTCTGTCAAATAAATAAAATCTTAAAAAAAAAAATCTACCTCCAACCTCCCCACACGCTGAGTCCCCATCTCTTCCTGAGTCTCCCAGCTTCTTGCCACCCTTCTCCTGGTGACTCTACCCCCGGGATGGGGCGGGGGAATGAGCCACACATTCCCAGACCTCCCCCCGCCCCAGCGTCCCAGACCTCCAGGATGGAAAGGGGCGGTTGGAGGCGGGACGACCTAGGTCCCTAACCTCCTCCTCCTGCATGTCCTTCCCCACCTCATTCTCTGATGATATCCCACTTCCTTCTTGGGGGCCACATCCCCCAGGGGTAGCGTGGTGGGGAAGAGCCCTACACAGTCAAAGGGCTGAGGGATCCCTTGGCAGGAGGCTGTATAGAGCCTGAGGTCCTGGCACCAAGACACCTTCAGTGGCTGAGATTGGTAAGATGTCTGCCCATCCTACCAGCACATACACAGATAAGGGCCCCGGGTTTGGGAGGAATTCCTGGGTCCTGTGTTCCTGTCACTTCTGAGGCCAGCCAAGTCAAGAAGCCCTGATTTCTCTGCGCTTCTATTTCTCCAAATGCCCAGTGGATATATTTGAAAGGACAGCTCTCACCAGGATAGGGCGCAGGGGTTGGCTCTGAGATTAGGAGTCATTAATCTGAGCACCTACTACATGCCAAGCCCAGTGCCAGGCAATTTATGCCTTTTATCTGAATCCTCATACCTCTCCCTGAAAGCAAAAATCATCACCCCAGGCTAGGGATTAGAATATGAAGCTCCAAGAAGTTCTAGGACTTGTCCAGAGTTACAAAGCCAGTATTGGGCAAGCCTGGGATGGGAACCCAAGTCTTGGAGAGTTGTAGAATCTCCTGACTACCCTGCACGGGACATCCACCTCACCCCTCTAGAAGAGAGTCAATTCCAAATGGGCTGTATCTTTCCAGGAGGGGAGGAGAGGGCCAAACCTTGGAGAGAGCTTCTCAGCCCCAAATTCATATGGGGTGCAAAAACACTAGGGAGGGCCAGAGCACAGAGCTCTCACCCTCCCATCCTGATAGTAAGGGTGTCCCTTAGGTGGCAGAGGGTACCTGGAGGTCACTGAGAACAGGTGAGATTCAGGCACCTCTCTAGATCTCAAAGCCTGGACTTGAAAGCAGCCAGGTGGAACACAAGACCAGGGGACAGGCATCTGACCACTTGCAGAGGACTGCGAGCTCTACCTTTTCTGTTAACATAGGCCTGAGGTATTCAAAGTGACTTGGTAAGTCTTGACTCACAGAACCTGGTCCCTCCACTGCACTGAAGTCTGATGACCCTCATCTCAACCCCCAACCTTCCTCCTCCAGAACATGTTGCCCCCAATCTTCATTCTGAGGCCCACAGTCATGTGGTCTGAGACCCAGGAACCTTTCTGCCTTCCTTCTGTGATGACTGGATAGTGTCAGACCCTCTACTTCCACAGCTTGTACCAGTGGGGCCTTAGGGTGAAGGTCACATGGAAGAACCTCACCCTCTGACCCCTGACCCCCGGCCAGACCTACTTCTCTCAGAGCCCTGAAAAGTAGCCAAAGAGCCTAAAGCGAACAGGCAACAAGGACAGGCCAGCGGATGAGTAAAATGATGAACAGATACAAAAGAGAACACACTATGGAACAACCTCACGTACACCCCCCAGCCGCACTTGGGGAAATGAGGGGTTGCCCAAAGGGATAAAGTCCAGGTGATCAATAATGAAAATTCACAAAATGAGCTCTAGAACAAGGGGATTAAGGGCTGCGAAGGTGGGGGGACATGCCCCGGGGTGGTGGGAAGCAGGTACAGCGACGAACCAGCTGAGGCTGTGGGATCATTTATTGGGGCTGTGTCCAGCCAGGCCACAGCGCCAGCCTGGGCCGGAGCCCAGCGTCCCTAAGAGGCGCGGGGGTGGGGGAGGGGAGAAAGCGCGGGAGGATCCGCCACCCCGGCCCCACTCCATCTTGTCTTGGTCCCTGCGGTGGTGCCGCGCTCAGGTAAGCGAGGTGTCGTCATCGCTGCCCTCGCCGCCTGCGCCCCCCAAGCGCTCCTCCCGGCTCTCTGTCACAGCGCTCTCATCGATGTTCTCCAGCGAGTCCGCGTGCTGCACGGAGAGCTCCGACAGCGCCAGGCTCGGCAACGGGCTCTGCTCTGGGTGTAGCCACGGCTTGAAGTGCGGCTGATGCTTCTGCTTCCACTCCGGGTACTTGACGCATGCCTTGTACATCTTCTTCATGGCCTGTGGGGCCGCCGCACAGCTGAATCAGGGGTGGACGCGGAGCGGGACTGCGTCTTCGCCAAGTCCCGGCCTACGCCCTCCAGCGGCTCATTCCCCAGCTCCCGATATCTGGACTCTGGCCCATTTCATGACTCCGCCCCTCAGCCCTGACTCCGCCCCCTGACTCCCAGTCCCCCATCCTTGACCCACCCCTCCTCCGAACCCTTTCCCCCAGCTTCGGTACCCAAAAGTCCCAAGGCCACTCACCTTGGGAGCCAGGAACTGAGAAGATTTATTCACTACCCACTTGGGTAAGGAGCCTACGAGAGCAGGGAAGGGTAATGAGGAGAGAAGGAAAGCAGCCGCCTAAGGGACCCAGCCCCGGCCAAACGTATATACCACCCCACTCCTTCCAGCCTGGGGCTTCCACAGAGGGTACCCTCTTCTCCCTGGGATTGGGGGGAGGCTGTGAGTCAAGTCCTGTAAGACTGCATCATTCTCACTTTCTCTTTCCACCTCAGCCCAAGGTCTCTAGGATCAATTCTGTTGTATCCCCCTAAACCCACCCCATTCACCCCTCCCATCCCTCTGCTGCGCCCCAGAGGACTGCATGGAAGAAAATAGGTGACCACAGGCTACAACTAGATTGAAATCATGACCCACCAAGCTCCCACCCACCACCTCCCCTCCACTGACATCCCTTCTCATACCCAGCCTGTGAATGGCCTTGATGCTCAGTCCCTCATCTACCTGTCCTTCCAGGTCCCCTGCCCCAGGAAGTCTAGCTGCTACACAGGCCCCTTGGCTGAGCACCCCACCTTGGCCCGACCTGGAATCCACAACACAGTTGTCTACCCTTTCTCATTCTCAAGTGTCTACTCTGCCTGACACCCATCACGGTCAGTAAGGAGCAAGAAGGCCCTGGGCCTGGTTCACTGGTTCAAGCCCTCAGTGGGGCTTGGGCACACCCAGGCAAAGATGTTCAGGGCTTACCCAACCTCTAGCCAGTCACCCATTCACTCACTCACTCCACATCCACTCCGTGACACCTAATCTGGGCCAGTCCCGGGGGCCCAAAGAACAGCTCACTGTCTGGGGCCCAACAGTGTGCCAAGGGCTCTGCTGGAGGGGAATGGGCCCACCAAGCAGGGAGCCAGAGGTGACCTGGGTATCAGAGACAAAGGAGGTGACATCTGAAGCAGCCCTACAGGCATGAGTGAGGGAGGAGAGGTGTGAGGCTGAGGGAAACCATTGCCTACACAGGGACGTGGGACCATGTAAGGTATGAGGGGGAACTGTGAAAGCTGGGGAGGGGGCTTAGAATTTACTCTGAGGGCAATGGAAAGCCAGAGAAGAATTCTAATCAGAAAAGAGTCATGTAGAAATATGTGTTTTGGAGAAATTCCTCAGTAGCTATAAGGACAGACAAGGTGGCCGAGTACGGAGAGAAAGGACAGATTCAGGAGCTATTTAGGAGGTAGAATCAATAAGAATGGGTGGCCAGATTTGGGAGCCGAGCAGAGGGGACTCCAGTCAACCCCCAGATTCTTGGCATGGGTGACTGGGGGTTGGAGGCTTAGGAGAAGGCATAACCTAAAGGAGAGAGAGTTCAGCATGGTACACAGTGAATCTCAGGTCCTGGAAGACATCTGGAGGGATGAATCCAGGAAGCCAATGGCTGCAGGGATCTGGATACTAGCAGAGACGCACGTCAGCTGGCCACAGAGCCTGGGGAAAAGAGTACTCGGTGGACATGGAAAACTCAGGCTGCTGGGATGGGCAGAGGTAGGAGCCAGCAAGACAGACAGGGTGAGAGCAACTAGTGAGTGGGAAACAAGTCAGAGCCAGGGCGCGGGGGTCCAGGAAAAGAGCTCCAGTCCTCGTCGCGAGCAGCACCTACCACCTTGGCCTTTGTTTTTCAAACCATTATCAAGTCTCAAACCTTGGTTCATATGATATTCTGGATGGAGAGGCCCCCAAATACAAAATAGCTCCAGACAGAGGCCCTTTTTGATCCCTAGTAGATCAGGTCACATCCCCTGTGGTATAGGAAAGGATCCCCTGATGGGCTGCTGGGGCCAAGCCCTCACCTTTGGGGTCCACCTGGGCCAGGTAGGTGATGACGCAGCTCTTGGGCCCCGTGCTCTGGATGAGGTAGCCCGTCTGGATGGACACAGCTCGGACCAAGTCTTTCCGAGGCGGGTATTTCTGGGGATGGAAGGCAAAGGGAGGTGAGACTCAGGGTTGGGGCAAAGAAGTGTCTTTGTGAGTATACACACACACACACACACACACACACACACAGGTAGCTAGTTCAAAACCCCTGGCATACATTCCAGGCCAGGACTGATGCAGGGGTGAGGAGAAAGGGAGGACTCAGACTAGGTCACCCCTGCCTCTCTTAAGCTCCCCCCGCTCTCCCCAGGAACGCCCCCAGTCTGCGGTCAGGGGTCATGAGCACATAAGTGGGCAAGCACACACACTCCTCTTTGCCCAGGCCAGAGCAAGGTGGCCCAGCCTCAGAAAGGGTCAGAGAGCCCTGCCTCTCACCCCTTGTACCCCCTTTCCCAGCCAGCCCATCTCACTTGCCCACAGGGATGGCCTACATCACCCTCTTCTCAACTGTCTGAGAGCTGAGCAGGGAGACCAGAGCCAATATTCTCACTTTGTAGGAAGGAAACTGAGGGTTGGCGGCCTCTTCCTGGGCCAGGCCTGCTGGCCCGGCCATACCCGGCCCCTTCCCCTGTGCCCCCAGAAGGGAAGGCAGGTAGACTCACGGGGTGTTTGACTGAGTAGTTCATAATGATGTAGTCAGTGCCCATGGGGAGCCAGGAGCGGAGGGTGATGACATCACGGTTCTTCAGGGGCTTTGGACACCTCCCTGTGGAGTGCAAGGGACAGTTCAGCCAGGCCACCAGCCTGCCTACCTGCAAGGGAGGGCACAGCTGAGGCCAGGCACAGAGATGCCTTGTCAACTGCCAGTTCCCCCTGATCTGAATGGCTACCCCAACCCCTGCCAGACCACAGTCCCAGAGCTAAGACTAGGAGAGAGAAAGGGCAGAACCCTCTCCTCTCCCCTCTGGTCTCAGGGACCACCTCACTGCCTCCCGCAGCTCTTCCCTTGCTGGCCTGGCTGTTTGTGTGATCATGAGTATATGGGAGAACGATGTTACCGTGAGTGTGTGTGTCTGACGATGTAGGACTGGGAACATGCGGCATGCGGCCATGGGCTGCAACGTGACTATGTACACATGTGTGGAATGTGTATCCATGAACATGTGTGTGTGGCTGCGTATGCCAGGGAGGGCGACCCTCCATCTCAGCACTTGGGTGTCGGAGCCGCTGGCCACAGGAGTGAGCGCAGGGTGGGCAAGACGGAGAAGGAGGCTGGGCTGGAGGCCTGGATGGGGGCAGAGAGCTGGGATCGTGCTTGTGGCTGCTCACAAGAGTAATAGCCCACGTCAGCATTGACTGTCAGGCGGGCGATGTCGAAGGTCTCAATGACGTTGCTGTCCCACTTCTTTCGATACTCAATGTCGTGGAGCACGTCATAGAGCGTCTCGGCTGGCACGTCTCGGCATTCCATCCGGCACTGCGGACACACACAGGGGGTGTCAGGGCCACACAAGGTTCCAGGCCCTGGCCAGGAGACCCAAGGGGGGACAGGCAAGAAGGGGAGAAGATGGACAGAGAACAGCAGCTCTGAGGCCAGCATGGGCTGACCTCTTGCTGTGAGCCCTGTCCAGCCCTCCCAGCAGCCACCTGTGCTGGGAGACAGACAGCCCCTGGATCCAGAGACCATCTCCCGTCTCAGCCCCCAGCAAACCTCCCCTTACGTCCCAGTCTCCTTCTCCAGGAAGACTTCTTGAATGACCAGGCCAGACCTTCTGGACTCCCAGACACTAAATCTCTCTGTGCGGTCCCAGACCCCTGAACATCATGGCTGAGGCTCACAGCTGACTCAGCACAGAATGTGGAACAGGTACATGTTAAATTAATTGAAAGCATAAATAAATGCCTAAATGGATGGTTTCTTTCACCCGTGATACTCACTACCATATCATTTGTATGCTTTTTTTTTTTAATCCAACAAACATCTCTGGATTTTTAAAAAAGATTTATTTCTTTGATAGAAAGAACACAAGTAGGCAGAGAGGCAGACAGAGAGGGAGAAGCAGACTCCCTGCTGAGCAGAGAGCCCGATGCGGGACTCAATCCTAGGACCCTGGGATCATGACCAGAGCCGAAGGCAAACACTTAAAGGCTGAGCCACCCAGGCACCCCATGGATTTTTTTTCTTAAGATTGTATTTATTTATTTGAGGGAGAGTGAGTGAGTGTGGGGTGGAGGGGAGGAGAAGAGGGAGAGGGAAAAGCAGACTTCGCATGGAGCACAGAGCCAGACATGGGGTGCTGCGCAATCCCAGGACCCTGAGATCCCAACCTGAGCCAAAACCAAGAGTCAGATACTTAACTTACTGAGCCACCCAGGTACCCCAAACATCTTTGGGTTTCTTACAGTTTTTAGCCTTGTTCTCAAAGAGCTTTCCATCTAGGGGAGAAAAGAACCAAGGATACTTTTTTTATTTAACCCTCAAAACAACTCTGTCAGACAAGAAATCCAAGGAGGAACTTGAGGCTGAGAGAGGTTAAACTTGCCTGAGGTTGCCCAGCTGGTAAGCAGCAGAGCTGGGATTTAACCTAGATCATATGTCTGTAAAAACACAACTATGTTAAGATTGCACTCAGCAAGATGAAACTTAGTTCATGTCCTTCTTCCGTGATTTTTCTTCACCTCAAAGCCCCAAACCCCAGGATCAAGTTCCCCTCAGCAACTGGATGAGTTTTCTTGTATAGTTTAAAAAGTTCTCCCAGAACTGGGCATTCAGATGGTGCCAAGGGAGCCGCACATCTTACTAAAAAAGGGGATCTATGCAAACATATGAGGGCGAGTCATACTACCTTTCCTCTAACCTTGTGTTAGGCCTTGGCACACTAATAGTGAGGAAAGGCCACAGGAAGGGCACATCACCACCTACCGGGTATTCTAGGCATCAGTGAACTCATCAAGCCTGGGATATACTTCACTTTACAGAAAATACGGAGGACAGAGAACCAGCTAAATTTCACAAGAACACAACTGAAGGCAGACGGGGAGGCACTCTCCAAGGCCACTGATCCAGTCGCTTCTACAGGTCAATGTCATAATGAAGGGTCTGGACTAGACTGACAGGACCCAAGAACCAGATAGAAGGTGTGGTCCTGGATTGCATGCTGACCTGGACGAAACAGCTCTAAGGGCTATATTTGAGATGACTGGAGAAATGTGGATATCTTCTGAGTATTAGGTGCACTGAAAATTTACCGAAACAAAGTGGTAGAATGCTGCCTGAGGAAAAGCAGGTTACAAAATGGAATGCGCAGTATAAGCTCATTGTGGAGGAAATCTATGCACAGAAAACCCTCAGGAAGAATAATCACTGAAGTGTTAACAGCAGCAATCTTGAGATGACGAGAATATGATGGTTTTCTTTTCGCTGTATTTCTTGTTTTCTAAAATGTATAGTACTGCTCCTACGATAATGACAAGATTTAAGTAGAAAGGTCGCCCAGAGGTACTGAGGGGTCCTCTCCACCCCCTTCTTCCTCCAGCCACCGGCAGAGAAGAGAGTCTCCCTTTTCTCCCTCCGGGCACTATCCTAAGTGCTTTATACACATTACCACATTTTGTTCTCACAGAACGGCTCTGAGGTATTAGCCCCATTTTAGAATTAGGACAGCCCTCGAAGTTCCCTTTCCAACCTGGATCTGGCAGAATGGCTCCTGCAAAGAAGTGTGGTGAGAAGAGGAAGGGCCATTCTGCCATGAATGATGCAGTGACCAGAGAATATGCCACTGACATTCACGAATGCATCTGTGGAGTGGGTTGCAAGAGGCATGCCCCTCAGGCACACAGAGATCCAGAAATTTGCTATGAAGGAGATGGGGACTCCGGATGTGCGCAGTGACACCAGGCTCAGCAAAGCTGTCTGGGCCAAGGGAATAAGGAATGTTCCATACTGTACTCGTGCGCAGTTGTCCAGAAAACATAACAAGGGTAAAGTTTCATCAAACAAGCTTCATAGTCTGGTTACTCAGGTGCCTTTCAAAAGTCTACGGATGGTTCATGTTGATGAGGACTAACTGCTGACTCTCAAAGAAAGGTCTAAAACGCAAAAGAGAGGAAGGGAGGGAGGGAGGGAGGGTGGGAGGAGGCAAGGAAGGAAGAAAAACCAAAAAGAAAAAAAGAAAAGCTCAAGGACAGACTCCAGCTTGCAAAGATTCACTGTGTGACCCTGAACAAGTCACCTTCCCTCTCTGCTTTTCTGCTGGATGAAAGGGTATGACTCTAGATCCAATCAGTTAACTAACAGGCCCCAATTCCAGCCCTGTGCAGAGCACGGAAGAATCAGAGTTGACTCAGGCCTGTGCTCCAGAGGCTTTCAGTTGAGGGAGGAGACTAACTTGACAATGGAAAGGTAGTCCAAACTACCTGATGAGGGCACAAAGGAGGAGGTCAGCTCTTCGAGGTGAAGGGAGGCACCGGGCTGCACAGAGAAGCTGTCTGGAAGGCAGGTGTCTGCCGAGGGCCCTGGAAGAGAGAGCAGCCAGGGAACAGGCACAGAGGCAGACGAGAGTGAGGTGTGTAGGCAAGCCAAGTGTCTGCTCCAGTCCCTCTGGTGTGTTGTAGCCTAATGGTCAAAAGGTCCTGGTTCCAGGTCTTAGAGAAATGTGTGATTCTGGGGCTGGGTCAGCAAGTAAGGACAGCAAGTAAGGACACACTCACAGAGTGATAGGGACCTTGCCCTGCAGACACAGGATCCAGCATGAAGGGCTCCCACTGGTTCAGGGAGCGACTTGTCAGGGTTTGCCCAAGGCTTTGCCAGTTTTAGCAATGAAAATCCCACATTCTGGGAAACCCCTCAGTCCCAGACAAACTAGGACAGTTGGCCACCTACCACAGGCTAAAGCTGGGACAACCCATGTATTAAAATAGTGACAACAGATTGTATTCCACAGAACAAAATAGGAAACCAAAGGAAATATAGGTATAAATAAATAAAATTAATGTCTATGGGGCACCTGGGTGGCTCAGTGGGTTAAGCCGCTGCCTTTGGCTCAGGTCATGATCTCAGGGTCCTGGGATAGAGTCCCGCATCGGGCTCTCTGCTCAGCGGGGAGCCTGCTTCCCTCTCTCTCTCTCTGCCTGCCTGTCTACTTGTGATCTCTCTCTGTCAAATAAATAAATAAAATCTTTTTTAAAAAGTAAAAAAAAATTAATGTCTGATGAGGAATAGGGTATTTACATAGCTTCAAAGTAACTTCCCATCAAATACTTATAAATTACAAAGGGAAAAATGAGTAACTTCACTGTAGAGAAGCAGGGCAGACACCTTCTGAACCAAGTGATCCCAGTGAACTTATTAGTAAGGAGACAAGTTGGCACTGGCTGTCGCCTGACAGGACGTGATGAAGAGAATACAGGCAAAACTTACGTGACATTTCTGCCAAACATGCATAAACACAATCGAATCATTAGGAAAATCAGACAAACCCCAAATAAAGGACTTTTACAAAAGTCCCCCCTGCTGAGCGTCAGGGTCTGGACAGGCAAGGAAGGACTAGAGAACTCTACCAGACTGAAGGAGACTTCAGATGGACTGACTGAGGGACACAGGAGTGAACGCTGTGGGAGCAGTGAGGGAACAAAGCGAGGGGAGGACTGGGACGAAGAGAAAGGTGGTGGAGAACATGGCAGAGGTCAGACCAGCGATGACAGCTGTGGGATGACCTGTACCCAGTAGTCCCGTGGAGGTCTGAATGCTGCAGTGGCCTGTCAATGCACACGCACGCTTTACCCCACATTATGAGTGGGCATCACTCCCACACTGCCAGGTAGGAGCCCAACACCCAGGAGCCACAGCAGCCAGAATCACAGGGCAGCAAAGGCAGTCGAGCAGGGATCCAGAACCGGCTCTTCCTGTCCTCTCAGCTCTCAAGGAGCACTCGAGGGCGGCCTCTGGGGAAATAGGGCTTGTCTAACCAAAGCCAGCTTGCAAAGCTGACTTGGCTCTGCAGGTCCTCAGAGGTGTTCTCTGGGCCCTGAATGTGGGTGGAGGGGCCATGACAACAGGATTCTGCTCTTCGCTTAGAACCCTACCTAGGACCGCCTCCTCCCCCTGGCCAGGCTCAGCGTTCCGAGGGCCTGGGTACACACTGAGAGGGGACCCACACTGCCCAGGCGCTCCCCATTTTCCCTAGGGCCTGGGGCTCCTGTGGTTTCCTGAGACAGCAAGCGGTAGTCCGGTAGTCCAGGTGTGCACAGCTCTGAGGCAGACCCCGCAGGTAAGTATAAACTCTGCATTTCATCTTTTAAATGAAGAGGGAGGGATAAACAAACAAATAAATAAAAAGGGAGGGATGCCTGAGTGGCTCAGTCAGTTAAGTGCCCGAATCTTGATCTCAGCTCAGGTCTTGATTTCGGGGTTATGATTTCAAGCCTCTCGTTGGCTTCCATGATGGGCACAGAGCCTACTTAAAATACATACATACATACATACATACATAAATAGGGAAACGTCAAAGGTTTTCCAGGCTGGTGGCAGGCTCCTGGGCAGGCCAGCAGCGGTGCCCAGCTGGCAGGCAGGAAGCCTGGCGGGAGCGGGGGCACTATGGGTAAAGAAGCAGGCAGGCTGTCTGGCTGGTCCGGAGAATGGAGTGGAGAGTGACCATCGGTGTTCTCACCCTGCCTGGCTCCAGGCTGTGCTCTTTCCACAGCCTCCTGGAGGCAGCGCAGCTGTGCCAAGAGGGGTAAATTACACCCAGCATTGCTCCTGCCCACGGTGGCAGCCACCACGGGTGTGAGCTATAATGCTAAGAGGCTTCAGGAGGGATGGTGAGGGTAGGGATTAGTCACTGGAGAGCACCCCAGAGGGCAGGCCTGTCACCGGGACCCACAGCCATTGAACCCTGGGCAAGTCAGTCACTTGGGCTGGCCCTCTGGGAGCTCCCCCAGCAAACCAGAACCGAAGGGGGGCTGCTTTGGCTACTCAGTGAGGGTGCCACCAGCTGCAGAACCCTCCGAGCTTGGGTACAGCAGGGAAGCTGACTTGTAGCTGAAAAAACTGAGGCCCAGAGGGAGCAGGTAACACCAGGAAACTACAGACGGCGTCCCCCCTTCCCTTCTTGCTAGCCCCAGGAGGCAGAAAACAGAGTGCTCAGAACCCCAGGACTACCACACCCATAGAGCCACAGTCAGCAGGGACTGGCCAAGTGAGGAAGGTCCTCAGGGAAGACTCTAGCAGGTTATGAGTCCGGCACTCCCATCTTCCAATTCCAGTTCCTCCTCTGGGCACAAACTTCCAAGTCTTAGTTTCTTCACATGAAAAATGAGGGTAATAATAGTACCTATCTCATGGGGCTGTTGGGATCAAATTAAATGAGATAATGGGGTGATATGCCTGGTACACAGTAAATACACAAACACAGCGGCTGCTCTGGCTTTAGCAGGCTTCCGTGAGCAGCGGTTTACCCTTCCACAGACCAGGACCAGGTCCCGTTGGCACGTGCTGCCTCGTATTTTGTGCCCTGCGTGCTCCTCTTGCCTCTTCCTGGCCCTGCCCGTCTGTCCATTCATCCATTTACCATTCTTTGGAGTCCGCTGTGTGCCAGGCCTGCAAGTGGGCAGTAGGGCCTCCAGAGTGAACCAGGAGCCCCAACAAGCGGGTGGCACAAGGGACAAGGACACAAAATCCCATTAGAGGATGAGTTGGGGTCGGGGGAGAGCAGTACAGTGACTGTGGGAGTAGAGGGCAATGAAGCTAAAAGGGAAAGGAGTGGAAATGCCTCTAGGGGGGAGAGGGCGTTTCAGCAGAAGGACTGCTGGGCACCAAAGCTGTGTCTCATTCTGCCCCTCCCTCTCTCCCACCCCTTGCCCTGTGCTTCTCTGGAGGCCTTCCCAGGGCTCAGCTTCCTAGAGAAGGAAGAATCTCCATGGGAGGGAGGAAAGTGGTAGGGAGAGGGGCTGCAGTTTCTCCCAAGACCCAGGGAGATAGCTGACCCCAGACAGGGGAAAAGAAGTCAGGTCACCTCCATGGGGCTGCCATAGGGCCTTGAGGGCCAAAGGTCAGGGCCGTAACATGCAAACTGATGGGGAGGTGGACCCAAGTTTGGTCCTTATCCTCAGACCTCACACGGCAGGTCTCCTTGCCTGTGGGATATGTGGGGCACACGTATTATCCCAAAGTCCTAGCTAGGGACCCAGGGAATGAGCTCTTCACCACTCTTCAGTGACCACTGGGGAATGTGCGGCCCAGAGAAGGTAAGGGGTCTGTGTGGGCTCTTACCATCCCACAAGCCATGTTGACTGCTCACCACACCGCATTTTGGTAGACAGTGTTGTAAGAGGAATAATTGTTATGCAAATCATCCGTTCCCAACAGAACCATATTCAAATCAAAGGGAAGTATTCCTGCCTGCGGGTGGGTCACTCAGTATCAAATCACTCATAGCCCTGAACCATAGCCACAACCTCAATAACCATTATCATGTATTAAGGGCTCAAAATCACTACCTAATTCATCATCACAAAGGAGACAACAGCTCCTGGCCCATGGACCCCACAGGAACTGACATTTAGGTCAAAGTGCCTCTGCCAGTTGTGAAGGTCACCAAGCTGCAATCTCTACACTAACACTGTCTCGGAGCCTCCCAGCCCCACAGTGGGTATCATCATCCCCATCTTACAGATGCAAAAACTGAGGCCCAGAGAGTTATAAGGATTGACCTCAAAGCTAACAGTGGTGAAGCAGGGAAACAGCACCTGCTTGTGCCTGACCCCAAAGTGTCAAGACTTCCTGCTACCTTCCTCAGGGGGCAGGACCAGCCCAGCCCAAACACCACGCAGGAGCTGGAGACTTAGCTAACTGATGGTTATTATGCAGAACTCACTGGATTCAGATGGCTTGCTGCCCAGGAAGGCAAGGCCCATATATTCTTCCTTGGAACAAAGTTCTTCACTGAATCCTTGGACCTCACTGGGCTCAAACACAGAGCCTTTCCAAAACTTAGCCCTGGAGTTCTGCACCTGGGAGACCCCTGAGGTGGTTCCGGTCATCGTGCTGCCCAGCCAGACCCAGCCAGGCCCCACGGCTCACAGCTGACTCAGCAGATCCTTTCTGGCCTTGGCTTGGGCAAAGGACTTCAGCTCTGAGTCCCGGTTATCTTCATCTGTCAAACAGAGATAATCCTCCCCTCAGAGAGGAGCTGCGAGGATTAAATGAGTCTTGTACATAAAGCCCGGGCAGCAGGTGCCCTTCCTCCAGCCCCAAGCCCCGGCAGCTTCCCCGACTTCTCAGGCCCTGCCAACAGGAGCACCCTCTTGTTAATCCCCAAAGGGCAGGACATGCAGGGCCAGGGAACAAAGTTTAAAAACACAAAAATGCCCTAGATCCCTCCACAGGGTGGACGAACAGAGAGTGGGGTGGGTGGGCCTCTTCCACCAGGGAAGGGCCCTACACAAATGCACCAGCTCCCCACTCACGGCCAGGCAGCATAGACTACATGTCAGCTCGGGTGCTGAGAGATGCAGACTGGCCTGGGGCACAAGGCCTATGAGAGGTTCCCCTTCAGCAGCCCCTCGACCCTCTCTGCTCTGGGTCCCCTCCCAGGACCCCCACTGTCTGTCCCAAAGGCCCCAAGAGGCCCGCATCGAGCTGAGCTGATGGAGAACCTGCCCTTGCCTCTAGATTTCTGGGGCTCCCAGAATGGAGACTTCTAAGCCCTTCCTCTAAGGCCCCCCACCAAATCTCAAGAAGAGCTCAAGGGCACTGACACAGGGGCTCAGAGAAAGTGGGCAGTGGGGTGTGGGAAGAGAGAGGTCTGATCAGTCCTGCTTTCCCAGGGCTTTCCTTCCCTGGCTCCTTCCCTATTTTGTTTCTGAACTTCAGCCTGGCTGCAGCCCTCCCGGTCCTTAAATCCTTCAGGTTGGCCTGGGGCCCTCCTTCCTGTCTCCTCTACCCCCCAGGCCTCCCTCCATCAACACACACTGCAGTACACTGACTTGCCCCAGCGCTATGGCCCCTTATTCATCTTGGCCTCCCCTGTATCTGGCATGGTTTAGTCAAGAACTGTTTCTGAATGGAAGGGATGGACACGAAGAGCTTGTGCCCGTGAAGGCTTCCTCTGACTTTCAGAGTGCAGCTCTGAGCCATGGCTGGTGGTCCTTAGTGCTTCTGTGGAATCAGAAGGAAGAGTTGTCGTGAAAACCTCCTGGACTCTGGTAGAATTCTCTATGGCACTTGTGGCTGATGACTCCTTCTGCCATTACCCTTGCATGAAATGCAGTGTGTGGGGTGGGGGTGGGGGGTCAGAGACAGGCTTCAGGGAAGATTCCTGGACTTGCTGAAAGATCTTTCATAGTTCCGATAAAATAAATTTAAATTATACCGAGGTCCCAATTTACATTTAGGAAAATAACAAAAATATAGAAAATACCCATGGCTTGTGAGGAAATGGTAAAACTGTTATATAGTTAGTGACAGCAAAAATTGACTCCACTATTCTGAAAACCAATTTGCCAAATATTTTTAAAATCATAAAAATGTCTTTCAGGGGCGCCTGGGTGGCTCAGTCGGTTAAGTATCTTGCCTTTGGCTCAGGTTGTGATCCCGGGGAGCTTGCTTCTCCCTCTCCCTCTGCCTGCCGTGCCCCCTGCTTGTGCTCTCTCCCTCTCAATCTCTCTGTCAAATAAATAAATGAAATCTTTAAGAAAAGAAAAGGAAAAAAAGAAAAATGTCTTTCAACTCAGTTCCTGGAATCCCAGGACCAGAAATTTATACTCAGGAAAAAACATACCAAAAAGCTGCTACAATATTCATGCCTATATTATTGCATTTATAATTAGCAAAATATATGGAGAGCGACCTGGAACAGCACCCACAGCTGGGCCGGGTTGGGTTAAGACACATCACCAATGAGGACTGCCCAACTACTGAGAACTGGGGGCTCCCCAGGGCAAGGTTGGCTCTGAACCCTGGGAACCTAGACTAAGACAGGCAGGGAGCAGCTGAGGGAAAGGTTCGGGAATTAATAATTCTGGAGCAATATTAGAAACTTTTACTGATGTAATGTTAAATGAACGAAAGAAGATACAAATCTGTATCTGTGCCAAGGGCTAAACCATGTATAAATTGTATACATCATCGAATGAGAGTTGGAAGAGAACAAAGAAATGTTTTGCACAGGAATTGAGGCTTTGGGTGATTTTTCATTTTTGGATTCTTGGTACAACACAGTTTATACAAGGCATGGAAACTATACTGTTTCCCCCTGCGTAGAGAGTGTTGTCCAGAACCCAGAGGTCCTCATTCCCTGGACCTGGAAGTCTGGGGGGAGCTGAGCTGGGGCCTGAGGCTGCCCAGGCTGAAGCCGAGTCAGCCTGGAAATGCTCCCTATCACCTGCTCATGCTGGGAGTGGAAGCGGGGGTGCTCTGTGTCCTCAGGCTGCACCAGGCAATGAGGGCCACAGGCTGCGAGGCAGGCCAAGAGGGAAGCCAGTCCACAGCTACAAGGCCAAGCACTCAGTGGAGTCCTATAGGATAAAGGGAAGAGCAGAAGGCGCTCAGATGAAAACAAGGGGGAAGAGCTCCAGGCAGAGGTGCCAGTGTGAGTCTGGGCCTGGCAAAGACCTGGACTGGCTGGAGGAAGGGGAGGAGGGGAGGGCTCAAGCAGTTCCATCAGGTAACCTGAGCGAACAAGGAAGGAGGCGGGAGAAAACAGAGCCGTCCCTTGAGAACCTCAGACTGTTCATTCATTCATCCGTTCAGCAAATGTTAACAACGTGCCAGGCTCTGTGCTAAGAGCTTTACAAATTAACTTAATTCCATCCTCTCAATTACCTGGGAAGAGGGAGATTATGCCCATTTGTAAATGGTGGCCCAAAACAGTGAAGTGAAGGAACCCACCCAGACCCCAGTATGAGCCCCAGTTGCCTCCTGAGTCTGCTCCAGCTGACCACACAGGGCCCTGTGCTGCTCTCTGTCCAGGGCTGAGAGGCTTACACTGGCTCTGCCTCCTTCCTCCAGCACCCCTGCCCTTTCCCAGTCTCTAGCAGCCTCCATGGACCCCAGCACACCCCTCAGGCTCCAGACCAGCAGGCCCCAGCTCTGTAGCAGCGAGCAGCATCAGGCGCGAACATCACACAAGTTGACTTCCTGGCCTGGAGCTCCTGCCGCTGTGCTCCAGCCCTGGGGGAGGTAGGAGAGGCAGACAGAGGTGGAGTTGAGGGCAGGAGAGCTGGGAGAGGCGGATAGTGGGTGGGCCTGGAGGAGAGGGAAACAGAAGGGGTGACTTGAGAGACAAGACAAGGGCCAGGGCTAACACACAGACACAAAGACAAGGACATGTTGGAGAAGCACCTTCTAGGGCTTCACGGACTGCCAGAGGCCTGATGCTCCAAAGCACTCTCTCTAGTAAGCTCCAGACTTCATCTTCCATGGCCTCCTGGGCATCACACCCGAGCACACACTCACCCCGTCCAGTGCTGCCATATCATCTACCCCAATGCCCACTGCCCTCCCCTCTCCTCCGGCACCTGGAACCCGGGCACGGTTCTGGACTCGTTCCTCACTCCAATAGGAGTTCCACTCAGCCACCACCTTCCAATACCTCCTGCTCACCAATCCGAGGCAGGCATCCCCATCTTCCCTTGAACCACTGCAGCCGCATCCTTGTCTCTGGTTTCCTGGCTCCCAGGCCAGTGCTTCCCCTGCCCAAGGGAACTTTCTAAAAGCCAGAACTGAGGGTGGCATAGGCTTGAAAGTCCCTGCTGTCTCTCTCTCTGCCTTCGGGCCCGGATCCCAACTCCAAAATGTCCTCCTCCTCTCTGGCTCTGCCTCCGCTCCTTCTCACTCTGTCTGTACTCCTGCCTCTGGGAGCCCTTGGCACTGAGGGATTCATGGAGAACTGCTCAGCTTGCAGCCTGGCTCCTGCCAGGCTCCCAAGGCCCTGCCCAGACAGCCCCCGCCACCACCATGCTGTCTGCCTTGGGGTCCCCACCAGAGTTCTCTTGAAAGGCTGTTCCCGTCACCATCGGTCTCCCCGCTAGGCCTCAGGGGTAGGGCCTGGGTCTGACCCATCTTCAGGTCTCCAGCACCCGCACACTGGCTGAAGTGGGGCAGAGTGGGTGGGAGGCATGGGAAGAGGTTTGTTGACTGAATAAATAACAGGGACAGAAAAAAACATGGACGGAAAGGGACAAGTAGAGACATAAAAGAAGAGGTGGTAACCCTCAGACATGGGGACAGAAAACACACCCCAAGAGGAGACTCTGAGAGCCAGAGGTAGGCCCAGGGGCCAGGCCAGGAGGCTGGATGGAGGCAGGGAGGGCAGAGCTGTGGTGGAACCAACCCTGAGCCCCAGGCCGGAGCCGCCAGAAGACAGCTGAGGAGACATAATTGGATCAGAGACAACTCTGCTGCAGTGAGGGGGCGTGACTCACACACACAGTAACACCAGACACAGAAACACACAGTCCCACACTCAGAGGCACATACACACAACCTCAGACACTGGCACGGGCGCGTGCATGTGCACATGTACACACACACACACACACACAATTTACTGACCCTCATCAGAGCTGGCACGGGGGCACCTGGGAGGAGGCTCATATCACACACACAGTCACCGGCAATCCAGCTCCCCACACAGAAGATGCACACGGAGAAGGCCAGACAAGCCCTATCACATCACCCTGTCCTCATGACACACAACCACCATCTGGCATCTTATTTAATTATCGGTTTGCTTCTGTTTTCTCTGATCTCCGCCTCAGAATGTAAGCCCATAACAGCAGGGTCTGAGCTGTCTGATTTGCCACTAAATTCCTAGATATAACACAATACTTGGCATACAGTATATGCTCAATACAAATGTGTTGAATGAATGAATGTTGGAGACACACCTGGGAACTCCATCCACTCTGGTTGTCAGGCCTCTGCCTTAAGACATCACTTCTGGGACACCTGGGTGGCTCAGTCAGTTAAGCATCTCCCTTCGGCTCAGGTCATGATCTCAGGGTCCTGGGATAGAGCCCCATGTTGGACTCCCTGCTCAGCGGGGAGTCTGTTTCTCCCTCCCCACTGCTGCTCACCCTGCTTGGGCTCTCTCACACTCTCTCTGTCAAATAGATAAAATCTTAAAAAAAAAAAAAAAGACTTATCACTTCTTTGGTCCAGAATCAGGTCACAAGCAGTCTGGGGAACCAAAGATAGGGATGGGGTGTCCAGGAGATGGTAGAGGGGATCTCAAGAAACCAAGGACAGATGCAAGTTGTGGCATGCAACCCAAAGGACATGATTTCAATGGCCCAGGACCACAGTACTCATCCCACTTCCCGTGTGTGTGTATGTGTGTGTGTGCGCACGCACGCATGCGTGTATATGTGCGCACATGTGCTGCGGGGTGGGGAGGGGCAGTGAACATGTGCAGGCATTGCTCACCTGCCCCAGGACATGACTCTAGAGAAGACAGAAGTAGCAAGTCTTCCAGGAGCCCAGGCTGAGAGGCAGAGGGGCAAATGGTAGGCTAAAGCCCCAGAGGGGAGCTCCAGGTGCTCTGTGTCACCTGCCCCAGGCTCTCTCATGACAGGTGAGAGGAGCTTGGATTTGGCATGGGACCTACCACTAAGTCCTAGCCCTGCCACTTTCCTTCACTGTCTGTGTTTCTGAAGGTCCAGGGGCCCCAGAGCACTGAGGCCAGCCCCAGCATACCAGATGGGATAAAGTGAGGCACCAAGAGGAATAGCCTGACACTTGGTCTGAACAGCTGTCCTTCCGCCTGTTGATGGAGCAGGCTCTTCCACCCAGTCAGGGGCAAAGGTAAAGGGTCGGGGCTGGAATGAGGTTTCTAGCCTGTCTATCATGGCAGCAACCTGGTTGCCTAGCCTGTGGCCGCTGGTCCCTCAGAAACAGGCTGGAGTGGCCCAACCGAAGGTCCCAAGCTCATGGAAGACTGCCAGGCTTCTGGAGCATGGCGCCCATGGCCCTGGCTCCAGGTGGCCCCGCCAGGCGTGGAGACACAGGAGAAGAAAGAAAACCCATCTGTCTCCAGGACTCCCTCCTTTCTCTCATCTCCTGAAACTTTAAAGACTCTCGGCTGGAAACTGAGCTGGGGCTTGTTAAAGTTTAAAAGCCAGAGCCTGGGGAGCTGGGCATGGACGTACAGAGCCAGCCTGTGGGCTGAGGGCTCTTCTGGCCCCAGGGGGACACTGACTAGAGGCACCCACCTTCACCCCACTCACACTCACGTGGTTCTCGCCCCCAAGGCAGGCATCAGGGGGCTGTACAACCACACCCTCTCACAGCCCAGCCTGCACAGCCCAGCCTGCACATTGCAAAGGGTCATGCTAAAACCGCCAGCTTCCATCCATCCTAGCTCCTCCGTCTCGCCAGATGCAGTCCCCAGCCCTGGAGGCATTCCCCACAGCCCATGCTTTAGCATGGGCCCTGGCACCTCTGTCCAGACAAATACAGATTCCTCCTCCTCCTCCTACCTGCCTTCTTAAAAACCATCCCCTGGCATCCTGGCACCCAGGACCTGCAGGACCCACATCGTAGGGCCTTGGTCCAGCTCTCTACTCACCTCTAACCCCCTGTGTTCCCAGCTCTATCCTAAGCCCCCTGCCAGTCTCCTGATGCGCTGCTCTAGGTCCCACCTCTGGGCCTCCCCACAGCTGCTCCCCTGTCCGGAATGCTCCCAGGGCTATCAAACATGTACATCTCATTCTCCACCCAATTCCAGACGTATCACCTGAGCATTCCAGGAAGACTTCCCCAAGCCCCAAGGCTGGTTCAGGGCCCGCCTCCGGATCTCCACAGCTCCTGTGATGAGTGTCCATCCACGCACAAGGGAGCTCCTTGAGAACCAGGCATGGGCTGGAGTCCCCTCTCTGTCCCTTACCTCCCACACAGGGCCAGGCAGAGAGGCTATAAGTGAGTGTTCGCTGAAGGAGTGACTGGATGAGATGCCCTCAGAGAGGCCCCACTATCCACGTCTGTGGAATGAGGAAGTTAAAGCCGAGGTGGCGGCAGCAGCATGCTCAAGGCCGTGTGGCTGGGCCTCCAGACCATGTGCTCTCTCCCCTACAGCCTCAGCCTTGCCCAGGGACCTCTTCCAGAAAGACCTCCCTCAAGTTTCCAGCCCCCTCTGACCTTTCCCTTCCCTGAGCTCCCTCACCGGAAGGTCCTGACCCTGACTATCTGGAGGCATGCTCTCTGGGAGCCTGTTTGGTGAAGTAAACAGGCCTCAACTCTGAGCCACTGCCCCCAGTTGCCCCCACACCAAGTCAGAGCTAGAGCCAGCCAGGACAGTCTTCAGGACCGAACCCTGGATCCAGGCACCCCATCTAGAGAGCTCTCTGATGGCACAGAGTGACAAGGCCTTAGCTCACCTTCCTTACTCTGTGCCCAGCGGTACAGATCCCTCTAGCATGGTCTAAGGCCCAAACAACCTCTACAAACCACCTGCCCAGCAGCTTCCTGTAGAGATGGGGAAACTGAGCCCCAGATGGGCAGAGTTCCAGCCTGAATCTGAACTCACTGAATCCAAGGCCCTAAAACCAGATTAGCTCACATTCTTGCCTCCACAGAGAACACTGACTTGGAAAAGTGAAGTGACCTCCAAGGTCCCACTGAGGACTGGGCTCTTGGTCAGCTGGGTCCCCTCCAGGGTGTTCTCCCAAAACAACACTGTACAAGGAGACCCAGGCAGGAGAGAAGGGTATGTTGGGACCCATGGGGTTCTAAACACAAAAGGGCCCAATGGTGTTTATAAGCAAGCCCAAGGGAACAGAGAGATCTCAGCTTCGGAGATCCAAGCGCCTGCATTTTGATCCTGCCTCAGCCAACTCTAGCTGTGAATTCCTCGCACAAGTGAATTCCTGCTCTGAGCCTCAGTTTCCACATCCATTCAATGGTGTTAATAAGACCCACACCACAAGACAGCTGTGAAGACTCAGTGGGAAGCCATAAGGAAAACATCTGTCCCTGCCCCCACATTCCCCATGACCCTGGGGAGTCTGTTAAGAGTGGTAAAACTGTTAAGAGTGAGAAGGGCCAAAAATAAATAAATAATAAATAAAAATAAAAATAAAGAGTGAGAAGGGCCCTTGGGGATCCGTCAAATAATCCCACATTTCACAGGGGAGCTACTGAGGCACTTAAGAGGGAACAGACTTGAAAGCTTAAAACCTGGGGTGGGAGTGGGGGTGCCTTGTGATATGGGAGCTGGGGGACAGAGAGGTCAAGAAGGGAGGGGCTGTGAAGCTCTCTCCAGACCAGAAGGGGAGGAGCCGTAGAAAAGGAAGTCAGAGAAGACAGGTCCCCACTGCCCAGCTTCCTGTAGCAAGAGGAACCTCAGGTTCTCAGGCACACTTTCCCAGGAGACGTCCCACCCCTGCTGCAGCCAGCAAGCCCCTCAAGGCCCCCCGATTACTGGGCCCACTCCTGCCTCTGTGGTCCGTCTGTGGACATCTGCCCCATGCAGTAGGCAGGGGTCACCTGCAATTGTCATTCCTCTCTTCACCGGGTTCTGGAAACTTCTGAGGACAGGGCCAGGTCTCCTCCACATCTCACATGGCTGGCCAAGCACAAGGCTAGGCCGGCTGCAGCAGCAGAGAGCCTGAGCACAGGAGCAGCAAGGGCATGGCTTGGCAGGCCACATCACCGCCTGCTCTCTGTCCCCTCACTCCTCCTTTCTCCCCCACTGGCCCCAGCACAGGTGTTCTTAGAGCCGGCACAGAAGGAGAAACAGCCCAGAGAAGGGCAGGGACCCACCTATGGTCATACACTGAGGACACCACCACCAGGACTGGACCCAAGCTGGCCCTGCTTAAATGACCGGCAGACCCCCGAGTTTTGCATTCCTCATATACTCAGACACCAGCCTGGGCATCAAGAGACCTAGGTCTGGGTTCCAGTCTGCCTTCTGCCTTAGACCCAGGATTCGTGTTCAGCATCTGCCTGTGGGACAAGGCCTGCCCTCTCAGGAGGTGGTGTCTGCCTCCTCGCCAGGGCCCAAGGCATAGTACAACCCCCAGGCCAGGCTGGAGGCCAGGAGGGAGGGCAAAGGTGGAGGTGGCCTCCAACAGCCCCTTCCCTTTGTCTTGGCTCTGAATGCTGGTCCCAGAGCCACAGTGGCTCTCAGGGATCTCTGGATACAGGAACAGAGAGAAGATAAGTTTAGGGGAAGAGACATGAGAGATCAATCAGGTAGACAGATAGGCAGGACCCCACCCCCCACCCTGGGATCACGAGAACAAGGCATGTCCAGGGTGCAGGCTGGCTTTCCCAGCTCAGGGGGAAGGCTCCCGACAGGCTGGGGCAGAATGGCGTAAGGGGCCGAAGCTCAACAAACAGCTGTGGGTGAGTCCCAGCCCCCCGGAGTGACCCCATCAGCCCTGGGTCTCTGGCTTCAGACATGCTGTGTGACCTTGACAGGCCACCTCCCCTTTCAGGGCCTCCAGCTTTCTCATTTATCAAACAGGAATGGGATTATGAAAACACCGCAGTACTTCAAAGAGTTATTGATGGGGTCAAATGCTGTAATGTTGACTAACAGAGTGAGCCAATGGGACAGGGCCAGGTGCTCTGGAGCCAGGCTGGCCTGGGTCCTACTTTTACCTCAGCTGCTCTGGGATGTAAAGCAAGTGACTCTTGGCCTCAGTTTCTTTGTAGGATGGAGACAAGCCTGCCCAGGACTGGCCAGAGGGTAAATTCAAAGGTGGGGTGAGACAGTCCCTGCTTGGCTCAGGGCATGGGCTCCTGTCAGAAATGGGATTCACTGCATGGAAACTGGGACTCCTGAAATCCTGAGGATGGGGAGCTCAGAGACCTCTGCCCATCTACCAGAGCTCCACTGGGCTATACTGAGGGGATCAGGAGTGGGGACTTGCCCCATGAGATACCCATAGCCAAGGCCCCAGCCTCCATCCTAGGCCCCAGCTCTGCTCACCTCCTGTCCCCAACTCTATCTCCACTGTGGGGAGCAGAACAGAGAGAGCTAGGCTAGGAGGATGGAAATCTGGGTTCCAAGCCTGGCTCTTCTAAGACTTGGCTGTGTGACCCTGGGCTGGCTCCTGTCCTCTTCACAGGCCTCAGTGTTCTCACTTGCGCCCCAGTGAGGAGGGAGTATGAAACAGGGATGGCAAAGGGCCTTCTGGCCCCCTCCAAACTCCGCTCAGTCTGAGAGGGAAGGAAGATCCATGCCCTGCCTGGGTACCACAACACCCAGTTTTTCCAAGTCCCCTTCTCTCCCAAAGAAGGCCACCTGACAAGACTGATCTGACCACAAGGGGTCTCTTGTGGGAGTCTGGCCCCAAGACCCACCAGCTCCAGTCCAGTACTGGGCTGGGTTTATTCATTAACCAAACCAGATGGAGGAGGCAACTCAGCCCTATTGACACAGAGGGTGGAAGTATACTGGACTTAGTTCAGACCTTCTGCTTCTGGGGAGCCTTAAGCCTTTCCCAGGTCACAGTCTGGAAAAGAACCTTGTTCTCACAACAACCTTGCTCACCTTTCATTCAGTTTGTTCCTTCTTCTTTCCATCCTTCTTTCAACCAACATCCCTGCTCTATCTAGGGACACAAAGAGAGATAGGATCTGTCCCTGTCCTCAGAGAGCACCAAGCTGGGACACATAAGCTGCCCTTTGCTCCCCTGCTCCTCAGCATCAGACACAGATCAGGTCTCCAGGAACCCCCTAGCCCAAGGGCCCTCAGGCCTGGGCAGAATCCCAGATGGAGAGACACACACACACAGACACCCAGAGAGAAAGAGATAGTCAGATAGCTGGGATCCAAACGGAGAGTCACGGTGGCGGGAGGGGGGGGGGTTGGGGTGGCGGGGAGGCAGAAGGGATGAGCTAGAAGGCCACATGGGATAGATGAACAGAGCTGTAAATGACGAAGATACAGTGAGGCAGAAAGGCATGGGGTCAGAGAGGGAAGGTCAGATATCTCCAACCCTGGAATGAAGTCAAGATGCCGCAGCTAAGTCTGAGAGTAGATCCTGGGCAGAAGTGCCCTCTGAGTCCCCTGCCCTTCCCCTCCGCCCCAAGAGAAATGCACTTCTCTGCACTGAGGAGGAGGGCAGCAGAAAGTGGAGAGCAAGGGAAAGGCAAGGGAGGCGAAGGGCACAACCTATTGCAAGAGCCCATTGAAGGGAGACCTGCCCCCTTCGAAATGCGGCATAACAGTAATGCCTGATAGGTTGGAGGCAGCCGCCGAGGCCTCTAGACTACAGTCTTCACCAGCCTCTGCCCCGTCTCATCCTGCAGGGGAGGTGGGCTCATGGGGTCCCAAACCTCAAGCCTGTCCTGCATGGAGGAAAGTCACAGGGCTGTGTGGAGTGGGGTTGTAGGCTCTGAGGGAGCCGATGTACCAGCATCTGACTTGCACCTGCTGGCCTCCCTTGGCTCCCTCCTCCGAGAGCCTGGCCCTGTGTAAAGCACGGACATCCAAGCCCTGACCTCAGGATCTGCCAACTAGGATCCAGAGTCCCTGCAGAAGACTCTGGGTAAGCAGGGGAAAGAAGAGGGAAGAGCAGGGCATCAGGCGGGAAGGAAATCAGGTCCCTGGCACCCAGAGCTGCAGAGAGTGGAGACAGAACCAGGAATTAGGGCGAGAAGGGCTCAGTCTCCCCACCTGGGATAACTCAAGTTGGGGAACCAGTGAAGTCTTGCCAGGGCAGAGTGGTCCCAGAGAGAGACCACTCCCCTAGACGGGCCTGGCAGCAGCCCACCTCACCAGGAGCAGGCAAATGCATGAAGAAGACTGGGCTCTGGCTGAGTGAAGCCAGAATGAGTCACACCCCCTCTTCTGGCCTCAGTTGGCCTCTGTGTAATGAGCCCTTGCCCAGCAAACTGTGCCTTCTCCTGGCGGGAGACTCCTGAGGCCAGGTGCACAACCAGGTGTCTGTGGCCCTGCGGGGGAGCAGAAGACTCCCTGTCTGAGGCGGCTGGGCGCCCTGGAGGCTGCACGTGGGGCAGGGCAAGCCTACCTTGATCTTGTGCAGGGTCCGATCCATCTCCACAGCCTGCACCCACACAGACACGCCGGCCTTGCTGTAGGTCAGATTCCAGCCCTCCTCGGCCTCACACTCTGACCGGAAGCTGCGGAAGTCCTGGTCGTCGGGCACCTGGACGCTATCGCGGCCCAGGACTGGCCGAGGCCCTTGGGGCTCTGTTGAGGCAGCGGACTTCTCCATGGGGAGGCCCAGGGCCTTGGTCCTAGTCCAGCTCTCCTGGGTCCTCCGCGGAGGCTCCGACAACGTCGACGCGGCTGCAGATGCTGACGCCACCTTCCTGGGACCTGCAAGACCGGTTTGAGGTCGGGAGTCAGTGCGCTGGGGGCGCGGGTGGGGCTGTCCGGGGTCCTGGGCGGATGGAGAGTTCCAGACCGGCAGGGACTGGCCCCCTAGTGAGCGCGGACCAGCACGGGGCAGTCACGGGGCCACCCCCAGGAGCGACCCCGGACCTCCCTGGGGCCGGAGTGGGGCTGCGTATCGGGTGCTGGGGTTCCGCGAGACCTCTTCGGGGACCCAGGGGAGGCCAGGACCCGAGGTGACAGACGGTCCGGCGGGGGCTCCGCGCAGCGCCGGCCGGACCCACTCAACTAACTCTGCAGCGGCGCCGGCGCGGGCTGAGCGCCGGGCGGGTGGTGGGGGCGGGGTAGGGCGCCCGCCCAGCCGGACGCTCACCTGTGCCCGCTGCTCCGCCGGGGCCCGCCGGGGCCGGGGGTGCGAGCGCCTCCGCCGCCGCCGCTGCCGCCGCTGCCCGGGCGACCGGGGCCGCGCGGGGGCTCCGGGGGAGGAGCAGTGGGTCCCGCCGCCCGGCCCCGCCCCGTGCCCCCCGCCGCCCCGCGCGCCCCCTCCCTTCCTCCCTCCCTCCGGGCTTGGCTCGGGGGCTCCCGGGCTCCGCTCCCCGGGGCTCGGTATTTTCCAGGCTGCGGAGGTACAGCTGACGGAGCTCGGAGCCCCGCCCCGCCCCGCCCCGCAGGGTCCTAGCGCCCGCCCCCGCCCGCCCCGGGAGGGGACGTGGCCTGGAGGGAACTAGTCCACAACCCGGGGTTGGGCACCGGGCAGGAAGGGGCCAAGTCAGGATGGACTCTGGGAGGAGGGGTCCTGAGGTGCTTGAAGAGCGATTCTGGAAGTTAATTGGGAGCCCATTCTCCATCCCCCTCCCTTACGCACAGTTATACACCCCTGCAACAACCTACTTACACACAGGCACGCTGTCCCCAGACATCCCAGAGACACCCCCACACGACACTCCAGAGACCCAAACATGGGCGCACACCCCCGCCACAGTCAAAAGCAACTCGAGATGCCGAAGCTTACATCCCCCACCAAGGACAGGCACACCAAGCCTACACACTTCTAACCCAGTTCCCAGTGAGGTTCGCAAACCCAGGCGGAAGTTGATCGAACCCACTAGCCTCTAGGTTCCCAGACTGACCAGATTTGGGTAAGATCTCTGAGTCTTACTCCAAAGTGAGAGCTTTAACCAAGGCCCCCTCCAGCCCAGGACTCCGGCCATTGTCCATCACCACCCGTCCTGAGCACCCAATCACCTGCCCGCACACCTCCCATGGACTAGACTAGGCTCTCAAGAGCATCCCCTGTTCCTCCCCAGGCAGAGCTGGCCAGAGCTCCAAAGCCAAGGCGGAGGAGGGTTACCTCCACCAGTACTCCAGCTGTCCCTTCCAGCCTGGGAGGCTGCCATCTGCCCCCTGGGTCCTAGTGCCAGCCCTGCCTCCAGCTGCTCTGTGTGAACTGAGGCCAATAGTTCAACTTCTCCCAGGCCAGGCCAGAATGAGCATGGCAGATGGCCCAAGGCTGAGCATTCAGTCACACTAGTGACTGGCCCTTGACCACCAATGGGCAGGGAGGGCCCATGGGAGCTCACCTGGATGGGCAGCTTACTTGCCC
Source organism: Lutra lutra (assembly GCF_902655055.1). Classification (NCBI taxonomy): domain Eukaryota; kingdom Metazoa; phylum Chordata; class Mammalia; order Carnivora; family Mustelidae; genus Lutra; species Lutra lutra. The sequence goes on along the minus strand of NC_062287.1, from coordinate 57,307,783 downwards.
AGGGTGACAGAGCAAGTACATAGTCATCCTATAGAATACCCAGATCTCAGCCTCCTCCCACCCCAGAGTTCCTTTCCCTGCTCTGGTGCCTCCATCCTCTCTGGGCCTTAGTTTCCTGTCCGTAGAATGAAGGAATCAGAATGTATAACCTCTTATCCTCACCATCCTAGAGTGCTGGGATGGAATAGTTTTTCCTAAAGGTGCTAGAGAAAGATGAGTTGTCACAGTGGGTTCACAGATAGAGGTGTTTCTTCCTACAGAGCTTAGGGCTCCAAGCCCTTTGTGAATCAGGCCTGATTTTACAAGCACAGGAGGGTGAGCAGGAAGGTGTGACGGCAGGTGACCTCAAGGTTTATTCTGCAAAGTAAATCCTGTAAAAGGAGTTGCAGGTCCCCGTGAGGTGTGATCACCTTCGATCTCCAGTATGTGGGGGGCATAGTCAGATAATCACCCCACCCTTTCTAACCCAAATTCTTTAAATATGTGGGAGTGGGCAGCAGGGGGATGGCTCAAAGCTCAGGAAACCAAGCCTATGGTTCTCTGCTATGTACCTCCTCTCTACTCTATCTACCCCAACTCTAGACAGGTCACTGTCCCTCCCTTGGCCTTAGTGGTTTTATCTGACAGCCTCACAGTCAAGCGGCTGGGAGACTCAAAAAAGGAATCCACAGAGCCTACTTTGTGAGCTGTCGCCTCTGGGATCTAAGGAAAAGAGATGGGAACAGTGGCCTGGTGGGTCCTGCATTCTTAGGGCCCCAGCAACATCTCAGCAGACAGCAAGTACCAGAGCAGTAAACCTTTCATGCCCATCACCCAGTCTGGGGTAAGAGAGGTAAGGTGGGGTGACAGCAGTAAGGGGCAGACTGATGGAGAGCTGCCAATCTGAGAGAGACCATAAACTTGGGGAGGTACAGATGGCAGAAACCATCGATTAACCAAGAATGAATCTTCCTGGTCTTGGGTCAGAAGAAGTAAGTGGCCTGGTACCCCTGCTTCAATGGCCATGACTTGGGCTCAACCCTGGGTTCCGGGTTCAGGCCAAGCTAGCTAGCCAGTGGATGGGCAGAATCACTCCCCATTCTATTCATCATTCATTTGTCCTTGCAAGCCCCCCATGTCCCCCCAAATTTAGGTATCTCTAGCTCAGGGGTTTATCACAACCTCTGAAACATGACCGCCAAACACCCCTGAGCAAGAGAGAAGGACCCTGTCTGCTCAAGGACAGAAGAGTGAGCCCAGGCAGGTTGGGACAAGGACCTTGGAGAGGAGTCTGGAGAGGAGTTCTAGAACTTGGCCACCCCTGCTTCCCATAGCCTGGCAGTGCAAAGGGCCTGTGGACCTGAGTTCAAATCCAAGCTACACCATTTCCTAACTGTGTGACTGAGGGCAGGTGACAAGTCCCCTCTAAGCCTGTTTCTTCTTCTAAAATAAAAATACCTACTCTCTGAGAATTATTGCAATGAAAAGAGTTGTACGTGTGGCAGTTTCACCCCCAAATAGTCAGAAATATAACTGGGAGGGGAGGTAGAGAGAATATACCGTCCAAAAATGATGTCTCCAACCAAAAGTGTTAAGGTAACCACTCATTACGATGGTGGTTAAGATTCTCATGAAAGATTAAACAGTGGAAATGTTGGCAAGGTATGCCCCCTGCTCGGCCCCTTGCAGCCCCCTACCCCAATCATAGGGCCCTTCCACCGGAGGTAGATCCAGGTATTTCTTTGGGCCCCCAAGGCACGGCCCAGGTCTGGCTCCTGTCTGAGTCCCAAGCCCCAGAACAGGGCATCACAGAGTTGGAGTCAGAGTGGGTGTGGAAGGCAGGAGCTTATATGAGAAGGAGAAGGTGCTTAGCAAACTGAGAGACATTATGGGCATGTGAGGAGTCATTACCTAGAGCACTGGGCAAGTGCTGGGCCTTCCACATGCCCCTCACAGAGAGAGCAGAACCAGAGATCCTCAGACTAATGCTACTTGCACTGTACAGATGGGTAAACAAAGGCCCAGCTAGCACGGACAAAATAGAGGTAAGAACCTAGGTCTCCCAGCTCCTAACCCAAGGCTCCACCCCTGCTCCCCATTATATGCCACCCCTTTCACTCCCCTGGGGCTGGGGATGTGGGTACAGTCACCAGCCATTCTCTGTCTTAAGATTCGGCCTCTGCCCAGAGCCCCCACCCTCCCCAGTGTCCTGGACAGTGAGGGCCACCAAGTCTTGACTTGCTTCTGGGTGTTCCCTCCTACTCACCATCTAGTCAGACAGACGGATGGCTGCCCCGATCTCCCCTCTGGGAGATTAGGAGAAGGGCCCCCCCTGACCCCTTCTCCCCCCACCCCCTCCTCAGTGGTAACCCGGCCTGCCAGTTTGGGTGGAGAAATTCCCAGGTTGCCTATGGCAACGAGGCAATGTCCTGGGGGCACTGTTCTAGAAGATCAGGCAGTGACCTGTGTGATGTCACCAGGAAACAGCAGAGTTGAGAGGTAGTTCCAGAGGCCCCTCTGGAAGGGCCCAGGACAGAGCACTCTGAGGCCCCCAGGGCTGGCTTGGCCTTGAGAGGCATGTGCCCTTTACAGTCTGATGGCAGGTGGCCATAGCTCTGCAACCCAGTCCCATGTGGAGCCGGATCTAAGTGTTTGCCCAGGGTGGGTCCCTACCTTTCTGGGCCTCACTGAGCAAACAGCCCAAACCCTGCCCTGAGGGGGCAGCTAGAGCCTGAGGGAGTCCCAGAGAGCCCACAGTTACCCACATCCTGTCCTCTCTTGGTGACAGTGTCATAGCCACAGACCTTTACACTGGTGTCCTGTCACAGTCCCACACAGCTACATGCCCCCTCAGTCTCCTGCATGGCCAGCCCCACCCGGCTACATGGGCTTGGGCACACCAGGTCACCCAGAGCTCCCAAGGAGTGTTGCCAGATAAAACACAGGACACCGAGTGAAATTTGATTTCCAGGTTGGCAAAGAATCCTTTTTCGTATAACTATGCTCTCGATACTGGCTACATCTGGCAACCTGTCACCCACAGCACAAATCCTCGGAGCTCTGCCCGCTGGCACGTCAGTCCTCTCCAGACTTCAATCCCCAGACAGCACCCAGGAGTCGCAGCCGTTACGTGTGCACACCTGTGCACACACACACACACACACACACACACACGGCTCCCCGCACAGCCCCTCTGTGAGGAGGTGCTGAGCCAGAGTAAGAACATTCATACTCATGTTGTCTGACTTCTACAGCAACTTGAGGTGGAAGGTCAGTCAGGGACCATTAGCCCCGTTGGACAGATGAGGAAAATAAGGCCCAGCAAGAAACAGAACCTACCCTTGGTGTCCCTGTGGTAGTCCCCTGGGTGTGGGGCAAGAGGGATGTGGGGGAAGTTTTGTGGGCCAGGCTGTGTCCTTGGGCAGGTCCCAGTTCCCCAAGCAGGCCTGACAGAGGAGCCTCTACCTCAGGAAGAGCAATAGCCCCTCCCACAAGCCAAAGGGTGATCCGAAGTGCTCCCTAGAGGCCCTCTCATCCCAGGGGGTGGAAACTTGCCTGAGTCAGGGTGCTGTGGGCCCAGCTTTGAGATTAAAAAATAAGAATCCGAAAGAAGGAAATTGTGTGGGCTGCCAGAAAAGGGGCACTCGTGCCCGTGCTGGGTTTCTTGCCTGGGTAGAAGAGCCAGACAACTTTGTCCTTCTTGAAGACATGCAAGGACACCTCTATCTGCACTGCTAGTGGCCTGAGCACAGCGCCTGGGGAAGGGCCGAGGGTCAGGCAGATGGATCAGGAGCCTCGGACAGGAAATTCCTGGGCATTTGGAAGGCTGCATCCACCCAGCAATCGAACTGGATTCCTGGAGCGGCAGAGCTGGATTGACAACATCAGCAGGGGAGACCCAGGGGGGCAAGGCCATCCAGGTCTGGGGCCCTCCCATGGAGGGGGTCCTCATGGTTCTGCTTCAGACTCTACCTACCCTGAGCACCTTTCTAGGCCTGTTACCCTGTCAAGCAGTGGCGTTCAAGATTCCCACCCCCTCCCCGCCCCCGACCAGGCTGAGGCGGGCTGGGGGCTCTGTACATTGTGAGGTCCTGCATGGTGTGGGGATCTTGCTAGGCTCCTCCCTCCCCCAAACCTGGGGGTACCCTGGGAAGAAGACCCTGCAGGCCCAGAGCACAGCTCCCAGAGCTCCAGGACGCAGGGACTGGAGGGTGTGGAGGGAGGATGGGAGCGAAGGCCGGGCAGACGCCATGACATACACCTGCTCAGCCCTCTGACCTGATGGCTAAGCGCAGAAGCCGGGGAGCCGGGGAGCTGGGCTGTCTGGCTTAGAACCCTTTACTGTGTGATGGAGAACAAGTTACTGAAGCTCTCTGTGTCTCAGTTCTTCCAGTGCCTGGCAAGCAATGAGTGTTCAATAAAGGTCACAGCTCCTGAGCCCCCTTCCCCTGAGGTCTGACATCTGTCCCCAAGGATGGCCTCTCTCCTGCATCTTTGTTCCCTGACCTGGAGGTAGGACCTTTTTCTTCTGATGTGGAGAAAAGAAGCCACCTGGGTTCATCTGGAGCCTGGAGTTAGAGAATCAAGCAGAAGTGATCCCTAGGACATTCTGTCCCCCTTCCTCATTCCCCTTTCCCAAACAGCTGCCAAAGGCCTGGATGGGTCCCCTTCTGGAGGCCTTCACTCAGGAGGACATTAGCTCCGTGTCCCCACAGATGCCCCCCCTCCCCCGCCACCAGCGTCCGACAGCTGTATACATGGGGAGCGTGGCCGTGACCAGTCAGTGGGCAGGACAGAATTGAGATGTCCACGTGCCAGGGCTGGTTCCCAGGACCAGAGGAAGGGCTGGTGTGGGGAAGGCATACTAGGGACCCCGTCTGAGGATGGGGCTAAAGGCTCTGCCCTGGCTCAGAGTTCATTCTGGGGTCCAAATCCATATGTGGTCCAGGCCCGGGACAGGCTCAGTTTTCACGAGGCACATGTTAGAGAACTCGGGGCTGGTCTGTCAGGAATATGTAGGTGACGGGGCGCCTGGGTGGCTCAGTGGGTTAAAGTCTCTGCCTTTGGCTCAGGTCATGATCCCAGGGTCCTGGGATTGAGACCCCCCCCCCCATCGAATCCGGCTCTCTGTTCAGCAAGGAGCCTGCTTCCCCCCCTCTCTCTGCCTGCCTCTCTGCCTACTTGTGATCTGTCTGTTAAATAAATAAATAAAATCTTAAAAAAAAAAAAAGGAATATGTAGGTGAGGATCTGCTGAACAAGGAGGCATGATCGCCCACATGGGGTTGGCTGGTAGCTCTCTCGGGATCTGAGTCCCACTCTGGGAAAGTGAAAACCCTAGGTCCGTTTGATTGAAGGCGCAGTTTCAGTACACTCACACAAAGGAAGTCAAGTCAGGGGATGAATTACTTTCAGATCCCAGAACAGGCTCAACGAGCCAGGGAAAGGGCAGTCCTCCAGCTGGGTCCTCAGCCAGCAGGGGACAGAGAGCAGGGCCACAAGCCCCTATTCCTTCTAAGGAAGTCAGGGTGGAGGTCACTAGATTTTCACAGGCTCAGCTCTGAGTGGTCATTTGAAGTGACCATGGAAGAGCCGAACAGGAATTTGTGGTGGGAATCCGGAGCTCAGGTCCTCATCTAAATGTCCAGATTCTGGGTGTGAGCAGGGTTGTGAATACTTGTAAAACACCTAAGCAGCAACTCAAAATGTCTGTTTTCTCATTACAAGGCAAGGCTGCACGGGCAGCTTCCCCCAGCCCCTGCCCCCTGCTCTGAGGCCCTGGTGCCCCTGCTCAGCGGGCATCTCCACGGTGCTCTCCCCTGGGGGAGGTTGCCTCCTTCAGCACCTTCTAAATTTAGGGCTGGGCTCTGTGACTCATTCCTGAATCTGCTTTGCTCCCCTCCTCCAGGAGTGTGCTCCCACGGTATTTTTATCCTCTGCTGCCTCAGACTGATTAATAAGGCCCTGGAATCCTGCAGCAGCCACCACACCAGGAAGAACTTCCCCAGGGCACCTGTCCCAGGTCAGCTCTGGGCCGGTCTCTGACTAGGTCCTCTACTCCGCCTCCCCTTACCTCTCCAAGCACCCACCTCCCCGCTGCCACTCCCCAACCAGGGTCCCCCCAGGTGGTAGCACCGGGGCTGATCCAAGCAGGGCTGAGGGGGCGCTGGGAGGGAGAAATGGAGCTATGCCCTGCCTTCTCCAAATTGATTGCCAGGCAGAGAGCCCTGACCTAATGTCAGGAGACCAGAATTTCCGTCCAGACTCATTCCTACCTCACTGTGGAGCTCTTGGTGAGTTCTTGGTCTCTCTGGGTTTTTCTCTCCTCCTCTGTAAATAGGGGGTTTGAAGGAGACCTCCATTATGGAGGCTTGGACCAGGGTTGAAATTACCACTGGGCCAGACCTCAACCGTCTAACAGGGTGAGCTGGGGGCAGGGTACCTGATGCCAGGCCCACCTGGGCCCCTCCCTACCCTCCAGTCCTTGCTTTGAAGGGGGTGAGGGGGCAGGTCAAGCCCCTGCTATTAGCATTTTTGGACTTCTGCCTTGCAGGGAGGAAAGATTGTGCATGACACCAAACCCTGATGGGGTTAAAGACCCCAGTCAGTTCTGAGTCTGACTGCCCAGGGCTGTAACACGTGGCTTTGAGCGAGCATCACCTTCATTCTGGACCTCAGGTTGTAGGGAAGGGAATCGTGTTGCACGTGGAGGTGTAAACACACTTTGAGGCACTTGTTCCTGGCCAGGTCTCCAGGGCTAGAAGAGGAAATGGGGATGTGGGTCCCCATCACCCCCCACCACCTCCTGACTTCCAGAAATACAGGCTCCCAGGGCACAGAGGGAAAGTATCTGGGAGCTCAGCAGACCTGGGGCTGCAGCATCTCTCCCCCTGCCTGGCTCTAGTAGAACCCGGCTTCAACCTGTGTTCATGAGTAACGACAGTGGCTAATGTTTACTGAGTGTGAACCCCATGCCTTGTGCTGTTCTTGGTGTTTAACAGCTCCTAACTCAATTAATTCATAGTCACACCCCAGCTAGGTCTTCCTACTGCCACTTTACAGACGACTTGAGGCTCAGAGAGGTTGTGACTCACCCAGGGTAACAGCATTAAGTCACAAACAGGGCTGATTAAAAGCCAGGTCCAATGGCAATCCTGGCTCCTATTTGCTACCCCAAGGTAGCTGTTCTCAGAGTATACATCAGACACTCGATAAATGTTTGATGAAGATGTTTGATCACTGCCATGTAATGGAAAGATCCCTATCCTAAATTGGTTCTACCCCAACTCCTTGTGTGTCCTTAATGGAGTCCTTTCCTCTGTAGCCTGTATTCCCTGCTGAAAACAGATAAGTGTTAAAGGCCCAGGGAACTAGATAATTGGAAGTGAGAAGAATCTTAGATTTCCAGTTCTACAAACATTTGCCTTGCATGACTTGCCTGAGAAGTCTCCATCTGCAACCAGAACTCAGGGTCCCCCAGACTCCCCCCACCACCTATCCCCAGAACCTCTAAGGGCAAGCCTTCCAGAGAGAACCAGCTGGGTACCACTCAGCTTCACCACTACAAGGGACAGAGAAAAGTTCACTTCTCTGGTGGGCAGCTGCCTGACCCTTGGGGGGTGGGATGCTGTGCCTGTGGTACCACTTGGCTGCTTCACCTGGCCAGGAGAATGGCTCCTACAGCCTCAGCAAAATGAGCATCTCTTCCTCTCCTCCTCATCAGCCCAGTCTATATACTACCTCCAGCTGTCACTGGCCACAACTGGCCACCTGACTGCCCATTTCCTCCCAGGCTCTGCAACAATGCCTCAGGTCCTTCCACTCCTTCCCATTCAGGGTCTATTCCCTTAGCACTACCCCCTCTTCTGTCACACCTGGGCTCCTTCCCAGGTCCCTTGCCTGGACCACGGTCCTGAGAAGCAGAGTCTGTACGGTTCCAGCAACACTGTTCTTTCTCCAGCATTCTCCAGATCTTCCTCAGCTTCCTGCCTCAGGTAGCCATCTCAAGAGAGCAGGGCCCTCCTTCATTAGGGCCAAGTTGGATAGGAGAAGGATTGGGAATAGGGACTTCCCCCAGGCTCTCAGAGTAAAGTCTATCTCTGAGCCTGTATCCAACAAAGACATTGATCTTTGGGGTGCAGGGAAGGGCCGCCGGCTCAGTGGCGGTAGGGCTGGGCTTCAGCCCTTTCTCACAGCCTGCTGATACATGCAGCAAGCTCCTGCCCCTTTTGGGTCTCTCAGTTTTGCAATTTGTAGAATGAGGAAATGGGCCCCTCAATCTGCTACCATAGAATATAATATTTTGCCTTTATAGACTGCTTGGGAATTTAGTTTCACTCCTGGATCTCACTGAATCCTCCCAACAACCTCTTTACATTTACAAACTAGAAGGCTTAGGTTCCCAAGGGTACAGAATTGCCCAAGGTCACACAGCAAGTGAGAGGCAGAGCCTAGGCTACGGCCTGTGAATCCTGAACCGTCTCTGGTCCGTCACACTGTATTATGCTAGGACTCTGGCTGTGTGACTTTCTCTGACCGGTTGTCCCATTTGTAAAAAACCTGCTGTGAAATAATAAGGATATGTGATAGAAAACTAAAAAACATTACACCAAAAACGAAACAAACCCAAACCCCAAAACCTATCATCCTGCTATGACGATCAAATTAAGACAGGCAATGAAGGGGTCTGAGCTTTACAAACCATAAGAAAAAGGACAACAGAAAGAACACAAGACCTTCAACGATACTATTTATTTTACTGTTATCTTCGCTAAGGCGCCCCCAAGTGTTGATCCCGAGACGCTGCGTTAGCGCAGGCGCTCTTCGGTGTTTACTGAGGCCGCGAGGTTCCGCTTTTGCGCGTGCGCGTGCGCTGGCCGCCAGGGGCCGCCCAATGGCCCTCAGGCTGCTCGGCGTTGGACGCTGCCTCCCAGTCCCTTGGTGCTTGTGGTGGCTCAGTCACCACGGCGCCCTGGCGCCCCCATCGGCTCCACTTTGGCTGAGCAACGTCGCAGCCGCAGAGCGGCGGCGATCTGAGGAGCGGCAGGAAGAGACCCTGCACAGCTGATATCCTTTCTTCCCTGAGGACTCAGCATCTCAGCCCCCGCTCCACTAAACCCTGGGTGTCCATCCTGTTACCCCCTCATGGCAGACCGGACGGGACCGTAGTGACCCACGCACTGCCTTGTGGGAGCCTTAGTTCAAGCCTAGCACCTCTCCGGAGTTGGAACGCTTTAAAAACTACATTTCCCAGAAGCCGAAGAATAAGAGACGTTGAAGCCCGCCGGGGCACGTTGGGAGATGGAGTTTGGGGACCATAGTGAGTTTGCCCGGGCAGGCAAAGGCAGTGAAGCCGCGGAGCCCAGCGCTCTGAGCCGGGGATTGTGGACTGGAGGCACGCAGGAGTCACGCAGTAGCTGTTACAGGAAAATAGTGCTGTTAGGGCTGAGTTTTAGAAAGAACACCGCTCGCTAATGTTTGCACCTCACCCCCATCACTCCTTGAAGACTGTCCTCACAGGGATCACCCTCGCTGGGACTCCCATTTCTCTTACTGCTGTTCAGTGAACCTTTTGTGGTGATGGAAATGTTTTGTATCTGCAACAATATGGTAGCCACTAGTTTGTGGCCACCGAACACTTTGACATTTGGCTAAGTGCCATGGAGGAATAAAAATTTTAATTTAATTTAAAAAATATTTTAAGTTTAATATAATTAATCACTTCTTTAAAAAAAAAGATTTTATTTTTAGGGGAGCCTGGGTGGCTCAGTGGGTTGAGCCTCGGACTCTCGATTTTTGGTTCAGGTCATGATCTCAGGGTGGTGAGATAGGGCCCTCCCTTGGCCCATCTCAGCAGGAGTCTGCTTGAGATTCTCTTCCTCTTCCCCTGCTCCTCCCCCACCCTTTAAAATAAATAAATCTTTAAAACATTTTATTTTTAAGTAATTTCTACACTGAAGGTAGGGCTCAACTCACAACCCAGAGATCAAGAGTCACATGTTCTACCAACTGAGCCAGCCAGGCTCCCCTAATTTTTTTGTTGTTGTTAAGTAATCTCTGTATCTAAGGTGGAGCTCAAATTCATGGCCAGATCAAGAGTTGGATGCACCACAGACTGAGCCAGCCAGGCATCCCTGTAATTATCACTTTATTATTTTTTTAGTTTCATTTTTAAAAAAAGGTTTTACTTGACAGAGAGAGAGAGAGCATGCTCACACAAGCAGGGGAAGAGGCAGGCAGAGAGAGAGGGAGAAGCAGGTTCCCGACAGAACAGGGCACCTCATGGGGCTAGATCTCAGGACCCTGGGATCATGACCTCAGCTGAAGGCAGATGCATAACAACCACCCAGGCGCCCCTGTAATTATCACTTCAGATTAAAATCTAAATCACCTAGTTGCAGTGTATTGGAGAGTAGCACAATAAACTAGACCTCCTTAGTAGCATTCAACACCAGTAATCACCCTCATGCTTTGTCAGACTTAAACTTTGGTTTTCTTCCTGCCTACTCACTCTTCTGTCTTTACAGATTCCTCTTCCATTGTTTGTCTCTTGAAAACCTAAACATTAGTTCGGACTGTAAAAATCTGCCCTGCTATTTAATCAGGCCGGAATAACAGACACGGATGAGCCAGCTGCAAAGTTAACAGGATATACTATTTTCCCTAGGACATACAGCAGCTATAAAATATCATAACAACCCTCTCCTTTGAGTAACTACCTCTTTCTTACTCACTGAGCAGCTTAATTTTCTAAAATCATAGACTATCAAAAATTTTGCTGCTAGGGGCGCCTGGGTGGCTCAGTGGGTTAAGCCGCTGCCTTCGGCTCGGGTCATGATCTCAGGGTCCTGGGATCGAGCCCCGCATCGGGCTCTCTGCTCGGCAGGGAGCCTGCTTCCTCCTCTCTCTCTCTGCCTGCCTCTCTCTCTGCCTGCTTGTGATCTCTCTCTGTCAAATAAATAAATAAAATCTTAAAAAAAAAAATTTTGCTGCTTAAAATTATATAAGTAAGAGGGAAACTTTTGCCTGGAGTATCTAACTCTCTAAATGGACAAGATTTACAGCCCAGATACAGAGATTCAGATAAGGGATTTCTGAACATAATATATCACATCTTTTTAAACTTGCTTGTTTCTAAGGTAACAGGCCCCTGGCTCCACCTAGCAGTGGATGTTGGCTCCTTTGCACATAGCTCTCTTTTGCTTTGAGCCTTCAAAATATTGCTTCATTTAAGTTTCACCTGATGCTCCTCTCTCTTAAATCCTGTGATGACTCTTTTGTGTTCAGTGGGACACCCCATGGTTCCTCTGGTGTATTGTCTTGGCTTCACTGGACTATGGATTTGTCCCTGGTGCTGGTCTTTGGCTGACTGGGCTTCGGCTGACTGGTCTTCCAGTTTCTGTAACAAGCCCTCTCTTCACCTTGCATACTCTTTGGATGACCTCATTCACTTCCACCCAAAAGCTGATGACCCCACCCCCAGCCCCACCCTACCACCAATCTCCAGCTCAGGACTTCTGGTTGTTGTTGTGGTTTGTTTTGTTTTGTTTTTTGTGTTTTTTTTTTTTTTTAAGATTTTATTTATTTATTTGACAGAGAGATCACAAGCAGGCAGAGAGGCAGGCAGAGAGAGGAGGAAGCAGGCTCCCTGCTGAGCAGAGAGCCCGATGCGGGGCTCGATCCCAGGACTCTGAGATCATGACCTGAGCAGAAGGCAGCAGCTTAACCCACTGAGCCACCCAGGGGCCCCTGTTTTGTTTTGTTTTTTTGAAACCACTCTTCACTACTGTGTTCAAGTAAGAACTAGGTTTTGAATATCTCTGACCGTTAGATAGGTGGGGACCCTCCTCACCTGGGTCAGGTACCTCTTTACCCACTAACCTCAAAACCGCATCACACTGAATGAGCGGAATTTCACATAGGTCGGCATCCTAAAACCTTTTAAAGTTGGGAGGAATGGAGGGAAGGGCAGGTAGAAACTGGGTCCGAATTACTCTGTCCCTTGTCCCTCATCCTTCAACGAAGGATGGGGCCTCAATGAGGAGGCTGCAGAGGAGATCTCAACTGTCTTCCCAACTGTCTCCTCCTTCTCCTCTTCCTTATGGTCCCCTCCCCGTGAAGCCTTTCCAGTTGGTGTCTCCACCCTTTGCAGTACCTAGTCCCTTTAGTGCCTTGGGAATTTCACAGCCACCTGCCTTCCTGGAGCCTGACAGCCTTCTCCTTGTGCCAACTCACTGAGGGGCAAGATGGGGCCTGCCTGCTGCTGGGAAGGAAGGTGAGTACTGTGGAAGCTTCTGTAGGGCTGTGCCTGGATTTTTCCTTGACCACATCTGAAATCAAACATACTTAACATCTTGAGGATTGCACTTCCTTGTGAAAGACCCTCTGGCCACCTCTTCCCACTCCACTTCTGCCATATTTCATCTACCAAAGAAGTTTGAATTCCTCTCATTCGCATAACTTTCACCTGACTTTGCAGAACAAAGTGGTCACCTTCTCCTTTCCTGCCCATTCCAAAGCATTGTGCACACTAGCTCACACTGAATGATGCCCAAATTACCACCCTGGAAGTATGATCACTTTTGAACCTGGTCCCTTAACTTTTGCTAGACTACAGAAGGGACAGCATCACGCTACAAAGGATCGCTGCACAGTCCTACCACAGTATTTTTTTAAAAGATTTTATTTATTTATTTGACAGATAGAGATCACAAGTAGGCAAAGAGGCAGGCAGAGAGAGAAAGAGAGAGGAGGAAGCAGGTTCCCTGCTGAGCAGAAAGCCCAATGTGGGGCTTGATCCCAGGACCCTGGAATCATGACCTGAGCCAAAGGCAGAGGCTTTAACCCACTGCACCACCCAGGCGCCCCTTACACAGTATTTTGAAGTAGCCCTCTAATACTTCACTTCAGGGGTGCCTGAGTGGCTCAGTCCGTTATGCGTTTGCCTTTAATTCAGGTCAAGATCCCATGGTCCTGGGATAGAGCCCTGCATCGGGGGGGGTCTCTACTCAGTGGGGAGCCTCCTTCTCCCTCTGCCGGCCTGCAACCCCCTGCTTGTGTTCTCTCTCTGTCTCAAATAAATAAAAACTTAAAAAAAAAAAACAACCCTAACTTTAAGCAAAATCCTTTAGCTGTACTTTTAAGGTTTTTAAGAATACATGTATAGGGGGCGCCTGGGTGGCTCAGTGGGTTGGGCCTCTGCCTTCGGCTCAGGACATGGTCTCAGGGTCCTAGGGTAAGAGCCCCGCATTGGGCTCTCTGCTCAGCAGGGAGCCTGCTTCCCCCTCTTTCTCTGCCTGCCTCTCTGCCTACTTGTGATCTCTCTGTCAAATAAATAAATAAAATCTTTAAAAAAAAATAATACGTGTATCGTCACCAGCTTAAAAAACAAATAAACAAAAATCCAAACAGCATACTTGTAGAATGTAATACTCAAACTCTTAGTGCTTCCTTATGGTTTCTAGCAGGATTTATTGTTACTATTATTGGGGTTTTTTTGGAAAGGGTTGGGAGGGTCTTTTATTTTTGCTTTGAAATAAAGAAGCGAAGTTTTTTTCTTAAAAGATTTTATTTATTTTTTTGACAGAGATCACAAGTAAGCAGAGAAGAAGGCAGAGAGAGAGGAAGGGAACCAGGCTCTCTGCTGAGCAGAGAGCCCAATTTGGGGCTCGATCCCGGGACCCTGGGATCATGACCTGAGCCAAAGGCAGTGGCTTTAACCCACTGAGCCACCCAGGCACCCCAAGAAGTGAAGTTTTTAAATAATAAAAAAAAAGAAAGCCCAAATCACTACACGTTTGGTGAGTGTAGCTTCAGTTCATGTCATCCCAAACTCTGTCTTCCCTGTGAAGCAATAAACAGTGTGTGTATGTGGTGTGTAGGGAAGGTCAGGGGCCCCAGAACCCCATTAGCTATAGATGAACTCACTCTGTTCAAACCCTAAGTGTCTGGACCATTTCACATACACTGCAGTGCAGCTGCTGGGTCCAAGGGGATGCATGTGTGTTATACGGCCTGGGTGCTCTCCCAAGAGGTTAGACCTATCTACACTCCCACCAGAGAAATGATGGTTCCATTTCCCACGCCTTTACCAACTCTGAGTATTAACTTCTTTTTTAAAAAAGATTTATTTATTTATTTATTTATTTATTTATTTGAGAAAGAGAGAGTGAGTCAGGGGAGGAGCACAGGCTTGATTTCACGACCCTGAGATCATGACCTGAGCCAAAACCAAGAGGGTGTGATACTTAACCCATCGAGCCACCAGGTGCCCCAAGTTTTAGTTCTTTATATATTCTGGATACCAAACCCTTATCAGATATATATTTGCAAATATTCTGTCGGATGTCTTCTCATTTTCTTGATAGTATCCTTTGATGCACAAAAGTTCTTAATTGTGATGAAGGCCAATCTATGTTTTCCTTTGTTGCCTGTGCTTTTGATATCATAACCATGAAATCATAGTCATGAAGATTTCTTTCAATGCTTCTTCAAAGAGTTTTGTAGTTTTAGCTCCTAAGCTTAGGTCTTTGATCCACTTTGAATTAATTTTTGTACAAGGTGTGAGGTAAGGGTCCAACTTTATTCTTTTGCATATGGAAATCCAGTTGTTCTGACACCATTTGTACAAGAAACAATTCTTTCCCCATTGAATGTACTTGGCATCCTTGTCAAAAATCAATTGGCCAGGGCACCTGGGTGGCTCAGATTGTTAAGCATCTGCCTTCGGCTCAGGTCATGATCTCCAGATCCTGGGATCGAGCCCCATGTCAGGCTCCCAGCTTAGCAGGGAATCTGCTTCTCCTGCTCCTTTTGCCTCTCCCCTTGCTTGTGCTCTCTCTGTCTCTGTCTCACTCTCTCAAATGAATAAATAAAACCTTTTAAAAAAAATTCATGGGGTGAATTGAAATTGGCCATGGGGTGTCTGGGTGGCTCAGTCATTTAAGAGTCTGCCTTCAGCTCAGGTCATGATCCCAGAGTCCTGGGATTGAGCCCCATGTCGGGCTCCCTGCTTAGCCTGGAGCCTGCTTCTCCTTCTGCCTCAGCCCCTTTCCCCGGCTCATGCTCTCTCCCTCTCACATAAATTTTAAAAATATTTAAAAAAAATCAATTGGCCATAGGTATATGGGTTTATTTCTGGATCTCAACTCTAATCTAATGGTCAATATGTCTATCCTTTGCCAATTCCACACTGTTTTAACTATTGTAGCTTTGTAGTACATTTTGAAGTGTGAAGTCCTCCAACCCTGTCCTTTTTCAAGATTGCTTTGACTATTCAGGACGTCTTAGGATTCTATACAAATTTGAGGACTGGCATTTACACTTCTGCAAGAAAGTCTCTTGGAATTTTGATAGGGTATGGTGTCTTTTGTTTTTTTAAAGATTTTATTTATGTATTTGTCAGAGAGAGAGAAATGGAGAGCAAGCACAAGCAGGGGGAGTGGCAGGCAGAGGGAGAAGGAGTCTCCTCCCAAGCAAGGAGCCCAACATGGGACTTGATCTCAGGACCCTGGGATCACAACCTGAGCCAAAGGTATATGCTTAACCAACTGAGCTACCCAGGCATCCCAGGGCATGTGTCTTTTATTCAGAAATTTTACATTTTGATATGTTTAAAATATCTAACTTTTTTGTGATAATTTTTAGGTTTTGGTGTTGTTTAGGAAAGTATTCCCTATCCCAAGGTTATAGATAAATTACCCTAATTGTTTCTAACATATTTATCATTTGTATAAGTCATAATGTAGTATCTATTTGGAATTTACTCTTTTTGCATATGGTGTGAAATAAGGAATCTCACTATGTATTTTTCTCTAACTGGATAAATAATTGTCCTTAGTAAATTATTGACTAGACCCCTCTTTCTACTTATTTGAAATTCCACCTTCATCACATATTAAATCCCTACAGGGGAGGATCTATTTCTGGTCTCTGTTCTGTTATTAATTTTGTCTATTTCTGAACCAACAGCACACCATTTTCATTATAATAGCTTTCCCTATTCTTAAAGATTTTTTTTTTAATTTATTTGACAGATCACAAGTAGGCAGAGAGGCAGGCAGAGAGAGACAGGAGGAGGCAGGCTCCCCGCTGAGCAGAGAGCCCGATGCGGGACTCGATCCCAGGACCCGGAGATCATGACCTGAGCCGAAGGCAGAGGCCTCAACCACTGAGCCACCCAGGCGCCCCGCTTTCCCTATTCTTAAAATATTTTTTTCTCAGGTATTCTCTTTTGAGATGAGTGTCAGAGACAACTTGTCAAGTTCTATAAAAAAGGTATGCAATTGGGATTTCAGTTGGAAAATAATGAATTCATTATTTGTGTAAATTATATTTTTATTTTTAGTCTTCCCAACATGAAACATTTTGTGTATTTTCTTTCGTTCAGTTATTCTTTTATGGCCTTCAGTTAATTTAATTGGTTACATTAAGATACATTAAGTATACAACTGATAAAAACATTCAAATTAGGGGTACTGGGGTGGCTCAGTGGGTTAAAGCCTCTGTCTTCGGCTTGGGTCATGATCCCAGGATCCTGGGATCGAGCCCTGCATCAGGCTCTCTGCTTAGCAGGAAGCCTGCTTCCTCCTTTCTCTCTGCCTGCCTCTCTGCCTACTTGTGATCTCTCTCTCTCAAATAAATAAATAAAATCTTAAAAAAAAAACCATTCAAATTAAATTTTGTTGTTCACTTGCAGCTTGTAAATTTTTTTTAAAGATTTATTTTTATTTGAGAGAGAGAGAGCAGGGGCAGAAGGAGAGGAACAGGGGAAGCAGACTCCCCTTTGAGTGTGGAGCCCAGCATGAGGCTCGATACCATTACCCTGAGATCACGACCCTGAGATCATGACCAAGCCAAAACCATGAGTTGGACACTTAACTGACTGAGCCACCCAAGTGCCCCTGCAGTTTGTAAAAGGATCATGAGCGTTACTAAGAAATAGATGTATTAAATAATAGAGAAACAAAATACCATAGAACAGCCTGTCCCATCCTGACCGATATGATGGTGTGAGGCAAAAAGTCTCACGCTTGTACTATTTAAATTTTTGGCTGTGTGCATGTGATTTATTTTTCAATTAGATATAGCTACCATTTTGGTTTTTTATTTTCAATTAATTAATTATTGTTTTATAAAGATTTTACTTATTTATTTGTCAGAGAGAGAGAGAGAGAGAGAGAGAGAACACAAGCAGGGAAGTGACAGAGGGAGAAACAGGCTCCCTGAAGAGCAAGGAGCTTGATGCAGAACTCAATCCCAGGACCCAGGGATCATTACCTGAGTCGAAGGTAGATGCTTCACCGACTGAGCCACCCAGATATTCCCTACTATTATTTTTTTAAGTGGGCTCCATGCCCAGCATGAAGCCCAATACAGGGCTTGAACCCACTAATCTGAGATCAAGATTGGAGCTGAGATCAAGAGTCAGACGCTTAACTGACTGAGCCATTAGGCACCCGATATAGCCACAATTTTGAATTCACAGCTTCTAAGCATTGGGCCATTAAAATTGGTTTTGTATAGTTTTGATGCCACAGCAACAGCAATAAGTATTTATGGATCGCCTTCTCAGTTGGTGCCAGGTCCTGTTCTAGGGCTGAAGATCGTGCCGGGATCAAAGCGGACTTGGTCCTGGCTCTCCTGAATCTTCCAGACAGGCTGGAAAGACAGATCAAAAACAGCTGAACAAGCACAGAAAAATGATCCTCTCTGGGAGTGATAAGTGCTCTGAAAGGAAGAACAATTAGATGATGTTGTAGACATTGATTGGAATAAGGCCTATTTCAGAGTGGATGAACAGGGGAAAAAAGGGGGCTGTGTCAGCTCTTAAAAGATCTGAAGGAAGAGCACCCACCAGGAATAGAGAATATCCCAGGCAAAGGTGCCAATGTGGAATGAGTGAGGCAGTCATTCAGTGTTGTGAATAAGGCTTTGTTCACAGGATAGAAAGAGATAAGGTCAGAGATGTGAGTGGGACCTTGTAGGCCATGACAA
Source organism: Lutra lutra (assembly GCF_902655055.1). NCBI lineage: Eukaryota > Metazoa > Chordata > Mammalia > Carnivora > Mustelidae > Lutra > Lutra lutra. Next base: position 57,289,811 of record NC_062287.1, on the reverse strand, counting down.
AGGATCTGAGATTTGTTTTGAATATGCTGGAAAACCTTTTAGAGGGTTTTTTTTTTTTTTCTTTTTTATTGAGCCTAGGAAATAGGAGAGAGATTTTTTTTTTAAGATTTTATTTATTTATTTGTTAGAAAGAGAGAGAGAGAGAGCGAGCATGAGCACAGGCAGACAGAGTGGTAGGCAGAGGCAGAGGGAGAAGCAGGCTCCCCGCTGAGCAAGGAGCCCGATGTGGGACTCGATGTGGGACTCGATCCCAGGACGCTGGGATCATGACCTGAGCCGAAGGCAGCCGCTTAACCAACTGAGCCACCCAGGCATCCCCCTTTTAGGGGGTTTTAAAGAAGAGTGCCATGAGCTGATTTAGGTTTTTAAACAATCACTCTGGCTGCTGGGAGATCTCTAATCCAGGTGTAAGTTATAAACCACAGTTGACCCCTGAACAACATGGGGTTTAAGTACACCGACCCCTGCACAGCAAAAAATCCACATATAATTTTTCACTCGCCTAAAACTTAATAATTAATAGTATACTGTTGACCAATAACACAAACAGTTGATTAACACATATTTTGTATATTATATGTATTATATACTATATTCTAATAATAGAGTAAGAGAAAAGAACATGTTATTAAGAAAATCATGAGGAAAAGAAAATATATTTATAGTGATGTGGGGCCATGAGCAGATGGTCAAGAATTTTTGAGATGTTTTTGGTGTAAAAAGGTGCTTTTATGATAGCATAGGAACAGGACCTGTGGGCAGAAAGAGCTGCACTTGTGTTTGTAGGGAGTGACTGATTAAACACTTTTTAGTTAGTGGAGCAAAAGCGTAAGGAATTTGGAAGCAAGGCCTTCTAGGGGCTTGGGTGGCTAGCTGTTGCTAAGATATGGTTAGTTACCCCTGTCTAGCAAACATTAGTCTTGACACCCTTCAGTTGTATACTAGTGGGCCATATGCTTGGAAGGTAATTGCTAACATATATCTTTGGGGGGTGTTTATGGCTGTCAGAGGGAAGTAACACTGACAAGAGCCAAGCTACGGTGGCAAAACATTAAAGAAAGTCCTTGAAGGGAGCTGTAGGATTGTTACAATCTGTGTCTCAGGAATTCTGCCTGGAGACTCCGAGGTCTCAGTAGCCAAATCACCACAAAGCCTGGCCTTTCTTTTTCTCTCATCATACAGTACCGTCTTTATTGAAAAAAATCCATAGAGAAGTGGATCTGCGCAGTTCAAACCCACATTGTTCAAGAGCCAACTACATATTCTAAACCACATTAGGTCTCCAAATTATGATTTAGTCACTTTTTACATATATTGTCATCAAATCGTGTTTTTCTTCCATAATGATGAATGAAACAGCATGTTAAATGTGAAAAATAGGAATGTGTTGTCATACACGTTATCTAAGATTTTAACTGAACTTTATAACATAATCTCTTATATTCTAAAGATAGAAGATAAATGTTTTTAGTCAAACTCAATCACTTCTTTATCATATTATTGAAAAATGACAAATGATTTCAAATTTCCTAGGAGTATTTTGTGAGTCAAAAGAGGGTTAGGAGGGACGCCTGGGTGGCTCAGTTGGTTAAGCAGCTGCCTTCGGCTCAGGTCATGATCCCAGCGTCCTGGGATCGAGTCCCACATCGGGCTCCTTGCTTGGCGGGGAGCCTGCTTCTCCCTCTGCCTCTGCCTGCCATTCTGTCCGCCTGTGCTCGCTCTCTCTCCCTCTCTCTCTGACAAATAAATAAAATCTTAAAAAAAAAAGAGGGTTAGGAACCCCTCACCCCAAAACAACTCCTCACTTGAGAGAAATACCACCTCTGCTCCTCACCGCCAAGCAGAGCCCTGTTAATATATTCTTCAATGCATACAGACTCATGACGGTGTCTCCAGGCACCTGAGAGTCAGTCAGTCCTAAAAGGAATTCTTCACTGTCACCAACGGGCTCTGGGTCTCCACAGTCATGGAGTCTCCTGGGCATGCCTTCTGGAAACTGTTACTACCTACACCTACACTCACTCCTTCAACAGACAGGCTAGGCTTGGAATGTGGCTCAGGTCAGAAAGGCCTTCACTCAGTGAAGGGACAGGAAAGTTTTCCCAGAGGAGGTGGCCCATGAATAGGAGTCGGGAGGACTAGAGGAGAAGGTGTTCCAGGAGCTTGTGCAAGGGAAATGTGGGGGACTGAGCTCAGTTCATGGTGGTTTCAAAGCACAGCAGGGGTAATTATCCTGGTGTGTCACTGGCATTTACTTTCCAACTCCTGCCACCCATCCCACCATGCAATATCTCCAAAGACCCGTCACCTCCAGGGCCTGTGCGGCTCCCCTAAATCCCGATTTCTCTCTGTTTCCGCGCGATAGACAGGTCTGCAGTCACTCGCCAAGAGCAGGGTGAGGCTGGGTCTGGTGAATCCCTCCTTTCATTCTTCACACCAGGCGTGTCCGCACAGCTCTGAACAGGGGTCTTGCTTGACACGGTTTTATCGCAGTTCCCTGCAACCCATGGTTCACCGCCAAGTGTACCTGCAGGAGGTGCTGAAAGAGGCGCCTCTTCGCCTCAGCCCTTTCCTCCTCGGCGCTTCAGCTCGCCGTCACGCTGTGCAGGCCTCGTGTCTGCGTCGCCTCTCCTCGCGGATCCGGAACGCCTCCAGGGCAGGGTCCGCGTGTGAGGGGTCTCTAGGTCCCTAGCTCAGGGCGCGCCCGGGCCGGAGGGTCCGTCCGTGACGTCGGTCACTTCCGGACGCGGTCTCGGCGCCGAGGGGTTAAGGACCCGGACCGGGCGGCCGGCCGAGAGCTCGCGCACAGGCTTGGGGGAAGCCGCCCCGGAGGCCGCGACCTCCGCCCCGGGTCACAGCGGCGGACGTAGGTGAGAACTTCTGGAGCGGCCCTGGGGTGGCTTCCCAGCACATCTGCACGGCTTTCTTTACACCCCCACCCCCACCCCCGGCGGACGCTCTTAGCGCGATCTGGGGAGTCCCCGCCGCGGCCGCCCGCCGACGTCACGGAGTCCCCCAAAGGCCCCGCCCCGGTCGCGCCTCCTTCCCCGGGAGCGGCGCGCCGTGCGGGCGGGACAGCGGCTATGGCGGGGTCCGGGCCCCTCGGCGTGCCGGCCGCCCGCTGGAAACGCCACATAGTGCGGCAGCTTCGGCAGCGGGACCGCGCGCAGAAGGCCCTCTTCCTGGAGCTGATGCCGGCCTGTGAGTGCGCCGCGGGGGCCGTGGAAGATGGCAGTGGAGGGAACGGGGATCCGGGCACGGACACAGGGGGTTGTCCCGCTCCTCGGGCTGAGAGCCGCGTGCAGAACAGCCTTCTCGCCTCGGGATCCGTGGGCCTGGAGGTCGCTCTATCTGTTACGCCCCACCTCTGACCAGCCTGCGTTCCTTCCCTTTCCAGTCCGGACTGCTTAGAACCCCTTCCAGGACCGAGCTACCTCCGGTGCTCCTGCCCTCCTAGCCCCTCAGGGCCCGCCTCTCCCGGACTGGGTTTCCCGGGCACAGGCTTGTTAGCTAGTGTTGTTTTTTTTAAGGGTCTGTTATGCTCCCCCATACCGGGGCAGTTCCCAAGGTACAACCTAGTGGATCCACTTGGTCCCTGTCACCCAGTGAAAGAACTCCGAGAGCAGCTACTTCTAAACTCTGAATCTCTAGGGAGAAAGCTCAGAGTCTCAGGCTTTGCCACTGGTGAGTGATCCTGGCTCAGGTTTTTGGAGCATCTCTGTGCTTGGGCAACCCCAGCCTGAGGGAGAAACAGGGGGCTCCAGGCTGCTGACTGAGACCAAGAAGTCATATTTAGGTGTTTCTGTGGGGTGGGGCGGGGTGGGGGGGCTGGTCAGGAGTGGGTACAGCAGTTCAAGCCAGGGCGAACAGGTGCATCTGTGTAAGTGCCTCTGTTCATTCGAGGTTGTATGTCCGGGGTCATGGTTGGGGGGATTACAGCCACTATCCCACCAGCTCCAACACTGGTCCTAATTTTGGCCGCTGCTTAACTATCTCCCCCCTTATCCCCTAAACTCAATTTGCAGCTCTCGTTCTGGGCCATTTCCCTGCAACCCTCTAGGCTGCTGGTCCTCTCCCTCAGGGATGTGAGGCCAGCCTCCTGCCTCCAGGCAGCCTCACTTATCCACTGCTCTGATGGACAATGGAACCATCCAGTTTGAGGGAGAAGTTACCCCTGTCCCCCAAGAACTGCAGCCCGTGACACTGGAGAGACCCAGAGGGCTGGGATCAGACATAATGAAGTTCCAGTTTTCTATGTGGTCTAGGGTGGGTTGTAAGCTTCAGATTTTTCACCCATAAATTGGGCAAAATGGCATCTTCTTTAGATTTGCTGGGGGAGGGGACAGTAGTGCCCTGGGGGTTGGGGTGGGGTTTTGTGTGAGAACTAGGCCAGTGACCCCAGCTGAGGTGACAGGCAGGACACTGGGTGAAGGAAAGGAGCTGAGGAGCTAGGCCTGGGCTTACCACACACTGCCCCCACCCCCGGAACTGGTGAGAAAAGAGGAAGTGAGGGTGGTGGGTGTGGACGGAGATATTCTAGGGTCTGTAGTAAAAACTACCAAATTCAAGGAGGTCTGCTGGACAGTTGCTCAAGGACTTTCTCTTCTGGCCTGGGGGAACCTTACCCCAACCCTGGGGAAGACAGGATTGTTTTTCAGAGTAGAAAGTTAGAGCCCCTGGGGAAGTAATTTGCCAAAGGCCAGAGGCAGGTGGAGCTGGGTTTATTTCATCACTCTTTGGGGCAAAGACTTGCTGTGGGGCAAGGTTGAATCAATTTCTGGCCCCTTCCTTCCCTCAGGATCCACAGGGGTCGGTGAGGCCAGCCATCTCCTTCCCCTGCAGTGGTTGTCTTTCTCTGTCTTCCCCTGGGAGGACCTGTGGGCAGGTACTGGGAGGAGGCTGTGCCAGGGCTGCAGGTCTTGGGAGAGCCTACAAACACCTTCAGGCAGAGGCCAGAGTCCAGCCTGCCAGCAGCCATGCCATTCTGCATCCCTGGGCTCTTCCTATAGCCCTCCCAGCCAGAGAGGTAGGCCTGGAGTCTGCTGGAAATTGTTTTTCTCTGCCCCAGGCTCACCCTCTTGTACCCCTAGATAACCGTCTCCTAGAGAAGGCTGAGTTGCTGACCTGGATCTCAGAGAAGCTGCAGCCAGAGCCAAATGATGTCACTCCCACTATCCTGCAGGGCCCCTGGTGAGTGTGAGCGTTCCTGGGTACAATGGGCTGCCTATGCCTGGGCCCTGCCCCCACTATGCTGGGTTCATTTTCTCTGGGGCATCTCACTGGTCCGTAGGTGCTACCCAGGGGAGGGAGGAGATGGGCTTTTGAACCTTCCTCCACACCAGCTGCTTAGACGGTCCTTTCTCCACCACATTTCTCAGTCCATCTCTGTATTTGTCTCATCTCTTCCCTTCCCACCCCACACTCCTGCCTTTTCCCCTCCTCTTTTTTTGTCTCCCTGATCCTTACTTGATGCCTAAAGGAAAGGTCTTGCTATATACTCCAAAGGGGTAGTGAAGATGAGAACCAGGAGTGGGTTGGGCCTCACAGCTGGGAGGTGCTTCTTCTTCTTTTCTTTTTTTTAAATAAAGATTAATCAGTTTGGCAGAGAGAACTCACTCGCGTGCACACACACACAAGCAGGGGGAGTGACATGCAAAGGGAGAGGGAGAACCTGGGTTCCATGGAGCAGCAGCAGGCAGCGTGATGTGGGGTTGGGTCCCAGGACCCTGGGATCATGACCTGAGCCGAAGGCAGACACTCAACTGACTGAGCCACCCAGGTGCCCCTGGGAAGTGCTTCTGAAAGAGGGTCCTAGCTAGGGAACCCAAGGCCTGGGGAAATCCCAGAGCAGGGGAGTCATGGGCAGTTCCAGTTTCGGGAGACTTGCTCTTTCTTCTACTGGCTTTCTGGCTTCCACCTTCCTTGGGAGAAAGTTCATGGTTTTGGTTTCAGGCTTTTCATGTTCATCCTGTGGGTGAACGGAGGGACAATGAACACCATTCTCTTATTGGTTGGCAGGGAGGAGGACTCGGGCCCTGACTCAGATGAAGTCCCATCACCAACCACTCTGAGGGTGAAGTGGCAAGAGGAGGAGGAGGGGCTCCGGCGGGTCTGTGGTGAGGTAGGCTGGGCAGAGGTCTGAGAGAGAATGGCCTGGGGCCAGAATCCAGGACTCTGGGGGCAAGGGGATGTGGTCCAAGGGGTCCAGCAAGTGAGGGACATTCCCCAAGCTCAGTGCCACAGTGCTCTCCAGCTTGGTTCTGGCAACCCAGGCAGAGGTGGTCTCCAGCAGCAGCTAGAGGATGTGAGGTGAGAGCTCAGAGAAGAGTAGGAGGTGCACAAGGCCAGATGACGTCTGTTCCCCCTTCCAGATGGTCCCGGCTGCTCCATTCGCATCCTGCTCCCCCAACCCCGGGGCCTGGCTCCAGCTGATGCACCGTGCATATGGGCAGACTAGATGAGCAGGGTGGCCCCCCACCACGGCAGGGGGTGCTACTTCCACCCAACACCGCTGCCCCCACCCTGTGGGGTGTCTTGGCTTCGGTTTTGCCACATTGTCCTGGTTTTCTTCTCTTTTCTGTAGCGGCTGCTTCTGCACTTCCTTCTCTGGTTCCTTTCTCCCTCCCTTTCAATGCGGGTGTTCCCTAGAGCTTGGGTGGCTTCACAGACTCCTGTCACCTCAAAGACTGCTGCCTCCAAGACCTGTTTCTGGCCCAGCCTTCTCTCTTGAGCACCATACTCTTTGGTCAGCAAAAAATAAGATTCACCATCTCCCCCACAGTACGTGGCCAGCCGCACATGGAGAGGGGACGCCTGTAGGTGCTGGGCTAAGCCTTGTTTCAGCTAATCCTCTGCAACTCTAGAGCAGGAATTGGAGGCTTAGAGAAGTGGAGCCAGGGTTTGTACTCCCTCCCACATGAACCCGCCTTCAGTGATCTCCATTCATTCTTTCAACAAAGATTTATTGGCAGTTGTCATATCCGAGGCACAGGATAAGAACAAGACCCGGCCCCAGGGAGCTTCCAGTCTAGTGGAGGATACTGATAGGCCATAAACTTGTGTCTGGTGACAGCATGCTACGTTACTTGCCCAACAACTGTAGGAGTGGGGCTCGAACCCAGTGAGAGCCTCTCCCTCAGAGCCCCCGCTGTAGTTGCAGCCTGACATTTGAGGCACTTTCTGGGCTGTGTGATCCTCAAGGCCTGGGATGCCTTTGGTTTGCTTCCACTTAACTCTGGGGTTTGTCTCCACAGTCCATGCTAGTGAATATTTGTAGACTAAATGATGGACGAGGTAGACCCTCCACCCCAACTGGTAGTCACTGGCCAGAAACTGAGGGGGGCATCTCTGGTCCATCCTGGCCCTTCATCCTGAGCTAGTAGTCATCAGATCATGGATCCTGCCTCCAAACCCATCAACTCTGTTGGCATGGCCCAAGTTACCCTCATCTCTTCCTGGACGATGCCTCCCTTGGCACTCCCATCCATTCTCCATACAGCACTCACAGCGAGAAAGAGAGAGATATGTGTATGTATGTACGTATGTATACACACATACACACACACACACGCATATTTTTTAAGTAGCCTCCATGCCCAGTGTGGGGCTTGAACTCACAACCCTGAGATTTAGCGTCCCATGTTCTACCAACTGAGCCAGGCAGGTGCCCCCAGAGTGATATATTTTATTAATAAAAAGATCACCCTTAAAAAAGACAATACAGACATACAAGGTTGTGAACATTTCAAGAGAACAGAAGCCCATCGAGTAAAGAAGTGGAACCCCCTTCACTGTCTCTCCCATTGTCAGCTTCGTATATAACTTCCAGAGCCCTTTAGCCTTCCCAGTGGAGTTCTCCAGCCTCCTGCCACTCTCCCTGTCTCTGAACTCATAGTCCCCTTTGTCTGGGACACCTCAACAAACCTCCTTAGCACTTCCTCCCTGGCCCAATGGCTCCCAGTCAGTTCCCATTGGATGTGCAGGGAATGGGGAGTGGCTTTTTCTTTAATTCTTAGTACTGTTTCAGATATTGCATCAAGCATATATCATTATCATTAACTTACTTGGGGGGAATAGTTATAGATCATAGGAAGTTGCAAAGATTGGCTGCTTCTTATGTAACTATAGTACACACAATCAGGAAACTGATATTGGTATGAGATGTACATGTATTTCTTTGTCATGGTGTCCCCTATGTAGATGTGTGTGACCAGCAATATACAGCACGATTTCATCACCACAAAGATCTCCCTCTTGCTACCCTTTTTGGCCGCAGCTCACCCCTCCCCCAACCATTCCTAACCTTACAACCAACCACTCATCTGTTTTCCATCTCTATTATTTGGATTTTGAAAAACCTCCCCCTAAATACTACCAAAATAGCAATGAAAGGAAATGACAGGCCAGGAAGCAGAAGTGGAGGTCAGATTGCTCCGTGGTGAAAGGAATTACAAACGTTATGGATTGGGCCAGCTAGGAAGGTAGGCAGGTGCGGGAGCACTCACACAGGGAGGTGCGTCAGTGTAGGGGAGCAGCCCTGGCCTTGCTCCTCAATCTGTCCCTCACCAGGCCCACATGAGAAGAACACAGGAACAAGTTAGCAACCAGAGCCCCAGCCTTGGTTATTTCCTCATGTTCCTCTTGTCACACTGGTAGGAACTTCTTCGCCTGAAGTCTATCTCTTCCACTGACCCCTCAGCTCTAAAAAGTGGGACTCGACTTTCCTATCTATGGCTTTCCCAGCTGTTGGTTGAAGGATGGCTGAATGAGGCAGGGGCATAGATGAGCTGACCTTCACCCCCACTCTCGGGCTGGGGGCAGCTCCAGTATTCAGTCTGGTCTCCATGCTCCCACAGCCCATTCTTGTTATTGCCCTGTGTCTCTGCTTAGCGCCCGTGTTGCTCTCTAGAATCTATGCTTGGGTAGGCCAGGGTTAGAGTTTGGGGAACAGAGCCCACATCCCTTGAACCTTTCCTGTGGACCTGTCCTGTACTTGGAGCATCATGTTAGGTGGCCTGCCACTTGGCTGTGTAACTTTGTCAAGACACATAACCTCTCTGTGCTATTGTCCTCGTCTGTAAAATGGAGAAAATGGCAGTATCTTTCTCCTGCTGTTGTTATGGTGATTGAAAGAGTTAGTATGTGTGTAGTACTCAGAACAGGGGCATGACACACATGTGCTCTGTAAACGTTGGCTATTATCTGAAATATTACTCCTCCTAATAGTTCTACATTCCCCGAGGAGGGAAAGTACTATCATTCCCACTTTACAGGTGAGGAAACAGCAGGTCCAGAGAGGTTAAATGACTACCCTGGGGTCACAAAGAAAATAAGTGGCACTGCCAGTACCGAAATTTAGCTGTTAGACTCCAGAGCCTAAGGCCCTTTCACTGTTGCACAAAAACAACAGTGCGTTGCCCTGCACGATCCTAAAGCTGTCTGAGCCTCTGCTTCCAGTTCAGTAAGACGACGGGTGGCTGGAGTAGCAGACTGTTTTACTGGTGTCCGGCCGGGAAGGCGCCGTGGGAGCCCCATCGAGGCGCTCCCGCCCACCTCCCGCCCCCCCTCCCGCCCCCGACGGCTCCTAGATGGCCTACCAGGTGGTGGAGAAGAGCGCTGCTCTGGGCGCCCTGGAGTCGACGCTGGAGGAGCGGCAAAGCAGGTAGGAGCGAACCAGCGCGAGGGGGGATAGTGCCCATCTCTGGGTGGCTCGGGGCCATCTCTGCCGGGGAAGAGGGGACGGGGTGCTCCTGAGTGCGGCCCGAGAACTTTCCCCAAGTAGTTGGTTGGAGGCTTGGCTTAGTCACCTGCCTGGCCGCATGGGAGGGACAGTGTGTCCCATCTCTGAGACGGGCGCCACCACGCGGTGACGCAGGGTCCCCCCTCCTGCAGGCTGGCGGCTCTGGAGGCGCACGTGGTGGAGCTGCAGGAGGCGCGGTCGCGGCACGCGCGGCAAGTGGACGCACAGCGGGAGCTGAACGCAGCGCAGCGGGCAGCTTACGAGGCGCTGTGCGCGCACGCCAGGCTCAAGGAGGCGGCCCTGCGCAGGCTGGAGGAGGAGGCGCGGGACCTGCTCGAGCGGCTCGTGCAGCGCAAGGCGCGCGCCGCCGCGGAGCGCAACCTGCGCCTCGAGCGCCACGAGAAGTGAGCGCGCTTGGCCCCGCCCCTCGGAGGCGCGCCCCTGGGGGGGGGGGTGAGCACGGTCCCGCGGCACCTCTGCTTGCCGAGTCGCGTCGGGCCGGGGTCGGGCTCTCTGGATGCTTCTCTCCTCCAGGGCCAAGCAGGCGCGGGTGTCCTTGGAGCTGAAAAAGGCTGCCAAGCGGACAGTCAGCATCAGCGAGTAAGAGTGGGGATGCGCCGGGTCCTGCTCGCCCAGCCTCAACCCCGCTGCTTTAAAGGACCCTTTTTCTGAGGGCTTTGCCTGCAATTCTGCCCCACCCACAACCCGGTCCGCACGAGGCCCGCCCCCACGTGAATCTGAATCCACAGGACACGTGCGGACTCGTGTGTTCTGGCCGTAGCAAACAGCACGCCTGCCCATCGCACTTGCACCCACACCGACCCCTCTTCGCTGTGTTGTGTGCTGGAGGCAGGGGGTGCTGGTCCCTTGACCTTCCTGAGTTTCACTCCCTCTCCCAGGAGCCCAAACACTGTAAGCCAGGGGATGAGAGAGGAGGCTGAGACTCTGGCCCCGACTGCTGAGCCCCTATCCCTGAAGAGTGAGGCTAGTGACAAGTGGAAGAGACCCTTCAGGTGAGGACTGTCCCAGGGCTCTGAGCTGGGCCCCCCTCTGGAGTCTTCCTCCAGGGCCTTGGGCTGAGCTCTTGGGCTGAGAGGAGTTTGGGGAGAAGCTGTAGTACAGCTCAGACCTCCCAGGACTGGTCTGATCTCCAGTGCCTGGAGCTTGGGGTCATTGCCACCTTAGGGACCCCAACGCCTCTTTCTCTCCTTCTCAGGACCAGAGCTCTGGGGGTGGGGTGTCACTCTGGTGAATGGGTGTCACCAGCAGGGAACTGTGGGCAAGGCCCAGGACTCAGCTGTCACAGGCATATGTGTGTCGGCAAAGGTGTGCAACTCACAGGGACATGAGGGCACATGTGGGGAGCATATCAGAGTGCGAGTGAACATGTGAGCATGTATAGATGTGAGCTCTCATGGGCTTCTGAAGCCCAGGGATTGGGGTTTCCATCCCTGAGGGCCCCTCCCCTCAGTCTCCCCCATTTGTCTCCATTTGTCTGTCATTGAAGCTGCCCTCCCCACAGCCCGCTCCATTCACCAACTTGAAGCCTTCTCTTTCAGCCCTTCCTTGCAGGTCACTGATGTCTGGGCCTGGGGGCAGTGAAAGAACTCTGGGGAGGGCATGGAATGCTGGTCCCCAAAGTCCTGGCAGCCCTGGTGGGCCAAGTCATCCCAGGACACATCTTCTGGACATTTTTGAGGTCACTCAGTGGGCCTAGGTTTTACCTCCCTCCATCCTTCAGCCTTGTGCTATCCCAGCTTGAGGGCACCTCACCCTTTCCCCCATATGCCCCAGCTCAGCCTCCCCAGAGCTTTTGTCAGGGGGCAGTTCTTACCATCATGGTGGAAACTTCAGGAGACTTTATTGCCAAATCCCTCCTTGCCTCCACCTTCCTGGGACTGCTGGTGGGTCATCCCGCTCTCCTGCTCATGGAGGAGCTGAGTTCTTGTCCCAGGCTCAATGGCCTATGAGCCTCAGGGTCCCCTGCAGGGTGTAGGGATGAATGGCTGCTGCCCGCACACTCCTTGGCCAGTCCCTTAGCAAGTCTCTCTTAACTCCACCCCAGATCTGCCTCCGCCACCTCCCTGACACTCTCCCGCTGTGTGGATGTGGTGAAGGAGCTTCTGGAGTAAGTGTATGTGTGCACCACAGGTGTGTGAAGGGTGTGGGCCCCTCGGAGGCCCGTGGCAGGCTTCTGGAGTCCAGGCTTGGTCTGTGTGTATCCCGATCTGTCCGTGCATGTGTCGCCTAGCTGTCTGTGTAAATCTCGGCTGCTTCTCCCAGACCTCATTTCCCTCATTTCCAGGCCCTTCCTGGCTGTCCTCCACAATCTGTCCCTCAGCCGTGGTCCTCCCGGGGAACCAGGGTCTCCAGCCCGAGCCTGGATAGGAACTACTACTCAGTTGGGAAATAGGCTGAGATGCATCAGGACTTGCTCAGGGTCCCAGAGCCAAGTGGCAGCAAGGCTTGGACTGAAACCCCAGCCCAGGGGTTGCCCCACATCCACCAACTCCTCCTTGCCCTCTGTGCCCTTCCCATCTTCACCGGGACCCCTGGGGTCAGAGGCTGGGCTGGGAGCAAGTTCGCTGCCCTCCTGGGCCATGTTCTGCCACCTGTCTTGTCTGCTTTCCATTGTTGCTACCTCGGGAGTGTGAGACTCCCATGTCAGAAGGCCTTGCCGGATGCCTTCCTCACACCTGCCCCCCCCCCCCACCCAGTTTCAAGAAGAGGAGAGGCCACTCGGTTGGGGGAGCTCCTGAGCAGCGATACCAGAGCATCCCTGTGTGTGTGGCTGCCCGGCCTCCTACCCAAGTGCAGGATGTGCTGGTAAGGGAGGGGCTACACCACATGCCCGAGGCACCTGTGTGGGGAGTGTAGGCCCCAGGGGTGCTCCACGGAGGCCAGGGAGACAAGGCTGGGCTCCTCAGCTAGAGTTAGGGGCAGAACCCTCTCAGCATTTAGTAACCGGGGATGGGCTGGAGAGGGGGGTCAGGAGACCAGGCAGGGAACTATGGGGAAGCCGCAGGGGTGTGTGTGAGAGAGAGCCTGTGAGTGTGTGCAGAGAGGTGCATGTGGTGGGGACCAGAGGCACCAGCGTCCCTTTTCCCCATAGGATGCCCACCTCTCCGAGGTCAATGCTGTTTGTTTTGGTCCCAGCAGCAGCCTCCTGGCCACCGGAGGGGCTGACCGCCTCATCCAGCTCTGGAATGTTGTGGGAGGTGAGGGTTTCTCCTCTATGGGTCAACTCGTGCTTTCTCTCCAGAGCCCACCCTCAGCTTGCTGCTTGGTGGATGAAAGTCTTAGATCTGTTTGTGTTTCCTCACATGTAACATTTCTGTGGGCAGTGGCCAGATGACCACTTGGCAAGAGTTCTGGGCTGAGCCTTCTAGCTGCTGGGATCCATGTCTGTGGGATGGGGAGGGCCCAGCTCAGATGGTCTCTGTTAGGGGAAGTGGGGGTCCCTTCTCATTAGATTCTGTAGGGATAGGCCCTTGAGAAGCAGGTCCCTGGGGTCCAGCAGGTGACTTCCTCTTCTGGTATCACTTGAGCTCTCAGAACTCAGGAGATGAGTGTCAATGGTCTACCCTGTGCTTGTAGAGGCGGTTGTGGTGGGGAGTCACAGTCATTTCCTGGAGGCTTTCTAGAGAAAGGTCTGGCCCTGGCTTGTTGTGTGACCTGGGGACAGTCCCTTCTCTCTGGTCCTCTGCAACTCTGTGAGGTGATCAGCTGCCCCCAGAGCCCCCAACGGCAGTTTGGGAAGGCGCAGTCTCCAGCCCAGGCCCCCAGAATTCTTTCCTCTAACTTGGGAGAGACTAATCTTCCCAGTTCCTCCTCTTCATGTGGTTAGTGATTTCATTTCACCTGTCCTTTTCCTGGTACCCCCAGGTCGTCTGGAGGCCGACCAAACCCTTGAAGGAGCTGGTGGCAGCATCACCAGTGTGGACTTCGACCCTTCGGTGAGGGGACTTAGCCTCAATGACATGGGATGCCTGTTGTGTGGGCTCCCCAACCCGCTCTCCACACTGGGCAGGTGGGGGCTCTGGGACATAAGGGAACATCATGGGTGTCCTAGAACCAGTCCATCTGGCTGCTGCACAACTCTTCCCTGGGCCTGGAGGCTGCTCTCCCTGCCCGGATGATCTGGGAAGCTCTAAGGCAGCCCCTGCCCCAGCTCTCTGGCCTGAAGGATGTTGCTTCTGTCCAGGTCCAGGTTAAGGGCCTTCGCCTTCCCCTTCCATCTTTCCAGGGCTCACAGGTATTAGCAGCTACTTACAATCAGGCCGCCCAGCTCTGGAAGGTGGGGGAGGTACAGTCCAAGGTAAGACCTGACTGAGGAGGCAGCCCTGGGGGTCAGAGGTCGTGCCTTGGGCCCTGAGGGGGGGCCCAAGGGGGTCTTGGCCATGTCCTTGATCCATACGTGGGATGGGGGTGGGCAGGAGACACTGTCTGGACACACAGACAAGGTGACGGCTGCTAAATTCAAGCTAACGAGGCACCAGGCGGTGACTGGGAGCCGAGACCGGACGGTGAAGGAGTGGGACCTCGGCCGTGCCTACTGTGAGGCCCAGCCCCTACCTCCCCCTCCCTACCTGCTGGCACCCCCAAACCGGGTCAAGTAGACCTCAGCCTGTGCTCTGGGGATGGCTTTAAACTTCACAGGCATTTGGGTGTGAAACCTCCCATGGCTTCTTCTCTGCCCCCCAACGTGCTTTCTGCCTGGTTTCTTGGTGACCTCAGGCTTTGGGCGGGGAAACGGGACCTGGCTTCTAGTTTGGGGAGGACAGGTACTCCTCTGGGGCTTTTGGACCTCAGCTTCTCTGGATGTCCTGTGGGATGGCTTCCAACAACCTTTTTCTGAGGCTAGGGTTCTGCTCCTTGGTCCCCAGGCTCCAGGACCATCAATGTCCTTTCCTACTGTAATGATGTGGTGTGTGGGGACCATGTCATCATTAGTGGCCACTATGACCAGAAGATCCGGTTCTGGGACAGCAGGTGACAAGCATGGGCTGTGGGTGGTTGAGGCATGGGGGCAGGCTTCCTGTGTTTTCTTTCCTTTCTCTGGCCATGCAGCCACAGAGGCACCTCAGGGAAGTGCTAAGTGTGGCCCCTTGAAGGCTCCACTGCCTCTGGGGACCTATGGCACATTTTTAGTGGCTCTTGGTACAGCTGCTGGACTCGGCCTGGGCCTCACCAACCAAAATGGAGGAGCCCCCTTTTCTACGTAGTTACTACCTTTTAATCAAAGGAAACAAAGTTCTAGTTGTTCTTTCACTTTAGAGCTCAGCACTGGGCTTGGTTGATTTATAAAAGCCAGTGTTGGAGCCAGTGCCAAGCCTGTCTCTGGGTCCTCCTTCCGGGTCTGCGGTGACTGCTGTTGGAAACCCTCTGCTCTCTCTCACACGCTGAAAGGAAGCTCTCATTGTTTTCTCTCCAGCACTTATTTTAGTGACCCAAGGGTTTCGCGGCCCCAGCTTCCACTCAGAGGCTGGCTAAGTTCTTCTGGGAGGGGCTGGCCACAGTGGGAGAAGGGAGATTAGTCAGCGGTGGCCCTGGGGGCACCCCTTGACTTTGTTAACCTGTCAGGAGTGGCCTCGGTGGGCTGTTCCTCATCCCTACCTGTTCCCAATCCTCAGGGTCCCCTGCTGCACCCAGGTCATCCCTGTGCAGGGCCGGGTCACCTCCCTGAACCTCAGCTATGACCAGCTGCATCTGCTCAGCTGTTCTCGAGATGACACACTCAAGGTCATTGACCTTCGTGTCAGCAATATCCGCCAAGTGTTCAGGTACCTGCCCCGGGCTCCCTGACACTGTGGCTTTGGATGGGGCTGCTGGGTTTCTCATCCTTTGTTAAGGGCCCTTCTGGACCTGTCAATGGGGGACCCATCCTGGAGGCCCTTCCGGACCAGGGCCTGTCGAGGTGCCCCATGCTCTTGATGGAGGGAGGAAGCTCTTGAAGCTCCTGAGGGCAGGGACCGGTGGCCATGTTCATTCCGACACTGATTCTCTGTGTCCTCAGGGCTGATGGCTTCAGGTGCGGTTCTGACTGGACCAAAGCTGTGTTCAGGTGTGTCTGTGAGAGCGCGGGCCTGTCCCTAAGTGTGCCCCACATGACCGCGTAGGTCCGTGTCTGCATGGACACGTCTGTGTCTGCATGTGTGTGTCCTCACCTCTGGTCATCCCTTGCTTGCTCTGCTGTGGCCACTGCAGCCCGGACAAAAGCTATGCGCTGGCAGGTTCCTGGGATGGAGCCCTTTACATCTGGGATGTAGACACCGGCAAGCTGGAGGGTAGTCTGCGGGGACCCCACTGGTGAGCACGGCCCCCACCCTCCCCCTCAGCCACAGGGCCAGTGCCCACCCCTCCCCCTTGACCCCCGGCCCCAGGGCTGCTCAGCCAGTTCCGAGTTAATGACATGCTTGGGACCCTGGAGTCCCCAGCCCTTGTCCCCACATCCTCCCCCACCCCTGAGCCCTTCTTAGTTCACAAGGTTCTTTCCTGTGTGCACAGCTCTGTGAGCCCATTGTATAGGTGAGGCAGCAGGCTCAGAGAGAGCCTCAAAATTCCTGGTTCCCATAATGAGGGGCAGAACCCAGGCTGCAGGTCCGGCTTCTGATGTCTCCCTGAAGCCTGTCCCTCCCTCTCCTCAGCACTGCTATCAACGCTGTGGCCTGGTGTGCCTCGGGGAGCCATGTGGTGAGCGTGGACCAGGCCAGGAAGGTCGTGCTCTGGCGCTAGTGTCGTGACTCCTCCTGCCAGGGCTGGAGCTCGAGTCTGAAGCCCAAAGCCAGAGGACAGCTTCCCACTGCTCACAGGGCTCCAGAGCAAGTGGGGCTGAGGGTTGGGGGTGGTGACCTTGGGGCATTTAATGGGGAATAAGGCCTGGCAGGACCTGGCCTGTCTGTTTAATAAACAAAAAAGTTTGTGTGTGTGTGGGGGAATTACAGTATTTTTTGTTTGTTTGTTTTAAATCTCTGATTTCTTACTTTCTTTGACATAAGTGAAAAAAAAATTGCATTTAAACTGGTGTCTGCTTGCCTCTTTGTAGCATTCAGGTAGCAGAAGCTTTTGGGCTGGTGGCTCAAGGACACCTGGGCTTGGCCCCCTTCCTCCTGCTGCACAGAGCTGGGGCAGAGCCAGTCTGGCCTCACTGCTGTTCATGTCTGAGGAGACAGCATGAAGAAAGGCTCACAGGCAGCAAAGGGCAGTGGCTCTTGGAGCCATGGGAATTTCACCCTTGGGCCAAGCTGGTCCAGAGACTAAGCCAACACCTTGGGCCCTCCTACTTTAGGCACCCGGAGCAGGCTGAGGCTGTGGAGGGGGTGGTTGGGAGTTCCAAGGAAGGGAGCACGGGAAGCAGCCCAGAGGGGCTCTGGTGGAAAGGGTCCTAACAAACCAGAGAGTGATGTCAAGTACTTAGTACCCCAAGCCTGTCTTTAGATGGGGGCACATTCTCGCTCCAGAGGTAGAGCCCAGAACGGGTGGGGAACAGTCTGTACAGGTCTGAATGTTGGGGAGGACAGCTGTGGGCTGGGCCTGGGTTGGGACTTCACTTATGGGGGCACCATAAGCCTCTGGAGTATAAGGCAGACCCAGCAGGGCAGAGCCTGGGCATCCCTCTGTCAGCCTCGGGCTTGGAGGAGTCATCAGTAGGACAGCCACTGCCAGTCACAAGACAACAGAAGGGACTTCTGTCCCCAAGTGCTAGGACCTTACTGTGGAGTGCTGCTCATCTGAGATTCAAAGGCTTTACTCTTCAATTCTCAGTGTCCTTCTTTATGACCTTCCAAAGTCTCCCAGGGGTCATTGCCCTTTCCAGGGTTTGGAAGCCATTCCCAGGATGAGCAGTCGGCCACCGAGAGCCTGAACTCCACAGCCAGGCTGTCTGTGTCAGAGTCACAGCCCATCGTTCAGTAGCAGGGTGATTTTAAGCCGGTTCCTTAACACCTTTGTGCCGTAGTTTCCTTCTCTGTGAAAGGGGAAAATAGTAGTGCTCGCCTCAGAGGGTGCCTGGGTGGCGCAGTCCAAGTGTCTGCCTCTTGGTTTCCACTCGGGTTGTGATCTCGGTGCTGTGAGATGAAGCCCTGCAGCAGGCTCTGCGCTCAGCAGTCAGCCTGAGATTCATTCTCCCTCCCTCTCTACCCCTCCCCCATTCCTGTTCACACTCTCTTTCTCTCTCTCAAAAAAAAAAAAAAAAAAAGTTCTCACCTCAGAATGTACTGTATGGACTCCAGGACGTACTGTATGGACTCCAGGTGTTAGCATCTGTGAAGCTTTTGGCGCAGGCCAAAGAGGACGTGTTGATTAAATACCTAGTCTACACTCTGGTGACTCTCCGGTCACTGCTCTTGGCCCAGCTGTCCCCTGGGCTCTAGGTGACATACCTACCTGCCTCCCAGACATCATCTCCCCTAAGTGTCTCTTCCTCTCCTGCCCCACATCCCCCAGCACCAGGGGCTGGAGTGTCTAACTTTAGCTGCAACGCAGGCTCCCCTCTAGTCTTGCTGTGTCTCCAGCCAGGCCCCTTGTCGTGGCCAGAGTGACTTTCCAAGGTATCCTGGTCACAGATAGAACCCTTTCAAGTTCCCAGGCTGCCTGCAGAGAAGCTGCTTGGCATTAAATCCAAACCCCTTAGGAGTGAGCCCGCTGACCTCAGCTGCATTTTCATTTCCTTGCTACTCTGAATGTGCTTCGCACATTGATTTTTCTCTCTGCCCAGAATGTTCTTCCCTCCCAGCCCCCAATTCAAATGTGTCCTTTGGGATAATCTCACTGAGAGACTTTCCTCACTCACCAGGCTGGCTAGGGGCCTCCTCTCTCCTTATGTTCCTCTTTGTGTCTCCTTCCCTCCATTTTCAGTCAGGGAGCTCTTAGAAGAGGCCAGGATGGGAACAGAGTAATTTCTGGGATTAGGTCAGGCCAGAGAGAGCCTTGGGAAATGTCTATTAAATGGCTAACTCAGCAAGTCTAACAGCTGAAGATGCTAGGAGTCCAGTATTTTCCAGCCTCAGCCCCTGAGGCCCACCCCCTTGTCCTGGCTCCCAGCGGCCACCAGGAGTCACCAGCTGCTTAGTGTCTGCTGAGCCATTCTCCAGTCTCCTGGGATTCATGGCTGGAAAAGCCAGTGTTTCCAGTAGCCACCAGTACTCCATGCTTATGTGTCAGGCACAGCGCTCTAATTTTCAGGCAGTGTCTTATTTGTTTCTCTCAAGCTCCTTGGGAGGTAGTTTCTTTCTTTCATAGGTGATAAAATTGACACTCAGATGAAGTATTGTGAGATCACACAGCTGGTGCAGCTGGATCATGACTTTTTTTTTTTTAAACAACAAAATAACATTTTGAGAATCTGGGCTCCCTGTTATGCAGGGCACCCTCCCCCACCCTCTGTACCCAAGCTGTGTGTGCCCTGCTGCCACCATTACTGGGGGATTCTAGCCTTGTGTCTAACCCTAAAGCCCTCCCTGTGTCCTCTTTTTTCCATTCTGGGCTCTGGTCACCTAGGCCTGATTATGGAGGGTCAGTGTCCCTTGAAGTGTGGGGCATGCAGAGCCACAAGAGTGAGCTGAATTTGAATCCTAGGAGGCTGTTACCGTCTACACCACTTGGGGCAGGGACCTCACGGAGGTGAAGACGGCTGTGAAGGCTGCTTAGGTAATCTAGAAAAAGGTGTTGTGAAATGATGGACTCAGCTCTGGGGACCCCAACCCCTCTGCTCCCTGTAAGCGTTCCCTTCTTCATTGGTCAATCTGACAGCACACCCTTGGGGCACAGTTGCTTCTCCTCAGGGAGCACATGCATAGCTCAGCTTACTTGGAAGGAATGCTTCCTGGAGGAGCAAGTCTGGAAGGGCCAGTGAAAGGCCAAGGCATTCCAGGGAAGGGGTGGGTGTGGAGGAGGAGGGGCTGGCAAGGAATGAGCAGGGGGAGCTCAGAGGAGAGGCAGCTGGGAAGGCTGCCCCCTCCCCCTAGCCTTTGAAGTTGGTAGCAGAGAGGGTGAGGAGAGAGTCCTGGGGCTAAAAGCCTCTCTAGGCCTTCAGTATCCTCTGCCTTATAGGTCTGCATACCTTCCAGGTTTTCAGTCCTCAGGTACTCGGGCTACCTGCCTGAGTTGGGTCTCTAATGACAAAACTGAAATGGCCTTTCCCTTGCTGTGCACGTGGGCTGAGGCCCAGAGAGGGGCCAGGGTCCTGTGCAGGGTCACACAGCAGAGGTGGGATAAAAACCCAGGACTCCCTCTTTTCTGAAAACTGCCCTCAGGTTCTGCAGAGAGGGTCTGGCCTGGTCTGTTCCAGGCTCTGCTCCCAGTGGTCTTCTACCGAGAGACCTTGGGCAAATCACAGTGTCTTCTGGGGTTGGGGAGGAGGATTTTCCTCACCTGTGATACTTGCAGTCCCAGAGCTCTGGGCCTCACCAGAGGTGACACAGCTCTTCCCTGGGGCTGGTCTGCAGGCAGGAGTACTGCCTTTTCTGTCTGCCCCGGCCAATCCGACTTGAGTGAGCCTAAGACTTGACAGGGAGAAACGACCAGAAGCCCTCATTCTAGGCTCCCACCGCCCCTTGGTCATGTCCCTGGAAGACACACCTTAGCTGGAGTCTGCTGTTTCTGAGTCTTCCCCACCAGATGTGAGACCCTTGGTGATGGGGATGAGATCTGAGTCATTCATGTCTCCAGTGCCCAGAACAAGACCTGGGCAGTTTGAATTTGATATCCAGTAGTGATTGAATAGAGGTGGTCATGGCCCTCAAGAAGTTCTCTGGAAGAATCCTAGTGGCACCAGGTGTGGACCCACCTGTGGAGAGTCAGCATACCATGTCTGTGTACAGGTTGTTTTCTTCCTCTGAACACACATCTACTGGTCAAACATATTTCCGTCTTCTCTGCACATTATTTCAGTTAATCCTCCTGGATTTTAGGACATTTGTATTGTCTTCTCATTCCCACTTTACAGATGAGGAAAGCAAGGCCCAGAAAGACGAAGGGGTGAGCCTGGCCTTGGCTGATCAGGGTGGCCAGGGGCTTGAATACAGGACTTCTGACCAGGTTCCTTCCCTGCCCCTCACAGGAGCAAGGGGGTGACGAGAACAAGAAAGCCACTTAGGTGTTTAGCACGCAGCATGGAAAGCGTGTGAACCCTAGTTGTGATTTCATTTCTGTTGTCTCAGGAGAACACTCCAGGAAAATATTCCCAGACCAGAGCTCTTAGAAACAGACATGGCAGAAGTACTTGTTTTTTTGGCCAGTGGGACCAGGGGAAAATGGTCCAGGAACAAGATGCTCTTTGGCATTCACAGGGTTCTTGGCAGATCAACAGTGACAGAACAGTCTAGGAGGAAACTTAACACTGCTTGCGTCAAGTTGTAGGATTTCAGGACAAATTACAATTCTCTTTTTCTAAACTAAGATTTCTGTAACTTGGTTGTGTTTTTGTCGTGAAAAGCTTCTTTGTAATGAACAAAATAAATGCAAAAATTCAGAACAGCTAGATTTTGTTGGGAAGCCACTCAGGTTAGGCAGTAGCCCCCTAACTGACAGCTGTGGCTGGTCTTGGGCAGGGAGTGAACACAATTGCCTGGGAAATGATAATCCAGAGGAGGGTTTGCTTTCTCCGGGGTCGGATGGGGGGTGGTGGTGGAGGCCAGAGAGTCCAATGGCTTGAATTTCAATTTCTGACCATCCTGAGAAGTCTGTGTGTTAGTCTGTGATATTTCTGTGTGGTGTTTTCACTCTGTCTAGGAACTGAGCTGATCTAGCTTAACATAAGAGCTGGATAAGCCCTTGGAAATCATCTCCTTCCACTCCGTTCAAAGCTGGGGATGCAGAAGCCCAGAGGGGAAGCTTGTCCCCATCAAGTGGTGGCAGGGGTAAAGCCAGATGACATCCTCCTACTTGCCTCTCTGGCTGGCTTGTGGGTCGGGGGTGGGTCAAAGGTCAGAGAGGAAAGGGATCCAGGCGATGTGCTCTGAATTTGGCTTCACTGTTTGACCGTTAATTCTTTTGGAAGGCAGCTATGCTCACCACTATACCACCAACGCTCATTAATTCTTTTGAAGGAGGCCAAAATTTAGCTGGGGTGCTGGGGTGGGACAGTTAGTTTAACTCTGTCACCCAGTTAAGACTAAGCCTCTGATGCCAACAGCAGTCTCAAATGTGGTATGCAATGTACACCCTCCCTTATTTCTGTGGAACATTCCTTCCCTTGACAGCCCTGTGTGACTATGAGGCTGGAAGAGAGCAAGGACCCGAGCAGTGAAGGGAAGGTCACAGAAGGTGGGGGCAGGTGACAGTGAGGAATGTTGGTGGTGACCACCTGGTGCCACAGCCTCCGTGCATCCTTCCTGGATCCACAGTATTATCCTCATGTTTCCACCAGGACATGGAGCCTCGGTTCCCACAGCCATCAATTGGGAGTGAGGATTTAACTCGACCTTCTGACTCCAAAGTCCATGCTGCCATCTCTCATGCTGCTGGTAGGAGTGTCAACAGATACCATTATTTTGGAGGCCAATTTGGTAAAATCTAACAAAATCAAATGCTCATATAGCTTTCTAAGTCTCAAATTACATATTTAGGAATTTACCCAATATTTTTACTGGAACAAATTTATAAAGAATGATGTACAAAGATGTTGTTTTTCACTTGCTAATGGCAAATGGATGGAGACAACCTAAACATCCATCACTATAGCAGGCTTAAATTATGATACATCCAAACCATGGAATAGAAGAGAGCCTTCAAACAGAAAGAGGGAAACTTAATTATATAATCCCATGTATATAGGAAGGCAATGTGTATGTGTATAAGTTTTATGCACAGAAAATATCTGGAAGAATGCATATTGCACATACCCAGCTCTGGGAAGAAGAGAACCGTGGGGTCCCTCCCTAAACAGACTGAGCCCTGGCCCTCAAATGTGGCTGTGAGCAGCCAGAGGGACTAGGCCGGTAACTGGGAATTTATTTCCTCTTCTCTGTATTTGTTTTATGGTTTAAAAAAGGAAGGCCTAGGAATGTCTTTATAAAAAGCATTGTCTGTTTGGAAAGGTCTATTTACCCAAATCTTTATATGGAAAACTTCGAAAACTGAATTTTTTTTTTTTTATTATTCAACATTTTATACATAATAAATACAAACTTTTTACAGCCACTGTAAAGAAAGCACATCTGCACAGAGGCACTCCCTCCGAGCCTGGCCCCGTGCACTGTGATGTTGGATTATATGTCCTGGAGGGAGGGGTTCTGTTTAAAAAGGAGGCATATTTTTACAACTTTTGTTTTTGTTTTTTTTTTTTAAATAAAATTAGCAGCTCTTCCAAAAAATATTTTAAAATATAACAAAAGATTTCAAATGACTCTCTGGGAATGTGGAAAATCCAGATTCAAGGACAATTCGGCTAGCTAAAGAGAGAAGACAAGAGCGGGTAGCCAGAACTGCCTGATTTAAGCACTTGGAGGATTGTTTCAAGTGCTTTGAAGATTTTTAACATGTCAGAGAACTTGAAAATCTTGAAAAAGCCACCCTTTTCATTTCTTTTTTAAACTTAAGAATAAGTTTGATAAACACAAAAAGACCTCAAATAGATCAACAGGTTAAGAAATGCAAAAAACAAAATAAAAACCCCAAATCACAGAGAAGACTCGTCACTGGGTACTGTCACTGAAGTGATCAGACGACTAACTGAAGATTTCTCCAGCTATAACCTGACTTTTGGTCAAAATCCCATGGGGACATTTGGCAAGCATTTCAAGTTTTTAAAGATTCTTAGGAGGGATGGAGTTTTCAAAGCATAATACAACTTTCAGACTGAATTCTGCAAATTTGATTTCTTAAGAAAAAAAAAAAAAAAAGCAACTGCAAAACCCCCTCGTCGCTGGGTTCAGCTCTCCCTATCGCCCACAGAGACCTCCTCGGGGCCACCTGCCACTGCGAGCTCGCCAACCTGTGGAGAACGCTCCTCCCGGCTCTCCCGGTGATAGGGAGAACTTGTCAGTCTGCACTTGTGTGCGGTGTGCCATCCTTTAGTCCTTCTGCATGGGCAGCTGGTTTCCTCCATGACCCACAGGTTCTTCCTCCCAAGGAAACGTTGAGTCAGGGGGAGCTGGGAAGCTGTACTTTCTGTGGGGTTTGGCTGCTGGTCTGGAGCAGCCACAGGCTGGCCGGCTGGGCTTGGGCTTGGGAATAAAACAGCGCGAGGGGCCTCCCCAGTAGAGAAGCTCAACAAGGGAAGTATGTGTCCCCAATTTATCTAGAGGTTCCGACTCAAAAGGTATTGATCAGGAGAATATATGCTGCAAAAATTAAGATGAAAAAAATACCCAAATACAAAAAGAACATTAAATCAGCTCGTTTCAGATCCGGAAGCTCCATTTCTGCTTCAGCCGCAGCCTCCTTTCTATTAGTCTATGTGATGGATCAGAATTGGCTATGAGTGCAGCCCCTCCATATTAGCTCCACTAACACTAAATGAATGGCGTAAATATTAATACAAAGGACACTGTTACTGTTTTAAATCTGTTAGCTGTGGAAGAGATGTGCATTAATGCAACTGGCAATAAACTCAGGGCAGCCCACTTTTTTTCCAATAAGGTTTCACTTTCTCAGTCTGGGGACTAACTGTGGGGAGGAGCCAGCCTCTCCTGAAATCCCTCCTTCTAGTTCCTTATGTAGCCAACATGATCTGATTAAACTCAATCAGATGAGCAAAAGCCACCTGAAGAAAGATGAGGATCTTTGCCACATCCTTGTGGCCACAGTAATATACTGTACGAGTGCCCATGATCAGTTTCTCTGTGACCGTGCCCCGAATGAGGCCTGGTCTCCAGTCTCATATAAAAATGGACCACTGATAGGCCTGAGGGCTGTCCCCCTCTGCTTCTAGGGCCCACTAGGCTTTGTGCTATGATAGGAGAGATGACATAGAAAATGACAACAAAAAAAGGCACAAAATATTCAAAACGTGGGAGGAGTGCACCAGGCTACCCAGTCCCATGCTCCTTCTTGTTTTTGCTCTGTTCAAGAGTCATCATCATGCAAAGGTGCCTAAAGAACAAGAATGGCCAAACGCCAAGCCTGGCCTTGATTGTAGCAGTAATGGCTGGGTAAACCCATCATCACACCAGTGTGATTTCTACATCCTCAATCTTCTCTGCTGGCCTTCGGTGGTTCTGTGTAGGTGGAGGGGGAGCTGCCCGGACCTGAGCAGGAAACAAATACATGGATCGTCAGTCAGCTTCCTGATTCAGTGCCTGAAGCATCCACATCCCAACAGGTCAGTTTATCCACAGTCATGGCCACCCCAGGGGTCTCAAATGCTCTGAATATGAAAGCATGTGCTTCCAAAGTAATTCTCACTATTTTTCACACGAAGGAGTTACTGTTCTGTTGAAATGTGGAACCCACAAATCAGGTTCTTGCCTCGGCTGAAAGCTTCATGGGCCTAAGAGTCACCATAGCCCTAAAAGCCTCATCCAAAGGAAAGGCCTGGAAGTGGAACCCAGAGAGAGCAATGCTTGGAGAACTGAACATCTTTCAGCCTGTCTTGGAAGGAGAGCTGCACGAGATAAGACTAGAGAGGTGGCCTGGGGTGAAGTCATGAGGCCTCATAAAGCCATGTTAAGAAATTTGAGCTTTACTCTGTGGGCAAAAAGGAGGCTTTGGTGGATTTTAAACAGTAGCAGTAAAGGTGTGAAAGGATGACTGGGATAATAGTTTGGAGAAGACGGGGGTGGTGGGCAAGAGTATAGGTAAGAAGACAACTTAGGAAGCTCTTGTAGTCAAGTGAGAGTTAATGTTAGCCTGACCTAGCCATTGGTGGGGGTGGGAGGAGAGAAAAAGAGACTTGACAGTTGTCTCCAAGGTAAATGTGGCAGGATTTGGTGATGACTATTTGTGGGAGGCAGGGCCAGGGAGCTATCAGGAGTGATGCCAGAGCAGTGGTAGAAAGGAGGTTCCGCTCACTAAGACAGGCAATATGAGAGAAGGAGCATGTCTGGGAGGGAGGACAACTAATCCACTGTTGCTGAGTTTGGGGCTCTGGTATGTATACACTGAGATGTCCACAAGGCCGAAGCTCAGGGAAGAGACTGGATTGACAGTTGTAAGTCTGGAAGTTGTCAGTAAATGAATGGTTATCAAAGCTGTGGGAATAGATGAGTTGGAAGAGGGAGAGCGAGTTTAATGACTTCAGGACAAGCAGCCCATGGAAGAACCCCAAGGAGCATCAGCAGAGATGGGCTGAAGCAGAGAAACCTATATAGTTCAGTGAAAAAGAAAGGGCCAGAGAGCAGAAAGCAAATGAGCAAAGGGCTGTGGAACAAACTGGCCCACTTCTCCCCATTCCCACCCATACCCAGCAGTCTATGCTGCCATCTCCTCTTGCTTGGACCACTGCTCCAGCCTCCTAATGGCTCCACATGTCTGTTCTGCCACCTTCCATTCACTCTCACTTAGTTGCCATAGCAATGTTTCAGAAATGCAAAATCGGTCACATCACTGTCCTGCTTACAACTTTGCAATGGCTTCCTATTACACTTAGGATAAAGAGCCAAAGTCTTTAACAAGGCACTCAATACATGTCTGAATGAACGAAGCCAAAGGAAGTGAGTGGTTCAAGGAATGGTGTCAAATGCTGATAAGCAGTTCAAGGAAAATAAATGCACTGGGTGCGTGTGGGAAAGTTAGGACCTTGGAGCCATTTCACAGGGAGTTGGGGGGAAGGAGTTGATGGCACGGAGTGAAGGGTGAGTAGAGGTGATCATTTGTAAGAGTAGATTCTCCTTGAGAATAGAAGCTCTTAAATATCAAAAAGCATGAAGTATATCTCATTTCATCTCTGTTCCTCAAAAGAGGCCAAATATAAGCCTGGAAAATAGGTTCTCAATAAATGCTCACTAAGAAAAAGTGCTCTTGTTTCACAGACCACTCTGACACTCACAGAGCTTGTAGTTAAATACACTTCCATGGCTATCTCACCAGGGCTCAGTGAGAAAAGTGCCAGTGTAGACTAGACCTTCCAAGTTGTGCTGATTTTTATAGCCCTCACTTTTTTTTTTTTTTTAAAGATTTATTTATTGGAGAGAGAGAGAAAAAAAGAGCACTTGCATTCACAAGTTGGGGGAGGAACAGAATCCTCAAGCAGACTCCCTACTGAGCGAGAAGTCCAAGGACACGGGGCTCAATCCCTTGACCCATGAGATCAAGACCCGAGCCAAAGTGGAAGGTCTAAGCTTAACCGACCGAGCCCCCCAGGTACCCCTTATAGCCTTCATTTTTTTTTTTTTTTATTTGACAGAGAGAGATCACAAGTAGACAGAGAGGCAGGCAGAGAGAGAGAGGGAAGCAGGCTCCCTGCTGAGCAGAGAGCCCGATGCGGGACTCGATCCCAGGACCCTAAGATCATGACCTGAGCCGAAGGCAGCGGCTCAACCCACTGAGCCACCCAGGCGCCCCATAGCCTTCATTTTTTTTTTTTTTTTTAAGATTTATTTATTTGACAGAGAGAGAGATCACAAGTAGGCAGAGAGGCAGGCAGAGAGAGAGGAGGAAGCAGGCTCCCCGCGGAGCAGAGAGCCCCATATGGGGCTTGATCCCAGGACCCTGGGATCATGACCTGAGCTGAAGGCAGAGGCTTAACCCACTGAGCCACCCAGGCGCCCCCATAGCCTTCATTTTTAAGAGCTCTTTTTACTGTCCCCAACCCACCTGACCCTTGCATGGGGGAATGAGCGTAGCACAGTGGCCACAGGGGGACATTAGTTTTTAACTTTCAACTTAGAAAAACTGTGTATTCTGTAACCCTGCCAGATAAGAGACTTACAGGTCGCAGTTTGCCATATGAGGTCTCAGGAGTATGCCTTGATGCCTGTGAAAATCCCGGCGATTCGGCAAGGAAGCTGTTTTCTAAGGGGAGGAACCAAGCAGCTCATTTTATTTGTGTTGTTGAGCAGTAAGAATGCTAATGCAGATCTGTCTGCTCTTCAGGTGAACATGTGGATTTCTGAATGAAAATGAATTTAGATCCATGCCAGGAGAACCCTTACCATTTGCTGAGGGAGAGCGTGGGAAGTACTGGGAGCTCCTCTTATCTGGGCTGGGGTAAGGGCTGCTGGGAGGCTGGTCATACAGCGGCAGTGGAGGCAGGGAGCCCGGCAGCTTGGGGGAAGGAGAGATCTGCCACAGAGGAAAGAGAAACTACCAAGTGCTCACACCTCAGGAAGGAGAGGCCAGCTGGCTTCTCTGACTAACTCAAACATACTACTTTTCTCTGCAGCTCAGATAGAACTATACACAATTTTTGTCGGCCTCATTAGAAGCACGTGAGCTTAGGATAACAACCCCAAAACTGATTTTGTGATGCATATAACTTTTTCCTCAGAGATCTCATTACACTACTGATTATAGTTTATCGTAAATAGTCATCAGGTCAAACCATTCTCTAGAGTTCTACTGAAAATCTACTAACTTGGTCAATTCAATAAATCAAGCGAAGAACAAAGAAAGGGGACAAGTTCTATTTTTTTTGTGAAAATAAAATAACTGGCTGTGTCTGACTTCCTCAGGTTTTGTAAATGTCAGACTAAGTGGTCACAATGTCACACAAACAAGGTGGAGAGACATGTTCCTTCTGGTCCTGGATCTGCCAGGCCTGCAGTGACCCACCCGATTTAGGGTTTTCCTGTGAAGTCAAGTTTTGCTATGATGAGCTGAGCACAGAGCCACATCAGTGTAAGGGGGCTCCGGCAGGCTCATTAGTCCTCTAAAAAGGACTGGCAGGCAGGCTCTGACAGCGATGGAAAGAGCAGTATTTTTCACTCCCTAAACTAACTACAGAGACAATACATCCCTCTCTGGTTTCTGTCTTTCTAAACTAACTAACTACAGAGACAATACATCCCTCTCTGGTTTCTGTCTTTCTACCAAACCATTCTTTTGTATGTCACATACAATTTATCCTTTCGGTTAACTGATTCAGAGCACAGAAAGTGGACAAATGGAGGTGTAATACGGCCATTACCCAGGAACCGGGTTGGTGAGTCTCTGCTTTTCCAAATTCAGTTTTGCAGAAACCTGGCAACAGAGGGCTGGAGTGGGAAGGTGGGGCTGAGACTGTAGCCCCAGTCTGCATGGGTCAACCACCACTTGGGGACAATTTTCTTTAAACACCTTTAAATTCAGTTTTCTCTCCTCTCACGTACCTGAATCTCTCTCATCCGCGGAGTGTCACCATTTTCTGAGGCTGAAAGTTCTTCCACTAGCACCGATGGGAAAACGCCAATCCGCCCACTGAATTCCCCTTCCCAGAAGCCATCGTCATCCTGGTTTTCTTTGTTCAAGATTCGGATGATTGCTCCCTCAGGAAAGGATAATTCATCATCTGTCTGGCCCTCATAGTCATAAAGTGCTTTCACGAAACAGACTAGGTAGCAAGAGGGAGAAAAATGCATAAGGACATGGACAGCCAGGTTCCTTCTGCAACCACCCCTATGCTCACATGACAACTAAAAGACCATCATACAGGGTGACAGTACAGTGGTCATTTTTTTACTCACTGAAGATCAACTTCAGGGTTCTACTGTAGAGGATAAATGTGACCAAATAACAGAAAACATAGAACAGGAATAAAGTTTTGCTTTTTAACCCACTGAAGGCTGACTCCGGGGCAATACTGCTTAGGCCAAATGTGACCAAATAAAGAGTGCCTTGTTTCAGTCTTTACCACTGGCATCTCCGTTGAGGCTGCCTGAAACGAGCTCGGCCTCCGTGGAATTGCTGGATGTGTGTGACCGACTGTCCAAGGCAGCCAAGGACTGCAGCATACTCAGTAGACTGTTCGAGGTGGGAAACTGTAGGTACTTTTCTGGCACATAACCCACTTGGCCAACTTTATTTCGAGCCTGAGTAAAAGACATGTGACAAAATAGGTTTGCACACACAATCTGGACAGGGCAAAACAGGAACCAAAACAAACTCCTAAAAATGTCATGAGAAGGGGCGATATGAGCAAAGGAATATACCTTTACCCAGTCTTCCATATCTCCATCTTCAATCACTTCTAACACCTCATGTTCCTCAATGGTCAACTCATCTGGTTGAGAAGCCTGCAATGTAGGATGGTCATGGACAAAATTAAAAAGGTTAGATAAAGAGCAGATGTGTGCTGGTCATAACAAAAACTGGGGATCAAAATACTGAAATGATTTTGGAAAACATACTGAACATAAAAATTTAAGGGTTGTAAAACTATCGCAATGAGGTGAAGTTTTGCTTTAAAAAACTAAACAAAATAAAGCCACAACAAAAACTGGAGAAACGGAATCCTCAAGAGGCCATGAAGTGCCATGAACACAGCACTCTGCTGGAAGCAGGGGACCGGGGCCCCGGCTCCAGCTTACGTATCTAGTGGTTAGGTTATTCAACTTCTTGATGCCTCCATTTCTTCAAAATGATAATCCTGCCATTCTGGGGAGGATGGGAGGGTCAGTATGGGATGAATAAGCTGAGAACCACGAGGATCTGGGAAGCACAGGCAGGGCAGCAAGCACGGTATTAGAAGCGCGCAGACACTGCATGGAGGTGCGGACTGTGAAAATGCAAACAGCTATGTACATGGACCGGATGACAGCTTGAGCAGTGCCGAGAACTGATCTGGAATCACTGTCTGATAAACAATGGCCAAGAGAAGAAAGCTGGGAAGGAAATGACTGAGACTGGTCACAATTTGGATTTCTTATGCTCTAGCTTAACTGTGGAGACTGGGCTGGTCCACTGAGATGCTTCTGTACAAGCTGCTAATTGGGATAGTTTTATTATCTCTGACCGCAGGACCCACCAGCACCGGCGACCCCGATACTGTTCCTGAGACTGCAGAATCAAGAGCAGACACTCAGGGGCTCTGCAGAGGGGCTGGAGAGAAACTGTGTGGCTGTGCTTCCTAAAGAGACTTGCTGTCACATGTAACAGGGAGAGGCCTGCTGGCATCATCTGGCTCTCTGGTCAACGGGCTTAAAAGCATTCCCCAAGTCCCAAGATTAGTTACAACTATATAACCAAACTATAAGACCACATAGCTTTTCAAATATCACAATCTCCAAGTGTATATTATCTCCAAGTTACACAAGCAAAAATAAGGCAAGATAATGGGTCATTTTATTAAGACTCATTTCCCATTTCACGTGCATTATAATATTTCATCAAACCCAGATTCTGGCTGTTGCCACGGCTTCTTGAGATGTTTAAATAGTATTGAACATGGCTGACCAGTCACAGAAATCCTCCAGGACCAGAATTTTAAGTAAATTACCTGATTTCAAAACTGAGGGGGAAAAAAGTTCATTGAATTCATGACCGCTTTTCCAACGGAATTTCTTTGCTAAGGTGAAACTGCACTATGCTTTGACTACACCAGCAAAAGGCAACAGTATAACAGACATTTTCCCTAATTCTGTGGCAAGACTTAAAAAAGTTATCAATACAATGGGACTTTTGTGTGTGTGTATCCTTCAAAGCAGGAAGGATAATAATACCTTTAAATATACTGTTGCCCTTGTAAAAACATCATGAAGGGCCATGCACGTTGTTCAGTGCTATTATATAATATCAGTGGATGCTAGGTTGATCATATCATCCCCAAACAGTGACTAAGTCTTCCACTTGACAAGGTCAAGTCCTCTGCAAGGATCTCAAGATTCTACAGAACTTGGTCACCGCGGGTTCTCAATGCTTTGGACCCACACACCATTCCCTGTTCTCTGGAACACACGTTATTCTTTGTCTTTATGCTTTTCCAAGGCTGTTTCTTCTTTCCAGCAGGCCCCACTCCCTGTTTCCCATCTGGTGAATAGATTTAGATGATTGTGGATTCAAGTCCAGCTTCAGTCTGTTTCCAAGGGCAAGTGACCATAAGACTTCTCTGAGCCTCAGTTTTCTTTTTATTTCTATTAGAATGTAAGCTCCGTGAAGGCAGAGATTTTCATCTGTATTTATCCATGCCATATCCCCAAGCATAGAAAAAAGCACAGGATGTTACATGGAAGGTGCTCAAATAATATTTGTTGAATTAATGTGTTGGTTGATAGTACCTTCCATATTGCATCATTGAAGAGCTTAGAATAACATACATACGGTACCAGGCACACAATACCTCACAGATGGTAGCTATTACTATTACTCATGATTTTAGACCCAGCTATTATGTTTTCCCAGACCACCCACAATGAGTTGGTGGCTTCTTCCTCCTTTTGTTGTGTACTTAACTACCATGAACTACCATGGCACTCTGCTTAGTTGTTTGCCCTTGTAGGGTTACTGCAGGGAATGTAATTTTTTTCATGTATCCCAACTAAAGAGAGCAAGTGGTCAGGAAATGCTTATTAAAGAAACACACGCTCTCACACTGCCTCCTGAAGTCCTAATACCCTGTGAAAACCACAACTCTAGAAGCAGCCCCGTGCTCCATTCACACCACTCGCTCTCTAAATCTCCCATCGTCTTTTAAAACAATGTACTTTTTCCTGATTAAAATAATACATCTTCCTTGTAGAAAAGTTAGAAATATGTATAATTGAAATCTTAAGGTACATGTAATCTGGCATCTTACTCTTCTGGCACAACATATTTCTTTTTGCATAAAAAAACCTCTTATTAAAAAAACCAAAAAAACCTCTTATTAATGCAATTTTTAATTATCTTCATAATATTTTATGCATATTACTATATTATATGAATGGTTAATTTATTTAGCTATTCCATTATTAGATAGCCAACTCTGAGCTATTATAAAATGATTCTATGATGAAGGAACATTTTTTATCCAAAACCTGTTTTCTATATTGTGGATCATTTCCTTAAGATATGTGCTAGTAGGGCCAAAGGTTACGAGCATTTTTAAGGCTTCTGAATCTAATCCTTAAATAAAACTTTTCTTTGTTTGCACCAGATTAATCCAGGCCTCCTTTCCAGGTCTGGACTATTGGAACCACCATTAGACTTACAGTTCATTTCTCTCTAATCTGTCCTGTATAGTATCTAATACCATGGCCCGGGTTACCTTCTTAAAAGCCAATCTGATTTTAGGACATCCAAAGGTTCCTACCAGTCAGGATAAAAACCATACTTCAGTCTGGTCTACAAGGCCCTTTACTATCTGACAGTAAACATCTGATGCCCATAAACATTTCCAGCTGATGCCCCCCCATTATTGAATGCAACATTTCCCGAGCACCCCAGACTCCCATTAAACTAGGTCCCTGTATCTGCTGTTCTTTTTGCTTAGAAAGGCTCTTTCCCTTCTCACTTTATTTAGTAAGATCTTATTCATGGCCTAATTTAAGTGCCATCTCATCTATGAAATTTCTCCTATAACAGGAAAAATTTGCAGTTTCAACCTCTACTATAAATATTTTAATACATACTCTATTTTTCAGCTTAATGTTTACTTAATGTTTTTCAGCTAAATGTTTACCTCCAGACTATCCATTCTGCGGCGGGGGGGGGGGGGGGGGGGGGGCAGAAATTTTGTCACAATAATTCTTGCATCCCTGAAACTTGGGGCACTAAATGTTTGTTCAGTGATTAACTAGTTAAATAGATTTTTATAGTCTGCTTTATGATAGGGACATGCCTGGCATATGCCGATAGAGGGAATGTTGGATGGATGTGAGCTATTTACAGTCAGACTCTTGGGTTCCTCTCCATTTAAGGACCTTAAATTTTAATTCTGGAACTTCAAAGTAAATATAATGTTGGGAGGTGAGCTGGGAAAACATTCCCAATCCTAGTATTATCATACTCTATAACACCTTTCCAACGATCTCAGAAGATGCCTTGCAATTTTCAAAAGATTATCAAAATGGTTTACTTTGAGAAAAAAACCCAACCCTTTTAGAAAAGAGGTAAGTGTTCGTGATTTAAATATATAATGAAAGGATGTCAAACTAAAAGGTCTGATGTTGAAGAGTATATTCTGCCAAGTTTTGGCCTTTCAGGGACAGTGGGAGTGAGACTGTCTCCCATGAATGACTGTTGAAGATTCTTTCCAGACGCTTCCTCTATTGTTGTTCCTTAAGCCCTGGGTGTCCATCAGCATGGGAGCTAGAGGACAATTCATTTGTTTATGCCTTCCTTACATCATTCATTTATTCGTCCACAATTATTTACTGAGGACCTGCTGTGTGCTAGGTACCATCCTGCTTGCTGAAGACACACGACAGGGTACACAGATACAGACAAAGTTTCTGATTTTATGGCCCTTTAGTGGAGAGTCAGAACAAAGAAATATGAAAACAAGTAAGATTAAGTTTGGCTGGTGATAAGTGCTATATAGTAAATAAAAGAGGGAAAAGGGCAATGGGAAGAGAGTAATAAATGAGAAGTTGGCTTGTATTTAGGTTCTCAGGGGAGACCCGAGGAGGCACTATTTGAGCTAAGCCTCAATGAAGACAGTATGCAGCCAACCAAAATTTTGGGGAAAGATGGTTCTAGGTAGAGGAAGCAGCAAGTGCAGAGTTGTCAAGTTAGGAAGGAGCACGGTGCCATAGTGGCTAAGTGTGGTGAGTGTTCTGGTTAGGGGAACGGTCTGGCATGAAGCTGGGAGACTGTCAGGGCTCAGATCAATCTGAACATTATAGACTCTAGGAAGAGTTTGTTTTTCTGTGTATGACAGAAAGCTTACAAAAGTTTTTTAGGCAAGGGAATAAAATAATCTCCTTTATGTGTTAAAGATAATTCTGGTTGCAAAGTGGACAATGGACTGTTGGGAGGGAGGTAAGTATGTAGAAGGGATGCTAATTACGTTTTTTTTTTTTTTTTTTTGTATACAGTAACTGAAGTAATGGCCTAAACCAAGATGGTGAAAAGTTAATGGATTCAGTATATGTTTTGCAGGTAGAGTCAACAAGGCTGGCAGATGGACTGGATGAGGGGAGGGAAACTCAATTTACTTTTTATGAGTAAAAAAGTTTATGTGAAAGTAGAACAGGGGTGAGAGAGGTGAAGAACTATCACACCACCTGAGGGTTGCTGGGGGGTGGGAGGGGAGGGATGGGTGGTTGGGTGATGGACATTGGGGAGGGTATATGCTATGGTGAGTGCTGTGAATTATGTAAGACTGAAGATTCACAGACCTGTACTTATATGTACATTAAATAATACATTATATGTTAAAAAAAAAAAACTATTACACCAAACCGAGTCTTGAAATTCTGGCATCTATTTATCTAGGTCCCTGCTTACCATGGAAACAAGAGGTGGTTAGTAACATTTAACAAAACTGTTCTGTAAATCAATTTTCTTTTAGTATCAGTTTGGAGAGTCATCCTAACGGAGGGTCTTGTGCCAAAGCAGGCAACTGATAATAAGGGTAAGACTACCTTACTGAAAATTTACTAGATGTCAGGCACAGTATTAAGTACTTTGCTTAGTACTTATATAAGTACTTTTGCTTATATATATTTGCTATATAAGTATTATCTCACTTTGGGCGCCTGGGTGGCTCAGTGGGTTAAGCCGCTGCCTTCGGCTCAGGTCATGATCTCAGGGTCCTGGGATTGAGTCCCACATCGGGCTCTCTGCTCAGCAAGAAGCCTGCTTCCCTCTCTCTCTCTCTCTCTCTCTGCCTTCCTCTCCGTCTACTTGTGATCTCTGTCAAATAAATAAATAAAATCTTAAAAAAAAAAAAAAGTATTATCTCACTTAATCTTCGAACTAGCCCTATTATCCCCATAATATAGGTAAGAAAACCGAGACTCACAGAGACCAAGGGACTAGTTTGGTCATATAGCTTGTAAGTGGCAGAGACAGGATTTCAATCCTGGCAGGCTGATGTCAGAGCCTAGACTGTTCATCATTATGTTATATTATCTGTAATGTTAACTGAACACCAATTTTATAGTAAGCACAGTACAAGAGGCTGGGCAGACTTAGTCACGTGTGTCTTCAGAGTTGCCACAATTTAATATGAGCAATAGGTTAGAGAAATACATACCTTGTAGGAATAAACAACTTTGCAGGTGAGTGGATAATTTCTTAAGGTGCCAGAAGGGCTGGAACTGCTGTCATCAAAAACATCCATATTGTCTTCAAACTCTTCTCCTTCCTCTCTTTCAGGATCTGCATTAAGCTAGAGAAAATTAGACGTCAATGGCTAGCTTCTTTACTTCAAAAAAATGGTTGAAAGCAGGAAAAAACACTTAAAACCTGATTATTTCAAAATATAATTTACTTATTCAACTATACACAGAAAAAAGTATCTATTCTCACTTGCATTTCTCCTGTTATGAAAAGACAAGATTTTTTTTTTCAAGATTTTGAGAGAGCAAGCGAGCATCCACGTGCACATGTGACAGCAGGGTGTGGGGGTGGCAGAGGGAGAGAGAGAATCTTAAGCAGGTTCCACACCCATCATGGAGTCCAACACGGGGCTTGATCTCACAACCCTGAGATCATGACCTGAGCTGAAACCAAGAGTTGGAAGCTTAACCGGCTGAGTCACCCAGGCGCCCCTAAGGTTTTCTTTCATTTCTTTTTCCATTGAGGCACTTTATTTGCATGAATATATTACATCCCTAGAAAGAGGATCCTAGGATTTTCCCTCTTGTGTTTCTGTCTTGCTTCTTCATGGATCATGATGGCAGCTGAGGTTGTCAGTACAATGAAACCAAACTGGCAGGTTGGGAGCAGGTTCTTCGGCCATTTTTCTAGATCTTTCAGTTGTATATCAAATCTGGGGCTGATCACTGCACACTTGTTTAACTGCCCATGAGGTTCACAACAAATTTTCAAGCTCTGTGATTATCAGTGATTTCAAATTCACCAATGTAATGAGGCTTCACCATCACAGTGAGAAACTGGATGATGACTTTGGAACGTGGCCTACTAAGAACCTGACATTTTGCCTCTTTTCAGCATTGTTACTGCTCTTGAGAGCATGTGCCATGATAGTCCTGCGCACAATTATGGCAGCATGGAAAGTTGGCAGAAAGCAGATTTTATTTTCAACTATTCTCTACATGCAATGTGGGGCTCAAACTCACAACCCCGATATAAAGAGTTGCATAAAAAAACACAAACAGGGGCACCTGGGTGGCTCAGTGTTTAGGTTAAAGCCTCTGCCTTTGGCTCGGGTCATGATCTCAGGGTCCTGGGATCGAGCCCCACATCGGGCTCTCTGCTCAGCAGGGCGCCTGCTTCCCTCTCTCACTGCCTGCCCCTCTGCCTACTTGTGATCTCTCTCTCTCTGTCAAATAAATAAAAAAAACACAAAAAACAAAAAACAAAAAAACCACTAACAGGGTGCCTGGGTGGCTCAGTGGGTTAAAGCCTCTGCGTTCGGCTCAGGTCATGATCCCAGGGTCTTGGGATTGAGCCCCGCATTGGGCTCTCTGCTCGGCAGGGAGCCTGCTTCCCTTCCTCTCTCTGCCTGCCTCTCTACTTGTAATCTCTGTCTGTCAAATAAAATAAAATATTAAAAAAAAACACAAACAAACAAGAGTAAAATGTCTTTCAAATATATAAGAAATGTTTATCAGTGTCCTTTTTCTTTTCACTGTTAAATACTAATAAAGGCCTCTTACCATTTTAAACTGATCATATGGGGAAATGTTCATGCTACCAAGGATTTGGAAAAACAGGCTCTCCTCTATTGTTGGTAGAAATGTAAGCTGATACGTCCTTAAAAAAAATCAGCCTACTGAAATTAAAAACTACCATACCAACTTCTAGCAACTTCACTTTTGTGAATCTCTTATGGAGAAGTAAAAGCAACAGGAGGTAAGACTGTAGATCTTATTCAATTTACAATGGGGTTATGGCCAAATAAACCCATCATAAGTCAAAAAATATCTGAGTTTGAAAATGCATTCAATACATTTAACCTAGTAAACATCATAGCTTAGCCTAGCCTATCTTAAATGTGCTCAGAACACTTACATTAGCCTACAGTTGGGCAAAACCACCTAATACAAAGACTATTTTGTAAAAATAAAGTGCTGAACATCTCATGTAATTTACAGTCCCCAAATTACAATGGTTTGACTTACAATTTTGTGATAGTGTGAAAGCAATACACATTCAGTAGAAAACATACTTGAAATTTTGATCTCTTTCCAGACTAGCGATATGTGGTACAATATTCTCTTGTGATGCTGGGAAACATGGCCACATGTTTCCAGCCACAAGGCCATGAGGGTAAACAAGGGACCCTCGCAACCGTTCTGTACCCATATGATGATTCCATTGTTCATGTCCAGCACAGTATTCAATAACTGTTTGTAAAAATGTATTTACCTAGAGTACTATTCATGATGTTAAAGTACAAACAGTATTTATGTGAACATCAATATCTGACAGGGGGAGGCAGAATAAGAAAAACAAAGACTGGAGAATAGAGATGGATGACTTGTTTTTTATGTAACTCTATACTATCCGAACTATTAGAATAAGCATGTCTTACTTTTTAAACTAAAAATCCAACAGGAAAGAAAACAGGCAAAGTTCCTTTGTCTCTAGGTACACATAAGCATTTACTTAGCTACTTTTCCCCATGTTCAAACATGCAAAGGCATGCATGTTTACAACATTAAAGATGTAAGGACTGGAGAGTCGGAACTAGGCCTCACAACAGAATAACTGAAATATCAAATCCCTACAATAAGCTGAACATTGTGCGAGGCTTGCAGACATGAAACAAAGGACACACTTTGCTTTGCATGAGCTCATACTCGAGAGTGGAGAAACCACCACCACCAAACGCTGAGTGTGCAGGGGGGCCTTTGGAGAAGGTCAGGGAAGACTAGCTGGCTTTCAGTGAGTTGCAAGGTAGAGGCTGCCTATATTGTCCAATTATACTTTCTAATGAATTAAAGTGATTTCTCTTGAGTAATTATTAACGTTTAAAACTGACTCTATTCTTAACTGCTAGTTCCCTAATACAATTCCATAGAGCTATCTAAAAGAATAAATGGCACCTATTTCCTGTCAAATGTATTGCCTACATTTCAGAGCCCTTGTAATATTCTCATTTATAACTATTCCTGGAAATTCTTCACAGTTGAGTGAGATAATCATGTGCATCTCATCTTATAAATAACTCACCTAGGGCGCCTGGGTGGCTCAGTGGGTTAAAGCCTCTGCCTTTGGCTCAGGTCATGATCCCAGGGTCCTGGGATCGAGCCCCGCATTGGGCTCTCTGCTCAGTGGGGGGGCCTGCTCCCCCCTCTCTTTCTGCCTGCCTCTCTGCCTACTTGTGATCTCTGTCAAATAAATAAATAAAATCATAAATCACTCATCTATGGTCAGTCAGGTCAATGACGAAGACTCAAATCTTGACCTTTCAAATCATTTCAGGCTATGATACCATCATTTTCCAAAAGGGCATTGTGTCATATAAAAGAGGAGGATCGGGCACCTGGATGACTCAGTTGGTTGGGCGACTGCCTTTGGCTCAGGTCATGATCCTGGAGTGCTGGGATTGAATCCCGCATCGGGCTCCCAGCTCCTCAGGGAGTCTGCTTCTCCCTCTGACCTTCTCTTCTCTCATGCTCTCTCTCACTGTCTCTCTCTCAAATAAATAAATAAAATCTTTAAATAAAAGAGATGAGGATCACATGCTAGAAATTGCCATAAAAGATAAACATATTTACATATACTTAGAAAACACTGCTTTTGTACTCTAGTAAAGGTTACAGACATTTAAAAAAATAACAAAAACAAAAAACCTGTAACTGGGCACTGCAACAAAACAACACAAAACATCCATACATCTATAAAAACTAAAATTAAAGCCAATGTGGGTAGAACATGTTTCCAAAAATATATAAGGAATGTTAATATGCACTGTGCTGTGGCACTGGGAATCAATCCAAAATATTTTCTCTTGGCAACACTGATACTAAACATTCCTTTCTTTCCCCTTTCTTCTGAGTTAATTGTTTGAGTCTCATGGAAGGGAATGAAAAGTTGCAGTGACAGCAACAGGGGTCAGGGCCATGTGCTTTTTCATCACTCCAGCAGCTTTCCAAAGTATGTCACTGATGAATAACTTCTGCTTTTCCCCTCTTTCACCCTCTGTAACTTCACTGTTAGTTTTCTTGACCCAGCATTTCTAAAATCACATTCTTCCTCTGTTTCTTAACAATAGTTCTCTTAGCCCCTTTCCTTCCTGTCACCTGACAGAACTTCAATTTAAACTATTCCTTCTAGTTGTACTAATGTTTTTCCTTTCTTAGATGTTGTAAAATGCTTACTTTCTTTGCAAGCGCAGATAAGAAAAAGCTTTCTGAGTTGGTATTAGTAGCCCTCTGTTTGGACTCAGCAAAATAACCTCTGAAGGGTTTCCTCAACTTTTTGGAACTATAATGAACTAGAAAGCAATACTGGGTTCTTGGCTCTGACAGACTTGAGTCTGAATGCTGACTATACCATCTACTGTTGTGTGACCTCAGGCAAATTATTTAACTTCTCAACTTCAATTACCTTATCTCATAATGAAGAAAAGTACTCCTTCATAGGGTTATCATAAGGATTAAATGAGGTAACATATTTAAACCCATAACACATGCTGGATATATAGAATGTACTTAATAAATCATTATTCTTTTTTTTTTTTTTACGAGGAAAGAAGAAATTACATAAAGAATCTGGTGATATTCAATATAGAGGAAGGCAGCTCCTTATAACTGACTAGAAGAACCTCTGAATTTCATTTGGACAGAGAAGTGATCACATTGAACATCATTCCAAATACAACACAAGGAGGCTGTAAAGGGTGATGTTGAAAATATCAGCAACATAGATTTCTGCTTCCAGATAAGATGGAGTATCAAGGACCAGATGTAAACTCCTTTCAGAAACAACTAAAGAACTGCTCAAA
Organism: Lutra lutra; assembly: GCF_902655055.1. Taxonomy (NCBI): domain Eukaryota; kingdom Metazoa; phylum Chordata; class Mammalia; order Carnivora; family Mustelidae; genus Lutra; species Lutra lutra. The sequence goes on along the minus strand of NC_062287.1, from coordinate 57,249,216 downwards.
ATATATGAACCCTGGACCTCATGCACTGAAGGACAAGGATCCCTGGGGGATGTGAAATAATTTCCTCAACTTAGGAAACAACTATTTAAATCCAAATGAATTGGAATAAAGGTTAAAAACCAGAGCAGGAATCAATACAACAGAAAACAGAAAAACAACAGTGAAAGAAAAAATAAATGAAATTAAAAGCTGTTTCTTTATGGAGATCCATCAAATGGATAAACCTCTAGCAGAATGATCAGGAAAGAAGTAGAGACACAAATATCAAGAATGAGAAGTGATGCCGCACTACAGATTCTCTAGATAACCAAATATTAAAGGAATATTATAAACATTTTATTTCAATAAAGTTGGCAACTTAGAATGGACAGACTCCTAGAAAGACACAAATGATCAAAGTCCACTCAAGAATAAGCTGAATAACCCTATATCTACTAAAGAAATTGAGTTTTTTGTTAAAAACAAAAAACCTTCCACAAAGAAAACTAGGCTCAGATAACTACTCGGATGAATTATAGCAAACATTTAAGGAAGAAAAAAATACTACACGATTTTACATTAAACTTCCAGAAAATAGAAGGGGAAGGAATACTTTTCAAATCATTGTAAGACAAACATTACAAGAGAAAGAAAAGAAAATTATAGACTAGTATCTGCCATGAATAGAAATACAAAAATGCTTATGGAAATTTTAACAAACCAATTCTTCTAAATACATAAAGGGTAATATATCATGATTCAAGTGGAGTTTACTAGTAATCCAAAGTTGGTTTAATAGCTGAAAAATTATCAAGGCAATCTGTCATATAAACAAACTGAAAAGAAAAATCATTCGACAAGATCCAACATTCATTGATATCAGCAAACTGAATAGGAATAGAGGAAACTTCTCAACATGGTAAAGGGCATCTACAAAAACCCTACTGTTAACATCATACTTAATGATGAAAGACTGAATGCTTTCTCCCTAAGTGCAGAAACAAGGCAAGGACATCGGTCAGCTCTCACCACTTTGATTCAGCATTGTACTGGAGATTCTAGCATCAAGCTATATAAATAGATCAATGGAACAGAGGAAAAAATCCGAAAATAAACCCACACATACATGGTTGATTTTTGACAAAGATGTGAAGGTAATTCAGCGGAGAAAGCACAGTCTTTTCAACAACAATGAAAAGGAACTTATACTCATTCTTCTTACCATATACAAAGATACTGGATCATAGATTTAAATGTATAACCTAAAACTATAAAAATTCTAGGAGAAAATAAAAGAGAAAACCTTTATGACCTAGGGTTTGGCAGAGATTTGTCAAAGAAATCATAACTTTTAGTCAAAGCTGCCACACCACACCATAGCATAGTCCATAAGAGGAAAAAAAACAGTAAGCTGGACCTCACTAAAATTAAAAATGTATGCTCCTTGAAAAATACTGTTCAAATGAAAAGATAAGCCATAGACTTGGTTTGGGAGAAAATTATGTTAATCATATATCTGATAAAGGGTTTGTACATAGAATATAAAAAGAACTCTCAAAACTTAGTAAAAAGGAAACAAACAACCCAGTAAAATATGGGCAAAAGAGCTGAACAGACACTTCATCAAAAAAGATCTAGAGATAGCAAATAAGCATATGAAAAGATATTCAACATTATCAGTGAAATGCAAATTAAAACTACAATGCTACACTACTGCACACCCATCAGAATGTCTAAAATTAAAAAGACTGACTATATTAAGTGTGGGCAAGAACACCTACCAGTGGGAATGTAAAATGGTACAGCTACTTTGGAAAACAGTTTGGCAGTTTCTTAAAATATTAAACATATAGCCACTGTCTGGTTGGCTCGAAACATAAGTTCATAGCAATTTTACTTGTAATAGTTTCCCCGAAACCTAAATGCCCATCACTGGGTGAACTGATAAACTGTGATATACTCATACAATGGAACACTACTCAGCAATTAAAAAAATGCAATGAACTATCGATACACACAACAAGATGCATGATCCTCAAAATAATCATGCTAAGTGAAAGAAGACAGATTAAAAAAAGGTACATATTGTATGATTCTGTTGATATAAAATTCTAGGAAATGCAAGCTAATCCATAATGAGAGTAGATCAGTAGTTGATTGAAGGGCTGGAAGGAGGTGAGGAAATATGATTACATAGAAAATCTACGCAAAAGCTATGATAACTAATAAATGAATTTTAGGAAACTTCTGAAGGTGGTGGTTATATTCATTATCTTAACTGTGGCAAGGTTTTCACTGGTGTGTACATATGTCAAAATGTATCAATTGTACACTTTAAATATGTACAGCCTATTATATATTAATTATACCTCAGTAAAATTGTTAAAAAATATCAGTAAAGTTAGGGAATTTTATTTATTTTTTATTTTCAAAAAATATTTTATTTTTTTATTGGTCAGAGAGAGAGAGAGCGAGCACAAGCAGGAAGAGCAGCAGGCAGAGGGAGAAGCAGGCTCCCTGCTGAGCAGAGAGCCTGATGCCGGACTCCATCCGAGGGCCCTGGGATCATGACCTGAGCTGAAGACAAATGCTTAACTGAATGAGCCACCCAGATGTCCCAAAGCTTGGGGATTTTAATGACAATGGGTCACACAGTACTTGAAGATGCTACAAGTACTATAAGATGCTTTAATTACATTGAAAATAGGACACTCAGTGATGATTCAACAGAAGCTGAAAAATAAAACAAAAAAAAAAAGAAAAAAAGGAATACACAGCAATCATACGAATCATGAGAAAGGTTAGAGGAATTAAGGGTCATCCACATAGTAAGAAAGTATGGTAAAGAGCAAGGCTTTAGAGGCAGGTGTATCTGGGTTCAAATCCTAGCTATCTCAACACTAGCTGTGTGCTGTTGGGCAAGATACCTAATTCTTGTAAGTCTATCTTCTCATCTGTAAATACTTTCAGAACTGTTGTGATCGTTAATTGAAATAATGTATGAATGTGCCTGACATAGTACCTGGTACAGAACAGATGCTTTATCTGTGAACTCCCTCCTTTCATTAGTATTTTAAGCTTAGTTGGTAAAATTAAACTACTTATCTTGAGGTTTGGATTAATATTTTTGAACATGTACTATGTATAGGGATTTATGTTAGGCACTTTACTTGTTATTATGGCTATGCAGAAAGTCAAAGAATTTCTCTTAGAAGTGAAATTCTCCACAGCTTCTCAATGCCCATCTTTTGGTCCTTGCTGTCAGTGAGACTGGTTCTCTCAATCTGTGGCTACAAACTCAGCAGACATTATACTCAGTTTGGTAACTCCCAGCACCTAGCAAAGGTTCTCAAGGCAGTGCAGGTTCAATATATGCTTGCTGAATTGAATTAAATTGATCCTACTGAAAATATGAAATGTCAGTTTCATTAGTAGTGTGGGCTATTTGGGTTATAGAGTTTAATTCAATAAAAAGACCAGTGCCCATTTGGAAAAACTGTAAACACAGAAGTGCCTGAAGATTTTTGCAGGTGTATTCTATTATTTTCTATAGTTTACATTTATTTTATTACAAAAATTCATTGTTTCCTTTCTTTGGGATTAGTGTAAGCCCAAAGCAGATTTTCATATGTCAAAAACAAAGCCCATTATATTGCAAGGACTATTACGCATTAATGAGGCAGATGGAAACTAAACCACTATCCTGATGGTTAAAAATATTTAATTTCCTTGCCTTTTCAAACACATTATTCAGCATGGTCTTCCCAATAATGGAAGCCAGAATTTATTTCTATGCAACTCTGAAAAATGCTCACACTCTTAGGGAGGCTGCACAACAGAGCGGATGTCAGGATGTCTGTGTATAATAGTTGGGGGAAATGGCTGGAGACAAGGAAGTTGTGTAAACACTATCAGATATAGTTTGAGAACCTAGGGGAAAATAATCGAAAGAACAGAAACCAATCTTAAACAAAGAACTATAAATCTCTGACCTAATTATTTTTTACTTTTAAGTAATCTCTATATCCAATGTGAGGCTTGAACTTACAACCCCGAGATCAAGAGTCGCACACTCCACTGACTGAGTCAGCCAGGTAACCCTGACCTATTAATTCTATTTCTAAGAATCTATGTTACAGAAAAAAATCCCCTGTATGGAAAAAAGAAATATATACAAAAATATTTTTAGAGTATTATTTATTTAGAATATCTTGAAGAAATCTAAATATTGAACCAGAAGAGAATAGTTAAGTGAATTATGGTATGCTTTCTTGATCAAATACTATGCAGACATTAAAAGAAAGATTATGGAGATCATCCAACAAATTGGAATGCTAGATGGAAAAATACACAAATTAACTTTATTATGAAATATGTTTAGGAAAAAAAAAAGGATGGTAGGGGTATCTGGGTGGCTCAGTTGGTTAAGTATCTGCCTTCACCTCAGGTCATGATCTCGGGGCCCTGGAATCAGCCTTTTTCGGGCTCCCTGCTCAGTGGAGAGCCTGCTTTTCCTGCTCCCTCAGCTCCCTACCTCCAGCCCGGTCGCGCTCTCTCTCTCTCTCAAATAAGTGAAAAATAAAATCTTAAAAAAAAGAAGAAGAGTAGAAAGAGGATGGAATTATATCAAGTTGTTAATAGTAGCATTAGTAAGAATGGAGTCTTTGGTCATCTTCATCTCTACTGAACTTTCTAACTTTTTTGTAACCTAGTTATAAAACTGTTTCTATTCTAAAATTCATATAATTTCAAAATTAGGTTGTAAACTGGGTATGGTCTTTTAGTAAGAGAAGAAAGGAAAATAAGAGTAGGGAGGAACGATGGACAGAAAGGCTGACTGGGCTACTGGTAGCAATCTAACCACAGGCTGTTATGTATGAGCTCTAGTTAACTGTCAGTTGAATAACTCTATTAGCAGACTGCTCTCCTTTTAAAAAACGTTGCCATATACTGTGGTTCTTTTTCTCTTTTTCTTCCAAATCCTGTATTCTGTACTAGAGCAAAATACAGAAGGCAAAGAGTTAATACCCAAGGAAGTTTAGTTTCTTCCTTGTTCTATAAGGTAAATAGACTGTATGTTTTAAAAACATTTATCTTCTAATAAGGCCCTTTACACTGTTAATGTCTAACACTAGAATTAAACACATTTTCCAGATGGAAGAGAACTCTAAACTTGATGACTAATGCTTTTGTTGGCATCTTATAATGGAAGAAATAATTTGGTCCCCAGATGTGTATTTCTGCTTCATGCTCCTAGCCAGCTAGCTGCCAGTGTGAAGAGATACAAATCCCTCTAAATTATTTCAGTGTTGTCATTTAAAAGCAGGTTAAATAAATACTGGGACTTCATTTAGCAAATCTGTGCCTATGTCTGATCTCTCCTTCATTTATACAGTAGCCTCTCCTCCTTATCCATGGGGAATAGGTTCTGAGACCCCCTATGGATGTTTGAAGCGAGAGATAGTAACAAACTCTATAGAATGTTTTTTCCTACACCACATACTTATGCTACAGTTTAATTTATAAACCAGGCCTAGTAAGAGATAAATAACAACTAATAATAAATTATAACAATTATAACAATATACTGTAATAAATGTTATGTGAATGTGGGCCTCTCTCTCAGAATATCTTATTGTACTATATTCACCCTTCTTGTGATGATGTGTGATGATAAAATGCCTACGTAATGAGATGAAGCGAGGTGAATGACATAGGTATTATAATGGAGCGTGAAGCCACTACTGACCTTCTGACAAAGTCAGAAGGAGGATCATCTGCTTCCAGATAGTTGCTTCCATGGTTGACCACAGTAACTGAAACCAGGAGAAGTGACACCATCAATGAGAGGGGCACTAATGTATTATTAATAGAATTTCCACCAAATATAACCTTCAGCTGAAAGCAGGATGACACAGGCTCTGTAATACTGACTAGAGGGAAGAAAAGAGGGGGAAGGGATTGCAAAATGCTCCCTTCACAGAGGATATGATGTTCCTACATGAGCTGATATCTTTGGACAGCTCTCAACACTTACTATCAGAATGTACTACTCATTGACAGACTGTACTAGGCATATCTCTTTCATTTCCTTCCTTCACACTCAGAAGCCCTTCTTTATCTCCTGTTGAAATTCTTCAAGGACTATCTCAACTCACATTTCCTTCATGGGGCAAACATCTTTCCTATTTTTCTATCTGGTACTGAGCTTTTTTGATAGCATTTCACAAAATCATAAAATTTTGGAATTGGAGAGGATCTTAGAATCATTTAACATAATTTTCTCTCTGAAACCCAGAGAGAAGTGGCTTTTCCCCCAAGGTGTTGATGAGTTAGGAGCAAGCAATTTCAACTTTGGCACAGAGTAGCCCAGTCATACACTGCCGTGTATCACTAAAATCTATAAGATCTATCTGCTCTACCAGCTACGCTCTTTGAAGAGAAAGACCAAGTTTAGTTCATTTCCAACATACCCAGGAAGTAGGCAAGAACTGAGGGGATAAATGCCTGCTCAGCTTAGTTAGAAAAGGTACTAGTCCAAGGGAAATCACGTGTTTGATTGGTTTCCAACAGTGCCACTGAAGATGCCGTAAGAAAGTTTGTATCTGGAATTTGCTATCATCTTAAGTTCTGTACAACAAAATAACCTGAAGCAGATGGGAATTGTGTTAGAAAGAGATATTCCATGATGTGGAGCAACTCTGTCGTATTGAAAACAGAGCAAGTTCTTCTAACCCCAAAGTCAAGTGGGTGATGTGTGCCTACTTTCCTTAGCTGGATTACCATTAATAATAAAACAAAAATGAGCTTTCAATAGACTGCTTTTCCTTAAAATGCACACCCATACAATCTTCTTTAAGTGTGCAAGTGTATTCCCATTAGAAAATCAGAATGTTATGTAAAAAAATTGACAAAACTTTCAGGAATGTTCTTAAACTTTAGCCAATTTCTCTAGCAAGGATCCCTTTTATCTGAAGGGCATAAGCACTGAAGAAGCACTATGAATATAGTCAGAAGTTGAGAGAGTAAAGTTTTAGCTTTTAGTTTGCACTACTCCATCTATTCGTCCATCTGACCTTTCATTTCTTCCTTCAGCAGATATTTACTGAGTACCTACTATGTGCCAGGCACTTTGCTGTGCAGAGCAGTGAATCAGGTAGACATGGAAATTACATTCCAGGGAGGAAGACAGACAAAGAAGACAAATAAAGAAGGCAAGGACAGACTGTAATAAATGCCATAAGGAAATAAACAGGATGAGAGAGAGAGTAATGAGGGGGAGGCAGCAGCGGGAACTACTTTGGCTGACCAGCTAGAAGTCATATATCCACTTAATGTAGTAACATGGAAATCACAGAACTTTTCTGGCACTCAGATCTCCAACATGAAAAACTGAGATTGAACTGGATGACATCAGAGTAGAAACAGCCCTGGACTTGAAGCAAGAAAACACCAGCTTGAGCTGTGGCCTTCTTTGTCACACCATCCCTGCCCTGTGTCTCTGATGATGATACAGTGAGCAGAGCGTGAAAGCCCTTGCGAATCAAACAGATTAGACCAGAAGTGTTCCCTTCCCTTCTTTGAGACTGTTTATGACTCTGCATCTTAGTTTTCATTTGTACTAGAGAAGACCTCTGAGCACTTCAGAAACTCTAGATTAAAGTTTTTACTCTGCTACTCCTGGACAAGAAGCATCTCTCTTCATGAATGGGATAAGGAGTTTGGTAAAGTGGTACGGGTAAACCAACAAGAGATAATATGTTCTTCACTGCACGGTAAAAAAAAAAAAAAAAAAAGCATGACTTTTTTCCTCCTGCTGTACCAAGTTTAACTCAGTTAGTGATAGGGTAAGGCAAAGACACCAAACTGCTAGCAAGACCATTATTTTTTCTTTTAAATTTTGGCTATTTTCAGGTTTGGTTACACAGTCAGAGAAAGGCATCCTTCAAATGTCACAGCCATCACAGCCAAGAAGAGAAACCCTACCGAGTGTAAAGTGCCGTTGTTTGTCACTGCAGGAAGGCGAGCCCATCGTTCATTTTCCAGTTCTTCCATTACTTGATTCATTGCACTCTTCAGCCACGTGTCCACAGAAACACCGATCTGCTTTAGCAGGTCCAGCCGGGCTTCAGCTTTCAACTTAATTATCTAAGAAAACCAAGAAAATGGTCAGAAATCAAGGCATTTTTTTCCCCTCAAATCAATGTGTGTGTTTTTTTAAAGTTATTTCTGATTTACTAATTAGAATAATCTTGATATTTACTAGCAATGCTACCTTGGGATAAATGTTAATTTTTCATTTGGAGAGAAGGGAGGAAACCCAGAACAGAAATGAGGGTAAATGGCACACCTTCATTTTGACAAGATACATCAACAGAACTTATGTACAGGAAGATAAACCATAAAGTCTGCATTCTTTTCCTTTTAATAAGGCTACGCCTCAGACATCCTAAAATCTAGCATGTTCCACAGCCTTCTAACCCATCTCCTAGACTTAACAAGTTTTCAAATGATCTCATCATGTCACTCCCCTGGTTAAAAACTTCAGTGACTCCTGACTGAACTACTGCGTAAAGATCTGAATTAAATTACGGTGTAGTTGTCAGAAACAGTAAGAGATAGAAAACAAAACGTTCCTAGTCTCCAAATTCAAGGAATTGAAAGACTGCTTGTTCTCTGACTCGTGTTCCAAGCCATAAGCAAGTAACCACAGAACCAGTTTGAACCTGTCTGGATCCAGCAGCTGAGCCTGGAAGCCAAGCAGGGACAGCCTCACACCAGCCACCACCAGTAGTCAGGTTCCCACTCCTGCTTCCCACAGCCCACCCATCTCTAGATAGAACAGCTCCAAGTGAACCAATCCGTAAGTTTTGAAAATCTGCCAATCCCTGAAATCCACACTTCTCAAAACCCTAGATATTAGTTCTGTTTCTTCAGAGAGACTGTATTTTTAAGTATCATTCTCTTTTGCTTAGCAAGTAGTAAATTCAGCTTCATTGTTCTGCTTAATAGAGAGATGGTCTCTTCCTTCAACATTTGAAGATTCCAGTGAGAAGATTTGGATTGTTTGATAAATTTCAACCTTCACTTCATGGCCTTTCTATGGGACTTTTGGACAAACGAGTGTGCTCACTGAACCCTGCTGGTATGCAATTCTGACCACTCTCTGGATTCTCAGCTGCGGAAGCTGGTATCAAATTGATCTGAGCTCTACAGGCACCGATTTTTAAAAATTGAGATGAAATTGGGGCATCTGGGTGGTTTAGTCGGTTAAGCATCTGACTTTGGATTTCAGTTCTGATCATGATCTCAGGGTTGTGAGACTGAGCTCCACATTAGGCTTTGCACTCAGTGGGGAGTCTGCTTGAAACTCCCTCCCTTTCCTTCTGCCCCTCCCCCTACTCTCTCTCTCTCTAAATACTTTAAAAAATGAGATAAAATTCATGTTACAGGGGTGCCTGGGTGGCTCAGTGGGTTAAAGCCTCTGCCTTTGGCTCGGGTCATGGTCTCAGGGTCCTGGGATTGAGCCCCGCTTTGGGGTCTCTGCTCGGCAGGGAGCCTGCTTCCCTTCCTCTCTCTCTGCCTGCCTCTCTGCCTACTTGTGGTCTCTGTCAAATAAATAAAAATCTTTATAAAAAAAATTCATGTTACATAAACTGCCATCTTAATAATTTTAAAGTGTACAATTCAGTGGTTTTGAATATCATACAGATCCTTATATAGAGTAATTCAAGTTTTTAGCTTGGAGGTACACAATTTGGTAAACAGCCTTGCAAAAATATATTTATTCTTGCACCTGGGTGGCTCAGTGGGTTAAAGCCTCTGCCTTCGGCTCAGGTCATGATCCCAGGATCCTGGGATCGAGCCCCGCATAGGGCCCTCTGCTCCGTGGAGAGCCTGCTTCCTCCTCTCTCTCTGCCTGCCTCTCTGCCTACTTGTGATCTCTGTCAAATAAATAAAGTCTTAAAAAAATATGTATATATATGTATATATTTATTCTTCTAATAATTATTTTGGTAATAGCTTTACTGAGCTAAAGCTTACATATACTATAAAATTCACCCATTTACAGTGTACAGTTCAGGGACACCTGGGTGGGTTAGTCGGTTAAGCGTCTGCCTTCGGCTCAGGTCATGATCTAGGGTCCTGGGATCGAGTCCCGCATCGGGCTCCCTGCTCGGAGGGGAGCCTGCTTCTCCCTCTGCCTGCCTCTGTGCCTGCTTGAGCTCTCTCTCTCTTGCTCTCTGACAAATAAATAAAATCTTAAAAAATAAAATAAAGTGTACAGTTCAATGACTAAGGGTATATTCACAGATATATGCCACTATCACCACAATCAATTTTAAAACATTTTAATTATCTCCAAAAGAAACACCATAATCCTTTAACCATTGCTCCCTTATCCCAGTTACTATTCTACTTTCTCTCTCTACAGATTTGCCTATTCTGAACATTTAATATAAATAGAACCATATAATATGTGGCCTTCTGTGTCTGGCTTCTTTCACTCAGCATCGTGTTTTCATGATGTAGCATGTATGGTGTAGCGTGTGTCAGTTATTTCATTCCTTTTTATGGCCAAATAACATCCTGATTCTAGCAGAATCAAATTACCAACAACTTTATCTATTTGTCAGCTGATAGACACTTGGGTTATTTCAATTTTTTTGCCTAATATGAATAATGTGTCCTTAAACATTAGTGTACAAGTTTTTGTGTAAACATGCTTTCATTTCTCTGTATATGTGCATATACTTTGGACTGAAATTGGTTGGTCATAAAATCATGCGATGTTTAACCACTTGGGAAAATGCCAGATTGTTTTCCAAAGCAGCTGCCTCATTTGACAGTCCCACCAGCAGGGTAAGAGGGTTAGCGTTTCTCCACATCCTGAAACATACTTGTTAATGTCTGCCTTTTTGATCATAGCCATCCTAGTGGGTGTGAAGTATTGATTTTATAGTATTGATTTGTATTTCCTTGATGACTAATGATGTGAAGCATCTTTTCATGGACTTATTAGTCATCTGTCTATCTTCTCAGAGAAATGTCTGTCTATTCATATACTTCGCTCATTTTTAAAATGGGTTGTCTTTTTATTTTGTCTTTGTCTTTATTCTAAGAGTTTTTCTGTATTCTAAATAAAAGTCTCTCATCAGATACATGATTTACAGATATTTTTTCCCATCCTGTGGGTTGTCTTTCATTTTTTTAAAGACTTTTTATTTATTTGACAGAGAGAGAGAGTGAGAGAGAGCGTGCGTACAAGGAGGGGGAGCTGCTGAGAGAGAGGAAGAAGCAGGCTCCCCACTGAGCATGGAGCTCAACATGGGGCTCAATCCAAGGACCCCCCAGGATCGTGACCTGAGCCAAAAGCAGATGCTTAACTGGCTGAGCCTCCCAGGTGCCCCTGTCTTTCACTTTTCTTTTTAAATTTTATCTTTTATTTTTATGTCTACTCGATCTGATTTTTTTTTTTTTTTTTTTTTTTTTTTTACTTTTTAAAAAAATTAACATATAATGTAGTCTTTGTTTCAGGGGGATAGGTCTGTGATTCTTCAGTCTTACACAATTCACAGCGCTCACCACAGAACATACTCACCCTTCCCAATGTCTGTCACCCAGCCACCCTCACTTTCTTGACTGTATCTTTTGAAGAAGAAAGTTTTTAATTTTGATAAAATCCAATTTATTTTTTTCTTTTGTTGCTTGGGCTTTTGGTTTCATATCTAAGAAATTAATCCAAGGTCACAAACATTTACTCCTATGGTTTCTTATGAGTGCTTTATAGCTTCTGCTGTTATATTTAGGTGTTTGATCATTTCAAGTTTATTTTTGTATATGGTATGAGGTAGGGGCCCAACTCCATTCTTCTGCAAGTAAATATCCAGTTGTCTTTGCACCATTCTAGTATGCATTTTAACTAATACAGGCAATAAAATGTTCTAGGAAAGAAGAGTGAACTAACAAACTCCTTGGAAATCATAAATCTAAGTCATTTAACTGCAGAAGCAGAGATACACAACAAAAAAGGAGAAAGAGTGAGAGCAAGAGTGAGAGGGAGGGAGAGATATATCAATATATTCTGTTTTTTCAATACCAAGTAATTTCATTTTCATAAGACATATTTTTGTCAGTACTTTACCAAACAGCTGATGAGCATGGCATTTGCAAAGTTAGATTTTTAGATTATAGCTCCAGACTAATCATAGCTATCTTTCCTCCAGAGTTCCAACTGTTTATATTTTATCAACTATTTAAAAGAAGAATTTTCCAGGGTTTTCAAATGAATTTTGATGATTTACCAGTTGATTAAAATTTGTAGAGCACAAGTCTCTGTAACTTGATTGCATCCCAGATACTACTTGACCAAATCATTTTAGAATTTGTGAAGAGATAGAGCTTTTTAAAATGATGTTTTAAAAGCCAGTTCTTTTAAAATACAAAATCTTGGTATAATAGGAAATGAATGAAAATAAATAAATGAATAAAATGATAGTCTTTGCCACTCTAAATTACCTTTGGTGTCTTAAAAAAAAAACACTCCAAACAACTTTTATCACATGTACTAGGAACTATATAATTATTTCATTTAATCCACACAACAATTCTAGGGATGGATATCATAAACTCCATTTTACAGATGAGAAAAGTGATTTAATAAGGTCCTAACAATTTTGGTAAAATGTTACTGCCAATGAATCATGCCTCTTGCTATCCATGTTGTTCCCTCCCACATTGATTCTTGGCTTATTCATGTGATCTTTGATGGGCCATATGCAAATCTGATTCTAGCAGAGATCTGATTAAGTGCAATTAAGACTGATTTCTGGGAATGTGGTCTCCACCATGTACGGAAGCCTAGTTTAGCATATTTGAGGATGAAAGACCATTTAGAAAAAAGGCTCAGCACTCTAGCAAACCCTCTGGATGAATGTAGCTCCTTGAGTAATCTCTGGAAAAACCTGCAAAACAAATGCACAGTCAAAACCCAGAATGGTGAGAGACAGTAAGTCGTTTTTGCCATAAAGCTGGGTGTGTGTGTGTGTGTGTTTTAAGGCAGCCACAGATCACTGTGTCTAAATAATTTAATTTCCAAATATCTGGAGATTTTTCAGTATCTATTATTGATTTTTAATTTAATTCTGATGGGTCTGAGAACATACTCTGAGTGACAGCAATACTTTTAAACTAACTGACACTGGTTTTTGGTCTAGTATCTGGTCTTGCTGAACGTTCTGTGTGTACTTTAAAAGAATAAGTACTCTATCCTTATGGGGTGTTCTATACATGCCAATTAGGTAAAAAGTTGGTTGACAGGGTTGTTCAAGTCTTGATCCTTGCTGATTTTCTAGCCCCTCGTTCTAATTACTAAAAGGAATGTTGACATCTTTGACTACCATTGTAGATATTCTATTTCTTCTTTCAGTTCTGTCAGTTTTTTGCTTCAGTATTTAGTTGCTCCATTATTAGCTACAACACATTCAGAATTGTTGTGCCTTCTTGATGGAAAAGATCATGACGACCTTACTTTTAATCATTATAAATTATCCCTTTTAATATATCTTGTCCTGTAGTCTATGTTGTCTGATATTATAGCCACACCAATATTTTGCTGGTTAATGTTACTCCCTGTGGTGAGCAACAGCTAAAATTTTGGCTCAGTTATTTTGCCTTCCAACTACTATCTCCTGTCAAGCTTCTGGGAGTTTCTGCTCCATAAATGTATCCAAGTTTGGCTGAGGATTTGCAAGTTATTTACATATATGCAAACTTGAGAGCTCCCCAACATTCATCCTCAAGCCAATAAGACCAAGGCTCTGACTTGAATTCTAGTCATGCAGCCCCTTGTCGCAAAGAGCTGCTTACTGTACATATCTCCAAGTACAGTCCCATTCTTTTAAAGGACTTTCTAGTTTTTACATGGCTTAGATCTTCCAGTTCGATTAAGTATTTTTGCCCCAGGTTAATGACTGTTATCTAAAGGAGGATTAGTCTAATATGAGCTAGTTTCTTATCACCAGAAGCAGAAATCTTGTGGAGACAGTCTACATTCAAAACAAACTGCAAAGAAATCTTAAATTTTGCTCAAGTTTACCATTAATAATATTTCCATTGCAATTCTGAAACTTCAGTATATTGCAGGATAAAACAAAATATTGTTACAAAATTTCGACCATAAGCAAAAAAAGACATATAAAATCAAAGAAATTCAACAAAATCCTTCTAATTTTAAATTTTAATTGGAAATAACAACATGAACTCATGATTAAAAAAAATAACAATAAATTTCTAGCTCCGAAAACAAAGAAAGGGCCAAGACATAAATGACACTCATTACAATAGGCACTTTCACATCCTAGACCTGGGTGTATAACTACAATCCTCTATTAATAGAAATCAGAGCTCCGTGGAGAATCAGACTTAATTCTAAGTCTGATCAGGGAGAATACAAGCTGAGTCTATGATAGCAAGCCTGTGTGAGAAAGCAGCAAACTGTTCAAAGACTAATGGGAATAACAATAAAAGGACAAGGAAGCCTAAATGGACTCTCACTGGCTGAATTTAGACACTATGGGGCTTCAAAGAGGCCATCTATAATGGAAAGTAGATGAAATTAATAAAAATCTATAATAAATTGAGAATATATAAGGTGGGACTGACCCTATGAGGAGAAGTAAAGGATAATGACGTGAGGAAAAAATATCTACCACAGAGCTGTGAACTGAAAAATTCCCAGGGCTGAAAGATATTACAGTTCTATCCAGCCAGACTGAGAAATCTTATTGTGTACTTATGGCATAACAAGAAACTACAGAAAGGAAATGCACTGGCAATAGGGCTACATTTGCCCTACTGGAAAGGCTATTCTAAACCAACCCAAACAAAACTTAAAAATCAAACTCCAAAGGATTAAACTGATCTGGAGCTGACATGGCTGTCAGAACAAAACTCAATAGCCTTTAAAAAAGAAAGGAGAATTCAGATCCAATAACCAAACACAATTTCTACTAGGTATTTGAAAAGCAGAAAAACATGAGCCATAACTAAAGGAAAAAAATTAATCAATAAGAAAGAGATAAAGAAATAACAGATATGATGGAAAGAGCAGACAAGGACTTAAAGTCATTATTATAAATACACTTAAGGATTTAAAGGAAAACATGAAGGTAAACAGGCATGAACTGGGAATATAAAGAGAATATAAAGAACCAAACAGAATTTATAGAGCTGAAACTGTAATATCTGAAATAAACATTGACAGGATGGCCTTAGCAGTAGATTACATACTACAGAAGAAAGGATCAGTGTGGCCTTGAGTATATACTAGCTCATCAAACTGAGCTTAAGACAAAAAGTAAGGCTGGATGAAAATATGAAGGGTGATCTTTGCATGTGATGTGTAGGATGATATCAAGTAATCTAATATTCATGTAGTTGAAGCTGAACTAACCTATATGATAGAAAGCAGGTCAGTTGTTGCCTGATCACAAAAGAACTTTGGGGGGATGACAGAAATATTTGACACCTTGATTGTGGTGGTGAATATTAAGGGAGATGCATTTGTCCAAGCTCACCAAACCCTTCACTTGAAATGGTTTCATTTTATTGTTTGTATATTATACCTTGATATAGCTGATTTTTAAAATTCCATAAAATCATAGTGAGTAAAGTAAGTAAGAGTGAAAAATACCCATTTGCCACTACTGGAGATGACTAGTACTTGCTAGCTGCAAGTACAAAAAAGGAACTTTAACAGCTAGAAGGCCTGGTAGCACCACCTAATTAGGTGACTACTACTAGCATCATTAATAGAGTTGATTAACTTGATAAAAACAGCCGTGTGATGAAAAACAGCATCATCTATGAAGTATTCTTGCCTAAAGCACTCATTCAAATCAGGCCTTGAGATTTTTATTTTATTTTTAAAAACATTTTATTTATTTATTTGAGAGAGAGACAGTGAGAGAGAATATGAACAAGGAGAAGGTCAGAGGAAGAAGCGGACTCCCCGTGGAGCTGGGAGCCCGATGTGGAACTCGATCCTGAGACTCCAGGATCATGACCTGAGTTGAAAGCAGTCGCCCAACCAACTGAGCCACCCAGGTGCCCCATGGCCTTGAGATTTTTTTTTTTTTTTTTTTTTTTTTTGGTCAGAGAGAGAGAGAGGGAGAAAGCAAGCACAGGTAGACAGAGTGGTAGGCAGAGGGAGAAGCAGGCTTCCTGCCGAGCAAGGAGCCTGATGTGGGACTCGATCCCAGGACCCCGGGATCATGACCTGAGCCGAAGGCAGCCGCTTAACCAACTGAGCCACCCAGGCGTCCCGAGATTTTTAAAAAATCTTATTATGTTATGTTAGTTACCACACAGTACATCATCAGTTTTTGATGTAGTGTTCCATGACTCATTGTTTGCATAGAGCACCTAGTCAGGCCTCTCGCTTTAACTTCTATTATATAGAACAGAAACAAACATACAAAGCCAATATTGCAAAATATCAATGGTTGAATTTAGCATATGAGAAATATGTATTTACTCTTCATCTTTTATATGTTGTTGAAAATTTTCACAATAAAAATGAAAGAAAGTGATTAGTCAAAAGGTCTGCTGACATATTATGTTACATGAGCACAGTGAAAACCTGCAATAACAGGCCCAGAGGTGACGTAAATCTGGATATAACACGACTGGAAATTCTGTTTTTATAGCAGGCTCATCCTTAGCATTTCCTTAATCTTGAGGTGGATGAGGCTTCACATTTTATGCAACTGAAATTTTTAGGTTTCTCCTATCGCATGCTGGCAAGGGTATTAATTATCATTTTTTGAGTCACCAAGGTACAAGGATGACATAATTCTGAATTCCCAACAGAACCTTATAGGATGACAATTTAAGAGAAAATGTTATCTACGAAAATGTGTTTATATAGATAATAAGCGATATTTCTTGGTTTTGTTAATTCACTTTGTTAATGTACTTTGACTTTCGAATGTACATTCAATTCAGATTTTGAAAATATAGTTAATATCTTGGGACGCCTGGGTGGCTCAGTCAGTTAAGCCACTGCCTTCAGCTCCGGTCATGTTCTGAGGGTCCTGGGATGGAGTCCCGCATTGGGCTCCTTGCTCAGCGGGGAGCCTGCTTCTCTCTCTGCCTCTGCCTGCAGCTCTGCCTGTTTGTGCTCTCTCTCTCTCTCACTCTTTCTCTCTCTGACGAATAAATAAATGATAAATAAATAAAAATATTGTTAATATCTTTTTTTTAAGATTTTATTTATTTATTTGACAGAGATCACAAGTAGGCAGAGAAGCAGGCAGAGAGAGAGGAGGAAGCAGGCTCCCCACGGAGCAGAGAGCCCGATGCGGGGCTGGATCTCAGGATCCTGGGATCATGACCTGAGCTGAAGAAAGAGGGTTAACCCACTGAGCCACCCAGGTGCCCCAATATAGTTAATATCTTCAAGAAAGAATCATATTGTCTATAGTTCCTTCAGGAGGCCTCACCCCAAATGTGAGTTACTAAAAATTTCTGGGTATCTTTGACTTCTTACATTAAATTCCTCCTCTTTGTGTCTCCTCACTGTCAAAAAAAAAAAAAAGAGAACTGCCCTCAACCCAAATAAAAGGAAAAATCTAAACATGCAAAAAAGAACTGTGTTCTGGAACAACATAAGTCATGTACAGCTTCCAAAAAGATGGTATGTAAAATTCTTGGTCTCTTGGCAAGCTACGTTTAAAATAGGAATGCTAAGTCAGATGAAGAATGTGTGTGTCTGCATGACAAAAGGCATTTCAAAAAATTCAAATACCTAAATACCAGGTTAAGAAGACTGTTACTAAAGTTTAACTTAAGCAGCTATTACTTTGTTTCAATTCTTGAATTTGTCAGCAGCTGCAAACAGTACCACATCTAATATAAAGATCTTTGTAACTATCATAGAGATCATAACAATAGAACAATAGTGTGTTTATCACTGTGTGTACAGTATACTCATCGGTATCTAGCACATGGCAGGTATTCATTAAGTATCTGTTAAGCTAATCAACTAGCAAATTTGTGACACATTAACCAGCCAATAATTAATTAATCACTATATAAAACCTATTCTTTGGAAAAGTGCAGACCATTTATATTTTGATTTCTTATGTTTGGAGGAAGTTTATTACTGAGTGCCATGAAGGCTTTTATTCTAATTGGCAACACTGAATGGAAACACAATATAGAAAAGACTGGATAACGTAGATTAGCCAACAAGGAAGAGTAACAGTCATGTTGGTAGGAATTATAAACCAAACATGAAGGATATAATGGAATTTTAACCAGCTTTTCCCCTTTTGATTAGGTATTTATAATAAAGTAAATAACTACTAAATGGAAAGAGAAAATCCAATGCAAGTGATATACAGGCAAAGGGAAGAAAGGAGTCTACACAAACTACTAATGTCAATTCTTCTGAAGGTTCTTGTGGTCAAGTCTATCCAAAAACCTCATTATGACTGTCTGGTAAGTACTACTCCAATACTACACTCACATATTTGCCATCTAATTTTAGCTGGGTTATTCTTTATATCTGATATGTGAAAATCAAATGAGACATCATTTTAAGATCATAGTAGGATTAACTATATTTCATAGATATTTAAAGCTGAGATAATAGATCCAGCATCATGGTTTTTAGCATATTCCGTATTTTTGGTAAGAAAATTATCTCTGAGAATGCAGACTCAAATACTGGTATTAGGAAAAATGAGACAATCTGTTGTGGGAATCTCACTTCATATTTTTAGCTTTAAGCTAACAAACACAGGGCTGTTCAGCACACTCACGGAAATAACAGGTCATTGAGCCTAAATGCAGACTTGTGTGACCAATACCTACTCCTGCTACTCCTGGGGGTTTGGTGGAGGGACGGTACCAGACAGTAACACCATGGAGGGAGTTTGGAAATATAAAATACAAGACAGAACACACCCTTCAGAAAACTTCTGAGACTTGTCCTGTTCCACCAGGGCTCCGAAACTGGCTTCACTCAGAGTATGGAGAAACAAACAGCAGGAGAAACTCATACACAGGCCAGTGTCTCTCAGACCAGGCGAAGGCCTGCCAGCAGTACTTGGCCGGTACCCTAGGGTAGTGGCTTAGCCTGACCCTGAGTTCAGAGTGGAAAATGGCTATTTATTGTACACCCTGCCCTCTTCACTGTAGAAGCAGTGGATCATGTGTCAGGGACAAAGGCAAGTTGGGTTTACTGGGGTTTCTCTATACCAGGCAGATGGCAAGCCTTCCTGGTTCAGATCACTTTGGTGGGGTTGTGCCAAAAACATGCTCACATTCCCTCTGTTTGCCTAAGCTGCCTCTCCCTCACCCTCCCCTTCCCCCTCAACCAACCACTGAAACACTTCCTCAAAACCTCTAGAGTCCTGAGGGGATATATGAAAATCACTAGTTTAGATTAACCCTCAACCAATCTCTTGTAGAGAGACCCTGGCGGTATCTTGTACACTTACAGTGCCACACTGTGTCCCAGGGGAACTTCTTCTCTCATTGGGCAAATGACTCTTAGAGAGTATTTCCCAATGCCAGGCTCAAATCTTCCTCCTTCTTCTTTTGGTTCAAGTTACGCCTCTTGACATTACATGGCATAAATCTTGTGCTATCCCTGTTTCTCTAATTAAATACTGCTCATCTGTCAACACCCATCTCAAATTCTACCTCTTCTGTGTTACCTGCCCTGACAACTTCTCCCACAGTGGTCTCTGTGTCCTCTGGGTTCCTTAAGTATTAAGTATACTTGTGTGGACCACGCCTCGGCATTTATGTTTTACAGTCTCAGCTATCTTTGGCACTCTTTATGCCTTCCTAACAGGAAAATATTCTCCTTGAGGTCTGGACAGTCTGTCTTTCTAAGATGTCTACTTTCTAACATCCCTTCAACATGTTGCACTGGGTAGATAACTATACACAGTGTGCACAGGTCATCCATGAACTGGTCCTAACCACAATAATTTTTGCTTACTTCCTACCATTATTTCTTCAAAAAACCTCCACTCTAAACAAATCCAACTGCCAAATTGTATCCTATGTATTCTGCCTTTGCAAATAATATCTTTCTTTCCATCTCAACCTCTCTACCACCAGGTCAGGGAATATTACTCTAGGGTACATGAACTTCTGGACACTGTACACAAAAATGTGCTTTTTGTTTTTTGTGGTAGAGAAGGTTTCACACTTTCATACACAATCCTCAAAAGGGTTCCATGACCCCTCACCAAAAGATGAAAATCTATTGTTAGGATTTTTTGCCTTAAGCAGACACTTAACCAAGTCTCTCCTTTTAAAAGATCAGATTTTGCCCCTGAACCAGTGAACCTCCCATTATTGGGAAGGACTTTTCAAGGCTCTGAATATCTATATATCAATTTTATGCCATTAATTTGACTGATTTATTATGTTCCTTGTGAAAACTTTAAAATTAGTATCTTTATCGTGGTATAATTCTTCTGCTAATTTTTCTTGATTATAAACTCTCCAGATAACAGGTTCAGTGTCTTTTTGTTACACGTACTGCCTTGCAGGAAGCAGGTATCAAAAATAAAACTCCAGACGCAGATAAAGATGCTGAGTCATCTTCAATTTAAGTAGTGGATAGCAGCTGAATTCTACAGGTATACACCACAGCTGTGATATTGTTGGAGCTGGGGAAATGCCCCAGTGAGCTGCCACCTCACCTCTGCTTTACGAATATTTTCTCTGGCTTCATCTATTTTCTGTTCCAGCTCTGCTCGGCTTTGTTCTGACACTGCAACTCCATGACATTCCAGATCATCTAAAACCTATTAAAGAAAACAGGAAAATAATGATTGTTTTTTCTTTTTGTCTTTTTTTGCTTAAGTGATTACAGTATTCAGGTAATTTAACAGGCTTCAGTGACAAGTGGTCACAATTCCTCTTTTAACGTTTAATTTTTTTCACTTATTTGTTAATTTAAAAAAAACTTCTTTTTTTTTTTTTAAAGATTTTTATTTATTTATTTGACAGAGAGAGATCACAAGTAGACGGAGAGGCAGGCAGAGAGAGAGAGAGAGGGAAGCAGGCTTCTTGCTGAGCAGAGAGCCCGATGCGGGACTCGATCCCAGGACCCTGAGATCATGACCTGAGCCGAAGGCAGCGGCCCAACCCACTGAGCCACCCAGGCGCCCCAAAAAAAACTTCTTGATATAATTATACAAAGTTGCAAAAGTAGTACAGAAAGTCCCCCCACCCCTTCACCCAAGGCAACAATTTATAGAACAATACTACAATATAAAAACCAGGAAACTGACATTGGCACAATCTACAAACCTTACTTGGATTGCATGTTTTGATATGCACACCTTCAATTTCTAAAAATTAAATGAATATAGGGCTGCCTGGGTGGCCCCATTGGGCTCAGGTCCTGCTCCAGCATCCTGGGATCCAACCTGCATTGGGACTCCCTGTTCAGTGGGGAGCCTGCTTCTCCCTCTCCTTCTGCCCCTCCCCTGTTCCTGCTCTCTCTAATACATAAATAAAAATCTTTTAAAAAATTATATGCATACAAAGTACTGTTGTAAAACAATAAAAAAAATGGCAGGAAGTCTCATATTTGCACATCCCACTATATGCCCCCCACCCCAGATAATTACTGTCCCATCAATTTACATGTATTTTTCTGAACTATTTCTTATGTATCTGATCCTAGAACTATTTATATGTAAAATATAACTTAGATATATTAGAGTTATGGAATTTAAGATAGGGAGATTAGTAGTTCAATCTAATCATTATGACCCCTTATAAGCAGAGAACTTCCTCTGGCTGGAATCAGATGAGAGACCAGCCAAAAAGGAAGTCAGGGAGTTGATTCCAAGCACGGGAAGGATTCAGTGCATCATTGCTGGCTCTGAAATGTAGAAGCCCATGTGCAAGGATCAGAGAGAGTAGCCTCCAGGAGCTAAGGGGAGCTCCCAGATGACAGGAAAGATGTAAGGACCTAGGTCCTACAGTTATTAGGAACTAGATTCTCACAACAACCTGAATGAACTTATAAGTGGGTTCTACCCTTAGAGGCCGGCCTAGCTAGCTAAAACAACGTGATTTTGGCCTTGTTAGAGCCTGAGCAGTAAAATCAGCCAAGCCCATCCAGATGTCTGACCTACAGAACTATGAGATAAAATATTTGCACTGTTTTAAGCTACTAAATTCATGGTAATTTGTTATGGCACATATAGAAAATGGACACAACTATCAAATACAATGTTTCCTCTAGGTTTCAGGAAGATATCCTTGTTAGGATGAAAAATTCTTTATCTTGCTGGCTATGACTTTTGTTTTATTTTTTAATCACTAAGAGATAATTTTATCATTTGATTTTTTGGTAATTATAAAAATAATCATAGAATTTTTCATCTTTATTTGGTAAATGCAGTTTATTATGCTGATAAATTTTCTAGTGTTGAATCGTCATGGCACTCTAATTAGTCATGTGCTTAAAATATAACTAGATTCATATTTATTAAAATTTATTTAGCATTTTTATAAGTTATATCTTTGTTAGAAATCAATAGACTATGTATGTGTGTGCCTACTTCTAGACTCTCTTTTTTGTTCCATTTATCTGTAAGTCCATTCTTACACCAATACTACATCTTGATTTCTGTAGTTTTATGTCTTGAAATGAGGTAGAGTAATCCTTCCATTTTTTTTTAAAGGTTTTACTTATTTGAGAGAGAGAAAGCACAACCGGAGAGGGAGGAGAGAGGGACAAGCAGACTCCCTGCTGAGAAGGAAGCCAGGTCCCTGAGATCATGAACTGAGCTGAAGGCAGACACATAACTAACTGAGCTACCCAGGTGCCCCAGCCCTCCAGACTTTTTTTTTTTAAGATTTACTTATTTATTATTTTGAGAGAGAGTGTGTGCAAGCACATGCACATAGGGGGTGGTGTGCAAAGGGTGAGAGAGAGAGAATCCCAAGAAGACTCCATGCTCAGCACAGAGCCCAATGCTTAACTGACTCAGCCATCCAGGCATCCCAGCCCTCCAATTTTATTCTTATTTTTCAAAAATGCTTTAGCTATTTTAGATCATTTGCATTTCCATGTATGTTTTAGAGACATTTTGTCAATTTCTTGTGTTTGTTTGGTTTTTTTAAAGATTTTATTGGTTTGTCAGTGAGAGAGCAAGGACAGTGGGTCAGGCAGATGGAGAAGCAGGCTTCCCGCTGAGCAGGGAAGAGGGAGAAGGAGGCTTCCCGCTGAGCAAAGAACTCATGTGGGACTCGATCCCAGGGCCCTGGGATCATGACCTGAACTGAAGGCAGCTGCTTGACCAAATGAGCCACCCAGGTGTCTCAATTTGTCAATTTCTGTAAAAACTCCTGCTGGATGTTTGACTTGGATCGCACTGAATGGATTAGTTTGGAGATAACAGGTATTTAAAAAAACAAATTAAAAAAGAGATAAACCAAAAAACAGACTCTAAATATAGAGAACTGATGGTTACTTGAGGGAAAGTAGGTGGGAGATGGGTGAAATAGACTGTGGGGATGAAGAGTACACTTAATCATGATAAGCAATAAGTAATGTAGAGAGTTGCTAAGTCGCTGTGTTGTACACCTGAAACTAATGCAACATTGTATGTTAGCTATACTGGAATTAAAATAAAAACAACAACAACAACAACAAAAAACCCTTCAGTTCTCCATGTTAAAAAAATAAAAATAAAAACATTGAAACTTCTGTTCCATTGGTCTATATGTCAGTCATGACAATACTACAATGTTTTGAATACTATAGGTTTGTAATAAGTTTTAAAGTCAAGACATATGAGTCCTTCAACTTTGTTCTTTTTCAAGACTGTTTGGCTAGCCAGGGTTCCTTGAGATTCCATATGAATTTTGGGATGGGTTTTTCTATTTCTGCAAAAAATACTGTTGGGATTTTGACAGGAATTGCGCTGAATTTGTAGATCATTTTGGGTGGTATTGTCTTTTTTTTTTTTTTTGTATTGTCATCTTAATATTATCTTCCATTCCATAAACACACAATGTCTTTCCATTTATTTATATCTTATTTAATTCCTTTCATCAGTGTCTTATAGTTTTTAGTGTATAAGTCATTTGCCTCCTTGGTTAAGTTTATTCCTAAGTATTTTATTCTCTTTGATGGTATTGTAAATGAAACTGTTTTCTTAATTTCTTTTTTGGATTGTACATTCTTAGTGTATAAAATGCAACTGATTAGGGAGCCTGGGTGGCTCAGTTGATTAAGTGTCTGCCTTTGGCTCAATCATGATCCCAGGACCCCATGATTGAGCCCCCTATTGGGCTCCCTGCTCAATGGGGAGTCTGCTCCTCCCTGTTCCTGTGCTATTTCTGTTGCTCTCTCTCTCCCTCAAATAAATAATCTTTTTAAAAAATGCAACTAATTTTTGTGCATTAGTTTTATATTCTGCAACTAGGCTGAATTTGCTTACTAGCTCTAATAGGGGTGTGTGTGTGTGTGTGTGTGTGTGTGCGAGTAACATCATTTCATTTGTGAACAGAGATAATTTCACTACTTTCTTTTCAATTTGGATGCTTTTTAATTCTTTTTCTTGCCTAACTGCTGTGGCTAGAACTTCTAGTATTATAATGAATATAAGTGGCAAAAGGGGGCATCCTTGCCTTGTTTCAGTTTGGACAGTTTCTATTGCTATATATACTTTTAAGCTCCTTGTATTTTTTTTGTGTGTGCCATCCAATCTATTGAATTTTTCATTTCAAATACTGTATTTTCAGCTCTCAAAGTTTCATTTGGTTCTTCTATACATTTTCCTTTTGTGTCTTTGATATGTTCATGTTTGTTTCCTTTCAAATCCTTGATTTTTTTACTGTTCTAAAGTCCTTATTTGCTAATTCCATCATCTTTGACATTTATGGGTCTGCTTCAATTGATTTTCTTCCTTTGGTCATGGGTTATATTCTCTTGCTCCTTTTAATGTTTAGCAAATTTGACATTGTGAATACTATGCTTTTTTTTTTTTTTTTTGAGAGGCGGGGAAGGGCCAAGGGGCAGGGAGAGAGAAAAGAGAAAAAGAGATCTTAAGTGGGCTCCATGCCCAGCACACAGCCCAATGTGGGGCTTGATCTCACAACCCTGAGATCATGACCTGAGCCAAAATCAAGAGTGGGACATTTGGGAATACCTGGGTGGCTCAGTCAGTTAATCATCTGCCTTCAGGTCAGCTCAGGTCATAATCCCAGGGTCCTGGGATTGAGTTCGGCATCAGGCTCCTTGCTCAGTGGGGAGTCTGCTTCTCCCTCTGCCTGTCACTTGTGCATTTGAGATTGTGCTCTCTCTCTCTCTGATAAATAAATAAATAAAATCTTAAAGAAAAAGTGGGATGCTTAACCAACTGAGTCCCTAGGTGCCCCATGAATACTATGTTACTGAATACTGGATTTTATTTCCTTCCTGTGAAGAGTAGATTTTTAAAATTTTTCCTGGCAGGCAAATAAGTTACTTGTGGATTAGTTTGACCTTTTTGAAGCCTGTTTTAAAGCTCTGTTAGGTTAGTTCTAAAGTAGCCCCACTGTAAGACAAGTTAGCCCTGGAACCACTGTATGATCTTTTTGTAGTCTCCTGAATGCCCCAGGTGATCCATGGGACGTCTCAACCTTTGGTAATCACAACTTGAATGTATCCTAGACCTGTGTGACCTCTGGGAATCCTTCAGGTTATCTCTGTCAGTCCCTACCGTATTGTGGAACTTCATCATATGCACGTGTGGTTTAGTATTCACCAACAGAATGAAGGGGGGACCTATGTCGATTTTTGGATTCTTTCTCTGCATCTCCATATTGTCTGGTACTTTGCCCTGAAATTCATGCCACTTCAGCCACTCTGAACTCTGATCTCTGTCATCTCAACTCTGAGTCTGTGGTGCCCTGCTTAAGTTCTCCCTTCCCGCCCTGCAATATAGAAAGTGCCTTTAGGCAGAAAACCCAAGAGGTCATATGGCTACTAATTTCATTGTTTTTTTTTTTTTTTTTTTTTAAGTGTGATCCCATGGTAATTTATTATGGTGCTTTAACATGGCCAAAAGCAGAACTGGTTTCAGTATCAAAAAACCCCTTGGGCGCCTGGGTGGCTCAGTGGGTTAAGCCTCTGCCTTTGGCTCAGGTCATGATCTCAGGGTCCTGGGATCGAGTCCCATGTCAGGCTCTCTGCTCAGCAGGGAGCCTGCTTCCCCCCACTCTCTCTGCCTGCCTCTCTGCCTACTTGTGATCTCTCTCTGTCTGTCAAATAAATAAATAAAATCTTAAATAAATAAATAAAATAAAAAACCCCTTTATTTTGTTGCTTAAATTATACCTTACTAGATTAAAGCTTATCATAGCTCATGTTATTAAGAAATGGAAAAGTTGTTGAAATCTGCCTGTATTTATCTCCTAGTGGAAAGATACAATATGCCTTGACAACAGGGTGAAAAAGCAGACATATTTTTAATATTTGAACATTTATTTTCAAATATAGTAGAGCATTTATTTTTTTTTAAGATTTTATTTATTTGACAGACAGAGATCACATATAGAGCATTTTAATGAAAAAAGTCTCTTATGTGTTTAACATTTTGAAGTATAAAGCTGCAGTAATTCATCTAATTACTATTTATTGGCTATATGGTAGACAGAGAACTTGTCTCTCTAGTTCACAAATTCTTTGAGATAAACTGTGTTAGAGAAACTGCACTCAAGAAGCCTCATCTCTCTATGAATCTCATTTACATGACCAGATTCTGAAATTTATACTGTAGTCTGACACCAGGTTTGGGAGGATTTGGGGTAAAGAGGGGAGTTTTATTTTGCATGCAAGAGGGATGTAAACTGTTATAACCAGAAGGTAGACTGGAAGACTGTGGGTTTTTTTTTTTTTTAAGATTTTATTTATTTGACAGAGATCACAAGCAGGTAGAAAGGCAGGCAGAGAGAGATGAGGAAGCAGGCTCCCTGCCGAGCAGAGAGCCCGATGTGGGGCTTGATCCCAGGACCCTGGGATCAGGACCTGAGCTGAAGGCAGAGGCTCAATCCACTGAGCCACCCAGGCTCCCCAAGACTGTGTTTTTGAAAAAAAAAAAAAAATTACTACAGTATTTCCCATTCCACATATTCTTCTAGAACCTTGCTATTTCCCTACCAAGAAGTGGAGTTTATGTTCCTTCACCCTGACCTCAACACAAGGCCTTTGTGACTGCCAGTTAACAAAAAAATGACACAGTAATAACATGTTATTTCTGAGACTAGACCAGAAAAGATAACATAGCTCCTACTTGGCTCATTCTTGGGACTCAAACCTTTGGGGCCCTGTGCCACCATGTAAGAGCTAGGCTGAAGCCACTGTGCTGGAGAGACCACAGAGAGACCAAGATGCATGAGGAGCTCCAGCTGTTCTAGTTGCCAGCTGTGAAGTCCTCCTGTTCCAAGCACCAGATATTTCAGTGGGGAGGCCTGTGAGGTGACTTGAGCACCAGTCACTATCTGACTATAACCACATGGGAGACTCCCAAGTGATAAGTGGCAAGCTAAGTCCATCCAATCTCCAGAGTGCTAAGAGACAATTAAAAATGCTCTTTTTTGTGGCATTAAGTTTGAGGTGTTTTGTTTTGCAGCATTAGATTAGTGGA
Organism: Lutra lutra; assembly: GCF_902655055.1. NCBI lineage: Eukaryota > Metazoa > Chordata > Mammalia > Carnivora > Mustelidae > Lutra > Lutra lutra. The sequence continues at coordinate 57,221,554 of NC_062287.1, read as the reverse complement.
ACATTGAACTCAGGATCCCTGTGAGACAGTAAAAAGAAGTCAAAGCAGGCAAGAGAATATATGTATACACAGAAGAAAGGTCTAATGTTGGAGATATTAATTTATGATTTGTGGTAAGTGAAAACATGGCATTGGTTGAGAGTGCCTAAATGAGAATAAAGAATAAGAAAGCCTGATACAGAACTCTAAGGAATTTAAATATTTAAATATGAAGTGGAGAAAAAACCCATCAAAGAATATAAGAATGGCTAGAGAGGCAGAAGGAAAACCAGGACAATGTTAAGTCATGGCTAACTAGAGAAGAGGGTGTTTCAAGACAAAGGGAGTTGTCGATTATGATGAAACTGCCAACAGGTTTTAAGAAATAAAAGTGTCCATTTTGGTTCACCTCCCCTTCCAATTTCCCTCAACTCCCTTCTCCTCTCCATCTCCCCTTGTCCTCCATGCTATTTGTTATGCTCCACAAATAAGTGAAACCATATGATAATTGACTCTCTCTGCTTGACTTATTTCACTCAGCATAATCTCTTCCAGTCCCGTCCATGTTGCTACAAAAGTTGGGGAGTTGAGAGAAATTGGAAGGGGAGGTGAACCATGAGAGACTGTGGACTCTGAAAAACAATCTGAGGATTTTGAAGGGGCGGAGGGTGGGAGGTTGGGGGAGCCAGGTGGTGGGTATTAAGGAGGTCACGTATTGCATGGAGCACTGGGTGTGGTGCATAAACAATGAATTGTTATGCTGAAAAGAAATTAAAAAAAAAAAAAAAAAAGCCAAAGGGTAGTGACCTGACAGAGCCATGAAGGGAGCAAAATTAAGGGCCAGCAATGAAAAAAGTATATGATAGGAAAAAAAAGAAAAAGCAATTAGTGCAATTCAGTGCTCTTTATCATGGGCCTATGTAAAATCTTAAAGGAACTTAATATCTGCAGTAAGAAGGCAACAAGGGAAGTGTGAGCTCAAACCTTTGGAGGAAAGGGCGTCTGAAGATGAGAATCTGAAGTGTACACAGACAAAGGGATATATATATTCATGTGCTAATGGGTCTGAAGAACACTTAAAGATGTGTACCCGAAATAAACAGGATAACTGGAAAAAATGAAAATGTATTTTTTATTAGCAAAGCCCATTTATAAAGCTAAGATTTTACATCATGCAGATTGTTCTCCCATATCTCAGAATCCTGATAGATGCCTGCCTCAGCTTATTTCTAATAATTAAAATAAATGAAATGACCAGAAAAAAAAAAGTGTCCATTTTGGATTTAGCAACATAGACCACTGGTGATTTTGGCAAGTGAAGTCTGTATGAAGTGTGAAGGAAGGGAAAGTAGGAAAAGTCCAAATATTATGGGCTAAAAAATAAGTGTGAGGTTAGGAAACCTAGACATGAATAATTCTTTTAATAAGTTGGATGTGAAGGTAAAGAAAAAGTTATAAATAAATGGAAATTATAAAAAGTTTACTATACCTTGTGCTTAGAGTTTAGCCTTGAATATACATTTTTTTGGTGTTTAATTTTAGTTTTTAAATTTTTAATTTAATTTTATTTAGCTCTTTTTGTTAAGTAAACTCTGTGCTCAACATGGATCTTGAACTCACGATCCTGTGATTAAGGGTTGCATGCTCTACCGACTGAGCCAGCCAGCTGCCCCTTAAAGATACACTTTCATGGACTCTACAGTTAAGTCTTCAAAAATTTTATCTCGGTCATTAAAAGCTTAATTCAACACAGGCATGTCTCTTCTACTACCTGAAAGACGGTAATACACTATCACTAGCTTTTCTTAGAAAATTTTATGGCAAAATAAATTACTATGTTGCTGCTTGAAAGGCTTAAGGAATTTCCAAGCTAAGTAGATAGCTGAGAGCATACTGCTGAGTGGCTGAAATTACAGAAAAAAACATAAAGATATTTTTCACATTAATAAAACTCAACTCCTTAAATTGGTTTGACATTAGCTAAGTGTCACCTAAGACTCTATTATACTTACCCGCTGTTGGTGAACAATGTTTTTGTGCTCACGTGCCACACGTGTGGCCCATTTTCGAGCCTCCTTGTTTAGACTGTGCTCCTCTGTGGTCCCAGTTTCTGATTCTAATTGTCGGCTCTACAACATAAGAGAGAACAAAGACCAAATGTCATTATGCCTATTGAAATCACTACTGTTTGTAGGTGGACCAGAGAGCCTTCATTTAATCAGCACTCAAAACAAGCCCTGCTCCACTACTGTGGGAAGCAATGTCTCATATCAGAACATTAGCAGGACGGTATGAAACCATAAATGAACACCGGATTTTTCAGTTTGCACTGTTTAATATTGGAGCTTCACCTCTAATACTGCGGACTGATCCATTTTGGATGTGAAAAAAGCTAGCTAAACAAAGAAAAAAAAGTATTTATGCCAACTTACCATGACACTAAAATGGTTACATAGGTAAAATGGAAACAACTCAATTGTTTTAATGGGATTTAAAAAAAGAATCAATGAAGTCAAGCAGAGAGAGTCAATTATCATATGGTTTCACTTATTTGTGGAGCATAACAAATAGCATGGAGGACAAGGGGAGATGGAGAGGAGAAGGGAGTTAAGGGAAATTGGAAGGGGAGGTGAACCATGAGAGACTATGGACTCTGAAAAACGATCTGAGAATTTTGAAGGGGTGGGGGGTGGGAGGTTGGGGGCACCAGGTGGTGGGTATGGTAGAGGGCACGGATTGCATGGAGCACTGGGTGTGGTGCAAAAATAATGAATACTGTTATGCTGAAAAAATAAAAAATTAATTAAAAAAAATCAATGGATAAAAGTGAAGAGAACAAAACAATACAATAACACAACCTCTTTGTCCACAAAAATACTGGGCTTATTTTTTTTTAAAGATTTTATTTATTTATTTGACAGAGAGAAAGAGATCACAAGTAGGCAGAGAGGCAGGCAGAGAGAGAGGGGGAAGTAGGCTCCCTGCTGAGCTGAGAGCCCAATGTGGGGCTCAATCCCAGAAACCTGAGATCATGACCTGAGCCGAAGGCAGAGGCTTTAACCCACTTAGCCACCCAGGCACCCAAGATACTAGGTTTAAATTATTAGTTTCAGGTCCATCACCAATTCACTAAAAACCCTCCAACTAGGTTTTGCCCTTCCTCTGGACTTTAATATCATACGAGAGGGGTGCTTCATTAAATGATCAGTAAGGGTTTCTTCTAGCCCTAAAATACTACTATTCTGTTTCACAAAGGACAAACTGCAAAATTTAAAATAGCAGTATTAATAGTTAGCCCCTACTATACAAAGTATCGTGAAAAGTGCTTCACATAACTTTTATAACAACCTCATGAGGTGATTCATATAGCCATCTTATAGAAAAGGAAACTGAGGCTCAGATGTTAAAATGTCTAGTGTCTACCAGATATTACATGTTACAACTCTGATTTATACAAGTCTGATTTCAGAATTAGAGCTCTTAACCACTAAACTATTTTAATTTTTTCTAAACTCTTAAGAACCCATGGAAAAAAAACATCAAATAATTGGGAAAACAATCTCTTAAATATGAATTAACCCAAGAGGATTTTAATACAAAAAAGAAGCAAAATTTTACAGTGGGAAGATCTTGGAAAACTGACTTTTCCAAGGCCACACAGCTCAAAATTGGAAGAGTAAGTAGAATTTGGCTGTATTAAAAACTTATTATTTCTGCTGGAGGGATTCTAAGCAAGGTTCAGAAACTTTTACTCTATGCAGACATTTCAACTAAAGCTAGATTATACAATGATAAATGCACTGAAACAGAGCAAAAGAATCAAAATAAAAATCTAACCAATTTCACAACTGATTCATTCTTTGGGCTATTAGAAATCTGGGACCCATCTTTATGATTGTATTTTGCTTTGTAAAATATAATATTTTGTAGGATCTAGGCATTTACATTTTAATCCATTCTCAGAAGTCAAGGTTTATAATGTTAAAAGGTGGATGCAAATTGCAAATGCAATCTACATTAACCAGAGGAATCTAATGTATAAATGGAATGCAAGAAATGTGTATTCTGAAGAGCCCAGGCATAGGTTTTTAAGTCAGACAGACTTAGTTTTCATTCTATGTCCTTTATTATCTTTATGATCTTGGACATGTTTTTAACCTGAGTCTTAAGTCACATTTGAAAATTGGTGAAAATGCCAATCTCATAGGGGCTGTTAAGATAAAAGTAGCTCATATTATAAACATTCTCTTATACTAATTATATAATTAAGTATCCAATAAGTGGTAATTGTTAATGCTAAACACCCAGTTGAAAATAACTTGAAACAAAATATTGTTAATATTAGTAAAAAATTCCACATAATTCCTAGGTTCTTGCTAGCCCAAAGAATGAATTAGAAACAAGACTGAAGGTATATTGAAAGATCAAGGCAGATCTCAAACAGAATGAACTTATACGGAACAGAATTGAGGAGAAAGAAGACAACTGATGGAGAAATTATATTTTTATCACTGAGCAACATTTTAGGAATAGGTAAGTGTGTTAAATGTGTACTGGCTACAGACAGGTCACAGCCCTAGTTGCTCACACATCAACTCTACCTTTTCACTGAGTATTTCCTGTGCTTAAGAGCTGGGGAAGTATAGATAGGGCCTTTTCCCCTTTCTCTTTGGGGTTGTTATTCCTCAGATGGGAGTGTCCAACGATTAGGACAGACAACAAATGCCATTGACTGGGAGAAGTGATTCTGTGATTCAAATTCAAATTAATTTTTTTTTCGTGAATTCTAAAATCAAGCCATGGAAAGAAATGTGGAAGCTACCTGTAACTCAGGGTCTAGACAAATGAAAATTTCATACAAGGCAAACACAATCCAGATGTTAAACAACACACAGAGAAATGTTCTAATGCCACCTCTACCATCCAAGATTGCTGTAAATCAAGATCTAGTGTAGACCAGATAGTGGTGTTAGTGGTGGCTGATTCTACCAAAGGAACTGCTAGTGACTGCTTCTTTTTGACATGTTAGCTAATTTGATCCCTAGTTCAAACTCTTACCATTTTTCCTTTACTTCTTAAAAATGCATTTGAGGGGCACCTGGGTGGCTCAGTCGTTAAGCGTCTGCCTTCAGCTCAGGTCCTGATCCCTGGGTCCTGGGATCGAGCCCCGCATCGGGCTCCCTGCTAAGCAGGAAGCCTGCTTCTCCCTCTCCCACTCCCCCGCCTGGGTTCCCCTCTCTCACTGCGTCTCTCTCTGTCAAATAAATAAGCAAAATCTTAAAAAAAAAATGCATTTGAAACATAAGAGAATAATAACATATATAAGCTATTAAGCACATTTTAAAGCACATTGCTATCTGCCTAAAGCAAAATATGAGAATTTAAAAATTATGTATCAAAAAGCACTATACCCTAGCTCTGAAAAAGTTCACTTATTGAACTTGATTATTTTTAAAAGAGACATATGTAATAATACCACAATTCTCAGAAAAATGGTGGCACAAAAATAACTCAAATAAATTAAAAACTGAAGAGAAATGATATAAGTACTTTCCTAGCAGCTTTTTAAAAAAAAATTTGACATAGAGAGAGAGAGATTACAAGCAGGCAGAGCATCAGGCAGAGATAGAGGGGGAAGTAGGCTCCCCGCTGAGCTGAGAACCCGATGCGGGGCTTGATCCCAGGATCCTGAGATCATGACTTGAGCTGAAGGCAGAGGCTTAACGCACTGAGCCACCCGGGCGCCCCTCCTATCAACTTTTTTTTTTTTTTCAAAGATTTTATTTATTTATTTGACACAGAGAGATCACAAGTAGACAGAGAGGCAGGCAGAGAGAGAGAGAGGAGGAAGCAGGCCCCTTGCCGAGCAGAGAGCCTGATGCGGAGCTTGATCCCAGGACCCTGAGATTATGACCTGAGCTGAAGGCAGAGGTTTTAACCCACTGAGCCACCCAGGCGCCCCTCTCCAATCAACTTTTAAGTATAGGACTGGTAATTTTTCATTTGTCATTTGTCAACTTGGGTATTTGACAAGTTAGGTCAACTAAATGTGATTCTTGAGATCTTTGGAAACATCAGATTTTAGAAATCATACACATTTTAGTAAAAAAAAAAATACAGAAGCAGATGGGTCTTTTTCAGTTCCCTCTGAGTCAAATAGCTTCCTTATTGTTTTTTGTACTGTCCTTCAAATCTCAGGTCACAGGTATAGGGGGAGGGGCAGAGGGAGAGAATCTTCAAGTAGACTCCTCCACTTCAAGTAGAGCACAGAGCCCAACACTGCTGAATCCCACAACCTGAGAGCTCATCATGACTTGAGCTAAAACCAAGCCAGACGACTGACTGAGCCACCCAAGCACCTCAGCGGTTACCTTTAAACAGTGACAGTTTAGGTGTAAACTTTGTACAGCATTCTTTTTTTATAATTAGAAAACTATACAGCTATGTTAATTTTTTCTAAAAGGGTTTATTTATTGCATATTTAAGCTCTGTGCTAACTGCTTTACAAACATTATTTAGCTCTCAAAATAATCCTAACAATGATTCTCAATTTATAGGTATGGAACTCTTAGGCTTAGAAAGGGTATGTGTCTTTTTTTAAAAGCCAGTATGTGGTGAATATAGAGCTTGTATTGAGTTCTCTTTGACTTTAGATTCCTTGCTACCTTACAACTGTATTGTCTCACTAATTGTTCTATATAGTTAATACCAATATTGATCAAATAAAGGCAGTAATATTGAAGAAGATATTGTTAAAATACAAATTTTCTTTGAATGAAGCTTTGGCTAGGCCACTTACTCAGAGGCAAGACAGCTTTTGCTTTCACTTCGTTTTTAGAAAAACAAAAGCCATGTTTCATATGAGTTTAAAAAGGCCTTCAGAGCCTTAGCAATGTTAATTTTTTTTGAAAGTTCCCAATTTTTTACAGAATATAAATACTAGTCTTTTCAATTTTATAAAGTTATTAAATAACTTTAAAGAACTACATGACAGAAATTAATATTCTACTATTCAAGATATATCAGTTTTTAAGTCATCTTAATTATTTGTCCTTAAAATATGATTTCAGTTCACTTTAGGATTAACATAAGGGCATAGAAGTTAAGACAAGCATCTGAGCATATGCTCAGAGGGCAAATTGAGTAGGGATAGAAAAGATGATTTCATACAAGAAACACTGTCATAATTTTTCAAGTCTGTTACCAAAATATAACCATGTGAAAGACAGAAAAAGACATGGTCATACATAATGAATGAAAACTAGCATTTACATAGCAAAATACTAGCATTTCAACCTAATTTCAAAAGATAATGTTAGGGTTGTCAAGCCAATGTCATATGCCAAAAACAATCCAGTTATTAACCCTTATTCAAGGGATTTGTACTAGTATTTTTCAGCTTATTGGTATATATTTATTGTGTTAAATATTTAATCCACTTCAGTTTTTATGAAATTTAATAATATATTGTTAATTATTTCAAGAAAATTATTTTTACTTGTTTTACTCTTCAAGTAAAAAGCATCTGGATCTGCATAGGTTATTATATCTCTAGTACTCATGTTTATACCAGTTCATGGTCCTATAATTTTGAAATTCACAATGCTCTGAAAAATCACAGGCGTTTTAGGTAAGTTTGGACCCACAGTTCAGGTGTGGCAAAATTTGACTTGAACCAAAGAGACGTTATTTATAGTTTTTATTTATTTCACTTGGTATAACTACTCAAATGTTTTACTGCAAAAATACTATGCTTGATCATGAGGTCCTTCCCCTTGTTTAGGGTGTTATACAATATATGGTATATGGATCACCCTTCTAAAACCTGAAAAAGTCTGTTACTTTGTTTTTTTAAATGTTTTATTTTTAAGTAATCTCTACACCAAACATGGGGCTTAAACTCAAAACCCCAAGATCAAGAGTCCCATGCTCTACCAACTGAGCCAGTCAGGTGCCCCTAAAAAACCAGGAAATATCTATGTTATTTTATTTATTCATTTTCAAGATTTTATTTTTAAAAAATATGGGATGCTTCATGAATCTGCGTGTCATCCTTGCACAGGGGTCATGCTAAACTTCTCTGTATTGTTCCAATTTTAATATATATGGTGCTGAAGTGAGCACTGAAAAATTTCAAGTTTTAAAACACATCTGACCTGAAGGCTTTTGTTGGGAGACTGTGAACCTCTAAGTCACATATTTTAAATATATCATACAACTTGGAAAGGAGTGAAGCAGTGCTCTTCATGAATCATAACTTATTCTGACTATACTCGGAGAGTAGCAGGAGCTCACAACTGGGTTGAGAGTGCGTAGTCCCTCTGGGAAGCAAACGGGAGCTATTAGATACCAAAGGTAAATTTAAGAGAAAAACCTGTCCTTCAGTCATGCCATGAAAACAAGACAAAAAAACAACAACAAAAACAACAACAAAACCACTGTTCTGATGCTCTCTAGATATATCTAGAGCCTGACTGGTTGGAACAGCCACAGGAGGAGTACGCCTTTACTCTGGCAGCTCTCACAGAGATTCTGCTTTAAGTACTATAATCACAGGCTAAATAAAAAAGTGAACTCCCAGGCTCTTTTGTGTCGGTAACCTTACCAAGGCATCTGTGGGAAGCTCTAGATACTTATAGATAGTTAGAGAATGCATCAAATCCAGAGAAAGCACAAAGACTCATTATATAGATGGTAGGTTTTCTATGAAAAGCAAGTAAGTACTTTTTGAAAGACTGAAGAACTTAGGACAAGCCCCTCTGAACACTTGACTGCCAGCACTGCTGTTTCTGGAGAGCAACACTTTAGTCTATAATCAGAGCCTTTCATTTTTGGATACCGTGGTCGATATATGTATAGAAGGATGGTACCTACTTACTCACAAGGAGGATTTTCCACAAATTCTCTATCACAGTGCTTTCACGTTCATATGCCAATGCTATAGGCAATACAAGACTTCCATCAGCAGATAAAGCCACTCACTAACAATGAGAAATTTGAAGTAGTTTCCCTGTATAGTATACTGTTCCCATATAGTCTTTACAGACAAGGTTAACTTTTGGTAAATATTTTTTTTCTTAGTTTTATTGAGAAATAATTGACATACATCACTATATAAGTTTAAGGCATATAGCATGTTAGTTTGATTTAAATGTATTGTACATATTTTTAATAAATGCATAAAATGCCCTGCTTAGCAAAAATTTAATGTGCAAAAGTCCTGAATTACAGCAAGTGGCCATTTTACTTAATATTTAATCTTTAGATGGTAGAAATAAATATTACAACAATAAATAACAGGAAAAGATCATACATCAGAAATTTGTCAGCTATTTTTTTTTAAAGACTTTATTTATTAGAGACAGAGAGAGAGAGAACATGCACACAAGTGGGAAGAGCTGCAGAGGGAGACGGAAGCAGGATCCCCACTGAGCAGAAAGACCCATGCAGGGCTTGATACCAGAACCCTGAGATCATGACCTGAGCCAAAGTCAGCCACTTAACTGACTAAGCCACCCAGGGACCCCTGTCAACTATTTTTTATATTTGTGATACTATGATAAAAATGTCAGCTTATGCTATCTGTGAAGATCTTGTTATTTGCAGTTCAGGAAAGGTAAAAAGGAAAAAGTCTTCACATCCCCACCAGGAAATATGGGGGGAAAGTTTCCATAAGTTTTTCCTGCCTTAAATGCAAACATGTGTGTTTCCTGTATTATTCCCCACCCAGGTTAAATAGGATAGGAGATCCTTTTCATTGGACATGAGGAAATGTCCTTAAGGGCACACATCACTATTTCTGGTAATGGAAGGGACAAACACTGAGGTGTATGTAGGGCAGAGGTGCCGAAAAGTTAAGAGGGGTGGGAACGGACACTAATTGTTAGCTACTGGCTGCTGTTTATTCCACACAGATTGCTTTTTAGGCTTACAAACTGTTAAGAAATATGTTGATGAGATCCACACTGTGGAATGAAAAAGAACAGAAGTCCCAAGGGACTTTCAGTCAACTCAATAAGAGAGTTAAATGGGGGGTACCATGAATATAAAAGTGTTACAAGACTTCATAATCTTTATAATGTCTCCTATATTTGATATTTTGCTGTTTCCTATAGCAATTAGGGGCAATACCTAAAAAAATCAAATATGCTTGTTTTGTGGGAAGAGAGGGGAAAAAAAGACAGTCAACATTTATTCTGTATCTACTATGTGCCAGGTACTGAGTCAAATGCTTAAGTATCTCATTTAATTTTCAAATAGATTAAAGTCTTCAACATTTACATAGGAGAAGGCTGAATCAGAGAGGTTAAATATATATAAACATATAAATAAAATAAACACTGCCAGCAAATGGCACAGCCAGGATCTAACTCCAAAGCTCATGATTTCTCATTGTATGACACCTGGATTAATTTCTAAAACAAGTATGACCCATGTGACAGCTGAATGACTCTCCAAAATTGGGATCCTAGTATATATATGTAGTTGTCATATAGAAAATCCTCTCTTTTGGGGGTTAGGGAAATTTTAGGGTACATCTCATATTCTTAGAATAATCCTGCATTAAAAACTCCTTTCAGCATAAACAATGAATTCTGTTACACTGAAAAGAAAAAAAAAAAAAAGCATTTCACAAAATAAGATACAAAATGGCCAATAAATATATATGTATACTCAAAATTAATAATCATACAAATATAAATTAAATGAAATATGGTATGCAAAATTTAAAAAAACACAAATTCCTTTCAGCAAAGAAAGGTGAACATTACTCTTTTCAACTTTCTGGTATCATCTGAAAAATGGTATTTGAGGATATAAAGAAAGGACACTGTAGAAATCAATAACTATATGGAAATAAAGGCAAGAAAATCAGTGTTAACCATGAGACAGCTACTAAGTTACTACATTAGATGAAACTTGCCACTGATCATTGTCACTTGTAATGATATTATAGTTAACACTAAGATCCCCAATCTAATTCTATGACTATACAAAATAGAAATAATTGTGTATTATAAAGCCATTTTGGCTGGTTTCTTCTGGTATATCACTCTAAAGCATGAATCAAAATAATCATATATTGAAATAAAATGATAACAAATTTCAATTTATCAGCAAGTAAAGATAAGTCAAAAAACAAAAAGGGTACAATCATTTCAAGCCTTAGTTAACTTTGACAGTAATATTGTGACTGTATGCTCTTATCTGGTTTTCAACTTCTGCAGGAAAAATATTACAATTTGAAATGGGTTATATTAAAAAAGGCTTCAGCTTCCCCTTGATAAAGGCAAGATTAGCTCTACAATTCTTTCCAACATGCCTCTCCAGGAAAAAAAGGTGCTTCAGACAAGATGAAAAATGAGAAGTTCAATCCTTTCACTATAAATAGGGAAGGAAATGCTTAATTTATATAGGAAAATGGAAAGCCCCAGTTTACACAATCAGTGGCCCATTACACACCTGAACACATTTTTAATCCCAATACCAGGTTCCACCCTTCATTAACATGCAAACCCACACATCCCATCTCCCCCACCCTTGACCCACACCCCCATATACCTCAGCTATGGTCATTCTCAGAGCACTGACAGGGGAGAGCTCAATATCCACCAGTTGGGCAGCTTTTAAACTCTGCCCAGTAAAGATTGCACAAGGACAGAAAACAGCATAGTTAGAACTTTAAGGCAAACAGGGACATGCAGCTAAGAACATTTAGCACAGTGTCTAGAAACAGAAAGGGATTTAGGATTTTAGCTGGGACTTGAACAAGTGAAATGAGAGTCTACTGTTACTCTGGGCAAAGATAAAATAATCTTGAATTAGTTGCAATTTTAAGTCAAGCTTGGTGAACCTGTCCACACCCTGTATCTTCTAATGCTCTGCTTCATTCCTTTCAGGTAAAGAAGTCAAATTATAGGATGTCACTGAGTCATTAAGCAAAAGTTGATTGATTGAAAAAGGAACTAACATAAAGGGCAAGGGTGATAATCTAGAGGTAAATGCTGATTTTCTTTTTTTTTTTTTTTAAGATTTTATTTATTTATCTGACAGAGAGAGATCACAAGCAGGCAGAGAGGCAGACAGAGAGAGAGGAGGAAGCAGGCTCCCTGCTGAGCAGAGGGCCCAATGCGGGGCTCGATCCCAGGATCCTGAGATCACGACCCGAGCCGAAGGCAGTGGCTTAACCCACTGAGCCACCCAGGCGCCCCAAATGCTGATTTTCTATATTTCTTTATATAGCCATGAACAGGGCTCCTTAAAATGTAAGAAAAGTAATAAAGATAACTCTAGTAAAGGTCTATTAAACTGATACCATGAAACTGTGATATCATAAATTCCCTGGTTCTGATTCCATGTTTACTAAAAGACCTTACGAATATAATTTGACATCCCTCTTGACTTGCCCACATTGAAAGAATGTGCTAGATATGCCAACATGTGCCTTCCTAACTTGCAGAAGTTGATTGTCTTTTTTTTTATGTTATCAAATTAGCATTTTGGTTCTGTTGTTTTTAATTCAAATAATGGCAAACATTTTTCATAAACTGAAAGATAAAATGCATGATTAATATCTGCTTTTTAAAATATTGCCAATTTGAGCATTTATGTTAATGCTCTGACATTCTAGGAAATCTGAAAGGAATGAAAAAGGGTCTGTAATTTTTTATAAAGCCAACCAAAATATGTGCAGGCACACATTCACTGTTCTGTTTATTGATTCTATTCTGGTTAAAATTTAACCACTGGTTTCTTTGGAAGGGTGTCCATGTGAAGAATTTCATGGATAGAAAGTATAAATTATGTTTGAATTGAAAAAAAAATTTTAATGAGTATTTTTTCTTCTTCTCTCTGTTCAGTTTGCAGGTTTTTAGTTACATGTCTTAGAACTTAACCTCATTTAAGTTGCTAACATAAAGATACTGGGTTTTAGTCACATTTTAGAAAGGAGAAATGGCTGTTTCTCTGCATACTTACAATTTTGTTATGAAATTAAGGAGACACACTCAGCTTTTTCTGTCTAGTTCAAGGATAATAGTTATCTGAGCACAAACATAGCTTAAAAACAAATGGAATGAAATTCTGGAATTCCCTTACAGTATCGCTGTCACAGGGCTGGAACTGGAAAGGCTGGGGTTTGTGAAATACAGCATTCTCTTGTAAAAACAGCTGAAGATTATAGTCCCGTACCACCTAAAGAGAAAATAAAGTATCTTTAAGTCTTTAATAAAGTTATGATGTCGAGTAATTATATTTTAAAGTTTAAGATTTATTCTGCTGCTTTCCAAAAATGAGAAATCATCCAACACTATGTGATCAAAAGAAAATGGTAAGTACACATTTTTTTTCATTTTAGATAACAGTTGTTACTTATGTGTCCTATTTTCTCAATAGTCTAAATATGGAAAGTACTAGTTTAGAAACTAGCCCAGATTGTAGGACTAGATAATAGGCAATATTTTAAGACAGCAAAAAGATAGCAATTATGCAAAAAGTTGCTCTTTTTAATGAGGGCAGTGGGATGAAAGCAGGGAAGCACATTAGTCCCTTAGGTCTCTCCCAGCTATAAAGTTTTGTAGACCTCTTAAAGTCTGCTATATGGAGACTGTCACCTACTAGGAAACTTCCAGATAACCCCATCCATAGCATAAAATAGTATTAAAACAATTTTTTAAAAGTAGGCACCATGCTCAAAGTGGGGGGTTGAACTCATGACCCCGAGATCAAAAGCCACATGCTCTACTGACTGTGCCAGCAGACACTCTACAAAATAGTATTTTTATAGTACTTCTTGACATCATTTCTAGGAAATTACATTTTTTTTTAAAAGATTTTATTTATTTATTTGTCAGAGAGAGAGAGGGAGAGAGAGCGAGCACAGGCAGACAGAATGGCAGGCAGAGGCAGAGGGAGAAGCAGGATCCCTGACGAGCAAGGAGCCCGATGTGGGACTCGATCCCAGGACGCTGGGATCTTGACCTGAGCCAAAGGCAGCTGCTTAACAGCTGAGCCACCCAGGCGTCCCAGGAAATTACATTTTTTTTAAGATTTTTTTTTTCCATTTTAAACTAATCTCTATACCCAACGGGGGCTGGAACCTACAACCCTAAGATCAAGCAGTTGTGCACTCCACAGAGCCAGCCAGGTACCCCTAGGAGGTTACATTCTAACTACCATCGTAAAGCATACCAAGGAATTCAAATAGAAGGGGAACTCCAATACACAGAAGGCAGCAAAACAAATAGTGCAGAAAGACAGACATCTGAAGAGACTTCACTGCACTATATACTGGGAAAGAGTGGAAATCAACAACATTTGATTTTCCATTTTGCTACAGGGCTTACCCTTCACTTATTTTCCATTAGCACCTCTGCCAGAGGATGGGCAGAAGAATAAAAGTTTAAAGTAGCTCTGTAGCTATACCTTAGTAGTTCTGGGAAAAAGAGTTTATTGAAGAGATAGAGAAAGGAGGGGTTATATTTTACATTTTATTTATCAGCACAAACCCAGTTCCCTACTGCCCATTCAACAACCATTTACTGAGAGAGCTTACCAAGCCCAGTGTTAAATGCAGAGGTGAGGGTAATATATAGATGAATAAAGATGAAACAAGGTTAGCATCTTCAAGGAATTTATAATCTGGAAAGTGGGAGAACCAGACAGTACACAATTAAATACACTGTGGAAGTATGTAGAGGGTACTAGGAGAAACAAAAGACGGTGAGGAGAGCTTGGCAGAATTCTGTCAGGCAAGGCTGGCTGAATAAACGTATTCTCAAAGGGAAGTGCATTTTATTTTCCTTGGATTCCAGTTTTAAGCTGTGAAAACTCTTGATACACCTCTAAGAGCCTCATTAATCACCATGCAGAAAAAGCTAAGAGGATCACCCCTCTAGTTACAACCTTTTTAGATTTTTAACTTCATTATAACATATATAAAAGTAGAGACAACAAACCCACCTGCCTCTTCCACCCCCAACTATACTGAAGCAAGTCTCAGACATATCTTTTCATCCATAAATATTTCAGTATGATATCTAAAAGACAAGGACTGTTTTAAAAACCCTACCCATATTAAAATTCACAATAAATGCTTATAAAACAACCAGTAAGTGTTCAAGTTTCCCTGATTGTTTGATTATTTTTAAGTTTTTCGGATCAGGATCAAAATAAGGCACCCACAGTGCAGGTGGATGATGTTGCTTAGGTTTCTTTTCATATAGAGGCTCCTTCTTTCTTCCACCTCTTTTTTCCTCTCTTTCAGTTTGCTGAAGAAAACTGTGTTTGTCCTGTAGCATTTCCCACAGTCTGAATTTTGTTGACTGCATCCTTGTAGTTTTCTGTTTTCTGTATGTCCTATAAGTTGATGCTTGATTGCATTCAGGGTTTTTTTTGCTTTGTTTCTTGCAAGGTGGTGTTTACTTCCATGAGAAGGCTTGCCTCTGATTTACCCCTTTTTTTATGATATTAAACACTAGAGTGGCCTGAATAGTGGCCCCTAAAAATGTATGTCCATGTCCTAAGCCCCGGAACCTGTTTATGTTACCTCATTTGCAAAAGGATCTTTGCAGATGTAACTAGATTAAAGATTTTGAAATCATTCCAGATTCCCTTGATGGGCCCTAAATCCAATGATAAGAATCTGTATAAAAGACACACAGAAGATAACACAGAAGAAAAGCCAGTGTGACCATGGTAGCAGAGATCAGAGTCATGTGGCCACAAGGGAAAGAATGCCTGAAGCCGCCAGAAGCTGGGAGAGCCAAGGACTGATTCTTCCCTACAATGGTTTGAGGGCATGTAGCTATGCCAATCCTTTGATTTCGACTTCAGGACTCCTGAACTCAGAGGGAATAAATTTCTGTTGTTTTAAGCCACCTAATTTATGGTAATTTGTATAGTAGCCCTACGAAACTACTGTAACAGGCCTATCATGATAAATGCCTAAATCTGTTGGAGGATGCAAGAACTAGAGTTTTTTTTCTCCTTTGTCTTCTTATTCTAAACAAGGAATTCAATCATTCCCTTTTCATTTTAGCTGGAATAATTTATGAAAGGAACTTTGCAAGGTGACTATTTAATTACCTAGAGGTATAGTTTGTATAAGGAAGGCAAAATAAACAGTTAATTCTTTCCTTTTATTATCTAGTTTCCCAACTGAGTTGTTTCCCTAGAAACCTTCAAAGAATACTTAATTATAACTTTAATAAATTATTATTATGAAGATGTTGCTTCAAAAATATTCAATGTGTTTTAGTTCACTGCAGTTACCATCAGTGATGCTAAAATTACCTCATCTTTGGCCAGTAAGAGCGCATCCTGAGTCCTTTTGACATGACCCAGTAGTTTCTGATAATTTTGCTGGTTTCTTTGGTTTCTATTATGACAAATTATTTAAGGTTGATCTATTTCATGCCCCAGACCTGGAGAATTGCACCTATTTTCCCTAAAAGCCTTGTCTCTTTCCCCCCATCCCTAAATGAGAAGAGAGAGTATTTAGAAAACAAAATCTGGACACTAGAAGTACTAGGTTAGTCACTGGTCTTTTTCTCATAGACTTTATTTTGAAAGGAAGTCACAAGGAGATCCTATGTACCTCCCAATGCTGGCATCTTGCATAACTATAGCAAATATGAGAATCAGGAAATCAACTTTGGTACAAAGGATAGAGCTTATTTAGATTTCACCGTTTATATTAACTGATTTGGGTGTATGTGTGTAGAGGTCTATACAATTTTATCACATGTGTAGCTTCCTGTAACCAGCACCTGAATCAGATGGTTAACTGAACCACCCCCCAGACTCCCTTATGCTGCTCTGTCGTAGCTATATCCACTCTTCTCATCCCTGATTTCTGGCAACCACGAACCTGTTGTGCAGCTCTTTAACATGTTATTTCACAAATATTATATGATGGACTCAGGCAGCACAGCTTTAAAAAAAATATTATTTATTAGAGAGAGAGAGAGAGAGTGCACAAGCAGGGGGAGAGCTAGAGGGAGAGAGGGGATCTCAAGCAGACTCCCTGCTGAGCACAGAGCTCAGCAAGGGCTTGATCTCATGACCCTGAGATCATGACATGAACCAAAATCATGAGTCAGCGGCTTAACTGACTGAGCCATCCAGGCACCCGGGCACCTGTCTTTTTAAGATTTCCTTTTTATGGGGCACCTGGGTGGCTCAGTGGGTTAAAGCCTCTGCCTTCGGCTCAGGTCATGATCCCAGGGTCCTGGGATCGAGCCCCGCGTCGGGCTCTCTGCTCTGCAGGGAGCCTGCTTCCTCCCCTCTCTCTCTGCCTGCCTCTCTGCCTACTTGTGATCTCTGTCTGTCAAATAAATAAATAAAATCTTAAAAAAAAAAAAAAAAAAAGCTACCCCAGTCGGTAAAAAATGATATTTCACTGTGGTTTTTATTTCCATTTCTCTAATGACTAATTATGTTAAACATCTTTTTATGTGCTTATTGGCCATTTGTATATCTTTTTTTTTTTCTTTTTAAAGATTATTTGAGGGAGAGTGAGCAAGCAAGCAGGGGGAAGGGCAGAGCAAGAGGGAGAGAATCACAAGCAGACTCCCCACTTCATGTGGAGCCAAAGACAGGGCTCAGTCTCATGACCTGTAAGATCAAGACCTGAGCTGAAACCAAGAGCTGGACGCTTAATGCACTGAACTACTCAGGTGCCCCTGTATATCTTCTTTAGACAAATGTCTATTCAGGTCCTTTGCTCATTTTTAAGTTGGGTCATTTGTCTTTTTGTTGAGTTGTAACAGTTCCTTATATATTCTAGATTTTAAAACCTTATTAGACAAATGATTGTAAATAATTTTAAATACTAAACAGTAAATAGTAATTATTATAAATAATTTTGCCCTCCCATGGGCTGTCCATTCCATATTCTTGATAATGTTCTTTGATACACAAAAGTTTTTCCTTTGAAGAAGTCCACTTATCTCTTTTTTTCTTTGGTTGCTTGTGTTATAATATTAAAACTAAAAACTTATTCCCAATCCAAGGTCATAAAGATATTACCTCTATGCTTTCTTCTATAGTTTTAGGTCATTGATTCATTTTAAGTTAATTTTTTTCCTTTCTTTAAGATTTTGATTATTTATTTGACAGAGAGAGAGAGAGAGAGAGAGCGAGCAAGCGAGCGCACAGGCAGGGGGAGTGGCAGAGGGAGAGGGAGAAGCAGAGCAGGGAACCTGAGGCAGGGCTCCATCCCAGGACCCTGGGATCATGACCTGAGCCGAAGGCAGATGTTTAACTGATTGAGCCACCCAGGTACCCTTTGAATTAATTTTTGTATTTGGAGTGAGGCAGGGGGTCAACTTCACTCTCTGCATGTGGTTATCCTGTTGTCTCAGCACCTTTTGTTGAAAAGACTTTCTTCACTAAATGGCCTTGGAAACCCTGATGAACATCAACTGGCCAACAGATGTTTGGGCTTATTTTGGGCTCTTGATTCTATTTCATTGGTCTCTGTGTCTATCCTTTTGCTAGTACCACACTATTTTGATTAATTTTGCAGTAAGCTTTGAAACTGGGAAGTGTGAGACCTTCAACTTTGTTTTGTTTTCAATGTTGTTTTTGGCTATTGAGGGCCCCTTAGAGTTCCACATGAGTCTCAGGACTGGCTTTTCCATTTCTGCAAAAAAGGCTATTGAAAATTTGATAGGGAATGACTGAATCTATAGAATGCTTTAGGGAATACTGCAATATTAGTAATATGAAATCTTTCAATTCATAAATATTTATTATTTCCATTTATTTAGGTCCTTTTTCATTTCTTTCAGCAATGTTTTTTAGTTTCTAAATGTACAAGTCTTTCAATCCATTATTTAAATTTATTTGTGGTATTTTATTCTTCAGATACTATCACAGTTGGAATTGTTTTCTTAATTTTCTTTTGGTTTATTCATTGATGGGAGTATAAAAACACAACTGATTTATTTTTATTATTTTTTTAAGATTTTATTTATTTATTTGACAGAGATCACAGGTAGGCAGAGAGGCAGGCAGAGAGAGAGAGGAGGAGGAAGCAGGCTCCCCGATGAGCAGAGAGCCCGATGTGGGACTCGATCCCATGATGCTGGGATCATGACCTGAGCTAAAAGCAGAGGCCTTAACCCACTGAGCCACCAGAGGCCTTAACCCACTGAGCCACCAGGTGCCCCAAAACACAACTGATTTTTGTGTTTTGATCTTATACCTGTAACTTTTGCTGAATTCATTTATCAGCTCTAGTATTTTTTTTGTGTGGTTTCTATAGTATTTTCTATTTATGTCATCTGCAAATACAGATAATTTTACTTCTTCCCTTTTAATTTGGATGCCTTCTTTTTTTTTTTTTTTTAAGATTTTACTCATTTATTTGAGAGAGAGGGAGCGCATGCTCAAGCAAGCACAAGCAGAGAAAAGGAGAGGGGCAGAGGGAGAAGGAGAAACAGACTCCCTGCTGGGCATGGAGCCAGACACAGGGCTCAATCCCAGACCCCCTATCATGATCTGAGCTAGTTAGATGATCAACCAACAAGCCATCCAGGTGCCCCATTTTTTTTTTTTTTCCCTTGACTAAATGATCTGACTAGGACTTCCAGTACAGTGGGGAAAATGGGCATCTTTGTCTTGTTTCTTATCTCAGGAGGGAAAGCTTTCAGATTTTTACCACTGAGCCTGATATTAACCAAAGGTTTTTCATAAATCCCTTCTATCTGTTAAGGAAGTTCCCTTCCATTCCTAATTTGTGTTTTTATCATAAAAGAATGTTTAATTTTGTCAAATGCTTTTCCGTGTCTTTTTTTTCCCCCACTGTGTTTTTTTGAGAGGATCATGTAGTTTCCCCCTTCATTTTATTAAGCTTACTTTTTTGCTTTTAGCCTTCAAAGTGTTAAGAACGGCAATAATAGACAATTTCATTTCCAAAGAAATATAGAAAAACACTTCCGTTTTCTGAATTGTTTAAAGAGCTATGTTACTAATTAGTAGGAGTTTTCTTATGCAGACAGAAAGCAAGCACACATGAATGAACTCTAAAGACCAGCAGAACTATCTTGGAGTTACTATCCTAGAGAAAATATTTATGACAACATCTGCTTCAGTTACATATACAAAGCATTTCATAAAATATTAAGGAGAAAAGCAAGCTTCATAAATAATTAAAATTAAAAAAAGCTCCTAGGGCCAGGTGTTTCCCTTCAGGGGATGAAAGATACAGAGAACACTGTAACAGCTACAGTGTGTCAGTATGGATTACCCCCAAAGTATTTTTGAGAATACATACAGTTACAATTTAGATATGGTGGGGGAGGGGGGGAATAAACTCCTTCCTCAAGAAGACAAAGTAATAATGGTAGAGGTTAAAACCTAGAGTTTCAAACTTCTCTCTGGGTTATCAGATCACTGTGTTTCTTTTAGCAGTATAATAAGAATAGCGTAACAAATTCTTTGTAACAGAAAAGCACATGGAATAAAACAAAGTTATGAGCCCTTCTGGTATTTGGAACAAAAGGGCTCATCTCCCCTAGTTACATCATTCTTACTTGCAATCTAAACAGAAGAGTATCTCATTTATTCCTTATCCCTGGGGAGCAAAATGTTCATACAAGTCACTGCAGAGGAAAATGAAAGCTTATCTCTTTATGTGTCCAAATCAGTTTATACATTTTAAATTCATTTTCTGTGTAAATAATACAAGTTAGAGAGATAACATAGTAGAGTAGTAGAGCACAGAAAAATGCTACATGTGAGTGTGCAACCTCAGGCAGCCACATAAGTGTCCTGAGTCCATTTTCCATGCTATGTAATGGGCATCAGAGTACCAACCTCAAAGGATGTGCTAAAAACTCCCAGAAAATTAAGTGCCATGTAAAATATTAGTTATTTTTTTAAGACTATACACTTACCAGCTTTATAAACTATATCCAATCTAACTTATTCTCAGAAAAAGAGATCTTAGACAGTTTTGTCAGAGGACAATCTCTCTGATAAAATTAGAATGTAATAAAATAAAAACAAAAATAATT
Source organism: Lutra lutra (assembly GCF_902655055.1). Taxonomy (NCBI): domain Eukaryota; kingdom Metazoa; phylum Chordata; class Mammalia; order Carnivora; family Mustelidae; genus Lutra; species Lutra lutra. Next base: position 57,200,552 of record NC_062287.1, on the reverse strand, counting down.
TCTAATAAAATTAGAAATGAAAAACGTTACCCCACTACATACTCCCACTGAATGAAAACTGGGAAAACTCATTTCTTAAATAATTCATGGGTTAACAAGGTGGAAAAACATGTAGAAACAACAATCAGCCCTAAATAGTTTTAAATTACCTGAAAACAAGAAAGACTAAAACAGGATCTAATACAAAACATGCCTGAAAAAAATAAGCACATAAGCTGCAATAAAGTAGAAGGAAATAATAAATAGGCAGAAATTAAAGAAATAAACAACATGGAGAAACAGAACAAAAGCTGACTCTTAAAAGAGATTAACAAAATAGACTGGTAAATCTGATCAACATGAGAGAAAGTACAAACAATATTAGAAATGAAAAAGGAAACAACTGTAGAGGCACACAAGTTTATACACAAATATACACCATCAAATTTGATAAATGAAATGGATGATCGTCGAGGAAAGTATAAGTTACTAAAACGTGCTAAAAAAGGAAAAGAAACTCTGAATGGACCAATAAATATAAACCATTTGGTCACTAGTCAAAAACCAACCACTCCATAAATGGAACAAAGCCAAGATGTTTTTATAGACTCTTTCCTCTAACATTATCTTATGGAAAATAAATGTCAAATGTACATAACATTAAAATAAAAAGAACTGTATGGAAACACCTATATACCCACTGCCTAGATTCTTCAATTGATAGTTTTCTTTACTCTCTCTCTTTTCTTTAAAGATTTTATTTACTTGAGAGAGAGAGAGAGAGAGAAAGCCCGTTCGCACAAACAAGCAGGGGGAACAGCAGAAGGAGGGGCAGAGGGTGAGGGAGAAGCCGACTCCCTGCTGAGCAGAGAGCCCGATGTGGTACTTGATCCCAGGAGTCTGGGACCAACACTTGAGCTGAAGGCAGACACTTAACTTTGAGCTGCACCGGTACCCCTAAGTAACATTTTTCTACATCTGCTTTCACATAACTATCCATCTTTCTGCCCAGCCTTCTTTCCATGCATCAATCCCTTTATATCTTGTATTAGGTTCTGGAGAGTAAAAATAAAGGAAAATAGAAGTATGACAGGATTTCAAAGCACCAGACTAGTGATCTTTATATTTCCATATTAACTTTATATTTTGAATGTTTTTAAAAAATAGAATTAGAGCTATGGTACACTGAAAACAAGAATACATACATAATGAAGTGTTTAAGAAGAGTCTATGACTCTTCTTAAGAAACCTTGATTCTTTTCCAAACAATATCTTAAGGTATTAGCCAGTTCCTGCTTCCCCTCCCAAAAAAGAGGACCGAACTGATCTTCAAAAATAGTCATTATAAAATGAATATATTTTTACAAATGCATGCATTCAGTCAGGAGATATTTGCTATGCATTTATCGGAATAAAGATAACATTATTAATCACAAGAACAATTTATCTTCAAAAGGATAGTTTTTCTGTTGCAAAAAATCTTAATCTGTCAGATCCCAAGGAATTCAAACAATTTTGTTTGTTTTCTCTGCACACAGTGTGAACATGCCAGCAAACCTGCTAGATCTCAATACTTTCGAATAAAAAGATTACTATCAGAGAATGACAGCATATAAAAGGAAGGTTAATTTAAAAAAAAAAACAAGATTATTCACTTCTTTAATGATTACAAAATGTTACTTTTCCTTTTGTGCCCTTTTATTATTCTTTGCATTGAGACATGATCTTGTTGTCCCCCCATGAGTTGAGTGCATTCAAAAATTATTTTGAGTGGAAGGTAAAACTCTTTAAATCATTTCTTCTCAAAAGCAACATACATGGCAGCAGACTCATGTCCTGATCTAACTTGTATCATTACCTCCCTTTTTGCCACATTGTGCCAACTCGTCAAGGAGAAGAGAACACCTTCCAACTTTGTTAGAAGGAATACTGTTTCTAAGAAATTTGCCCTTTAAAAGCATTCTTTTAATGTACTGGTACCTTCATTTTATTTATATACGAAACATTTTAGGTTCTAAAATGGATAATACCACATATTACATTAAAGGTAGCTTACCTTGCTGGAGGTTTCTAATAAAAATTGGAATGTGTTCTGCACAGCTTGGCATGTCTCTAGTTCAGTTCGACTGAAGGCTATTAAATAATCCTTCAGGTGATCATACACATTTCCATCAAGAGCCTGTAAAACAGTAAACAAAAGCCAAAAAATTATGACAAAGCTCTGATATGTAATACCTAGTGTTCACAAGATAGATTCAGTTTAAAATCCATTAATAATGAGTGGACAAAAGATAAAGATTATTATGAATGTGAACATGTAAACAGTAAACAATCACCTGGGAGAATGTTGAATCTATCTAATGAATAGGAACTAAAAAAGAGAAAATTCAATATTGGTAAGGCTGTGGGAACAGAACAAAACTTGGAGACAAAGTGGCTAGGTTCTGATCTTTGTTTATTAACTCTGTCAACAACTGTTGTCACTTTATAACACAGTATGTGTGGGAGTTGAATGAAACAATGGATGTGAAAGGATCCAGGCAGAGTGCCTGAAAGAGAGTAGACAATGCAAACATTAATCTCCTCCATTTTTAAGATTTCATTTATTTATTTGACAGAGAGAAAGCAAGAGAGTGCAAGCAGGGGGAGTGGCTGAATGAGAGAAAGGGAAGCAGGGACCCTGACATGGGGCTCCATCCCAGGACCGCAGGATCATGACCTGAGCTGAAGGAAGATGCTTAACCAACTGAGCCACCCAGGCGCCCCTAATCTCCTCCATTTTTCCTCTTCCATTGTTGGTAGGATTAAAAATTAGTATATTCTTACTGTAGGGCAGTCAGAGAAAAAAAACAATAGAAATAGTTTTAAAAAAGTGAATTGCAGGTACAGTCTTGGGGAAGAAATACCAATGAAATGTCTCTGAGGAGTTTTAAATACTCTTTAAGCATTTAGAGTAGGACTCACTGAAATTAAAAGAAAAAAAAAAAAAAAGAAAACCCACCATCATGTATAATGACTAAAATATACATGGCAACAAAAAACTGTGTTAACTATAGTTACAAAAGCATAAATAAATAATTTAATGTTAAAAAAAGTAGAACCAGTAGCATACATATTAGCAACAACTATGGGCAAAATATATCTATCATCATCATCATAATCATCACCATCATCATCTAAAAAGGTTCTGGACTCTTGCCGATCAATGGAGGTCTTCTTAAAAATTAAGGTAAAATTTGTACAATATAAAATCCACCATCTCAGCTATTTTAAAGTATACTATTCCTTTGCTTTTAGTACATTCACAATATTGTACAACCATCACTATTACCTAATTCCAGCACATTTGCATTGCCCCAAAAGAAATCTCCCAATATCCATTGGGTGGTGACTGCCATGTCCCCCCATATCCCCACTTAGGGCAACCACTAATCTTTCTATTTCTATGGATTCACCTATTCTAGACATTTAATATAAATAGAATCATAGAACATATGTCATTTTGTGCTTGCCTCTGTCATGTAGCATAATGTTTTCAAAGTTCATCATTGTATTAATAGTTCATTTCTTTTATGGCCAAATAATATTCCGTTGTACGGATATACCACATTCTGTTTATTCATTCATTGGCTTATGGCCATTTGGGTTGTTTCCACTTTTCGGCCATTATGGATAATGGTGCTATGAACATTTATGTAGAAGTTTTTATTTGAACATCTGTTTCCAATTTTCTGGGGTATATGCCTACTTGTGGAATTGTTGGGTCCTATGGTAATTCCACGTCTAACTATTTGAGGAATTGCCAAACTTTTTTACAGTAGCTGCACCATTTTACACCCCCATTAGCAATGTATGAAGGTTCTAATTTCTCTAAATCTTCTTCAACACTTTTTATTTTCTGTTTCTTTTTAAAAAATTATTCAAGCCATCTTAGCAGTATCTCATTGTGGTTTTGACTTGCATTTATCTAATGACTAATAATGTTAAGTATCTTTTCATGTGCTTATTGGCCATATGTTTATTGTCCTTGGAGAAATGTCTATTCAAGTCTTTCACTCATTTCTAATTGGGTTGTTTGTCTTTTTGTTGTGGAATTGTAATTGTACTTCATATATTTGGATACGTATATTTATGAGATGTATGACTTCCAAATATGTTCTCCTATTTTGTGGGCTTTTTCACTTTCTCGATAGTGTCCTCTGATGCACAAAAGTTCTTATTCTGATGAAGCCTAATTTAGCTATTTTTCTTTTGCTGCTTATATTTTGGTATCATATCTAAGAATCCTCAATGGAGGTTTTATAGTAGATAAATTCTTTGTACATCTTATGTTTGGCTATTCTATTAAACTTTTACTATAAAACAGATTTTTTAAAAGATTTATTTATTAGAGAGAGAGTGCAAGCGTGCATCCATGCGAGTGGGGGAAGGGTCAGAGGGAGAGAATATCCAAACAGACGGCTTGGGCATGGAGCCCTATGCTGAGCATGGGGCCCTATGCGGGGCTTGATCTCACGACCCTGAGATTGTGACCTGAGCCGAAACCTAAAGTTGGATGCTTAACTGACTGAGCCACCCAGGCGCCCCTATAAAACTAATTTTTTAAAAGATTGTTTATTTGAGAGAGAGAGAGAATGAGAGAGAGAGCATGAGAAGGGACAGGTCAGAGGGAGAAACAGACTTGCCACCAAGCAGGGAGCCTGATGTGGGACTCTATCCCAGGACTCCAGGATCATGACCTGAGCCAAAAGCAGTTGCTTAATCAACTGAGCCACTCAGGTGCCCTATAAAACTGATTTAAAAAAAATACTCACATTCTATCCCCAAAGCAGAGTAACAGAGCTGCATGTTCTATAGTGCTTACACCACCAGATGGCACCATCAAGCACTTTAAATATAGGCTGTATAAATTCCTTAAAATTCCTTTCCATGAAGTTATGTAACAACCCCAGTGAGACTGCTGGTGTTGTCTGAATAAGAATTCCTAACTTAGGACATGCTTTTCATGAACCTGCTAAAAAAGAAACATATAAATTCTTCTAATATGGTTTTGTCTTAGAAATGCTCTTGGTAGGTTGTCTTAACTTCATATTTGCAGGAAACAAATGAGGCATTTTATTTAAACACAGCAAATAGGAAAAAAACAAAAACAAAAACCCCACACAGCAAATGGCAATACAGGCATCATGAGCTCCTAGCCTCTGAATTTCTGATTCAGTAGGCTGGATGGGGGTGGGGATGGGGGGCTGAGAATTTTTATTTTCTAACAACTGTTGCCAGTCTGGGGACCATACTGTGAGAATCGCCGGACTAAATAGTTACTTCAGCTGATTAGGTTGAGCAATTATGTAGACTTAGATCCTGGTGACCCTGGAGGAGGAAGAGTGGCTAGAGCAGAGAAGTCTACCATCCTGAATAGGGTGAACAGCCCCAACACAGCAGGAGGGCAGATCAGCAGCTGTCTCTTCAACAAAATCATGCCAACATCAGAATTAGAGGCAGCATGCTGTAGCGTGGGGAAGAACCTGAGTTCAGAAGTAAGTTGGATGTGGGTTAGAAGGCCAGCACTGCTACTTCATTCCTCATTTGGATGGTTTTCTCATTTGTAATTAGAGAAGTGGGAATACTATATACTCCAAAGGCACATTGTGAAGATTAAACAAAAGGAAGTGGCACAATGTTAATCTCCTTTCTTGCCTTCCTTAAAAGTCTTCAGTGGATTGGTCATATATTGGTAACTGTTAAAGCTAGGTAATGTGTACACTGGAGTTATTATGTAACTCTTTTTATTGCAGTATGCATTGGCTATTTTCCATTAAAAAATAAAAAGAAAGATTAAATATCAGATGTGGAAAAAAAGTGATGTCATAATTTTATATTCAATGGCTCCCACTGTATTTTTTGAAAAGTCAAAATTCTTAACTGTTATCTATGGCCCTTTACAATCTAGTCCAAACTACCTCTGTAAGCACCATCTCTCATCACTGTTGTCTGCATTGTACTCTACATCCCAACCACACTGAGCCACATTAGAAAATGATATTTACTTTCACATTTCAAATTAAGTTATTCTCTTGGCTTAGAATGTTCTCCTCCCACCCCCCAACTTCTCTCCATTCAAATAGTGATAATGATGGCTGACACAGGCATCTAACATTTACTAATGACATTTGACCTAAAGTAGGTGATCCTTGGGATGGAAACTGAGTCCAAGATAGCCTATTCTTTACCACCAAATGGCTATTCTTCCTACCAAATAGAGAAAGTCTATCTTCAGTAGAAGAGATTTATACCAACTCACAAGGAAAAGCAGTGATGAGAAATTTGGCAGAGAGAAGCTGGGAATAGGGGGCAGAAGGGAGGGACAGGGAGTGTCCTTGGATTGGGTAGTTTCTGAGTAAGCATCCCCTTACCCCTTCTATGATTGGCTACCGGAGCCAACAAATTCCCACTTTGGTCAAGCTACTTTGAGTTGTCTCTGTTATTTGCAATTAAGAGACTCCTCATTAAAGGGTAATGAATAATAACTGTAGCTTGTATTGGCCATACTATCTAAATTATTTCTTTTGAAAGTCGTAACAAAAACTTTGATTCATCTAGGCAATTAACTACAAGTAATAACTAAATAGCTTGTCCTATATTCCTAGTTCTCTTCAATTAAACAAAAATAGAAGTTTGAAGTAGATAATTTTTATTACCGAATCACAAATACATTCCAAAAGGAACATGTATTTCTTTTTTTTTAAGATTTTATTTATGTATTTGAGAAAGAGTGCAACACAAGCATGAGCAGGGGCAAAAGAGAGGGAAAGGGAGAAGCAGACTTCCTGCTGGGCTGACGCAGGGCTCCATCCCAGGACCCTGAGATCATGCCCTGAGCCAAAGTCAGAGGCTTAACATGGACTGAGCCACCCAAGTGCCCAGCTATACATGTATTTCTTGAAAACTCAAAGTTAAGAACTACTCAAAACTTTCAATAAATGGCAAATGTGTCACAACGAGGGCATGCATGGTGAAGATGCATCCGAACCCTGTCCAGCATTTAATGAGCAAGGCACAAGAATGTTCTAAGTACGCTTGTTTGGTCATTTTCAAATGAGCACACATGCACAATCTTCGATTACTACAGAGAGCCGTGTGAAGAGTCACAAATTTTGTAATGGTAATTACAATGATAAAGTGGAATTCACGTATTTCCTCAGAAATGGCAGGAGAGGCATTCTTTTGGGGTTTATACAAATATGAGTTAACCTGGCAGAATGAGCTCCTTAGTGGTCTCCACTATGCAAAAACTTGGTAGGTAACCCAACCAAATATGTGTTTTAAATCTAGTCAAAGTTCAAAAAAACTATTTGATACAAATTGCTAAGGGAAGAAGTCTGTAATGTCTCACTTGAGAAACCACAGGCCTTTGATCAGCAACATGTTTTAATGGTCTAGCAGCTTTTAACTTAAAAAACTGAATTTGAATGCCTTTAAGCAGCCATGTTCCTTTCTGTTACCAAAGGACATGTTCCTTATACATTATTATCCCTGTCCTCTTTACTCATTTGACCAACTTGATCTCTAAAATCAGTTGAGTTTGGGTTCCAAACTCATAATAGTAGGTACATTTCAAAATAGTAAATAAATAAATAAATAAATAAATAAATAAATAGTTGGGATATCTTGAAAGAAAAAATCAGAAATTTAAAATACAAGGATGTTTTGCTGAACTTTTTTTTTTTTTTAAACAAGGAAGTAAATTTCCTGGAACCTGAAAGGAAAATTATGCTGAATTAGGAGTTAGGAGAAAGAAAATGTGTCATTTTTCTAAGCATTTGATGCAATGTTCCCTCACAGTGAGAACTTTAAACAGTAGCCTCCTTATTTAGATCCAGGAAGGGCACAGATTCTCTAGTCATACAGTTATGTTGAAATCTCCTGAATTTCCTTAATGCAGCCTAGAAAGGCAAATTCTTCGAAGAGAATGGGCATTCTGAAATAGTCTCTGATAATAGTCAAGGATATAAATACCAAGATGATGATAAATATGAACTCTCTTAGAATTAAATCATGAAATTTTATAGTCCTCTTTTGCTGATGGAAGAGAACAATGACTGCCTGCCTGCATTTGTTTGTATTTCTGAGAAGACCCCAGCTACACATAACCAGAATCAGAGCAAGTAGATTTTTACAAATTTAGAGAGATTGAAGAAGTCATGGGAATGAAAGGTGCAGCACAGGGAATATAGTCAATGGTCTTATAATAATGTTGCATGATGACATATAGCAGGGACACTTGTGGTGAGCACGGCAGTTGGCCGATCACTGTGTTGTACACCTGGAAACAATGAAAACACTGTGTGTCAACTATACTTCAATAAAAAAAATTTTTCTTAATTAAGATAAAAACAAGTGCTGGGCTGCATCTGTATCCTTGTAAATATTTTAACACATGGATGAATACAACAATTGATGTAAAGTAAAGTAGTACTCAGGTGTAAAACTGAGTAAAGTAAAACTAGAAACAGATCACCCAGATTGTTTTGTTTAAAAGCACTGAGTTATTCCAGGTTCTGTGAAAGAGGAAACAAATAAGAAAGTTCCCATCTGTGAATTACAAAACTTCAGGAAAGAAAAATTCAGTACTGCTTTTCTCTAATATTTGTGTTGTCCTGTTGAGTTATTTACTAGCATGCATAACTGGTGGTAAGTGTGCTAAAACCATCACGATATTTAGGTTGCAATGTGAAAGCAGCATGGTCCGACAGAAAGCTTTGAGCCATATACACTTGCATTCAAATCCAGCTTTACCGCTTACTAAAATGCTACTCTAGGAAAACACTGAAACTTCCCGAGCTTTAAATTCCTGACCTGGAGTCAAAAGAATATAGTACCTGTAAAACATGGATATTAAAATAATAAAGCTTAACCATTTCTATGTTCTGCCCAAGATTTTCATTTATTTCCTTTATAGGACCTATAGTAGGGATTTTTGTGACAGACTTGGTTTTCAGTTTTGATTCTATTATATAAACAGTATAACCTCTCTGGGCCTCAGTCTCCCCATTTCAAAAATAAAGAGATGATAACAGTATCTCCTCATGAGATCTGTAAAATAGGCATTTTCAAGCATAACATTCTAATTCCCTTGATGTTTCTTTTATTATGTATTTTTTGGAGTTATTTCATAGTGGCTACTTGGAAACTACAATTAACATCTTAATTTAAAGCAAACTGGATTAATGTAAACTTAATTCCAACAGCATACAAACGCTGGTCCTACATAGCTCTACTCTCTCCCTCCTCTGTGCCATTACTGTCCTACAAGTATATCTTTACATGTTTTTTTTTAAAGATTTTATTTATTTATTTGACAGACAGAGATCACAAGTAGGCAGAGAAGCAGGCAGAGAGAGGAGGAAGCAGGCTCCCTGCTGAGCAGAGAGCCCATTGTGGGGGCTCGATCCCAGGACCCTGAGATGATGACCTGAGCCGAAGGCAGAGGCTTTAACCCACTGAGCCACCGAGGCGCCCCTATGTGTTATCTTTTAAATCAGAATTCCTTTTTCAGACTGGCTAATCTCAATTGTCTGACCTTAAATTCATGGATTTTTCCTTCTGCAGCTTGCCTTTGCTGCTGAACCCTTCTAGTGTATTTTTATTTCAGTTATTGTACTTTTTTTTTGCTTTTTTTTTTTTAATTTATTTGACAGACAGATCACAAGTAGGCAGAGAGGCAGGCAGAGAGAGAGACAGGAGGAGGAGGCAGGCTCCCTGCTGAACAGAGAGCCCGATGTGGGACTCGATCCCAGGACCCTGAGATCATGACCTGAGCCGAAGGCAGAGGCTTTAACCACTGAGCCACCCAGGGGCCCCTCAGTTATTGTACTTTTTAACACCAGAATTTCTATTTCGTTTCTTGTTATAATTTATCTTTGTTGATATTCTCTTTGTTGGGACATTGTTCTCATAATTTCCTTTAGTTCTTCAGCTTTATGGTTTCCTTTCGCTCTTTATACATATTAAAAAGAGGTGATTTAAAATCTTTTTCTAGAAAGTCCAATGTATTGCTTCTTTGGGGTTAGTTTCTATTGACTCCTTTTAGTCCTCTGTAAGGGCTATACTTTTCTATACTGTATACTGTATACTTCTATATTGTATACTGCTATACTAAACTATACTGTTTCTTTGCACATTTCATAATTTTTAAAGAACTGGACATTTAACGTAATGTAGTATGGCAATTCTGGAAATCCCCAGGATTTATTGTTGCTGCGGTTTATTTTTAAAGATTTTATTTATTTGAGAGAGAGACAGAGAAAGAGAGCAAGCACAAGTGGGGGGATGGACAGAGGGACAAGCAGACTCCCTATGAGTATGGAGTCTGAAACAGGGCTCAATCCCAGGGCCTGGAGATCATCATGGGAGCTGAAATCAAGAGTTGGACACTTAACTGACTGAACCACCCAGGTTCTCCTGCTGTCTGTTTGTTTAGTGGCTATGTTTCTATCTCAGTGTTTCAGGGAATCCAGAATTTTGCAAAAAGCTTCATAGACTCCACAAATACTTGATTTGGAAGTTTTAATATACATCATTTTGACCATGTTTTAATATACATGAACAGATATTTAAGTCCATCAGCCATCCAGTAATTTCCATGTTACCCTACTGTTAACCATTAATCTTCATTTCTAACAAACCCACTAAAATCAACAATCAAGTAAAATGTGATAAAGGTGAGTGAAATACCTGGGCAAACTTAAAGCAGCATGTCAAGAGATTTGAGTCAAGATCTACTGTCTTGAGTATACTGCTTTAGGGAATCTCTTGCCCCTGTTCTTATCCCAGTAGCTCCAAATCTCTTTTGTTCCTCACATATACTATAGACAAAACTAGAGTTTTCCTTAAAGTGAAAGCAGAGGATTTAATCACACAATCCTTGCAGTTCACAGATTCTTTGTGGGAATTTACATTTTTGTTTTCATTTTAATAAATAATTTTTAAATGATATAATTTAATCCAGTAACATGAAAGATTACCTTTTACTAGGCAATTGCCATGGGGTTTCTGTGCTTATGCTTATGATCAATATGCCAAGCAGTTTTACTCCAATGGTCCTAGGTTAATGACAACAAATCTTAAAATGACCTTGAACTTAAAATGTAAATGATATAGTTGCAACACATGGAGGTCAAATGACATCAGTGAATGCTATACTAACAAAGCAAAAAGGTGTGATGTGAGAAAAAGAGTCATTATAGGCATATGGTAGAATAGGCACTGAGAATTCCAAACAACTTGGAAGATAGTATCATAATTTATGTTTCAAGTGGCAATTTAGGTTCTACTAATCTTAATCAGTTATCAAATTTAATTATTTTGTCAGTTTGAGTTTTATTGATTTATAGATTTGTTTGCATTTAAATGGTAACTGTTTTTGTTTTATATTTATGCAAAAACTATAAGCAGAAGTTTTTAGCTAGAAGCAAGGAGAACTGGAGGGTCAAAAGGCCTGATGGAGGAAATCAAAAGACTTCTGGAAGAAAATACTACAGAAGTTCAGCTCTTTAGGTATATAAACCAGAAAAATATAGATATCAGAGACTAAATATGACTGCTACAAACATAAGAATTTTTGGCATCCCAATTTAGATCTAGAATTTCCTCATGTTGATCTTTTGGCTATGTTATTTTAAGTGGCATTTTTTGTGTATACTTTTGATATGAAAGTAGTATTGAAATGCCAAAAACTATTTAGCATGAAGAACATAAAGCTTTAGTTTTAGTTCAGGAGGCAATATCCCTGATGCAGGCAATACAAACGCTCCTCACTTCGAAATTTTGGGGAAGAGTTAATACATATTTTTTGGATATATGGGACCATTAATGGAAAGGAAACAGTGTGATGGCCTTAGATGTTTCCATTGCTCCCCTCCAAACCACACTTAGTGACTATAGCAAACACAGTCTGATCTTTACAGCCCCAAGACAGCCTCTGGCTGAAGAATCTTAGATATATGGTATACACACATGAGACAGCTAAATTTCTTTGCACCTGACTTTTCTATGCAGTATGGAATATTATGACAAAAAGGAATCTGTGATAAGCATAATAAGTGATCATTCAACAGTTCAATTCAATAAAATATTTATTGAGAACCTATTGTGTGCCAAGAATTATGCCAAGGGTTGAGTCTGTTCATATGTGGTGTATTTGAACACATAACCATGAAGAACGTGGCCAAGTGTTAGGGACGAGCACGTAATTGGTAATTTTAATTATACAAGGTGCTTCTTAGAAGAGAGCCATCTTGACAGGTGGAGAGGTTTAAGGAAGATTTTCTGGAGAAAATGATGCCTGAATGTATTTGAAAGTCCTTAAGAATTACAATTTTTATTAAGAGAACAGTTCAGTTCTTAACTATTAAAATCAATACTTATCAAAGTTTGCCTAAGACTAATTTATTATTTTGATTATGTGTTTTCCTAATTAAACAATTCAGGTTTTAAAATGATCTTTGAGTTACACTTAAAGCAGATTTAAGATTCCAAATGTTTTCTAAAAATAAAAGGGTAAGAGCCACACAAATTAGATCTTTACATGTAATAAAAGTGGCCTTTGAGCTAAACATGCAAAGCAGGATATTTTCAAATTTTAATACAGTAGCAAAATTGTACTTTTGGGGGCATACAGTTATTCAGAACATCAAAGCTTTCAAGTACAGAGTCTATGAAGAAAGAATTTGGCTTTTCTTTTTATAAACACTCACAAGTCCATACTGAATTCAATTCCAGCAAGAACCTCTGCTGTGCTCAGCAGTATTTGCATCACAGAAAAAACATTAGCTGAGGACATTCAGGAAGGAAGGAAGGTCAAGAAAGACAGGATTCATTTCTTAGCAGCAATGACAAAAATTCCCCTTCTTAAAAAGTTACAACTAAACATATTTCTCCCCATTTAGTAAGATTGTAGTTATAACAGATTGTGCCTCAAACACTTTCTAAGTAATGGATTTAAGATTATAAGAGAAAAATTAAGTTTCTACTTCCTTATTCCAAAGTTTAATACCTACAGTTATAACTTAATTTTCTTTTTTAAAATGACTTATTTTAGAGAGAGCATGCATACACATGAGGTGAAGGAGGGGTAAGGGGAAAGGAGAGGGAGGAAATCTCAGGCAGACTACCTGCTGAGTGTGGAGCCTGATGACATGGGGCTCAATCTCAGGACCTTAAGATCATGACCTGAGCCCAAATCAGGAGTCAGCCACCTAACTGAGTCACCCAGGAACCCCAAACTTGAATTTTCTTTAAAGAGTCGTGGAGGTTTATTCAGATTTTAAAAGCTGCATATTTGGTGAAAACATTCCAGTTTCTCTGTTAGATTTTGGTCTTTTAGAGAAAACTCCCTGGTTTACAGGAAATCTACGAGAATGGTGAGTGACTCTTTCTGTAAACAAGCAGTAAAGTCCCAAGGCGCTTCTTCGACATCTGTGGATTGCTCAGACTGTCTCCTCTGGCAAGAGCCCCCAGTGTTTTGTGTGACAGTGCTACAGCCTCTATGTAGAAAGTGCAAACAAAGCCAAATTGAAAAGGCATTTATAGCCTAACACAGCTGATTCTTGGCTCTAATTTTACAGAAGCAGGACAAATAAATTTTAGCCCTAAGTGGGAATTAGCTTTTCCATCATCCTTACTCTTTTAAACTTCTCTTTACTAACATTATAAGATCTGAAGATCTCACAACAATATTTAAGCAAAATGAAACTTTGTGATGTGTATGCATTCTATCACAAAAGCACCACATTTCTGACACTGAACGGCCTTTTATAAAGCATGTTAGTATTTCAGTTTATATGAACAAATCTGACCAGATATATGCATGTTTCCAAAATGCACTTTCCAAATATCATTTTAATATTAAAGGAAATAATACATGTAATAGTGTTAGCATGATGTGTGACAAGTAATAAATAGTTAATAAATGAGGTTAGTTTTATATTTTTATTCTCCTTCAAGGGAACAGAGGCCATGTGGATCTTGTTCTCTATTGTTTCTCCAGGAAATGGCACATAGAAAGCACCTAGTAAATATGTTAAAATATAAATGAATGAATGGTCTGAAATAAAAATGTCTCCTACCAGTACTGTATCTCTCATGTCTAAAATAGCAACTAATAGGATATAAGTATATAATAAATTACACTGGATGTCAGTTTGCTTGGTATAAAATATAAGCTCCAACACTGTTAATGTATCATTACTATCTTCAGCATTCACTATCTTGTTCCTTTAATGAGCTATCCTTTTTCTTTAGTTTGTGATTGGTCAGAAGAGTGGTTTAAATAGTACAAAATTTAAATGTTCAACTTACTAGCAGGAAAAAATGAAAATATTTAAGAATATACAGATTCATCCAAATTGTTGCTTATATAGTTATATTTAATTATCTATAAAATACAGTTTTGATAAGGGTACAAGGAAATAGGTACTTTCATACACTGTTTTTAGGAATATAAAAATGATACAATCTTTCTGGAAGGTAATCAGTCTATATGCAAAGTATTAACAAATTTTTGTTCTTGATCAGGGAATTAAGTTATAAGAAGGTATCTTAAGGAAGTTATCAAAGAGGTGTACAAAATGTGTATAAAAGAATCCTTACTACAGATTTATGAAAGCAGACAAAACAGGACAGGAAAATTTATGGCATATTAATAAGATATTATGTGGTCATTAAAACCACATCTTTGAGTATTATTTAATTATTTATTTAGATTTATTTATTTATTTGAGAGAGAGAGCACGAGCAGGGCGAGTGGCAGAAGAGAAGAAGGGGAGGCAGGAAGCAAACTCCCCATTAAAAGTTGGGAGCCTGAGGGAGGCCCTTCTGATCCCAGACTCCAAGATAATGACCTGAGCTGAAACCAAGAGTTGGGTGCTTAACTGACTGAGGTACCCAGGTGACCCTTAAGTTAATATTTAATATTAATATTAATATTAAATAATATTATATTATTATTATAATATATCAATATAATAATTAATATTAATATTATATTATTAATATTAAATATTAATATTTAAAGACAGGAATAGTTGGGGTGCCTGGTGGTTCAGTGAGTGAAGTCTCTGCCTTCGGCTCAGGTCATGATCCCAGGGTCCTGGGATCAAGCTCACAGGCTCCCTGCTCAGTGGGGAGCCTGTTTCTTCCTTTCCCTCTCCCCCTACTTGTGCTCTTTCTCTCCCTCTCTCTCTCATTCTCAAATTTTAAAAAATCTTAAAAAAAAAAAGTCTGCCAGCTTTTAATGTAACTTTGAACACTTTGTCAGTAGGAATCCAAAAAACACTATAAACCTCCTTAAACCTCATGGCTAAAAAATACAAAGTTACAGATAAAGTTTATAAATCCTGATATATTCTTGGTTACATTTTTAATAAATCAATCACTAAAATATCTGTTACTCGGATTTCACCAAAAGTATTTTTAAAAGAGTATACATGTAGAAAGTTAATAGAAATATTTCACTTCCAAAATTATGTTTAATCATAAGTCATTAAGTTAAAGAAGAAGAGCTATAATATATAATTTAGGTAGGGCCTTATTTTATAAATGCACAATGGGAATACCAAAGTAAGGCAATTAGTAGGTTATGTAAGTATGACTACAATCTTCTAACAGTGACAACTGTTTCTCATTGTGCCATTCTTTGCACTTACTGCCCCATTAAACAACAGAGCTTTATATTCTTTTGATTTCCATGGCATCTCCTTCAGTCCTATAATCCTTCTGTTTCTTTAAATATCATTTACCTTACCAGGATTCTTGATTATTACTAACCTTTTCACTAGTATTACTGAACAAGTCTTTTTGTTCTCTCTGCCTCCATCTTGTCCACTCCAATACCTACCTCCTTGAATCAGTATTTTTTTCAGCATACTACAAAGGCTGTACTTTTAACCAAAAAACAGTGGCAGAGGGGATGAAGGTAAAGAGATAAATTCTAGATATCTCAGGGTTTGATGACTAGGATACAGAAGGAATATAAGAAAAAAGATGTGGGGGCCCCAGTCAGTTAAGCACTGTCTCTTGCCGGTCATGATCTCAGGGTCTGGGATGGAGCCCCAACTTCACTCAGCAAAGAGTCTACTTCTCTCTCTCCCTTTGCCCTTCCCCTCGCTTGTGCTCTCCCCCTCTCACAAATAAATGAATAAAATCTTAAAAAAAAAAAAAAAAAAAGAAGAAATGATGACACCTGGTGTCTGGTCAAAGGAATTGATAAACAGTGATATTATTACTGAGATGAAGAGTAACTTAAAAACCTGAATATCTGGGTCTGGAAATCAAAAAGAAGAGTTTAGGCTAGAAATGAAGACTGCAAACACTTATCTAATAAAACTGAAAGCCTACTATGTGCAAGATACAGAATACATAGTAGATGTGGGTCATATGGTAATGAACAAACTAATGGTCTTTATAGTCTTGTTTTTTGAGAATCACTTATTTAAAGATGGGAGCTGAAATAACTAGGAATAACTATGACTAAAGAGTGCTTTCAGGGAAAAATAAGAGTGCCAAGGAAAGAATAATTATGAGACAACAAAAGCTGAGAAGAAAGAGCAGCCAGAAATGGAAGAAACCAGTAGAAGTATGGTTCTACCAAACCCAAGAAAAGGGGAGTGGCTAAACATCAAACACTGCTGGGACATAAAGAATAATAAAGACTAAGGCAACAAAGGAGTTATTACTGACCTTGGTAAGAACAGTTTTAATGCCATAATGGCAGTGGAAGCTAGACTGTAACAGCCTTAATAGTGAGTGGCAAGTGAGATCACATAAATTTCAAAAAGTCGTTCCGTGTGTGTGTGTATGTGTGTGTTCAAAACTCCAAAGACAATAAGCTCAGACCGAGGGGTATATAACCGGAATTTTAAGAAAGAGTTCATCCTTAGCTTACAGAAAAAGGATTCGGCAAAAAAGAGACAATCTCCAATCTCATTTTAGGGATATAACCTTGGTACCAAACTAGAAAAAGGAATTAAAGATCAATTTTACTTATATACATGTATAATGTGGCAATAGGCATTTTTTTTTTAAAAAGATTTATTTATTTGAATGAGAGAAAATGAGAGAGCACAAGCCAAGGGGGACTGTAGCGGGAGAAGCAGATTCCCTGCTGAGCAGGGAGCCAGCTGCAGGGCTCCTTCCCAGGTCGCTGGGATCATAACCTGAGCCACAGGCACATGCTTAACTGACTGAGCAACCTAGGTGCCCTGTCAATGGGTATCATTAAAGTACACCATGATTAAGTAGGGTTCATCCCTAAAATTAAAGGAAACTAAACACTAGAAAATATATTGATGTATTCCACCACACTTTTAAAAAAGATTTTATTTATTTGAGAGACAGAGAGATAGTGACAGAGATGGCAAGACAGAGCATGAGCAAGGAGAAGAGGGAGAGAAGGCTCCCTGCTGAGCAGGGAGCCCCAAGTGGGGCTCAATCCTAGGACCCCTGGGATCATGACCTGAGGCAAAGGCAGATTCTTAACTGACTATGCCACCCAGGTGCCCCTGTATTTCACCATATTTATTTTATTTTATTTATTTGAGAGAGAGAGACACACAGTGAGAGAGCATGAGAGGGGAGGACAGAAGGAGAGGCATACTCCCCATGGAGCTGGGAGCCCGACGTGGGACTTGATCGCAGGACTCTGGGATCATGACCCAAGCTGAAGGCAGTCGCTTAACCAACTGAGCCACCCAGGCACCCCTGTATTTCACCATATTAAAAAAAAAAAATCATATGCTCGTCCTCAAAATGTAAAAAAAACCCAAAACCTAAAAACCAGCAGCAACAATAAAATTTAACTTCAATTATTGATTATAAAATTTTTTCAGAAATTAGTAGTAAAATATAACTTTCCAATCCTGATATAGGGTAATCCCCTAAACCAAATATACTTTCAAGAATTTCCACCTTCTCCATTAAATCAGGCATCTTTATATTAGAGACTGAATAAATATAGTATGTAGGAAAAACGAAATGAGCTATAAAAACTAATAAGTTATTATTATCATCTGATGACTATATAACATAGAAAAATTGAAAAGAATCTATAAAACTATTAGAACTAAATCAACTCAACAAAGGCTGGATTTTAAAATCAATCTATTAGAATAGGATTTCTAGTACAGCTAAGTGAATAGGCTGACAAATCTCCCAAAACACTGTAAAACTAATTGTCAAAATCATCCATTATAGGCTCTAGAAATCAATCAAAAGCAAACAATGAGTTAAAAAAAACTGCTAACCTTTGGGTAAGAATAGCGTCAATCTGTGGCATTCTTGCCTGAAGCTGTTCTTTCTTTCTCTTCATTCAATTCAGTTACCAGTTCTACTAAGATAGGCTGGCAGTGAAAACCAGTGGTTCAGTGCCAGAGAGGGTAATTTGATCTGGAACGGAAGGCAAAAAAACTCCTGTCCCGTGGTATTACTACCAGAAGTAGTGATCCTGGTAGGATCTCAGACAGGAAATCTCCCAGGTCTGCTAGCTTGAGGCTGTTGTCCCAGCTGGGATAACCATCTGACTAGCACAGTAGCTAGAAATTCAACAGAAAGATCCTATTTTGTATGGAACCAGAAGAGACCCAGAATTGCTAAGGAAATGTTGAAAAAGAAAAACAAAACTAGGACCATCACGTTGCCTGATTTCAAGCATTACTACAAAGCTGTGATCACCAAGACAGCATGGGACTGGCACAAAGACGCATAGACCAGTGGAACAGAGTGGAGAGCCCAGATATGGACCCTCAACTCTATGGTCAAATAATCTTCGACAAAGCAGGAAAAAAGACAGTCTCTTCAATAAATGGTGCTGGGAAAATTGGACAGCTATGTGTAGAAGAATGAAACTCGACCATTCTCTTACACCATACACAAAGATAAACTTGAAATGGATAAAAGACCTCAACATGAGGGAGGAATCTTTCAAAATCCTAAAGGAGAACATAGGCAGTAACCTCTTCGACATCGGCCTCAGCAACTTCTTTCAAGCCATGTCTCCAAAGGCAAAGGAAACAAAAGCAAAAATGAACTTTTGGGACTTCATCAAAATCAAAAGCTTCTGCACAGCAAAGGAAACAGTCAACAAAACAAAGAGGCAACCCACGGAATGTGAGAAGATATTCGCAAATGACACTACAGACAAAGGGCTGATATCCAAGATCTATAAATAACTCTTCAAACTCAACACACACAAAACAGATAATCATGTCAAAAAATGGACAGAAGACAAGAACAGACAATTCTCCAAAGATGACATGCAAATGGCTAACAGACACATGAAAAAATGTTTGTCATCATTAGCCATCAGGGAGATTCAAATCAAAACCACATTGAGATACCACCTGATACCAGTTAGAATGGCCAAAATCAACAAGACCGTAAACAATATGTGTTGGAGAGGATGTGGAGAAAGGGGAACCCTCCTACATTGTTGGTGGGAATGCAAGTTGTTGCAGCCACTTTGGAAAACAGTGTGGAGATTCCTTAAGAAACTAAAAATAGAGCTTCCCTGTGACCCTGCAATTGCACCACTGGGTATTTACCCCAAAGATACAGATGTAGTGAAAAGAAGGGCCATCTGTACCCCAATGTTCAAAGCAGCAATGGCCACAGTTGCCAAACTATGGAAAGAACCAAGATGTCCTTCAACAGATGAATGGATAAAGAAGATATGGTCCATATATACAGTGGAGTATTATGCCTCCATCAGAAAGGATGAATACCCAACTTTTTATCAGCATGGATGGAATTGGAAGAGATTATGCTGAGTGAAATAAGTCAAGCAGAGAGAGTCAAGTATCATATGGTTTCACTTACTTGTGGAGCATAAGGAATGACAAAGAGGACATGGGGAGCTGGAGAGGAGAAGTGAGTTGGGGGAAACTGGAGCGGGAGACAAACATGAGAGACTGGGGACTCTGCAAAACAAACTGAGGTCTTTGGAGGGGAGAAGGGTGGAAGGTTGGGTGAGAATGGTGGTGGGTATTATGGAGGGCACGTATTGCATGGAGCACTGGGTGTGGTGCATAAACAATGAATTCTGGAACACTGAAAAGAAGTAAAATAAAATAAAATGAAAAAAAAAAAAGAGCTATAAACTCTCCCCATACCCCTCTAAATGACAGGGAGCCTCTATGGACATGCAAGATAAGACTTCAGAAGGCACAAGGAAAAATAAAAGGTAAGATTGCCTGAACTCTGAATATTCTCCCCAACCAGCAAAGGGTAAAAAAGCCTTACTGGTCTGAAGTATTGGCACAACTTCTGACCAGTCACTGACTGATTGCCAAGTTATGAAGACAGAGAGGAATTTAAGCTTAAAAATAAAAATAAGAATAAAATAAGGAACTGAACAGAGATACTGTGCCTGCATATTGTAAAACAGATTCTACATAATTGGTCTGGGCAAGCAATGAAACAACAAACCATCTACCTCAGCAAAAATGGAAACAAAAACAGCCCTTGGGGAGAAGGAGAGAATCCAGATCTTCTACAATACGTTATCTCAAATGTCCAGTTTTCAACAAAAATTACGAGATATGCAAAGAAACATGAATATGTTACCTAAACTCAGAGAGAAAAGCAGTCAATAAAAATTGCCTGAGTGGGCCAATATGTTAGATTTAGCAGACACAGACTTAAGGTAAGTTTTATCAATATGTGTAAAGAAGATTATGTTCAAAGAATTAAAAGGAAAATATAACAACTCAACAAGTAAGGAATCTCAATAGACAAATAGAAATAATAAAGAAAGAACCCTACAATAAGGCAAGAAAAAGAAATTAAAGACATTTAGATTGGAATGTAAGAACTAAAACTATCTTTATTCACAGATGACTGATCTCATATATGTAAGAAAATTTTAGGGAATCCACACATATACACACATAAAAGAACCTATTAATAAACGAACTGCAGAACACATGATCAATATAAAAAAAAAGTTGTATTTTTATATATTACGCAAAGCACTGAGAATGAAGATCAAGAAATAGAATAAAAATAGAATAAAAAAATTTACAAAGAAATAAATTTAGTAAAAGAATTGCCAAGATTTATGCACTGAAAACTACAAATGATGCCAAGAGAAATTAAAGAAGACCTAAATGAATGGAAAGATAGTCCATGTTCGTGGAATGGAAGATAGTGTGAAGATGGTTAATTCTCTCCAAATTGACCTGGGGATTCAATACAATTCCAAAAAAAAGCTCACTTGGCCTTTTTTTTTTTTTTTTTAATAGAGGTTTACAAGATAGTTCTAAACTTTACATGGAAATGCAAGGGACCCAAAATAGCCAAAACAATTTTGAAAAATAAAACTGAAGGATGTACAACATCTAATTTCAAAAGTCACTGCAAAACTATAGCAATCAAAATGGTAGAATCATGAGGTAAAGATAGGCATGCTAGTCAATGGAATATAATTGAGAGTTTAAAAATAAACTCTTGGGATGCCTGGGTGGCTTAGTTGTTAACCTTCTGCCTTTGGCTCACGGCATGATCCTGGGGTCCTGGGATTGAGGCCCACATTGGGCTCCCTGCTCAGTGGGAAGCCTGCGCCCTCCCTCTCCCTCTCCCTGCTTGTGATCCCTCTCTCACTGTCTCTCTCTCTCTCTGTCAAATAAATAAAATCTTAAAAAAAAACAACTCTTACATTTATGTTGATTTTTGACAAAGGAGACAAGGAAATTCAGTAGGGAGAAACAGGGCTAAACTATAAAACTTCTAGAAGAAAACACAGAAGAAAAATTTTGTGATGTCACGAAAGGTAGTCTTCTTAGCTATGATACAAAAAGCATAATCCCCCAAATTAAAAAAAAAAAGATCATATTACATCAAAATTTAAAACTTTTTCATTTTATAATTTTTTAAGATTTATTTTTATATATTTTACAGAGAGAGAGAGAGGAGGGGAGGGGCGGGGCAGAGAGAGACAAGAGTCTCAAGCCGACTCCATGCTGAGTGCAGCCCAATTCAGTGGTCAATCTAACAACCCAGAGATCAGGACCTGAGCTGAAACCAAGTTGAACGCTTAACCAACTACGTCACTGAGTTGCCCCATAAAACTTCTTCACTTTAAAAAGCACCATTATAAAAATGAAAAGCTACAGACTAGGAGAGAATATTTGCAAATCATGTATCCCATAAGGAACTTTGTCCAGAATATATAAACTCTTACAATTCAATAATAACTATTATTAACTCAACCTAACTTAACAAATAGACAAAAGATCTAAAGAGACATTTTGCCAAAAAAGATATATGAATGACCAGAAAGTACATGTAGGGAACTTTAACATCATTAGTCATTAGGAGAATGTAAATTAAAACTACAATGAGATACCACTGCATGAATGGCCATTATTAAAAGGACAAATAGCAAGTGTTGGTAAGCTTATGGTAAAACCGAAACCCTCATATGTCATTGATGAGAATATAAAATGAAAACAGCCAATTTGAAAATAGTCTGTCAGTTTCTCAAAAAGTTAAATGTAAAATTACCATATGACCCAGCAATTCCACTTCTTGGTATTTATGCACAAGAAATAAAAGCATCTGTCCACACAAAGACTTATACATGAATATTCACAACAAAATTATTCATACTATCCAAAACCCAGAAAAAATTCAAATGTCTATCAACTGGTGAACTGATGAAAATGTGATAGGATGTGGAGAAAGGGCAACCCTTTTGCACAATTGGTGGGTATGCAAATTGGTGCAGCCACCTTGGAGAACAGTATGAAGCTTCCTCAAAAAGTTAAAAATGAAGCTACCCTATAACACAGCAATTGCACTACTAGGTATTTGCTCAAAGGATACAAAAATGGTGATTCGAAGGGGCTTATGCACCCCAATGTTTATAGCAGCACTCTCAACAGCCAAATTACGGAACGGGTCCAAATGTCCACTGACTGGTGAATAAACAAAGATGTGGTGTGTACACACAAACACGATGGAATATTATTCAGCCATCAAAAAGAATGAAATCTTACCATTTGCAATGACATGAATGGAACTAGAGTGTATTATGCTAAGCGAAACAGTCAGAGAAGGACAAATACATGATTTCATTCATATGTGGAATTTAAGAAAGAAAACAGATGAACACAGGGGAAGGGATGGAAAATAAAATAAGATAAAAATAGGGGGGCAAACCATAAGAGACCCTTAACTATAGGAAACAAACAGGGTTGTTGGAGGGAGGTTGGTTGGGGGATACACTCAATGGGTTGTAGATATTAAGGAGGGCACTTGTTGGGAAGGGCCCTTGGGTGTTATAAGTAAGTGATGAATCACTAAATTCTACTCCCGGAAACCAATACTACACTTTATGTTAAGTAACTTGATTTTAAATTTTAAAAACCCCACAAAAATGTAGTATCTCCACAATGCAGTATTACTCAGAAGTAAAAAGGAATGAACTACTGATACATAATATAATGTGGATGAATTTCACAAATATCATGCTAAGTGAAAGGAGTCAGACACAAAATATCATGTATTATGATTCCATTTACGTAAAATGTTCAGAAAAGGCAAATCTATAGAGACAGAAAGCAGACTAGAGGTTGTCTGGGGCTGAGAGTGGGAGCAGGCATTAGCTGCAAACAAGTATATGGGAACTTTCAGGGATGAGGAAAATATTCTAAAACTGAATTGTGGTGATGGTTACATAACTATATATTTTCTGAAAATGAATTGTGTATTTATAATGGGCGAATTTTATGGTATAAAAAGTATCTTAATAAAGCTGTATTTTTTTTAAAAGATTTTATTTATTTATTTGTCAGAGAGAGCGAGGGAGAGAGAGCAAGCACAGGCAGACAGAATGGCAGGCAGAGGCAGAGGGAGAAGCAGGTTCCCTGATGAGCAAGGAGCCCGATGCGGGACTCGATCCCAGGACGCTGGGATCATGACCTGAGCCGAAGGCAGCTGCTTAACCAACTGAGCCACCCAGGCGTCCCAAGCTGTATTTTTAATAAATATTTTATTTATTTATTTTGAGAGAGAGAGAGAGTGCATGCACAAGTGGGAGGAGCGGCAGAGGGAGAGAGAATCCCAAGCAGACCCCATGCTGAGCATGAAGCTCTACACAGGACTCAATCTCACAACTGTGAAATCATGACCTGAGCCAAAATCAAAAGTCAGACACTTAACCAACTGAGCCACCCAGGCGCCCCAATAAAGCTGTATTTTTTTTTTAAAGATTTTTATTTATTTATTTGACAGAGAGAAATCACAAGTAAGCAGAGAGGCAGGCAGAGAGAGAGGAGGAAGCAGGCTCCCTGCTGAGCAGAAAGCCCGATGTGGGGCTCAAACCCAGGACCTGGGATCATGACCTGAGCCGAAGGCAGCGGCCTAACCCACTGAGCCACCCAGGCTCCCCTAAAGCTGTATTTTTTTAAAAAACAGGTCAGTATACAACATCAGTAATATTCGTATGCATTGAGAATGTGTAAAGAATGTAAAGAAAAAATACTCAAAAGGGAAAAAAATAATCCTATAAAATAGGAAAAAGTATTCTGCATCATTAGGGAAAATTATAAACATTAACTGGAGGATGTAAGAAAAAGGCTAAATACATTGAGTTGAAAATCATGTTCATACACACGAGAAGACTTGATATTAAAATATATCCAAGTAATCTATAAATCCAATGTTATCCCAACCAAGATATACATATGATAACAGGCTGAGTCTGAAGAGTGAAGGACCCCTATGAACCAATACAATTTTGAAGAAGGGACAAGGTGATTTTAGACAGGGATATACAAGAGACCAATGAAACAATACAAAACCCAGAAACAGATCTGCATATATATGGAAACTGGTTTATAATGGAGCTCAGTCTAAATGAGACTGTTCAATAAATGGTACTTGGACAAGTGCTTATCTAAAATTAAAAAAATGGAAACTTTACCTTAAACTATAGTATATAGAAGTAAATTACAAAAAGATTATAAACTTAAATTTATAAAACAAAATTTTAGAACGCTTAAAGGAAAACAAAGATTAATATCTGTATCTCTAGGTAGGGGGAACAAAAAATGCAAATAATAAAAGAATGATAATTTTTGAGTACATAAAAATTCAAAACTTCTGTCGATTAAAGACAATATAAATAAAAAAGCATATTTGTAGCATATAACAAAGAATTAGTATCCAGAAAAGAATTCCTATAAATCAGGAAGAAAAACATAACTGAATAGAAAAATGGGTAAAGGATATGAATAGGCAATTCACAACAGAGGAAACAGGAATGATGAAAAGGACTCAACTTCACTAGTGATTAGGGAAATGCAAATAGAAAATACCATTTAATACTCATCCATTGGCAAAAACTAAAATGACTGCTAATATTACGTACTGACGTGGATGAGGGAAAATGGGAACACTTATATACTGCTAGATAGAGTATACTTGGTAGGTCCTTCGTGATGCTAGAAGATGTACATACTCAATGACTCAGTAATTTCAGTTCCAGGTATAGGCCTATCTGTGTATGAAAATATCAAAAATATGTTCACAGGAGCATTTTTTAAATAGTAAAATATTAGAAACCATGGAAATGTCTCTCAAAAGGAAAGTAAGTAAAACAACTGCAGTTTATAAAATGGCATACAACAGAGAAGTTAAAATGTATGAATCGGTTGTAGAACTTGATCAAGTTCACAAATATAATATGTTTGTTAAAAGTATTAAGTTGCAGAAAAGGCAAAGACAATGCCACTGTACATAATTTAAAAGCACACAACAGTATTATATATTGTTTATGAATATTCATGCAGATTTTAAAAAAAGTGTTGTAAACCTCTGGTAAGAAAGGAAAGATACAATCTTCAGAACAGTAGTTGTCTTTAGTGTGGAAGGGAATGAGAAATGGAAAGGAACAGCTGAGGGGTATAATAAGATTTAAACTTTATCTGTGTCTTGATTTCTTTAAAAAATTTATGTGAATCTAATAAAATGTGGTAACTATTTGCTAATTTTAAGTAATGGATATGTGGGTATTTATAATATTTTTGTATTTTTCTACATATTTGAATTTTTTAATGTTGAAGAAATAAGGGATTTGTTTACTACTGAATGCCTGATGAAAAGGTTTGAGAAGGCCAGCATTAGAGAGAGACTGTTGAATTAGTACAAGGCAGCACAGAACAGTAGTGGTATATTAGGGTATGGGAGCAGCATAGATGCCCAGGAAGGCTCAAATCTTGGGTAGGGACTTGCAATTCATCAGGAAATAAATTTAGTTTATGGTTAATTTAGAGGCCTTTAAAATTTTTTTCTGCTTCTTGGTTTTCCTTAATTTCACTAATCATTAAGTTTCCTACTTTTGATTATGGGAAAGCAGTTGATGTGAAATTCACACACCTTTGTTAGTTATTAATAATTTTAATGAAAGGGAAGGAAACTGAAGAGGATTATTGATGAAGTTTATAGACGAACCACAGAATATGTTAACTAATTCTCCTTTTTCATTTACAATAATAATTGGTTTTGACTTGTAATTCTGGGCAGCTGTTTTCTGGTCAGCTTTACTCCCATCATTTAAAATATACACTGATAACACCCATTTACAAAATCTGAAGATACTTTGGCATGCACATCAATGAAAAAAAGGTTAAGTGCTGTAGAATACTATTATAACTATGCTTAGCTTTATACAGTTAAAAACATATGAATAATATAAATTACATTATAATATGTAATATAAAAATACATTATAATATCATCTATAATACCACACATAATAAAATTTTAAAATATAAGTAATATACAGTTAAGTTCAAACCAAGCGAGCAGAAGTAGCTACAGTGAGTCTAAGTCAATAGCTGAGTCACTCCTGTGCAGTAGATTGTTCATATGTGACAAAAATGTCAGGTTATTCAAGAGACAGCACCAGAAATGAACATGGATTTTGAACTGTATGCTGTGTACTCAGAGCGTTGACACAGTAACCTCAGTTGAAACAGAGGGAGCAGTTTTATGGTGTTGGAGGAATATATGGAAGAAATTTTTGTATAAAAATCACAGGTAATCTCACTAGAGATAATCACTTCTAAGTACTTTGATGAGTATCTAAATATGTGAACACGTATTTATAAAATATTTAAATTTTATTTATAAAATAGACTTAAAAACAAATTTAGGACTATATTGAATATATTATTTATGATCTACTTTAATGTTAATACAGTGTTAACATTTTCCATGACATTAAATAATTTTCTTTAACAATTTAAAAATGAATATATGAATCATTTGGGTATACCATAAATTATCTACAGTTTATTATAAAATATTTAAATTACTTCAAATTATTAAATGTTTTATTTTTAAACATTTCAGTTGCTTTTAACTTTTTTTAATCTTTTGTACTCACCATACATGTAGACAAATATTTTCATAGATATCTATTTATATACATATAATAAATTCCTAGGATATAAGTGCTAAGGCTAAAGAAGGAAAATTCTAAGAGTTTTGTAGTTTTAGCTCTTACATTTAGGGTTTTGATTCACTTTGAATTCATTTTTATACTCTTTTGTATGTGGATATTCAGTTGTCCCAGCACCATTTGTTGAAAAGACTATTCTTTCCTTCATGGAATGGTCTTGATAACCCTTGTCAAAACTCAAATGACCGTAGATGTACTGTCACTAGTCTTTCATATTTCTCTTTTTTTCCAGCCCCTTTGAAATATAACCGCCACATATATAACACTGTGTAAGTTTAAGATGTACAATCTGCTGGTTTGACACATTTATATGCTGTAAAATAATCACCACTCTAGCGTTAGCTAACACTTCCATCCCATCACATAATTACCATTTTTTAAAAAGATTTATCTATTTGACAGAGAGACAGACAGTGAGAGAGGGAACACAAGCAAGGGGAGTTGGAGAGGGAGAAGCAGGCTTCCCAAAGGAACAGGGAGCCTGATGTGAGACTCAATTCCAGGACTCTGGAATCATGACCTAAGCTGAAGGCATACGCTTAACGACTGAGCCACCCAGGCATCCCACCATTCTTTTTTGTGGTGAGAACATTTAGGATCTATTCTCTTAGCAACTTTCAAGTATGTAATACAGTATTATGAGCTATAATCACCAAGTTGTATGTTAGATCCTCAGAACTTATAACTGGAAGTTTGTATCTTTTGACTAGTATCCTCCCTTTCCTCCTGTCCCCCAGGCCATGGTAACCACCACTATACTCTGTTTTGATGATTTTGGCTTTTTTAGATTCCACATGTAACATCATACAGTACATGACTTATTTCACTTAACATAATGCCCTCAAGGTTCACCCAAGTTGTTACAAATGGTAGGATTTCCTTTCTTTCTCATGGCTGAATATTCCATTTTATGTATATACCACATCTTCTTTATCCATTCATCTACTGACAGATACTTAGTTTGTTTCCATATCTTGGCTACTGCGAATAAAGCTGTGCTGAACATGGGGGTGCAGACAGTTCTTTGAGACTCTGTTTTCATTTCCTTTGGATAATATACCCAGAAGTGGTATTACTGGATCACACAGTATTTCTGCTAATTTTCTAAGGAACCTTTTTACTGTGTTTTCTATAGTGGCTGTACAAATTTACATTTTTAAAAAATATTTTATTTATTTACTTGACAGAGAAAGACAGAGATAGCAAGAGAGGGAACACAACCAAGGGGAGTGGGAGAGGGAGAAGCAGGCTTCCTGCTGAGCAGGGAGCCTTATGTGGGGCTCAATCCCAGGACCCTGGGGTCATGACCCAAGCCAAAGGCAGACACTTAATGACTGAGCCACCCAGGCACCTCCCAATTTACATTTCTAACAATAGTTCACGAGGGCTCCCTTTTTTCCACATCCTCAAGAGCACTTATCTCTTGCCTTTTTTGATCGTAGCCATTCTTTTGGTTGTGGGGTGATATCTCATAGTGATTTTGATTTGCATTTCCCAATTAATCATGTCTAGCACCTTCTCATGTATCTGTTGGCCATTTGTAACTCTTCTTTGGAAAAAAGTCTATTTAGTTGATCTGGCCATTTTTAAATTGGGTTGTTTGTATTCTTGCTATTGAATTATAAGAGTTCTTTACACATTTTGGCTACTAATCCCTTATCAGATATATGATTTGGAAATATTTTCTATCATCCCATTGGTTGCCTTCTCATTCTGAGTGATTCTTTTGCTGTGTAGAAGTTCAGTTTGATATAGTCCCACTTACTTTGCTTTTTTGTTGGTTGTGATTTTATCATATCCAAAAAATCATGACATCAAAAACTAATGATATATTGTATGGTGAGTAACATAACATAGTAATAATAAAAAAAATCAGTGCCAAGACCAATGTGAAGGAGCTTTTCTCCTGTGTCTTCTTACAGGGGTTTTCTGGTTTCATGCCTTAAGTCTTTAATCCATTTTGATATAATTTTTGTGAGTGGTACAAGACAGGGGTCCAATTTCATTCTTTTACATATGGTTACCCAATTTTCCCAACACTATTTATTGAAGAGACTACCCTTTCCTCACTGAGTATTTTTGGTTCCCTTGTCAAATATTAATTGACATATATACAAGGGTATATTTTTCTTTTTTAAACTGAATTTGTACCTTCTCCTTGTTTCTTTAAGGATGTGTCTATTTTTCTTATGAGTTATTTCTTATTGAGTTTAACTCCCACATTGTCATCGGCCTTATCAGATATTTAGAGGCAGCACAGATAGGGGTTGTGGTAGAAACTGTTGTCCACCAAATCTGTTCTCCTTTCCTTCCTGGGCACATGGTGGGACTGCACTTTCTAGTTTCCTCTACTGTTAGGACTGGCCATGTGGCTAAGCTCTTTCTAATACAGTATGAGCAGAAGCAATATATGCCACTTTTAGGACTAGATTTTTTTTTTTTTTAAGATTTTATTTATTTGACAGAGAGAAATCACAAGTAGGCAGAGAGGCAGGCAGAGAGAGAGGAGGAAGCAGGCTCCCCGCTGAGCAGAAAGCCCGATGTGGGGCTCGAACCCAGGACCTGGGATCATGACCTGAGCCGAAGGCAGCGGCTTAACCCACTGAGCCACCCAGGCGCCCCAGGACTAGATTTTTTAATGATTTTATTTATTTATTATAGCAAGAGAGAGAGAGAGAGAGACAGAGCACGTGCAAGAGCTCAAGCAGGGGGAGCATCAGAGGGAGAGGGAGAAGCGGGCTCCCCACTGAGTAGGGAGCCCAATGTGGGACTCGATCCCAGGACCCTGGGACCATGACCTGAGCCGAAGGCAGACACTTAACCAGCTGAACCACCCAGGTGCCCCAGGGCTAGATTTTAAGAGAATGGTATGACTTCTCATGCTCTCTTTCCTCCATCCGCTGGATAGAATTCAAATAAATCAATGATCCAGGTTTGGCCAAGCTGATGATGAGAGAAATTGGCTGAGTCACCTTGTTGCTCAGGTCCTTAAATAATTTTATGAGGTAGAACCTACCTATCTACCCTGAAATACTGCATGAGAAATAATTAACATCTATCTTATTTGAGCTTTTACATTTTGAGTCTATTTTAGTTGTTTAGCCTTTGTCCTAATTAATACAGACTAAGTACCTTGTAGGAGGATACTGATGTAACAAAAAATTAATATAGATGGCATCCGCTAAGCAGCAGAGCAGCAAGCAATAAGAAAGCAAATGCTGCAAATTGGGAAGCTGGTAATACTGGTTATACTGTGGCAAAACATCAGGTGATATCATTGCCTGCATGACATGGAAAACAGATGAGGGTTATAGATGGTAGAGTTCTAGGGCAGTGTTTCCCAATCCTACACTTTTACTTTAGTAAAGCAGCTACTACATATTGTATTACACATTTTAAAAAACCTGGAATTGTCAAATCTACCACCATATTCCCATGAAGTGTCTACCTTTGCTAGAATACTTAAAATACTTAAAATCTCCTCCTCACACTTAGGTCAAATAAATATTCACCCATGTTTTTGTCTATTACATTTCTCTTTCATGAATTTATACTTTGGCCTGGTATGATGTAGGGTCATAAGTTTTCCTTTTCTAGAGAACTTCAAGATCATTACCTTTATAATCTATGATTTTCCCACCAATTTGAAGTCCACCTTTTCAGAGTTTGTTTACACATCCTTAATATCTAACTAAAATCAATGGTGCTTGCTAGGAAATGAGGTTGGAGTTCAGTATACCAGATAAAGTTCTTACCCCATAAAGCTTAGGGTACATTCTTGTTGACAAGAATACTATAAAAAGACATACTCTTTCTTTTACTTAAAAGACAATTTTCTGAATTCACATGTTGCTGGCACTCCCAAAAGACATACTTTAAAGCATTTTATTTTTGGAAAAAACCAAAAATATCCCTACATCTTCATGATATGTCTGTACATGTCTTACCAAATTAAGATAAACTTACAAAGGAAGAGTACCCATGAGTTAAATGCTTGGAAACTCCCTTTGTACTTTCGTCTAGATTGGTTTTGCTTGGTCACTCAGGTGAAGTTAACTCTCTCTTCTCTATTTCTATGCCAGAAAGATAAAGGGGAAACACTAAATCTAAAATTAGCCTTCAGCAATTTTGGAGTGAAAACAATCCCATATACTTTTTGTTTACTTATATTCACAACTTTAACTATTTTGATAGGAAAATTTAGTTAAGATCCATAAGAATTAATATAGATAAAACATTAAGTTTTATTGATTAGTGGAAGGTCAGGGAAGGTGGGAAGAGAAATGAGTACTCAAAGAACCTCTAATATGTGCCAACCACTTACATGTATTTACAACTCTTTTTTTTTTTAAGATTTTATTTATTCATTTGATAGACAGAGATCACAAGTAGGCAGAGAGGCAGGCAGAGAGAGCGGGGGAAGCAGGCTCCCTGATGAGCAGAGAGCCCAATGCAGGGCTTGATCCCAGGACCCTGAGATCATGACCTGAGCTGGAGGCAGAGGCCTTCACACACTGAGCCACCTAGGTGCCCCTGTATTTACAACTCTTGCAAGGATACTGTTAGAGATAATTCCATAGATGAAGAAACAAAATCTCACAGGTTAAGAAATATAAGGCAATGAAACCTAGCCCTGAAGGAAGGCTTTCTTGATGGAATTACCTGCTTTTTCTTAAGGTGAACAGTTCACACTCTCTAGAGCCCCAGGCCTTGCTGAAGGAACTAGAACTACTCCACTACTTCAGATATGTTTCAGCTTCCAAAAATTTTGTACTAGAAGTAGAAAGAATAAAAGAAACTTACCAAGTTACTATACTCTGATAGAAAATGAAATATGTACTGTATATTAAGAAAAGCAAGAGATGCCAGAAAACATGAGATGCCTAACACTCTTAGTGCAGAAAGCAAGCTTACAATTAGGCAATAAGGACAGTCTTTGAGAAATGGCCTTGAGAGGGTCTGCCAAACTAAGGCAGCAAGGTAAAATCTGGATCTTACAAATGTACAGCTGGTGATGAGCATACCTCTTATCAATTCCATTAACAAGTTCTTTTTCAAAGTATCTCTAATCTCTTAATTCTGCTTTCTGAACCCTTTAACATACATTCTGGAAGTGAACTCTCTCTCTTAAGGTCAGGTCATATCTCATTTGACACTAAATCTCTTCATAAAACAGGTTGGGGCACCTGGGTGGCTCAGTGGGTTAAAGCCTCTGCCTTCGGCTCGGGTCATGATCCCAGGGTCCTGGGATTGAGCCCCGCATCGGGCTCTCTGCTCAGTGGGGAGCTTGCTTCTTCCCCTCTCTCTCTCTGCCTACTTGTGATCTCTGTCTGTCAAATAAATAAATAAAATCTTTAAAAAAAAGAAAACAGTTTAAATGTCTAATTAATAGCTATAAAAACAGATATTATTAATATATCAACAAAACTGATTTCACCCAAATGAATGTATTAAACATAAGGGCACAAAAAGTTGTTCAACAAATATTTATCACGAGTCTATCTGTCAGACATTATTCTGGGTGGCAGGGACACTGTGTTGAAGAAAAATTAGACCAAAAAAAAAAAAAAGAAAGAAAGAAAGAAAGAAAAATTAAACCAAAATCTCTGCTCTTAAATATTATGTCTGGTCATAACAAATACAATAAACATATAAGCATAAATAAAGTCATAGAGAATGAAGAAAAGGATGCTATCTTACATTGGGTAGGCAGGGAAAGCTTTACTGATAAAGTCACATTTAAACAGAGAACTGAATGAAGTGAGGGAGTAGTATGTGTGGATGTCTAAGGGAAGAGCTTTCTGAGGAAACAGAAAGGGCAAAGGCCCTGAAGTTCGAGTATGATCACTGTGGAATCCAAAAAGGCCAGAACAGCTGAATTACAGTGAGGGAAAGAGGGATAGAGGACATCAAACCTTGGTAAGAATTCTGGCTTTTAAACTGAATGAGAAGAGAAACTACCAGTAGGTTTTGGGCAAAGATAACATAATCTGATTTAGGTTTTAGAAAGATCACATTGGCTACCGCTAAAGAATAGACATCAGAGGGAAAGGTGGAAAGAAGCAGAGAGCCAATGACAAGAATCCTAAAATACATGCAAGAAAAAATACTGGTAGCTTGATTTAGAATAGTAGCAGTAGAGGTGAGGTGAACTGGTTCTATTTAAAGGTAGAGCTGAAAGAATTTACTACTAGGATGGATTTGGGGTTTGGAGAGAGGTAAGAAGAACGACACTGAAAGGGGCACCTGGGTGGCTCAGTTGGTTAAGCAACTGCCTTTGGCTCAGGTCATGATCCTGGAGTTCCGGGATCGAGTCCCACATTGGGCTCCCTGCTCGGCGGGGAGTCTGTTTCTCCCTCTGACCTCTCCCCTCTCATGCACTGTCTCTCATTCTCTCCCTCTCTCTCAAATAAATAAATAAATCTTAAAAAGAACAACACTGATGCTGCTGGCATGAGCACCTGTAAGAATATAGTTGACACTATTGAGATTGGGTAGCTTCCCAATAGTAGCAAGCTTGGGAGGGGAAAATCAAAGGCTGAGTAAGCAGGTGACCAGAATGGTCAGGAGATGAGTAATACACAAGAAGACTGAGCATAAGTAAATAAAATGAGGATAAGGGGAGCGAAGTTTCTCATTGTCAAAGAAGGCATTTACATAAAATATAGAAGAGAGGGAGGCTAGAAAGACTGTTTACACAAACATAATACACACACACATACTGATAGAGAAATAAATACAGCTGTTCATGTGTGTGTATAAGCATATATATCCTAGTTCTGTTCACTGAGAGGGGTTAGAAGCAATAAGTACACCAAGTACCCAGAGCATAGTTTCTTCCACGTCAATAATTTTGCACTAAAATGAAATAGGGGAGACGGAGGAAACAGCTAATTCCAGAATCAGGGTAAGGAAAGTAAATGATAAACTGGAACATCTTTCACCAGAAAGGAAATGCTCAGTGAATGAGGGTGGACATATGTGAAGGACGGTTGTCATTACAAAGGAACTTCTACTGGTTAAGTATGGAGCAATCTGAGCCTAATAAGAAACAATAAGCCCAACAAATTTCAATCCACTGAATAAAACAGAAATCCATAACCACGATAATATGAACTATATCTAGTCATATGCTCTTCCTATAACCCAGCCCTATCTCTTGCTACACTCCCACTGCACACTATAAAGATACTGAACTACTTATCTCTGTAGTCCAGAATTATTGTTATCTCTATATTTGAAGTGTTCTCAATTTGCCTGTCTGCCAGGAAAACTGAATTTGATTCAATTCTATAAATATTTACTGAGTACTCTTCTATGAAGTAAAACACAGTAGTAAGCCATTCAAGTTCCTCCTTTCAAGACCTACCATTCTACCAAGTGAGGCAGAGTAAGCCCTAGTTCAAAAGCTACTTCCATGAAGCTTTTCCTTGTCTTCCTCCTGTTTCCTCCTGGTCTTACAACATGTGTAGACACTGCCATTACAGCACTTCTTATTGCAAAATAATTGTTTACTTGTCTTCTTAACTCTGCATTCCAAGTTCCATGTGAACAGAGACTGTTTTTCATTTTTGTATCCCTAGTACTTAGCACTGTAAATATATTCATGCATTAATACATTCAATAACTATATACGCTGGGTACCATGCTATGCTCCACGGATACAATTACAAGTAAAAAACAGGTGCAACTTTGTTTTCATGAAATTTAAAATATACTAGAGTTAGGAGAGGAAGGCAGAGAGACAGTACACTCAAGTATATAGTTATAAATTAAGAGGAATATTATGAAGGAAAGAAGGCTAATGCTATGAGAACATAAAACAAGGGACTCTGGTATAGTTTGGGGAAGGCATGCCTAAAGAAACAGATTTGAACCAGGATGTGAACCATGTTTGAAAGTTAAGAAAGTAAATGGAGAGAATGAGGAAAGGGGTGATTGTAGACCAAGGGATGAACAAGTACAAAACCCCTGGAGGAGAGCTTGGTATTAGAGAAGAACTGAAAGACAGTCACTCACTGAAGTGCAGAGTGATGGGGGAGAGATACAAAATGAAGCAAAAAGTAGAAATAACTCAAATGTCCATAACTGATGAATGGATAAACAAAATGTGGCATATCCATACAATGGAGTATTACTTAGGCATAATAAGGAATGAAGTGTTGATACATGCTATTACAAGGATGAACCTCGAAAACAGGCTAACTGAAAGGAGCCACACACCCTACATACTGCGTGATTCCATTTATGAAATGTCTAGAAGAAGAAAAACCATAGAGAGCAGATTAGTGGTTATCAGGAGGTGGTGGGAAAACAGGGAATGACTGCTAATGGGGTACAGGGTTTCTTTTCGGGGTTATGAAAATTTTCTAGAATTAGATCATGGTGGTAGTTGTAAAACCTTACAAATACACTAAAGAAAAAACACTGAAATGTATACTGTAAATACACAAACAATGAATCATGGAACACTACATCAAAAACTAATGATGTGCTGTAAAAAAAAAAAGAAATGCAACAAATTTCTGTACACTGATTTGTATCTCACAACATTATTGAATTCATTTATCAGTTCTAGTAGTTTTCTGGTGGAGTCTTTAGTTTTCTACATATAATATCATATAATATCATGTCATCTGCAAATACTGGAAGTTTTACTTCCTCCTTACCAATTTGGATGCCTTTTTCTTTTTAAGATTTTATTTATTCATCTGAGAGAGAGAGAGAAAGCACAAGCAGGGGGAGAGGGAGAAGCAGACTCTCTGCTGAGCAGGGAGCCCGACACGGGGCCCCAGGACCCTAAGATCATTACCTGAGCTTAAGGCAGACGCTTAACCGTGTGATCCACCCAGGCGCCCCTCGGATGCCTTTTATTTCTTTTTCTTGTCTGCTTGCTGTGGCTAGGACATCCAGTACTATGTTGAATAAAAGTGGTGAGAGGAATTATGGAGTGCACTTGTTGTGATGAGCACTGGGTGGTTCTATGGAAGTATTAAATCACTATATTGTATACTGAAACTAAGATTACACTGTATGTTAACTGGAATTTAAATAAAAATTTTTTTAGAAGTAAAAAATAAATAAATAAAACGGTGAACTTTATGTTATGTAAATTATATCTGAATTTTAAAAGATAAAGTTAGCAGAGAACATACACCCTTTAAATTATCTTGAGGTTTTCCATTTTATCCTCAGAGTAATAAGGGTACAGTGCAGATGCTCTAAAAATTACTTTTTGAACAAATAAAAAGACTTCTTAATATGTGACCCAATAGTCTGTAATAGATCTCTGTCATTTTATTTGAAACTGTTATTTATAATTCTGCTTCCTAGAAAATATCTTTGGGTGGACCTGAAACTTTTACTGAGTTACTCCTTTCCAGAGAGACATCTGTTCAATGTGCTATCTTATTTGTAACTATGTCTTTTTTTTTTTAAAGATTTTATTTATTTATTTGACAGAGAGAGATCACAAGAAGGCAGAGAGGCAGGCAGAGAGAGAGGAAGGGAAGCAGGCTCCCTGCTGAGGACCCTGAGATCATGACCTGAGCCGAAGGCAGCAGCTTAACCCACTGAGCCACCCAGGTGCCCCTGTAACTATGTCTTGATGGGTCTTTCACGGAAAGATAATACTTGAGGATAACCAGGGGCCAAATAACAAGTAGGATTAGGATAACTGTGGCACACGTGTCTCAGTGAGGAGCCTTGAATGGCAGCTCTTCTTGCCAAATAATATTTTATCTCTAAC
Source organism: Lutra lutra (assembly GCF_902655055.1). NCBI lineage: Eukaryota > Metazoa > Chordata > Mammalia > Carnivora > Mustelidae > Lutra > Lutra lutra. The sequence goes on along the minus strand of NC_062287.1, from coordinate 57,163,308 downwards.
TATATTAATGAAAGAGAAATCTTAGTTTCCTCAATAAAGTTTTATTCCCATTTCCAAAATAACAGTGCTGAGATGGAATTCTAGAAAGCCCCACAAACATTCTTGGCAGTATTAAAGGCCATGAACTACTCCATGAGCATAAGGCTCGCTTACAGAAGTCAAGATGCTTCTGACCAATCATGTCCATTCCAGTGATCCGGCTGTGCTTCTGTGTACCTGAGCTTCATTCTCTGACCAACACTTCTCCTTGGTGCTTCTTTTTTTTTTAAGATTTATTTATTTATTTGACAGAGAGAGAGAGTGAGAGGCAGAGAGGCAGGCAAACAGAGAGGGGGAAGCAGGCTCCCTCTTGAGCAGAGAGCCCAACACGGGGCTCGATCCCAGGACTCAGACCATGACCCGAGCCGAAGGTAGAGGCTTAACCCACTGAGCCACGCAGGTGCCCCTCTCCTTGGTGCTTTAATGGTTTTAAATAGTAATGTTAAAAGATGTACCACAAATTGACATATAACAAAACAAAGAACAAGACCACTAGTCATCCTTTCAAAAATTATTGGGTAATAACATTAAAGTCTCATGTAAGGATTCATCTTACATGAAAAACATGGTTTTTATTATATACACACATATATATACATGTATATATACACTATTACCTTTTAAACAGATTTGCTTTGAAAGAGCACACCTGGTATTATCACTTAGCCTCATAATCACTTGTTAAGGCTAAGTGAATACTTGAAGAACTCTCCAGTGCAGAATATTAAATTCAATGGTAATAATCTACTTATTTCCTTTAAAAATTTTATGAATAGAGAATGAGGTACATCCCAACACTTATTTTTTTCATCTATAGACCTACTCCTTCTGGGATACTAGAATAATTTTATTTCATTTGGCTTAGAGGTATTTACATTTAGAATAAAAATAAGATTAATGAACTGTGCAGAAAAGATGAGTGGCATTTAGGTTTACTAACTGAACTGCAACTTAATTTTAAGAGTTTGTCTGACAGAAACAGAAAGACAGACAGAAATGTATAAAGACCAATCTTCTTAATTTTTTAAGGGTAGAGTTTGTTTTTGTTTTTGTTTTTCAGTTTGTGGGGGCAGAGAGAGAGGGAGAAAATCCCAAGCAGGTTCCATGTCCAGAATGAAGACCCCACTGCAGGGCTCAATCTCATGACCCTGAGATCACATCTTGTGTCAAAACTAAGAGTTGGATGCTTAACTGACTGAACCACCCAGGTACCCCTTGAAGGTAGATTTTTTATCAAAAACCTTTTTGCCATCTTCGTCTGTGCCTTGTACAAGCTGGAAATTTGGGAAAAACTCTTTTTCTTTAGACATCGCAAAATGTTAGATGCACTGCTGATAAAAAACATTACAAGTTTTTTTTAAAAAACTGAATCTTAGGGGCAGCCGGGTGACTCAGTTGGTTGAGCATCCAACTCTTGGTTTCATCTCAGGCCATGATCTCACAGTTGTGGAATTGAGCCCCAGGTTGGGCGCCACACTCAGTGTGGAGTCTGCTTTAGATTTTCTCTCTTCCTCTGCCCCTCTCTCCACTCCCCCCTACCACACTCTCTAAATAAATAAAATCTTTTAAAAATTCCAAAACTCTAAATCTTAGAATCAAGGAAATATGGTTGTGTTGATTGATTTAATAAGAAAACAATTAGAATGACCTAACATTCATGTAAGTCAGAAATTATAAAGCCATGAAAATGGAGCTTGGTAAACTCCACAGCATGTTATTTGTGATAAAGAAATACAATTCTTAGGTTTAAATGCTTTACTGAACAAAATTTAAAACCTACACATTGGTCATACCAGATAATCACCAAATACATACAAGTGAGACCTGACCTTCACCATGGGAATAGGGCACTACGCTCAGAAAAACACCTGTCTCTGGCCAGGGACTAATTTAAGCCATAGCTAAGCACCTCAGTGATAGAAAAGAATCTCTATTATATTTTATGACATCATTATATCAGTCTGAGAATCTAATCAAAGGCCACCAGATACCAGTAAAATGAATATTATTTGCCTTTTCAAAATGGTTGGAAAAGGAGAGCGGGAGAGGTCTTGGTAAGTGATTTATAAACAAAGAAAAATTGCTAAGGCCAGAAATGGCTAAGAAAGTTAAAGATTCTGTATGTTCACATATGACTTCCTTTCTTAGCCCCAAAGCTAATGCCATCAATGTCCATTACTTCAAATTTTTAATAACAACAATAAATATATCACAGAATCTAGGAAAATTACTGGATGCCTAATAGTCCACAATTCCAATGAGTAAAAACAATTCAATATTTCTAATATATGAAAATGGGACTTATATGCAAAAAATAAAAATAATTAAATTTAATGGAAAAATATACTTCACAGAAAACTGCATAAAAAAGCTAAGATAATAAATAGTCAAATATCCACATTCTAACCTATTTTAAAAAAAAGAGCTACTTTAATGGCATTTTAGAATTCTTTCTTCAAAGTTAAATATTTTAAAGCTTCATTAAAAACTCTACTGCTAGGGGCACCTGGGTGGCTTGGTTGGTCAAGATCTGACTCTTGATTTCAGCTCAGGTCCTCAGTTTGCTTGTCCCTCTCCCTCTGCTCCTCCCTGCCGCTTGTGCTCTTTCTTTTGCTCTCTCTCAAATAAATAAAAATCTTAAAAATACAACCAACAACAACTCTATTGCTAGTAGCCTTAGCAAATACTTCTGTGCTTCTCCCCAGGACCAATGGAACCAGTGGTTTCCGCTATACATCACTTCCGTAAGTGCTCATACAAGTCCATCCCTGTGAAATCCCATCTTCAGCCACCATAGCTTACTGACATCCTACTCACCATATAAGGGCTATCTAAGATGTTAATTCTCCCATGGAGAAAAGTCCTCCATGATGAAAGACACAGTGATCTCTTTATTTATTCAACACCAATTTTGAGTGGTAGGTATAAAACAGGGAACAAAACAAAGTTATCTGCTGTCAGGAATCTTACATTCATGGGAGATTTAATGGTCTGAAGCTATTTGTACCACTTATATTCATAGAAACACTCAACTGGAAGCTATTCATGCATATGTAGGATTGTCTTGAGGATTAAATAAGATAATATGAATGTAAACCCTCTAACAAATAAAAGCTGCATAGATAACAGCTATTACTATTACATGCTCTTAAATTGTGGTGGGTTTTTTGTTTGTTTTTTGACTGAACTAAGTGGTTTTATTGGGGAGAGGCAGGATTACAACAGACTTGAGTTGGCACTGGGGCTCTTCTTGTGAAGGTGGGCACGACACTGACAAAGTGCTGGTTGTACTGCATCCACCACCTGGCTTGGCCTGTCTTCTCCTTTTTCTGTTTGGCTACCTTGGGAGTCTGCTCCCTTACTTTCCTAGAAAAAGCCAGGGAACCAGGAACTTTGTCTCCAGGCTGTGGCTGGCTGCTTCCAGGGTGGTCAGAGCCTCCACTCCACACTGACCTACAGTAGCCTCACCCTCTAGGGTGTGCCTGCCAGGAGCACGACTTGATCTTCTTGAGTGATACCCTCCAGCAAGGCTACATGAGCCTTGATCTGGATAAGCATCTCCTGGCTGGTCACCTTGAGGATGTGCAGCTCCTGGGGAAGGACAAAGCTACATGTCCACTACTGAACTACGGGTACCACAGCCGCTCCCGTGAAGATGGAGTTGAGAAAGAGGAAGAAGCAAGGGCGTGGACATCATCACCACCTGCTGTGTGCCATGTCACTGCAATTGTCACATCCAATTGTAGCTGGATGTCTTCTTACGTAGATGTCTTAGTTCTACTTTTAATTTGTAAGGTCCCTCACAGCAAGGATTCACAAAGTGCTCAGTTCACTTTGTTGGTAAAGAGGCATTTAAAATTAATTGCAATGGATGATAGATAATAAAAGTGCAGCCTTAAAAATGAGTGGAATTCTGGGGTTCCTGGGTGGCTCAGTGGGTTAAAGCCTCTGCCCTCGGCTCAGGTCATGATCCCAGGGTCCTGGGATGGAGCCCCGCATCAGGATCTCTGCTCAGCAGGGAGCCTGCTTCCCTTCCTCTCTTTCTCCCTCTCTCTCTCTACCTGCCTCTCTGCCTACTTGTGCTCTCTCTCTCTCTCTCTCTCTGTGTGTGTGTCAAATAAATAAATAAAATCTTTTAAAAAAATGAGTGGAATTCTGACACATTCTATAATACAGATGAATCCTGAAGACATTACACTAAGTGGAATAAAGCAGACATAAAAGGACAAATACTGTATGACTCCACTTATATGAGATACTTAATATTAGTCAGATTCATATATAGGAAGTAGAATAGTGGTTTTCAGGGGTCAGAAGGAGAAAGGAATGGGGAGTTATCATTGGGCAGGCATGGAGTTTCAGTTTGGGAAGATGAAAAAGTTCTGGAGATGGATGGTGGTTAGAGTTGCATAATACTGTACATGTACCTAATGCCAATGAACTGTATATATAGAAATGGTTAGGTCCATATCAGACTTCTGCGGAAGACAGCCAAGTAGGAGGATCCTCAGCTCACCATATCCCGCAGATAAAACTAGGTAAGATCCCACATCAGTGTAAACAATCCAGAAAACAACATGAAGACTAGCAGAACTCTCTACAGCTAAATGTAAGGGACACATCAAAGAGGGCAGGGAGAGTGAAGACACAGTTGGGAGCTAAACAGATCCATGGAGCTATCCATGGGAGGGATGCTGCAGGCTGGAGAGGGTAGAGAGACAAACCCTCACACCAGACACCCCAGGCACAGGGCACTCGAGTGGGGAAGACAAATCCCCATAACATCTTTGGCTTTGAAAACCAAAGGGGCCTAATTTCTGAGTTCTTATAATCAGCAAGGCTTAAATTAACACCTGGAACTTTAAAAAAAATCAGTGGGCTCAGCTCTGGGAAAGCCTGAGGGCAAGAAAATACTGAATCCCCACCTCTAAAGAAATAGCACGAAGCCCTGAGATACAGCATAGAAACAGCAATTTGATAAATATCTGGGGATACATGGGAACGGTTATTACTAATCTGAGCATGCACTGGAGGGGCAGGGATTGTTGGAGTATCTCTACAAGAATGAAAGAGCTGGTGGATGCCATGTGCCTCCCCTAGCCTAGATGCATGGACACCTGCAGAACCATTTCAGTGCCAACATTCTCCACCTAGCTTGCTACCAGAATGCTTTCCCCCTTGCTTCTGTAGATCTGCCCCCTCAAACCAGGCCGGTCTTGGCAAGAGTTCTGGATAGCTGTAGCTCCCTCACAGACCTGTGCAAACTTTGCTAACACCTCTCCCCTATATTCCCTTGCAAACCTGCCTCCTTCCAGTACACCTTAGGTTGAATCCCATTCAACGTGTTGCTGCAAGCCTGGCAGTGACCAAGAATTGCCGACAAGGGCCAGTACCAGTCCAAAGTGACTGCTGTTCCAGTGATGGTAGAAGAAAACCACATACACTAGTCGGGCTGTGGCCCCAACAGTGGGCTGGGGCAGCTAGTCTGACTGCAGACCCCACCCACCAACAAAAGCTTCTCAGGGGACAGTACAGGGAAAGTGCCCTGCACTTCAGTGCTATTTATCTCTAGCAAATGGCTGATCCAACTCAACTGAAGCCCAAAGTGACCCAAGACTGGCCCACTACACAGAGACCAAATCCTGCCCACTATAGGCAAAGAGAGCCATTGTAGATGACTTGACTGAAGGTAAAAGCAGTTTAGCCACAAGGGTATGGCATATGCAATATACACAGATACCCCTAAAGTACCAGGTGCTGGTGAGCAGGTGACATTGCATTACAGGGCACTACTGGATCTCTTCTTTATAAGGCCACTACTTTCAACAGCAGGAGATATAGCTAACTTTCCTAACACAAAGAAACAGATACAGAGAGTTAGACAAATTGAGAAGATGGAGAAGTATGTCCGAAATGGAAGAACAGGACAGAATCATAAGGAGAGACCTAAACAAAATGGAGATAAGTAATATGACTGATAGATAATTTACAGTAATGATCATAAAGACACTCACTGGATTTGAAAAAGAGTGGAGGACCTTGGTGAAATCCTTAGCAAAGAGACAGAAAACATAAAAAAGAATCAGTCAGAAATCAAGAACTCATAACTGAAATGTAAAATACACTAAACAGAATAAATAGTAGACCAGAGGAAGCAGAAGAATGGATCATGGAATTGGAGGAGGAGTAAGTGATGGAAAACAATCGAACTGAACAAGGGACACCATCAAGCATAATAACATTCACATTATAGGGATCCCAGAAGGAGAAGAGAGAAAAAAGGAAAGAGAAAATTTATTTGAAGAAATAATAGCTGAAAACTTCCCAAATCAGGGGAAGGAAACAGAAATCCAGATCCAAGAGACAAAGAGAGCCCCCAACAAAATCAACCGAAGAAGGTCCACACCAAAACACATAGTTACAAAAGCAGCAGAAAGTAGTGATAAGAAGAGAATTTTAAAAGCAGCAAGAGAAAACAAAACAGTTACATATCAGGGAAATCCCACAAGGCTATGAGATGATTTTTTAGCAGGAACTCTGTAGGCCAGAAGAGAGTGGCATGATATAGTTAAAGTGATAAAAGAAAAAAAATCTGCAGCCAAGAACACTCTATCCAGCAAGGCTATCATTCAGAATAAAAGGAGAGATAAAGAGTTTCCCAGACAAACAAAAGTTAAAAGGAATTCATAACCAGTAAACCAGCCCTACAAGATATGTTAAAAGGGACTCTGAGTGCAAAGCAGACAACATAAATTAAAGGAGGAAAAATAGGAAGGAGGAAAGCAATAAAATTAAGTGTATCTATAAAGATCCATCAGGGGATTCACAAAACAAAAAGATGTAAATTATAACACCATATATCTAAAATGTGAAGGCCATGTGTCTACTGGCCATCTGTATGTCTTCTTTGGAAAAATGTCTATTCATATCCTCTGCTTATTTTTTAACTGAATTATTTGTTTCTGGGTGTTATCAGATATATCATTTGCAAATATCTTCTCCCATTCTGTAGGCTGACTTTTAGTCTTATTGATTGTTTCCTTTGCTGTGCAGAAGCTTCTTATTCTGATGAAGTTCCCAATAGTCTACTTTTGCTTTTGTTTCCTTTGCCTCAGGAGACATACCTAGTAAGAAGTTGCTATAGCAAATGTCAAAGAGGTTATAGCCTGTGTTTCCTCTAGGATTTTAATGATTTCCTGTTCACATTTAGGTTTTTAATCCACTTTGAATTTATTTTTGTGTATGGTGTAAGAAAGTGGTCCAATTTCATTCTTTTGCATGTTGCTATCTAGTCAGTCAGAGGAAGACAAATACCACATAATCTCACTCATATGTGGAATTTTAAGAAACAAAAGAACACAGGGAGAGAAAAGAGAGAGGTAACCAAGAAACAGACTCCTAATTATAGAGAATAAACTGATAGTTATGAGAGGGGAAGAAGGTCGGGGGATAGGTTAAATGGTGACGGGGATTAAGGAGTGCACTGGTTGTGATAGTCACTGGATATTGTATGGAAGTGTTGAATCACTAATTCTACATCTGAAACCAATATTACACTGTATATTAACTAACTGGAATTTAAATAAAAACTTGAAGAAGAAGAAAAGAGTTCACACTTAAAGGACCATTAACTTAATATATTGACTACTCTATGCAGAAGTTTTTATATGCAAACTTAATGATAACTACAAATCAAAAACCACTAATAGACACACAAAAAATAGAGAGGAATCCAATTATACCACTACATAAAGCCAGCAAGCCATGAGAAAAGAGAACAAGAGATGAAAGGGACAAACAAGAACTACAAAACAAACATAAAACAAATAACAAAAAGGCATTAAGTACACACTTACCAATAATTACTTTGATTGTAAATAGGCTAAATGCTCCAATCAAAAGACATAGGGTGATGAAATGGATAAAAAACAAGACCCAACAATATGCTGTCTACAAGAGACTCCTTTCAGACTTAAAGACACATGCAAATTGAAAGTGAGGGGATGGAAAAGCATTTATCATGCAAATGGAAGGAAAAAGAAAGCCAGAGTAGCAATACTTATACTGGACAAAATAGACTTTATTTTTAAAAAATATTTTATTTATTTATTTTGACAGGCAGAGATCACAACCAGGCAGAGAGACAGGCAGATAGAGAGGGGGAAGCAGGATCCTTGCTGAGCAGAGAGCCCAATGTGGGGCTCGATCCCAGGACCCTGAGATCATGATCTGAGCCGAAAGCAGAGGCTTTAACCAACTGAGCCACCCAGGCACCCCACAAAATAGACTTTAAAACAAAGACTATAAAAATAGAAAAAGAAGGACACTATATAGTCATAAGCAGAACAACCCAACAAGAAGATATAACAATTGTAAATATTTATGCGCCTAATGTGGGAGCACTCAATATATATAAAATATATAAAGCAGTTAATAACAAATATAAAGGAAGTAAATGATAGTAATACAGTAACAGTAGGGGACTTTAACACCCCACTTACATCAATGGATAGACCATCCAGACAGAAAATCAGTAAGCAAACAGTGGCTCTGAATGACACATTGGACTAGATGGATCTAACAGACAGACACAGAACATTCCATCTAAAACAGCAGAATATACATTCAAGTGCACATGGCACATTCTCCACAACAGATCACATTTTAGCGCACAAAATAAGTCTCAAGAAATTCAAAGAGATCAAAGTCTTATCATTCACCTTTTCTGACCACAACACTATGAAATAAGAAGTCAACTACAAGAAAAAAATCTGGAAAGAACAAAAATACATGGACGTTAAATAATATGCTGCTAAATGATGAATGGGTCAATCAAGAAATCAAAGAGGAAATAAAAAAATACACAGAGAAAAATGAAAATGAAAGCACAATAGTCCAAACCTTTGGGATGCAGTAATGGCTATTCTATGAGGGAAGTTTATAGCAATACAGGCCTATCCCAAGAAGCAAGAAAAATCTCAAATAAACAACCTAATTTTACACATTTAAGAGCTAAAAAAGAACAAAACACATAACTGGTAGAAGGAAGATAATAATACAGAAGAGAGCAGAAATAAACAAAATAGAAGTAAAAAAGAAGAAAACAGATCAATGAAACCAGGAGCCGGTTCTTTGAAAAGGTAAAAAAAATTGATAACCTTTAGCTAGACTCATCAAAAAGAGAGAGAGAGAGAGAGAGAGAGAGAGAGGAGACTCAAATAAACAAAATGAGAAATGAAACATGAGAAATAACAACCAACACCACAGAAATACAAAGGAGTACATAAGAATATTATGAAAACTTATATGCCAACATATTGGACAACCTAGAAGAAATGGGTAAGTTCCTAGAAACATATAATTTCCCAAAATGGAATCAGGAAGAAATAGAAAACTTGAACAGACTGATTACCATCAACAAAATTGAATCAGGAATCAAAAAAACTCCCAACGAACAAAACTCCAGGAACAAACAGCTTCACAGGTGAATTCTGCCAAACATTTAAGACAAGTTAATACCTATCCTTTTCAAAATAGTCCAAAAAATAGAAGAGGAAGAAAAGCTTTCAGATTCAGTCTATGAGACCAACATTACCCTGATACTAAGACCAGATAAAGACACCACAAAAAAAGAGAACTATAGGTCAATATCTGTGAAGAACATAGATGCAAAAATCCTCAACAAAATATTAGCAAGCCAAATCCAACAATACATTAAAAAAAATCATTTGCCATGATCAGGTGAGATTTATTCCTGAGGGGCAAAGGTGGTTCAACATTCACAAATCAATCAACATGATACATCAACAAGAGGAAGAATAAAAACCATATGATCATTTCAACAGATGCAGAAAAAGCATCTGACAAAGTGGAATTTCCATTTGTGATTAAAAACTGCCAACAAAGTAGGTTTAGAGGTAACAAACCTCTAATATAGTAAGGGTTATATATGAAAAACCCACAGCTAATATCATACTCAATGATGAAAAACTGAAAGCTTTTTCCTGAAGATCAGAAATAAGACAAGGATGTCTCTTCTCACCACTTTTATTCAACTAAGTACTGGAAGTCCTAGCCACAGAAATCAAACAAGAAAAAGGAATAAAAGGCATCCAAATTGGTAAGGAAGAAGTAAAACTTTCACTATTTGTAGATGACATGATACTATATATAAAATACCCTAAAGACTCCACCAAAAGACTACTAGACTGATAAATGAATTCAGTAAGGTCACAAGATACAAAATCAAAATATAGAAAACCACTGCATTTCTATACACTAAATGAAGAAGCAGAAAGAGAAAATTAAGAAAATAATCCCATTTATAACTGCACCAAACATAATAAAATACCTACGAATAAACTTAACCACAGATGTAAAAAGACCTGTACTTCAGAAACTATAAAACAACAATGAAAGAAACTGAAGATGACACAAACAAATGGAAAGATATTATATGCTCATGGATTGGAAGAACAAACATTGTTAAATGTCCATACTATTAATCTACAGATTGATTGTCCATACTAAGCAATCTACAGATCTAATGCAATCCCTATCATGGGGCACCTGGGTGGCTCAGTCAGTTAAGCGTCTGATTTTGGCTCAGGTCATGATCTCAAGGTCCTGGCATTGAGCCCCATGTAGGGCTCTTGCTCAGTGGGGAGTATCCTTCTCCCTCTCTTTCTGCCCCTCCCCCTGCTCATGCTCTCTCTCTCTCTCTCTCAAATAAATAAAATCTTAAAAATAATCCCTTTCAAAATACTAATAGCATTTTTCACAGAACTAGAACAAACAATCCTAAAATTTTTATGGAAACACAAAAGGTCACAATAGCCCAAGTAGTCTTGAAAAAGAACAAAACTGGAAGTATTAGAATCTCAGATTTCAAGATACACTTCAAAGGTGTAGTAACCAAAACAATATGGCATTGGCACAAAAAGAGACACATAGATCAATGGAACAAAATGGAAAATCTAGAAATAAACCCATGATTAATTAATTAATCTTTGACAAAGAAGGCAAGAATATGCAATGGGAAAAAGTTTCTTTAACAAATGGCACAGGGAAAAATGGACAGCCCCTTGCAAAAGAATGAAATTGGACCACTTTCTTACACCATACACAAAAATAACTTCAAAATGCATTAAAGACCTAAATGTGAGGCAGAAAACCATAAAAATCCTAGAAGAGCACAGGTGGTAACTTCTCTGATATTAGTAGTAGCAACATTTTTCTAGATATGTCTACCGAGGCAAGGAAACAAAAGCAAAAATAAACTACTGAGAGTACATCAAAATAAAAAGCTTTTGAACAGCAAAGAAACAGTCAAAAAAACTAAAAGAAAACCTACTGAATAGGAGGAGATATTTGCAAATGACCTATCTGACAAAGGGTCAGCATCCAGAATATATAAAGAACTTCCACAATTCAACATAAAAAAAAAAAATCCAATTTAAAAATGGGCAAAGACATGAACAGGCATTTTTCCAAAGAATACACAGAGATGGCCAACAGACACATGAAAAGATGCTCAGTATCACTGATCATCAGGGAAATGCAAATCAAAACCACAATGAGGTATCACTTCATACCTGTCAGAATGGCTAACATCAAAAACATAAGAAAAAACAAGTGTTGGTGAGGATGTGGAGTAAAAATAATCCTTATTGGGGCGCCTGGGTGGCTCAGTGGGTTAAGCCGCTGCCTTCGGCTCAGGTCATGATCCCAGGTCCTGGGTTCGAGCCCCGAGTCGGGCTTTCTGCTCAGCGGGGAGCCTGCTTCCTCCTCTCTCTCTGCCTGCCTCTCTGCCTGCTTGTGATTTCTCTCTGTCAAATAAATAAATAAAATCTTAAAAAAATAATAATAATAATCCTCATTTACTGATGGTTGGAATGCAAACCAGTGTAGCCACTGTAGAAAACAGTGTGAAGGTTCCTCAAAAAATTAAAAACAGAATTACCATATGATTCATTAATTCCACTACTGGGTATTTATCCAAAGAATACGAAAACACTAATTTGAAGAGATATATGCACCCCTATGTTTACTGCAGCGTTATTTACAATAGTTGAATTATGGAAGCAGCCACGTATCTACTGATTGATGTGGTAAACATACACAATGGAATATTATTCAGCCACAAAAAGAATGATATACTGCCATTTGCAACTACATGGATAATGTGAAGTAAGTCAGAGAAAGACAAATACCATACAATTTCATTCATATGGGGAATTTAAGAAACAAAACAAAGAAAAAAAGAGACTAACCAAAAAACAAACTTTTAACTATAGAGAACAAACTGATGGTTACCAGAGAGGAGATAAAGAAAATTAAGAGTGCACTTATCATGATGAACACTGACTAATGTATAGAACTGTTGAATCATTATATTGTACACCTGAAACTAATATAACATGATATGCTAATGATACTGGAATTGAAAAGAAAAAAAAGGAAATGGTTAAAATGGAGAATTTAGGGGCGCCTGGGTGGCTCAGTGGGTTAAAGCCTCTGCCTTTGGCTCAGGTCATGATCCCAGAGTCCTGGGATCAAGCCCCGCATCGAGCCCCGAGTCCAGTTCTCTGCTCGGCTGGGAGCCTACTTCCTCCTCTCTCTCTCTCTCTGCCTGCCTCTCTGCCTACTTGTGATCTCTATCTGTCAAATAAAGAAATAAAATCTTTAAAAAAATAAAAAAATAAAATGGAGAATTTAATGTTTTGTGTATTTTACCAAAATAATTCTTCAAAAGTTGGTTTTTTACTTTCCCCAAAAGATCTCAGAATAAGACAAGGATATCAACTCTAACCACTTCTATTCACCACTGTACTAAAGATCCTAGCCAATAGAATAAGGCAAGAAATAAAAAGACTTCTAGATTAGAAATACAGAAATAGGTGTGCCTGGGTGGCTCAGGTGGATAAGCATTTGCCCATGGCTCAGGTCATGGTCCCAGGGTGTTGAGATCGAGCCCTGCATTGGGCTCTCTGCTCAGTGGGGAGTCTGCTTTTCCCTCTCCCTCTGTCCCTTCCTTGCCTGTGTGCGTGCATTCTCTCTCTCTCTCTCATAATAAATAAAATCTTTAAGAAAAAAGACAGAAATTAAACTATGACATGATCATGGTTATTTAAAACTGTAAAGAATCCACAAAAAAAGCTACCAGAATAAGTGAATTTAGGAAGACTGCAGGATAAAAGTCATGTAGCAGATTGTATTTGCCAAAAAACAGTCACAGCAATATTTCTGGTGCTACCTCTTCTTCCATAACTTTGCCATACTGCACGAAGAAGCAAAATCTATCCCATCAACCCCTCTTGATCTTGGGTTGAACCTTGTAACTGCTTTGACGAATGGAATGCAGAAAAGAAATTGTATGACCTTTGAGACTATTTCATAAAAGGCAATACTGCCTGGCCAGCCTCCTTCCCCTCCTCACATAATTTGTCTTTGGAACCCAATACTGAGAAGAAGCCCAGGCAACACAGAGAAGCCATGTGCAGAAACTCCAGCTGACAGCCCCCCAGAGTCTCAGGCAACATGGAGCACCAAGCACTAAACATGGGAGAAAGTACACTCTCAGAAGAATTCAGTGGCTAGCCTTTAAGCTGCTCTAGCTGATGTGGAATGGTACAGAGATAAGTTATCCCCACTGAGCTCTGTCCAAAGTATAGATTCAAGGGAAAAATAAATACCTATGTTGTTTAAAGCCACTAAGCTTTACAGTAATCTGTTATGCAGAGTAACATAGTAACTGCCATAAGTCAATATATGAAAATCAACTGTATTTCTAGATATTAATAAAAAGAATTGAAAGATGAAATGAAAACACAATGGTTATAAGTAACATTGACATACTTAGGAATAAATTTAACAAAATAAATACAGGACTATGGAGGGAAGCAGAATTATAAAATGATCCCAACAACACTTGTCATTACATAATCTGAGTGTGGAGAAAATTCATGAACGATGCAATATTATTCCTATGATAATGTTATATTATATGGCAAAAGAGAGATTATCTGGTAGACCTAATTTCATCACAGGAGCCCTTTAAAAGCCCCAAATTTTCTCTGGTTAGTAGCAAAAGAGAAAGTCAGAGATTGAAAACATGAACAAGAGTCTACGCACTGGTTGGGAGATAAAGGGAGTCATATGGAATGGCCTTGAAAGCAATCTGAGTGACTTTCAGTCTATAGCCATCAAGCAAAAAAGGACTTAAGTCAACAACCTGAATGACCCTGGGAATAGAATCTCTCAAGAGTCTCCAGAGAAGAACTCAGTCCAGGCAAAATCAAAATCAAGGTTCTGCCTTTGTAAGATCCTAAGCAGAGGACCCAGCTCAGCCCACCTGGGTTTTTAAACTAAAAAACTATGAAATAGTAGATGGAGATAATTTAAAGTCTCTAAGTTTGGGTTGATTTACTACATAGTGATACAAACTAAATATAACTGCAAAAGGAACAAGAGTGAAGTTTTGGGGACAGAAATAGTCTATATATTATGATTCTGACAGCAATTACATGGATATATATATATATATATATATATATGTGTGTCAACACTCGACCAACACTATACTTAAAATAGATGCATTTTATTTTATATTAATTATACCTTAATAAAGTTGACTCTAAAGAGCCAGTTTAAGTTTTCTCCTTTTGCCTCTTGTCACCTTATACACTACTCCCATAAGTAGTTTTATGTATTCTCTGCTTTAGAACTCCTCATTTATTATTGATTCTCCAGCCCAGGATAAGTCCTTAAAGTTTTTGGGGTTTTTTCTTGTTGTTGTTCCAAAGATTTTATTTATTTATTTGACAGACAGAGATCACAGGTAGGCAGAGAGGCAGGCAGAGAGAGAGAGGAGAAGCAGGCTCCTCACCGAGCAGAGAGCCCGATGTGGGGCTCGATTCCAGGTCCCGGAGATCATGACCTGAGCTGAAGGCAGAGGCTTATCCCCCTGAGCCACCCAGGCGCCCCCAGGATAAGTCCTTAAGCCAGAATATTCAGTTGTCACTAGAGGATGTGAACAGTAGATTATCATGATCTGATTTACATTTTTTAAAAGATTTTATTCATTTATTTGAGAGAGAGAATGAAAGAGAACATGAGACGAGACAGGTCAGCAGAAACAGACTCCCTGCCGAGCAGGGAGCCGAATATGGAACTTGATCTCGGGACTCCAGGATCATGACCTGAGCTGAAGGCAGTCGCTTAACCAACTGAGCCACTCAGGCACCCGTGATTTACATTTTTAAAACATTACTTTGAAAACGTCTAGCAAGGAAATCACCTAGGTAAAGCTTAGAATTCTATAAGAAATTTACTAGTTGGAAAATCCTATCTTAGAACAGTTTCCAAATTTTATTTCAAGGAGCCCTGGTATTCAGTATAATATCTCTCACAAACCCAAAGTAAGTAGAAGACGACATACACAGGTAGAGGGAATGGGGAAAACATACAAAGGGGAAACAGCCTCACAAGTTTTAACCAAACAGCCTCCTTTTATCTGCTTTGTATACAAGGATTCCATGCAGGAGTTTGTAGCAGTTGTTCAAATGCTAAAAATATTTTAAAATTACTGCTTTATAATTTTGGGCAATTTTTGCTTTAAAAAATGGGCAAGAAGCATTCTGATTTTCTCCTTCTGTGTCACAGGAAGCCAGGTATAACATAACCAATAAAGCAAGGGAAAGGATCTACCACCTCATAGGTCTTAAGCCCTTTGGGGCTGCTCCAGAGAATTATAGCCTTATTGCTGGCTCAGTGACTGTATGGATCATGTCTAATTCACCTCTGAATCCCCAGATGCCTATCACCAGTACACATTGAAATACTTGCTAAGTTTAGCAGGACAAGAAAACAATGTTAAAAGATATAATAAAAGGAGCTGTAACACAATCTGACACTCTTCAGTAAAGTGGCTGGAACACACCACTCCTAGGTATAATTCTTTAAGGACTTCTTGCAGAAGAACACCAGGAGATATATACAAGAACATTTAATAGCAGCACTGTTTCATTTATAAGTAAAACAAAACCAACAAACATTTCAGTTGAGAACATCAGTAAGTAATTTATAAAACATACACAATGAAATACTATATAGCAAAATGATAATGAATAAGGTAAAAAAATGGTATTAATCCACAAATATAGTATTTAGTGGGCAAAAAGCAAGATGCAGAGTATGATACACTATATATCGTCAGAAAAGCAGTTACAACATGGTGGATGAGAGAGATGTATTTTAGGAAGAGTCACATAGGAGGCTTCCATTTTACTAGTTACTGTTTCATTTCTAAGGTTGAGTGGTGAGTTAATGGGTATTTATCAACCTTTGAATGTACTTACATTTGAAAATTTCATATTCAGTTTCAAGTCCTATGCCAAGGATCAGCAACTAAGGCCTATGAGTCAAATCCAGCTCAACACCCATCTTTGTAAATAAAGTTTTACTGGAACTCAACCATTCATTTGTTTACATGTTGTCAATGACAAGGTCAGGGCTGAATGGTTGTGACAGAGAAACCTAAAATATTTACTGTTAGGCACTTTACAGAAAATGTTTGCCAACTCCTATTTTATTTCCAAGTATAGAGTGCAAACGAAGGAGCAATTAATTCTGAAATAACACATATATAATCATGGTCATAATTACTGAGAAAAATGATCAGCAGATTTGATGCTAGCCAGAGAAACAAGGATGGAAGGAAAACAAGTAAAAACTAAATAGCCTTCAGAGCACTGCTGTCCAACAGAACTTTCCGTGATGATGGAAATATGCTAGATCTGTACTATACAGTATGTGACCACTAGCCACATGAGGCTCTGGAGCACTTGAAATGTGGATATTATGACTACAGAACAGAATTTAAGATTTTACTTATTTTTAATTATTTAAAACAGTCGCATGTACCTAAGGACTACCGTACTGCACAGTGCAGCTTTAGCGCTTTGGAGGACAGATTGATAGCAGTTGTCATCTGAAACCTAGGACGGGGCACTTACTCAAGGGAACAAAGAGCTGCCTCCCGTTTAGAAAATTGCAGCCACTGATGGAAAGGCAAACCATGGATAATAGTAAGGGTAAGGTTAACACACAGAATTGGGACTGATAGAATATTCATAAAAATTGGGCCAAACGATTACTCTAAGAAAGAGGACATAAAGAAAGAGGATGCAAAGTAATAGAAGCAGAGATTTGAAGCTTTCATGATAATTTATAAAGTGAACAAACACTGGGTGAAAGAGAAGTACAACAGCAGAGAATTATTCGGCAGGGAAACCAAAAGAGTCTTGACTTTTAAAAAAAAATGAGTTCCATAATTCCACATGTGAATGAGGAAAACTCTCAGAATATTTAGTGGTTAGCTAAAAAAGCCGTATGAGTAAGGGACTTGGTTACCAATAATGACTTTCTCCTCACTTAACCAAAACAAGTATCTGCAAAAGATATGCCATATTATATTTTCTAGATTTATTTCACATAGAAAGATGATGTTTAATTTTTATTACTTTGCCCAATTATCATCTAGTCCTAGTGTTATTTTAAACTTTCCAAATTCTCATTAGCTGGACATTCCTTCCCTTTTCTACTTTGATGCACTGTGTTTCATCCTTCCCTATCCAAACTACTAATATACTACCCAAGCTTATAAAATATTAGCTTATGATATTTTTGATATTTATGATACAAAAATATGCTACAAAAAAAGGAATTTTGAGAAACAAACTACCTTACTTCCCAGTAGCCAGAAGGGAAGGCTGTCAGCTTTTCTCCATTGAGGGTGATATTCACTGTGGGTTTCTCATAGATAGATTTTATGAAGTTGAGGAATGTTCCCTCTATCCCTATACTTTGAAGTGTTTTAATCAGGAATGGATGCTGTAGCTTGTCAAATGTTTTTTCTGCATCAATTGAGAGGACCGTATGGTTCTTCTCTCTTCTCTTATTGATTTGTTTTATCACACTGATTTGTGAATGTTGAACCACCCTTGTATCCCATAAATAAATCCCACCTGGTCACGGTGGATAATCTTTTTAAAGTACTGTTGGATCCTATTAGCTAGGATCTTGTTGAGAATCTTTGGCATCCATATTCATCAGGGATATTGGTCTGAAATTTTCCTTTTTGGTGGAGTCTTTGCCTGGTTTGGGGATCAGAGTAACGCTGGCTTCATAAAAAGAGTCTGGAAGTTTTCCTTCTGTTTCTACTTCTTGAAACAGCTTCAGGAGAATAGGTATTATTTCTCTGAATGTCTGGTAGAATTCTCCAGGGAATCCATCAAGTCCTAGGCTCTTGTTTTTTGGAGATTTTTGGTCACTGCTTCAATGTCGTTACTAGATATTGGTCTACTCAGGTTGTCAATTTCTTCCTGATTCAGTTTTGGAAGTTTATAGGTTTCCAGTAATGCATTCATTTCATCTAGGCTGCTTAACTTACTGGCATGTAACTGTTGATAATAATTTCTGATGATTGTTTTCTATTTCTTTGGTGTTAGTCATGCTCTTTCCCTTTTCATTCATAATTTATTAATTTGGGTCCTCTCTCTTTTCTTTTGGATTAGTTTGGCCAGTGGTTTATTGATCTTATTGATTCTTTCAAAAAATCAGCTTCTAGTTTCGTTGATGTGTTCTACTGTATCTCTAGTTTCTATTTCATTGATCTCTGCTCTAATCTTGATTATTTCCCTTCTTGTGTGTGGGGTTGGCTTAATTTTTGATTTTCCAGTTCTTTAAGGTGTAAAGAGAGCTGGTGTATTCTGGATTTTTTCAATTTTTTTGAGTGAGGCTTGGATGGCTATGTATTTCCCCCTTAGGACCGCCTTTGTTGTATTCCATAGGTTTTGGACCGAACTGTCTTCATTCTCATTGGTTTCCATTAATTGTTTAAGTTCTTCTTTGATTTCTTGGTTGATCCAAACATTCTTAAGCAGGGTGGTCTTAAGCTTCCAAGTGTTTGAATTCCTTCCAAACTGTTTCTTGTAGTTGAGTTCCAGTTTCAAAGCATTGTGGTCTAAGAATATGCAGGGAATAATCTCACTCTCACTGATTTGTGACCCAGTATGTGGTCTATTCTGGAGAAAGTTCCATGTGCACACGAGAAGAATGAGTATTCTGTTGTTTTAGGGTGGAATGTTCTGTATATATCTATGAGGTCCATCTGATCCAATGTGTCATTCGATGCTCTTGTTTCTTTATCGACTTTCTGCTTGGATGATCTGTCTATTACTGAGAATGGCATGTTAAGATCCCCTACTATTAATGTATTCCTATCAATATGACTCTTTATCTTGATTAACAGTTGTCCTATGTAGTTGGCTGTGCCCGTATTGGGGGCATAAATATTTGCCCAAGATCAAGCTTTACTACAAAGCTGTGATCACCAAGACAGCATGGCACTGGCACAAAAACGGACACATAGACCAGTGGAACAGAGTAGAGAGCCCAGATACGGACCCTCAACTCTATGGTCAAATAATCTTCAACAAAGCAGGAAAAAATATACAGTGGAAAAAAGATAAAGTCTCTTCAATAAAAGGTGCTGGGAAGATTGAACAGCTATGTGTAGAAGAATGAAACTCGACCATTCTCTTACACCATACACAAAGATAAACTTGAAATGGATAACAGACCTCAACATGAGGCAGAAATCTATCAAAATTCTAGAGGAGAACATAGGACATAGGAGAACCTATGGAAATAGAAGAAGAACATAGGAAGAATATAGGAGAACCTCTTCGACATCAGCCACAGCAACTTCTTTCAAGCCATGTCTCCAAAGGCAAAGGAAACAAAAGCAAAAATGAACTTTTGGGACTTCATCAAAATCAAAAGCTTCTGCACAGCAAAGGAAACAGTCAACAAAACAAAGAGGCAACCCACGGAATGGGAGAAGATATATTCACAAATGACACTACAAAGGGCTGATATCCAAGATCTACAAATAACTCTTCAAACTCAACACACACAAAACAGATAATCACGTCAAAAAATGGGGAGAACACATGAACAAACACTTCTCCAAAGAAGACATGCAAATGGCTATCAGACACATGAAAAAATGTTCATCATCAGTAGCTATCAGGGAGACTCAAATCAAAACCACATTGAGATACCACCTGATACCAGTTAGAATGGCCAAAATCAACAAGACAGTAAACAATATGTGTTGGAGAGGATGTGGAGAAAGGGGAACCCTCTTACACTGTTGGTGGGAATGCAAGTTGGTGCAGCCACTTTGGAAAACAGTGTGGAGATTCCTTAAGAAACTAAAAATAGGGCTTCCCTATGACCCTGCAATTGCACCACTGGGTATTTACCCCAAAGATACAGATGTAGTGAAAAGAAGGGCCATCTGTACCCCAATGTTCATAGCAGCAATGGCCACAGTTGCCAAACTGTGGAAAGAGTCAAGATGCCCTTCAACAGATGAATGGATAAAGAAGATATGGTCCATATATACAATGGAGTATTATGCCTCCATGAGGAAGAATGAATACCAACTTTTTTATCAAAATGGATGGGACTGGAAGAGATTATGCTGAGTGAAATAAGTCAAGCAGAGAGTGTCAAGTATCATATGGTTTCACTTACTTGTGAAGCATAAGGAAAAACACAGAGGACATGGGCAGATGGAGAGGAGAAGTGAGATGGGGGAAATTGGAGGGGAAAACAAACATGAGAGACTGTGGACTCTGAGAAACAAACTGAGGGTTTTGGAGGGGAGGAGGGTGGAAGGTTGGGTGAGCCTGGTATTACGGAGGGCACATATTGCATGGAGCACTGGATGTGGTGCATAAACAATGAATTTTGGAACACTGAAAAAAAAATAAAACTTTTTAAAAAGTTAAAGAAAATAAAAAGATAAACACACAAAAAATAAAATAAAATAATGTATAAAGCTAAAAAAAAAGAAGAAGAAGAAGATTGGAATGCAATGTAGAAAACAGTGTGGTATCTAGTAAAGAACACAGGCTCTGAAGTCACAGAGACTTTAAGTCCTGAATATACACACATTCCCTGAACCTCACTGACGCTCTGCTATATGATTTGCAGAACAGGGATAATGATATTTAGCTCGAAAGATATTATGAAAACTAAATGAAAGAAGGTATTTAAAGTACCTAGACAGCACCTGGCCATGCTGGACACCAAACAGTTACTTCGCTCTCACTCTCCAGCATTTTTTTTTTCTTCTACACTTTTAACCTAAGAATACAATGTCCAAGATATGTAAGAAAATAGAATAGTTGTTTTGATCCTGAAAAGGCATTATCCAAAACCGAGGTGAAAGGATCATCTTTAGACAGGAAAAACAACTCTGTTGTTGAGGTTCCTTGGAGGAATCTTGAACACACATGAAGGCAGGTAATGGGAAAATAATGGAGTTCCCTTTTAATGGCTTGTATTTTCTCTGTAAATTAGAAGACCACTTGCTAAGTGTGAAAGAGAAGAGGTAAATTCGAGGTTTGAGATGGAAAAAAGTTGAAAGAAATGTTAAAAATATTAGGGAGTCAACCAAGGAAATGACCAAATGGACCCAAATGTTCAGGGTCCATTTGAGACGGGTTCCACATTAGTTTATGAACATAAATGTGTTCTGTTTAAAGACTGTTTTCAGTAGTACTTGGCTACTTGGATTCAGGTACAAAGAAAGAGGTTATCTGGGTTCCTCCTGGGTTGGAATTTCATTTCATTCCATTTATAGGCTAGAATGGTATTTAAATAATGAACTATGAATTCTAACTAAGATAAAG
Source organism: Lutra lutra (assembly GCF_902655055.1). NCBI lineage: Eukaryota > Metazoa > Chordata > Mammalia > Carnivora > Mustelidae > Lutra > Lutra lutra. The sequence goes on along the minus strand of NC_062287.1, from coordinate 57,141,502 downwards.
AAAAAAATGATAAAGGATAATATGCCTAAAATGATTAGGATAATGCCAGAGTAATATTGAGCAATCAAAGAGAAAAAGGAATAGTTGTTAATATTACTAATTACGGTCCTCCACCAATAAGTAATTTCGTTATTCTTTTAAGATTTTATTTATTTATTTGACAGACAGAACTCACAAGTAGGCAGAGAGGCAGGCAGAAAGAGCGGAGGAAGCAGGCTCCCTATTGAGCAGAGAGCCCGATGTGGGGCTTCATTACTCTAATTTGTAATCATTTCTATATATTTCTCTCTCTTCCACCAGACTGAGCTCTTTGAAGATAGTGTCTTACTCATCTCTGCTTCTTCCCAAAGCGTAGTCCACTATCTACCACATTGTAAGTGACTATTAAATGCTTATGATTAAACCAAAGAATCAAACCTCCTGCCTCAAAATTATCCATAGAATTTGTTTAAAAAGATCCTAGCTAGGGCATCATAACCTTAACAACAATTCAGAAAACAAGACTTTTCTAAGAAAGGTACGAAAGGCCACTGTCAATTCAATGATAGAAACTCACTCAGCAGCTAACAATATGACTGATGACAGTTTTCCACGCTGCAGACTACAGCATTAACATGAGGAAGAAAATGAATTCACACATACACAACATGAAAACTGAGAATATATCTGTCTATTTTTAAGGGACAAAAGAGGACTCCAGCCTCTATTTTTATCATTCCAGTACCTTACAATGTCGACTGAAATGAGTTATCTGAAGCATAACCTAACCAATGCCGATCAAATATCTGCATTAGGAATTCAAAGCAAGTTCAAAGATAGATAATCTGAGAGCTGGCCAGGCCCATTAACTTCCTCTTTGTATTGGGCAGAAGATACACCCCCAAAATAATACTGTACCTTTCCCAGTTCATCAAAGGCCACAGGGTTTCAAGAAAGAGGTCTTTTAGCCTGAAGATTCAATTTAAAAAACATAAAGATTTTATTTTTGCTGCTGCTTAACTAGTATGTTCATTTTAAAGTATTCAAAGGGGAAATATATAGTTAACAGCTTTAAGAGTGGGAAGTATACAGGAAATCACAACTTTAAGTGTAAACTGTATTGAGTATCTTCTTTAATAAATGGGTTGTCTAAGACTGAGTAGACATATATATTTCCCTAGAGAAAGCATGGTAAAACGGGAGGTCAAGTCTCTAGTTGGTTCTTGTAAATCTGAAGGGCTATGTACACCCAATAAAATACTAAGATGCCTAAACCTCTAGGTCTAACATTTTATTGGGGAACGTAAACAGAGCTCTCATCTGGGATGTCAAAACAATCCCTTGTCTCTCTTACCACCCATGTTCTAACCAGTGGAATTCAAAACAGAACAGAAGCTAGGAAAAGGGGAGTTCAGGCAATGAACAGAAAGGGAAGAAAACATTTTGCAACTGGATACTTCTTAGCCCAGTTTGACTCTATGACTCCCATTTTTCCTTGAAAAATGGAGTATCCGGAAATGTCCTGTCTACTTTCAAGGAAAGAACTTACAGTTTCTAGACAGAGTTTATCTCTTTCCCAGAGGCCCTGTAGAAGAAAAGAGCACCCACTCCTGTTGCATCCCCTTTCTCAAAGATTCTGATCTGTAAAGCAAGCAATTCAATTAATGTGTTTTGACAGTCATTAAGAACAATATTTGAAAAGGATGGGTTGAAAATGTAAGAGAAAGACAGAATAATCAAATGTTTGGGTCCTTAAGAAGACAGGAGAAAATGAGATACACTCTATGCAGCGACAGGTGAAATCTGGCAGAAGTTTAAAAAAGATTTTCTTCTCTACCCCTTTTCTTTTACTTCATTGGAAGTGAAAGAAACAAATACATGTATAAACAGGGAAAGACCAAATTGAGTTTGAGTACACAAGAAAGTATAATACAATCTATCTACATTTCAGAGCGCTACCTAGGGTAGAGACATTTTCATATAATTACCAGACATTTTCTCTTCTTCTCATGGGTACCTCAAAATCATAAAACATCAACATACACGTTTACCTATTAATTAAAGGTAAAATTATAAAATTTTAAAAATCTAAGCCTTAAAAAAATCTTATTCTGTATCTTATATATTAATAACCATCATACAGTAAATATCTGCCACTACTAGAGACTACAGTTAGTCTTTTTACTGTGATTTGGCTTTAAATACTTTCTTATATTAAAAATTAATTCAGAATTACCTGAAAGATAGAGTACCCAAACAATATCAAGTATAGTTCAAAGAAATGCAAAGAAACCTGGCTGCTATTCTACTGACCCAATGCTATCTACTGAATAGTCAACTCACGAGTTGTTTTGTCTCTAACGAAACAAATGAGCACAGATATTAAGGCTGTATTACCTTCATAATGTTAACTAAATCTGTTTGATAGTAGCGATCCTGGTGTGCATTTGCTGCTGCTAGTGTAAGAAGATAATCATTCCTTGCATGGGTAGCTTTAGAATTACATTCAGATCGCCGGGCTTTTAACTAAAACATAGTGAAAGAGAAAAAAAAATCAACACAAACTGATATTGCACTGTAAGATAAATGAGGATACCATTCTTAGCTGGCAATTAATGGCAATTAATGGCTCCCCAACAAGAGTAAAGGTAACCATGTGGAGAAATATTTATTTGCATATAAAAATATTCAACACTATTGAGGAATTAAATAATGATTACAACCGTTACACATGGTGAGAGTGTTTCCTTTTTTTTTAAGATTTTATTTATTTATTTGACAGAGAAACCGAGCAAAAGCAAACAGAACAGCAGAGGGAGAGGAAGAAGCAGGCTCCCCACTGAGCAGGGAGCCTGATGCAGGGCTCGATCCCAGGATCCTGGGATCATGACATGAGCCGAAGGCAGTTGCTTAACCAACTGAGCCACCCAGTCACCCCAAGAGTGTTTTCACATGTTATTTACACTTAACATACTTCCAAAGCTTTTCAAAATACTTCAAAGTATTTTGCTCATTTTATTCAGATGGGAAAATAAAGGTTCCCAAATTAAGTAAGTACCTACTTCTCAAAGACATGGGTAAATCTGCTATGAGTTAGAAAATCTTTTTTTAAAAAATCAGCATTCTAGGTACCTGGGTGGCTCAGTTGGTTAAGTGTCTACCTTCGGCTTGGGTCATGATTGCAGGGTCCTGGGATCGAGTCCCACATTAGGCTCCCTGCTTCTCGGGATTCTGCTTCCCCCTCTGCCTCTCCCCCTCTGTTTGTGTTCTCTTTCTCTCAAATAAATAAATAAAATCTTTCAAAAATAAAAATTTAAAAAAAAAAATCAGCATTCCTCATGTGCCAAAAGAATAGTATGCTGGCTGGGATCCTGGCAGCCAAAGGCGGGTCACTAAACTTACTTATCAGGTATTCGACAGCTTGATGGTCCCACAGGAAAATCTCACTTGGATCTGGCCCAGAGCATCTGCTCAAATCTGAATGAAATGAATTCTGTAGATTTTCTAAATCCCGAGGACTAAGTCTCTTGGACTAAGAGTTTATAGATAACAGGCTACCTAAGCAGGTAAGGTATAGAACCTATCTCTAAAGCAATCTTGAGAAGCAAGCAGTGTCCAAAGTGCTGACACCTAGGCAGAAAACTCCCACGAACTGGGAAGGAAACTTATTCCCTGAGTTAATGACTTTAAAATGCTTCTAAATTAGGTGGAAATAACTGACTTCAACCCTCAAAAAACCCAGTTCTTTTTTAGTAAGCTAAGGTTTTTCAATTGTGAAATAGTTTTTAAAAACTCACCTTTACACTTGCTTTCTGTAAACTGATTCTTGATTGAAAAAGACTAAGTTTAGATCTATAATAAAACAGAAAATACAGTATGTTTAATAAAATTATGAAATTACATATGACATCTTTAGTATTATAATTCCAAATTTTTAAAACAGTGATGCTTTTCCACAATGCTATTCCAAAAGAGAACTAAAAAAATAGAAAGCCAGGAGCAATGATTATTTTCCTTTACTATAGGAAGAATATTGTAGTGCAACAAGAAAATTGGGATATTTAATTAAGATATCCTGAATGACAAGAATACAATTTGACAAATACAATATATCAGTATCTCCTAATAAACAAGAGTCATCAAACTATAGGTGATTCCCAGTGTCATGCAATTACACACATTTAAATTCACACTTAGTTTAGAAACTCAGGGATAACCAATCTGGGGAGGCAAAAATTAGCAGGCTTTCAGGGTCATGTGCAATAGGCTGTGACAACACCTGCAATGCAACCTACAGTAGGATATTCCCAGGGTCTTCAAAGTCCTTAATTCCATTATTTCTCCCATGAAAAGTCTTTCTTGTTTGGCTCCCAGCCTGTGAGCTCCCTCCACTCTTAACCATAGTATTTGGAACACAGTGAGAAAGTCCTTGGGCTCTGCCCTATATGATTTTGTTTTATTTAATCTTCTCCCATTCTGATATCCTTATTTTCCTCAATTCCTTTCAGTTTGGGAAGGAAACATAATTAACAATCAGTAGTAAAAATATGCTGGTTTTACCCAAACAGCTAGAGATAAACAGAAGGAGAAAGTCAACAGACAAACAGTAAGGAGTAACAACACTCCCACGACCGACCAGTGATTTTTGAAGCTGCAATGTTTGTCTTGACTGCAGTGTCATGGTGATTGCCATGGGAGAATTCAGTACATGTGCTGGAAGCTATGCCATAATACCAAGGAAAGTTGCAGACCCCATGGGAATGGAAGGTGGAGCAAACCAGTCTCTGCATAGCAAATGTTTGGAGGATAGCAAACGCAGCCTATGATCTTTCTAACAAAACAGAAACATTCAGGGATGCACACATATGAATCGTAACTACTTCTCCACTGTTTAAAAAAAAAAAATTGCATCCAAGATACTCCTGTTATTTTCTACCTTGCCATATTCGTATTTCCTGGGGTTCTGTCTGCTTTTATTAATCAGATTCCTATTTGTTTTGGTTAGAAAAAGCCACACACTTCAAAATTTGAAAGAGCCTGTTCAAGATTAAAAAAGACTGGGGTATTCTCAGTTCCTTTTCTTGCAGTCATTATCCAAATGATCTGAGTTGCACCTAGATTTTCCAATATAAGGTTCTAAGTTTCTGCTTTCTGTTTCATTTGCTAATCCTCATATCAACTCTCGTGTGGTACTTAAGAAGATATTAGTAATAGATAAAATGATATAGTTTCAATGCTCAAAGATTCTGATCTATAACAAATAAGATACACATAAATATTGAATTGTATTGCACACTCCTCACCATCTACTTCCAAATGTTAATGCTCCTTAGGGTCCCAACCTCAATTTCTCATTTTATTTATGATTTCATCCCTATAACTATCATCTGATAGGCAACCAACCCCAAAGCGAGATCTTCAGGCCCAGATTCTCACCTGAGAGTTAGATACATGACTCCCTACCAAATTTATTCACTTCAGTGTCCCGCAGGCTCTTCAGAACCTACATATCCAAAATGGAACCCACCCTTCCTTTCAAATGGCATCCCTCTTCCTTTTTATACTCTCTCTTAATGTGCACAGCTTACCATCTATCAAATCATCATATCAAAAGTACACATAGTCCCGTCTTTATTTCCCCTTCCTGAGCTTCCTTCTCATCTCTTTCAAGACTCTATCCAAACATCACTTCTTCTATAAAGGTTTCCTTTCTCATTAGGCAAAATTAATTTATTTTCTCTGCTTACAAAGCAGTGTTTTCATACAACTACAGCGAACATATTATTAGTTACTACGTAAGTGACTGTAGGTACTTAATTTGAGTCTACTGTGAATAAACAAATCATAAAGTTACTTTTAAACACATCTGCCTTTAATTACAGGCTTTAAATTTCTTAAAGATGCAAAGCTTATCTTACTCATCTCTGTACTCAAAGTACCCAAAATAATTATTCAATAAACATTTAGAGAGCCAATGAAGATAAAGAGGCATTTCTTACTCTGTAGTTGAATGAATTTTCCAGGAAAGTTACACACTGAAATAAAATGTCTAATTTGATGTAACTGCTTTGAATTTGGGCCATATTAGAAGGCTGTGTTTTGCGATGAGCATCTGTGAATTAGATCCTGTCAAATCCATACTTCTTAGGAACTGCCTTGGAATTGTCCTCATTTTTGCTCTGTGGACCTTGGCTAAAGTAGGTATTTATATATGCTCTAACAGATCTCTCAACTCTCTGTTCTAGAATTCCCTGAAAGTTTTAAAAAAACAAATTCCCCAAAACCACCATGACAGGAAATTCCTATAAGGAGATCATCTAATCTAAAATCTTCAGATCTTTTTGGAAAGATGGGTTCACTGACTCTATCACATGGGAAATATCTGCATGCTCAGAAAAATAATAAAGACAATAAACTAAAATAGCAAAATATTAAATATGTTTTCCAGTAATGTTAAATACTTTAGGAATATTCGTCAACCAGTCCTTGGTACGGAATTAACTTTGGAGGAAACCATAAATTTTCACAAGATGCTTATGAGATTGCTTAACTTCCTATAGATAAAAACATATTAGAAAGAATTCCCCCCTCACTGGTCTGTACAAATGTTCATGACCTTTCTGATTTCATGCCTAGGAGTTAAGAGTCAGCTTTCTTAATAGACCTCTTTAGAGTCCCATTCAATGGCACAGGTTTTTTTTTTTTCTCAAAAACTTTATCTTTCCTCAGCTTGTCATAGCAAAAATTCGTACTGCTCACTTTATATATCCTTTTATTATCAATTGCCAGTTCCTTCTTTTCCTAATTATTCTCAAAATAAAGGGCTTATGATTCACATATACTAAAAGTAAAATTCACACATTTGCTAAAGCATACATTTAAAAAATATATATATTAGAATTTCACACAAGAGAGAAACTGTGTCTGAGGCAGGATTTCTATACTGAGGTCAGTGCTATTTATTTGAGATGTCCAAGGTGCCTTCAATGGCATGCTGAGGGTCAGGGATTTCCAACGACAACTCATTTAGAGTCTAACATGAAAAAAATGAGGCTCCTAAACCCAGATATTCTGTCACCACAGCAATTTCAACCAGCTTTGCTAAGCGTTCAATACAATGTTCATTTGTCCTTTTTCCTTTTCAAAATTCAACTTTTAACGTGAAAACTAACGATCAAATATTCTCATTTTGCTATACTAATTTAAATGAGATCATCCAATATAAAAGAAAAATTTGAATGTATGTAACATTTATAGGTCAGATTAAACCAACAAAACCTAAGAATGAGACTATGCCCTATATTAACAGAAAACAAAGTATTGGCAAAAATAACACTTATTTGCATAATTACTTTTTGAGAAATACTAAAGCACATACTTTGCTTCGATGTCAGCTTTCTCTCGTACTGCATGAGCCATCTGTTCAGTCTCAAAGTACTTCTTTTTGCCTTTAGCTAAATCTTTCACTGTCTCTTGTAATTCAGTTTGGATCTTTGTCAACTGGTCCACACACTGTAAAATACAAAGTGCAATTATGATGATATTAGTTTTCAGGCTTACCAAAAATGAATTTGTCCTAAGGACTATGCACTATGCCCTCAGGATGGAAACCCAGGAGAAAAATCAACACTTTTAGTCTCCTTCAAACTGCAAATTAAAATCCAGCGAACAGCTGGTACTCCCATCTCAAGAAATGTATCGAACAGTGTCCCAGTTTGCTTAACAACTCTTAATAACCTCAGTGCTGCTGAAGACTGACGTTAAGGTAAGGCAGGAGAAGAGCAACAATGAAAATGCTTTTATTGTTGGAGATACCATGACACTAAAGGCAAAAGAACAAAGCAATCTTATATTTCTTCATAATTTTTGGGTGGGGTCATGCTGATCTTCTCTATAGCATGCCAATTTTAGTATATGTGCTGCAAAAGTCTTAATGTGCTATAAAATCTTAATAAAATCTTTACATGTTTGGGGAACTGATGATGCAAAGGATACTGAAGAATTCTGCTCTGGGAAAGGAGGAGTGTAATCTGACAAGTCTAGCATAAATCCAAGATGGAGAGAAGCAAGAAACCTCGGTACCATGTAACAATTACTACTCAAAATTACTGACAACTCAGTTCTTTGAATACATATACACATCTGGGAATGGAAACAGGCATGATTAACTCAAAGAAATGTTTAATTAATAAATTCTTATAACACATTGGGGCCAAAGTAACATTGCTTTGGGACTCTTCTGGATATCTAAAGGGAAAACACTTTTCCCAGTTTGCAACAGACCAATGCAAAGTTTTGCCAGCCTGAGGCCAACTCAGGGAAGCCTCAACTGAAACACTTCTGAGCCAGAAACAGAGTCTGGTGGAGACTAACAAGAGCTCAGCAAAGCAGGAAGAGACACTGGTGAGGAACTATATTGACAGGATGAACAGCACGGAGTAGAGGAAAGACACTGGAGCAGCAAGGATAAAGCACAAATAAACTTACACATGTGACATACAGGCTAGAGTTTCCCAAAAATTGTTAGGTGGTAAGAAAAGGACTACTTTACAGTAAGCAAAAAACCTGGAAGATTCCCTAAGAGCATATTTACTGAGGACTTAACAAGTGCCAGGCTATAAATAAAGGGTCAAAAAAAGCCTCACCTCTTTCTCCTCGGCATGAAAACTGGACCCTTACTTAACTTTCTAGGTCTGTGTTTCAACAGAAACCTGATAAAGACACAATGTGGCAACACCACTTATGAACATTGATAGGTAAACTGCATCAGTGTGGAAGAAAGTACAAATGCACAATAAATATCTGATGGAAAAGTCCTGGGTTCGGGCTTCTGTGAGTATGATAATGCCTGTATATGGACAAGTCCTTTGCAGAGACTTTGGAAGTTCTGGTGTAATAAATAAACAAATAAAGTTGTAATAAAAGCTTTTAGTCTCTTTAGGGTCAGTGGCTATCCCTGTACATATGAATCTCATTCTCTTACCCTAGACCTTTCACCTGAGGAACCAAGCAGAATAACTGGTTGGTTATGCAGACTGAGGCATACACTGGTGGAAGAACTAATTATACTAGTGCTGGATGCCGTCCTGCTTGTTAACTGTGTTTGCTATTCTAATGTCCTTCTAAATAAACCTCATGCCATGTATGGCCTAGGATAATCATGACAGTCTCAGTGTTTTGCTACATTTAAGAAGATTTATGGGCGCACACACAGGCAAAATGTGTAAGTATAGTACTTTATAAATATTATCACATTTACTCCTCCAAACGACTCTGATAAAAGTATTCATATTAGTACCATTTTTTTTTAAAGATTTTATTTATTTATTTGACAGAGAGATCACAAGCAGGCAGAGAGGCAGGCAGAGAGAGAGAGGAGGAAGCAGGCTCCCTGCTGAGCAGAGAGCCCGATGCGGGGCTCGATCCCAGGACTCTGAGATCATGACCTGAGCCGAAGGCAGCGGCTTAACCCACCGAGCCACCCAGGCGCCCCATATTAGTACCATTTTAAGATGAGGAAATATAGGGTGCCTGGGTGGCTCAGTCAGTTCAGTGTCCGACTCTTAATTTTAGCTTGGGTTATGATCTTGGGGTCATAGGATTGAGCCCTGCATCAGGCTCCACTCTCAGCACAGAGTCTGCTTGGGATTCTCTCTCTCTCATGTCCCTCCCCCAGCTTGTGCATGCACCTGCTCTCTCGCTCGCTCTCTCTCAAATAAATAAAATCTTTAAAAAAAATGAGGAAATAGACTTACAAAGGTTAAATAATTTATCCCAAGTCATACAGTAAGAAAGTGATGATATCTTTTACCATGTAACCCACTATAGTACGTGCCCCAGTTTTGTGACAACCACGTTTTTAATATCCTTATGTAGAGAAAACATACCTTAAAATAGTAAGCTTTTAAAAAGTGACATGTAACTCACATAGCAGAAAATTCACCCTTTAAAAGTATACAATTCAATGGTTTTCAGTATATTCTTAAGGTTGTACAACTATTACCACTATTTAACTTCAGAATACTATCATCACCCCCAAAAAAACCCCCATACCAATTACCAGTCACTCTCCATTTCCCCCTACTCCTAGTCCCTAGAAACCACTAATCTACTTTTTGTCTCAATGAATTTCTTGCATTTCATATCAGTGGAATTATATAATATCTGGCCATATATGTCCCAAGACTTTCACTTACTATAATGTATTCAGGGTTTATCTATATTATGTATTAATTCATTTCTTTTTTGTGGCTGAATAAGATTTTGCTGTGTAGATATACTAAAATAATAATCTTTTATCTTGCAGAAAAATCTTCCTTTCTCTTTAGTTTTAATAGTCCTTATCATAAACAAACCGCTTATTTAAAAAATAATACCATGAGGGGTGTCTGGCTGCCTCAGTCAGTAGAGCATGTAGCTCTTGATCTTGGGGTCATGAGCTCAGGCCCCAAGCTGAACACAGAGATTACTTTTTTTTAAATTTAATTTTATTTTTTCAGTGTTCCAGGATTCATTGCTCATGCACCACACCCAGTGCTCCATGCAATAGGTGCCCCCCTTAATACTTAAAAGAATAAAAATAAAAAATATTATGCCTCCATCAGAAAGGAGGACACAACTTTTGTATCAACATGGATGGGTCTGGAGGAGATTATGCTGAGTGAAATAAATCAAGCAGAGAGTGTCAATTATCATATGTTGTCACTTGTGGAGCATAAGGAATAACACGGAAGACATTAGGAGAGGGAAAGGAAAAGTGAATTGGGGGAAATCGGAGGGGGAGATGAAGCATGAGAGACTGTGGGCTCTGAGAAATAAATTGAGGGTTTTGGAAGGGAGGGAGGGTGGGGGGGTTGGGTGAGCCTGGTAGTGGGTATTCAGGAGGGCACATACTGCATGAAGCACTGGGTGTGGTGCATAAACAATGAATCTTGGAACACTGAAAAAATAAAATAAAAAAAAAGGAGAAGTTAAATTTTAGAACCAAAAAAATAAAAATAAATAAAAATTAAAAAATAATACCATGACAACCTGACACTCCCACAGAAAACTGAAACATCCCAGTAATGCCGTATTTGTGGGTGTGGAGAGCTTAGAAAGTGTTCCATGACTTCAATGAGATATTAAGAACCAAAAACTGGGGCACGGTCTGAAAAATGCAACTATGTTTAATGGGGAAGTGAGATGGATTATTTGTTTTGTTTTAATTTTATTTTATTTAAATTCAATTAGTTAACATATAATATATTAGTTTCAGAGATGGATTATTTAAAAGAGGAGTCAGATGTAAGGTTTCTATAACCAAAATGTTCACCTAAAATGAGCGTGGCCTCAGAAAAACTTAAACAGTGAAGAGAAACTCAAGAGTCCAATGGCGATTTACTTGCACTGAATGGGTCTGATAATGAGTGTTTTGAGAGGAAACTAAGCACAGAAGGTCAAAACTTTTCCTGGGGATGCAAACCATGTGGCTAGGATCGCAGTATATTCATACAAAGTGAATGCCATGGGCACATGTGTGCACAGACCCACACATAGCCACTCACTGCCTACCCTTTGAAGAATAAGATGTCTTTCTTAGTACTGGGTAACCAAACATCTTACGGAATTACTTAATTCATTTTCATCTATAAAATGCTATTAATTAAATTATTTTTTGCACGTGTGACAATGTCAAAGTGGATCTTATGATAGTTTAGATCTTTAAAAAGATTTCTCAAAAAATCTCATCAGAAAACTTAGGGTGATTCTTTTCTTGGTTTTTTTTTTTTTTCTTTCCCTTTATATAAGTTTCTAAGATACTATTCATCAAATAATATTAGATAGCCTATGTGTGCAATGAAGAGATCTCTTGTGATCCATCCTTCCCTACCCTTCAGTACATCCATAACCACATGTTTTCCCAAATGAACTACTTCAAGTAAGAGTATCTGGGTTTTTGTCAAAGAAAAGTAGTCTGCACATAGCAAAATACAGGCATACCTCATTTTATTGCACTTTGCTTTATTGTGCTTTACAGATACTGCATTTTTAAATTTTTTTATTTTTTACAAATTGAAGGTTCAAGACTTCAGTGAAAGAAGTAACTGCAGATGTGGTGGAAATAGCAAAAGAAGTAGAATTAGAAGTGGGGCCTGAAGATGTGCCTGAATTGCTGCAACCTCATAATAAAACTTGAATGGATGGGGGATCGCTTCTTATGGATGAACAAAGAAAGTTGTTTCTTGAGACAGACTCTACTCCTGGTGAAGACTGTTAAAATGACAACAAAGAATTTAGAATATTAAGTATATTTAGTTGATAAAACAGTGGCAGGGTCTGAGAGGATTGACTCCAATTTTGAAAGAAGTTCTGTGGGTAAAATACTATCAAATAGCATCACATGTTACATCACATGTTACATCACATAATACAGAGAAATCATCTGTGAAAGGAAGAGTCAATGGATTCAGCAAACTTCATTGTTGTCTTATTTTAAGAAACTGCCACAGCCATCCCAACCTTCAGCAACCACGACCCTGTTCAATAAGCAGCTATCAACATCAAGGCAAGACCCTCTATCAGCAATAAGACTATGACTCATGAAAACTCAGATAATGGTTAGCATTTTTTTTTAGCAATGAACTATATTTAAATTAAGGCATGCACATTTTTTAGACATAGCTACTGTACTAAACAGTCTATAGTACAGTGTGAACTAACTTTTATTTACACTGGGAAGCTAAAAAATTCATTTGACTCAGTTTATTCCAATATTTGCTTTATTGTAGTGGTCTAGAACCAAACCCACAGTATTTTTGAGGTATGCCTGAACCAAAAATATTTACTAAATAAAAGTCATCAAACTTAATTTGGAAATAAAAAGATTACCTAGAATTTCCTTTCCAATTTTAAAATAAATTTCTTCTGCAGGAATCCAGTTTTCTGGGGTAGACTAAGTTATATACTTACAAAGAAGCTTAATAATGCTTAAGAAAAGACTTGGTGCACTCCAGTATCTATAGAAAGAGCCCAGATGTCCATTGGCAGATTAATGGATAAAGAAGATGTGGTCCATAGATACACAATGGAATATTATACAGCCATCAAAAATGAAGTTTTGGGATGCCTGGGTGGCTCAGTTGGTTAAGTGGCTGCCTTCGGCTCGGGTCATGATCCCAGCATCCTGGGATCGAGTCCCACATTGGGCTCCTTGCTCAGCAGGGAGCCTGCTTCTCCCTCTGCCTCTGCCTGCTATTCTGTCTGCCTGTGCTCGGTCTCTCTCTCTCTCTCTGACAAATAAATAAATAAATAAAATCTTAAAAAAAAAAAACGAAGTTTTGCCATTTGCAATGACGTAGATGGAACTACAGGGTATTACACTAAGTAAAGTAAGTCAATCAGAGAAAGACAATTATCATATGATCTCACTGATATGTGGAATTTGAGAAACAAGGCAGAGGATCATAGGGGAAAGGAGGGATAAATGAAAGAAGCCAAAACCAGAGAGGGAAACAAACCATAGAGACTCTTAATCTCAGGAAACAAACTGAGGGTTGCTGGAGGGGAACTGGGTAGGAGGGATGGTGGGTTGAGCAATGGACATTGGGGAGTGTATGTGTTGCGGGGAGCAATTTGTATTGTGTAAGACTGATAAATCACAGACCTGTACCCTTGAAACACATAATACATTATATATTTAAAAAAAAAAAAGACGTGTTGTGGTATAAGCCCAGCTCTTTCCCATGAGTTATAAGCACTGACCACTGATAAACACAGAAATTAATGTACAAGTTTACACTAAGGCTAAGGGATCATATGAAATGGTGACAAACTTGGATAATAGAATTCCAGTGAAGAAATTAAAAGTATGATCCCTGAGTATGACACAGATCATGTATAGATAGATATACTTGCCAGTAATTTAAAGACAGGAATAAAAGTAAAAGTAACTTTAGCCAATACATTAAAGTCCTACAAACCAGTAGGTTCTCTGAACAGTAGTTGTGTCCTGGAAACTCATCCTAAGATAATAACTTCAAGGAAAAAAAGTTAAATTTTTATTGTAGACTTAGTGGTAATGTCCAAAAACAGAGGTATGATTTTAAAAAGCAGAATAAATTAAAAGTTCATTCAGAAATAAAAAATAATAGAGGTGCCTAGGTATTCAGTTGGGCAACCATCCAACTCTCAATCTCAGCTCAGGTCTTGATCTTAGGGTTTTGAGTTCCTGGTCCACACTGGGCTCCAAGCTGGGCATGAAGCCTACTTAAAATAATAATAAAAATTACAACAACAACATAATGGTTGTACAGAAACATAAACAATTAATTAGGAAATGGGAGAGAATGACAAATATAGGATATCATAAAAAATGATCAATGTATTAATTACAACTATTACAAAAACTAAGAAGATAAAAGAAGTAAAGGAATTAAGTAGTCTACTAAGGTAAAGAGGTTGTATGTATTTTTCTGTAAACCTATTTAAACTTAAACTTCAAGCATTTTTAAAAGATTACATGGGATTTGGAATTAGGAAGTAGTGTATTCAAGTTCCTGCTCTGTTATTTACTACTAAGTCTCCTTAATATTTTTTAGCCTTGGTTTTGTCATTTGTAAAATAGTAATATTTACATATCTATCAAGTACATATGAAAAACAAATGAGACTCTAATGGATACAGTAATAGTTTACAAACTCTAAAGTGTTATCCAATGTAAATCCCAACTATTTCAAAGGAATGTGAACTCTAGTATACATGTAAAAAATATGAACTGAAGTGTTATTAATTATGAGACTGATAGATGTTAACTGGACTTATTGTGATCTTTTGCATATATACAAATATTGACTCACTGCATTATACACCTTAATTAATACAATGTTATGTTAATTATATCTCAATTTAAAAAATGAAAAATGCCTTAGATTATAGTGGCTCATTTTGTTCTATAAGCAAATGTCAGCATACAGAAAATGATTTAGAAAAAGCCATGATATAATTCTCATTATAATCTACACAATGGTCAGATGCTTTATAATTATAATATGCCTGGATTTACCCCCAGTATTAGAAAACTGTCAAAATAGAGAAAGTTTTTAAAAGAACATGAATATCAAAATGTTATAGAGGGAAAACTTTAAGTCAAACTTGGTTGTGATAATGACAGAACAAGTTGTTTCAGACTACCTTCCTCTAGGATGGAAAACTTGGACACTGTTTAAAACGACCAGCACTAAGGAACAATGATACACACTGGACTTACGGGAACTGTGATGTCTGGAAGAAGGGAAGCACAGCTAGGTAAGCTCTATGTTTAAGGTGACTTTTTTCCTAAGGTTATTTGTTGAATCAGGTTACAAAGAAACAGGCATTCTTACTAGACTGGCGAATCAGAGGTTGAAGTTTAAGGATGCTGAAAGAGTAGAAACTTGAGAGGCTAAGATCTGGAAAGAAGGGTGCTACAGAGAAAAGCAAGCCCAAAGATCTGTATGCAATTTCCCCGAGTCATTGGTTCGGTTGACTTCTAAATGGCATGTACGGGTGTAACGCCAAGAAATCCAGTAAAAAACAGTAGCTAAAAGGCCAATGAGCTGAGCAGTTACCAGAGGATCAGAGCAGCTACATGATGTTGAGAAGACAAAGGCTGGAACCATGTCTTGTCAAAGTAGAAGGGTTTTGGTAGGCACCCCACACTTTTTCACAGTTAAAATCCTGGCAATAAGAACAAAGGTGAAATAGACCAGCCCCATGAAAAGCTAAAACCAGACGCTCACAGGATCAAGGTGATCTGACAGTATTCTATCTGCCTGCCAGAAAACTTAACTCTTTGGAAATAAAAAATGTCTTCCAGAGTCTCTACAACTTTTTTTTAAAGATTTTATTTATTTATTGACAGAGATCACAAGTAGGCAGAGAAGCGGCAGAGAGAGAGGAAGGAAGCAGGCTCCCTGCTGAGCAGACAGCCCCATGCGGGGCTCGATCCCAGGACCCTGGGATCATGACCTGAGCCAAAAGCAGAGGCTTTAACCCACTGAGCCACCCAGGTGCCCCCCAAATATTCTTATATTAAGAAAAGTAGAACTTTCTAGTAATTCAGTTAAATTTGGTGACTGCACTAGCTATCTGACACATAGTATTTCCTCCCAGTTAGGAATTATGCTAGCATTAATTCTCTGCCTCTATCTCCTACCCTCTCTCTGCACACAGGGATAGATATTTACATACCTAGACATACAGCATATTTTCTTCCAACTCAAAAGCACTGTTTGGTCAGTGGTCATGTAGTTTATGTACCATATTTGTTTAGAAAGAGGTAATTTTGAGCAAAGGTAAAACAAGGGCATTCTTATGCAAATGTTAAAACCAAGTGATATTACACGAATGCTTGAAAGAGATGAAAATTATATATATATACAATATACATTTAACATACTGATTTTATGCTGCTAAAATCATCTTTGACAAATAAGCAAAATTAGTTTTTTTAGATTTTGTTTGTAAAACAATTCTGAAAATCCAGATAACAATTAGAATTTAAAAACTGGATGGTTTCTGAAATACTATTTCCGTAAATGGTTACTTTAATATTTTCTAAACTATTTAATGGTCCCATAAAAAAATTAATTACTTATTAGGCATCATGATAATCTGTTTTTGTAACTCCATTTCCAAAAGAGGACACAATTCAGTCAACTATTTTTAGTAGCAAGCTTTTCATAAAAATCACATTTAATAAATAGTGACTTTTTTCTTTGAATTTTTAAACTTCTGTATAAACAAAGAAATACATCTATTTGAAAACTTTACTTCTTTGTAACCTATATAATTAAACTTTAGAGCACAATGCTTTTGGTAATAAGTTTTCTATATTTGGTCAAAATGTGTCAATTTCTTTTAAATTAGCATACAAAATGGCTCAAGCGAAAACTAAGACAAAGTAGGATTAATAACATTGTAACTACTTTAACATACACCAAACTATACCAATATTGTGAAACTAAGTAAATCTATTTACTTAAGGTGAAAAGTGGTATTTGTAACAAGCATTCACTGAGCTTTCAGAATGTTGATCCAAATTACATTCACTTTTGTCAGTTAATAAAATACAGTAGTTAGAATATGATGAAATCAACAAAATCCTTGTAACATATTGAAATCAAAAATATTTGTGACCATATAGAAAAGCTCAAGGTGTTAAAGTGCAATTTAATATAATCTTGCAGATCACAAATGGAGCACTGAGATATTAATAATGCATATAAGAAAAGAATAGAAACAATACCCTTTTTAGTTGCTGTTCTTTTAAGCTTCTCACTGTCCTTGCAGGCTCAGAAATGAAGTTTTTATAGTTTTCACATATATTGATCCGAGACTGGGCTACCTGCATTGTTCCCTCAAGAAAAGACTTCCAAACAGGATACATGCTCCTAAATTCAAAGAGGGACAGAAAAGTATTAGGCAGGGAAAAGGAAAAAAAAGTTGGCTAACCTTATGCTCACTGGCTAGCACTGTGAAACAGAATGGATGTTTTCTTTATATCTGAAAGTGTATTTATACTGCTTTATAGGCAGGAATATTAACATATACCGGGAGAAATACGACATATACTTTATTCCTCAAGGGCTCTGCAATGGGCTGTCTTGATTCATCAGCTATTCTTGATACTGAAGTAAAGTGAAACAAGGATTACAATTCCAGACAAAGCTGACACTGTTAAAATTAGTGAATAATTCAGACTGTCCAGACAGTTCACTGTCTCAGGGTCATCACTGTGAATATCAAGTTTCATTATTTCATTAAGATATTTTCCTGGGGTGCCTGGGTAGCACAGTCAGTTAAGTGTTCAACTCTTGGTTTTGGTTCAGGTCGTGATCTCAGGGTCATGGGATCAAGCCTCGAGTTAGGCTCTGCACTCAGCACAGAGTCTGCTTGAGAGTCTCTCTCCCTCTCCCTTTGCCCAGCCCCTGCCCCAAACTCTCTCACAAATAAATAAATACAATCTTAAAAAAATTTTCTAAAAGACGCTTTCGTAATTTTAGAGATGGGTAACCAAGGCTCAGAGAGATGTCGAGAATCACTCTAGATCAAAGAAGAGTGTGGTCGTACTGAGATATAGATGAAGGCTAGGTACATTTTAAGTACATTCTCTTTCAACCACAACATATTACTTTCTTCCATAAACTGACGGGGTGGAAAAAAATCATCAACAATTTCTTACGTGCTTGAGAAGTCTATGGTATCATTGCTCTACATCTGTTTCTGTGTTTTAATAATGCTTAGCCAGCATCACATTGTGGCTTGGAATCATTCCAAGCAAGTCCCATCACCTTTGCTTGATAAATGTGCTGAGCAATCTCTTTATAAAGTCAAAGAATTATGCATCCTTTGCTTTTTGTAGCCAATATCCTTTTCAAAGCTTCTCTTCTACTTTGCTAAACACCTTAGTCTGTTCTAATATGCACCTAGACTAGTTAAAGATATTTCGTAACTTATCATAAGAATGGATGGTATTTTGTTTTTAAAAATGAAATACTGGTAAAAAAAAAATGCAATACTGGTGGATTATAACATTCATCTCCTGGGATTTTCTTGTGCCACGTGGATTTTCTACTACAGACTGCTATAGAAGATACCTTGTGTTACATAAGTGCTACTAGCAGTGGGTCAATGGATGAAATGGATGACAGTGTAAAAATAAGAAAAAGAAAAATTTCCGGAGTCCCCATCCTATTTAGAACTAAGAAAAACCCTTATAACTGTATTTTTCAACCAAGGAAATGATTAGTTTATGTAATGAACTGGTTTTTGTAATACACCAAATGAATCAGTTTAGATGGAAATATTCATTTATTTAAGCAGACGTATATGACATTCCCTTTGGAAAAAAGATTCAGTGTGTTGTGCCAGCATAAAAGCAAAATCAATCTGAGATGATGGATGTTAACTAAACCTACTGTGGTAACCATTTCACAATATATGTAAATAAAATTATCACGCTGTACACCTCAAACTTATAGAGTGATGTATATCCATTATTTTTCAATAAAGCTGGAAAAAAAAAAAGAACAGCAAAATAAATGTTTTCAATGGCCTTACTGCATGACAACTGATGGAACCTAGGATGTAAACTCACCACAGGCCCTCCTAAGCAGTCCAAATAATGGATTTTCTCAGAAAACGCAAGAAGTTCAGTACTATGCTTTGTAACTATTAATTTACGCTTAAAATATATTTTAAAATCATAATGAAAATGAGAAAGAACCAGTCTGAATTGTGATAGGAAGGAAGGAGGGTAAGAAGGACAGAAAGAAGGAAAAATCCCTTCATCTAGGCTCTCCCCTTAGGTAGCACCCTCTTCCCATTACTCCTTTGCCTAGTTGACTGCTGTTCATCCTTCAAATCTCAGGTTAATTATAACTTCCTTAGAGAAGTCTTTCATGATCACCATGAACCCAACCCACAGGCTCAATAAAGTTCTTCTCTGTTCTTCATTCACACGGCTCCAGCATTTTTCAATTATATATATTTTTGTGTAATTATTAATGTCTGTCCTTTTCACCATAGTGAAAATTTCCTGAAAGTATGGGTACATGTCTTTCTCACTACCATATTCCTAGGGCCTAAACACACGACCTAACATTTAGAAAGATTATAATAAGTATATGTTGCATGAAAAAATGAATGCATATGAAAGTATGAGGATCGGGGGCGCCTGGGTGGCTCAGTGGGTCAAGCCTCTGCCTTCGGCTCAGGTCATGATCTCAGGGTTCTGGGATTGAGCCCCACATCAGGCTCTCTGCTCGGCAGGGAGCCTGCTTCCTCCTCTCTGTCTCTGCCTGACTCTCTGCATATTTGTGGTCTCTGTCAAATAAATAAATAAAATCTTAAAAAAAAAAAAAGTATGAGGATCATGCAGTAAAAAGAAAAATCCTTTCCTTACAGAGTTTAAAAAGAAATCTTCAGGGATTAGCAGATCTATAGCAGGCAAACATATCCCCAGTAATGACATACCATAAAAAGAACAGAATTCAGTTACCAGTTAATCAGAAGACCTGGGCTCAAGTTCTAGTTCAACCAATATAATCATATGTAGGATACTTCGCTATACTTTCATTTCCTCTAATGGGAAATGAAGAAAATAACAAAAATACCAGCACCACATACCTCACAGGGCTATTTTGACAGTAAATGCAAATGATGTGAAAACCCTTTGCACAGATTCTTTTAAATGCATAAATAGTAACAGAAGCAGAATTATAATAGAAATATAGGTGCTTCTTAACATAATAGTGATAGCTGCAACGGTAGTGTTTTTCATTCCAAGTAAAGAAAAATAATAATGGGTATAGAGTGATTTATAAATCTTTTTAAATTTCACTAGGCTTCATATATGATTTTGAAGCATAAGGTACTAAGCATATATGGTATTTTGCTATTCTGCTCAGGTCAGGCAAAATGAGGTTCAAAATTACGAAATATGAAAAATTTTAAGAATCTATCATATGCTAGACACTATGCCATGTGTCTTTGCATTAATCCTCCTGTCAACTTTGTAAAATAGGCATTATCCTCATTTTTCAGAGGAGAAAAATAAGACTTGGAGAGGTTGTAGAATTTTCCTAAGGCTATTCATTAGGAAATAGCTTATGGTCAAAACCTAAACTTTGCCATTACCAGTAACCACTCCTCTCCTATAATCCCAAATTAACCATCTAATCCCTGACCAACACTTTGTTTTCACTCATTCCCTTTAGGATTCTACTCCAACAATATTCAAGCTTTATCAGAAGCCACATCCATTCAATTCTATTCCCCTTCCCCGCTGTCTCTTACCCCCCTTATAATTTCCCTTCTGAGCTCCTTATCCAGCCTAAGTTTCGTGATCCACCATTATAGTGACTCCCTAGGTATACCCTTATGACCCTGGCCCTTCTCTTTTCATCATTCTAATCTACAAATTTCAACCTTGGTTAAATCAGAAATTCTGCTTATACCAAACTCTGTGCAGCAGAACACTACTGAAGAAAACTATAATCATGTGGCCTTGGTCTCAATTTAAATTGATGTCTAATAAAATTCTAGTAACTGCTTAGTGCTACCCAGCAATTCTACTATATTCCCCTAAATCCTCTTACTCTCTCAGTCTTCTACACAATTACTTCCCACCTTTTCCTCTCATCTCAAATCTCTAACATGACTATACTTTCAGCTGATAATGAAGCTACCAGAAGACAATGCCCATATGGTCCCACCAGAGCTACCAATCTTCCTACTTCTGCATCCATGCACTCTGTCATCTCTCCTTTTACTTGGCCAAGCTACCTGTACTCTGAAGGCAGCCCTTCACATTTAGGCTACATTCTATAACGCACCCAAGAATAGCAATCCAGGAATTGTGCTCTCTCCTACAACATCTACTGTTCCCGCTCCACTGGATGGATCTCTAAATATGCTATATGTCTCCATTCTAAAAAAACAAAAACAAAACCAAAAAACCCTCCATCAACCTTCCATTTCTCTCCAGCTACCATTCCAATGCCTGCTCCCTTTCACAGCAAAACTCCTTGAAAGCACTATCTGAAATTACTGTTTTAATTCCTCTGCTCCTGGCCTCTCTCTCTCTCTTATTTTTTTTTATTTTTGAGAGAGAGAGAGAGAGCGCATGCACAGGGGCAGGAGTGGGGGTGGGGGTGGAATGGTGGCTTGGCCAGATGCGGCGGGGGGAGAGAAAGAGAATCTTAAACAGGCTCCATAGTGCATGGAGCCCAATACCAAGCCCATGAGGGGCTTGATCTCATAACCCTGAGATAAGGGCCTGAGCTGAAATCAAGAGTTGGACATTTAACCAAATGTGCCACCCAGGGGCCCCACTCCTGGTTTCTCTGGATTTAATTTAAATAAAGCCATAGCCTCTAGGTCATAAAATATCTCCTTATGCCTAACCCAATAGTCAGTTCAAGCTTTGGTCCCATTATTCAATTTATCAGCAGAACTGACCTAGATTATCCTTGAAATGCTTTCTTTCCTCAGCTTCTAAGACATCACTCTTTCTTGGTCTACTCCTATCTCACAGTCACTCTTTAGTCTCGTTTGCTGATTCCTCTTTATCTCACTGTACTGTAAATGCTAGAGTGTCCCTGAAGTTAGTCCCCAGGCCTCTCTTCTCTAACTACACTCGCACTTCAGATATGCTCATTAAGGCTCATGGCTTTAAATAATATCAATATACTAACTGGTCCTGAATTTTTATTTCCATCCCAAACATCTTTACTAACCTCCAATTGCCTATTGAACATATCCAACTTGGACATTTAGTAGGCATCTTAAAACTATTATACCCAAAACCAATTTTCTAATCTCCCTAAAATTTGTTGTTAATTGATTCCATCTCATTGATAGCTATTCAGACCTTCTAGATGCGTAAGCCAGAAGCCCTGGAGTCATCATTAATTTTTCCTTTTTCTCTCATATCCCACATTTGATCCCCTCAAAAATCCTGTTCAGTAGACTTTAAAAATATAATGGAATCTGGGTACTGTCTGCAGAAGTCGGGAGATTGGGAACTGGGACCACACAGGCATTGTCTTCTGGTTTGGGAAACAGTATCTTGTGCTTGGATTATGGAAACAGCCTCCTAAACAACCTCTCTGCTTTTGCTCCTGTTTCCCTAAAGTCTATGCTCTACACAATACAGCCAATGCAGGGATGCCGGGGTGGCTCAGTGGGTTAAAGCCTCTGCCTTCAGCTCGGGTCATAATCCCAGGGTCCTGGGATCGAGCCTCGCATTGAGCCCCGCATTGAGCTCTCTGCTCAGCAGGGAGCCTGCTTCCCTCTCTCTCTCTCTGCCTGCCTCTCTGCCTACTTGTGATCTCTGTCAAATAAATAAATTAAATCTTAAAAAAAAAATACAACCAATGCAATGCCACCACTTCCCATGACACTGTGTTCTCCTTACTATGCTCACTTTCCTTATCACCGATACATAATGTTTAATTATTCGTATATTTATTGTCTTGTCTCCTCTCACTAGAATGTAGGCTCCATACAGCAGAAGCTTTATTTTATTCACTCTTGCATCTTCGGCACCTAAAAAGGGTCTGGCATAGCAGGCATTCAATACATAGTTAGTGGTGGAAAGAGAGGTGGGAATGACATGGCCTAGATGTGAACCAAGACTCCCAAACTTCTGCTCTGCTGCTGACTTAAGATTGCTCTTGGTCCCAGTAATAATGCTAACAAAAAAGAAGGGTCTCTTCACTCTAATAAAGGTACCAAGCTTTGTGTATCTTAAGTCCTTTGTGTATGTCTAACATGATTTTTGCCTCAATATCTCCTGTGCTATTATTTTCTTATCTTTTTTTATGAAGATGACTCACCTTTTTTTTTTTTTTAAAGATTTTATTTATTTATTTGACAGAGAGATCACAAGTAGGCAGAGAGGCAAGCAGCGGGGAAGGGTAAGCAGGCTCCCTGCTGAGCAGGGGGCCTGATATGGGGCTCAATCCCAGGATCCTGAGATCATGACCTGAGCCGAAGGCAGAGGCTTAACCCACTGAGCCACCCAGGCACCCCAAGATGACTCACCTTTTAAATTAAAATGGCACTTTATAATTTCATATGCTAACTGAAAAACAAAGGACATGTGCCATAATAATTAAGTTGCAACTAGTAAAATTAAAAAAATGTTCATCCATATACCACCTAAAATCATTCTGGTATGTCTCCCATATAGATGTCACAGTGGAAAACAGAGAACACTTTACTAGGAAGAATCGTAATTAAGAAACGAACCAAACAATTTACTTTGACTGTGGTGGTAGTCACACAAATCTACAAATGTGATAAAACCCCACAGAATTTAATATGCACACACCCAAATGAGTGCACACACCCAAATGAGTGAATTCTGAATTAGATTGGTGGATTCTATCAATGTAAGTTTCCTGGTTATGATACTGTATTACAATTATGTAAGATATTACCACTGGGAGAACTAAGTGAAGAGTGTAAGAGGGCTCTCGGTATTAGTTTTTATAATTGCATATGAATCTACAACTATTTCAAAATAAAAAGTAAAAAAAAAAAAAATTAACAAAACCATACATCTTCCCAAAGCCTAAAAATGTAAAACTGTACATCAGGAAGATTCTAGAAAATGTGGTATATGAGCTCAAAATTTAAGATTAATTTATACAGTAACTGATAACAAGAAGAAAATATAGTGTCTAATAAGTAAGTGTTCGGGCGCCTGGGTGGCTCAGTGGATTAAGCCGCTGCCTTCGGCTCAGGTCATGATCTCAGGGTCCTGGGATCGAGTCCCGCATCGGACTCTCTGCTCAGCAGGGTGCCTGCTTCCCTCTCTCTCTCTCTCTGCCTGCCTCTCCATCTACTTGTGATCTCTCTCTGTCAAATAAATAAATAAAATCTTTAAAAAAAAAATAAGTAAGTGTTCATGTAGTCCTGTTCTTGCTAATGAGAACGGAGAATATCCTAAGTGTAGGTAACAGGACAGCAGGCAGGATGACTGATTCTCAGTCTAGTCAAGGTGTGGTAAGAACTGCAATACAACCACAGCTTGAGCTGTCCAAAGGTTAGGGAACTGAGGATAAGAAAAGGAGAAATGGCCACAGATGAGGAGAGAAAGGTATTTGGGGCGAGCTTTCTTCATGGCTTTGAATACTATTTAAAAATATTTTTGGGGGGGTACTTGGGTGGCTCAGTCAGTTAAGTGTCCAACTCTTGATTTCAGCTCAGGTCCTGATCTCAGGGTCATGAGACTGAAAGCGAGCACGGTGTGGAGCCTGCTTAAGATTCTCTCTCTCCCTTTCCCTCTACCCCCACCCCAACTCATGCTCTCTAATAAAATTTAATAAGTAAACAAACAAAGAAGCAAACTTTTAAATTTCATCCATTGGCAAGAAGAAACACAGGTGATTTTCAAGCAGGGGAGTGACACTAGGCCCATTTTCCAAAGAAACATGGTAGTTGGTGGTATTGTAGTTAATGAAATTATGAAAGGGAGAGATCACAGGCGGAGAAGCTGCCGTTTAACATTCCTAAGACAGGATGAGATCTAGAAAGAAGCCAAACTTGGAGGCAGTTGACTTTGTGGTACCCAAGCTGAAGAGTTAATAAAAACATACAATCATTACTAGTTTATAGGCAATATTTAAAGACAGGAATAAGACAGATAAGATTACTTAGAACAGTCACTGGAGAGCTGAGGGAACTTTGAGAAACACTTGTATAAGAAAGGACTTGCTACGGTCCAAATGTCTGTATTCTCCCAAAATTCATCATCTGTGAAAACCTCCACAGATAATATGGTATCAGGAGGTGAGGCTTTAGGGAGGTGATTAGGTCATACAGCAGATTAGTGCCCTTTTAAAAAGAGACCCCATAGAGCTCCCAAACCCCTTTCACCATTTAAGAACACGCTAGAAACTGAGAATCCTGTAACTCAGAAGAGAGACTTCCCCAGAACCCATGCTGGCATCCTGGTCTCGGACTTCCAGCCTCCAGAACAATTAGAAAAAAAAAAAAAAAAGTTCAAGAGAAAGTAAGGTCACAGTTGTCTAGTTTTAAGGCAAATGGGGTTGGTTTAATGTCATTAAACAGTTCATGTTTCATCAGACTGACAAGTATTTTAAAAGACTAATCACATGCTCTTTTAGTAAAAAATAAAAATTCTAATCCAGTAAAAGAAATGTAAAATACATTGATATAGAGTTTGTGAAGTATAATTCACAATGTCAACATTTTAAATGCATAAATCCTTGAACCCAGTAATCCCCCCTTTAAGAATTTATCAAAAAAAAAAAAGAATTTTACCCCATAGATATACTTTCATAGTGCACAAAAATATAAATACATGCATACATGAGTTATCTACTGCAGCATTATTTGTAATAGTAATAAACTGAATAACTACCAACCAAAAAAATGGGTAACAACACTACAGTCTACCCATACTATAACACTAACACAAACATTTAAAAGAACCGGGGATCTGAACATACTGACATGAAAGGATGTCTAAACAGACTTCCTAAGTGTGTGTGTAAGGGAGGGGTGGGGGGTGGGTGAATTATAGAAACTTATGTATACAAAAATTCCATTCTGTTTAGAAGAACAAAACTGTTTATGTTCACGTATGTGTCACACAGGAGAGATAAGGAAGAAAAGACCATATGCTTTTACCAGCACTTACCCTAAGGGAATAGCAGTGTGAATGAGAGGCCTGGGAAAGAGGATGAGGCTGCCCTTAATATTCTTTATACTCTGTGGCACATGTATTAGTTTGATAAGAATTTTTAAAATACAAATACAAATATAAAAACAAAAAAAGTTAAAAGAGAAGTTTAAAATGACTAGAACTAAAATAAACTCCTAATAAACAAAAAAATTGGCAATCGCCATTCTTACCCTTGATCCTGATCGTTCTATTACCTTTTTCCACAAGGCCACCATCATCCTCTCAGTTACCTAAATTTAAAAACCTAGGGGTCGCTAGGGATGGGGGACTCAGTCATCAAAAAAAAAAAAAAAAAAAAATCTTACCATTTGCGATGACATGGAAGGAACGAAGGGGTATTATGCTAAGCAAAATATGTCAATCAGAGAAAGCCAATTATATGATTTCACTTATGTGTGGAATTTAAGAAATAAAACAGGATCACAGGAGAAGGGCAGGAAAAATAAGGTAAGACAAAATAACCAGGGAGACAGACAAATCATAGGAGACTCTTAACTATAGGAAACAAACTGAAGGTTGCTGAGGGAAGGTTGGGGGGGATAGGGTAACTGGTTGATAGGCATTAAGGAGGGCACATGATGTAATGAGCACTGGGTGTTACCTGCAGCTGATGAATCCCTGAACTCTACTTCTGAAACTAATAATATACTGTACATTAATTAACTGAATTTAAATAAAATTAAGTTAAAATTAAAAACGACGACAACAACAAAAACCAAACCTCGGGGTCATTCTACAGTCCTTTCTCTCCCTCCCTCTACTTCATTCTTCATTCAGTAAATATTTACCAAGCGCGTTCCATGTTCCAAGAACTATTTTACATACTGAGAAAACTACATTCTAGTCTGATAGTCATAGAAAACTGTTTATAGTTTGTCTCAGAACAAATTTGACACAAAAAACAAAATTGTGCCAAATTAACTCTAAGTCTTCTAACTTCCATTTCCTAAATACGACTGAAATCTCCCCCACAACCTAATTTCTACTGCTAATTTTCATTGTTCGAATAAGAGACGATGAGAAATTAAATTCCTGCAATTTTATCCTTTCCAAATGCTTCACATCTCTCTCTCTTTTTTTTAAAGATTTTATTTATTTGACAGACAGAGATCACAAGTAGGCACAGAGGCAGGTGGTGGGGGGCTGGGAGAAGCAGGTTCCCCACTGAGCAGAGAGCCCAATGTGGGGCTAGGCTCAATCCCAGGACCTTGAGATCATGAACTGAGCTGAAAGCAGAGGCTTAACCCACTGAGCCACCCAGGGCCCCTCTTCACATCTCTGTAATCTACCTTCATACTACGAAAAGTGAAGCTGAACATGTTTTCCTCTTGTGGAAATTTTTCAGTGCTTCCATTATCTTTTGAATAAGAAAAACTCTGATATGCGAAGTCCTTCCCGATGCCTATGTATCCTCTTGGTCCACCTCTCCTGTCACCCTATACTTCACACCAGCCAGGCAAACTCCTAGGTTATCTAATATCCATATTTTCTCAGGCATCCATGCCTTTAAGGAGTTACTTCTCTCAGAATTCCTTTAGCCCAACCCTAGCACACTCCTATACATTCTTTAAGACTCAGAAGCCTTTAAGCCTTTCCTCTACAGTCCTAATGCACTGCTCCACTCCTAACCCAATACCACAACTATTTATAGTAGCTATCTCCTGTTAAGTTCCATAAGGACAGGCACACACCTCACAGTCTCTCTGATCCTAAAATGTACTTAACAGCTAGCATGTAGTAGATATTTTACATCCATCTCATGAATAAAGAATGAATCAATGACTGTTTAAACAGCAGTGTGACCTTCAGTAATAAGGTGTATAACTCAAGACTTAGTTTCCTAATGTATAAAAGGACGATGACTATATATATATGTACCTCACAGGGTTGTTTTGATAATCACAAGATAACTTGAAATTCCTAACATGATGTCTGGTATTTAGTAAATATTTACTAAAAGTTGGCTTAACATACTTTTAGAAATAAGGCTGTACAAGCTATTGAGGGAGCAGAGCCTTTCTATCCTTACTTCTTTGGTAACCTTAATCCTGAATTTCAAACAAACTTAGAATATAGCCTAACTACAAACTAGATTCCTTCTTTATTCTCAAGCTAGCAATCTTCTTCCTTGGTCTGGCTTTCTTTGTGCTAGCAATACTGAACTTTTAACATTCTTTCTCTCATTCAAGGTTTTTGCTCTACTTGTCTCTTTTGGCTACAATTTTTTTTTTTTTAATTTTATTTATTTGTCAGAGAGATAGAGTACAGGCAGGCAGAGTGGCAGGCAGAGTCAGAGGGAGAAGCAGGCTCCCCGCGGAGCAAGGAGCCCAATGCGGGACTCGATCCCAGGATGCTGGGATCGTGACCCGAGCTGAAGGCAGCCGCTTAACCGACTGAGCCACCCAGGCGTCCCTTGGCTACAATTTTTAACTCTTCCCTCTTTCCCTCTTAGCTTAATTTCAAAGATACTGCAAAGTCCACAAGAAAATCTCTAGTTTTGTTTAGTTTCCTGTTTTGCTCTATTAGTCTATATTGCAATTATACAAATCTATTCCTTAAAGCTCATCATGCCGCCTTCCACGTGTTCAGTCAGTCCTGATAACTGTGAGGAACTATTATAGTTTCTTCTTCATCTTTCAGTTATATAACTCTGTTAGAATTTACCTGATGATGTCAGTCTTCACTGACAATCCAGCAACATGATTTCATATTCAGATTCCAAGCCATACACTTGAATACTGAATTCTTAATTATCCTGGTTTGTCTCTGCTTTTGTATCATGGGCATTAGTTTTAACTGCAAGCTCTGAAATCTTGTCTTTGAGTTCTGGTTCTCTTAATACTAAGGACAGTCTTGAGGATAAAAGCTAATAAATACTTTCAAATTAACTTCAAAAAAAAAAAGACATAAAATCCTAAACAAAATTATAAATATTTTAGACCTATCTGTAGGTCATTGAGGACACACAATTTATATTCCATTGTCATCTACCTTCTTTAAAATTTGTATGTAGAATATTGACTAGCCAATTTCTGGATACCCTGTTCTGTGTGTATGTTTATGTGTGTAAAAATTAGAATCTCTTTTCCCTAGGCTCATAAAATTCCAACTCTCCAAATTTAGAATTTCAGAATTAAAAAACATGACAGAATGCTACAATTTTGTTTCATTATTGTTGCATTAATGTGTTCAGTCTGTAGGTCACTGAAGAAACAATTTGTGTTCCGTTGTCAACTACCTTCTTTAAATTCCATATGTGGTTATTAATCAATTAAACAAAACACAACTTGGCTTAATACATAAGAAAACTATTTTATACATATTATTTACATATGTTATAGAAATTAACATTTTCTGATAATTTTGAAATTCTGTCTAAAAACATAGCAAAGAAAAGCAATTGTTTAAAACACTGAAGTCTATATTATCTATAAGTGACATGGCTCTGCATGAAATCATTTTTAGAGAAAATGAGCAAGATCTATTTAATAGGTTACCTGTAATCATTCCGATCATCAGCTTTTATTCCAGGCCAATCTCTCTTCAGATACTGACTAGCCAACTTCTGGATACCCTGTTAAAATACATATATATACATATTTTATAAAATAAGTAACTTTGCCATAAAAGAAGCTCTTTTCCTTAAAATACATTACCTGGCAAATCTCATCTTTTCAAACGTAAATTTAATTCAGAAGGACCAATGATAAATGGTAGAACATTGAAACCTGGCTCAATATTGTCACAGTCCTCTCTTATCTCCATTTTTAGGAAAGGGTGAGTATAAGGCTGAAAAACCTGAAACTTAGTTTCTATGCTTTTCACTTTACCAAACTACCTGACCGCCATAAAAACAAACTACTTCTGGAATATCACAGGGAACACATCTGTCCACCTCCCCAGAGCTCTGATTACACAGCTTAACATCTCAATTTCCCATCATTCTTCTGCTGTGGCGTGTACCACATTTCTAAATCCAAACTCTCACATATCATGAAAGGTAACGATGCTTTCAGTTTGGAGCAGATACATGTTTACATGTAAAATTAATGAACATACCTTGGTGCTAGCTATTCTATATTAGTCATTTTAATTCAAGACAGATTTTAAGGATTTTTTTTCTTTTTAAATAATACCATGGCACAAATCACTTCAAATAAAGAAATCAGTTTTACAAAGAAATTCTACAAAGAAATATACACTTGTTATCCATACAAAATGAATGTGCAAAAAAACCAATATTTATCTATAATAAGTATAGTAGAGATCAGGATTTGGACAGAAAAGACTACTGTATTGGCAAGTGAGGTTAAACTATTCACTCTGAACATAGAATGTACTTTTAGATGGAAACATATGTGGTCCCCTAATACCCTAACAGGGTCCAATATACTGGATTAGAAATCATATACTTTAGGACCCTCATCTCTACATGCAACTTCAAACTGAATAAATAAAATGCTGAAATGAAGAACAGTCACATTAACAGACTGCCTACTTTAAGCAGAGACTGCCCAAGTAAAATCAATGCTGCATTCTACACATGGCACCCTTCTACTAAGGTCTACTGCCAAATCAATCTGGCATTAAATCCACTGTTGAATCAAAACCACTTTTTATTTTTTTTAATTTTTTTCAGTGTTCCAAGATTCATTGTTTATGCCCCACACCCAGTGCTCCATGCAGTATGTGCCCTCCTTAATACCCACCACCAGGCTCACCCATCTCCCCCACCGCCCTCCCCTCCAAAACCCTCAGTTTGTTTCTCAGAATCCACAGCCTTTCATGGTTCGTCTCCTCCTCCAATTTCCCCCAATTCACTTTTCCTTTCCTTCTCCTAATGTCCTCCATGTTATTCCTTAAGCTCCACAAGTAAGTGAAACCATATGATAACTGACTTTCTCTGCTTGACTTATTTCACTCAGCATAATCTCCTCCAGACCCATCCATGTTGATACAAAAGTTGGGTATTCATCCTTATTGATGGAGAATTAAAACCATTGTTGAATGCTTCTATTTATCATTATTTCAATGAACCCAAAGGGTAGCAGGAACTATAGAGAAGCTCCTTTGGATCTCCAGTTCCTCCCGAACTTCACAATAGTTTGGTTTCACTATTGCAAGGCACTGTGTATTCTGAGGACTCACATGCAACTGCATATGCACAATAGTTCCATTTACACACCTTGTACTTTGGGAAGCCCTATCACTAAGATTTTCCTGAAAATGTACAGCACTTTATCATCTTTGTACATTCCTCATACTGCTGTTTGCGTGAAATATCTTCCCATCATGCCCATTCCTACCTGCTGAACTCTAACCACCCTGTCTTTAAGCTGATTTTTAAATTTCGTAACACAAAATATTCAAAATCATATATAGGAAAATGTGAAAAAAATTACTTCCTAAAAAATTTCATCAAAATAGAATAGTTTATTCTTCTTTCTGCATTTATTAGCGGTAATCGTTTTTTAAAGAGCTACCTTGGGGCATCTGGGTGGCTCAGTGGGTTAAATCCTCTGCCTTCGGCTCAGGTCATGATCTCAGGGTCCTGGGATTGAGCCCCACATTGGGCTCTCTGCTCGGCGGAGGGCCTGCTTCCTCCTCTGCCTGCCTGCCTCTCTGCCTTCTGCCTACTTGTGATCTCTGTCAAATAAATAAATAAAATCTTTAAAATAAATAAATAAATAAATAAATAAATAAAGAGCTACCTTTCCTGAATTATTTGGTTATCCTAAGGTACAGTTCTTAAAAGAAAGGCAAGATAAATATTTGGTTGTCCAGTTTTGTCCAAAGGTGAACAATGGACTTTTAATGTAACATTATGAACTCATATCTTTTAAATAATGGGTGTGTTTCAATTTATTGCAGTCACTATTCTTTCGATTCTGTGGTAAGGCGTCCCTCCCAGTTGGCTACCACATCATGACCCCAACAGACCTTAATAGTTTCTCTGTTTTCTTCTACAGTTTCTATTCCAAATATGCAATAAGCCAGTTTTCTAATGAATTCTGATTCCTTTCAGAGAGAAACAAGATTTAGTGATCCAACTAGGCACTACCTTATCCTTCTGGTCTTTATGTCTTTCTGAAAGAGGCTTTTTCTAATCATTGTATACAAAGTAGCTCACCCTCCCCCCAGTTACTCTTTCATACTACCCCAACTTATTCATAATCCTTATTATGTTGTTACTGTCTGGTTTAAATATATTTCATGTGTTTACTGATTATAAACTCCATCAAGTAGGCATCTTATCCTTTTTTTTTTTTTTAAATCACAATGTCTCCAGGCTATAGCAAAGAAGCTAGCATTTTGTTGATCCTAATAATGTTCACTGACTGCACAAATAAATGCCACATACCTTATTCCATTTCAAATGTATAATACCCAAACTCCTTTTGTGTTTTTGCCATTCTGAGTTAGAAATCTCTAAATCAAAATTTCTCTGGTTCCTCACGCCTCAGGAGAGGGGAAAAAAAAAAGTACTAGATGTCTAAGATTATAACCAGGTGGTTTAAATATAATAAATAAGTTCCTTTGTAAAATTACAGTGAAATTTGAGCATTTCCACTATTGGAAGAACACATATGTGTGGATACTCCAAAGCGATGAAAACCAAAAGTACCAGAAATTTATTCCATACCTAGAAGGCACTGCATATTAATTTTTGTGCAGGTTCAAATAAATGAAAGGAACTCATAATA
Organism: Lutra lutra; assembly: GCF_902655055.1. Classification (NCBI taxonomy): domain Eukaryota; kingdom Metazoa; phylum Chordata; class Mammalia; order Carnivora; family Mustelidae; genus Lutra; species Lutra lutra. The sequence goes on along the minus strand of NC_062287.1, from coordinate 57,108,580 downwards.
CATGGACAGGAATAAGAAGTATGTAACATAAAATGGGAGGCAACACATGGTCACTACCAAATAAGTGGCAATATGTGATGTAATTCCCAGGTGAGGAAAAGATCACCTGATATTTTCTTAACAAATTACATCTAAATGATACGATAGCTGACTTATTCAGTTTAATGACTGCTAAAGTGGTTGTAGAATATTTCATACAGATCATGAGGTATATAATATGAACCTCAGATTATGAATAGGACTAAGAAGGCAGAATGACACCACTCAACATTTATATAAAACAAATGAACTTGACAAGCATTTCAACACACTTATTTCTCTTAACTCTGTTAGGCCTTGTTATAACCACAGAGAAACTGGACATTTAAGAGGCTACATAATTTACTTAAGATCATATAACTAGTTAGGTTTGAAATAGAATCCCTATCATTCTAAATCTTTGCTCAAAAAACCATCATTTTAGAGTGGATTTTATCTAATTCTTTTAAAAATTTCTGAAATTACTTTACCCTTTTTTGTGCATTGTAAGTTACAACAGCAATTTCTAGAGCCCTGAACCACAAAGTTGAACTGTATTAAACTGAATGAGCCCTTCAGAGATGAGATGAGGGATTCATGAAATAGATAAACAGTGAGATCTTTAGATGAAAGACTTTATTCAAGTTAGTTCACAGAGGCAGGAATCATGACTTCTGTGTGCTCCATGCAGCTGTTCAAGATCTATTCTGTATGGATGCTCAAGAAATACTCCAAGGCCATTATAGGAAAGGTCTTAAGTAACATTTCATGTCTCTGAAAGCATTCTATACTTAAATTAATTGGTTTCCCTTTTATGTTATATTTAAAGCTATTAAAGCTGTGCCTTATGAATAAAAAGTCTGTATATACAGAAAATAAAATCTAACCTAATTAAGTGGCTAAGGAAAATCTACAGCTAGAAATTTTCTGGAAAGTTTTTTTTTTCTTTTAATCACCTCTCCCCCACCCTATGCCACAACATTACTCCCTAACACTGGTGCACTAGACATATAATCCTTACTTATATTCATCTGAGCATCACTGACGGATCACGTAGATTTGATTTCCAATATAGTTTACTCTGCAGCAGTGGTTTCCATAAAAATGTACTATCAATATACTCTTTGGAACATCCAATAACATCCCATTCCAACTTTTTAAAAAGCTATCAGTATCTGATCTAAGACTTGCTTTGTTTTACCTCTCAATAACACTTGCTATATTGCTCTAACAAGTGAAGCAACACAAAGAAAGCCACTGTTCAGTAGACACTGGGAAATAAACTGATGGCTTAACCTTTTGCCCATTTACCACAGCAAGTTGAGCAAGAGTGTGCTCCACGGCTCATACAGATTATTCCGTACCTGTCCCATCCCCTTAACATACAGAGAAAATAATATTTAAATTTTACTAAGGGTTTGCCATTAAGTGGCTCTTCAAAGTTACAGGACACCATGTTATTTATTTTTTTAAAGGTTTTTATTTATTCATTTGGGAGAGAGAGTGCATGAATGGGAGGAGGGGTAGAGGGGGAGGGATAAGCAGACTCCACACTGCCCACACCCCTTAATCCCCTGCCAAAACAGGCTGTCCTGCGTGGGGCTGGATCTCAGGACCCCGAAGTCAGACGTTTAATAACCAACTGAGCCACCCAGGTGCCCCACACACCATGTTATTTATATACTATAAACCTTTTTGTTGTGAAATTCCCAAGATTATGGAAATGACTTTTAAAAATTAACAAGTCCATTGCACAAGCTGGACAGTTCTCAAACTGACATAAATTATATAATAATTGTCTTTATTATTCTTAAATTACTTTAATAGTAATGGAGAACTTCACTTTTACCCTTAAGGAAAGTTTTGAAATATTTTTCATTGTTTTCCACGGTACATAACTGCAGTTAGCATTAAATTAATCAGTATATTATTTTAAAGTACGTAATAAACATTAATATTAACCTCATGTAATATATTAAACATTAAATACATATTTCTAGCTTTTTCCTCTTATCACAAATAAAGATTAATTTTGTTTAAATTAATTACATAAGAGAAAACAAGATCTGGGGCACCTGGGTGGCTCAGTGGGTTAAGCCTCTGCCTTTGGCTCAGGTCATGATCTCAGGGTCCTGGGATCGAGCCTGGCATTGGGCTCTCTGCTCCGCAGGGAACCTGCTTCCTTTTCTCTCTCTGCCTGCCTCTCTGTCTACTTGTGATCTCTCTCTGTATCAAATAAATAAATAAAATCTTAAAAAAAAAAAAAAGAAAAAACAAGATCTTTTTTTAAAGATTATATTTATTTATCTGAGACAGAGAGAGAGCACGAGCAGAGGAGAAGGGCAGAGTGAGAGGGAGAAGCAGAATACCCACTGAATAGGAAGCCCAATGCAGGGCTTGATCCTAGGACCCTGGGATCATGACCTGAGCTGAAGGCAGACGCTCAACCAACTGAGCCACCCAGGTGCCCCAAGAAAAAACAAGATCTAATGATTTTAAATGACTTATTCTATCTCATTTGAGAACCAAACAATAAAAAAAAAAAAGCCCATGAAATTTAATATTCATTCATGATTGAAAACTCTCTAGAAACTAGAAGCAGAAGGACCATTCTTTAACCTAAATAGGTGTACATGAAAAACCTACAGCTAACATACTTCTAATGGAGAGTGAATGTTTTCCTCCTAAGATTGGGAAGAAGGAAAGAATGTCCTCTCTCACCAGTCCTTTTCAAAGAAGGTTCCACCTAGTACAGTAAAGAAAAAAAGAAAAGGGATACAGATAGGAAAGAAATAAAATCATTTTTATTCACAGATGATGTGACTATGTATATAGAAAACTATAAAGAATCTATCAAAACAAACACAAAAAGCCCCTTCTGGAACTAATAATTGAGTTTATCAAGGCTGTAAGTGACAAGGACAACATAGAGAACGGGACTGTTTTCCTACATACCTGTAACAAACATTTAAAGTTTGAAATTTAAAAAAAAATCTGTATAGTAACATTGGGTAAAACATGATGTGCTTAGGTATAAATCTAACAAAATGTGTGCAGGAACTGTATATGGAAAATTCCAAAATACTGATGAAAGAAATCAAAGAAAATCTAAATTAATGTATAGATATCTGATGTTAATGGGTTGGAAGACTTCATATTGTTAAGATGTCAATTGTTCCCAATATGATCTATACAAATGAAATCCAAATGAAAATTCCAGAGGGCTTTTTCGTAGATATAAACAGCCTGACTTTAAAATATATATGGAAACGTAAAGGTACTAGAGTCACCAAAACTGAGAAGTAAGTTCTGAGAAGTAAAGTAAAGTAAATTCTGAGAAGTAAGAACAAAGTCAGAAGACCCCTATCACCTACATTCAAAGCTACTCAAGTATAATGTTACAGTAATCAGGACAGCGTGGTACTGGCCAAAGAATAGACACATAGATTAATGGAACAGAAAAGAACCCAGAAATAGACCTACACAAATAAATAGATTTTTCCCAAAGGTACAAGGAAAATCAGATGGAGAAAGAACCATATGAACAAATGGTGCTGAATAACTAGATGACCATGTGCAAAAACCTGAACATTAGCACATACCTCACAACTTACAAAAAATTAACTCAAATGGTTCACAGACCTAAATATAAAGTACAAAAGTATAAAACATGTAGAACACAAAGAAAATCTCTTTGATCTTTGGCAAAGAGTTTTAACATATAACACCTAAAGCAAGACATATTAAAGAAAAAAAATGATAAACTGGATTTCATCTGAAGTCTTTAAATGATACTGTTAAGAGAATAATAAATGAGCTGCAGACTAAAAAAAAAAAAATCTGCAAATCATATATCTGGTAAATGACTTGTATCCAGAAGATGTAAAGAGCATTTAAAACTCAACAATAAGAAAAAGAAACCAAGTGAATTTTTAAAATGAACAAAAGATCTGAACAGACACTTCATCAGTAAGATATAAGAATGGTAAAGAAGTGTATGAAAAATGTTAATATCTCTTGTCATTATGGAAATGCAGATTAAAACTACAAGATACACTACATACCTATTAGAATAGCTAAAATTTTTAAAACTGCAGTATCAAATGTTAATAAGGATGCAGAATAACAGGATACTCCTTCACTGCTGATAAGAATGCAAAATGGTACATCCTCTTTGAAAGACAGTGTGGAAATTTCTTAAAAGGTTAAACACAGACTTCCCATCTGACTCCTAGATATTTAGCCAACCAATAAGAAAATGCATGTTCACATGAAACCCTGCACACAAATGTTTCTAGCAGCTTTATTCATGAAAGTGGAAGCAACAAAGATATCCTTCAATAGATGAATGGTTAAACAAACTATGGTACATCTTACTATGCAATACCATTCAGTAATAAAGACTATTCAGGGCGCCTGGGTGGCTCAGTGGGTTAAGCAGCTGCCTTCGGCTCAGGTCATGATCTCAGGGTCCTGGGATCGAGTCCCGCATCAGGCTCTCTGCTCAGCAGGAAGCCTGCTTCCCTCTCTCTCTCTCTCTGCCTGCCTCTCCGTCTACTTGTGATCTCTCTCTGTCAAATAAATAAATAAAATCTTTAAAAAAAAAAAGACTATTCATTCATACAATTACACAAACTATTAATTTAGATAAATCTTAAATGCATATTTTACTAGTGTGTAACTCTTTGATTTGGCTTTTAAAAGAAGCTTCTTTAAAAAAAAAAAAAAAAGGGATGCCTGGATGGCTCAGTTGGTTGGACGACTGCCTTCGGCTCAGGTCATGATCCTGGAGTCCCGGGATCGAGTCCCGCATCGGGCTCCCAGCTCCATGGGGAGTCTGCTTCTCCCTCTGACCTTCTCGCTCATGCTCTCTCTCACTGTCTCTCTCTCAAATAAATAAATAAAATCTTAAAAAAAAAAAAAAACCTTTAAAAAAAAAAAAGCTTAAGGATAAAAAAAGCTTCTTTTAAAAGCCAAATCAAGGAGTTACACATTAGCAAAATTTAAAAAAAAATTTTTAATTTTTAAAAAATTTAATACACACACACACACACACACACACACACATATAGGTTAGTCTCTGGTCCTGCCTCCTGACACCAAGCTCATAAAACTCGGAATTTCTGGAGTGATAGCAGTGTCTTTTGTTACAGTCAGGTGACTCTAGGTGGCCTCCTGGATGGGGGCTGGTTACCAGAAAAACCAAGCCATGTTCTTGGAATTTTCTGGCTCAGTTCCCATTCCCCAGAGAGGAGAAAGGGGCTGGAAATGGAGTAAATAATCAATAATGCCTATGCGATAAAGCCTCCATAAAAATTCCAACAGTACAGGGTTTGGAGAGCTTCTGGTATGAAGGTATTAGGAAACTGATGTACCCAGAGAGGGCAAAGAAGCCCCACACTCCTTCCCATATACTTCATCCTATGCATGTCTTCCAGCTTGTGGTTTCTGAGTTATATTCCCACTTAGAAGACTATTGCAAGATAGGATTCTGGGAGATGGTGGAATACAGCAGAAATCTGTCTTCCAACCCAGACAACAGACTCAATAGCAGAATCTGTCTCATATAACTATTCTGGAACTCCGAAGTCTTTTCTTTTTTTAAATTAAATTTCATTTCATTTGCATTCTATTAATTAACATACAGTGTATTATTAGTTTCAGAGGTAGGGTTCAGTAATTCATCAGTTGTATATAACACCCAGTGCTTGTTACATCATGTGTCCTCCTTAATGCCCATCACCCAGCTACCCCATCCCCCACCTCCTTCCCTCCAGCAGCCCTCAGTTTGTTTCCTATGGTTAGAGTCTCTTTTGGTTTGTCTCCCTCTCTGATTTCATCTTGTGTTATTTTTCCCTCCCTTTCTCTACACTGTTTTGTTTCTTAAATTCCACAAGTGAAATCATATTAACTGGCTTTCTCTGATTAAATTATTTCGCTTAGCACAATACCCTCTAGTTCCATCCATGCTATTGCAAATGGCAAGATTACTTTCTTTTTGATGGCTGCATAATATCCCATTTTATATATAAACCACATCTTCTTTATCCATTCATCTGTCGATGGGACATCTGGCCTCTTTCCATAGTCTGGCTATTGTGGACATTGCTGCTATAAACACTGGGGTGCAGGTGCCCCTTCAGACTACTACATTTGTATCTTTGGGGTAAATACCCAGTAGTGCGATTGCTGGGTCATAGGGTAGCTCTATTCTCTATTTTGAGGAACCCCCATACTGTTTTTCAGAGTGGATGTACTGTTTGCATTCCCACCACCAGTGCAGGGGGGCTCCCCTTTCTCCACACTCTCACCAACATCTGTCTTTTCCTGACTTGTTAATTTTAGCTATTCTGATGGGTGTGAGGTGGTATCTCACGGAGATGGTATCTCACTGTAGTTTTGATTTGTATCTCCCTGATGCTGAGTGACATCGAGCATTTTTTCATGTGTCTATTGGCCATTTGTATGTCTGGAACTAAGAAGTCTTTTCAAGGGTTACAACTTCCAGGGGATAGCTTGAACATTAAACTAGATAAATTTCAGCCAATTTCTGTACTTAGTTCAGTAGTAATTACCTCTTACCTCCCAGCCCAGTGGGCAGGCAGCCATATACTTATTCCTGAAATAGGCTACAGGAGATAGATGGACAAAAAGGGCTCTGTCCTCCAAATGTCAGGAATCTGTACTCTGATTACTGATTGTTGCTTCTGATCATGGAGGTGGAGACACAGAGGCACTGATACAGAGGTGGGCAGCCATTGTTGCATACCTATCCCCTACTGAAGAAAAGTCAGAGCCTAAGAAACTTTTAGGACACCATTCAAGTGGACCAACATAAATACTGTGGGAGTCCTAGAAGAAGAAAAGAGAGAAAAAGGGACAGAGAGATTATATGAAGAAATAATGGCCAAAAGCTTCCCAGATTTGACAACAGACATGAATACAAACAGTCAAGAAACTCAAATTCCAAATAGGATGAAACAAATTCCAAATAGGACGAACTCAGAGACCCACACTCAGACACTGTAATCAAACTGCCAACAGCTAAAAGCAAAGAGAGAATCTCAAAAGCAGCAAGAAGCAAATCACTACATACAAAAGAATCTTCAATAAGATTTTCAACAGCTTTCTCAAGGGAAATTTGGAAGGGCAGAAGATAGGAGATTCATATTTTCAAAGTGTTAAATGGGGAAAAAACCTGTCAACCAAGACAATTATATCCAGTAAAGCTGTCTTTAAAAGTGAGGAAGAAGTCAAGACATTACCACGTAAACAAAAGCTGAGGTAGATGTGAACATTAGACCTACTCTGCAAGTAATGTTCGAAGAATCCTGCAGGGCAAGAGAAAAAGGACACTAGACAATAGCTTGAAGCTATAAGAAGAAATAAAGATCTCACTAAAGGTAAGTTTATGGGCAATTATAAAAGCTAGTATTAGCGTAACAGTGTTTTATAAATCTTTTTGTTTTCTATAGACTTTCTAGAGACTAATATCTTTTAAAAAATTACTAGTTTTGGAAAAAAAATAAAAATAAAGAATTACTAGTCTTGGGAAACATAGGTGGCTGAGATGCTTAAGCTTCTGCCTTCAGCTCAGGTCATGATTCCGGGGTGCTTGGATCAAGCTGTGTGTTGGGTTCCCTGCTCAGTGGGGAGCCTGCTTTTCTCTCTCCCTCCGCTTGTGCTCTCTCTTGCTCTCTCTCACAGGATCTCTCAAGTTTAAAAAATCTTTAAAAAATAAAAATCTTAAAAAACAAAAAACGGTTAGTCTTTAAAAGCTAGTATTACTATAATTTTGATTTTACGTAATTTAAGAGACTAACATTCAAAAATTTTTTGGTTTATGTTTTTAGACACGATGCAAAAAGATATAATTTTATGATACCGATAAATGAAAAAAGTGGGGACAGAGCTGTAAAGGAGCAATGTTTTTGTATGTTTCTGAAGTTAAGCTGGCATAAATTCAAATTAGAGTGTTATAACTTTAGAATGTTCAATGTAACCACAAAAGTAAGTACCTACTTATCAGTAATTACTTCAAATGTAGGCAGATTAAACTCTTCAATCAGAAGACAGAGATGTGGGGTGAGGGAGGGTGCCTGGGTGGCTCAGTTGGTTAAGTGTCCAACTCTTGATTTCAGCTCAGGTCATATCTCAGGGTCATGAGATCAAGCCCTGAATAGGGCTCCACACTGGGCATGGAGCCTGCTTGAGATTTTCTCTCTCCCTCTGCTCTCCCCTGTGCTTAAAGAAGCACTCTATCTCTCTCTCTCAAAAAAAAAAAAAAAAAAAAAAAAAAAGATCCTCCAATGTCCTTCTTTCACTCAATTTAGACTAAAAGCATCATTACTATCACAGCACTTAAAATAGAATCATAAAAACACACTTAAAAAGATGTTTCCTTGGAAAGCTACAGTTCTAATAACAATGGGATTTATCACCATAAGTTAATTTACTGTGTTTAAACAAAACTCATAATGTTGCCTTTAGTATCTATAAGAGATATAAAAGTCATATACCTGAAGTATACTTAGTTCTCCACTGAATGTTGCTGTCATGACAATTTCATAAGAGAAAGTATATGCATAAATCCTGTTCAACTTAAACAGAGTGGACATATTAAATGTCAAGTTCATATAATGCTATTGCCAATAAAAGCAGATAACTTGAAAGTATGCTTAATAAAAGGTATCTTCCCTTTAAGAGGCACAAGCCCAAATCTACCCAATGTTAAATATTAAATGCCAGTTATTTAATCATTTTCATGTTCACTTCAACCATTTTCTTCCCTCCAGTCTTGTTTTTTCTATAGAGTTCCTCTATTTATTTCCAAAGCAATTTATATACAAACTTTAATCAAGAGAAAATCCTATAGACTAAAAGGCACTAACTTAGCTTACCTCTAATATTTCAATAGTTTTTATTTCACTTACCATTTTTTAAAAGATTTTATTTATTTGACAGATCACAAATAGGCAGAGAGGCAGGCAGAGGCAGAGGGGGAAGGAGGCTCCCTGCTGAGCAGAGAGCCCCATGTGGGGCTTGATCCCAGGACCCTGAGACCATGACCTGAGCCAAAGGCAGAGGCTTAACCCACTGAGCCACCCAGGCGCCCCTCACTTACCATTTTCAGTAGACTGCTTAACTAAGAAATGATGGCTATACTTTTTTTTTTTTTTAAGATTTTATTTATTTATTTGTCAGAGAGAGAGAGGGAGAGAGAGCAAGCACAGGCAGACAGAATGGCAGGCAGAGGCAGAGGGAGAAGCAGGCTCCCTGATGAGCAAGGAGCCCGATGTGGGACTCGATCCCAGGACGCTGGGATCATGACCTGAGCCGAAGGCAGCTGCTTAACCAACTGAGCCACCCAGGCGCCCCGATGGCTATACTTTTATGAATGTTTTTTCTTTCCCTCACATTTTGTAAATTTTTCTTTCCAAATTTCTGGAAGCTATTAGTAAAAAAGTAATATTTTTCACTGTATATTACAGTCATCTTCCAATAAAGATGAATATATGTTGGCAAAAAACAAATCTGAAGGAGTTTATTTTGCAATATTTAAAACATTATCAATTGGAAAAACATAAATTATAGCTTATAGATTTTTAGAGCAAAACATACGTAATTTTGGTTTACTGACATCATCAGAGTCACTAAACATTGTTAAGATATAAGTTTTTCAATTTTTATGAAAGCTTATTTTAAGGCTTGGATTAGCAGATACCTATTTGTATGCCTATCTGACATGAAGGTTTTTACTGGGCTGGGGAACAAATTGGTTGCTACTGTTTTTAAACAATAAGAAAAGTGTTCTATTAGTCAACACAATTGAACAGCCTACTTTGATCTCAAAGACAGCTGTAAAAGCAGTTCCTCCTTCAGACCAGAAACTGGAACATATCAAACCAGCAAGCAAATAATAACTTCATGTACTTGACCCTTAGTGATCTCAAATTAGAGGGGGAAAATCTAGAAGAAATGGCCCAAATGTGACTGAACATAAATGCTAGTAAAAGCTATTCTTCATTTGCCTTGTGAGATGGAGAACACATAACTATCAGGACTAATATTTGAGTGCTTACTGTGTGCCAGATGCTCAACATTTATTAATTAACATTTAAAACCACTGCCTTATGCAGTAGACACAACAGAAATCTTAAAAGCCTAAGTAATTTTTATAAAATCACCCAACTAGTTAAGCCTGGGATCAAATGCAGGCCTTATTTCAAAACTTAAAACACTTTCTGACTATTCAGTCCATTCTGTTATAAACATACACTATACATTTTGGATAAGGGTTGTCTAAAAGTTCTTTAAAAACAGGGCTATAAAAACTAACACAGGTCAGTCTTTGCTCAGTAAATAACTGCTGAACTGAATCATTTCCCATTTTGGTGAACAATTATATATATACATTTTTAAATTAACAGAGTTTATTTTTTAGAGCACTTTTAGGTTACTGAGAAACTGAGCAGAAAGTAAGAGGTTCCCATATACTCCAACTGCATAGATGTCCCAAATATTAACATCTTGCATTAGTGAGATATATTTATTACAAGTGATAAAAAAACACTGACACATTAAAATTCATAGTTTACATTAGGATTCACTATTTGTGTTGCATAGTTTTATAGGTTTTGCCAAATCCACAATGTCACATACCCATCACTGCATTCTCATAATAAACACTGAATCACCCTTGTGCTCTACCTGTTCATCCCCCCTTCATTCCCCTCCCTCCCAACCCCTGGCAAACAGTAATCATTCTGCTGTCTCTATAGTTTTACCTTTTCAAGAATGTCATATATTTGGAATCATACAGTACTGCAGCTCCTTTATGGTTGGCTTTGTTTACCTGACAATATTCATTTAAGGTTCCAACTCTTTTAGTGGCTTAATGGTTCAGTTTCTTTTATCACTGAATAATATTCCATTTTATGGATACACCACTGTTCATTAATCCACTCACCTATTGAAGAACATCTTGATTGCTTCTAGGTTTGACCAATTATGAACAAAGCTGCTACAGACATTCATGTACAGGTTTTTGTGTGATCTTAAGTTTTGAACACATTTGGTCAAATACCAAGGTGTCCAATTGCTTCACTGTATTATAGACTATATTTAACTTCCAAAAGTGGCTGCACCATTTTGCATTTCTACGAGCATGAATTTTCAAAGTTCCTGTTGCTACACATCCTAGCCAACCTTGGGTGTTTTCAGTGTTTGGATTCTAGTCATTCAAAAAGTGTGTGCAGTGGTATCTCACTGGCAATTCCCTAACGACAAATGATGTTTAGCAACTTTCATATGCTTATTTGCTATCTGCCTATCTTGTGGAGGTGTCTGTGTAGGTCTTTTGCCTACCTTTTAATTGGATCATTTGTTTACTTATTATTGAGTTTTCAGATTTCTTTGTATAATCTGGATTCAAATCAGATACATGTTTTGCAAATACTGTCTCCCAGGCCCTGGTTTATCATTTCATTTTCTTAACAGAGCCTTTCATAGAGAAGTTCTTAATTTAACATCTTTTATTTTTAACATCAAGTTCTCATTAACTAAGGTTGAGGTCTTTAGGTTTTAGGAATCAGATCAGTGAAAAAAATCTAAACTTTGAAGGTTAATTCAAATAATGGATTAACTATGAAATTATGCCTAGGTGTGTTTAATACTGATGGTGAAAATTATATAACATCTAAATTTTGCGAATAAACATAGACCTCTGACTAAACTCTTCAAAAATGAAAAATTTTAATGCAAATCATTGTTTTGTAATTTAGCGGTTTTGAAAGTTTCAGTCAACTACAGTGTTTCCTTAAAATATGGATAATGTATGACATCCTATTCTACATATAATTTCTTATTCTTAATGCAAAGAAAAAAATTTTTGCAAATTCAATTCAATAAATCTTTGTCCAAAGTAACATGTTTTCTTGTTTTAGAATGTCCTTTATCAAGAAAAGGGTATATTGTAGTTATATATGAAGTACTATGGGATAACAGCAAAAAGTGCTGAACAGATCTGAGAGAGCAGACAAGGACAACTAGGATAAGTTTCACAGTAAAAATGATCATTTCAGCTGGGCTTTGAAGGAATAAGTATAAAGGATTTCCCAGTGACCAAAGAGAGAGGAAAGGATATGCATGAACAAATATGTCAAGCATAAAAGAAGGAAGGAACAGGGAGTCAGATAATGCTAGGTTCAAATCCTGGTCCCATTACTTTCTAGTAGTCAATGCTTAACAAGTTATATCTCTTCTCTAACAGTTATTTTCCTATTTTTTTTTAAGATTTCATTTCTTTATTTGATAGAGTGAGAGAGAGATCACAAATAGGCAGAGAGGCAGGCAGAGAAAGAGGGGGGAAGCAGGCTACCTACCGAGCAGAAAGCCCGATGTGGGGCTCAATCCCAGAACCCTGAGATCATGACCTGAGCCGAAGGCAGAGGCTTAACCCACTTAACCCAGTCACCCCTATTTTCCTTATCTTTAAAATAGAAGTAAATTCATACCTTATAGGACATGTAACATTTAGGTAAAGTTACGTTTTTTAAAAGATTTTATTTATTTATTTGACACAGAGATGGAAAGCACAAGCGGGGGAGCGGCATACAGAGGGAAAGAGAGAAGCAAGCAGAGGGAGAAGAGAGAAGCAGGCTTGCGGCAAAGTAGGAAGCTGGATGCGGAACTCGATCCCAGGACTGTGTGTGCCACCCAAGCACCCCTGGTATAGTTACTTTTAATAAGCATTCAATAAATATTAAATTACCCATTGACATTTAAAGGAGAGAGCCATAATTTGATCTTTATTTCAGAAGGATCACCATGGTGCTAATGTGGAAGATTCATTATAAAGGGAAAGAGATGAGAGTGATCTAATTAGGAAGTTATTCTATTTGGTCTCAGCAGTAGAAAGAGAAAAGAACTAACTAGTAATAGGTGCTCCAAAACAGAAGTGACAACCTGGAACTAATCAGATATGGGAAGGGGGAAGAAACTGTAATCAAGATTACTAAGTACATTTACGAATTTCTTGCTTAATGTTGATCATACATTAAAAATCTAAAAGTTACTTGGCTACTATCAAAATAACAAAGCAGAAAATAAGTGTTTGCAAGGATGTAGAGAAATTAGAACTCTTGTGCACTGTTAGTGAGAATGTAAAATGGTATAGCCACTACGGAAAACAGAGATTCCTTAAGAAATTAAACATAGAGGGGGTGCCTGGGCGGCTCAGTCTGTCAAGCGTCCAACGCTCAATGTCAGCTCAGGTCATGATCTCAGGGTTGTGAGATCAAGCCCCGCATCAGGCTCTCCACTCAGCAGGAGTCTGTTGGAGATTCTCTTTCTCCCTCTGCCCCTCACCACACACACTCATTTGCACTCTCTCTCTCTTAAAATAAATCTTTAAAAAAAAAAGAAATTAAACCCAGAATTACCATACGATCCAGCAATTCTAATTCTGTGTATATACTCAAAAGAATTGAAGGCAGGGCTCAAATAGATATTTAGATACCTATATTCGTAGCAGCATTATTTACAATAGCCAAAGGGTACAAGCAATGCAAATGTCCATCAAAGGATAAACAAAATGCGGCACACAGATACAATGGAATATTCTTCAGCCTTAAAAAGGAAGGAAATTCTGCCACAAGCTACTACTTGAATAAACCTTGAGGACACTGTGATAAGTGAAATAACCCAGTCACCAAAAGACATATCTTGTGAGATTCGACTAGCATGAGACCAAATTCATAATGAAAGAAAGTGTAATGATGGGTTCCAGGGGCTGGTAAGAAGGGGGAATGGGTACTTGTTTCATGGTGCTTATTCACAAGATAAAAAAGTTCTGGAGACTGATTGTGCAACAATGTGAATATACTTAACACTACTACACTGTACATTTAAAAACAGTTGAGATGGTAAGTTTTCTGTTACATGTATTTTAACACAATTAAAAGTAATTGTAAAATTTTTTTTTAATCTAGTAATACTGCACACAAACTAAGGAAAGAGTCTGAGATTTTCTTCCTATAAAGAATCAGTTTAGTTTTTCACCCAATTTCATGTATGGCACTCACTAAAATCTCTCACAACGTAGTTGCCTCCTCCAATCAAGGATAGCAACACATAATTTAACACACACACACCACACACACACACACATTAAGCTGTCATTTTGGTAGCTTGGTTTTAGGATTTATAATGTCATGGGTGTGTGTGTGATCACAATGAATATCTTGGCAAAAGACAAGATAATTGTTGGACAATTTGCACTTTTGCAAAGTACTGCAACAGATTCTAAGGGTAGGTATAAGAAAAGGTCCTGTCCTGTCCTCTAAGAGTTGATTCAATAGAGATTACTGTCAATGAAACAAGTAACACTTGTAAATACAACTTACTAAACTCAATTTAGCATACATAAATATATCCAAACAAATGAATGTATGGTTTTTACACCAAACAGGAAAAGCAAAAGGAAGGGTTATACATGTCTCCAGAGCCCTAAACATAAAGTAACATTTAAGAATGTCACAGTTTCCTGGCTTTATAAAGTCTCTTACACATCTCTCAATTAGAAGTAACATGAAGCAGGACAACTGGAAGATGTTACTAAGTGTTAAGGTACTAGTGTTCTACTTTGTCTTAGTAGGGGGGAAAAACATTTCTGAAAAATAATCATGGACTAATCTTATTTTTGTCTCTTTCATAAAGTGCTCCATTGGCTAAGCAGCATCCTGATGACCTTAATCTTTTAAAGTCAGTGGTAAATCCTTTAATCTATTTAGAAATCTTACCAGAGATACAAATCAATCCACATAATGAAGAAAGAAAAAAAATAGTATTAACATTCATATGAGGTGTTACTTTTACAAAGTATTTTTATCTCTATGTTATTTGATCTTTACTAAAACTGAATGTAGTATGTATTTTATTAGAGCCTGACCAATAACGGATTTCACAAAAAAGTTAAATGACTTAGACACCTAGAAAGCAATACTGCCTACACCCAGAACTCCTACCCATGTCTTCTAAGACTAGCCCTCACTTTATTCTATTTTGTACAATTTTAGGAACTTATGTAGCATAGGTAACCAACACATATCAGGCAAGAGCTGGCACAACAGCATTTTCTGCAAGCATATTCATTATTTAGCAGGCACTGTGTTAGATGCTAGGGAGATAAGAGCAAACATTACAGATAACACCAATGCCCTTGTAGTGCTAATATTCTGCCAGGGATGAATTAAATGAGTTAATATTCATCAAGAAGAAACTGGTTAATTAAATTATAGTAATCAATACCCTGCACTGTTATGCAATTATTAAAAATGTTCTGGGGCACCTAGGTGGCTCAGTCATTAAGTCCCTGCCTTCGGCTCAGGTCATGATCCCAGGGTCCTGGGATCGAGCCCTGCAACAGGCTGCCTGTTCAGTGGGAAGCCTGCTTCTCCATTTCCCACTCCCCCTGCTTGTGTTCCCTTCCTCACTGTGTATCTCTCTGTCAAATAAATAAAATATTTTTTAAAAAGGTTAAAGCCTCTGCCTCCAGCTCAGGTCATGATCTCAGAGTCCTAGGATGGAGCCCTGCATCCGGCTCTCTGCTCAGCAGAGAGCCTGCTTCCCCCTCTCTCTCTCTGCCTGCCTCTCTGCCTACCTGTGATCTCTGCCAAATAAATAAAATAAAATCTTTTTTTAAAAAAAAGTTCTATATGGATGATCTCAAATACTTAGTGAAAGTTTAATGAAAATGCAAGTGGCAGAGAACTATGAATAATGTCATCCTATTTTTTGTTGAAAAAACAATATATGTAAGCACATATGGTCTAGAATACAATATGAAGTTGGAAATGGGATTGAAAAGTATCAGCTTTTAGCTTCCATTCCTTGTACCACTGAATTGTTCAGTATTTTTAGAGCAAATGTTCGTTACTTTTATAACTGGAAAAAAATAAAACAAAATAAAGAAGGAAAAACTCAAGAAATCACCCTTTGGTACAGGTGTTTCAAAAGGAAACTGGGAACATAAAGCAGAGAGATCATACATATGAAACTTGAAGTCTAAAAAGAGCTTGTAAAGAGAAGTGGTAGTCAAACAGAAACATAGCACTTTCAAGGAAGTAGAACTTCAGTATGGAAGTAGAAGTATGGATAGTAATGAGACTTCAAAAGAGAGAATGGCTTTAAGGCAAGGCTGAATAAAGCAGTAAGCAAGGGCCAAGTTACACAGGAAGTTAGAAGTCTGTACTATAGGAAGCCACCATTTTAAGCAGTGGTGACATGATCAGATTTAAAACAAAGATGATAGACACAGGAGGTAAAGCCTCGAGAGATGTTTAGGAGGCAGGTTTTAGTGGAAACAATTCTAAAATTATGAAACAAACAATACTGGTGTTAAAGAAATTTATCATGTGTCCATTACACATAGAAATGATGGAAATTTAAGAAATAGTTTTGATATTAGCAAAAAAATTTTTTTAAAAAAGAGTTGTTTTCCTTAACTACATTTACAGATATGTTAAAACTGAATTTTTTAAAAAAGCTTTTTAAGATAAGTGCTTATAACTATTTCAAAACATGAACCTAGAAACTCTCAAGTAGGTTGTCTAATTCAACTGTGGTAACATGCAAAGATGTAAACATTACTACTTCCCACAGAAGCAATTTCTAGCTGTCAAAAAGTACAACATAAATGATTACTCACCAGAAACTGTTACTAATGTTAAAATCAGTTACCAGAGGCTGAGCTTGTAATAATAAAATAAAGATCAAAGTTCCATTCTCCTGAAAATATCTCAAGTGAGGAACCACATCAATAAAACATAATATACCAGTCCTCTGCAAATTTAACTACTCAGTAGGAAAAAAAAAAGTATCAACTCTTTTGATACTACATACACTTACATTGCTCAAATTCAAGAAAACTTATTAGAAAAAAAGCAACTCTTTTCTTTTTTAAGATTTTACTTTTAAGTAATCTCTACACCCAACTTGGGGCTTGAACTTACAACCTAAAGATGAAGAGTCATATGCCTCACCGACTAAGCTAGCCCGGTGCACCCAAAACAACTTTGTTTTTTTAAGTCTATCTACTTGGTAATAGTATTTAAATTGTCTCTTGAATTTCCAATATTTCTATGTGCAATGGTTACACGATAAATAAAACCTCCTGAAACAACATTACTGAATGATTCTTTATCATACACATTGTTCATCATATTTAACCTCATAGCCATACCATTAAAACATGCTAGTTTTTAATTGGAAGGCGAAACCTACCACACCTTGTTAGTTTGGTGACTTCTCTGAGGGTACTCACAACTAAGACATGGCAAAGGCTGTACTCAAGAACTTCTTATAGGCTATTTCATTTATTGAGTATCAGGTAAGCTGTGACAGAGAACTTCTAGATAGCAAAAGAGAATAAATCATAAAAGAATTAAAAATCAAAACAACAAAAATAGTCAATATGTAAATCAATAACTTAACTGAAAGCCCTCTGGGTACTAAGCACCACGACAACTGTTAAAGCAAATTAAATAGGTCACTCTACCTAAACAGACATTTTTCCAAAGACATATAGATAGACAACGAATGCAAGAAAAGATGTTCAGCATCCCTAATCGTCTGGAAACGTAAATCACAACACACACGCAATGAGATATCACCTTATACCTGTCAGAATGGCTAAAATCAAAACGACAAGAAATAACAAGTGTTGGCAAGGATGTTGTGCAATGTTGGTGGGAATATAAAAGGTATAGCCACTCCAGAAAAGTGTGGCAGTTCCTCAAAAAATTAAAAATAGAAATACCATATGATCCAATAATTCCACCACTGAGTATTTACCCAAAGAAAACAAAACACTAACTTGAAAAGATATATGTACCCCTATTTTTACTGCAGCATTATTTAAAATAGCCAAGGTACAGAAGCAGCCTAAGGGTCCATCAATAGATGAATGAAAATGTGCTGTGTATATACCCAATGGAATATTATGCAGCCAGAAGAAACGATGCGATTTTTATTTTTTATATATTTTTTTGCCATTTGTGGCAACAGGAGTGGACCTAGAGGGTATTATACTAAGCGAAATCAAGTTAGAGAAAGACAAACATCATATGATTCCATTTATATGTTTAATCTAAAACACAAATGAGGGGCACCTGGGTGGCTCAGTGGGTTAAGCCTCTGCCTTCAGCTCAAGTCATGATCTCAGGGTCCTGGGATAAAGCCCCGCATCAGGTTCTCTGCTCAGCAGGGAGCCTGCTTGTCCCCCACTGCCCGCCTGCCTCTCTGCCTACTTGTGATCTCTCTCTGTCAAATAAATAAAATCTTAAAAAAAAAATACAAATGAACAAACAAAAAGAATCAGACCTATAAATATAGAGAACAAACTGCTGGTTCCCAGAGAGGATGTGGATTGGGGGATGGGCAAAAAAGGTGAAGGGGAGTGGCAGATACACACTTCCAGTTATAGAATGAATAAGACACAGGAATGAAATATACAGCATAGGAAACATAGTCAATGGTATATGTAATAGTACTGTATTGTAAAGAGACAGTTACTACACTCATGGGGAGCATAGCACAATGCACAGAATTGTTCAATCACTATATTGTACACCTGAAACTAATGTAACATTGTGTGTCGACTCTACTAAAAAAAAAAAGACTACAAATATTTTTAAAATATTGGATCGACATTTTTGGTATTTGGTATATTAACTTCTCTGGATTTTTTTTTAAGATCATATAGACCAAAATTAAAAATTCATCTACTATGTAATTAATATTTACCTTTAATATCTAATATTGGTTCATGATCAATTCACTGAGGAAACTGAAAAATCGTAATTGAGTGTATTACTGAAAATTTGTAATTGAGTGTATTACATAGCTTAGGGCTATATAAGTAGATTTTTCATATAGAACTGTTTCTCTCCCCAGTTAAAACAAACAAACAAACAAACCCAAAACTGAACATATGCCAAAGAAAAGTGACAGCCAGCCAGTCAGTCACTCCACAGACCAGACAGGGTACTACAGAGTAAGCATGACCTGTAGAATTAGAGACTCTAGAAGTGGGGCTAAGATATTGATAGTTTACCATAACAAACGTCACAGTTGAATCTGATGTGCAACCAGTACTGAGTCAGTACACTGGTTAAGAGCACAGACATACAACCTTGGGTTTAACTCATGGACCTTCCCTGGCAAGTTACTTGTCTTTATTTTGCATTTCCTTATCTCAAAACTAAAGGTAGTAATGGTAACTACTTCAAAGTGATGTTGACATAATTAAATGAGTCAGTGCTTATAAAGCACTGGGCCCAATGCCCGACATACGTTAAGTGCTCAATGCTATATTCATTCAGCAAATATTTACTGAGCATTTACTACGTACCTGCCAGATGCTATTTTACATACTGAACACTGCTGAAATGTTCACTTATCTTATTAATGTTGTTGTTAAAATGAGAATGGTAAAATATTTAAACAAACTTTTTACTTTTAGGTGAAGAAACTAAAGACTAAGAGTAGATCAGGCTGGCCAGTACTTAAAGAGAGCCAGTAGCAGAAATGGGATCAAAACAAGGAACTTCTTATTTCCAGGCTTCTTTTATTTTCCTCTTTCTTCTTCTTCTTCTTCTTTTTTTTTTTTTTTTAATGCACCTTTTAAAAAAAAATCTGTATTTAAATTCAATTTAGTTAACATACACTGTATTATTAGTTTTAGGGGTAGATTTTAGTGATTCATCAGTTGCATATAATACCCAGTGCTCATTACAGGAAGTAGCTTCTTAGTAGAGCTGACTATTGGGCAGGTTTAAAAAGATAGAAAGTAACACAATCCAAATCATAAAGTATTAGAGCCAAGATAATTTTGAAATGTGTTCAAGGAAGGACACAATAAAGAAAGCATAGAAACATAAAGCCACAAGAAGCAAGCAGGCTTCATAGTCATTATTCTAGTACAATATTACACAGTGTTACACATGGTCTTTGGAGTCAAACAAATCTGGTTCCAAAGCCCCTATCTACCTAAATCTGTCTAATTTACAAATTATGAGACCCATGATGATTAGAAACCTAATGATCAGACCAATGTCTGACATATAGTAAGTACATGAAAAATGGTAATCATGATTTCTACCACACACGAAGTCTTCCTCCAGGCATATGGTGTTCATTCACAATTATTTTTCACCTTTACATTTTGGATACCAGCCTTCCACTAATAAAGAATGTCCCCTTCTCTATATCCACTCAATATTCCTGCTTTCTCTAGATATACCAATCCCACTTCTCATGTCTTTCTACAAACTTAGGGCCCTTAATGATCATGTCATATATGTGACAGTTAATCATACAAATCACATAGAGCCCTACTAATAGTATGTATTTTGTAACTTTTTAAGTGTATCTTATTTTGTCAGTTAGATATTCAGTTTTGGAATATGTAAGTCCTAATTTCCTTGTAACTCTACAAAAGCTAACAAACTTGATATACACAGAACATAGTAGATGACTTTAGGAAAAGAAGAGGACAATTCTCTAGGATATTCAGAATACATACTTTTGTATCCAAATCCCTAACCAACTCTACATTGAAGAGTAGGAAAATATGTTATTTTTATATGAAACAGCCTTGCCAAAAAGGGGGATTATTGTAACAAAAAGATTCATCAAGTTGAGCTTTTCCACACATGTCTTCTGGTAGATGTAAAAATAGTTTTCCAGCTGAAATATTAAATACAATACCATCTTTCACTAAGAAATTTTGATGACTGATTCTAAAAGGGAACTTAAATTTATCTAGCTGAATTCAGATGAAGAATACTGGGAAGTTATTCAAAATTTCTCACTAAGTAACAGGGCCAATAATCCAATATAAATAATTATATGACTCTCATTTCAATGTTCTTTTCTAGAACACTGTTTTCTAGAACATTGTTTTGTTTTGGCTTGGCTTCTTTAAAGACCCTGGCCTAGTGTTTACAACCTTCTATCAAATGGTATCAACTTAGTTTATCTTCCTATTTCTTTCCAGTATCATGTAAATCTCCATAGTAATTCCAGAAACACTGCTTATTTTTATCTACAATCACTTTCAAGTGTAATAATACCCCCTACTACAAATCCTATCTTTTCCTCAAAGACTAGCTCATTTGATTTAGCTTAGTTCATTAAATAAGAATAAATATTCAACTATTATTCAACCTTATTTTTTTAAGTGTATGTATGTATGTCATCTCTATACCCAACATGGGGCTCGAACTCATAACCCCAACACCAAGAGTCACCTGCTACTCCAACAGAGCCAGTGAGGTGTTCCTATTCTATCTTATTTTGAAATGAAACCATTTTTCTGCTCAAGAACTGAGATTCATAGTACATGAAGAAATTAATACTTTGCTTTTTAAAAATGCACAATTTTGGGCCACCTGGGTGGCTCAGTCAGTTAAGTGGCTGCCTCCATCTCAGGTCATGATCAAGGTTGATCTCAGGGTTCTGGGATTAAACCTCGCATCTGGTTCTCTGCTCACTGGGGAGCCAGCTTCCCCTTCCCCCTGTGTCCCTCCCCCATTACTCATTCTCTCTCCCTCTCCCTCTCAAATAAATAAAATCTTTTAAAAATCTAGAATTTCACTCTTTCCATGAGAAAATGTTATTTTAGGGTAAGATTTTTGAAAAAAAGAAAACGAGCTCTAGGAAGAAGCAATCTGTTTAACCTGGTGATCTTCAGATTCCTCATGAATAGGTCTTACCTTCTTAACAGAGCTTAACTACCTACAGAGTAAAGGCTATGCCTTCGTGCCCAACTTGTGCTATACCTATGAAATAAGTGTTAATCATTCAATAAATACTTATTTAGAAAAGATTCACCCCAGGCCATATTAATACTGGGTACTGGAAAGAATAGAGATGATTCTCATATGGTCTCAGCTTTCAAAAAAGCTCAGTGGGTATAAATCTTCAATAGAAAAATACATAAAAGGAATATAGAAGTCTGATAAGAGGTATGTTAAAAGGAAGGTTTTCTTTGTTAATTTACAAATGGGAGAAAAACTTACAGGCTGAAAGAAGAACCCAGTGGAGAAAAGAGGGATTGAAAATCAGGAGAAATGCTTTAAAAATGGGGGGTGCACCTGGGTGGCTCAGTCATTAAGCTTCTGCCTTTGGCTCAGGTCATAACCCAGAGTCCTGGGATGGAGTCCCACATCAGCCTCCCTGTTCAGCAGAAAAGTCGGCTTCTTCCTCTCCCTCTGCCCCTGCTTGTATTCCCTTTCTCACTGTATCTCTCTCTGTCAAATAAATAAATAAAATCTTTTTTAAAAAATCAGGAGAAAATGGGTAAGAGTTATAAAAATAAGGCTGACATAACTGGAAATAGTTAGGGCTATGATTATACAGATGAAAGTTTGATTAGAAAGATGAACCCCTTTCAAACAAGGAAGAGAAGATAATGAGTATCTAGATAAATTGTAAAGGAGGAAGGGTACAAAACTGAGATAATTTACTTTTTTAATTGGCATGAGAGCTTTGAAAATGTACTAATACAGTTTAGAATAGGGATCCCCAATTTTTTAAAATATGTAACACATCAGTTTAAAAGAAATTGAGAACATGCCCCTAAAATATGTATATTTAGTTATAAATCATACTGAGATATTTTGCATTTATATATTATATAGATTATAAAACATAACAAAAACACAACTTTAAAAGAATGACATAAATGAACAATAATTAATTTTTCTAGTGTTCTTCCAATGTGATTGGTTCATAGGTATCAATGACTACTATTTCAAGACAGAAGTTTAGGGTAAAGTTCCTCATTATAAAAGTGGTAATATATCCATTATTAAATGGTCTTCTATGTAATTATAAGTTATTTTTGGCTTACTTTCTTCAGGTCTGTTTGAGCTATCATAGTTTTCACCTTATTATTAAGCTGATGAACACCTTTAAGAGAAATGTCATCTCTGCTCTTATCTAATGTTCGCATTATTAAAATTATCCTCAATGAGTTCTGTTTTTCCCAGTGTTATTTTAAAGCTATTTGTCCAGCCTGTCAGATAGCTTAATTTAAATTAGAAAACATCATCTGTAAATCCATTAATCAGGTGAAAACTGTTATAGCAACACATGAAGGCAAACAGTGAGTGTACTATAAAAAACCCTCAAAGTGTATGTAATCATCTTGTACACCCCCAAAAGCATGAACAACCTACTCTAGACATTACTGTTTTAGATCATGGGCTTTGTTCTCAGGTGGTATATGTATTACATATGTAGATTTAGGCAAATTACTTGATCTCAGCTTCAGTCTCATCATCTGTAAATAAAGGTAATACTTCAGTGGATGAATGGATAAGTAAACTGCAGCATATCCAGACACTGGAGTATTATTCAGCACTAAAAGAAATGAATTATCAAGTCATGAAAAGACAGAGAAAACCTGAATGCATATTACTGTATGAGAGAAGCCAATCTGAAAGGCTACATACTAATTTCAACTATATGACATTCTAGAAAAGGCAAAACTATGGAGACAGTAAAAGACCAGTGGTTTTGGGGGGTGGGGGGACAAACAAGTGGAGCACGTAAGATTTTCAGGGCAGTGGAACCATTCTGTATGATACCATAATGCTGGATACATGTCATTATACATTTACCAAAACATCAAAAGTTAACCCTAATGTAAACTATGGACTTTGGGTGATAATGATGTGTTAATTGTAGGTTTATGGGCTGTAACAAATGTACCACACTGGTGGGGAATGTTGTTAGTGGGAGAGGTCATGCATGGGGGAGGGGGGCCAGAGGGTATATGGGAACTCTGTACTTACTGCTCAAAATACTATGAACCTAAAACTGCTAAAAATTAAAGTCTATTAAAAATAATAATATTTACCTCAAAAGATAGATTGTTGAATTACTCAAATGAAATGGCATATGTGAAGTACTTGATGTATATACCCCAGGTATTTGATAATGTCTCCAATAGTATTCAATCTTCCATTCAATGATATTTAATTGGAACTCAGAGAGTCATTATTGTCACAACTATGCAGATTTTGGCCAAAAATAACTCTGGCAAGTAAACTTTTTAATGTTTATTAATTCACTGACCACTTATTTGATACTGAGACTTTTCTTGTATGATTATTGGGCCTATCAATGACAACTTAATTCTAACATGAAAATTCAATTGAGTTGGTCATTAATGTACAAGAAATATCAACACTATGACACATGTAATTTTCAAAAAAACTGGGATATTTCCCATCACAGACTGATTATAGATGATTAATAAAATTAGTCAGCACAGCAATGTGCTCATTGTTAGGACAAAAATATCCTATATGGGGTTAATTATCAAGGAAAATGAATGAAGTAGGATCAATTAGTATTTCAAGACCTTAGATATCTCTTCTTCCTTGGAGGACCAAAATGTTTAATTAATTATTCTACATAAATGCAATGAACTCCTAGAAAACATTAGGCAACACTTAATTTATAATTTATAGAAGGATGAATACAAATCATTTTGAAGTTTCTTTTTAAATTCTCACATTCCTAATTAATATTCATGAGGATAATTTCACAAAAGCAGTTAAAAACTATGCCAGAGAGGGAAAAGAAATATATAGTTGTGCCAGTGGAAGAGGCAAGAAATTTCTCTCAAAATTGAAGATTTAAGTTCAAAACAAACATTTCCTAAATAATAGTTCCATAATATTTTAATCAAATTATTCATTACTCAGAAATAACACTATGGAGAAACAGATAATAATGCTGCACAAAGGCTGAGTTCATTTGTTGTTCTGGACAGGTGGCCAGTCTGCAGCTCTGTGTCAGCAGCCCAAACCCACCCACAATAGCCCTAAAGACGATTATGCAAATGCCAGCCAACCCAGCTATTTTCCCAGGAACAGGAGAAGGGCTCCTAGTAGAAGCTATAATTGTTCTGCAGTCATGTGGAAAAACAAGCAGTTTTTTCTTGCTGGAGGCAGAGTGTTTTCATTAAGGGCACTACTACAATATGTGTGAGATATACAAACACACACACACACACACACACAAACACATGTCATGAAAAGACACAGAAGGACCCTAAATGCATATTACTATGTGAAAGAAGCTGATCTTAAAAGGCTACATGCTGTATGTGTGATATGAGAGGGCTGTGGGGTATATGTCTGAGGTGCACATATCACTCAAACACCAGACACAGCCTATTCCATCTCTTCCCCAAGCTCCCCCTTGCTAACCAGCTCTACATGGGTTATCAATACCAAGTCTCTTCTGTTGCTTACACCTTCCCTTGCCAATAAAAAATACAGTTACATTTACAGAAATGTATTAACTTTTGACCACTGCATCTCATAAGCAGGAGATAAATATTCTCTGGCAACCCTCAGATAAGAACCATTTCTATGGGAGCCAGGGTGGCTCAGTTGGTTAAGCGTCTGCCTTCAGCCCAGGTCATGATCCTGGAGTCCTGGGATAGAGTCCCACATTGGGCTCCCTGATCAGCAGGGAATCTGCTTCTCCCTCTGACCCTCTCCCCTGTCATGCTCTCTCTCTCACTCTCTCTCTCAGGTAAATAAAATTTTTTAAAAAAGAGAGAACCGGGGCACCTGGGTGGCTCAGTGGGTTAAGCCTCTGCCTTTGGCTCAGGTCATGATCTCAGGGTCCTGGGATCGAGCATCGGGCTCCCTGCTGAGCAGGGAGCCTGCTTCCCCCTCTCTCTGCCTGCCTCTCTGCCTACTTGTGATCTCTCTCTCAGTCAAATAAATAAATAAAATCTTAAAAAAGAGAGAGAGAACCATTCCTACTCCATATATAGAGCATCTTTTTTCATTGAGGGGCAAAATGAAACAGACTGAAGACAGAAACCCATCAGATTTGAAGTATAACACTGACAAGGAACACTGTTATCTAACCTTTACTAATTAATGCTGTTATCAAAGTTAGGTTTTGTTTTTGATTCTATGTCATCAAATTCCTTAGTTTCTAAATGGCAGTTTTCAAGTTATTTGCTCTAACACCTGATTTTACAATTCTTTCTAGAATTAGAGTTTGTTTCAATATTATTGCTGTTAGATTTTTTCTCCTACATGATTTAAAAATAGTATTTTTTCCTTTTTCTCACCTCCCTTGACCTACTCACCCCCTCAAATTCCTTCCTTTGTAAGATAAGATGTACATTATCTACTTTATTTAGTAAAAAGCATAAGATATTACTACTTTCTCTACTTACATGGAACTTGACAGTGTCCAGAACTCATGTTATACCATAAAATATGACCAAGTCCCTCTGCCCTAAATTCGTTTAAGGGAGACTTTTCCTCAAATGCTTAGAAATAGAGATTATGATATTCTTCACGAATGTCAAATATGTTATTTTAGAATAGGATATTACAAATTTTTAAATGTTTAGTCAAGAATACATGTATCATTAAAATTAAACCAACCATAAGTAGACAATAACACTCTTTAACCTCAATAGTATTACTCACCTAAGATTTCCTTAATATAAACTCCACTGTCCATAAAACAAAATAACATTAAAAACTCTTTTTTCTATTTTATTTATTTATTTATTTATTTTTAGTAGGCTCTATGCCCAAGTGGGGCTTTAACTCAAGACTCTGAGATTAAGAGTCACATGTTCTACTGTTGAGCCAGCCAGGCGCCCCTCAAAATCCTTTGTTAAAATGATTTAGCTTTGAAATGATTGTTTTTTCTAATAAACCCTCAAAAAGCACTTTGCTTATGTCTCTTGAAGTACTTACTTAAACACATTCAATCACTCAAGCACTCATTCCTTGGTCCTAATTCAAATAGATTAGTAGGTCACAGTCTCTACCCTCAAGGAACTAACACTAGCTAGTGAGAGAAAGATCAGAACTTTTTAAAAAAATGTTTTTAATATATTCTGATATAAGTACAGAGTAGACAAACACACAAGTTGAGTATGGTACACTATATTTACTGAAGATTCCCTACCACTTCACCAGGATGGCTAAATTTAAAAAAAAAAAAAGGGTAATCCTAAGTGTTAAGAGAATATGAAGAAACTAGAACCCTCACATGGTTGTTGATGAAAATGTAAAATGGTGCAGCCTCTAGGAACAGTTTGGCAGCTCCTGAAAATGCTAAACATACAGTTATCTAATGACCTGGCAATCCCACTCTTAATTGTACACTTGAGAAAATACATATCCACTTAAACACTTGTACATGACTGTTCATAGCAGCATTATTCATAATAGTGAAAACATACCAAATGTCCTCCACTGATGAATGGATAAATAAAATGTAATCTGTCCATAGGTATATCCATTCAATGAAATACTTAGTAATAAAAAGGATTGAAGTACTGATACATGTTATAATATGGATGAACCTTGAAAACAGTATGCTATGTAAAAGAAGCCAGAAGACCACATACAACATGATCTCATTTATATGAAATGTCTGGATTAGACAAATCCATAGAGACAGAAAGTAAACTGGTGGCTGCCCAGGGATGTGGAAATTGATGGGAAAATATGAGGTGACTGCTAATTAGTATAGGATTTCTTTCTTTTTTAAAAATGTGTATTACTGGGACGCCTGGGTGGCTCAGTTGGTTAAGCCGCTGCCTTCGGCTCAGGTCATGATCCCAGCGTCCTGGGATCGAGTCCCGCATCGGGCTCCTTGTTCTGTGGGGAGCCTGCTTCTCCCTCTGCCTCTGCCTGCCACTCTGTCTGCCTGTGCTCACTCGTGCGCTCTCTCTCTCTCTCTGACAAATAAATAAATAAAATCTTTAAAAAAAAAATGTGTATTACTGAAGTACAGTTGACATACAATGTTATATTAGCTTCAGGTATACAGCATAAGTACAGGATTTCTCTTTGGTGTGCTAAAAATGTTATAAAATCGATTGTGGTAATGGTTTCAGTACTCTGAATATACCAAACCCACTGAGGTGCATACTTTAAAAGGGTAAATTATATGGTATGTGATTTATATCTCATTAAACTGGTATCTGTTTTTTTATGTCATGTTAGTCACCATACAATACATCATTACTTTTTGATGTAGTGTTCCATGACCTTTTTACTAAATATAAATACAAAGATAAATATAAATATATTACTGAGGACCTCTATCTACTCTATTCTGTCAGACTCTGGTTTAAAGGGCAGTGTTTTTCTGTTTCCGACAATGGCATCGCAGAGTAAAGTAAGGGTCTAACAAATACGCTTCAAATGAATGAATACCCTTTCAGATGTCAATAACAATACAATAGATTAGGTCAGAAACATAAAAATTCAAACTCATAGGCTAGTTAGAGGTACAGCATTAAATAAACCAAGAGGCTAAGCAGCAACCAGGCTTAGGCAGATGTCTACACAAAGGAAAACAATATAGTTTCCCTCTCCAATTTGCACAAAGATTGGTTAATGACCTAAGAGTTAAATTTTAAAAAACTAAAAATATCAAGACTTGGCAAAGATATGGAACTGGAACTCCCATATACTGCTGGTGAGAGTGTAAATTGGACAACTCACAAATACAATGTTGACCAAGAGAAGTCAGACCAAAAAGTATTTGCTTTAAGATTCCATTTAGATTAATTCAAAAGCAGGCAAAACAAACGTAACTGTCAGAAGTTAATCACTGATTTTTTGGGGTGTGGTTTGTGACAAAATGGACCAAAGGAGGCTTCTGAATGCTAAACTGTTCTAGTTCTTAATCTGCGTTGAAGAGGTTGACAAAGGGTATGTCAGCTTCATACTGCACGTGTCTGTATTTATATATATATATATATATATATATATATATATATATATAATATATTTATAAATATATATATATATATATTTCAACAAAGAATAATGCTAAAAAAATAAACACACCTCTAAATAAACCGTTGGTCCAAGGAGAAATCACAATGGAAGTCAGAAAATATCTTCAACTGAACAACTAAACACTACATAATAAGACTTATGGAATGTCACTGTAATATTTAGAGAAAAAAATATACCCTTATATTTATAAAAAGAAAAATCTAAAAATCTATTTAAGCATTCCTTCCCTCCTCCAAGAAGTTAGAAAAAGAACAGCTGACTAAACCCTAAGAAAACAGAAGGAAGGAAATAAAAGATAAAATCATAAATGAATCAACATAAATATAACATACAAAGGAAAAGATCAACAAAAGTTAATTCCCTGAAGAGACAAATAAAAATGACATACCTCTGGTGAGACTAGACTGTTCAAGAAAAAGAAAAATGAAGCATAAATAATCAACATTGGAATGAAAAAGAAGAAATTACTAAAGAAACTGCATAATATAAAAGAAAAATGTGAAGTTATTATGGGCACCTATGCCAATAAATTTGAATATCAAACAAAACAAACAAATTCCTAGGAAAAAACACTGTATTACCAAAATTTATATGAGAAAAAAATAGAGACACTCATTAAATTTTATACATTATGTACATTAAAGAAAATAAAAAGTAATTTTAAATCTTCCAACAAAGAAAAGCTAGATCCCAGTAAGATTCACCAAAAAGAACTTCCTAAGAATGGAAAAAGAAATAGTGCCAATCTCAGAAAAGTTCTCCAAGAAGGCAAAATTCTTCTACTAATTATATGAAGCCCTGATATCAAAATTCGAGAAGAAAAAGTATGAGAAGGAAAATTACGGTCCAATTTCACTCGTGAAAATACATTAGCAAATCGAATCCAACAATATATAGAAAAGCTAAAACATGCAATGGGCTCTAATGGATAAAGTAGATAGCATACAAGGAAGATGGGCACTGCAAGCAGAGAGTTTGAAATCCTAAGAAACAAAAAGATGCTAGAGATTAGAAGAAAAAAAAACCTAACAGAAATGAAGAATGCTTTGATGGGCTTACTATTAGACTGGACATGGCTAAGAAAAGAAATCTCTGAGCTTAGGATATATCATTAGTAACTCTGAATACTGAAAAGCAAAGAGAATAAAGATGAAAGAAAAAAAAAAAAAAAGACTCTCCAAGGACTGTGGGACAACTATAAAAAGTATAACATATGCATAAGAGGAATACCAGAAGGACAATAAAGTGAGAAAAGAAAAGAAGAAATATCTGAAACAATAATAACTGAGAATTTCCTCCAAATGAATGTCAGAACCAAATCACAGATCCAAAAGACTCAGAGAATACCAGATAAATGACAAAAAACCTACACCTATGCAGATCATTTTCCAACTGCAGAAAATCAAAAAGAAAAAAGAAAAAATCTTCAAAGAAACCAGAAGGGGGGGAAAAAAACACCTAACCTATAGAGGAACAAAGATAAGAGTTACAACCAACTTCTCTCTCTTTTTTTTAAATATTTATTTGAGAGAGAGAAAGAGAGAGGCATGGGGGGCAGGGGGGATGGGGCATGCAGAGACAGAGGGAGAGAGAATCTCAAGCAGACTCCCTACTGAGTGTGCAGCCTGACCCAGGGCTCCATCCCAGTACCCTAAGATCATGACTTGAGCTGGACACTTAACCAACCGAGCCACCCCTGGCACAGGCACCTCTGCATATGTAATTTCAAATTTAGTAACTATTTTTTAAAAGATTTCATTTATTTATTTGACAGAGAAAGAGAGAGCATGAGCAGGTGAACAGCAGGCAGAGGGAGAGGGACTGTGAGAAGGAGAAGCAGAATCCCCCCTGAGCAGAGAGCCCGATGTAGGACTCAAACCCAGGACCCTGGGATCATGACCTGAGCTGAAGGCAGATGCTTAACAACTGAGCGACCCAGGCGACCCTCAAATTTAGTAACTTACATTACTTCGTGTAGTATATCCAAAATTTCAGCATGTAACCGATATTTTTAAAATAGGAGATACTGGGGCACCTGGGTGGCTCAGTGGGCTAAGCCTCTGCCTTTGGCTCAGGTCATGATCTCAGAGTCCTGGGATGGAGCCCCGGGTCGGGCTCTCTGCTCAGCAGGGAGCCTGCCTCCTCCTCTCTCTCTCTCTCTGCCTGCTTCTATGCCTAATTGTGATCTCTGTCAAATAAATAAATAAAATCTTTAAGAAATAAATAAATAAAATAGGAGACATTTTCCATTCTTTCATACTAAGCTTTCAAAAACTTTCTATTTTACACTTATAGCACATCTGTTTGTATAGGCATTTTTAAAAAACTTATAGACATGGCTTATTATTATACTTATTTGCGATAAAGTTTCTTATACACATTATGCATACATTTTCATAATTTATATAACTTGAAGTTAAACATACAATAGTTATTTTTCTCAGTAAATTCAGATTTATATAATTATTAAACAACATCAATGATTGTTGTTTTTTTTCTTTTTGCTATGAATATAGAAATTCACTGCAGTAAAAATTCTTATGTCTTGGCTATTCATTTCTTTTTTTCTACTTTTAAATTTAAATTCAATTAATTAACATATGTTATTGGTTTCAGAGGTAGAGGTCAGTGATTAAGTGATATTAAATCAGTCTTAAATAACACCCAGTGCTCATTATATCATGTGTTCTCTTTAATGCCCATCGTCTGGTTACCGCATCCCCCTTACCTTCCTCCCCTCCAGCAACCCTCTGTTCCTATGATTAAGGTTTGTCTCCCTCTCTGATTTTGTCTGTTTTATTTTTTCCTCTCTTCCTCTATGATCCTCTGCTTTGTTTCTTAAATTCCACATATGAGTGAGATCATTTCATAATTGTCTTTCTCTAACTGACTTATTGCCTTATTAGCATAAAACCCTCTAGTTCTATCCACATCACTGCAAATGGCAAGATTTCATTTTTTTTAAATGTCTGAGTAGTACTCCAACAACCAAACTCTCTTCAGAAACCACATAAGCAAGAAGTAAATTATTTATTTCATATTCATTTTTTAGATTTTACTATCTAATTTTATAATGTGCTAAATTACCCTTCAACAGTGGAGGAGAAATAAAGACTTTATCAAACAAACAAAAGGGGAGGGATTTTGTTACCAGAAGACCTGAGGTGCAAAAAATGTTATAGTTTTTTAGAGAGAGGGAAAACTTGAATCTACATAAAGAAAGACCATCAAGCAGGAATAAGTGAAGGTAAAATAAAGTTCTTTACTTTTCTTATTATTAATTGATCTAACAGGTAACAGTTTGTTCAAAATAATAATAGCAATCATGTATTATTGTATTATGTATAGTTATGTATATAGCTTACGTATATACAGTTGATCCTTAACACAGATTTAAACTGCACAGGTCTACTTATAAGTGGATTTTTTTTTATAAATACACTACAGTACTGTAAATTTATTTCCTCTTCCTTATGATTTTCTTAGTAACATTTTCTATTCTCTAGCTTTATTATTAAGACTATAGTACATAATGTACAAAATAAGTATTCATCAACTCTTTATATTATTGTTTTTGGGGAAGTCAAAAATTATAACCAGATTTTTGACTGCATACCCCTAAACCCCATGTTGGTCAAGGGTCAACTGTATATATAATGCATATACATTATATATGCTTATATATAGACGATATAAATGACAGCAATGGTACAAGAGATGGAAAGGAGGAATTAGGGTTATTTTGTTATTATAAGATACTCACACTACCCAAGAAGTGATATGGTGTTATTTGAAGGTAGATTTGGATTACATAATGCAGGCTCTAGGGCAACCACTAAAAATAGTTAAATATATACATATGACACATATGTATCTAACAGATACATCTAATAGATAACATTCTAAGAAAGGACAGAAATTAGAATCATATAAAATGCTCAGCTAAAACCACAAAAGGCAAAAAGAAAATGGAAGACAAAATAGGAACAAAGAACAATAGCAAGAAATATAAAATAGTAACCAATGTGGTAGATATAAGTTCAATTACATCAATAAGCATTTTTTTGCAACAATGGTTTAAATGTACCAATGAAAAGACACAGACTATCAGAATGGTCAATAAAAAAGATCAAAAAAGGGGTACCTGGGTGGTTCAGTTGGTTAAGCATCTGCCTCTGGCTTAGCTCATGATCCCAGGGTCCTGGGATTGAGTCCCTCATTGGGCTCCCTGCTCAGTGGGAAGCCTACTTCTCCCTCTCCCACTCCCCCTGCTTGTGTTCCCTCTCTCGCTGTGTCTCTCTCTGACAAATAAATAAAATCTTAAAAAAAAAAAAAGACCTAAATATATGCTGTCTGTAAGAAACCCATTTTCCATATAAAGACACTCATAGGTTAACAGTAAATGGATGGAGAATAACCTACCATGCTAACACTAATCAAAAGAAAGCAGTAATAGCTATATTAATTTCAGACAGAGCAGACTTCAAAGCAAGAAGTTTCCATAAATAAGAAAGGTATTATAAATAATGTAAGAGTCAATTCTTCAATTCGACATAATTCTTAATGTGTATCAAACTACAAGAAATGAAAACTAGTAGCATTTCAAGGAGCAACAGATGAATCCACTATCATGCTTGGAGACTTCAACAACCTCTATCAGAAACAGATGGATCCAACAGGCAGAAAATCAGTAAGGACATAGTAGAACTCAAGAACACTAAGAGTCAATGGGATATAACAAACATCCATAAACTACTTCATCCAAGAACAGCAGACTATACCTTCTCATGTTCACTTGGAACACGCACAAAGACAGACTACACTGTGGGCCATAGAACACAACAGATTTTATTTACTGTTTGAGAGACAGCGAGTGAGCACAGGCAGGGGGAGGGGCAGACAGAGAAGCAGGCTCCACACTGAGCAAGGAGCCCCATGTGGGGCTTGATCCCAGGACTCTGGGATCATGACCTGAGCCAAAGGCAGATGCTTAACTGACTGAGTCACACAAGTGCCCAAAACACAACAGATTTAAAAGAAAAAATATATATAATATCTGTTCTCAGACCACAGTGAAATTAAACTAGGTATCAATAACTGCAAGATCACTGAAAAATCCCAAATTTGTGGAGATTAAAAAACACAATCCTAAATAACTTGTGAGTCAAAGAAACCTCAAAAGAAATTTTTAAATATGTTAAACTAAATAAAAATGAAAACACAACTTTTCAAAATTTGTGGGATGCAGCAAAAGCAATGCCTAGAGGGAAATTTGCAGCACTAAATGTACATATTAGAAGATCTAAAATCAGTAATCTAAGCTTTACCTTAGGAAACTAGGAAAAGAAGAATAAATTCAATCCAAAGTAAGCAGAAGGAAAGAAATAAAAAGAATTCGAGAAAAAAAATCAATGACACTGAAAACAGAAAACCATTAGAGAATATCAGTGAAATAAAAGGTGGTTCTTTGAAAAGATCAATAAAATTGATAAGCTCTAGCCAGGATAACTAAGAAAAAGAAAAAAGAGAGAAAAGAAACAAAACTAATATCAGAAATCAAAGAGGAGGTATCACTACAGATCGTATGGATATAAAAAAGATAATAAAGGAATACTATGAATAATTCAAAGACCATACATTTGATAACCTAGACAGAATGGAGTAATTCTTTCAAAGACACAATCTGCCATAAACTCACACAAGAAGAAACATAACCAGAATAGATTTATATATAAATATAGCTATGCCTATAATGTGTGTTATCAACAACATACGTTATGTTTTGTTTACTGATCTACTCTGACAGTCCCTTTTGCTTATCAAAGTGAGGATGTGAACAGTCTCTTTTAATTGATGCATTTAAACCCTGATGTTCAAGTGATTAAAGATAGTGAATCAATAATTAATAATCTTCCAAAACAGAAAGCACCAGATCCAGATATCACTGGTGAGTTTTACCAAGAACTTAAGGAAAAAATTACACTAATTCTCTACAACCTCTTTCAGAAGATAGAGGGAATACTTCCTAACTCAATCTATGAAGCTAGCATTACCTTAAATCCAAAACTAGGCAAAGACACTATAAGAAAACTACAGACCAAAAAAATCATGAGCATAGATGCAAAACTCCTTAACAAAGTATTGGCAAATTGAACCCAACAATGTATAAAATACATCATAACCTAGTGGGATTTATCTCCGGTAGGCAAGACTGGTTCAACAGTTAAAAATCAATTAATGCGTGTAAACCTGGCGATTCACAGACCTGTACCCCTGGGGATAAAAATATATGTTTATAAAAAATAAAATTTAAAAAAAGTAAATAAAAATCAATTAATGCAATCCATCATATCAAATGGCCAAAAAAAAAAAAATGACACAATCATATCAATAGGTACAAAAAAGAATCTGACAAAACCCAACACCCTTTTATGATAAAAAATTCTCAGTAAATTAGGTATAGTGGGGTACTTTCTCACCATCATAAAGAATATCTACAAAAACCTTACAGCTACATCGCACTCAACGGTAAGAGACTCATAGCTTTCCTGCTAAGATCAGTTACAGGCAAGGATGTCCCCTTCCCCACTCCTTTTTAACATCATACTGGAAGTACTAGCTAACACAGTACGACAAGGAAAAGAAATACAAGGTATACAGATTGGGGGAAAAAAACTCTTCTTGTTTGCAGATGGCATGATTGTCTCTATAGAAAACACAAAAGAATCAACAACAAAAAACCCTCATGAAATTAATAAACATTTACAGTAAGTTTGCAGGATACAAGCTTAATATAAAAAAGTCATTTTCTGGGATGCCTGGCTGGCTCTATTGGTGAAGCATGTCACTTCTGATCTCAGAGTCATCAGTTCAAGTCCCACACTGGGTGTAGAGATAACTTAAAAATAAAATCTTTAAAAAAAAAAAAAGGTAGTTCCTTTTCTACGCATCAGTGAAAATGTGGAATTTGAGATTAAAATCACAATGCCATTTACACTAGCACTCAGAAAAATGAAATACTTACATATATATCTAACAAAATACATACAAGCTCTCTATGAGGTAAACTACAAAACCCTGATAAACAAAAATCAAAGAACTAAATAAACATAGAGATATTCCATGTTCATGGATAGGAAAACTCAATATTGTCAGGATGTCAGTCCTTGCCAACTTGATCTGTAGATTCAATACAACCCTGATCAAAATCCCAGCAAGTTATTCTGTGGATATCAATAAACTGATTCTAAAATTTATATAGAGGGGCAAAAGACCAAATAGCCAATACAATATTGAAAGAGGAGAACAAAGTTGGGAAACTGACACCATTTCACTTCAAGATTTAGTATTAAGCTACACCAATCAAGACAGTGTAGGGGCGCCTGGGTGGCTCAGTGGGTTAAGCCGCTGCCTTCGGCTCAGGTCATGATCCCAGGTCCTGGGTTCGAGCCCCGCATCGGGCTTTCTGCTCAGCAGGGAGCCTGCTTCCCTCCTCTCTCTCTGCCTGCCTCTCTGCCTACTTGTGATTTCTCTCTGTCAAATAAATAAATAAAATCTTAAAAAAAAAAAAAAAAAAAAAAAAAAAAAAAAAAAAAAAAAAAAAAAAAAAAAAAAAAAAAGAATCAACAACAAAAAACCCTCATGAAATTAATAAACATTTACAGTAAGTTTGCAGGATACAAGCTTAATATAAAAAAGTCATTTTCTGGGATGCCTGGCTGGCTCTATTGGTGAAGCATGTCACTTCTGATCTCAGAGTCATCAGTTCAAGTCCCACACTGGGTGTAGAGATAACTTAAAAATAAAATCTTTAAAAAAAAAAAAAGGTAGTTCCTTTTCTACGCATCAGTGAAAATGTGGAATTTGAGATTAAAATCACAATGCCATTTACACTAGCACTCAGAAAAATGAAATACTTACATATATATCTAACAAAATACATACAAGCTCTCTATGAGGTAAACTACAAAACCCTGATAAACAAAAATCAAAGAACTAAATAAACATAGAGATATTCCATGTTCATGGATAGGAAAACTCAATATTGTCAGGATGTCAGTCCTTGCCAACTTGATCTGTAGATTCAATACAACCCTGATCAAAATCCCAGCAAGTTATTCTGTGGATATCAATAAACTGATTCTAAAATTTATATAGAGGGGCAAAAGACCAAATAGCCAATACAATATTGAAAGAGGAGAACAAAGTTGGGAAACTGACACCATTTCACTTCA
This sequence comes from Lutra lutra, assembly GCF_902655055.1. NCBI lineage: Eukaryota > Metazoa > Chordata > Mammalia > Carnivora > Mustelidae > Lutra > Lutra lutra. Next base: position 57,071,451 of record NC_062287.1, on the reverse strand, counting down.
AGATTTAGTATTAAGCTACACCAATCAAGACAGTGTAGGGGCGCCTGGGTGGCTCAGTGGGTTAAGCCTCTGCCTTCGGCTCAGGTCATGATCCCAGGGTCCTGGGATCGAGCCCCGCATCGGGCTCTCTGCTCAGCAGGAAGCCTGCTTCCCCTCCTCTCTCTCTGCCTGCCTCTCTGCCTGCTTGTGATCTCTCTGTCAAATAAATAAATAAAATCTTTAAAAAAAAAAAAAAAGACAGTGTAGTACTGGTAAAAGCACAGACAGATGAATAGAAAAGAAGAGAGCCCAGAAATAGAGCCACATAAATAGTCATCTGATCTTTGATGAAAGAGCAAAGGCAATATAATGGAGCAAAGAAAGTCTCTTTAACAAATGGTACTGGAACAACTAGACATCAACATGTTAAAAAAAAAAAAAAAAAAACGATTCTAGACATAGACCTTAACACCATTCACAAAAATTAACTCAAAACAGATTACATACCGGGACATCTGGGTGGCTCAGTTGGTTAAGTGTCTGTCTTCAGCTCAGGTCATGATCCCGGAGTCCTGGGATCAAGCCCCAAGTTGGGCTCCCTGCTCAGCAAGGAGTCTGCTTCTCCCTCTCCCTCTGCCCCTCCCCCTGCTCTCTTTCTCTCTCTCTCTCTCTCTCTCTTTTCCTCTGTCTGTCTCTCAAATAAATAAAATCTTTTTAAAAAATGGATCATATACCTACATGTAAAATACAAAACTATAAAACTCCTTGAAGATAACACAGGGAAAATCTAGATGACCTTGAGTATGGTCATCACCATATGTTTTTTAGGTACTACATGAAATCCATGAAAGAAATAATTGGCAAGCTGGACTTCATTAGAATTAAAAACTTAAGCTCTGTGGAAGATATTTGCAAAAGACACATCTGATAAAGAACTGTTTTCTAAAATATACCAAGAACTCTTAAGACTCAACAATAAGGAAACAACCCAATTAACAATGAGTCAAACTCCTTAGCAGACATGTCACCAAAGAAGATTAATATACAACAAAGAAGCATATGAAAAGATGCTCCACATGACATGTCATAAGAGAAATGCAAAATAAAACAATAAGATAAGAACACTACATGCCTTTAAGAAGGGCCAAACTGTGGATCGCTGACAATACCAAGTGCTGACAAGGATGTGGAGCAAGAAGAATTTTCATACATTGCTGCTAGAAATGCAAAATGGTATAGCTACTTATGGATATGCTCTTACCATATGATCCAGTAGTCACACTCCTTGGTTTTTACCCAAGGGAGTTGAAAACGTATGGTCACACAGAAATCTGCACAAGAATGTTTATAGCAGATTTATTCATAACTTCTAATACTCAGAAGCAACCAAGACTTCAGTGGGCAAATGGATATGGTGGTACATCCAGACAATAAAGGGTTATTCAGTGCTAAAAAGTAATAAGCTATCAAGCCATGAAAAGACATGGATAAAGCTTAAATATGTATTACTAAGTGAAAAGAGCCAATATGAAAAGGGTACATAGTGTATGACTTGATTTTTTTGACACTTGGAAAAGGCAAAACGAAGGATAGTTTAAAAAAAAAATCAATGATTGCCAGGGTCAGGGGCAATGGAATGTAGACAGAGAACAGAGGATATTTAGTACAATGAAACTACTCTGCATATTATAATGATGGATTTATATACCTGCATATTTGTCCAAACTCACTGAATGTACAACACCAAGAGTGAACCCTAATATAAATTATGGATTTGGGTGATTTTGATTTGTCAATGTAGGTTCATCAACTGGAATACACACATCACTCTGGTGGGGGACACTGGCAATGGTGGAGGCTACACTTATGTGGGGGTAGGTGGTATATATGAAATCACTGTATCTTTATCCTAACTTTGCTGTGAACCTAAAACTGTTCTCAAAGATACTGTCTAAAATAAAATAAAGCACTGCTCAAACTATTCTTAATAGTTTAGAAAGAAATAAAACATTTAATTCTCATAATTCCAATGTTTTAAATTAAGTATACTAAATATTAGTTTTACTAGTATAGTACAATAGTTTTACTAGTACAGAAAATAGTTCTACTATTTTCTATTTCCTTATACCTTTACAGATGACAGTAAAATTTTTGACAAAAAATGTTTTAAAGTCACAGAACTATAATTTTTCCATTAAGATCACTTCGCAGTTTCAGCTTGCACCATCATTTGACACAATCCTGCACGTGAATGAAGGAAAGTGAAGACTGTTGGTATAAGGATTGGAGAAAGAAACAAAACTGCTATTATTCTCAAATAACATGATATTTACATAGAGAGAAAATTTAAAAATAAACAATTAGAATTTAAAGTGTTCAGCAGAATGCTAAACACAAAAATCAAAATTTAAAACTCTATACATGATCAAAAGGTAAAAAATTAGTTTCTTGAAAGATGTCAACTTTAATAAAGGTCCACAATTCCAAAATGTAAAATCATCTGAAAACAAAGTTTATCTGTAACTCCTTCGGTGGCAAAACAAGCCCCAAACTGAGATGATGTTATTTACAGGTTTTATGTGCCAGAAAATATGGGGATATAATAAATGGTATACAGACTAAGTATGTAGGATTAAGTTTAACACAAGTGTTAAAACCCTCTATTGAGAAAATTATAAAACTTTTATTGAAAGACATTAAAGAATACCTTTGAAATGGAGAGATATGCCAAGGTAATTGATTGTATATCTCATTTTTTAAGTTGTCAATTCCTTCCCAACTGATTTATAAATAAATGTAATCTCCTTTGGTCTTTTTGTAAATCCCAACTGATCTTTTGGCAAAACTTGACAAGTGATTCTAAAATTTGTATGAAAGGACAAAGGGCTAAGAATAGTAAAAAACAGAGATGAACAATATGAAAGGACCTGCTATACCAGATATAAAAATTTATTGGAAAGCTGTATGAATTAAGACAGTATATTTGTATAAGGAGGAAAGAACAGTAAAAGAGAAGAAAGATCCCAGAAACTGATGCACAGATATATGGACAAGATATAATAAAAGTGACTCTGTAAAGACTATTTCAAACTACTTCTTCAAGGACATCTGTATATCAAACAGCATTGAAGGACAGAAATAGATCTCTCTGTATGGGTGAAATAGGTTATGGGGACTAAGGAGGGCACTTGCTGTGATGGGCACTGGGTGTTGTATCGAATTGTTGAATCACTATACTGTACACCTGAAACTAGTTATCACACTATACATTAACTACCTGGAATTTAAATGAAACTTTTAAAAAAAGTTTCCAGAGTGCTGGAAATTTTCTGTTTCTTTACTTAGACACGAGTTAAATGGGCACTTGCTTCATAGTTAGATATTTAGTGTACATTTCTATTCCTTGCATTTTTATTTACTATTGTTTTTCACAATTTAAAAATATCTAATCTTAAATGATTAGACCATCACATCATTAGAACTTGGAGTATATAAATTTATACTAACATGCTAAATGGAAAGAATCTTATTTCCTAATTATGCTACTTTCCCAATTTCTTTATTCCATTGGTTTATACACAACAGGTACTCAGTAAAAGCATAATTAACCAGGAGAGAGGAGAGCTCAGAAGATAACTAGCGTAATAGTACCAAATCACACGATCACATGAATCATTTAAAAGGATCTATAATAACACTAGAGAAATTTAACAATGGAGGCTAGCACTATAAACTTTTAAAAATGTATAACAGATTAATATTTAATATTTATATAATATTTTACTTCTTTGCATCATCTATTAAATGACTAACAGGCACTATTCAGTAGTGAATGCAAATATTACTGGTTTTCATAAGCAAGTATTCATCACTCTAGCCACTTTTCTGGGCAACCCACCAAGTAATACATAATTTAAGTTTTCTGTTTAATTTTTACTTCCTATCTTGGTTACCAGACCTACTATAACCATTTGTGTAATTGAAGGAACTAATCAGTTAAATTACATACTACTTTTATTGTTCTCTTAAAACACTGGCCCAAGATACACACTATAGATAAATATTTTCAGATTTAAAAAATGATTTCTGTATTTTAAAAACACACATTATGTCAGACTACTAGCTTTACTGGTATCCATGTTCTCCTCTTTTTCAAGGCATACACATTGATGATATTTTCTCAGCCTCCTATTAAATCAGATGTGACCATTTGACTGAGTTCTGGTTAATGGGAAATAAGGAGAGGTAAAGTGTGCCACATTCAGGTCTGGCCCATCAAGACCTCCTATGTGCAATCCTATTCTTCCTTCCTCTTTCTACTAGCTAGATGCAAAGGATCCAGCAGAGGACTTGACCCTGAAGAATTTCAGAGCCTCAAGATTAATGGACCCTGGATCACTAACTAAACGATCACATCGAGGCCATTTACCAAATTCCTGCAATAAAGTGTTACATGAATAAGAAATCATTTTATTTGATTTGCTAAAGCCTCAAAGATTTTCAGGTTGTCAATTAAAGTAATCATCCTGACGAACACAGAACATTTACCAGTGAGACTCTATATGTGTTATTCGTTCTGTTCCCAAATGTTACTACTGATACATTCAGGGCCTGCCACTGTCCTCCTGTATGTCAACTTTGTGTGATTTAGACAGAGACCATTTTAGTAGATAAATTAGGAAAAGGCGCCCCCTCTGGGAGGACACAACTCCACAGAAACAGCTCGGCAAGGAAACTTTGTGAAGGAAAGGGGTCTCTTTCTGTAAGGGTCTAGGACAAGGTTTCAGTTGGGCAAGGTAAACCAGGACTGGATTTCAAGTTTCCATGTTAGCTATAGCTTAGCAGAGGCACAAACCATACAATCATTCTCAAAGGCCCTAGCTATACTTCTCTACCATTCTTTTTCCTACCACAGCAAATGGTGCTCCTATGATCCTTCACATATCAGCTATATTTCAGTAAAACAGACACATACAAATTTGTCTGCATATAGGCAAGGTAATTTTTTAGGTAAAAAACTGTAAAATATAATTCTTAAAAGATTTAAGATAAAATTCCTATTTAAATTTAGGTGGTCAAATTATTCGTTCAACCTAATAAATTTCAAAAAGAAGATTGTTTTTCAAAATTAAAAAGCAATTACTGAATTTCTTCTCCTATTACATTAAATCCATTGTAAGCAAAGTACATACATAATTTTCACTGTTATCAATTTAAGTTCCAGTTTTTCTGACACTTTCTAGAATTAAGGGTAGGGGAACTACTATAGAGGAGAGTGGAAGGAATCCCAGCCAGGCCGATATTTAAGCTACAGCACTACTGGCTACAGAAAATCAGTTAATTAATGCTGGAACAAAGAAAAGAAAAGAAAAGAAAAGAAAAGAAAAGAAAAGAAAAGAAAAGAAAAGAAAAGAGAAGAGAAGAGAAGAGAAGAGAAGAGAAGAGAGGAAAGGAAAGGAATGAAATGAAAGGAAACGAAAGAAATGAAATGAAATGAAATGAAATAAATAAGTACCAAAATGCAAAGCAGCCCCCAAAGAACTCTTTCCTTCTAACACACTGCGCAGCCTCAGAGACCAAATAAATTGTGAACATTTGAACTTCAGTTGAAAAAAAAAAATCAGTTAACTCCTGAAGAGTTCAGGTTGCTCATCTGATATCTCCAATGCACACCCTGTTAAAAAATTTCTTCAAAATCTGACCCATAGAAACTCAACCAAAGGGAGATAATTGGTGTGAGAATTATAATGAGCTTATGAAATGCCTAACACAGTGACTGGGATCCAGCAGAAACTAAATAAATATCACCTCATTCTTAAGCTCAACTGTAAAATTCTATGACTATTGCCTCTATTCTTACTGTTGAATTCATTAGCTGAAAAAAAAAAAAACTTTAAAAAATATTTCTTAAGGCACTTCCAAATCTTAATTCAAAGATTCTACCAACCTACAATGAAAATTCAAACTTTTGTCTTTTAGAGATTAAGCACATATATTAGAATACATACTAAAATTGGGCAAATAGCAGAGAAATACTGTATTTAAAATAATATACATATTATATATAAATATAATGTATTAATTTTCTCATATGTTAAATTAAAATATTCTGAAACAAAAGATGGGAAGAAAAGTAAAAAGACCTCTTGCCTGAATTCCTGTAAGAACTTTCAAAAAGCCCTGATGAATTGATTTTAAAAGGAAAAACAACCAATAAAAAAAAGTATGTGAAAGCCAATAAAGCAAAAAGGCACTGCAATATCTACTAACATGGGAATGCACATAAACACCAGTACTGAAAGAAACAAAACTTATAAATTAAATACTATTTTTGGTACAGCTTGTCAAAAAAATTAATGACTGGCAGCACTCATTCCTGTAAGGGTGAGATGCAACAGATTCTCTTTTAAATCATTAGTAGAAATATAAATTGCTGTACCATTTAAAATTTTTCACCTATTAGGAAAAAAATTTCTAATTAAAATTCTCTACAGTTTCTCATTGTTTTACCTACTAGGATCTATTAATTTTTTTTTTTATTAGAGTGAGAGAGTGCGCATGCAAGTTGAGGGGGGAGAGACAGAGGAAGAGGGAGAGAGACTCTAAAGTAGGCTCCACACCCAGTGCAGAGCTCCATCTCACAATCCTGAGATCATGACCTGAGCCAAAATCAAGAGCTAGATGCTTAACTTACCAAATCTATCTAATAAAATTTTTAATTTTATTAAATTAATTTTATTAAATGAATCTATCTAATAAAATTTTTTTTAAAGATATTATTTATTTATTTGAGAGAGAGAGTATGAGAAGGGGGAGGGTCAGAGGGAGAAGCAGACTCCCTGCCAAGCAGGGAGTCCGATGCGGAACTCGATCCCAGGACTCCAGGATCATGACCTGAGCCGAAGGCAGTCGCTTAACCAACTGAGCCACCCAGGCGCCCTCTAATAAAATTTTTAATGCAAATATGCTTTGCTGGAGGGATGCTATTTTTCAAAATTATTAAGATAAAAGCACAAGTGTAACAAGATAAACATGGATGTTCACTGCAGTATTGCTTTCAACTTGAACGTGATGTGGATCAATCAGTGTGGATGTTAAATAATTAACATCTGTAACATAAGCTATGATGTTGCCAAAAATTTTGAGATTTTTAAGTTTCTTTTAAGTATTTTTAAGTATTCACCTGAAGAAAATATCAATGATAAATATACTATTAATATGAAGGACAAGAAATAAATTTAAGTATGAGCCTAGTTTCCTACAGAGGATAAAAAACTACATTTTAAGTGAGCATACATAACAGGAAAAGATTCATGCCAAACGTAAGAGAATGAATTCGAAAAGAAATAAGACAATTTTTACTTAATGTACCTCTGTATTATTTAAATTATTAAAACCACAATTACCTTTTAAATTAAAAAAAAAAGACTGGGGCGCCTGGTGGCTCAGTCAGTTAAACATCTAACTTCAGCTCAGGTCATGATTTCAGGGTCCTGGGATCGAACCCTGTGTTAGGCTCCCTGATTGGGGGTGGGGGGCGGGTGTCTGCTTGTCCCTCTCCCTCTGCCTAACCCCCAAGCTCAAGTTCTCTCTCTCTCAATTAAAAAAAAAAAGTCTTAAAAAAATAAATTAGTAAAAAATAAACTTAAAAAAAGATTCTTATGAAATACTCAAGATGTCTCGTATGTGCCTAAAATAATAAAAAAAGTTGTCAATTTCATTATTTTTATTGTATCTTACCCAAGGTTATAAGAATATAATTATCTCTAATACTAAGTGGCATGATATATACTTGAATTTATATTCAGAATAAATTAACTAAAGAGGAGACAGAGCACAGGCAATTTTCTTATACTCTGTCTTGGATTTGTATCTTTAGATAGAAGAAAAAAATATTTAAAAATATCAACCACTGAGAGTACCTATTCACTTCCAAGGATGTTGTAAGAAGAAGTCCTAAAATAAAGTATTAAGCCATGATGTAACATAAAACACTTCTATAAAATTCTCCCACAATTTCTAGTGGTAAATATTTATGTTCCTTCCTCCACAAACAGAAATGGAACTTTCTTTTCTTTTCACCTGACATCAATGTGATACCAAGTATTTCCCAGAACTGTGATTACCAAAATGCCACGAAATGTACTGAATTCTTCTACAATGTACAAACTACTGTATCCCTCGAAATTCACTCAGTATTTGTTAGAAGACTATATATGCAAATGACACTAAACCAATAACCTTGTCATCTCATTCAACTTATCAACAACTGTGAGTTGAGGAAGAAATGGTATATATAAGTTATTTACAGTAACTGTGTTAACAAACAGTACAGCCACAATTAGAACTCCGGCTATCTTATTCAGTCTTTACATAGTATATATAACCTATGAAAATATGAGCTATTTTCAAGACTTTAGGAAGAGAACAAAATCATAGAAGATCAGAAGGAAAGGGAAAATAGAATAGAAAGAGATACAAAAACATGACAATGGTAGCAAGTCAAACTGCAAGAAAAATTTACCCAAAGCATATGAGGCATAGCTAGAGCAGCAGGATGTATCTGTGTATATGCTGTTTAGTTGGTGTAGTTCATTTCCTCAGAAAGGAACTTTAATTTCCTCAGAGAGGATCTCTCACTTCATTCCACGCCAGCTACCTCAGCACCTATGAGACCCAAAATTTACCTCTGATCTCCCTTTACCCAGGGTTCACGATGGTCTAGTGTTGGTCTTAGGGAAATAGGCATTTCAGAGATGACTCCCCACAAACAGAATGGCTCGGTTAACTCTGTATGGGTCAGCCAGTGCTGAATCAATGCTATGTAACAAACATCTTTAAAAATGCCAGTGGCAGGGCACCTGGGTGGCTCAGTGGGTTAAAGCCTCTGCCTTCGGCTCAGGTCATGATCCCGGGGTCCTGGGATCGAGCCCCGCGTTGGGCTCTCTGCTCAGTGGGGAGCCTGCTTCCTCCTCTCTCCCTGCCTGCCTCTCTGCCTACTTGTAATCTATCAAATAAATAAATAAATCTTAAAAAAATAAAAATAAAAATGCTAGTGGCGGGGCGCCTGGGTGGCTCAGTGGGTTAAGCCGCTGCCTTCGGCTCAGGTCGTGATCTCGGAGTCCTGGGATCGAGCCCCGCATCGGGCTCTCTGCTCAGCAGGGAGCCTGCTTCCTCCTCTCTCTCTGCCTGCCTCTCTGCCTGCTTGTGATCTCTCTGTCAAATAAATAAATAAAATCTTTAAAAAAAATGCCAGTGGCTTAAATATTAAATGCTAATTCCTTATTCATTAATGCATGTTGGCTAGAGCTACTCCAGCTTCAGGTTGTGGGTCAAGTTCAATTCTTCTTCACGTTATCTTTCATTCCGGGACTCAGTCTGCAGGGGCAGTAGTTACCTGGGGCAAACACTTCTAGTAAATGGCAGAAGTACAGGAGAGCTGGAGGAATTGTACAAGTCCTCTTAAAATGTTATCTTCCAAAATGACCTACTGTCACTTCTATCTCCATTCTGTTGGCCCAAGTAAGCCATACAGCTAAGTCCAAAGTCAGGGATATATGTTCCACCCCAAGGGAAAGGGCGCAGAAGGATTATTTCTGAGCAATAATTCAGTATTCAATAAACTCTAAGAGAAAGTCCCAGAAAAAGTTGATCACCACTGATCAATTCACTACTATCAAATTCTCACATGATGAAGAGCTAAGATGAACAGAAAACATGTGAATGACAGAATCAAAATGCAAAAACTTCTCAATATACAGGCACAATGGGCTAAACTCAATACGAAAGACTCTCATAGGAGTAAAAATCCCGCTACAGCTCAGTATAGGATGGAGAAGATCTGATTATTAATAGCAAAGTATGTAAGACTCACTGGTTTTGAGTTTAAGCTCAGTAAGAGCCACTAAAATTATATAGATCCCTAATAGGATAATGTAACTTTGTCCATGTCAACAGTAACCAATATACATCACTGAGCAACTAGTACATATAAAGTACACAGTAAAACTTTAAAAAATGAAAATAAAAACACAGAAAGAAACAGTCTGCTCTCTCTGAGACAATTACACCCATAGGTTTATTAAATTCAGTTTTGATCTGAGTATCAAAGTCTGGGGAATAATGACAACAAAAAAAACCAACAAGATAGGTAAAAGGTTTAAAACTGAATTGCATAGGTCATTCAAATGTGAACTGAATAAACTACAGAAATTTAGGGCTGGAAATGCAGAAGTGGGATGCAGACCTGCAGAAAGAGAAAGAAAAAGCATAAAAGTTGTTTCCAGATTCCTTAAAAACTATCATATACCCAACAAGTTTACTTAGAAGGGAATATTTTTGCTCAACATAAATAGGAACTTTCCTACTAGAAGATGAATGCCTAAGGGACAGGGAAATTACTATCACTAAATTCAGAAAGAAGCTGCAAGGCCTCTGTACCAGAGGTTGGCAATTTTTTTTTCTCTAAAGTGCCAAAGGGTATATATTGTTGGCTTTGCAGCTGTACAATCCCTGTGTCAACTACTCGACTCTGTCAGTGTGGCAAGAAAAGAGCCATAGACAACATGTAAACAAATGAACATGATGGTCCAATAGAATTTTACTTACAAAAACAGGTGTCAAGTCAGATGGCTACAGTTTGCCAACCCCCTCTCTATATTAAAAAGAGAGAAAGAAGGTAAAGAGGGTTGGAATATATACAACCTTTACATCACTTCCAGCTCCGAGGCTCCATAAAAAGTCATTAAGGCAATTCAATAATAAACAGAAATAGATAGGGGAAAAGGTCATTTTTTATACTTTGATATATCCCATGCATATATGTGTATATTTATAATCACATAAAGAAAGGAATTTGCTATAAAGGGAAGATACACATTCTCTGAATGAGGTTTGAGTGGGAAATGAAGTAAGAGAATTTCAAAACAAGTAAGACCCAAGAGTTCATACTAATTTTACTTATAAGTATAATTGAAAGTGAAGGGCTAAAACCACAATGTGTTATTTGTATAGATACGCTGGCTATGAAACAATAAAACCATCAAAGCCTAAGTGACATTTATATAGAAAATATAAAGAATTAAGTTCAAAGCAAAAATAATTTCAAAGTGTGTATTGAATTACAAAGCCAAGAGAAGCAAATGTTCCTTCTTTCACATATAAACTTAGTACTTTCTAGGCTTCTTATATAGTAGCTCTTCAAGAAACTAAAACTAACAGAGAGAGAGAGAGAGAGAGGAAGGGAGAAAGACACACACACACACACACACACACACACACACACATTAGGGGAAAACTCCATCAAAAATATTTGCTTAGAAATACCCAACGAATCTGCAACAAAAAAACCATTTCTAACTATACCACACATGGTTCCACGCATTCAAGAACTGACTAATGATATGGAAAAATAATTCACAGCACACACAAACCTAGCCATGTTTTTTAATAACTGCAAAAATAACATGGCAATTCCTTTAGTATACTGTGTGATTTGAACAGGATGGTATTAAGAAAGATTTTATTCAGTTTCACTATCAAACATAACTAACTCAGAATGATTTAAATCAATAAAGCATTATGTAGTTAACAAATGTGATTTGGAGTTTAAATTTTGTATGAGCATATATTCTGATGGCACAACTATAATGACAGGAAAATACTCTGGACAGTTATCCAGAATGTAAATCAATACACTGCTTCCGTGATCAAGAAACTCTTGCTATGATTTAAAAAAAAATCACCTGTATAAACAGTATGCTTAGTAATAGAGTATAATTGTGGATTATTTAAAGGCTAATGTAATATATTATTCTCTCACTAAGTGATAATACAGAAACTGATCATATAAAACAGTTACTACATGCTAAGCTTTGACAGTTATCAAAGAGAAAATGTTCTGTCAAAAATGAACAATGAAATGAATTCTCAGTGTTTCTGCAAGATTTAAAAAAAAAAAAAAAAAGGTTTGATCCCAATGCTTTAAATGTGAACTGGATAGCCAGACATGTTTGTCCTATATATTTGGCATTTTTTTAATTACTTCATACCTCCATGTAAGGAAGGCACATGAGTGTTTCGCAGTGACAATAAGATCAAAGCAAAAAGTAGTATGAAAGATCATCATTCAAAAAATTGCCAGAACTGATACAGGAATTCAGTGAAGTCACAGAATACAAAATCAACATACAGAAATCTGTTACAACTCTATATACCAACAATGAAGCAGCAGAAGGAGAAATCAAGGAATTGACCCCATTTACAATTGCCCCTGAAACCATAAGATACCTAGGAATAAACCTAACCAAAGAGGTAAAAGACTTGTACTCTGGAAACTATAAAACGCATATGAAAGAAATTAAAGAGGACACAAAGAAATGGAGAAACATTACACGCTCATATATTGGAAGAACAAAATTTGTTCAAATGTGTTTACTACCCAAAGCAATCTACACATTTAATGCAACCCCTAACAAAATAACAGCATTTTTCACAGAACTAGAACAAACAATCCTAAAATTTGTATGGACCCAGAAAAGACCCCGATTAGCCAAAGCAATCTCAAAATAGAAAAGCAAAGGTGGAAGTATCACAGTTCCAGACTTCAAGTTATATTACAAAGCTGTAGTGAACAAGACAGTATGGTACTGGCACAAAAACAGACACACAGATCAATGAAACAGAACAGAAAACCCAGAGATGAACCCACAACTCTATGGTCAACTAATCTTTGACAAAGAAGGAAAGAATATCCAATGGAAAAAAGACAGTCTTTTCAACAAATGATGTTGGGGAAACTGTACAGTGACATGCAAAAGAATGAAACTGGACCACTTTCTTATACCATACTCAAAAATAAACTCAAAATGGACGAAAGACCTCAATGTAAGATAGGAATCCATGAAAATCCTAGAGGAGAACATAGGCAGTAACCTCTTTGACAACAGCTGTAGCAGCTTCATACTAGATAAATGTCCCCTGGGGCAAGGGAAACAAAAGCAAATATTGGGATTTCGTCAAGATAAAAAGCTTCTTGCACAGTGAAGGAAACAACCAACAAAACAACTTTCAGAATGGGAGAAGATATATGCAAAAGACATATCTGATAAAGGGCTCATATCCAAACTTTATAAAGAACTTATCAAACTCAACACCCAGAAAACAAATAACCCAATTAAAAAGTGGGCAGAAGACAGGAGTTGACATTGTTTCAAAGAAGACATACAGATGGCTATCAGACACATGAGAAGATGCTCAACACCACTTATCATCAGGGAAATACAAATTAAAATGCTACAATTAACAACACAAGAAACAAAAGATGTTGGCAAGGATGCAGAGAAAAGGGAACCCTCTAACACTATTGGTAGGAAGGCAAACTGGTGCAGCCACTCTGGAAAACAGTACAGAGGTTCCTCAAAAACTTAAAAATAGAACTACCATAAGACTCAACAAATCACTACTAAGAATTTAACCAAAGGCTACAAAAATACTGATTCAAAAGGATATATGCACCTCCATGTTTATAGCAACATTTATTAACAATAGCCAAATTACAGAAAAAGACCAAATGTCCATTGATTGATGAATGGATAAAGAGGATGTGGTATTTATACACAACGGAATATTACTCAGCCATGAAAAAGAACAAAAATCTACCATTCGCAACACGTGGATGGAGCTAGAGTATTATGCTAAGTGAAATAAGTCAGAAAAGACAAATACCATATAATTTCACTCATGTGGAATTTAAGAAACAAAACTGATGAACATCGGAGGAAGGAAGAAAGAGAGAAAGAGGCAAACCATAAAACAGACTCTTCAATTCAGAGAACAAACTGAGGGCTGCTGGAGGACAGATGGGTGGGGGATGGATTAAACGGGTAATGGGTATTAAGGAGGGCACTTGTGATTAGCACTGGCTGTTTTAAGTGATGAATCACTAAATTCTACTCCTGAAACTAATATTACACTATATGTTAACAAATTTAAATAGAAACTTAAAACTGCAAAGAAAAGATCCGGGTTTCAACAGATACTTAAGACATGTTCCATAATTTAACAATAATTTTTAATGAAATAGTTATGATCAGATACTGTACATTTATTTAAGGATTTTCACTTCATACATTATATACATACAAATTTCCTATCTTTTTTCCACCCAAAAAAAATCTAAATATAAGAAATCTATGAATCTAGAATCCATTTCTTTGAGAGATAATTTAAATTTAACTATAACTCAATAGGATAAACTGCTGGAACAGATTACCAAAGCAAAGATAAAAAATGAATTCTGGAAGTAAAAAATCACTTCATCTTGGGGGAAAAGTTAGAAATGTATATCCTGAGTTTGCTGAAATTTCTTAAGTCTCTTCTCCAATTCAGTTCTCATCAACATTCTTCTGAGAGTCTGGTTTCTCTACACTGAATATTGTTAAAACAAAACCTAAGAACAGTTGACATATATATACATTACCTTTTGTGAGTCGCACTGCTGTCAACCCAACCTAGTTTAGATAAATTAACAGCAAGCAGCAAATTTGTCACTTTAAAATTTTTACTAATGTATACAGCATTTGTTTAGTGTGCATATAGGCATTTAATAAATGGGGAGTTGCAATTTCACTCAACTTGTCTAGTTAGTATTGTAGAATGACAAAAAAGTTATGACTATAATAGCAACTCTATATTAATAGGCTACATGAAACTTTCAGGTAACAACATTTACAGTTTTTCTAATTCTTTTCTTTTTCCTTATGTATGACTACTCTATCAAAATGTATTTTATTATCTACTTAATTAAAAATTTTTAAGCTTCTATCTTATGTCCTTTTCCATATCATTTTCCAGTAGTTTTTATTATGCTTTACAGAAGTGTCCATCAATGAATTACTAGGAAGAAAAAAAAAAAGTCCTCACAACAGATAGTTTAAGAAGCACAATTCTAGAGCACAGGCTGCCAAATTACAGCCTGCAGTCTATTTCTCTAAAGTTTGCCTGTAACAAAATCACATCTACTTGTTTACCAGTTGTCTATGGCTACTTTCACTCAGCAAAGTTGAGTAATTTTGGCAGAGATCATATGACCCTCAAAGCCTAAAATATTTATATCTGGTTCTACGCAAAACGTGTTTGCTAACCCTTGTTCTAGATGGCTGAGCAAAACACTGAGCCTATTTTCCTCTCTCAATCATTCAGTAGGCGAAGACATTGTTAGAGCTCAGGACTCCTCAGATGATTAAACACTCCTAACTGCAGAGCTCTAGAAGAATTGAAATTTAAATACTATTTAGGTACTCTCATTGAGAGGGAATAAAGGGCACATAAACCCATCAACATGGTCTCTGTCTCCTGGTATACTAAAATTCTCATTTGTGCGTCTAATTCTGATTTTAAAAAAGAATCACAATCCAGGCCATCTGGGTGACTCAGTTAAGCGTCTGCCTTCTGTTCAGGTCATGATCACAGGGTCCTGGGATCGAGTCTGGCATCAGGCTTCCTGCTCAATGGGGAGATCCTGCTTCTCTCCCTCTGTTTGCCGCTCCCCCTGCTTATACTCTCATTCTCTCTCTCTCTCTCACTCTCTGGCAAATAAATAAGTAAAATTAAAAAAAAAAAAAAAAAAAGAATCACAATCTGATCCAGATAGGAGAAACAGCACTAAATTTGGAAGACCCTAAAGAATCTTCTAACCAGACACATAATGAGGGTTCCAACTATAGGACCATATGTGTATGTGTGTGTATGTGTATCATATGTACACATATGAGGAGCTAGAGAAAAAGGACCTTCTCCCACTGTAATTTTTATCTAACTGCACTTTCAACACTATCAAAAAACAGTATCCTATGTAGATTTCAAGAAACAATGAAAACAGTAGAAAAGGTCATTTTAGTTTGATGTGCTTTAGATTTTATCTGGAATCTAATCTTAAAATGAGATGTTACATTTATAATAGTTATCTAATTCAATGTCCATGGTTCAAGTATTTTAAAAGAATAAAATTATTTTTATGAAAACCTATGCCAGATTAGGTCATTATATTTTATTATGGGCTGGAAATGCAAAGTCTATAAAATGGAAGGATATCCTATTATTTTAATACCTCACTATTACACTCAAATAGCTCAAATAGCTTCCTATGATGATTTTTTTTCTATCATGATTTTTTGAATTCCATGATAATACACATCATATAATATATAATATGCATCAAATAATGAACACAAATTCTAGAAAGTTGCTGAAAATTATACATTAGGATTAGTTTAAAAACTCAACTTTAGAATATTAGTGCTAAGAATGTTTTGAGCATAATATCAAAGAGTCAATACATCAATAAATATTGGGTTTTTCCTTTCAAAAAGATCAAAAGCCACAGGAGTGACATGCCATTCTCAGCTTTAAACAGTTTATAACCTTGTTGAGGTCCTCTACAAAATTTAAAAGCAAGAAATGCTTCTAATGGTTAAAAGTATGAAAGAATTTGTCTGCCTTCAAAACCCTTATTAGCGGGGTTCCTTGGTGGCTCAGATGGCTGGGCGTCTGCCTTTCAGCTCAGAGGCCTGGGATGGAGCCCTGCATCAGGCTCCCTGCTCAGCGGAGAGCCGGCTTTGCCTTCTCCCTCTGCTGCTCCCCCTGCTGTGCTCTCTCACTCTCTGTCAAATAAACAAATAAAATCTAAAAACAAAACAAAACAAAAAGCTCTTATCAGCACTTGTATCCTAAAATATTGCAAATTACAAGAAAATGCTACAATTGTATAAGCCATAATATACTTTTAAAAATTGGCTAAGATGACTTTCTAGTATCTTTTTTTTAGAGTTCAAACCTCCAAAAAAAGTAAATCTAATTTTGAGCATTGACAATCAGAAGTCTTTTTTTTTTAATTAACATATAATGCATTATTTGCCCCGGGGGTACGGGTCTGTGAATCATAAGGCTTCCATATTTCACAGCACTCACCACAGCACATACCCTCCTCCAGTGTCCATAACCCAGCCACCCTACCCCTACCCCCCACCCCCCAGCAACCCTCAGTTTGTATCATCAGATTAAGAGTCTCTTATGGTTTGTCCCGCTCCTGATCCCATCTTGTTTCATTTTTTTCCCTCCCTACCCCCCACAACCCCCCACTCTCTCAAATTCCTCATATCAAAGAGATCATATGGTAACCACAGTGGATTCAGTCCAAAATTTAAATAAAGAATATAAATAAAGAAGAAAAAGACTAAAACATCAACTCAATGAAAAAGAGAAAATGAACCTTTCAAAAACAAAGCGTATCTGAGGTATTTCAATGGAAATGTCCTTATGTCTACAATTTACTTTGAAATGTACCAAAAATAAAATGAATTCATGAATGGCAGAATGATCAATAAATGGATATGTGATAAAACAAGTATACCAAAATGTTAACGGTAGAATATAAGTGGTATATGAGTGTTAACTGTCATATTCTTTCAACTTTGCTCTATGTTTGAAAATATTCATAATAAAAGGGAATGAAATAAAGCATATTAACATTTTAACATCCTTTCAGCATGACATCAGTTGAAGAATTTAGTGAGTACAATATACTTGTCTCCAAAAAAAGAATTTGGAATGCTCTCAATTTTATTCACAAGAACAGATTAACTGATTTGAATTACCAACACAAAGATACAAAGAACTAGTTAACAGCACACAAAGAATAATGGAAAATTAAATAGAAGAATGGGGAGGGGTCTCATTAATTGTTCACTAACCATTTTTAAGGAGTAGGGGGAAACATTTTAAAAACCAAAGAAGATACTTAGATAACTAAACTGGCATGAAGGCTTTTAGAATCCTCACAATTCCAGAACTGTTCCAAACCTAAAAGTCAACAATGTCTAAAACATCTTTGGTAGCAAAGAAGCAGCTGCTCTCTCTCTTTGAATCCTAGGACATAGAGTAAAAATCTGTGCTAGAACACTCATTTCCCCTGCTCTTGTTTTCAGGATAGTTCTAATTTCTAATCCACTGTACTACTGGATTTTTAGTCTACACACACACACACACACAAACACACACAATCTTGTTTATCTTAGATAATTCAGCTATTTATTCTGCTATGAAGTGTTTATCCATAAGAAAGCATACTCTAATTAAAAAAAAAAAACTAAGCAAACAGTAACTATACATTATTATCATTATCATTATTCTATTTTATTTATTTATTTATTCTATTCTATTTTACAGATTGGCAAATGGATCCAAAGTCCCACAGCAAGTAAATGGCAGAGCTGGGATTCAAACCATATTTTTAACCATCAGACTATACTCTCCATTTAGAAAATTCCTATCCTAGGGGCGTCTGGGTGGCTCAGTGGGTTAAAGCCTCTGCCTTCAGCTCAGGTCATGATCTCAGGGTCCTGGGATCGAGCCCCGTATCGGGCTCTCTGCTCAGCATGGAGCCTGCTTCCCCCTCTCTCTCTGTCTGACTCTCTGCCTACTTGTGATTTCTGTCTGTCAAATAAATAAATAAAATCTTTGAAAAAAGAAAAAAGAAAAAAAAAAATCCTATCCTCCAGAGACCCACTTTTAGTAAATACTCAAGATTTCTAACTCATGAAGATCTAAAGATTTTGAAAATGGACCTTAGGTTCTTAAGAACTGAGCCAAAGGGCAATGGGGGCCTCTGTGTTTAAGAACTGGCATATTTTATTCCAACAGTAACTGATAGTGAATGCCTTAAACACAGAAGTCTTCCCTGATCGTTCATTACTAGTATGGATTGCTTCTCTACTTATAATCTTGCTGCATATAATTGTGATTTGGAAACTACCTCATTCTGCCTTATGCTATACTAACTCATTTACACAATTTTTTATCCTACTTGATTATGAACCATTTGAGGCTAAAAATCAAGTTTTATCTTGCATCTACCCTGAAAAACTGACTTAAGAAACCATTTGGTTCATATTACTCAATAATTCAACATTTAAGTCACTAAAAAAAAAAAATTGAATAGCTGCTCACTAAAATAAGTTAATAACATTAATAACAGTTCATTAGAATATTCCTTTGAATCAGTGATGCTTGGTCTACATTTATTAATCTATAGAGAATAAGGGTATAATTCTGCTAAATGATACATGTTTTTAAGACTAGAGAAAGGCAAATGTCATGAAATGGACATAAGGATTTAATCCTACTACAAAAAGTGTTACCAACTTTTTGCAAACTAAGTGTAAACTTCATTAAATAATTAATTTCTGAGAACATAAAGGAATTAATTTATACTACATGACTACATAAGTGACTTCTGGTTTTCAACTACTAGTCAAAAAACATGCTTAGATTTCCTTCTAGCAAGACCACTTTCTTGGCCTAGGAATATCAATTGGAGAGACACCTGGGTGGCTCAGTTGGTTAAGCATCTGCTTTCAGTTCAGGTTGTGATCCAAGAGTCCTGGGATTGAGTCCCACACCTGGTTCCTTGTGCAGAGGGGAGCCTGCTTCCTCCCTCTGCCTGCTGCTCCCCCTACTTATACACAGGTGCTCTCTCTCAATCTGACAAATAAATAAATAAATAGATAGATAAATAAATACATAAATTCTTTAAAGAAAATACCATTTTGATTCCTACCCAGAATTGTAATTTCCAACACAATAGACATGAAAAGAGCATTCTTGTGTCTTGCTTCAAATGTTATTTAAGCACTTATTGTACTAAGTGTTAGAAATAAATCATGAGGGAAATATCCTGTATTCAAGGACTTCACAGATGAAGAAGTAAGGTGTGGGTGCTATCATGGAATGTTTCCTGGATAGTACTATGGTTTGCTCTTTTAAAATAAAAGCATTAGGGGGGCACCTGGGTGGCACAGTCAGTTAAGTGTCTGCTTTCAGCTCAGGTCATGACCTCAGAGTCTAGGGATTGAGCCTTGCAACAGGCTCCCTGCTCAGCAGGAAGCCTGCTTCTCCCTCTCCCTCTGCCCCCTTATTTGCTGCTCTCTCTCAAATAAATAAATAAAATCTTTAAAAAATTTTGACTTTGACAAGTTGCAGGGAGTGCATCAGAGACAGGCAGTCGCATTACAGAACTGATTCTCAGTACCAAAAAACAAGAGATGGATGTAATTGTTGACTGTAAACAACATTAACATATATTAAGAGGAAAGATCAAAAGTGTCTTCATATATAAATCGCAAATTCAAACTCTCCCAAACTTATGATCTAAAATACAGAAGCGGGGCACCTGGGTGGCTCAGTGGTTAAGGCCTCTGCCTTTGGCTCAGGTCATGGTCCCAGGGTCCTGGGATCGAGTCCCACATTCGGGCTCTCTGCTCAGCAGGAAGCCTGCCTCCTCCTCCTCTCTCTCTGCCTGCCTCTCTGCCTACTTGTGATCTGTCTGTCAAATAAAAAAAAAAAGAAAGAAAGAAAGAAAAAAAAATACAGAAGCTTCTTGGGGCGCCTGGGTGGCTCAGTGGGTTAAAGCCTCTGCCTTCGGCTCAGGTCATGATCTCAGGGTCCTAGGATAGAGCCCCACATCGGGCTCTCTGCTCAGCAGGGAGCCTGCTTCCTCCTCTCTCTCTCTCTCTGCCTACCTGAGATCTCTATCTGTCAAATAAATAAATAAAATCTTTTTAAAAAAATAAAATAAAATACAGAAGCTTCTCTCATGTAGGTAACGCTATGAAGCAGTACTCTAATAAGGACCATTAAATATTCATTAAGGATGATTCTCTTAGGCAAACCCAGGTAGGCTAGCTTTATTTCTTTCTATTTCTTTTTTTTTTTAAG
The DNA here is from genome assembly GCF_902655055.1 of Lutra lutra. Lineage (NCBI taxonomy): Eukaryota > Metazoa > Chordata > Mammalia > Carnivora > Mustelidae > Lutra > Lutra lutra. Next base: position 57,050,700 of record NC_062287.1, on the reverse strand, counting down.
ATTTTATTTATTTATTTGACAGAGATCACAAGTAGGCAGAGAAGCAGGCACAGAGAGAGGAGGAAGCAGGCTCCTCACTGAGCAGAGAGCCCGATGCGGGGCTCAATCCCAGGACCCTAGGATCATGACCTGAGCCGAAGGCAGAGGCTTTAACCCACTGAGCCACCCAGGCACTCCAATTTCTTTCTATTTCTTCATAAGAATAAGACTTATTCAAAGACAGTGAATGCAATTTAACACAGCAATTTTAGGTGAGCCTAGTGGTGGGTATTAAGGAAGGCATGTACTCCACGGAACACTGGGTATGCTGCATAAACAATGAATCTTGGAACACTGAAAAAGTAAAATTTTTCAAAAAAAGTAAAAAAAAAAATTCTATAATCAAGTATCCAGTGCTGTATTTTTTCCTTTAAATGACCACAAATGAATAAAAATAAAAATATTTCATTTTGCAGAGACTGTTTCTCTTCTTTCAGATCACATAATATCCTAGAATACATATCCCTCTTTATAGTTCTAAAGCTAAAACTATGTGTATCATCAAGTAAGTGTATCATCAAAACTCTTCATTTACACATTTGCAAATAGTTTTTATTTTCTTTCCCCAGCCCAATTAAAATGGTACTTCTCATCACCATAAAAAACATTTATATCTGAAGAAGAAATAATCTAATTTTTATTAATGATATCCTCAACTCCTTTTTTTTTTTTTTTACGGTTATATGGGTTGAAGTATATTCTTTTTTTTTTTTTAATTTTTTAATTTTTTTCAGCATAACAGTATTCATTATTTTTGCACCACACCCAGTGCTCCATGCAATCCGTGCCCTCTACAATACCCACCACCTGGTGCCCCCAACCTCCCACCCCCCACCCCTTCAAAATTCTCAGATCGTTTTTCAGAGCCCATAGTCTCTCATGGTTCACCTCCCCTTCCAATTTCCCTCAACTCCCTTCTCCTCTCCATCTCCCCTTGTCCTCCATGCTATTTGTTATGCTCCACAAATAAGTGAAACCATATGATAATTGACTCTCTCTGCTTGACTTATTTCACTCAGCATAATCTCTTCCAGTCCCGTCCATGTTGCTACAAAACTTGGGGATTCATCCTTTCTTTCTTTTTTTTTTTTTTTTTTTTACAGCTTTATAAACATATATTTTTATCCCCAGGGGTACAGGTCTGCGAATCGCCAGGTTTACACACTTCACAACACTCACCATAGCACATACCCTCCCCGATATCCATAACCCCACCCCCTCTCCCAACCCCCTCCCCCCATCAACCCTCAGTTTGTTTTGTGAGATTAAGAGTCACTTATGGTTTGTCTCCCTCCCAATCCCATCTTGTTTCATTTACTCTTCTCCTACCCCCTCGACCCCCCATGTTGCATCTCCTCTCCCTCATATCAGGGAGATCATATGATAGTTGTCTTTCTCCGATTGACTTATTTCGCTAAGCATGATACCCTCTAGTTCCATCCACGTCGTCGCAAATGGCAAGATTTCATTTCTTTTGATGGCTGCATAGTATTCCATTGTGTATATATACCACATCTTCTTTATCCATTCGTCTGTAGATGGACATCTAGGTTCTTTCCATAGTTTGGCTATTGTAGACATTGCTGCTATAAACATTCGGGTGCATGTGCCCCTTCGGATCACTATGTTTGTATCTTTAGGGTAAATACCCAGCAGTGCAATTGCAGGGTCATAGGGTAGTTCTATTTTCAACATTTTGAGGAACCTCCATGCTGTTTTCCAGAGTGGTTGCACCAGCTTGCATTCCCACCAACAGTGTAGGAGGGTTCCCCTTTCTCCGCATCCTCGCCAGCATCTGTCATTTCCTGACTTGTTAATTTTAGCCATTCTGACTGGTGTGAGGTGATATCTCATGGTGGTTTTGATTTGTATTTCCCTGATGCCGAGTGATATGGAGCACTTTTTCATGTGTCTGTTGGCCATCTGGATGTCTTCTTTGCAGAAATGTCTGTTCATGTCCTCTGCCCATTTCTTGATTGGATTATTTGTTCTTTGGGTGTTGAGTTTGCTAAGTTCTTTATAGATTTTGGACACTAGCCCTTTATCTGATATGTCATTTGCAAATATCTTCTCCCATTCTGTCAGTTGTCTTTTGGTTTTGTTCACTGTTTCCTTTGCTGTGCAAAAGCTTTTGATCTTGATAAAATCCCAAAAGTTCATTTTTGCCCTTGCTTCCCTTGCCTTTGGTGATGTTCCTAGGAAGATGTTGCTGCGGCTGACGTCGAAGAGGTTGCTGCCTGTGTTCTCCTCGAGGATTTTGATGGATTCCTTTCTCACATTGAGATCCTTCATCCATTTTGAGTCTATTTTCGTGTGTGGTGTAAGGAAATGATCCAATTTCATTTTTCTGCATGTGGCTGTCCAATTTTCCCAACACCATTTATTGAAGAGGCTGTCTTTGTTCCATTGGACATTCTTTCCTGCTTTGTCGAAGATGAGTTGACCATAGAGTTGAGGGTCCATTTCTGGGCTCTCTATTCTGTTCCATTGATCTATGTGTCTGTTTTTGTGCCAGTACCATGCTGTCTTGATGATGACAGCTTTGTAATAGAGCTTGAAGTCCGGAATTGTGATGCCACCAACTTTGGCTTTCTTTTTCAATATTCCTTTGGCTATTCGAGGTCTTTTCTGGTTCCATATAAATTTTAGGATTATTTGTTCCATTTCTTTGAAAAAAATGGATGGTACTTTGATAGGAATTGCATTAAATGTGTAGATTGCTTTAGGTAGCATAGACATCTTCACAATATTTATTCTTCCAATCCAGGAGCATGGAACATTTTTCCATTTCTTTGTGTCTTCCTCAATTTCTTTCATGAGTACTTTATAGTTTTCTGAATATAGATTCTTAGTCTCTTTGGTTAGGTTTATTCCTAGGTATCTTATAGTTTTGGGTGCTATTGTAAATGGGATGGACTCCTTAATTTCTCTTTCTTCTGTCTTGTTGTTGGTGTAGAGAAATGCAACTGATTTCTGTGCATTGATTTTATATCCTGACACTTTACTGAATTCCTGTACAAGTTCTAGCAGTTTTGGAGTGGAGTCTTTTGGGTTTTCCACATAGAGTATCATATCATCTGCGAAGAGTGATAGTTTGACTTCTTCTTTGCCGATTTGGATGCCTTTAATTTCCTTTTGTTGTCTGATTGCTGAGGCTAGGACTTCTAGTACTATGTTGAATAGCAGTGGTGATAACGGACATCCCTGCCGTGTTCCTGACCTTAGCGGAAAAGCTTTCAGTTTTTCTCCATTGAGAATGATATTTGCGGTGGGTTTTTCATAGATGGCTTTGATAATATTGAGGTATGTGCCGTCTATCCCTACACTTTGAAGAGTTTTGATCAGGAAGGGATGCTGTACTTTGTCAAATGCTTTTTTAGCATCTATGGCGAGTATCATATGGTTCTTGTTCTTTCTTTTATTAATGTGTTGTATCACATTGATTGATTTGCGGATGTTGAACCAGCCTTGCAGCCCTGGAATAAATCCCACTTGGTCGTGGTGAATAATCCTTTTAACGTACTGTTGAATCCTATTGGCTAGTATTTTGGCGAGAATTTTTGCATCTGTGTTCATCAAGGATATTGGTCTGTAGTTCTCTTTTTTGTTGGGATCCTTGTCTGGTTTTGGGATCAAGGTGATGCTGGCCTCATAAAATGAGTTTGGAAGTTTTCCTTCTATTGCTATTTTTTGGAACAGTTTCAGGAGAATAGGAATTAGTTCTTCTTTAAATGTTTGGTAGAATTCCCCCGGGAAGCCGTCTGGCCCTGGGCTTTTGTTTGTTTGGAGATTTTTGATGACTGTTTCAATCTCCTTACTGGTTATGGGTCTGTTCAGGCTTTCTATTTCTTCCTGGTTCAGTTGTGGTAGTTTATATGTCTCTAGGAATGCATCCATTTCTTCCAGATTGTCAAATTTGTTGGCGTAGAGTTGCTCATAGTATGTTCTTATAATTGTCTGTATTTCTTTGGTGTTCGTTGTGATCTCTCCTCTTTCATTCATGATTTTATTTATTTGGGTCCTCTCTCTTTTCTTTTTGATAAGTCTGGCCAGGGGTTTATCAATCTTATTAATTCTTTCAAAGAACCAGCTCCTAGTTTCGTTGATTTGTTCTATTGTTTTTTTGGTTTCTATTTCATTGATTTCTGCTCTGATCTTTATGATTTCTCTTCTCCTGCTGGGTTTAGGGTTTCTTTCTTGTTCTTTCTCCAGCTCCTTTAGGTGTAGGGTTAGGTTGTGTACCTGAGACCTTTCTTGTTTCTTGAGAAAGGCTTGTACCGCTATGTATTTTCCTCTCAGGACTGCCTTTGTTGTGTCCCACAGATTCTGAACCGTTGTGTTTTCATTATCATTTGTTTCCATAAATTTTTTCAATTCTTCTTTGATTTCCTGGTTGACCCATTCATTCTTTAGAAGGATGCTGTTGAGTCTCCATGTATTTGGGTTCTTTCCCAATTTCCTCTTGTTATTGAGTTCTAGCTTTAGAGCATTGTGGTCTGAAAATATGCAGGGAATGATCCCAATCTTTTGATACCGGTTGAGACTTGATTTAGGACCAAGAATGTGATCTATTCTGGAGAACGTTCCATGTGCACTAGAGAAGAATGTGTATTCTGTTGCTTTGGGATGAAATGTTCTGAATATATCTGTGATGTCCATCTGGTCCAGTGTGTCATTTAAGGCCTTGATTTCCTTGTTGATCTTTTGCTTGGATGATCTGTCCATTTCAGTGAGGGGAGTGTTAAAATCCCCTACTATTATTGTATTCTTGACGATGTGTTTCTTTGATTTTGTTATTAATTGGTTTATATAGTTGGCTGCTCCCACGTTAGGGGCATAGATATTGAAAATTGTTAGATCTTCTTGTTGGACAGTTCCTTTGAGTATGATATAGTGTCCTTCCTCATCTCTTATTATAATCTTTGGCTTAAAATCTAATTGATCTGATATAAGGATTGCCACTCCTGCTTTCTTCTGATGTCCATTAGCATGGTAAATTCTTTTCCACCCCCTCACTTTAAACCTGGAGGTGTCTTCGGGTGTAAGATGAGTTTCTTGTAGGCAACATATAGATGGTTTTTGTTTTTTTATCCATTCTGATACCCTGTGTCTTTTGATTGGGGCATTTAGCCCATTAACATTCAGGGTAAGTATTGAGAGATATGAATTTAGTGCCATTGTATTGCCTGTAAGGTGACTGTTATTGTATATTGTCTCTGTTTCTTTCTGATCTACTACTTTGAGGGTCTCTCTTTGCTTAGAGGACCCCTTTCAATATTTCCTGTAGAGCTGGTTTGGTATTTGCAAATTCTTTCAGTTTTTGTTTGTCCTGGAAGCTTTTAATCTCTCCGTCTATTTTCAATGATAGCCTAGCTGGATATAGTATTCTTGGCTGCATGTTTTTCTCGTTTAGTGCTCTGAATATATCATGCCAGCTCTTTCTGGCCTGCCAGGTCTCTGTGGATAAGTCTGCTGCCAATCTAATATTTTTACCATTGTACGTTACAGACTTCTTTTCCCGGGCTGCTTTCAGGATCTTTTCTTTGTCACTAAGACTTGTCAATTTTACTATTAGGTGACGGGGTGTAGACCTATTCTTATTGATTTTGAGGGGGGTTCTCTGAACCTCCTGGATTTTGATGCTTGTTCCCTTTGCCATATTGGGGAAATTCTCTCCAATAATTCTCTCCAATATACCTTCTGCTCCCCTCTCTGTTTCCTCTTCTTCTGGAATCCCAATTATTCTAATGTTGTTTCGTCTTAGGGTGTCACTTATCTCTCGAATTCTCCCCTCGTGGTCCAGTAGCTGTTTGTCCCTCTTTTGCTCAGCTTCTTTATTCTCTGTCATTTGGTCTTCTATATCGCTAATTCTTTCTTCTGCCTCATTTATCCTAGCAGTGAGAGCCTCCATTTTTGATTGCACCTCATTAATAGCTTTTTTGATTTCAACTTGGTTAGATTTTAGTTCTTTTATTTCTCCAGAAAGGGCTTTTATATCTCCCGAGAGGGTTGCTTTAATATCTTCCATGCCTTTTTCAAGCCCGGCTAGAACCTTGAGAATCGTCATTCTGAACTCTATATCTGACATATTACCAATGTCTGTATTGATTAGGTCCCTAGCCTTTGGTATTGCCTCTTGTTCTTTTTTTTGTTGTGAATTTTTCCGCCTTGTCATTTTGTCCAGATAAGAGTTTATGAAGGAGCAAGTAAAATACTAAAAGGGTGGCAACAACCCCAGGAAAATATGCTTTAGCCAAATCAGAAGAGATCCTGAATTGTGAGGGGGGAGAAAGGGGATAAAAAGGGGTTCAGAAAGAAAGAAAGAAAAAAAAACTATTAAAAAAAAGAAAGCCGATAAAGAAAAAATATAAAAAGAGGAAAAAATATATATATATTAGATAAACTATTTAAAAAACGTTAAAAAAAAGAAAACGGTAAAAGTTAAAAAAAAATTTAGCAGAAGAAGAGAAAAAGAAAAAAAAATTGAAAAAGAAAAAAAAATTTAAATTAACTGCAAGGCTAAAAAATCATGGGGGGAAAGCCATGAGTTCTGTGCTTTGCTTTCTTCTCCTCTGGAATTCCGCCGTTCTCCTTGGTAGGTGAACTTGGTCCTGGCTGGGTTTCCCGTTGATCTTCTGGGGGAGGGGCCTGTTGTAGTGATTCCAAGCGTCTTTGCCCCAGGCGGAGTTGCACCGCCCCTACCCGGGGCCGCGCTGAGTCATCCGCTCGGGTTCGCTTTCGGGAGCTTTTGTTCCCTGAGCGCTTTCCGTAGAGTCCGGAGGACGGGAATAAAGATGGCGGCCTCCCGGTCTCCGGCCCGGAGGAGCCGAGAGCCCGGGGCCCCACTCCTCAGTGCGCCCCCAGAGAACAGCGCCAAATGACTCCCGTCACTTTGGCCTCCGGCCGCGCTCCGAGCTGACCGAGCCTGCGACCGGTTCAAGGCAACCCTGAGCTGAGAGTGACTCCTCGGCTCTGTCTCTGCAGCCGGCTTCCCCGTTCTAATACCGGTAAGCTCTGCGACACTGAGACACCCCCGATCCTTCTGCGACCCTGCGGGACCTGAGGCCGCGCTTACCCCGCCTGGGCTTCACCCCAGTTAAGCCTCTGGAGCGATGTCCCTCAGCGGAACAGACTTTTAAAAGTCCTGATTTTGCTCCGTTGCTCCGCCGCTCGCCGGGAGCCGGCCCCTCCCCCCGCGGTCTATCTTCCCGTCGCTTTGGATTCACTTCTCCGCCAGTCCTACCTTGCAGAAAGTGGTTGATTTTCTGTTTCTGGAATTGCTGTTCTTCTTCTCTTCAATCTCCCGTTGGATTTGTAGGTGTTTGCAATCTTTAGATAAGCTATTTAGCTGATCTCCCGCTACCCGAAGTAGTCTCAGCCTGCTACTTCTCCGCCATCTTGACTCCTCCCCCCTTTTTTTTTTTTTTTTTTTTTTACAGCTTTATAAACATATATTTTTATCCCCAGGGGTACAGGTCTGCGAATCGCCAGGTTTACACACTTCACAGCACTCACCATAGCACATACCCTCCCCAATATCCATAACTCCACCCCCCTCTCCCAACCCCCTCCCCCCATCAACCCTCAGTTTGTTTTGTGAGATTAAGAGTCACTTATGGTTTGTCTCCCTCCCAATCCCATCTTGTTTCATTTATTCTTCTCCAACCCCCTTAACCCCCCATGTTGCATCTCCACTTCCTCATATCAGGGAGATCATATGATAGTTGTCTTTCTCCGATTGACTTATTTCGCTAAGCATGATACCCTCTAGTTCCATCCACGTTGTCGCAAATGGCAAGATTTCATTTCTTTTGATGGCTGCATAGTATTCCATTGTGTATATATACCACATCTTCTTTATCCATTCGTCTGTAGATGGACATCTAGGTTCTTTCCATAGTTTGGCTATTGTAGACATTGCTGCTATAAACATTCGGGTGCACGTGCCCCTTCGGATCACTACGTTTGTATCTTTAGGGTAAATACCTAGCAGTGCAATTGCTGGGTCATAGGGTAGTTCTATTTTCAACATTTTGAGGAACCTCCATGCTGTTTTCCAGAGTGGTTGCACCAGCTTGCATTCCCACCAACAGTGTAGGAGGGTTCCCCTTTCTCCGCATCCTCGCCAGCATCTGTCATTTCCTGACTTGTTAATTTTAGCCATTCTGACTGGTGTGAGGTGATGATATCCTCAACTCCTAACAGTGCCTGCCACATGTCAGCTGAATTCCACTGCTAATAAATACTTAGATAAGAGGCTGGATGGAGAAGCTTCACCCTTATGCTTTTGATCCCCACAATATTTCAGTATTTATTCTGAAACATTGTAAATTCCCCAAAACACCTATAATCAAACATAATCAGAAAATCACCACATTCAGGATTGTCATCTCCTTCCACTAAAGATAGGTAACAGGTTTGATTTTATCTATGACCAGTTTCATAAAAAGGATAGATGATACCCTACCAATTAACACTAGTCTTTATCAGCAATCACTCCATCTTATGGGCTCTCTTAAATAAAAATATTGCGTCTCTACTAGCTTCTGAGGGTTGCCAACAAACCTCTGGTTTGTAGATTTTGATCATTTGTCTGAATGGTCTATTTAAAGCTACTAATTAACAAAAATGAATATTCTAATCATTCTGGTTCTCTAGACATAATTCTAAAGTTCGTGGAATTTCCATGAGAAATTTCTGGTGCTACCTGGTTTCAGCTTTTCAGCAATTCCAGCGGAACAGAATGACACAATATGATTTTAGATTCCAGCCTCTGGTTGAAAATGAGATATGCAAACAAACACTAAAGTCATATAAAACTCAGAGCTTTTGGAAAAGGTTGGCACATTTAAGGAGCCATCATTTTTTTATTTTTCTAGATTATACAAAAGTAAATTGTAAGTTAAAGAAGAAAATCTACAAATTCCAGCTACTGCCACCAAGAGAAACTGACCTCTATAAGTGTAAAGAGTCAGTGATAGAGGAAAGAAAACACGGCTTTTTTTTAACAGATACTAACGTTCATACTGTGTGAGGGTTGCCCTTTCTGAGCCTTGGTATCTTTAACTGTAGAAATAATAGCCAATATCTTATTGGTGTAAGAATTTAAATGAAACAATGATGTCTAGCATATATTTAGTGCTCCCAAAACTTAGAGCTTTCATTATAATTTAGGAGGGAGAAGACCCATCTTTACTTTTCTTTTTAATCTTTTTTTTCTTTTTTAGATTTTATTTATTTATTTGACAGAGAGAGACAGATCACAAGTAGGTAGAGTGGCAGGTAGAGGGAAAGGGAGAAGCAGGTTCCCTGCTGAGCAGGGAACCCAAAGCTGGACTCGATCCCAGGACTCTGGGATCATAACCTGAGCCAAAAGCAGCCACTTAATGACTGAGCCACCCAGGTACCCAAGATCCACCTTTTCAATCACATTTATACATAGCCACATCAAGGGGCCTAAATTTATATTTGAATAGGAAAATTATGCTTGGATACTAGTTTCCCAAAGCTGCTATAACAAAGTACTACAAACTTAGTGGCATAAAACAACCAAAATTCATTCTTTCACAGTTCTAGTGGCTAGAAGTCTAAAATTAACATGCCAGCAGGGCTGGTTCCGTTTCAGAGAAACTGAAGGAGAATTTCCGAGGCTCTAAAGGACAATACATCCTATGTGTCTCTACTAGCTTCGGAGGGTTGCCAACAAACCTCTGGTTTGTAGATTCTTCACTCCAATCTTTGCATCCATCTTCACATGGCAGTCTCCTTTCTACCTCTTTGTACAAACGACTCTCTTCTTATAAGGACATCAATCACTGAATTAGTGATTGATCTTCTAATCCACTATGATCACATATAAACTTGATTGTCTTTGACATGAATTTGGGGGTAGAGGAGATATTCAACTCAGTAGAGTTACAAAACCTTACTTTAAGAGAATAAGGGAATAGGGGCGCCTGGGTGGCTCAGTGGGTTAAGGCCTCTGCCTTGGGCTCAGGTCATGATCCCAGTGTCCTGGGATCAAGCCCCGCATCGGGCTCTCTGCTCTGCGGGGAGCCTGCTTCCTCCTCTCTCTCTGCCTGCCTCTCTGCCTAGTTGTGATTTCTGTCAAATAAAAAAAAAAAAAAGAGAGAGAGAGAGAATAAGGGAATTAAAAGTCACCAACTTACCTGGGTGATGGGACATTAAGGAGGGCACATGATGTAATGAGCACTGGGTATTATATAAGACTGATGAATCATGGGACGCCTGGGTGGCTCAGTCAGTTAAGCCACAACCTTCAGCTCAGGTCATGATCCCAGGGTCCTGGGATCAAGTCCCATGTCAGGCTCCTTGCTCAGCAGGGAGCCCGCTTCTCTCTCTGCCTCTGCCTGTTTGTGTGCTCTCTCTCTCTCTGACAAATAAATAAAACAAAATCTTTTTTTTTTAAAGATTCCATTTATTTATTTGACAGAGATCACAAGTAGGCAGAGAGGCAGGCAGAGAGGAGGAAGCAGGCTCCCTGCCGAGCAGAGAGCCCGACGTGGGGCTCGATCCCAGGACTCTGGGACCATGACCTGAGCCAAAGGCAGGGGCTTTAACCCACTGAGCCACCCAGGGGTCCCAATAAAACAAAATCTTAAAAAAAAAAAAAAAAAAAAAAAAAGACTGATGAATCACACAGACCTGTACCTCTGAAACCAGTAATACATTATATGTTAATTAATTGAACCTAAATTTCAAAAATGTGTTAAAAAACAAAAACAAGTTGCTCGAGCTGTTTTTCACTCCATGAATTATAGTTTTTTTTTTACCACATTTTTCAAGAATGTGCAGAACTATATGGGTATCATATGAATTGGAAGAAAAGTCGTATTACTGTATAATAATAACACATGAGATAATTATACCATAACCTTCTCTAGAAGTAGGTTCTTTTTATTTTTTTTAAGATTTTATTTATTTATTTGACAGAGAGCGAGAGATCACAAGTAGGCAGAGAGGCAGACAGAGAGAAAGGGGGAAGCAGGCTCCCTAGTGAGCAGAGAGCCCAACACGGGGCTCGATCCCAGGACCCTGAGATCATGACCTGTGCCAAAGGCAGAGGCTTTTACCCACTGAGCCACCCAGGTGCCCCAGTAGGTTCTTTTTACAGATCAGTAGTTTGTAGAAACTTCCCAAAGCTTGGGGAAATTTAATAATTTAAAATTTTAATTTAACTTAAAATTTAATTTAAAAATTGAATAATTACTACAGTAATTGCTTTAGATGCTATGATACTGTGAATAAAGAAAAATCTTAGAGGAGATAAATATTTTGGTTCATAAAGAAAAGGTCACCAACTTAAACTAAAGCTTTTAAAAACTGTTAGAAGCTCTTTGAAGCAAAGATTTTATTTATCTCAGTGTATACTTTGTAAACTTATTCTTGATGAGACTGGTGCTTACCAAATCCAACAAGGTATCATGAGAGGAAAAAAAGTGGAATCTACAGAAGAATATTATTATTATTTGGCCTGATATCACAATGTTTCTACTCCTGTGATAAAACTATAATTAACAATGATTAACCAAGTCACTTCAGGGGTAGGGTATTAGATGACCAGATCACACAGCTTTAGAGTAGTAAAACTGAGGTGAATATACTCCATGTGAATAAACAAATAAATCCACATGGACATATAAAGTAAATATTCATACTATCTGTATTTAATTTTATCAAAAAATAAAGAAGCTAAATTACACTAACATTTAAGCATAGGTATGCTTTTGGAGCATCCCATCCCTACTCCTGACTTGGACAGTCTACCAGATGAATACGTGCCATGTACAACACACAAGGTATTCTGGGGAAGAAAGGGTATTATACCACACAGAGAGGTTTAGTAACATCCTGGTTTATGTATTTACTTTCAGAGTACTTGAATACACTGTCAGTTACATGCACCTGGCTAAGTCCATTTCTGGATTTCACATTTTAATTGACTGGCCCTCACAAAAATAGATAACTAGCTTTAAAAGGTTCCAATTAAGAAACAGACTGAACTAAATACTAATGATTCACATACATGCAAATGACATTTTCTACCAATCCAAAGAGTTCTTTATCAAGAACAATATAATGTAGATACAATGACTATCCAATAAAATCTCATAAGAAATTACACCACTAGAATTTTACGCCTCGAGATATAAGCTAATGATAGCAGAAAGCTATCAGAAATATTAACAATACATTTTATATTTTTAAAATTTTAACAATATATTTTAAATACTTTAGCTTTTTATGCATATTTTATAATATATACAATATATTACTACAGAGCACATGTATATAATTTAAAAATAAACATGCACATATATAACTTAGATTTTTTTATCTAATGTGTAATATACAATCAAAATATGTTTGAAAACTACAAAATAGACACTAGAATAGAGAAGGACAATATCCTTTTGGAACACGTAACTCGAACAGGGCAATTATTATGTGATAACATGATTCAACTTATACGAAATATACAGAAGCGAATTCATAGAGACAAAAAGTAGATCAGACAACATCAGGAGTAGGGAATGAGGAGTTACTGCTTAATGGACATAGAATTTCTGTCTAGGGTGATAAAAATGTTCTGGAAATACTGATGACAGTTCCACAACACTGCAAATGTACTTGATGACAGTAACTTGTACACTTATTTTATTTTTACTTGTACACTTTAAAAAGATAAATTTTATGTTATGTATATTTTACCAAAATTTTGTTATATGTTATATAAATTTTATGTTATATATATTTAAAAACCTGATCACAAGTTCCCCCCAAAAAGAACACTGAACTCATTCCCTCAATTTAAATTCAATGTTTATTAAATAATCTATTGACCCATGAGTTTGTTTCCTGAGTGCCTTAAAAGCTAATTAACCAAAAAAAAGCTAATTAACCTGCTAGATAAGGCTCCTATTGTGAACAGATTAATTAACAGGTTTTTAGTTTTATTGGGAGATTTCTTCTAGATAAAGCAATAAAATCAATTTTCTAAACTTAAGAGCCAAGGTATAAACACCTTGTAAAACTCTGCCTAAAGTAAACAGATGGTCTCCATCTTTAAAATCTCTTAGATGGAGGGGCACCTGTGTGGCTCAGTCAGTTAAGTGGCTGCCTTCAGCTCAGGTCATGATCCCAGGGTCCTGGAATTGAGTCCCACATCTGGCTCCTTGCTCAGCAGGGAGCCTGCTTCTCCCCCTGCCTGCAGCTCCCCCTACTTGTGCCCTCTCTGACAAATAAATAAATAAAATTTTTATAAAAATTTTAAAAATCAAATAAATAAATAAAATCTCTTAGGTGGAAACAAATTACTATTTGGTTTACACCAGTTATGTCTATCTACTAGGGAATATAGGCATCAGTGCAGAATATTGTTTACCTTCAAGAAATGTAATCTTTTAAAAAATTATTTTTTGTTTTCCCACATCCTAAAAATCATCCATGTTCACAGCAAAAAACTACTTCTTTGGTACATCTGTGTCTTCAACTTTGCAAAAATGAATCATTTTGAACACTTTGAATGGGGCAAATTTCAACTAAAGATTACTATCATTTTCAAAACCTGAAACTGTGTTTCTTCATTCATTCATTCATTCCTTAAATAAACATTCACCAAGTATTTAAAACATACCAGAGACTCTGCAAAATGGGTGAAGAGGAGGGGTATAACAGGACAAAAAGTGACAGAAGCAAAAAGTTACTAGTGGAGCCCACTGAAGGGCTGTCAAATCCAGACTGAGCAACACAGGAGGTAATAAAATAGGACCGGCTGACACCTGATCTGCAAATTGAAGGACATACTGAAACTATCTAGAGACAGGCAGAAGGAGCCTTGTCATTTTTGTTTTTGTTTTTAATGAAGGGTAAAATACTGTCTTTGTGACTGGCAAAGTACCTAGGACACAATATATGGGTTCCAGGCATAGACATTGAGACCACAAGTAGAATCAAGACCAAGTGGTTCCTTTCCAAAGAGAAAGCTCAAACATCCCACCAGCATTTCCTTACTGTAGGAATCGTGGAGGTTCCAAGCTACCTCCCTGCATCTGCCTTCACAACACTATATTACAGAGGATATGCAAAACTATATTATAGAGAATATGTGTAGGTAGGTAAGTAGGGAGAAAGGAAAAGACACCTATATAACTAAATATTCACCTCTTCTACATGGCCGTCATGACTATTCCAGTTTACCTCGTTTCACTTTTTTTTTTTTTTTAAGATTTTATTTATTTGACAGAGAAATCACAAGCAGGCAGAGAGGCAGGCAGAGAGAGAGGGGGGAGGAAGCAGGCTCCCCGCCGAGCAGAGAGACCGATGCAGGGCTCGATCCCAGGACCCTGGGATCATGACCTGAGCCGAAGGCAGAGGCTTAAACCCATTGAGCCACCCAGGCGCCCCCCTGGTTTCACGTTTAACTTCAGTCACTACAAGATATCTAAGATGGCCAGTATACCTATCATCAACAAAACTTATTTTCAAAGGGTTCTGTATACCTCCTAATCTAAATCAAGCTCAGCCTTTGACCCTTTAAATCAGAGGTTCCCAAATAATGTATTGCATACCCAGGAATATACCTGGAATGGGTATTCCTCAGCCCTTGAGAAAGCTAAGAGAGGCTTGAGGCACTGGGGCACTCAGGACTGCCAATGCTGCATTGGAAGTTCTGTAACTTTTTTCTAATGTCATAAAATCAGTCAGGCTTAAGCCATAACAATTTGGCATTAAGATCTTTGATCATCAGGTATAAATACAGCATATTACTTATAACAATATTCAGACAAAAATGGACAGTCTCAGATGTAACATGCTCAGTATAACATTAATATGACTGGATGTTACCATGAATTGATGTCACCATCAATTACCTAAAAATCAAACTGACTAGATTTCTGATTTTTAATATTACCACTACAACACCTGATAAAGTTATATACATAACTTACATACATAAGGATGTCCACTCAGCAGTTTTATCCAACATAGTGCTCGAAGTACTAGCAAAAGCAATCAGACAAACAAAAGAAATGAAAAGCATCCAAATCAAAAGAGAAGTAAGGGGAGATGGAGAGGAGAAGGGAGTTGAGGGAAATTGGAAGGGGAGGTGAACCATGAGAGACTATGGACTCTGAAAAACGATCTGAGAATTTTGAAGGGGTGGGGGGTGGGAGGTTGGGGGCACCAGGTGGTGGGTATTGTAGAGGGCACGGATTGCATGGAGCACTGGGTGTGGTGCAAAAATAATGAATACTGTTATGCTGAAAAAATAAAAAAATTTAAAAAAATAAAAATAAAAAAAAAAAGAGAGAGAAGTAAAATGATCTCAGTTTAGAGATGATATGATCCTAAATGCAGAAAATCCTAAAAATGCCCCCCCCCAAAAAACCTGATAGAATAAATAAATTCAATAAAGTTGCAGGATACAAAAAATCAAAATACCAGAAGAAACCCAGTTGTGTTTCTTTATACCAACAATGATCTATATAAAAGAAAATAATCACATTTATAATAGCATATATATATGAATAAATTTAACCAAGAAGGTGAAAGATCTGTCCAGTGAAAACTGTAAAACACTGATGAAAGAAACTGAATATACAAATTAATGGATAGATATTACACATTCATAGATTAGAAGAATTAATACTGTTAAAATGTCCATAATACCCAAAGTGATATTCAGATTCAACACAACTTCTATCAAAGTTCCAATAGCTTTCTTCACAAAAATAGGAAAAAAAAAATCTAAAATTTACAATGAAACACAAAAGATCCCAAAAAGCCAAAGCAATCTTCAGAAAGAACAAAGCTGGAAGCATCATGCTCCCGGACTTTAAACTATATTACAAAGCTATAGTAATTGAAACAGTGTAATACTACCATATGAAAAAGATACACAGACCAATGGAAGAGCATAAAGAGCCCAGAAATAAACTCACACACATATAGTCAAGTAACTTTTGACAACGGTGCCAAGAACACACAATGTGAAAAGGACAGTCTCTTCAACAAATGGGCTTAGGAAAACTAAATATCCACACAGAAAAGAACGAAATTGGACCCTTATCTTACACTATACATATAAGTCAACTCAAACTGAAGACATAAATATAAGACCTGAAACCATAAAACTCCCAGAAGAAAATACAGGGGAGAAGCTCCTTGAGACTGGCTTTGGCAATGATTTTTCAAATACGACACAAAAGCTCAAGCAACAAAAGCAAAAACAAACAAGTGGGGGAAAAAGCTTCTTCACAGTAAAGAAAACAATCAACAAAATGAAAAGGCAACCTATAGATTGGGAGAAAATATTTGTAAACCACAGATGTGACAAGGGGTTAATGTCCAAAATATACAATGAACTCATATAACTCAATAACAAAATATCAACCAACCTGATTGAAAATATGAGTGAGGGACCTTAATAGACATTTTTTCCCAAAGAAACGGTACATGAAAAGGTGCTCAACATCACTAATCATCATGGAAATACACATCAAAACCACAATGAGATATGACCGCATGCCTCTTAAGATGGCTATTATTTAAAAGATACAAGAAAACAGTGTTGGTGAGGATGAAAGAGAAAGAAACATTCATAAACTAATGGTAGGAGCATAAATTGGTACAGTCATTACAGAAGACAGTATGCAGATTCCTCAAAAATTTAAAACCAAAAGGTCATATAATCCAGCAATCCAAGGAAATGAAATCAGTACTTTCAAGGATACCTGCCGCCTCATGTTCATTGCAGCATCACTGACAATAGCCTACATATGGAAACAACCTGAGGATCCGTTGATGGATTAATGAATAAAGAAACTTTGGTACGTGTACACAGTTGACCCTCAAGGAACATGGGTTTGAACTTCTATGTGGATTTTTTTCTATAAATATAGTACAGTACTATAAACATATTACAGTTTTCTTAATAACATTTTAATACAATATGTGTTAATCAACTACTTATATTATTAGTAAGGCTTCCAGTCAAAAGGAGACAATTAGTAATTGAGTTTATGGAGTCAAAAGTTATGTGAAGACTTCTGACTGTGCAGGGATGGAAGCCCCTAAACCCCTCACTGATCCAGGCTCATCTGTCTATAATATATATTAGTCATTCTTTTTTTTTTTTTAAGATTTTATTTATTTATTTGACAGAGAGAAAGAGAGATCACAAGTAGGCAGAGAGGCAGGCAGAGAGAGAGAGAGAAGCAGACTCCCCGTTCAGCAGAGAGCCTGACGCAGGGCTCGACCCCAGGACCCTGAGATCATGACCTGAGCTGAAGGCAGAGGCTTAACCCACTGAGCCACCCAGGCGCCCCTATATTAGTCATTCTTAAAAAAGAAGAGGATCTTGCTATTTGCAACAACATGGATGAACCTAGAAGATATCATACTAAGGAAAATAAGCCAGATGCAGAAAAAAATAATTCATGATCTGACTTTTATGTAAAATCTAGAAACATGTAACATATGGAAGAGAGAACAGAATGGAGGTTATGGGAGTAAAGAGGTGTAAGAAATGGACAGATGTTGGTCAAAGGATATAAAGTTGCAGCTATATAGGATGAGTAAGTCTAAAGATCTAATACAGAGCATGACTCTAGTTAATGACACTGTACTGTATATTGGACAGTTGCTAAAACACCACAAGAAAGAGAGGGAGGGAAGGAGGGAGGGAGGAAGAAAGGAAAAAAGGAAAAGGGAGGGAAGTAAGGAGGAAGGAAGGAGGGAGGGAGGAAGAAGGTAGGCAGGGAGAGAGAAAAGAAAAGAGAGGAAGAAGGAGCGCCTGGGTGGCTCAGTGGGTTAAAGCCTCTGCCTTTGGCTGGGGTCATGGAACTGAGCCCCGCATTGGGCTCTCTGCTCAGCAGGGAGCCTGCTTCTCTTCCTCTCTCTCTCCCTGCCTACCTATCTGCCTACTTGTGATCTCTGTCTGTCAAATAAATAAATAAAATCCTTAAAAATTTTTTAAAAAAAGAGAGAGGAAGGAAGGAAAGAAGGAAGAGAGGGGGAAGGAAGGAAACTATTTGAGGACATGCCTATGTTAATTAGTTTCACTCAAATAATTTCACTATGTATATCAAAGCATCATGTTCACACCTTAATACACACAATGTCATTTTTTAGAATAATAAACCCCATAACAGAAAAGAATATTTTATACTACAAAGTTATTTCCTTCTTTTTAAAAATGAATTTCTGTAGTCCTCTTCTAAAATTAAAAAGTTACAGGGGAGGCTACAGAAAACATTCTGTCAGAGAACAGCAAGCTATCAACACTGCACTTCGATGGGTTCATGAACTACATATCACTGCCAGATACTACCATCCCTAAAAATGAGGCATGCCCACCACTACTTACTCCCGTTCTGCCTTTTACTGGTTGCTACAGGTCAAACAATACTTCTCCTCTCCTTTCCAGGAAAACAAGAGAAGCAAAACTAACTTTTAGTCTATGAAAATTGAAGTATTATACATCCTACAAAATGGAGTCCTAAGAAACAAATTACAAATTTTATTAAAATTTTCCTCTGAGTTTTTTTTAGCTACCAACACTTTCACAATTCTGGAACTCAGATTAGCATTGATTCTTTATCCAAGACAATGAAAAATTACAGTTAAAGAAATGACATCAGGTTTACCATATCCTCAAGTAATCTTTGTTTAACATAAAGAAATGTTTTAATAAACTAGCCACTTGTACCAAAACTTTGTTTATATCCACAGAAATCCTACCCTAACATCAGCAGCACCTCATTTACACAGTTATCAGTACATGTTTAGGTATTCTTATTTTGACACAGCAAATTATATTTTATCCTATTATCCTCACAATCCTTACTAAAGGGTTCATTTTATAAACTAGAGAGAATATACCCTCTTCAAAGATGACCACTAAAAGCCTAGCCCTAACTCCACAGGATAAAAGAGTTTTGGTTTTCTATGCTCCCTCTCAGGGGCAATGAAGGAATACATTCTAGTCAGTTTCCCAGGAGAAATGATCAGCAACATGCCATACAACACCAGAGCCAAAGGGAGCCACAAGGATTATCTGACTCTGAGTGAAGATCATAAAATAAATTCATGCTTTCATGTATTGTCTACCCATCCCACTCAAAACACACATAAATGAGATTTAAAAAAAATAAAAAGAGAAAACAAATAAGACAAGAATAGACATGAAATGAAGTAACTATCTCCCTAGACCAGAAAAGCAAACCCATGATCAGAGTTAAAGTCAGAAACATACTAGACTCTAGGTTAAAAAGAAGGAAACAGGAAGAGGATTCTGGGAAGATGGTAGAGCTGAAAGTCCCAGGAATCTGTCTTCCCATCTATAGGATAACTGTTATCCCAGAATCTGTCTGCTGTAACTATTTTGTAACTTTGGAGACTGTAGAATGATTTCAACTTCCAGAAGAAGACTTGATAGAGTAAATTGTGGTTAATTTCTGTCAATTTCAGCTCTTAGCAGATTAGCAGTTAATTCATTCTCCAGACACAGGACAGGCAGCTGTGTATAAATTCCTGGAGCAGCTTGCACAGGGCTTGTGGAAACCAAGGTGGGCAAAAGGACCCTGGCCTCCAAATACGGGAAATATCTGTTATGATTGCTATTGCTGCTCCTGATCACAGAGGTACAAAGAGGCAGGCAACCATTTTGTTGTACCTCCCCCAACTGTTGCAAGCCCCTCTAACTCTAGCTGAAATGACTTCTGGGAAATTTAAGGAACTAGTACCCTTTTCCTCACCTTCATTTTTTGGCTTTTTTCCCTTTCTACCATGACTAGAACATGCATCTATCGGAAAAATAAGAAAGTGATCGTGCATGCACAGGGAAAGGTTCAGGAAAACAAACAAACAAACAAACTGGATAAGACCTTAAGTTTAAAACCTGAGGCTGATCCCTCAGCACAAAGAGTGCCTACAACAATCAAAAAATGAAAACAATATCAAAAACCCATCAAACCCTGGGTAAGGGGGAGAATTTGAGGTCCAGAGTTAACACATTATTAGCCTAAAATGTCTCATGTTCAACAAAAAAATCACAGGGCATACAAAGATAGTATGGCTCATTCAAAGGAAAAACTAAATCAACAGAAGCTATCCCTAAAAAAGCACTTATAGCACATAAACTAGACAAAGACTTTAAAACAACTGTCCTAAAGATGCTCAAAGAACTAAAGGAAAATGTGGAGAAATTAAGAAAACAATGTGTAAACAAAATTTTATTGAGGAAAGGACACTAGATAGCAGTCTGAAGCTATATGAAGAAATAAAGAGCTCACTAAAGGTATTTATGTGGGCAATAACAAAAGACAATATTATTGTAACTATTGGTAACTATACTTTTTGTTTTCTCCATGATTTAAAAACACTTATACATTTAAAGAAAAAAACTATCAGCGTAAAATGAAGTGTTAGTGTAACTTTTGTTTGTAACTCCAACTCTTGTTTCTACATAATTTAAGAGACTAATACATTTTTTAAAATTACCAATTTATATTTTTGGGTACACAATGTATAAAGATGTCATTTTGGGTTATCAACAAGTCAAAAGTGGGGGAATGGAGCCTTAAAAGAGCAGTTTTTCTGCTGCTAAAGTTAAGCTGGTATAAATTCAAATAAGAGTGTTGTAACTTTAGGATGCCAAGCACAAACACAATAGGTAGGTAAGCACAAACACAATAGCTACAGAATATACATAAAAGGAAATAAGAAAGGAATTTAAACATTTCACTACCAAAAAAAATGAACTGAAGAGAAGAGAGCAATATAGGAAATAAGGGAGGAAAAGGCTATATAAGGCACATAGAATACAAAGAGCCCAATGACAGAAATAAGTCCCTCCTTGTCAGTAATTAGTGAATGGATTAAACAGTCCAATAAAAAAAAACAGAGATTGGCAGAATGGGTAAAAAATACATGATCCAACTATATGATGTCTATGCAAGACTTACTTGGAATCCAAAAACATAAATAGGCTGAAAGTCAGAAGATGAAAGACGATATCCCATGCATGGAACAACCAAAAGAGAGTAGAGGTTGCCACACTAATATCACACAAAATACACTTCAAATCAAGAAAGGTCATGAGGGGTGCCTGGGTGGCTCAGTGGGTTAAAGCCTATGCCTTCGGCTCAGGTCATGATCCCAGGGTGCTGGGATGGAGCCCCTCGTTGGGCTCTCTGCTCCGCAGGGAGCCTGCTTCCTACTCTCTCTCTGCCTGCCTCTCGGCCTATTTGTGATCTCTGTCAAATAAATAAAATCTTAAAAAAAAAAAAAAAAAAGGTCATGAAACAAAGAGGACATCACACATTAATAAAAAGTTTCAACAGTGAGAATATGGAGTAATTATAAATGTTTATGTACCTTATGACAGACCATCAAAATATATGAAGCAATAACTGACAGAATTGAAGGGAAAACAAGACACTTCTACGATAATAAAGACCTCAGTAACCCACTCACAATAGTAAACAAAACAACCAGATAGTTGTAAGGAAATAGAGAAGGCTTAAACAACAAAACTAACTAGATCTAACAGACATAAACCTAACACTATGCCCAACAATAACAGAATACACATTATTCTCAAGTGCACACTGGACATTTTCCAAGATAAACCATACATTAGGGCCATTAATTAAGTCTCAATAGATTTTAAAAGATAGATATCATACAGAGTATCTTCTTTGTCAAGAACAGGAAAAGTTAGAAATCAATAAAGAAGGAAAAGTGGAAAATCGTGTAAGTGAAACAACACACTTTTAAACAACCCTAGCTCAAAGAAGAAATCACAAGGGAAACCAGAAACTACCTAGAGATCAATGAAAATGAAAACACAACATCCCAAACATTAGAGGACAGAGCAAAAGCAGTGCCAAAGGGAAAATTCATAGCTATAAATGCTTGTATTAAAAAAAACAAGAAAGAGGGGCGCCTGGGTGGCTCAGTGGGTTAAAGCCTCTGCCTTCAGCTTGGGCCATGATCCCAGAGTCCTGGGATAGAGCCCCGCATCAGGCTCTCTGCTTAGCAGGGAACCTGCTTCCTCCTCTCTCTCTCTCTGCCTGCTTCTATGCCTACTTGTGATCTCTGTCAAATAAATAAATAAAATCTTTAAAAAATAAATAAATAAATAAATAAAACAAGAAAGATCTCAAATCAACAACCTAACTTCAGAACATAAGAAACTAGAAAAAGAAGAACAAACTAACCCAAAGCTAGCAGAAGGAAGGAAATAAAGATTAAGCAGAGAGATATGTGAAATAGAGAACAGAAAAATAGAGGACATCAATGAAACTAAACGTTAGTTCTTCAAAAAGATCAACAAAATTGACAAAACTTAAACTAGATGGACTAAAGAAAAAAGAGAGAAAATTCTAATTACCAAAATCGTAAGTATAACTGGGGATTCTACAGAAATAAAAAGAATTTTATGAGAGTGCTATGGACAACTGTATGTCAACCAATTAGATAACCAAATGAAATGGACAAATTCCTAGAAATATAAAACCTGCCAAGACTAAATCACGAATAGAAAATCTGAATAGAAGTGTAACTAGTAAGAAAACTGAATCAGGAAGAGGAAGGAAGGAAGAAAAGAGGAAGGAAGGGAGGGAGGAAGAAAAAGCAAAATCCTGGACTTGATGGCTTCACTGGTGAATTTTACCAAGCCTTTAACAAAGAACTAATACCAATCCTTCTCAAACTTTTCCAAAAACATGAAGGGGAGGGAACACTTCCTAAGCCATTCTCTGAGGCCCAATACCCTGATACCAAAGCCAAAGACACTACAAGAAAGAAACCTAAAGACCAATATCCTTTATGAACACCAATGCAAAAGCTTCAGAAAAATAGTAGCAAACAGAATTTTGTTTTTAAAACATTTCAAGTCAAGGGCACCTGGGTGGCTCAGTCAGTCAGGGTCATGAGATCAAGCCCTGTAGCTCTGCTCTGGGTGTGGAGCCTGCTTAGGATTCTCCCTCTCCTTCTCCCTCTGTCCCTTCACAATCCCCCTTCTCCCTCTCTCTGAAAAATAAAATAAAATAAAATAAAATAAAACATTGAAAATCAAGCTGTATCAAATTTGAGAAAAAAATCAGTCTGCTCTTCTCCCCAAATGTATTTCTTACCCATAGTTGCAAGCTAAGAAACTCAAAAAGTTAAAAATAAAATAAAAATTTAAAAATAAGAATCACCATAAACACAGAAAAGAACCCTCAATCTTCTCTCAAGATAGTTATCCTCATTGTTCTACAGGAAGAGCTTGGCAGAATGAAAAGCTCCAAGTGTGTAGTCTGCCATTTCAAAGAACCTTGCCAATGCTTCTGTAATAGCAATGGCCAGAAAGCTAACTGCACACAGCTAAATTAAGTTACATTTTAAACCTCTATGCTGGTGAAATTTACCAAAAAAGAACCCCATCACATACACTAACTTCTTGGGTAGTATCCCAACTCTTCTTCATTAGTTTGTTTCTTAAAACAGTAAAAATAGCAAAAACTTTAGGGGCAACAGTGTGTCACAACAGGCTATTTGACAGAGTGTCCATATTTGCTCCATGTTTGTCCTCAAGCAAGGAGCCGCCCTTAAAGTCCACAATCTTTTCCTGCTCTTTCTCTCTAACCACAGTAACCTTTTGTATCCTTCTTTCACTGGCAGCATTCTGCCAAAGACTACAGGAAGTAAATTAATACACAGAACTTGCCCTTAGCAATTTCAGTTTGAGTACTGCAAATGATTTTACCAACACCTCAAGTGGTTAGCTAACTGGAGTCAAAAGCCAGATTTGATTTTACCCTAATATTTAAGGTTGTTTAGTGACTCTTACATGGCTTCTGTGTTTTCAGAGATTCATTTATTCTGTTTGTATAAATAGATATGTAACACATCTGTTATTTCTGGAGAATTACAAAGTGAATTTTAGAAACCATGCTTAAAAATAAAACATTAATACTCTTGTAGGAAATTGAAAGTAACAAGCATCTTGAAAAAGCACAGGGCTCAAATCCCTTCAAGTATAAATAAGGTTATGCAATATTATTTTTTCTTTCTTCCAACATTCCCCTAAAACTATATTACAAATCTACTTTTCATGTGTTTCAGGTACTGTTCTTCAGATTGCTGTCATATGATCAATCCATTTGAACTATTTTCCTTTATGATATTTCTCTATTGGGATGGCTCCTCTGTACCCTCTCTAAATTTCACAAATAATACTCAATTTTTTTGGCCAATCAATCCTTTGCATAGAGGATGACAACATTACACCATTAATAATAATTCTATAAAGATCATATCAGTGTCTTTGAAGGAAAAGAAGTTAATATATTTAATTGGAAGATAACACACAACCATAGAGTGTAAACCCTCTAAATGCTAGAACTTTTCCTTCTCTTTTGGGCAGTGCCATAATACCTAGAAGAGCGCTCAATAAATATTTCTCAACACATGGAAACTGGTATATCTCAAAATAAACTTCTAACTTAAAAACAGTATTGTATTTTTTTAAATAATTAAATGTAGTAATCAATCCTTCTAGAGCACAAATTCTCACTCATCTTATGGTCTAACTAAGGAAACACCAACATTCACAAGATTGAGCTCCTGACAGAGGTGAACCACCAGGCTAAAATATTAAAAAGGAACCAAAACACAACCACCATATTTTTAAAAGTTGTTTTAACACTGCAAAACTGATAGAGGAGATTAAGTGTTCATATAAACTTCAATACCACTTCTTTCTGAGATATTTAGATACTCTTGGCTACTTAGATGATGTACCAATGACAAATAATAGCAAAAGCTACAGAACTTCCTGAAAAGGAAGCTTATAATAGTGTCATTACCAAACATTACTATTAGACAGTTGGTACAAAGATGTTTCACATTCTTTCAATTTAACAACTAGCACTCTCTAAAGGAAATTCCCACCATAAGACCAAATGCTCTAATTTTCAGTTGATTTTTAAATGTACTGAAATGTAACAGTTAAGAATATATATTGGCTTTTATAATAGTGCTTAATCTCAAATGTTCAAGTTAAAATTCTCAGATTTTGCTTTCTCCAGTTCTGCCTTGTCAAAATTCTAACATAATAAAATTTAACACTTTTTTAGAGCACCAGCAATACATGATATAGCAAAAAAATACAGACATGGTTTGAGACAAGTAGATAAATGATTTTTAAAATTTACTATCATTATTATAGATTTAATCAGGCCGGAAAATTGGCAATATCACTGATGTTGTGTTCTAATCCATCCAAGTCATCAGAACAAACCATAAAATCTTATTAGGCCCAATATCAACTACATAGTATTTTTGCTCATATTTAACAGAAATCTAATCAGGAAGGGAAAAAATGAAAAATTCCAAATACAAAATGCATTCTGCAATACAAATGACCAGACCTATCAAAAAAATCAATGCCATGAAAAACAAAAAAGGTGGAGGAAACATTCTAAATAAAATCAAGGGACATTATCCACCAAATGCAACGTGCAAACCTTAATTGGATCTTGGGAAACAAACTTATAGAGATTTCAGGAATAAATGAGGAAATCTGAATGTAAACTACATATTAGATATTACGGAATCATTACTCATTATCTTGGGTGTGATAATGACATAATTATTTGGGGAAATGTTCTTTTTCTTAGAATCAAAGTGAAGTATGTAGAAGAGAAGTATGATGACTGCAGCTTACTTTCAAACAGTATAGCTTAGAAAAAAATGTATATCGACACAATATTAATATAACAAAATGTTAATAACTGGTTAAGACAGAGGCAATTAATAGTATTCCTTTTTTTAAAGTACTATTCTTCAGTGTATTATTCTTCCAACATATCTGCAGATTTGCAATTTTTCCAAATAAAGGATTAAAGGAAAAAATGTCAGTAGGTCAGTAAGTTTCTTCGTATTTTTAAAAGACTTTATTTATTTGAGAGAGAGAGAATGCACACACGCACACACACACAAGTCGGGGGAAGACAGTGGGAGAAGCAGCAGACTCCCCACCCAGCCAGGAGCCAGACAATTCCAGGATCCTGAGATCAGGACCCAAGCTAAAGTCAGAGGCTTAACTGGCTGAGCCTCCCAGGTGCCCCTCTCTGTATTTCAATTCAATTCATTAAAAAATTCCAAATTCTAAAGTTGGTTAACACAATGAAAATTTCATTTCTTATAGCTTAAAGTAATAACTTAATTGATTCTTGTTGTGGATACATTTTAGATAACTTGGATTATAAAGCAAATTTCGATAAAGCTGATCCTACTGCATGGGTTTCTGTTGCATTTTTGAAGGCTTAAAAAAATTTTTTTAAAGACTTTAAGTGATAGTTTTTAAAAAAATTCTGGCATAATAAAAACAGTTAGGTAGTTATCCTAATGAAACAGAAGATGTTCTCATAGTGAGAGGATTTTTATAATGGTTCCCCAAAGGCAAGAAAATCCTCCCACTACTTTACCTCATACTATTTCCCAGACACATAAGACTATACAAAGGTCCACAAATTTAATTAATCACTCTCTTTCTACTAGGGAAATCCATTATCTAACAAAGCTAGGTTCCAACAATTTACAGAAATAAGTAAAACTAAGACACTGAATACAACAAAGACCATCATATACAGGTACACATACATTGAAAAACAATTTCATATTCATTAGTGTATCTGACAAGCCTGGAAAGAAGAGAGGGGAGAATGGTCATCATTCTCCTCTCAAAAATGATGTAAAAATGAAGGCCAGAGAGTCAAGTAATTTTCCTAGTATCATCAGTTTGATGTATTTCAGACAGAACATTCCTGCCTTTGAATTAGTGTCCCATTTCTTGTCCATAAAATGAAAAATATGTAGTCAGTGGCTATAGTAATAAATACAAATAAAGCAATTAGATATCTACTCCCACATACCCCCAAAGTACCAAAAGACAACAGCCCACTATGAATATATTATATATAAGTAATATTAGGAATAATTTATTTTGCAACATATTCCTCAGTCTATGAAAGAAAAAAAAAGCCATTAGGAATATCCTTTCTTAATGTCCCCTCCCCACAATTCAACTTTTCTTTAAAGAATGAAACCTCTACATAGCCTGGGGCGGGGGAGGAAAGCATAGCTAATCAATTCTATTAAGATACATATTTTTAAAAACATTTTAAAATCTCTGAAATCAGGGCATATCTAACCACTGACAACATCTCACAACTACAGTTGTGAGATCAGCATATAAGAGAAGCTGATGGTTGTTCTGTTCCCTTGAGAAGACAACTACAACTCTTATATATTTCTAACAACAAACATGTAAAAATCCCAGGTGTTGTCTAAAAACCTTCACTGACACTGTCTGCTAAGATCAAGACACTTCCTGTATGAAAACCTAGAGAATGGTATCAGGAAAGGGGAAAAATTCCTGGAGACAATGCTGGAATATTCTGTTAAGAAATGCTATGCTGGGGCGCCTGGGTGGCTCAGTGGGTTAAGCCGCTGCCTTCGGCTCAGGTCATGATCTCAGGATCCTGGGATCGAGCCCCGCATCGGGCTCTCTGCTCAGCAGGGAGCCTGCTTCCTCCTCTCTCTCTGCCTGCCTCTCTGTCTACTTGTGATCTCTGTCTGTCAAATAAATAAATAAAATCTTTAAAAAAAAAAAAAAGAAAGAAAAAAGAAATGCTATGCTACGGGTGCCTGAGTGGCTCAGTGGGTTAAGCCTCCGCCTTCGGCCCAGGTCATGATCTTAGGGTCCTGGGATCGAGTCCCACATCAGGCTCTCTGCCCAGCATGGAGCCTGCTTCCTCCTCTCTCTCTCTCTGCCTGCCTCTCTCCCGACTTGTGATCTCTGTCAAATAAATAAATAAAATCTTAAAAACAAAAAAAGAGAAAGAAATACTACACTACTAATATACTAAGATGTACAGAGGTAATCTAGTATGGAAAAGTAAGTAAATTAATGGCTCTGGATCTAAAAGTTATTCAGAACAGTCAGACTTTAAGTAGGAAGACACTTTAGAAATACCTTTATCAATTTATTATACTTATATTTCCCTTTTAAGGTATGGCCAAGAAATAGATATTTTAAAATATCACTTCTAATTAATGCTGAAAGAGTTCTTTCAAAAACTGTAAGCAGATGATAAAGAAAGCACAGTGTCACATAGAGTTTAACTGCAATTTTTTTTTAAGATTTTATTTATTTCTTTGACAGACAAAGATCACAAGCAGGCAGAGAGGCAGGCAGCCAGGGACGGTGGGGGGGTTGGGGGGGGCAGACTCCCTGCTGAACAGAGGGGCTGGATCCCAAGACCCTGGGATCATGACCTGAGCCGAAGGCAGAGGCTTAACCCACTGAGCCACCCAGGCGCCCCTTAACTGGAATTTTTGTTCTTAGAACAAAAATACCAAATTTCTCCTAAAAAATAGGCCCCAAAATATGTATAATTATATCATCTAATAGTAGCAATAACACAAAATAGACACTCTCATATACTGCCACTAGAAACATAAATAACTATTTTTTTTACAGTACATTAAGACTACTAACGCCTTAAAATTATACATAACTTCTGACCCAGAAATTTCACTTATAAGAACTGGTGGAAGGAAATAATCAGAGATGAATGTAAAGCAGTTCAACCTAACAGTGTTTATATCAAAAAAAAAAGTAAAACTAGAAAGAAAAAAAACTAATAAATATTAGTTAAATAAAATGTTAAATAAATGTTATACCAAATAAAATGAAATATAATTATTCCAAATTGTAATCAGCAATTACTTCAATAATGATATAGAAAGATGTTCACTGCTATTGGTAACTAAAGAGAGAATACCCTGAAAAAAACAGTGCATTTATAAATTTTAAATAAACTCTTTCAATATATGTAAGTTGCATATATGTTCATTAAAAAAACTATAAGGTTACATGACAGCACATTAATTAATGTATTAATTAAGGCAATCTCTACAAGATGGGGGGACAAATTTTTTTCTCCTTCTATTTGATTTCCACAATCTTTTACAGAAAATATATTTAATTTATGTTATATTCATATGAAAGAAATTGTGCAGCTCTTTAAAATCATATCGGGGATTTTATTATAGTATTTGGTATGCTCAGAGCTGGGGAGGTAAATTAATTTAATTATTTATTAATTTAATTAGAAAACAGGACCAAGAATCAATGACCCTAACTCAAATAAGAGCTATGCAGCAATTACAGAGAAAAAACAGGTTGAAACAAGAGGCTGTAGACTCAAGAAAAGAGGCCTCTAAGAAAATGGAGGTTTTGATGAACTAGATGATATATTTAAAACGCTGGAAAAACTGAGAAAAATTAAAAAGGAACTAAATAAATAGAGATCGTTGAGAAGAGTTAACATTGTTTAGATGTTAATTCTTCCCAAATTCACCTAAGGATTCAAAGCAATCACTGTCAAAACCTCAAAACCCCAAAACCCCAGGGAAATGAACAAACTGATTCTAAATGGTATATGGAAATACAAAGAGCCAAGAATAGTGAAGACTCTAATACTACCAGCTATCAAGGTTTATTATAAAGTTACAGTAATTAAAACTGTAATATGGCCAAAAAGTTAAAAAAAAATACACTAGTGGAACAGAATATAAGTCCAGAAATTGACTTACACACAAACAGCTACCTACATATGCTGCTGATGAGAATGCAAAATTATACAGCCAATATGGAAAACAGTTTGACCATTTCTTAAAAAGTTAAAAATAAACTTACCAAATGACCTGGCAATTCTAGTCCTAGATATACATCCAAGAATATGAAAACACAGGTCCAAATAATGACTACTATGTGAATGTCTATAGTAGCATTATACATAATAGCCTAACCCAGAAACAATCCAAGTATCTATCCATTAGTGAAGAGCTAAACAAAATGTAGTGTGTGTGTGTGTGTGTGTGTATCCATACCATGGAATATTACTCACCAATAAAAGAAATGGATTACTGATACATGATAAAACATGTACGAACTTCAAAAACATTTGCTAAGTGAAAGCCAGGCAAGAGTACATCTTGTTGTAAGAGTACATTTTTATGACATGTCCAAAAAGGCAAATTTACAGAGACATAAAGCTGATGGCCGCCTGAGGAAACAGAAATTGACTGCAAACAAGCACAGAAGACTCAGTGGATTAACAGAAATATTCTAAAACTAAACTGTGCTGACAGTTGCATAAACCTATAAATCTGCAAAAAAAACATGTAATTATACATTACAAATGGATGATATTTAATGATGTATAAGTTATGCCTCTCAAATGTATTTAGCAAGGGAAAGCAAGCAGGAAGCTATAAATGAAATATTTGGTAATGCACTGGTAATAGCTGAGGCCAGGTAACAGCTAGTAAGAATTCACTGTTCTAATCCCTACTTTCATATATGCTTGAAAATTTTCCATAATAAAATTTTTTAAACAAGAAAAAAAATCACTTTTTTTAATTTGCAAGAGATTTGAACACTTTATCAAAGAATATGTACCAACAGCAAATAAACACATGAAAATAATGCTTAACATCATTAACTATTAGGTAAATGCAAATTAAAACCACAGTGAATATCACTGTGAACCTATTACAATATCTGGAATTGAAAAGACCATATCCAGTGTTGGGGAGAATATAGAACAACTGACACTTTCATATACTGCTGGTGGGAATATAAAATGGTACAACTTCTTTAGAAAATTATCTGGCAATTACTTAAGAAGACCCAGCTATTCTACTCTAATGTATTCACCCAAGAGAAATGAAACCATCTGTCCATACAAAAATATTCATAGCATCTTTATTTAAAATATCTAAATATAAAACATAATGTCGATCAAGAGGTGAATGGATAAACAAATTGTGGTATATCCATATAATAGAATACCACTCAGCATGAAAACAAAAGAAGAAATGAACTATTGATACACACAACATAAATTATAAAATAATTATGATGATAAAAGAAGCCAGACAAGAGTACATACCATATAATTTCATTTATATAGAATTAAAATTCTAAAAAATGCAGACTAATCTATACTGATAAAAAGTAGATTAGTGATTACCTGAGTGATAATAGGGAAAAGATAATCACTGAGGGATGAGTAAAAGGGAGGGATTATAATGAGACATAAGGAAACTCTTGATGGCTACAGACATGTTCTTATCTTGATTGTGATGATAGTTCCACAGGTATATAACTAAATAAGGCTGGGTTGGTTTGTTTGTTTTTTAAGATTTATTTTTAAGTAATCTTTACACCCAATGTGGGGCTTAAACTCACAACCCCGAGATCTAGAATTGCATGTTCTATTGTCTGAGCCAGCCAGGCACTCTGAAGGCTGTTTAAGAAAAAAATCAGGTACACCTGGGTGGCTCAGTTGGTTAAGTGGCTACTTTCGGCTCAGGTCATTATCCCAGGATCCTGGGATCGAGTCCCTCATTGGGCTCTTTGCTTGCTGGGGAGCCTGCTTCTCCCTCCGCCTCTACCTGCCACTCTGCCTGCTTGTGCTCTCTCTCTGACAAATAAGTAAATAAAATCTTAAAAAAGAAAAGAAAAGAGTCAGTTGAATACCTACATAAGAGTGAGAACAGTAAAGAGGGAGGGGCAAAAGAGAGATTTTTGGGGTGGTATTAATGTTCTGTTTCTTGACCTGGGTACTAGTTATATGGGTGTGTTCACTTAGAAAATTCATGGAGCTGTACGTGGGATTCATACACTTTTCTGTACACGTTATACATCAATTTCTAAACAGCTTATTAAAAAGAAAATGGGCTATTACTATACATTCATCAGAATGTCACTTTTAATTGTAGACAATACCAAGTGTTGGCAAAGATGTGGAGCAACTAGAACTCTCATACTTTGCTGCTGAGCATGTGAACTGGTATAATCACTTTGGAAAACCAGTTGTAACTAATAAAGTGCATATATATATATACATACATACACACACACACACACACCCGGTGACCCAGCAGTTCTACTCCCAGGTGTTTACCTAACCGCAATGCATCCATACGGCCACCAAAAAACATGTACAACAGTTTTCCTTAGAAGCACTAGTCAAAATCATCCAAAACTGGAAGCAATTCAAATTTTAATCATCAGTAAACTGGAAAACAAATTGTGACATATTCATTCGGTGGATATTATATATAGTAATGAAAAGGAATAAGCTACTCCTACACACAACGTATATGAAGCTCAAAACTGAATGGTGAATGAAAGAAATCAGACACAGAAGAATACACAGTACAGGATATCATTTAATTTAAATTCAAAAACAGTAAACTGTTTGTGGTAACTATTGTGATAAGAATCAGTGCACTGGGGCGCCTGGGTGGCTCAATGGGTTAAAGCCTCTGCCTTCGGCTCAGGTCATGATCCCAGGATCCTGAGACCGAGCCCTGCATCAGGCTCTCTGCTCCTCAGGGAGCCTGCTTCCTCCTCTCTCTCTGCCTGCCTCTCTGCCTACTTGTGATCTATCTCTCTCTCTCTCTCTCTCTCTCTCTGTCAAATAAATAAATAAATAAAATCTTAAAAAAAAAAAAAAGAATCAGTGCACTGTTTACCACTGAAAGGTAGGAGTAATGACTGCTTCTCAGACCCTGGTAATTAATGTTTTACATCTTAATCTGAATAGTAGCTACGGGACTATGTTCACTTCATAAAAATTTATCAAACAGTATACTCAAGATTTGTCCATCTTACTGTATATATGCTGTATTTCAATTTCTAAATCTTTTTCTTTTAACCTCTGCACCTATACTCACAACCTCAAGATCAAGTTGCATGCTCTACTAACTAAGCCAGCCGGGCACCCCATTTCAATTTTTAAAATCTACCCCCCAAAATTTCAACCCTATACTGAGCCAGAGAAGAAAAGAAAAAAAAAATAATTTAAATAATCCAGCTGTCCTCTCTGACCACATCCCATCACCAATGAGGGTAGGTCCTCAAATAGCAAATGCAAATAAGTCTGACGTCATCCACAAAATCCACAGATAGAATGTCAGTCATTTGAGGGGTTTCTCTACTACCAATAAGAAGTAAAAACACTGGTGAGGCAGTTAAAGAAGAGTATAGAGATAGCTTTGTCTATATCATCAAGAAATAAATTGAAAAATTAATTGGAAAAAATATTGAAGAGTAAGAAGAACTGAGAAAAATCACCTAAGAAGTAAATATGACCAAAAAAAAAAAAAAAAAAAAAGAAGAAGAAGAAGAATCAGCATGCTGACTCTCCAAATGACTTCTCCCAGGCAGAGAGACACTGGAACACTTTAATTTCTGAATATTATTATTCTATGAAATTTTAAAATATACATTAGGTATCTTATCAGTTTATACATTATTATATAGAATTGTATAAACAAAACCAGGTATAATTTACTTAAAAGACATTTAAAGAAGTTTTTCAAGAATAAATTAGACTGCTCTGTAAAATGCAATTCCACTATACTATATACCTATGTATACACAAAAATACATATGTCTACACAGAAATAACATAAATATATGCTATAAATATACAAACACACATAAAAACATACATATATGCACTTAACAGAACAAGAAACAGAAGTCTAAATATATCATTTAGAGTTAGAAAAATAACAAAGGCGCCAAAATAGTGCCGAATTACAATGGAAAGAGTAGGCCAAAAGGAATGGCTTAGGAAACTAATTTTTTATTTGTTATACGAAATAATCTAGCAATAATGTCTAGAATTGATAAATCATGAATCAGTTATAAGCACATTATTTAAAGATAGGGAAATGATCACCAGGAGAACCAAAATAGTCATCTACTTTTAATCTTTTCTCTGAGGATGGTGATTGTGATTGGGACAAAGGACTGCTAATTTTCATGCAATTTAATGTACTGTCTTATATTTTTAATAAATGGCCTGTCTTATTTATTTGATTATTAAAACTTTAAATCATGTTCCAGACAAATATACAAAAATTTTCATTTCATATAAATTTTAAGGGCAGATCACATACTTTGGTCTCAGTGGAAACATCTATTAAAGGCATAATAACTGCCCTATTTTACAGGTCTGTTGAGAGGATTACACCAGATAATGTATATAAAATAATCAGCAGAACATTAAAGAGATTGTATGAAAAAAAATCAGCAAAATGCCTAGTACAAGGATTCAATAAATTTTAGCTATCATTACTAGTACTTATTAAATTTGCATAGAATAAGGTTCAGCACTAATTATTAAAACTGACACTAATTCATTATGTAAAGTACCTGATTTACAAGCACTCAATAACTAATGGCCGAATTAATGAATTAATGTGTCTATCTTTCAAGAAATAATTATCTTCTAAGATTACCAAATAAAATACAGCTACCTTGTTAACCACAGTGAAATCAGAATAAAACTAAAATCAAAACCTGACATTTATAATTTTGGGAGTGGAAAGACATCAATTTTAGAATTTTGTTCCACATAGAAAGTAACTGCTTACAAGGGCCAAAATTTCCAAATCATGTCAAACTGTTTTTATACAAGGAAAGGTAGCTATTAATTCTTTACAGATCTACAAAATGATATACCAACATAATTTTTTCTTGGCACATTTAGTTACGTGGGTTAAAGTCTCTGCCTTCGGCTCAGGTCATGATCCCAGGGTCCTGGGATCAAGCCCCACATCAGGCTCTCTGCTCAGCAGAAGACTGCGTCCTCCTCTCTCCTCTCTGCCTGCCTCTCTGCCTACTTGTGATCTCTGTCTGTCAAATAAATAAAATCTTTTAAAAAAATAAAATAAAATAGGGGTGCCTGGGTGGCTCAGTGGGTTAAAGCCTCTGCCTTCGGCTCAGGTCATGATCCCAGGGTCCTGGGATTGAGCCCCGCATCGGGTCTCTGCTCTGAGGGAAGCCTGCTTCCTCCTCTCTCTCTCCGCCTGCTTCTCTGCCTGCTTGTGATCTCTGTCTGTCAAATAAATAAATAAAATCTTTAAAAAAAAATTAAAAAATAAAATAATAAAAGAAAATAAAAGAAGGAAATGCTTAAATTTCCCTAGAAATAGCACTATGCCATCCATTGAAAGTACATCATTCTCTATCAACAGGGACCTAAATAGAAATAAATGCCTAACTGGATAAAATTAACCTTCCATAAGACTGTAAAGAATAGGATATATTAGAGAATGAATATACAGATAAAATATAAGGGGATTAGGGGTGCCAACCCCAATGTAGTCAGCAATCTACATACAACTTTGATTCACAAAAATGTAACTACTAAAACCCTACTGTTGACCAGAAGACTTACTGATAACATAAGCAGCCAATTAACATATATTTTGTATATATATTATATACAGTATTTTTACAAAAAACTAACCTAAAAAAATGTTAGTAACAAAACTGAGGAAGAAGAAATACATTCACAAAATGGTACATAAATTTATTGGGGGAAAAAAATCCCATGTATAGGCAGAACCGTGCAGTTCAAATCCATTTTGTTCAAGAGTCAAGTATATATACTCATAAAATGTATGATTACTTACACTTGCAAATACTTAAAAATTCTATAAATATTATCTTCTCTCCAAAGGCTCATAACCTTCATAAGGAGCCACTTACCTCCTCATCTAGAGATTCAAATGAAGTAAAAAGGAGGATCAAAGTGAGATAGCCAGAAATTTAAAAAAAAAAAAAAAAAAGGATGCAGGGATAACAAAGATTTTCTCCAACAACCACATCTGCCTTTAAGCCAAAGAAGAGGTATACCTAGAATGGTCACCTCAATTTCCAAGCTTACCTGTGCATACTCTCTTTCAATGGCAGCTTTCTTCTGACTGAATGTCCTAAAAACACAAATAAAAATTCATTACCAGAAGTATAACAAAAATTTTGTGTAAACTTATCAACCCACCCTCAGATACTACCTGGTAAACTGTGTTCAGGGAAAGTACAACATATTATTCATTTATGTTCCTAGGAGTACTGCTGACAAAAGACTCTGGAGTCAGAAAATCAAATCAAACATTCAAATCCTGCCTCCACCATGTACTAGTTGTATGACCTTGGTCAAGTCACTTGACTGCTCTGTGCCTCAGAAGGGGAATAGTAACAGTATCCACATCACAGGGATAGTGTAAAATTTACTTAATTAAAATACATTAAGTGCTCAAACCATGTCTAACACACAGTAAAAGCTATATATGTACTTTTATGACAAGGACTAATGCATAGTAGGCACTAAAAATGTTTACTGAACTTAATCAGTGTAGAGGGAACTACAGAAAACAAAGTAAAAATTGAATTTGGGGGGGCACCACAAATTTGGAGGGCTGCCTCGGTTAGTAAAGCATGTAACTCTTGATCCCAGGGTTTTAAGTTCAAGCCCCATGCTGGGTGCAGATAACTTAAAAAAATAAAATCTTAAAAAAAAAAAAAAAATCAGGGGTGCCTGAGTGGCACAGTCAGTTACACACCTGATTATTCGTTTTGGCTAAAGTGGTAATCTCAGGGTCATGAGATCGAGCCCCTCCATCGGACTCCATGCTCAGTGCACAGTCTGCTTAAGACTGTCTCTCGCACTGCCCCTCCCCCACCATGTGTTCTCTTTCTCTCGCTCTCTCTCTCTAAAATGAATAAAACTTTTCAAAAAGAAGAAAATCAAATTTTGATCAGCTTAGCAATATGAAGAACAGTCAAATCAATTCCTTCATTCCAGTCCTTTGCAGTAAGAGTTACAAAACAAAGTACAAGGACACTAAATGTGATATAATGGATGTACCCTTTCCATACATGTATTATATTTGACAGATTCTATGGTAACACTTTTCACATTTTAACATTTATGATATTGGAATTCACCTCTTAGTAATGATTAGCAGTATTTTCTTTTACTTCAATAGTACATGAAATAACAGTACACCTTATAAACCATAGGCAAGTAGTCAATGAAATATGTTAATACTGACAATTTACCTTGAATAGTTTGAGCTTAAGACTTTTCTGTTAGGGGCCAGATACCTGTACTCTTAAAAGCACTTCATCAAGGCAGAAATATCAGAGTAAAAAGTGAAAAAATAGAAAGAAAAGGGTGGGATTTGCGGGGGGGGGGGGGGGGAGACAATTTAAGCCAAAACTTCCACTTTAACAGTTATTTAAATTTACCAACATGACTATTCATTTCTTATATAAGAAAAACAACTATTTAAGATCTTACTACATTTGTTTTTAGAGAATAACTGTTTTTTTTTTAAGATTTTATCTATTTATTTGACAGACAGAAATCACAAGTAGGCAGAGAGGCAGGCAGAGAGAGAGGGGGAAGCAGGCTCCCTGCCAAGCAAAGAGCCTGATGTGGGGCTCCATCCCAGAACCCTGAGATCATGACCTGAGCCAAAGGCAGAGGCTTTAACCCACTGCGCCACCCAGGCGCCCCTTTAGTGAGTAACTGTTACATAGCCTTAAAAAGGAAGGAAATACTGACATATATGCTATAACAAGGATGAACCTTAACGACATTACACTTAATGAAGTCAGTCACAAAAAGGCAAATACTCTAGGATTCCATTTATATGAGGTACTTAGAGTAGTCAAAATCATATAGACAGGGGTGCCTGGGTAGCTCAGTGGGTTAAAGCCTCTGCGTTCGGCTCAAATCGTGATCCCAGGGTTCTGGGATCGAGCCCCACATCAGGCTCTCTGCTCAGTGAGGAGCCTCCTTCCCCCTCTCTCTCCACCTGCCTCTCTGCCTACTTGTGATCTCTGTCTGTCAAATAAATAAATAAGACCTAAAAAAAAAAAATCATATAGACAGAAAGAATGGAGGTTTCGAGGGGCTGGAAGGAGAGCATCAGAGGAGTCATTACTTAACCAGTATAGTTTCAGTTTTACAAGTTGAGGAGTTCTAGAGATGGATGATAGTGATAGTTGAAGAACAATATGAAGTACTTAATACCACTAAACTGTACACTTAAAAATGGCTAAGATAGTACATTTTATGCCATACATATTTTACTATAGTAAAAAGGTGGAAAAAAGTATAGCACATCTTTTCCTTAAGGGGTACTGTACTTTTTAAAGCATTTAACACAGTCCTTTAAAATATAAGTCAGATGCCTGGGTGACTCAATTGGTTAAGCCACTGCCTTCAGCTCAGGTCAAGTCCCACATCAGGCTCCCTGCTCAACAGGGAGTCTGCTTCTCCTTCTGACCCTCTCCCCTCTCATGCTCTCACTCTCTCAAAGAAATAAATAAAATCTTTTAAATAAATAAGTAAATAAATAAATAAAATACAATACAATGAGTCTATTCTCCTTAAAGCATACAAACTATATATTATATACACATATATAAATACACTGTATGCATTTATATAATGTTTTATATAACACACACATCAAAACAGTCATTAAGTTTTCTCTGGGTAGCGGGATTACAGGTTTTCAACTTCCTTCTTTTGCTTTTGCTTCCACTATTTTCTGATGTTTTAGTAAGAATATCTATTGTGTTTGAAAAAATGTCCTCATTTTTATTTAATTTATTTATTTTTTAATAAACATATAATGTATTTTTATCCCCAGGGGTACAGGTCTGTGAATCGCCAGGTTTATACACTTCACAACACTCACCATAGCACATACCCTCCCCAATGTCCATAACCCCACCCCCCCTCTCCCGACCCCCCTCCCCCCAGCAACCTTCAGTTTGTTTTGTGAGATTAAGAGTCACTTATGGTTTGTCTCCCTCCCGATCCCATCCCGTTTCATTTATTCTTTTCCTACCCCCCCAAGCCACCCATGTTGCATCTCCACTTCCTCATATCAGGGAGATCATATGATAATTGTTTTTCTCCATTGAAATGTCCTCATTTTTAAATAAATGCACACACATAAATACATGCATACACCTTTATGTACTCATGTTGTTTTACTAAAATTGTACCAGAAATTATTATGATTAGTACTACCAAATATGTGATCTTCCCACCTACCATAAATACCCAGGCAAAAATGAATTAGCTTGGGGCGCCTGGGTGGCTCAGTGGTTTAAAACCTCTACCTTCGGCTCAGGTCATGATCCCAGGGTCCTGGGATCAAGCCCCACATCAGGCTCTCTGCTCAGCAGGGAGCCTGCTTCCTGCTCCCTCTCTCTGCCTGCTTCTCTGCCTACTTGTGATCTCTGTCTGTCAAATAAATAAATAAAATCTTTAAAAAATAAAATAAAATAAAATGAACTAGCTTATACTTTCCCCATTAAAAAATCTGAAAACTTACCCATATTTGGAAGGAGGTAGAATTTTTTAATATTTTACAAAACATGAAAGCAAATATTTAAGCTATTTAGTAGTAGTACTTATTTAGTGTTTAGTGTTTATTTATTTAGCTTGAAAGCTTAGATGTAAATCATCTTGAAATAAGGATATTCAAGTGAAGTCACCAAGAAAATAGGAACTCTCTTACTCTGAACATGCATATCAACTAATTTTAAAGCTCTCAGTGGAATTTTTAGTTGTTATGACACAATTACATGTCTACTAAGTAATTTTCTGTTCTAACGAAAGAAAACAAACCCAAGTTGACAACTATTCAAAATCAACATCATTAATATTAGAAATCTATTTATTATAATTCACAGTCAAGAGAGCAGAACAAAAAAAAAAAAAACTTCTCATAATCTCCATATAAGATGAAAAAGCATTTGTTAAAATTCAACATCAGTTTCTCATAAACGTCTTTAGAAATATAATGGATGCTATAATTAAACAGATGGACAAGAACAAGTGATAGCAAGGACATGGAGAAACGAAGTTGGCAGGAATGTAAAAAGATGCAGCTGCTTCAGAAAATCATAGTCTGGGAGTTCCTCAAAAGGTTAAACAAAGAGTTACCATACGACACAGCAGTTTTATTCCTAGGTATAAACCCAAGAAAACTTAAAACATATGTTTATACAAAAACTTGTAAATGAATGTTCATAGCAGCATTATTTATGATCGCCAAAAAGTGGAAACATCCTAAATGTCCATCAACTGATGATCAGATAAAC
Organism: Lutra lutra; assembly: GCF_902655055.1. Lineage (NCBI taxonomy): Eukaryota > Metazoa > Chordata > Mammalia > Carnivora > Mustelidae > Lutra > Lutra lutra. Next base: position 57,010,577 of record NC_062287.1, on the reverse strand, counting down.
AAGATGTGGTATATTCATATGACGGAATATTATTCAAAAAAGGAATGAAATACTGATACATGATGCCATATGAATGAACTTGGAAAGTACTATGCTAAGAAGTCACATAAAAGGCCACATATTATATCATTCCATTCATATAGAATGTCCCAGAATAGGCAAGCCTACAGAGACAGAAAGTAGATAGATCAGTGGTTGCTAAGGGTTGGAGAGTTAAGTTGGCCATTATTTCAAAAATATTTTTCTTTTAACTAGATAGGTTGATTATAAAGTTCATAAAGAAAAATGAACATTTAAGAATACTTATAAACGTTCTGAAAAAGAATAATATTTTTTAAAAGACCTACTCTCACCAGATAATAAAAATTAATTTAAAAAGTGACAATACTTGGGCTCCTGGGTGGCTCAGTCGGTTAGGCCTCTGCTTTGGGCTCAGATCATGATTTCAGGGTCCTGGGATCGAGGCCCACATCGGGTTCTCCGCTCAGTGGGAAGTCTGCTTCCCTCTCTCTCTGCCTGCTCTCTGCCTACATGTGATTTCTCTCTCTGTCAAATAGATAAATAAAATCTTAAAAAAAAAAAGTGACAATACTTAAGATAGCTTGGTAATGGAACATGAGTAAACAGACAATGAAACATAAGTCAGAAATATACATAAAATAGAGCTACCCTACAATCCAGCAATTCCACTACTAGGTATTTATCCAATGGATACAAACACAGTGATCCAAAGGGGCACCTGTACCCCAATGTTTATAGCAGCAATGTCTACAATAGCTAAGATATGGAAAGCCCACAAATGTCCATTGACAGATGAATGGATAAAGGTATGGTATGGGTGTGTGTGTGTCTGTGTGTGTGTGTGTGTGTGTGTGTGTGTGTATAAAATGGAATATTACTCAGCCATCAAAAAATTAAATCTTGCCATTTGCAACAATATGGATAGAACTAAAGGGTATTATGCTAAGTGAAATAAGTCAGTCACAGAAAGACAAATATCATATAATGTCACTCATATGTGGAATTTAAGAAACAAAACAGATGAACAAAGGGGAAGAGAAGGAAAAATAAAATAAGATGAAAACAGAGAGGAAGGCAAACCATTAGAGACTTAACTATAGGCAACAAACTGAGGGTTGCTGGAGGGGAGGTGGGGGGGATGGGGTCTTTTCCTCTTTGAATCAAAATGTTTTCTTTTCCAGTTACTAAATTTTTGTGCTTGGCGGTGTCTTTTCCTCCCTCCTTCCCTCTCCCTTTCCTTTCTCCTTTCCTTTCCTTTCTCCTTTTCTTTTCTCCCTTTTCTTTTTTCCTTTCTCTCTCTTTCTCTCTCTCACTTTCTTTCTTCCTTTCTTTCCAGCACTAGAAACAAATTCTTTACTCTGGACATTCCAGTCTAAAGTGAATCAATGCAAGAAATTAGGTGCTTACAAAATTATTTGAAAATGCAGAGGAGCAAGAGGCAGGGATCCACAGGTGGGCTTAACTGGTTACCAGCATAGCTGGGACCCAGAGATCAGGGAGTGCTGACTGATCTCACTGCTATGACTGAGATCTGGCCTTTGCCCTTGGCTTCTGGGGAGTAATCTCTAAACCTTTGGAATGCTATGACTGATAACAGTGTTTTTATTTACCTGGGGACTTCAGTCGTGGCAAATAGCCTATACTAACAATGTGATTTATTGAGAGTGGTGTGGAGAAGAGGGGGGCGGGGGCACATGGTATGAACTCAACCTCTGAAGGAGCTGGAAACTAAAGTTAGCCCATGGCAGTCAATCACATCCAAGTAACCAAACATACCTCTTCCCCTTTGTTGATTTTAAATTACATCCCTTCACTATTAAAAAACCACAACCTTCAGTAAACTTTCAGTGAGTTGTGTGAGTCCTTCTATAAATTATCAAATCTAAGGATGGTCCGGGGGACCCCTGATCTTGCAAGTCATTTCAGAAGTGAGGGTAATCCTAGGGACCTCCAAACTTGCAGTTGCTGTCAAAAGTGCGAGTTGTCGGGACGCCTGGGTGGCTCAGTGGGTTAAAGCCTCTGCCTTTCGCTCGGGTCATGATCCCAGGGTCTTGGGATTGAGCCCCACATCGGGCTCTCTGCTCAGCAGGGAGCCTGCTTCCTCCTCTCTCTCTCTCTATCTCTCTGCCTGCCTCTCTGCCTACTTGTGATCTCTGTCAAATAAATAAATAAAATCTTTAAAAAAAAAAAAAAAGTACGAGTTGTCTTGGGAACTCCCTAACTCCGTAATTCATTGCCAGGATCAGAAGAAAACCTAAAAATGTTCAAATTATTATTATTATTTTTTAAGAGTTTACTTACTTGACAGAGAGAGAGAACGCACCCAAGCAGGGGGAGAGGCAGAGGGAGAGGGAGAACCAGGCTCCCCGCTCAGCAGGGAGCCCAACATGGGGCTTGATCCCAGGACTCTGAGATCATGACCTGAGCTGAAGGCAGAGGCTTCACCAACTGAGCCACCTAGATGCCCCAAAAATGTTCAAATTATTAATGGTGATAATGGAAATAGGATATCAACAACCATAATGATGAATGTTAAAAATAAAGATAAACGCATGTACTAAATGGCTAAAATTTAAAACACTGGTAACTATAAATATCAGTGAGCCTACAGAGAAATGAAACTTTGTTATTGGTGGGAATATAAAATAATACAATGCTTTGGGGAAAATATGGTATTTCTTATATAATTAAGCACATATCTATTCTGACATAGCAATTTAGAAGTAGGCATTTACCAAGAGAAATGAAAACACAAGTCCCTGAAAACACTTCATGAAAATATTTATAGCACCTTTATTCATGAACAGACAAAAACAGGAAACAGTCCAGGTATTCATCAGTGGGATAATAGATCAACAAACAGCAATATATCCAAAATACATCAAGAACTTCTAAAACTCACCACCCAAAAAAAAAAAAAAAATCCAATTAAAAAATGGGCAGATGCCACAAATAGACAACCTTTCAAAGCAACATACAGATGGCCAACAGAGACACACGAAAAAATGCTCAACATCACTCATCATCAGGGAAATACAAATCAAAACTACAATGAGAGATCACCTCACACCCGTCAAAAGAGCTAAAATCAACAACACAAGAAACAACAGGTATTGACAAGGATGTGGAGAAAGGGGAACCCTCCTGCACTGTTGGTAGGAATGCTGGTATGGCTACTCTAGAAAACAATATGGAGGTTCCTTAAAAAGTCAAAAATAGAACAACCCTATGATCCAGCAACAGCACTACTATTTTACCCAAATAACACAAAAATACTAATTCAAAGAGATACATGTACCCCAATGTTTGTAGCAGCATTATCTACAATACTCAGACTGTGAAAGCAGCCAAGTGCCCATCAACTGATGATGGATAAAGATGTGGTATGTATGTGTATATAGATAGAGAGATAGATACAGGTATAGATAATGGAATATTACTCAGCCAAAGAAAAGAAAGAAAGAATAAAAGCTTGCCAATTTGCAATGACATGGATGGAGCAAGAAGTATTATGCTAAGTGAAATAAATTAACCAGAGGAAGACAAATACCATATGACTTCACTCACAGGTGGAATTTAAGAAACAAAAACAAATGAACAAAGGTTAGAGAAAGGGAGGGAGGGAGGGGTAAACCAAGAAACAGACTCTTAACTATAGAGAGCAAACTGATGGTTACCAGAGGGGAGATGGATGGGGGGATAGGTTAAATAGGTGATGGGGATTAAGGAGTGCACTTGTAATAAACACCAGGTGTTGTATGGAAGTGCTGAATCACTATATTGTACACTTGAAACTAATATTACACTACATGTTAACTAACTGGAATTTAAATAAAAATTTTTTAAAGTGATATATTCTTGTGAAATGGGTAAGCCTGATGATTCACAGACGTGTACCCCTTGAGCAAATAATATATTATATTAATAAAAATAATACATTATATTAATAAAAATAATTTTTAAGAAAAGAATACCAAAACAAAAGTGGTATATTCTTAAAATGGAATAAAACTCAGCAATAAAAGCAAATGGACTATAAGATGACTACCACATTTTTATTATTCTGAGTTAGTTCACCCTGTTATTTTACAAATAACACTGTATAAATACAACTAGTATTAGGATATAAAAAGAATCTTTTAGCATGGACAGCAAAGTGGTATAAGGGAACTAGTATACTTGTATTATCAGCATGTCGACAACTCTTTCATCAAAACCCCTTTATGGAGTGCCTGGGTGACTCGGTCAGTTAAGTGTCTGCCTTCGGCTCAGGTCATGATCCCAGGGTTCTGGGACTGAGTCCCACATTGGGCTCTCTGCTCAGCAGGGAGCCTGCTTCTCCCTCTCCCTCTGCCCCTCTCCGCTGCTTGTGTGATGCACTAAAAAAAAAATTTTTTATACAAAACAAGTAGAATAAAGAACTGAAACTATACAAGTCTTGCAGAGAGGAAATTATTTGGCTCCTAATAAAAATATTCACCAACAACATTCACCAAGTATCTTCTGAATTTCAGGTATTCTGCTAAACAGGCACAGGAAATATAAACGAATGAGACATGGACTCTGCTCTCAAGGGATTCATTAGTACAGGCATAAATGGATGATGCCAAGATTCAAAATGCTATCGTCATAAAATGAAAGGTAGAAAGTGTTCTTATTTCTTATTAATTAGGCAACATTGGGCAAGTTAATTTTCCTGCCTGTGCTTCAGTTTCCTATAAAAAGAACACCTACCTCATAGGATTATTATGAGGATGAAATGTACATATTTGTAAAGCACTTAGAACAGACTTGGCACATACTAAATGCTAGAGTCTTTATTAAATAAGTGCAAATACATTCCACATTTATTATAATTATGAAATTTAATCCAGTTTAAAATATTTTGATTAAATGAATATATGAAGCACTAACAAAAATATATACTTTACGTGACTCTGGTGTTGATGACAGAGCAAAGTGAGAATCTCCTTACTCCTCTAAGAAATTACCCAAAAGCAATAAATAAATAAAAAAGCAAACGTGATCTCCAATAAATCTAGGAAACATATGAAAATATAAGTGAAAGGCCAAAAGAGAGACAAAACTGGAGAAAGAGGGTGAATATAAGGCATGAGGCTCCAAAACTGAAGGGGGTTGTGCAGACATCTCTTCAAGCGTACTTCCTGAGGTATAAAATGGAAACCACGTTTGCAACAACAAAAAAAAGGGGACCTGAGCTAGGGGAAGGAACTTTGCTCCTCACAGTCTGAAGTAATAGAGGAGACAGTACTAAATAAGGAATCACACAAACAAGCTACACTAGCAGAAATTAGGCTGCTGGTATGGCAAAAAGGTAATGAGACAGCCTATACTATGAGCAGTCCTAAAGCAGCAAATCTTCTCTAGCCGAGGAGAATGAAGTAAGTTCCTACATACGAGCCTGGTTATAAGGAAAATTCCTATAAATTTGGAAGACAGTAGCTACCCTGAGACACCTACTTCCAATATCCTAAAAAGTAGTACAGGAAGAACTCTCTTCATTCAAAAAAAAAAAAAAAAAAAAACAAAAAAGAAGCAGGAATAGAAAATATAAATGCAAAACTTGAAGGAAAACAGGAGCCAAAGGGCATCCATGAGAAAAACCCTTCCATGGAGCAGATTAAAAAAAAAAAAAATGAAACAAATACCACTTACATATCGAATTATAATGTTTAAGTGCCAAGAGAATAGCAGTCTCGTTGACTCCTCAAAAACCTTAACTATTCATAGCCTATTGCTGACAGGAAGGCTTATCAATAACAGCCAATTAACACATATTTTGTATGTTATACATATTGCATACCATTTTCTTACAATAATCTAAGCTGGATAAAAGAAAATGTTAAGAAAACCATAAAGAGGGGCGCCTCGGTGGCTCAGTGGGTTAAAGCCTCTGCCTTCGGCCCAGGTCATGATCCCAGGGTCCTGGGATCAAGCCCCACATCGGGCTGTCTGCTCCGCAGGGAGCCTGCTTCATCTTCTCTCTCTCTCTCTGCCTGCCTCTCTGCCTACTTGTGATCTCTGTCTGTCAAATAAATAAAATCTTTAAAAAAAAAAAAGAAAACCATAAAGAAAATAAATTTATAGTACTGGACTATATTTATCCAAAAAAAATTGGACCCACATGGTTCAAACACATGTTGTCCAAGGGTCAACTGTATGTTACTGTGGATTTTTGTATGTGCCCTTTATCATATTAAGGAAGTTTCCTTTTATTCCTAGTTTCCTGAGTGTTTTTTTAAATTATTTATTTAAAATTTTTTGAGTAGTTGACGCTTAATGCTACATGTGTTTATACATGTTACAATGTTTCAGGTATACAACACAGTGATTTCACCTTCTCTATAAGTTACACCAGGACCATCACAAATGTAGCGACCATCTGTTACCACACAATGCTATTACAATATCATTGACTGTATTTTCTATGCTATGCCTTTAGTTTACTGAGCAATTTTTTTCACAAAAAGGTGTTAAATTTTGTCAAATGCTTTCTTTGCCTCTATTGAGATGATTATGTGGTTTTTCTCCTTTGTTCTATTCATATGGTGTATTTCACTCACTGATTTTCTTATGTTGAACTTCCGCATTCCTGGAATGAATCTCACTTCATCATACTGTATAATTCTATAAATGTGTTGTCAGATTTGGTTTGTCAGTGTTTTGTCGAGAATCTCTGCATCAGTGCTCATAAGGGATATTGATCTTTGGTTTTCTTGTGTTGTCTTTGTCTGACTCTCATATCAGAGTAATGAGGACTTCATAGAATATGAGTGTTCCCTCCTCTTCTATTTTTTGGAAGTGTTTGAGAAGAATTGGTATTAACTCTTTAACAGTTTGTTAAAAATCCACCCATGAAAAGCTGTGTTGTCAAGGACTTTTTGTTGGAAGGCTTTTGATAACTGATAAAATTTCTTTACTTTGAAAGGTCTGTTGAGAATTCTATTTTTTTCTTGAATCAGTTTTGGTAATTTGTATTTTTCTAGGAATTTGTTCTTTCTAAGTTACCCAATTTGTGGGCATACAATTGCTCATAGTTCTCTTTTACAATATTTTTATTTCAATGGTGGAATGGAGAGTAATGTCCCTTTTTAAAAAATATTTTATGTATTTGACAGAGAGAGACAGAGCAAGAGAGGGAACACAAGCAGGGGGAGTGGGAGAGAGAGAAGCAGGCTTCTGGCTGAGCAGGGAGCCTGATGATGGCTCTATCCCAGGACCCTGAGATTATGACCTGAGCCAAAGGCAGATGCTTAACCCACTGAGCTACCCAGGACCCATAATGTCCCTAGTTTCATTTCTGATTTTAGTTATTTGCAGCTTGTCTCCTTTTCTTAGACTAGTTAAAGGTTTGTCTCTTAAGAAACGACTTTGGTTTCATTAGTTCTCTACTGTCTTTCTATTCTCTATTTCATCTCTGATCTAGTCTTCATTGTTTTCCTCCTTTTGCTGGCTTTGGATTTGGTTTGCTCTTTTTCTAGTTTTTTGGGTATAAATTTAGATTGATTTGAGATCTTTATTTTTAATGTAGGTGTTTAGAGCTATCAATTTCCCAGAGTACTGTCACTGCATACACTAAGTTTCAGTATACTGTGTTTTGTTTTCATTCCTGTTAAAGTATTTTCGAATTTTCCCAGGGATTTCTTTGACCTACTAGTCAAGAATATGTTGTTAAATTTCCATATATTTGCAAATTTTTCAGTTTCCCTTCTGTTGATTTCTGTAGCTTCATTCCATTGGGTCAGAGAAGATAGTTTCTATGATTGCGATCTTTTACTGATAAGTGTTCGTGGCCCAACTTATGGTCTATTCTGGAGAATATTTCATGTGTACTTGAAAAGAATGTGTATCTTGCTTTGTTGGGTGGAGTGTTCTGTATTATGTTTGTGAGGCCTACTTGGTTTATATTATTTTTCAATGAAATGGAATTGATGATCCAGAAACAAACCCAAATATTTGTAACCAACTGATTTTCAACAAGGACACCAAGTCCATTCAAAGGAGAAAGAGTAGTCTTTTCAACAAATGGTGCTAGGAAAGTGAATTTCCACATACAAAGGAATGAAGCTGGACCTCTATCCCATTCCAAATATAAAACTTAACTCAAAACAGATTGAAAACTAAATGTAATAGATGAAACTGTAAAATTCTTTTTTTTTAACTATAAAATTCTTTTTTTTTTAAGATTTTATTTATTTATTTGACAGAGATCACAAGTAGGCATAGAGACAGGCAGAGAGAGTGGAAGGGAAGCAGGATTCCCTGCTGAGCAGAGAGCCCAAGGTGGGGCTTAATCCCAGGACCCTGGGATCATGACCTGAGCCGAAGACAGAGCTTTAACCCACTGAGCCACCCAGGTGCCCCGGAACTACAAAATTCTTAAAAGCAAGCACAGAATTAAGACTTCAAGGTCTCCAATTTGGCAACAGATTTTCAAAAGAGAGCAGAGGGAGGGGCAGAGAGAGGGGGAAGGAGAGACTCCTCAAGCAGACTCCCCACTGAGCATGGAGCCCAAAGTGGGACTCAAACCCAGCACCCTGAAATCATGACCCAAGCCGAAGCCAAAAGCTGGACACTCAACTGACTGAACCACCCAGGCATCTCTTGGCAACAGTTTCTTAAATGGAACACCAAAAGCATATCAACAAAAGAAAAAAAGTAACTAAAATGAACTTTATCAAAATTAAAGATGTTTTTAGGGTGCCCGGTGGCTCAGATGATTAAGTGTCTGCCTTCAGCTCAGGTCATGATCTCCAGGTTCTGGGACTGAGTCCCACATCAGGCTCCTAGCAGAGCGGGGAGTCTGCTCTTCCCTCTCCTTCTGCCTCTCCCTCTGCTTGTGCTCTCTCTTTTTCTCAAATAAATGAATAACATCTTTTAAAAACTTTTTTTTTAATTAGCTCTTGCTTCCCTTGCCTTTGGCGATGTTTCTAGGAAGAAGATGCTGTGGCTGAGGTCAAAGAGGTTGCCGCCTATGTTTTCAAGGATTTTGATGGGTTCCTCAAAAAGTTTAAAACAGAGCTACCCTATGACCCAGCAATTGCACTACTAGGTATTTATCCAAAGGATAAAAACATAGTGATTCAAAGAGGCACATGCACCCCAATGTTTACAGCAGCAATGTCCATAAGAGCCAAAATATAGAAAGTCTCTAAATGTCCATCAACAGATGCTGGATAAAGATGTGAGATATATAGACATAGATATAGATAATGGAATATTAATCAACCATCAAAAAAAATGAAATCTTGCCATTTGCAAAGATGTGGAATGGAACCAGAGGGTATTATGCAAAGCGAGATAAGTCAGTCAGAGAAAGACAAATAACTATGATTTTATTCATATGTGGAATTTAAGAAATAAAACAGATGAACATAGGGGAAGGGAAGGAAGATAAAGTAAGATGAAAAGAGAGAGGGAAGCAAACCATTAGAGACTCTTAACTGCAGGATACAAGCAGGGTTCCTGGAGGGGTGGGATGGGTTAACTGGGTGATGGGCATTAGGAGAGCATATGAAGTAATGAGCACAGGATGTTACATGCAACTGATTAATCACTAAATTCTACCTCTGAAACTAATAATACAGTATATGTTAACTAAATTGAATTTAAATAAAAAATGTTTAAAAATAGTTCGTCTGTCAAAAGCAAAAACCCCAGGCCTACATGGCTTCACTGTTAATATAGAATTAACAGTTTGATAGCAAACATTTAAAAAATAACAGCATCATATATAAACTCTTCCAGAAAGTAGAAAAAGAATGAGAACACTTCCCAAATCATTTTATGAGGCCAGTATTACCCGTACAGGAAAACGTAAAAAGATAGCATCGAAAAACAACAAAAATTCTACAGTTAATATCCCTTATACATATAGATGTAAAAGCTCTTAACTATATATTAGCAAATTAAATCCATTTTATATTTTCATATAAAAAGGATAATATGACATAATAATAACAGAAAGACCATATCGGGTTTATCTGAGGAATGCAAGCATGGTTCCAGAACCAAAAAATCATCAGTTTAACTCAACACAAAATAAAGGAGAAAAGCTACATGATCATTTCCATAGATGCAGAAAAAATATTTAACAAAATCCAACATCAGGAAATTAACTAAGGAGGTAAAAGATGTAAACACTGAAAATTCTAAGACATTTATGAAAGAAACTGAAGATGACACAAATAAATGGAAAAATATCTTGTGTTCATGGATCAGAAGAATTAATATTGTTAAAATATCCATACTAACAAGAGCCTATAGATTTGATGCAATACTAAATTTCCAAAGGCATTTTTCACAAAAATTAAAAAAAAAAAACAAAAACTAAAATTACACTGAAGAGCCAAAGCAACTCTGAGAAAGAAAAACAGAGCTGGAGGTATCACACTTACTGATTTCAAACTATATTACAAAGCTAAAGTACAAAGCTTTACAAAGTTAAAGTAGTCAAAACAACAGGGTACTGGCATCAAAGAAAGACATACAGACCAGTGAATCAGAAGAGCCCAGAAATAAACCCATGCATATATGGTCAACTACTATTTGACAAGGGAGCCAAGAATACTTAATAGGAAAAGGAGAGTGTCTTCAACAAATGATACTGAGAAAACCAAGTATTTACATATAAAAGAATGAGGTTGGACCCCTATTTTACACCACTCACAAAAATTAACTTGGAATAGATTAAAGACTAAAATGTAGATTTGAAGTCATATAACTCCTAGAAGAAAACATACAGTAAAAAAGCTTGACACTGATCTTGGCAATAATTTTCTGGATATGACACAAATGCACAAGCAACAAGAGCAAAAATAAACAAGTGGACTAAATCAAACTGAAAAACTACATAGCAAAAGAAATAATCAACAAAATGAAGAGAAAACCTATAAATTCATATAAATATTTGCAAGCCAAATATTTGATAAGGTGTTAATATCCAAAATTTGTAAGGAACTAATATAACTAAACAGCAAAAAAATAATAATAACCCAACTAAATATCGGAAGAGAACCTGAAAAGGCAGTTTTCTAAAGACATACAGATGGCCAACAGGTACGTGAAAAGATGCTCAGCATCACTAGTCATCAAGGAAATGTAAATCAAAACCACAATGAGATACCACTTCACATCTGTTAGAATGGCTATTACCAAAAAGAGAAGAAATAGTGTTGGCTAAGGTGGAGAAAAGGTAAACCCCTTGTGAATTCTGATGGGAATTTAAACTGGTATAGCCATTATGGGATACAGTATGGAAGTAACTCAAAAAACTAAAAAAAAAAAAAAAGGTCAAACAATTCAATTTTAAAATATGGGAAAAAGACCTGAATTGACATTTCACAAAAGAAACCATCTAAATGGTCAGCAATAATGAAAAGATGTTTTAAAACCACTAGTCAGGGGCGCCTGGGTGGCTCAGTGGGTTAAGCCTCTGCCTTTGGCTCTGGTCATGATCTCAGGGTCCTGGGATAGAGCCCCACATTGGGCTCTCTGCTCGACAGGGAGCCTGCTTCCCCCTCTCTGCCTGCCTCTCTGCCTGCTTGTGATCTCTGTCTCTCTGTCAAATAAATGAATAAAATCTTTTTTAAAAATAAAAATAAATAAAATCACTAGTCTTTAAGGAAATGCAAATTAAAATAAGATACCATCAAATACCCACTAGAATTACTGAAATTAAGAAAGCTAACAATATCAAGTGTTTATGAGGATATGGCAAAACTGGAACGCTCATACACTACTGATGGGAATATCAAATGGTAGAGCTACTTTGAAAACATTTTCGTTATTTCTTACAAAGTTGACACACATTTATTAAAGAACACATCAATGGCACTATTAGGTATTTACTAAAGAGAAATGAAAACATGTCCAGAAGACCTATAAGCAAATATCACAGCAGCCAAGAATGTAAACAATTTGTAACAGACAAAAATTGGAAACAATGAAATGCCTCTCCACTGGTGAAAGATAAATAAACTGTAGTATACCCTTACTATGGAAAACTCCTTAGCAATAAAAACGGAATGAAACATCAATATATGCAACAACACGTATGAATCTCAAGAACACAAAATGTACCTATTCTGTGATTCCATTTATATGAAATTCTAGGAAAGACACAACTATAATGACAGAAAGTAGGTAAGTAGCTGTTTGAGGCTTGGACATTAAAGGGCACAAGGAAACATTTTAGGATGATGGAAATGTTCTATATCCGGAGTGTAGTGGTTATAATTCAATTACACACGATTACTAAAATGTACCAAGTCAATACGCACTTTAAAGTGGATGGTTTTTACTGTATATAAATTATACCTCAATAAAGTTGAAAATAAATTAAACATGATAAAAGTAGTAAATAAAAAAAAAATAACAACCATTGTCCTTTTAAGTAACACTAATTCAAAATCTGCAGAAAACTGACATTATAAAATGCTGGTTTATGGGGCACCTGAGCAGCCCCATCACTTGGCCTCTGCCTTTGGCTCAGGTTGTGATCCCAGAATCCTGGGATGGAGCCCTGCATCTGGCTCCCCGCTCAGCGGGGAGCCTGCTTCTCCCTCTCCTAATCCCCCTGTTTGTGCCCTCTCTCTCTTTCTCCCTCTAATAAATAAAAGCTTTTATTTAAAAATTTTTTGGTTTATCATTTCTGAAAACTTAATGTGCTTCCATTTTTATAAGATTTGATTAGAGCTAGTTTGGGTATCATCTCTTCCAAAATCATTGCCTGAATCTCTATGCTGGCCCAAGTACCTGTTACAGTCCCAAAGCATGTATCTGTCTCATTGCTAACTACATTATAGTGAAAATACCCGTGTATAATGCTAAGTGAAATAAGGCACAGAAAGACAAACATCATATGATTTTGCTCATATGTAGAATTTAAGAAATGAAACAAATGAGCAAAAAAAGAGAGAGAGAGAGAGACAAAGACAAACCAAGAAACAGACTCTTAACTATGGAGGACAATCTGATGGTTACCAGGGGGAAGTGGGTAGGGAGATGCTGAAACAGGTGATGGGGATTAAGGAGTACACTTATCATGGTAAGCACTGGGTAATGTATGGAATTGCTGAATCTATATTACACTATACCATATAGTATATGTTATATATATAATAATATATGTCATCTACTACTCTATACTATATACTATTACACTATACTGTACACCTGAACTAATGTAAAACTGTATGTTAATTTTACTGGAATTAAAATAAAATTGGAAATATATGTACAGAAAAAAAAAAGAAAATATCTGCATTTCTGTCTATCTCTCTTACGTAGCTTTGTATCCCCAAGCATTAAGTTTGATGCTCGGAAGAGAGATGCTCAATTAAATTGAAATGAATCTATATAAAACCTACACACAAAATATAGATACATATACTTTTAAAGAAAATAAGAAATGCCAAAAAGGAAAAGGGGCAGGTTAATAACAGTGTTCTTTATATCATTTTTAAATGTATGCAAGTTTATTTTAGGTATTCATAAATCTAATTTAACAAGCCACATTAACTGGACATTCTGTTCCTCTGAGAATCCCAAGAATCAAGCAAATCCTCCTCCGGAGGTTTGTAAAAGTCTTTAAATTTTTAAAAACCACTCCTGTATCCTTTATTTTTGCAGTATCTCAAGCAAGGTGCTTAATATCCCAGTTAACTACCACCAGTGCAAATGATAAGGCAAAAACATCAAGAAATGTTTTCTGGGGGAGCCTGAGTGGCTCAATGGGTTAAAGCCTCTGCCTTTGGCTCAGGTCATGATCCCAGGGTCCTGGGATCAACCCCTGCATCAGGCTCTCTGCTCAGTAGGGAGCCTGCTTCCCCCTCTCCGTCTCTCTGCCTACTTTATCTCTGTCAGTCAAATAAATAAATAAAATCTTTGAAAAAAAAAAAAAAGAAATGTTTTCTTTATTAAACTCTTTACATAGCTCCAGAGGACCCAACTATGCACAGAGCTTATCGTAAACAAGCTGGCTCAGTCCATGACTGTTGATCTCAAGGTTGTGAGTTCGAGCCCCATGTTGGGTCTAGAGATTACTTAAAAATAAAAAAATATATAAAAAATAAATAAATAAAAATAAATGCAGGCTATAGTATAGGCATTGGTAGCTGCACTACAGTTCCAGTCTAGGTCACTTGGCTGGCCATTTGGCATCAGTGAGAAACACTGCACATCTTATATATAATTAAATAACACACAAGGTATTACTATTTCATTCTACTTCTAATCAGAAAAGACAGTACATACTTACTAATGTAAAGCAAGAGAGCTGGAATACTAAATGGTGGAATTCTAAATTATAGAGTATAGCTTCATTACATTTCAATAGAATACATTTATTTAAAAGCAGGCCAGCAATGTACTGAGTCACCAAGACTGACATGCATTAACAATAATCCTCATTAGTAAATAAAGCATTTCAAAATTTTCAAAGTCCTTTCCCATTTTATTCTATCTGTGTGAAGAAACCAGAAAAAGTTATTTCCATTCCATAAATGGGGAAAGTTACAGATCAGAGCAACTAAAAAACACACAAAATTGCTAATAAGTTACTCAGGTTAGGTAGGGGGAGGAACTGGGAAATGAACCTATAACCAATTTTATTTAAGACTTTTTCCATGATAAATAATGTGCTGTAAAATCAGTGATAAAAATGAAGCCAGAAAAGGTGCCTGGGTGATTCAGTCAGTTAAGGTCTGCCTTAGGCTCAGGTCATGATCCCAAGGTTCTGGGATCAAACCCCGTATCAGGCTCCCTGCTCCATGGGGAGTCTATTTTCTTTCTCCCTCTGCCTCTCCCTCCTTCCACTCATACTCTCTCTCTTGCTCTGCGTGCTCTGTCTCTCAAATATATAAATAAAATCTTTTTTAAAAATGAAGCCAAAGATAAAGAGAATAATGGCAATGAAACAAATAATCAATTTTACATTATCTCCATACTTTATTGCTTCCCTTCCACTGTCTACAGTGCACCCTGTGTATAAGACATCACCACCCCTCACTAACCTAACTCTCCTAGGGAAGACCTCAGAAACAAAAATACACTAGGGAAGTGGAAAGAGAACAGGCTAAAAGGCAGAAGTCCTGAATTTTTCTAATCCTGGCTTTGGATAAGTACCTTCATCTCTTCGAGCAACAATTTTTACATCTATATACTCACATATATCTTACTAGGTTGTTCTGAAGATTAAGTGAAATAAACAGATATAAAACCACTTTGGGAAATGGAAAGAACTCAATAAATGTTTATTATTAGGCTACAAATATGTAATGGAAAATTCATAATAGGTGTCTCACATAACTGTACTAATAAATCCAAACTATTCTACTTATTTATAACTTTTTCACAAGCATATAATTACTTTTAAAAAGTTGTTGAATGTTTAAGGGGGTAGAAGAATAAATGAAACAAGATGGGATTGGGAGGGAGACAAACCGTAAGTGACTCTTAATCTCACAAAACAAACTGAGGGTTGCTGGGAGGACAGGGGTGTTGGGAGAAGGGGGTGGGGTTATGGACACTGCGGAGGGTATGTGCTATGGTGAGTGCTGTGAAGTGTGTAAACCTGGCGATTCACAGACCTGTACCTCTGGGGATAAAAATATATTCTATGTTTATAAAAAATAAAAAATTTAAAAAAAGCTGTTGAATGAATAGCCTATTACAGAATTAACAATAATTTTTAAATCTGTTAAGTCTGAATTAAGAAAATGCATTATATTACAAGACTCTAATAAATCTGATAAGGAATCTGGTAAAACAAGTACCGGTAAAGTCAGCTGGTAAAAGTAAAGCCTCAATCTTCACAGGACTCTCTAAAAGCTAGTCTTTGCCTCCAAAGATTTCTGTAATTACTTAGAAATCATAAAACCAGAGAACTGAGATAAACTCTGGAAATCATGTAGAGAACACCTCTGATACACAGAAAAAGTAACTGAGGCCAAAAAGAAAGAATTTTACAGAATTTTGAAATTTTCCTTACAGGACTGGTGGTGGTGGTGAGGGGAGGGGAGGGCATCAAAAATAAAATGAAGCAAGAATTTCCTCCAGTTAGGCTCTTAAGTCCTCACTCCCCTTGTTAAAGAATCCTTAAGTACAATGACCAAAGTAGCTATAGGAAGTTACAGAATGTCTGCAGAATTATAAAACTGGTGGCTAGAACACTACAATTCCAATCACAACATTGCCTAAGAATTGAACATTCTCACAGAGATAGAAGAGTTACATCCTACAGGACTACTAAACATATTTATTTATAAATAAATACTGTAGAAAATTTAAAAATTACCATTGGATATCCAGAACCCTGAACTCCTTACAGCCTAGTTCATATCTCTATTACTATTTACTGGAAAATCTGTATTCTTTAAAGTGCTTGTAGGGGCACCTGGGTGGCTCCAGTTGGTTAAGCGTCTGCCTTCAGCTCAAGTCATGATCCTAGGATCCTGGGAATGAGCCCCACATTGGGCTCCCTGCTCAAAGGGGAGTCTGCTTCTCCCTCTGCCTCTGCCATTCCCCCTGCTCGTGCTCACTCTCTCTCTCAGATAAATAAAATCTTTTTTAAAAAGTGCTTTGTTGGGTGCCTGGGTGGCTCAGTTGGTTAAGCCTTCAGCTCAGGTCATGATCCCAGAGTCCTGAGATGGAGTCCTGCATCAGGCTCCCAGCTCTGTGGGGAGTTTGATTCTCCCTCTGACCTTCTCCCCTCTCTCTCTCACTCTTTCTTTCTCTCAAATAAATATTTTTTAAGTGCTTTGTAATATTTCTCTAAAATTAAAACTTTTTATATTCAAGTACACATCTGATTTAAGTCAAAGAAGTTTACTTTCTAAGTATTTGTTTTACAAATGTTATAAAACTGATAAAGCAAAAATGAAAACAGAGTGAAGCTTACTCCTCTGGTATCTACAAATACTACTTTTTTAAAATACAGTAAGAAAGCAACATACATTTAACAGTGATCATCTCTGGATGGCAGGACTACAGAATGATTTTAACTTCCTGTGAACATATTTTAAGATAAAAGTACAACTAAAAATATAAACAAACATCCATGTAGTTACCACAAATGTTAAACTCATATCTTATTTGCTTCAGATGTATTTCAGAGAAATGTACCTGCACAATACACTAAGGTCCACTGGTTCTACTGCTGTATCTCCCCTCTCTTTTCAGAGGCAACCAATACTATGTACTTCTTACTCAAATTTTTATACTCTAAATATATAGCTTTCTATTAACAGTACACAGTATTTTGTCATTCTGCAACTTGGTTTTTCCCATAACATTAAGACTGTGAGATCTACCCAAGAGATGTATTTCTTTCAATTGCTACATTGTATTTCATATTTATACCACTATTCATTTATCCATCTATCCCCTAAAAAGCACTTTAAGTTTTTACCAAGTTTTTGCAATAACAACTTGCTTATTATTTTTATATAAAATATATATAATAAAATGCATAAATTTTATATATACATTATGTGAGTTTTAACAAGCATATACATCTGTGTAATCCAAATGCCTATCAAGATATTGAATGACAGCACCATCCCAGAAAGTTCCTTGATACCCTTTCTTGGGCATCTTGGTCAATTTCTTGGCCAATTCCCTCCCCTAACCAGCAGAAGAAACCACTGTATTGATTTCTTTTCTACCATACATTAGTTTTGCCTATTTTAATACATAATGTAAATAAAATCATATAGTATATACTCTTTTTTATGTGGTTTCTTTTATTCAGAATGTTTCCCTCATCCACATTGTCATGTGTATCCATAATTCATTTCTTTTTATTACTGAATAGTATATGTAAAGGTTTCATCTTTTATTTGGGGGTCAGTGTTTATCTCTTTAATACTGATTTATATTTTCACTGCATTGTCATCAGAGAATATAATAATGATGACTAATACTTTTACTGTGCCCTGACCATGTGGTAAGGTACTGATCTGAACTCTAACCCTCACAATGACTCTGAGGAGCATGCTATTATCACTTTCATTTTACAGACGAGAAATCTAAAGCACAGGAGTCAGATGACCATCTAGGTCACAGAGGTAGGGCAGAACCAGAATCTGGCTCGTGAGCCTTCTCTTAATCATGTATTTACTGCATAAAAGGTATCGTATCATTTCTGTGGAATATATTGAGACTTCCTCTATAAATAGTTATGCAATCCAGTTTTGTAACTGAAAAGAATGTACAGTCTCTATAGTAGATATAGAATTCTATGTGTATATAAGTAAGCTTATTCATTATGGAATTCAGATCCTGTATATATTTTAAATTTTTATTTCTTGATGTGAAAATCTCCAACTATAATTACAAATTTATCAATTTTTTCCTTACAATTTTATAATTTGTACTCTTTTTATGTTACCAGGTGAATAAATCTTCATGCTTATGTGACCTTCCAGGTAGATTACTGTATTTATCTTTAACTATCTTTATCCCTATTAGTAATTAGACATAAATTCTCTCCATTCAAATAATGGAGTATCATTTCTCTTCCTAAAAGTATTTTCTAGGAGAAACTGGGTGGCTCAGTCGCTTAAGTGTCCACCTCTTGATCTCAGCTCAGGTCTTGATCTCAGGATTGTGAGTTCAAGCCTCACTTTGGGCTCCACACTGGGCACAGAGCCTACTTAAAAAAATTTTTTTTCCTAGAATATTTTACTGTTCTATTTTCAATTTTCAGTATCATTAGATTTTTTTACATATGTCTTATAATCATATACCAAGCTAGACATTAAATTTTTGGGTTAAAAAGAGCAAAATTAAAAAACAAGCTGGGGGGGGATAGTATTTGAAATAAACAGAGCAAACATCCTAAAATATAAGAAACTCTCAACACTCAAATAGAAAATTCAACTAAGGACATGTTATCGGCTGAATGTTTGTGTCCTTCCAAATTCATACGTTGGAATCTTAAATGTCCAATGTGATGGTATTAGTAGGTGGGGCTTTTGGAAGGTGCTAAAGTCATGAATGAGAGTAGAAACCTTATAAGTGAAATTAGTGTCCATATAAAAAAGGATCCAGGGAAATCCTTAACCCTTCAGCCATGTAGAACACAGCAAGAAGGTACCAGCAATGACCAGGAAAAGGGCCCTCAACAGAGAACACAACCATGCTGGCACCACCTTGATCTTGGGATTTCTCAGCCTCCAGAACTATGAGCAAGAAATTTCTATTGTTTATAGCTACCCAGCCCATCGAAATTTGCTATAGCAGCCCAAATGGATAGGTAATTAACAAAATACATAAAATAATGTAAAATATCAACCATGAAAAAAATCCAACCTTGCTAATTACCAAAGAAATCCAGATTCAAACAATAAGACTGTTTTGCCTATTAGAATGCCCAATATTAGAATATTAGAATAATGATATCACATGCTGTGGCCACGTCTGAAAATAAGCACCTACGTAGGGCAGGGTATGCAATATGGCAGCAGGTATGAACAACCATTTTTTTTTTAAGATTTTATTTATTTGAAAGAGAGAGAGTGAGAGAGAGCGAGCACAAGAGCACGGGCAGAGGGAGAGGGGGCCTGAGCAGGGGGCTGAGCAGGGAGCCTGATGCAGGGCTTAGTATCAGTAACCTGGGATCATGACTTGAGCCAAAGACAGCCGCTTAACGGGCTGAGCCACTCAGGCATCCATAAACAACCATTTAAACAGTATATAATGTTTGACCCATCAACTCTACTAGAAATCTACCCTAAAAAGATAGTTACATAACTACACAAAGATGTGAGTAAGAACATCAACCACCATGCTACACTAAAAATTAGGAACTATAGTGCAGTATAAGCTCCTTAGGTGAACAAAGGAAAACAGAACTTGAGTTTAACAACTATGAAGTCTATATTTTAAAATTAAAAACTAATTTGGTTAACAAAACCTTATTCAGTAACAAACACTCCTTCAGCATCTATGTACCAGGCTATGAAATACACAAAGATAAAAGATAGTCTTGCTCTCAAAAACTGCACAGTCTGGAAGAAAAGATATACATACACAGAGGATTAAAATTCTGGAAACTAATATTGAACAATGGATTAGTTAAGCATGGGGGAAGTTAAAAAAAAAAAAAAACCTCTGTAAATAATAGTTATAATTTTAACAGTGGTCCTCAAACTTCAACATACATAAGAATCACCTAAAAGGACTTGTTGAATCACAGATTGGTAGGTCCCACTCCCAGAATTTGTGATTCAGTAGGCTTGGGATAAAGCCTGAGAAATTGTACTTCCAACAAATTCCCAGTTGGTACTGATACTACTAGTCCAGAAAACAGTTTGAGAATCAGAGAATTATAAAACTACTCATCCTTCCTTACCCCACCAAATACAAACAAATAAGTAAATCAACTTATATATAGTTTTTTAAATTACATACACATAAAAGAAGGGGGAAAAACACCTAATAACAAGCCAAACCACCACCCTCTTAGTCATCCAATACAACTGCATTAAAAGTAATATAAACTTGAAAAAATTATTTCACTGACATTTTCAACCCACAAAGAATCCACTCTCAGTTATTCAAGGTTGATTATCCAGTCAATAATTTTATACATCTTGGAAATCCACTTCTCCTGCAGTATCTGTTAGCCAAGGAAATATTTTATGTGATGTCTCAGTTCGGGGGGAGAAAAAAAAATCTGAAATGCATATCAAATAAGAGTGGTAACTCCTACCCTAGAACAGCAGTTCTCATCCTTACTTACAAATGAGAATACCAGCTACACTTTTATTTTTTTTTTAAAGATTTTATTTATTTATCTGACAGACAGAGATCACAAGCAGACAGAGAGGCAGGCAGAGAGAGAGAGGGAAGCAGGCTCCCTGCTGAGCAGAGAGCCCGATGTGGGACTCGATCCCAGGACCCCGAGATCATGACCCGAGCCGAAGGCAGCGGCCCAACCCACTGAGCCACCCAGGCGCCCCACCAGCTACACTTTTAAAGATGCATATGTGCAGGCCTCTCCCCAAATCTACCAACTCTGAGTCTTAAGAGTAGGACCTAAGCATCTGCAATGTTATAAAGTGCCCAGGTGACTCTTCCTTATACAATGCATTCTTGGCACCGTCCTTTCAATTAAGCTATGTTTAATTCTGGGAATTCAAAATATTTCAAAGAAGATAATGTTATCACATTGTGATGACAATATTTAGGAATCTGAAAAAGCTCTATGATCTTCCTCATAACCATTCTTCCCCCTCACGCCCCACTTCCCAACATCACAGAGGTTGGGGAGCATCTCCCCTCACACTGATCAAATGTAGTCTAAATAGAGCTCTTTTCTTCTCTAGTTACATGTGCTGACCAACTGACTTATTTTAATTGGGCATCTTTGAACTTTTTGCCTTTCAACTCTTGATACACTATAAAGAGAAATAATGTCCTCAAACTGAATTACCTGAAAAGAGATAATTTTATCAAAAAAGAAATTGAAGTCAAGTTTGTCATGAATAGGTCCTAAGATGAAGAGAGTCACAAGACATCTTCCAAAGCTTTTTATCATAACATCCTTTAAGCAGTATTTAAGTCAACTCAGTAAATATTGCATGATGATAGAAAATGGCTATCCTCTCATTTTTCAAAAGTATTTATATCATGGCGTGTGTGCGCACACACACACACACACACACACAAAGACCTGGGGAAGAAGACATTAAAACCCTCAACTAACACTGTATTTTCAAGTAAAAAAATTACTTTCCATTAAGATTAGTCAATACTCATCAAATTGCCAAAATCTTATCAGGAGATCTGTAATTAAGTTCACCTCTGAACACCATGACTTTATATGTTTTCATCTCTGATATATCACATTTAAGACCCATTTTAAGGTTGATGGGGGGAGGGGGGTTAGGAGAGGGGGGGTGGGATTATGGACATTGGGGAGGGTATGTGCTATGGTGAGTGCTGTGAAGTGTGTAAACCTGGCGATTCACAGACCTGTACCACTGGGGATAAAAATATATTATATGTTTATAAAAAATAAAATTAAAAAAAAAAAAAGACCCATTTTAAGATGCCAAGTTTTCTTTGCCAGGAAAAGAGTTGGGAGACATTTATTAGTCAGACAATCTTTTATTAAAGTGGAACACACAGGGCACCTGGGTGGCTCAGTGGGTTAAGCCGCTGCCTTCGGCTCAGGTCATGATCTCAGGGTGCTGGGATCGAGTCCCACATCGGACTCTCTGCTCAGCAGGAAGCCTGCTTCCCTCTCTCTCTCTCTCTCTCTCTGCCTTCCTCTCTGTCCACTTGTGATCTCTCTCTGTCAAATAAATAAATAAAATCTTTAAAAAAAAAAAAAAAGTGGAACACACATTCCTTTAAGATCCTAGCAGAAAATATATCAAAACATTTTAATCAAATGAAAATTGTTGCTATTTCTATAGAATGCACATAGGTTAACAAATAATTTTTTACTACATTATCTATCTTTCAACATTTTACTCCAAGAGACATCTTATTGCTTATCCTTGAATTACACTGTACATTTAAAAGATACATCATAAAACTTACAAAGCCTCTGCCTGGCAGAGTTACATAAAAATAAACACTGAGGCCTTTTTTCTTGCTTTCTCCTTCCTTAAAATGTTACTGATACATAATATACAGGAGGTTTGAAGACTTAATTTTAATACATGTGTACTAATATATCAACACTAGATCAATGACAAAAGATACCACATTAACAAAACATGCATTATCAAAGCCATTTTTAAAATTTTAACAAATTACTATAATTTGTTACTATTATTCTTTTATATTTTTTATAAACTAATAGAACTCTGAAAATCTGATATGTTCCTGAAAGTAAATTTAGGATTATTATGTCTCTTGAGAAGAATACCTGTCCTCCTCTGTGTAGCTATACAAAATATTAGCCAATGTAATTGGCTAAAAGCAATTTATTTTCTAAGTAGAAGCATTTCAGTAACTTTTGTAACTTACTGGTTTCAAATACGTAAAGAAAAATTTTTTTACTAAATTTTACTAAATTTTTTTACTAAAGTTTACTAATTAAAGCATTTACATTCACCCAGAATAAGCTGATTCTAAGCTTTTTGTGGAGTATACTTTATTTTAGGTACACTGCTAAAAAGTTAAAAATAAACATAAATTACATGGCCAGGAAAAAAACTTTGCTGGATAGCAAGACTTCAGCTATTCAAAAACTTTGTATCCTTCACTCAATCACTATAAAACTGCCTGATCTTAACTTACAGCAAAAAAAGACAGACAAGGCATTTTTGACTATGGAAATATTTTGAAATATAACCTAAACCCCAAATACAATTATCAGAAGAGCCAAGAGTTCTCTAGAAGTTCAGTGTTTCACACAATCCTTCAACAAGCCTGGATCTGAAAAACATATAACTCCAGACCATGTATCTTCTTCCACTCCTATACTAATCAGCCAGACTAAAAGCTGTGCAAGTCACTGAACCTTACACCTCTTCTTTGGTATCTATTCTAAGTAGTAGTTCTTGAAACAAGATACCACATTCCATCCACAATGTCTGGACATGGTAGGCACTGAAAATAGTGTGCCACCAAATATTTAAAATAATCCCAAGTGAAAGACATCTGTTTTCTACTTTCAAGAAAACTGAGTCAAGCTATAAAACCAGGGAAATGATGGTCCTATGTTCCATGGAATTCCTACCAAGATCTAATAAAGGCTGAAAAAATATGCTTGGAAATACTAGGAAATATTCCCTTGATTTCAACTGCTATTATCAAATTCCTTTAGAGACAGTTTTCAATGAGAGAAAGAACTTAAATTTTAAAGTCAGGCATACATCCAGGTTCAAACCCAGTTCTTCTATTTCTTAGTTCTGATCCTTGGCAAGTCACTTAACCACTCTATGCCTCACTCTCATCTATAAAATGGGAATAATAATAATAATTACAGAATGCATAGCTGCTGGGAGGCTTTTAGATATAATTAATGCTTAGCAACAAGTGTTGACAAGGATGTGGAGAAATCAGAACCCTCAGATTGCTAGTCAGAATGTAAAATGGTATAGTCCCTTTGGAAAGCAATCTGGCAGTTCCTTGAAAAAACAAAGAGTTAATGTATTAGTCAGCAGTTCCACTCCTAGGCATAGAGTCAAGAGAAATGAGAACACATGTACATGAAAAAACCTGTACATGAATGTTCATAAAAGTGTTACTTGTAATAGCCATAGTGGAACAACTCAAATGTCCATCAACTGATGAATGTGTTAATAAAATGTGGCATATCCAAACAATGGAATATTATTTAGCAATAAAAAGGAATGGAGTACTGATAGATGTTACAACATTGATGAACCTTGAAAACATTACACTAAGTAAAAGACGTCAGTTGCAAAAGACCATATATTGTATGATTTCATTTATATAAAATGTCCAAAACAAGTAAATCTATGGAAAGCAGATTAGTGATTGCCTAGAGCTGGGCAAATGGGGGTAAGATGGAGGGTAATGGCTAAGGAGTGTGAGGTTTTTTTTTTTATGGTAATGAAAATGTCCTGAAATGGGTTGTGGCAATGGATGTACAACTTTGAATATACTAAAAGACACTGAATTATACACTTTACATGAGTGAATTACATGGTTTAAGAATGATATCTTGGGCGCCTGGGTGGCTCAGTGGGTTAAGAATGATATCTTTTTTTTTTAAAGATTTTATTTATTTATTTGACAGAGAGAGATCACAAGTAGGCAGAGAGGCAGGCAGAGAGGCAGGCAGAGAGAGAGGAGGAAGCAGGCTTCCTGCCAAGCAGAGAGCCCGATGTGGGACTCGATCCCAGGACCCTGGGATCATGACCTGAGCCAAAGGCAGAGGCTTCAACCCACTGAGCCACCCAGGCGCCCCAAGAATGATATCTTAATAAAGCTGTTAAAAAATTCCTGTGGTACAGAATACACTTAAATATTGAATATCCAAACTCACACATCTAAAAGCAGAGGATAAATTAGGAGTATATAGATATTACATATGTGTAAATACATAATGTTACTCATGTATTTAAAGGTAGCTAAATATCTTCCTCCAATACATCTAAGAAATGGACTTTTTCTAGCCATGATGAATTAAACTGATACCAGACCAGCCCTCCTTGGGTAACATCTATGAAACTAGACAAAATCTACGACTACTATTTTCAGGAGTGAAACCAACGGCAGTACTGGCATACCACATCTGCTCCAGCTTTCTGCCTGGGACACTTTCCCAAATGCATCACGGGGAAGTGAAGCGTAGGCCAAGCATGAAGGTCTTATGAATGGAGAAATCAGAGTTCTGGGCTAGCAGAGTGGCTAGAGTTTATATGACAGGATACTGGAGAGCAGGCAATAATGCAGAAAAGGTGGCCCCAGAAATCTGCATGGGGTCTCCTTAGGCAATGTTAGCTGAGAGAACCAGGCTACACATAAGCAGGGTGAGACTCCATGAGACCTAGAACAATCACTGCTGCAGGCCTGAGATCTGAACATATACCAGAAGCTGCACACTGCTAGGAGACATCAGAATTCCAGTTCAGCCAGAGTGGAGACATTTCTGCACACCCTGGGCACTCAGGCTTTCAGTGGAAACGCCAAAATTCAACACTCTTTAAAGAAAGACAACATAACTAAGACTTCCTATAATGTGCCATCCACAAAGTCCAAATAATCAAAACTTACTAGGTATGAAGATAAGCAGGAAAGTGTGACCCATAATCGGGAGGGAGGGCTGGAAGCAGCCAATAGAAACAGATCACAAGAAGACTCCAAAGTTGGAAACAACAGCCAAGAGCTTTAAAATAGCAATTATAAATATGTTCAAGCACTTAAAGGTACAGTATCAAAAATGAAAATTACACTGGATAGGCTTAGAAACAGACTGAAAATTATAGAAGAGGGGTGCCTGACTGGCTCAGTCAGTACAGCATGTGACTCTTGATCTAGGGGTTTTGAGTTCAAGCCTCACACTTGATACAGAGATTACACAAAAATAAAATTCTTTAAAAAAAAAATTACAGGGGCACCTGAGTGGCTCAGTCAGTTAGGCATCCAACTCTTGATTTTAGCTTAGGTCACGGTCTCTGGGTCCTGGGATTGAGCCCCACATTGCCACTGTGCTCGGTGGGGAATCTCCTTGAGGATTCCCTCTCACTTTCCCTCTTTCCCTCTGCCCCTCCCCCTGCTCATGTTCTCTAATAAATAAATAAATCTTTTAAAAAAAATTTTTTTTAATTACAGAAGGGCCAATGATCCAGAAAACAAATCAACAGAAACTATCCACTCTGAAGAACACAGATTATTATCAAACAGTATAACATATGCAAATCCTTGGAACCCAAAAAGGAAAGAAGAGAAATGGAACAAAAAAAAAAAATTTTTTGAAGAAATAAATAATGGCCCAAAATTTCTCAGGTTTGTTGAAAAACATCACCTATGGATCCAAAAAGTTTAGTGAACCACCAGCATGATAATTACAAAGATACCACATTAGTCACATCACACTTCCCAGAATTCAATATCCTGCAAAAATTACCTTCCAAAAATTAGTGTAAAATAAAGACATTTTCAGAGAAGTGAAAGCTAAGAGAATTGTCACCAAAACTCACTAGAATCGCTGAAGAAGTTCTTCAGCCCAAAAGGAAATGATACCATACTTTCTGATGGAGGCATAATACTCCACTGTATATATGGACCATATCTTCTTTATCCATTCATCTGTTGAAGGGCATCTTGGTTCTTTTTTTTTTTTTTTAAGATTTTTTTTTTTTTTTTTTTTGACAGACAGATCACAAGTAGGCAGAGAGGCAGGCAGAGAGAGAGAGGAGGAAGAGGCAGGCTCCCCGCTGAGCAGAGAGCCCAATGCGGGACTTGATCCCAGGACCCTGGGATCATGACCCGAGCCGAAGGCAGAGGCTTTAACCACTGAGCCACCCAGGCACCCCGGGCATCTTGGTTCTTTCCACAGTTTGGCGACTGTGGCCATTGCTGCTATGAGCATTGGGGTACAGATGGCCCTTCTTTTCACTACATCTGTATCTTTAGGGTAAATACCCAGTGGTGCAATCGCAGATTCATAGGATAGCTCTATTTTTAATTTCTTAAGGAACCTCCATACTGTTTTCCAAAGTGGCTGTGCCAACTTGCATTCCCACCAACAGTGTAAGAGGGTTCCCCTTTCTCCATATCCTCTCCAACACTTGTTGTTTACTGTCTTATTGATTTTGGCTATTCTAACTGGTGTAAGGTGGTATCTCAATGTGGTTTTGATTTGAATCTCCCTGACGGCTAATGATGATGAACATTTTTTCATATGTCTGTTATCCATTTGTATGTCTTCTTTGGAGAATCCCATAACATTATCATAAAATTTTTAAAATTAAGAAACCTATTGGGTATTTTGTGAAAGCAAGGAAAAAAGTGTTCTCTATCATGCAACAAACATTTGCTTATAAAACTCAAAATTAGTGTATTAGTATATTAATACATTGTAATTAGAATATTTGTATTATATCTTGTACAGCACTATAGGCAAGCTAATATTAGTGGAGAAGAATTAATAATGTATACTGCACATTAAATATATCCAGTTGAAATATTAAAACAAAAACAGTTTATATAAATAAAACTACTACAAAAAAATTTAAAATTTTAAGAAAAAAAGGAAATGATACAGACAGAAACTCAAAACTATGTTACTGGTCTGGGGAAAGAAAGAAAAGTCAAAATTGGTAAATAAATATAAAAGACTTTTTTCTATGCTTAATCTCTTCAAAAGATAACTGTGTTTAAAGCAAAACTAATATCATATTATGAAGTTTATAAAGTATGCAGCACAAAGTCTGGGATGAAGTAATTAGAATTGGACTTCTTGCAAGTGCCTTAGATGGAGAGGTATAATATATCTAAGTATACAGTGATAAATTAAAGATGCATGGTGTAACACCTAGAACAACCACTTGAAAAACAGAAAGAGGTACAGCTGAAAATGCAAGAGAAGAAAAGGCAGTACTAAAAAATATTCAATTTGCTCAATACAGCTAAGGAAACTATTACATAAAATACCTCTACAGCAAAACAGAAAACAATTCCCCCATGAAAGAAGTTGGCTTATAATGCAAAATACATTTTACCACAGAAACATTTCAAAATAGGACTATATTTAAAAATTTTTATTTAAAATATTTGAAAATATGACTATAATGTAAAACCTTTGGATAAAGTGAGCTAAAATAAAATTTGAGGCTGGACAGAAATCTAACCACTTAATACGTGTACTTGTTTCAGAATTAAAAAAAAAATCCACAACGCAGAAAGAAACACAGTAATACACAGAGCCTGTTTCCCCAACTCTGAACTATAATCAGCTGAAGATCTGTCATTCTAAGAAAAGAAGTTTATAAATCGAGTATTCTTAAATTTGTACATACTAGAAATAAACTGCAAAGCCTGTTAATATAAAAATACATAAAACTAACTTCACTAAAAATTAATTAAAAGCCAAATGTTTAGCAATTCTGAATCACCTAATTTTAGTCTTCAGAGTAGGTAAAATTCACGTGACTCAAAATTCAAAACATAAAAAAATGGTATGTAATAAAAAGTCTCTGCCTCTTGCCCCCATTCTCCAACCACCAAAGAGGGAAAAACAAGTACCACTAAAATATAATCAAGAAGTATAACTCTCCCAGTTGTTTCCTGTGGAACCACAGACATGGTAACACTTTCCCTAACACCAGAAATAACATTTTCTTTTTGAACTGGGATTATGTCAAATTTCACAAAACAGAAAACATCTGGATAACAAGAGATGTGAATGCAAAAAAAAAAAAAAGAAAAAGAAATCAAATGGAATTTTATTTTTTTTTTAAGATTTTTTATTTATTTGTCAGAGAGAGAGGGAGAGAGAGCAAGCACAGGCAGACAGAATGGCAGGCAGAGGCAGAGGGAGAAGCAGGCTCCCTGATGAGCAAGGAGCCCGATGTGGGACTCGATCCCAGGACGCTGGGATCATGACCTGAGCCGAAGGCAGTTGCTTAACCAACTGAGCCACCCAGGTGTCCCTCAAATGGAATTTTAAAATAAAGCATACCAAGAAATACTGTGAAGACAAAATAAGATGAAATAAAACTATCAGCTAAGGTTCTATTCAGTCCTGACCAACACATGACAGGAAATCTGCAGCAATGGAACAAAAGACGAGGTTACAAGTTTCTGTGCCTAGTTCCCAGATTAGTCACTGAAGAATGGACAGCACAAACCATACTTAGAAACTAACTCCTGCTTATGCATCACATCATTCCTGAAGGCTGACACCAATGAAACAGAATGGGATTTGTGAAATTCAAATGAACATTCAAAAAATTTACAAAGAAAAACATAAACTTACCACCACAGGCTTCCTCAAGTACTTTATATTTTCAAGACTGAATTGCCAATCTTCAATTATTAAGGGGCAAATTATTCAGCTAGGAGTAATTCTAGCTCTTATTTCTCCTTCTCTAATTTCAGTTTAGCCACTTCACTACTTATTAATGCTTTCACCTGAGAAGTAAAAGAAGTTCAGCAAAACCACAACTGCCTGGAGGCCCTTGGGCCACCATTTCTCTAAATTATCAGAAGACCATAAATGGTTAGATTTTTAACCACTCCTGCGTTGCTAAGAGGAGAATACTAAGAGGCCACTGGCCTATTGGGCCATTACCTACGGCAAATATAAAAACCTACTCCTGACCTATGCCTCTGAATTCAAAAGAAGTTGGTAGGAGGGCATACAAGTGTTTTCTAAGGAATTCCTTACTCCAGCTTTATCTTTCACAATTAAACCCCAACACATTTTTTACACTTTTATGGGAAACACTAGAAGTAACTTAGAAATTGGTCCCTATGGCAAAAAGGGCAAAACAGTAATGTGGAAAAAGCCATATCACTGCCACCAAAAACTTATTTCTTGCTGGCAAAGACCACCTCTCCAAGAATATAATCATATTCCCAGCCTCCTTTGCAACTAGCCACGCAGAGGCAGATGAGCCAAACTCAGCCAATAAGATACGAAGTCAAGTCTATTGAGATAATTTCTGGTAGAAATTATCTTCTCAGAGGAAAGAGGAGAAGAAGAGAGGGAAAATTTGCATTAAAGATAAACTGCCCTTCCCTCCTCTTCCTCTGCTAAACACTGTTGTATAAGATCATCATGCTTGGAATTGCATAAGTCATACAGCAATTATGAGAAGAATCATAACCAACACACAGAAAAATAGAAGGTACCAAGGACTAATGAACTTAGTGAAGGAAATTCTTTTTTTTTTTTTTAAGATTTTTATTTATTTATTTGACAGACAGATCACAAGTAGGCAGAGAGGCAGGCAGAGAGAGAGAGAGGAGGAAGCAGGCTCCCCACTGAGCAGAGAGCCCGTTGCGGGGCTCAATCCCAGGACCCTGAGATCATGACCTGAGCCGAAGGCAGAGGCTTTAACCCACTGAGCCACCCAGGTGCCCCGTGAAGGAAATTCTTAATATTACTTGAATAATTTATCTTTAAGGCTCATTGCATTTTTTTTTTAAGATTTTGTTTATTTGACAGAGAGAGATCACAAGTAGACAGAGAGGCAGGCAGAGAGAGAGAGAGAGAGAGAGAGAGAAGCAGGCTCCCTGCTGAGCAGAGAACCCGATGCGGGACTCGATCCCAGGACCCTGAGATCATGACCTGAGCCGAAGGCAGCGGCTTAACCCACTGAGCCACCCAGGCGCCCAAGGCTCATTGCATTTTTAACTCACCAGTTAACTCTTTAGGGGATAAGTCAGTCACAGACCATAATTCTGAATTGGTGTTCTGAATTACTTAACATAATCACAATCCACGAAAGACAATTATCATATGATCTCTCTGATATGAGGAAGTTGAGATGCAATGTTGGGGATTTGGGGGGTAGGAAAAGAATAAATGAAACAAGATGGGATCGGAGGCAGACAAACCTTAAGAGACTCTTAATCTCAAAACAGAGGGTTGGAGAGGGGGGAGCAGTTATAGACATTGGGGAAGGTATGTGCTATGGTGAGTGCTGTGAAGTGTGTAAACCTGACTATTCACAGACCTGTACCCCTGGGGCTAATAGATTATATGTTAATAAAAAAATAAAAATGTATAAAAAAATAATAATCACAATCCGCATGCATTCACTGAGCATCTATTATGTCACTATACAAGAGAGCTTTTATATGCATTACTTTGTTTCAATTACCAAAATAACCCCATAAGATATTATAATTATTACCATTTTACAGATAAGAGACATGAGGCTCAGAGAAGTTTAAATGACTTGTGGTGATTTAGGGTCAAAGTCACACAGTTAATAAGAGATTAAGACTAGGATTCATCCCCCAGTTGCATGCCTCTTAAGCTAGTTCTCTGTTCAAATCTATAAATCTATAAATCATTAAACAAATTCTCCTGCAGTGGTTTGCAATAGCCATCCCAACCAGAACCAAGTCTTCATATTTTAGGAGCACATAAGGATCTATGAACAATGGCTTATGAGTTCATAAACCATTAAAGAGCAATAGGAAAAGGTATTGTTAAAACCCTGACTCTTTCAAGTAGGCATTGGTCTGTGACAAAAAGTTTTAGTAAACAGATTCTTTCAAACTGTATTTCCCTATTTCCTCCTCTGCCTAGTTTGTACCTCCTACTCTTAGTCTTAGTCTCCCCCCTCCAGAACTGACCATAATGTAGAAGTATATATTTAAAATATAAATTCATTTAGTCAGTTAAAATTCCATGTTATCCTTTCATTTTAAAATCAGGTAATCTTTTTTTTCCCTCTCATTCAAAGAAATGTTAAGTGCAGTCCTATTTTATCTTTTTCCATGCAGTCCTATTTTTAAAAGTTCTCCCCTCATGATTTATATCATTATAAGTTCTCATCTGAAAGAATACTGGGGCACCGGGGTGACTCAGTCAGCTAAGCGTCCAACTCTTGATTTTGGCTCAGATCATGATCTCAGGGTTGTGAGATCAAGCCCTGAATCAGGCTCCATGCCCAGCTTAAGATTCACCCTCTCCCCGAAACATATGAGACTCTTTATCATAGGAAATAAACTGAGGGTTGCTGGAGGGGAGAGGGGTAGGGGGATGTGAGTACTGGGTGAGGGCACGTAATGTAATGAGCACTGGGTATTATATAAACTGATTGGGACGCCTGGGTGGCTCAGTGGGTTAAGCCACTGCCTTCGGCTCAGGTCATGATCTCAGGGTCCTGGGATCGAGCCCCGCATCGGGCTCTCTGCTCAGCAGGAGGCCTGCTTCCGTTCCTCTCTCTCTGCCTGCCTCTCTGCCTACTTGTGATCTCTCTCTGTCAAATAAATAAATAAAATCTTTAAAAAAAAAAAAAAGACTGGGGCGCCTGGGTGGCTCAGTGGGTTAAGCCGCTGCCTTCGGCTCAGGTCATGATCTCAGGGTCCTGGGATCGAGTCCCGCATCGGGCTCTCTGCTCAGCAAGAAGCCTGCTTCCCTCTCTCTCTCTCTGCCTGCCTCTCCATCTACTTGTGATCTCTCTCTGTCAAATAAATAAATAAAATCTTTAAAAAAAAAAAAAAAAAAAAAAAAAAAAAAGACTGATTAATCACTGAATTCTACCTCTGTAACTTAAAAAAGGTTCTCTTTCTCCCTCTCCCCCTCCCTCCTTCTAAAAAGTAAATTTTAAAATTTTTAAAGAAAGGAAGAACACTGAATTGAGAAGCAATTTACAATTTTTGCATGAATGAAAATAGACCCAGGTCCAGTATCTGATTAGATACTTCCAGTTTTCATCATATCAAAAACATTGATTCTAAGACACATTATATTCCACTAAGAAAAAATGCTGCCAACTAAATTGATACAATACCCTACCACTTATAATTTTTATTTATACTTATTGAAAGAGTGCTTTTAAACTTATTTAGTCAGATTTTTTAGGATATATACTCTTGTGCATGATTTTAAAAAGATAAACTGATGCATAAACTGGTCACACTCAGGAGTCAAGCTCTTCTGAACCACTGTTCTGAATCATTGATACCTATATTTTTCCACACAATATCATCCTCTGCACCATCAAAAGCCCAGCTGACCCAACATTTGTATTCCAACCATTAACTGTGGGATTTTCTTTCAAGCCTGCCAATAGGTACTCAAATTCTTTTTTTTTTTTAAAGATTTTATTTATTTATTTGACAGAGAGAGAGAGATCACAAGCAGGCAGAGAGAGAGGAGGAAGCAGGCTCCCTGCTGAGCAGAGAGCCCGACGCCGGGCTCGATCCCAGGACCGTGAGATCAGGACCCGAGCCAAAGGCAGCGGCTTAACCCACTGAGCCACCCTGGCGCCCCAGGTATTCAAATTCTATACATGAAGAGACACTGACAACTACATCAAAGCCAAAACCAACTCTAAGATGTATCTGGATTTCAGAAGAATGTAAAAACAAAAACAAAAAAAACTGTGCTTCTTAGAATTAATGAAACACAAAAACCTCTACTGTTACCTTGAATAAGACAACATCCCTCTTCCCAGGCTCTAATTTCCACTAACAATAGCAGCTACCAATGCTGAAGATCTACCATGCTAAGCATTTCATGTATCTCATTTAACTTTTATAGAAAAGCAAAAAAGGTAGGTACTAACCTTATTTTACATATATGAAATATGAGGCTCACAGAACCTTAGTAACTTGTCCAAGATTACCCAACTAATAAGTGGCAGAGTTGGGTTTCGATCTCTGGTCTACCTTCAAAGTCCTTATCCTTTCCACTGCTTCAGTAACTCAAAATTTAATGCATGTCTGAATCACTTCAGGTGATTCTTCCAGAGTGGGAAAAATATAGTAAATACTGTATATATTTGCAAATCAAATAACTTACATATATAGACATACATATACATGTACATAAAGAACTCTTATAATGCAATAAGACAAATAACCCAATTTTAAAATGGGCAAAAGATCTGAATAGACATTTCTCCAAAGATATACAAATGGCTAAAATAAACACATGAAAAAATGCTCAATAACACAGACTATTAGAGAATTGCAAATAAAAGCCACAACAATACCACTTCGCACCCATTAGGATGGCTATAACCAAAAGACAGACAATAATAAGCATCGGCAATGATGTAGAGAAACTGGAACCTCCATAACATGACGGCTAGTGGGAATATAAAATGGTGGAGCCACTTTGGAAATCAGTTTAAAAGTTCCTCAAAAAGTTAAACAGAGTTACCATATGACCCAGCAATTCCACTACCAGATTCATACTCAAGATAAATGAAAACATAAGTCCACACAAAAATTTGTATATGAATGTTCAAGGGAATATTATTCATAACAGCCAAAAAATTATCAACTGATAAGTAGGTTATTAAATGTGGTGGTACATCCATCCAACAAAGTATTATTCAGCAATAAAGAGGAATGAAGTACTGATGCTATAACATGGATGAACCTTCAAAATATTATGCTAAGTAAAAGCCAGTCACAGAAGACCACACACTGTATTATTTCATTTTTACAGATTCCATTTCTATAGAAAAAGAAAGTAATTGCTTAAGGGTAGAGAAAATTATGGAAGTGACTGCTAATCAGTACAGAGTTTCTTTTTGGGGAAGCAAAATGTTCTCAAGTTTAAGTGTTGATGGTCATACAATCCCATGAATATACTAAAAACTTTAAATAGGTTAGTTGCATGGTATATAAATTATATATCAATACAATATAACTTTTTTAAAAAACAGTCTAGACCAGATTACTTCTAAGGCTCCCTTCTAGACATAACAGTCTCTGAGACAATGAAAAAAATTCTCAGAGCATCCATAAATAGTCAAGAATCGAATCCCCAGTGAGTCCCACAAACTTACAGTTTATAGAAGGTAACATAGTATAGTAATTCCTCACTTGAGGTCACTAGACCTCCAGGTTTCTACAAAGAAAAGACAGGTGCTTTTTAAGATAGTTTCCATTTTTCAGAACATCTGTGAGAAATCATACACTCAGCCTTCTCTGAGGTAAAGTTTCAAGTATCTTTGCCTTTGTCTGGATTCATGTTAGTAGTTTTAAAATACTGATTCAAAGCTGATTGACAGCCTGATGTATGAAAAGTTAAAAGAAAAAAAATTATTAGTTAAAATGTACTATTTGATAGGCAAAATGTTTCAAGAAATGGGACTTATGATGATTTCCTTGATTAAAAGCTTGGATAATACAGAGAGATGGGATAGTGCACTAGACTAGAAGTTAGAGAAATAGCATTTTTTTTCTCACTATGATTCACTTCATCTCTCTGTGCCTCAGTTTCCATTTTCATTGACAAACATGACAGTGTTTAACTGACTCTAAAATTCTATGGTTTTTCCAAATTATATAATGACCTAAAAATGTCTGCTAAGAAGGTAGTTCTTTATATTCAGGATCCCTGCAAAGAACTTTCTTTATTGACTCTAGTTAGTACATCATAAGAATAAACAATATGAAATATATAATATTAATAAATAATATATAGGCTGTAGTATTTAGAAACTTATACATGGTTTTAGAAAGCAAAGAGAGAAAAAATAATAATAATAAACTAAAAAGAAAGTAAAGTTTCCTTGTCTATTGCTGACAGCAAAAGTCAACAGGAAACACTTCAGTATAAAATCTCCCCAAAGCATGGAATGTCCCTGATTAACAACAAATGAGTTATCTTTCATTCTCAAATTTTACTCCCAACACACCAGCTTCCAAATACATCTCTGGAACAAATGAACTGAAGCAGGGGAGGAGAGCAAAGGAAAAATACTGTATCATAACTGGTTTCCTCCCTTCAAAATTCCAGAAGATGAGAAGGGGGAGAAGGAAGTGGAAACCAGCCATAACCCAGCATGAAATTGTCTATTTACAGTTTAATACACTACATCTCCTATTACATCTCCTACTTACAGCTTAATAATTATTGTGGTCTTTTAATTTTTCGCTCTTTTTAAAGTAATAAAAATTTTTCTCTGCCTACTAGTAATTTCTTTATATTAAGAAAAGCTATTTGCACTTTTTTTGAGTGAATTCACACTAACCTAAATTGAGCATAATACTGGTTAAGGCATTGGTGAGAAGGACTACTATTTGTGGGGTTTGGGGGAGGAAGGGGATGGGACCCTCAAAAAAAGAAAAACAAAGGCACCTGGCTGGTTCAGTCCGTATAGCATGCAACTCCTGATTTCCAGGTTTTGAGTTCAAGTACCACACTGGGGGTAAAAAGTACTTTTAAAAAAGGTGGGGGGGTGGGGACAACAAGCAAGATCTTTTACAAGATAATACATATAAAAACTTTAAGTTCAGAGATTGCTAATGAATTTTTTTTAAAGATTTTATTTATTTGACAGATAGAGATCACATGTAGGCAGAGAGGCAGGCAGAGAGAGAGGAAGAAGCAGGCTCCCCGCTGAGCAAAGAGCCAGACATGGGGCTCGATCCCAGGACCCTGAGATCATGACCTGAGCTAAAGGCAGAGGCTTCAACCCACTAAGCCACCCAGGCGGCCTTTGCTAATGAATTTTTAAATGTCATTCTACTTGCTAGGACAGACCAAAAAAGCCAAACTACCCCCTTTCTCAAGCAACTAAAGTTATTATGAACATCAAGGGTATGCAATTTTCAACTTCCAATTCAATATTATCATTGAAAAAAAAATCAGAAACATAAATTCACCTATTAGGAGGTAATACAGTATTCTGATCACAACTACATAGGAGTGAAGGAATTCACTGAAATAACTTAATATAGGGGCGCCTGAATGGCTCAGTGGGTTACAGCCTCTGCCTTCCGCTCTGGTCATGGTCCTGGAGTCCTGGGATCGAGCGCCACATCGGGCTCTCTGCTCGGCCGGGAACCTGCTTCCTCCTCTCTCTCTCTGCCTGCCTCTCTGCCTACTTGTGATCTCTGTCAAAGAAATAAATAAAATCTTTAAAAAAAAAAAAGAAAGAAAGAAAGAATTTAATATAAAAGAACGTATATCATTTGAATAAAGAATCTACTAATTCGTGGAACACTAACAATCTATGTATTTATATATTATATGTAAATATAGATATACTCAACATCAAATAGTACAATGTTTTAAAGTGCCCACATGAATCAAAGTACAACACAAGCCCAACAGACAACACTCTAGCACCCTACAAACAGAACAATAAAACATTTCACCTAAAAACAAGTAAGGTACACTTAAAGATAGCCAGTTACATTCACTAAACAATTCTGCCAGCCTAAACAAAGAGTACAAAGACACAAAACTGAATTAAGACTTACCCCCTGACTTCAAGGAATTCACCTGAGGGGGGAAGCCAAAAGCGTGTGCAAAATCAAAATCCTCTGAGATCACAGAGATCAACAAACTTGCAAACTTAGTGGCAACCAGAATTTGCCAGGTGAAAAAGTGGGAGGAAGGGTATTAACGGGCAAAGAGAATGGTGTATTTAAAGGAATGAATGTACAGAGCACAATTAGATAACCAGAAGTCCTGAGTGGCCAAGGCAAGGGGAATAAGAAGGAAGGATGAATAAGCATGAAATGGCAGTAATTACATCAGGAAAGGAAGCTCGTGGCTAGGTTGCAGAGTGTTATATATGCTACAACAAGGTGTGTAGTCTTTATCTGGGAGGCCATAGAGAACAGAGGATATAATAAACAATGTTTTTAGAAACCTAACTGGTGGGTCACCTGGGTGGCTCCATCGGTTAAGCTTCTGCCTTCAGCTCAGGTCATGATCTCAGGGTCCTGAGATTGAGCCCCATGTCAGGCTCCCTGCTCAGCAGGGAGTCTGCTTATCCCTCTCCCTCTGCTCCTTCCCCCTGCACCTGCATGTGCACACTCTCTCTCAAATAAATAAAATCTTAAAAAAAGAAAAGGAAAGGAAAGAAAGCTAGCTGGTGACAATGTGGAAGACAGACTTTAAAGAAGAGATTGAGGCGTAGAAGATATGAGAACACTACTGCAATAGTTGGGATATTATTGCAATAAGGCAAGTGAAATGTGATGGCATCAGCAATACTACAAACAAATAAATAACAGGAGCAGAACAACCTATATCAATTTAGCAGTGATTGTGTGTCCCCATACTTGACCATAAGCTCTGGTACTAAGGTATAGGCAGGAAGGGAAAAAAAGAAAAGAATGTAAACAAGAAGTCTTAGAAGATATAATCACAGGGTTTAATGACCACTGACCTTCCATACCCCAGAGAAGCCTCACTTACTAATTTGGCCTTATAAAACTGCTTCCAAAAATTTATTACTTTCTTCATCTGGAGATTGCTACTACAATACCATATTTCACTTAATAGATGTTTAAAACTTATTTATTTTTATTTTTTTTTAAAGATTTTATTTATTTATTTGACAGGGGTCACAAGTAGGCAGAGAGGCAGGCAGATTGGGGGGCTCCCCGCTGAGCAGAGAGCTAGATGCGGGGCTCAATCCCAGAACCCTGAGATCATGACCTGCGCCAAAGGCAGAGGCTTAACCCACTGAGCCAGCCAGGTGCCCCAAAACTTAATTTTTAACCTTACGAAGAGCTTCAGGTATTTTGCACAGGAATTATTTAAGTCTAAAAATTCCCCTGTGGCCACATGAAAAACAAAAAGAAACTAATGCAGAATTAAAATAGAATACTTCCCAGTGAGAAAACAATGATCTTAGTATATTCAAGTTTGGATAAGACTAAATTTATATGCCCTAGTTAGAAACCCTGAACAGACAGGAGAAATAGTCACAAGTAGTACCTAAATTAAATATGGGGCAGGAAAAAGGGAGCTCTTTAAATTAAAATGTTTGGGCTCCAAACAATTCAACTATCCAAACACATAATTTTATTATAACAACACACAGATCATAGTTTTCATGAAGTCAACATGAGGTTATGCACCACAGGAGAAACAGGCAACAGATAAAGCTTATAGACCCAATGCCAATTTGATAAATGTGTTACTAAAGGGAAATAAGAATTGTAGCCACTCTGTTTCAACATGCAACTTATCTTCTATCCTTTATAAAAATATATTTGTTGAGCTGTCAATTTGTATTACAGGATTGTTAAAAGAGTGGTATTTCTTTCAGTAAAATGAGTCATGCTTCCCTCTATAAAGATACTGATTTTCACAACGCTGGCAAGATGGCTTATTTATTTAGAATTGTCTTGATTACGAATACAGGTAACTTTAATGACAAAATATGATAAACATATTTCCCACTAAATTTAATGTTCAAAGACAAAATTGTATTTGTCATGTTCTAACAAATAGTGCCAGTGTACAATAGTCTGAGGTTGACAGGCTCACCCCCAGATATTAACTATTAACCAGAGGTGTCAGTTTAAAAAAATCTCTGTGAAATCATTAAGGTCAGTAAATGTTACAATTCAGTGGAAAGATTATTTAAATAAGAATTTTTACTTTAATAATTATAATTTAATAATTCTTAAGAGCCTTGTTTTTTCATGATAGTATGTGTAGATTATAGGTTCCACCACTAAAGGGAAAAAAAAAAGTTTGTATTGCGTTAGTTCCAGTTATAATTCCTAGCTGAGTCAAAGCTCTAACAGCATTAAAGCAGGAAATCCAAAAGGAAATTCCATCATCAGTTCCTGGGGCTTGGTAACTCAATGGTTCTTTGAAACAAAGATATAAAAGTTCTTATACTATTTACTATAACCTTACCTCATATCTTCAAGTAAATCACATTCTGCTTGATGTTTGGCTTGAAGTTTTGTCATCTGCTCAACTTGAGTGTTTTTCAGTTCTTGTGTAACTTTCACCTAAAATATACCATATATTATGAAGGCCTTAACTGCAACTTTAAAAACAAAGTCATTACTTAAGCAAAATACTTAACAGCTGTCAGAATATATACCTCTTGCTCATTTCTCCCCTAAAGGCCATAAATCCATTACTAGTTACCTAATTTTGTTTCCTGAGGACACAATGAGAAATCTAGCCAAATATCCTGAGAGAGGGTAAATGAAAGTAAAAGAGTATAAAAATTACAGATTAAAGAAATGCAAAATAAACTGCCAGTTATTCCTTTTCATGCACAAGCTTAATACATAGGTAGCAGTCTTCTTAGAGTTTTAAGAGCCTGTCTTCTATTTCTTCCAAAAAAGATTCAAAGATCTCAACCACCAGGAGAGGTGAGCTGAGTATAGATGGCAGACGTGAGTATAGGAATGTCTAATATACAATGGCCAAAATTTACACAATCATGAAATTATATGCATAAATTGACTACATAAATCATCCCATAATGGCTGCGAGAAAGCACAGTCTCAGGATGCCAGCTCGCTGACAGCGCATCAAATCACAATCTCTTTCTCACAAAGGAGAAAGCAAAAGTGACCTTCCAGCATATGCAGTGCTTTTAAGCGACCCCAGCAAGCCGGTCCCCGTGGCGGCTCCACTTCAAACAGAACAGCAAATGCAAGCTGTCCAGTGCCTCGCCAGCCAGGCCCGGACCCCAGGGTTCCAGGTTTCAGTGGGCCTGGAATCCCTGCCGCCGCCGTGGAGCCGGGCTAACCGGGAGGGGTGAAAGAAAAAAGAGTCACTTAACTGGAGAAACACGGGTTAAGAAAGAGAAAAAGAAGAAGCAGACGCGAGCGAGTTAGGCATTCAGCAAATGTTTGCCCACGAGGGGAGGACAGAACAGCATTCTCCACCCAATGCCCAGGGTAGACACTCAGTAACCATCTGCAGAATTAAAAAGACAAGGACACAGCCTCAGCCCTTGAGAACGCTGGGGAAGAGGGCAGCGAAACAGTTCTCGAAGGGCGCAGCGGGGGGAGCCGCTGACACGCCGAGAGCACCCGTCACTCCCACCCCAAGCCCAGATCGCAGTGCACACGCCACGCACCGCCCGGTTCTCGCTCTCCGGGGACAGCACCAGCCTCCTGGCCCCCTAGCTGGAGGGGCGGGGCTGGACCAGGGGTGGGTGGGGGGAAGGCTTAATTTCTTGTTTTCCCCTGGGGTGGGGGGCGGTGACTAGTCCAACTTCTTTTCGGCCGCCCCGTGGGAAAGGCAGGCCGAACCTTACCGCTAGGCTGGAAACAAATTCCCTGAAAATGATCAAATGGGCAAGGGTGGCAACAAGCAGACGGAGGGCTCAAACCTGGCGAAGACTAAACAATCACACAAGCACAGGCTCTGAAAAGCTGCAGGGGCTCCCCGCCTCCCCTCGGTGCAGCCCCGAGAATGCACTTTGCAGCGAGCAGCACTGCCATGCGCGCGCACACATACAAATGCACACCCGAAACTCCTGTGAAATGTATGGGGGTCTCCCGTGCGGTGGAAGGGACGAGCCCCGGCAGCCCCTTCATCAGAAAGGCACCTCATCCGCGTGGCCCCCTACTGAAGCCAGCGGCAACTCGGTGACAAGCCCGAGACGACGGCGGTCACGGCCCCTTGCGGAAAGGGGGAGGGGGCGCCGCGTCCCTTGTACACATCCCTCCCAAACCGCAAAGCCCCCCAACTGCACCCTCACCTTCCTCGGCGGCGGCTGCATGATGCTGAAGGGACATCAATCCTCCCCCCGACGGCGGCGTCAGCTCGGACGAGGAGATAGGGGGCCGTGAGGAGGGGAGGCCCGGCAAGCGTGTGTTTGTGTGTGTGCGTGTGCAAGGAGAACCTGAGAACGAGGACTCGCCCGGCAGGGAGCAAGGCAAGGCCGGCAGGCAGCTGGAGGACCCGGGTCGGACCGCGAGTGTGAAGAGAAGGAGGAGGAGCGCCGGGAAGGCCTGGGGCTCCGTCGGCCCGGGGGGTGTGTGAGGGAAGGAGGCGGAGACCGAGAGGGGGCGGGGGCCCGGGAGCTGGGGTGCAGGGTCTCCGAGCTCGCCGAAGGGCTCTCGAGCAGCAGCGTTGTCCCGTTCCCCGCCCGCCGGCGCCGCAGCTCCTCGCAGACGCGGCCTCCCGCCCCCACTCGAGCAGCCCAGCCCTCGCTGGGCCCAACGCCCCCGCCCGGCCCGGGAAGGTGGAAGGCGGTGCCGCGCTCTCCGCTTCAGCTCCTCCACTCCGGCCGCGGGAATTTCCGGCCCCACCGTGTGGCGCAGCGCCCCGCTCCGGCGGCAGAGGGGACAACACAGTCCAAAGCGGGGTTCCAGGGGCTGGGCCACGCTGGAGGGAGGGAGCGTGGCCGCGGCGCGGGGCTTCGGATCTCGGCGGGGGACGTGGGGGAACTAACGGATCCGTCGGCGAATAGGAGGGGTAGAAACGCTAGAGGAGCGCGAAAATTCCCCCGTTGTCTCCGAGAGTGGCACGTTCCAAACGCCTCCTGTCCTCCCTCCCCCACACCGAGAGCCAGACGGGGGCTTCACGCGCGCCTTCCCGCCAGCCGACCGGGCGCGCGCCTCCGATCGGGGCCGCGCACGTGGGCGGGAGAGGACTCTGCGCCGACGCACGCGCACAAGCCGCCCCCGCCTCCGGCCGGCTTTTGGGCTGCAGTGCTTTTGTGTGTGTCTGTGTGTTGGGGTGGGGGGACGACACTCAGAGTGAAGTTTTTACTGTACGCGAAGGGTAGCATGCCTGTGACAGCAGGAGAGTTCCACTTCTTTCCAACACCCGTCTCTGGCGAGCGAATGCGCTGGCCAGATAGCCAAGCGTGAGGGGGCGAGCATCGACAAGTTCTTCCTCAGCGGGCCACAGGTGCCCACTGCTGCGGTGCCGGGCAGGGGGGCATCTCGTGGCCTCGCAGAGAAGAAAACGGCTCTCTGCTACAGGGCATTCTCGTCAAAGAGCACGGACTCTGTGCTGGAGGGGAACCGTGAGGTCGTTAAGATCAGAATCCCCAATTCACAGATGGAGAGGCTAGTGCCCATAGGAGAGACTTTTCACACAGCAAGACTAGACTCTGCGTCACGAAGGGCTCTGTGGGTCTTCAAACAAAAAACCGTGCAGATGATAACCATGAAGAAAAGTAGAGGAGGCAGCAAGGGCAACAGAGGAAGCTCTTGTCTTCTGGGTGTCAGTCCACTCTGTGCCTCTGACTGAGTGAGATCTGCCTTCCTCTGTCACTGGGGCCGTTCATCCGGGCAGCCCCCTCCACCTACGTTCCCGCCCTGTCCAGACAGGGGTTTCAGCCTCCCTTGGGGGTCCTTAGAAAAATGAAAATAACTCTTCCAGAGCCACGTGGATGTGCGGAGGATGAACTAGATCGCCTCAGTTTTATCAGAAGCTGGGGTCCCAGACAACTGTTCTCAGAAGCGTAGTCAGGCAAAAGAAGAAAGTCACTGAGGTCTGGAGAGACCCAAGTATCTTGCCTGAGGCCACAAGTGGCCAAAAATTGGGAAGATGGGACTCGAATCCAGGTTGTTCACCTCAGATTATTTAGATTCTTGTACAGGAAGGTGATAGAATCAGAGCTATGCATGAGTCAGGTGTAGGAACTAGGAGATCAGGCTTGTTTTTTCTAGTTTCCTTGAGGCTATTCAAAAGTCAACCCTTCACCAGAGCCCGCAGTCACTATCAGGGAAGGCCTGGGGCAATGGAGCAGGTGGGCAGCAGCCTAGCTCCCTGACAGCTGTGGGACAGCAGAGCTGAAGCCCAAGGTAGCCAGACTGGGCTCCAATCTCAGCTTCAGCACCAGTCCATGGTGAGGCCTTGAGCTGATCAGTTTCACTGCTTCCAGTGTTTATTTTCTAACTTGTAAATTGGGGATATAATACCAGCCCTTCAGGCTTGTTGAATTAAATGGAATTTCTTCTAACACAAGGCCTGGTACATAGTCGGTGCTCAATAAATGCATATGGATTCATCATTCATTCAAAAAATATTTGCTAAGATCCTGCTTTGTGCCAAGCCTTGTGGCAGACACTGGGGATACAAAAGTTAGCAAGACAGAATCTGCCTCAGGCTTCAGCAATGCTGAGTTCCAGACCAGCCATTCCATGAGTGACACTAGGTTCGTGGAGGAGGGGTAACAGTGCTTGCCCAGATGCAGTGTTATGCCACAGAAGGTGCTCAACAAAGATTTGCTGGATCTTAGTCCTGGTGCAACTAGTCTGACTCAGAGATTAGCTTCCCATCACCTCTCTTTTCCTAGAGGGGAGGACTAGGTATAAAATTGCTAGATGTGGGGAGATTTGGGATCCAGCCTCTACTATTGATAAGCTGGGCCTTCTCTGGGTCTTGGTCCCCAGCTATGGAATAAAGTAAGTGAATGAGCCTGGAACTTAGTAGGCTCTTCACAGATGAAGTACAACCCTGGGGCCCAATTTTGTGGAGGTCATCTTCCACCTGATTTGCCCTTATTCTAAAAGCAGGAATGGCATAAACTTTATGGGATGACTTCCT
Organism: Lutra lutra; assembly: GCF_902655055.1. Classification (NCBI taxonomy): domain Eukaryota; kingdom Metazoa; phylum Chordata; class Mammalia; order Carnivora; family Mustelidae; genus Lutra; species Lutra lutra. The sequence continues at coordinate 56,966,170 of NC_062287.1, read as the reverse complement.
TTGGGGATATGATAAAAAGCTAAAGGGCAACATGAAATGACCTGCTAACTGCTTTTTCAAAAATGTTTGTTGGTTTGTTGTAAATGTGTTTAACATTTACTAAGTGCCTTTCCCAAACTTCAAACTTTCGTATTACTTCTCTGAGCTAATCTTCACTATAATCCTGAGAAACTGTTATTTTATTCATTTTACATATGAGGAACTGGAGGCTCAGTGAAAGATAAGTAACTTGCCCTGAAGTGATGAATTTGGGACCAGAATCCAGTTCTCCCATTTGCCTCTTGCTCAAAGGAATTGAGAGAGTTCACCCAGAAAAAAAGCAGACTCAGGGGTGCCTGTGTGGCTCAGTGGGTTAAACCTCTGCCTTCGGCTCAAGTCATGATCTCAGGGTCCTGGGATCGAGCCCCGAGTTGGGTTTTCTGCTCATCAGGGAGCCTGCTTCTCCCTCTCTCTCTCTGTCTGCTGCTCTGCCTACTTGTGATCTCTTTCTCTGTCAAATAAATAAATAAAATCTTTTAAAAAAAGGTGGGGGCACCTGGGTGGCTCAGTAGGTTAAAGCCTCTGCCTTTGGCTCAGGTCACAATCTCAGGATCCTGGGATCGAGCCCCGCATCAGGCTCTCTGCTTGGCAGCGAGCCTACTTCCTCCTCTCTCCCTCTCTGCCTGCCTCTCTGCCTACTTGTGATCTCTGTCTGGCTGGCTCTGTCTGTCAAATAAATAAATAAATAAATAAATAAATAAATAAATAAATAAAATCTTAAAAAAAAAAAAAAGCAGACTCAGGAGGATACAATCCCTATATTCCAAACTCTATAGGAAGGGGGAAAGGGATTTCTATGATTTATGTAAGCCTGCCTTAAAACGTACTCCTTTGAACCAGGCTGGGAACTTCCAGAGCCTTGCTCCTGTAGTGCAGATAAGCACTGTGTTACCAGACATAAAATCTCTTGAAATTCTTTGTGGTAATGCCCAGAGCTGTCCTTTGGCCACATAGCAGCATGCATTATGGCCCCAGAGACAGACTGGGGATAGGTCTCAGTTGCATCAAAGGAAGGTTTTCCAGGCAGATCTGCCCCTAGAGGAGGTGAGCTCCCCGATCCCTGGGGCAGTGCAAGTAGCTGTTGGCTCCTTTCCACCAAGGAGGCCACAGATGCGATTCTTACCCTGGGAAGGAATTAATAACAGCTATCATTTATTTTGCCTCTTCTATGTGTCAGGTATTGAAGCTGGCATGTTATTTACATTATTTCTAAGCTTTACAACTTCTCATGATACATAACACCCCATTTCATGGATTTCACACACTGAGAATCAGAAGCTAAATGACCAGCCCAAGGTCACACAGCTAGGACAGGAGAGCCAGGCCTGGCCCCTGGCCCCTGGCTCCTCCCGGCTCTGAAGCTATGCTCTTTCTTCCAGGGTGCATTCTGCTATACAATCTTCCAGAAGGAAAGTGATTCTAAATTTAAGTGATTAAAAGCTGGCCTAGAACAGGCATATGAGTAGGCACTGGAAGATGAACTATTCCAGTATTCCACAGGGCTCCCAGGAGAAACTCCGGGGATATGAAGTGTACAGCAGCCCTTGAACATGACTAGAATGTGAACAGCACCCCACCACCATTCAGAGTGGCCACCTGGGACAGACTGGCACTCCATCCAAGGCTCTAGAGAAGGTGGCCACCATCCCATATGCCCATACTGTACCAGGTCGCCTCTCACCATCGCTGTTGCTAAGGTTCACAGCCCTCTCTGCTCCCTTTCTGGCTCTGTCATTATCCCCCACTCACATTGGCTCAGACTGCTCAGGAATACCTGTTAGCCCACCCAGAGGCTAGCTATTCCCTGTTGGAGCCCCAGTGAGACTACCAGGCTGTGCTGCTGTAAATAATGCAGTCTGTGGACCTCACTCCCATTCACCTCCCTACTACCCTAGTCACCTTTCTCCCTGTACTTCCACTCACCACCCCCCTCCTCACACACAGCTTTTGCTCCTTTGGGAGCTAATCCCCTCAACACAGTCCTCTAAGAAACCTGGTATGGGAGCAGCTCTCAAGACAGAGCATCACAGCCCACTCAAATGAAGCTTCAAGGTTAGTGACCAGCAGAAGAGCGCAGCAGCTCTCCCTAGAACACGAAGTGAGTTTTTGTTTTTTTTTTAATTTTATTTTTTATAAACATATATTTTTATCCCCAGGGGTACAGGTCTGTGAATCGCCAGGTTTACACACTTCACAGCACTCACCATAGCACACACCCTCCCCAATATCCATAACCCCACCCCCCCTCTCCCAACCCCCCTCCCCCCATCAACCCTCAGTTTGTTTTGTGAGATTAAGAGTCACTTATGGTTTGTCTCCCTCCCAATCCCATCTTGTTACATTTATTCTTCTCCTACCCCCTTAACCCCCCATGTTGCATCTCCTCTCCCTCATATCAGGGAGATCATATGATAGTTGTCTTTCTCCGATTGACTTATTTCGCTAAGCAACGAAATGAGTTTATGGCAGAACTAGACCTTGGATTCCATCCAGCAACACTCAAGTCCCCTCTTCTGAGCTCAGTCATGGGCAGGTCTCTGGGATAAGACCCAGGCCCTGCACTCCAGGAACTCCCAATCTCAACACATGGACTAAAGGTAATAGCCGTGAGTCCAGAACATGCAGGGTCAGGAGAGTCATAGGGACCCAGATTCCACCAGGTGGTAGCAGGGGCCTAAGGCCAGAGGTAGGTTCCTGAGAGGCAGGCACTGGGACAGGGAATTATCTGGGCAGCTAGTGCCAGGGAGTGTTAGAGCTTGGGTGGGGGAGAGGGACAGCCAGTCCCAGGGCTATAGTAGGAGCTGACGGTCACATGGATTTGATATCAGGAAGCAGGAAACCAAGGTCTTTGCCAGGCACTGGCTGAATGTGACCTTTTTGGCACAGCTATGTAATCTATAAAGAACTGAGGAGCTATGTGAGCTAGTGACTGCCCATCCTGGGACACATCAGGGAAGGTTGAATGACTGTCTATGTGGGACACCAACAAGGGCCTTCCCATTGAGAGCTGCACGGTGATCACAACTCTGGGAAACTTGGACTGATAGGTAAAATAGTCAGGTTTGGGAGGAGGAGGATTGTCATCACAGGGACTTGGGGTCAGGTAAACCTGGGTTAGGTGTTTGGTTCCTCTTCCACCTGGCTTTGGGTTCCTGACCAAGTTCTGAAATCTCTTTTCAACTGAGTTCCCTTGTCCTTAAAAGGCAAATGATGACTTTTTGCAGGGTTGTGGTGGGAATTAAATGGGAATGTTTACATAAAATGCCTGCAACCGTGCTGGCCCACCAATGTGAGCTTCCTTTGTATGTGCATGTGTTTTCCTTCAGTTTCCCTTCATTTTGTTCTCATTTTATTTGTAAATGTAAAAAACAAAACACAAAAAGAGGAATTCCCATGGGAGGGTGCTGAGCCCAACTCTAGTCCCAGTTTTACCCCTGACTCATCTCAAAGACCTGGGAAGTCCCAGACCTCCTTCCACCTTCGTTTCCTCATCTGGAACACAGGGACTTTCACCAGGGAGTATCTTCAAAGCCCAACCTGAAGGCTTGAGAGGCTACCCCTTCGAGAGTCCCTTCTGTGTTGAGAACCCCCCAGGCTGAGTGGAGGAAAGGTGGCCGGTGGGGGTGGGAGGAGTGGAGATGGAGGTCGGGCAGTGACCAGGGGAAGGAGATGGGAGTTGTAGGGGAGGGACATTAGCACGAGGAGGCAACAGCTCTTCAACCCCATTGCCCTGGCCCATGAAACGGGCAGGCCCCACTCAGCTTGGGAAGCCTGCCACCTATTTTCCCACAGCCTGCCCAGTTAATGCCAAAACAAAACACACTTGTCTGCTCCCTGCTGGAGGGCAGTGGGCCAAAATGAGTGTCCTGGAGGCCTGGCAGATGCCCTGGCATCCTGCCTCTCCTCCCTGGGCACCCACCCTTCCCCTGTCTGCAACATATCCACACACCCGTGGCCTGTGGCCTGTGGCCTGTGGGAGCTGAGTTCCGCCCTCAGCCAAAACTGGCCCAGGCTGCAGAGAGGAGCTTCCCCAGGACCTGTCCTCCCCCGTCTCATTTTCAAGGCTCCTAAATGGACATGCCAACACCTAAACCTGCCTGTCTTTCCAGTCCAGCTTTGGCCCTGAGATGTGATCTAATTCTCACCATGCTGCTGTGGGCAGAGGACGTGGCATCAGAAGCTGGGAGCTGCTGTCAGTCGCTACGGGAGGGAATTCCCTGGCTCAGGAAAGCTCTTCCAGAGGAAGAGAGCAGGTGGTACGTCTCCCCAAAGAGACAGACACCGCCAACGCTGTAGGCAGAGCCAATCCTGGGGTAAAAATCATCACATCCACCACCCCCGCCTTCTCTCTGATGCTTGTCTACACTGGGCACAGTAATAATAATAGCTTATACTTTATAATAGCTACTACGTATCAGCATTCACATAAATTATTTAATTCTCGCAACAACTTTGAAGTAGGTACTATTATTAGCCCCATTTTACCCTAAGGTCATACAGCCAATAAGTGGCAACCTGAGATTTCTACGCAGTTAATCAGGTCCATGGTCTCCGCTGTTAACTACTATGCCAATCAGTCACCAGAAGATGGTAGCCCCCCTAAAACTCAAGTCCAAACTCAGAATGGGGCAAAATGTTTGTGCTAGTATCCTACAATCCTAGCATTTACCCAGACTCTCCCGAAGCTGGGGAATCACCTAGGGCTGCTTGTTTAAAACACAGGGCCCTCCTCTGAGGATTCTGTAGGTTTTGACGTGGGAAGAGAAGCAGTGCCTGACATGTGGAAATTGCCCCCCAAAAAGGGGGGGGGTGTTGTTAGATGAATGAATGCTCTGCCTTCTCTGAGTCTCCGTTCATCTTTAAAATGGGGTTTCAGTTCCCCACCCTGCCCATGTCTAAGCGCTGCTGCGTGTTGAGCCTGTGTATCTGTACCAGCTTTGCTTGGGTCTGAGGAGCTGTTTACAAGCACACCCACTAGCTCCTAATAATAGCTGTAATAACAATAGCTAACATTTCTCGCATGCTTATGAGGTACCAGGCACAGCTCTGATGGCTTTGACTGTATTAACCCATTGATTCTCACAATACCCCACTATCTTGACTTTAAGAATGGATAAACTGAGGCTCAGAGAGGATGAATAACTTGCCCATCATCACACAATTAGTAAGAAGCAGGATTTGAACCCAGGTGTTCCTACTCCAGTGTCCAGAGGCTAACTATTCTCTCATAGTTTCTGGACTCCCCCAGCCCGCACAGTAGAGCAAATGGTTACTGCACCTGTCATGTTCAGGAAGGGAGGAACGGAAAATTCAACTAACAGAGACAAGATTTAGAATCCCCTCACTATTGTTTGAGTCTGAATAAGAAATTCCAAAGCGTGGAATCAAGGTTTTATAGTTGTTCCACATGGGTAAGGCTGGCTCTGTCTGAACCAGGGGACCCCAGGAGGCTGCTCTGGAAGTGGGCCTTGAGGCATGGGAGGTAGACACTCCCAGGAGAGCAAACATCACAGGCTGAATGGGCTGAGCCATGTCTGGGGACAGTCTGAGTATCCCAAAAAATGAGCCTACAAAGGTGGACTACAGTCTTGGGTGTCCCGCTTGGATATTTGCTCTAAATTTTGAAAAGCTGTCTTCCTTTAGGATGTTTATCACGTTCTATAATAGGCATGTGTATTGATCATCTCATCTATCCTACCAATGCTTCCATCCCCACAGATCTCTGGAGGAGATCTTCTTTGTCACTGTATCCCCAGCACCTAGGACAAGGCACACTGGATGGCTGGATTTGAAAGCCTGAAGTCCCAAAAGTTTACCAGCCATGGAACATTAAGTGTGGGCAGCCAGGTCAGTAGAAGCCTCAGGACAGCAACCTAAGGAAGGGTGTGCCTGAGGGCCACATGGGGCTGTCTTCTGTTCATATTCAGCCCTCTGACCTCACACACTGGACAGGGCCTGTGACCTCACTGCTACTCCTCCCAGGTGGAGGTTTGTGAGTGTGTTGACCATGAACGACAGGATGGGCAGGTCTGAAAGACAAGTCACCTTGGGCTGGGTCACACTAACTCCATTGCCTTTCTTCCCTGCTTGTTGGGCACTCAGCTTGGGGGCGTGATTAAGAGCTTGGTCAAGTTTTAAGTCAGACTGACCCCTTTGACTCCTGGCTCTGCTACTTTCTAGCTATGTGGCCTTAAGAGCACCATGTGGTGACTGCACACACCTCCCCTACGTTATTTCACATAGGTCCTGTGGCCCTGGGCCCTGCTCTCACCCTCTCTGGGCCTCAGTCACTCTGGAAGTTGGAATGGTTACCCTTGAGGCCCCCATGGCTCTATCATTCTCCAATTCTGTAACAATCAAGACCAAATGGTGCTTTCTAAATGGTAACAAAATGAACGTAAAGGTGAAGCTTGCGGCAGCCAGAGAAACCTTCTCCAGCCCAGCACTAATCACAAAGAAATGACTGGATCAAGACCACAGTCATCATCCACATATTGCATCTGGGCGACAATTTTTCAGGCATATCTGGAGATAGTTAATCTCTATTTTCACTAACCTCCCCTCACCCAGACCCTTGGCCCTACACTGTACCCTAGCAGGCTAGGAACGTTGGGCCACATCACCAGGCCCTCTTGCCACCTGGCTTCCACTTGGGTTTGGACAATGAGAAGCAACAGGACACCTGAGCATGAGAGAAGAGGGAGATTGGGCGATTTCTCCCTCTGCTCCCACCCTGCTTTGGTGCCTTCCCTACTCCCTCCTTGATCCGATTCCTGCCAGGCAGCCCTACTTCTCACTGGGCTCCAGTAACATGATTCCTGTCCCACCTTCAGCCCTGGTCCCTGGGTGGGCGCCCTGCCATTCTTCTGTTTGTTCCCTTCTCCTGCCCATGTCTCGGTACAGCCGATCCTTCAGTAAGTCTCTTCACTTGTACCTGAGAGGTGAAATGCTTCACTCGGGCATTCTGATTAATATAGGACTCTCCAGCTGAATCTGCCTATTTGGCTCAATTAGTTCAGCACATTTCCCAGAACAAAGAACAACCATCCTAGCCCATGAACAGTCCTCCCATGTACCCGCTCTAGAGAAGACAGAGAAACCTGGCTTCTTTGGGGCCCCAGAGTCTGATTCTGACTTCCTGTCACTCCTTAAGAACTCTTGTAGGCAGAGTCTGATGAGACAGAGGCACCTGCATCAAGGTAGCATTGACTGGCATGGAGAACAAAGACCACTGAACTAAACACGCCTCAAGACAGAGCATGGTTGCACCCCAGCTTCGGCAAGATGGGTGGTGGGGCGGTGGGAAGCCAGGAACCTGCACAGCTCAGAGCAGGCTTCCTGGAAGGCTGGGCAGGGCTTAGTCGGGAACCACAGGGTGCCGGAAAGGCAGGGAAAAGAGGGAGGAAAAGTTTAGCTAGGGAGGCAGTTGAACAAAGGCTTGGCAGGAGGAAGTGGGCTTCCTGAGTGCAGGAGTGAGGGGCAGGGACTTGGTGGGGTACACAGTGGTCTGTGGAAGACTGTCCCTTGGCTTCCTTCAGAACATAGCCTCTCACCCTACCAGGATCAGGGCTCTTACCCTAGCCAGGATCAGGGTCCCACTTTCCCTCACAAGGAATCCCACCTTCCCCCAGGTTGGGCTGCCTGTCCGCCCAGCGGTTTCACTTCCCTTGTTAACGAACGGCACCTGCCCAGACCACAGCCATAGTAGAGCCCAGGTTTCAGCTCTCATTTCCTCTACACCTCTGCAGGCTCCTAAAAAGTTTCAATTCCTCAACAGGGGTTGGGCCTGACACTGACATAGTTATCCTCAGTCTTTTGTCACTCTCTCTCTCCCAACCCAGCTTCTCTACCCTCCTAGCAACAAGAGCATGGCCTCTGATACGCTGTTTGACCATGCACACCTCTGCTCCAGACCCTTCTATAGCTCCCCCTGTCCTACAAATTAAGCCCCATATTCTTTTTTTTTTTTAAGATTTTATTTATTTGTCAGAGAGAGAGCGAGCACAGGCAGACAGAATGGCAGGCAGAGGCAGAGGGAGAAGCAGGCTCCCCGCCAAGCAAGGAGCCCGATGTGGGACTCGATCCCAGGAAGCTGGGATCATGACCCGAGCCGAAGGCAGCTGCTTAACCAACTGAGCCACCCAGGCGTCCCAGCCCCATATTCTTAACATGACATTCCAGCCCTCACCGCAGGACTCCTGCCAGCCTACCTGACCTCCTTAACTTCACCATTTTAGACATGCTTTGTTCCCAGCACAACATATATATACACATTTTTCCAGAACTCATCAAATTCTTTAAGCAACTTCGTATTTCTGAATATGCTGTTCCCTCTGCTTTCAGCCTTTTCTCTGCCTGATAAACTCAAATTTACTCTCCAAGCTGCTGCCACCCTCCCTACCCCTCCCCCAACCCCGCTAAAAAACTCTGCTTCCTCCTGCCATCAGATCAAAATTAATGCTCCTGTTCTGGACAGCCTTGTTCAGATCTTGATGACAACGTTAAGCTCCAGCTGACCAGACTTCTATTTAGTCATGTTTTTTTCTGAACTCCCCTTCCTTTCAAGTCTGGCCCAGCTGGACTGCTTTTTTGCTAGGGGACCTTGGGCAAGTCACTTAACCTTCTCTAGAGTTCTCCCAAGCCCCCAGGCTGGGTTAGGTGCTCTCTGTTGAGAGTTTTTCAATATCCGTATGTATGTTGATAATCATGATTCTGTAACTATCCCCCACAAGACTGAGTCCCTTGCTGACAAGGTAATAGGCCAGATTTCCTTCCAACCAAATTGTCTCTTTATTCCTAATGCCCACCATCCCAGAAATACTTAGGGCACAGGCAAATGTAATCTCAAATCCATGTTTGCCAGTAGGGAAACTGAGCCCAAAGAGGCACAGAGATTTGCCCAAGGACGTGAACCAGCTTCAGGGCTTTTTCCTCTGCCCTCCCCAAGTCCCTTGGCCAGCCTACTCTCCAGGGACCTCCCCTGGCCTGTGGCAAAACTCTGGACCAGAGAACGGGCTTGCATGAGGCCTCACCTGTTGCTGTCCCATGGGCTTTCAAGGGAGAAGCTGCCAGATGCTCAGTTTTACTTCCCTCCTGGCTGCAGAGAGTTGAGAGCAACTGTCAGACCTCAGGCACTTCCGCTGTACCGCAGCCAGGCTTCCTTTTCACCCCTTCGTAGGCAGCAAGCACACCAAGGGCCGCTGCCTCCATGCCAGTGTCTGGGGAGTTCTGTTTCTCCTTAGGGCACAGCCCAAACAGCTTTGTGGCAGACTTCCCCTAAGGACAGTCTCTACCCTTGGGAGTTTGTGGCAGAAAAGCCTCATTCCCCCAAACTCCAGAAGACTGGAGCCTGGACCTTGATGAAACCTCCTATGACCTGCATAGTTAGGGAGCGAAAGGCCTCACGTGAGGAAACTTCTGCAGAATCATAAACTCTCAGAACCCTTGACAGAAGCTGTTTGTTTATGCAGATAGGGAGACTGAGGCCCAGAAAGGGATTTTCCCAGAGCAGAAAGCCAGTGATCTAAATGCCAGGAGCATCTATTTGACCCTGAACTAAATGATCCCCATCTGTGTTGCTCTTAAGTGCTTTGGTCGGTGTAACATGGCTTTGTTTTTCTCTCTCCCTTCTACTGGCCCTTCAGGTGCTTCTCCCCCGGTGCCTGCCTGTAATGGCAGCTTCTCACCCCCCCACCCAACAAGGCCGCCATTAATTAACCACTAAATTGCTTACAACAAGATCATCAAAGGCGTAACTCTAATGTGTAAAATATGAGTAGATGGGCTCAGACCAAGTGCCTGAGGAACATCTCTGGGAGACCCAGGCGCCTTTTATACTTAAAGTCTGGTTTCTGTGGCCTTTCCTCAACAGAGAGAGAAGCCCACGGACAAAGACGGGGCTTGGGAATATATTTTCACTGCTCTTTATCAGTCCTTCTCCCTAGCTCACACTTAATCCCATGTGCTTGGAGGGTGCTATTAGAAGGAGGACAATAGCTTGTCCCTCTGCTTCTCTCATTTTGGTAACTTATATCATCCCAAAGGCTAGGAGGGGCATAAAAGATAAGGCAGTTCAACCTGAAGTCCAACTCAGAAATCATTTCTCCAGCTATTTTTCTTTCTCCACGATCTTTACTGGGCTCCAGGATTTGCTATATAAGGATCCAACAGGGTCTCATCTTCAGGGAACTCACCACCTGAGGCTGGAGACAGACACGTAAAGAGTGGGTCATGTGCCCAGGCGAGACAGTGACCAGGTTTCTCCAGGAAGGAGAAGCTTTCCCAGGATCTTGAAGGATGAACTCACCAGAGAAGGAAGGGAAGGGCTCCAAGGAGCTCTCTCTAGTCCTACCGCCAGAGCCTGCCACTGAGCAGGCACCTCCTAGATCAGACTCCCTGCCTTCTGCACAACCTTTTGCCTTTTCCCCTTATTTACTCACTTTGTTGCTCAACCAACTTATCCTGCACTTCATCTGTGAAGATGCTCTGCTGGGCCCTGGTACTCCTGTCCTCAAGGAGCCCCCAGCAGAGAGAGACAATGACCACACAGTGTGAAACAGGTGGTGTTGGGGTGAGGACAGAACTGGAGAGCTAGCAAAGTCACCCGACCTATTCTGGGAGGTCAGGGAAGACTTTCTGTGGAAAGAGATTTATGACCCGAAATCTGAGATAGGGAATCTCCTTTGACCCTCCTGACATTTTTCTAAGGTAGGTCTTATTTTCTCCAGTGTAAAGGTGATAAAAATGAGGCCCTGAAAATGTCAATGTCTTGCCCAAGATCATATGGTTAGTAGGTGGCAGGGGAGGGGGAGTTGTTGGGTATGTTCACCCCTGGACACCTGGCAGCAGAGTCAGAGGGTGGCTCTGCTGGAAGGGCTGGGCCTAGGAGAATGGGACCAGAGGTGGGATATTCAGAGACATGGAGGGAGAAGCAGAAGCTGAGAGCCCGGAGCTTGGTGGAAGCAGCAGGACATGCCATCTTCCCCACACACAGTGGAGCAGAGGAGGGGATAGGAATTCCCAACAGGCCATCAGGTCATGGCTTCAGAACAGCAGAGCTGGCTCAGTCCCTGGACCTGATCTCATTTGGCCACCATGAAACTGAGGACCAACTGAAGCAATTGATGAGGACACAGTATCACAGTGGCTGGCCCTGGACAAGAACCTCAACTCTGTCCCTTGGCCCAAGTCTCCGTGCACGGCCCTGGCTGCATCATTAATCCAATCTACATCGACTTATGTATGCTCTGGATTAGACACTCTTCTAGAGACCATAGAGATGACAGGCTCCTCCCCACCACTGCTGTCGGGGGCCTACAGGAGTTTAACTGGAGTGGGGAAGTCAGCTCTGGTTTACAGACTGCAGGAAGCATATGAGAAGTGGGCTGACAGCAGGCATAAAGAGAGTGCTGGGGAGTGAGGTGGAGAGGACATTCGTGTCCAAGTGTCCCGGGAAAGTCCTTGGACCTCAGTTCTCCCGTCTGTTCCAAGAAGAGACTGTCGTCAACAGTGCCTGAGATCTCTCCATTCAGGCAGTCAGGCCTCTCCTGGTGCCTGCCTTGCAGGGGTTGGGAGGTAGACTGGGTGGTGGGAGCAGAGGAAGTGGCTTGAGCTGCTTGACCCATTACCAGCAGAGAAATCACAGACTCAGCTCTCAGACATCTGGGAGGTGTCTTTTTTAGACACCGGAGTATTTTTAGAAGGCCAGAGGCAGACATGCCCGGAATCCTGGGTGTTGCTGAGCCAAAGAAGCTGGGAGGCCAGTAGAGGGTGAACCAAAAAAGGTGGCCTCTGTGCTGATTCTTACTTCATCAAGGTCCACCGGCTTTCCCTGTCCCTGGAGGCCAGTGCTCAGGCCTACTGTTCAAGCTTTGGTGTCCCTGACTTGCCATTGATCACTGATCTACTTCCTGATGGGTAGTCAGGGGCAGGACGGTTACAGAGCCTCAGGGGAAGGATGTCTGTCTGCAGCATTAAGTCTACTTCAATTCCTTCAGCCAGCGCTTTGAGTGCTGTCTCTAGTCCAGGTGAGCTGCTGGGCCCAAAGGGTATGGAAAGAAAACAAGCAACCTGGAAGCTCTGTGCCCAGATTCCTTGGCAGGGCGGGGGTGGGGGAGAACAGGGCACAGATAGTAATAACAGCATGAGATCACTTTGGCAGAGGGGGACACATGGGCCTGGGGGAGCTTAGCGGAGGCCTGTTGGTTTCCCAGGGCTGCCACAGGGACCAGATGATTATCTATGGACAAAAATGTAACCTGCAAGCTAGGGGACAAGCTCTGGGTTGTAGCTAAAGGATGATTATCAGTCTTTTCTAGAGCCGTACATTTCCTCTTGCATTATTTCTGGAAAATGATGTCTCAGAATTAGAGTAAGTAGTAGATGCTCTTTTCAGCTCTGGACCTATCAACTCCCAGAAAATCTGTCCAGTTTACAGGGGCAGCTCTAACAAATGGATGCTCCCGCCCCCTCTCCCCCATCCCATCCCCATCAGTTCTTCATAGCAAGTCCACTCCATTGTATTATAGATGAAGATCCAAGGCCCAGAAAGGGGTATGTCCAACTCAGGATCCCTCAGGAAGACCTCAGGAAGGACTCTGACCTCTGTCTGGAACCTGCAGATTTCCACATGGTCAAAACCACAGGAAAGACACTCCCAAGCCCCGTCACAGGCCAAGGGCCAAGGTGTGGGGTGACAGAGGACAGGAGTCCAGCCCCACAGTGTGCCCCGTCACAACTGACTCCACAACTTAGACCTGGCCTGTTCCCACCCCCTCCGTAAGACCATCTGTCCTTCCAGCCCAGCAGTTCCTCAAACCAGGCTCCTCAGTTTCTTGAGGGTTTCCAGCCTTAGTCACAAGTGGCTACAAATATTCCACCTAAACTTTTAAATGCAGTGCCTTCACTTTAATGATAATCTAAACAAATTAATATGGGATTATTCTAGCTTAGTGGAAATGCAGAGCATCTAATAAAAGAAGCAGCTCTAAGTGTCAGGGCTGGTGTCTGGCTTTCCGCATTTAATTTCAGTGCAGTGTGTCAAGCTAACCTATCAAGTCAGAGACTCACTACTCTACAAAAATGCTTCTTTTTTTTTTTTTTTAAGATTTTATTTATTTATCCATAAGAGACAGAGAGACAGAGAGAGAGGGCAGAACTAGATCCCAGGACCCTGGGATCATGACCTGAGCCAAAAGCAGACGCTCAACCAACTGAGGCCACCCAGGCACCCCTAAAGTGCTTATTTCTTTCCTGCAAGATCCTGGACAGAGAAAGAACGCTCTCAGTTGGGGTCAGAAGTCCTGGGTTCTAATTTTGTCTCTTTATCCAGCTCACTGAACAGCCTTGGACAACTCCTTACCTGGGTCAAAGTGTGGGTCTAGGTTTCTTCACTTGTAAAATGGTTAATTGGGTTAGACGATCTAGGTGACCTCATCTGCTCTCAAGAGACAAGATTCCAAATTGTGATGAGCTACCTTCTTATCCCCACCCATCCCCCAGCCCCTACTCCCCACCCAACCACATACCGAACCCTGCCCAGTGCAGCCCTGGTCTGCTAGGAAGAGACACAGGCCCAGAAGTGGAGCCTCCAGGAAGGCAGGTTATCAGGCAAAAATAAAGGATGCCACCCAAGGGGGTTTGGAGGTCATCAGGAAAAAGGCCACCAGGCCAAAGAGAGCTCTGAAAACCAGTCATACTGTCAGCTAAGACACAACCTAAAAGCCTGGAGGCTCCTCCCAGAGTGGTGAGATCCACATCCTGGACTCCTACAAGGTCATGGAGCATAGCCCTCACTAGGGCAGGGTTCTCCTTGAGGCTTCCCAACAGGCCATATTCCATCCTACCCCACCCATCCTTCCACTGAGGGACCTGAGCCTCCCTCTGGTCTACCCACCCCCTTAACTGGCTCACCCCGGGGCCTCAAGGCACAGGGGTCCCCAGGCAGTGTTGGACTTACTCTGACCTGACCACCCTTCTCTATCTCCTACCCCTTGGACCTGCCCAAGTCCCATAGATTGCCTAGATTTCAAATTAGGAGTCCGCTCTGTCAGGAAGCCCTCCCAGCCCCCTCACCCCAGGCAGGGTCAGGCTCTTCATCCCTCACCCCATGCTCTATATTAACCTCTGTCGCTGTTGCTGATCCACTGTAAATATTTTCTGTCCATCTCTCCTTCCAGACTCTCTTCTTCCTGTACTAATTCAGACATCATGGAGATGACATTCTCTTATAGCTAAGAGCTTTTTCATTGAACAGAACTTTTTGGAAATCAGCTCTAATACTGGGCTCTGCTCTGTCAGGAGCTGTGCTACAGGTTAACTCTGGCCCTCAGGCCTTTTTCATCAGAGTAGTTGTGGTATAAACTTGCTATTTGCCCCCCCAGGGCTGGGAGTGGGGATCTATTAAATCTCTCTGCCTTGCTGGGGAAAGGCCTGAAGCTCTGTCCCTTGGCAAGAAAATTTTAGGCCTCTTAGAACAGCTGAAGTAGGAGGACATGACTGTAGGCCCCCTGACCTGGATCCCAGGTAGGCGTGCCCTCTAAACCAGTGTTCACCAGAGACTTGGCAGGCTCTTGAAATCTGAGGACTAGGTCAATGAATCGGGCACCCTGCAATCCTGAGCCATGGATTTATTCTGTCTTGTCACCATTTACCTGAGGGGTCTTCTGGGGACACAAGCTAGTGAAGTGGGTGGAGCACTGTCAGATGGGAGGGTAGGGAAGGCCAAGGGAGGAAATACAGGTAGGGAAATGCTTGGGAGTAGGTGGACCATCGCCACCAGACATGGGTGGGAGTGGCTGTCTCTTCACCTAGCCATGGGGCCATCCTAACCTTCAGTAGCTTGATCTCCATTCAGGCCCCGCCGAAGAGGCTTCAGAGCCCAGCGGTCATAAGTCATTACCTCCCAGAGTAATGGGAAGCACTTCCAATTCTAAGGTGGTCTATTCTCAGCACCCCAGCCCAAGGGAAAGAGCACTGAGCCTGCCAAGTCTCTGGTGAACACTGGTTTAGAGTCAGGAAAGTGTATGACTTTGGGCAGGTCCTGCCTCCTCTGTGAGCTTCAGTTTTCGCATCTATACGATAAAAAATGGACTCTGTAACCCCTAGAAGCCCTCCAGTTAAGATAGTATATAGGCAGGATGAAGAGAAGGAATTGTCCCTTTGTGCAGGGTGCTAGCTTGGTGCTCCCACATATCTTATCCCATCTCATCTCCTAGCCACAGAGTAAGAAAAGAGTATCTGCGCCCAAGTACAGTTAATGGAACCGAGGGCACAGGCTGCTCTGACCCCTTCCAAAAATCACACCTTTGGGCAGGGAGGGCCTTTGAATTGAAGTGAGGCTACCAAATTTTTGCTCTAGGCAAAGAAGAGTAGCTTGGATGTGGTTTGTTTTTTAGTAAAATATAGAAAAAAAATGTACCGTTTTAACCATTGTCAGGTGTACAATTTGGTGGCATTAAGTACATTCATGATGTTGTACAACAATCAAAACTATATATTTCCAGAAATTTTCCATCATCCGAAATGGAAACTCTGTACCCATCAAACTAACAATAACTCCCCATTCTCCCTCCCCTCTCAGTCCCTGGTACCTTGTTATTCTACTTTCTGTCTCCATGAATTTGCCTATTCTTGTATTTCATGTGAGTGGAATCATCCTATATTTTTGCCCCTTTTTATCTGGTTTATTTCACTTAGCATAATGTCATCAAGGTTCAACCATGTTGTAGTAGGTGTCAGAACTTCATTCCTTTTTAAGGCTGAATAGTATCCCATTGTATGGCTAGATGACAATTTGTTTATCCATTCATCTGTCGATAGACACTTGAGTTGTTTCCATCTTTTGGCTTTTATGAATATTGCTGCTATGAACATGGGTGAACAAATATCTGTTTGAGGGGTGCCTGGGTAGCTCTGTTGGTTGAGTGTCTGCCTTCAGCTCAGATCATCATCCCAGGGTCCTGGAATTGAGTCCCGTGTGGGACTCCCTGCTCAGCGGGGAGCCTGCTTCTCCCTCTCTTCCCTTTTTGTGCTCTCTTTGCTATCTCTGTCTCTCTCTCTCTCAAATAAATAAATAAAAACTTAAAAAAAAAAAAAAAACAAGTATGAGTCTCCATTTTTCAATACTTTTGGGTATGTACCTAGAAGTAAAATTGCTGGCCTTTATGGTAATTCTATGTTTAACTCTTTGAGAAACCACCAAACTGTTTTTCACAGTGGCCGTACCATTTCCCACTCCTGCCAGCAATGCCTGAGGGTTCCAGTTCTTCCCGGGGACGCAGGCTGGAGATACTTGTTATTTTCCTTTTTATTATTTTATAGAATAATAGCCCCCCTGATGAGTCTGGTGGTATCTCACTGTGGTTGGCCTGGATTTTTTTTTTTTTTTTTAACAATGTTAGCTTATAGAGCCCTTTTGTCCAAGGAGAAGTTACCCAAAGGCCAAGTGAGGTCTGGTAGAGGAGTTGGAGGTAGTTAACTGGCATCGAAAGGGGCTGGTGAGACCTGTGTGTATGAAGGGTGCTCACGGGTGAGAGCCCTTTTTCTCAGTCCTTCCTTCCCTGCCCTGCCCCACCCAAAAGTCCTTAAGGTCTTTATGAGGAACCCGGGGGCACAGTAAAATGTCCCTGACTCATAGTTATTGAGGTCACTTCCCTCCTGGGGTGCTAACTGGAGAGGGCCAAGTGTGACAGGGGCAGGAAGCGTCTCCTTTTTTGTCCTTGGGCCAGGACTTTGCCAAGGAGGCCCTCTCTGTTCTGGTGGTCACTTGAGGTGATCAGATGAGCCCCTGGCAGAACAAGACAGGACCCTGTGTGGCCTGACAAAGGCTGCCTCTCCCAAGAACCAACGGGGACGCAGAGCCCGGGAGAAAGGAGCTTCCAGGGTACAGATGGAAGCAGGCCCAGCCTCTGCCCTTGAGAGGTTCAAAGTTGGCCAATTCTCTCCCCAGATAAGCACCCCCAATAAGCGTCACTGGTCAGTGAGAAAGGATGGTTGGGTCCCCAAGGGGAACTCCGTGGTGTGGGAAAGAAGTCTCGTACTGGTAACGAGACTCAACTTTGCTGCTGAAGCCCCTTTGGACTTTGCTCCTTTGAACTTTGCTCCCAGGGAAAATTGCCTGAGCTCAGGAATGTGAATGAGAGCTGGGGCTTTGGAGCCCTGCATTCATGGCTGCTCTGGCTGTGAGCATTGAGGTGGAGCAAGGCTGGTGCTTAGCAGGAACCTGGGTTGAACTGAGCTAGCCCGGAGGGTTTTGAGCAGTCCTATGAAGCAGGAGAAAAGGCCTCCAGAGGGGCTGATCGCACTTCCTCTTGATAAGATCTTGAGAGAACTCAAGTAACTAATGGGGGGAAAAAATGTGAGCATAATTTGTGCCCTAAGCTGGGGGAGTGACCAGACCAGTCACATGTAGTTCTCAAGTTCTTGGCTTCACCAGCTCCCCAAAGTGGGGCCGGGTGAGGGGCACCAGAAAAGCGTATTATCCCTTTCTGAACTCAGCTCAAGACAACCCTGGGAAGCAGGAGGGAACGTCTCTGAGCCTCTTTCTGTACTTTGGTTCCTGGCAAGTCCTTCTCAGATGCCCTCCAAGAGTTCCCTGGCTGTTCCCCATACTCATCATTCCACCAGGCGCTCTGCCTAGGTCTGTGTCCCAGCATAGTATTCAAGTGCTCAGGTTAGTTTCCGTTCACACCCTCTATCAAAGTGTACCCAGCCTGTGTCCCAATCCCTCTGAATCTGGCAGGGACACTGAACTCAGCTGACAGACAAAATCGACCTGAGAAGCTGATGGCGATAGCAATTGGTTAGTACAGCCCACAGAACTTCCAATACAACCCTTTCCTGATTCCAGTCTCATTTTACACCAGGGATCATACTCCAAAACACAGCAATCTGAATAATGGGTTGCTTCCAGGTGAGGGGCCAAACAGGCCAAGCCCCAGGTGTGACCTTCAGTTGCTCTTCTCTGGCCAACATGCTAAATTCATACCTCCCATGAGTCCTGAAGCAGGTTATGCCAGTCACCGTGGGCATGTGCCTGCCGATCAAATTTGCCTAAGATGAAATCCTGATTATGAAAAGGGCTCTTTGGCATTCAATATTTTCCACCCTAAGCATACAAATGGAAACATTTCTTCTTGACTTCACTTAGAAGGAAAAGAAAGACAAGCAGGATAAAGCGCAAGATAAGAGAATAGAGTAGGAATCAAGGAACTGAATCCCACCAGCCATCAAACCTTCATTCAACCAGCCTGCTCAGCCACACTTTCTATTTGCTAATTCATTATTTCAACCAACGAATCTTCATTCAGCTAATCAAAGAATGAACAAGTCTTCACGCAAGCATATATCTTTTATTTATTGGAGTAGTCAATTTCATTCATTCATTCATTCATTCAATCACTTTCTTTAACAAATCAACCATCATCCAACCAAAAAAGTAGTAAGTAGTCATTCGGTCTTCATTTACTCAACTGTGTATTCCAAATATCAAAACTCAGGGCTGAAAGAGACCTCAAAGTCCACCCGGTTCAGCCAATTCAATCTTGTAGGAATCCTTTCCATTGCAATCTTGCCAGGTACCCACCCAGGCTCTATTGAATACCTCTAGTAACAGAGCACTCACTATCTTCAAAGGCTGCCTGGACTGTCTCGAGCTCCCTTGTAATATTTATATCTGTTTCTGGTTTATTTGCTTTTCAAGCCACCCAGAACAACTCAGCTCCTGTCACTGCTAAGACAGTGCATCAGCAGGTATAGATGAAGATTATGACCTCTGGGCTCCCTCCTTCCCTCACCTGACCCTTGTGGGAACTGTTCCCTCTTTGTTCCAGTCTGTCTCTCTCTTGGGGTCAGATGCGGCTCACTTAGTCCAGGGCTCTCTCCTGGTTTGAGGCTTGACATGGGAGGTCACATTCCAGGTGTGATGTGACAAGCTCTGAAGTAAGGGGACAATCACCTCCGGTTCTGAACAGACTTAGCCCCAGAGTGTTTCTTTCTTTCTTTCTTTTTTCAGATTTTATTTATTTAATTGACAGAGAGAGAGACAGCGAGAGAGGGAACACAGCAGGGGGAGTGGGAGAGGGAGAAACAGGCCTCACGAAGAGCTGGGCTTGATCCCAGGACCCTGAGATCACAACACCCCACCCCCCAGCCAAACACGCAGATGCTTAAGGACTGAGCCACCCAGGCGTCACCACCACCCCCCCGCCCCTGTAGTGTTTCTCTTGCCTGCTATTTTGCTGAAAGGGTCTCACCTCACCCTGCTCCACACCCCACCCCCACCTCCACTATAGCTGAGAACCCCAAACAGTGGCAACAGGGATTCTGTGGGCCAGCAAGTCCTCCTCTGACATCTGCAGAGAGAGCTAAACCATGGGAAGCAGGAGATGAGGCAGGAAGACAGAAAGAAGGAGGTAGGTAGATTCTGAAGGACATAGGTAGATTCTTTTTCTTTTTTTTTAAGATTTTATTTATTTATTTGACAGACAGAGATCACAAGTAGGCAGAGAGGCAGGCAGAGAGAAAGGAAGGGAAGCAGGCTCTCCGCTGAGCAGAGAGCCCTACGCGGGGCTCCATCCCAGAACCCTGAGATCACGACCCGAGCCAAAGGCAGAGGCTTTAACCCACTGCGCCACCCAGGCGCCCCGGTAGGTAGATTCTTGAGTCAGTACACGTTGCAAGAAAGCAGAGGCTGAGGGAAGAAATGATCCACCGCACCAGTTAGGTTCTGGGAGCAAGCAGCAGAAACAAACTGACCAATTTCAGCAGAAAAATAATTTCTTACAAGGGACTGTGGGTAACTTGCAGAAACTGGTTTCCAGTTACAGGGTGATTTAGTGGTGAGGTATATATTTGATTCTAAAGAATTACAGCATACGGCAGGAAAAGATGTATTTGTTTCAGAAAAGTTAAAACTTGGGGTGCCTGTGTGGCTCAGAATATGCTTCCCTATTGGAAAGAGCTTTCCCATATTTGGGGTGCCTGCGTAGCTCAGTGGGTTAAAGCCTCTGCCTTCAGCTCAGGTCATGGTTCCAGGGTCCTGGGATAGAGCCCCGCATCGAGCCCCACATCGAGCCCCACATCGCATCGTGCTCTCTGCTCAGCAGGAAGCCTGCTTCCTCTTCTCTCTCTGCCTGCCTCTCTGCCTACTCTCTCTCTGTGTCAAATAAATAAAATCTTAAAAAAAAAAAAAGAAAAGAAAAGTTAAAACTTCCCTTCCTCCGAACCTTCCAAGAAGATACATCCAGGCAGCTGGAGGGTTTTTGGTTTGCTGAGAACACGGTCTTATTCAGAATGATGCTCCTATACAAGATCACAGCCTCACATTGTGTGTAAGGAAGAGAAGCCCAGAGCTAACTGCACCACAAAGAAGGAGAGGTGGGTAGGAGAGGTGGGTATAGAGGAGAACCTGGAGAAGAAAGAGGCCTGGGGTCACTTGAAGGGACCAAGAACTGCTGGGGACTATTGGAGCAAAACCCAACTCTGTCTCTAGATCAAAATCTTTGCTACATTGTCCATTTCTTACTAAAGCCTGTGGTGAAGTTTGACTCTGGGGTAATTCAGTGCTGAGGCTTGCTCCTTGGGAAGGGGTGTGAGTGGAGGTCATGGGCAGTCACACCTGCACTGCATTTTGAGACCCTGCCCAGGGCTTTTTTTTTTTTTTTTTTAATAAATGGCCGGGGATATTATTTTTTTTAAATATTTTATTTATTTATTTGACAGATAGAGATCACAAGTAGGCAGAGAGGCAGGCAGAGAGAGATAGAAGGAAGCAGGCTCCCTGCAGAGCAGAGAGCCTGATGCGGGGCTCGATCCCAGAACCCTGGGATCATGACCTGAGCCGAAGGCAGAGGCTTTAACCCACTGAGCCACCCAGGAGCCCCCTGCCCAGGGTTTTTGATGGTAAATTCAATTCTCAGCTGAATTTGGGTTTCAATCTTTACCCAAAATAAAGAGCCAGACATATTCCATTGTACCTAGAGTTAACAATACTGTATTATGCACTTTAATTTTTGCGAAGAAGTTAAAGCTCCGGTTAAATGTTCTTGCCTCTATAGAAAATAGAAAGCCAAACATGCCCCCCCCCCAATCACTACCCAAGTGCCAGTGTAGGCTAATCCAGCCCAGGCAGAAATGGTCTTGGAATATTATCTCAACACCAGAGGGGATCTGTGGTTGTAAAGTCAGCATTCTGGCATGAGCAAGAATGGATTTTTCAGAAAGTATACTAATCAGGATCCTTTGTTTGTAAATCATAGAAATTCATCTCTAATGTGTTAAGCAAGTCAAACAAACAAAACCCAAAAAACATAAAAGGGAGGGTGGAATTATTGGCTCACTTGAATGTGAAATCCAAGAATAGGGCTAGCTTCAGGAATAGCTAGATCTAGGCATGAAAGTCAAGTCATCAGAAATTTGTCTCCGTCTCGCTACTTTGCCTTTCTCTGTGTTGGCTTCTCTCTCAGAATATGCTCCCCATCTAGTGGAAAGATGACCCCCCAAGAGCTCGATCCTGACATCTTCAGCCCTATTGGAAAGAGCTTACTTTCCCATTCGTTCTGAGGAAGTGACCATAACTGACTCTCATGGGAGACTGATTGGATTACCTCCCCAGCCCTGGAGTTGGGAGGGTAGGGTCAGCCACACAGGAACTCTTTGAGCTGAGAGTGCAGGCAGGAAAGTCTCCCAAAGGAAATGAAGGTGCTGATAGCAGAAATGGGAATGGCAAAACAGCCATCAGTGAAAAACTGAGATATACACCCTATGAAGTGAGCTCAGGAGACTGATGTTAGAAACGAAAAACAAAAAACAAAACAACACTAAACTTCCTTGTATGACCCCAGGCTGGAAATTGATGTTTAATCCAGCCATGAAGGACGCGTGATTTATTAGGAAACTTCAGTGTCTCCAGGAAGGGGCGAGGTGGACTGGGGCAGATAGATACCCTTGGCTGATTCAGGCCCTCACTCCCTCCCCTTTTAGCCTTCGCTTCAGAGACAGGATTTCCTGGAGCTGGAGCTGCTGCTGTGGACCTGGCTCTCAGACAAGCAGAAACCTCTGGTCAAGGACACATGATACCAGAAAGAGAGATGTTTGCAGAGAGTGCCGCCCTGGGGACAAGAGAGGAGGATATTGGCTGTGGGCAGAGCTGCCCTCTGAAATGGTACAGGGTGGTGGGGGGGGATAGAGAGAGAAGTGGCAAAAATTAAGAGGTTTTAAGCTCTGGCAGTAGAAATCAAATTCCAAGCCACAAATCAACGCCTCCATTTCTAGGCAGGAATGATCGGTGCCACTTACTGGGATGTACAGTGAAAGGGGGATTCATATGGTTTAGAGACAGCAAGAAAGAGACAGGTGCTCCCCACGTGTGTTAAGACTGATGAGACCTGTTTTATGAGTCAGGGGACAAGAGGGGACAAGATGTGCTTGACAGCAGCTTGGAGAATCTGGCCCTGCCAGGACAGCTGCAAGGGAGAGGGAGACCTTACAGGAAAATTATAATTCCCTGGATTTCCTATGAGGAATAGCTTTTATTCTCTACCTCTCTCTATCTGCTCTCTGGCCCAGGAAGCTGACCTGTGTAGACTTAATCAACAGGAGTCCTATACTTCTGGCTTCAGGTTGGGTTTGGCCAGCAGAGAGTCCCAGCTGGAGACACAAAGATGGAAGCAGAGTGAGGTCAAGGTATTTCTTCCCTTGGCTCCCTTCTTATGGCAGAGACTTGGGCTGGCTCTGCCCTCAACTAAAGGTCACTCCTCTTCTTAAGGAGGCCTACTCCACAGGACTCTCATTCTACCTTCTTGTCACTGCTCCCCTCCTCCCCTTGGTCATTCAGGCCTAGAGGGGATGACAGTTTTACATTCTTGCACTTGAGGCTCCCCTGCACTTTGTAAATAGTCCCTATATAAAGAAAACCTCCTTCCATTTTCAGTCGAGTGGGCCATCTGTTTGTTGTCAGGACCTGAATGATACTGTCCCTGAAATTCTCCCTTTTAACAAAGCAGGAGGAGGAAGAGGGGGCAGTGAGGGGACAGTCCTCAGAGAACAAGAAAGAGCAGCAGAGTTTTGGCCGAGGAGCCCCTGGGGAGGCAGAAAGGAGGTAGATACGCTCAGCCTCCTGCTTCTGAACGCAGGCGGAAGTCCTGGGCACCCCCCCCACCCCCGTCACTAGGGAGAGTCTCGTACCCAGGGGGATGGGCAGTTGTTGGCACTAAACAGGTCCCTGTAGCCACTGGTCACACTGAAAGGCAGACTAAGGAATTCCAAGGACTCATACAAGTTTCAAACACCCACCATGACCAAGAAGGCCATCTTGGGGTAAGGTGCCTCCGAAGGAGCTCACTAAATGCATCATTTTTCCCCTCTCCAAGAGATGAGGTGCTGGGAGCTGGGGCAAGCAGGGGGCTTCCTCGTGCTGTGGCTAGGCTAAAGGAGAGTTGAAGGGGTGGGCATGGGGCTTGTCTCTGAGAGCAGAGGAAGTGAGAGAGAGGATCCAGGCTGAAAATTCCACCAACTCTCCAGGCCCCTTTTGATGCTACTGCTTCCACATTTCAACCAAGAGTGGCTCCAAATCTCCCTTGTTTCTCTTCCCCATCAAAGCTCAGTATGTGTGTGCATGAGGCCTGGGGGAGGGAGAGAGTCTCCCTTGAAGAGGCGGGGGCGGGGGTTTCCAGCATGAGAAGGGAGGAACTTCTGCCCCTGGACGCTCACTGAACTAGAACCCCACAGGTTCATCCCAAGACTACTGCTGGAATAAACTATGGTGAGAAAGCAGGGACAACCTGGGCCATGCTCCCCTGAGAGTGAGGGCCTTTGTGAACATAGACAGTGAACCAGAGAGTTCTGAAGGTCGAAGGTTCATCAGAGGGCCTATGTGAGCAAGCTTGTCATGACGAGGATGTGGTGGGCCTTGGAGGAAAAAATGGGTCTACCCTGCCCAGTTCCTCATAGTCCCTGTGGCTCCATGAGACAGAGCACAAGAGTTAGAGGAGGGTCAGGAACCAGGGAGCTAGATAGCAACCACTAGGCCAAGCAATGGGGCCCTGACTTGAAGGAGGAGCTGAGGACAGACAGTCAATAAAGAGGCCAGGTCACCCTGATCTGCAGAACTCCTTGGCAATGAGAGGGCCATAGAGCTGAACAGCACTGAAGAAACTACACATATCTCTTCTGGGGAGACCACTACATCATAGAAGCCACCAAGGGCAGAAATTCCCAGAATAAGCTCGGGAAACCCTTTTCACTGCAGGGCAAAGTCAGGGTGACAGGAGGTCTCACGAAGCTTCCTCCCCGTCCCTAGGAGTTGTCCATCCCCTCACCAAACCCCCACAGTCACAATTCGGACCTGGGTGGGATAGGATAGATAGCAGATTAAAGTTTTAAATTGGACTGGTCTGAGTTTTAATACCCAAATGAGACCAGAAAGTTGTAAAAATTCTACCTTTGTTATTTAAAAAAAAGAGTCATGGGGGCGCCTGGGTCGCTCAGTGGGTTAAGCCTCTGCCTTCGGCTCGGGTCATGATCTCAGGGTCCTGGGATCGAGCCCCACATCGGGCTCTCTGCTCAGCGGGGAGACTGCCTCCCCCTCTCTCTCTGCCTGCCTCTCTGCCTACTTGTGATTTCTATCTGTCAAATAAGTAAATAAAATTTTTAAAAAAAGTCATGGGAGTGACTAGGATTGCTTCACGTGTCTGCCGTAACAGGTTAAAATTCCTCCATGACTGGTTGCCATCACAACATGGCCACTGGCCATTGCACCGACCTGAGCCAAAGAGATGGCCTGTGAACCAGAACGCCTGCAAAAGGCCTGAGATTCATCCCGACCAGGCCATCCTGGGTGACGAGGCCACTCCTGAAACAATCACTGTGGCCGAGAGACCGCGTTTGCTGATTATAGTCAAGCTTAGATCATCTTTGCACCCCGGGAGCTGGCTTCCCTGAAACCACAGCGTTCCCCAAGAGGATGTGGGTGTTACAGGGAAGAGGGAGGGGAGGATGAATTTGGGGAAGGGTTGCATTACAGATTTTCCCCATTCACTCCTCCGAGAGCCTTGAGTTTCTGCCCTAGGAAGGGTGTGGAAATAAAACTTAAAATTCCAGGTGTTTTATAATTCCCAGAATAAGAGCCGGTGGCACGCTTGAAGACAATGCCAACAGGTACACGGGAGGGGCAGAGCAGAATTCAGTACCCCTGCAGGAAGAAAAAGGGAGCACAAGCAGGCATGCGGGGAGTCCAGGCACCTGCCTTCCCAGGTAGACACCACGAGGGAGGGGGAACAGGACCCGGCTGCTACAGGGAGAAAAGTCATGTCTGAGGGGGAGTTTTCTGAAGTCAGACTGTGAAAGAGAAAGTGAAAGAAGCCACAAAAAGAGCCCCCTCCTTT
Organism: Lutra lutra; assembly: GCF_902655055.1. Taxonomy (NCBI): domain Eukaryota; kingdom Metazoa; phylum Chordata; class Mammalia; order Carnivora; family Mustelidae; genus Lutra; species Lutra lutra. Next base: position 56,940,749 of record NC_062287.1, on the reverse strand, counting down.
ATTGCCTGAAAGAAACCTGTTAAAAAGTCGATTTTCCTGTTATGGACCAGAGTGGGGAGACAAGGTGACCAAATGCAATGTGGTACCCTGGATGGGATTCTGGAACAAAAGGGGACATTACTGGAAAAACTGGGAAAATCCAGTGAAAGTCTGCAGTGTAGTTAACAGTAACTACCAATGTCAGTTTCTGAGTTGGGGTAAAGGTACCATAGGAAGGTAAGATATGAACAAGGGGGAAGGGGGGGAAGGGGGGAAAAATGGACCCCTCTGCACTATCTCTGTGCATTTTCTATAAATCTAAAATGACTCCTGGGGCACCTGGGTGGCTCAGTCATTAAGTGTCTGCCTTTGGCTCAGGTCATGATCTCAGGGTCCTGGGATCGAGCTCTGCATTGGGTTCCTGCTCAGCAGGAAAGTCTGCTTCTCCCTCTCCCACTCCCCTTGCTTGTAATCCCTCTCTTGCTGTCTCTCTCTGTCAAATAAATAAATAAAATCTTCAAAAAATAAAAAAATAAAATGACTCCAAAATAAAATTTATTTTTATATAAAAATTATTTTTTATAAAGTCAGTTTCTCATGCTATAGATTCACTTTTACCATGTGGTAAAAGCCCCACATCGGGAATTTTACATATAAATGAACACACGTCTGTCTTTAGGTCATCAAGGCATCTCCGGTACAACTGTGGAAAGAGCCAAAGACCAGCCATAACCCCTCTAAGATCCCATGAACTGGCCTCGTGTGGAGGAGGTAGAGCCCATGAGGCACTCAGCACAGGGCCAAGCCCGTAACTAGCGCCCAGGGGGGGTAAGTAGTCTTACCCCTTCCCATACCTGGATATGTTGGAATGTGCCTGCCTTCTCCTGGTGGCCTCCCACAGCCCCCGTCTTGAAGGTGGAGTGAGTTGTTCAGCCGCTTAATCGAGTCTTTCCACAGGGCTGAGAACCCCAGCCCTGAGTTCTTTGCATCTTTGGTCCGAGCGGGCTATACCTCACCTCCTGCCACGTGTGTGGACAGCCTGAGATGACTCTGTGCTGGACTCTGACCCGATTAATGTTATTGAATCCTTACATCGGTCTGGGAGGATAGGGATCACTGTCCCCATTTTACAGAGGGGGAAGCTGAGGCTTGGAGAGGCTGGTGTTTGCTCTCAGAACAGCTTTCTGAGACAGATAAGACAAACAGGGCCAATAACTCTGAGTAAGCAGAAAAAAATGGGGAGTGCTGGAGAACTTGGAGAGGAAAGCTCACTTTTGCTTCCCTTACTCAGGGGACTTTTGAGCCAGAAGGTTTTCAGGGAGAAGAGGATGAAGAGAGCATCCAAGAGGTAGAAATAGTGAGAGGGTGGGCACTGAGATGGGATTCCTTGAAGTCTAGCAGTTCTCAGGCAGTCGTTCTGCGTGGCCTAAAGCCCAGGATCCAAGCAGACAGTGGGTTGGGACCATAAGCAGAGGGATTGGTGGGACCCCATAGGGCTCTTTACATCCCTGTCTCTGGGCTGGATCCTGCCTGAGGCTAACATCCACATTCCCTCTTCTGTAGCTAAAGATTGCCTACTCCAGGCCCTCTTTGTTTCTGTTGGAAGGAGATCCCTGCTAGGGCCTTTATGGGTCACTGCTGGGAGGTCCCAAAATAGGGCATAGATGGGAGAAACAATTTAGTATCTATTTTGTGCAAAGCCCTAAAATGGGCTGTGGGGATCAAAGTGACTCAGTCGCCTTGTCCTAGGAGCACTCGGGCTGGGGAGCATACTGACTGCCACAAACAGGTGATGAACTAGTCCATGAGAAACAGGGCCCAGGACTGTGGGTGCTCAGAGAAAGCCCCCAGCTTCTGGGGGTGGAGGTTCTCCCTGGCCAGACTGGGCCAACCTGGTAGCTGGGTAACCAACAGAATCAGCAGTCCTAGTGGGAAGGAGAACCCCAAGTTCTTTGGCTGCCTCTCCAGGAGGAGAATCAGATCCAGGAAGAAGTGGGGCCCCTCCAGAGGCCCAGCAGGGTAAACCAGGCCTCCCCATGTGAACAACCACCTTCCCACAGGGGGGTGGGATCTGGGCATGGCCCTGTGAGCAGGGCCTATTGAACAGGGGCTTGGCTTCCGGAAGGTGTGATGGTCTCTCACTGTTCTACATGACCTCTATAGCTCATACAGTGGGTATGATGCTCTGAACTTGCCATTTGCCAGTTGTCTGGCACCAGACCAACCCAGAGACCTATTCTCCCCTCTCCTGCTAAGGTACATGGTGCCAGTACTCTCTCAAGTGCTCTGGCCACTTCTCTGAGGGTGTGCACAGTGCTGAAGTCCCCTGGGCCTAGAGCCCAACTTAAAACTTGCATTTTGCTGCAGAGCCTCTGGAAAAGGGTTGCATCTATGATGGTGAGAATACAGGCAGTGTGCTCTCACCATCATAGATGCAACCCTGATCCAACTCAAAAGTGTTGTCCTTTACTTTGGGATCTTTCTCCATGCACCATTCTTTCTATTGTTGCTAGATGAGTAGGAAGGAGCCAAGACGATTCCCTCTTGGAGGAAACTCCATGATTTCAGGGAAAAAGAGCCTAGAGAGACCGGAGGTGTATGGGACGCTGAGCACGAAGAAGGGAACAGGAACAGCAGGGCTCTCCGTTGTTCTCGGGGTCTTAGATGAGATGTGGAAAGAAAGACCATGAGGCTGGACACAGGTGGATCCTGCCACAAACAACATGGACCTGAGATGATTGCTATAGGTGGGGGGACAGAGTGGGCCCCCATGGACAGGGGTCCTGCATGGGCCTATCCCTGACTCTGTCAGGATCTCAGGATCACAGGATCCTGGATCATCAGAGACGAAGGAGCTACAGAGCCCCTTGCATCCAATCCATGACATTGAAGGGAAGACCAAAGTCCAGAGGGAAAGATGGCATGGCTTAGATCATCTAGTGTGTCAAGGCGAGGTCCAGCCTCAAACCAGGGTCCTGCCTCCCAGATCAGAGCATCTCCTTTCCCTGCTCAGGCAAGTCCAACCCAGCAGTCAATGTTCTCTCTGGGACTGGGGAAAGGGCCTCTGGGGAGACTGGTGTCTCCACCTTATTTCTCAGATAATGAAGTGTCAGAGATGGGCAGGGACTTGCCTGAGGTCAGGCAGCCAGAGAGCAGCAAAACCCACTCATTAGACTCAGGTGTCCTGACCCCCAGCCTAAGGCTTCTTATTGCACAGTGTCTCCCAAGGAGAGGAGAAAGGAGCTCACATTCACTGAACATGTGTTATGTATCAGGTCCCAGATACATATTCTTTCCAATCCCTGAAACCTGGGAGACAGATACTTGTCCATGTTTAACAAATCAGAGAGCAGGGGTTCAGAAAGGTGAAGCAACTTGCCCAAAGCCACACAGCTGGTGGTTGGCCCCACAAAACTGAAGCTTAAGTCTGCTACTTCCAAAGCCCGTGCTCTCATTCATAATCAGGCTAAGCTGGGTTTGGGACTCAGGGCTGACAATGCAAGGAAGTGGCTGGGGAAGCCGGGCAAACTCCAGGCACTGCCCAGGCTCCCAGGCTGCCTGGTTGTACCAGTGATAAAGATCAACAGAAATGACCTTGGGACAGCAGGATCTTGCCTCCCGCTGACAGGATTTTTTTTTTTTTTTAAGAGTGTATCGATCCACACCCTGCAACAAAACCACACAAAACAAACAGCTGATGGCATAGTTTCTGGTGTTGCTAAGATACTCATTACCACGTGGCTTGGGGCCAGGACACCACTGGCTTCAGAAGCTTGGACTTCTAGAAGCTCTAACATTGAAGGGCCTCCCAAGCTGTCAATCTACCCCAAGTAGGGGTAGACTTCCCAACTAGGCCCATCCAACCCTGTTCCTACCTCACTGACTATCTCTAGAAGCTGCACCTTTTGCCTTTCTCACTCTGAGCTGAGACCAGCATTCTGGGACATCCCCATAGTCTCCTCTGGGGACCCAGAGTTAGCTGTTCTATGGCCCTGAGTGACCCTATTAAGCTAGGAGGACAGTGACTCCATATTCTCTGCTCTGGGTCTAAAACTACCTGGCCAGGGGCATCAGGGCTGAAGTCATTCCTGAGAAATGGGCACAAACCTAAAGAGAAGAGCTGATTGTTTTCCTCCCACTTTTTAGGCTTTATGCGTCTGCTGATACAGCCAGACATTAAACCCACCTTTGTGGTGATCATATCCCACTGTGTTCTTATCATCTCAGATCCCAAGCCTTTTAAAATTGGTCCAAGAATAGGATCTTGCATTTCCTTTCTAATTTCCATCTTGTAAATATAGCAATTCATAGTGATATGGTGCTTTACAGTTTCCATAAATTCCCCTTGGGGGCGTCATCCCCTTCCATGCTTCAGACAGTTAACTGGACCCCAGAAAGATGACTGATGTGAAGTGTCCCTTGGGGAGGCTGGTCCCAGCAGGAGTTCCAGCAACAGCTGCTGAGATGACCATGAGCATTTAGTGGTCACGATCCCATGTTCTGAGGAGCCCAGAGCAGGGAAAACCATGTGCAGCTGTAAGGATATCCAAAAAGGCTTTCTTGAGGGATGGCTCAGAGGCAGCCCAGAGCCTGCGGCAGGGCTCCAGCAACAAGTGTGATTGGAAGACTGCAGGATGAGGAGAGAATGAGGAGTCCTCCTGGTTTGGGTGGAGTCCTTCTCAAGGCAGAGGATGGGCCAGATGTTCTGGAAAGTTCCCAGCCAGTGTTTGGGTCCCCTCAAATAAGTATTACCAATCTTCCTTCCCTCTCATTGGCTGAGGAGGAAACAAAAGCTCAGCCAGGACTAGAGCCAAGGTGTCCTAGATGGCTCCCCAGCCAGGGATCTTCATCAACCCTGAACCAGGCCAGCCCAACAGTCAGTCCGGCGCTCCCTTAGTTGGCTTGAGGAGGAGAAAATTTTCCCCTGCCCTCTTGGGCGCGCGACTGGTTGGGAAGACAGGCTTTTGCATTTTGAGTGAGGTTATTTAGGCAAAAGGATTCCAGGAAGGCTGATGGTGGAAATTGGGCACGGGTGACAAGCCTGTAGACATCACTCTGGAGGTGGACCAGCATCCCAACTCATGCTCCTGTTTCTGGGCCTAGGAGGGGTTGTTTGGGAGCTGGGTCTGACTGGATCAGAGAGGACCCACCCCAGTCCAGGGGCCAGGCCTATGGGTGGGTCCTAGCTAAACTTGCACACAAGGGTCCATTGTGGTTGCATGGGCAGGCCCTGGGCTCCGCCAGCTCTTCCGGCTCCCGGAAAATGCTTCCCTGGCAGCTCCTGGAGCGGTCTGTCCTTGGCCAAGGCACCAGCCCCATACCCGGCCTCTCTAACCCAGTGGGGATCCTGGACTCTTGCAGCTTCAGAGCTCTGGGGTCCAGCCCCCACTTCACAGCCAGAATCCCTGAGGCTCAGGGCAGTGGGCACAGGTCAGAGCAGCACACCAGGACCAGAATCAGGATCAGAACCTAGCCCTCTGGGGTACCTGGCTGGCTCAGTTGGAAAAGCATGTAAATCTTGACCTCAGAGTCATGAGTTCGAGTTCTACATGGGGTGTAGAGATTATTTTAAAAAATTTAAAAAAGGAACCAGCACTCTGGCCATTTTTTCAGTTCTTACTACCCACAAGACACAGTAGCATTTGAACTCAGAGAAAGGAAGGGGCTGTCCCGTCATACAGCCAACTGTGGCAGAGTCTGGATGAAATGACTGGTTCCTAGGTGGCTGCTGGGCCACCCGAGACTTCTGGAGAGATCTGGTACTTCTTGGTTCTGCTGTGTGGCCTTGAGAGGTTGGCTGTTCCTCTGTGTCTGGAGGTTAGGGGGATTTCAACTGGCAATCTAGCCCTGATGTCCTGAGTTTTCAAATCACGTATGGATGCACGGGGATGGGATGAGGAAAAGAAGCTCTGGAATTTGGGGGTTTGGCAGCTTGCACCAGGGCTGAGGCTCTGGGGGTCCTGAGGGCCCCCAGCCCTTGCCTGGGCTGACAGCGCCACCTGGAGCCTAATCGGTCGGGGGCGTCCCACTGAGGCTGGCACGATGAGCCTTCCTTCAGTGAAGGCCCTCGGTGCCGCCCAGTGGTAGGTGCTGGGATAAAGAAGGGACTCCGGTCCCTGACGCAATGGCAATAGCCCACGGTGACCACTTGGCATGAAGTGACAGCAGACAGTCCTGGACAAGGAGGGGCTCTGAGCACCACAGGGCTATGGAGGAGAGGAATTACCATTATGGCGATTCTCACTGACTATCCTCTGGGCCAGTCCTGGGCCAGATCCTGAGGACCCTCAAGAAGTTGACTATGGTCTAATGGAGATGGAGGGAAGTAGAGGTGGGAGCCCAGGGCCAGACACATGGAGCTGGGTCTTGGAGAATAGTAGTAATTTACCTTCTGTACTGAGGGCGTTGCAGGCTCAGGGAAGAGCCTAGGGCCAAGGCAAGGAGAGAGTTCATGTGTGTAAGCTTGAGGGCAACAGCTGAGAAGAGAGGAAGTGCCAGAATATGAGGTCAGAAAGGTCACAGCCCTGGGTACCTGTGGCCAACACAGCTTCCTCACAATTCCCCCCACCCACCTCCTGCTTTGTCCCCAGTGCTGGCGGGAATAGAGCCCCTGCCTCAGACTCTAACCCCATCTCCTCTAAGTCAAGCTACCCAGCTAAGATCCTGATTTCTGGCATTCCCTTCCTCCCCAAGCCAGGAGCTGGGTCAGACTGTCCACAGGCTTTCCACAGGCTGACACCATCCTGTGATCCCTCTGGCCTCCAGGGAACCCAGGCATAGCTCTGGGACCAAGGGAAGAATCTCCAAATACTTACTGAACTCTGGTCTCAAGTTCAAGTTCCTCAACCTGGGCATAATAACAGTGCCTACCCCATGGAGATGTGGTGAGGATTAAAGGAGAAAATGTGCATAAAGCCACATTACTAACATGGGTTGATGCCGGCTATGGAGGCTTCTTCCCACTTCCCCTCTGGGCACATCCCTTCCAGAAGGGAAAGCTCTAGGATCCAGATCATTCCCCCGACTCCCCGCCGCCGCTACCCTCCCCAAGGCCTCAGGTCTTCTACTTTCCTGAGTCCAGAGAGGCACAGGGAGATTTGTTTATTATGTTTTTCTACTTTTTTTTAAAGAAAATGTAAACTACAAAGGAAAAAAGAAAATTATAAACAAACATCCATATGCTCCCCTGGATTCAATAATTAATGATTTGCTTTATTCACCTTATCGCTTTCTTTTTTTTAAATATTTTATTTATTTATTTGACACAGAGAGAGAGAGATCACAAGTAGGCAGAGAGGCAGGCAGAGAGTTGGGGGAGGGGAGCAGGGTCTCCGCTGAGCAGAGAGCCCGATACGGGGCTCAATCCCAAGACCCTGGGATCATGACCCAAGCGGAAGGCAGAGGCTTAACCCACTGAGCCACCCAGGAGCCCCAGGCTTTCTCTTTTTTAAAAAACCTGATCCGGGGCACCTGGGTGGCACAGTCAGTGAAGCATCCAGCTCTAGGTTTTGGCTCAGGTTGTGATCTCTGGGTCATGAGATGGAGCCCCAAGTCAGACTCCACACTCAGTGAAGAGTCAGCTTGGGATTTTCTCTCTCTTTCTCCCGCTGCCCTTCCCCATACTCTAAAATAAATAAATCAGTCTTTAAAAAGAGATTTTTAAAAATCTGAACCATTTGGGGGCCCCTGGCTGGCTAAGTTGGTAAAGCATATGACTCTTAATTCAGGGTCATGAGTTTAAGCCCCCCATTGGGCCTGGAGCCTACTTAAAAAAAAAATCTGAATCATTTGAAAATAAGTTGCAGATACCGTAACACTAGATGACACTTAAGACCTGAGCACGCAGCTCCTAAGAACAGTGGCCTACATAGTCATCCTCACAATCCTGAGAAAAGGATGAATCATTCCATACTATCATCTAATGTCCAGCCCATATTCGTATTTCTCCCAATTTTCCCCAACTGTATTTTACACCTGCTTTTGGGGAGGAATGGAGATAGATCCAGGATCTAATCAATGTTCACTCATTGTATTTGATTGTTGCTCTCTTGATTCTCTGGAAAAGACTTCTTTTCTCCCCCAAATAGGAAATATTACAGAAGAAAATGATCTGTAATCTGACCACATTGCGCTACCCACTGTTGGCATTTGGGCATTTTTTTTCTTTCAATTAAATGATTCCTGGGGCACCTGGGTGGCTCAGTCAGTTAAGTGCCTCCCTTTGGCTCAGTCATGAACGCAGAATCCTGGGATTAAACCTCACATTGGGCTCCCTGCTTGGTGGGGAGCCTGCTTCTCCCTCTCCCTCTGCCTGCCACTCCCCCTGCTTATGCTCTCTCTTTCTGTGAAATGAACAAATAAAATCTTTAAAAAAAATTTTTAAAGATTCCTAATATATATGGCATTTTAAAAAAGACATCTCCATTGAGATATAATTCACATATTATTTAATTCACTCACTTAGAATATACAATCCAATGGTTTTTAGAATATTCACAGACATACACAACCCATCATTACAATCCATTTTAGAATATTTATATCACCTCAAAAGAAAAAAATCCTGCACCTTTTAGCTATCACCCTGTAGCCCTGAGCAACCACAAATCTACTTCCTATTTCTATAGATTTTTTTTCTATTTTTATAGATTTCTATAGAAATCTATAGAATATATATAAAAATAAATAAAATAAATAAAAAATAAGAATATATATAAAAATCGATTTTTATAGATTTCTATAGATTATTTCTACCTATTATGAACATTTTATATAAGTGGAATATATGGAGTACCTGGCTGGCTGAGTCAGAAAAGCATGAGACTCTTGATCTCATCGTCATGAGTTCAAGTCCCATGTTGGGTGTAGAGATTACTTATATAAATGTTTTTTAATCTTGAAAAAATGCAATTATGTAGTATATGGTCTTTTGTGCCTTTTTCCATGTAGCATAATATTTTCAAGGTTCATCTGTGTTGTAGCATGCATCAGTACTTCTTTCCTTGTTATGGCCAAAATGATGCTGCATTGTATGGGTCTACCACATTTTGTTTATCCATCCATTAGTTAATGGACATTTGGTTTGCTTCTATCTTTTAGATATTATGAATATGTTGCCGCGAACATTTGTGTTCAAGTTTTTGCATGAACATACGTTTTAGTTTCTCCTGGGTAGATATCTAGGAGAGGAATTGCTAAATCACATGATAACTTTGTTTAACCGTGAGGAGCTGCTAAGCTGTTTTGCAAAATAAGTGTAACATTTCGCATTCCAACCAACAATCTGTTAGGATTCTGATTTCTTTTTTCTTTTTCTTTTTCTTTTTTTTTAAGATTCTATTTATTTATTTGACAGAGAAAGAGCAAGAGAGCACAAGCAGGGGGAGCAGCACAGGGAGAAGCAGGCTCCCCACAGGGCAGAAAGCCTGATACGGGACTCGATCCCAGGACCCTGGGATCATGACCTGAACTGAAGGCTGACACACAACCAACCAAGCCACGCCGGTGCCCCAGGATTGTGATTTCTACACATCCTCCCCAGCATATGTTAGTATCTGACTCTTTTTTTCTTCCAAAATGGAATTTAAATTCTAGTTAGTTAATATATAGGGTACTATTGGTTTCAGGAATAGAATTCATTGATTCATCACTTACAGACACCCAGTGCTCATCACGACCAGTGCCTTCCTTAATGCCCATCACATATCTAGCCCATCCCCCATCTAGCCCATCCCCCACCCACTTCCCTCCATCAACTCTGTTTGTACTCTATTGTTAAGTCTCTTATGGTTTTTTCCCTCTCCCATCCTTTTTGTTGTTGTTGTTCCCCTTCCCATATATTCATATGTTTTATTTCTTAAATTCCACATATAAGTGAAATCACATGGTATTTGTATTTCTCTGACTGACTTCGCTTAGCATAATACACTCCAACTCCATCCATGTCACTACAAATAGTAATATTTCATTCTTTTTGATGGCTGGGTAATATTCCATTATATATATATATTCATGCTTACTGCATATGGTTTATCCATTCACAATGGACATCTGGGCTTTTTCCATAGTTTGGCTATTGTTGATAATGCTGCCATAAACATACCTCTTCAAATCTGTATTTTTGTATCCTTTGGATAAATATGTAGTAGTTCAACTGCTGGATCCTAGGGCAGTTCTATTTTTAGCTTTTTGAGGAACCTCCATGCTTTTCTCCAGAGTGGCTGCACCAGTTTGCATTCCCACCAACAGTGTAAGAGGGTTCCTCTTTCTCCACATCCTCGCCAATATCTGTTGTTTACTGTGTTGTTAATTTTCACCATCTGACATGTGTGAGGTAGTATCTCATCATAGTTTTGATTTCTATTTCCCTGATATCCAGTGAGGTCGAGCGTCTGTTAGCCATCTGGATGTCTGACTTTTTTATTATGACCATCCTTGTGGTTAAGACGTATCTCATTGCGGTTTTGTTTTTCATCTCCTTGATGTCTAATGATATCAAGAATCTTTTCTTGGGGGATGTCTGGGTGCCTTAGTAGGTTAAGCATCTGCCTTTGGCTCAGGTCATGATCCCAGGGTCCTAAGATCAAGTCCCACATCAGGGCTCAGCGGAGTCTGCCTTTCCCTCTGCCTGCTGCTCCCCCTGCTTGTGCTCTCTCTCTCTCTCTCTCTGACAAATAAATAAAATCTTGGGGGGGGATAAAAAAGAATCTTTTCTTGCGTTTATTGTTTATTTATCTATTCATTTATTTTCCATCCTCTCTGGGGAAATGTTTAGTTAAATCCTTTGCCCATTTTTTAAAAATTTGGGTTATTTATTTGTTTTTTCAGGCAAGAAAACCTTTTATTTTAAATCACAGATAGTCAGCAGATGGCCACAACTACCCATTTTATTAAAATCACATAAAATCTAGATTTAAAAGCATCACCTATTACTGCTCTAGAAAAACTCTGTGAGAGGCACCTGGGTGGCTCAGTGGGTTAAGCCGCTGCCTTCAGCTCAGGTCATGATCTCAGGGTCCTGGGATCGAGTCCCACGTCGGGCTCTCTGCTCAGCAGGGAGCCTGCTTCCCTTCCTCTCTCTCTGCCTGCCTCTCTGCCTTCTTGTGATCTCTCTCTGTCAAATAAATAAATAAAATCTTTAAAAAAAAAAAAAGAAAAGAAAAACTCTGTGAGAAATTCAAATATGTACAATAGAAATACCACAGTATGCACGAGACTCAGTTTTTAGAGCCAGTGCATGGAATGTTGCATGAATTTTGCACACAGCTCCCAATATCAAATTGACATTTATTTTACTTGAGGATGATAGAAATTTCCAAAAGGCATGATTATAAAAAGACAAAATGTCCATCCTTATATATCTTTGTATGCCAACTAGTAGTATCCTTAAAATTAACATTTACAAAATCCTTAGTAAAACTAGTTTGTTTTTCTTTTTAAAAGATTTTATTTATATATTTGACAGACAGAACCCAAGTAGGCAGAGAGGCCGGCAGAGGGTGAGGGAGAAACAGGCTCTCTGCTAAGCAGGAAACCCGATGTGGGGTTCGATCCCAGGACCCTGGGATTATGACCTGAGCCGAAGGCAGCTGCTTAACTGACTGAGACACCCAGGCATCCCATAAAACTAGTTTTTTTAAAGTTGTCCCAAGTGGGACATAATCCAACTTCAATGTTTCACAATTCATTCTACCTTGTGATCTACAGGTTGTTTTCTGTGCACCTTCTGCTTTCGTTTCACCATTTCCAGATGGTGCAGTACCTTCCTTTCCAGCTTCACACCCTCCCACTTTCCTTTAAGTACCTTTGTCAGTCTTTGTTCCAGGTTCTTTGTGCACAGATATTCTTACTGGTTTAGGTTCAGGTTTTGGTGGAGTGGGTTTTGCAGACAACCTGGCAGACAGTCTGGTGGTCTCCTACTTCGTTGCTTTGGATCCATTCTCGCCCTCTGTATTCTCTAGAGACTTTGTTTAGGGCATGAAACCTATGTTTGTTACAGCAGCAGCTGAACAGTAAAGCAATGGGCTTGATCAGCAGACACTGCTGCTCGCACAAAGGGTATAGCAGAGCCTGGCCTCTCAGACCTGCACCTCCTGGGTTGTTCTGGGTTTGTTTTCTTTTTTATTATTATTGAATTGTAATCTTTATATATATATATATACATATATATATTCTGGATCTAAGCCCTGATCTCATATATGATTTGCAACTATTTCCCCCTCTTCTGGGGGTTGTCTTTCCATGTTCTTGATGATATTCCTTGAAGCACTAATGTGTTTCATTTTGATGAAGTTCAATTTGTATATTCTTGTTGTTGTCAATGTGCTTTTGGTGTCCTATCTAAGAATCTGTTGCCAGATCCAAGGTCCTAAGATTTACTCCTGTGTTTTCTTCTAAAAGGTTTATACTTTTAGCTCTGACATTTCAGTGTTTAATCTATTTTGAATTAACTTTTGTTACATGGTATAAAGGAAGCATTCAGCTGCCTTCTTTTGGATGAGACACCAACTGTCCCAGCAGCATGGAGCTGAGAGGATGAGGAATGCTGGCCACCTTCCTGTCTCAGGAAGATAACAGAGCCTGCTGCAGGGAGCTGGAAGGGGAAGGAACCTGGTATTCTTAGTTTCAACAGTGTATAACAGAGTTTCCATCAGGTTGAGCGGGTGGGGCAGGGAGAGAGTGAATCATGGCTCAAATGCCACAAAGTCACTGTTCTTACCAAGATTTAGTAGATTTTCCTGAGTGAACATTCCTTCATTTGCTGTATGCTCCTAGGATGATTTCTAGAGAATATATACATAACATTTTTTTTAAAGATTTTATTTATTTATTTGACAGAGAGATCACAAGCAGGCCGAGAGGCAGGTAGAGAGAGAGGAGGAAGCAGGCTCCCTGCTGAGCAGAGAGCCCAATGCGGGGCTCTTACCCTAGGACCCTGAGACCATGTCCTGAGCCGAAGGCAGAGGCCCAACCCACTGAGCCACCCAGGCACCCCTATACATAACATTTTTAACAGTTATGGTTGTTCCACTCGGAAGAGGGTCTGCAGGGCTCCACATACCACCATCCAGAAGTTGGCCACCAGCTCTTTACTTTTTATTGCCAAGTAATATCCATTGTTTGTATGTGCCACACTTCATTTATCCATTTACCTGTTGATGAACAGTGGGTTGTTTCTCATTTGAGATATTACAAATAAAGTTGCTGTGAATATTTGCATAAAAGTCTTTGTGTGGACATAGGCTTTCATTTCTCTTGAGTTAAGGCCTGGAAGTGGAATGGCTGGCTTATATGGTAGGTTTTCCCAAGTGGTTGTACCATATTACCTTCCTGCCAACGGTGTCTGAGAGTTCTAGTTGCTCCATATCTTCATCAATACTCAGTATGATCACTGTAAAAAAAAAACTTTAGCCATTCTAACAGATGTTAGTGGCATCTCATTGTAATGACTAATGATGGATGTGTTTGAGCAATCTTGGATCTGTGTTCATGCAATTGGTCTGTAGTTTTCTTTTCTTGTGATGTCTTTGTCTGGTTTTGGCATTAGGGTGATGTTAGCCTCTTAGAATGAGTTAGGAAGTATTCTCTCTGCTTCTATCCTCTGAAAGACATTGTAAAATATTGGTATAATTCTTTCCTTAAATCTTGGGTAGAATTCACCAGTGAACACATCTGGACCTGGTGTTTTGTGTTTAGGAAGATTATTAGTTATCGATTCAATTTCTTGAATAGATATAGTCTAATTCAGATTGTCCATTTCTTCTTGTGTGTTTCTGCAGATGGTGTCTTTGAAGGAATTGGTCCATTTCATCTAGGTTATCAAATTTGTGGGCAGAGTTGTTCAAGATATTCCTTTAGTATTCTCCTGCTGTCCTTAGTGAATTCTTCCCTTTCTTTCTTTTTTTTTTTTAAGATTTTATTTATTTATTTGACAGACAGAGATCACAAGTAGTCAGAGAGGCAGGCAGAGAGAGGGAGAAGAGGAAGCAGGCTCCCAGCTGAGCAGAGAGCCCAATGTGGGACTCGATCCCAGGACTCTGGGATAATGACCTGAGCCGAAGGCAGAGACTTTAATCCACTGAGCCACCTGGGCACCCCTTCCTTTTCATTTCTGATATTAGTAATTTATGGCCTCTCTCTTTCCTTCTTGTTAGCCTAGCTACAGGTGTATCACTCTATTGATTTTTTTCAACAAACCAGGTTTTGATTTCATTGACTTTTCTCTATTGATTTTCTGTTTTCCTTTTAACTGATTTTTGCTCTAATTCTTTAAGATTTCTATTTTTTTAAAGATTTTATTTATTTATTTGACAGAGATCACAAGTAGGCAGAGAAGCAGACAGAGAGAGAAGAGGAAGCAGGCTCCCCTCTGAGCAGAGAGCCCGATGCGGGGCTCTATCCCAGGACCCTGAGATCATGACCTGAGCCGAAGGTGGAGGCTTTAATCCACTGAGCCACTCAGGTGCCCCAAGATTTCTATTTTTAAGTAATCTCTACACCCAGTGTGGCACTCAGACTCACAACCCTGAGATCCGGAGTCTCATGCTCTCCTGACTGAACCAGCCACGTGCCCCTTTGCTCCAGATCTTCCAATTTCTTTTCTTCCATGTCCTTAGGATTTAATTTGCTCTTCTTTTTCTGGTTTCCTAAAATGAAACTTAGAATAAAGACTTTAGATCTCACTTCCTTTCCAACATATCAATGCTATAAATTTCCCTCTCTGCACTGCTTTCACTGCATTCCACAGATTTCGATAAGTTGTTTTTTCTTTTTTTTTTTTTAGTTCAAAATATTTTTAAATTTCTCTTGAGATTCTTGACCCATGTGTTATTTGGAAGTGTGTTATTTAATCTCCACTTATTTTGGAATTTTCCAATTACTTTTCTGTTTCTGATCTCTAGTTTCATTCACAACTGTGCTGGGTACAACCCCTTTCCTGGATGTCTGATTTGCAGCAGTTGCTAGCAGTCAGTGGCTTGTCTTTTCATTTTTTTAACAGTGTCTTTCAAATAGCAGGTGTTCCTTATTTTGATCAAGTCCAATGTATCAATATTTTTTATTTCTGAATCATGTTTCTGGTATTGTATCTATGAACTCTTTGTCTAAATCAAGGTCACAAAGATTTTGTTTCTCTGCTTGGTATTCCTTCTAAGTTTTGGGTTACCTTGTGTGTATTATTTTATATTTTGCCTTTTTTTCCCAAAACCTTTCTTAAAAATTTCAAGTCTATGGAAAAGTTAAAGGAGTAGGACCACGAACGCCCACATACTCTTTGCTGACAGTGCATCCGTTGTTAATAATTTGCCACATTTGCTTTATTTCCCTGGATACTTTCTTCCTTCCAGAGACATTTGACAATAAGTTGCAGAATTTTGTAACACTGACTTTTCCCAAAGTCTAAGCAAGCTGTCCTGGAAATGTGCTTTAAAAAGCAGCAACAGTAACATGTGTCACTGACTACAGTGACAAAGGTAGCACATACCCAGTGTGGAGAGCTGGGAAGAAATAGAGGAGTAAAAGAAGAAAACTGCCCTCTGGCTTTATTCCAACTCCAAGATCACAGGGGGCCACTTGCCTGAGAGGTCACTGGTGAGGATGGACAGGGCTCAGGTGCAAATCCCTGATTCCCACTGTAGCACCCCCTTCCTGGGGCCACTTCCTGCTGAAGAGCTCTCAGCTGGGAGGCCAGGATTTCCCAATGAGACCCTGAGCCGGTTCTGCCCTCTGTGGGCGTGTGATTTCGGTAAACTTAGAGGACACGCGGCTTAGCCGCCCTCCCAGGAGGCTATTTGTGTCTTTACTAGGGTAACTCCTCGACCGTGAAAGGGCTTGAGGCCCCTCCCTCCAACACCCCACCCCAGACTGGCCTCAGGATCCGTGCTGCTTTTGCCTGGAACATTCCCCTCCCCCCCTCCAACCATCACATCCTATTCTTAGAATCACCTTGCCTTTCCCTCTTTACTTGCAACCAATCATTCATTCACCTGTCCTGGGCCAGGCTTGTGCTGGAGGCTACTCCACACTCTTATCTCACTTCGTGCTAACAATTACCCTTAAGGGAGGTTATCATAGCCATTTCAGACTAGGAAACTCACCCTGAGCACACTGGGCAAGGTCAGTCACTCCAAGTTAGGGCAAAGCCAGGCATGTGCAGGCCACTATCTCTGCCTGTCAAGACATCGGAGCCCTTATCTGCAACCTCAGTGCCCTATGTGCAGAGAGGTCAGGTCTATGCTGACCTATCTGAGATCCGCACCCTATCCCCCTGTGTCTGTGAATCTAAATCTGCTTCTTGCTTTAGAGTCCAGACAGCTTCAGGGTTGCCTCCTCCACGAAGCTCTCCCTGATTCTCACTGAGAGTGATCTTCCTTTTCTGGACACTCTCACACTCTAGAATCAGTGGCCTGATTCTTCTGTCTCTCCCATCCCCACTCAGATCCTCCTTCCAACTGTGCAAGAGCCTATACGCTGGGCATGTAATCAGCTTCATTCAATACATTTTAAATTTTATTTAAATTTGTTTGCATTATCTCTAATATTTATTGATTTTCTCTTTTTAAAAAATTGTTTATTTGTTTGTTTGTTTGTTTGTTTATTTCAGAGAGAGAGCACGAGCAGGGGGGAGAAGAAGCAGGCTCCTCCTGAGCAGGGAACCTGATGTGGGGCTCAATCCCAGGGGCCTGAGATCATGACCTGAGCCAAAAGCAGACACTTAACCGACTGAGTCACCCAGGTGCCCCTTATTGATTTTCTTTTACCTTCTTGTATAATATATTTTCTCTTATCAATACATGTTCACGGGGTGCTTTCAGCTCAGGTCATGACCTCAGGGTCCTGGGATTGTCAGGATCAGGCTCCCTGCTCAGTAGGGAGTCTGTTTCTCTCCCTCTGCCCCCCACCACTCATATGTGTGCTCTCTCTCTCAAATAAATAAAAATCTTTAAAAAAAAATACATGCTCACACTATCAAAAATTTAAGAAAGAAGAAAAATCATTCCAAATGTTCCATAGATTACCATATTAACATTTTCATAGATTATTTTTTGGTCTGATTTCTGTGGTCACATATATTTTAGGAGTTAAGACCACACTGTATAAACAGTTCCAAAGCCTGCTTTAAAAAAAACAACAACAGCAGCAAAAACTGAGGGATGCATGGGTGGCTCAGTCATAGGTGGCTGCCTTTGGCTCAGGTCATGATCCCAGCCTCCTGGGATCGAGTCCCACATAGGGCTATTGCTCAGTGGGGAGCCTGCTTCTCCCCCTGCCTGCTCTGCTTGTTGCTCCTCTCTCGCTCCCCCTGCTTGTGTTCCCTCTCTCGCTCTCTCGGTCAAATAAATTAAAACATTTAATAAAAATATTGACATTATACCAAGGAATATTTTCCATGTCACTAAAAGTTACATGGGTCATACCCATTAAGATGGCTAGAATATAAAAAAGATAATAAAAGAGGGAGCACGGATGTGAACCAATTTGAGCCCTCATACACTGCCAGTGGGAATGCAAAATGGTGCAGTCCCTTTGGAAAATAGCTTGATGGTTCCTCAAATAGTTAAGCATTGAGTTAGCAGATGATCCAACAACTTCACTCATAGGTATATATTCAAGAGAAATGAGGGGCGCCTGGGTGGCTCAGTGGGTTAAAGCCTCTGCCTTCAGCTCAGGTCATGATGCCAGGGTCCTGGGATCGAGCCCCACCTCGGGCTCTCTGCTCAGTGGGGAGCCTACTTCCTCCTCTCTCTCTTTCTGCCTACTTGTGATCGCTGTCTGCCAAATAAATAAATAAAATCTTTTTAAAAAAGAGAAATGAAAACATGTATCTGTACAAAAATTGTACATGAGAGGCATCTGGGTGGAGCAGTCGATTAAGCATCTAACTCTTGGTTTTGGCTCCAATCATGATCTCAGGATGGTGAGACTGAGCCCCGCATGGGGTTCCACACTCAGGCGTCCGCTTAAGACTTTCTCTCCTTCTCCCTCGGCTATGCCACCAAATAAATAAATAAATATTTAGAAGCAAAAAATTGTACATGAGTGTTACTGTCATTTTTCATAATAGCTGAAAAATTGAAACAACCCAAGTATCCCCCAACTAATGAGTAGATAAATACAATATGGTATATCCATACAATGGAATATTTTTCAGCCATAAAAAAGAATGGAGGGACGGGGCACCTGGCTGACTCAGTTGAAGGAGCTTGCAACTCTTGATCTCGGGGTCATGAGTTTGAGAGATTACTCAAACTAATAAAACTTTAAAAAAAGTTTTAAAATGAATGAAGTACTGATATATGCTAAAACATGGATAAATCTTGAAAACATTCTGCGATGTGTAAAAAGTCAGACACAGAAGACCACATATTATATGATTCCATTTCCATTAAATGTCCAGGAAAGGCAAATCCATAGAGACAGAAAGTGTTACCTGTGGGCTGGTTTGGGGGAGGGGAGGTTTGGGAGCAAATGAGCAGTGACTACTAATGGGTATGGGGATTTGTTATGGAGTAATGAAAATGTTCTGAAATTGATTGTGGTGATGGTTGCCAAACTTTGTGAATATACTGAAAATCATTGAACTGTACAGTTTAAGTGGGCACATTTTATGTTATGTGATCTATATCAATAAGTCTGTTATTTTTATTTTATTTTTTAAATTTATTTTAAAATAATCTCTACACCAATGTGGGGCTCGAACTCATGATCCTGAGATCAACGGTTGCATGCTCTACAGACTGAGCCAGCCAGGCGCCCCTCAATAAATCTGTTATAATTAAAAACAAAAGAACTCTATGGCAGCACTTTTAATGTGTTTAGATGTTATTCCTTTGTACAGCTGCATCATAATTTATTTAGATTCCTATTGTTGGAACTTTATGTTTTCTATTAATTCCTTTGTTTCACAACATTTCAAACACAAAAATGAATTGAATAGTATAATGAACCCCCGTACCCATCACCCACTTCAACAATTGTCACACAAGTGCTGTTTTTACAGACATGGATTTATGAACATTCTTGTGCATAAATCTTTGTTCAGAGTCCACACTGTTTCCTTCCATTTATACTGAATTCAATTCAGTCCCCACCACTCCCTCATAATGCCCTTCCAGCATACCCATGTGATTTGACGAATCAGACACCGCCCGACTCCTGGGGGGCTCCCAGTCTGATGATGGAGGCAGATACTGGATTGAAGTGACCAGTAGGGGCAGGGGCTGTGTAACTGGAGGGAGCCCTCAGCCTATTACCCAGGAGGAGCCCCTCCACACACCACGGTCCTTCCTACTAAGGAGCCAATTTCCCAAACCTCTGCAAGCCCTGTCTTTCTTCCCTTTTGCCACACAGGGGCGCCAGAGTCTTTCACAACCTCTGAAATCGTCCATCAGCAACGTGGGTGGGTGGCTTGGGTGAGTGAACTCTGTGCGCCTTCTCCTGGTGACCCTGGCCTGGTGATGGCCATCTCTTGTTCTTAGGATTCTCACACAGGAAACGAAGGAGGTGAATTCAATGAGCCATCTGGACCCAGCTTTAGCCAACTCTCAGCAGCAATGTGTCCTTGGGGTCCGTTCCCCAGCACCTGCTTCTGGGTGGTCCAGGGGATCCTTGTGCATGCCGCTCCACTCTGGGTCCCAGGAGAGACTAATGCCTACCAGGGCAACTTCCCGCTTTTTAGAGGCCCACAAGAGGCCGCAGATTTGCTGAGACACTCCACGTCCTGAAGCAACATTAGGGCCGTGGTTGGTGGAAGGAAAAATGAGTCACCAGGGACTTCTAAAGTCCCTCTGGCCCAGCCCAGAGGATATGCAGGCCTCAGGGGAAGGGCATGGTCTGTGGAGGACCGTGATGTGCCTGGCATAGCTGAGGGCTGAGTCAAGGGACAAGGTGTTTGTTTTCCTAAGAGGGCTTCTCCAAAGTTGGAGTGTCTCCAGCCCTCTAGCCCCTCCTGCCTCAGGCAACAAAGGGGACCCTGGGCCAGGCTCTGAACTCTGACTGGATGTCTGTATCTCCCTGGGGAAGTCTCCCAGCTGGGATCCCAACACACCCCTCCTGGCCTTGCCTCTCCCTGTCCTTGTCCTTCCCCCAATGCCCCCTCATAATCCAGTGAGCTGGTGGCCAGAAACCACTCCCCAAATGGCCAGGCATCCCAGTCACCAGGGGGAGGAAGGGCCCGCTCACGTACACCAAGCACCCACTGTGCGTGTGAGCCTTTCCCTGTGCCTGTCACTTTGTATCTGTTATCACATTTCTTTCTCACAGCAGCAGCCTCATAAGGCAACCATTACACACTCATTTCACAGAGGAGGAAGTCAAAGTCAGCCCAGCAGCACGAGGCTCACTCAAGACCAGGCTGGTCTGACTCACGCCTGTGTCTCTTTCCTTCTCCCCACCTGCTTTCTACACACACTCTGAACTGCTGTGCAAGACACCTACCTCACCGACCGCTACTTCACTCCTGCACACACCCCTGCCCAACCAGGGGCTCCCATGCTCCCCAAATCCCATACGCCAAGTGGGGGTGGGGGTGCACTGATAGACCACATGAGCCAGACTACTGAGGTATGGGTAGGGATACCTGTGAAACAGAAGGCAGGGAGCCTGGCCTTGGGGTCTGGCTGCAAAGTAAAATTTCATGATCCAAGTGTGGTCTGCAGACCAAGCCGGGACCTTTCTCATAACCCACTTCAGAGTTTCTAAATCAGAATCTGCAATTTAACAAGATCCTTGGAATATCAGGGCAGAGAGGAGGGAAGTGAGCAATTATCCCTGAGCGAGAGTGGGCTGGCTTTGGGTCTGACCCTGGTGTCTCCAACCTGTGCCCCATCAGCAGGCTGAAACCTCCCGCCTCCTCTCCTGTCTTTGGCAGTTGGTGCTACTGTGGGAGGTTATCCAACTCAGCCTTGGGAAGGTAGTTTGGGTCCCTCCACCCTGTTTGAAAAGAGTGTAAATAGCCAGGTCCGTCGCCTGGTCCTTCCTAGGGCTCTGACAGGCTGGGGGCTGGGAAGCGCGTCAGGGCCCCAGCAACTGGCAGAGGATGGCTGCTCTTCAGTCCCTCTCCTGAAATGTGTCCATATTTGTTTGTGACTCTCCCACCCAGCATCACGGTGGGGTCATGGCCAGAACTCTGGCCGACCTCTCCCTCCTTGAGTAAGGTGAGGGCTGGGTCCCTTGGGGCTGTTGGAGCCTGAGGCCTGGGCCAGTGCCCCTCCCTATCCCTGTTGCGGCTAATTTTAGGGCTGTCTTGACAGCTGCCTCAGCTCAACCTGGGTCAGTTCCCTGCTCAGCATTAGGGTCACTTGGGGTCAGATGGGGAGTGGGCCAGGCCAGCCCCAGCTTTGACTACAACACATAAAATTAGACTCCTGACCCCTGGGCCACCATCCCCGTGGCCTGGAGAGCTCCCCTCAGTACTGACCAGCACGGTGGGACAGGAGCTGGTCCTACTCTCAGTCTAACAACACTTCCTAGGCAAACAAACCAAATCCTGAAGCCACAGAGATCAGAGAACTCAGGACTTGAAGACCCTCTAGCTCAGTACCTTGCCTGCAGAAGGGAAAGGGCAAGGGGCTGAGGCCTGGACCAGAGTCACACTACAAGTGAGGGCAAAGCTGGGGCTGAAGCCCCAAGGCCGGGTGCGGGTATAGATGGGTCCAGCATTTGAAGTAGCCCATGAAGGTCAATCCTGGGCCTTGGTACCTCCCTTCCTGGAAGATGCAGAGAGGGGACACCTCTGATGCCAACCCAACACATACTTCTTAAGCCCCCTTGCCATGCCCAGCTCTCTAGGATTCAGGAATTGATGGCACCTGGAACAGTTAGTAGAGGAAGGGTTTTAGCCCCACAGGGTTGGAGTCCTTCTCTCTCACCAACATTTTGGTCCTTTGTTTCCTCCCTGTTGACATGGTATATGTTTATACATATTCACAGACTGGTTGGGACAGAGGGCGATGAATGGAGGATGGGAAGAGCACTGGGAACTCAGGAGTGTGAGGTGCCCACTGGGCTGCCAGCTGGCTGGGGACACAGGCTCCTTCCCATGGGGAACCAGAACCCGAGTAGTTTCCACAGTCTTCACCCCCGTTGTCTCCATCCACATCATCTCTCACCCAGTGATGTTGCAAGAGGAACAGGAAACAAGTCTTGAAGCTGACCTGGGCAAGAGGGAAAGGAAATGCAAGCCGGGGTCACAGAAGGAAGCTGTGGTTCTCTCTTCCTCTACCCGCAGCCTTTGCTCCTTCTGTTCCCTCTGTTCCAGCCTTTTCTCATGCCCTTGTCCTGTTCATTCATTCCAACCACCCTCCCACCTCCCTAACTCTCCTGTCTCTTCCTAAGATCTCTCACCCTGGAGCCCTCTGCCCCGACCCTCAGGGTTCCCTGGTTGGGTTGGCAAGTGGGAGTATGGATGATTGCGTGTTCGTATGGAACTCCGTTGCACAGGGCTGGCACTCAACAAATATTTAATGGCCCACCTCCAATCCTTTCTGAAACAAGGTTGTGTGCACATGAATAAATAGATAAACGTTGACTGACTCTAAAACACACACATGCACCCTGAGAAAAGTCTTGTTTATCCATCCTCCCTGGATAACAAGTTGATTCCCACTGTGGACTCTCCAGATGATTGAAGGTGGAGGATTCTCTGGGTTAGGAAGGAGGGAGTCCTTCCAGGTGGAAGGGATGTCTTGAGCCAAAGCTGGGAGCTGAATGCTCAGTAGTCTGCAGAACAGCAGTGTGAGAGGAGCTGGTGAGACTGGCAAATCATGAACAGCCCAGAATGCCAGGCCAAGGAGCAGACTTTCTCCTGAGGGAAGTGGGGAGTCATGGGAGGGTTTTGAGTGGGAGAATGACAAAATTGGATTTGCTACCACTGGTATTTCTTCTCTGGCTCCTGCATGGAGTGTGGATTTTTTTTTTAAGATTTTATTTATTTATAGGGACGCCTGGGTGGCTCAGTTGGTTAGGCAGCTGCCTTTGGCTCAGGTCATGATCCCAGAGTCCTGGGATTGAGTCCCGTATCAGGCTCCTTGCTCAGCCAGGAGCCCGTTTCTCTCTCTCCCTCTGCCTGCTGCTCCCCCTGCTTGTGCATTATCTCTCTCTCTCTCTCTCTCTCTGTCAAATAGATTTTTCTAAAAATATTTTATTTATTTATTTGACAGAGAGAGAGAGATCACATGTAGACAGAGAGGCAGGGGGCGGGGCGGGGGAAGCAGGCTCCCTGCTGAGCAGAGAGCCCCATGTGGGCCCAGGACTCTGAGATCATGACCTGAGCCGAAGGCAGTGCCCAATCAACTGAGCACCCAGTGTGGATTAAAGGCAGAGGGAGGGGAGCTGAGGAACCCTCGGCTTTCAGAGTCAGGTGAGAGAAGATGGAATACGAACATAGGTGAGGCTGAAGAAGTTGAGAAGGGGACGATACCAGAGGATATCACAGAAGGATGGCCAAGACCAAGTGACAGATCAGATGAGGGCAAGGAGGGAGGGAGAACAGGCTCTGTGATTCCAGGCCCAGGTGACCAGCTGGCTAGAAGTGCCCTTGGTGTGGTTGAGAGCTGAGCAGGTCTGGGGAAAGATGCAAAGATCAGCTTTGGACACATCAGAGAGATGGTCTGACTAGAAATGGGAATATCTAGACTGGTCAGAGGGCTTGGGTGAGGCAATCTGAGTAACAACCTCTGAATGACTTGGAAGTGTCCCACGTTGCCCCAGGGTAGTCCTAGGAGCCCCAACCACCTACAGTGTCTATGACCCACAGGACTTGGACTTGGGCTGCCGCGAAGGATGAGGACAGGATTGGCAAAAGGTCTGACAGAATGGAGGGGAGAGTGTGGGACACCCCTGGAGGTAGGGTAGGAGTGACTGATGCAGGGTCTGGGATGGAGAGAAAGGAGAAAGAGGCCAAAGGTGGGATGAGCTGGCAGGCCTTACAGACCAGCCAGCCTGAAGCTATCCTTGTAGAAACAGGCAGAAAGAGGCCTGGTGAGGGGTGGGAATGGGCCAGGTAACACAGTGAGGCAGACGGGCTGGCAGCTCCTGGCTCCATGCTGTCCCCTGGGCCACACTGTGTGGAAGTGGTCCTCTAGGTGGGACTCTGGGATTGAGCTTCCTGGCCATGTCCCAGTGTTGTAGTCTTGTCTGGCTTAGCAGGGTGTGTGGGGGCAGACAGGTGACACCCCAAAACCTACTGTCAATACATCTCAGCACTGTGCTACTGCTGTCTCATTCCTGGACTGAGGCTGGGCCAAGACAGACGGGAACCACATTCTGGGACCTGGAGACTCACAGCCCCGCACAGAGCCGTGCTCCTGGTAGAAACTGCGTGTTGGGGGATGCGGCAACTACACCATCATGGAGCATGTCCCACACAAGGCGAGAGGGAAGAGGGGCAACAAATGCTTATCCAGCCCCTACTTAGTGCCAGGCACTGTCCTAGGATCTTGAGACATTGAGCACGATTTATGTTTTAACTGGAGACTGACAAAAACCAAATGAATACATGATATAATGTCAAGAAGGACAAAGCGAGATGAAGAAACAGAACAGGATTGGGGGGTGGCCAGTTTTAGCAGGGAGCATGGAGTACTCATTTGAGAGAAAGAAGCTGATTGTGGACCCGACTGGCTGGGTGACTTTGGTCAAGACCCTGCCCCCGCACCCCACTGCACTGGGAATTGAGCTGAGTCATCTCTGAGGGCCCTTTTGGCTGGCTGTTAGAAGGGCCTGAGTCGGATGGCTAGGCAGTGAGCCTTCTGGTAGACCAGCCTCTCCCACAAAGTGGAGCCCCACCCACCCATTCCTGCACCGACTAAGACCCCTTCTCCGGGCCAAGGGCCAACTTCACTCGTCTGGGCAAGGAGCCCAGCAGGAGCTGAGGAGCCCAGGGCCTTGGCATTGTTCCTGATCTGTTCTGACAGGTGGAGGTGACTCACCTGGGGGTGTCAGGATCCGGGAAACTGCCTGGGGGGTAGGCATGGGGGTGGGGGGCAGAGCAGGAACTGAAGACTCTTGCCTTGCCTTACCTGGAAAGGGCCTGGCCTCTGGGGTCCTTCTGCTCTCCTGTAGGCCCAAATTGCTGCCAAGGGGGTGTGAGGGGCCCAAGGGCTTGCCAGGGCCTCGGTCTCCTTGTCCACATATAGGGGAAAGGATGGAGCGAAATAACCTTCCACGTTCCTTCCAGCTCCAAATTCCTGTTTTGTTGAGTGTGTTGCAAGAGGCCCAGGACCTCTCTGATGGTTTCCCGGAGCCTCCTTGTAGGGGTGAGTGGCAGATTCTGGAATAGGGAGTGGGCAAAGGTTTGCCAGGTTTGGCAACTAAAAATTTGAATTTCAGAAAAGCAAGGAATACTTTTGTTAGCATAAGCGTCACTCAAATATTATTTGTGCTGAAGAATTCTTTGTTGTGTTTCTGATATGCAAATTTCAGGGGGTCTCTTGTATTTTATCTGGCAGTTCCAGGTAGAAAAGGTGGTTGGAGCCAGGACTTAACCGCAGGAGGGTCCTAGCCTCTCAGATAACCAGAGTTCTGGCCCCCTACCTAGTTGCTCCCCGAGTCCCTTATCCATGGACTTCTAGGATACCTTGCTGGACAGTAGTGGGTGAGGAAGGGAGAACCAGTCGTTGGGGAAACTGAGAGCTGTGGAGAGAGGCTCAGGGCCCCAGGAGGCGGCACCTGAACTCCTTGTGCCCCGTGCACCATCTCACCTCACTGCCCCACCCCCCAACAAGGCAGGCTGGTCTCTCCACGGGTTCCTGCACCGCCCGACTCCTGCCTTCCTCCACACCCCTGCTCTATGCCTGCCCCCCTTCAGGCCTCTACACACTCTACCCACTGCAGGGACCCTCCCCTGGTGGTTCCTTAGCCTCAGGACTGACTCCTCAGAGTCCTGCGGGACAAACCCAGCCCCTGCCCCCATGGGGCGCACAGTCCAAGCGGGGAGACAGACACACCA
Organism: Lutra lutra; assembly: GCF_902655055.1. Classification (NCBI taxonomy): domain Eukaryota; kingdom Metazoa; phylum Chordata; class Mammalia; order Carnivora; family Mustelidae; genus Lutra; species Lutra lutra. The sequence continues at coordinate 56,914,825 of NC_062287.1, read as the reverse complement.
GCCACCTCAGAAGGGAGAGATAATTGCCCTTTCATGGGACCTGATGAGGTTTTGTGCAGGTGGGGCCCACGTTCTGCTTCACGGAGGCCCTACCCCGGAGCAGGCTTCCGTCAGTATTAGTGGAAGAAATACAAGTTCTGAGGGAGGAGAGAAAAGGGAGGGCCTCTGGGAACCTTCCCCAACATTGTTGGAAGAAGGGCTTTCCGGGTGGAGGGAAGAGCACAGCGAGGGCCTGGTGTGAGCAGTGAAGGCGCAGGGTGCAGGTGTGGCTGGCGTAGAGGGAGGACGAGGAGGGCCAGCAGGGAAGGGAGGTCCCCATGCCAGTCGGTGAGCCGGGAGGGTCCTGCTAGTGCACAGGACAAGTGACCTGGGGACGCCTGACACTCCGTGCCATTGATCAGACAGTGGCTCGTCCTCCCACGTTCTACATTTCCAAAGGGCAGGGGCGGGGCCTTCCTCTTCTGTGTCCTCCAGGATTGGGCCCAGAAGCCAGCTTGGAAGATAGGTTGCTAGAAAGCCGAGGGCTGGCCGAGAGGACCAGTCACCCAGCCCCATTCTTTCCCCTTGGACACTGGATGGTGCTGGGACAATTTTAGTCAGTGATCACAGTCACTCAACAGTATCAGGAAGGTGACTGGGTTTCTGGCCTTACATGAAGGCCCCTGCGGCTTTTAGTATCTGTTTGCCCCCCGGGACACTTTACCACCAGGGTCCAGGACAGCGACTGGTGAAGTCTTCCTACTTGTCGCCAAGTCCACGACAGGATGAATGAGCCAGGCTCCCTACAGACACCATCTCCTGCACCCAGATTAAAGGAGACGCTGAGGCTCAGGGAGTTGAGGTGCCGGGAGTTTAGGAGTTTAGGCTAAGCGGGGATTTCTTTTTTAAAATTTTTTTTAAAGATTTTATTTATTTACTTGACACAGAGAGAGAGAGAGAGAGAGAGATCACAAGCAGGCAGAGAGGCAGGCAGAGACAGAGAGAGGGGGAAGCAGGCTCCCCACCGAGCAGAGAGCCCGATGCAGGGCTCAATTCCGGAACCTGAGCTGAAGACAGGGTAAGCGGGGATTTTAACCTGGCTTGTCCAACATGGAGGCTCAGACTCCTGTGACATGAAGCTGCCCTTATTTTTTAAGTCCTCTTCGAGGTGGTACTTTATTTTGGTGGTTTATCCCATTTTTTATCTTTGCTATTTCTGCCGCAGATGCGGACAATGCTGTTGCTTGTCTGTGGACTTCTGCAGTGTCTTTTGCCCAGAAGCAGTAAACTATGGAAGGATGGAAGAAAGCAGGAAGGGATGAGCTCCTCCTGGGGTTCATTTGGCCCTTTCCCCGGGGTACCGCACCCTTCCTCCAGCCTGCAGCCCTGCCCTCCCCTGAGTCATGCGGCTCCCTGGCACTCTTGGGACAGCTGGGTCCTGTGCACGCACACAGCATTCCTCCTCTGCCACACGGGCTCCAACGTCCTCCCACCCATTACCCGACAAGTGCTTCACACACACCCCAAACACTGCCCTAAGTGTTCATTCGCCTCGATCCAGGCTTACTGCTGGGCAAGATTCTTTGTGAGTTTGCTGTGTGCCAAGTCTTCCCTGCTAGACCATGGAGGCCTTGAGGACAGAGGCCTTTCATTCCCCCATCTGCATGCTCAATAAGCAGCTACTATGTGCCACGCACAGTGCTGGGCACCAGGGTAAAACGGGGGACTGATATGCGCTGAGACTCCATGTCTGCCCCTGAGTGTACAGCCTGGGCCTCCTTACAGTCCTTTCACTAAAGGGCCCATGTTCGGCATACCAGGGCTCCTCCAGGGGCTCAGACCATACCAACCCACGTCTTGGATCTCCTGGACTTCCCTCGCCTCTCCAGGTGTGTGACTGGCAGCACAAGTTCTCACTGGAGTGGAAAAGGGGCAGTGTTCACGATGATTCATCTGATGAAGGCCTGGAGAATATAGAGTACTATTGGATACAGACATGCACGAGAACTTGAGAGCCATTCTGCAATGGTCTCCTCCCCACTTACCCTCCCCAGCGACCCACAGTCAAGTTTGTCTATGGGTTCATCCTTTGCTATTCCTTCCTCTGTACCCACTGGCTCCAGGATCCAGCCGGCCCTCTTTCTGTTCTGGCTTCTCACTAATGGCCTTGTGGCCTTCGTGGCAGGTGTGAATCCCCTGGAAACTCTGGGCTACTCATCTGCTTTATCCAAGAACCTCGACAGGAGTCTGAGACCTTGTATACCAGGTGCTGTGTTAAGCCCATTATATGAATAATTTCATCTCATTCTCCAATAATTCTGTAGAACAGATATTATCATTATCCTCAGTTTATAGTTGTGGAAACTGGGGTCATGGGGTTTAAGGAATTTAATAAGTGATGGAATCAGGATTTAAATCTAGGGCTATGTATTCCAAACCATTCCTCTTTTTTTTTTTTTTTTAAGATTTTATTTATTTATTTGACAAAGAGAGAGATCACAAGGAGGCAGAGAGGCAGGTGGGGGCGGGGGGGGCGGGGAAGCAGGCTCCCTGCTGAGCAGAGAGCCTGATTCGGGGCTCAATCCCAGGACCCTGAGATCATGACCCGAGCTGAAGGCAGAAGCTTTAAACCACTGAGCCGCCCAGGCACCCCCCACCAAACCATTCTCTACCTCCCTGCCCTGCACGTGTAGTTAAGAAACGCCTTGGTCTAAGGCCTCCGTGATATCTTCATGTACCAAATGGAGGAATGTTTGCTCAATAGAGAAGAAGATGATGCCTGGTTAATGGGCAGGAGTGTTTGTGAATATTGTGCTGGATTAAGATATTGGCCTACTGTTGACTCAGAACATAACCATTAGCCCTAAGACCACACCTCATGGGAAGACAGTGAGATGTCTCATCTAAAGTTCTTCCTGGTGTGTTTAAGTCCCCTGGAGAAGGTGTGTCCAGTGCCTGGGAAGAATACGGTCCTAGGCTATTGAAGAGAGACCATGGCTCTCTTAGTTTGTATTTTTTTTTAATATTTTATTTATTTATTTGACAGACAGAGATCACAAGTAGACAGAGAGGCAGGCAGAGAGAGAGAGGGAAGCAGGCTCCCTGCTGAGCAGAGAGCCCGATGTGGGACTCGATCCCAGGACCCTGAGATCATGACCTGAGCCGAAGGCAGCGGCTTAACCCACTGAGCCACCCAGGCGCCCTCTTAGTTTGTATTTTTAAAGGTATTAGTGTCTACAAACATTCTGCCAAGTCAGGAAGAGGCAGTCAGGGACTTGGAAAGCAGGGTCACAATTAGGCAAGAACTTAGCTCTCTCTCTGGGGTCAGTTAGCACCTGGAGAACAAGTGACACCTGCTACAATTGTTCAGTAGTGACACCTACAGACCGGGGAGTACTTCACGCTCTACTCCCTTCATTTCCCCATTGTCATCTCTGTTCCAGTCCTTGAAAGGATTTTAACCCCCACCCGGTTTCCTCTATTGTAAGATACAGATCTTCCTCGGCTTACAATGGGCTTATGTCCCAAGAAATCCATCATAAATTGAAAATAGCATTAAGTAAAAAATGCATGAATATACCTAACCTACTGAGCATCACAGCTTAGTCTCTCTTCAATAGCTTACGACCCTACAAAATCACCTAACCGAAGGCTATCCTATTTTATAACAAATTGTTGACTATCTCGTGGAATTTACTGAATACTGTACTGAACGTGACAAGCAGAATGCTTGTATAGTAGAGAGCAGTTATAAGCATATTGGTTGTTTACCCCCAAGATTGCCCAGCTGTCCAGGAGCTGCACCGTCTGCCAGCGCCCAGCATCACCAGAGAGCCAGGAAAAGATCAAACCCCAAAACCTGAAGTACAATTTACTACTGAATGCGTATCACTTTTTTGCCATCCTCCAGTCAAAAAATCTTGAATGGAACCATCGTAAGTTGGGGACTGTCTGTATTCATGACAACGAATGAACGGACATGGATTCATTATTATTAACTAAAGGAAGTCCATATTTTCTTAGAATTTCCTTAGCTCTTACCTAATGTCCTTTTCATGTCCAGAATACCACATCACGGTGCCTCTTTGCTTCTGCCCTCTTTCTGGTCTGGGACTGTTGCTCGGGCTTAGCTTGTTTTTGATGATCTTGACAGTTTCACAGAGTACTGGCCAGATATCTTGTGGACTTCCGATTTGAGTTTCTTTCCTTTTTTGGGGTAAAGTTTATTTATTTGTGTTAGGAATGTCTATACCCAATGTCGGCTCAAACTTACAACCCTGAATTGATGCTCTCAAGAGTAGCACGCTCTTCCCACTGAGTCAGCGGGGCGCTGCTCCGTTTGAGTGTTTCTGATGATCTTCTCATGGTTAAACTGGAGTTACAAGTTCTTGGGAGAAAGATCACGCGGGTAGAGCACCAGTCTCATCACATCAGGTCAAGGGTATCTATTACCAACATGACTTAGCACCATGGTTGTTAACCTTGATGACGTGGCTATGGTTAGGGTTCTATCTGTCAGGTTTCTCTGCTGCGAAGTTTCTCAGAGGCCTTCTGTGTCAAGCCAACCCCAATCACTAAGGTGGGAGGGGCAACACCCCTGAAATTCTGCATGGTGGTGATAATAAGAACCAGTTGGAGAATCTGCAGTGCGAAAGGTGAATTTCAGAGGGTCCCTCCCCTCCTTCAGCTTCAAAGGCTTTGGGTTCTACCAGCTCTAGGAGGGGGCAGGTCTCATTCATCTCTATGTTCCCATACTTTTTTTTTTTAAGATTTTATTTATTTATTTGACAGAGAGAGATATCACAAGTAGGTGGAGAGGCAGGCAGAGAGAGAGAGGAGGAAGCAGGCTCCTTGCTAAGCAGAGAGCCCGACGCGGGACTCGATCCCAGGACCCCGGAATCATGACCAGAGCCAAAGGCAGAGACTTTAACCCACTGAGCCACCCAGGCGCCCCTATGTTCCCATACTTGGCAGAAGGCTCTCTGCTGAATGCACTGGGTATCTTTTTCTTTTGTGGATGCATTTTTTGAAATTTGAGCTGTAATTCACTTAACATAAAAGTAACCATTTTAAAAGCATACAGTTCAATGGCTTTTACAGTGTTGTGCAACCAGCCCCTCTATCTCGTTCTGAAATGTTGTCATCACCCCCATTCCCCTCTCCCCTCAGCCCCTGCCTCTCTTTTGGTTATTTTGTACAAATGGAATCATGGAACATGTGACGTTCTGTGTCTGGTTCCTTTCATGTAGAATAACGTTTTCAAGGTTCATCTGCATTGGAGCATGTATCAGAACTTCATTCCTTTTTATGGCTGGGTAATATTCCTTTGTAGGGCTAGACCACATTCTGTTTATCCATTCATCCATTGATGGACATCTGAAGTGTTTCTACCCTTTAGCTATTGTGAAAAGGGCTGCTAGGAGCATTCATGTGTAAGTATTTGTTTTTAGTACCTGTTTTTCGATTCATTTGGGTGTATACCTATGCATGACTAGATTTGTAAAGAAGGTAATACTTCTTCACAGGTTTTTAGGATGCTAAGCAAACTCATACAGAGGCTCTGGTTAAGGACCAGGGCCTGTGAGGTGGAGATTTCTGTCTTGGGCCTGGTTCAGGTTATCATCTTATCAGTAAGTTGCATAAACACAGCACACATGTGTCAAACTCACCCCCAACAAGGAGCCAAGAGGGAGAGCTAAAATTCACAATGCATTCACAATGCAAAGCCTACATTAGGTTTCTTCAAGTGATCATCCAAGCACAGAATGTGGGAGAATAGTGATGCAAAAGGGGGCTTGGAAGGTGCCTGTGTGGCTCTGTTGGTTAAGTGTCTGACTCCTGATTTCAGCTCAGGTCATGACCTCAGGGTTGTGAGATCGAGCCCTGTGTCAGACTCTGCACAGGGCATGGAGCCTGCTTAAAATCTTTTTCTCTCCCTCTGCCCATCCCCCCCCCACCCCAACTCTCTCTCTCGTTCTCTCTTTCCCTCTAAAAAAAGAAAACAGGAGCTCAGAGTTTGAGCTGACCAGAAGCTCAAAGGAGCCAAGGCATGGGCTGCACTAACAGGGGCAAAGGGTCTGGAACTCAGAAGACTGCCCTGCTCCACTCCACAGTCTGCCGGACCCACTTGGGCTCTGAAGCCATTCTGACGTGCTCGGGTATGCTCTAGATCAGAAGAAAGTGACCAGACTACAGAGACCCGGGAACCAGGTCATGCAACTGGTGGCCAGAGGTCTCAAGTGTAGGCAGGATAGCTGGAACAGGGTCTTTGTGGCCTGGGGTCTGCAGGGCTGGCTGTCAAGGCTGTCAAGGAGGAAGGTTTCTTTCCTACCAGCTAGTGAGCTCCCTTCCTTCTAGGGTTGGGTGTGTAGAATGAGCAGGGGACAGATTGAGAAGGGCATCAGGTGAGCTCAGGCAATTGCCCTGGGGTTTTTCAATTCTAAGAAACGGACTCAGCCAGAGAGAGGAGCAGGGAGAATATATCTTGAGGCCTTGGGTTTTGTCTCCTCCTTCTCTTTTCTCTCCTCCTTCCCTTCTACCTCTCTTCCCCTCCTCCTCCTCCCTCCCCCTTTTCCTTCAGGCCGGTATCCCCAGCCATTCTATCCTGGGGAGAAGCAGCTAAATCCCACACAAATTAAGGGCTTTGTTCAAATGAGGGGCTGAAATCCACAGGGCAGGATTTAACCGGTTAGGTGATAAAAACCCAGAAAAAAGCTTCTGTTGTTATGGTGACTGAAAAAAAAAAAAAAAACACCACCAGAGGTTACAATTATGGATACATTATGACGAGGTTAAAATGCATTAAAAATTCTGGTATAAAACACACCAAAATCTTTTTTTTTTTTTTAATTATTGAACTGTAGCTGACATACACTGTTACATTAGTTTCAGGTGTATAACACAGTGATTTGATAATTCTACACATTATGCAATGTTCACCATAGTGTACTCACCACCCAGCACCCTGTAATGTTATTGCAATATTATCGACTATATTCCCCACGTAGTACTTTCTCAGCCCCAAAACACACCAAAATCTTAACATCCGTTATCTGGATCAGGACTGTCAGAATTGTTTATTTTGTGTTTTGCACTTTTCTATACTTTTTGTATGTTCTGTAATAATTTCTATAGTCAGGGAAAATAAAACAATTTAATGCTTGAGAATGAATTTAACTGGGGTACATGTGGGTGGAATGGCGCCCACAGTTCTCACCTGGCCTCTTCCTGCTCTGCCCTGTGCTGGCTGGGCGACCCTTCACCTCCCTGTCCCCACTCTCGGTGGCTCTCCTGGTCCCGTGGGATCGCCTCCACAGGGCCCCGTTCCCAAGCAGGCACGTGGGAAACTATGGTTGCACACTGCCCCAAGAGACTCTATAAGCCTTCAGCTTACTGCTTGGTGGCTTGTGTCTTGTCCTTCTTGGCCTTGATGGGGCTCCACTGATGGTTTGGTTACTGCACGTGAGGACGCTTTAACTGTGGTCTTGGAGGAAAGACCGCCGGCTCACTTCCTCCTCTCTCAAGGATGGCAGAGTACTGCGAGTGACAGGTGCAGAGACCCTCACCCCCACCTTGGCTCTGGCGGGCTGTTCTGGACCCTGGGGGCATGGGGGAATCCTGTTGAAGTCACATAAGGCAGGTCTCAGGTCTCAGGTCTCAGGTCCCAAGTTGGGATGTTCCTACAGCTAAGGGCACTGTGATCAGAGCCTGCACTGGACAGTGGGACTCCTTAATAGGGGAGTTGGAAGACATGAGGGCAGAAGGCCTTTCTATCTCTTCACATTCCAAGGTTCTACACTTCCAAGACTCTGAAATATTTAGGGGGGAGGGGGCTGTGGCCAGGCAGTGGTTGGTGCCTTCTACCCAGGATTAAAACCACGGGCACCACTGGCACATGCCAAGAACGGCACTGGAGTTGGTATGGCTGTTGGTAGGACTTCTCCTGAAGGTGAGAAAGACCAGCCCCTGGAGGTCAAGGTACATTTGTCTCTGAACTAACTTGACAAACATTTTCTATCATGTGCTAGGGAGAAGGGTTATCTGGGCTGAGTGCTGGGGACACAGACGGTGATCACCCAGTTCCCGTGCTTGGATGGAGGCCGACAGACCCAGAGCTGGGGGCTCAATGTTAAGGCAGAAGGGCACACAGAGGATGCAGAGGAAGGACCCTTACCTCTGGGGACATGTACTGAGGGCTGGTGCTTTTCTCCCTCCAGCTCCAGGAAGGCCTCCAAAAACCTGTGGGACCCATGCTGGTGACCTCAGAATGACCAGGATGATGCTGAGTTGGCCTGGGGCCCGAGCCTCAAATACACTTCATCCTGGCAGCCCAGCTCTGGTCCCTGGACATTAGGAGAGAGTCATGGCTGTCTCATGAAGCCCATTGGGCAAATGAGGAGAGGCTAGTGGTTTACGGGCGTTGAGTAAGTGCTGGGCTTCCTGAAACTTCGTTTCTTTCACTCCCCACTTCCTCTTTCAGGGTCAAGCTGGGGGCTGGGAAGTAGCCACAGGCCCACATTCGTGTATTTTTCCATTCAGCCATCAGCTGCTCACCACCTCCCCTGCTCCTGCCTGTCTCAGGCTTGCAAGACTCAATGAGATATCCATGGGGCTCTGCCCTTCTGGGTTCCCCAGCTCAGCTAACAGCATCTATCCCTAAAGCCATGGCAGAAATCTGGGCATCAGCCTGGACTCCTCGCTCATACCCCTTCACATGCCCCTTCTATTTCCCTGTAGTGCCCTGTACTTCTCCTGTCACATTATTTATCATCTTGAAAAAGCTCCCAGAGTCCATCTTTCCCTTCTAGACTCAGTGAAGGCAGTGACTGTGTTTATCTTGTTTCCTGCCATATTCCTGGCACCTGGCACAGTGCCTGGCACTTAACAGATGTTCATTAAACAGTGCTGAATGAATCAGTAAATCCTTTTTTTTTTTTAAGACTTTATTTATTCATTTGACAGACAGAGATCACAAGTAGGCAGAGAGGCAGGCAGAGAGAGAGGAAGGGAAGCAGGCTTCCCGCTGAGCAGAGAGCCCAACGCGGGGCTCGATCCCAGGACCCTGAGATCACGACCTGAGCCGAAGGCAGAGGCTTTAACCCACTGAGCCACCCAGGCGCCCCTCAGTAAATCCCTTTAATCCCATTTCCTTCATATTCCTTGGATCCATACTCTCCTCCTCTCCCCCAGCCACAGCCTTTTCCCAGATCTCATCCTTCACCAAACTACTGAACAGCCTGCTCATTGCCCTCTCTACCTCATCACCTCTCCCATCTAATTTATTTGCCACACTATACAGCCAGAGTGCTCATAAATTGCCCATCTGCTCTACTCAGAACGCTTCCTGGCTCCCCATTCCTCACAGGAACAAGGCCACATTTCGGGGATGAAAAAGGGATAGCAGATGTCACCAATCAGCCCTTTCTCTACTCCCTGTGAAAATGATCAGGAAGATAAGCAAAAATACAAAACTTGCAGTGATTACTTTACACATTAAAGATAAGAGAAGATCACAAGGCAAAGTACAAAGGAGAAATTATATTAACTAGATGACAAATGGGGACAGATTGAGAAACACATTCTTGGATGACAACATCACCTGCTCCTCCCTCTGAAACACCACAGTCTGTGTCACATGGTGTCATTAACTGACCATGTCCCTCTCCTTTCTTTACTGCAAGCTCCTTAAAGACAAGGACCATATCTAATTTATCCTGGTGTCTCTGGCACCTAGCTCAGCAGTTGGCCCATAGTAGGCACTCAGTAAATATTTGTTGAATGAATGAATCAGAGGATTAATGAATTAGTGAATGAAGAACCAATGGCTTCCAAAGTCAATAAAACAAACCAACCCTCACTGTGTATTTTTTTTTAAGTGGGGGAGGAGGGGCAGAGGAAGAGGGAGAGAAAGAATCTTAAGCAGGCTCCATGCCCAGCACAGAGCCCGATGTGGGGCTTGATCTCATGACCCTGAGATTACGACCTGAGCCAAAATTGAGTAGAATGCTTAACTGACTGGGCCCCCCAGGCGCCCCAACCCACTGTCTCCTCTTCTGTCAGGGACCCACTGACCAGATGGACTTTTGGTCATACTCCGACAACACAGGATATGTTCTAAGCCAGTCAGAGTGGTTGAGGACCCAGATTCTGGGACCAGAAAACCTAGTTAGAGTCCTGACTCCACCAGTTATCAGCTTTGTGAGCTTAGGCAAGTAATATAACCTCTCTGTGCCTCACCTTTATCATCTATAAAACGAGTATAGTAATAGTACCAATCTTAGAGGGTTGTTGTCAAAACTAAATTTACGTCTGTGTGTAAATTTAGTGTATATCTATATATATTCAGCATATATATGCACACATACTTATATGTAAATTTACATGTATCCTATATACTATCCTGTATATACTGTATCTATTAGATATATTGTATATTTTCTATATATAAATATCTATATAATGCTATATACATATGTATTTGGCATTGCTGCTTAAATGCCAGTGAATATTAATGATGAGGTGATGACATATCCTTAATCCACCCCATCAGCTTTTCTCTTCCTGTGTCTACACTGTCTGCCTTATAGTGGTACTGAGACTTCAATCGTTATGACACAATGCCACATAAAGTTGAGAGGGTGAGGAGGTGGTCCCTGGCCTGGCTTTATTTCTGCCTGGTCAAGAGAGGGAACAAAAACAATCAGTAAGGAACCTATGAAAAGTTCTTACACACAAGGAGGCAGAAAACTGTTCTGAAGATTCACATGAAGAACTTATTATCTTTTTTTTTTTTTTTAAAGATTTTATTTATTTACTTGACAGACAGAGATCACAAGTAAGCAGAGAGGCAGGCAGAGAGAGAGGAGGAAGCAGGCTCCCTGCAGATTGGAGAGCCCCATGTGGGGCTTGATCCCAGGACGCTGGGATCATGACCTGAGCCGAAGGCAGAAGCTTTAACCCACTGAGCCACACAGGTGCCCCGAACTTATTATCTTTGAAATGATTTTCTATAAGAAACAGAATAAAGCTCTGAAAGTCATCTGTTTGGTAGTCTCAAAACAAACACCCACCCCAGGAGGCTTTGAGATAGTGGTTATTTGCTGGGTGCCTCCCAAGTGGGCAAAGGATGTGAATAGGCAGTTCATAGAAATGGCAAAGCAAATGGCTCTCAAGAAGGAAAAGATGCTTCTCTCACTCCTAAGAGAAATGCAAACCAAAATTATAACAAGACATGAGTTTTCACCTATCAAATTGGGGGAAATCCAAGACTTTGTTTTTGTACCCCCCCCAAGATTTTATTTATTTATTTATGTGTCTTTATTTATTTATATTTTAGAGAAGGAGAGAGTGAGAGCATGCACGACTGTGACCAAGGGGAGGAGCCAGGGGAGAGAAGCAGGGGCAGGAACAGAGGGAGAGGGAAAGGCAGCCTCTGCGCTGAGCCTGGAGCCCAACTTGGGGCTGGATCCCAGGACCCTGAGATCTTGACCTGAGCCAATACCAAGAGTCAGACGCCCAATCACCCAATTGACTGAGCCACCCAGGCGCCCCCAAGTCCAAGACTTTAATATTGCAGGATTGTGAGGCCCTTGTGAAATCCATTTTAAATCCTTGTGGGGATTTTACTTCAAAGAAGTCAATGCCTCCCTCCCTTTCAGCTATTTAGCTGAATATTTCAGTTATTTAACTGAGATTTCCTCCTCTCCAGCTCCGGGGATGACCCTGGCTGGCTGAAGCTTGCTAAAGTTCTCGTCCTCAAGAAAAGATCGTGGAATAATATTGGGTGACCGTGGGCAAGCTACTTGGTACCATGAGCTTTGTTTCCTCATCTGTAAAACGCAGACAATAGCACAGACGTGGAAAACAGCCAGGACAGTGGCTAGCACATGCTCAGTAAGATATTTATGGACTTGGTAATCAGATACATATGAATTTCAATATCTGTGCTTGACTAAGCTAAAGGTTTATACAATTAACAAATTAGAGTTTTACTTTCTAAAGCATTATTGAAGATAAAAACAAGAACAGCCTAGAAGGGGGTGCCTGGGGGGCTCAGTGGGTTAAGCCTCTGGCTTCCGCTCATATCATGATCTCAGGGTCCTGGGAAGGAGACCCGCATCCCGCTTCACTTCGGGCTCTCTGCTCCGCAGGGAGCCTGCTTCTCCTCTCTCTCTCTGCCTGCCTCTCTGTCTACTTGTGATCTCTCTCTCTCTCTGTCAAATAAATAAATAAAAATCTTAAAAAAAAAAAGCCTAGAAGGTATAGCAAAACAATAAGGAAGCACAAAAATAAAGAAATAATATGAGACTACATCATTTATGAAATAGATATAAATAAATAAAGCTATGCTTTTGAAGGTATATTTTCTCACATTCTCATATATTTTTTAAAGATTTTATTTATTTATTTGACAGAGAGAGCAGAAGCAGGGGGAGCAGCAGAGGGAGAGGGAGAAGCAGGGAGCCTGACATGGGGCTCGATCTCAGGACCCCAGGACCATGACCTGAGCTGAAGGCAGACACTTAACCAACTGAGCCAACCAGGCACCCCTTTTTTTAAATTTTAAAATTTATTTTTGAATAATGTCTACACCCAACATGGGCTTGAACTCACGACCCTGAGATCAAGACCCAAGCTGAGATCAAGAGTTAGATGCTTAACTGACTGAGCCATACAGGCACCCCAGGATTTCTTACTTTTAAAGTAATCTCTGCACCCAATGTGGGTCTTGAACCTACAACTCCGAGATCAAGAGTTGCACACTCCAATGACTGAGCCAACCAGGTGCCCCAGAAACTTTCTATACATTATTGACTAACAGGGCATCGAAACAGATAAAATACAAAAGAAGGACAGGTTGATGTAAACAAACAAAAAAGGAGTAAGAGAGAGATCATCATCAGCCTAATAGGTTATATAGGTTAAAAATAAGTATGGATATACTTTATTTGAAAATATATGTGTGTGTATATAGTACAAGTAGACTAATAAAACATCGAAAGATGGATCCTATAAAAAGAGAACACATATCTCCTTTTTAAAAATCCACAGAACTCATAAAATGAAATTCCAAAAAATAAAATATACACAAACTCCACACTTCATTAAACCAACTGATGGGGTCTTGGAATATGAGGTTGGGTGGGGTGAGGTCTGGAGCCGACAACCAAGAAAGAATTCTTGAGAAGTTTTGGTGCAAAATGGTGGTTTAGTAAGGCACAAGTGGACAGGACCCATTGGCAGAAAGAGCTGGTGGGGGGGGTGTGGGTGGTGGTGGCCTTGGGGCTTGGGGCTTGGGGCTTGAGGAGTGGTGATTATACTCCACAGTTGAGGAAGTAAGAAAAGGGAAGTTTCAAAAAACCGTTCATATACTAAATAGCACGGACACACACCTACAAGATACCAGACGTCTGGCCATTGTCAAGCTGAGGTTGTTTTCCCCTCTAGCAAGGTATTAACATTAAGATAGTTGGGAGATTTTTGGAAGAATGTCACACAGGTTCCACCTGGGAGTGGGGGTGGGAGGGTTGCAGGGGGTCTTTACGCTTTGCCTTCAATGTCCCCCATACACGGGCAAATAAAACTAGAAATTCATAACAGAAGTTTAAATAATTACAAGAAACAACAACAAAACCTAAATAGTCCCCTGAAAAGACGATTGAAGTCAAAGAAAAATTAAAAATACCATTATTTTTTAAATAGTGAAAAAGAAAACTTTACATTTAAAAACACAAGTAATAGAGCTAAAGCAGAGGTCAGTGGGAAATCATAGCCTTCGATGCTTATGTTATTTGGAAAGAATGACAATACCCAAAATAAGTATTTGTTTTAATAAAATTGTAGAAAAAGAACAGAAAAACTACCCCAATGGAAAAGCTACTTTTTATTAAGAGAAAGAAAATAATAAAGACAGAAACGAATTACTTAGTAAACTACTATAAACTAAGAAATAAATTCAAGTGCATTTAAAAAATATAGGACCTGCACTGATTGGTATTTGCCATCATCTATCAGCCCCTTGACAATCTCTCCTCCCTCAGTCTTGGGCACTTGATTCCTCTGATTCTGAACTATGGACCCCTTGCTATCTGAACTCAGGAACCAAATAGATTGATACCGCTAAAATCTTTGAGAGAGGGCTGGTATCCCTGGTTCCCTGAGCTCTCGTTCCTTGCCCACTACTGCCATCCGCTAGCAATGTCCACGGGCCCTTCAAGGCCCAGCTCAAAGGCTCCCTCTTCCAGGCTTTGTGGGATTAAACTATGGCTCAAGCCAGAGAGGGATAAGCAAGGGAATGGGTAAATCCAACATTCTTGGCAGATTGAAGGTTAAGTTCCTCTGTGGGGGGTGAGGAAAGCTGCCTAGTTGAGGGGGTATTTGAGCTGGTTCATGAGGAAGAAAGGGATCAGCCAGCAAAGGTTAGGGAAAAAAACACTCCAGGAAGAAGGAAAAGCATGAACAAACGCAGAGAGGTGTGTGTGTGTGTGTGTGTGTGTGTGTGTGTGTGAGAAAGCAGTGTGAAAGCACCAAGTGCTTTGAAGAAATCTGGGACTTGCCACATGACTGGGCTGTGGAGGCCTAATGGGGAGTAGGGACTGGGGAGTGTGAAAAGGTCATTGGGACAGGTCACAAAGGGCCTTGAATGATACAGCGAGGAGGTTATGCCTGGACCTCCTGTGGGTGATGGAAATTAGCCAGTAGTTTCTGAGCAAGACTGTGAAGTTGGGACTGTCAGGTGTCTAGCTGCCTGAGCCCCACCCTCATTGAGGTGGGGGAAAATGGGGCAGTGGGTAGATGAGAGGGGACTCTAGGCTCGCCTAGAGGGGAGCCAGGGAGAGGTAGGGTGTGCAGTTCTAGCCCTGGAGGCAGGGGCTGGGGAGAAGGGCTCAGCCCTATTTGTTTCTCTTCCTCCATCCATTTCCTGGCTCCTGTGTGCCACCCCCACCCCCATCACAACCAGGGAGGGTCTAGGAGACAGCTCCTGGCACCTCCCTCAGTCACTGTGGGGCTTTTCTACCCACCCCTTTGGCCCAGCCCACACAGGGGCCTCTGTGGTCAGGCCTTTGTGTCTGCACAGTGGCCCTCTTTGTCCTGGGTGGCCCCCACCACCACCTCCCTCCTGCCCTTCTCTTTCCCCCTCTCTCTCTCCTGTGTCACAGAAAGCACCAGTTTTGCAGAAAGATCGAGAGGGCTCTAATCTTAGCTTCTGCCATTGAACCTCTATATGACCTTGAGCAAGTGTCTTCTTCCTCTGAGCCTTACTTTTGATTCCCTGAAAAGACGCTGTGTGAGGAATCAAACTCCTGGCAAGAACTGATCTGCTCCCCAATGCCGAGACCTAAGCCACAAATGATGGCCATGGGGACCCTGCCCAATGTCCATGCTCTTCTCTGAACCTCCTACTTATACCTCCAACCTCACCCTGTCTACTGCCTGGGCAGGTGGCTGTCATCCTCCCACTTGACAAACAAAGACACCAAGGCCTGAGGACAGGGCTGACTTCAGAAGTTTGTGACCTGGATGGTTACACAGGGCCCTGTGCTTTGAAGGACCCCGCACTGATTTACCGCTTTGCTGTCCCATCTTGAAATTCTTACCTAGTTTTTGTACAAGGGCATCTTCTTTTTTCCTGGGTCCCACAAATTATGTAGCTGGTCCTACTTGCGGGGAGACTATGGGGAGGCTTGCCCAGGTCTGGACGAGGCTTCCTGCCTCCTGGGCTGCCTCCCCTGGGTGCCTGCATCCTGGCATGCCAAGAGCCAGAGCTTCTAGTTTGCATTTGGCGTCAGGGATCTGAGCCCTGCCTGGGAAACCTGAGGAGCAAGGTTCCCAGCCCGCTGGCGAGGGAAGGGGGGAGGGAGGCAGGGATGGTCGGGCTGATGCAGCGGTTCAGCCCCAGCCCTATGTAACCAGAGCCACCGTGTGGGTACTAACCCCACAGCTCAACCATCACTCCAGCAATTCAGCAGGACCTTCCTTCCCTGGTAGTTACAGGGTCGGGGGACCCACCTCGGACTCACTGTGACTTTGGACATTCACTTCCCCTTTCTGATTCTCAGTTTCCCTGTTTGTAAAATAGCCATGATAACACCTACCTCACAGGGCTCTGGGGAAGATTTTTTTTTTAAGATTTTATTTATTTATTTGACAGACAGAGATCACAAGTAGGCAGAGAGGCACGCAGAGAGAGAGAGAGAGAGGAGGAAGCAGACTCCCCGCAGAGCAGAGAGCCTGACGCGGGGCTCGATCCCAGAACCCTGGGATCACAACCCGAGCCAAAGGCAGAGGCGTGAACCCACTGAGCCACCCAGGTGCCCCTCTGGGGAAGATTAAAGGAGAATCTTGAATATGAGGACCAGCACAAAGGTGATCACTACATCAAGTGCCTACTCCCTCATATAACAAATATTCACGAAGAGTGGCCAGTGACAGAGACAGTGCTAGGTGTTGGGCATTTAACCATGAACAGGAAGACCCCGGCTCTGCCTTCAAAGAGATGCCCACTGGTGGGGGGACATGACGGAGTGGTAACCGGTGTGACAAAGGGAGGTACCAGGAGGGCCTTGCTGGCAGGGTGCAGAGGCGGGCTTTCTCCAGAAGGTGGTGGAGCCACAGACGGCTGGGAGGGGCGACAGATGCCCCGCCTGGGCCTGGGAAAGAGGGCTTGGAAGACGTATCCCCGCTGTGCAAGGCCGGGGGCCTTCATTCCCAGCACCCATTCTCAGAGCAGAAAGTTTTCTCGGGGGAGACGAGAGAACTAGACGAAAGATGAGAAGGCATCAGAACGCCAAGAGCCTCCTCAGGGTCGGAGAGACAGGAAGACTCCTATTGCACGGGGAGAAATGCTCTCGGGCTCACCCTTCCCCATCCTGACCTGCTGCTGCTAATGGAACCCCGCAACCGTCTCCCTCCCTAGGCTCCATTAACCATCCTCTTGGGGACCATTACATGCCTGGGTCTTCACCACCAGTCTGCCTGGGCTGCTTGGTTCTAGGGAGGCTCCGTGGAGGCCCCTCCGACCATCCAGAGAGGGCCTTGTGTGGGGCTTGTTGTGGGACTCATTGAGCCTCAATTTCCTGGCTCGGTCAAAGGGTCTAAAATCTTTCAGCCACAGAAACTTCCATATTTTCTCGACAAATGATTGCCAGGAAATGTAAATAAGTACGAAGATAAAAATAAAGGCACTTAGGTGGCAGTGGATGGGGCGGGGGGGGGGGGTGTTCCTAAGCCAAACCAAGCAGAGGGAGGACTCAGCTGAGGGATCTGGAACCTGCTGGACTTGATCTCTCAAGCCCAGTGATGAGAATGGGAGGGGAACATGTTAAGAGACCCAGATTTCCAGCCCCTCCTTAGAGGGGATACTAACCCCTCAAATAGGGGCAGCTCAGGAGGATGGGCAAAACCCTAAAAAAACAAAAACAAAACAAAAAAAAACCCTTCAGGCCAGTGAGAAAGTGACTATTACCATTTTGCAGAAGAAGAAAGTGAAGCTCAGAGTCATAGGAGAGGTGAGGCAAGACTCCAAGGGTGTAGGGTTCAAGGACATGTCCCTTTCTTCTGTTTCTCAGGCGTTTCTAAGTCACTTGTGGGAGCTCTGCCTCTGAGTGTCTCAGGAATGCAATTTCTTTGTCAAGTGAGGGAGTTGGACTAGAGCAGGAGCAGGACTCTGGGCTGCCCACTCTGGAGACTGAGGCAAAGCTCTGGGTCCTCTTCTTGGTATCAAAGGAATTTTTTCTCTTGAGCTTAGTAGTAGTAGAGGTCTGAAGGCTTGGGAGAGAGAGGAGGAGCGTGTTGACTGGAGCCTCCAGTGACCAGGGAACTAACCCACATTGGGACCCCAAGGCCTGGACTCCGTAAGTGGGAGGCATAGGATTCCCAGCCCCTAGAAGCTGCATGGACCAACTTGGACAATAGGTAGAGGAAGCTAGACAAGAGGCCTTTGTGTCTTCCAGGCGGAGGTCCCCGGGGGACTGAAGAGGCGGCTCCGCTACACAGGGCTGTGTGTCTGCTCTGCTCCCGCTCCTGGCAAGACTGCAGCCAGTATCCTTCTTGGACCCATTCAGGGCCCCTCCTGGGGCCAGCAGCCAGGCCTCAATCAGATGATGTGGAGCCCAGAAGGACCCAAGGAGGCCCTGGGCAAGCTTCTTGGCCACAGAAAGAGGCCTCCTCCATTCTGCACTTTTCAGACACCCACTATCCAAAGCCCCAAATGGATGAACGTTGTGATTGCCTCTATGTCACAAGAAAAGAGGCCTGGGGAGGGACTGGAACTAGGGGTCAAGATCTCCCTGAGTTCAGTGCTAAACCAATACTCCTGACATCTAGACCAGAATGAGAGAAGGGGGCATTCACTCATTCATTCATCTATTCAATGTTAGACAAGTATTAAGCCACTCCTGGGAATGCTGGCTCCAGCTGTAAGCCTTCCTCCTCCTGGCACTCACAGTCTAGAAAAGGCACAGACATAGGGTCCCTGACCAAAGAAGGCCATCAGAGTGGGGTTGAAAGCAGAGAAGGGAGTGCTGTGTGGAGTCTAAGAAGGCAGCTCAAAGGAAGCAGCTCAAGAGGAGAGATGAAAAAGCCAGATGTTCAGGAAATTTCTAGTGTCTATCAGGCTCAGTAAAGGGAGCATAGGTGAGACTGTCCCAGTAGCCCCTTTCTCTCTGGAACTGGAGAGACCCAAGACCCCGAACGTATGTCCTCTCTAGGCAATGAGGACACCCTCCCCCGCCTCCGAGTCACAAGCAAGGGAGGCGGGTTCTCAGCGTGGTGCTGGGAGCAGGTACCTGGCTGGAGAGGGCGCGGGTTCGCTGAAAGGTCTCCCGGTGGACAGCGGGACAGGAGCCACACAGGTGCCCGACAAACTTCGCAAATTTCATGTCTCTGAACACCTGCCCACATCTTGCGTGAGGAAGGCGGGGGGCCTCCGTCCCGCCGGGCTCTAGGTCGGTCGCCACAGACCCCTGCCCGCTGCACGCCTATCAGCCCGGCGTCCCCGCGAGCGTTGGCGCCTTGGTGTGGGTCCCGGCGGGAGGGGCGGTGCCAGGGTCCGTCCAGAGTCTGCCCCGCCCCGGCCTGAGCGGGCCTGGGCAGGGAGCTGGGCGGGGCCCGCGGGGCTCGAGGCACGTGGGGCCCGGTGGCTGCGGCGGGACCCGAGCGCGGGCACGGGAGCTGCGTCCGGAGCGCTGCGGGCTGCCGAGCGCCCCCGCGGAGCTGCCGGCCGGGCCTCCTGGAGGGATCGGAGGCAGGGAGAGGCCGGCAGGCGCGCCCGGGACGCGGCGGCTGCGCCCCTGGGCGCTGCGCATGGCGGTCCGAGGGGCGCTGGGCTCCGCACGGTGCGAGGGCTCCGGTGGGGCCGCAGTCGGACTCTGTCTCCACCCGCGCGTGCACCTCCCGGAGTATGATCCGAATCCCCGGCGAGAGTGTATCGGCGTCTTTGGGAACGTCTGAGTATCAGCGGGTGAGTGCGTGCGCCCCGGCGGGTCGAGTAGCTGAACCTGTGGGACTTGTTTGTGTGTGTGTTCTGGTGTGAGCGCCCCGAGGCGCGGGCGACACCCGCGAGCCCCTGGAGGCCCGTTGCGCCCCCTCAACCCCGGGGCCACTGTGGGACCCCATCCCGCTGGGGCCTTGTAAAACTGGGGGTGGGGGTGGGCATGGGGGCTGGGACAGTGGCCTGGAAGGACAGTTAAGCCGCTCTCAGGGGACTTCTAATCCGGAAGGGTCAGATTGAAGAAAGGCAGTGCCCTAGCTTCTCTCCCCAATTGTCGGTGGCAGGTTGCCGCCCGCCCCCCTTTCCCCAGGAGCCAGACCCAAGGGCCAGGCCCAGCTGTGGATTAAAACTGCCAGTTAGGGGTCCGTGGGGGTGGGGGCTACTGTTCCTTTATGCATGGCGTCCTCGGCTACCCAGGGCCTGCAGCCTGAGGTGCCTGGTTTGTTTGGGGCTCTAGGCTGGAATAATGGGGAGCTTTTGAGGGCTAGGGTGAGGCCCTGGTGAAGTCTGTTATCAGTGTGTGGGAAGCAGACAGGGCCCACAAAAGCTCTCTGGAGATTCAGACCTATATTCCAGTCCTGCTTGGCCGCCCTGTGACCTTTTCTGAGCCTCAGTGGCCTCATCTGTGAAAGGGGATTAATAATACTATGGAACTTGAGGGCCATTGAGTTGCTGGTGTGTGGGTCATGTTGAGGTAGCGGTGTCATCCTGGGTAGGCTCACTGCTTGGGGATCTAAGTGGGGTCAGTCCCTGGAGTGAACTTCCTGAAACCCTTATCTCCACTATTCTCTTTCCTGGGCTAACAAGACCCAGCCTGAACCCCTTAAGCTGGGACTCAAGGCCTCCAAGAACTGCTCCTTGCCAACCTCTCCAGCCTCTTCTCCTGCCTGACCCATCATGCTCTAGTGATTGCGTGTAGCACTGCCTGAAATGCCCTCCTAACCTCATCTTCCTAGGTTGGAGAATTACCCAGCCTTGGGACCCAGCTCAGATGTCCCCTCACTGGGAAAGCTTTCTTTCCTTGATCCCACAGTTGGGTTGGAGCCTTTTCTGACTATTGCCAGTCCCGGTGCTGACAGCCCTGGTTCCACCTTGGGCTGTTACAGTCTCTGGCTCCTCCTTTCCTCCCCAGAGGTCTGGGGCCCCCTGGAAGGCATTTCTTTTCTGCCAGCGCCCTGCACAGTGCTGGGCTGAACTGCCAGAGCAGTCTCCGCCCCTGTCCCCTGTCCCCTGCCACCCCCCTGCCACCCCTGCCACCCCCCCACCCCCCATCTCCCCCCCCCTGCCTGCAGCTTTCCCAGTGAAGGCATGCCTGCAGTGGAGCTCCGGGTCATCACAAAGAAGAGGGACCTAGAATCCATTCATGGAGGTAGGTGGCGTGGGTTGTCAGAACAGTGTGTTCTGGGACACTACAGGACCCAGAGTGTGCAAGCTGAAAACTTCAATTTCATCTTGAAGGCCATAGGGAGCCATAAAAAGTTTGTGGACAGGGAAGATTCATGGTCAAAGCAGGATTTCAGAGAGATCTTTCCAGCTGCAGGGTGAAGAAAGGATTGAGTAGTGCTATACAAGGAGGTCAGATGGAAACATCAGAACCACCCAGGCATTATTTATGCTCTGAGCCCTTGACCCCTCAGCCAAACACTTCCCTCAGGCCTTAGATGCTCCTGCTGAGGAATTTGGGGATACTTAGGACTCTCCCTCCCCCAGTGGGACCTGCAACTGATCCCATTCCAGCTCTTCCCCCAACTTGCTGGCTGACCTTGGGTAGTTCCTTCCCTGCCAGCCTTTTAAAGGGGGCCAGCACGGGTAAGGTCCTATCAAGAGCATGTGCTCAGGAAGACCAGGGGCCAGAATTGTAAGCTTCCTCTTCTTCCGGCCTTGGGCTGTCCTGGGGTCCGGCCAGAGAAGTTGGAAGATCACAGTGGGCGACCCTCATAAATGTTTGGCGGGCTTGGGCTGCAGAGTGAGGGTACGATTCCTCCCTCCCTCTGCTCTTCTTCTCGGGGATGCACAGGGCTCTGAGGCTCCTGGAGCCTCTAAGGACCATTTAAAAGAATACAAGAAATCACCAAGGTGTCACGGGTGAGTGCTTTGATTTGGCTTCTTTCCTGGCTGTGGCCCTTAGGCCATGGTGCCCCTCTAGGTGTCAGTTTTGCCATCTGTAAATCCTTGCCTCAAATGCAAGGTTGCTATGACCGTTCTTCAGACAGTGGTCAGGAAAGGGTGTTGTAAGCGGTGGAAGGCAGTGCACAGGGAGAAGTGTGATACTCAGAGACTTAAGTGCATTTTGAAGTTACTAGAACGTGGGTACAGTAACAAGGGATTGTGCTAGTTATCAGAATTTTTTTACATTTTTATTATTTTTTTTAAGATTTTATTTGTTTATTTGACAGAGAGAGATCACAAGTCGGCAGAGAGGCAGGCAGAGAGAGAGGAGGAAGCAGGCTCCCTGCTGAGCAGAGAGCCCAATGCCAGGCTCAATCCCAGGACCCTGAGACCATGACCCAAGCTGAAGGCAGAGGCTTTAACCCACTGAGCCACCCGGGCGCCCCATTACCAGAATTTCAACTACTGACTGCCTTCCTCCCCCTGTGCCCCCCTCTGCAGAAACAGCTTACTAGGAAATATTTATAAAAGTTCCTCGTTTTACCCTCTACCAACCCTATGAGGGAGGAATTATTACCCCCATTTTGCAGACGAGCAAAGAGAGATTCAGAGTTTCCTCCCCAAGATCACAGAGCCAAGGTGAAGCTAGGGCTTCTGGCTCCCTGACCTAACTTACTCTCCCCGTTCAAGACAAAAGGTTCTGGAGCTCCTGGAGCAGGAAGGCCTGCTCCTCTGGGTTTCAGTCTGAAGGAAGTTTGAATCTTGCCCTGAACACATGACTTGAGGTCTTGCTTGTAGCCTCATGGACCATGCCGGTCACAGGACTAGGGAAGCCCAGCTGATCTGGTGAGAAAAGGTGGAGGCTCTCCTGGTGAAATCCTCTCCCTGAACTGTCTTCTGTGGGCCCGGCTGCTGTACTCTTTTGTCCGCACCTACCTCTTGGCTGCCTTTGGGTCCTCAGTCCTGGCCTTTCCCAGCCATCAGGTCCTGGTGGGGCGAGGCTGGCTGTGGGGCCTTCCCTGACATCTGCTAACCCCCGAGATCAGCTGCAGGACGAGGCCAGCCTGATGTCTCTCTGTCCGCATCACGCAGCACAGGCTGGGCACAGAGCAGATGCCGAGGAGTGCTTGGGAGATGAAGGGCCATGTGGAAGTGAGAGTACGGAGGGGAGACGAGGACCTTGCTCCATGGAGAGCTACAGTGGGCGCTTGAGCAGAGGACTTCCTCTACTCCCCTGTTATGGCATCTCCTAGGCCTGAGTATTTCCAGTCCGGGGTGAGTAGCTAGAGTCCCTGATGGGAGGGTGGGCAGCCTGGGCCCTCCTGGGCTGCTGCTTCCTCCTTGGCCCTCTACCGTGTCACCCTGGCACTGTGTTGACAGTGACAGCGATACTGCTTGGGCCCTGGAGCATGGGAGAAGGACCTCTTTCAAGCTTCTTGGGGCCCACATGACCCTCTATACTCTCCCTCCCTTGGAGGAAGGCTCCTGGTGTTGCTCTGGTTTCCTGGTGAGTGCCCAGTTTCCCCAGCCCCAGCTGTGGGAGGAAGAGTCTTGCTCTGGCTGTGCTGTGGGCCACCAAGGATGCCCCCCATCTCTCAGAGAATCCAGGGCCAAGAAACCTGTGTCTCTCACTAGACTGTTACATGTGTAGGCCCCTCCTACTCCTCTCCTCTCAAGGTCACTCTGTGTCCTTCCCTACTTAAGCCCTGCCATGGCTCTCCATTGTTCTCAGGATCAAGGCCCAGCTCCTCAACCTGGTATTCAAGCCTTTTCATGTGAGTCCCCCGGGCCCACGCACATGCTGTGCCATCCACCCCACCATTCCGGCCTCACACGACCTCTTGTCCGCGCTAGCACACCCCTGAGTCTACACGCAGGCTCTTCCTTTGGCCTTCAGTGTCCTCTTCCTTTTGTTGTACACTTGTCAAACTCATCTTCTGTTGGGTCCCCGCTCAAATGACCCCTCCGCTGGGCAGCCCCCACAGGCTGGTTAGCTTCATGGCTCCTGGGCTTCCCTCGGTCATGGCTTAGTCACCCAAGTAGACTTAGTCCACATCTGTGTCTTTCTCCCCATCCAGACTGGAGCTCCTCACCAAGTCTGATCTGAGTCTGAGTCTGCAGGGTCTCTCTGTGGTTGGGCACATGGGGACACTGGCAAGTGTTTGCTGAGACTCTGTGGCTCCAGGGACAGTGATCTGTGATTACATTGCTCTGAGAGCCCAGCCTCCTGTGGAAAGCTATCAGAAGCACTGAGTAACAGACTTGAAGAAACACTTAGAGCCAGAGACTCTTGGAATTGGACCGTCAGAACCAATGAAAGAATTCTGAAAGCACCCAGAGTGAGACACTCCCAGAATCACAGGCTTACTTGTACCCTGCTCTGTACTTGTGTCCTTTTTTTCTATGTTGGCTTTTCCAGTTCTCCCTTTTCCTCCCAAGCTGGATTCTTCCTGCTTCTCTCCAGACCTGATGACCCTTACCAGAGCCTTCCCTGCCTACTTCGACTGTGACTTCTGCCCCTCTGAGTGGTTGGTTACCCAGGAGGGGCCCCTGCTGAGAAGGGTTCCTGTGTCTCTTTGCTAGATAGACACAGCCCCCACCCACATCAGGACAGAGCATGATTTGCTACCTGCATGGAACATCACTGGCTCCCTTGTCTTATTCATTCCCCCGGAGCCATCTGGTAGAGTGGGGATTCTCCCCACCTGATCAATGAAAAACTGGAGGCTCAGAGAGGGGAATTGACTTGACCAAGATTGCACAGCATGGGTGGTTCTAAACTGGAGCCTGAACCCATGGTTCTTTCCTCTTGACCCTGGCTGAAGGCATTTCAGTGTGAGAGGCCAGGGTGGAGTCCAGGGCTCGCTCTCCTTGACCCTGGCTGAAGGCATCTGAGTGTGAAAAGTCAGGGTGGGGTCCAGGGTGTGGTTCTGGACGGGCTTAGGTTCAGCTGTGTGTCTCTAGCACGCTGGGCTGGGCCAGGCCAAGCTGAGTCAGAGGAAGGACAGGTAGTTTGGAGCCCTGCTCAGGGCTGGGGCAGAGGGTGCTCAACCCACCCTGAATATAATTAGAATACCAGACCTTGAGGACGGCCCTTCTTCTTAAGGATTCTCAGTCTCCTGATCTGAAACATGGGAGGCCAGCCTGGTTGGTCTGACACCCACACTCAGATGTTCTCTCAGTGTGTGGTTCCCATGGCCAGAATTCTAGGGGCTTCCAAGAAGGAGAGAGCCCTCCAAAAGGGGCTGCCAAACCCCAGGGTCTCCTGGAGGAGGCTGCACAGGCTTCACACTGCAACAGCACCTGCAGATAACATCTGAGCTCACCCACCCAGCCATTGCCCCAGACCAGCCCCAGTGCTTGTGTTGCAGGGAGCACACCAAGCAAAGCTGGGAGCTTATTGGTCCTCCACCATGTGGCGGACACTTGGGAAGGGGTGCAGAATAACTTCCAAGATCCTTCATGTCCTCCTGGCCAGCCTTGCCTTCTCGGAGTCCCTCAAGCCACAGGGATGACTGTCAGTTCCGGAGACACGCTGTGTGATCTCTTGCTCTGATTTTTGCTCATTCTGCTCCTCTTCTCTTTCCACTCACCTGACTGCTCTCCATCTTCTGAAATGCGGGTCAGATGTCCTCTCTTCTAGAAAGCCTTCTGTGACCACCCCTCCCCCACTTCCCATTAGAGGCCCTCTTGGCAACTTCAGCCCTAGTGCCTCTGCTTCCTTCAGCCCTGATCACCCTGGGTTGTCAGTTAGTGTTTCTGGGTCTCCTGCCACCCTCCCTCCACTTTCCACCTTGACAGTGAGCTCCTTGAGATCACAGAAGGGTCTGACCCACCTTGGATTCCCCAAGTGTCCTGCATGGGGACAGGCATAGATATGGCAATCTTTGTAAAGGGTGAGTGAATTAAGGAGTAATTATGGGGTCTACTTCCTGCCAGGGTGGGGGGTCCCCTGAACTGCCCTCCCTTCTGAGGATGGCCTTCAGGTGGGAAACTTGATCTATAGCCAGTATGGCTGTGACCTTGCTACTCTGCCCTGATTTCTCTGGGTTTCCTGCCCGTCTTGTCTTCCTGGGATGTTCCCATCCTCCCTGCCTTCCCCACCTGCTGAAGTTGTATCTTTTTAAATTATTTCATAAAATGAATCTAAATCATCTCCTTTAACTATCTCAATAACCTTATGCCATGGGTGCTCTTCTTAGATTGTAAGATTGGGACTCTGGTCGTGGAGCTGACACTTGTCCAGGTACCCGAGCTGGGGCAGAACTGGGATTTCCCGCCTGCCCATTTTCCACCCCTGCCCCTCAGTGGTAGTCTGGGTCCAGGTCCTCTGTTTGCCCGCATAGCACCTCACGCCCAGCAGGGGCAGGGTGCAGGGGTTTCCAGAATGGTGATGTCACACTTCCCTGCCAGGCTGGACAGGGCCAGCCAGGTAGGCGGGTGAGTGGGCGGTCCATTCATTCTGCAGCTGCCCTAGTGGAGAAGTGGGAATGTTGTTCAACCACTTTGGAAATTCTGTAGCCAGTCTGGAAACTGCCTCAGCCCCTCCTTATGGCTTTGAGTTAAGTAGCCTGGGGCTATAAGGAGAAGCCCATGTGGGATAGAGGTGGAGGCAGGTAGAAGGGGGCAGTTAGTCTGCCCCTCACTCATTGGTGACTTTGGATGAGATCGTGGGCTACCCTTTCTGGCCTTGGTTTGTTGTTAGTGGTGGTGTTTGGAATTGCGAAATGGGTATGGTAACCATCAGAGGTGTTTCACTCTGAGGAAATACCAGGAAGAGTAGTAGATTCTAGTACCTGGAGTTCTAGAACACTAGGGTGTTCCCTCTGGCAGAGAACTGACCTGAGAGGCAGTCATGGGGCTCAAAGAGGGCTGGTCGGGGAGCTTCCTGGAGCAGAGGATCTGGGTTGTAGAGGGTAGGAGGTAGTGATCAGGGGCACAGTTCCTAAAGTCAGATCAAGGCTGCAATTGGCTAGCTTTGTTAGCCTCTCTGAGCTTCTCTGGATTAAATGAGAGGCGGTCTACCTAATATGAATTGGTTACAGAGAAAGCACTCCACTCTTGTTATGACATAAATGTTAGAAGATAGGACCGTGGGACTGCTGTGCTTTTGATGGGAAGATGAGGCTGAAGGCAGAGAGACAGAGTTGTCCAGCGGGGTGACCCGGGTCTGCTCAGCCAGAGAACCTTGAATGCCAGTCTCAGGAACTTGGTCATTAGCCTGAGGGCAATAGGGAGCCATGGAAGGGTTTTGAGTTCAACAGTATAGGGTCAGATTTGTGTTTTTGGAAGAGCCAGTGACTGCGGTGTAAAAGAGGGACTGTAGGGGGCAGGGTGGGGGCGAGGACGAGAGCAAGCGTGTGGGCTGATGCAGTGGCCTGGAGAAGAAACACAAGCCTGAGGCCGTGGGCTAGACAAGAGGGGTCTGTCTGAGCCGTTGCACTGGTTGAACTGACAGGGCCTGGTGAGTGGGGGTGACACGCGGGTGGGAAAGAGCTACAGTGTGGAGGATATATTAGAGTTTTACAGCGTGGAAGGACGGGTGGGAGAGATCCTTCTCTGAAATGGGAGGAAAGGCTTCGAGAAAGTGCTCTGCTCCATCTTGTCTGTTAAGTGAAGGCATCTCCTGAGGAGATGAGTAGGGTGGGGGGAGTGGGGGGAAAGATGAAGCTCTTTCCTTGGTCACCGGACTCCTCAGCGGGTTGGCAGATCACTAGGACGTTTCTCCGCACCACCCCTCCTGCCCTGTTCCTGCACCGGCTGTCTCCTCCTCTCTTCTTCCCACGGTGGCGCCACCCGCCCCCCTTGCACTTTGCTTCCAGCCTGGAGACCTGGCTTTAGCTGTCTCAGACCAGCACACCCTGCCCCCCATTGTAGGGAAATGGAGCAGATGGAAGAATGAAGGAGATGTCCTTCTCTCCGCTGATGAGCCTGAGGTTCTGGCGGATGCTGGGACTTGCACATCCAGAGGGGTCCCTCCCCCAGGGAACCAGCCACCCCATCAATGAAACCTTGTGCCTGTTGTGTGCGAGGGCCTTGCAGACAAGACAAGAGATAAGAACGAGGGCCAGAATCTGGGAGGCCTGTGCTCCAGTCTTGGCTCTGTCCCTGGAGTATGGTGAGGTCTGGTGTCAGGGCCTCAGTTTCCTCCTCTGTCAAATGGGAGTTTGGTGCAGGTGATTTCTTTTTTTTTTTTTTTTTTAAGATTTTATTTGTTTATTTGACAGAGAGATCACAAGTAGGCAGAGAGACAGGAAGAGAGAGGGAGAGGGGGAAGCAGGCACGGGGCTCGATCCCACGACCCTGAGATCATGAGCTGAGCTGAAGGCAGAGGCTTAACCCACTGAGCCCCCAGGCGACCCTGGTGCAGGTGATTTCTAAAGGCTCTTCCAGGCCCTGTCTAGGACACCATGTGGGCACGCATGCATATGTGTGCTCGTGCTGTGTAGACATCTGAATGTGACTGTGTAAGTCTCTGGGTATCTGGCTATGTCCATGTGTGTTCATGTGTGTTTATAACACCTATGGAGGAATGATTACAGGTGGGGCAGGGAGGAGGAGGATTCCAGAAGAGGCCTAGCTTGAACAAATCTGTGTTGGCATGAGTACTGTCGAGTGTATACCAGGCAACTGTAGGGACTGAAACACAGACCAGGATGGGGGGGGGGCAGTGCATTGGAGATGGTGCTCAGCCCTGCAGGTTGTGAAAGGAAGACTTTCCCCAGCAGAGCCATACTCCTGTGAAAGGGGCTGCGGGGTGGGGCGGGGGGGGGCGAGGCTGGGAGCAACCATCTCTGCACCACGTGAGCCAAGGGTAGATGGCTAGGGGTGTGGGTGGGCAGCGGGCACTCCTACTGGGACAAGTACACCAGAGCCTGTCTCTTCTGGACTGAGGTTAGAGCATCAGAAGTGGGCCTGGGAGGGCTCTGCCCAGGTGACTTCCTGCAACCAGCAACCCAAGAACACCTGCTGTCTCCACTTCCACAGAGCCCACAGCATGGCCTGCCCTGAGAAATGCTAGAAGCTGGGTGCAGTCCCAGGCCTTGGGACCTGTTTTTCCTGTTTCCCGAAGAATCCCCTGCGTCCTGGTCCAGGCTTGCGCATTCATGAGTGAGGAACCTGAGCAGGCACTGAGCATCCCGATGGAGAGCAGGTGCTGGTCAGGTATGGGCGTGCTGGGAGGCCCGTGCAGCTTCACTCGTGCGTGTGTATATGCTGAGCAGGGTTCAGTTGAGGGGGATCCCTACCCTGCTCCCTCATCCCAGGCTGTGATGAGTTCAGGTTTCAGAGCCAGAGAGCCCTGGTATGAAGCCCATTTTCTCCCATTCCTAGCAGTGTGACCTTGAACGAGTAGCTCAACCTCTGTGGCAGTATCTGCTGAGGAGTAAGTGGGGGGGGGGGGTGAAATGACGATGCTGCATGGAAGCTGTTCAGCCCAGGCTCGGCCCCTATAAAATGAGGGGTTGCGGGTAAGGGGGCACCAGGACCGGGAACTCCTGATCCAGGCTGACCCCATGACCTGAACCAGGGATGAGCAAGATGAAAGAATGTGTTTGGCTCAGACAGCTGACGCACTTCCAGGATGCCTGGGTCCAATTCCCCTCCCCCTGGCATTTCCCTGGCCTGGCCGGAGAATGGCAGGCCTCTTGAAATTGAGAGGCAGTCCAGGTGCCTGCCTAGGGCAGGAGGAGGAATAGGCCTCGGGTGGACCAGTCCCCAGGAGTGTTCCCCAGGAGGCCAGCTAGGGTAGGCAACTGAGAAATCTGTGTCAGGGCCACTCTGGGAGGCCCTCAGAGGGATAAGGGAAAGAAGAGCCACTGTCATAAAGCTAAGCCTCGGGGTGCCTGGGTGGCTCAGTGGGTTAAAGCCTCTGCCTTCAGCTCAGGTCATGATCCTAGGGTCCTGGGATTGAGCCCCACATCAGGCTCTCTGCTCAGCGGGGGGCCTGCTTCCTCCTCTCTCTCTGCCTGCCTCTCTGCCTACTTGTGATTTCTGTCTGTCAAATAAATAAATAAAATCTTAAAAAAAAAAAAATAAAGCTCAGCATCCCCTGGACCCCTGTATCCTTTTGTGCTTGCTTCATTCATTCATTCTCTCGTTCTCTCATTCGTGTCATACCTGCTCTGGATCAGGCCTCTTCCTGGGTGATTGGGACAGAGAAAAGAATCAGATGGACGCAGCCCTCTAGGAGCACCTGGAATGTGTTGGGGGGTAGAGGGTGGAAGGACAGATTGCCAACAGGGTGTGAGGAACGTCGGGGTGGTGGAGGGGCAGAGCTTCAGAGACGAGGTGACATTTGAGAAGAGCCTGGAGGGGTAAGCAGGATGGGGTACAGTGCAAGTGGGTTCTGGGAGGGCTTTCCAGGCAGAAAGAACAGCGTAAGCAAAGGTAGGGAAGCCTGGCAGGGCACTGACAAGGCAGGACCAGCCAGAACCGGGCACAGAGGGGCTGGCAAGTGGTGTTGGACAAAGTTAGGTGGGAGCTGGGGGTGAGACCCTGAGGGCATTGAGGGTAAGGAGAGGCAGAGCGGAGGGCCAAGGGAGAGGGCTGGGGATTTGGTTATCTTCATAAGCAGGAGCTGGGGGGCCAGCCAGTGGAGGGACAGGGCAGGCAGGTTCATTCTGGATGAAGGCCATGGCAATGGAGTCCCCAGCTGGCCTGAGTGGGTGGAGGCCAGGATATCTTAAAACAGGTGGAAAGGGCAGTTTCCTTGGTTCATGAGAGACTTGGGGAAGTCCCCACCCATCTCACTAGCATCAGAAATTCCACCTTTAGTGATTAGCCAGAAAACTTTTGTGTAGAGATACTGTAGCTTGGGGTGGGTGGGGTAGAGGGCCCTGACCCAGAGGAGAGACTGACCAAACCTCAGCATGGTCATATCTGACAAGGAGTGCCTCTCTCCCCATACCTGCTCCTCCTCCCCACCCCTGAGCCAGGCATCCCACCAGCCTCCCTCTCCCGCCCCTACCCTCCCCAAACTCCCTCTGGGATAGTTTCTCCCCTCTCAGCGTCCCCAGGCCTGCCCCCAGCCTGGGCTTAACATCACTCCCCTCGCCGACCACACCCCCCTGTTGCACAGCCTTCAGTGAAGACCTGTCTCTCCTCTGCTGGTGACCTGAGAGAGCTTCCTGAAGATTGAGGAGAAGGCCACTGTACCAGAGCGAGGAGCAGGGTTCTCTCCTGAGAATAGGCAGGAGCCACAGAGGGTTTCAAGCAAAGGAATGACTTTGTCTTTACAAAGACTCCTCTGGATTGGGGGGAACTGAGGCTAGAGAGGCAGGGAGGGTGAAGGCAGCATGGGCAGTGTGGAGCAGGGGTGGGATACAGGAAATGCTTTGATGCCAGGTCCTGAGTCCTGGCTCTGGGCCAGAGGGGTCCCAGCAGGCCAGCCCTAGCCAGGGCTGGGGGGGGTGCTGCCCCCACTCAGTTTGGCACCACATAACCTCCCCGTCTCCTTCACCCTGGGTCATCCCTGCCTCCTCAAGAAGGAACCTGCGTCTCTGGGAGGTACACACTCCCTTCTTCCTGTTTGCACATTTGCTGACAACAGGAGACACATAAGATTCTGGGATGGGGGGTATGGGGCATGGGCAGAGAAGGGAAACTGAGGGACCTATGTGTCTTTCAGCCCCCTAATCTCAACCTCAGGGGGCCTGAACTATTGTTTCTAGGCTGGGCAGGAAGCTCATGGCCTAAGAGAGTGGGTGTTACCGGCCCTACAGAATCCTCAAGTCCCAGCCTCTCAGGACCTCAGGTTCCAAAAAGAAGGGAATTATACAGCCCCAGATTCCTAAGATAGGGAGAACTCACATGTCCTCTCCCCTCTCTGTCCTCCCAGACACACCCACACACAGGACACAAGCCTTTCCGCAGACTCTGCTAGAAGAGCCTCTTACCCCCAAACAGGGAGTTCACTGCCTCCTTCCTATGACCCCTTCCATTGTGGGGTGGACCTGGATAGGAAATGCAGGCATCCCTAGCTATGTGACCTTGGCCAATTTATTTTAATGATCTGTATTTTTTTTTAAGATTTTATTTATTATTTTAACAGAGAGAGATCACAAGTAGACAGAGAGGCAGGCAGAGAGAGAGAGAGGGAAGCAGGCTCCCTGCTGAGCAGAGAGCCCGATGCGGGACTCCATCCCAGGACCCTGAGATCATGACCTGAGCCGAAGGCAGCGGCTTAACCCACTGAGCCACCCAGGCGCCCCTGATCTGTATTTTAGACTCTTTTATTTTATAGTAAGAAACTGTCTGTGGATTCTTTTTTTTAAGATTTTATGTATTAGAGTTCATAAGCAGGGGGGAGGGTTAGAGGGAGAAGCAGACTCCCTGATGAGCAGGGAGCTGCTTGATGTGGAGCTTGATCCCAGGACCCTGGGATCATGACCTGAGTCGAAGGCAGAGGCTTAACTGACTAAGCCACCCAGGCGCCCCCCCTAAAGGAAAGAACTTTCTAATGCTTCCAGGAAAGTAGGGACTGCCCACTGGCCAGAAACGCCTCAGCAGGCAGTGGGCGCTGGGTGTGGGCCGAGCCAGCCATCCTTAGAGACCCCTTTCTGTGAATCTGAGATGACACTGCAGTGGGACTCCCCAGCTTCTCAGATTCTAGAGCTCAGGGTCCTCGATTTAGAACTCTGTGCTCCTGAGGTTCTAGAGTGGGGTGGCCAAACTTTTTTTTTTTTTTTAAGGCCAGGTGGTAGTTATTTTAGGCTTTCAGAAATATACAATCTTTGTCACAACCATTCAACTCTTCATAAATAGATGGGTATGACTGTGTTCCAGTCAAGTTGTTTTGTTTTGTTTTGTTTTCAGAAACAGACTGGTAAGCTGCCTCTGGCCCTCTGGATGTAGTTTGCCTATCCCTGTCCTGAAGTTTTAGAGGTATGTGGCCCTGATACTCATGGAGCTCACGCATTCTCGAAGTGCTCACGCATTCTCGAAGTTCTAGGGTTCCACGGTTCTGGGCCCTCTGGGTCGGGGAGAGAGTCAGGTCAGATGGCTACAAAGGCCTGGAACCTGGTTGGGCAGATGTGAACCAAAGGGCTCTGTGGGTGCGCGGGGTCCTTCATGACCCCCATCCAGTGGGTGTGTCAGGCTCCCCCCCCCCAGCCCCAGTCGTGACACTGACGGCTTTTCTCCCCCCACCCCCCAACCCCTGCCATCCCCCTCCCTCTCAGGGCGATGGCCACAGCCCTGGGACGCTGGAACGGCACGGCCAATAACTCCTGGGAAGGGGACAAGCTGGGCTACAAGTGCCGTTTCAATGAGGACTTCAAGTACGTGCTGCTGCCCGTGTCCTATGGCGTGGTGTGCGTGCTGGGGCTGTGTCTGAACGCCGCGGCGCTCTACATCTTCCTGTGCCGCCTCAAGACCTGGAACGCGTCCACCACGTACATGTTCCACCTGGCCGTGTGCGATGCGCTCTACGCCGCCTCCCTGCCGCTGCTGGTCTACTACTACGCGCGCGGCGACCACTGGCCCTTCAGCACGGTGCTCTGCAAGCTCGTGCGCTTCCTCTTCTACACCAACCTGTACTGCAGCATCCTCTTCCTCACGTGCATCAGCCTGCACCGCTGCCTGGGGGTCCTGCGGCCGCTGCGCTCGCTGCGCTGGGGCCACGCGCGCTACGCCCGCCGGGTGGCGGCCGCCGTGTGGGTGCTAGTGCTGGCCTGCCAGTCCCCCGTGCTCTACTTCGTCACCACCAGCGCGCGCGGTGGCCGCATCACCTGCCACGACACGTCCGCGCCAGAGCTCTTCGGCCAGTTCGTGGCCTACAGCTCCGTGATGCTGGGGCTGCTCTTCGCCGTGCCCTTCGCCACCATCCTGGTGTGCTACGTGCTCATGGCTCGGCGGCTGCTGAAGCCGGCCTACGGGACGTCGGGAGGCCTGCCGCGGGCCAAGCGCAAGTCGGTGCGCACCATCGCGGTGGTGCTGGCCGTCTTCGCGCTCTGCTTCCTGCCCTTCCACGTCACGCGCACTCTCTACTACTCCTTCCGCTCGCTGGACCTCAGCTGCCACACCCTCAATGCGGTCAACATGGCCTACAAGATCACGCGGCCGCTTGCCAGTGCCAACAGCTGCCTGGACCCTGTGCTCTACTTCCTGGCCGGGCAGAGGCTCGTGCGCTTTGCCCGAGATGCCAAGCCGCCCACCGACCCCACTCCAGTGGCCCCGGCTCGCCGCAGAGTGGGCCTGCGCAGGTCGGACAGGACTGACATCAAGAGGACCAGAGAGGTATCGACCAGCAGTGAGGACTCTAGGCGGACAGAGTCGACACCAGCTGGTGGTGAGAACACTAAGGACATCCGGCTGTAGGACCTGAGCCCCTCAGGCCTGTGCAAGTTCATATGGGGGCTGGGGCTATAGGGACTAGGACTTCTGCAGATGGGATATTCTCCCTAGATAGGGCCCCATTAGTGACTCATGCCTGATGGTCAAGGGAACCATGACCTCAGTGCTCTGTCATTTGGCAGGGGCTCAGCATGCTGTCTGTGGCCCAGAGATCTCAACAGTCCCTAGGACGCCTGTCACAATTTGTGTGTGTGAGTTGGGGAATAAGGCTTCAAGAGAGGCAAGGGTAAGGCCCCTGGCCTGGCTCGCACACGATAGCCAGCCACGCCTGCCAGGTCAGGTCAAGGCTTGATCAAAGCCTGATCAAGTCAAATGGAGAACCGGGCCCAGAAGGGAAAGCGACTTACCAAGGTCACAGTCTGGGCCTGAGCCCCTGGGAGGGGCGGGGTTACAGGCTGACCAAAGGACCCTGGTAAGGCGCCAGCACTGAGCCGGAGCTTCCTGCAGAGGGGTCTAGGGCAGGTCTGGATGGTTCTTTCCTCTGAGGAGGAGCCCCATCCTGAGTGATGAACGAAACATCAGGGAACTGATGTCAGAAACACAGCTGGAGGCTCCCCTGGGCTGGGAGCCAGTTTGAGGCTGTAACTTGTACTGATGTGGTTGTTACCTACTGTGCTGTGCCCTGTTGTGTGGTTTGAGGACGACGGTACAGCCTAAGAAGCTCTCACCAGCCACATTGGGGTCCTTTCTCCAGCCTGTACTCCTCTGCCACCTGTCCTCCCATTAGCTGCCTCAGCAGGCAGGAGTCAGGTGGGGTCCTGTCCTTGGGATCCCCCCACTTTAGGGCTCAATGGCTATGACCAGTCATGTGCTGGTAAATGCTAAACCATCTAACTGGTTCTCCAGGGGGTGAGGGGAACCCCTTATTTGTAGCCTTGCCAACAGCAGTGGTGCAGATACTCCTGCCTTGGCCAGTTTCAGACTACTAATGTGACATCAACCTCCTTTCACAGTTCCTGAGAATGTAACACTTGGCTCTTGCAAGCAGAGCCAAGAGGCTCCAGCACGCCACCAATAACGCTGCGTGGTTGGGGCTGTGGACCACTGGGTCAGAGAGGCTGCCTGGAGTGGGGGACACTCCTGGGCTGTAGCTTCTGAGAAAAGCAGTTCATCAGAGAAGAACATCCAGGTGCAGGGTGCATCTTGGGCAAAGACATGGGGACAGGAAACCAGGGTATGCAGGAACTGGAAGCAGGCCAGGCAGCCGGTGCCCAGGCTCACGGCAGGAATGAGGCTGGGGTTGGATCACGAGGATAGCAAGACAGGGCTCCCTCCTTGCCTTTCCCCGAGGTTTCCTTCACACAGGCGCTAAGTTTGGGAGAGATTCATTTCTCTTCCTGTCCATTCCTCTGTCTCTTGGGAAAATCCAGCTATGTGGCATAATAGTTCGTGCTTAGCCTGGGTCAGGGCTTAGGTTGAAGGAGATCTTTCTCACCTGTGACAGATTCTGGGTCCACCCGGCATGACTGTGGAGATTTGTAGAACTCAGATGAACAGGGCCCAGCTCAGCTTTAGGACGGGGGTAGGGCAAAGCTGATAGGCCTCACTCTTAATCTCAAATGTAAAGACTCACTCCCTCCCTCGGGGACACCCCTTGCCCTATCAGCCCACTCTGCCTGAGAGAAGATTCTTTTCTCACCCAAATTCTGCCTCCCTCTTATGACTTCTTCACCCTTCCCACTCTACTTTGTCAGAACAGAGCACCCTTTCCTCAAGAGTTTGAGTCTAGTTCCACAGCTCCCTGATGCAGCAGGGACCCATCAAAAGCCAGGATCCAGAAAAAATTATTCTGGATTGCAATGGTGGTGATGTGCTCAAAGTAGTGTGAAATGCTCACCTACCACATTCTAGGTCCTATACTTCTGTTAATGTGACCGGAGTCCCTGTGAGCTTTTTTGTGACTATTTTTTGCAGACTGTCCTTGAGCCTTTCCTGCAGGCCCAAGCCTGTCTCTTTCCTACTAGCTGCTGCTCAGGCTGAACCCCATCCTAGTTATAGGAACCCCATACCCAGGTAAGATTACACCTAAGAGTGTAAATGCTGGGCTCTGATTCCCTCAGTCCTGCTTAGACCCAGAGGCAGGAGGTTGTACACTATGATTCTGGGGGCTCCTGAGTGTGCATCTGTGGTTGGGGGTAGGGCTGTGGTCACCACAGGCCCAAGTACCCTTAGTCCCCATTCCTTTCATGTTCTGCCTATCTACTCCTCAAGTGGCTGTCCTGGAGACCCTGAGAACCCAGGGCCCTACAGCACATGGAGCCAACACTATGACCTAGCCCCAGGAGGTCTTCCTTGAACCAGCACATTCTCAGCACAAAGGACCTGGGAAAGGAGGGCCTTACTCACCATCTAATCCAGTGTCAGACACTGGAGGGGTGGGGCGGGGGGCAGAGAGACTCTAAGGGAGCCAGGGTTAGGCTCAAGGTTCCACTCCTAGACACCAGTAAGACTCTCTGACCCCTCGATGTGGACGTCTGTCCTTGCTGCTCAGGGCCTAGACCATCCACCTAGTGGGTGAGGTTCTGACCCCTGCCTTGTGTTATTTTCAGCTGGAGTGAGAGCAGGATTTTCCACTCCCAGCCCCTGACCATTGTCCAGTAGTGACGTGGGAGGACCTGCCTGCTCTTAAAATATCTCCTCTTACTCACTGGGCCTCCCTGCTCCCTCCCAACCACCTCACCTCCTTGCCCTGACATCACTTCCTGGGGCTGTTGACTCTTGAAGGCCACTGTGAAAGGGCATAGTCACCTGATGGGGACCCTGGGGATTGTCCAGCCCAGCTGTAGACTTGAGACGGGTGGGGCCTGGCCCAAGGTCACTCAGTCGGTCAGCATGGAGCCTGGATATGTGCCAGCAGCTCAGGCTGCCGTTGCTGCTCTGCAGCCTTTAGTTCAGGTCCATGCCTTAGTGGGATTCCTGTCATCACCCCTGCTGCCTTAGCATCCTCCCCTCCCCCCACCACATGGAGCTGGTGGGTGGAGCTGTGGCACTGAGCTCTGAAGCCTGGGTCATAGAAGAGAAGGGGAGCACTGGGTGGGGAGGTAAAGGTCTGCTGTCCTCCCTGCAGCGGCTAGTCTCGGTGAGCTTGGTGCATCCAAGACAGGGGCCCTGGCACGTGAGGGGTCTCTGCCCCAGGCGGGGGTTGGGCAGCTATCCCAGGGCTCAGGAGTGAGGTCAGGCCCCCAGAGCTACCCCTCTGTCACCACTCTGTCACAGCAGACTTGAGCTCTTCTATTCCGAGTCAAGCTCATGAGGAAGGATACTCCTGTATTAACTCACGACCCAGGCACCTCTCGTCGCTCTAATTTATTCTTCCCCATGACTGTGTGAAATAGACATTATCCTCCCCATTTAGCGGAGGAGGAGACAGGCCGTGAGATGTGAGGACTTGCTCCAGGTTATACAGGCAGCCAGGGGTGAGTCAGGATGGAATCCGGGTCCATCAGATAGATTAGTTCCCTTTCGGGCATCCCAGGCTGCTTGCAGCCCCTGCTGGGCAGGAGGATGTGCACGCAGCCCTCCCTGGGATTCGAGCTGGAAGGGGCGTTGTAGTGGGGGTGGGGAGCCCTTACCACTGCTGCCTGAGTGGGGTCTCTGCGTCTTGCGGCTGTGGCGCCTCAGGCAAGTTACTGAATCTTGCTGGGCCTCCGTTTTCTCATTTCTGAAAGGACATACTCCCTCTCATGCTGGACATTGGATTGATAATGCATGAAACATTTCGAACAGTCCCAGGCACTGGGTAAGCATTTCCACGGCTGGCACAGTGTCAAGGTGAGGCCAGGCAAAGCGGCTGGACCTTGCCCTTGTGGAGTTGACATAACAGTGTATAACCATGCTAGGATGTATTATTGGAGGAGAGGAATGTCCAGCCAGTGAGCCACAGTGGGCCTCCCGTGACCAAGGCTTCCCAGGATGGAGCAGGAGGAAAGCAGGTTTACCCTGGGGTAAGGTGTGGGAACTCCCTCTGTCCTGCTTGGCACTAGGTGGCCCTCAGGTCCATGGGCCTGTGTGTGTGTGTGTAGAACCTTGTTGCCAGGCTGTGAGAGGGCAGCATGCAGAGGCAAGGGGGGAGGGGGAGGGAGGGCGTTGATACCAAATTCTGGTCTCTGTGGTCCAGAGTGGTCCCACTCGCCATGGCAACAGGCTTAGCCATTTCTTCCTAAGTGATGGTTGCCATTATGGGGTGCTGTAACAACTACTTGGTTCAACCAAGACCCCGGAGACCCAGACCAGCTGGGAGCTGGGCCAGAGCAAGCAACAAATGGGCAACTTTGCTGTGTGGCCGGAGGCTAGCTGCCTGCCCTCTCTGGGCCACTCTCTGGAGCTTGGATCCCATGCCTCCCAAGTCCCAGTTCTCCTGCCTCAGGGCATCAGCCACCTTGCTCTTCATCAAAGGCACAACTAACAGTTGCTCTCCCAGGCATTCTCCCAACCCCCTGGGCTCTCAGTTCTGAGGACTAGAGTCAGCAGCAATTCTCCCCTGGCATCAAGTGACAGGAAAATCAACTCCATGGGCAGCCCATGGGAACTTGGAGCAGAGCTGGTCCACTGTTTAATGGCCCTGCCCCTTGCAGATGGAGGGTGAGAGAGGTGTTTGCCTTGCCAAGTGGTATGTGCAAGTGGGCTCTCCTCTCCCCTGTGCACCAGATGTCTTAGGGAATCCCTTCTCTCTGGGCCTCAGTTTCCCCATCTGCCATGCAGCTTGGCTCTGCCCAGCTGCTCTTCCTCTAGTACAGGCTTCCTGAGCTTACCTCCATCTTGGCTCCCGTTCAGCCAGGTGTCCAGTCTCAGCCCTGTCCCAGCCAGGAACAATGGGCAGGGCTGAGCCAGTCAGTCATGGCCCCAGACTCAGTCCCCAAGGGCTTACCCTGGACTATTTTCAGCTGTTGGAGATGGAGTCAGAAAAGGATTTTCCACTCCCAGCACAATGGCTGCCCTGGACCATTGTCCAGCAGTGACCAAGAGATCCGCCTGCCCCAAAATATCTTCCCTGCCCCTACTCCCTGGGTGTCCCCACCTCAACATGGCTTCCCTGTTAGCTCCCAAAGGCTGTTGTGAAGCGGCACATGAGGCCCCTGGAAGACAGGACTGGTTGGAATCCGTTTTCCCTCCTGGCAGGGACCCCAGGGATGGTTTGGCTGCTTAGAGGGACAAGAGGCCCAGAGAGAGCTGTTCTTTGCCCAAGACCACACAGCAGTCAGCATGGAGACTAGATGCTGCCCTCATCAGCCCCGGGCTGTGCCTTCTGAGAGCTTACCTTGGAGGAGCACAGGTGGGCTCACTGAAAAGAGGCCTGGGGGACGTGGGTGGAAGGGGGTGTATCTTGAGAACCTGGAGCCCCTGATTCAGTCCTGTTTTTACCAAGTGTGGCTTTAGCTTGCACTGAATCCAGGCTTACCAAGTGTGGCTCTGGGGAAAGGAGGAGTTGGACCCAGGGAAGTCAAGGTAGGAGGAGCAGTGTTCTGTCCCAGCTCGGCTATCACCAGCTCTTTGAGCACAAATTCGATTTCTTTGTCTGTAAAATGGAACTGTTAATACTTCTTTTTCCAGTTTGCTGAACAGTGAGAATGCAGGCAGGCACAAACACAGCTATTTTATTTTCCTATCAGTCCTGCCTACCCAATGTCTAATTTCCCTTTCCCATCCATACACTGTTTATATGGTAAACTCCAAATAGTTTAGTCACTTGTAACAAAGTTCACTCCAGCTGAAGGTTCCAATCCCTACTTAATTTAATGCCCACCCCTCCTCTTCCCCAGTGCTAGGGGGTGCCTCCTCACCCCTCCTTTGGGTCCCTCTCTCCTCTGGGTGTTGGGCAAGGTGGGGAGGAGGAGGGGGACCAGTGTGTCTTCCCCAGGACTGCCACAGCCCTTTCTTGCTGTCCTTGCTTCTCTGGCTATGACCACATGACCATCAGTGCCTCTCTGCGTGGAGCCCTCCAAAAGCCAGCCCACACCATTGTAAAGAATCTCTTCATTTACGTAGTCTGAGTGTGCCCCATCTTGCTGAGACTCTTGGCTTCTACGCCCCAGTCTCCTGAGTGACTTTTCTAGCGCTCCCCTCACCTGGCTTGGTTGACAGCTCACAACAGCAGGGATGTTTTCAAGGTCACTGAGCCCAGTGTTCAGCCTGTGGAATCAGCATGGAGGGTGGTAGAGGGCTGGGGTAATAAACTCAGAGAAGGTGTCTGACCCCATTTGTTTGTTTTCGGGTTTCTGTTGAAAGTAGGGTATTTTACCCACTATGTATCTTCAGATTTATGTCCTGGAGCCAAATGCCAAATCAGCAGCCACATGAAAAGTCCCACCTCATTGTGGGATTAAACTGTTAGACCAGCCTTTGTGACCAAAGCAACTGCAAAATGCGGAGGAGGAAATTCAAAGCCTACTGCGTGGGTCACCACGTAGCCTGTGCTAGTGCTTGTGTGTGTTTATGCCTGTGTTGAGTTGTCATATCTGTGTTCTAGGGAGAGTGCTGGGGGGAAGGGCAGCCCCCACAGACACCAAGTAGATACTTGGAGACAGAAGGGCTTCGGGTGGGTGGCCACCCTGGAGAAAGCAGAGGGAAGGGGGTCTGCCAGGAGGTCAAACTATTGGAAGGAGATGGGCTTGGAGGTGGCAGGAGGATTTGGGGAGTCTGGAGAGGACCTCGTGTTTGTGTGTGCTTCATGGCCCTCTTAAGGTCTCTATTCTTAATTTACCACTAAATCCCCAGCTGCCAGCTCTGGGGATCCCTTTCTGCTCCCCCTCATTCCCCACTCTTCCTCCTTTTCCCCAGCTCCCATCCCTCCACACTCCCCATTTTCCTCCTCTTTTTGGCTCCCTGTAACAAAGGGAAGCAAACGGGCCACTTCAGAGCATCAGACCTATTCATTCTTGAGCGCTGGCTTTCCTCCCTCCATGGCCTCTGCTTGAGCCACTGTAGGTCCCCAGTTCGCGGACGCTGCCCTGCTGCCCCCTGGTGGCCAAAGTGGCTGCAGATGAAGGCCCCAGGGCTGCGGTCCAGACCTTCCCCTGTGGAGTGATGAGAGGAAAAGGATCCTGCTGGCAGCCAAGTTGTTGGAGAGAGCGAGGTGAGGGTGGGACTGAAAATTGAAACAGGGAACACAGTTTGCAAAACATACACTGACTTGCAAAACAGGTAATAATACTTGATCAAGCCATGCTGTCCATCTCAGACTATCTAAGTGCACACGTAATGTACTTAGACTCGCAGATTCCAAGAGAAGACTGCAAACAAGCGGATCTAATAGTAAGACTCCTGGAGGACTCCCATGTTCTCAACATAGGAGTTACAGCAACTCCCTGCTCCTCAAATTCTGACCAATCTCTGACAAAGATCATCCTTTGACTAACTCCAACTCCCCATGATCCTATCAGCACCCTTCTGACTCCCCACTTTGGAGACACCCCAGGGATCCACTGT
Source organism: Lutra lutra (assembly GCF_902655055.1). Classification (NCBI taxonomy): domain Eukaryota; kingdom Metazoa; phylum Chordata; class Mammalia; order Carnivora; family Mustelidae; genus Lutra; species Lutra lutra. Next base: position 56,873,469 of record NC_062287.1, on the reverse strand, counting down.
GAAAATATTTGCTCCATCAAATAAGAAGCCCAGATTTGTTGGCTGCAGGTGTGTTCATGGTGGAGCTGCCCACAATGACAAGAGGTTCCTGCAGAAGGAGTGAGAGCAGGTGATATTTCAGCTCTCTATTCCAGCCTACCCACCCCCAGGGGCTCTCAGGGACTGCCCCATGTAGAGCCCTCCAGCCCCTAGCTGACCCATCGCAGTACACTCTGGCGCCAGGACAAAGTGCGACACTGGTTGTTTTCTTCCTTCAGAGGAAGCACACCATTTCCAGATGTTGGCTTTGTCAAGACAAGACTGAGGGGCAGACCCCACTGCTCCATCCTCCCAGCATTGCCCCCACCAGCCTCCCCAGTCTGAGGTTTCAAAGGTGCTCCCTTGACCCTCTCTGGTTCTTCCAGGAGCAGGGGCAGGGGTGTCCCTGAGGATGGTGCCATGATGTCCTCTGGCCATGTGTGTCGCTTTGACCTTCTGCTTACCTTCAGTGCCCCAGACGGGGTTCCCCACCTTCACTGGCTGTCAGGAAGGCACCCAAGCTCTGGTTTGGAGAACACAGCTGAGTGTTTGGGAGAGGGGTGAGAGGCCCTCCTAAGGGGCTTTCTCAGGCCTCTGCCCCCAGCCCTGCCCCATTCCAGTGCCTCCACCCCCACCAGAGCCCCTGACTTCTGGATGCCCCTAGAAGTCCTTGCCTCCTCACAGGGTAGCCTCTAAGACTGGACTCCACCTTCTGGGAGATGTGACCAAGCTCTGCTGGTCCTCCTAGCGCCATCAGAAGTCAGGGTCCAGCCACTGCAAAAGTGTTGTATGTAATTTGGATCCCAACAGTACATCAGTACGTAAAATGTATCCGACTCCCAGGCATGTGGAAGCGGGGAGTGGGAAGTACAAAGGTGAGCCAGCCCTCCAAGCCCCACCCTCACATCTTCGCTCTACACCTGCAGCCCTCACCCACAAGCTTTTCCTCCACCTGAATCCAGGTGCCTTCATTCACGACACTTAGAAAGCGCAGAAACCTTGGGCTGTTTCCAATTAAATCTTGACTCTGCCACTAATTAATCAGATGATTAATGGGCATTTCAGTTTCCTCATCATAAAATTTACATTTTGTTGGTACTATCTTTTTCTACTAGGGTGGAAGCTCCCAGAGGACAGGGGTTGTTGTCTATGTTGGTCACTAATTTATCCCCAGTGCCCAGAACAGTTGCCTGGCAGATGGTAGGTACACAACAATTACTTGTTGAATGAATGAATGAATGAATGAATGAATGAATACAGAGCGATTCCTAGTGAGGAAGAATGAGATAACCTCTATAAACTGTTTTGTAGACTATCTAGTACCAGTGAATACTCATTAGACATTAATGCCTTTCCTTTGCAAAACAGGTCAAATTAATTATTTCATGTAAGTTTCACAATGGCTCTTTGAGGCAAAAACATTACCAATTCATTCATCCACTTGTTCAACAAATATTTACACAGAGCCTACTCCTATATCCCAAGTATTGTTGTAGATTGTTGGAAACCATTAGTGATTAAAAGAACAAAGAGCTTTCCCTTGTGGAGTTCACGTTCTTGGGGGATGAGAGAGACAAAAAGCACCAGTCTTAATTAAATGTAAATTCCATGGTATGCTAGAAGGTGAATAGCGGAGCAGAAAGAGGGATTGGGAGGGTGGGCAGGTAGAGGGTAAGGGGTGGGGGTTGGATTTTAAAGAGAATGGTCAGGTGAAGCCTCAGGCGGTGCCCAAAAGAGGGCATTTGAGCAGACTTGAAGGAGGAGTGGGAGTTAACCAAGGGGCTCCCACTGCCTGGGTAAGGAGGCAGTGACTGGGGTGCAGGCAGGAGGAGTGGAGGCCAGAGATGGGGGGAAATCTCGTAGGACTTGGAAAGAGGCAGAAAATCACGACAATCCAGCTTGCATTTTAGAAGGATCTGGCTAGGGGCACCAGGCTGGCTCAATTAGTTAAGCAGCCGACTCTTGATTTTGGCTCAGGTCATGATCTCAGGGTTGTGGGACGGAGCCCCATGTTGGGCTCCAACACTCAACATGGAGCCTGCTTGAGATTCTCCCTGTCCCTCTGCCCCATCCCTGCTCCCACTTGCTCCCTCTTTCTCTCTCTAAAAAATTTTTTAAAAAGAAGAAGGATGCCTGAGTGGCTCAGTGGGTTGAAGCCTCTGCCTTTGGCTCAGGTCGTGATGTCAGGGTCCTGGGATCGAGCCCCGCATCGGGCTCTCTGCTCGGCAGGGAGCCTGCCGCCTCCGTCCCTCTCTGCCTGCCTCTCTGCCTACTTGTGATCTCTGTCTGTCAAATAAATAAATAAAAATCTTTTAAGAAAAATAAAAGAAGAAGAAAAAGAAGGATCTGGCTGCCATGTTGTGCATAAACCAGAGTGGGGTAGGAATCAAGCAGCAAGAGCAGGAAGGAGCTAATGCAGGAAGCCGGGAGAGAGATCTGGGATTGGGACCAGGTGGTAGCAATGGAGGTGGTGAGAAATGGACCAATGCCAGATGTATTTGGAAGGAGCAACCAGTAGGATTCCTGATAGTTTTTCCTGCAAGGTTTGGCCACCAGTGAAACTGTGGTCCAGAGGAGGTCTGGTGGGCTGGGACACACCCAGAGGTCCCTGAGTGGGTAGAGAATGGCGCTCGGGATAGCAGGAAAGTCCCCAGGTGTGGGGCAGTGTCTGGGGGGAGGAACGGGCAGGATGGGAGGAAGGGTTCTTCTGTTGCAGGAGGTCACAGACCAGCCCAGGGCACCAGGGCATTGATTTGATCAATGGCTTTTTCCTGTTCCTGTGAATTCCCCAATGATGGCCTTTTAATTGGGTCCCTTTGTTCCAAGACGATAAGCTGAGCAGATGCCAGGGTATTTGCCTATTATTAAATAGATTAGAAAATGATGCCATGTTTTGGGTTCTGGAAAATTCAGAGCAGATGTGTGGCTTCCCTGAGAAGTAATCACAGGCTTCTGGTTCAGGGCAGAGCCCACACCAGGCATCTTGTCTTTGTCCTTGTCCCTGCCTGGCTTACCGGCTAAGGGTCTCCTCCTCCTCCAAGACTCCCTTCAAAATCCCCTCCTCAGGAAGGCTTGCTGATCACCGTCCCTGCCCCTGGCCTCACCTCCCTGGGCAGAGAACTCTCACAGGTAGGATGAAAAATCCCTCAACCAAGAGCCTACCTCATAACAGAGGACATGGTCTAAGTGGGGGTTTTTAGGGAAGAAGGACACCCAAAAAGCATTTATATCACAAAAGTCAGTAAAAACCACTTTTCCATTTCCCCCAATTTCCCCCCACAGAGCAGCTGGACTCCGAAGAAGGGGTGAGGGGTGGTGCAGGCAGGGAGGGGAGGAGAGAAGTTAAGTGTCAAATTCGTATCATGTGTGAGGAAAGGAGAGCTCTCTTGCACTGTTGGTGCAGCCACTCTGGAAGACAGTATGGAGGTTCCTCAAAAAGTTAAAAATAGCACTACCCTACGATCCAGCAATCACACTGCTGGATATTTACCCAAAGAATACAACACTAATTGAAAGGGATACGTGCATCCTGATGTTTACAGCAGCATAATTATCTACAATAGCCAAATTATGGAAAGAGCCCCAATGTCCATCAGCTGATGAGTGGATAAAGATGTAGTATATACATACAATGGAATATTACTCAACCGTAAAAAGAAATCTTGCTATTTGAAACAACATGGATGGAGCTAGAGAGTATCATGCTAAATAAGTCAGTCCGAGAAAGATTTCACTCATCTGTGGCATTTAAGAAGCAATTTCTTTTTTTTTTTTAAGATTTTATTTATTTATTTGACAGAGAGAGAGCACAAGTAGGCAGACAGGCAGGCAGAGAGAGAGAGGAGAAAGCAGGCTCCCTGCCAAGCAGAGAGGCCGATGCGGGACTCCATCCCAGGACCCTGAGATCATGACCTGAGCCGAAGGCAGAGGCTTAACCCACTGAGCCACCCAGGCGCCCCAAGAAGCAATTTCTTTTACAAAAGAAAGACAAACCAAAGAAACAGACTGTTAACTCTAGAGAACAAACTGATGGTTCCCAGAGGAGGAGGAACTGGTGAAACAGGTGATGGGGATTAAGGAGGGCACTTGTCATAATGAGCACCGGGTGTGGAAGTGTTGAATCACTATACAACTGAAACTCATAGTACACTGTAACTAACTGGAATTTGAATAAAAACTTTAAAAAATTAAGTGTGCAATTCGCCATTTCAAAATTCATGTCGTGGGAATGAGATGGAAACGTACACTTGCCTGGAGAAAAAGAAAACCATTTCCTGCCAGTAACTCATTCAGACTGTTAAAAACAAACAAAAATAAACAAATTAAAAAAAAACACTGGTTCCTTCCATGTTAGACATTGTCCACTGATTTGTCATGTGAAAGATGAAGTTATAGTTTTCTTCCCTCATCCTCCCACTGCAATTTCTGGGTAAAACAATATTCAGTGCTTAACATTTTTATGACCTTGCAAGTATTGTTTGCAGTAACATAGCATTCTATGATTACATTTTCTTTCTTGCGGAACTTTTTTTGTTTTTCCTAGAATTAATAATTGTCTCACTGTATACCCTTAGGAGGGACATATGCTAAGGACAAAGACAATTACAAGGAAACCTTAAACAGTATTTATAATCATAAGTGGCCATTGAGCGCTAGAAATATGATCCTTCTGAATTGAGTAGTGCTGCAGGTATAAAGTACACAATGGGTTTCAAAGACTTGGGTCCAAAAAAAAGGGATGGTAAAAGACTAATTTTTTATATTGCTTGCATATTGAAATGTAACATTTTGGATATAATGACTTAAATAAAATATATTACTAAAATAATTTCATTTCTGATTATTTTCTAATGCATATTTGAAATTACACCTATAGCTTGCATTGTATTTCTGTCTAAATCTATTTGAAATTTGAAATTACATATTTGAAATTACACCTATATTTGAAATTACACCTATAGCTTGCATTGTATTTCTGTCTAAATCTAGGCAGTGATTGTCAATGACTGCCAACGGATGGAGCAGTCCCTAGGACCTGGACGCACTGACCAATAGAACATCACAAAAAAGAGAACTAGATGTGGTGCAAAAAGAAGTACACACCACACCTGTGAATTTTTTTTTAAGATTTTTATTTATTTATTTGTGTGCATGCGATGTGAGAATGAGAGAGAGAGAACAAGTGGGGAAAGGGGCAGAGGGAGAAGGAGACCCCTCACTGAGCAGGGAGCCCGATGCGGGGCTCGATCCCAAGACCCTGGGATCACAACCCAAGCCATCCTGAGATCACGACCTGAACCATAGGATACACTTAACGACTGAGCCAAGATTCTGCATTTCTTTCTTTTTTTTTTTTAAGATTTTATTTATTTGTCAGAGAGATAGTGCACAAGGAGGCAGAGAGGCAGGCAGAGGCAGAGAGAGAAGCAGGCTCCCCGCCGAGCCAGGAGTCCGATGCGGGACTCCATCCCAGGACCCTAGGATCATGACCTGAGCTGAAGGCAGAGGCTTAACCCACTGAGTCACTCAGGCGTCCCCCACCTGTGAATTTTTTTTTTAAGATTTTTTTTTTTAATTTATTTGACAGACATATCATGAGTAGGCAGAGAGGCAGGCAGAGAGAGACAGGAGAAGGAGGCAGGCTCCCTGCTGAGCAGAGAGCTCGATGCGGGACTCGATCCCAGGACCCTGAGATCATGACCTGAGCTGAAGGCAGAGGCTTTAACCACTGAGCCACCCAGGCGCCCCCCACCTGTGAATTTTTGACAAAAAAATGGAGCCTGAGTCAGATCAGATGTCTGGATTTAACTACCACTTTTCAGGAGATGCAGGGTACATACGAATGTGCTAAATGACAATGTGGACAATTGGCTAGATTCACAATCTGAACACTTTTACAGGAAAAATGATCCAGTTTCTCAGAAATATAGGGAGGAAAATGGCGGAGGAGTAGACACAGACATGGAAGTCAAAGCCAGTGTCCCTTCTCTCCTCACGGCTACAAAGTAGAAGTCCCCAACTTCCTAAATGTTCAGAAGCCATTTATCCTGAAGGGAAACGGGGAGGAAATCTGAAAGAGCGCAAAGGCTGTACAACATTTGGGTTTTCTCCCCTGTTATAAGCTGCACTGTGTTTCCCCCTCAAATTCATATGGGAAAGTCCTGACACCCTGTACCTCAGAATGTGAGGATGGGAAGACATGGAGAAAACAGCCATCTACAGGCCGAGGAAATCCAAGATCTATCTCTCACAGCCCCCAGAAGGAACTGATCCTGCCGTCACTGTGATTTTGGACTTCTGGCCTCTAAAACTGTGAGGGGGGAAAAAAAATTTCTGTTGTTTAAGCCCCCAGACTGGAGTCCTTGTTATGGCAGCCCCAGCAGACGAACCCATCCCACTGTCAGTGGGGCCGGCGCTCATGAGAATCTTCCCATCTGTTATGGGGCGGGGGGGGGCTGGTTTTCTTTGCCCATATCTCCCCAGAGGGGAACACCTGGTGGAAACTATTTTCCAGGGCCTGAGTTTCGCCTTTCTGTGTTGACAAGTTGTCACCATGGTGAGAGCCCTGGTCCAAAGCACTCTATTCAGCCCAAATTCTCCTGTTCACCTCCCACTTCAACCAGGGCTTCATGGACTTCTGTTTTCACCCCCAAAATGTTGATGATCTTTGTAGCAAAGAACATCACCTCTTCTACCAGTTGCGTGACTCAGCTGATTTTCCTACTCTTTATTGTTATTTCCAAATACCATGCGGTGACCTTAATGGCCTTTAATTGCTCTGTGGCTGTCTGTAATCCATCATTGTTATAAGGCCAGCCCATCTTATTAGGTGTGTACGTGTGTATGCGCGAGGGGGCGGGGAGGGAGGTATGGGATTTGTTGAAGCCACTGCACATAGGGCATATGCTTAGGCCAACCTTAGGTAATGGGAATGGCACCAACCATTATCTAGATGATAACTTCCTGGTCCTCCAAACAGCTTGCACCAGCGCCTGTGTCAATGAGATTGTTTTCGCTGCGGTGGGCACTGATATCCAGGACCCAGTCTTCGCTGCTTTCGTTTTCACTTAATCTGCTCAAGGCAAATCAAAACTCTTCGGCACCTACTGTTCTCACACCAGTGCCCCTTCTCTTTTCTTTGGGTGAGCGACATTTGTGTGTCTTACACACTCTTCTCCGGGGTCTATGAATCAGGGTCTACGAACTGGTGTAGTTTCTATTCCAATGTGGGCCCATGCTGAAGCCCCTCTGTAAAGCCCAAGGGGAAAAATGGAAAATCCTGGTTAAAAATCCAGGAAAGGAGTGATAATGTAAGGGGATCTAAATTTTTATTTCATTGGTATTTTCTCATGGTGGCTTTTGTTCCTAAGTTCATTCTACATATGGAGAAATGTTTGGTTCTTTCTTAAAATAGACTCTTCATCACTTCCGTCATAGGTAATCTTGACTTGTTCTTTGCGTTCTCATCTACACACTGTGTAGACAGGTTTGACCAAGTGTGGCTGCTTATACATTACACACTTGTCCCTTCTCTTTGGCACCCCTTTGTCTCCTGCTCTTTCCCCTATTCTGCACATATACTATGAGTCCATAGTGACCTGGAGAAAAGTTGAACACTGCAACTGGCTTACCTAAACCCAGAAGTGCCAAATATTCTGGAAAGGGCTCTCTTTCTTGTCAGTTCTGTTACTGGAAGAGGCAGCAGGATTCCAAAGAAATGCTTCTCTTTCAACCTGTGTAAACAGCTCAGAGTGGACCCAAACTGTCTAGATCTTGGTTTATTATTCCTAGCCACCCTTGCTTTGTTATTCCAGCCTTTCTTGTCTACTTGTAAGAGTGGCGACATCTAGGAGCTTCTGCCAGCCATATCTTCAAGAGGTCGCAGGTGGAGGTTATTTCCACATAAAACCATGCTCCCTGGTGAGTAAGGACCTTTGGGACCCCCCCTCCACAAAAGAGAAGGAAGTCAGGGCTTTTTCCTTTGAGATGTGAATCACATCCCCTTATTCTCAAACTTTGGAGACAAAAAATAAACTGTAAAGAACAATTATGTTGCTTCTTATCTGATAATTTTCTTGGTTTTTTTTTTTCTTTTTTTTTTTTTAAAGATTTTATTTATTTATTTGACAGAGAGAAATCACAAGTAGGCAGAGAGGCAGGCAGAGAGAGAGGAGGAAGCAGGCTCCCTGCTGAGCAGAGAGCCCGATGCGGGGCTCGAACCCAGGACCTGGGATCATGACCTGAGCCCAAGGCAGCGGCCTAACCCACTGAGCCACCCAGGCGCCCCTATTTTCTTGTTTTTAAGGCTTATTTGGGGGCGCCTGGGTGGCTCAGTAGTTAAGCATCTGCCCGCATTGGGCTCCCTGCTCAGCGGGAGGCCTGCTTCTCCCTCTCCCACTCCCCCTGCTTGTGTTCCTTCTCTCGCTGTGTCTCGCTCTGTCAAGTAAATAAATAAAATCTTAAAAAAAAAAAAAAGACTTGAGAGAGAATGCATGCGTGCAGGGGAGAGGGGCAGAGGTGGGGCACCTGGGTGCCTCATTCACTTAAGCATCTGCCTTTGGCTCAGGTCATGATCTCTGGGTCCTGGAATCAAGCTCCACATCAGTCTCCCTGCTCAGTGGGGAGTCTGCTTCTCCCTCTGCCGCTCCTCCTGGCTCATCCTCTCTCTCTCTTGCTCTCACTCTGTCTCTCCATCTCAAATAAACAAAATTCATAAAAAAAATTTTTTTCTTAATTTTTAAAGTAAGGGGCAGAGGGAGAGAATCTTCAAGCAGCCTCCCCGCTGAGTACAGAGCCCAACACAGGGCTCCATCTCACGACCCATGAGATCATGACCTGAGCAGAAAGCAAGAGTTGGGCCCTCAACCCTACTGAGCCACCCAGGCACCTCGATTTCTTATCTGATGATTTTCACTGCAAGACAGCAATACTCTGTTAGTATTTTTCTGATCTGCAAGTTGCCAGAAAACAAAGTGAGCATCATGTATGTCGATACAATAAAACATTACATGATAAAGAGAACCTATGACCACGCCACATTTTGACACCATTAATGCCCCAAACAGCCCTAATCCAGGGTGATTAAAGGACTAGTTACGTATCCAAGAACTCAGGGGGGAGGGTGGTTGGTGGTATGAAAGTTGCACAATATTATCTAAAATGGCATCAAATATTCTTAAAAAAATGTAGCTCTTGCGGCGAGTTTTGTCATTTAAAACCACTGAACGTAAATTTGTGTAAACAGGGATGCCTGGCTGGCTCAGCTGGCAGAGCATGGACTCTTGATCAGGGTTGTGAGTTTGAGCCCCATGCTGGGTGTAGAGATTACTTAAATAATACTTAAAAATAATTGTAGGGGCACTTGGGCGCCTCAGTCAGTTAAGCGTCTGCCTTCAGCTCAGGCTGTGATCCCAGGGTTCTGGGATCAAGCCCCAGGTCAGGCTCCCTACACAGCAGGGAGTCTGCTTCTCCCTCTGCCTCTCCCCCTGTTCATGCTCTCTCTCTCTCTCAAATAAATAACAAAAAAAAATCTTTTTAAAAAATCATATAAATAATTCATCTGCTTCTTAATTTTACAATGAGGTTCAGCATGGAAAAATCAGCTGAACACCGACAATAACAAACTGTCAGCCTATAAGTTTAGGTATGTGGGTCTACCTAACTTTGTCTCACTGATAAAACCACAGTCATCAGAGCACCTGGGTGGCTCAGTGGGTTAAAGCCCAGCATCCTGGGATCAAGCCCTGCATCTGGCTCTCTGCTCAGCGGGGAGCCTGCTTCCTCCTCTCTCTCTGCCTGCCTCTCTGCCTACTTGTGATCTCTGTCAAATAGATAAATAAAATCTTAAAAAAAAAAAAAACACAGTCATCATTAGGACTAAAGTGGTTTCCTATACTTCCTTCATTTCCTCAGTGCTTGCTTCTCCCTTTCTTAATTTATATGCCAAGAAATATCAAATTGAATATCAATTTGAAATATCAAGAAGTATCAGTTTAATTGGAATATCTTGTTCTATTACTTAAATAAAGCACTCCAATAGTTAAAGAGAGGATTTGATTATTTACTCCAGGTTAGGCACAGTGCTAAGAGTTTTACTTACATTGCTTCAAACCACACAGGAGGACAGAATTATTATCCCCCTTTTTATGAGGGACTGGCTCTCTGAGAGGTGCAGGTGAAGGTTTTGTTCTGCCTTTTTTGTTGTTCCTGTTAGCAGGACCCCCGGCTCCAGTTCCTTTCCTTAGAGATTGGGTGACCTTGGACAACACCATGGGTCTCTCCCTTTCTTCCTCTGAAAAAATGGGAGTAATCATGTGTTCTATATAAGGCCTAAGAAAATTAATGTGTGCATTTATGCAAACTAATTAGAAAATGGTAAATCCCTGGGACACCTGGGTGGCTGAGTTGGTTAAGGGTCTGCCTTCTGCTCAGGTCCTGATCCCAGGGTCCCGGGATCGAGTCCCACCATGATTTATCTAACCAGTTCCCTGTGAATAGATATTTAGGTCATTTCCAGGCTTTGGATATCGATTTGTTGATTTCTTCAGGACCTGAAATGAATGCAAATATCAATTCTTTCTTCATGGTGACGTTTAAATTATGGAATCAAACAATCACGTCTGGGCGTATCTCAGATTCAACAAGTCTGATTTAAGAGGGACGGAAATCTTTTGGCACCAAGTGAGAGATTTGCCTCCTGATCTCAAGGTTCAACTCTCATGTTATTTGACTCCTGGCTCCATGTGTTGATTTCGTCACCCCTGTGCCCCGCAGCAGCATCAGTGTTATGGAGCTCAGTGAGGCCGTAGGGGCAGTTGAGCTGCAGACCTCTCCGGAATGTCACCTCTTTTGTCAAAGGTATTATATTCCTTTTATTCATTATTATTACTATTACATTATTACTTTTTTAAGATTTAATTTTTAAGTAACCTCCACACCCAGCGTGGGGTTCGAACTTACAACCCTGAGACTGAAAGGGCACCTCTGCTTTCAGAGCATGTTAACTTCTGAATCAGGAGCAGCTTTGATGGGCATGAAGCTGGTGGGAAGGAGCTGAGCTGAATGGAGAAACACCTAAGTCTCACCTCTGAAGTCTTGAGTTCCAGTTCTGAGCAATACTTCCTAGATGTGTAACCTAACACAAGTCATATAAGTAGTTCCTCTGAGCCTCAGTTTCCTCAACTGTAAAATGGGAATGATCAGAGTGGCTACTCAGACTCCACTTACAAATGAAGCATGATGATGAATGTAAAACATTTGGCGTAATACTGGCTCAGGGCACACACAAAATAAATAGTAGCATGTTTTATTAGTAGAGCTTGGCGGGATAAATAAGACCCACTGAGAAGATAAGGAAAGGAATAACATTCCAAGAGGGGGAGAAGCATGTATAAATAGCAGAATTTACAAAGTATGAACCCTCCGAGCCAGCTGTGGGAGGGAGGCAGGGCAGGGACTGCTAACCCAATTTTGCATCACTGGGGAGACCGAGACCCAGAAAAGGGCAATGATTCACTCGCATCCACCATCGCCCTACATGGGGAGGCAGGAGAGGGATCCAGAGTCCCGAGAAAAAGCTTCCATGGCAGAAATTCCTGGGTCACTCAGACTGGCAGCTGGAATAGTGTGGGGATAGGAAACAGGGTACCACCGTGGGCTGGTCATGGCTTCCGGACTGACAAAGCAAATAGGAGCAACAAATGGCTCCTGGACCTCAGGAAAGGGATTGGGGAGACCTGGGCCATGGCTAGGGCTGAAAGAGCGGAGCTGGCCTCAAGAGGAGGCTGCAGGCACATCAAGTCTGGGGGCTGACTAGTGCAGGGTAGTCTCGGGAGTCACTGGAAATGCCAGACCTAGCTCCTCCAGCTCCAATTCTCACTGGACGCCTGCCAGCTGTCAGCTTTTGAGGTCATGGGCCAAGGCTAAGAGGGGGAGGAGAAGGGAGAGGAAAAGGAGGAGGTAAGTTTGCTGCCAGACGCAGTTTAATGAAAGGTTCTTAACCTCTCCTGGGGCCAGCAGGGGATGGTGTCTGGCTCCTGGGCCAACTCTGAGCCTGCAGCCCTCTTCCGCCTTCTCCCAAGCCTGTCTTCCCTTGGCCTCGGTGAAACCACATTGGTCTCCTGCTCAACTCACTGCTCTGGCTGCTCCTCCTCAGTCTCAGTCTCATCCCTGGGTGTCTCCTCATCCTCCTTTAACCGATGGCTCTATCCTAAACGTTTTTTTCTGTTCTTCTCTCTCCCCTTAAGCAATCTCACCCACCCTCTGGCCTAGAGAACATATGTTAAGCCCCAAATTGGTGTCTCCCATCCACTGCTAACCTTGGGTGACAGGACTTGATTTTATTAAAGAGTCACCAAGTTTCTCTGCCTTGATATGGGGGCAGGGATCAAATCACTTAGCTAAGTTAATCAGAAGAGGCATTTCCAGCAACTGGAGCAGTCTCCACTGAAATCGGGCAAGGCTTTGCATACTCAGGAGGCCCTAGGGACAGTGGGTGGACAAGGCAAGGGAGGCTGAGGCCTGAGGGAAGGATGCTGGGGAACAGTCAGGGCCACCAACCCAGCCCCCACTCTCCCAACTCTGACACGGATTTCCCTCCTCTGCCCACCTTGGAGAACCAGGGCTCAACCTATTGGGAGTAAATGGGATTCCTCTCGCCCAGCCCATGACCCTCAGTACCCACTATTCCTCACACCCCTGCCGCTTCTCATTGAAGGTGCCTGGGACTCTACCCAGGGGCTTTCTCTGGTTGTTTGGAAAACCCTTGGCCACAAGTGCCAGACAGTTTGGAGACCAGCCTTTAACCAACGACAGCTGGAGTTGGTAGGTAAATTTGCTCCAGAGTCCCTCCCTCAGGTGAGACCTCTCCAAGACCTGTTCTGTGCTGCCTCCTAGTGGTTCCCAATGAGATTGACCCCCATTGATGACCTGCTCACTGACCACCCTGAATTCGTTTCCTTCTCTTTGTCACACTTCCCCAGACCCTACTCACGCTTCCCCGGATCACCTCAGAAATTAAGTACTTGCACTTAAATCCTCAACTCAGGATCAGTTCCAGGGGAACCCAAACCAAGATACCCCCCAGTCTCCCTCATATTCATATCCAATCTGCCTAGGTCCTGCTGATTCTACCTCCTAAAAGCCCCACAACTTACCATCTTCTTTTTCTTCTTCTTTTAAGATTTTGTTTATTTGAGAGAAAGAGAGTGAGAGAGAGAGCAGGAGAGGGGAGAGGGTCAGAGGGAGAAGCTGAATCCCATCTGAGCAGGGAACCCGAAGTGGGAATCGATCCTGGGACTCCAGGATCATGACCTGAGCTGAAGGCAGTCACTTAACCAACTAAGCCACCCAGGCACCCCAACCCATCTTCTAATCAGCTCCTCACTTATCATCCCTCCTCCATCGCCACTGCCTGGACAACTGGTCCAGCTTTCCCACTGGTCCCCTGCCTCCTCTTCTGCCCGGTACAGCAGCCAGGACAAGCAATCATTCTAAGACAGCTCTCTCATTATATTCCTTCCCTGCTTAAGCCCTTCCATGGCTCCCATCGCCCTCAGGATAAACCAAGATTCCCAGCATGGCATTTGAGTCCCTGCAAGACTTGGTCCCCGCCCCTTCTTCAGCCTTGTCCTGTCTACTCCTCCTCGCTACAGTAGGACTGCGATTCACAAGGTCCCCAGAATTCACAATATTCTCATCCTCATCTGCATGCTGCCACCTCCCCACATTTTACCCAGACAATTCAACTTGTTCTCGAACACTCAGCCTAGGACACGCTTGCACTCTACCACCCTGTGCCCCTGCCTCAGTGCAAGTCTCCGTGTCCCAATGCCCACCACGTCCTGCTTTATCCTCTCGCCACACTGAACACTTCTCGAAGGCACTAGCCACAAACAATTCATCTTTGGATCCATGGTCCTGCACATGCCTGGGAACATAGGAAGGTTCAGAGAATAAACACATGATAAGGATGACTCTAAATCCTCAAAAAAAAAAAAAAATCTATATTCATTCCCTCATTTAGATAGTTGCAAAGCCCAGTGCCAAGTGTGGGGGAACATGGGGCTGGTGAACACCAGACATGGTCCTGCCCTGAGAGACTTCTCTGCCGGGAGGGGAGAGACGTGGAGAGAGACAACATTAGGCAGAAATGATTGGGTATATCAGAGGCCAATCCTGGGGCCTGGCAGCCGAGAGCAGCACTGGGCCCTGTCCGGTGGGGAGGAAGGCAGAGAAAGCTACTGACAAGAGGTGCCTCTTCTCCATGGGGCCTTGCTCACCCTTGGTCTTGGCAGACCGTGCAGGGAGTCAGGAAAGAAACAGAGCCCATCAGTGTGTCCCTTATAGTTCCACCTCCTCCTTCCCCTCCAAGGTGACCTCTACCCTGTTGGTCATTCCCACTCATATCTTCATGCACTTTTACATGACTTTGACATTATCTCACGTTATTAAACTTGGTGTTTACGGTGTCATTCCATGTGCTCCCTCCTGTGTATGTTTCTCAGTCATGTTATGCTTGTGAGACATAGCTTTGTTGCTATGTGTTGCTCTGGTTCCCTAAGTTTCTCTGCTGTAGAGAACTCCATTATATGACTCTACGGCCATCCCTTATTATCAAGACATAGTCCATTCCTAACAGCAAATTCATGAATAGTGAAAGCTCATAGTGCAGAATTTTAGCTGGGAAAAACAATAGGTTCCCAGCTCACCTAAAAACTTCAACTGTTTTCCCCCCAATAGCACTAAAATTCTTTAAAGGTATTAATAATCAGCAAAGACTTTGGCCCAGTATAAAGCCATGCTGTCCAGTACAGTATCTGCTAGCCCCACAAGGCTATTTAAATTTAAATGTAAATTAATTGAAAGATACAAATTCAGGTTCTCTGTTGCACTAGACACATCTCAAGAGCTCAATAGCCACATGGGACTAGAGGTTACCCAGTGAATGGCAGATATGGGACGTTTCCCCCATTGAGGAAAGTTCTAAAACATTTAAAACACTGATTACTCCAGTATCTAACACTGAATGAGCTTTTTCCCCTGTTTTCTCATGCACAGAACAGTTCCTGTGTGTGAAGAAGGAGGACGTGGGCCTGGCCAGGCCTCTCAATGAGTTTTATGACTTCCACATTTTCTTCCAATGTATGGGCTTCTCTAAGCCTCTTGGGGTTACCTGCTTTCTTCTCAGGCTTTCCAACTTCCTTAGAAGACATTTTCACGTAATGAAAGAAAGATGAACAATTATGGATCAAATGAGTTTAAGGGACATTAGCATGGGGCACGATCCTGTCATCTTGAGAGAACAGCTGAGTTTAGGACACCACCCTCTCCACACCTGCTTACCCAGACTCACTCTGGTGAGCACATGGAGCTCCATTATGTCAGGTTCTTTTCTTTTTTTTTTTTTTAATTTTTTTTTTTTTTAATTTGACAGACAGATCACAAGTAGGCAGAGAGGCAGGCAGAGAGAGACAGGAGAAGGAGGCAGGCTCCCTGCTGAGCAGAGAGCCCGATGCGGGGCTCGATCCCAGGACCCTGAGATCATGACCTGAGCCGAAGGCAGAGGCCTTAACCACTGAGCCACCCAGGTGCCCCTATGTCAGGTTTTCTTTTCTTTTTTTTTTTTTTAAAGATTTTATTTATTTATTTGACAGAGAGAAATCACAAGTAGGCAGAGAGGTAGGCAGAGAGAGAGGAGGAAGCAGGCTCCCCACTGAGCAGAAAGCCCGATGTGGGGCTTGAACCCAGGACCTGGGATCATGACCCGAGCCGAAGGCAGCGGCTTAACCCACTGAGCCACCCAGGCGCCCCTATGTCAGGTTTTCTACAAGTAACATTTTTGCGAGTCATTATAACAAACGCCAGGAGAGTGAGAGTTCAGACAGCAAGGGATACCTGAATAAAAATGTATCTTTCCATTCTCCTGTTAATGGACATTTAGATTGCTTCCAGTGTTTTGCTTTAGACACAATGCTGTGATGTACATTTGAAGCATCCGTGGGTTTCTCCTGCTTATGCATGTTGAGTGGCATGGCTCAGTCTTAGACTCCCGTGCACCTGCAACTTGTAGATATTGACAAACTGTCCTTGGACTTGGTTGTGTGCATTCTAGCCTTACCAGCAGTGCGTACAAGTTCCTGTCTCCATGCTCTCGGCAAAGCTGATATTCTCAAGCTCTTCAACTTTTGCTAATTTGATGTGTGTGAAATGGCATCTCACCGCAGTTTTAATTGAAATTTCCCTGGGTGATTATGAGGTTGAACATATTTTCCTATGTGCATGGACCGTACTTGCTTCCTCTTCTTTAAAACGCCTGTTTGTGTGTTTGCTGTTTTCTATTAGGTGGTTTGGCTACTGATTGATACTTAGGCATTATTCATATGTGTTGAATCGTAACCCTTGTCTGTTATACGTATTGCAATTATCTTCTCTCAGCCTGTGGTCTGTCTTTTCACTTGTGTGCGTGTGGTCTGTCTGTGTGTGTGTTCGCGTATGTCTGTGATTAACTGAACTTTAAAAATTTTATTTGACTGGAGTTCACCAATTTTTTCCTGCATAATCTTTTTCTCTTTTGTTGTTTTTCTTTAAGAAATCCTTCCCTAGTCCTGGCCCACAGCAAGAATTCAGTAAATGTTTGCTGAATACAAGCTACAAAGGGAGCTGAAAGGAGCGGCTGGCTTCTGAGTGTCACAGATATTGGGGTGAGGTGATGGGGCTGATGAATCACAGAGATGAGGACATGAGGGAGAATAACGTAGAGAAGAGGATGCTTTGGTCATCAAAGGACATCAAAGATGTCCAAGAAACAATGGGTCTGGGATGCGGGAGATAGGCTGGGCTGGAGGTGGGGACTGGGTGTCTGGCACACAGAGGTAATTGAAGGAGCCTTCCCCAAGGGACAATGTGCGGAGTGAGCAGAGAAGAGGCAGGGACAGAGCCCTGGGAGGATCTGGGAAGCAGGAGGAGAACCAGGAGGGGTATTGTGGGGGCCACCCTGGGAGTTCTTGACAGTGTCTATGGAGTGACACTCCTTTGGAAACAAGGGTTCCTAGGTTCTTGGAGGGGCTGTGTTGGGAGTGCTGTAGGGACTGAAGTAAATGGGAAAGGACTGCAGTGGCAGTGAAGGAAAGGGAGGGGACAGTACCTGGAGAGACTGGCCCCAAAGCAGGGCTGGGGGAGATGCTGGAGCAGGTTCAGACTGGCAGGAAAGGAGACCCGGAGAGAGTGGGCTGCCTGAGGGTACGGGGGACCCAACTGCAGAAGCAGAACAGCTTTGGGCACTGGCTGGGGCCTTCACTGCGGATGACAGAAAAGCCACTTCTTGGATAGAAGGTTGCTGAGTTGAAAGGTTGGGGGCAGAAACCTGAGTGAGCCCCCTCTAGAAAGCCTGACCTCAATCCTAGTGTCTGTCTGATGCAAGAAAGGGCCAGTGAACATTTGTGAGTGAATTTTCTTGGTGAGTCCAGTAGAGGGTGGGGTCAGCAGCTAGGATGGGGATATCGGTGAGTTAGGGTTTATGAGAAGGGGGGATTTGGAAGGGCCACTCTGAAGGCAGAGGAGAGAGCCTCCCTAGCTGAGGGTTTCTAGGGGCCCAAGTCCCTTGAGTCACAGGCAAACACCTTCTCCCTACAAAGGGATGAACCAGACAGGGCTTTGCCTCAAGATCTATCCAGTCAGAGAGAGCCCCCGACACTAGACATCCTTGGGTCTGTCCTCAGAGCTCTATCCCCCACTCCCTACCAGAGCTGCCACCATCATCTCTTTCCAGACTATGGAAAGCCAGCCTGCAGCCTATGGAAAGCCGACTATAGCCAGTGTCCTAGTTGGGCTCCTGCTGCCACCTTCACCTTTCATCCATTCCTCATTCTCCATCCAGCACCTGGAGAAATCTACAAAAGTGAAATTGGATTATGTCACTCTGCTGCTCCAAACACTTCTGTGACTCCCACGGCCCTTCAGACAAGGGCCAGATTCCTGACCATTGCCACAAGACCTGTCTGGGATGGCCACTGCTGCTCTTGTAACCCATCTCCCACCATGCCTCCCAGCTCGTGGGGCACCCCCAAGTCTGGCTGCGCTTCATTTCCTGGAACCAGAGAAGCCCTTTCCTGCCTCGAGCCCTCTGTGTCGTTTCGATTCTCTTCCCCTCACTGTCAAATGGCTGAGGCCAGCCACTCACTTTGGTCTCAGCTTAAATGGTACTTCCTCTGGGACGTCTTCCCAAATTTCTTGGTTTAAACTGGATGTCTCCCCTGCCCTGCATTATAATCTCTCATAAAGCCCTTCACTTTTCCTTCTTAGCACTCATCACAATGTGTAATCATGTATTAATTTTTGTGACTAATGTCTGTGTTCCCCACCGACTTGTAAACTCCATGAAACCAGAGCTCTCTGGACTGTCTTTGTGCATTTCCAGTGTCTACCACAGAACCTGACACACACTAGGAACTCAGTTGTTGAATAAAAGCTGCAGTGGTCACTGAGCCACCGGGGCTGGCTTATCTGAGGGCCATAGGTCAAAGAGGTTTCAGGGATGAAGGAAGTGGAGGCCAGAGTCCAGTAGGAGATTTTAGGAGATAAAAGAAGAGAGGCACAGGGAGTGACAGTCCAGGAGGAATGTTGACATTGATTAAGCACCACCTATGTGCCAAGTGCTGTCCCATCACACTATCCTGACACTCACAACCCCAGCATCACTCCAACTCTCATCTTTAGTGTGATGCCCCACCAGCTCCACGACCTAGGGTAAAATAATCTCCCCAAACCTCAATTTCTTAATCCGTAAAATGGATCTGTAACACCAGGCTCCTGGGATTGTTATGAGGATCAGGGAGCAGTCTCTGGTGTGGAAAGTGCCACCAACCCGGGCTGTAGGGGTACTTGGGCTCTAGAGCCAGACTGCCTGGTTTCAAATCTCAGGTCTGCCACTTACCAGCTGCATAACATTGGGCAAGTCACTTCATCTGTTTGTGCTTCCGTTTCTCCACCTGTAAAATGGGATTTTAAAAGTCCCTGGAATTGCCATGGGGATTAAATGAGGTAACGAATTAAAATACCTAATATAGTCGGTGTCTGGCACATAACAGGTACTCAAGAAATAACACTTATTATTCCTTCCTCTCTGCCACCAGCTCAGAACTGCAGAATGTCAGAGCCCCCAAAGACCTGAGGAATCACCACTTTCCACTGCCCCCAGTACAAAGAGGGAAACTGAGACCACGGAACGGTAAGGATGCCAGAACCTGGACTAGAGTCCAAGGGGTCCTGATTCCCAACCCAGAGCGCCGCCCCCGACGCCTGTGGCCTCTTCCAGACTCTTCTCGGCATCCCCTGCTCTCCTCAAGGGGCGGGCAACCCAGCCGGGTCCAGCCTGGGCGGGACTCCAACGTGGCTGCGCGCCAGCCCGGCCACGCCCCCGCCCCAGTCCTGGTGCTCGGGCTCGGGGTCGGGCTGCGAGGCACGCGGGAGGCGGGAGACGCTGGGCCGGGAGCTGGGACCGCCGCCTGAGGCCGGTTGATTTGCGGGTTCGCCTCCTAACGCCAGAGCCTGAGGCGTGCGAGTTCGCCTCTCAGCACCGGAGCGAGCGCCGTTCCCCGCCTGGAGCCGGCTGGTGCTGCGGGGCGCAGGTAAGGGCGTGCGGGTCGGGGGAATCCAGGGGCAGGAGGTGCCGGCAAGCGCGGGTCCCGGATATGCCTGCCCGCTCCAGCTCCAGGCTCGCAGCCCTGCCGGGGTGGGGTTCCTAGGGGTGCGTGCGTGTGTGTGTGTGTGTGTGTGTGGTGTTGACAGTGTGTAAGACATGAGTATGGAGTATGGGAAATGTGTGTGCCGGGTTGTATGCATTAGTGTGTGTGTGTGGCGTGTGACCAGTGGATTGTGGGGTGTGACCACACGCAGAAAGTGTGTGCAGTACCTCCCAAAGCTCTGCGTGACTGTGCGGGAGGAACCCCGGGTTTCCGTGTGTGCCCCCGGGGGTGTGCACACTGTGGCAGGCGCCGCCGCACAGTGGTGCATACATACGCGCGTTGTGCGGGTTTTGAGATGTGTATTCCGTGTGTGGCACATGTGCGGCCCTGTGTGGTGTGCTGAGCCGGGTGGTGGAAGGTGAAAAGCATTTGTGTAGCCGTTACCCCCGGGGAAGAACATTTTCCATGACCCCAGGGTGGTTCTTACTTTTCCACACAGCATCCCTAAAGGCTCTGGAGAATGAAAGCTCACCCCAGATCTGGGTGGAGGAAGTGCAAACAGTCCCGCACTCACATTCACACACACAGCTTCTCTGAAGTCGCCTAATCTTCAGCATTCATGTGGATTTTGCATTCCTCTCTGTAAGATTTCCGCATTTGTTTTAATGTAAAATATTGTTTGGGTAAGTTAGCATCCCGTGAGTTGACTCAAGGCTTGGCAGGGTTTGTGCTGGGGTGGGATCTCTCTGGCACCTGTAGAGTAGGAGTCCCCTGCCTGTCCTCCAGACTGGGGTGGCAGGACTTAACACAAGGTGTGGCTGGTGTGTGGTTGTGCTGTGGGTGCCTGTGTGCAGCACAGGTGCATTATGGGAAGCTGGAGTTGTGGATGGTGGTGTGTCTGGGATGTGAAGGAAGGGGCCCCAGTGATGTGGGGGGTGTACCCCACATAAGGGGACTATAGTGGGGTCTATTGGTTATTTCTAGTTCAGCAGCAGGGGAGCTGAGCTTCTGGGGTGCAGCCCTGACCATCAGTGAGATTCTCACTTTTTCTCCACCGACTGGGCAGAAAGAGGCTGCAGGACCACTGGGGACTACGGGGAAGGGGGTCCCTATAGCAGGCTACCACCTGGGACTGTTGAGGTGGTTATGTGATCCAGGCTTGGTTAAATCCCAGCTCTGGCACTCTCTACATGTGGGACTTTGGTTAAAACCTGTCTGTGCCTCAGTTTCTTCCTTTGTAAGGTGGAGACATTAATATAGTTGCCTCAGAGGGTCATTGTAAGGATATAAAACACTAGCACAAACTCCAGCCCATAAAGTCCCTTAACTGTTGGTGATAAGACTAACTGCCGGTGATAAAACTATGATGGGTGTGATGGAGCCCCTACATGAGGGGTTCCCTGTCTGCCCCAGGAACCCCGATTCCCACAGGAATGACAATTTCTCATGAGCTGGGCAGTTGGGAATCTGAAAGCCTTCCATCAAAGCATGTCTAGGGAATCCATTCCTGTCCCTGGTCTCCATCACTCTGGTACTCTAAGTGACTCTGTGCTCCTGGGAAGATGCAGTCTGAAAAGGGAGGACGCCAAGTTTCTGGCAAGGCCGGAATGGAGTGTGGAAGGGAGGCTGGGGTGAAGTGCGAGGGTAGCTGTCTGACAGAGGACTCTCTCTCCTGATAAACACTAGAGGAACAGAAAAATGCTGGCGTGTGTGTGTGTGTGTGTGTGTGTTTGGGGACTGGCAGGGGCAAGGGTGCCCTTTGTCTAGAATGAGGAAAGTCAAGAAGGGCAAGATCAAGGATGTTTGGTCCCTGGCCCAAGGCAGGCCCTGGGAGCTGGAGGGAGGAGGTGAGGTCAGAGTTAGAGCAGGTGGGCCTGAGCTCCAGGCTGAGGCCACCAGGAGACCCCTTAAGCTGGGCCTTCTTTAGGGGAGGGGAATGTTTGCATTGGTGGAGCAAGAGCTCTTGTTCCTGATGACTTCATTGGGGCAGTTTAGAGAAGGTGCCCAGAGGCCTTGGAGGAGGAGGGGACATAAAAGGCAGTGTTGGGAGCTGTGGAAACATATTTAGGGAGGGCACCTAAATATATCCACTGTGGTGGCAGGGTGCTGTGATGGCCTGGCAGTGAGGCTCAGGACAGGACAGAGGCAGACCAGTGTCCCCACTGTCCCCACGCAGAGTGCTTTGGCCCCAGAGACCCTGTGTGCTGCTCCAGGAGGCCTGGAGGACAGAACTTTGCTGGGTTTCTGGAGACCTGGCCCATCCCTGACTGGTTGGGTGACAAGGCCAGCTCTCTCTTCTCAGCTGTCAGATTTCCTTTTAATCCACAATCCCAGCTGTAATTGTCAGTGATACTACAGCCCTAGCCCTAAGAATCTATAATCTCAACTCACACATTCTTGAAGTCTATAACCTAAGCTCTGACTTTCTGTGCTCCGGCTGTCACATTCCCTGATTCCAGCTTAAAGTGTTCGAGGATTCTGACCCTGGCTCTGGAAGCCTGAGACACTTTCAAGCTTATAAACTGCCAGAGAAAATATGCTAGTGGTCACTTCTGCAGGATTATCTGAGAAGCTCCAGGAAATGTCTGTGCAGCCAACCGCAGCCATTGGAGCTCTTCCTGCCATGGTCAGGGAAGGGGTAAGGAGAGGTCCCTGGTAAAATGACCACGTGTTCTCTGGGATGGGTGACAGTGAACCTAAAGGCCCTTCCCCAACAGGGCAATGGAGGTACTTGGAATTCATGGCTTTCAAGGGAAGGGGTGGCCGCAGAGAGGGAGTAGTTTGGATCCAGGGTTGGTCATCGTTCCCCTCGGGATGAGGGAACTGTGGGATCACTGAGTTCCTGAAGGGGACACAAAGAGGACAAAGGGAGAGAAAAAGAAGTGGGGCTGAGGAGACCCCAAAGGCAAACCTCACTGTGTCGGGGACTCTCTAAGTACCTTAGGTTATAGAAAAAACTCTTGTGGGGTTCTCAAGAATGGCACCATTAACGCACAGCCGTGTTGGAAGTCAGCGTGGGCTGGGGAGTGGAAGGTGGACAGCCAGGCCTCTTGTCAGCCTGGACAAGTCACTTTCCCTCTCCAGAACCCACTTTGCTCGCCTGATAAACTGTCACACAGGACTAAAACGCCCTGACCTCTCGCTCCTGCTCCTGAGGATAGCAGTCTTGTTGTGGGATACCTGGACCAGACTGTAGATATTAGTCGAACAGGTGAGGAGAGCCTGAAGAAATGAACGATCAGGTGAAGAGTTAGGAAAATAGAGCACGAGGCACCGTGACTGTGACCTCTCGCCCCTCCTCTCTGCTCCGCCTCAGTCTCAGCCACATGTGAGAAATTGGTCTCAGAACTGAAAGAACTGGGGAGGCTTGTCCTCTGGAAGAATGCAGGATTGGCTGAGAGTTTATGAGATTGGGGAGGGTGGGGGGACAGGCTCCCTGGGTGTCACCTCTTGACCTGCAGCCTTTCCACCCAGCCCTGCCCTGAGCCCAGACAGCAGGCCTGCTAATGCACAGTGCTCACCATGAGTTTTTTCTCGCGACTGCCCCCAAGCGGGGGAGGAAGGAGCTGTAGCTTGGGGGGCAGTGGTTCTGGAGGCTGGGGTGGTGAGCAGGAGCCTTCCAGAGGTTGGGGAAGAGCAGACACCAGAGTCCTGAGCCTCCAGGCTGTGTGAAGCGGGGTGAGGAAGGGAGTGGCATTACCATGAATGAAGAGGGAACAGGTAGCTCACATTCACCGGTGCTTACTGTATGAGGTGCTGTGCCCAGTCCTTATCTGTGTGCTCTGGGTCCTCCAGCACCCCAGCAGGAGCCAAAGGCTTGGGTGGATTCTGGGCTTTTCCCTCCCTTTGGTGATCAGGCCCCATTGAACTTTCATCCCGAATACCTCTCCAGTGGCCCCCTTGTCTCCTTCCCTGTGACTCTGGCTTAGCTCAGGAACCCTCACAACCTCTCTACTGCTAGCCCCGTTCTTCCCTCCCTTTTTATTTTGGCTGCCAGGGAGCTCACTCACCATCTTAGTCCAGATTTCTCTACTGTTTTTTTCTGCCCAGCCTCTAATAGGATCATGTGGCCTGTGTGGCTATTGTCTGCGCTGCCTCCAGCCCTTTGAGGACAGAATTGTAAATTCTTTTTTTTTTTTTTAAGATTTTATTTATTTATTTGACGGAGAGTGAGGAATCACAAGTAGGCAGAGAGGCAGGCAGAGAGGGTGGGGGGAAGCAGGCTCCCTGCCAAGCAGAGAGATGACATGGGCTTGATCCCAGGACCCTGAGATCATGATCTGAGCCAAAGGCAGAGGCTTAACCCACTGAGCCACACAGGTGCCCCCAGAGTTGTAAATTCTAAAAAAATCACAAGTAAAATCTGATTATTTCCTAGGTTCTTAGGAGGAGGTTCACTGTCTCCTTAAGTTTTTCACTTTTTTTATGGCCTATCTCACCACACTGACTCCTACCCAGATAGAGAGACATTGGTGCTGAATAGGGCAGTGTATTGGTCCAAAGCATTGTGTTCAAATCCTGACTCTGCTACTAGTAGTTCTATCAGTCTTGGGTAAGTTACCCAACAGCTCAGTGCTTCATTTCCCCATCTGTAATACGGGAATAGTAATGGTACTTCCCCTTTAGGGCTGTATGAAGGTTGAATAAGATGTTATAAGCACTGTGTGTTTGCCAATATAGTTGTTACCCAAATGGGCCTTTGCGGTCCTAGAAAGGCCAGTGGGAAGAAGAACTGGGTCTCTATGGAATGTTCTATATCAGTGTTTCTCAAATGTCACTGTATGCCTGGCTTCTTTGGGGATCTGATTTGGTAGGTCAAGGCAGGGCCTCAGGGTGCATTTCTAACATGTTCTTAGACGATGCCAGTGCTCCTGAGCGAAGTTCCCACTTCAGTCTGTGCGGTGAGGACCAGATTGGCTGTGGCTGGAATCCAGGAGGAGAACCAGAGTGCTGTGGAGGCACCTGGGACCAGACCCCACCCACACCATTCCGGAAGCTCCGTGGAAACTGGACTCCGAGCCAAGCCTGAGACGGGCTGAGAAGCTTCACCACTAGGTCACTGATACTCGGAAAAGCTTGATAAACACAGAATGAGTGAATGAATCACAAATCTAGTGCAGTGAGGGCTCTGGGGGAGGCTGGGCCCTCTCTGTCTAGCAATGGCCCTGTGCCCCCCCCCACAACTCTCTTTCCCCCGTTCTGCCCCTGCGGCTTCCAAATCCTGAGTGACTAATTAGTCCGAGGCCTCCCCTTGAGCCGGAAACACACAGGACTGGGCAGATGGAGGACCACACTCCCGAAAGGACTTTGGCCTGCTCTCTCTGAGCACTCTGGGCAGGGCTTGGGCCAAGTGGCCAGAGAGGATGGGCCAGGAAAACCACTTGGTGTCCTTGGGAAAACCTCAGCCTCTCTGGGCGGAAGCCAAGGACTCAGCTCTTCCCTGTGCACCCCTCTCCTGGTTCTGAAAGGTCTTGGAATGAAACTGGCTGCAGAGCCAAGCAGTCGCCCTGTGTATCCTGGGCTGCATGAGAGTGCACACTTAAGCGGCTGCCTGTGTGCGTGGGGGTGTGCCCCAGAGGGTGCCAGCTGCCTGGGCCCCTGCATGTATGTGTGGGCCCATGTGGGTTGTGCGGAGTTGTGTCTGGGTCTGGGTGTGCTGAGTGTGCACCAGCAAGGGACTGCCCCTGCCAGCACATGCTCCTTCCTCCCCCACCACTTCTCGGATGCCCCTCTGACCCTCCCGATGATGGGTAACAGCAGATCCCAGACAAGAGACAGAACGGAGTGCCCAGGTTGCAGAGAAGGAAAGCTGAGGTGCAACAAGAGGGCCTAGCCTCACCCTGTCTGAGGAGACCACCAGGCATGCTGCCTGCAAGCCTCAAGGAGGGTCCAGGCCCTTGGGGACCCCAGAGGAACCAGGTCTAGCCCCAAGCCTGGGGCCAGGTGGTCTCCTGTTTCAGGCAGAGAACTCAGAGCAATGTTTCCCTCCTGGCTCCGGGGAGCAGCAAGGCCCCAGTGAGCTGTAGCCTTGGGTGTCTGGGTGTCTGGGATGTGCAGGACACTGTTGCTGCTTACTGGTGGCTCATCACGGGCCTTCTCAGTGGTCGAGTCTGCTGTGGGCAGAGAGAGCTTTATTGGACAGATGGAGAAACCCAGGTTCTGGAAGAGGGGAGACTTACCCCGTGGAGTAGCCAGAGCTGTCCTATGAGCCCAGCCCAGAGTGAGGAAGGGGAGACCCTAAGACCCAGTTGGCAGGGGCTGCCTGTGAGGTGGGGAGGGAATGGGACTCTGAAGTTCGTGTTCGGCAATCATCCAACAAGGACATGGGGCATAAAATGTAAAGTGCTTGGCTATCATCGGAGACTGAGGGGCTCCTGCTAGTGCTGGAGGACAGGAGGGTGACTTGTGGGGGTCAGTGCCCACGTGCCACAGAGGGTCTGAGGAACCCCCGAGGCAGGGCTTTGACCTAGGGCACACACCCATGGTGAGGAGACTACGCCCATGGCTGAGCTGGGAGCGCCTGAGCCTGAGTTAAGCCTCTAAGCCTTCCTCCTCCTCTTGCGTAACTGCTTTTGTTCCCAGAGAAAATCGAGAGCCTACAGGGACCAGGAACCCCACAAATCTCCTGGAAAAACAAGGCTTGTGAACCAGAGGTTCACAGGAGTGGGCACATGTGTGCATCACACACAGAGACACAGACACGGGCTGCCATGAGTGTGAACTAACATAGACATTCCAGGGTCACTCCCATGGGCACACATGTGTGCCCTAGACACACGGGTACAATTCTAAACACATGTACCCCTGTGAATACCTGTACAGTTTCTGGGTCAAACCCACACATGGCTGACACCCCCCTCCCTTATAGACCACATGTACCCAAATTCATCTAGTTTCATCCTCTCCCAGCCCCGGGGGCCTGAGACAGAGGAGGGTGACCCTTATACCTACCTCAAGCCTCCACCTTCTCCTCCTGAAATTGCCTTTCCCAGATCTCCTGGCCTTGTCCCTCTCCATGTCTCCCTCCTCATCTTCTTAAAGAGGAGAGGCTTTTCCTGTCGGCCAGCGGACTGGGAACAGAGGTGCTTTTGTCTTTTTTGAATTTACACTCAGATCCCATTAAGCATCAAAGGCCTGCTCTGGGGGCTACGTCAGGGTCCCACAAGCATGAGGAGGCTGTTTTTCAGACAAGCAGGGGTGTTAAGGTTATAATATCCCCTGTCACATGGATAGCACTGGGAAGTTTGCAAACTGCCCTCTTGCCAGTGGCTTGCTCCTTCTTTATGACAGAAAGAGATACAGGTGTCTGCATTTCTTGTCAGATGGATGAAGAAACCAAGGTCCACAAAGAGATGGGACCTGCCCGAAGTCAGACAGCGGGGTGAGGCAGAGTTAACCAAAACCCTAGTCACCTGAGCTTGAGCTGGGGAGAAGTGGTCTCAGCCCCCTGGGGCATAGAGAAGGACATTTTGGCCTGTCCACGGTGGGAGGATGGGGCAGGCTGCGACTACCAGGTAGGCCCAACAGAGGAGCACCTCACAGTCATTTGCCAGGAGCTGGCTGAGGGCACAGACAGCCCCCCTAGGCCAGCGCTCTGCCGTGAGGCTCAGCCCTGAGTCTGCCCTTGTGGACATGCCAGAGGAGAAGGCGGGAGGGGGAGCAAGGACACCTTTGCCCCGTTGTGGGATCCAGGCCAGTCCCTACCTGTGCCTATCTGGGTCTTGTGCTCTCTCAACAATGAGACGCTGGAGTTGACTGGAGAATGTGGAGCCTTCAGAAGGCTTCCGCATGGCCATGAGAGGAAGGCAGGCTCAGGATGCTCCATGCCAGAGCCCTGATGGTCCTGAGCTAAGGCCTGTGCCCCGGAGCCTGGGCCCACTTCTGAGAACCCCTGAGGCAGGGCCTGGCACAGAATGGGGACTCAGGGCTTGGGGTTTCCTCTGGGCTGGGTGGCGGGGGAGGATGGTGATGGCACCTGTCCAGCTTGGCTGAGATTGCAAGCCCCTGGCGCTTTGCCCTCCTTACCCTTCCTGATGTTGCTCTCCAGCGCGCTACCTGACCTGCTCTGTAGTTACTAAACTCACTAACTAAAATAGACTGGTCTCCCTGGTAGAATGTCAGTGGTGTGAGGGTGGGGTTTTGTTTTGTGTTCTCAGATGCCTTGGACATTACCTGGACAGAGTAGGTACCCAATAAGTATTTGTAAAAACAAAACAAGACAAAAAAAGAAGAAGAAGAAGGAGGAGGAGGAGGAGGAGGAGGAGGAGGGGAACCAATCTTCTGGAGGGGGAGGGGCTGTCCCAGGCCACCACTGGCTCTAGGCAGAGCCACCCTGTCTGCCCTCTCGTCAAGCCCAAGCTTGAAGGTGGGTTACAGCTGTCAAGAGGACGGTGGCTCAGGCTCAGCCATTTTTTCTCCAAATCACCTTCAATCCAAGGAGTCATCTTAGGCCCTTAGGAGGAGCGGGTGGCATCTGGAGTCAGAGCTGTAGATGACAGAGCTGTTAACTCAGGGTCTCAGCCTCTCTTAATGGATCTTCCAGACACTGTTAAAAAAAGAAATCAGGTTATTTGCTCCCGATGGCAACAAGAAGCAGGGCCAGGACTCTCTCCAGACCTTTCTGAGAAAGGCCAGGAGAGGGCTGAGGGGTAGGGCAGAAAGGAGGAGGAGAAAAATGGTTACTGAGGAGTGCCTTCCGGTGCCATCGTGGAAGGCAATCTCAGACTCTCATCCCAACAGCCCTCAGACTAAATGGGCGAGTACACCCAGGTAAGCACACCCAGACGATGGGGGGCCCTGCTCACAACTGGAAGTGGCTGAATGAGCTTGACTGGTTCTTGGGATTTGAGCCCCAGCCCTGCCTCTTGCCATCTTTGTGCTGCGGCAAATTACTTCCCCTCCTTGATTTCTTGGTTTCTTGCTACCTCCTTGGACTTCTGTGAAACATGCACGTGACAGTTTGCGGCGCAGGAACTGGCTAGCTCTAGGGGTTGTTCTGGGAGTCAGAATTTGCTCCAACACTTCGTGGACCAACATGGAGCTTACTAACTGTTGGGTGAGTGTTCTGGGTCAATGACCCTGAGCTCTCACCTCCTCTCAAGGCTTCACCCCAGTCCCCCTTGCAGCCACTGTGGCCGATCACAGGCTGTAGTGGGGGTGGGAGAAGACGCGGGGGTCTTCCTCCCTTCCTGATCCTGGTTGTACCTGGAGCCTGCAGCCCACACAGGACAGAGGAGATGAAGACTTCGGTACTGGGGCAGGGGGCAGGGGGGCGCTCCGTGGAGGGGTAGAATAGTGAAGATAAAATTGGGAGCCATGTTCATCTGGTTTTGAGTTTCGAGTGGCACAGGACATGTTCCCTCTTAAGGCCTCAATTCTCACTCTATAAAATGGGGATAACGATGACGCCCCCTGAGGATTGAAAACTGTTAGGTATTGTATGCTGGTGAGGGTCCCCCAGGGAGGAGGCTGGGTTCTGCCCTCAGAGCCCTCTGGGAGCCTACGGTGGGAGAGGCTAAGAAGGATTAGGTGACCCGATGGGGGTCCACAGAAAAGGGGATTGGGAAACTCTTGCCTCTGCCATCCCAGCTCAATCAAAGGACAGCCTAGAGCCGACCATGTGTGACTGGTGGGGAAAGTGAGTTCTTGAGGCGCAGTGCGATTTACTGAGGGAGAGTGAAGTGGGGTGAGTAAGTAAATCTGGGGTAGGAAGCTGTATTCAAACCTTCCTGAGGTTTCTGGTGCCATCTAGCTCCTGCTAACACCTCCGGGGTTGGGGGACGGGGGACACTTAGGCAGCACACCCTGGGATGGGCCCTGGGTGTGTCCTGAAGACGTCTGGGATTCATGTATCATGTTTGCTCCGGAACGCGTCCCAGGCCAATTCAGGGACAACCTCTCACCCCTCCGTATGGAATGAGATGATAAGTGAAAAGGCTCTTTGCAGACTACAAAGTTCGTGCCTCTGAGGGGGCATGAGCCTGTGTATGCAAGCCCTTGGGGGTGTATGCACAAGTGAGAACATGCAGCTTGTGAGTGTGTGCGCACATGTGTGCAATGTGTGTGTGTGGACATGTTCCCCTGGCCTGGCGGGGTGGGGTGACCCCACGCTGCCCAAGGCTCTCTGTTTAGCTAGGGCTTTTCTCCTCTACACCTCTTACAATCAGTGTGTGTGTGTGTGTTTCCTCATTGCTTCCTAGTTTACCAGAAAGGGAGCAGGCCATGGTCCAGAAACCTAGCAATTGTCTCTGAGCCTGCTGACTCTTCTTCCCTCCCACCCACCATCGCCTCATCCTGTGACTGTCCCTAGAGGCCTGACTGCCTGTCGCTCCCAGCCTGGCGTGGTCTGCAGGGCTGGCGCCTTGCCTGGCTCCTCTGTGTGGCTCACCTGCCACCCACATTTCCTTCCAAGACTCTGGGCTGGCTGCTGTCATGCCGTTCTCCCATCCAGCCCCCTCCAGAGGTGCTCTTATGATTCCCATCTTACACGTAGGAAATGAAGCCTGAGTGAGGGGAAGTGGCTTTCCCAGGGTTACCCAGCCAACTAGTGACATTTCTGGAGTTTTTTAACTGTGACCCGACTCCAGAGACTTTATTCTTAACTGTTGTGACTCACCTAGTGGGCATGTGCTGGCTGGTTGGCCAAATGAATAAATGAAGGAGAGAACAAATGAATGAATCAGTCAGGCAGTACTGAGCTGAAAGAGCAGGTGAAGTGAGGATAGCAATGGCTGCCATTTATTGAGCACCTACTAGGTGCCAAGTGCTCCAAAGTCCTGAGACTGAACCAACGAATACAACCAACCTTGTTGTTCTCCCCATTTTGCAGTTGAGGAAGCTGAGGTTCAGAGAATTTAAAGCATGGGACTTGGGATTCGAATTTGTCCTCCCCAGAGGAGGGATGAGTCGTCAGAGTCTGGCGACTGGTGCTCTCTGTAGCAGAGGCCAGACAAGACTCTCAGGCAGCTGTGTCTACAGAGTTCTCCCCAGTGACACTCCACCCCAGCTCTCTGGTCCCGGGCCCATTTCCCCATTTTTCTCTGAAATGGGTTCCTATTTCAGTCTGGTGGGTACTGGTGGCCCAGCTCAGACTCTTCCTCTTTGACTGTCAGCATGTCTGGTAAGGGCCAGAGCCCCAGCCTGGGCAAATGGAGGTGGCCTCCTGTTCCCCCTGCCCCAGGGCTGGCCTTGTCACTAGCAACTGCCATGGGAGGGCAGGCCTGGCCAGGGTGCTGCTGTGGGTCTGCGGAGATGGCCTAGGCTAGGTCTGTGGTCTCCGTGCCCAGCACTGCGCTGGATGCCAGGGACCCAGGAGTAAGTAGGTGCAACTTTCCACTTAGCCAACTTGGGACGAGTGCTGAGCCCTGGGTGGCTTGCATTTCTAGTAGTGCGGGCAGATCCTGGTACCCTGACTTCCAGCGCAGCACTTGTTTGGGAGTGGGGGGTGGCTGGGACTGAGCGAGGTCTGTTCTGTGGCCCCAGGAGTGAGCTGACCTGCGGTGTCTAGGAGACAGATCTCAGCCCAAAGGGATGACATTGTATCTGCTGAGCCAGGGGGTTGAGAACCAGCCATTCAGGTCAGCAAAGTTTTCCTGAGCACCTCCGATTAAGGGGCAGAGACGGGGGCAACACTCTGCATAGGGAAAAGAAATGAGATGTTGAAATCAGAGCTGAGTTTGAATCTAGGCACCAGTATTTGCTGGCTGTGTGATCTCAGACAAGTTACCTAACTTCTTGGAATTTCAGTTTCCCCACCTGTAAAATGGGACGCTAGAGCATACCTGAAAACTCACAGAGTGGTAAATAAGACTGTGCACGTAGCATTACTGTAGGTTCCTACACAGTGTTAATTCATTTCCCACCTCACCCTGGAGAGCCCTTCATCTGAGGGAGGAGACACTCCTCTAGGCAGCAACTGGTCTGATGGTTAAAGCAGGAGACAAAACTTGTAAAGATGTTAGGAGGAACCCTATAGATTCACCAACATTGACATCATGGGGCACAGTCTCATTTCTCATGTCTCAAAGGGGAAATAGAGACTCAGAGAGGCTGATGTGTGAGACATCCTGAAATGTCTCTGTTGTAAAAAGTTGCTAGAATAAAGCAGATACTAAGTTAAAATCCAACAGCCCCCATCCTCGGTTTCCTGACCCTCCTGGAAACCTCCCTGTCAGACTCGCGGGCTTAGAGAGATTCACTGAGGACTTTGTGCCAGGCCTAAACCACAGCTGTATCACAGATGTACTTTACGGTAACAGCAACAACCATGAAAGGCAAATACTATGTTTAATAAATGGGTAACCCAAGGTTCAGAGGGATGTGTAACTCGTTCAAGGTCATACAGCTAATAGTAGCAGATGAAGGTATCCCAGGGAAGACTAACCCTGAAACCCTTGACTCTCCTACTCCATGGGGCACTGGTTCCATTAAAAATGTCAAACCTCAGATAAGAAATACATAAAATAAAATGTTAAAATGGGAATGACAACATGAAAAAGCAGTAATTAGGACAATAGAAATCAAAATCACAATATAATACCACTTTACCCCCATTATAGTGACTTTAATGAAAAAAACAGAAAGTAGCAAGTGTCGGAGAGGAAGTGGGGAAATTGAAGCTCCCATACATTGCTGCTGGGAGTGTGAAACGGCACAGCCACTTTGGAAAACAGTTTGGCAATTTCTCAAAAACTTAAACGTAGAGTTGCTATAGAACCCAGCAATTCCTCTTTTGGGTATATATCCAAGAAAGCTGGAAGCGTGTATCCATGCAAAAACTTCCTACAGTGTACTCAAAAAAAAAAAAAAAAACAAAAAAAAAACTTCCTACAGTGTTCATCGCTGTGTTAGCCATAATAACCCAAAAGTTCATTAACCGATGAATGGACAAACAAAACATAGTATTTCCCTCCCGTGGAATATTACTCACCTGTGAAAATGGAATTCTGAGCCATACATATATGTATGAATCCTAAAGACATTATGCTAAGTGAACTAAGCCAGAAAAAAAAGGCATGTATTCTATGATTCCCCTTTACATGTAGTCTCCAGAATAGGCAAATCTATAAATACCGAAAGTCAGTAAGTAACTTCCACAGAATGGAAGGAGAGAGGAATGAGAAGTGCTAACGGGTACAAGGTTTCTATTGTGGTAAGGGCAATGGTCCGAAATTAGATAGTGGGGATGGTTACACAATCTTGAGAATATACTATAAGCCACTGAATTGTACATTTTGAAAATGTGCATTTTATGGTAGGTAGATTACGTATTGATTTTTCAGAAAACAGAAGCAGGAACATACAAGGAGCCCAGAAGGTTGAGACTAATGTGGACGCTAGGGCAGAAGCACAGAGAAATTCGACTGTGAGCTTCCTGGCATCTGGAGCAAAAAGGGAGAAGCATCCTCCCAGAGGAGGAAAGGGCCAGCTCCGAAGGAAGGCCAACTCTCCCACAGTTTCACTCTAAGGTGAGAGTCCTCCAAGCCTGAGTCGGCTGACTATCATAATAAATTGTCGAAAACACGAATTCCCTCCATCTCCCACCAGCAATTCTGAAACAAGGATCGTCAAGAACTTTGAAGGGCCATCCAAGCTGACAGGTTAGCCTACTGCACTTCTGACAGATGCTGGCAGAAGACCTGACCCCTGGTTGCAGACGGAGAACTTTGTTCCTCAGCAACAGAAGCACGGAGAATGTCGGTATTAGCACTGGCTCGGCAAGCCCCAGTTCCCACAAGGGCAGTAGAACACAAGGCCGAGTAATGCCTGCACACACAGTGGGCTGCGTTCCGATAAAGGAACCTGGACCTGAGGCAACTGGAGTCTTTTACAATGGGCAGTCAGCCTGCCTGATCTTTGCCCCAGAGGAAGGCATCATCAACTGTGCAGGGTTTTCCCCTCCTGATGTCAGCCAGTTCTGACACCGACTCTGAGGGGGTAGCCTGGACCTCACAGGGGAAAGGTTCAGTCCCACAGGACAAGACTATCCCCCAGCTCAGGTGCCAGTCACCAATCCTGGACCTCGCATGCTTCTGACTGACTAGCTGTATCTCAGGAGTTCCTACAACCCCCTTCTTAGGTTTGATAATTTGCTAGAATGGCTCACAGAACTCAGGAAAGCACTTTATTGAACTATTACCAGATTATTATTGTTTTTTTAAAGATTTTATTTGTTTGAGCGAGAGAGCACAAGCAGGGGGAGGGGCAGAGGGAGAGGGAGAAGCAGACTCCCCGCGGAGCAGGGAGCCTGATGTGGGGCTTGATCCTATGACCCTAGGATCATGACCTGCCCCAAAGGCAGATGCTTAACTGACTGCGCTACCCCGGCGCCCCCTACCAGATTATTTAAAGGATACAACTCAGGAACAGCCAAATGGAAGAGGTACATAGGGTGAAGTATGAGGGAAGGGACACAATCTTCCCAGCTCTTGACGTGTTCACCAACCTGGAAGCTCTCCAAACCCTGCCATTTTGGTTTTTTTAAGAAGGCACCATTACATAGACATGATTGCTTAAATCACTGGCCATTGGCAACTGACCCAATCTCCAGCCCCTTTCCTTTCCATGGAGATTAGGAGCAGGGCTGAAAGTTCTAAGTTTCTCATCAAGATTTGTTCTTTCTGGCAACCACCCCCATCCTGAAATCATTCAGAGGCCAGCCAAGAGTCAACTCGTTAGAACAAAAGATGCTCCTATTATGCAGGAAATCCCAAGGAATTTAGGAGCTCTGTGTCAGGAATTGGGGACAAAGACAAAAATATACATATATATACATATATATGTGTGTATACACAATTAAGTGTGTGTATATATATGCATGTATGTATATACATATATATAAAGATTTATTCATTCTAGAGAGAAAGCATGCACGAGCCGGGGTAGAGGAAGAGGGGGAGAGAGAATCTCAAGCAGACCCCCCACACACACACTGAGCACAGAGCCTGATGCAGGGCTTCATCTCACGACCAACCCTGAGATCATGACCTGAGCCGAAACCAAGAGTTGGCTATTTAACCAACTGAGCCACCCAGGCGCCCCCCAAATATGTTTCTTACAGCACACCTAGAAGTCACCATTTTAACCTTTTTTGAACGCACAGTTCAGTGGCATTAAGTACATAGTTGTGTAATCAAAATCACCATCCATCTCTAGGACTTTTTTGTCATCCCAAACTGAAACACTGTACCCACTAAATAATAACACCCCACTTCTCTCTCCCCCAGCCCCAGGTAACCAGTGTTCTCCTTTCCATCTCTATGAATTTGAATGTTTTAGATACCTCATATAGGTGGACTCATACAGTATTTGTCCTTTGTATCTTGTTCGGGTCACTCAGCATCGTGTTTCCAAGGTTCATCCGTGTTAGAGCATCTGTCAGAATTCCCTTCCTTTTGAAGGCTGACTAGTGTTCTGTTGTAGGGATAGACCGCTGTTTATCCATTCTTCTGCTGATGGACAGTCAGGTTATTTCTACTTTTTTGGCTACCGTGAATAATGCTGCTGTGAACATTGGTGTATTCATATCTGTTTGAGTCTGTTTACAAAGAAGTTTCAATTATTTTTACCTAGAGGTGAAACTGCTGGATCTCTAAGCCAATCCTATGGGTTGTTTTTTGTTGGTTTTTAAGGATACGCCATACTGTTTCTCACAGCGGCTGCGCCATTTTGCATTCCCACCAGCAATGCACTAGGGTTCCAGCATCTCCGCGTCCTTCCCAGAACTTGCTATTTCCTGGTCTTTTGTCTTGTTTTGCTTTGTTTTGTTTTGTTTTGTTTTAAATAGCCATCCTAATAATGAGTGTGAGGTGGTTTCTCATTATGGGTTTGACTTGAGTCTCCCTAATGATGAGCAGCAGCTTTTTGTGTGCTTATTGCCATCTGTGTGTCTTCCTAGGAGAAATGTCTATTCAAGTCTTTTGCCATTTTTTGAATTGGATTGTTTGGCTTTTTTGTTGTTGAGTTGTGGGAGTTCTTTGTATGGTTTGGATATTCATCTTTTTTTCAGATACATGATTTGTAAATCTCTCCCGTTCTGCACAAAAGTTTTAAATCTTGATGAAATCCAATTTATCTGTTTTTTTCTTCTGTTGCCTGTACTTTTGGTGTCCTAGGGGTCAGGGCTGCTTTGATTGCAAGTGACAAATGGAACTGGTTTAGGCAAGAAAGGTCTTATACGTTAATGTAAAGAAAAAGTCGAAGGTAGACCTGGATGAGGCCTGACTAAATCTAGCAGTGATAACAATGCCATCAGCACTCCTTTTGTATCCTCCCTCCTGACTTTCTGCTTGTTTCCTACATTGGCCTGCAACTTCTTTCTAGAAGCACCAGGTTTCCAGGACCCTCACAACTAATAATCCTAGAGGAAAAGGGAGAGAAACTTTCAGACTGGTTCCCCCAAAATTCCTAGAGCAAACTTTGATTGGTTGCCCCTAAACCAATCACCAGTAACAGGTCTGTATGGAGGTTCTAACTGGTCAGCTTGGGGTTGGATGCCCACTTCAAATGAACAAGATCACCATGTGGTGGGGGAGGGAGCTTCCCATAGCAAGAGATGCTCGACAGGCAAACATTCCTCCCCCAAAGAGGTCTGGGAAAGGGCATCCCTCACCTCAGACTTCCCATGGGGAGCCTTGGGAGAAGTAGAAGGAATCCTTTTAGTTGCTCCCAGATGACTTCCTTCCCTAGGGGAAGCCCCGTGACTAGTGGGAGTGTGAGCTCCAGTCAGGCTGGGTCCCAGGCAGGTTGGGCAGAGATTGAGGGGCTGGATTTCCCTGGCACCTGAGAACCTCCCTACTCTAGCCCTAGTGTATTGTGGGAGCTTCGAACATGTGCCTCTGGAGCCAGACTGTATGCGCTCCTTGCCCAGTAGCCGTTCTTTTTACCTGTGCTACCTTGGGTAAGTCAGCTAATGTACCTGTGCCTTGGTTTCTCCACTTGAGGGATTAAATGGAGATAATACCTGTCTTATCTCAGGGCCATCATGAGGATTGCATGGAGTATGGTATATCTGGCACACAGTAAGGGTCCAATAACTGAATCATTAGTAGAATTCGCTGGGGCCTCTTTTCCAGCTGCATTTGCCAGTACACTGGCAGCTCCAGCTGGGCTCAGCATCCTTCAACATGCCCCGTCTAGCCTCAGCCCTTGCTGTTCCCTCTGCCTGAAATGCCTTTGCCTCCATGTGCACTTGGCCATTCCATTACTGCCTCCTCCACGGAGCATTCCCTGCCTGCAGAACCATCCCCTCCCCTTGCCTGGGCTTCAGCAGGAGTCTGGAGCACGGATGCCTGCCTCAGGTAATGGGTCTTCAGGATCCCTGTCTGCACGAGCCGGGGTAGGGGGAGAGGGCAGGACATGGATCTCCTCTGTCACTGAGCCCACGGCGGGGGTTGGCCAGCGGCAGATGTGAGGAGCAGGCGATTCGGGGGCCAGCGGAAAGAGTTCTGAGTGAGGAGCAAACGTCCCAGGAACTGAAAGTAGCTCTGGGCCCCGCAGGTCGCATGTGAGGGACAGGCATGAGTGCTAAGAACAGAGATGTCAGCAGGGCCCTGCTTGGCCTTTATCTCCAGGCCCTGGGGAACCATAAAATGCTTAGGCAGGGGAGCGATGAGGTCAGATTTTTGCTGAGCAAAGATCCCTCTAGCTGGCTGGGGAGATGGAAGACAGCACTGGGTGGATGTGGTCTAGGCTGAGGCAGGGACCACAGGATGAGATGAGCAGACAGTCTGATGGATGTTAGTCTTTTTTTTTTTTTAAGATTTTATTTATTTATTTAACAGACAGAGATCACAAGTAGGCAGAGAGGCAGGCAGAGAGAGAGGAGGAAGCAGGCTCCCTGCCAAGCAGAGACCCCGATGCGGGGCTCGATCCCAGGACCCTGGGATCATGACCTGAGCCGAAGGCAGAGGGTTTAACCCACTGAGCCACCCAGGCGCCCCTGGATGTTAGTCTTGGTGATTGATTTTAAGTGGAAAATGGCAATGAGCACGTCCTGCCCCCTCACCCCCCGCCTCTGTGGATGAGGCTGGATACAGAGCTGACCACCTCCAACAGTCAGTAACCATATCCCGCATGCAGTCCCACATGCTCCCCACAGCCCATCCCCTTCCCTGGGTGGGGTCCAGGTCAAGCACAAGCCTGGACACTGAGGAGGCTTGGTCACATCTCTAAGCTCCAGGGACCAGAGCCAGGTCTCTTCACCCACCCCACCCTGGGAGAGCTGGTAGGGCTGGGGATAGAGGCCGGGCCTGGCTGAGCTGTGCTGGTGAGATCATCTGACTCCCTTGGGCAGGGTGGGACCTGGACTGGACAGAAAAGGGCCCAGCTCCAGCCCACAGTTCTCTGGAGCAGATGGCACATGGTTTCTTCCTGTTTTGTCCTCCTCAGCTGTGCCTGGCAGAAACATAAGCTGGTATGGAAGGGGGTGCCCCCAGGAAACAGTGCTGGCCACAAGGGCAGGGCCAGGACCACATGCTTGTGCTGTAAGAGCTCCACCCCTCACCAGCTGAGTCTCCTCAAGAATCATGAATCCAGCTGCCCCCTGGCAGGGCCAGGACTAGGACCCAGGAATTCTATCTCCCACACCTGATGCCCATCTCAAGGCCCAGAGAGCTGTGTTTCTCACCGGCGACGATGCCTCTCTTCTCTGGGCCTCAGTTTCCTCAGCTACAGAATGGGTGTGAATGGAAGGGAGAACTCAGGAAGCTCTATGGGCTCCCCTCCCCAGATGGAGAGGAGAGGGCCTATGTGGGCCTGGCAGTTGGAGCAGGTTATCCTTCCGGATTCCTTATCTACCCAGGAGAGGAGAGTCAGATTGGAACAGCAGCCTTGAGAACAGGGTACAGAGGCAGAAGGCCCCCCATGGTCTCACTTCAGGGTTGTAGGCCATCCTCTTAGCTGCTCTGCGCCTTGGATTCCTGACTGTGAACTGAGGACTGGACCAGGGCATCTCTGAGAACCTGCTCTCTTCCAACCTATCTTTTGAGCACTCTGGCTATCAGGACTTGTGTAGGGGTGTGTAGAAGAGGGCTGTGAGCCTGGCTTTTAAGGCTCCTGATTTGGCCCAGGACCCAGGACCCCACTTGGTACTTGTCCTACAGTCTCTGACCATGACTCTCTCCTTAACCAATCCCACCCTCCATCCAGCAGCTCGGGAGACCACCTTATCTCAAATCTGATCACACCTCTACCCTGCTTTATACACTGTCGAGGGCTCCTTGATTGGCACCCACAGTACAGGGGCCAAATTTATAGCCTGGCATTCAAGACCTGTTGGGACCTGGCTCTGATGATCTCTCAGCCTCACCTCCTGCAAACACAGACACCTGCAGTTACCCTGTGCCCTCATACCTCCAGCAGGCCTCTCTGCCAGGAACACCCTCCCCTTTCCCGTCCACCTGCCGCCAAAGAATCGCCTCTTCCAAGGATCCTTCCTTGATACCCCTGGCAGGGATGGGGCCCTCCTCTGTCTTCCTGTGACAGATGCAAACCCCTTCATCTGTCTTTACCATCAGCTGGGGCTCCTCCAGGACAGGGACCAGAGCCCAGTGAAGTCCCTATGCATTGCAAGGCCTCCTGCCAATACATGTCAAAAGTGTGAATGAATGAATGAATGAATGGTTAAATAAGAAAAGGCAGTGAGGCCATCTCTCAGCTGGGCTGTGATGAAATTATGAGTGGTAATAGAAGCTTCATGGAGGGAATATCTACTTGTTCCAGATACTGGCTGGGTGTTTCAGATCTGTTACTTAATTCGGGCCCCAACAGTGTCAGGAGGTGGGTATGATTATCTCTGTTTTATACTTATGGACCTGGGGCTCAGAGAGGTAAAAGCACCACTCACGAGCTGTGGAGCCAGGACAGGATCCACGCCCAAGAGGTGCCAAGCTCTGCAGAGGGAACAGCGATGTGTGGCCGAGGGGTTGCAGGTGCCAGGGATGGGCGGTTGGATCTATGTGACCTTGGGTGGTGGGGGGTAGGTTAGGAGGAGTGTAGGGGACCACGTGAAAGAAACCCTATTAACGGGGTTTGAAGAACTCTGGGTTTTCCAGGGAGCTCTGAGCAGAGACCTGTTCTGGGATGAATCCTCCTATTTCCTATGACCCGGGTGACACTGGGGGTAGCGTGCCCCCCACCCTCACCTGTTGCATGATCAACAGCCCCTACTGTTTGTGATGTCCTCTCAAGCCCATGTCATGAGCGATGGCAGGGTGTCAGGCCCCTCTTCTGCTCCCTCCAGAATCCCCAGCTGTCACCTATACAGACATTCTGGAGATGCCGCTGCCCAGCCCGGGCCCCCGTCCAAATTCCCAGAAGAGCCCAGGCCCATTCCTGGAAGCCACAAAGACAGCTCCCCTCCCCCAGCCCTGCCTCATCCTCACGGCACCAAACCCGAGTGACCTCACAGTGGCCTGTTTTTTCCCCAAGGCCTGTTATGTCAGGATCACCTCTGAGATTTCCTCAGGATGGGGCTCTGAGGTCACTTGTTCCCACTGTCCCATCTCACCAGCCTCACCCAGGAGGACAGGGTGCCCACCCCTCTTCCCTGAGCTGGCCCCAAGGCTCCCTGCATACAGCGCCCTGGGCAGATTGTAAGGGGGTGAGAAATGAGGGCAGGGAGGGAGGATGGGAGACAGAGGATTAGTGGACCAGCTGAACTGTGAGGGAAGAAGCACAGCTGGAGGCGGGAGAGGATGAGGGACTGTGGGCTGAGGGGAAGGGCTGGGCCAAGGGCGGAGCGGCGCTGCAGGAGGCCGCTTGGGGCCCAGGAGGAATGAGAGACCGGAACGGATTCAAGTTTATTTAGGTGGCCAGGAAGTCGAAGGAGGCCCTTCTGAAGGGGCACTCTGAGCTCTGAAGGAGGAGTTGAGGGCTGTTGGGGTTGAGGGTAGGGCTGACAAGAAAAACTGGGCAAAGGCTCTTAGAAGAGACAGGAAAGGGCCCGTTCGAGGACAGGCAGACATTTGGGGACTCAGCCAAGTGGGGTGGTGACCCAGTCGTTGGGCCTCAGGGCCAGTGAGAGGCGGCCCCATGGGTGGCCTTGAAGTCTCTATCAGCACCTGATCTCCAGTAAACATACTGTAAATATACTGTAGTTTGCGATACAAGCATAACATCATGCCTAGTCCCCTCTGCCCCCATCACATTTCTGCCCCTCGGTCCTCTCTTGTAGACATTCTTGAGTCACCCCTAGAAATTCCCCATCCATCCATCCATCCATCCATCCATCCCACAAATATTTACTGACTACCTGCTCGTGTGAGGTGCCACCCTTAGCACTGGAGATGCAGGAGTGAGTAAAACAAACAACCCCGGCCTGGTGGTGTTAAGGTCCTAGTGGGAGGAAACAGACAGTAATCAAACCAATAAATAGAATCATATGTTAAAAGATGACAAATGCTATGGAGAAAAATATAGCGGAGAAGGGGAATAGGAAGTG
Source organism: Lutra lutra (assembly GCF_902655055.1). NCBI lineage: Eukaryota > Metazoa > Chordata > Mammalia > Carnivora > Mustelidae > Lutra > Lutra lutra. The sequence goes on along the minus strand of NC_062287.1, from coordinate 56,832,330 downwards.
TGTGGGTCTAAGGTGGGAAGTGGCCATATTAGCTGGTATGGCAGGGGAGGGCCTCCCGGAGGAGGTGACGTCTGCCCGATGGTCCTCAGGCACACGCCGCACGCAGCCGTGCACCCTGTGGCAGGAACCGCCTGTGTCACGGCTGACCTCCCACATTCAAAGCCAGGTGGTTGCCCTGCCTTTGATTTCCTCCTTCCAGGTCAGCCCTCAGATGCCTACAAAGCATGGCTTCTCCCACGCTAGGTTGGCCACAAATGGAACCCCAGTCCATCCTACGTGCCTGATGTTTGCGGGCAAGGATTAGGGGTTTGGTGGAAAGCAATCCAGCCGATTGGAAAACCACCAGCTGATTGGTGGCCTTGGCAAGATACTAAGCTTGGGTGGGGGGGTTGCTCAGTTTTATCCTCCCAAAATGGTAAGAGGAGACCATGTGCCCCTTACAAGCCTCAAGCAAAGGGTTTTGTCTTCAGATTTGGAAACGGGCCCGGCTCCCTGGCCTCATGTCTGGTTTATGAGCTCCACCACGAGGTTTCCTGGGCCTGGACAAGGAAGAGCACTGGATTTGGCCTGTTGGAATGAAGACCAGCTGATGAATAGTCATGGGACATTCTCTGCAGGGGATCCTGGGACCTGGGGACTTGGGGAGAGCCGAAGCAGGCCAGACAGGAAGGGAAGCAGTGGCTAGGGGCAGATCTCAGGGTGTTGTGTGAAGCACATCTCCCAGAGAGCTTTCTCATGGTGGAATGCAGCAGCCTGGGAGAGATGGGGTGAGTCCCCTATGATGGGCAGCATGCAACTAAAGAACAGACAAGTCCTGTCAAAGAGGCTTCAGGGAGCCTCCTTCTCTGAGAGCCTAGGGAGAGCTCAGGGTCATTCTCTTAAGGCCTCTCTGGCCCCTAGAGTCCAGAACACAGAGCCCTGTCATTGACCCCTAGGCTCTGGGGCCCAGTTGGGTCTCCTCTTGCTGCCAGATGGACTAGATGATAGGGGTGGTCAGAGCAGGACCAAGGCAAAGGAGCTGCCTATCATGGGAGGTAAGAGGTTATCTGAGACTTCTTGCCTGAGAGAGCTTTGGACAAAGTTGCCTACCTTTGGGACCTCAAGGTCTGTGTCGGAAATGGGTAGGATCATAACCCACAGTGAACACTCAGGCAGTGGTGGCGGTCTGCCTTTCCTGAGAGCTGGAGTCTGGAGGACCCACGTAAGCACAGAGGGGCTTCTCCAGCAGCCGTAACCTTCATTCCCCTGACAAGTCTTCCCTGTCGTCAACCAAGACAAAGTTGTTTGTTTTTTTTAATAGAGCCCGGCAGCACCAAGGACAGAGCCCTGTGGCTCATCTTTACAGACTAGGCTCACTCAGGCAACATTTCCCAGCACCACTTGGGAGCTGGAGCTCCAGGGACCCCAAAGTCAAAGCAGACTTTGTCCCCAGTTCCTAACAAAGTTAGAGAAGGGAGGGAGTCTGGCTGACATTGACTCTCAGGCTGGTCTTCTTTTCTGCCCTGACTCTTGGCCCCCATTCCTGTGTCCTGTCTTAGGCCACCGTTTTCCTGAGGGGCAGGGAAGGCTGGTAGATTTACCACGCACCTTGGGCAAGTTCCTAATCTCTCTGGCCTCAGTTTTCACATGGGGGAATATTGTCCCTCTTCCGGAGCATAGGCAATATCAACATTTAGGTCTGTGTCCTAGTCCTGGCTTGCCACGACTCACTGTATCACCCTTAGGCAAGCCACCAGCCTTCTCTAAGCCTGTTTCTTCATTTGCAAATGGGGATAAGACCCTCCACCATGTAGGATTGTTGTAAAAGCAAATGAGATCTTGCAGCACAAGCCCTGAGCTCGGCGGCTCAGCTACAGTGAAGTAGCTCAGGAAAGGGAGCCTTGGGGAGGTGCAATGACCTTTTCAAGGTCTCATAGCAGGTGGGTGATGAATCTAGGACTGAAAGCTGGATTTCCAGCTTTCCAGGCTCCTGCCCAGGAACTACTGAGACACAGTGGTTGCTCTACGGGCTGCTGGAGGAGGGGCTCCCCTCATGGGAAATGAATTGGGGGCTTCCCTGGCAGCCCCCTTAGGGATCAAGCTTGACCTGAGAGTCCCTCAGTCCCCACCTGCCCTGCTGCTGGTGGCCTCCGGGTACACAGCAAGTTCCACCCTCCCCTGAAGGCCTCCAGGGATGAGCCTGTGAACATGTGATGTGGAAAGAGGAGAAGAGACACATGGAGGGGGCAGGTGCGGGTCTATAGACAGGACTCCTGATTTTAAGTGACAGAATCCTAGGCCAGATGAACTGCCGCAAAAGGGAATTTATCAGTTCATGCCATCAGAAAGTCCAGTGGAAGGTAAAGCTTCAGGTGTAAGTGGAACCAGGCACTAAGTGGTATGCTCGGGACACTGTATATTCTCATTTCTCCACTCTGCCATCCCTTGGCTTTATTTTGCACAGTTTCTTTCCTGGTGGTAATATCACCATTGCATAGGACAGTAGCTGGCATATAATTCACCTGGCTCTAGAAGCTCCAGGCTCACTTCCTACCAGCTTTGCAAACCCATTGGAAACCCTGCCTCCTCCCCAGTGTTCCAGCAAAATGTCCAAAATTGACTCTGAGGCACATAGCGAAGCTCACCCATCCACCCCTGAGCCTGTTCAGGGCCTAAGGATATACTCTTCTCTCACAGGCAGGCCTAGATCACAGGTCTGCCACCCCCAGATCGTCAAGACTTGACAGGAAGGGGGGGATCCCCAAGTGAAAAACAGGAGGCGGGCCATCATCATGAGAGGGGTCTGGGACTTGGGTGGAAGGAACTGTGAAGGAGAACAATGACTGCCTGCAGGACAGGCCAGATAGCTGGAGATGGGCCATGTCTTCCCCAGAGGACTGGAGCCTGGTTATCTGGAAGGATGGGCGGGTCCTGACGTCACCAAAAGAGGCTGTCAGCCAACCACAGTTCTTGCCGGCAACAGCAGGTTCTTACTTGAAGGGGAATCCAAGTAGCATACCTCTACAGGGGCATTAAAAACCAAAACCAAAACCCAAAAAACCTGAGTAGCATCCAGGCAAGGAACAGAGACCCTCTCACACTAGCTCCAGGGAAAAGGGGGGATTGGAAGGTTCTGGAATCTTCCAGAGCCCTGGGTGGGAGGTGCCACAGCCCATGGGCATGGATTTGGAAAGCTGGCACCATGGACCCCACCATCCCTGGGACACTCCAGGCCCCTGTCTTCTCTCCCACGGTTCCCCAGTCCTGAGGCTGCCCCATGCCTTCTCAGCCCTATGCCCACCTGGGCCACCATGGTCACTGACCTCTTCAGTCCCCTTCCTAAGAGAGAACCTCTTGCTAACTGGGCCACGCCCCAGCTTCGTCATCTGTAAAGCTGAGGTGGAAACTGAAGAGAAGGTGAGATGCGGCGTTTTGGACAGTGATGGTGTGAGGTCAGTGCTGGATAAAAGCATCTGTCCGGATTGTGGTGGGGACTCCATGAGCCCGGCTGATGGGCCTGGAGTGGAGCAGGGGGACATGAGATGCTAGCTCCCTCTGTGCTCAGCCTGTAGGGGCCAGAACGAAATTAAAGGAAGCAGCCTCAACTCCCAAATTCCCCAAAGCTACAGCTTCCCCTTCCTTGCGCTCAAAATGGCTGTTTCGGTTCCAGCTTTAATTCCTGTTGAGTAGAAGGTAAGAAGGGGAAGTCAAAAAAGAGAAGAGAAATCAAGTTTTCTGCCCATCCTGTGCCCGTCTCCTATCAGATTTGCCTACTTTCACAGCCAGCCTGGTACCCCAGGGTGGCTGGAGGACCCAAATTCCCCCAGGAGTGGTGGGCGCGGCCCCTGCCCACAGTCCTCTCAGCACCCGGAGGCACTGGCATCCAGAACCTGGACTCAGGCTGGCTTGAGGTGGCCTCTTGCCCCAGGCTGGATGCTTCTGGGTCGAGGTGGGTTTGGTGACTATAGCAGCGGGCGTAATGACCCTGGAAGGCAGGCACCGTGACCTGTTTGCCATGTGAAGTCTCCGGCTCAGAGAGAGTAGGTAGCTCTCCCCGGGTCATTCAGTAAGTCGGTGATGGATAGCAGTCGGTCTGCCTTGTAAGGGAAAGGAAGCTGAGTCTTGACCCCTGTCATCCTGTGCCCTTGCTGCTAAGCTCACAAGCTAGAGGCCAAGCAGGGGGGTTTCCAGGCCATATTTCCCAGCAGGCAGGCAGGCCAAGTTTAGGAGGCCTCTTCCCACATCCAGCCGGGTCTGGGCTGGTTCCTGGCTGGCTGGCAGACAGTGACTCAGGCTTCCAGCTCCTGTCTCTGGCCTCCTCATCACTTCCAGATAGGAGGGCTTTGGAGCAGGGACGGGGAGGGAGCTACAGAGTCATCCAAAGGGGATCCTGAGACCATAGGAGCCAAGCAGCCCCAGGAGCTTCAACCCTTGCCAGTTCTCCCTGACATCTGTCCTGAATTGCTTCTGCTGTGGGCACAAACCAATCCCACATGTTACCTGAATTGAAAAAAGGAAACCAGCTGGGTTGTCCCTTCTCAGCAGTGAGGGACTTCAGTGTTTCTGCTAAGGGTATACCTGGAACAGAGATGGGTGGCAGATGCCTGGTGTTGGGGCAACACTCTGAGAGCCTCTACCTCAGACAAACAGGGCTCAACACTGGCCCTGTCGCCCCGCCAGTGTTCGCAGCGGCTCCTGTGAGCCACATGGACCAGGTAAGGCTCTGAGAACAGGGCTTGAACCGATGTGGGAATAATAAATAGCAGAAAGGCTGGGGAGTGGGTCAGGAGGAACTGAGGCTACCCAGGCCTGAGGTAACTCAGGGCCAGCCCCAGAGGGGAGACCTTGGCCTTGTGTAGACCTGCTGCTCAGCCCTGTCCCCGGGGCAGCTGGCAAAAGGCTTGAGCCTGGCCATCCCAGGCAGTCTGCTGGCACCATCTCATGGCTGGAGGCCCTCGGTGCAGGAAAGACAATCTGGGAATTTCCCAGCCCGAACTTCTAAGCATGGACTTCAGGGAAACCTTGGATAAGGGGTCTGTATTGAAATGTCCCCTAGCTGGGACACGTTGGGGAACTCACTGAAATTTCCTGAGTCTTACTTCCTTCATCTGTAGAACGGAGAGAACACTGTCCCCCACCACCCGCCTGCACTGCAGATAAACCATCCCACAGAGGGTAGGCTATTAAGAAAGGACACGGGGCGGGGGGGCGGGACGCCTGGGTGGCTCAGTTGGTTAAGCAGCTGCCTTCGGCTCAGGTCATGATCCCAGCGTCCTGGGATCGAGTCCCACATCGGGCTCCTTGCTTGGCGGGGAGCCTGCAAAAAGAAAGAAAGGACACGGGGGGGGGGGTGGCGCCTGGGTGGCTCAGTGGGTTAAAGCCTCTGCCTTTGGCTCGGGTCACGATCTCAGGGTCCTGGGATCGAGCCCCGCATTGGGCTCTCTGCTCAGAGGGGCACCTACTTCCTCCTCTCTCTGCCTGCTTCTCTACCTACTTGTGATCCCTGTCAAATAAATACATAAATACATAAATAAATAAGAAAGAAAGGACACAGGGCCCAGAGGACCCAGAAGTGAGTATGGACTGCTGTGCATGGAGGGAGTCCAAAGTGGGGGCCTTTAAGTGGGGCCCAGAATGCATTCATTCCGTTAACAAGAGTGTGTGGAGTCTGTGCCATGTGCTGGGGCACTTCCCCTGTGCGGTTCCTTTTATGTCTTACCACAGCCTAGATGGCAGATACCACTAGTCATTCTCATTGAAAATGAGATATGAGAACTACAGGAAGGATAAGCAGGGATTATTTGGAGAAGGTGGGGGGAAAGCATCCCAGGCAGAGGAAACAGCATGCACGTTTGCCTGGGGGTCGGAAAGCCTGGTAGGGAAGGGCTGAAACTGGACTCGGGAGCCCTCGAAGGCCTGGAAGCATGGCCAGCCCCCTCAGGCCTCCTGCTGGGCCCCTCTTCAGATGACGCATCCCATGCTATGCTGTTGTTCATTTCTCACAGGAGGTCGGCTCCTTCCCCACCTGAGAACATCATGCCCTCTTCACTCTTCATTCGTCCAAGCTTTTCTGGTCCTTTAAGGCCCAGCCACAGATGTGCCTTCTCCAGGATCCATTCTGGGTCACTCTGTCCTAGGGGTACCCATAACTCCCATGATCTGAGCTCTCCCGTCTGGGCCCCACCCAGATAGCAAGAACTCAGACTCAAGCCCCTCCCTGAGGCTCACACCCCCAGGAAGCCCACAGAACTGCTCCCATTCTTGGGACAGACACTATGATAGGGGTGACCACTGGAGATTGTCCTGGGTACCCAGCAAAGAACTGGTCGCTGGGCTGAAGGCCAGGTCTCCTTGCCCTCGGGGGCTACAGCACCACTAAATCAGAACAGGAGACCCACACTTGGATCTGGCACAAGCAATCTCCTAGCACGGACCTGAATAAACAGTAGGTGCTCAATCCTTGCACAGCTGACCAAGTGTTTGCTGGCAGTCCAAATCTGAATTTTCTCAGTTTGACCCAGACTTTTGTCCCCGACTCGGTTCCCTAATCCCCTTGCTGTTAAAGTGGGTTTGGGTGGGAGGTCAGTGCTTACACCTTCCAGGGTAGAAAGGGTCCTCCCTCACTCTGGCCTCTCCTCCTCACGACATGCTGGTGGCCAGTATGACCACATTCCACTAAGGCTCAGAGAGGGGAAGGGGCTTGTAAATAGGGACCAAAGTAGAACAAGAACCTGGGCCTCAGATGCCCAGGGACGTGTTCCTTCCCTGCGCTGTGCTGTCCCCCCTCCCCTAGCTGCCTTAGCTGCTCCCAATCAAAGCCTCCTTCCTCCAGGTCACTCCTCTCAAATGCTGCTCTACTACCGGAGCTGGCCTCCTCGGGATAATGAGAAGCCACCTCACTTCCCCTGGCCGTCCTAACAGCTGTGAGTCTTGGTTTGGGAGCGAGGAGGGGTTGGAAGAGGGCTTGGCACCGGCAGGGAGACTCTCACTCAGGTGAGTTTTCCGGAGGTATCTATCCCCACAACACACACCCATCCCTCCCAGGGGCCCCAGACCTGCCATGTGGAAGGAGACAGTGAGTGCTAAGTGGAGGTATATAGGAGGATTGGAGGGTATACAGTAGAAGTTCAATAAATGGTTTTGGAGAAAAGGAAGAGAGGAAAGTGGGGAGGGAGAAGGTGAGCAAATAAGTGAATGTCTAAGTGGATTGCCAGGTGGAGGGATGGACATATTCGTGAATGAGCTATTGAATGAATGGAGAAAGGAGGGATGGCTGGGGAGTGAGTGACTGGAAGGTGACTCTGGGTGTTACAGCTAAAGGGGGAGCCAAAAGCTCTTTTATCACCAACGTGCCCATTTGACAGATGAGAAGACTGACAGAGGGCTGAGGAGAAAGGAAGCTGCTGGGTCTGTGGGGGTAGCCTTTGGCCAGCAGCCTCTGGTTCTCTTCTCACCTCTCTTTCTACCCCCACATCACCTTCTTTCCTCTGCTGGGGTGGGGAGGGTTCCAGGAAGGAGACCTTTTCTCCGCCTCCTTGCTCCTCTAGGCCCAGTTTCCGCCAGGCCTCAGTGTTGGGGGTGGCAGGGAGGGGGTGGCCCCCGCAGGGGCTATTTCAGTCAGAGACAGCCCTGCCAGGAAACAGAGGAAGCCGCCCGCCCCATCGGAGGTGTTTCAGCCTGGGCTCAGGACAGGAGAGTGGAGAGCCTCACATCTGGCTTTCCCTTGTGCCAACACATTCAAGGCCACCAAGGTGCTTCGGGGACAGGAGGCCGCATGTGAGTGTTGGTGCATCCTGGCACTGGGGGCCAGTATGAGGCGGGCATGGGAGCTGGACCCAAGGAACTGTGACTTTGGGTGGGCAGGCAGGCTGGGCCCCGCACTGACCTAAAGGAGGTCCACAGTGTTGGGGGGTGGGGAGCAGAAGAAGCAACTCCACTCAGCCGGAGGCCCAGAAAGGAGGAAGCAAGATCAGATCTGGAGCTGGATGGACACTTAGTGTTTTGATAGGCATGGGATGAATGGCACTTCGTGTGAAGGGAGCTGCCAAGATGGGGAGGCTAGAGGGGAAGTCTGGATCTCTGGCTTTGAACGGTCTTGTGGCAGAGGTGGTGTCTCAGGGACAGTGTGGCAGGACAGGAGGGGACTGAGGGGTGCAACCAGGGGGGCCTTGGATGAGGCTGGAGGGCTCGGCAGCAAGCTGCAATGTCAGGAGTTTGAGCTTTCCCTCAAAGGGCAGACGGATGCAGGGAAGGATGTCATCTATCAGAGCAACTTGCTAGAAAGCCCCCGACCGTAGTCAGAGTGGCCGGAGCCCAGGAGGACATTGGGGCCTGAGATGGCCCAGGGCTCAGGGCTCAAGAATGAGTGACAGCCGTGAGAGATCGAGGAGCCCGTGTTAGCTGCTGCTGGGAGGCAGGGGCCAAGGGAGCCCTCCCTCAGAACCATCCCCTACCCCGCCTAGGGCAGCCTCTGACTCCTTCCAAGAGGACTAGTCTTACCAGGGGGTGGAGAGCGGAAAATATCTGGAGCCTGGGTGCCTGGGTGGCTCAGTGGTTAAAGCCTCTGCCTTCGGCTCGGGTCGTGATCCCAGGGTCCTGGGATCGAGACCCACATGGGGCTCTCTGCTCGCGGGGAGCTTGCTTCCCCCTCTCTCTCTGCCTGCCTCTCTGCCTACTTGTGATCCCTGTCTGTCAAATAAATAAATAAAATCTTTAAAAAAAAATATCTGGAGCCTCCCATCACCTGAGGCAGAGGTCTCTTTCCATGGGTGGCATCGAGGACAACAAGCCTCCCAAAAATGTTCAGAGGCACAGCGCTGCTCCTTCTACCAGCTTCTTCCTTCTTACCATGACCGTCAGCCCTAGTAGGCAGCTCTCCTCTCAAGGCCTGCCTCTTCTCCGCACCCCCAGACCTAAGGACACCCCTCCCCACCCAGGGATCTCCTCCTCAACCTCCCGGGTCATGTTCCACCCTTTCTCCTCCTCTGAAAAGTCTCTTCCATCCTATGGCTCACATGGGTCCCCCTCTTCGGACTAGCAGATGTGTATGTATAATTTTTATATCTCTATCTACATCTGCATCTGTATACTGTACCTGCATGTGCCCAGCAGGTAATAAGTGTTCCTTTAAATGCCTGACAGGTGAAAACAGAAGAATGAATGCATAAATGAAAGAAAGGCCCAGACAAATGAATGAGGTGATGAGGAAATGAACTTTCTCTGCCTGTACTAATCTTGGCTTCTTGGTTACAACGGGGGGCTGGCCATGCTTCTGCCTCTGCACCCCCCCCACCTCCTAACTGGCTAGCTGGGCACCCAGCATTCCTAGCACCTGGGCTGAAACCCCACAAAGGGTTTTTCGTAATTTAAGGTAATATGGCCTGTGGGACTATAAGCTAGAAACTCGTTGAACCTCATTTTGCAGTTTCCCAGAATCTGGGGAAAATATTTTCATCAAAATCAAATTGAAAGTTGAAAGAAATCAGTTTGGGTAGTTAGGTTTTGCTCTAACATAACTTTGAAAAATATCATAACTTGATTTAGCAGGGTGTATTCACATTAAGAATAGCCAACACCTGCCCTGTGCCAGGCACTGATCTTTATAACAAGCCTAGGAAGCAGGCACTATATGAGCCCGTTTTATAGATGGGGAAACCAAGGCATGGAAGTCAAATAATGAGCCTTAAGGCCCCACAGTTCACATGTAGCAGAGCTAGGATTTGAACCTGGGCATCTGGACCAGAGCCCATGTACTTGGCCTCAACCCTCTATCCTGTTCTGTGTGCATTTGCAGGATTTCATATTTTTTCCTTTGCTTCAGTTTTTCCCATCTATTAATAGGGAGGGGGGTAATCTGCCCACTATCTCAAAGGGTTTTGTCTTACAGGTCCATTGGATTTAAGTTGTGAATTCTCGCTGGACACCAGGAAATGTGGACATGCTGGTTGGGAGGTAGGTATCAAGAAGTCAGACCTACCTCACCATGGAACCCCCTTAAGGCACCTGTGCTTCTGACTCCCCCAAAACCTAGCCTGAGGGAAGAATGAAGGGATGAGGTGTAGGATACAGCAGCACAGCATAGCATTTATTAAGCACCTACTATATACCAGGCCTATGATATCTTTTACCGATAACAGAGATTTAGAAAAGTCAAGTTTGACATGTCTTGGGTTGAACAGCATAGAAGTAAGGGAGCCAGGATTTGAATGAGGTTTGCCTAGCTCTGACATTTGGTTTATAGCCTCTACATTCCATGACCCTGGGCTACGCTAAGTTGCAGCCTCTCAGTCAGGAGGGCAGTCTATGGTTCTGGCTCTGCTTCTAACTCACGGAGTAAGACTGAGCCACCACAGCCTCTGGCTGTGCTGTATTTTCCTCTCTATAAAAAGCAAGCAGGTAAACCTGGCGATTCGCAGACCTGTACCCCTGGGGATAAAAATATATGTTTATAAAAAATAAAATTAAAAAAAAAAAAAGGCAAGCAGGAGGGGCACTTGGCTGCCTCTGTCACACAACTCTTGGTCTTTGGGTTGTGAGTTCGAGCCCCACCTGGGGTATAGAGATTACTTAAAAATTAAAGTCTTAGAAAAACAAAACAAAACTCAACTCAACTCAACTAAACAAAACAAAACCCTGAAAAACAAAAAAACAAGGAAGCAGATTCGGCTGGTGCCCAGCCATTTGCCTTCAGGAACGCTGTTCTCACTGTAGCCACCAGAGGGTGCTGTGACCCAGTGGCTAGGCCAGACCCGCATTTGTAGCCTGAAGTCAACTTAGGGGAGGAAGGAACTTAGGGGACTCCTGAATCACTTTCTTCCTCCATTTTACAGATAAGAAGACTGCAGCCAAAAGAAGGACCATGGCTTTGGAAGGTGGAGTCCAGGCTGAGGAGGTGGGCGCTGTCCTTTGTCAGCCCACAGTGTATGGACGTTCTGTTCCTGTTGATTAATTCAGAATTACCAGGGCCTTCTCTGCCCTGGACCCAGACCACACTCTCAGACACAGAGGAGCATCAGACCTGGCACTTCTCTTCAGGAGGTTCCAGTCAGTGCTGGAGAGACAGACAGGCAGGCTCACCATGACCATAATCTCCAAACTCCAAAAAGCCCAGGGAAGCCCTGCATAGTTTGATTTAGTACCTCTAATCTCATATCATTCTGAAAGATGGGTGTATCTTTCTGCCATTTTTCAAATAGGAAAATTGAGACTCAGATAAGATATATCACTAGCCCAAGGTCACAAAGCTAGTAGGTAGCACAGGTGGGACACAAACTAAAGTCTATCTGGGGTACCTGGCTGGCTTAGCCAGCAGAGCATGCATCTCTTGATCTTGGGGTCATGAGTTTGAGCCCCATGTTGGGTGTAGAGATTACTTAAATAAATAAAAACTTTCTAAAAAAGATTTAAAACAAACAAAAAAACAAAAACAAACTAAAGTCTGTCAATCTCCACTTCCAGAGGAGACATTTGACTAGGGTTTTGAAGGATGAATAGAAGTTCGCCAGGAAGGTTGGTGGGAAATGAATATTGTAGAAAGTGAACCAGATTTTCCCCAAGCTTGAGCTTTATTGTATTCTAGGTTTCCTTAAAGTGAGGACTATGTAGGGCCTCCATAGGGTGGTGAGTATCAGAGATGGTTCAAGTGAAGATAAGGGCCCAGAGAGGGACAGGGGCCTACCAGATGGTCAGTGAGTATGGTTACTGACAGGTTGTGTGTTGCTTCCCCAGCCTCTCTGGATGTAGGAAGCGCAGTCGGGCAGCCATGGAGTGGGACAATGGTACAGGCCAGGCCCTGGGCTCCGCGCCCACCACCTGTGTCTACCAAGAGAACTTCAAGAGACTGCTCCTGCCACCTGTGTACTCAGTGGTGCTGGCGGCTGGCCTGCCCCTGAATGCCTGTGTCATTGCCCAGATCTGCACCTCCCGCCGGGCTCTGACCCGCACAGCCGTGTACACCCTGAACTTGGCCCTGGCTGACCTGCTGTATGCCTGCTCCCTGCCCCTGCTCATCTACAACTACGCCCAGGGGGACCACTGGCCCTTTGGCGACCTTGCCTGTCGCCTGGTCCGCTTCCTCTTTTATGCCAACCTCCATGGCAGCATACTCTTCCTCACCTGCATCAGTTTCCAGCGCTACCTGGGCATCTGCTACCCGCTGGCCCCCTGGCACAAGCGTGGGGGCCGCCGCGCGGCCTGGCTGGTGTGCGGGGCCGTGTGGCTGGCCGTGACAACCCAGTGCCTGCCCACAGCCCTCTTCGTCGCCACTGGCATCCAGCGTAACCGCACCGTCTGCTACGACTTGAGCCCACCGGCCCTGGCCGCCCGCTATATGCCCTATGGCATGGCCCTCACCGTCATTGGCTTCCTGCTGCCCTTCATCGCCCTGCTGGCCTGCTACTGCTGCCTGGCCCGCCGTCTGTGCCGCCAGGACGGACCAGTGGGGCCAGTGGCCCGGGAACGGCGCGGCAAGGCAGCCCGCATGGCCCTGGTGGTGGCAGCTGCCTTTGCCATTAGCTTCCTGCCCTTCCACATCACCAAGACCGCCTACCTGGCAGTGCGCTCCACAGCTGGTGTCCCCTGCCCCGTGCTGGAGGCCTTTGCCGCTGCCTACAAGGGCACGCGGCCCTTTGCCAGCGCCAACAGCGTGCTGGACCCCATCCTCTTCTACTTCACTCAGAAGAAGTTCCGCCGGCGGCCACAGGAGCTGCTCCAGAAACTCACAGCCACGTGGCAGCGACAGGGTCACTGAGTCCGCTGGGGCAGGACACCTGGGGCCTGGGCACCAGAAGCCCCTCCAACCCCAAACCAGGCAGAGAATTAGAGCTTAGCTCAGCTGGGCATGGAGTGAGGTCCCCCACAGACTCCAGAATCTCACCGATGACTATTCCTTGAGCCCATGCTCTGGACCTGTGGGCGCAGAGAGACAGGCTTGAACCTGGCCTTCCAGAAGGTGCCAGTCAGCCCCCCGGGGAGTCAGGGAAGCTGCCAGAAGCTGTTCGCAAAAATACGGCATGGCACGTACTGTAATTGAGGAGTGTGCTGGATGCTTTGGAGTCAGCAGTATAGGGACTGAGGGAAGATGGGAGGAGGAGGTGAGAAGTTCTGGAAAGGAGTGTTCTAGCTGGACTTTGATGGGTTGAGTATGAGCTCTCTGGAGGTGTGTGATGGTCCCTTCATTCAGTGCACCTTTACCTACACCTTGTCCTTGGGCCTGGGTTGATTCAGGGGCACTGGGAGAACCAGTCCTAGCCCTGCCCCATATAGGCTCCCAACTACTGGGCTTACAGACACTTGACACAATGATGTCAAGGCTGGGACAGATAAATAGAGAATGTCCATGATCCAGTCCAAGGAGTCAGGAAAGATCTCTTGGGATGGGATGGGGTGGGGGGGCATCTGAACCAGATGTTGAAGACTGAGTAGGAGGTCAGCCAATAGAAGTGGGAGCATGTTCCCACAACTCTAGGCTAGACTCTGCCCTGGGGTAGAGGGGTAGAGAGAGCTGGGGTGGGGGGCAGGCATATGGCCTCCTGTGTGTGAAAACTGGGGAAATGAGAGCTGTCCCTTGGCCACCCTCCATATAAGGGCAAGCGTGGCCTCAAATGTTTCAGCCTGTGGGGACTCGGCAGAGGAAGGAATCAGAGCACGTCTTCAGAGAGGTGGAGCTTGAGCTGGGGAGGAATCCAAAATGTAGAGAGAGGCAGGCTGCTCCTGATGGAAGGCACTGTGTGTCTATAAAACCCCAGAGGTGGAGATGTGCCGACTCTGGCCCTGAACAGTGAGTTTCCGTTAAGCCAGGAGGGGGCGGTGTGGGCAGAACCAGAGCACTGAATGCCAGGAAGAGCCCCAGACTCTATCTCTTCTCCACCTACCTCTTCAAATGTGCCTCTTTCAGCCTCGGGGGAGCCTGGGTGCCTGAGAACCCCTCCACCAGGCCTCCCAAGTAAGAGGAAATACCCCTTCAACAGTGCTTCATTCTAGCTTGAAGAGGTGCAGGGCCACCAGGAGGCTGCAACATAGAGGTGCAGAGGTCCTGTGGCCAGGAGCCTGCCAACCAATCTCAAGATAGCCTGTTCCGTGTGTTCTGCTCCTGCCCTCCCGGCTCCATCATTCTGGCCTGTGGGTGCCTGAGAGCCACTGGAGGCCATCTCATGGAGGCATCTCAAACACACCTGAGCCTTCGAAAGCTTTGGAAAGGCATCTTCACTGAAGATCTCTGAGGGATTCCACCACATAAGAACTCTTTACCTGCTCTTCCCACCCACGCCTCCTTTTAGCCCTTATTATAGAGCTCCTTATTTTCTCTGCTCCTTTTCCTCTCTATCTCCACCACCCTGCCCACCCCATCCCCCACTTCACTTCTCCTCAGGTCCCTGTTCCCTCCTCCCAGAGCTCAGCTTTCCTCCTGTAGAACAATCTAGCCTTCCCTTGGCTGCTGGTATACCACTCAGACCCTGTACACAAACCAGCCGTGACCAAGAGCCTCCCTTCTCAGAAAGTGGAGGGGTGAGGGCAGGGCAGAGGGACAGGGCAGGGAAGGGAAGGACTGTGTAACTTAGTATTTTTCTTTTAGCCCTCTCATCTCCAGGGCTGTTGGGCAATGGGGCCCTTCAGAGAAGGACTCTGCCGGAGTTAAACTCCATAGTCATGCTGGAGACGTGCTTGCAGCTGGCTGAGGAAGGGGGAAAACCAGGCCCAGCCCATCTTGGAAATCCATCAAAAGTGCCCCGATAATTTGGACAGAAGGAACTCTTTGGGTTACAGCAGAAAGACGTGAGGCAATGTCAGAAGAGGTCTGTTCCCTCTACAATGCAATGTCATGCCAAGCACTACAGATCCTAATTACTTTGCATCTTGTTCCGAGTCAGCTGCCAGTCCCGGGCAAGTAGGGGAATGGGCGACCAGAAGGCAGAGGACCTCTGCCCACAGTGCCGGCTGAGCCCTGTGGGGACTCCCAGGTGACCGTGCAGCAGACTGCCAAGAACTGTGACGCTCTGGTTACTTTTCCAAGAATGGAAATGGTGGGCCGCAGGTGAATCCCATTCCCAGCTTCCCTTTGAGAGCCAGAATCGCATAAAGGGTAGGGATTCCAGAGCCAGGTCCCCTTGGTGTTTATCTTGGCCCGACCACTCAGCAGCTGTCTTACTCTGTGCCAGTTCTTTAGCCTCCTTGTGCCTTAACTTCCCCAGCTGTAAAATGGAAATAGTAACGATATCTATCTTGTAAAATGGTTGTGAAGATTAATACGTGCAAAGCACTTAGAATAATATCCGGAACAGAATAAGCGTGCAATGCCTGGTACTATTATAATGAACTTGCCTATTGTACGCACAAGTTCCTTTAGCATCTCTCTCTAGGAACTGGCCTGGGAGGTTTCTAAACAAGAGGCTAAGAGCAGAGGATTTCTCCTTGCCTTCACCTGGAAGGCAGCTGGTCTTCTAAGAAAAAAACTCAGCACACTTTTGTCAGAACAAGGGCCATAATCCATGAGCCCCATCTGTTCCTGCGAGAAGGAAAAGTCATTTATTACATGAGAGTACAAGGAATTCCAGGTGCCATTCGGGGAGCCTGAATTGCCCCCTTCCTTTTCCCTCCTTTTGTCCCCACACCCCTACTCTCTTCACTTTAACCCAGAGCACACTCCGTGATGGGGGATCATAATGGAGAGGTCTGCTTGCTGGGGTGGAGGGGACAGAGACAAGGTGTGGGGATAGAGCATGGTGAGGGGTCTGGGGAGCACATGGGTTCACAGGGGTCCAGGGTGATTCTCAGGGCTTGGGGAAGACTTCCTGGGAGGTAGAGTCGTGCCACTGGGGCTTGAAGGATGGCTGTAATTAGACTGAAGACGAGAGGGCCAGGTTGTTCCTGGTGCAGGGAACAGCACAGCCCAAGGCATGGAGGCTGTTGGAGGATGGTTAGGAAGGGTTGTGGCATGAGATTGGGCTTAACAGCTGTCCTGGCTAGAGAGTCAAAAGCTTGGTGCCAGCCCAGGGAAGCACCGGGAAGTCACAACAATGACAGCAGTGGCCATTCAGCTGGGCTCTGCAAGTTCTAGGCACTGTGCAGTGTGCTGTATACACATTTTCTCATTTAATCCTTACATTACCTCCAATTACAGATGGGGAAACTGAGGCCCAGTTGTGGGAATCAACATGTCAAGGTCACACAGTCTTTTTCTAAACCAGATACTAGGATGCCCCCCTCCAGCTCTTCCATACTCCCTCCCTTCCCTTTCCTTTCTTCAGTTGCCTTCCAAGTGTCCACCTGCCTCAGCCAGTCCTAGTAACGGGACCGCCTAGGAAGTTGTGACAGAGATAGCTAAGTGCCAACTGCAACTCTCTTTTAATTGGGCACCTGTCCTCCTAGGATGAAAACTTCATTTCCCATCCTTACCTGTAGCTAAGTATGACCAGGTACCTTAATCCTGGGCAATTGGAGATAAGCAAAGTACCTTAAGGCAATTTAATATGGGGAGGGGGTGAATGTCTGTAAAAGAGTGGTAGTATCTGTCTGTCCTTTGCCTCCCCTCCCTTCTCACTGCTTACAAAGAGGACATCACAACTGGAGCACCATCTTGGACCATGAGAAACAGCTTGGGTTTCTGACCATTCTGGTTTGGGACCACCTAAATTGGGACTTTTGCACAAGAAAGAAATAAATGTCTGTCTTTTCTAAGCCACTAGCTTTCCGGGCTGTTGTTACCCACAGCCAGATGAATCCCTTTATTCGGGTTCTATGCTGAAATGAGGACCTAGGGGGAGGCCAGGCAGTGTCCTGGACTGGGGTGGGGGCCAGTGTCTTGCCTGGTGACAAACTAGGAGTCAACAGGGTCTGGGGATACCCAAGAAGGCTTAGAAAAGTTGCTGCAAAACTTGGGGAATGGTCGTGCTGCGTTTGGCTGGAGGCTTAAGGGGTGGATGGGTTTCCTGAGGGAGAGACTAAGAAGGAAGGGCCTGGAGAACCCTGGGAATTCCATTAAGGGGGTGGGGAGGATGGGGAGCCAGAGATACGGCCTGGGGTTTTCAGAGTGGTGGTGGAAGGGGAGGTGGGTGAGGAGAGGAAGTGGAGGTGATGGGTGGGGAAGAAAAGAGAGAAGAAGTTTCCCAGGGAGGCCCCGTCCAGGGAAGGCAATTCTATGACAGGAGACCTGTGAGTGTTGGCTGTTGTGAGTTGAGGACAGGGGCAGGGCAAAAGATGGAGGAGAGAGAGAGTCAGGAACCAGGGTCTGTCCTTTTGGAAAAGCCCAGGGGCGCTGGATCTGTCCTAGCAACAGAAGCAGCTTTCTCCTCCCTCCCTCATTCATTTGTTCCCCACACATTCTCTCTGCTCCTCCAAGATGGCAATGGGAACACAGAGGCAGCTCAGACCCAGACCCTACCCTCAGAAAGAATCTGGGGGTGAGGGTGGGGGTACAGACAAGGAAGCAGTTCAGCCACTAGACAACATTTATTGAACATTGAACACCTACCATGTGCCAGGCATCATGCTGAACAGTGGGTCCCTGCCCCTCAAGGAGTTCCTAGTCTGATGGAGGAGAACGGCAGTAATGAAATAAACAGAAACCTGGATCATTACAGCTAGGGGAAGAGAGCTCAGAAGAACATAAAGAGGGGTAGGGGGCGGGGCGCCTGGGTGGCTCAGTTGGCCAGCTGCCTTTGGCTCTGGTAGTGATATCAGAAGCCCCACCTCCGGCTCTGCAGGGAGCCTGTTTCCTCCCTCGGCCTGCCTCTCCCCCCAGCCTATGAATATGCTCTCCCCGCCTCTCTCTCAAATAAGTAAATAAAATCTTTAAAAAGAGAAGAAATCTCGGGGCGCCTGGGTAGCTTAGTGGGTTAAGCCTCTGCCTTCGGCTCAGGTCATGATCCCAGGGTCCTGGGATGAGCCCCGCATCAGGCTCCAGAGAGCCTGCTTCCCCTTCTCTCTCTACCTGCCTCTCTGACTACTTGTGATCTTTCTCTCTGTCAAATAAATAAATAAAATCTTTAAAAAAATAAATAAAAAATAAAAAGAGAAGAAATCTCAAAAAAATTATACACAGCAAGATGTCCTTTTGATAAAGACAACTGAAATGAAAATATATACTTTGAAGGAATACACAGATGCAACAAATCTGTACAAAAAGGAAAGCAAAGGCATGCTGAACACAGGAGGTGATGGTTATCCTGGGTGGCACCGCAGCAGAATGGGTTAGAGAAACTATGTAATGAGATGTAGGACACTGTCAAAGTCCTAGCTGTTCTGTTTTGTGGTGGGAGCCAATTAAATAAGTGGTGAAAATGAGTCATGAATAAAAGGTTATAAGTAATCCAATTCCGTGCATTTGAGGTCTAATTATACAGGAAAGGGGACAATCTCAGGTCATTTCTAATTGACTTGGGAATGGAGTCAGGAGCCTGATTCCCCCTAAGACAGTTTCTTCCTGGAGCTCATTGCTTCTTGGGGTCTTCTCCTCATTTTTTTTCCCTCTTATGTACTCAAGGCCCATCATTGGCCATGACTAGGCCTACCACAACCTTACTATCTTGATTTCTCCAAGAGATTTACAGCCCTGATCTTGCTGGGTCACCATGACTTACTGGGTAAATGGATTAATGTTTTCATTCCCCTTTCATAGGTGAGGAGCCCGAGAGTGACCTGCTGAGGGTCCCAGGCATGTCTGTTAGGGTGCCTGCATTGGGCCCCGCTCTAGATTCTCAGCACAGTGCTCCCCTCTCCACCTTGGGGCCTGGTGTTTCCAGACACCTCCTAGATGAGTCTTTGAAGGGCTAAACACAATCAGGGTCTCTGTATACCTAGAAGATGATTTTCTCTCATACTGAATCAGAAGGGGCTAAAGGTGGGAGGACTCAGGAGGTGCTGGGAGCAGCCAAGCCACTCTCTGGGTGAGTATCCCATTGGGTGGTGGCCCAGCTCAGATCCTTAAACACTCTCCCTCCCCAACAAGGGAAATTCCTGATCCAGAGGCCCCAGTCAGCCCACCTCCAGGCCAAGCTGCAGGATGCTGAGGTGGCCTGAGTCTCGGCTCCTATCCATCAGTTTGCCCATCTGTGATATGGGAATAAAAACCTCTATTCCAGAAGTGATATGAAGACAAAATATGACAGGATGTGAAAGAGTTTGGAAAATACAAATTTGAGATGCTAGGGACCATTGTCATTAGAGTAAAGCAGTGACTCCTAGAATGAGGTTCCCCCCCCACCATACCAAAATTTCCCCAAAAAAGTAGAAAAACACTACAGAGCAAACAAAAGCCTGACTTCAAATAGAGTCAGAGAGGTACCCTTGGGGAAATCTAGACCCACTCCTCACTTTCCAGATGAGACAGCTGAGGCCCAGGGAAGTGTAAGGATATGCCCCAAGGCCACACAGCAAGGCCAAGGTAGAGAGGCACTAGGCCAGGCAGGGCTCTCCTTCTTGCCATCAATTCCTCGAGAGATGTCCTTTTGAGGCAGAGCTGAGACAAAGTTGAGGTAAGGGACTTAACAGGAGGTTGGTCTCCACTCCAAGAGGAAGTTTTCTCCCTACAAGAATTTGCCACAACCCAAGGGAAGCAGTAGGCAGGGCACCAGATCCCAGCTGAGTCTTCCTTTTCTCATGAAGTAGTCAGTCCTTCAGTGTCTACTGTCCTGCCCTATACCCATCCCTGCCCCTCTCATCTGGACCGGGGCCTCCTGTTCCCAGGGCCTGTCAGCCTAGTCAGGCCCAGACACAGTCCTCTTGAGCTGAGGGGAGTGCGAGTCAGACCAGGCTATCCTCTGTTCCCAGGGAAGGTGAGGAAGAAGAGGCTGCTGGGGGCTCAAGGAGAGAGAAACCCTTTCTTCATCAGGGATCTGGGACCAATGAAGACTAGAGGGGAGCATAGTGTTCGAAGCCCCTCAAATCTGAATTTGAGTCATTGAAGGTGCTGCCATTTTCTGACTTTGACAGTGGTCAAAGTTACATCTCCTTCATGACCCACAGAGAAGAGGCAATATTATCCACCTAAGAGTGGTTCTAGGATTAAATAAAATGAATGAAATAATATTATCCATACATCCAAGGCACTCCATAAACTCTCATTGGTTCATTCAGATGTCAAGGAGGTCCCTTGCATTTAAGTTGGGACCCTGAGGATGAATGGGACCTCCCAGAGGCAGGTGGGGTGGGGAAGGCCCCAGTACCCGGGACAATGGAAGAATTGCCAGACAAGGGCAGAGGTGGAAGGAGAGCTCAAGGTCGGATCAGACTGAAGCGACAGAGGCGACCCACTCCTACTAGGAGCATGAGGGCCTCAGGTTTGGCAGTGGCAAATCAAGGGCGTTTCAGTTGAAGCTCCTGTTGTGTGTGTGGCGAAGGGACTAGGTTTGGGAAAAGGTTCTTGCAGGGATTAGTTAAGGGCTGAAGAAGGTAAAGGAAATGAAGACTTCCCAACCCTTCCATTTTTTGGGGATGGGAACTGCTTTACTTGTCCAGGACTCCACATGGTGGGAGAATCCGGCCGGTAGAGGGCGTAAGAGCCGCGTACCACTGAGTTCAGGAGGGGGGGCGGGGGGCTCAGGGCGGAGCATCGAGGAGAGGGACCTCGGAGATGGCCGGGACAGGTGGGGGGCGTGACTATGGTGGGGAGCTGTAAACGTGAAGGCGGGGGGGCGTGGCCACAAAGGGTGGAGCACCTGGGGCGACGTGGGAGAGTCTGAGCGGGACAGGACGCCAAGGTAAGAGGGGCGGGGCCTTTGGGGCCGCAAGCAGCTGGACCGGGTCTCCGCGACCGTAGGATTCACGGCGGAGGGCCGGGCGGGGGGCGTGGCCTGGGCGGGGAGGAGGGGTGGGGCAGGGAGCCGCAGGCGCCCAGGTCCGCCGGTGGCTCTCCCTGCTCCCCCTGGCGGCGAGTCCCGTCCCTTTCCTGCTGGAAGAGTGTTTCTGGGTGTACCTGAAAGTCGGTGTATACCAGTTTATGGGTCGAAGGTTGCCATGTCTGAGTTCCTTTGGCCGAAGGTGTTACCGTGCAGAAGCGTCTGAACCGCAGTCGGTGCGCATCCTCGGCTGTATGTCGGCGCAGCTGACCACTCTCAGAGGTTTCGTGCGTTGGAGCAAGTGCTTGGAGGAGCAGTTTGGCGATGGGTTCCAGAAGGGGTCCTCTGGAGGGTCGCTTCGGTCTGCATGTGCTCAAGCAGTCTTGTTTCTCCTTCGACTCCTCCCCGATTCCCTCCCCAACCCCCAAATCCCGATTCCCAGCCTCGCGCGCGCCCGGAGCCCACCCCCTCTTTTGGGCGCGAGGCCCCGCCTCCCGCCCCCTTTCCTCAACCACAAAGTTTATTTGCAACAAAAGGGAGCGCGGAGCGAGCAGCCAAGAGGGAGGGAGCGGGAGCCGGAGCGGGAGCGCGAGGGGAGACAGGCAGGCCGGCTGGCGGGCACGGAGCCGAGGAACAGAGCACTGGGATCCTGCCCGGACCGGGCCGGGCCGGGCTTGATGCTCCGAATCGCACCGGCCGAAGAGGGGGCCGGTCCCGGGGGTCGGCGCTGAGGCGGGAGGGACCGCGCTGGATGGAGCCGATGCCGCCCGCGGCCTCAGAAACTTGAGCGGCGGCAGATAAACCTCTGCTTGGGTCTCTGCGCCCTCTGCCTGCAAACCCCCTCACACTGCTGCTGCAGAACCCAGGCCTTCGGACCCCGGCTGCTGCGCTCCTTTGGGGCGAGGGCGCGGGGGGGGGGGTTGGCCGCGGCTCCCTGAGGCCAGCCCCCCCAGAGTGAGTGCTGCCACCATGGCGGACGGGGCGCCCCGGTCCCCGCTCTATCGCAGCGTCTCGTTCAAGCTGCTGGAACGCTGGAGCGGCGGGCCCGGGCCGAGGGAGGAGGCCACGGACACCACAGGGCTGCGGCGCCGCGCCTCGTGCCGGCCCGCCGCGTCGGTCCCGGGCCAGCCCTCCCGGCGCGTGTCCAAACTGGCGTCGGGGCCCCCGGCCGCCCCCGCGCAGCCGCGCCCGCTCCGCAGCCTCTCGCCGTCGGTGCGCCAGCTCTCCCGGCGCTTCGACGCGCCGCGTCTGGACCACGACCACTCGGGGGCCCGAGACGGGGGCGTCTCCCCCGGGGCCGCGGAAGAAGCGGCGGAGGGCGCGGCGCGCGGGGCCTGGCCCAGCGTCACCGAGATGCGCAAGCTCTTTGGCGGCCCTGGCTCCAGGCGGCCCAGTGCGGACTCCGAGGCCTCGGGGACGCCCAGCCCCGACGGTGCGGTGTGGGAGCCCCCGGCTCGCGAACCCCGGCAACCACCGACGCCACCTCCTCGGACGTGCTTCCCCCTGGCGGGCCTGCGTTCCGCGCGGCCGCTGCCCGGCCCAGGGACCGAGGGGAGGAGGCTGTGGCAGCAGCAGCAGCAACAGGAGCGGGCGCAGCGTCCGGCGGATGGTTTACATTCTTGGCATAGCTTCTCCCAACCGCAGGCCGGGGCCCGAGCCTCCTGCTCCTGCTCCTCCTCCATCGCCTCCTCCTATTCTGTCAGCCGCGGCCGGGCTGCCAGCTCCAGCGAAGAGGAAGAGGAGGTCCCGCCGCCGCCGCCGCCCGGGGCGCAGAGTCCGGCCTACCACGGAGGCCACTCCTCGGGCAGTGACGAGGATCAAGACGGTGAGGGCGGCCACCGCTGGGGTGGGAGGCCGGGACCCAGGCCTGGAAGCTCCCTCTTGGACAAGGACTGTAGGCCGGACAGTTATGGGTTAAACCTGGGCAGCATGGATTCAGCTGGGGGAGCCAGGAGTCCCGAGCCCCCCAAATCTCCAAGAGCTTGTAGTGAGGAAGGAGCCCGAGAGTGGGGTACTGGCTTGCCTCCCTGTGGACCAGGTTCCCAGGAGGGACTCCGGCCCGTGTCTGACACTGTGGGGGGAACCTTCCGCGTGGCTAAAGTGAACTTCCCTGCATACCTAGCCAGCCCAGCAGGCTCCCGCGGTAGCAGCCGTTATTCCAGCACCGAGACCCTTAAGGATGAGGACCTGTGGGCTAGTCGGGGTTCTGGGGGCTGGGGCATGTACCGCTCCCCTAGCTTCGGAGCTGGAGAGGGGCTCCTAAGGCCTCAGCCTCGGAGCCGCACCAAGGGACCTGTGGGCACCACCAGGGTATTGAGAGATGGAGGACTGGAGCTGGACAAGAGCCGGCAGCGGAAGTCCCTGTCAAATCCAGATATTGCCTCAGAGACCCTGACGCTGCTCAGTTTCCTTCGCTCAGACCTTTCGGAGCTGAGGGTCCGAAAGCCCGGTGGGTGCCCCAGTGACCTCGGCAGTGGCCCTTTAGATGTCAGAGACTCACGGTCAGCAGGTGGCCCCAGGGCACAGCTTGGACCCACACCGGCCCCAGCCCCAGCATCGCCTGGCATCCGCCCCACACTCAAAGACTTGACGGCCACCCTGCGGAGGGCAAAGTCTTTTACCTGCTCTGAGAAGCCTGTGGCCCGCCGCCCATCGCGCACCAGTGCCCTGAAGCCCAGCTCCTCTGAGCTCCTGCTGGCAGGCCCAAGTGCTGAGGAGGACCCACTGCCCCTGGTGGTCCAGGATCAGTATGTACAAGAGGCCCGTCAGGTTTTTGAGAAGATCCAGCGAATGGGTGCCCAGCAGGATGATGGAAGTGATGTCCCCTCTGGAAGCCCTGACTGGGTAGGAGACATGACCCAGGGGCAGCGGTCCCAGGAGGAGCTTTCTGGTCCTGAGTCTAGCCTGACAGACGAGGGCATTGGGGCAGACCCTGAGCCTCTTGTTTCAGCCTTCTGCAGCCTGGGTACCACAGGGGTGTGGCGACCACTTTCCTCATCCTCAGCCCAGACCAACCACTATGGCCCTGGGGCTGAAGATAGTTTGGGAGGGTGGGCCCTGGTATCCCCTGATACTCCTCCCACATCAGGTGCCCTCCGACGGAGACGCAAAGTCCCTCCTTCAGGGCCTGGTGGGACTGACCTGAGCAATGGGGAGGCCGGTGAGGCCTACCGGTCTCTGAGTGACCCAATTCCACAGCGCCACCGGGCTGCCACCTCCGAGGAGCCCTCTGGGTTCTCTGTGGATAGCAACCTTTTGGGTTCGCTAAGCCCCAAGACAGGGCTTCCAGCAGCCCCAGCTGTGGACGAGGGCCTGACCAGTGGCCACAGTGACTGGTCTGTGGGCAGTGAAGAGAGCAAGGGTTATGAGGAGGTAATTCAGAATATTGTTCAGGGGCCTGGTGCCTTGGGGCGAGTGGTGGATGACAGGGTTGCTGGCAAAGGCCCCAAGAAGAAATCTCTGAGTGACCCCAGCCGCCGTGGGGAGCTGGCCGGGCCTGGATTTGAGGGCCCCGGAGGGGAGCCCATCCGAGAAGTTGAGCCCATACTGCCTCCATCTAGCAGTGAGCCCATTCTTGCAGAGCCGCGGGCAGAACCAGAAGAGCCCAGTCCTGCCAGGGGCCGGGCACAGTCTGAAAGGGCCCTACCCAAGACCCCACCTGCCTCCTCCACTGCCCACCGTGACTTCCATCTTGACCCTAAACTGGCTGATGTTCTGTCCCCACGGCTTATCCGACGGGGTTCCAAGAAGCGCCCAGCCCGGAGCAGTCATCAGGAACTACAGAGAGAGGAAGGCGACGAGGACCAGACTAGCAGCCTGTCTCGGGCCCGGCCATCCTCCAAACACATTCGCCACGCAAGTGTGCCTGCCACCTTCACACCTATCATGGTGCCTGAGCCTCCGACTTCTGCCGGCCCCCCTGTGGCTGTGCCAGAGCCCGTGGGCTTTCCTGCCAGAGCCCACACTGCACTGCAGGCACCATCACTCGAGGATGTCACTAAGCAGTATATGCTGACCCTCCACGCTGGCGAGGTTCCTGCCCCAGGACCTGTGGATATGCCCTGCTTGACCCCTGCTGCAGCGCCTTCTGCTGAGGCCAAGCCCCCTGAGGCAGCCCGGGCCCCAGATGAACCTGCCCCGGCCAGCAAGTGCTGCCGCAAGCCACAGGTGGTGAGTCCTTTGTGGGGGGGCTCTGGAGGGAGAGGCAAAGAAGGCCACGGGAGCTGACTTCCTCAGAAGCCTTTTGAGTGTGCTCATTGGGTCGGTGCCCTGGTCTGAGGGTGCTTCCCTGGTCCTGGGAGTGCTCAGGTAGTTTTAAGGGTGTTAATGACACAGGGTTCCTGTCTACTCAGGCCCTGAAGGCTTCTGCCAGGGCTGATGAAAAAGGTTCTTGCATGCTTCGCAGTGTTCTGGGTGATAATTACAAAGGGTTCTAATCTAGTCCTTTAGCTGTTTCTCAGGGACTGCTTTTACAGATTCTATCTGGTTCTTTTTTATAAATACACAAGGAGGTGTGAGTCTTTCTTGAGTCATACTGCGCTATTAGCCAGACCCTTTGTAGGATATTAGGGCTTGGGGCCCACAGCTGAGACAGGTTTGTACTTCCTATTGTGGCTCTCCTGTGGCAGATTGAAACGTGGGATTGTTTAGGGAGAATTGGAGAGAGGGACAGCTGTTGCTTTACGGAGGAGCAGAAAAGACTCCATAAAGGACTCTGGTGGCCCCGGCCTTTCTCTGTGCCTTGACCTCTGCATCTGGGAAAGAAGGGGCCTGTGGACAGGGTCCCTGTGCCTCCGTCCAGCTGTTGCTGCCCAGATTAGGGAGTTCACAGGTTGGACTTGAGGCGTCCTTGGTGTCTGAGGTCTGCTGGCGCCTCTTCTGATTAGAGCAGGAGCTTGCCGGGAAGAGCAGGGACCGAGAAGAGGCTGCCCGAGCCTAGCAGACAGGGGCCTGGAGAGAGTTGGGGAGGGGCTCCAGCTCCCACAGGAGGGCTGCCTCTGCACTGGCCCCCCATCCTGCCAACTTCCGCCTCTCTGCCCACCACCCCCTTCCTAGTGACTCTGAAATGTTTCCCCCTTCCTCTGTCAGACTCCAAGCCCTTGGGGACTCCATCTTTCTGAGGCCCCCACTTCTGCCTTCAGATGTCCCTGGAGTGTTGGCTGTGGGTTCAGATAGGTTCTGGGCTCCGCGATGGCCCCGCACCTGTACTGGAAGCTCGGTTCTAGGTTTTGGGTTCTGGGTCTAGTGTGGGGATGGTTCAGGTTATTTCAACCACGGCCTGCATGCCCACTGTTTTCCCTGCCCGTTCGAAGGGCCCGGAAACCCTAAAGCCTGGACTGATTTGGTCACTCCCAGTTCCCAGCACTCTCACAGCCCCTCTGAACTCTTTCTTTGTGTCTCTCTTTTTCTCTGTTTCCCCCTTGTCCTGGCTCTGGTGTCTCTCACGGAGGCCACAGAGAGCCAGCAGGCAGGGAGTGGAGAGAGGGGAAATTTCGGACCTGTCCTTCCTCAAGAGAGCCTGGTGGGACAGCTGCGATGCCCCGAACTCCAGTGCCTATTGTCAGTGGAACATGGGTGGGGGAGGGCAAGAGAAAGGGCAGCTCCTGCCAGGGCCCCTTCCCCAGCTGTCTTTCCCATAGCATCATCTCCTCAGGGGGCCTTGAAGGCTAAATAGGGGAAGAAGGCAGGAATGAACCAGGGACTCAGGGAAAATATGGGAGAGGGTTGCTCCTAAAAAGAAGCACTGAGACCCAGAGAGGAGGTGGGAGTTTTTGCAGAATTGGCTTTTGGTCTGCCTCCCTTCGTGTCCTCCCCCTGTCCCCGAACTTTAGGGAGAAGCTTAGCCCCCTCCACCCCCGGAGGGCTATGAGGTGGGGCATATGGGCCTATAATACCAGCTTCTCCCTGTCCTCAACCGAGCTGCTCTCCAGCCTCCAAACCTTAGCCCACTCTAGTCCTCCCATCTTTCTAGGCCTAGCTTGATGTTCCCTCTTGCCTCTGAGTGGAGAGAACTAGTAAGTCTATATTTGGAAGAGCAGGGTTTGAGCCATGGCTCCAGATCTCTGTGTGGCCTAGGATCCATCACATCCCTGCTCCATAACTCACTTTCCTCTTCTGTAAAATGGGTATAATGGTTTCTGCCTGGCAGGCTCTTGTCAGGTGAGTGGGTGGTGTGACCACTCCCTCCCTAGGAACAGGAGAGAGGGGGTGGAAAAACAGGCTCCCCTGCCCCCGCTGCTTCTCAGTGACCAGCTGTGGCCTCTCCTCCCTGCCCCCTCCTAGTTTCTGAGCACCAGGCTGGGCACTCTGAGCCTCAGTATTACCAGGTGGACTTGAACTGGCTCAAAAGAGAATCACTATCCCCTAATTCCCCAAACCCCTCATAAAACCTGGAAGTTCTCCTGTCTGCTAGCCCAAATCCCTTCTGCTGCCCCCTTCCTTCTGCCTCCAGGAAGATGGGGAGCAGCTCTTCACCCCCTCCATATGGCCTCCATGGAAGAGACAATGTTCCCTTGTTTCGGGCCTGGGGCTCCAGTCACGCTCCTTGGGCTGTGGGTGGAGATGGTGTGGTGTGAGCTCTCCAGAATAAGAAGGGAAGAGAAGAGGCTTTCAGACTTTGCTGATGAAGCAGAAACCAGGCTGAACCCAGCCAGGGGCAAACAAGAGAGGCCCAGGAGTGGGGGAGGGCAGAAGTGGCCCCTGACCCACCCCTAGGCTCTGGGGAGTCCCTCAAACTCAGGTCTCTCCCAACCCAGAATCTGCATTTGCCCTCTGCATGGCATGTCCCCATTGTGAGCAGGTGGCCTGGGCACCCAGGCCCGGCTCAGCCTCTGACTCACTCTGAGACCCGGGCAGAGTCACCTTGGGCTTCAATTTTCCTATCTGCACAGTGGGATGTTAGACAGCCTGCTCTTTGAAGCTCTGAGAGAGGACAGCCGGCAGAGTGGTCAAGGGAAACAGGAAGTGTTGGAGTGTTGCTGGAAGAGAAAGGCAACTCTGTGCAACAGCTGTGAGAACCTAGGAGCCCAGGGAATGAGGACTAACTCGTGGTCATTTTATTCTCTGAACACCTGCTTGAGTTTCTGCTGGGACCAAGCAGAGCTGTTGGAGCCTCCATGCCCTGCTCCTGCCACACACCTTTGTCATTGCCACTTAGAACCACAGTAGCCTAGGTGATAGACTCTTCCTTCCAGGGCTTCCCCTACCCTGGCCCTAGAGTACAGAGTCTTATAGCCTAGTCTTCTGTCCTCAGGTGCTGATACCCCTTGACAGATGTAGCCCAGAACAGGAAATGACCTGTGTCTCAGAATCACAGATGGATTAACTCACAGAATTTTAGCATACTGCAATAGCAGTAACAGTGGCTAACATTTATTAAGTACTTATTATATGCCAGATACTCTGAATATTTCATTCTTCAAATGTCTAAAGCTTTGAGAACCTTCCAGTGCCGGATTCTTAGAATTGCAAGCTGGTAGATTCCCGCTGAGTCCTAGAATGTCAGTATCTTAGATGTGAAGGAACCCAGGCGATCCCTGTTTCTTGGTGGGATTGGCCTGCCATCTGAGTAATGGGGACAGGGTCGGGGAGAGTCGGGGGGTGTCCTCTGCATACCCCTGATGGCCTGAACACCTTCCTGGTGGTTATTTAATTCACTGGGATCTGGGGGTGTGTTGGAAAGGACTTTAAGACTCAGAAAGGAGGATGCTGGGTCTAAGGTCACACAATAAGGCAAGGCACGCCAGGCCCAAGCACCAACCCCCTGTCCTGGCAGATACAGCTTGTCTAGCCAGTTCCCTGCCTTGCTGAAGAAGGCCTGGGTTGCAGCTCTTCATCACCTTTCTTCTCTCTGTGTCCCCTTAGCAGGGGACCCACGGGGGTGGGGGGTTCTCTCTGCTCCCTCCTTGGCTCTTTACTGTGATTTTTCCATGGAAACTGGTTCTGGGAGGGGAGACAATCAGGACATTTGGAGTTCTGAGCGGTACCAAATATCTATAATTAAATGTCTTGTCACCCAGTAGGAGGGTGGGATGGGGAGGACAGGCAGAGGGCTGTCCCTTTCCTCTGTTTATCCCCTGCTCCCCTACTCCTTCCTAAGGGGCCCGGGACTATTGGAGGGAGTACAGTCCAGAAATGGGTCGCCCGCCCCCACAAACATGGAAGACTTGGGGGATGGGCCAGAGTTGAGTCTGACATTTCTCCCCCACATTTCTGAAACCAGCTGGGTTTTGGGATGATCTGGGCTGTTGCTAATCCTGTCCCCAGCACCCTCCCAGTGTAGGGACTTGCCCCTCCTGCTTCCTGCCCCTTCCCCCCTCCCCACATCTGTGATCTCAGGCTACACATGGTGCCTTGCAGCAGATGGAGGCACCCCCAGGCCTGGGGAACCAGACACTCGGAGAGTTCAGAATCTAGAAGCAGCCAGAAGGGACTCTAGAATGGTGAGGAATCGACTTAAGGGCTGGCAGGGGAGACTTCCTGGAGGAGGCTATGCCTGGAGCTTGGCCTTGAAAAATTCCGGAGAGTTTTCAAGGCCAGGTGGGTGACCCTTGATAGAGCAATGCATTCATCCAGTTAACAGATATTTACTGAGTTCCCAGATAGTGCCAGGCAGTCTCCCAGGTCCTGGGGATACAGTAACAAGCAAAACAAAGGCCTGGCCTCGTGGAGCTTCCAGACTAATGAGGAAGCCTGTGTGTCAATGGATACATTATGCGTCAGAGAGATGGGGCTAGGGAGAGAGAAAGCAGGTTAAGGGAGTAGAGACTGACAGGGAGGGAGTATTAGCTTAGATCAAGAGGTCTGGGAAAGCCTGTCTCAAAAAGTGAGATCTGAGCAGAGGCCTGGAAAAAGTGAGAGAGCAAGCAAGGTAGCTATTTCTGAGAAAGAACATTCTGGGCAGAGAACAGCAAATGCAAAAGTCCTGAGGTAGAAGTGTTGGAGAAATTGCCCCCAGGACTGTGTGGTTGGAGCAAAGTAGGAATGAGGTCAGAGAGGTAAAGGGAGGGTGGGAGTAGATCAGGCTGGAGATAGATGTCATAGACCAATAAGAGGACTCCAGCATTACTGGAAGTGAGATGGGGTAGGCACTTTGGGAAGGTTCTGAGCAGAGCAGTGACCTGATCTGAGTTAGGCTTTCATAGGTCTGCTCTGGCTGCAGGGGCCTAGGGTGGAAGCAGGGAGGCTGGTAAGGAGGCCACTGGATAATCTGGGTAAGAGCTGCTGGTGGCTTCATCTAGAGCGAGGTGGGGGAGTAGTGGGTTTCTGCTGCAGCCCAGAGGATTTTGTGAGGGCCTGGACCCCAGCATTCAAGGTGAACACAGAGCTACTGAGGCTCTCATAGCTGGGCAGTGTGGGAGGGGTTGATTAGGGTGGGGAGGGGGGAGTTGATCAAGCCCCCAGGGTGTCATGGAGCTGTAGACTACACTGACTGCCCCCTGCAGAACCACACTGGCTGGGCTCCAAGAGCAGGAGGGTGGAACCACTATAGGGCCCTGGTGAGGATAGCAACAGTGCCATGTCCTACTGGTGTCTCTTCTAGAGCCACAGTGACGCCCATCAGCTCCAGCTTGCTTATCTCCTGGGACAGGGAGCTCCCGACACCCTAAGGTAACTCTGTCCCTCCCATCTGGTCCCCTAGCCAGGTGGGCATTGCCCTGGACCCAGTATATGGATGAAGAAGCAGGTCCAGAGTAGACAGAGGTTTGCCTAATGCCCTATGGCTCAAGTATGGGATTTCGCCCCAGGTATCCTGACATCCAGGCCATACATTGGCCCCACAGAGTTCCCACTGAGCAGAGTTGGCTAGAATGGCGGAGTAGGGTGGGGGAAGGGGGAGCCCATGTTTCCCAGAAAGGCTTAAAGCCCTGCCGTGCTTGCTGGGAAATGTGCCCAGGCAGCCTGGCGCCTCGCTGGCAGGCCCTAAAACAGGGGCTCTGGGTCCCCTGGGAAGCAGGAGCCTATTGGAGCCAATGCCCCCACCTTGGGAGTTGAGCCTCTCCTCCCACTTCCAGCCCAAGCCTCTGGGGCATTCCAGGGGTGGACAGGCAGAGGACAGCTGCCAGGCTGCCAGGCCCTGGGCAGTGAGTGAGCCCCAGCTGATGAAATGCAGGGGCCTGTGGCCCCAGCCAGGGTATCTGAGCTCCCAGTGGGGTGTCCACAACCACCCCCTCCAGTAGCCAGGGTTACCAGGGATGACTTGGTGGAGCACATGGAGGTCTGCACTAGGGGTCAGGAGACTGGGTCCAGCCTTAGCCTCTCCAGTTTCCTGGCGTGTGGCTTTAAGTAAGTCACTTCCCCTCAGAGCCACAAATTCCTCCATGCTCTTGGACCCCAGGATGGAAACTCTCCCCCTACCCCAGGCCTGGTGGGAGAGGCACTAGCTTCCCTGAGCAGGTCCCAATTTGTAGACTGAAGAGCTGGAATTAAGCAGCTGAGGAGACTGAGGCTGAGTGGGGCTGGGCCTCACTAGGTTTGGCCCCCGAGGCCTTGCCCTTGCCACTGGCAGCTGCTCTGGGCTCCACCACACACATATGTGAGGCCTTTCCCCACACGGGTGGCAGGCTGTGTGGCTCAAGCTGGTGCCTAGCCAGGATTTTTAAACTCCGTCCTGGGCCTGAGGCTGTCACGTGGCTCCAAGACACTCTGGAGGAGGATGGGATAGACTGAGGGGGAGGCTAGTCAGCACTTGAGGTCAGAGGGACTGTTGTGGATTCCAGTCCAAGATGGCGAATGGGTGGTGTATTGGCTTCCCAATTGCTGCTGTGGCAAATTACTACACATTTAGGACTTAAAACAATACAAATACTGTCTTACGGTTCTGGAGGTCAGAAGAAAAAGGTTTCAATGTGCTAAGAGTTAAGGTGTTAATAGGGCTGGATTTCTTCTGGAAGCTTTAGGGGAAAACCTGTTTCCTTGCCTTTGGCAGCTTATGGTGTCTGCGGGCACTTCTTGCGTTGTGACCCCTTCTTCTGTCTTCAAAGCCAGCAGCATGGCACCTTCAAATCTTTCTCTCACCCTGTACATCCTGCCGCCCTCTTGTCAGGCCCCGGTGATCACTTTAGACCCATAGGATCATCCAGGATAATTTTCTCCTCTCCAGATCCGTACTCTGCAAAGTCCCTTTTGCCACATAAGGTAACATATTCATGGTTCCAGGGATTAGGACGTGGACATCCTTGGGAGCCATTATTCTGCCTACCACAGGTCAGAGAGGGGCCAGGCTGTCAGCCCCTGAGATCCAGAGTCCCCAGGAGGTGCTGGGCACAAGGCGGAGCCTGTGAGCACAGGCCTACTGCATCTGTCCCGCACTAGTTTCTTCCCATGGTCATTTGTCATCTGTCATTCGTTCATTCTGCGGTCAGTTGTTGAGCCCCTTAGGGGGCAGTGGGGACACACAGGGAAAGCTTGGACACCATCCCTGCCTGACAATGCTTTTCAACAAGGGTCCTTGTCCCCTGAGGTGGGTGGGATCCACCGGGTGGCTGAGCCCTGGCCTGATGAGAAAGGGACAAGTGTCCGTAGGTCTTACGGGTGGGCTTGGCTTTTAGGGGCAGCTGGCTCCGAGCTTGCTGACCAAAAACTGGGATGAAGCAGCTTCCAGGAGGCGCCGTTGGCAGGTCCATTCAGAGCCAGGGCAAAGAGGGAAGGTGAGGGTCTAGGAAGGGAGTAGGAATCCCATCTCCGTGGAGCTGCCCTAGGTAGAGCTCGGGCAGATGGGGAGGAGCTGCGTACTGGGGATTGGTGACCCTGGTGCCGTGGGACCAGAGGACCTGTCAGGCCACTTCATGCCCTGAGAGACCGAAGCACTTCCCAGGAGGGGGCATGTGGAGGGCAGGAGCCGACCAGGATCCTTTCTTCCCCGAGGCTGCTTTGGGACCAGGGCAAGCATATAGAGACTCCTCAGCATTGTCCCCTCGATCCATAGGGATTATTGTTCAGATTAACTGGAATCCTGCTAAGAGGGCTTGGCACATAGCGAGTGCTCAAGGAGCGTTAGTTCCTCCCTTCATGACTGAGAGGCAAGGCGCTAGGATTCTAAGATTCTAATAGACACTGACTCCAACATGCTCAGTTTCCCAGCATCCCTCTCCAGCTTAAAGCAGAGGACAAAGCTCTGGGCAGGTGGGCAGGTGGGGTACTGACTAGGTAGGTTTGGTGGCCCAGCAGCCCCGGCCTTTGGAGATGGGAGGTGGGCAGAGGAGAGGGCTAGGTATTTGGGTGGAATCAAGTACCCAGCGTCCTTGCTCTTCTCTCCAGCTCCCCCTCGGGCTTTGTTGCCACCATCCCCAACCTGGGAGGCTAAGCAGAGCCAGAGCCCTCTCTGGTCAAAGCCTTAGACCCACTGGAACCAGCCTCCGAAGCAGGGCTCAGTGGCTTCTCCAAGCCAGGGAGTCTAAGGGTCCATCCATGTGCCTGGTGGGCTTGGGGGTCAGACCAATGAAGGTTAACATCTCAGAGTAGACTCTGGCTCCCTCACTGCGTGAAAACTCACAAGTCATTTCATCTTAGTGCAGAGCCTCAGTGTCCTACCCTGTCAGCCCAGGACCCCGGGTATAGAAGCTCTCAGAACGGTGACTACTTTAAAAGCATGTGCTTTCCAGATTGCTAGTTTAGAGTGTAGAATCTGGAATCTTGCGCTTTCAGGATGAAGGATTCATTTTTTTCCAGGAGTCCATACCTCTTAGCTTGATTTTGTTCATGCATTTGAGATGTTCTGAGATTCTGGGGCCAAGGAGATGGGGGCAGGTCCTGGGCCAGTGGGGTTGTGGGGGGGCAGGCAGACTGTGTTGGAGGGAGCCAGGCTGAGGGAGCCAGCGCCAGGTTGGTGTCTGTTTCCTGTTTATTGGTTCCCAGGGGGTGAGCAGGCCCTGCCCCAGAGCAGCAAGGAGTGGGAGGGAGGGAGGCGGGTATCCTGGCTGCCAGCCAGCCAGCCAGCCCCACAGTTCAGCCTCCTGGGACTGCTGAGACCCCTCCCCCTGAGCCCCCTTAGACAAACATCCAGTCCTTTCCCAGGACAGGGCACTGGAGGTCAAGGAGCAGATGTGGAAGGGAAGGGCTGGAAGGACAGGAAGGGACCCTTCCCCCCAAAAAATCCTACTGACTCCATCTTTCTTGGCTGCCTGTGTCACTGAAGTCTCACTCCTGGTTTCTCACTGTCCCCTTCTGTCTTCTGTATCCCTGGGAGGGGCGAGGGGTGTGGTGTGGTGGTGAGATAGCCAACTTCTTGGAAGGCCAGGAGGCAGGAGGAGGAAGAAGAGGGATAGGGCCCTCAGTCCCAAGAGATCCACCTGGAAAGATCTTTAGAATCCAGCTGTGTCAGGACGCCTGGGCGGCTCAGGCAATTAAGTGTCTGCCTTTGGCTCAGGTCATCATCCCGGGGTCCTGGGATTGGGTCGCACCTCTCGCACATTGAGCTCCTTACTCAGCAGGGAGCCTGCTTCTCCCTCTGCCTGCTGTTCCTGCTGCTTGTGCTGTCCCTATCTCTCATCCTGATAAAGAAAGAAAGGAAAGAAAGAAAGAAAGAAAGAAAGAAAGAAAGAAAGAAAGAGAGAGAGAGAGAGAGAGAGAGAAAGAAAGAAAGGAAGGAAGGAAGGAAGGAAGGAAAGAAAATCTTAAAGAAAGAAAGAGAGAGAAACCAGCTGTCAGCTATGTCTTCTAACCATCCCTCAACCCAACATTATTCAGAGGGTAAACTGATGGCCAGCCAGGGCAGGGGTCTTCCCCAAGGCCGAGACATAGTGGACCAGGCACCTCACTGCTGTTCCAGCCTCACACTTGGACTGCTGCATATAAGGGGCCACTGGGAATTCTCAAGACAGGGGATGGCATGGGTCACTTGGCATTTAAGGGAATTGGGCTGAACAGGGCAGGAAAAGGAAGCCTCAATATGTGTCTGCAGAGAGGTCCCCTTTTGACCAGAGCACACAGGGAGAGGCTGTGTGAGCAGGCGCCAGGCTGAAGGCTGGAAGTGCCAAGTTAAATGGGCCGGGCTTTGTCCTGTGGGCAGTGGGGAGCCATGGAAGGTTAGGAGCCAAGGAGGAGCATTGCCAGATGGACACATTCAAAAACATCCTCTGGTTGTGGACTAGAGAAAGCAAGGATGAGAAGCCCGAGCTAAGGGGTACAGGTGATGCAGGGATGGAGGAAAAAGGACTTACTAGGGAGATCATTTGGAGGTAAAACCCGACAACTTAAATTTAGGCTCAGGGGCCCTACCAGAAAGCAGCATGAGGGGAGTGGGGCTGCCTCCCTTGTTGCAGTTCGAGAATAGGGCAGTGGGACAGAATGCACGGTCATCTGAGTCATCCCCCTGCCTCAGGGCCGAATGTTCCTCTGCGTTTCTAGAAGGGGAAGGGAGCTCTGAATCAGCTCAGGTCCGTGTCTCTGTGCCTCATTTGCTTCCTGTCTAACTTCAGTACCTCCTGTTCCAGCAGAAGTACCTGCTTCTCAGTGGGGTTACCAGAGAAGAGCAGAGCTCCAGGCTACACCCCCAGTCCCGCTACCTCTGGGACTGGCCTGGGTGGGGAGCTTGAGGTGGGGGTGGGCAGGAGCAGGCCTGTGCTGCTTTGCTAGCTATGACCCAAGACCAGTCACTCAGTCTCAGTCTCCATTCTGTGAAGTGGGAATCCCAGATGTGGCAGAGTCCAGGAAAGCTCTGGACTGTGCAGGCTCTTAGGAGCTGGGGGTGGAGTTACTGGTAGGTAGACAGGCAGGCCACCTTGCTAGCAGTGCTCACGTGGGTCCTGTAGTCAGAGACAAAGTATCCGTATGATATTTATACCACCAACCCCAAGACAAGTGCTGTTCTCTCGTCCTGCAGTCCTGGAGGCCTTCCTGGAGGAGAGTAGTCTGTAGAGAGAGGAGAAACTCAGATTTGGGGCCTGATCTGAGGCTGTTTCCTCACCAGATGCCTAATTAACCTTCTAGCTCCTCGCTGCACCCTGGTCCTCTTCTCCCTTCCTCCTGGACCAGAGCTTTCAGGCTTCTCCCCAAGGCCAGCGGGGGCGGTGCCTGGGGCGGGTGAGGAATTTCCGAGGGAACAGCTAAATTCAGCCCTGGCTAAAAATAGTCCTGGGCCTGGCCCCAGGGCTAGAGGGGGAAGAGGAGGAGGAGGAGGAGGAGGAGGAAGGCAGGGCTGGCCCTTATCCTGCCTGCCCCACCCCTTCACCTGGACCCAGGGCCTGGGCTGCAAGCTGCCTCCTCCCTCCTCACTCACACCAGGCCTTTCCCTCACTGGGGCTTCCCTCTTTCTTCTCTCCTCCCTCCTCTGTTCCTCTCCCTGCCCTACTCCCCCAGCCTTGCCCCTTCTGGCTGTCTCTTGTCCCTGTATCTCCCCGCCTCTGACAGAGCCAGACAGAGGCTGGTGGCCAGGACCAGGACTTCAGAAGAGGGCCTTGTATAGGGAGGTGTCCCCTTGGCATCCTAGCCGGCGTCAGGAATCACCTCCCCTCCACCAGCAGCTGATTGTAACCCCTCTCTTCTGGGGCAGGAGTATAGGAGACGACAGACCTCAAAGGTTCGGAGGTGTGGAGATGTGGGTGGGGCCCCCGCTTCACCCCGTGGCCTGGTACATGGTTCTGGTCAAGCGGCCCCACCCTTGCCAAGCCCTGCTGTTCCTGGCACACAGGGCATCAAAACACACGTATTAAACAAATAATGTGGAGGGAGTGGGGAAGGCAGGAGGAGGAGAGCTGGGGCCTGCCCTTGGGGGAATTCCCAAGCTGCTCAGAAGTCTTCCCACCACCCATGTCCAGCCCTGTTTGGGCTCTGCCCTGGAGATGGCAGGCCTGAGCACCCAGGCAGGTGAGAGCTGGCAGATGGGCAAAGGGTACTGTCCCAAGCCAATACCAAGTGGGGGTGGAGGTGAGGTGGGAACTGGACGCTGAGGCCCAGGGAAGGTGAGATTCCTAGCTCAGATTGCAGAGCTCAGGAGAGAGGTGGTGGGATTAGAACCCAGGCTGGCCTCACTCCAAGGCTGCTGGTCTAACGTAGCAGAGAGATCCAGAAGGAAGTGGACGAAAGTCTTAGGAGATCTGGCCCATAGTACTTGATTGAATATGGCGAGACTCAGGGATGGGGGCGGGTCACAAGTAGTGGCAACAAAGCGTGTCGAGCTCTCCCCGTGTGTTGGGTGCTGGTCTGAGCGCATCCACGAATCCACTCATTTAATCTCACAGCTGCCCGTGGGGAGGTACTGTCATCCCTGTTTCTAGATGAGGAGCCTTGGGCAAAGCATAATAAAGTAGTTCACCAGGGTTAGGGACACTAACTGAGCGAGAGATTGGAGTCTGGTTCCAGGATCTCTGAACGTCCCAGAGGCTCCTGGCTTTCAGACTGCTTGGGTAGGGGCGGTGCCATCACCAAGGTGGGTTTGAGGGAGGAGAGAGTGGATTCTGCTTTGGACGCGGGAAACCCACTGGATTTGCAGTCCGCAGTCCTAGCCCCGGGAAGGAGCATAGAGTGGAGGCTCGGTAAATACTAGCTGAATGGCTCCTTGAATATAAGGGGCCCTTGGGCTGCAAGAGGAGGTGATGGACAGGCAGAAGGAGTGAGCGTCTCCCCCCACCATTGGCCCAGGGACCTTTCTCTTGGTGCTAGAGTGCAGCTGAGGTGGGTGTCAGGCTCCTTGCTTGTGGAGAAAGCTTTGGGTTGGAAGGGTGCTGAGATGAGCCACAGGCGAGGGAAGGAGGGGTGGGTAGGGGCAGGCCAGGCAGTGCTGGCGCGATCCCACCGGCAGTATCTGGAAAGCAGATCTCTTGGGCCATGGCCGGCGTGACTCAAATGGAGACAAAAAAACCTTCCATATTTGGACAAAGAGCCCAGAGAGGCCGCCTCCCCCCACCCCCGGTCTCCCTCTGGGCCCCTAGCCCTGAGCCCTGTCCCACTGAGCTTAACTCTCAGGCCTCAGGCAGCACTGCAGCGTCCTCCCCTCAGCCATCAGGCTGCCTTCCATGCGGCCAAGCCTGGGCCATGGGTGCTGGAGAAGAAACAGCTAGCTCTGGGCCCTGAGCCTGGGGT
Source organism: Lutra lutra (assembly GCF_902655055.1). Classification (NCBI taxonomy): domain Eukaryota; kingdom Metazoa; phylum Chordata; class Mammalia; order Carnivora; family Mustelidae; genus Lutra; species Lutra lutra. Next base: position 56,794,561 of record NC_062287.1, on the reverse strand, counting down.
AGAAATGCGGAGAGGAGCCCTGGCAGAGCACTCAGGTCAGACGGGTTTATACACCTACACAGACAATGCACATGCCGTGGGGTAAGTTGACTATGGTATGAACCCAGCATGGCAAAGCCTGAGGTCCGCAACAGCAGGCAGGTACACACGCATGCACACACACATACACACTCATACACATTTCTTTTCAATCCCCAGTCGACTTCCGTATTCACAAAGACGTCTGTGCGGATATCAGAAGTGAGGGCCCAGCCCGGGAACCTCTCACACCTTTCCCAGAGCAAGCGTTGATGACAGCAGACTTGGAGTAGATAGGGACAGCCAGAGGTCAATTTAACAAGCAGTGTAAACAGTCATCATCCATCTGGGGACATGCAGACAGAGCCGTCTGTCCCTGCACTGAAACCCCGAGTACCCAGCGTGTGGGGCTAGGTTGTGTGGTGGGTGCCGGAACCAGGTGGCCGGGAGGGGGCCTCAGCCCATGTTCTGCCTGGAGCAGGACCTCATTCCAGGGGGAGAACCCAGATGCTCGCTGTCACTGGCGGGGTAGCTGAGCTGATTCCACAGCTGCTCCGAGCTTTTCTAATGAGCCCTGGGTAATTAATTCTGGAATCAGCCTGGGTAATGGGTCTGGAGAGCCCAGGGTAACCTTTAAAATTCAGCTCCACTGTCGCCCACTGGTACCTATATTTGCAGGGTTAGCATGTGGGCTACAGGACAGACAGACAGAGGTTCCTGCCCCAAGAAGAGGTGGGAGCCCCATCTGAGAACTGAGGATCCAAAGGAGGCCAAAGTGGCTGAGGTCGAGGGAGGCTAATGTGGCTGGAGCCTTGAAGAACCAGCAGGACTTACTGGTGAAAATGGGGCCAGGCCTTTCTGTCAGAGAGAACCAGGAAGGCAGAAGCCTGTGATGGAAAAGCCCTGGTGTGTCTGGGGTGCCATGGAAGCCCACTGGTTCTAGAGAAAGTCAGGTGGGTTCTGGGGAGTCTAAAAGGCCAGCCCTGAAAGTCTGGAGTTCACCCTGAGGCAGGAATTTCCAAACTTTTACAGATAGCGCGGTGGCGCCTGGGTGGCTCAGTAGGTTAAGCATCTGCCTGCAGCTCGGTTCATGATCCCAGGTCCTGGTATGGAGCCCCGAGTCGGGCTCCCTGCTCTGCCAGGAGCCTGCTTCTCCCTCTGCCCCTCCCTCTGCTCGTGCTCTCTCTCTTTCTGACAAATAAATAAAATCTTTTTTTAAAATAGTGGAACCCTATCTTCTAGAGGAATCTTGACACTGAACTATAAAACAGGTCAGCTTGGAACCTTGTTGATATAAGTGGAGGTGGGGGCATAGCTTCCCTCTTGATCATGTCTCCCCTGTGTGCTTCCATGGAGCCCCCTGGGACTCAGGCAGAGAATCCCTGTTTGGGGCAGAAGGGCCCTGGTGAGGGGCAGGGAGGTGGGTTGAGAGCAGGACAAGCGTCTCCCTTCAGCTTCTCCGCAGGCTCAGAAGTTCCACCCAGCCAGGTTCCCTGGGCAGGGACAAACCCTGCGGGGGCCATGTCTCCAGAAGGAGCCAGGATGATGGAGCACCCTACCTTGGGACTCCAATGAGCAGGCGATGTCCCCTACCAGGGGTCTGCAGAGCTGGGCTGGGCCCTGCTTGATTAGGAAGACGACCTTTCAGAGTGGTGGGGAGGCCCTGATTGCTGACTGCTGTTTCTGGGAAGGCACAGGCCCTTTGAGGAGGCAGGGGGATAGCAGCTAGCCGTGCCCCCAGCATAGGCATGCTGCCTGGCCCAGCTCCATCACTGGCTGAGGACAGGGGGAGGAAGCTGGCTCAACTGAGATGAATCGGGAAGGCTCCCCCAGAGCTCAGAGTCACTGGAAGTGTGAACAGCTATTGTCAGGAGAAGGCCTGAGCTAAGCACCTGGCAAGTCCCATACCCTTTGCAACCCAGACTTTGCCCACCTCGGGCACCAGCCTACCTGGCCTGCCACCTAGCTTAGGCTCCCACTTCCTTGGCCATTAAAAACATGGGTGGAGGGGCACCTGGGTGGCTCAGTGGGTTAAGCCGCTGCCTTCGGCTCGGGTCATGGTCTCGGAGTCCTGGGATTGAGCCCTGTATCGGGCTCTCTGCTCAGCAGGGAGCCTGGTTCCTCCTCTCTCTCTGCCTGCCTCTCTGCCTGCTTGTGATCTCTCTGTCAAATAAATAAATAATATCTTTAAAAAAAAAAAACAAAAAAACATGGGTGGAGGCAGAAACGCCCGGCATAAAGACGGAGGTGGACGCACCTTGCAGAGACCAGCATCTGCTGAGGCCTGGTGTGTAGGAGTGTGATGGTCTGGAGGAATCACTGTGGCCAGAGCATCATGCAGCCAGGGTAGGACATGTGTGGGGAGGTGGGGAAATTTGACCTGATGCTGGTGTGTCAGCAAGAGCCGGGGCACCCAGAGTGTCGGGGGCAACCTGAGCACTCACCTCTGATCCTACGTCCAGCTGTGTTGGTGTAATGGCTAGAATAAATTGGAGCCAGGTGGCTCAGGTCCAACTCCTGCTCTTCCTCTTAGCTGTATGACCTGGAGCAAATATTTAATCCCTCCGTGGCTCAGTTTATGCACCTGTAAAATGGGGATGATGGTGATGACAATGACAGCACCTATTATAGGGTTTCCTTAAAAATTAAAGGTGATAATGCCTGCAGTGGTTGGGCTAGAACACTGACCACAGGGGATCAGTGGGAAATCGTAATGTTGGAAGAGGAGCGTAATGACCTGGCCTGGCTGAGAAGGGGTCCCAGGGATGAGAAGAAGTGTATGGGGTCACCAGGAACAGCTTAGAGTCATCTCTGAGGTAGAAGGATAGACTGAGTTCTCCAAGGGAGGCTCAAACATCCCCCCCAGGCAGCTGTCATAGGATGAGAGCTTTGCCATAGGAAGGGGCTTTGGAGAGGTGGGGTGGGATTCCGAGGGCTTGGGGACCTACTGAATTCTCATGGGCAGAGATTCCCACCCTGCTATGACGTTGCCCATGACTGACCTCACTTTACAGTCATTATCTGTGGCCTAGAGACAGGCAGGATTGCCAGGGTTGCCCAGCAAGTTCCAGCCCCGCGTCCTTCATCCAGGCTGGGGACTCATCTCCAAGCTTTGGCTGGGTCAAAGCCCAGCTCTGAGGTTGCCTGACTTGAGGAGGCGTGGCGGCTATGAAGGAAGAATTTGACAGTTCTCTGCAGAAGGGGTTAGGAACTTCCTCTCTGGCTTCAGGGCAGGGAGGCAGGGAAAGTGTCCTAGAGGAGAGCACAGATGACACTGGAATTGCGCAAGAGAAGACTGAGTGGGAAGCTGAAGGGAGAAAGCAAAGACAAAGGCTCCAAACTCAGGGTCCCAGAACAAACCCTCCTTCTTCTAATGAAATCTGGTTTTCATTCACCAGGAGCCCCTTCGGGACTTAGTCCTGTGCGTAGGCTGGGAACACAGGGCAGTGCCCAGGGGTGATCGGTGGCCTAGGTGGAGATGCCTGGAGGCGGGGGGAGCACAGAAAGTCAGTGTGCATAAGGGACAGTTCCTGGGGAAGAGACTGAAGCTAAGCCTTTGATGGGTGAGAGGGAAGATAAAGAGGGTCGCAAAGGCTGAGACGGAAATTCAATGTATGTATTTAAGATTTTGAATATGTAACATACTCATGTGGTTACGAAAAATAAAAAGGGGGCAGCGCACCTGGGTGGCTCAGTCGGTTGAACATCTGACTCTTGGTTTCAGCTCAGGTCATGATCTCAGGGTCCGGGGATGAACCCAGAGTCGGGCTCCACACTCAGTGGGGAGTCTGCTTGAGATTCTCTCCCCCTCCTCCTCCCCCTGCTCTCATGTGCACCCTCTTTCTAAAACAAATGGATAAGATCTTAAAAACAGCATGGAGGACAAGGGGAGATGGAGAGGAGAAGGGAGTTGAGGGAAATTGGAAGGGGAGGTGAACCATGAGAGACTATGGACTCTGAAAAACGATCTGAGAATTTTGAAGGGGTGGGGGGTGGGAGGTTGGGGGCACCAGGTGGTGGGTATTGTAGAGGGCACGGATTGCATGGAGCACTGGGTGTGGTGCAAAAATAATGAATACTGTTATGCTGAAAAAATAAAAAATTAAAAAAAAAAGAAAATGAAATTAAAAAAAAAAACAAAACAAACAAACAAAACAACAACAACAACAAAATAAAAAAGGGCAAAAGTCTTCCCACCAGCTACCTAGTACCCTCCTTGCCCCATCCAGGATACCCAGTTATTAGTTCTTATGAATCCTTCTATATGCAAAGGCCAGCAAATGCACTTTCCTCCACTTTCCACACAGAGGCACACCGCTGTCCGCTTAGTGAAATCTCAGCCCAGATCTTCCCTTCTCAGTGCGTTAAGAGCTTGTGTATCCTTTCTCTCACTGTAGGGTGTCCCATCACGCTGACTACCGGATCTGTACTGAAGCCCACATTAAAAGATGTTTAAGTTATTTTCAGTCTTTTGCCGTTACCAACAGTGCTGTTGCAAACAAGCTTGTCCATAGGTTATCTTGTATGGGGGCTGGTGTATGTTTAGAGCAATGTCTTAGGAGTCAGATTGCTGGGACAAAAGGTATATGTGATTCTGATTTGATGTTTCATGGAGGGGCTGCCTGCATAAGGAGACTGTGTCCCCACAGCATCACCGAGTTGGACCTGTACTATTTTCCCGGTCTGAGAGGTGAAATGGCATCTCAGTGTATTTTAATTTGCGTTTATCTTACAACAGGCGAGGCTGAGCATCTTTCCACCTGTCCAGGAGCATTTGGATTCTCTTTTCAATGTATTATTTCCCCTTTGCCCATTTTTTCTATTGGATTGTTGGCTTTTTGTTTTCTTCAATTCCTACGAACCTTTATAATATTAAGGAGTTTATTATCGTCTGGGTTATGAGTTGTAGATTTTTTTTTCCAGATTTGTCACTCGATTTTTGACTTTGTTTATGGCATATTTTTGCCCTGCAGAAGGTTTTGTTTTTGTGTGGTCTGATTTATCAAGCTCTTATTTTATGGCTTCTATATTTGGAGTTGCAGTTAGAAAGCCCTTTCCCACTCCAAGGTTAAAAGGCACTTTCCCCACGTTTTCCTCTGGTGTTTTATGTTTTCTTGTTATGTTTTACATTTAAATCTTTGACCCATTTGGAATTTATTCTGGTGCGTAGTGTAGGTTATGACTCCCACTCCATTTTTTCCCAGAACTAGAGTATCTTTTTGGGGTGGGTATGAAGGCCAGAGGCTGTAGCTGTTGAAGGTCAGTGGCAGAGTGGTAGGAAGGGCTTGGGGCAACACCAGTATATTGGGATAGGCAGGTGGAGATTGGGCCAAGGCTGGGGGCATAGCATGCCCAAATACATCTTTGCTGTGTGACATTGGACAAGTCCCAGCCCTTCTCTGGGCCTAAAGTATACCTAGAGTGTCGCTGAAGGGGTCCCAGATATCACCGTGAACCCAGGGCTGACTGTGAGGGCAGTGGTGGCCGGCAAGCTGGCCAGCAAGTGGGGGCCATCCTGAGGGCAGGGACAGAGAGGCCGGCCATGGGTCCAGCACCCATTCAGTTGGGCTGAAGTGGAGGGGATTGGGGGATTAGCAGCAGAATTCACTGTGTTCTTGGAGTGGGCCGGTGGGAAGGCAGAGAGGGGTGGGCACCCATTTAAAAATACCCACTGCCGCCTGGCACTGCAGGCAGGGGTAGGGGGCAGGCCCTCTGCCAGCCCTCTGGGTCCAGGAATGCTGAGGGTTGCTGGGGCAGGCACACTGTCAGTTGTCTGACTGTGGACCCAGCCCAACCCAGCCATAGCTCTTCTTGGAGGTCCTGGTCCCCCCTCCATGAAGCAGGCATCCTTGTCCTCTCCAGCGGAGAAATAGGGACAGACCACTCTCCCAGGGGCTAGTCCCGGTACTGTCCTGGACTTGCTCTGTGACCTGGGGCCAGTCCCCGTCCATTGGGGTCACTGTCCAGCAAAAGGGGCTACTGGACTTGCCTCACATGTTTCTGCCATCCCTGGCCCTCACCCAGATTCCAGTTTGGATTAAAGCTGGGTGGGGGGGAGGGATTGAGGTCCTTGCCTCTTCCCCCTTTACAGATGGGGAAACTGAGGCCACAGAGGGGACCCTGACCTCTGCCCTGCCTTTGCTCTTCTTGGCTTTCTTGGGCCTCTGGACCTTCCTCCCTGCCCCCACAGGGCCTTTACCAACTCCCCACCCCCACTCCTGGGCCAAAGTGGTCAAATTCCAGGGCTGCCATTGCCGTGGCAACAGCCCGCTCACAGGGCCCCTCCTTTTGGGGATTCTCTACCAGGCTTTTGTCCAGGGAGGAGGCAGAAAGGGCCTCCCGCCCCTAGGGGACTAGAGGGGTTGGGGATAGGGAGGAGATCAGACCCAGCTGGTTTCTCATTTGTTTTCCAAGGGAGAAAATGGAAAAGGCACAGAGTGCTGCCAGCAAATGCTACTCTGTTATCCCAGACACAGTGGGAGGGACAGAGATGGTCACCGGGGCTGGGGACAAGAGAGCCACCCAGAAAGGGTCCTCGAACTTACACCTGGAGAATTGCCTCATGAAAGGATTTGGAATGGGAGATGGAAGATCCTAAGGTCGCCACTGTCCAATGCTAAGGCTGCCTCGGGACTGAGGGGCCCATCCCATCTTGGGCTTTCTTCCAAGTAGACATGCCCCATTGTGGAAGGAGTTGCCATGGTTCCCTTGGAGGGGGTGAGCTCCTTGGCCGTGGGGTTATGCAAACAAGGATTGTCAGGGGAAGCCTACAGTGGGAGGGGGATATTGCCCTCAACCTCTCAGATGACCTGCCTCCTTTTCTTTTAAGAGCTACCTATTTATTTTTTTAGAGGGAGAGAGTAAAAGAGAGTGTGTGCGCACATCGGGGGGGGCGGTGTGGGCAGAGAGTGAGGGAGAGAGAATCCCAAACAGACTCCTAGCAGAGCAGGGAGCCAGGCCCGGGGCTTGATCCCATGACCCCGAGATCATGACCTAAGCCAAAACCCAGAGTCGGACACCAACTAACTGCGCCACCTGGGCGCCCCCGCGATCACCTGCCTTCTAAGGTTCTCTGGTTATTCATAACGTGCCAGTGTTTATGGAGGGCTCTGTTCCAGGCACGATGCTAAGTAAGCCCTTTATATCCCATATCGTATAGATGAAACTGGCACTGATATGGGCCTCCTGGAGGTTGGGGTGGCCGTCTGTGCAATGTGATCTCTGGCTTTGCCCTCCTTCTTCCAGGGCTCCCATCCACTGTTAACTTCCAGGTGTGTGGCGGGTTTGCTTCCAGGCTTTTCTCCTTGCATATATATATATGCACGTATATATGCAGGCGTATATTGTATATATGTATGCATACATCTGTCTCATGATATGGTGATGGTGCAGTACGTAGGCTTCTTGCTTCTTTCAGTTAATATCTCACTGAACACTTCCCCGTGGCCCTTTAAAGAGCTCCCTAAGTGCACGATTCCCGCAGCCCTGCAGTCAGTTCCCACTGTTGTAAAGAAGGCAGTGTGAGCGCCCTCGTCCCCCTCTGCTGCTGCTGTCCCTTGAGCTGGAAGGCAGCCCCTCTCCTGCACAGTGGAACAGATGTGGACAGACATCCTGACCCCAGGGGACCCCGTGGGCACAGACCCTGTCACCATGAGACCTTGAGTCCAGTCCTTAGCTTCTCTGGGCCCATCTTCTTTTGTGTAAAGCAGGGTAATAATAGGGCCCACCTAGGAGGTCTGCCTTCAGGTTAAAGTAACTTTGGGTAAGCAGCACTCAGGAACTGCTTGCGAGAGATGAACTCCTGTTTGTCTGCCATTGCTCTCTTCCCGACCTCGGGCACTGCAGGTCACCGACAGAGGGCAGGATTTGGGCCCCAGCCTCACTGCCTTTATCTTGAGAACCTGAGCAAGTTATGACTCCTCACTGAGCTTTGGTTCCCCCGCTGAGATGCTCCAATGAGATTAGGCCCTACCAGCGTTCTGTAAACAGCGAAGTGCTGGTGGGGCCACTTACTACTATCAGTGTCAGGAGAACATGGTTGCAACCGCAGAGGCTGAAGGTGCTCCGAGGAGGAGGGGCGTCACCAGATCTGGGGTATTAGGACAGCTTCCCGGAAGTGGTAGTCCTGGTCCTGGGGCTTTGGGACAGTGGAGCCTAGTCCTGTCTCTAGCTGACTTTCAGCTCTGAATCCTGTTGTATGTGCGTGTGCACACCCATGTGCGTGCACGCACACACGGGTGACTGTGGCGGCTCAGACACTAGGACTGGTCACTAATTGTCGATCCTGAGCAGCAAGGCTTGGAAGTTGAGGCTGCCTGGTCGGCCCAAGGTAGGGGCCACTTCTACCAACGTGACCCAGACCCAGTGACAGCCCCCCCGGAGGTTGGGGTAGAGGGATTGGTGGGCAAGACTTGTTTGTTCCTGTCCCGGGCAGCTCGACCACCCTCAGCTTAGCTAGTATGAGGGGAGGGTCTTCTCTGGGCTAGTCTAGGTTGAGCCAGGGCACCCAGGGCTTACTTTAGAGCCAGAGAGACTTACTGATGGGTTGAACTTGCTCCTCTCCTGGGGTGTCCCCTGGATCTTGGACTAGGGTAGGGGTAGGGTAGGTGGGGGCCACGATGCTCCGAGTAGGTTGGGCCCCTTTAGACCAGATTTAGTGCAAAAGTCCCAAGGGCCCAGTTCTAGCCTCAGCTGACTGCCTACTGCCCTGGTGGTCTCAAGACACTCTCCTCTCTGAGCCTCAGTGCCTATCCGTAAACTGAGAAGGAATGGACCTTTCTCTGGCTCTCTCCTTTATAAGGAAAGCTGGAACGTGGGCATTCTAAGCTTGCTGTGCACGTTCATAACACTGAAACTTACTTTCATTCATTCACTGATTCACGAATATGTACTGGGCACTTGCTGTGGGCCAGACTGTTTAGGCACAGATACTGAAATCTGCGAGCTCCAAAGGAGAGGGATTACCCCTCCTTGTTCCAGCAGCATCCACACCTAGAACAGGTCAGATTCGTAGGTTGGTAGGAGCTGATAACACCTCAAGCTTCCCTCAGCCTTTGGTGGTTTGAATATAATTTCTGGCACCATTGTAAGTGGGGAAGATGGCCTCTTTGCTCAGCTTTGAGAGCCCCCAGGATCATATCTGCAGCTCAGACAGGCCCTGCTCCCTCCTCCCTGCCTCTCAGCTCCCTGGGGCTCTGGCCTGAGGCTGGCCTGGCCTTTCCCAGGGTGCCTGGCCCACAGCCCAGTGAGTCATCTTCCGCTCTAGAGGCAGGACACCCCATCCCACCCCGAAGGCACACACAAATGGAGCCCATCCCCTCCCTTCCCCCAGCTTGTGCCTGGGTCCGAGAGAGGGAGGGAGCAGGAGGGTCTGGAAACAGACACTGGATAACTTCCTTTCCCACGATCCCTCACCCCAGCCTCCCTGCAAGCTGGAGAACTGGGTGGAGGCAAGGGAAGGGAGCCCTCCTTCGAAGAGCATCTACTGGGCAGCAGGTGTTCACCCTCATTTTCCAAGTGGGGAAACTGAGGTCGAAGGAAAGGGATGTTTTGCAACAGCTAGAAGGTGGCAGTGCTAGGGCCAGACCATCTGGCCCAAATCCCTGTGGTGGTCTCTGCTGAGCAAGGTTTAGACATTCTGAATGAGACAGTTTCTGGAGTTCGGAGGGGAGGGCTCTGGGAGGTGACCTCATGACCTCATACACAGGTTCTGAGCTAGGACTGGGACCATGGGCCAGACCACTATTGTGGGCACAAGTGTGCACAGGATTGGGTGGGTGTATTTCCTGGGAGCGAAGGCTGCCAGATTTAATAAATCCTACTCTAAGGCTTCATCCAATTCCCAGTGGTGTCCTTGCCCCCAACCCCTGGCCTCCAAGAGTGGGCCAACCTGGCCCCTCAGACTCAGATGTGGGACCCAGAAGTTCTGGGTTTCAGTTTCTCTGCCTGAAAAGTACAGATGACAAACTGAGCCCCTTGGGCCCTGGAGATGAGGCAATTCAGAGCATATTAGCTGGTCAGGAGGTGTTTTTCACATCCTTTGGGGTCTCTCCATCCACCTACCTCCCCCACCCCCCACCTCCCGCTTCCGGCCATTATCCTTGATGTTAAGAAACTCTTCTTTTCCAAGCTGGAAGGTCCAGCTGTATCTTCTCAAAATTAAGTGGGTATGGGGGAGAGCAGAGAAGAAGAAAGGGAAAAAAAAAACCCGAATGAAAAAAGACCAGTTAAATTTAAACCACATGCACCGCAGCTCCTGCCATGCAGGCCTCTGCTGCCATCTGGGGTTGTCTGCTGGAAGTGCAGTTCTGGAGGCCCAGCTCTCTCACTAAAGCTGAAGGCTGGATCCTGGTGCCTGAAATCTAGGAGGATGGGCAGGCGTGGCCTCACTTACACACCTCTTTCAGGGAGCATGGTGAGGAATCTGGAATCCACCCGAACCCTCCTTCCTTCCCCATTTGTCTACAGGGGAGGAAAGGATCCCAGAGTGTGGAGTGACTCTGCTAAGTTACGGAGCAAGTCAGTCGTTTGACACGCATGTATTGTGCACCTAGTGTGGGTCAGGGGCACAGCTATGAACACAGAGAGTCCTGGACTCTGCCCTTTGGATCCTATTAGGGGAAAGGGGTGCCGTGGACACAGACCTTCCTCTTGTTTCCATCTCTCCTATTATTGTCAGTCATCCAAGGAAGCGAATACAGACCGTCACCATCTATTTCAAGGTGTCCTGCATTTGGCTTGATCATTTATGTGCTCTGTGACCTTGAGGAAGTCACTTGCCTCTCTGTTAGGCTGATTATTTGGGGCCAGATCCCAGCTTTGCCAACTCCCAGTTTTGCCACATCCAACTTCTTGACCTATAGTTCTTGGAGCCTTTGTTCAGTCATTTGTGAAATGAAGGTAATAGTTATACGTAACTTAGAGGATTGGTGTGAGGATTAAATGAGATAATACATGAGAAGCAGCACCTCATGGGACGTGAGCTGGTAGTAAAAGTCAGACCCCACCAAGGGTGTGGGGAGTGCACTTCCCTCCTGGAGGTCCAGGAGGGGGTCAGGAGTGCAGTGGGGGGAGGCGTTTCTTCTGGGTTGAGTAGTGGCCAGCACGGCTCATCAGCCAGAAATCAGGCCTGAGCCCCCAGCACAGGGAGTGAGAGCTGCCACCTCGAATTCCCGTCAGCCAGCAGGGTTAGTTTCTAGAAGGTGATCTTCTAGTGCTGCTGGGACGAGGGCTCCCAGCTAGACTCCTCTAGGCCAATAGATGAAATCTAGGTCTGTGCAGAAATCATCCCCTTTCTTCCCTTCTCCCTTCAGGACATTAAGGACCCTGGGTTCTTAGCCCAGTTCTGCCGCTTCCTGGCTTCGCCTGGCTTTGTTACTTCTCTGAGCCTCAGTTTCCCCAGCTAGGTAGTTCTCAGTCTTCGTGACTGGGCTGGCATCCCCTTGGAGGCTTCCTTGCTCAAAGACCTGGCAGTGCATGCAGGCATCTGGGTGGGACCTTATCTGGGCGGTCAGCTCCTACACACGGCCTCTGCCTGTGGCCTGGGCTTCCACCCAGTGCGGCAGCCTGGTTCCAGGAACAAGGGACACGAGACAGCAAAGTGGAAGGACGTGCATGGCATTTTTATGGCCAACCTTTGGATGTCACATGGTATTGCTTTTTGCTGTCTTCCGCTCACCGAGGCAGTCACAGAGGTCACCTGGTTGCAAGGGGGAGGGGACCCAGGCCTCACCAGGCTATGGAAGAGTGTCAGTAGCGCACTAAAAGAAGCGTAGGCGGCACAGAGAATACTGGGGTAGCTGTCTTCGGGAAGTACCAGATGCCACACCTCCCCGGGTGGCTCTGCGGATAAGATGCGACAGCGGTGTCAAGTACTAGGCTCATCTCCGGCACGTGGTGAATGCTCAGGAAACAACAGCTATGGCTGCTTTTGATTATCATGGAATTATCACGGAAATGGCCTTCGCTGTTCACCTCTGCCACGGAACCACATGGACCGTCTCCCTGCGATGGTCACGTGGTGACGGACCGCTGACAGGTATACACAGACACGTGGACAAGTCCACACAAATGGGACACACGTCATGTCACTCACAGGACAGGGCCACCTAAGCAGAGCAGCGGCCTTCCCCTGGCAGGAAGGACCTGAGGCCCTTTGGCCCTTGATCTCTCCTTCCCATTCTTTAGAATACTGGGACCCAGCCTGAGCAGCAGTCTCAGGGGAGCCCTGTGGTTTGGACACTGCCTGGGAACTCTGTGGGGCCTTGGGAGGCTCCTCCTTCTGGAAGAGAAGGTCTGTAGGGGACAGGCCATGACCTGGGAAGGCAGGACAAAGGGACAGATGATGGGAAGAAGCAGGAAGGGGTCTCAGACGAGAGCAGATGGAGAGACTGAGACCCCAGGAAGGGAAGTGGCTTGTTGAAGGTCACATCGCCACCAAGTGGTAGAACCAGGATGTGAGCCCAAGCTGTGGCCTCAGAGCCTGCTCTCTTCATTTCTGTGCCAAGTAGTCCCTCTCTTGGAACTCTGGTCTCAGTGATGAACCTGAAGACCCAGGAGCGCAGCACCATCAGGGAAATTACTAGCCCATCAGGTCAGGGACATCCAGCACTAGTCCACACCGGTGGAGATCAGTGGGGTCAGGAACATGAGACGGTCCATCGGGGTCATTAGCCAGGGCTTGGTTTCCAGGGAAGAGGATTCTCTCTGATCCCAGCATGGCCTGTTGATGCATTTTGTCTTCCACCGAAACCACCTTGGGTCAGGAGAACCTCTTTACATCATTATCTCAGTACCAGTGAGGCCGGAGAAAGGTAGTTCAGGCAACTAGTGCACCGGGGAGGCAGCGGGGAGGCCAGGCTGAGCGCATGAGGCTGGAGGGGCGGTGGAGAGGAGCTGTCCTCTTGGAGGAAGGGGTGGGTTGCAGAATATGGACCCTGCAGGCCTCAGCATCACCTTTTATCACTTAGGTGACTGCCCTGAGCCTCAGTTTCTTTGTTTGTAAAATAGAGGAGAAGCAGTAGCAGAGCCCTTGATGTAGTGTTGCTGTGGGGATTAAAGGAGCCAGAGCTTGGAAAGCAATGGTGAGGGGGTGACACCTGAAAAGTATTCCGACAGCATTAGTGATGGTGAGGATTCTAAGATTATGGTGCTCCCGATCTGTGTGGGCAGCTCTGGCGTCCGGACCCTCTGTGGCAGATACTTAGATAGAGCTGTGCAGATAGGAAAGGCTGGAGACCCTTCCCCACCCCACAGGAGCCTGAGGAGACCCACTGCCCCAGAATCTGAATTGCCTTTGTCATTTCTTTTTTACTTCCTCTTTTCCCATTTAGACTGTGGTGCCCAGCAGGGCATGGACCACTTTTCCCTGTAAATTCCCAGCACAGTGCTTGGTACCTGGGAGGTACTCAGTAAATATTTGTTGAAGTAATCAACAAATGAATAAAATAAAAATTCCATGAATTACTCATCCGTGAAACCATGTGTCTGCGCCTCCACTTGTGTTCATTTGTAACATACATCGTTCTGCTCACCCGTCCATTCATTCATTCACCTATCACCTATTCACCTATTAGTGACTGGGCTGGAATCCCCTTGGAGGCTTCCTTGCTCAGAGACCCATCCTTTCACTCGGTCAGCCCGTACTCATCACCCATCCGTCTGTCCATCCATATGTCCTGTCTCATCCCCGGCCGCCAGCTGGTCCAGCACTAGCTGCAGGACCAAGTGGGCCTGAGCGGGCAAGAAGGCTTGTAGGAGGTCTTGGTGGGGCTCATGGTGGGAGGTGTGTCCAGAGGCAGGAAAACAAGGTATCAGGCTTCTTTGAGAGATGGGGAAGTGTCAGCTGACTGACTGGAGGGAGGGAGGGAGAGTTAGGTGTTCCCCAGGAGCAGCAGAAGGTTGGTTCCACCCAACTGGGGTGCCCAGCCTGCTTCTCCTACAGGGCGCGGTGGTTTGGCAGAGCAGAGCCCTTTGTCCCTCCCTGCCTCTCATCTCCCCTGGCCTAAGGAGGATGGGAGCTGCTTGGTGGGAGGAGGGTATGTGTTGCAGTTGGGTGTGGGGTACGGAGAGGAGAGGAGGGCCCTTACCAGCCACGTCGTACGCTTGTAAAAACGATTCCGAGCCAGACCCACTCCAAGCAACTGCAGATACCCAAAAGGAAAAGAGACGTCAGCACCTAAAAGGAGGGTTCAGTTCAGCCAAACAACAAAAGAACCAGACCTGCACGGGGTGCTCTGGGCATACATGGTGTCCCCGACACCCATCCAGGCTGACCTCACCCTGAGGGGCTCCGATGCCTTGCTGTTGTGGGAATGATCCTTGGACACCCCAATTCAGCAGCTGTGTGCTCCTGTTCCTTCTCTCAGCTTCCTTTCATTCCCCCACCCCACCAGCTCCCCTGTTGCCATGACAACAGGCTTGGATGTAATTAGCCATCTTTAATGAAGCAGCAGCAGCAAGCAGGGCCTCCGCGCCAAGCCCTGCCCCCTTCTCTAGGGCAGCGGCCTCCTGTGAACTCTGCTATCTGGGCACCCACGTGCCTCTGGATTTCTTGACCTCAGGAGGTTGTTCAAACCCTACCTCCTCCAGGAAGGCCTCCCTGAATACCCCCTAACTACCCCCTACCCCAGGTAGAGGTGACTCCCTCTGCTGAGTCCTGTATATTGCCTGGCAGCTCCTGGATGCCAGCCAGAGTGGTTCATCTTTGCAGGGCCTTGTCCTGCTGAAGTGAGTGAGGGCATAGACATACTTTACTAATAAGTCCAAGCTATGCACAGCCCCCCAGCTGCTCAGGGGAGATGAGGCCCTAGGTCACATAGCTGGAGACAGGGTCAGATGGGGGAGGAGGTGCTGAGAGAAAACTAAAGGTGAGTTAAGTAGCCACCATGATCAAGCAATGGGCTAAAGATGGGGCGCTCGATTCATGGCCCTCCTGCTAGTGTGGGATTATCTTTGAGACCTGGCTATTTAGATTTCCCCGGGGGGTGTGTCCATCCTCTGTGCTTAAATCATCACTCCATCGTCAACTGGTCTGGTGGTTCCAAACCCTCCCCCAACATGGCCAGCCCCCAGGGAAGTCCATAATCCAGCCCATAGAGATGATAAGAGGCAGCTGGACTCATTGGATTTCTTGGTTCAATCTAGAGGTAGAGGAGAGCTGGGGGCCCTCCTGGGGGACCCTTGTTCTGCCTCCCAGGGGTAGGAGGGGCTCGGCCAGGACCTGTGCCCTAGGATGGGAATGTGCATTTCCAACACATTCCCTCGGGGTCCACAGGGCCTGCCCTTTGAGAACCAGTGTCATAGAGGGACCAGCAAGGGTGTCGGTGCAGAGGACACACTCATGCTTCCGTTCATTCTTTCACTCAGCAAGCTGGCTCAGGCATTACCCTGGGCCAGGCCCTCTTGGAACACAGGGGAGAGGGCAGCACACACTTAACAAGCCTCTCTCAGGAGTCAGGCTCTGCCCCCTCGTGCAGCCTCACTTCCCTGGGAGCCACCTCACTGCCAGGTGGGGTCACGCCTGTTTTCTCTGGCTACTCTCTCTTGGAATTCTCTGTGCCTGTTTTCATTGTTGACTACTTTGGGATTGTCTGTTGGGAAGTTAAAATTTGAGTGTTGGACATTTTGGATCCTCTGAGGAAGCCAGTGCTGCTGGGCCCATGTCCTGCCCTCTCAGGAGAGGAGAAGGAAGAATTCCCTTGGGTGGGGCTGTGGGGTGTTGATTCACCTGATTCAGGGCTGAATAGGGGAAGATGGCAGGAGGCTGCAAGGGCCAGCAAGGGGTTTATCCTGTGCCTTGGGGCTGCCAGGGAAGATTCCTGAGCAGGGAATTACAGGGTTTGCTTCCCTGTGATGATTGCATAGTGTGGGGAGAGAAGGGAGGGGGAAGAGTTATAGAAGTTTTGTTTATTAGCCAACATCTATGTGCAGAGTGCTGTGGTTTACAAAGGGCCATGGACCCTGCCCTTAGGGGACCTACAGTGTCCCGGGAGGAGATGGCCATCAACCTAGCAATTGTTCAAATGTGTAATTACAAACTATGGTATCTGGTTAAGAAAAACAGAGAATCTTTGAGAGTGCAGAGCAGGTGCACCTGGCCTGATCTGAGGATGAGGATCAGGGAGGGCTTCCTGGAGGAGGTGACAATCACACCAAGATTCATCTTAAAGGAAAAGCAAAAACATTACTAGGAGAGAGCTTGGTTTGTTTCTAAGAGTTAAAACAGAAGTGGTTGCAGCATATCAATCAGAGAAAGGGAATGAGGGGACTAGCTTGGGCAATGGGTCAGAAGGTGTCCACCGTGCCGGAAACCCAGCAGAAAGCAGGTTTGAGGGAGGGCAACAGGAGTTCGGTGAGTGTGGGAGCCCTTAGTACACTGAAGAAGCATAAAGTTAGCCAGCCCAGAGACACAGCAGAGGGACCCCCAGTGAGCTGTAGGGTGCATCAGAGTCCCCTGGTGGGTCGTGGAGGCTGGTACAAAAACAAAGCTCACACTGCCCCCATTCCTGATTAAATGGGTCTGGGATGTGTTCTGGCATCGCCTGCAATTTGAGGACCAGGTCCTGGGGATCATGCTTGGATACATTCTGGAGCATCATCTGGTGATGGTGGTAGGGGTTGTAAATGCCTGAGCCACCCCCCACCCCCATGCTGGGGGGGTGGGTGGAGAGAACTAGGGCTGGAATCCACTAGGACTGTCTCAAGTATAGACACTGGTCATCTGGTTGGGGTGGGAGTAGGCATGACTCAGGGTGGGCCCTTTCTGCTATCATGCCCTAATGCTGTGCACACCCACCCACCCGCCCCCCCCCCCCCTCCGAGGGAGGACAGTGTCAGTTTCCAGGGATGTACATGTATGCTCATCCCTAAATATGTGTGCCTGTTTGTGCCTGGTTCTAGTTGTGTGAGCCGGAAGCATGTGCCACCGTGCAGCACTGGGTCGGGTTCATGTGTGTCCGGGCTCAGGTCTGTATGGGACTCTGTTGATGAGTGTGCACTTGGCCCCCACACCCGTATACAAACCAAGGCCGGAGGACAGGTTTCCATGTATATGGGCCTGTTCAGCGTAGGTCCGTGCGTGCCCGGTTGGGTACAGGTGTGGACAAAAGGCCCATGTCTCCCAGTGTACTGGCCTTTGTCGACTGGTGTGCGCCAACTTCTGTCCTCTGAGGGGGATGGGTACTCAAGGGGAGGCTGCGGCGTGCGGGAGCGGCGGGGGCGAGGTCCTGCAGCCCTCAGCGTGTTGGGGGAGACCCGGCTGCGCGGAAAGGGGGCGGGCGGAGCGGGGGGGGGGCGCGGGGGGCGGGGACTCCCCTCCGCTCCTCTCCGCTCCCCTCCCCCCGCGCCAGCGGCGCCAAGCGCGCCAGGCTCGCCCAGCGCACTCGCGAAGCGGAGGAGGCAACAGCGCCGCCGCCCGGGCCGACGCGATCAGATCGGCGCTGGAACTGACACCGCGGAGGCCGGGCTGAGCCCCTGGAGGGAACGACGGTGGGAGAGAGGGGGCCCACCGTCCCCCGCCGCCCCGGCATCCCCGCTCTGGCGGCGGCCCGGCCGCATGCTTCAGATGGTGAAGACCCTGGCCCAGTTCACCATTGCGCTGGAAGACATGCGCGATCTGGGCCCGGCCACCGCCTCCGGGGAGCCCGCCGGGAGCAGTGGTGCTGACGCTGAGGAGCCTGGGGAGGCCCAGGTACGGGGAGGGGGAGACACAGCCAGGGCCCTGGGCCAAGACCTAGAACCCAGCGCATCCGGGCCTGGGGGAGGCATGGGTAGATGCCGGGGCACAGGACCGGGAACTCGGATCAGGCACACCAGCTGTCCGGCCGTGGGCCTGGGGGCTCAGAGACTAATGATGGGGGCAGGGATGGTGCGGCTGGCAGGGCGTTGAGGTTTGATGGTACCAGAATGCAAGCTTGGGACGGCAGAAGGGCTGGCAACCTCAACTGGGGTGTGGGCCTGTACCCTGAGACCCAGCCTTGGCAAGGCCTAGTGGTTCCTAGTGCGTGATATGGGTCAGGGTGTGGGCAGAGACCCGCTCCGGAGGTATCCTGGGTTCACAGGCTCCGGAAGAAGAGGTTTCATCAGCCTCTTGCCGGCAGGCCTGCAGCAGTCCCCAGGTGTATGTGTGTGCTGGGGGGATGGGGCCTTGGGAATAGCTGATCATGCTCCTGCCTTGCCATTCTCCCCCTGCCATTGGACCTGCTGGGCCTGGAAGGTGTCATGCTGTGGTGGCAATGGTGGTGTCCCCATTCCTGGCTCGGTGCTCTTCTCCTCTGGGGGAAGAGGAGGGGGAGGCTTCCAGGGGCTGTGTCCGTGCCTTTGTGTGTGTCTCTGGGCCCTGTCTCTCATTGTCCTGCTCTCCTGGGCTCCCGCCGGGCCTCTGGTTCTGTCGTCCTCCCCATGCTGTGCTGTGTGTGATGTGTTTCTCCCCACCACCTGACATCTCTGGGCTGAAGGCCCTGGTTCTCAGCTAGGTGACTTGGCCACATTTCCTTTTGGTCTCTTCTCGGAGTGTCTGGCCTTTATGGCTTCTCCTGTGTACATGTGTCTCTGTCTTCATGCTGTGTGTGCAGGGTCTGAAGCTTTGGGTCATGATGTCCCAATCACACTGGTAGAAGAGGCCCCCCTCTATCTCCCTGCTGTATCACTCCAGCCCCCTTCCCTCTCCCACTTCTGCACCCCCTGTAGTAAAGGTCTGAGGATGGGGCTGTTGAGGGGTGACGGGCTCTGGGGGGGAGGCTAGGCCTACAGGGCTGTCCCGCCCAGAACAGGTGGGCCTGCTGATCTGCTTGACAGCTGCATCGCTCCGCTCCTGCCTCCCCACCCCCACGTGCACTCACACCCGTGTCTGGGCACGTGCAGAAGGGCACTCCGTGCAGTGACAGGGAGCTGGCCTTAATTTCCATGCCTCTACCTGACAGCTGAGTGACAGCCCACTGTGCTTTCAAGCAGGAGAAGGCTGGGAAAGGCGGGTGTTGCAGCGTCAGCCTCCCTGCGTGAGTTACCCCAGCCCTCTGCGCTGGCAGGCCCAGCCTCAGCCCTGCCTCCCTCAGGAGGCCTCCCTGCCTGCCCATGACCCTCCGCCCTGGGCCTAGCAGGGCCGGGCCCAGGGAGTGGAAGGGGGAGGGACGCTGCGCCCCTCAGGGCCGAGCCTGGCCCGGTTCTTCTGTCAGGGAGCTCCATGTGGGGCAGGGAGATGAATATAGAAGAGCCATTTTGCTGAGGCAGAGTAAGAACACTGAAGACCCGGCATGTGTGGAGGGAGCTGCCCCGCTTCCCAGCTCCTTGCTTTCACAGTATGGGAGGAAGACATTATTCATTCCATTTCATAGGAGAGAATGTGGGAACCTAGGGCAGTTACCCAAGGTCACAGAGCTCATGAGGGCCCAGCTGGGGACCCTGTGGCCGGTGGCTGGTCAGTCAGTGTGGGCAAGAACTCGGGGTGCTTGGGCCCTAAGACTCAGCATAAGGTGGCTAAAGAAACTCGGGTCAGGGTGCTTGGGTGGCTCAGTCAGTTAAGGGTCCGGCTTTTGGTGTCAGCTCAGGTCATGATCTCAGGATCGTGAGATTGAGCCCCACATCAGGCTCTGTGCTCAGTGGGGAATCCACTTGAGATTCTCTCTGCCCTCTCCCTCTGCCCCTCCTCCTGCTGTCTCATGTACATGCACACTCTTTCTCTCTCAAATAAGTAAATCTTTAAAAAAAAAAAAAAAATAGACTCGGTCCCCACTCTGCCAGTCACTAGCTGTGTGACCGTGGGCAAGTCAATCACCTCTCAGACTTGACTACCTTGTCTATAAAGTGGAGATGATGATACCTGCAAGTGTGAGGCAGAAATGAGGCCATATCTGTGAGTGCTGAGAGGGCTCTGGGGGACAAGGGGAGGACTGAGCATCTGGGCCTTTCCTTGGGAGGCCCTTCTGGCCTTTGAGGCTCTCCCAAACTCTCCATCCTAGGGTGGGCCCAACTGATGTTCGCTCCTACTAGAAGCTGCCCTTGTGTTTTAAGGGCCTTCGAATCACTGAGGGTAGATGATCTGACTGTAGCTGGGGGCTCTGAGGCAAAGCCCAGTGTCTTGTCACCCATCAGAGCATGCAGCTGGTGGGGGTGGGGCAAGGCCAGTCTCCTCCCCTCCCTCAAGGGAGAGCCATTCGCACCCCTCCCACCTGTGAGTTCCTAGCACAGGAGCCTACTTTTCTGAGCATGTCCCATTGTTGACAGGTTTGGGGACAGACTTGGCCCCAAGTCAGAGGGAGGGGATCACCAGATGGGTATACCATCTGGTAAAGGTTTCCTGGAGGAGTGGGCCAGAGGTATAGGAACTGGTGGCAAGGGGCAGTAGGTAGGTAGTAGGTAGGTAAGCTGAGGTCCAGGGAGTCAGACACAGAGAAGGCATCCTCTGCCTGGTTTCTAGCAAAGCTTTCCCACAGAATAGGGGCTGCCCTGTCAGGGCAGGATGGACACCCTATCCCTGGAGGGGCAGGTGCAGAGTCTGGTTGACCCTCAGGGACTCCATACTGTAGACCATCACATGCTTAGGATGGAGGCATTAGCTCCTGGGTCTCCTTTTCCCCATCCTTAAAACGGGAAGAACATCGTCTACCTCACAGGGTAGTCAGGAGGATGAAATAATGATATGCTCAGAGCTGGTGTGGAGTAGGGCTCAGTTAACCTGTTTTTACTGAGAGAATGGATATCCAGCCTTGTCTGAGAGTGGATGAACCCTGCCCCAACCTGGCTGAGTGACCTTTGGTACTGATGTCACCTTTCTGAGTCACCTTTTCTTCATCTGTGGCAGGAGGCCATAGTCTCCACTCTCAGGGATGGTGTGAAGCCCAGCCTGGTAGGGTCTCACCCCGTAGCACTGAGCCTGAAGGAGGGGTTTTTGAAGTTGGCAGCTGGGGTGGGGGGTGGCCTGGAGGCATCTTCCTTTGCCAAGGTAAGAAGTTATTGGTTGTTTTGAGTCCTTTTCAGGAGCCCATTGGGTAACCTCGAAGTGAACAGGAGATCACCAGTTCTACCAGCAGCCATGGGGTGGTGGTGGAGGAGTAAGGGGCACACCCTGGAAGGGGGGCATTTGAGATGTGGGGGGAGGGTGCCCCCTGCACGGGGAGCATGTGAGCAAGTTCTGGCAGAGTGGAGGCCCATGGTGCTTTGGGGTAATAGCTAGCAGCCCTGCATGGTGGGAAAGCAGGCTTTGAAGGCCAGGCAGAGGAAGAGGGTGGGCTCTCTGGGTCATTGTGCCTGCAGGGGGTGGGGTCTTAGGGGAACAAGGCATGCTCACCCTCTGCCTTCTGTCCCCCAAGGACATGCGGAAGCACGTGACCATGACCCTGCTGGACACGGAGCAGTCGTACGTGGAGTCTCTGCGCACCTTGATGCAGGTGAGGCTCGAGGCTATTAACCAGGCCCCTGAGAGCGGCCATTCTGTGTCTAGGAGGCTGTCACACACACGGGAACAAAGCCACTTTTATGGACGGGATGGAGGCTGGAGAGGAGAGAGGAAGGACCCTGGGATACATCACCCCTCTGTGGAGAATCCCCCCCCCCCCATCGTGTGACTATCCCAGAGGAGGAAGCTCCCACCAGGGTGGGGGACAACATGGAGGGGACTTAATAAGGCCAGACAGGCCACCCCAGGGCAGGTGCTCCCTCCTTTTACTGTCCTGCCACCTCCCCCTGGCAGCCCTGGGCCTGAGCTTAGATCTGTGCCCCTGCCCACGGTAGCCCCATCCATTTTATTCATTGACTGGGAAAATGATCATTGAATGGAGTAAAATGCTGGGCACTTGCTGTGTGCCAGGCCCCAGCCCAAGAATAGGAAGCACAAGGATGAATAAGAGAGGCAAGCCGCTGCCGCAGGATCTCATCATCCCATTGGGCACAGAGTTGAGTATATGTTCATTCTCAAAGTATTGAGGGGCCACCTGTGAGGTGAGGGGGTCAGGGAATTTTCCCTGGAGGACGTGCTGTCTTCCTCCCCACCTGTCTTGGCAACAATAGGAACGGCACGTGCAAGGTCAGGTAAGGAGAGGCCAGCATAGAGCACAAAGTGTTGGTCCTCTGTGGATGCAGGGGGCCACATGGTAGAGGCCTTGACTACCAGGAAGAAGGTTTGGACCCTACCAGGGGCCCTGGAGAGTCTGCGAAGGGCTTTGAGCCGGGGGTGGCATGTCGTCTCATTCATGCTTTACATAGTCTATCTGACTGCTAGGAAGGTTGACAGCCAAGGGGGGCAGCCACTGAGGGTGGGTGAGGGAGGAGAGGCCAGGACCAGAGCAGAAGCCACAGGGAAGGAGCATCGGGACAGACACTCAGGAAGTGGACTGATCAGGCCAGGCCTGGTAGCTGGTCGGCTGTGGGATAATGCTTGACTCCTGGTCTGGGTGATGGAAGCACTGTAAGAGCCCCACACGTGAAAGTTGGGGTGAGATGGCCAGATCAGGTTCTGATGGGGGAAAGCCCCCAGCTCAGGGTGCACATGTAGGCCTGGGGCCCAGGACTAAGAACATGGATCCCAGCTGAGGGGGCCTGGCCTTGACAAATTCACTCAAGCCATCTAGTCAGACTGAGAACAAAGAACAGAAGGTAGAGCCCTGGAAACATCCAGAGTGTGCAATCATTTTCTCTGCAGATCCGCAATGAGCATCTTCTGGGTGCGGACCGTGTTCTTGGTGAGGGTTCAGCAGAGACCATGAGTGATAAGGTCCTGTCTCCTAGAGCTCATGGTCTCCGGCAGACACGGACAGTAACCAGCCAGGCAAACCTCACGTGAGGAGAGATGCAGGTTCACAAGTGCGCAGAGGGTGTATCCGTAACAACTGAGTATTGTCCAGCCAGAGAAGGGAGGAAATTCTGACATGTGCCACAACATGGGTGAACCTCAAGGACACGAGGCTAAACCAAAGTGAGCCAGTCACAAGAGGACAGATACTGTATGACTGCACTTCTGTGGGTCACCTAGGATGGCCAAGTTCATAGAAACAGAAAAGTCGAATGGTGCTTGCCAGGGCCTGGGGGAGGGGAAGTGGAAGATAGTGTTTAATGGGTATGGAGTTGTGGTTTGGGAAGATGGGAAAGTTCCAGAGGGTGTTGGGGATGATGGTTCCACAGCAACGTGAAGGTTTTTAATGTGAGTGTACTAACTGTACTTAAAAATGATTGAAATTGGCAAGTTTTATGGTGTTTATATACATTAGTTTTATTATTTTATTTTATTTTTTAAAAGATTTTTATCTAGTTATTTGAGAGACAGAGACAGATAGTGACAGAGATCATGAGAGAGAGCAAAAGTAGGGAGGAGAGAGAGAAGCAGGCTTCCCACTGAGCAGGGAGCCCGATGCAGGGCTCGATCCCAGGACTTTGGGATCATGACCTGAGCCAAAGGCAGAGGCTTAACCCATTGAGCCACCCAGGGGCCCCCACGTTGCTTTTTTATATTAAAAATAAGCACACAGTGGCTCTCCCTTTCCCCCTGCTTGGGTTCCCTCTCCCGCTGTGTCTCTCTTTGTCAAGTAAATAAATAAAATCTTTTTTAAAAAATAAAGAAAAAATAAGTGCATGGAAAGAGGAGATCATAGAACGGGGCCTGCCTTGGTGTCACAGGCCATGGAGGGCTTCTCTGAGGTTGGGGTGTTCAGCGGAGACCTGAAGGTTGGGCAAGCGTTAAGCAGCGGGAGAGCCTGGAGGGCACCCTTCTGGCAGCTGGGACAGCGGGAACAAAGGCTGGAGGCTGGAGGAAACCTGGAGCAGTTAGCCCTGGAGAGGTGGCCGGGGTGGCTGCTATGCAAGGTGCTGGGACACAACTAGAATGCCGTCTTTTAGCCTTGCCCTTGGCCGCTAGGCAGTGGTAGTTATGCAGGGGTCCAGCAGGGTGTGGGGTTCTTTGGGGTCTCCTGGGTGGGAGTTGAAGGCATTGGGGTCAGGCAGTCCAAGGTTTGAGTCACTCGCCTCCCTGCTGTGTGATGCTAGCCTAGTCACCTTGCTTCTCTGAGCCTTGGTGCTTTTGTATGCAGAATGTGAGTATCACACCCATGTCCTGGTGCTAAGGTGCAGAGGTAACAAAGCTGCTCTTGCCTTGTTCACACCCGGGAGGCTGGCGCGACCCGGGCAGGGCGCTCTGCCTTTCACTCTCCTGGCCAGTTCAGCGCTGCACATGTGGAGGCTTGCAGGACCTGCCAGGAGGAGAGCTAAAGATAGTTCTCAGAAGGCTGGACTGAGAGTATGGGCAGGAGAGTGTCAGCCGAATGGACTCCACGGCCCTAGTGTTCCCTCACAGTGACCACTGCCACCTGCATTGATTGGTATCCTCCCTGCAAGACAGGAGTTTCTTTTTTTTTCCTTTCTTTAAATTGAGGTATAATTAACATATGGTGTTACATTAGTGTCATGTGTAGGCCAGGCTTGGTATTTCTTTAAAGAAGAAAAACAGAGGTTAACAGAGGCGATGGGATTTGAACCCACATCCTAAGGCTACACCTTTCCTCAGGGTCACCCTCCCACTTTGAGCCTTTCTTTAACCCCCGAATTCCCAGCCAACAACCCCTCTTTTCCCTGACCCAGCCCCCTTCACCCAGCACTCCGGACCTTGTCTTTTTTCCCACAGTACTTACTGCCTTCTAACACACATGTAATAATTTCAATATTTATGGCGTTTGTTTTCTGCCTCTCTCCACTGAGGTGTCAGCTCAACAAGCACGGGGACTTTTGTCTACCCCCAGGTGCCGCCTGGTGCTTAGAAGGCGGGACACTCAGTAGTTGCCCAGTGAGTACGTGATGAGTGGGTGCAGGTGTTGGCTTCTAGAAGGTTCTGGATCAGGTTCTCTGCTTAGTCTTTCCTCCCACTGTGTGCCTGCTCCTGTGTGGGGTGCAGTTTATCTCCTCTCCTTGTGAGACAGCAGGCCGCCTCACCGTCCCCACATACCTCCCCCCCACCTCCCACCCCACCCCCAGCCAGAGAAGACCCTGGCTCAGACTGGCCTAGGAATTCTTTTTTTTTTTTTTTTAAGATTTTATTTATTTATTTGACAGACAGAAATCACAAGTAGGCAGAGAGAAGGGGAAGCAGGCTCCCCACTGAGCAGAGAGCGGGATGCGGTGGGAGGGTGGGGGGGGCTCGATCCCAGGACCCTGGGATCATGACCCGACCGGAAGGCAGAGGCACCCACTGAGCCACCCAGGTGCCCCTGGCCTAGGAATTCTAGGAGGGAGGCTGCCTGCCTGCCCCTTCACCATCACCCGCTGGCCTTTTAAGAATCCCCAACCGGGCAAGAGGATTCTGTTGAGCCTGACTTTCTCGAGGCTGTTATATCAAGCCAGTTTTTAAAAATGTTTGATATAAAGTTTGCCAGAACATTGCATTACTTTTTCAAACATCCTCATTTCTTGGGCTTGTAGTTAGAGTTTCGGCCAGTAGAGAGCAACCGCTGCGTGAGCACGCGTACTGCGAAGCAGGGCTCTTCATTCTCAGGAATCCGGGTTGAAGGCAGATGGGAGGCGAAAAAGAGTTTTAATCAGACTTGACCGTAGCCCTGAAAACCATGAAAACAGTGCTCACATGGTGGCATGAAAGGCCTCCCAGGCCCCTCCTTGCTTTATTTCCCCAACAGCAGTTCTCAACTTTTAACTTTCCACATGTAACTGATTTGAAGATAAACATCTCTGAATTCCAGGTTCATCCTGTAATTGATAGCATATGATAACTTAATTGGCAGCAATTTTTTTCTTAAAGATTTAATGAAATGTGGTTTATTTTTGTTTCTTCCTCATATCTGTGTGTTCCATCACACTAGACTGTAAGCTCCGCTGGGCAGGGAGTTTGGTCTTCCTTGCTCACTGCTGAACTGTGCCTGTGCACAGTGACTGCTCAGTGAAGTGTCTGCTGAGTTAGCGCATGTGGGTCTCCCAGGAGCCCAGTCTTCTTGCTTTCCTCACTCCACTCTCTGCGGGTTCATGCATCCAACAAACTTTTACTGAGCCACTCACCCCCATCTTATGCCAGGCCCTGGGCCGCACAGTGAGAGGTGTGGGGATAGGTCTTCCTCTCTCTGCTAGAGCTCTCAGTCTAACGAGGGAGATCCAGAGGCATGGCCATTGAGTCATAGGCTCAGGTGATTTCGTATGCCCCCCATGCCAGTGGGTTGGGATGCCATCCCTCTGAGGGTACCTGGACTGACCTGTAGCGGACCCCCAGGGCTACATGCAGCCGCTGAAGCAGCCAGAGAACTCCTTGCTCTGTGACCCATCGCTGGTGGATGAGATCTTCGACCAGATCCCCGAGCTCCTGGAGCACCACGAACAGTTCCTCGAGCAGGTGCGGCACTGTGTGCAGACCTGGCACGCCCAGCAGAAGGTGGGAGACCTGCTCGTCCAGTCGGTGAGTGGCCCTGCTGCCCGCTGCTACAGCCCCCACGAGCCTGGGCCCCTCCTGGAAGGGGATGACTGCTGCCATGGACCCCTCACCCTCCCCCACTCCACCTGGACACTGACTCTGATCCCAGGTCCAACCCCAGAACCTGGGCAGACAGTGGCACTGACTCCAGCCCTGGGGTTGACCTGAACCTGGACACCCCAAAACCTCAGAGCTTGGCTAGACTCTGGCACAGACCCCAGCCCCAACCAGTTCCTGACCCTGATCCTGGACCCAGCTTTAGTTGCTGGCACTAACTTTGACCCTAGTCCTGAACTCGAGCTGGTCCTGACACTGACCCAGACCTCAGCGGTTGCTGGTACTGACCTCAGCCCTTACGTTGACTAGCTCTTTTCTCCATCCAGCATTTTAATCAGATAGCTAACTACTTGGCACTTAAGTGCTAGCCATTATTCTAAATACATTACATAAATCCACAAGGCTAGGAGAAAGGTGCAATTATTCTCCCAAGTTTAAAGTGGATGACTCTGCAGCATAGAGAGAAAGTAACCTGATCAAGGTCACAGTGAGTGGTAAAGGGTTCAGGCTCCAAGAGCTGCGGCTCCAGTGCCCACACTCTGCCCCAGTCTGTGCCCCCCTTCATCACGAGCACGCCCCCACCTGTGAGCTCTTCAGGATCCCACAATAGTGAATGGGACCTTAGAAAAGGTATTGGCTTCAAAACTCAAAAAGAGCTGTAAAAGCAAAGCTAATAAACATTTAATTAAATGTCTGTAAAAACATAGCACACCATTTTCTTTAGTTGTTAAATATAGTATTGTTTATACGAGCTTAATTGCATTTGAAAAAACTTAAGTTACATTTTGTTTTTTGGCCAGAATTCCCAGGAATGCACGGTGATGACTGATAAATCATAGCCAAACACAAACTAAACTGCTTACTCAGAGCCAAATGATTTCAAAAACAAAATTGTAAAATGCCTTTCAAAAATTGTACTAGCAAACAAACAAAAACAAACTTACAAACTTACCTGTTGTTGTGAGATGTGGATGTTCATTCATGTGTTTGTGATGATGTGGGTGGGCCTTGGGCCTAAGAAGGTCTTAGAAGATGTCTGCTGACCCTGAACGGATGTGGCAAGAACTCTGATGGGACCCCCGTTGGGTGCTGACACCTCCAGGCCATTGCCACCCTCGCTGTCACCAGGCTCATCCCCTGTCTGGACTTGGATGCTGACCATGGTCTACGAGCAGAAGCCCTGGTCCCAGGGAAGGGTCAGCAGAGCAAGCTTGGGCCCAGGGTGGGCTGGGGCATAAGGGCTGTCTTCTTCTCCGAGCCTCTGCTCTGTAGCACATCCTGGGCCTGGGGAGGGGGACAGTCAGTACCTTAGAGACACAGGAGCTTGTGGGCCCAGAGGGGCCAGAAACAAATACCACCATAGGGCCCTTAATCCATCCGTGGTTCAGCTGACACAGGAACCAGGGTGTCCCACCACCTTGGGCAGAAGCCAGCGCTTCTGCCCAAGAACTTTATCATTTAGCCCAGCTATCAGCTGGCCATCGGTGCTAGCCACCAGCTGTGTGCCCCCACTGGACAGGATGGACATCCCTATTGCCTTCCAGAGGAGAGACTTGTCCCCAGGGGGAATCAAGGGAGGCCAGATTTCAAGTGTGATTCCAGAAAGAGTTCTAGTCAGGGCAGGGAGGGCTTCCTGGAGGAGGCACGGTTGGAGCTTAGCCCTGAGATTGGATGATGGTGAGATTTGGATGTAGTAAGGGCATCTGGTGGAGAGAATTACATGGGCAAAGGCCAAGAGGCTGGAATGAGTCTGTGTTTCTCAGAAGACAGTGAGGAGGGGGACCTCCTGGCTGGACTTAGTGAGGCTGGAGAGCAAGGGATGGAAATGCCCAGTTGGAAATGGAAGAGCCTGGTCTACAGGACACTTCTAGGTATATGTATTTCCATGTACACACAGACCCTAAGTAAGATACATGTTTGCACACACACATGCTCACAGGGTCACACATACAAGGTGTATGTGTATACACAATGCAGGAGCACATACCCCATCCCTTAGAGACCACATCATGTCCAGTTGGAGGGAAAGGATGTTGGCTTGTGCATCATTGGAAACCAGGACAGGGTGAGGTGAAGTAAGGGATACCTTGAAGGTCCCCAACCTACCTCTTCACCCACAGTTCTCCAAGGACATCCTGGTCAACATCTATTCTGCCTACATTGACAACTTTCTCAACGCAAAGGATGCCGTACGTGTGGCTAAGGAGGCGAGGCCTGCCTTTCTCAAGTTCTTGGAGGTACTGGGGGCCAGCTAAGGGGGGTGGACATGACTCCTACCTTGGGCCAGCTTTGGGAGGGGGCAAGAGCTCCCAGACTGGGCACCATAGCCTTAGGCTAGGGTTCAGTTTTTGCCCTTGGGCTGGGATGGAGGCACTGGCTGGGGACCTGTCCCCAGTCATTCCCTTCTTTGCATGACATTCCTCACATGGGTGCCCATCCACTTTGTCTCTGGTTTCAGCAAAGCATGCGTGAGAACAAGGAGAAGCAGGCTCTGTCTGACCTCATGATCAAGCCTGTGCAGCGGATCCCACGCTATGAGCTTCTGGTGAAGGTGGGCATTGGAGGCACGTGAGGCTGCAGGGGGCTGGAAGGCCCCTCCTCGATTGAGCCTGACGTCAGTGTCCCCAAGGGTCGGGTAGGAAGAGAAGTCCTCTCTGGAGTCTCCCTGTAGTCCTTCCTGCTCCAGCCATCAACATGGGGCTGCCGGGCCTGAAAGGGGCAGCTGATAAGCAGGGGTCTTATCCCCATCTCCACATCAGGACCTCCTGAAACACACACCCGAGGACCACCCAGACCACCCACTCCTGCTGGATGCTCAGCGGAACATTAAGCAGGTGGCTGAACGCATCAACAAGGGTGTGCGCAGCGCAGAGGAGGCAGAGCGACACGCCCGTGTGCTGCAGGAAATTGAGGCTCACATTGAGGGCATGGAGGACGTGAGTGCCCCCCGCCACCCAAGTCTTCATTTGCACCTGTGGTCCCCTGCAGTCACCGTCCCGTCCACCTCCACAGCGTGTCTGCCAGCATCCCCACCCATCTCTGTCCATAGCCACAACCCTGTTGTCTGCCTCTGGCCACAGATCCCACGGCCTGAGCGCACAGCATCAGGAGGACGGAGGGGATGCTGCTTCTACTGGCCTGGCCCGTGGAGGGGGGCCAGGGGTCCCTGGGGTCTGGGGAGGAGATGGGATTAATAATTGGCCTTCAAGGTTTTGTCTTTCCTGCCCCACAGCTCCAAGCCCCTCTGCGGCGATTCCTAAGGCAGGAGATGGTCATTGAAGTGGTAAGAAGTATCCCATTGTCTACTCACCTGTTCCCATCTCCCTGTTTTGTTCATACTTCCGCTCATACCTGCTGCCCTTGGGTCTCCCTGCTCTTCCCCACAACAGGAGTCCTGGGTCGAGTCCCAGCTCTGCCTCTGGGCATCTGGGGCAGAGCCCTCACCCCTCTCTGGGCCTGGCTGTCCCCTTGGGCACGGTGGGCAGGAGGGTGGGCCTCTGGGCCTGAGTCCTGCCTCGGACCCCACAGAAGGCCGTCGGTGGCAAGAAGGACCGGTCTCTCTTCCTGTTCACGGACCTCATCGTCTGCACGACCCTAAAGCGGAAATCGGGTTCCCTGCGGCGCAGCTCCATGAGCCTGTGAGTGGCTGGGGCGGGGCTGGGCTGGGGCAGCGGGGGAGCAGCTGTCCTTCCCTGCCCCCACTGCGCCGGCCCGGCCAGAGCTCCCCCTTGGCTCCCCACAGGTACACGGCAGCCAGCGTCATCGACACGGCCAGCAAGTACAAGCTGCTGTGGAAGCTGCCGCTGGAGGACGCGGACATCGTCAAAGGTGGGGCTGGCCCAGGCCTGCCCGGGGCCCTCCTCTCAGAAGCCCTCCTGGAGGGCCTGCCCTGTGACCTGGCTGGCTGCCTGGATCTGTCTGCTTTTCTGTTGGGGGGGCCTCACTTTCCCAGCCAGTATGGGGTGGGGGGGCTGCAGGATCGGTGTGCCCACCACAGAGCCACACCAGGACCTGTGCACACAGACCACCTTCTGACGGGGCAGGGACCTCGCCTAGGCTGGGGTGGTGCGGGGGCACAGACACACCTGCCACCAGCCACTGACCACGGCACCAGCATCCTATTAGACGACGATGCACTGCTCTGGTCCAGCAGTTTAGCTCATCGGGAGCAGAGACTCACTTAAGTCAGTGCAAGCAGAAGGCTGATTGGAAAAATCTGTGTTGAGATTTTTGAGAGGGGCTGAGGTGGTTTCAGAGAATTGCTCCTCCTGCCCGTTCTCACTGCCCTTAGCTTTCTCTGCTTCCTCCTTCCTTCCACCTCCTGCGCTCCCTCATGGCCTGCTCCGCATCGTGGCCTTTCTCCCTAGCTGCTCCAGGATCCGAAGTTTACCTTTCTGAGGGGGCGGGTTGGTCTGGGATGGTGGTGTGTGTGCCTCTGGGCTGGCAGGCAGTTCAGGTCCAGACTCTGTCCCTAGGCTTAACTGTGGTGGCCCCCAGGGCAAACCCAGGCTGGCCTCACGTGGGCCACTGTGGAGGAAAACAAGCTGATGGTTGGTCCGGTTTGTCTCTTCTCACTGGAACACAGGCCAGTTGATAAAGTGACTACCTTTAGGTCAGGTGTCTGCTCCTGGTCCCATCGAGTGTGGTCAGAGTGGGGCAAGGTCCTACAGAAGAAACCAGGGCTGCCCAGGCAGTGAGCATTGTTGGGGTGGGGTGGGGGGAATGGCATCCTTTAGAAGGAGTAGGAGAAAACCCAAGCCTTAGCTTTTCTAGTACATTCCACCGCTGTCTACTCTGCCCGTTGGTGGGTTCCTGGTCTAGGGTGGACACCCCTGGCCAGGCAGTGTTGGGTGTGGGGATGCTGAGCTGGCCTGTGGGTCCAGCTACTTGGCTGTGGTCAGGTATGGGGTAGGACTAGAGAAATCCAGAGCATCAGCTCATTTTCCCCTCCTCTGTCAGGGAACGGAGTCCCTTGGTCAGCAGATTTGACTGCCCGAGGCTCTGGCTGCCCAGCCGACTCCCTTGTGGGAGCCGCACCCCCGCGGCTTCCGGTGTCAGTGGGAGGCTGCCGAAGCTACAGGGCTGTCCGCCGCCTATTCTGTGTGCCCATCCGGGGTCTCTCCAAGGGACCAGCACCCTGGGCCAGGTGGCTCTGAATCAGGCCCAGTCCCCTGTTGCCAGGCCTGGTGTTTCTCTGCGAGCCACCTGGCTGTCACTCTGTTCCTTGGGTCTTGGGGTTGACCAGCTCTCAGCTTGTCAGGCCACTCCCCATGCTTGACTGCAGACTTTGAGGAAAGGGCAGACTGTCTGTCCAAGCCTGACCTTGTCTGCTTCTGTATCTGTCCATGGCCTCCCTCTGTCTCTACCAGGGGCATCCCAAGCCACCAATCGGGAGAACATCCAGAAGGCTATCAGCCGCCTGGACGAGGACCTGACCACCCTGGGCCAGATGAGCAAGCTCTCGGAGAGCCTTGGTTTCCCCCACCAGGTCTGCCCCCTGAGGCAGGGGGAGTGGGGTGATGGGGGCTCCCAGACCCTATCTGAGGGAGAGAGAACAGCCTCTTCATTGCCTGAGGAAGAGGTCACTCAGCTCTGTCACTTATTGGAAGGGAAAAGTACAGCCTCATGGCAACTGAGGGAAGTGATGTGTTCCAGACCTGAGGGTGGAGACACAGCTCTGTCCCCAGCTGAGGGAGGAGAGTGGGCCCATCATGTCTGGGGGGGGTCAGGTCCCCACTTAGTCCTCAGGGCAGGAGCAGGCTGTGGGGAGATGTCAGGGCCTAAGGCTGGGTCCTCCTTCCGGCAGAGCCTGGACGAAGCACTGCGGGACCTCTCAGCTGCCATGCACCGGGACCTGTCAGAGAAGCAGGCGCTGTGCTACGCACTTTCCTTCCCACCTACCAAGCTGGAGCTGTGCAGCTCGAGGCCCGAGGGCACGGACTCCTTCATCTTTGAGTTCCCTCATCCTGACGCCCGCCTTGGCTTTGAACAGGCCTTTGATGAGGCCAAGAGGAAGCTGGGTAAGCCAGGCCCATGCCGATGTCCTCCTTCCAGCACTTCCAGTGGGAAGTGGAAGATCAGGTGTGGGAGATCAGGAACCAGAAATCCCGAGACCCCTGTGTCCTGTGCTTCGGTTCCTGCTCAGGGGGAGGGTGGCTTGAGACTCCCGAGGAGAAACGGGACTTGCTTCCCCGGGCAGGGAGGGGATTCAGTGGATGGAAAGGGTGAACTTAGGACAGGGGCACTGCTGTGGAGAGGAGGCAGGACCCTCCTCCCTGTGCGCCCTCCGTACACTCTGAGCAGGCCTGGAGCAGGGAAAGCTGTTAGAGTCTGTGGCTTAGAGGATCTTTGAGATTTCTGGGTCTGCCTCCCACATTGTACAGGTGGGAAAATTGAGGCCAGGGACAAGCAGGGCATAACCCACAGCCTCCTCGCTTTCCCCTGAGAGACCCTAATGAGCAGGGCGGGAAGGGAAATGGTCGAGGGCAAGGTGGAAGCTGAGCAGTGTTTGTCCATCTCCGCTACAGCCTCCAGCAAAAGCTGTCTAGACCCCGAGTTCCTGAAGGCCATCCCCATCATGAAGACCCGCAGTGGCATGCAGGTGTGTGGGGGCCCCGGCCCCGTGGGTACACATGGTTTTGTTGGGGGTCCACTAGGTGCCTGTCTCGAACATGATAGCCGCCCCCTGTGTCTGCTACAGAGTGTACTACTATGCACACGCATGTGGCTACTACGTGGGTCGAGTACACATGGGTGTGGCCACACATCTGTGTGTGCACATGAGCGAAGGCTGTCTGGTGGGCATGAGGTGTCTAAGTCACGCGCCTAAGTCTGACTACATCTGGACAGCGGTTACCACTTTTCACACTTGTTACCTCATACATTTGGGATCGTGTTTAGGGCTTCCACATGTGTGGCTGTCTGTGTACACATACATATATGAAGGGACGAGACCGACATCATGTGGGCATATGTGCCTCTGGCTCACAGAGTGGCCCATGCGCTGTGCATGTATGTGTGTGTGTGTGTGTGTGTACACGTGTGTACAGAGGGATGTCCTGGGAGTTCATGCCCCCCGCACTGCAGGCCCAACCCCCTCCGTTCCGCCAACCGGCGGGAGAGCGGTGGGGAGCTGGCAGCCCTTCCCACATTCACCTTCTCCTGTCTGTTGGTGCCGTCTGCAGTTCTCGTGTGCAGCCCCGACCCAGAGCAGCTGCCCTGAGCCCATGCCTGAGGTGTGGGTGTGCAACAGTGACGGCTACGTGGGCCAGGTGTGCCTGCTGAGCCTGCGCGCTGAGCCCGACGTGGAGGCCTGCATCGCTGTCTGCTCCGCCCGCATCCTCTGCATCGGGGCCGTGCCTGGCCTTCAGCGCCGCGGCCACAGGTGAGGCCGGCGACAGCGGAGCAGCGAGACACATCTGGCTCCCAACCCCTCCGCAGCTGTGGGCGAGGCTGGTGGATGGGGCGGGGCCTTGGGTGCTGGCGGCCAAGCAGTGGGACAGAGCCCCGGCTCCTGGCAGCTTTCATCCCCACTCCTGTATCTCACAGGGAGCGGCCTGCCTCGCTGAGGAATCCCCCAGAGACGGCCCTGGAGACCCCTGGTCCAGAACTGGACGTCGAGGCTGTGGATGAAGAAGCAGCAACGCTGGCAGAGCCGGGGCCCCAGCCCTGCCTCCATATCTCCATCGCAGGCTCGGGGCTGGAGATGGCCCCAGGCCCCACCGAAGGAGATCCCCGCCCGGAATTGGTGCCCTTTGACAGCGACTCCGATGATGAGTCTTCACCGAGCCCCTCGGGAACCCTGCAGAGCCAAGCCAGCCGGTCCACCATCTCCTCTAGCTTTGGCAGTAAGTGCCCGGCTTGGGGCTGTCAGTCAGGGTGGACTGCCCTGAGGAGGGGGCACCCAGCAGGTACTGATGGGTGAGGAGGGACCAGCGTCAGCGAAGGCATGGCATCGAGTCTCAGGATGTTAGCACACAGAGCTGGGGGAGCCGGCAAGGTGGGGAAGGGGGACTGTGACAGCAAGGACCCAGAGGGCAGCGGGCCAGTCAGGCCAGATCCCAAAGACCCCAGAACACCCTGTCAAGTAGGGGAGATGGAGTAGGGGCTGGAGTGGTTGATCTGCCTGTCCATAGCATGATGGTGGATTGGTGTGTGTAGCCAGCAGAATAACTAGGCCTGAGAGGGGCAGATGCCTCGGGGAAGGGGGGAACGGGTGGGAGGCCCTCAGGAGGGACTTGGCCGGGAGGGACGCACAGAGGGGAGATGGGGGTCTGGAAAGGTGACAGGTCTTGGGCCCAGCAGAGGGGAATGGAGGTAGACACCTTTGTCTCCCTCAGATGAGGAGACTCCGAGCTCCAAAGAGGCCACGGCAGAGACGACCAGCTCAGAGGAGGAGCAGGACCCTGGCTTCTTGCCCCTGTCTGGCTCCTTCGGGCCTGGCGGTCCCTGCAGCACCAGCCCCATGGATGGGAGAGCCCTTCGCCGCTCTAGCCGTGGCTCCTTCACCCGGGGCAGCCTTGAGGACCTGCTGAACGTTGACCCCGAGGCCTACCAGAGCTCTGTGTGGCTGGGCACTGAGGATGGCTGGTAGGGGCAGGACAGGAGCCAGGGACACAGAACCCTGAGCTCCGTGCTTGGGAAACCACGTGGTATCCTGAGACAGAAGCGGGAGGGCTTGGGGTCCAACCTCAGGAGTACGACCAGCCGGGGCTCCCGCGGGGTCTGAAGCCTACAGGGAGGCTTTGGGATCTCAGTACCTTGGCCCCTGGCGGCGGGGAGATGGTTGTGGGACCGAGGTGGAGGGCGAACTTCGGGGGCAAGCCTTGGTCACAGGTGCATGCCCCGATCCACAGCGTCCACGTGTACCAGTCCTCCGACAGCATCCGTGACCGCAGGAACAGCATGAAGCTCCAGCACGCGGCCTCTGTGACCTGCATATTGTAAGGCCCTTGGCCAGTCCTCCTGGTCCAGACCCTCCTACCCATGCAGACCTCCTTCTGTTCACCCAGCTCTCCCTGTTCTACCAGCCCCTTCTTTCTGTGGAGGCTTGCCTTAGGCCAGCTGGGCCTCTCCTACAGTGTGTGACGGTGGGCGAGTTACTACCCCTTTCTGGCCTTGGGCTCCCTGCCTGGAGCGTCAGTCTCTTGGGCATTGTAGCCATTCTGTCTGGGAGTCCCTGGGCCCCAGGTGACCTCCTCTGGCCTCCTGAAACCCCTGACTCCTTCCCCTTTGCCCTGCCCAGGTATCTGAATAACCAGGTGTTTGTGTCTCTGGCCAATGGAGAACTTGTGGTCTACCAACGAGAAGCAGGTGAGTGCCCTCCGCAACCCGCCCCGCCGGCATGACTGGTGCAGGCCCTCTCCCTGAGGCCCGTGAGTCTGGAGACGTAGCTCTGGGCACCTCCCAGGCCCTCTCTGGGCCTCGGTGTCCTCATGTACAAATGGGGAGTTTAGCATTTAGAATTATATTTGTGGGGTTGAGGCTCCAGGGCAATACCAGACTGAATTTGCTGTTTTCTTTATCCTGCTCCCACTCCAGGCCATTTCTGGGACCCCCAGAACTTCAAGTCAGTGACCCTGGGTTCTCAGGGGAGCCCCATCACCAAGATGGTGTCCGTGGGTGGGCGGCTGTGGTGTGGCTGCCAGAACCGGGTCCTTGTCCTGAGCCCTGACACACTGCAGCTGGAGGTACCGGTGGGGGTGGGGGCGGGGACAGAATTGGTGATTTGGGGTAAGCCTGGCCCGTGAGAGAGGGAGCTGAGACCATGGGGGCCATAAGAAAGCATCCATCTGTCCAGAGAGAGGCCCGTGATTGATCCGAAAACCCTCTGAGCTCTAATATCCTTCGATCACAGAATCACTGAGCTGCAGGGGAAAAGCCAGCTCCATTTTTAATTTCTGAGGCTTAATGGGGGGCTTCACTGAAACCAGGCTTTGACAGGTTGGTCATCTAGACAAAGGAGCAAGGCCACCTCTGCCGTCAGCCGGGGGGCTTTCTGGAGAGGTCTGGTGTGAGCTGTAGGGGTGAGGCGGGTGCTGGTGGAGCATGAGGCAGGGAGGGGCCAGGGAGGGCAGAGGCCTGCCAGTCGCCCCCGTGCTCTCTCTCCCTGCCCCTCCCACCGCTCCGGCCAGCACACGTTCCACGTGGGCCAGGATTCCAGCCGCAGCGTGGCCTGCATGGTGGATTCCAGTCTGGGGGTGTGGGTGACGTTGAAAGGCAGTGCCCACGTGTGTCTCTACCACCCGGACACCTTTGAGCAGCTGGCAGAGGTAGACGTCACACCCCCCGTGCACAGGATGCTGGCAGGTACTGACCTCCATCCACCCCTGCCCTTCCCCCTGGAGCCCTTCTGCCCCCATATCTTGGAGGCTGAGCCCGGGGCCGGGAGGCAGCCCCAGCTCCGGTCCATCTCGCCCCCTAGGCTCGGACGCCATCATCCGGCAGCACAAGGCCGCCTGCCTGAGGATCACGGCGCTGCTGGTGTGCGAGGAGCTGCTGTGGGTGGGCACCAGCGCCGGCGTCGTGCTCACCATGCCCACCTCACCCAGTGCCGTCAGCTGCCCGCGAGCGCCCCTCAGCCCCACCGGCCTAGGCCAGGGGCACACCGGCCACGTCCGCT
This sequence comes from Lutra lutra, assembly GCF_902655055.1. NCBI lineage: Eukaryota > Metazoa > Chordata > Mammalia > Carnivora > Mustelidae > Lutra > Lutra lutra. Next base: position 56,757,476 of record NC_062287.1, on the reverse strand, counting down.
TCTTGGCTGCCGTCCAGCTGCCAGATGGCTTCAGCCTGCTCTGCCCGACCCCACCACCTCCCCCAGACACGGGTGGGTTTTGCCCCCTCCTCTGGCCCAGGGGATCCGGATTCTGTTTAAGATCCGACCCCTTTTCCACCAGAAGAGGTTTTTAAGAGGGAAGAAGAGTGTAGTACGGGCTGGAAGTAGCACAGAGAGCAGGAAGTAGGCTCTAAAGTCCCCAAAATAAAACCTTCCCGGATGTGGGCTCTGTGCACACCTCGGTCCAGAAGTGTCACTGGAGACAGGGAGTGAACTGTAAGAACTGTCACCTGAGAATCAGACCATGGCACAGCAAGGGATGTAGACAGCAGGCAAACAGAGAAGACCAGAAATGAGGGCCAGGGCAGGGCATCAGGAAGTCCCGGGCAGAGTGGGAAACGGAGCAGCAGCAACTAGAACACAGAATGGCAGGCGGGACAGACGTGGACTGGGAGGGTTAGCAAGAGAAGCGTGTTAGGAGATGACATCTGTCAAGGAGCGCCACAGTGAGCCAAGGCTTGCCTTGACCGGGCAGGAAACCGTATTCCCACGAGGAGGTGCCTGTGGGAACCGAGAAGCCGGGAAGCTTTGGGCGGGAGAAGACCTAGCTCCCCGGCTGGGAAAGTAGGAAGCAGTTTGAGGAGGACAGTACATGTGTAATGGGGGAGGGGGGTGCCAAGAGCTTATGTCACTCTTGACTGGGACACACAGATAAGAGGTAAGAAGTTGTGTGACTGCCAGGAAGTGGATATTTCTTTCCAAAGATGTTCTTGGCTAACAGGAAGTAGGATTCCCCCACAGAAACTATGCCTGTCTTTCTTCCTATCTTCTGGGGTGAGGCAGGCCCTTAGGGGACAGCACAGCCACCAGTCCCACCCCTGCTAACAGACTGTCTCTCTCTCCATCCTCCAGGCCCTGAGAAGCTGCCATCCCTGGAGCACCGGGACTCCCCTCGGCACCGAGGACCTGCCTCGGCCAGACCTAAAATGCTCGTTATCAGTGGTGGGGACGGCTACGAGGACTTCCGACTCAGCAGCGGGGGTGGTGGCAGCAGCGAGACGGTGGGCCGAGACGACAGCACAAACCACCTCCTCCTGTGGAGGGTGTGACCCTGTCCACTGTGGCCCAGGACTTGCCTGCCCAGCTGCCCTCGGCCTGCTTGCCTCTTCCCAGCCCACACTTGCTAGCGGTCTCTGACCAGGAAAGTCCCGCCAGGGGCACACCTGTGCCTGCTCGGGCTCCCTCCCAGCCCCGAGGAAGTATTCCTGACGGAACACCTGCTGGCCAGCAGGCCGAGGCCTTTGCCGACCCTCTGGCGGCTTCAGTGCCCCCAGTCATGACAGGGGTGGGGCAGGGGGGCATGTGGGCTGCCCAGGACCACTGTCCCTGGAGCTTCTACCAAAGACACGGCCGGGCCTGGACCCCCTGGGGCTGGGGAGGGCCATGTGCAATATTTGGAGGGTTTTCAGGGGGCAGTGGGAGGGCTAGGGACAGAAGCCTTTCCCATGTACAGTATTTATGTTTCTTTCTAGATGCGTACCTTCCCAAGCACTTATTTATGCAATGACCTGGGCAGGGGTGATTTGAGGAAGTCACAGAAGGGGAAAGACCCTATTCCTGCTCTGGGGGCCACCCTGGGGCCCTAAGCGAGCCTTCCTGGAAGGACCAATCCCCCCTTATTACATACTTGCGCACACATGTGCATAGACATATGGGTGTGTGCACGCACGTGTGCACACACGCGCACACACACACACACACACTGCATGTTCAGGGCACTAGAATATTGCCTCTTAACATACACTTTCCATGGCCTTGTCGTGATTGGGCTGCCCTCCAGTATCCAGAGCCAAGGACCAAGCACCCTCAGTCATCTAGAACAAGGTGATGGCTGCAGGGGGCAGTGACTCCTGTGTGGGGGCCTCCCCAGGCCTTGGCATTTCCTAACTTGTTGGCAGTGCCTTTAGTCGTTTCCAGATTTGTTAACACTGATAGGGACTTGGACAGGGCTCTTTCCTGGCCTGAGCAGGGAAGAGGAAAGGGCCCTTGTTCTCCTCCAAGCTGCCCCCCCAGCTCCTGTGTCTCATGCACTGGCACGTATGGTCACCTTGGCAGGGTGGGCCTGGGAGCCCCCCTCACTCGGACCATTGAGACCCTCTTTTCACACCCTTCCTGCCAGGGCAGGAAGAATTCCCAAAGCCCAGGGGCTGGATATGGCCTCTTCAACTGGGAACCACTTACAGGCAGCCTCTTCCCTGATCCTTGGATGGCAGGAGCCAGTCTGACCCCCAGCCCCCTTGCTTCTTCAGCTGCAGCTCCAAAGGTCTGGTTTCAGATGGGGTTTGTTTGGTTCTGTTTTTGTTTGGGGTGCGTGGGTCATTGTGGTCTTAGATTATGTTTCTCTTGCTACCAAACAGTCATGTATTAACTTTCCTTGGATGATGAATTTTAAAGAGTCAATAAATAGAAACACCAAATGACCACTCCCCATTGGTGGCACAGGGGCCTCCAGCCACCAGCCTCAGGGCTCCCCAGCAGACAGGCCTCCCAACACCACTCACTTGAGCAGAAGGGAGGGCTCAGAGACCAAGAAGGTGCTGGGAAGGCAAAGCCACCACTCCCCATGATAGGCCAGGCAGGTCGCTGTCCCTGTCTGGGCTGTCGCTCTCTCTCATCAGGAAAACAAAGTCTCATGCCCATTCACATCTTTGTGACCAGGGCGACATGTTAGAAACCCTTACAGATTACATGTGTGAATATAAAGTATGATCCATAATTATATGTCCATATAAGTATACATTCCCAGGCTCCCCACAGCTTCTCAGTCGCTGGGCCTGGGATGGGGCTTGGGAGTCCGAAGCTGACAGGCAGCATGTGACAAACAAGGCGACCAGAAGACCAGACGGCTCCAGCAGGAAACGGTGTTCTGCAGCAAAGCCTCGTGTGAAGCTGGGGAATCTGACAGAAGCCAAAGTGACTTAACGCTTTAGAGCAAGGGTGGAATCCAAGTCTGTCTGATTTCTGGTCCAAAGTGGTGCGTCATTAAATCAGACAGAAGAACACAAAGACCAACCCATGGGGCCGGCCAGTCCTGGAGGGCAGATCCCCTCCCCGTGGGGTACCCCTGCGGAGCTCGAGATGGGGACCACTTGTAAAGGGCAGAGGCAGGGCCCCGCTCTGCTGAACACCTTGGAACGTTTTTCAACCTAAGTGATCAGTTGCTGAAGGGGGAGTGTAGTTTCATGCTTCGCAAACTGGTATACACACACCTCGGGTCTGCTGGGCCTTCAAGGCCCATTTCTCCGCAGCGTCACTTCACCTGGAATATCTGGGGAGGAGGGGATGATATTAAACACACATATTCCAGAGTGGAAGGCAACAGTCATGTGGAATTCATGGTGAAAAACAGAACACAGGCTTTGAAGTTGAACAGAAAGCTTTGCCACTAACTAGCTATGTGACCTTGGAGGAGTTCCATCCCCTGTAAGCTTTCATTTCCTCATCTGTAAAATGGGGCCTATGATCGTTTTCCCCCACGAAGAAGAGATTTGTTGTGCCCTGAAGTAAAAGGGGGGAGCTAACTAGTGGAGCCACTAATTTAGTAGTTGCCAGCACAGTGGCCTGGATATTGGAGCTCCCTCAGGACACCTGGCCCCTACACCTTGACACTCTCCTCCCTCCCTTGCTGCCACATGACTGCTGTTCTCACTGCTCACAGTGGCTTCTGTGGCCTCCTGGCCTCTGTGCCTTCAACATAGGGGCCCTGGCCAGACTTTAGTTTCGGCACTGGGCACCCAAGGGCGGGTCCCCGACATTTTCCCAGCTCAAGCGCCTCAGCAGGACTGGGCACTGGCCCAGCCAACTGTTACTTAGGAGATCACATCCTGGGGCCCTGGTCAGCTTGTGGACAGGTGGTTGGCCCTGAGCCAGTCAGCTGTGGGCAGGGAGGTCCTGGGATGAACAGTCATTAGGCTGCTGGCCATGGGGAGAGTTCTGGAAGAATCTGCTCCTCTAAAGCAGTAGTTCTCAATCTTGGCTGCACATTAGAATCACCTGAGGGGCCCAGCCCACACCCCAGACCAATTAAATCAGAAGCTGGAGGGTGGACCCAGGTGCCACTGTTTTTCAAGGGAACTGTGTTGAAGTATAATGTTTGTACAGAGAAGTATACAAACTTGTGTTTGTTAGCAGGTGACTTGAATTTTTGTGAAGTGAACACCTCCAGATCAAAAAAATGAATATTTCATCACCCTGAAAACTCTCCGTATCCTCCCTCTGAGTCTGTCCCCCAACACTAATCACTACCCTGGCTTATGACACCATGTTTTAATTTTGCCAGCCTGAGCTTGAAACCAGGGTATGACCAGGGTCAGAGGAAGTGGGGCTTAGGTTTTGTATGGACACGGAACAGCCTGAGCCAAGGCAGTCAGGGGAGGGGAGGGCCCAGAGGGAGGAGTCCGCTGAGCAGGCCCAGCTGGAGCAGAGGAAAGGGTAGGGGAAGCCAGAGTGTGAGCTCTGTGAGAGGCCACTTATTTTGTTCCTTGCTCCATTCCCAGGCTGCCTGATACACAGTAGAGGCTCAATAAATATTTGTGGAATTCAATCTGGAGAATCCAGTTGGGGTCCCCCTTTAGGTCTTAAATGTCACAGGACAATAACTCCAGCTCCCAATTATTGTTTGCTGCAACTCAGGAGCATGGACCATCTCACTAAATCCTCATGACATTGGTACCATTATTCTTTTCAGATGAGGAAACTGAGGCTCAGGGAGGTAAAATGCCTTCCTCAAGGTCACCAGTCTACTAAGTGGTGCAGCCTGGATTCACGTATGGTCTGTCTGCTTGGGGCTCTACAGCTCAAGGGAGAGAGGAGGGGTGGCCACGCGGAGTGGCTGGAGGACAGGAGGATGGAGTCTGAGCAGCCACATCCAGTCACTCAGGAGGTGTCTGGCTCGTGTTCTGTAGACCAGCCCAGGGCAGGGTGTCCTGATCTCAGAGGATGGGAGAGAGCCATCTCTTCTTCAAAGGGGTTCTCCAGGTGGTCCTTGGGGCTGGGGACAGAGGGCAGGATTTAGCTAGCTAGACATCCGCCTCACGGGGAAGATGAGGCACAGAGAGGGTTAGGGACTTAACCTCAGGTCACACAGCAAGGCATCACTGAGGCTGGGGAGCTGGGGTGAGGTGGGTTAGAGGACAGCCCAGGCAGGAAGATTTCCTGTGGTCAGAACAGTCAGAGAAAGACCCTTAGAACCCAGGAAGCACAGGACGGGATTAGCTGGTCTCCAGGGGCCCCATTGTACACCTCAACCTGGGGTTAGTAGTAGTCTGCAGGTCCAGAAGTCTTGGTGTAAGCCATGGCAAGTCTGGCTAAGGCCCTGGCTTAGACCTTATGGGGAGGAGATGGGGTACCCAGACATCCAAACTCAAGCCTCAGCCCTAGCCTCCCCTCACTGTGTGACCCTAGGCAAGTGTCTGCCGTCCCTGGAACCAATGACCTCTGTGAGCCCTTCACATCTTTTGCATGCCTGCCAAACACCAATTCTCCCTTCTGTCCTCGAAGACTTTAAGCCACAGGCCAGGTTGCAGGAAGCAGCAAGGGGAAGTGCTATTTTGGGCCCATTATGGCCAATGAGGAGCCCTTCCTGGCAAAGGCAAGTGAACAGGCCTCCTAAGCTGGATCAGGGAGAAATTGCAGGGCTGAAGTGAGGAGGGGGACATTGAGCAGAGTCTACATGCCAGACTGCAGGGAGAACACCAAGCAAGAATTGAGGACACAGGAGGAGAGGGAGCAGATAACTGTTCTGAGCCCAGTGTCCTGGAAGAAGCTGAGACATGGGGTCTCAATAGATCCTCACTACACCCTGGGCTGGTGAGTTTGCACTCATAGAGGTAAAGTCACTTGCTTAAGCCACACAGGCCACACAGCCTGGCAATGGCAGAACTGGGACTTGACCCCTATCTCTGTGACCCCAGAACCCAACCGCAGTGAGATTCCAGACCCAGCTCAGGGTCTGGACCTAAATTTGGCCTGAGCCTAGCTCTCAGGCCCAGCAGCCTCAGTTCAGTTCCTGTCCTGCCCCAAGTCTGAGGACCACCCTGACCTCCTAGCCACAGTTCCTCCTTAGACCAAAGCCCACCCCTCCCCTTAGCTCCCACACACAGGGGGGCAGCCGACATTTAGAGGGGTAGGACTTGGCCAGTTAAAGGTTACCCAAGTGCAGAATATTGAAAAAAAAATTTTTTTTAAGATTTTATTTATTTATTTGACAGAGATCACAAGTAGGCAGAGAGGCAGGCAGAGAGAGAGAGGAGGAAGCAGGCTCCCCACTGAGCAGAGAGCCCGTTGCAGGGCTCGATCCCAGGACCCTGGGATCATGACCTGAGCCGAAGGCAGAGGCTTTAACCCACTGAGCCACCCAGGCGCCCTTGAAAACAAAAGATCTTTTACTTTTAAATAATCTCTGTACCCAATGAGGAGTTCAAACTTACAACCTAGAGATAAACTGTCCTATTCACTGACTGAGCCAGCCAGGCGCCCTTAGAGAGCATTCCTCCTACTTTGTACTTCCTTGTTAAAATTCCAGTGCGGCCAGCAGAGGGCGCCACGATTCCTGGTCCACACCCGCAGAGGCTGACATCTTGTTCAGATCCCTTGTCAACAACAGCATCCCATGGCTCAGATCCTGTGGGACAGGGTCCCCACTGCAGGCAGGGCCTCTGTGGGGCATGGAGCCCACACCCCTGACTCTGGAGCACCATCACAGGTCATACCGGCTTACTGGGGCCTGTGCCGGGCCGCCTAGGGTGAGGTGCAGGCTTTCTCTGGGCTCAGTTCCTCAGCTGTACTATGACAAGTTCACATGAGATGGTCTCTGAGGTCCCTAAGGGTAGGGATTGTAATGCTAAGATGTCGCGGGCTCATCTGCGATGCCAGGAGTTTTAAAAGCCTGTGATTGTGAGAGTCCTTTGTTCTCCAGCCTGTGGCTCTCCAAGCTCCCTAAGAAGTCAATTTAAATCTTCTGTGGCCTCCACAACTCCTTCCCTGCCTCCTCACTAGATGCTCCCAGATTCTTGGGCAGGGTCCCATCTGTAGCTCATTGTGGCTCAGGAGTCAGAGCTCTCAGTAAATAACAATTAGGCTCCCTCATAACCCGAGGGCTCGGAGAGAGAGGGGAGGCGTATGATCTGTGGCTCCAGGAGCTACGACTCTACAGAGCTGCAGCCTGAGAGCCCAAAAGTGCCAACCAGAGTCCCCAGAGCCACAAGAGGGACCACATCAGCCCCACCATCCCTGCTCTGTTCTCTCGGCTCTGGGGCTACTGCCCGCCCTTTCCACTTGTGCAGGTGGGGCAGATTGCCTCGTCCCACAGACAACTAGAACAACATTTAGGTAACAAGTCTGGCCCCCGGACTTTCAGGTGCGGAAACTGAATCTGGGGAGGGATTTGACCAAAGCCTCACAGAGAGCTGGCAGTAGGGCAAACCCTCTGTAGGATGTCTGATTGACGGCCAGTGCTCCTTGACCAAAAAACATTTCCCTATTTGGCCTATTAAGTGGCACATGACATGCCACCATTTGAACTGTGGAACTTGGAACTGGGGTATAGAAAGTCCCCTTATAAAGAAAACATTTGCAAGAACAGAGAGGTTCTCTTGGGTGCTCGCTCCCCCTCACCAGGTCCCCTCTGTCTCCTCTCTGGGCTCCCCCCTCATGCCCTATGGGCTTGGATTTGGGATAGTCCCCCCTGGGACCACCTGTGCTCTAGCCCTGGGGGGCGGTCTCCATTGAGATATGAGGGGGAGGGGGCTGTGATGCTGCCATCAGTCACCTGGAGCTCTTCCTACAACCTGGGCAGGACCCAGGGAAACAGAAACTCTTCTACCCCCTCCCTC